>NC_073384.1:48434157-51046657 GCF_028641065.1 Leucoraja erinaceus | reverse complement strand
AGATTAAAGCCTTCATGTATACCATATTATTCCTGTTACCTGAACCTTTAATTTCCTCATTTATCCCGGCTGCCATCTCACAAATAAAGAACCACCACTGGTTTTCTGGCACCCTTGGTTCCAGAGCCTTTCTGAATTATCCTCTTGCCAACAGAGGTTTTACGAGGAATCCAGCCGTACTGGAATGGTCTGCCTTGGCTGCCGAGGGACTGAGATACTGGGCCGCAAAGTCCACCTGGGAAGTCAGCATTGGGAATGGGTCTGCCGGGTCCGGCCTTAGATCCAGAGCCCTGGCCGCAGGGGGCGGATTTGACCCGCTGTTCGGCCGCGGAAGTCTCGGTGAGGAGAGATCGGCCACCTCACATTTTCATACAATTTCAGGAGGACTTCTGGGTGGGAGGGGGTGGGAGGTGGGGGGTGGATGGGGGTGGGTGCGATTTCAAGTGCACAAGTGCGCTCTCGTAAATTTGTCCGGGTTAAAGGAGATGGCCGGAAAATCGATGGTGGACCTATACTATTTGGAGACCTATAAAGAACTTGTACCAACGTTTTCTGACCTCCACTGGCTCCCAGCTTCACCCAACATGATTTTAATTCTATACCAATAGATTCTTTCTAGCTACTGCACTGATACTCATACCTTATTACTGTACCATTACTCATACCCAGTGCTACTTCACCTCTTTTTCTTAGGCCTATGCTTTTGTAAATGTTGCATACCTGGAAAGACGAGTGCCAGCATTAATCATCCTGTAGCCCTGTTTCTAGAATAATTATTATATCATACCCATGGACCACTCTACATGTTAATTCTCTTTTGCATCCTACACACTAGGGGCCAATTAACCTACAAACCTGCATGTCATTGGAATGTGGGAGGAAGCCGGAGCACCTGGAGCAAACCCACATGGACACAGGGAGAATGTACAAACTCCGCACAGGTAGCACCCCTTGTCAGGATTGAACCCTGTGAGGCAGCAACTCTACTGCTGCAACACTGTGCCTCTCTATATTGTTCTCAACATTGTAGTGCAGCATTGTTGCTGCATGCTTATTTAACATTTGTACAGCATTTAGATATATTCTTAAATTTGGCTTTTTAACATTTTACCATACATTGCTGCCTGCATACCTAGCAGAGCTCTTTATTATCATTCACTGGGTATGTACTTCTTCAATTTTCAAATCACACCAGTTCACCCCTCTGTTTGTGGAAATCACCATGCCAAGGGATTCAGTTACAAAGTGCACCATGGATACAATGTCAAATTTGGAATATAGCGTGAGAACTTGTAATGAGTCTGCACACCAGATTGCCTGGCACGTCTATGTTACTCGCTTATTGGAGCCAGTTATCCGAAACCAATGGATAGATTTATCTTGGCACTTTCATTAAAGGGCGCTTTATTCTCGTACAAGTGTTCTTGTGTTCTGTGGGTATCCCACACAGTGTTGAACTTGGCCCGTTGACTTTGTCTTCAAATGTCCTACATAGCTATCACCAGGGGAAGACAAGCAGGGCCACAGTCCGTTCCACCGTTCAGGCAATACCGTGTTCTCATTGTCAGCCCATCAGGATGAGGTTTAATTGCTGATCCACCCCACTTTTAACCACACTCAATTTCCTGCCCAATGCTTTTAATGTATAGGCCTCTAGCCTTTCGTTAGTTTCTATTTATTTTCTCCAAACTGCCTTGGGAAGAGCTGAATTAATAAAATTAAATATTTCTTAGCCTTCTAATCAGGCCTGAAAACTGTAACATCCAAGTTCAGGAGCAGCTTCTTCGGCTTGTACTCGCTAGAATTTAGAAGATTGAGGGGGGATCTTATAGAAACTTACAAAATTCTTAAGGGGTTGGACAGGCTAGATGCAGGAAGATTGTTCCCGATGTTGGGGAAGTCCAGAACAAGAGGTCACAGTTTAAAGATAAGGGGGAAGTCTTTTAGGACCGAGGTGAGAAAAACATTTTTCACACAGAGAGTGGTGAATCTGTGGAATTCTCTGCCACAGAAGATAGTTGAGGCCAGTTCATTGGCTATATTTAGATGTTAGATGTGGCCCTTGTGGCTAAAGGGATCAGGGGGTATGGAGAGAAGGCAGGTACAGGATACTGAATTGGATGATCAGCCATGATCATATTGAATGGCGGTGCAGGCTCGAAGGGCTGAATGGCCTACTCCTGCACCTATTTTCTATGTTTCTACAACCATCAGGCTATTAGCACACTACAACCTCCAAATAGGCTCCAAACTATATGGACTTGGAATAATTATTTTACACTTTGCACTACTATCGTCCATTTCTTTTTCTACTTGTTCTTTTAATACAACTTTTGTTGTTGTTTATTATGGGATTTACAGAGTATTATATTTACATATCAGTTGTGCTACTGCAAGTAAGAATTTAATTGTTCCGTTTGGGACATATGGCAATAAAACACTCTTGACTCTTGACTATCTTGATCTTTTCACTGCACATCACACACTAAAGCAGAACCTTTGCAGCCATATCTCACTAAACTAGCACTGGAGTGTTTCCATTCTCTCACATCAGAATCCCTGATTGTCAATGGTTTTAAAAAAAAAGATACAACAACAAAAATCTCAAGCCATTATGCAATTAATTTATATCCTCAGCTCTGCTCCAATACCTTGCTGCTGACATGGTTTATTAATTTAGTTCCATATTTTCAGATTCACTGTAATCAAGGTCCTGAGATGGTGTGTTATTTATGTCATGAAGAGACCATTAAAAGCCTTTTGTTACCAGATATTAATATTAAAAATATGCTTGTTAAGAGCCTGGCTGATGTAAGAATGAGAACATTCTGCTTTTTATTAAAGCGAGGTTTATTTCTTGCAGTATGCATCAGCATGAACGGTCACAGAAATTCTTTTAATCACTTGCAAACAAAGTCTTGATTTTTATGAAGTCTGATAAAAGTTTCCATCGATATAATTCTGTGAGGATTTTTAATCAGCACCATGCAACCTCTTGACACCAGCACCTGGTGACCACTTAATGATTAATAATAAAAGTTACAAAATGAAGACTAGTTTTGAACCCTGGCTGTCTGCTGGGGATGTGTTGAGTGCATGGCCAAATAGCAGCCATATCGAGTCTGCACCATTTCCTGGCCTGAAATAAAACTCCTGGGTTTTCTATAGCTTGGTGGTTGTCCACTGGGACAAGAAGTAGCATTGTGAGCATTGATATGCTGGGGTTCAATTATACAATTTGGACCCAAATGTAATTTAAAATCTACGAAAGCCACGCTAAAGGCAAAGGTCCAGAGAAGCAAGACTCTAAACTGATGCTGCAGCTTCTTGTGGCCAAGGAGAGAGCAGACATTTTCTAGTAGGCTAAAGAATGAACTCTTGAGCCACTTCTCCAGAAGCTGTGGCTGACTCTGACCTCTTTACCTTATCTGTGATCTGCTTTCATGGATCCAGACTGGTGTCAGAATCAGTTTCTACTTCTGCCACTGTCCTATATATCATTGCTGCGGCCTTCACACAACCATTTGTGAATTTGTGAACAAAGGTTTCCCCAAATCACGGGTACTCCTCGATTAGTAATGATCAGTTAAAAAGGTTTTGCTGTAATACCATGACTCTCTGATCAAACTTATCTTTGATTTATGAAGCTATTTTGTGCTCTAATGACCAGGACGCATTCCCTGCATGCAGCAGCAGGCGGTACTGAAATGCTTGTAATGGATTTTGCCCAGCTTTTGTGATTTATGAAATTTTGCTCTGCAGATCATTTTCCAGGTTTGGATCTCGTTTGTAACTCAAGGATTGGATGTATCACATTAACACTGACACATTTTGCACATTTTACAACTGGACAAGGATTTTGTGGGTTCTTCTTTGGATTGCTGGGCAAAGCATATGCTTCATAACCTTAATAATGGTTATTTCTACATCTTGAAAAAAGAAGAATGGATTTCCACATCTAAGTTATTACAAAGTTCTCCACTCAAAAGCTAAACATTGGGCCAAAAAGTTAGCAATGGTAATTTATTTGTCACATATGAA
Organism: Leucoraja erinaceus; assembly: GCF_028641065.1. Taxonomy (NCBI): domain Eukaryota; kingdom Metazoa; phylum Chordata; class Chondrichthyes; order Rajiformes; family Rajidae; genus Leucoraja; species Leucoraja erinaceus. The sequence goes on along the minus strand of NC_073384.1, from coordinate 51,042,616 downwards.
ACTGAACAATGAAATTCGTTTTGCATATGTACACATGTTTTGATGGTATTTCCAAAGTCTGGTCCACCTGCATGCTCGATTCACTGGAACAGTCCCCGATCCTGGTAAGCTCAGGCTGCTACAGGGCCTTTCTCCCTCGCCCTTGAATGCCTTGGCCTGTGACCCGATATCCTTCTCCTTGCCTGACCATCTTTGTGTCGAGCTTGAAGGCGCTGGAGGCATTACCACGGTTCTCCCTCCTACCAGTCAATTCCTCACGTCCCTCGTCGTCAGCGGCTCCCTCCCAGTACCGCGGTCCGATGAATCCTGGGGCGGATTTTGCAATCTGCCGAGCCTTCAGGTCTTCCGGGTGGGAAACACGGCCACGGCAGCTCAGAAAAGTCTTTGCTGTGCGGCACCTCGGGAAGGCACCTCTGCCATTCAACCTCTGGAAGTTGCTCAGAAATTACAGACACAGGAGCAACTTTGAGGAATTTCCAGGAAATAATTTTCTTACTGGAACTTTGTTCATAACTATTCTGTTTGTGGGTTAATCTTCATTATGGTTTCAGGTTACTGTCTTACAGAAATGGGCAGTATGAAGAAGGGTTCTAGTCCAGACGTCCATCCTATGAAACTTAGAATATATGAGTTGTATGTAGAGAACAAGCTATTTTCAATGTTCAGTGCTTGATGGTGAATCAAAGCAAACAAAAAGCAATACAGTGTTATCAAACTAAAAATACAGCTGCATAAGCAGATACTAAGACAAATATCCACAATTTGATAGAAAAGGTAGATTTTAAGAAGAAAGGTTATGAGGAGAAGAGTTTAACACATGGGACATGCCAGCTCTAGGCACATCTGCCAATGGAGGAGCAATTCAATTTGTGCATGCATGGGAGGGCAGAATTAGCAGAACACAGACATCTTGGTGTATGATAGGATTCGAGGAACATACATGGAAGGGGAAGACAGCGGGGAGATTGGAAAAGAAAGCTGGGAATTTTAAAATCGCAACATTAAACTGCAACACAGTGAATAACCAGTTGCCAGTCTCACACTGAGTGCTGTCACAGCTGACCAATGTCCGTTCCTTTACAGTAATTGCCATTGCATAACTCTGCATGATCATTAGTGCCTTGGTTTTCTCTGAAGCATGAAGCACCAGTAGGTTTGCTGAAGTAATTCCTCAACATAAAAACAAGAGTTTCAGGTTTCACCAAGGTGCTTGATGTCATGATGTGTTCACCAGCTGTACTTCCATTTAACCTAATTACCACTGCACAGGTCTTCCACCTCAGGTGGGAGAGAGTGCAAGGGTTATTAGATTGATTGCATCCACTTCAGGTATTGGATTGGAGCCAACCATGCAAATATGCAGTATGCCTTTTGCTTTGAGAATCTGGTGTTAAGATGTCCGGAAGAGACAATTTCTGATATTTTGCATGAAAAAAATGTACAACGTATATTAATTTTCCATCAAACCCAGTGTAAATTAAAACCCTTAGTTTAATGATGAAATATTATCTTTCTCACAAAGTGGGATTTATCTTGCCAGGAGTGGCACAATGGCACAGTGGTAGAGTTGCTGCTTTACAGTGCCGTAGACCTGGGTTCAATCTCGACTATGGGTACTGGCTGTATGGAGTTTTTACATTCTCCCCGTGACCGTGTGAGTTTTTCCGGGGTGCTCCAGTTTCTTCTCACACTTCAAAGATGTACAGGTTTGTAGGTTAATTTGGCTTTGGTAAAAGTTGTAAATTGTTCCTATTCTATAGGATAGTGCTAGTGTATGGGGATTGCTGGTTGGCACGGATTCAGTTGGCCAAAGGGCCTGTTTCTATGCCACATCCCTAAACTAAACTAAACTAAACTAATCTGAGATTAGGATGAGGAAACAATGCTGGGTGAGGTTAAATGAAAGCAGAGAAGGTCGGAAATATTCTGCAGGTCTATTGCAGTTACTAGCATTTTTTTTTTAACACTGATGTTCCTTCTCATTCGCCGTAGCCCCCAATGGTATTGCAATCTCACTTTGGCCGACATCAGAAGATCTTTTAACAGAGGACATCTGGACCTGATGATGCCCCCAGTTGCATTCTCAAAACCTGCATGGACCAACTGGCTGAAGTTTTTGCCCACATCCTCAACCTCTCATTGCTGAGATCTGACCAAATGCTTTAAAATGGCATCAATAAAACCAGTGCCCAAGAAGAGCATGGTGGCAAGCCTCAATGACTACTGGCCGGTGGCACTAACGTCCATGGTGATGAAATGCTTTGAGAGGTTGGTTATGGCACATAACAACTCCTACCATTCGTACCGATAGTGACCCGTTGATGAGAAAGCCAATGGTCCAGTAGCAAAGGGATGCCTAGAGACCCAGTTTCCTGAACTTGATAATATATTAGGAGGGGATAATGGTACTGAACACCGATCAGCAGTCTATAAACAGCAGATTGACGTTGGTGTTTTTATTGTCCAAGTGGTCCAGTGCAGAGTGGAGAGCCAGCAATATCGCATTGATCTATTGTGGTGGTAGGCAAATTGTAGTGGGTCCAGGTTCTTGCTGCAACCAGAGGTGAAGGTGTCAGAATCACAAACTTGTTCTTATACACAGTAAAACCAAGGAACTGATTGTTGACTTTAGAAGAGGAGAGCTGTATCTTCATCACCCAGTTGGTGGTGGAGAGAGTCGACAACAAGTTCCTGGGCATATCTCTGAAGATGTATCCTGGACCCAGCACGTTGATGCCATCATAATGAAAGCCCATCAATGCTTCTACATCCTTAGAAGATTGGGGACATTCGATATGTTGACAAATACTCTCTTGACCTTCTACAGGTGTGTGGTATAGAGCATATTGACAGGTTGCATCATGACCTGGTTCGGCAACTTGAATTCCCAGGAACAAAGGAAATTACATAAAGTGGTGAACATTGTCTGGTCCATCATCGAAGGGATCTATAGGAGCTGCTGCTTCAAATAAGGCAGCCAGAGTCATCAAGGACCCACACCATCCTGGCCACGCTCTCATTTCGCTCCAGCCATCGGGAAGAAGGTATAGGAGTCTATTATTATCTATAGAAAACTATTATCACCAGTTTCAAGAGAAGCTTCTACCCAACAACCATCAAGCTATTGAACACTAGAAACTATATCAAAACTCCAAACTACAAACTGCTTTGGTTGCACCAGGGACTTTGGGCTTTGTTTCGGTTTTGTATTGTATAGGGTATTTTGATTTATTCAACCTCATTTATTTTATTACCTATTGGGCACTGTGTTTACAAACCTGTTGTGCTGCTACAAGTAAGAATTTGATTGTTTGATACATTTGACAATAAAATATTCTTGACTCTCTTGACCCTTGACTCTTTTTATTTCAGATTTCCAGCCTCTGCAGGTTTTTGGGGTTTTCATTTACTGGAAGTGAGGAGGATTTTATTAATTTAGTGTATGTTATTGTGAAATGTCAAGTTCAGCAATACTATTCTTCAACTTGGTAGGCATGAAAACAGATAGTACAAATGCCGGGAAAATTGGCACTGTTGCTTGTTCTGGGGAATTATCCCTCTCTTTATGCGCTTCAGACAAAGCTGATATTTGATTTTAAACACACTGAAATCAATTTATTTTCTCAGATGGGAGTAATTTGGCAGTGTGGTTTGCGCGCCCATTAGACCCGTCCAATGGTTGGGAGTTATATTGAGAAAGAAATCCATACACCCAGGTTACATTCATGAAGATGGGCATTTTCTATACGGTCTGCCTTATGTCGTAATACATAAATCATATAAATACTCTCATGTAGCACATATTATACATTGCGTTTTTTTTTTGGATTGCATACTTTTGCAATGCTTCTAAAGAATGTAAGAGAAAAAATTAAATACTTGCAATTTAATCCCTTTCCTTTACAACATCAGTAATTAGGAAATATCTTTTTACATTTCTGCCTGCCCCATTTTATACTATTGGCCTCCCATCCCAGAAAGACTCTGTTCTTCCCTTGCTAATCAAAACTAATCCCACAGGGTATGCTGCATGAAGGATTTTATTACAGAGAAAGCTCGCTAACATTTACAGGCCCGTTGATGTTATGGAAAAATCATATACACCTAATGTTTTATAGCTGTGGCTGACATTATATCGTTTTCTTTTGAGTCTGCGATAATCATTTTCGGGCCATAAATCTTATATTCGAGTTCTGAACTGCGTTGGCCTTCACTGCTTCGGCCTTGACCAGATTAATGATGTAACTGTGGATTTTGTAGACTATCAACCCATTCTGAGTTAGCGGTTTCAGAATTACAATAAGGTTGTGTGCCTCGCATCTAACCATCAGTTAAAACTTAACGTTGCATGGGTGGGTTTCTCCAGGTCACAGAAATTAGATGATAAATGGGTGCTGAGGTTTTATGAAGACAGGAGGTAGACGCCCTTAAATATATCTGCAGTCTCCATTTCACTTGACCACCTTAGCTGGAATCCCCTCAAATGCCACCGACACCTCTACTCTCCTTCCTCTCAGTATTACTGGGCAGATGTATAAGTTATAATATGCTAATCAGACCCTGCCCCTTTAAATCAGCAGGACCTTTGGGGAAACCTTTTCTCCAGGCCTTTTGACCTCAGCACAATCTTTCCAGTCTCTTCCTGTTTCTCCATTAATATTCATCTTATATATGTGGTGTTTAATCAATCTGCACTCCAGCCAATTCAGTGATTAAAATGCACAACGTGTGACTTTGGTCCGCTGATTGAGTTCATCCACCGGCCTGCCACTCAGTTTTTTCCCGCAATCAGCCAAAAGATGATAACATTACTTGTTCTGGTCGTTCGGGCAAACATGCATAATAGGCTTGTCTTTGTAATAGTGGCTTTGTAATAGTCCCTCAGTATGTGGAGTCATACAGCAAGGAAACAGGCCATTTGGCCCACCACTCTGGTGCCAACCAGTGGGCCCTCATTCATATTAATGTGATTTTCAGCACTTGGCCGGTAGCCTTCAATGCAGAGGCGATACAAGTGCTCATCTTGACACATCTTCAATGCTATTTGTGACGCTGCTTCCACCACTCTATCGGGCAGTGCGTTCCGTGTGCTACAACTGTCAGTTTGAAAAGGTCCTCTTGGATTCCCCCTAAATCTCTCACTCCTTACCCGCACAGTCCGGCACACAGTGACACAGCAGTAGAGTTGCGGACTTACAGTTCCAGAGACCCAGGTTCGATCCTGACTGTGGGTGTGATCTACATGGAGTTTGTACGTTCTCCCGTGACCGCGTGGGTTTCCTCTGGGTTCTCCGGCTCCCTCCCATACGCCAAAGATGTACTGGTTTGCAGGTTAATTGGCTTTGGTAAAATTGTAAATTGTCCCTAATGTGAGTTGGATAGGGCTAATGTTTTAATTGTTTTTACACCTCAATCATGTCATCTCTTAACCTCTTCTGATCCAGGAAATACACAATCCTTCCTCACACGTCACTCCTCATAACTAAAATGCTCCATCCCAGGCAACATCCCGTTGAATCTTCTCTGCATCCTCTCCAACACTATCACATCTCTGTCTACTTGCGTGGATGAGCGCAGGCCTAATGCGCACTACGTAATAGTTTGGGCAGGAGCAAGCTGTGAGGGATGCAGGTCAAAGGTGCTCACTTTGTTGGCATCGATCCATGACATTTAACACCCTCCCTCTGCTATTTACAATCTTATTGCGGTTACTCCAATAATTCCCCGCTAAACCTCAGAACTCTGCCTCCAAATATGCATCTTCCTTTGGGATATTTGTGAGAGATAACACAAATTACTGTGCCTATATTTTACCTTTGCTGGTTGCAGACTCGCCTGTGTGTGTGTGTGTGTGTGTGTGTGTGTGTGTGTGTGTGTGTGTGTGTGTGTGTGTGTGTGTGTGTGTGTGTGTGTGTGTGTGTGTGTGTGGGTGTGGGTGTGTGTGTGTGTGTGGGTGTGTGTGTGTGTGTGTGTGTGTGTGTGGCCATTCCAATATGTGCACACTCCAAGCCCATAGAATGAACAGAGAATTAAACAATGAGTTGCAGTAAGTCTTTCTAAAAAGTCATTCACACTCAAAAAACATACAGAGCATCTTTCTTATGATGATGGATTCCAGACACTTTTTTGATCATGTAAGCACATTAACATTAAAGGATCATCGTAATTCACTATCTTTAGCAGGGTTCCTTCTGTTTCTGAGATCGTAGTGGGTGTATTAATGGTAACTTTAACTTTATTAGTTCTCATTTTCCCAGTTCCCATTTTACTTCCTCATATTATTTTATATTTTACTCCATTCATGATTAAATTTGTGTGAGGTGCTCACATGCCCTTTCTCCAAGAATGAAGACCCACCATACCAATTGAGAGGTTTTTTTTGGCTTGACTTATTTCCAGGATCTACATGCTTTACATGTACAGTCTTTCCACTGACTGGTTAGTATAAAAGCTTTTCACTGTACCTCGGTACATGTGACAATAAACGAAACAAAACTGAACGCTAAATTAAACTAACAAAACATCATATCTCCATTCCTGTTTCTTTGCAATATACAGCAAAGCCAGAGCCCAGTGATTAAAAAGATCGCTAAATACATGGTATGCAAAATAAAATTTTCAAAGGATACAGCATCAGTTGGGATCTGAAGGTGGATTCACAAACACAATTTTCTGTTTGTACTTTCCTCATCAGAAAGCACCAAATAATTGTACGTGTATGTGTGTGAGAGTGTGTGTATGCATGTGTATGCGTCTGTTGTGCATGCATGCAATTGCGTGTGTGAGCGTGTGTGCGCATGTGCTGGATTATTTTCTAATTGCTTAGATGAATGCAGTTACAACAAAACTCAAGAATCTCACCTATATGCATTTAAAAGAAACCTCTTAAAATCTATGAGGGGCGGCATGGTGGCACAGCAATAGAATTACTGCCTTACAGCACCGAGACCCGGGTTTGATCCTGACTAAGGGTGCTGTCTGTACAGAGTTTGTACTTTCACCCTGTTTCCGTGTGGGGTTTCTCCGGGTGCTCCAATATCCACCCACATTCCAAAGACATATAGGTTCATAGGTTAGTCGGTACCGATGGTCCGGTTGGGGTTCCTCCCATCCCCCAGCCTTTGGGCTCCTCCTCCTTTTTCCTTTCCTCCCATCCCCCAGCCTTCGGGCTCCTCCTCCTTTTTCCTTTCTTGTCCCCGCCCACCCCCGCCCCCGATCAGTCTGAAGAAGGGTTTTGGCCCGAAACGTTGCCTATTTCCTTCGCTCCATAGATGCTGCTGCACCCGCTGAGTTTCTCCAGCTTTTTTTTTGTGTAACCTTAGGTTCATAGGTTAATTGGCTTCAGTAAAATAGTATATTGCCCCTGGTGTGTAGGATAGGACTAGTGTACTGGGTGATTGCTGGTCGGCATAGGCTTGGCATGCTAAAGGACCTGTTTCCATGCTGTATCTCTACAGTCTATTAATTTGATATACCTCAATCGTGTCCTCTCTTCACCCCTTCTGATCCAGGGATTACACAATACTTCTTCACACGACACTCCTCATAACTAAAATGCTCCATCCCAGGCAACATCCTAATGAGCACTTCATGAGAGTTTGGGCAGGAGCAAGCTGTGAGGCATGCAGGTCAAAGGTGCCCACTTTGTTGGCATCGATCCATGACATTTAAAACCCTCCCTCTGCTATTTACAATCTTATTGCGGTTACTCCAATAATTCCCCACTAAACCTCAGAACTCTGCCTCCAAATATGCAGCTTCCTTTGGGATATTTGTGAGAGATAACACAAATTACTGAGCCCATATTTTATCTTTGCTGGTTGCAGACTCACGTGTGTGTGTGTGTGTGTGTGTGTGTGTGTGTGTGTGTGTGTGTGTGTGTGTGTGTGTGTGTGTGTGTGTGTGTGTGTGTGTGTGTGTGTGTGTGTGTGTGTGTGTTTCTAACAGTGTGTGAGCGTGCACACTCCAAGTCCATATAGTGAACAGAGAATTAAACAATGAGTTGCAGTAAGTCTTTCTAAAAAGTCATTCACACTCGAAAAATATACAGAGCATCTTTCTTATGATGATGGATTCCAGACACTTTTTTGATCATGTAAGCACATCAAGATTAAAGGATCATCGTAATTCACTATCTTTAGCAGGGTTCCTTCTGTTTCTGAGATCGTAGTGGGTGTATTAATGATAACTTTAACTTTATTAGTTCTCATTTTCCCAGTTCCCATTTTACTTCCTCATATTATTTTATATTTTACTCCATTCATGACTAAATCTGCCTGAGGTGCTCACATGCCCTTTCTCCAAGAATGAAGTCCCACCATACCAATTGAGGGATTTTTTTGGCATGACTTATTTCCAGGATCTATCAATTTTACATGTATAGTCTTTCTACTGATGGTTTGTATGCTAAATAAGCTTTTCCGCACATGAGACAATAAACTAAACTGAACGCTAAATTAAACTAACAAAATTCTGCACACCAAATCTGCATGATGACATCAAATCTCCATTCCTATTTCTTTGCAATAAACGGCAAAACCGGACAGAGTCCAGTGATTAAAAAGGTCACCAAATACATGGGATGTAAAATAAAATTTTCAATGGGTACATCATCAGTTGGAATCTAAAGAAAAAAGGTGGATTAACAAACTCCATCCTCTATTTGAGACTCCTCATCAGAAAGCACAAACCATTGTGCGTGTATGTGTGTATGCTTGTGAATGCGTATGAGTGTGTGTGTGTATGCGTGCATGTGGCTGTGCGAGTGTGTTTGCGTGTGCGTGTGAGTGTAATGGATTATTTTCTAATCGCTTGGATGAATGCAGTTCGAACGACACTCAAGAATCTCACCTGTGTGCATTTTAAAGAGACCTTTTAACATCTCTTAGGGGCTGCACAGTGGCACAGCAGTAGAATTACAGCACCAGAGATCCGGGATCAATCCTGACTATGGGTGCTGTCTGTACAGAGTTTGTACTTTCTCCTTGTGACTGTGTGGGTTATCTCCAGGTGCTCCCGTTTCCTCCCACATTCCAAAGGCATATAGGTTCGTAGGTTAATTGGCTTCGGTAAAATTGTAAATTGTCTTTAGTGTGTAGGATAATGTTAGTGTATGGAATGATCGCTGGTCGGCGCGGTCTCGGTGGGACAAAGGGCCTGTTTCTGTGCTATATCTCTAAAACCTATAGTAAATCTCCTCGACTAATCTTCTCCCCTAAGCATTCTCTTCTTTTATTACCAGCATACTGGTTTCGATGTGAGCAGCAATGCATCAAGTTTTTTTGTAATAGCATCTCCAAACTTACAGCTGTTACAATTCTGAAAGAACAAAGAAAATAGATCGAAGATGGACACAAAAAGCTGGTGTAACTCAGCGGGACCGGCAGCATCTCTGGAGAGAAGGAATGGGTGCCGTTTCGGGTTGAGACCATTCTTTAAGGGCCTGTCCCACTTGGGCGTCATTTGCGCGTCACGCAGGTAGCGCGCGAAGATTTTGTACATCCCAAAATCCTGGGGCGCCGCACACGACCGCGCGTCATTGCCTAAATCACCACGCACCATGCGTGCGTAATGCACGCCATGCACACATCACGTGCGTGTCAGGATACGATGTCCCGTATGTCCCGTAAATGACACGCAAATGAAGCCCTAGTGGGACAAGCCCTTTAGACTCTATGAGAATGTCACCACTTGGAACTTACCATCGTTAATGCTGGGCTAACATGTAAATATTTTATTGATTCTTCATAACTAATGGGCATAAACCCCAGAACTCACTATTCAGCTGCAATGAAGTTGTGCATTCTCCTATTATGCTTCAAATTGGTGTGCACCTCCAACCTTCCTAGGGGAATAAGGGATAGGCACCAATTGCTGGCTCCAGTCGAGGAAAGCCACAATCTGGCTATGATAAAAGCATCGTTCGAAGCAATTGTGTGACTTATCAAATTGATGTGCTGTGTATTTGTTATATTTTAGATTTTCAAAGTTCACGGGATTTTGTTTACCTTACAGAATTCAATGCTGGTCTGAAGTGAACTCTTTGCAGCCCTGACTTTAACCTGGGGAGGGAATGTGGTAGCAGGGGCTGAGGCAGACAGCAAACCTCCACAGTACAAAGCCCAGGAGGTTTCAGTTCAGAATTTAATGTACTGATTAATGAGCTAAAGCACAAGCGTGTATGAATTATGTCAGGAGAAAGGGAAAAGGTCACTAGATTGAGGGCCTAGGCTTTCCATTCTGGGCCAACTCTTCAATTCCCCAGTGAAATAAAATTTAACTATGTTTTTACATTTGCTGTTACTTCCCTGTGGAGAAATAACTCATCAAGAAATATTGTTTTTTTTTCTTTGATTTCGGCTTCAGAAAGTAATTCTGGGATTACCAAATCAAAAGGTGGCACCTGCTGTTAACTCAATGGACAATTAACTGCGACTATGTGGTCGGATTCTCACGGAAACGTCTTCGATTACTGTCAGACTACCCTCAATCATGTTGAAAGGCAACTTTATTTTGTCATGTTTAAAGTTAACAACGTAATACTAATTACATTGCGCTGGACAATTAGTCAGTATAAAGGCGACCAAGTTTTAAGCAGCGTTTTGAATCATTATTTTACAGAGCGAGTGCAGTCTCAGCAGGATTATACTATTAAGCTGCTTCAGGAAATTAGTTTTCTTCCTGCTGTACCATTTAGCAGAGCCCCATTAGCGATGTGAACTGGTGCGTGAGATACCCTGGTTGTCTCAATGCCTCGTGAGGTCATCCCTAGCTGTCAGGCAAGTGTTTTCCCAGTCATCGGAGCGCATGCTTTGATAAAGATTCTCAAAGGTGGAATTCGCCCAAAAGTCACAGCCTGAGTAACCATCCATAAATTTTCAGACGAGCGAGTTCCTGGTCAGCTAAACTAAGATATCTTTTTTTTTAAATAAACAAAGAAAAAAGCCTCAGCTCAAGAAGTAGTAACAGTTTAGTCAGTGCTTTAATGATAGACTAATGAAATCTATGTATCATTTCACAAACAGTGCCTGGTTTAACCTATGCCATGTCTCACTCTTGCCATGCCGAATACCGTGGGAAATGAAGGTGAATTTAAATTTTAAACTGAAGGTCAGTTCATTAACAAAACGTGACAGAAGTAAAAACCCAAAAGGAAAAGATACAGTTGGTTTAGTTTCACTGCCTGAAACAATGTCCCACAGTTAATGGGGCAACAGGGAGGTTACAGCAGATGTTCCCATACATCCCTTTGGAAGGGGAAGTAGTTGCAGTATCGTGTGGATAGTCAGAGAGTGACTGAAGTGGGCTTGGAGACAGTTACGATACAGTGGTCCCGATACAATACCTTACGATACGATACGATAGAACTTTATTTATCCCAAGAGGGAAACTGGTCTGCCAACAGTCAGAACACACAACAAGATACATGAAACATGAAATTAAAGTGATGAGTGGAATGATGATTTGTGGGTAGATGATCTTTGTGGTTCTTTGATGATCTTTGGAGATAGTCATTGGGGTGGGAGAGGCGAATCAAAGATTGAGGGGTTGTAGATTGGTGGTGTGGGGTTTATGATTGAGTGAGTGATTGGGGTCCAGATGATCAGAGGGTGTGAGAGTTGTTTGGGATCGGGGGAATGTGTGTCTGGGAAGTCTGATCATCAGTGGGATCATGATGACTGTCGGTGATTCTACTGATGTGAGTTATTGGGTGGTCCAGTCAACTGAGACCAGTCAACATGTTTACTTGGTAGGCCAGGGGAAGTTCATCTGCTCTTGTTGTCCCACAGAACTGTTGGAAATGACCCTCGGACTTCCTTCTGGAGTTTGTATGTTCTCCCTATGACCGTGTGGGTTTTCTCCGGGTGCTCAGTTTCCTCCCACATTCCAAAGATGTGCAGGTTTATAGGTTAATTGTCTTCCGTAAATTGTCACTCGTGTAAAGGATAGAACTAGTGTACGGATGATTGTTGGTTGGCGTGGACTCGGTGGGCAGAGGGACCTGTTTCCACTCTATACTCTATCCCTAATACTAAAAATAAAAGTAAACTAAAAATTAAACAAAAGCAAATACATTTAATGGTTCCTATAATATTTTACAATCCTTGAGGAGGAGCTTTCTTTATGTAACAAGTTCTGCCTCCATTTAGAGATCAATCTGACGGATAACCTGGGACTCCAGTAATGAGTCACTATCTGCGGTTAGAAGATTCATGGACTTGGCGCAGCCTATGTATCTTTAAAATTGCTGGTCCATAAAAAACAATCGTGCTCTACTTCCACAATGGCCAATTATTTTCTAAGATGCTGAAAACAACAAGCCATTACTCGTAATGGAGGTTACTATAGTTACAGAAACAACACTACATTTATTAACAAATATATGTGAGTGGTGTTGCATTATTGTCTGAAATAACAATGCAATTTATTAAAATATAGGCAAAATTATTATGATCTGATAGCCATTTTTAATTACTTGTTCATATAATATGGCATATTATCTGCAGTAGTAATAAGGTAGTTAGGTAGTGTTCTTTCACTCTATAGTGAATCTTGGCTTACATCAAAAGATATTGTTCTTCCATTCTACATTCATAAGTAAAATTAAACCTTGATATCATGTTTCCACCATGTAATGCTGATGTATTTATTTTAAGTGGATGATTTTCAGGTCACCAGTGTAGTAAGACCATCAAATATCAATCCTTCCTGCTGGCCAAGTATTCAAGCCTTTGACGTGGGCCCACCAATACCTCGTGTCAGTGTAAAGATTATATTGGACCTTTATAACCTAAATTTTAATACATGAGGTCATAAGGAATATGAATAGAATTAGGCCATTTGTCCCATCAATCATGGCTGATCTCTCTCTCTCTTCTAACCCCATTCAAGTCAAAGGCCTTCTCCCCATAACCTCTGACACCAGTCAGTCTTCGGTTAAAATAATTGTACCTTTTACTCTGTGGACAAGTTTACACAAAATGCTGTCTCTGGTTACAAAACAGCTGCACATGGAAGGAGGCACAATCTTTTTGCGTGGAGATGGGGACCATGCACGCTGATGTGGCTTTGCTCAATCACAGCTTGGGACCTGAGGAAGCCTGCAATGCTTGCAAAGATTACTGTTCTCTGTTTGCTGAGGAATTTGAAGGGTGACATGGTGTTCCTTCGTGAGAGCATCGCTCACCGCCCTGAATCATTTTGAAGTGTGAGATGTCACTCTTTTCACCTGCAGTTTTATTTGATTTCCACCCTTTTATAACTCTTGATTTTGTTCTTTAAAGTTTATCTTTTCAAGGGGTTTGAGGCAATTAATGAAGCAATCAAAAGAACCATCAGGATTATCAATAAATAAAGGAGGGGATGTTACTGGGGGTTTGGCAGGAATGCAGAGTTAGGTTGCCATTAGATCAGCCTTGAGCTGAATGAATGGCGGAGCAAGCTTGAAAGGCTAGGTGGATTTCCATTGCTCCCACTTTATACCTTTAGAGATACAGTGTGGAAAAAATAACCTTTGGTCCAATGGTCACTCCCTACACTAACGCTATTCTACACTCTAGGAACAATTTACAATTTTACCAAAGCCAATTAATCTACAAACCTTTACGTCTTTTGGAATGTGGGAGGAAACCGGAACACACGGTCACAGGGAGAACGTACAGACTCCGTACATAGAGATACATAGTCAGGATTGAACCCGGGTCTCTGGCGCTGTAAGGCAGCAACTCTACCGCTGCGCCACCGTGCCTCCCTTTAATGTACCTTTTTACGCTCAAGGGATAAATCTCTCGCTGACGCAACAGCTGAGAACAAAGTTATCCTTGGTAGAACTGGGGATGGAAATGATTTTTCTGCGCTGGCTGTAACTCTAGTGTTACTAGTGGGTTTCACAGCTGTAGTTCCACAAGTACAGTGTAGTACACACTTCCCACCTCCTAAATGCTTGCTGCCAAGTTTTGAAGGAAGTAGCTTCTGTATGTAATTGTTAATGCTGTGCACTTGAGTAGTTGAGATTTTACTGCCAACATAATTGAATCTTAAAGGTGGATGTGATAGGCTGTTAATCCTCTTATGAAGCAGCTTGCTAAGGAATTTAGTTAATTTGCCTAACTATTTGCTAATACACAAGCTGCCAAAGACTTGTGCTGAAATTTTAACTTTTTGGATACCACAAGGATTAGATTTAGTAGCATTCATTTTCAGCTTCCCAACATGGGTAGCAGTGGAGCAGAGTTTCCCAGTTAGAAAACTAAATCTATATATCTCCCTATTCAAACTGATGATTCAAAAATGGGCAGATTCAGCAAAAGTTGGGAATGACATGACTTTTGATGGGAAAAGATAAAACTCGTGCAAACAACCAATTCAGTTCACTTCACAATAGATCAGGAAATAGAATACAACGAAGGCTGTGGAGGCCAAGTCAATGGATATTTTTAAGGCAGAGATAGATAGATTATTGATTAGTACGGGTGTCAGGGGTTATGGGAAGAAGGCAGCAGAATGGGGTTAGGAGGGAGCGATAGATCAGCCATGATTGAATGGTGGAGTAGATTTGAGGGCCAAATGGCTTAATTCTGCCCCTATCACTTATGACCATATGAGGGCAAATTGCAGCAAAGCATCCAGACAGTGAAGATGAAAACCTGTGCTGCAGAACTTGTGACACTTTCATCCAAACTGTTCTACTTCAGCAACTAAATGATATATTGGAAAAGTGGCCACATTCATCCTATCTACAAAAAGTAAGACAACCTAATTCTGTGAATTACTGTTCCATCAGTTTACACTCAATAATCAATAAATTGAAAGGGGGTGTGATCAATAGGGCTATCAAAAATATCTCACTCAACAATAAGCCACTCTATAGACTTCAGAGATACAGTGCGGAAACAGGCCCTTCAGCCCATCGAGTCTGTGCCGATCAGCGATACCTGGAATAACCTGGTGGCAATTTATATTTGTTTTGCAAAAGGGAATGCAGGAGATGGCAAATGCATTCAGATTACATTGCAATGAAGAGCCCCCTACCTTGTTTCCATCAGTAACTACTTGGGAGAGGCCCAGAGCAAGGTGTTCAAAAATATGTAAGGGTTTCCTGCTTGCATCAAGTCTCCTCGGATTGTGGTTCCTGAGAAGGGAAGGAAGAGACATCTGACCAAACAAAAGTATACTATTTTATCTTTCCAGATCCGTAGCCAGAGGCTCTCAAGCTAGCTGCCATTATCAGAGATTCAGTTTAGTTTATTGTTACATGTACCAGGGTGCATTAAAAGTCCTTGGCCACGAAGCTCAGAGTACACATGATAATGATAGATACAACAATAAAAAATATAATGACAAATGCAAAGCAGCAGAATGGAGCAAAGATTGTAGTGTGATCTGAAGTGGTGCAATAAAAACAGCTAGTACAACAATGGAATAACCGAATGAGGTAGAGTTAAGTGTAAATGAATGTGGTGGCACCTCAAGGAAATGAGGGTGAAAGTCAAGGGTCAAGAGTGTTTTATTGTCATATGTGCCAGATAGGACAATAAAATTCTTACTATGAAGTAGCGTCTCAATCCGAAACGTCACCCATTCCTTCTCTCCAGAGATGCTGCCTGTCCTATAACCATATAACCATATAACAATTACAGCACGGAAACAGGCCATCTCGACCCTTCTAGTCCGTGCCGAACACATAATCCCCCCTAGTCCCATATACCTGCGCTCAGACCATAACCCTCCATTCCCTTCCCATCCATATAACTATCCAATTTATTTTTAAATGATAAAAACGAACCTGCCTCCACCACCTTCACTGGAAGCTCATTCCACACAGCTACCACAAACCTGTCCCGCTGAGTTACTCCTGCATTTTGTGCCTATGCTCAGTTTAAACCAGCATCTGCAGTTCCTTCCTACATAAGCAGACCATAGTGTGCATAGGTAGGATTAGGGATGTGCAGGTTGAGTCATGAACCTGATTAATGCTTCTTAAATGTTGCAATAGTACAGTCAGGATACTTTCTATAGTATATCTGTAAAACTTTGAAAGAGTATTTTGCGACATATAGGTTCACTTTATACTTCTAAGAAAAGGCTTGTTTGTTGTTCCGACACCATGCCACAAGGTACTTTCCTGTCCCCCACCTCATTGTTGTTGATTCGGTCGACAATAGTGACTTTGCCGGCAAAATTCAAATCTCACTGTACCATGGGTACATGTGACAATAAATGTAACTTGAACTTGAACTTAACGACTGCGTTGGCGTTTTGCTTGGTCACACTATCATGGGTTCATATGGAGTTGAACAAAGAATGAGTACACAACCCTGAGGTGCTTCACTGTTGAGGGTAAGGGTCGAAGCAATGTTATGGCCATTCTAATGAACTGAGTTCTGCTGGTCTGCTGGTCAGGAAACTGAAGTCAATAAATAGCATTGAATAACATGGCTGTGCAAATTGCATGTAAGCTTTGTACTGTATGTATGTCGGTTTCATGTGTATTTCATCCTATTCTTTCAACCCATGCTTCCATATCTTCACATCATCTCTTCTCTACTTCCCTTTTCTCTATTTTGCTCCTCTTAATTATTCATAATTATTCCTCCTAACTAACATTGCATCCCTACCCCCCCCCCCAACTCCCCCAGGCTCATTTCACTTCAAGATCTTGCAAGAAAACCTTTTTGATTTTAAAACCTGGATTTAGTTTCAAGTTTTTTCTGGCCCTAATCTTTTCCCCAGCTCAGTTGTCCTGTTGAGAAACTGCTGAGTTAAAACTGCAGTCGAGACCCATTGACCCCCTCAGGACATGACGTGCTTATAAAGGAAACTAAAGCTAAACGTGGCAACTTAGGACATGGAGCTTTGGCATCTGGTCAATTGAGCAAGTTAATGGTTACAAATCACAGGACAAGATGTTCAAAGTCCAAAGTGCCAAATATCAACTTACTCCCGATGGTGATGGGAGCCTTCTGCACTCACCTATGCTCCTCCGATGTTGAGAAAGGCTCGGCAGACACATCATTGGGGTTATCAAGTGGGCACCTACTTTCATCGACGTTTCGCTGATTGAACCCACGACGTCTCCAGTAGGCTCAGCGGCGCATTCTGGCGTCCTAGAACCACCTCCCTCTGCATCTGTCTAGTCGGTTATTTGGGAGACCAAATGGGGTCTTTCCTCTTCAGCCAGAGCCACTGGCTACTCTGCTCTGCCACCTGTGATGTTTCTTTGATGGCCTGGCGTAGGGTTTGTCCGCTGATCCCCAGGTCCTTCATCAGTCTTAAGGCAGATGTTGCCACGAATCCTCGACATCCAACTTCTACCGGGCAGATCTTAGCTCTCCAGCCCCGCTGTTCTGCCTCCGCTGCAAGCTCTGTATATCGCAGTTTCTTTCTTTCGAAGGCTTCCTGCACAGCATCCTCCCAAGGGACTGTGAGCTCCACAAAATACACCATGCGCTGAGAGTTCGACCAGAGCACAAGATCAGGCCTCAAGTTGGTGAAGGCTATCTCTGATGGAACTGTAAGCCGTTGGGGCACATCCACCAGCATCTGCCAATCCCAAGCTGCCTCCAGCTGTCCAAACCTGGTCCTTGGTGGAATTCTCCATTGCCTTTGAATCTAGGTTGTATTGGTAATATAGACCCCTCTTGGACATCAAGTATTGGAGTAACTCAGCAGGCCAGGCAGCATCTCTGGAGAACATGGATAGGTGACATCTCAGGTGTTTCGCTTAGTCATGTTCTCCAGAGATGCTGCCTGACTTGCTAAGTTGCTCCAGCACTTTGTGTCCTTTTGTGTATTAATCAGCATCTGCAGTTCCTTGTTTTTTTACATAGATCCCTCTTGCATGGTTTTTCATGATTATATACCAAATACAGTCAATTTCAGACCTCGATCTAGTTCTCAATGTCTGCGCACCCACAGCATAAATCTGTTTCTAAAAATGGTAATCTCGTTGAGTGAGGATGGCTATGTTCCATTTCCAACCATTTAATTCAAATTATGGTGGGTTTCATGAGGTAACTTCCTATTTAGTAGTCTAGTAAAATGAACAAAAGCAGTAAGGTCTGGAAACATGAAAGAGAAAATACAACTTTGAAAAGAGTTTGTTTAATAGCTGGGTGAAAAAATTGTGGTTATCATTTGTGGAGCATGGACATTTGTCAGAAGACAATATGGAACAATGAGGTGACTGCCCAAACTATCTCTTTCATTGCAATAAACAAAAGGAGATTTAAGATGCTTAAAGAGTGATAATAACATGAGGTGCAATTAAATGCAGGTTTTACAGATGTTGGAACTAAATGCAATTCTGTGTAGTCGCACTATTTGACTGTCATTCTGTCTTTCTGGACTGTATGTGAACCTTCAATCCATTGTAATATTAAGTAATAAATCATCAAAGAGCACCCCCTTCCTCTGCTGCTTCCTGCACCTTTTTTTTATGGCTTTAAGAGCCATGTGGAATTGTGTTTCTCCTGCACTGCAGGAAAAGTGCTTCATCAGCTCTTATTGAATTCAAAGGCACACATTTCTTCAGATTTGCTCTGTTGAAAGTAAGAATTTTTGAATTTCCTGATTTACCATGTCAGAGGGAACTGTCTGACTATTTTAATAATAACATATGAAAGACAAATTCCAGGTGCTAAACCTTCTTTTGCATCCCCCAGGGATAGTGCAGGAGAGTTTTTTTTATTGAGTTTCTCAAGAATTAGTTAGCAGTTTTGTATGATTCACACTGAGGTTTTGTTCCAAGCCAAATACAGTGGGAGATTACCCCATGATACATTGAGCTTTTTATAGAGTATTACATTTTTTGATGGTAGGGGATTTATCAACCAAACATTGACTGGCAACATGTTGCAGTGAAAGATACTTAATGTACTAGCTGGCCACTGAAGAGAAGCTAGCCAATAGAGAGAGGGGCTGCAGTTAATCTTACAGAAGTGAGACTGACTCCAATTGGTCTTGATAACTATTACTGTCTGGGCTGCGGTAAAACCTTAGTGTTTTCCAGTCCATCATACTCCAGATGGTTGTCACACTTCAAGTGTCACAGACGAATACAAATTTCTGCGTCTCCCTTGAAAAGGACTGGAATCTACAGGGAAATTCAGGACTGACAACATACTGGAGCCAGAGAGTCTGCAACTTCCCACAATCAAAACCAGGGCTTTCATTCCCAGTTTATATAGCAAGGGTGGCACAGTGGCGCAGCGTTAGAGTTGCTGCCTTACAACGCCAGAGACCCGGGTTCGATCCTGACTACGGGTGCTGCATGCATGGAGTTTGTTCTAACTGTGACCGCGTGGGTTTTCTCCGGGTGCTTCGGTTTCCTCCTGCACTCCAAAGACACACAGGATTGTAGGTTCATTGGTTTTGGTAAAAAAATTGTAAATTGTCCCTAGTGTGTAGGATAGTGCTAGTGTAAGGGGTGCTCACTGGTCGGCGCAGACTCGGTGGGCTGAAGGGACAATTCTGTTAAAAAAAAGCCTAAAAGAACATGTCTAAAAAAAGCAATTACCCTTTTGAATGAACTCATCAATTGTTTACCGAATGACAATCAGATTTTTAGACCCGAGGGAACCCATTCTACGGTCTGGCTGAATGATAATGCCTCTACTTCCACAGAAGATTGAGATTCAGTATGTCAATGAATACACTCTTGAATTCTACAGATGTAGGGTAGAGAACATATTAACTGGTTGCATCATGGCCTTGATTGGCAACTCCTGCACTCAGGAATGAAGAATTCAAAAATTGGTGAACACTACCCAGTCCATCACGGGTACTGACCTCAACACCATCAAAGGGATCTGCAAGTGTCGCTGGCTCAAAATGACAGCCATCATCACCAGAGACCCACGCCACCCTGGCCTTGCTCTCATTTCACTCCTGCCATCAGGAAGAAAGTATAGGATCCTGAAAACTGTACCGTTCAGGTTTAGGAGCAGTTTCTACCCTACAACCATCAGACTATTAAACATGGCAACTTCCAAATAGGCTGCTTTTGATATATACTGAATTTCTTGTTGTTGTTTACTTTGGGTTTTACAGTGTACTATGCTTACATGTCCGTTGTGCTGCTGCAAATAAAAATATCATTGTTCCACTTTGGAACATTTGACAATACAACATTCTTGACTCTTGATATTGCCCTACAACGATTTTCCTCTTCATTGACAAGGCTGCCAGAGTGCCAGCTGTGGCTCTTGTGTCCAAGTTGGAGGGTTGCTTGTGTGTTGAAAGTACTATTTCCATAGGTCTGAACACAAAAATCCAGGACTGAACCTCTAGTGTGTTACTGAGGGAACGTTTGCAGAGTTGGAGGTGGCTTTTTGACATGAGCCTTCCAGTTGATCGAATACCATATCCCAATAAACTGTTGTGAAGATCAATGGGATTATTCCCAGAACCCTGGCCAATGTACACACATCGGATTATGTGACTGAAACAGATTGTCTGTTATTAACGCATTACAATTTGTGAAGGTTAGCTGCGCTTGAACTATCTGCCGTGATTCTTGCACTATGCATGACTACAATTCAGACCCACCCTGTTAACTGTGAAATGGCTTGGAACATCATGAAATGAACTAACTAAATATGTTATCCCTTATTGTGATGGTCATGAGTTCTGGAAATTAATTCCAGCAGATATCCGGGGTCAGTGTAATTGGAGTAATTTTCAGGCAGTATTTTTGGCTGGAAAGAATGGGGGGGGGGCAGAGTTAGCCTCTTTCACAAATAATACAGGGAGCGTAACCCATTAGTTTGAATGTGATTTAGATACAAAAATGATTTACTGCATGGATACTGCAGCTGCCATAGACACCCAGTGTCACTGTGGAAGCAATGAGAAAATATGGGGAATTCTGTCACACTATTATGGAGGTAAAGTGGGTGAGGGAGAGGAGGGGTGAAGAGACTCCACTACTCAAGTTGGGTTTGCTTCCTCAGCCTAGAAAATGATGGCAGAATTTGTGTCCAATTTTGTGTCCAATGGCAGATTTTGTGTCCAAGCTAGATAATACAAAGCAATCAAATGGTACAATTTGCACATCAAAATGTGATGGTACAGGTGCTCATTGTAGGTCAGGACTGAAGAAGGTCTCGACCCAAAACGTCGCTTATTTTCTTCGCTCCATAGATGCTGCCTCACCGGCTGAGTTTCTCCAGCATTTTTGTCTACCTTTTATTTTTTATGTTTTTGTTCGTCTTTTATTATTTTTATTTTAATCTTAAAAGGAACGCATTTAAAATACCAAAAGGTAAAAGAAGATTCAACAAAATAATCCTCCCCGACTGATGGCCACATTTAAAACATCAGTAAGTCATGAGGGCTATTTTAACAAAATAATGTACATTTTGAAGTCTATCTAATTGAAGTATCTTGGATGCGGCTTTATTAGATTACAGCTAACTTAATGCGGCATTCCAACATGAAAAGGTTCCCCACCCATGATGTGGGGTGTATGGCTCCTTGAGCACTGTTCTACCATAGAACATAGAACAGTACAGCGTAGGAACAGGTTCTTCAGCCCAAAATGTCCATGTCAAACATGTCAATTCCCTGCACATCCATGTGATTATCTAAATGCGGCTTAAATGCCACTACTGTATCTACCTCCACCACCTTCCGTGCATTGCAGGCAATCTTTTTCTCTGTGTAAAAAACTTGCCCAGCACATTTCCTTTCGACTTTGCACCTCTCACCTTAGTTATGCCCTCTAATCTTTGACATTTCCACCAAGGAGAAAAGACTCTGACTGTGTACTCTATCTATGCCTCTCATAATTTTAAATAGTTCTATCAGGTCTCCCCTCAGCCTCCTTCGCCAGGGAAAACGATCCAAATTTGTCCAACCTATATAGCTAATGCCATGTAATCCAGGCAGACATTCAATACAATGATGGCTGACCTGATCTTGGTTTCAACTACACTTTCCTGCCAGTTCTCTCTATAGACCCATAACCTGTCCACCTTTACCTTGAACATATTTAATTATTCAGCCTTTACATCTCTCCATGGTGCAGAATTATCTTATCTTACACCTATTAAAAATATAAATTGGGACTGAACTCACGCAACGGATTGTGAGGATGTGAATGCAACCATTGTCAAATAAGATCACATGTTTGATCATTCGATCATCTGATCATTTTCCAGTCAGGGTCTTCAGTCCAAAGTAATGGGATGGATGCAGAAAGTTTTCTGATCAAATATGGAATCGGGCGAGTCTGCCCTCTCTTTTCTGCCTTGTTCTTGTTTTCTTGTTTTGCCTTGTTCTTATGGAACGCATTGCCACATGGAGGCCAAGTCATTGGGTACTTCGTAAAGAGAGATTAACAGATTCTTGATCAGTAAGGGTGTTAAGGGTTATGGGGAGAAGGCAGGAGAAAGGAGTTGAGAGGGAAAGATCGATTAGCCATGGTTGAATGGCAGAATAATCTCGATGGGCTGAATGGTCTATTTTTGCTTCCATGATCCACGAATATATGAACATATGTACTGATTTTTTTGCTAAATCCATCAGAGGACAAAGGCATGAGAGGGGTGATAATCTCAGCCTTCGTCAAAGCATTCTTGTGCATGGATGTTGTTGCCGTCTTCTGCTTGGTTTCATTGTCACTTCCTAGATTGATGAACAGCAGTGATCAGTTTGAACTTGCCTCAGGGAACAGAGTCAATGGCAACAAAAACAGGACCATGCGTTTGGGCAATTGGTCTGAGCAATCCCATGTTCTCCTCACAATTGGATCATATTGCTCAAGGTGTGGGGAATGTAGCTTGCAGGAACCAGCAAGCATTATGAAATGGGTGGAGCACGCATCTACGATGAAACTGAAACTGGGAATATGGGAAGAGTGCTTCCTCTCAAGTACAGGTCCACCACTGATTTTCCAGCAACTGGCAGTCTGGCACTTCCTTTAATCTGGACAATATGATGTGAGCTCATTTGAAATCCACCCCAGAAATCCCCCTGAAAATATGGGGCCTAGGCTGGGTGAGCTGGCCGATCTCATCTTCATCGGGACTTCCGCGCCGATTGGCAGGTCAAGCCTTCTCCCTGCGGCCGGGCCTCTGGAACTCTGGCCTGGCTGGAGCTGGCAGATCCGTTCCCATAGCTGACTTCCGAGGCTGACTTTGTGGGCCAGTATCTGGGCCCATGGCTGGCCTGTTCTGATATCGTTTAACTCCTCTCAGGGGCCATGACTTTTGTTGGTCTCTCAAAATGGATAATCCAGAAAAGTTCTGGAGACAAGTGTCCAGGAAAATTGGTGGTGGACCTGCAATGGAAAGAACCCGGACATCAGATATAGTGCTCTTGGTGGAGCTGTTTGTGTTGCAGGTCTGGACCATACCCAGCTCCTGAATTGCAAAGGCCACATGAGCAATCTTTCACTTTACTTGGAGATCCAAACTACAGTAAATGTAATCTAAAAATGTACCCAAAATACCTCTCATTCTTTTGTCCCCATTTGTATGAGGCTGCATCAAGCTACATATAAAGACTCAGCAGGTGTCCATTCAGTTCTACTGTGCCAAACCAACTCCCTTGTAGAAAAGAGTTAGTACAAAAAATCATGGAGAAAAGTCAGCGGCAGTGGTCTGCAAGAAAAGTATGGAACGGCGAAGGAAATAGGCAACGTTGATCCCCTGAGCAGAAAGTACCCTGGCAGAAGTCTCATTAGAAGGGTTTCGGCCCATGAAACATCTTGCCTGGTGGTCCTGTTCGCTCCAATAGATTTAGTTAAGCTGGAGCCCAAGCCAGAAACTCATTGCGTGCTCCCAGAAGTGGATGTGTAACACTCGATTCTCCAGCATCTGCATTTAATCATCTTAGTCTTTCTGCTGACTGAAAAGATTGAGTAGGAAATATTTCATTGACCTCAGTGATCAATTTGGCAGTGGTTGACCTCTGCAAGAAGATCAAAGTCCTGAACGGAATCTCTGGGAAAAGGATGAAATGCTACAATGTGTGATCCCCTGAGCAGACTGTCAAGTAATGTGACAGAAGTCTCATTACCAAAACTCTTACAAAAGCATGAAGATCTTGCTTGGTGGTGGGTTGTTCCCAAGGAATACGTACTTAGTTAAGATGGAGCCCAAGCCAGGAAACTCATTGCATGCTGGTCCCAGAAGTGGATGAGCTAACACTCATTACTCCATCAGCAGACATTGTAATCATGTATAGTCTTTCTGCTGACTGATTAGCATGCAGCAAACAGATTTTCACTGTACCTCAGTGATAATAAACTAAAATACACAAACATTGACCTCTGTTAGAAGATCATAGCTTGGTGAATGTCCAGAATTGTTGGTCTACAGGCATGAATCTTCCACAGATTTACTTCATTTAATGATGAGCTACAATGCACTACAATGCTGAGACCTACACTATATTCTGCACTCTGTATCTTCCCCTTTCCTCTATTTGTTGTACTTGATTTGAACTGTTTGAATCTACAGGGTATATATGATATATCTGATCCGTTTGGATAGCATGAAAAACAAAGCTTTTCATTGTAACTCGGTACATGTCATGATAATGAACCTAAACCTAAACCTAAATCTAACCCAGTGCGGTGGACCGGTATATTCAAAGGTGCTGGACTCAGAGATTAAATATTCCCAGGGATTAGATACGACCTGAGCTCTGTGGCAGTTCTGTTCAGATTTTCCTCATTCTCCCCCCAAGTTGGGTTTCGACCCAAAACATTGACATCTCCTTTCCCACCCCAGGTGCTGCTCAACCACTGGACTCCTCCAGCAAATGATCTGTAGTGCTGGATTTAAAAATGCAGCCACGTCACCTCTGAATCTCAGGACCCACCAGAACTCTCTGTCAAGTTAAATGGAATGTGACCAAATGTAACAATGGATGCAAATTCTGCAAACGATCGGGATTTAAGATTGATCAAATAAAGCAGCATTGAACCATTCATCTTAGGAAAAGGCCACATGTCAAGGTGCTGGAGAGCCAACCAGGCAATCGACTGCATATACTGTACTGTACAACCACCCATTTACATTTTCCCCACACTAATCTGACTCTCTCTATTTGTTGACATCCTTCCTATAATGTTATCGACCCTCCCCCCCCCCCCCCCCCCCCCCCCCCCCACCAATGCCTCGTACAACTTTACCACATTACATCCCAGGGGCAATTTGCACTGCCAATTATTTACCAATCTGGACTTGCAGCTATTTCTCCCTTCCTCCTCTCCTTCCACCTACATTCCTTCCTCTAGCTTCACAATTCGCAACTCTTTAATCCTTTTGCCTCACAAGTCAAGTCAAGAGAGTTTATGAGTCCCAGATAGGACAATGAAATTCTTGCTTGCTGCAGCAATTATAAGCAAAAATACAGAACAGTTCAGTTCAATATACACATAAATAAGCAGGTAACGTGCACAAGGCTGTTACAGTTCAGAGTCTGTTTGCCTTCAGTCTTTTCATCTCTGACCTTTTAAAACCATATATTTAGAAAATACTCCTTCTCACGTCTGTCTGCCTATTACCTGGCAAGGTTTGGCTAGCCCCTCCTCTCTTCCAGCTTTCTCCCCCTCCCCCCACCAATCAGTTTGAAGAAGGGTTCCAACCCAAAACATCTTTGTTCTCCTGAGATGCTGCCTGACCCGGTGGGTTACTCCAGCACTCGATGCCTTTTTTGTAAGCCAGCATCTACAATTCCTTGTTTCTACAACCTATCAACTTGAATGTCTTTGGGATGTGGGGGAAACCAGGAGGAAACCCATTGGTTAACATGGAGAATATGCGTAAATCAAAAATAGACAGGATTCGAGGTTAGGATTGAACCTGGCTTTCTGGCCCAGTGCGACAGTGGCTGTACAAACTGTGCTTTGTGCCACCCCCTAAATAGTGGTGAAACTATTTGGTATCATTGTTCCATGAAACTGACAGCAACATCTGGATTTCCACGCACGTGTAGTTTCATGTGGAAATCCCAAAGTTGCAGAGTATTTAGCATTCCTTCACAGGCTGGACTGTTTGCAACCTTCTTTAATGGAATCAAGGGAATTAATTTGAATTGACATGCATTTAAAGTATTCACCAAACAGTCCCATGGTAAAATATCAGAAATACTTAGTTTTATAGCATGATCTCAGAGATTGTAATGGGTTTCTAAACCATAATTGCAAAGCATTGGTTATGCATTCGTATTGTAGTTTTCTCATTAAAAATAAAAACAAAGTATATTGTTTTAAACTTTAACATGGCATAAGCAAGTTGGGGACATGTCTCCATGCTGTATGATTCTATGACTATATGGTATTCAGGTTTATCTTTCAGTCAGAATCATAGAGCTATACATCACGGAAAGATGCCCTTTGGCTATTCATGCCAACTAAGGTGCCTAACTGAGCTGGTACATCTTGCAAACACTTGGTCCACATCCACCAAATCTTTCCTATTCGTGTACCTATACAAGTGTCTTGTAAATGTCATAAATGGATCGCCTCTACCACTCCCTTAAGCAGCTCGTTCCAGATGCGCACCACACTCTGTGAAAAAGTTATCCCTCAATTCAACTTCTGCCAAATTCTTTCACCTCCCACTTTATAAACCCATGCTCATTTTCATCCCCCCTACCCCAGGAATATTCACCCTATCTATGCCCACCATGAATTTGTAAGCCTTCAAAAGGTCATCTTTCAGCTTCATATGCTCAAGGAAGAAGACCCAACCTAACTAACCTCTCCTTACAACTCAAACCATCCAGACCCAGCAATATCCTTGAAAATGTCCTCTACCTCCTTTCATGTTTAATGATATCCTTCCTATAGTAATGTCCAGAACTATTTACAATCTTTCATGTGTGGACTGAACAAAGTCAAGTACAGTTGTAATATGACATCCCAACTCCTATGCTCTTTTCCCTCACTGATGAAGATAAACATGCCAAACGCCTTCTTCACCATCCTGTCTACATGTGTGGTCACTTTTATGGAGCAATATAAATACACTTCCAAGGTGTCTCAAGTGATACAAGTCTTCCATTTTGCTTTTTGGCATTGTGACAATTTCCACCTTAGCATTGGTAAAGCAGTACAGCACAAATCATCAGGGTGTAAGTTGACTGATGTCTGGAAGTGCCTGGCAAAGTTTGTGGAATGATGTGAAATGACCCAGAAATACACATTGCTGCATTTTCTTCTCATAAAGATCAACTTCCAATTGCATAATGCTGCAAAACAATGACAGCAAATCTAGAACAATACAAGGACAGGCCCTTTTGTCAACAATGTCTGTGCCGAACATGATGCCAATTAAAATTAAATGCAAAATTAAATGTGCCTATCCAAATGCCTCTTAAACATTAATATTGCACCTGCATTCACCCCCCCCCCCCCCCAAAGCAGCATGGGGTCCAGGCACCAACCACTCTCTGTGTAAAAAAAGTGTTTCTTGCACATCTCTATATAACTAAAAGTCTTTGTCTTGTTTGTGCCCATGATATGTCAATCTGCTTTTCCAAACTTCTTCCAAATGCTAGGCCACAGCCTTCCTATTTTCACATATCCTACTCACATTTTTCCTGTTTAGGCGATAAACATCTTCCTGTCATATCCACCCATGTTTCCACAGTTATTTGCGATTAATGCTTTAAAAATGCCAACTTTAACAAGATTTTTACTGTTAAAATCCTTTCTCCAAGCTTCCAACACACATTCATACAAATTTGGAACATCAGGAACACTTTGAATTTCACCTCAATGGGATATTTCAACGAGAAGGGGAGGGCCAATTGGTATTGCAATTGAAACTGCTGCAGCAGGCAGGGAGGTGCAATTGGAATTTTTTTTAAGTCCGCTGCTGAGGGAGGCAGGGGAGTGCTGGAATCTTACGTTTGGGAACAGCTTCAGTTGCATTGGAGGGACAGATGAGTGGTGGAATATTGCCTTGGGGGACTACACTGTTGGGGGAAGCAGACCCATTGGGTCTGCACTTGCTCCTTTAAATGTTCCACTTCTCACCTAAAAGTTATGTCCTGCAGTCATTGGCTTTCCACCTTTGGAAACAATTTCTGAATGTCTACCCTATTTATGCCTCTCAAATGTTACATTCTTATATCAGGTCTTCTCTCAGCCTATGGCGTTCCAGAGAAAACAATCCAAATTTGTCCCTCTTCTCTTTAGCTAATTCCTTAAAACCTCTCAGGACCCAGCTGACCTTTTCTGCACCCTTGCCAAAACCACCACATCCTTCCTATCATGGGGCAAAGACAGCTGTTGTTAAGCAATCAAATTTTCAGTTAATAAACTCAGAATGTTATAGGACAAGAACAGTATTTTATAAATCTGGTGAAATAAGTTGAGCATCCATCATGGATAAGTGCAAAAAGACAAATACATTACCAGGCTTTTTATTTCATGCAGCAAAATACAAATAGGAATAATGGAACCATCATGTATATCTATGGATAAAGAAATCTTGAAAAAGTCTGACTACTTCTGAGCACCACAGGGTTAGGAATATATGGATCTTGGGAGGAACATGGGTTCTAGAATGGTACCTGGACTCCAATGGATATATTACAGGGAGAGATTACATAACTCAATCTGTATCCCCCAGAATTGAGCAAGGTTTTTGACATATAAGGAAGAACTGATTGGAAAGATGGAGATAATTTAGTTCTAAGGGGCATTATCTAAAAAAAGTGACAGACTAAAGTCGCCACCCGACCCGTGGAGCTGGAGAACGCCATCCGACCCGTGGAGCTGGAGACCACCACCCGACCAGTGGAGCTGGAGAACGCCACCCGACCCGTGGAGCTGGAGACCACCACCCGACCCGTGGAGCTGGAGAACGCCAGGTAAGCCCCGGGGCTGGAGACCATCAGCAGAGCCGCGGGGCTGAAGACCGCCTGCGGAGTAACGCAGACGCGGAGCAACGGAGCGGCAGAACACCAGCGCGCACCAAGCCAGCTCGGCCCACCAGAAGCACCAACAGACGGCGACGGGTACGAAAACACCGCCGGGGACGCAGAGGTGGTTTAAAGGCCAGGTTAGAGCTAGCCCCACATTGAGGGCAGCGATTCCTAGCCTTTTCCTCGCCAACGTGCGCTCACTGGCAAACAAAAATGAACTCCGGCTAAGGATCACCTCCCACAACCGGATCAAGGACTGCAACATCTTGATCTTCACTGAAACTTGGCTCAACACTGACGTTCCTGACAGCCTGCAAATTAGCTATCGGGGCGTCATTTACTCCGAGGGACAGGACATCAGACTCTGGTAATAGGACAGAGGGGGGGGGCTGTGCATTTATGTAAACAAAGCATGGTGCACGGACACCATCATCGGTGAGTCACTGCTGTGCCTAACTCCGATAATTCCTCAATGGTTAGATCAGACCTTGCTAGAGGCCCAGAAGTATCACCATAACAATTCCCTCCACTGTTATGTGACTTCCTCTGAGATACTATAATGCCCTCCTGATGTGATTAATGCCAAGCTTGCAATGAAAGAGTTTTATACTGCCATTAGCAAACAACAGACGCACAACCCCGAGGCAGCCTTCAGTGGGTGCTGTTGTGATTGCTGACTTCAATCACTCCAACCTGAAGACTGTACTCCCCCAAATTCCAGTAAGCATGTATCCTTCCCCACTGGAGTAGACAAGACACTGGACAAATTCTACACCAATATGGCTGAAGCTTACATATCCCCCTGGGATGTCACTGATGATGTAACTGGTGGCTTTTGAAGAGACCACTTACACGTCTAAAGGGTTTATTATTGCAACTGTAAGGACTGCTTATGATGGCAGCAAATAAAAATGTATTTAACACTCATCAAATCTTTCAACATTCATCGACTTTGATTAAAAAATAGTTCTCCATTAAAGCCCAATATCCATGCTAATTGTATATTATTTCTCCATCTGGCAGACAGAAGTTTGAGCAAGAACAAAGCCCATAAATTACAGCTGAGGATTGTTTCCATCTAGGGGCGGGGGGTAGTTTCTTCAGCAGACGTTGCTGGAGATTTATTCCTACTCGCAGGAAACAAAGTTGACCTTTGAGAGGATCTTCGGGTAGAAATTGCATCACACCCAAATTCCCCTTCAGAGGCCAGGGGCAGGACCGCAGGAAGTTAGATTGACAAGCTCAATTATACATTACTAACAAGACGCAGACACCATCCAAGTCCTCATGTATACAATTTTTAAAAATTGTTTCACGCGATCTGCTCTTAACTAGCAAGGTCATCATTTAAAGCTCATACCTAATTGTCCTTGAGAAAGTGAAGGTGTGTTTCCTGCATACACTGATAATGGAAGTACTTCAACAGTTCTTATGGATGGGTTTTTCAGATTTCCATCCAGCGGTAATAAAGAAACTGCAATGTCTTGGGGCATGGGATGCTTCGAGAGGAGCTTTAGTTAATGTTTATGACATGTGCCTAATGCCCTCATGCTTCTAGGTGGTCAAGGTTATGGATTGGTGAGTGGTCTTGAAGATGTTTTGTTGAGTTCATGTATTGCATTGTGTTGTGCACCAGGGGTGGAGGGAATGCTTGGCTGAGGGCCGTGGATGAGCTGCTATTCAGTTTTTGTTCAGGACCGAGGCGTGTTTCAGATGGGGAAGAAAGCTGAACCCACCTCTTGAGATGTGTGAAGAATACTCTCCCATACTCTTGCAGTGCTTTTTTATGGTGGACTTTACGGGAATTACGGTGTGAGAATATTCTGCAGAATAAAGTAGCTTAGTGGTAGAGCTGCTGCCTCATAGCGCCAGAGACCTGGGTTTAATCCAGCTATGGGTACTGTCTGTACAGCGTTTGTATGTTCTTCCTGTGACTGCCTGTGTTTTCTCCAGGTATTTTGGTTTCCTCCCATACTCCAAAGTGCAGGTTTGTAAAATTACCCCCAGTCTGTAGGACATAGAACACTTGCGACAACTCAGTGTGCCAAAGGGCCTATTTCCACGCTGTATCTCTAAACTCTAAACTTTAAATTTCATCTCAGACTCCACTGAACTCACTGCTCAGGATGGCCAGGAATAACTGGATCACCAAACTCGTGTAACTGTTGGCATCGACCCCTCCCTCTGCAACTGGATTGTGACTTTCTAGCAACGTCTCCAGAACAGACCCCAGTCTGTGAGGTTAGACAAGCAACACCAGTCAACCCTCACCCTGAACACATGTTCCTCAATATCTATGTGCTGAGCATTCAATCAATCTTTCAGCTGTCTTCACTCTACCACGCACACCTCCACGTTGCCATCAACACCACATCCAAGTATGCAAAGATGATTTACAACGGTAAACCAGCTCTCAGCAACAACGATATGAAGGCCTACAGGTTGGTTGGGTCCAGCACTCTGCAGCATAATCCCTTCCTGACAACAACCTAACATTATCTCCAAGAAGACCAAGGATCTAAATGGCTGTACTATCAGGTCCAAAGGCGGCACGCACACCCCATCCACATTAACGGGACCATCTGGAACGTGTTTCTATGCTTCAGGTACAGGTAGTCACCATTTCCAGATGGGGTGAGCTTGGACCCACAATACCTCATGCTGATCATGAGAAGGCTCATCAGCGTCTCTTCTTCCTGAGGAGACTGAAGAAGCCCTTCATGGCCCTCAGAATCCTGGTGAACTTCTACCGCATTTTAACCCATCGACACATCCTCAGTAGACCAACTTCAAAATAATCTGAATCAACATTAAAAAATTTGCTCTGGAACAGTCCGACCGGAAGGCATTGCAGAGGGTACCGAGGTATTGTGAAACGCATCACCGTTGCACGCTCCCCTGGAAATATGAGTCTGTTACAAAGCAAGCGCTGTCTGCGGAGGGCGCTCAGCATCGCCAAGGACTGCTCTCACCCCACCATGGACTGTTTACCCTCCGACCATCCGGGGGGCGCTACAGGTCCCTCCGTTGCCGAACCAGGAGGTCGAGGAACAGCTTCTTTCCGGCGGCTGTCACTCTACTAAACAACGTACCTCGGTGACTGCCAATCACCCCCCCCCCCGGACACTTATTATTTATTTATTTTTATTCAAAATCGTTTGCTATGTCGCTCTTCAAGGGAGATGCTAAATGCATTTCGTTGTCTCTGTACTGTACACTGACAATGACAATTAAAAAATTGAATCTGAATCTGAATCTGAATCTGAATCTGACTAGGAAAGATTTCCAGAGGCACAAATTGAGGCAGAAACTGAGAGCTAGCGGCACAGTGGTGCAGCTGTCACAGCTGCTGTCTCTCAGTTCCAGAGACCCGTGTTCAATCCTGACCTTGTGCTGTCTGTGTGATGTTTGTATGCTTCTCCCTGTGACTGCATGGGTTTTTATTTGCATGCTCTGGTTTCCTTGCACAGCCCAAAGACATGTGTGTTTGCAGGTTAATTGGCCTCTGTAAAATTGCCCCTAGTGAGGGAGTGGATGAGTAGTGGGACAGAACTAGTTTGAAAGGGTGGAGCGTGGAATTGATGGGCTGAAGGGTCTGTTTCCTTGCTGTGTCTTTAAACTAAAAGCTCCCTTGCACTGATATTCGGTCAGTTGTTAATTTTAAACTGCCGAGGTGTACAGAATTATACAGAAATCCTGCAAATTATACAGAACCAAAGATATTATGGGGAAAAGTGGGATAATAGGAGTTAGTCACAGGGCAGCCAATATCTTATTAAATGGTACAACAGCTCCCGGTGGTCTTCTCCTGTGCCTATGCTCCGATAATTGTGCAATGGAACAATCAATCTTGCTAGAGGCTGGAAGTATCTCCATAACAATTCCCTCATGTCATTGGGCTAAATATGTTTTTATCTTCCTCTGAGATACGGAGAATGCATTTGCTCATGTCTGTGATTAAGTGGCAGCTATTAGTTTTGCTCAGTGGTTTTATGCTTGAAGTTTTTGGACTTTGATATCAAAGACAGATTCAAAAATGCACATCCCTAATCACTGTAATGATTGCTTGTTTAAAAGGAAGGTTGCCAGTAAGCATGAAATTGTATCTGGAGTATGTTTAATGTTTGAACATATTTGCACCATCCTTGATTGCATACATATGGGTGGATGTACTGATGATGTAACTGGTGGCTTTTGAAGAGACGTTACACGTCTAAAGTTTAGTTTATTATTGCAGCTGAAGTCTGCTTATGATGGCAGCAAATAAAATGTATTTAATAATAATCATCAAATCTTTCAACATTCATCGACTTTGATTAAAAAATAGTTCTCCATTAAAGCCCAATATCCATGCTAATTGTATATTATTTCTCCATCTGGCAGACAGAAGTTTGAGCAAGAACAAAGCCCATAAATTACAGCTGAGAATTGTTTCCATCTAGGGGTGGGGGGTAGTTTCTTCAGCAGACGTTGCTGGAGATTTATTCCTACTCGCAGGAAACAAAGTTGACCTTTGAGAGGATCTTCGGGTAGAAATTGCATCACACCCAAATTCCCCTTCAGAGGCCAGGGGCAGGACCGCAGGAAGTTAGATTGACAAGCTCAATTATACATTACTAACAAGACGCAGACACCATCCAAGTCCTCATGTATACAATTTTAAAACATTGTTTCACGCGATCTGCTCATAACTAGCAAGGTCATCATTTAAAGCTCATACCTAATTGTCCTTGAGAAAATGAAGGTGTGTTTCCTGCATACACTGATAATGGAAGTACTTCAACAGTTCTTATGGATGGGTTTTTCAGATTTCCATCCAGTGGTAATAAAGAAACTGCAATGTCTTGAGGCATGGGATGCTTCGAGAGGAGCTTTAGTTAATGTTTATGACATGTGCCTAATGCCCTCATGCTTCTAGGTGGTCAAGGTTATGGATTGGTGAGTGGTCTTGAGGATGTTTTGTTGAGTTCATGTATTGCATTGTGTTGTGCACCAGGGGTGGAGGGAATGCTTGGATGAGGGCCGTGGATGAGCTGCTATTCAGTTTTTGTTCAGGACCGAGGCGAGTTTCAAGATGGGGAAGAAGCTGAACTCTTTGAGATGTGTGAAGAATACTCTCCCATACTCTTGAAGTGCTTTTTTATGGTGGAAAATTTACAGGAATTACGGTGTGAGAATATTCTGCAGAATAAAGTAGTTTAGTGGTAGAGCTGCTGCCTCATAGCGCCAGAGACCTGGGTTTAATCCAGCCTATGGGTACTGTCTGTACAGCGTTTGTATGTTCTTCCTGTGACTGCCTGTGTTTTCTCCAGGTATTTTGGTTTCCTCCCATACTCCAAAGTGCAGGTTTGTAAATTACCCCTAGTCTGTAGGACATAGAACTAGTGTGCGGGTGATTGATGGTAGGCGTAGACTCAGTGTGCCAAAGGGCCTATTTCCACGCTGTATCTCTAAACTCTAAACTTTAAATACTTCATCTCAGACCTCCACTGAACTGACTGCTCAGGATGGCCAGGAATAACCATGGATGATCTTCATGTGATTTCTGTTGACATCTTAAATGCGGTAGTAAGGTGGGAATTGTGAGATGGTAGCAACGTCTCCAGAACAAGCCTGAAAGATCCCTGGGGACAAGCAACGTCAGTGCAATAGTGATGTACATGTTTGTCAATATCTATAGAAGGCTGCATTCAATCAATCTTTCAGCTGTGCACTCTACCACGGCACCTCCACGTTGCCATCAACCAAACTCCAATAACAAAGCCCAATTTACAACTAAACCAGCTCTGAAAATCCCTATGAAGACTACGTTGGTTGGGTTCTTCCTGCTCTGGATAATCCCTTCCTCTGCTTTACACATTATATTAGTTGGATCATTGTGATCTAAATCGGCTGTACTATCTTGTCAAATCACCAATTTATCCAGATTTAAGTCACCATCTGATTATTTGGCATAACTAAAACATGCCTGAGGAATACAGGTAGTCACCATTTTGGCAGATGGGGTGAGCTATATTACAAAGCCATGCATATGATTTGCTTCAATTCAGATCAAATAGGCATTTGTGATGCCCTTCATGGCCAAATAATGCAGCCTTAACTCGTGAGGTCATTTTAACCCTCAAGCCACACATCCTCAGTAGACGATGGCTTCAAAATAATCTGAATCAACATTAAATAAATTTTGCTCTGGAACAGTTTAGTTTATATTATTTTCAAGTGTACCGAGGTACAGTGAAAAGCTCTTGTTGCATGCTAACCAGTCAGTGGAAAGATATTGCATGATTACAATTGAACCATCCACAGAGTACAGATACCTGACAAAGGGAAATAACATGAATAACGTTTAATGCAAGATAAAGTCCAGTAAAATCTGATCAAAGATAGTCTGATGTTCTCCAATGAGGTAGATAGTAGCTCAAGATCGCTCTCTAGTTTTTGTTAGGATGGTTCAGTTGCCTGATAACAGCTGGGAAGCAACTGTCCCTGAATCTGGAGGTGTGCGGCTTCACACAGTGGTCTTGAAGAACATATAAAGTTAGCTGTAAAGTATTATATCCTTATTCCATTATAGTTATGGATAACTAGTTCATCTGTGTATGTAAGTACTCAGTTAAAATGACATTAAAGTAAATACTGAATACTGAATACTGAATACTGAATAAGTCCACATAGGTATTAAGTAATTATGCATTAAATCTGCTATCCATTGTGACATCACCAATATGTTTCAGGCAACCTTTTGGAAAATTAGTATTTTCAACTACTTGTCTATTTAGAGGTCACTGACTCTCCATTGATGCACCAGATTTCATTAGCTGCACAACCTGTCAACAGAGTTTTACTTCCATGTTGACCATTAAAGAGCTGAACTTTCCAATGTGTCTCGGAGTGAAAAAAACTTGAAGCATATGTTTGTACTCAATGTGTTTTACAGGCACATGTGGGCTGCAGCACATGGACATGTCCTAAATCACAAACCCTGGGGTGAACAAGTCTAAGAATGGGAGTGAGTAAATAGTAAAGATAAATCTTCTGTTTGGACTCAGTTGGGAGCAATAAAATTATCATAATTTGAAAACAGAAAACACCACTTGAAGCTTTTCAAATACTTAATTAAAAACGTAAACTGCTAGTTAAAGCTTAAGTGTTATTGCCCACAGATTAGTGAACAGTATTGATTTAATTCCAACATTTCATTGGGCTGCTTTTATAGCTAACTGTTAATTAATGAGACTCTTCTGACAATCTGAAGCACTTTGTGAAAATAATTTCACTGTGACCATCGACATTCATTGGATTATCATTTGTTTATTTGTAGATTGAACTGATGCATGATCGTGCTGTATATCACGAACATCTTTGGAGAATTTGGAAGTGGAGTCGGTTACAAGGTTGCTTATGTCATTGGCTTGCAATAAGACATTGATATCTGTTAGATTGTTATCATTTTATTCCACGTTGAACTTTAGTTTAGTTTAGTTTAGAGGTACAGCGCAGAAACAGGTCCTTTGGCCCACCGGGTTTGCGCTGACCAGCGATCCCCGCATATTAACACAATCCTACACACACTAAGGTCAATTTTTACATTTACCAAGCCAATTTACCTACATACATGTACGTCTTTGGAGTGTGGGAGGAAACCGAAGATCTCGGAGAAAACCCACGTGGTCATGGGGAGAACGTACAAACTCCGTACAGACAGCATCGAACCGGGGTCTCCGGAGCTGCAAGTGCTGTAAGGCAGCAACTCTACTGCTGCGCCATCATGCCAAGTTTTGCCACTCATATATTCATTTAAGCTGCAATGTCTCAGAGAAATGCAGAAAAAATGGACAATTTGTAAATATGTTTTTTTTGTTTTGCAGCAACGTGATCACGCCTGTGGTTTTGAGCAGGTTGTAATTAAATCTTTAAAGAGATTAAGACTGCAAGATTTCTCCTACTTAATTGTATTACCAATCATAACATAAACCTGTGGTAGGATCCCATGATACATAATCCAAATTAGAGTCATAGAGTCATAAAGGTATCAGGCCTTTCAACGCCAATTCATCCATGCCATCCATGCTTAGACTCTCCCATTTGTATACATTTATTTGCCTATGTACCAGTTTAATTCATCCACAGTCCACACATTGTTAACCAGTATTTTTCTATTTATTTTTATTTCT
This sequence comes from Leucoraja erinaceus, assembly GCF_028641065.1. Classification (NCBI taxonomy): domain Eukaryota; kingdom Metazoa; phylum Chordata; class Chondrichthyes; order Rajiformes; family Rajidae; genus Leucoraja; species Leucoraja erinaceus. Next base: position 51,005,555 of record NC_073384.1, on the reverse strand, counting down.
ACTATCTTGCACTATGACCAGACGCTAAACTGCATTTCGTTGTACCTGTACTCGTATTTGTGCAATGACAATAAAGTTGAATTGAATTGAATTGAATTGAAGTAATGTCCATCAATGCTGGTCCTATTTGGCAACGTTGGCCCATATCCTGCTAAAACTTTCCTATACATGTACTAGTCCATATGTCATTTAAATGTTATTTTACCTCCTTCGATTCAATATACCCACCACTTTCTATGTGAAAATTTGCTTCTTGATTTCCTATTAAATCTTTCTCCTCTCACCTTAAATTTATGACCTCTTGTTCTTCATTCTCCAACCCTGGGAAAAAGACTGTATGCATTCATCCTATCTATGCCCTTCAAATCTTCAATACATATCTATAATATCATCCCTTAATCTCCTGTGCTCCAGGAACAAAATTCTACCCCGTCCAATCTCTCCCTTTAACTCAGTCCCTTGAGGACTAGCAACATCCTTATACATCTTCTCTGCATACTTTCCACTTAACAATAGTTTCCCTATAGCAGCGTTACCAAGCAAAACTAAGTACAATATTCCAAGTGATCCCTCACCAAAGCAATGTACAATTGTAACAACACGTGTCAACTACTGACCAGCTATAAAGTCGGAAGCAGTAACATTTCCTTTCTACATTTAAATATCGTTTTGTTTTAGTTTAGAGGTAAAGCATGGAAATAGGCTCTTCAGGCCACCAAGCATGCCCACCATCAATCACTAGTTCTATGTTATCCCACTTTCTCATCCACTCCCTGTACATTAGGGGCAATTTTTACAGAGGCCAATTAACCTGCAAGTATGGGAGAAAATGCAAGCACCAAGAAGAAACCCACATGATCACAGGGAGAACGTGCAAACTCAACACAGACAGCACTCAAGGCCAGGATTGAACACAGGTCTCTGGCGATAAGAACAATCTTCCTAGATTACAAACTTATTTCATCAAGGTAGTCACGTGCTGGAATGTCTGCTCGCTGATCCAGTGTTTCTGGAACCTTTATGACCATGTATCCATCTTTTATCCTTCTTATCTCTGCCACACATGCTCAGTAACTACCTAAATTCAGACCTGGAATCATTCTGAACAAAAGGTCCATAGCCAAAATGTCACCTATCCATGTTCTCTAGAGATGCTGCCAGGCCCATTGAGTTGCTCCAGCACTTTGTGTCTTTTTTTTTTTGTATAAATCAGCATCTGCGATTTTTTGTGTCTGATAATTGTTTGACAGCATTATATTCCAATTGTAAAATTGATGGCAGCTAAGTTTTACATGTGATCATTTCCATGGAGCAGTGAAAAGTTGCTTTCCTGTTGATCAACGTTTGGAAAACAAGGGGAATGAATGAAATGGGTAGGTTAATTGTGCTGGCTGTTCAGATAGCAGCCAGTCTCTTACCAAATCCTTCAGTCTGGACAAGGGGCACAAAATGAACAGGGTCAGTATATGTGAGGATCTCTACAGGAATTACATGTACCCAATTACAGATACATTTGAGGGCTAGAAATTGCATCTCACAACATTGCATTCCTGAATCTTCCAGGAACAATTGCAAAATCTGCCGTTGGAGACATCCTTATCTCAGTGAATGACCAAAGGGAGGATGAAGAACCTTGGTCCAGCAGTCAAAGGTGTGGCTATCTATGAGAAGCCTCCTTCCAAAACATCTCAAAACACCATATACTCTATGGAGAATGATTGGAACAATTTTGATTTCTTTAGTTCATAAGATCATAAGTGATAGGAGCAGATTTAGGCCATTCGGCCCATCAAGTCTACTCTGCCATTCAATCATGGCTGATGTATCTCTCCCTTCTAACCCCATTCTACTGCCTTCTCCCCATAACCTTTGACACTCGTACTAATCACTAAATGTTAAAGAAAGATATTTTTTCATTAGAGGTGCTTCAGAAAAGGTTCACTGTGATGATCCTCGGTGTTAAGGGATTATCCTATGAGTTTATGTTAAACAGGTTGGGACACTGAAGTTTGGAAGAATGGGGCAATCTTATTTGGGCTCATGGAACTGGACTGCGTGAATGGCTGTGGGGGTGTTTCCTCCCGTAAGGGTGTTCTGAACCAGTGGGCATGAATTCAGTATAAGGGGCACCCATTTAAGACTGAAGTGAGGAAGAATTTGTTCACTCACAGGGTTTTGAGTTTTTGGAGCCTCTTGCTACAAGGACCTGCTGGGACACAAAACTGGTGTATACTTGTGGCTGAGATAAATAGATTTCTAATCAGTAAGTGAATCGATGGTGATGGGGAAAGGGCAGGATAGTAAACATAGGAATGCCAGATCAGCCATGATTCCACTGAAGAGCAAAGCTGGCTCAATGAACTGATTATTGAATATTGAACAATGAACTGAATGCCTACTGTTCCTATGTTTCATGGACATGGTCTAATTGGACTTTTCTGACAGACATGCATGTGCATGCCTTGGTTTCCTATGGCTGTCAACACTGTGCCACACTCTTCAGCGAGACATTTGTCCAATCTTGTGATCGACTGTTTTCTCTGTGTCATATGGACTTTCAATTTCCTAGCAATAGGATATTTCCCAGGCAGCCATGGCCAGTCTCCGACACACACCACAGTACACCGTTCACTGTAGCTCTGTGTAACCCAGCTTGATTTCAGTCAGCTGCAGGTGGCATCCCGGACATTGCTATTGTTATTATGGACATTGTTATTATTGCCCGGCTTTCCATAAGTGCTGCAGTTATTGGCTGCTTCCATGTTCCCATAAGGGATCCCTTTAAAATCCTGGATCTTTTTATGAGCAGGGAAGTTTTCAATATCGAACAACAAGGAACTGCTGATGCTGGTTTACAAAAATGTGCTGGAGTAATTGAATGGCTCAGGCAGCATCTCTGGAGAACACAGAGAGGTGACATTTCAGTCTGAAGAAGAGTCCCGACCCGAAACATCACCTATCCAAGTTCGCCGGAGATGCTGCCTGGCCCACTGAGTTACTCCAACATTTTGTGTCCTGCCAAGTTTTCAATATGCTCAGTTTGCATGTGAATGTGGATCATAAAAAAAAATCTCCTTGATTGCAGCAGCGCCAAAGAGCAGACATGAAGCTTTCATCCTGGGGGATTCTGTACTGCCGGAGATTTTCTGATAAACAGGGGGGGAGGGGGGGGGGTGGTCATGGAGATTGAACATTGTAGAGCAGATGCTTAATTGCATTGTGACATCTCCCTCATTTTTCATTGTCTGGCCACCATCCCTTGAAGACCACAATAAAGATGGCAGTGGTTAAGAATTATGGTGTTAATGAGAAAAAGATCAGCATGGATGTGGTAGGCTAATGGTCCTGTTTCTGTGCTGATTTTGAATTATTAGTCATTTCATAAGAACAAGAAATAGGAGCAGGCATAAGCCATTTGGCTCCTGTCCCTGGTTAGCCATTCCACTGGATTTAACTCAGTACTGCCTTCCTGCAATAACTTTATATCCTTTGATTCCCTTAAAATCCAAATCCTATCAATCTCAGTCTTGGAAGCACTCAGAAGATGAGTCAGCACAGCCCATTTGTGGAGAGAATTCCAAATATTCCCAAGTGTCTAGAGGAAGAATGTTATTCCCGTTTCATCCTTACATGTGCACGATCATCGCTAGATTAACAGCTGAAAGCAGCAGAGAAACTGCAGATGTTGGAAATCTGAAATAATATAAGAAAACTAGACTAAGTGGGACCCAACGGCCCATGTTCACACGGGAGGGCTGGTCCCCCAATGCAATATTCCACCTCTCCACCAATTCCAATATTGGTAGCCAGTGGGGGGTCTTTCTGGAGCGCTAGTATGGGTGTTGTGGGCTGAAGGGACTGGATTGCCGAGGGCTAGTATGGACATTGTGGGCCAAATGGATTCTTGGGGTGGCAGCTCAGTCACTCAAGGCTGATGGGCTGGCAGCTCACTCACGGCCGGTGGGCTGGCAGTTGATTCACGGCTATTCCCTGAAATTCCATTTCATGCAGGGTGCAAGGCCACCAAATTCAAGTGCAGTTTCATACCACCTCAAGCAGGGTGCAAGGCCACCAAATTCAAGAGCAGTTTCATACCACTTCGAGCAGGGTGCAAGTCCACCAAACTCAAGTGCAGTTTCATTCCATTTCAAGCAGGGTGCAAGGCCAACAAATTCAAGTGCAGTTTCATACCACCTCAAGCAGGGTGCAAGGCCACCAAATTCAAGTGCTGTTTCATACCATTTCATGCAGGGTGCAAGGCCGCCAAATTCAAGTGCAGTTTCATTCCATTTCAAGCAGGGTGCAAGGCCAACAAATTCAAGTGCAGTTTCCTACCACTTCAAGCAGGGTGCAAGGCCACCAAATTCAAGTGCAGTTTCATACCATTTCATGCAGGGTGCAAGGCCACCAAATTCAAGTGCAGTTTCATACCATTTCATGCAGGGTGCAAGGCCACCACATTCAAATGCAGTTTTATACCATTTAAAGCAGGGTGAAACCACCATAAATCCACCATAAAACCACACAAAACACCACATAAACACCACATGCCATGATCATATTGAATGGCGGTGCAGGCTCGAAGGGCCGAATGGCCTACTCCTGCACCTAATTTCTATGTTTCTATGTTTCTATGCACACCACACTCACAGTTCAGTAGACATTCAGTGTGTTCAATTGATTCACAGCTCAGACAGTTGTGACCTCTCCTTCCCCCATCTTACAGAGACTGAGCCACACCCACACTTCCGGGTTTTATAATCCATCCCACCTCGCACCGGAAGGGGCATGGACTTCATGATGTGATTGACAGAAGAGAGATTCTCAACATTTTTTAAACACTAATAACACTTTTATTTTTCATTGATGGGAAGAATCCTCTGCACCTGAGGAGTGGAGGGGGACTGAGTAAGATGGCCAAAAATCAATATACAGTGCAAACAGGCAGTTTTCAAGTTTAAACCATTTGCTGTGCAGTTCAAACCAACCACCACCAACCATTTGCTGTCCTTTAGTTCAAACCAACGACCACCAACCATTTGTTGTGCTTTTTTCAAACCAACCACATTTTCATTTTCAAACCCCATTAAGGGCACTCAAGGCCAGTAAAGCCACCCTTACAGTTTAGTAGACATGTGTTCAGTGTTATTCACAGCTCAGACTGAGAGATGTGACCCTCTCGCTTCCCCCATCTTGCAGAGACTGACTGAGGCACTCAACACTTCCGGATGTTATAGTCTCTCCGGAAGGGGCGTGGCCTTCAGGAGAGAGAATCTCAACATTTTTTAAACAGTAATAACCCTTATATTTTTCCTCGATGGGATAAATCCTCTTGTCCTGCGCAGTGGATGGGGACTCTGAGTAAGATGGCCAAAATTCACAGCCATAAGTGGCAACGTTTGTTCTAAAATCAATGTACAGAACAACAGGAAGTGGTCAAGATCAGACTTTTAGTAATATAGATATCGAGGATACTCGGTGGGCCAAGCAGCATTACTGGAAATATCAATAGAATGAACATTTTAGTTTCAAGACTGCAGATGATGCCTGACCTGCTGAGTGTGCCCAGCAGTTTTGGTTTGTATGGCAGCCAGCTGTTCCTATTTGGTATCGGAGAGATCTCTGAGGAGATAGCGGTGAAAATACATCAAAAACGAAAGTGTGTTTCTCCATGTCTAGGAAGGAACTGCAGATGCTGGTTTACACTGAAGATAGACACAAAAAGCTGAAGCTTTTTACACACTAATAACACTTTTATTTAAGGGATGAGTGATCCAAGGAGTTGTGGAGGGAGTTGTCTCTACTGAAGGCAGGAAGGGGTGGAGATGGGAAGAAGTGATTAGTTGTGGGATCACACTGGAGCTGATGGAAATGTCGGAGAGTGATGCGTTGGATGCAAAGGCTGGTGGGGTGAAAGGTGAGGACCAGGGGAACTCTATCCTTGTTCTATCTGGGGGGATGGGGAGTGAGAGCAGAACTGCGAGACTCCGAGGAGACCGGCGTAAGGATCCATTTATGACATCAGGAGGGGTGGAAAACCTAAACTTACTAAAGGAAAGGGACATCTTGGTTGTCCTAGGATGGAAAGCCTCATCTTGGGAGCAGACGTTGTGGACATTGATCTGGTCCCAAGATGTGTCTTTCAATTCTTTGACCATTGTAAATGCAATAGCCCTTAGCTCGTGGGCATATGGAAAATGTTATGTTGGAGCTCACGAAGGTTGAGGGGAATTACTAGCACTGGTAAAACACATAAATTGGAACATGCAGTTAACAGGAAAAAATAATTGGTACCCTGATTCCAGGCAAACCGAGTCTCCTTTCTCACATTTTTTTCTGAAGCATAAAAAATGGCCTTAGGAAACATGCCAAAATGTGAGGCATCCAGCTTAATCTAATGTAGACAAAAAAGCTGGAGTTACTCAGCGGGTGAGGCAGCATCTATGGTGCGAAGGAACAGGTGACGTTTCGGGTCGAGACAACTTCTTCAGAGTCTGAAGAAGGGTCTCGACCTGAAACATCGCCTATTCCTTCGCTCCATAGATGCTGCCTCACCCACTGAGTTTCCTCAGCTTTTTTTTGTCTACCTTCGATTTTTCCAGCATCTGCAGTTCTTTCTTAAACAGCTTAATCTAATAATCATTTTGCTTGTTGTATCCTGGTTGCGTGACCTGACCACCCCACCACCTCCACTGAAACCTGAATTGGGTGAGACTCCCGAGGTGGTTGAGATTGAGAGTCAGATTTACAGTCATACTGCAGTGAATAAGTCTCTTCGGTCCAACTCATCCACCTTGACCAAGATGCCTATCTAAGCTCGTCCCATTAGCCTGTGTTACCCCTATATCCCTCTAAACCTTTCCTTGTCATGTATCTGTCCAATGTCTTTAACTCTTGGCTCAAATCCTCCTACGTTGTGGATGGTTAATAGTTCCCCAACACCATCAACTTCCCGTTCTCTTTTCTATTTCCAGTGCTTTGGGGCTTTTGTAACCATCTGTTTTTATACCTGAGGCCATGCAAAAGGGCATAGGTTGGAAAGTGCAATTGCATGAGAATTTCTAAAATCTTACAAAATATCATTTGCTTATGAACATTAGGAAATCAACACTTCTGTTTTCTTCATGGCTCAATCCTTCACATTTTTTTAATGTAAACCCACATCCAATGACTTTCTTTCAGAGTCGGCAAACTCAGTGGAACCAAGAAAGCCACTACAAAGAGCATCTCATAAAGATATTTCCCTCTGTGGTCAGATATAACTTGTTGATTAAAGCATTTTTTATACATTTGGACTAGGGGAAATTTTGTTTAATTAAGCCCAGGTTTTAATGTTGGATGATGAAAGGCGATTCGGAATATCGTTAAAAACCTCTTCCAGTTAATTAACTTTAAATTGGAGACCAGGCGATACTCATTGTAATACCCAGGTGACTGTGGTAGGGCCTGAATACCATAATTTCAGTCCCCAAGAAAAATAAACTGACTGGTCTCAATTACTACTGCCCAGTAACTCTACCATTGACAATAATGAAATGCTTTGAACGGGGGATTAAAGCACACATCTGACCCAGCCTTCCAGACAATCTAGACCTGCAATTCATGCACAGGATAAATAGAGGTAAACAGAGACCACCACCTCTCTTGCACTACATTCTGATCTGAATCACCATGACAATAAGAACACATATGCCAGGATGATACCCATTGACTACAGCTCAACATTCAACACCATAATTTCAAATAAGCTCATCACTGGACCTTGAGGCCCTCTAACTGCATATGGCTTCTTGTATTCTGCTGTGACAGACTTCAAGCAGTTAGAATTGGTGATAAGATTTCCTCCACTCTGACCCTCAACACAGTTGCCCCTCAGAGTTGGGTGCTCAGTCCCTTGCTTACCTCCCTGTAAACACATGACTGTGACCAAGTACGGCGCCTGCTCAATCTTCATCAATGATGAGGCCAGATCTATAAAACAATGAGACGATGTACAGGAAAGAGATCTTGAACCTGGTGTCATGGTATCTGCTGAATAACCTAGTCCTTAATGTCAGCTAGCCAATAGATTTGGTTGGGACCTATGGAATCAAGGGGATGAGCATAAACCTGTCCTAACCAGTGGAGATGCTGTAGAGATCGTCGACAGCTCCAAGTTTCGAAGCACCCATATTAATCTCAATCTAACTTGCTGCACACTGATGCAGTGATCTAGAGAGCTCATCAGCATACCTCTTTCTTCAGCATCAGAGAAAATTCTGCATGTATGCGAGAATTCTCTCAAATTTGTACAGATGCACTACAGAGAGTATTCTGAAAGGATGCATCTCAGTCTGGTGTGGGAACTCTTGAATGCCTGAACCTGCAAAACGTGATGAACCACAGCTCAATCTGTCACAGGCTTGTCACTACCATCCATCCGAATCATTCATATGGTGCATTGCATCAGGAAGGCTGGAAGTATCGCCAAGTATATAAAATTATGACAGGCCTAGATGGCTGGAGCCAAATGGTACACTGGTCACAGATTGCAAATACATTAATTAGCAGGTAACACCGTGGAATTTAGACCATCGGATTTTGGATTTTCCTTCATAAGGACATGCTGATCAAAAACAGGTCATGATTATTTTCAGGGATATGCCCTATGGATATGTATATATGTGTATATGTATGTGTGTGTTACAGAGACATGATAACTACCTCAACTAAAATATAATATAAAACAATGATAACATGCCTTCAAGAAGTAATCCAATAATATCCAGACATTTCGGGCTACTTAATTCAGAATTCTGAAAAGAATATCCATTATAAGAATGTCTTTATTGTACATATAAAAACACAATGAAAGTATTTTATTGGCAAAGTAATCATTTTTAAATATTGCCTCGTCAGTAATGCAGCATCACGGCAGGACACATTTACTTCAAGACTGTCTGCAAAGATTACTAACTGCCAAAGTCATTTCAAAATGTTCCAGGGTTACACGGTTCGATATATATGTTCTCCAATAACTCCTTTTTAATAGATTGTAACTGTAAATGTGCTTATTTTAAACTTTAAAAAAAACCTCTATGATATATAACGCACCTTTACAGCTACTTTTTATAGCTCTTACAATAAATTCCAGCACTGCAGGAGATGTGGGCCAACTCTGATCAGCAACTCTCTATGGATTTGGACCAGGAGATTTTTCTTCGATGCTTAATCAAAGAATGATGTGGAAGTCAATATCTTCAAGGTTACTGGAAGAATAAAAGATGTGTTTTCCAGATGTACACCTTGAAAATGATCAGGTTACAGTCCTATAGTTAAGTAAAGCTCAATAATCCTTTTGCTTTTCAGCACAATTTATTGAGGTCTTTGTGAATCCTATACTACTAAATTGGTATGTTGAGGAAGAGGAAGCATTTTTGCAAATTAAATCATAGAAATGAAATTGTTATAGTTATTTTAAGATTAATGAAAGTTGATATTTTAATTAAACAAAAACTAATCAGGCTGATTTAAGGTTGCACTTTTGTCCTTTCTACTGAAAATACTGAAGTATTGATTTTGCTTTCGTTAACTGCTGTTAACAGAATCCTCGTTAAAATGTTAATGTAAAGTTCATTGAATCATGAAGATTATAATAAAGAGGACAGCTTGCATTTGTCTATCAGTGGATTTATTTTAACGATGATGTGGTTGCTAAATGATTTGGCTCGCATTCTCCAAATAACTGAAGAAATTGATGTAGATTATTTGATAAAGTGGCTTTGCCTAGACTTAAGAGAGTGATGGGAATGTAATTGGGCATTCAACCATTAAAGTTACTTGTAGTTATCTTAAACAATAATAATTCTATAATGTCAACTAAGTTTATTTGTCCCTGGACCGTATCCCTTGAAACCCAGTTGACAGAGCCTCAATCAACATTTGGAGAACGGACCTGAAATTGTCTACAACCTTTGTGTGAAGCAACACATCTTAAATTTATTTTTAAATGGGTCAGCCCTAACGTTGAGATTATGGCCCATCATTATGGATTATTATTGCAAACAATATGGAAGATGAAGAGGCATGTTCTAAAGTTGTGTCTTCAAACAAATAAGGTTCAAATTAACATAATCTTTAGACCAGGCTTTGCTTATATATTCCAGCCAAGCCAAATTACACTCAACACATTTAAAGCCATTAGGCTCCATTAAGATTCCCCAAATAAAATCTAAAACCCCATTGGTTTCAGTATTGTACAATATGGCAAAAAAGGACACAAAGTGCTGGAGTAACTCAAAGCTTCAGGCAGCATCTCCAGAGGGCATGGATAGGCGATGATTCCCGTTGGGATCTTTCTTCAGACTTGGCTATGCCTTGACTGGATATTCAGTCAACACATGTATATAACCACCCTGCAAAAGAATTAAAGGAATTCTTGAAAAAGGCCTGATGAATTCCCCCTTCAGGTTGGTATCAATTATTTCATGAAGGCAACATGAGAGGGAGCACTATTGTAGATCCCGTTGGAGGTGTATGGATGAAAATACTTGAAAATATACATCAGGGTGGATCTCGGTACAGGAATCAACAATTCAGATAACATGCATGATTTGCTTCCATAACTATGCTGACTTACAATTACAACAAAAAGGTCGTGGACAAAAACGGGTCTTGTGCAGGCAAATGGGATAATATAGATTGGCTTCATGGTTACATTAATAAGTTGGGCCGAAGAGCCCACTCCTGTGTTGTATGATTATATGATTCTAATTCTATTATCTGCTTCACATTATATATTCTCATACCCCTCCAGGCATATTTATTCTAGGTTAACACAGGTGCTGAAACATAGAAACATAGAAAATAGGTGCAGGAGTAGGCCATTCGGCCCTTCGAGCCTGCATCCAACTCAGTATCATGTACCTGCCTTCTCTCCATACCCCCTGATCCCTTTAGCCACAAGGGCCACATCTAACTCTCTCTTAAATATAGCCCTCCCTCTTATATATATAACTTTCTCTTAAAAGAATATAGAATTGGCAAATATCAGTCCTTTTGGTGAGATAATATACTGTTGAGCTTGTGTGGACAGGAAATGTGTTGTGGCCATCTAGGGTTAATGATTTATTTGCCAAATTAGATAAATGCAATTGGTGCCATCGTAAGTGTGCAAAGTTACCTGACAGTTGGACAGAGTGTTGAATATAATTTTGGAGATTTGAAAATTTGAAATTTGGTGACTAAATATATTGATGCTGTTTTGCTCCCTACAGGCACTACTTGACTTTAGACCAAATGTACTGTAGGGAAAAGCATACCTCTGCTTTTCCTTGCCCAACAAAGATCCAAGTCCAGCAATGAAGAAGAGTGCAAAACCTGATGAAAACTGCCCAATCCATCAGAGATGCTGATCACCCCACCATCGAAGGGATCTACAGGAGTAGCTACCTCAAAAAGGCAGCCAGTATCATCAGAGACCCATCAGCACCCTGGATACACTCACATTGCACTCTAGCAATCAGAAGAATGTATAGGTGTCTGAAAACTGTAAAGTCCATGTTCAGGAGCAGCTTCTTTCTTACAACTAACAAGCTTTTAAACACCACATCCTCCAAATAAACTACAAACTATAGAATATATATATATATAAAGTTTATGTTTATATATATAAAGTTTACATATGTTTACATATCTACGCTGAAACAGGCCATTCGGCCCAACGAGTTTGCGCTAGCGTATGATTACCCCGTACACTAACACTATCCTACACACTAAGGACAATTTACTATTTGTTTTACCAAAGCCAATTAACCCACAAACCTGTACGTTTTTGAAATGTTGGAGGAAACTGGAGCACCCAGAGAAAACCCACACGGTCATAGGGAGAACGTACAAACTCCGTACAGACAGCATCTGTAGTCAGGAACAAATCTGGGTTTCTGATGCTGTAAGGCAGCATCTCTACTGCCGCACCACTGTGTCGCCCTGTTGTGCTGTTGCAGGTAAGAATTTCATAGTCCTCTTTCAGGACATACTGTATATGACAATAAAACACTATTGACTCTTGACCCTTGGCTGTTTACAAAAATGACTAGTTCACTGATGTGAAGTATTGTTGCATTATCTATTTTACTACAGTGACTAGCACTCATAAGAACTTCATTGTCCGTAAAGTGCATTGGGGTGTGCCGATGTCGTGAAAGGGTTGTGTAAGTGCATGTCCTTACTTTTACTCAAGCATGTGGTGATATAATTAAAACAACATGACTTGCAATTTAGGCGGAGTACAATGTTATTTAGGGCTATGTTGTCTGAGTGTGTGCTGAGAGAGAGTAATCCCGTTCATCACCAACACATATGGTAAAATTGCCAGTGCTACAGCTGAATCTTTCAAACATGCTGACCCATGTTTGAAAATGTTGAGCTTTAATAAGGAGAGTGACAAGCTGCTTGGTTCCTTTCTAAATCAGTGGAATATTGTTCCCACTGAAACCATTGTTCCGTACATTTATTTTATTGTTTAGAGATACAGCATGGAGTCAGGCCCTTCGGCCCACTGAATCCACACTGACCATTGATCACCCGTTCACACTGGTTCTGTTATACCACTATTTCATCTACCTCCTGCACACTAGGGGTAATTCTGCAGAGGCCAATTAACCTACAGACTGACATGTCTTTTAGGGTATGGGTGGAAACCGTGCAGCCAGAGGAAATGTGGTCACAGTGAGAATGTGCAATCTCCGCACAGACAGCTTCCAAGGTCAGGATCAAACCTGGGTCGCTGGTGCTGTGAGGCAGCTGCTTTACCTGCTGCACGTGCCACCCATAGTGGGTAATATGATCTTACCCACTAGAACAATACTAGACTAAGTGGGACCCATGTTCACACGGGTGGGCTGGTCCTCCAACGTACTATTCCACCTCTCCACCAATTCCAATATTGCTGTCAAGTGGGGCGGCGCTTTCTGGAGCGCTAGTATGGGTGTTGTGGGCCGAAGGGACTGGTTTCCAGAGGGCTAGCATGGACATTGTGGGCCGAATAGATTCTTGGGCTGGCAGCTCAGTCACTCAGGCCTGGTGGGCTGGCAGCTCAGTCACTCAGGCCTGGTGGGCTGGCAGCTCAGTCACTCAGGCCTGGTGGGCTGGCAGCTCAGTCACTCAGGCTGGTGGGCTGGCAGCTCAGAAACTGCCAGAAATTCTGCCCAAAACAGGTGAGAGACTCTGTGAGAGAGAAGGGGGAGAGGGTGGAGAATCAATTTTAGACATTTTTCATCTTTTTCTGCAGATCACAGCAATGAAGGAGGGAAGTCTATCCTGGCCTGGATCTCACAGGGAGCAAATGAAGGGAGGGAGAAAAATACTGGGGTGAGGTTTAATACTGGCAGGGGGAATACTTACTGATGGGCCGAAGGGACTCCCGGGCTAGTACAGGCTTAATGGGCTGAAAGGGCTCTTAAAAAAAATCTGAGTGAAATCTCAGTGAAAGGCAGTTTTTCTGGACTTTTACTGGCCTGGCACAGGCCTTGTGGGCCAAAATTAGTGGTTTCAGGCAGGCCAAAAACAACTCATTTCATTACATTTCCAATTGCATTGCAGTTTCAAGCACAGGGCAGGCCGAATAGCTCATTGCATTTTCATTTCACTTCTATTGCCATTGCAGTTTCAAGCACAAGGCAGCCAAGCCAAACAGTTGATTGCATTTTCACTTAATTTCCATTGCCATTGCACTTTCAAGCACAGGGCAGGCTCAAGCCAAACAGCTGATTGCGTTTTCACTTAATTTCCATTGCCATTGCATTTTCAAGCACAGGGCAGGCTCAAGCCAAACGGCTCATTGCATTTTCACTCCATTTCCATTGCCATTGCAGTTTCAAGCACATGGCAGGTTCAAGCCAAACAACTCATTGCATTTTCACTTAATTTCCATTGCCATTTGAGTTTCAAGCACGGGGCAGGCCAAACAACTTATTTCATTTCCATTAAGGGCTAACAAATCATTTATTCAAGTACATTGCATGCTCACAGTGTTCTGTAGTTTCCCAGCTCATACAGAGAGTCATGACCTCTCGCTCGCCATCTTGCAGACAGACTAAGCCACGCCCACACTTCCGGGTTTTATAGTCCCTCCCCTCCCACCGGAAGGGGCGTGGCCTTCATGGCAGTGTTTGACAGGAGAGAGAATCTCAAGAATTTTTAAACACTAATAAGTCTTACTTTTCATGATGGGAAAAATGCTAGGGGCCTGCGCAGTGGAAGAGGACCCTGAGTAAGATGGGGTAGAAGCACAGTTCCCAAAAAGTGTTAGACAGCATTGTGAAGATGGCATACAATATGCTTAACTTCACTGAGTACAGAAGTTGGGACATCATGTTAAGTTGTACAATATGCTGGTTAGGTTGCACATGGTGTGTTGTGTGCAGTTTTGGTCACCATACTACAAGAAAGATGTGATTAAGCTAGAGAGGGTGCAGAAAATGATTTACAAAGATGCTGCCAAGACAGAAGTTGCGTATGCTTGGAGAAATTGGATAGGTTGGGCCTTTTTATGCTGGAGTGGAGGAGGCTCAGTGATGATCTTATAGAGATTTATAAAATTATGAGGAGCATTTTCAGGGTAGATGGTCACACATTTTCCTGGGGTGGGGGAGTCTAAAACTGAGGGCATAGGTTTCAGATGGGAGGGGAACGATTTAAAGTGGGACTGAGGTGAGAGTTCTTCCACTCAGAGGGTAAACAGAAGTATTTGCACGAGGAAGTGATAATGCAGGGATGGGAAAGGTTTAGGGGGCCAAGCACAGGCAAATAGGACCCGTACAGACAGGCATCTTGATCAGCATGGGCGGGTTAGACTGAAGGTCTGTTTCTGTGCAGAATAACTATAAATTTATGTTAAGGTGTAAACCTGGCCTTTTTTAAAAAAATATTTTTTTATTAGAAGCATATACATATCATAACCAAAACACAATTTGTTTATCAATTACATATTAACACAGCTTGTATTTATTTTTTTTAATAGATTTTTTGAGGGATAGAGCTATAGAGAGAAAAAAAATAAAATAAAAAATAAATTACCAATAACCTAATTTTGGAGATAGGTCCGTAGATTATAAAATGTAATTATTCATCCAATCCTGGATTCAAGTTTCGGTCAAGCTTCCGTGTTGGACCAATTTATCCTTTTGGATTAAAATTGCAACCCCTCTAGACTTATGAGAGAACGAGGAATGATACGTTTTGGCAATCCATTTTGCTTTCAATCTGTGTTGCGCTTCATTCTTGAGGTGAGTTTCTTGAAGAAACATTATATCAGCTTTGAGTGATTTTAAATGTGCTAATACTTTACCTCTCTTGATTGGTTCATTAATACCCTTGATGTTCCAACTCCAAAATGTAATTCCTTCACCCCCAATTTTCATATTAACATCTTGCATCTTATGGATAGGATGGTCAATAAAAGAGCAAATGGTTCAACACAATGAACCCGACATTCCGCCCGAACACAGGATAGATGAATTTTAGATTTAATAAGTCTTCATCCCCAACATATCTCCTTAAAAAAAAAACTTATAATTGAATTTAATATTAAAATTATAATTAGATGAAGAGTAGAGTAAAATTATAATTAGATGAAGTGAAAAAATAGATGGATAAAAGAGTGCAAAGAAAAGAAAAAAACTACATCTACAATCAGTGTAGTTAGTGATAGCCACACTAGCATGGCTAACCCTCTGAAGACTTCCGTAGCCTTAAAAAAAAATTATACTAGCTCCGTGCTTTAGTAAAAAAGAAAATTTCAATAAAAACAATTTGTAAAAGGGAGAGGAGGAAAACATTTTTAGGTCCAAAGAATTTGTAATCCAGTAGTAAAATATTATTATTCTCCCCAAAAAATAAAAAAATATTAGTCAAATATTTAAAAAAACAAATTTTATTAATAAAATACCTAAATCAAACCTAATTTACAGTTCTTATTTGTAACTAATTCTAAGAATATCTTGTTAGTAATAGTTAGTAATAATTAGTAGCATTTAGTACTAAATAATAAGAGTTGTAAATCAATGGCAAGATAACTTGCTCGACTATCATTATCATTATCAACTAACATTAGTCCTTAAGTATAACAAATCAAAGTTCCATTTGTTCTCTGCGAGATGATGACATCATGGGAATAATGTTCAGTCATCAATCGGATTCTCAATACCCTAGGCGAACTCCAGTGCTTCCTTGTAATCGGTGAAGAGATGTTCCTTCCGCATGTAGGTGACTCTCAGTTTTGCTGGGTACATCAGCCCATATCTCAGATTTGGTATCTTCTTAAGTATTCCTCTTGCCTCATTAAAGAGCACTCTCCTAACGACCTCCACGGGATAGTGTCTAAATATACTAATCCTGTCTCCTTCAAACGAGAGATTTCTGTTGGCCGCAATTTTTTTCATGATGTCATCCAAAACATGGTCATATTATACCTTCAATATCAGTTGTCTTGGGGGGGGGCGCTAGCACTCGGACGAAGCTTCAGTGCTCTATGTGCCCGACCTATTAGAGGCTTTTGATCTAAGTTTAATATTTTTTGTAATAGGTCTGCAACAAATGCACGGGGGTCTTTATTTCCCTCTTTGCCCTCTTTAACGCCAACATATCTTAGATTCTGCCGTTTCTGATGTCCCTCCAAGTCAATACATTTTTCAGTAACTTTATTCAATAAGTTTGTTAAACGCTTAGTCTCGGAGAGAATTATTTTTGTAGTTTCAGCACTTGTATCGACAATTGACTCTAATTCAGTTATGGCTTCAGTGTGCTGATTTAGGGTATCTATAATGGGATCCAACCTAGAGTTAAAGTTAGATTCGATCAGATTAATTTTAGCATTTACTTCTTCCAATTGTTGATTGAGTTTTTCAGACATTTCTTCCTTCCAGGTAGACAACTCTTCTCGAACAGAGGCAGTAATTTCTTCTTTAAAAATTTTCAGGTCTTTAAAATTAATTTCTTCTTTAAAATTTTTCAATTCTTCTCTTATATTTGCAATTTCTCTTGAAATAAAAGTACGAAGGTACGAAGATTTCCGGTGGCGCTATGCTGGAGTAGAGGCACGCGCCAGCTAGCTCCACGCTAAATCCGAATAAAACGGGAGAACAAACGGGACTGACCTGCAGAGAACTCACCGGCAGCCTGTATCGAAGGTGAGTGACGTCATCAGACTCCGGTGGTTTAATGTCGTTACAACGTACTCCTCCAAAAGGACAGGCAAGGAAACCCGATAAGACTAAACCACCAGTGGAAGAAGTAGGACCGACTGAAGCCTCGGGCTCAATTTCAACGTCGTCCCAGGAGGAAGTTTCAAAGGTCCAGAAGACAAAGACTAAACCTGGCCTTCTGTGTTGATTTCAGACCAAAGTACTTCGTATAAAATTGGAAAATCTGCTGAATATATCCGGTAAAGTCAGCACATTGGACTTTGAAAACGGTTAGTGTCTCGACCTGAAATGTCACCCATTCCTTCTCTCCAGAGATGCTGCTTGTCCCGCTGAGTTACTCCAGCAATTTGTGTCTATCTTGGGTTTAAACCAGCATCTGCAGTTACTTCCTACACAGACTATCACATGTTAATTTATCTTTGAAATTATTCTCTTTTACAGCAACTTCTGCTAAACAAATATTGGCAGATTACTGGGGAAAATTGGGTTACTGGTGGAATTTAGACTGA
Organism: Leucoraja erinaceus; assembly: GCF_028641065.1. NCBI lineage: Eukaryota > Metazoa > Chordata > Chondrichthyes > Rajiformes > Rajidae > Leucoraja > Leucoraja erinaceus. The sequence continues at coordinate 50,987,863 of NC_073384.1, read as the reverse complement.
ATTTGCAACTTTCTTATTTTTAAAGGAGATCCCACTGTTCCAGTGCCTCTTACAGCGACCAAACTACTAATTTGCATTTGGGGGATGCCATTGATTCAAAATGGAGAACCTTATTGTTTATCCAGCCAGGCAGTGATGCAGAGCTGTGATGGAACTGTTGTATTAGATTCATAAAATAGACAGGATGGAAGTAATTGATGAGCCTCTCATGGACTGGGCTACATTCACCACTGACTGAACGTTCAGGCAGACAACGTTGCCATATGAGGTTAAAGCTTTAGATGCAGTGAAAAACAGCATATTTAATCATTTTTTTGTTATTTTGAGTGTGTTTTAAAAGTATGTGTTATGTATTATGTTCTCTGGTTTGTTTTATGTGGGGGGTGGGCAGGTGGTTCGGGGGAAGCTTTTTTCATTCTTTTACCTTGCCGGAGATGCGATTGTTTTCCGGATCGTATCTCCAGTCGCTCTGCGGCCTAACATCATGTCGCTGGCGGCCTTTGCTCGGACTGACCTCGGAGATTCCCCCCCGATGCGGGAGCTTGATCGCCACAATGTGGAAATCTTGAACTATACTGGCTACGGGATCCAAGATCGCCCCATCAACAAGGAAGGGAAGAGATTGAACTTTTTTTGCCTTCCATCACAGTGAGGAGTCACTGTGGTGGATGTTCATGTTAAAGTGTATTTTGTGTGTTTTGTTGCTTTTTATTGGCATGAATGTATGGCAAATCAAATTCCTTGTATGTTGCAAAACATACTTGGCTAATAAAGTATGATTATTGTTATGATTATTATTATTATTATTATTATGATTATTATTATTATTATTATGATTATTATTATTATTATTATTATTATTATGTACACCAGTTGAAAGCTGAATACTCTAACAAATTGAAAGGCTGCTTCTGATAAGTGTAAGATATTGTGCAGTAGTCACTTGAAATAGTTTTCATATTTCGATAGAAAATGGCAAATGAATGGATTAATAAGTTTATTGGCCAAGTATTCACATGCAAGGAATTTGCCTTGGTGCTCTGCCCGCAAGTGACAACATGACATACAGTGACAGTTAGGAACATTAAACATTAATTATAAAACATTATCGATTAAACATGTGAATTAAATAAAATACCAGAGCAAAAGGAGGCTACAGATTTTTGGTTATTGAGTAAAGCTTCTACTCATGGAAAAAACGCTGTTTTAGGTCTGGCTGTGGCAGCTTTGACTTCCAGAGGGAAGTGATTCAAAGAGTTTGTGGCCAGGGTGAGAGGGGTCAGAGATAATCTTACCCGCGCACTTCCTGGCCCTTGCAGTGTACAGTTCGTCAATGGAGGGAAGGTTGCAGCCAATAACCTTCTCTGCTGATTGGATGATTCGCTGCAGCCTCCGGGTGTCATACTTGGTGGCTGAGCCAAACCAGACCATGATGGAGAAGGTGAGGGCGGACTCTACGATGGCCGTATAGAATTGGATCATCATTGCCTGTGGCAGATTGTGCTTCCTGAGCTGTCGCAGGAAGTGTATCCTCTGTTGTGCCTTTTTGAAGGAAATGGTCATTGAACCCAGAGAATAGATTATTGTTGGTTGTTCAAGAAAAAGGCATATGATGGCAGTTTAGATATTCTACCTACTGTCAAGTTACAAAGAAGCACAGAAAAAACATAGTTACCTAATTCATCCATTTCTTCTTCAGATTTCCAGCAGATGGAGAGGGAAGAGATTCTCCGGAATTTAAATTTGGTGCAATGATTTACATAAATGCTGAAGATTTAAGAAAGGTCACAACCTTAATAAGTGTGACTGTATCAAAGCAAGGTGAATTAAGTTTATTTGAAAGATAAAATTTGTTTTTTATATTAAAAAAAAGAAAAGATTATATGTTTACTTTCTTAGGTATCTGAGATGATTCAGCAAGTCCACAAGGACTCTCTCAAACTTCTATGGATGCACTATAGAAAGTATTCTGATGGGATGCATCTCAGTCTGTTATGACAACGACAGTGCAGAGAGTGATGAACAGACTCATCACTACATTCCATCCTGTTCATCTTCACAGTACATTGTATCAGGAAGGCTGGAAGTATAGTCAAGGATGCCTGCCATCCTGGCCATTCCCTTTTCTGTTTTCTACCTTCTGGAGGAGATACAAGAGACAGAAAGCCTGGATGTCCACACTGAACAACAGCTTTGTGCCCACTGTTGTCAGATTCCTAAAATAATCATCTCTTTACACTCTCTCCAATTGAACCAATTGCATACAGACAGACCCCCCATCAATCTGAAGAAGGGTTTCGGCCCAAAACGTTGCCTATTTCCTTCGCTCCATAGATGCTGCTGCACCCGCTGAGTTTCTCCAGCACTTTTGTCTACCTTCGATTTTCCAGCATCTGCACTCCCCATCAGTCTGAAGAAGGGTTTTGGCCCGAAACATTGCCTATTTCCTTCGCTCCATAGATGCTGCTGCACACGCTGAGTTTCTCCAGCACCTTTGTCTACCTGCATACAGACCTTGATCCTAGATCATGAGATCATGTCATAGGAGCAGAATTAAGTCATTAGGCCCATCAAATTTGCTCTGTCATTCGATGATGGCTGATTTATTTTTCTCTCTCATCCCCATTCTCCTGCCTTCTCCCCGTAACATTTGGTGCCCTTACTAATCATCTTTGGCATAGCATTTGCACTCTTATCAGTTCGCATTGGCAAAAGCCACAATACAGAAGTTAGAATTTGAACACTGTGAACATTAATAATAATGCAGGAATAGTTAGAAAGCCAATGCAAGATTTGGTATAGAATACATATATTATAAGGTGGATTTGATAGCTGTCAGCGTACAGGAAAGAAAGCACATCTGGGATTACAGTGAGTGCACATGCTGACTGGCGTGAATGAACAAGTGTGTGTGTCAAATATTATGAAATGTCAAAAATTTCAGTTGTTTTTTATTATTTTTCATTGTTGTCAAGAGCAAAGCTTTATCATCATGGGAATTCCAAATGGCTTTGATTTAAAAAAAAATAATTGACCTTGATCTTTCGGGAACTACAGTAACTGGGGCCCCTGGCAGGAACATTGCAAAGGTTATAAGGACAAGGACTCACGTGAGACCATTCCATTTTCTAGTTATTAATTTTCATTAAGTTTCCCCTTTCCTTAACTGCAAACCATTGTAGAAAATTTGTGTTAACTGTTTAACCTCTGCTGCGCTCTGTTTTGACATAGAATGCATAACTGGGAAGCTAAAAATAAAGAACTCTAACTGCATTCATAGTCGCATTAATCTTTAAATAAGAGTATTAACTATTTGTTTAAGAAGGAACTGCAGATGCTGGAAAATCGAAGGTAGACAAAAGTGCTGGAAAAACTCAGCGGGTGCAGCAGCATCTATGGAGCGAAGGAAATGGGCAACGTTTCGGGCCGAAACACTTCTTCAGTATTAACTAATTATCTATATATCTATATTACTAAAAGTAAGATTTTGACCACTTCCTGTTTTTCTGCTTCATGATTTTTGAAAAAACCCTGCAGGTGGGAAGGGGGAGGGACTATAAAACCCGGAAGTGTTGTACCTCACTAAGTCTCTGTAAGATGGAGGAAGCGAGAGGGTCACGTCTCTCTGAGCTGGGAATAACACTAAACACATGTCTACTCAGCTGTGAGTGCCCTTAATGTGGTTTGCAAATGAAAATGTGGTTGCTTTGAAATGCTGCACTGCAAATGGTTGTTGTTGGTGGTAACTGCTTTGAAATGCTGCACTGCAAATGGTTGTTGGTGGTGGTAACTGCTTTGAAATGCTGCACTGCAAATGGTTGTTGGTGGTGGTAACTGTGTTGCAATGCTGCACTGCAAATTGTTGTTGGTGGTGGTAACTGCTTTGAAATGCTGCACTGCAAATGGTTGTTGGTGGTAGTAATTTGACAACTTCCTGTTTGCACTGTATATTGATTTTAGTTAAAACGCTACCACTTACGGCTGTGATTTTTGGCCATCTTACTCTGTCCCCCTCCGCTCATCAGGTGCAGAGGATTCTTCCCATCAATGAAAAATAAAAGTGTTATTAGTGTTTAAAAAAATGTTGAGAATCTCTCTCCTGTCAATCACGCCATGAAGGCCATGCCCCGTCCAGTGGGAGGGGGGAGGTATTATAAAACCTGAAAGTGTGAGCGTGGCTCAGTCTCTGCAAGATGGGGAGGGAGAGGTCATGACTCTGTCTGAGCTGTGAATCAACTGAACACACTGAATGTCTACTGAACTATGAATGTGGTGTTTATGTGGTGTTTTGTGTGGTTTATGGTGGTTTCACCCTGCTTGAAATGGTATGAAACTGCATTTGAATTTGGTGGCCTTGCACCTTGCATGAAATGGTATGAAACTGCACTTGAATTTGGTGGCCTTGCACCCTGCTTGAAGTGGTATGAAACTGCAATTGAATTTGGTGGCCTTGCACCCTGCTTGAAGTGGAATTTCAAGGAATAGCCGTGTCAATTGCTTGCCCACCAGCCGTGAGTGAGCTGCCAGCACATCAGGCTTGAGTGACTGAGCTGTCACCCCAGGAATCCATTTGGCCCACATTGTCCATACTAGCCTTCTGGAAACCAGACCCTTCAGCCCACAATACCCATACTAGCGCTCCAGAAAGCCCCTTTCTGGAGCGCTAGTATGTGTATTGTGGGGTGAAGGGTCTGGTTTCCAGAAGGAATTGGAATTGGTGGAGAGGTGGAATATTGGTTGGGGGACCAGCCCTCCCATGTGAACATGGGACCCAACGGGTCCCACTTAGTCTAAGATACACTATGTGGCCACAAGAGCATGTCAGAGGTTAGGTTTCCTTTGGCTCGTAACTCACCTCTAACTCACCAAACCTTGGTCTTCCATCTACAAGTCACGAGTGTGATGGAACACTCTCCACTTGCCTGGATGAGTGCAGCTTCAACAACATTCAACAAGCTCGACACCATAAAAGACAGAGCAGCCTGCATGATAGGTAACCCATCCACAAGCATTCGCTCACTCCACCACTGACACAGACACACACACACACACACACACGGGCAGCAGTTTGTACCATCTACAGCATGCACTGTGGCAACTCTCCAAAACTCCTCAGACAGCACCTCCCAACCCAACAAGAAGCACAAAGGCGGCAAAAGCATGGGAACACCACCAACTGAAAGTTGTTCTTCAAACCACACATCGTCCTGAATTGTGAATATATTGCGCGCTCCTTCACTCTTCCTGGGTTAAAATCATGGAATTCTCTCCGCAACATCTGAAGGACTGCAGCGGTTCAGGAAGGCAGCTCATCACAACCTTCTCAAGGGGAATCAGGGCCAGGCAATTAACTGCTGGCTGAGCCTGCAATGCCCTCATCCCCTCTGAGAATATATTTTAGTTTAGTTTAGTTCAGAGTTAGACCATGGAAATAGACCCTTCGGCCCACCAAGTCCATGCTGGCCATCAATTACCAGTACACTAGTTCTATGTTATCCCACTTTTGCATCTTACACAGTGGAGGCAATTTACAGAAGCCAATAATCTACAAAAACCTGCACGCCTTTGGAATATGGAAGGAAACCGCAGCGCCCAAAGAAAACACATGCAGTCACAAGGAGAACGTACAAACTCTGCACAGACAGCATCTGTTGTCAGAATCATACCAGGTCTCTGCCGTTATGAGGCAGCAGCTCTACAGCTGTGCCACCCTAAATAACAAAACATTGAATTATATTTTCCACTTAAAATTCACTTAAAACTGCAAAGAACCATATGATTGTGAAACATCTGAATTCTGTGCTTCCGACTTGAGATATTATTTTTATTTGGGGCAACTTAGGTGAAGTCAGATCCTTGCTGGTGAGCAACAATCAGAGGCACGTGGACACAAACAAGGCCTTTGTTTATGACAGCAGAGTGGGATTCCTGGCTAAGCATGTTGGGGCAACTGTAAATCCCAGGGATTTCTCACCCATCCCATGAACAAAGAAAGCAAATACTCCAAGAAGAGCCGTTTCAATGCGAAGGAAGGAACTGCAGACACTGGTTTATACCGAATATAGACACAAAGTGCTGGAGTAACTCAGCGGGTCTGAAGAAGGGTCCAGAAGTGTTGAGAGGGAACGATAGATCAGCCATGATTGAATGCCTTATGTGCTGAATAGCCTAATTCTGCTCCAATAACTTATGAACTTATAAGCCTATGACCCGAAACGTCACCCATCCTTTTTCTCCAGAGATGCTGCCTGGGTTATTCCAGCACTTTGTGTCTATCAGGAGCTGTTTCAAGGTAAACTTCAAAATGAAAGCTCATCGTAAAATTAGAGAAAAAAATATTTTCATCAAAAGTACATTCCGAAATAAGTAATTTAAAATAGTGAGAAGAAATGTAGAATAATTAATCACCTTTATGACCTGATCAGATATTGAATCTGAAACTATGAGTAAAAGCAGAAAGTAGGTATGTTACAATACTTACCTTCAGCGGCGCTGCAGTTCTGCCACTGGCCGTGTGCGCGACTTTGCCGCCTTTGAGGGGGGGGGGGGGGGGGGGGGGGGGGGGGGGGGGGCGGGATTAAAATGCAGTTTTTTTCCTGCCTGTCCGAGATATGTTTTCTCGGGCTACTAGCTGATGCTGAAAAATCATTCCGACCTGCGTTCTCAGAAGTTTTTATCACTGGAGTAATATAAAAAAGCGACTTCTAATGCCGTCAACGCCGACAATGGGACGGATCTCAACTAGGGGACAAAACATAAGGTAAGTCGTATATTTTACATATAAACTTGCATCTTAGGATGACTTTAATCAAAATTTCCTTGGCGAAAATGTGATTATGGCCCCATACGAACCGGCAGTGTTTTTCCAGCCGATATGGGGTTCAAATTCACTGCAACCGCAACATTCCAATCGATCGCGTTCCACAAAATCCCACTCGCAAGATGATTTAAATGGCCATATAAATTACGGGAATTAAACATTAAATTCCTTCCATTTGGCCTATAAATTCATGACAATGAGATTTAAAAATCATGTTATATTGTGAATTCTTGTGTGAATGTTATTTGGACACTTAGGCTATTTAAAACTGTTAATCTTTTCTTAAGAAATGGATAGCTGTTTAGATCTAATAATTGAATTTTGTAATTAGCTACAATTGGGTAACTAACTAATTGTATACTTTAATTTCAGGTCATCCAAGTAAGATTGTTTCATATTTGTTTCAGAATGCTTCAATCTATAATAACTGAAAATGTATTTCAGTTCTCTTAATTTTTAAGAACGTTATGGGCATTTGACTGTCCTCAATCACAGCTTTTGTGTTAAGTCAATGGAAAAGCAATAGGGAACAAGATGCTAATTTCCGTATGAAAATTGCCATAACTTTTTTTAATACTGAATATATGAAAGTGAATTAGGTGTCAAATTAAACTTCTTTTTTATGCTTTATCTGATCGGATAAATTGCAGACTTGATTTTTTTAATTTCAAAATTTTGTAACATTGCTACAGAAAAGTATTCAAATCACAGATTTACTTTTTCTTAATTCCTACCAAGCAAAGTCAAATATCTTGAAAATTAATCATATTTGGAATAGATTTATTTGAATGTCATGTAAGCTTCTTTAGCTCCGACCTCAATGTGCAATATTGTGATTATGTGGGTGTTGCTGCTTAAATCGTCAAATTGCCGCACACTTCCTATTGAAACCTCACTCCCTTGTCTCAGAGTGGTTTATTTTTGACACCACATCGTGTCATTAGCACAGGATTAGTGCGGCGTGGGGGATGGATAATTTACTGCCAGCACTAAAAACAAATTAAAAAGGGAGCACGGAGAATAAATGAGATCTTTAAAAATAAACGTCTGTCTAATGATATTGGAATAAATTCTTTTTAGAACATTTGGTGAATCTGGATCTGCAAAGTGACCCAGGGACACTGTGCTTAGAACAGAAAATCCTCTAGTTTTGAGTGCCCATGTGTTTCAGCTCACTGTTATTGTTAAATTAGCTGTGGGATAAATTAGGGGGTTAAGAATAAAACAAAACCATCTGATGGCGAGGCAGGAAACAGATGTGGTTTGTGCTGTGAAAGAATAGTATCAGTTCCCGAGCTTTTACAAAGCCACTTTTTGAATTCCATTTCGCTGGTCACCAGCAGAATTTATGAGCTGTATTAACGTCTCCTCCACCACTTAATGGTTTAAGAACGTAGTTTTCAAGCTTTGAACTCTTCTAAGAGCATTCCAAGAAAATACGCTGAAACAGGGAAGTTTTAGAAATATTGATTTTTATATTCTAAGGTGTTAGGAACTGAGGTGTCTGTGAAATTGACAGATTTGGCATCACCGTTAAATGGATCTTGGGCACACAATGGGAAGTATTTTATTCTGTAAGGAAGAACTCATGAATGGGAAAGATTATAAAGTGTAGCCCTTGATGGATTTTGCTTATATCACAGTTAAAATACAGAAACACACTACAGGTGACTGAAGTATATTGAAACAGTGAAATATAAAACAACTGTATATAGGTTGTTTTTATCACAGGGAAGTAACTATGACACTGCAGAGACAGTTATAATAAAATGAAGTAATAGCCCCAAAAAATAATTTATTGGACATATAGAAAAAATAACAGTGATCCTTGGCACATTGAGAAATGTACAATGGGTAAGCTGTGAAATATAGAAAATAGTTCCATGAGTTAACTAACCATACGAGAACCAAATCATTCGAAAGAAATCTTGATATTACAATGACTAAAAAAAAGATTATATATGTTTCCAGTCTCTATAAATTAAATGAAACAGTAAAGGTGGATAATGTGTTTGCACTCTGGGGGCCCAAAATCAGACAGTTCAGCCATTCTCCAGAACTATCATCCACAGCTGTTCAGATCCTTAACAATGCAGATATGGTGATCTCCAGTTAATAGTCAGAGTCAAGTCAAGTTTAACAAGCTCCTCAATATAATAAATATAGCTTATTAAAAAAAAACAATGAAATGGTTCAAAGCATTTAAAAGATACTTATGACATGTCAAACTCACAACGATGATCACATTTGGAAACTTGAACCTTGATAATATTGAAAAACTCTTCCATGTTTCACAGGAGAGTATATCATCTGGCTGTATATACATGACAAGAGGAGCATATGAATTGAACCATAATTTGTACAGTAGTTTAAATTGAGACAGCATTTTCAAAGTTTTGCAAATACATGAAATGCTGAGCCTTCACTTCTTCTGGTCTTGTCAAAAATGAAGGACCACAATAAATAATAATAGATATCAGATAATAGTTATAGATAAATAATAGACGATAAAACATGCTTGTTTGGTAACTTTTCCTAACTGTTGAAAGGTCACTGACCAGAGACATAATCTCGGCTTCTCTCTCTGTCAATGCTGCTTGTACTGTCACCATTTTCTGTTTTTATTTAGCAAGAAGATAATCTTCATTGTGAGCATTTATGGAGCATTTCAATGGTTCAATGGTATTTTATTGTCATGTGTACAGTGAAATCCTTTTTCTGCATACGGTTCAGTGACAATCTTACCATGCATTAGGGACAATCATATTAAGTATAAGAGTGTAAGATATTAAACCACACTGTGTCAGTACCCATGTTTCACAATGTTTCAGGTGCCATCCTATGCCCTTCAAGTGTGAATTTTTTCTTAAACTTAAATTTTTAGCTTGGCCATAAAGCCGCATTGCACTGGGCACTGAGTCAGGATTGCAGAGGCCAGACGGTGTGTGTTGATGTCCTCTACCACTGCTTCTCCACTACATGCCACTGCAGGCCGTGTCCATTCCCTGCACTCGGTCACTTGGATCTGCGCCTGGTCTAATGGAGCCCCACGCTGTTTCTTGGCCACCAGCAGCCCACTCTGCCGACTCGTCCACTTCTACACCTTTTCGAAATCGGCCCATGAACTCACCAGCCTTCGCCTCTGGCAAATGTTAAGAATACTACTCAAGTGGAACGTGTTGGTTCGTGAAAGGGAATGTGATCAAATAGAATGTTCTATACATGAAAATATATAAATGTTTTATACATGAAAATATATTTTCTGTATTAAATAACATAATTTATTAAATAATAATGGGTTGCCAATTGGGACACTTCAGTAATCCTCCAAGAGGATTCAAGCAACGATCACGGGAGCTGTGCATATTCTACCATTCGATTTGAGGAGAGCAATAATCTGAGAGTGTGGAAAATTGGTCTACGATCTCGGCACTCAGATTATATGCTACTGAAACCATCATCCATGCTGTGAGATAGACACAATAAGCTGGAGTAACTCAGCGAGACAGGCACCATCTCTGGAGAGAAGGAATGGGTGACGGTTCAGGTCGAGACCCTTCTTCAGTATCTATTGACCTGATTATTCCAAAACTCTCTTGGCTAGCATGCTCCTTCTGCTCTCTTTAAACTGGGATCACCCAGGCTCTATTCTCCATGTATTTACATATTCTGTTGGGCTGCTGCATGTACGAATTTCATTTTTCTGTTTGGGACAATTGACAATGAAACAATCTTGACTCACGAGTCCTTGGGATGTGCAACAAAACCGGAATGGCCAGAGGAATCCCACGCAGTCATAGGGAGAACATGAAAAAACTCTACACAGACCGCACCCAATGTCAGCATTGAACCAAGGTGTTTAGCACAGAGGGGCAGTAACTCTACTCACAATGTTGCTCACATTGCTCTTTGTAAAACATTGCAGCATGCAATTTGACTGTCAATTTTCAGCATTAGGAGACTGACTGCAGTTCAGATATATACAATCTCTATATATGTGTATTTGTGAGTATGTGTATATATATATACACACACATAACAGAACTTTTTTTTCTCTTGTTTATTATATTGTTTACAGAGTACTATGTTTACATATTCTGTTGTGCTGTTGCAAGTAAGAATGTATTTGTTCTATCTGGGACATATGACAATAAAACACTCTTGACTCTTAAATGCTTCATGATGTCCTAAGGTTCTGAAACATACTTTATGAATGCAAATTATTGATAATCATAATAATTAAAGTGGTCAACAGAATGGTGCAGCTAGAACAGCCACTGCCTTACATATCCAGAAACCTGCGTTCAATCTTGACCTGAGAGCTTCTGTGTGAAGTTTGCTCGCTTTCCTTGGAACTGCATTGGTTTACATAGAAAATTGGTGCAGGAGTAGGCCATTTGGCCCTTCGAGCCAACACCGCCATTCAATATGATCATGGAGGATCATCCCAAATCAGTACCACGTTCCTGCTATTTCCCTATATCCCTTGATTCGCTTAGCTCTAAGATCTTAATCTAACTGTCTCTTGAAATAATTTCCTTCCGGTTGGTTTAGTTTCCTCCCACATCCCAGTATGTTTAAATTAGCCGCAGTAAGTTGCTGTAATGTATAATAAGTGGTAGAAGCTGCAGGGTTGTGATGAGTATGTGTGGAGAATACAATATGGGATTGGGGGTTTAGTGTTAGATTAGTATTCATATTTTGTTGATGGTAGACACAGACACAGTGGGTCAAAGGGCATGTTTCTTCGTTGTATCTCACCTTCACTCTACCAGATAGAGTTATAGTCATAGAGTCATACAGCATGGAAACAGACCCTTGGCCCAACTTGCTCATGCCGACCAAGATGTCTCATCTACACTAGTCCCACCTGCCTGCAGTTGGCCCATATCTCTCTACACCTTTCCTATCCATGAACCAGTCCAAATGTCTTTTAAAATGTCTATAATACCTGCCTCAATTACCTCCTCTGGCAGCTCGTTCCATATACCTTCTGTTTGAAAAATGTTTCACTCAAGTTCCTATTAAATCTTTCCCCTCTCACCTCGCCGAGTTGTTTTTAGTCTTGATAGTTTTTTGACCTTCAGCCATATTTTTGTCTTTTTATTTTGATATAAATGTTTAGCACACAATTCTAATAACAAGGAACTGCAGATGCGAGTTTACCAAATTTGGACACAAAATGCTGGAGTAACTCAGTGAGTCAGGCAGCATCTTTGTAGAACATGGATAGGTGACGTTTCAGATCAGGATCCTTCTACGGAAATTCTATCTGGTTAAACCAGATAGACATTTATTGATGCACAGCATTATTCAAACATAAATGAAGATTAAAATCTGTGGTAAGATCACCTTATTAGTGTTACATGTTAGTGGAAACTTCTCTGCAGGTGGAAGCAAAACAAACTGTGTTCTATGCTTCAGCTCACAATCCAGTGACTGCTACCAGAGAGCATGTTGTTGAACATGTTGCAGTCCTGCATTTATTTCCCTTGAACAGTAACCCCATTCTTGCCCAGCAATTGACTTCCCTATATAATAAACAATAGAAAGCAAGACATCTGCAAACCCCTGCAGATTCTACTGATTTATAAACTGCCAATGACAGGGACATTGACTTAAGTAGCAAAGGCCAACCAAAGTGTTTTGATTTAGATGAATTTACTAAATGCAAATTTATGGAATCTTTGACACTTTTTTTTAGCAATTACTGCAGTAGCAGGGCATTCATGAAATCTTGCCAAATGCTGGCAGCACAAATGAAAAATAAATGTTGACACAAGGGAGACTTGCGTAAAACGCAAAGTGCTGGAGTAACCTAGCAGGCCAAGCAGCATCTATGGAGGGTATGAACAGGCGATGTTTCAGGTCTGTTGTTATAAGTGTGATGAATTTTGTTTATATTATTGTTAGATTAAAAAAATCAAAGTTGATTTATTTTCCATTTAATTTTAAGACACCTTCTTGAGCAGTAAAATGAGCAAATAGGCTCAGGATTTATTCGACGTATTTGAAGACAACATTGTTCCAGATGTTATTGGGTGTAACCAATCCATAACTTTCCAAATCCCAATGCTAGTCTTTCATTCCTTTCCCCATGAACCCAATTTAAAATGCTGGGACATGTCTCTGATTGCAGCATCCACAAAAACATCCAAACAGTTGATATTCTTGATACTCCCACCCATCCAAAATGCCAGTAGCAGCCTCTGAGTTCCCCCACCTTACTCTCTTCTCTTCTTGTGTGTTTTTTTGGTTTTAGTTTTTGGCGATCCAGCGTGGAAACAGGCTTTTCAGCTCACCAAGTCCATGCCGTCCTGCAGTCACCCATACACTAGTTCTATCCCACACATTGTGGACAATTTACAGAAGCCAATTAACCTACAAACCTGCACGTCTTTGGAATGTGAGAGGAAACTGGAGCACACAGTGAAAATGGGGCTCACAGCTACCGGGAGAATGTACAAACTCTGTCCAGAGAAGTACCCGTAGTCAGAATCGAACCCGGGTCTCCGGCGCTGTATGGCAGCAACTCTACTGCTGCGCCACCCTATGCGATAACTCAAAATGCCTTTGGCAACCCTAATACTCCAAACTTGATGACCAGATCCTGATCTCTCTTCTTCCAAAATGTTAGGCCCTGAAAGACGGCAAAAACAAAAGGAAAATCTGGCTTGGGGTCATTGAGCCCTTTGAATGCAGTAATCAGTTTTGAAAATGTGCGATATCTAAACTCCAGGGCATTCACCAAGCTCAAGCCGACTGCAGGTCAGGAAACTCATCTGAATTAAATGCATTAAAACTTACTGCATTGCAGAGAAACTTTAAACTTACTGGCACTTCGGAGGGTAAATGCCAATAGTTTCATGCCAACCTCGTCACAAAATGAAGCACAGTGCTGCAAAATGCATTAAAAATCAAGCCGCGTAATCCAAACTTCAGTGACAATAACTTCTTGTTGAAGTGGGATGTTGTCTAATACTGAAGCCAGGAGCCTTTGCTTAATATGTCATCTTAAAGATCTAGTCCCAGCTTTAGAAAAGGTAGGATATGTGTGAATTAAGACCATAAAACATAAGACATGGGAACAGAATTAGACCATTCGGCCCATCGAGCCTACTCTAACTTTTAAATTTAATTAATTGAAAAAGATGTAAACTACCTAACACTCACTTACCTGATACTTCCTCACAGCCATTATCTCCATTGAAATGATTGATCTAACTGTTTCTTAGCCAGTCTCAAGTGATTACACTTGCTCGGAAAGTGTGGAATTGCAGCAAGGTCATGCATGGGCTGTAAATCCCAGCAATGTCTATGTTTGTTTGAGCAGGTTTTCCCTTATCTCTGTAGCGATCCCAACCTTTTGGCACTCGTGTGAAGGAATATCTACAGTTTTGCACAGAACTGAGACCATTTCCCAGCAAATTCTGGCCCAGTGTACTTTGGCTTGATATCTGAGGTTGTTTTGCTGCTGACGATTCATTGAAAATTGTAATAACCAACTTTAATACTCCACCAGGAAATAAAGTAAGTGGGAAACCAAAGTGCAGCAATGTTTTGCCTCAATATAGATAATTCATTGTAAACATTGAAATGCGGTAAGTTAAATGTCCCACATTTTTTTCAACATTGGTATAATTTGCTCATTTAAGTGAAAATACCATTCTTATAATTGTTTTAAAATGCCATTTTGTAATAAAATATTTGTAACAAAATATCTCCAGCATAGTTATTTCTATAAATTCCTCTAGCCATCATTCATCTTTCGACCAATTAAGCTGCTTTATTTTTCCCATTGAGTATGGCTGTATATTTCCCTGTTGGTTTTGAATAGGCAATTAAAAACACATTTTGCTGTTGACTATTACAGTAGATGGAGGCTCACTAAATCTCACACTTCACTGCATATGAACCATTACCTGAGACACTGCCATTACTCGTTTCATAATTACTCCTTGCAATAGAAAACATACTTGCAAAATACTGAAAGCCTGATAAATCTCATGGCAATATATCTTCTCGAGCCCTAAAATGCATTTATCATAAATCTGCTCTTGCAAGCAATACAAACACCTTATTCTTCATCCTGTGGGTCAGTGCTGGATCTGTAAAATACCTTGTACACTCAAGCATTCTCAACGCACATTGCTTAAATAAAGCAACACATAGAAAATTCTTTATTTCGCATCAAATTCAGATCATATATTAAAAGACAAAGCAATGCTACAGTGAAATTGATAAATGATAGAGATTATTTTACATGTTTTTGGTGGTACAAACTATAGCGAGTACAAAGTGAAATTCAATATTTTGATGAAAATTTAATGAAAATATCTCATAAATGGACCATTCGATCAATACAGAATCTCTGAAATACTGAGGACACCTGGGCACTCTACACTGACTGATCAAATAAAGCCACTGTGGTGTGTTTATGAGGCTATAAACAGCGTCTTAGTCACATGGACCTGATTTACTCGTTGTTTATTTTTAAGTAATTAAGAGCGCCTTATCTCATTCAATGATGTTTCATTTTTTAAGGTCCAATTTTGTATATTTTAAGTTATCATTTACCATTTAAAAACATTCAGACTAATTCCTTTGACTCCATAGTGGATGACCTCACATTTATCTGTTTCAAAATCCATATGCCATGGTTTAACCCAGTCACTTGATCTATCCATACTACTTTGTGATGTCACTCTCCGCTTCACAGAGTTTATTGTGCCAGTGATAGGTCTGTGATTTGCAAACGTGGAAATCTGTTATCTATTTGTCCCCAACGTGTAGGATGGCATTAGTGTACAGGTGATCACTGGTCCATGCAGACTCAGTAGGCCGAAGTGCCTGTTTTCACA
Organism: Leucoraja erinaceus; assembly: GCF_028641065.1. Taxonomy (NCBI): domain Eukaryota; kingdom Metazoa; phylum Chordata; class Chondrichthyes; order Rajiformes; family Rajidae; genus Leucoraja; species Leucoraja erinaceus. Next base: position 50,972,182 of record NC_073384.1, on the reverse strand, counting down.
CTGTACCTCTAAACTAAATTAAACTATTCATCAGCTTAAAAAAATGTTGAGAATTCAGTGCAGATCCTTGTGGAACACCAATGGTTATTACCTTCCCTTTCAAACTAATGATTTTGTAATCCACAGACCTGGAGTAAAATCGTAGAGTCAGATGAGGGAGGATGTTATAGAAACTTACAAAATTCTTAAGGGGTTGGACAGGCTAGATGCAGGAAGATTGTTCCCGATGTTGGGGAAGTCCAGAACAAGGGGTCACAGTTTAAGGATAAGGGGGATATCTTTTAGGACCGAGATGAGAAAAACATTTTTCAGACAGAGAGTGGCGAGTCTCTGGAATTCTGCCACAGAAGGTAGTTGAGGCCAGTTCATTGGCTATATTTAAGAGGGAGTTAGATATGGCCCTTGTGGCTAAAGGGATCAGGGGGTATGGAGAGAAGGCAGGTACAGGATACTGAGTTGGATAATCAGCCATGATCATATTGAATGGCGGTGCAGGCTCGAAGGGCCGAATGGCCTACTCCTGCGTCTATTTTCTATGTTCAAATCTCACTTTAACAGCTGGAGGATTTAGATTCAGTTAAATAAATCTGGATTTTTCTTAAGGAACACTAAAATCAGAGAAAATAACCACAAAATTGCTGGATTCTCATAAATCAGAACTAATAATAAATTATGGCATCATAAAAGATGATATGAGCAGTAGTGAGAAATTATCTTGGCCTATAAGAACTAAAATTCGAATCAGTACGGACAAAGATAAGAGATAGCATTGACAAAAACATATTGTTAGGAGGAAAGTCATAACATTAAATATGGGCTGCTTGGATATTAAAGCAGAAACATTATAACAGAGAATGAAGAAATCACTGAAGTGTCACACATATTTTGTATCTTGAAGACACAAAGAAAGAAACTAAATAACAGTGCAGAACTTAAAATAATAAATACTATTAAAGAGGAAGTAATGAAAAAATAAGGGGAGCAAAAACGGGATAGCTTCTCTAACTTCCCACGTCATTCTCTGATATTCCTGATCAGGCTGGAAGATTTATCTACCTTCATACATTTTAGGACATCCTGCACCTCCTCAACGGTAGCACAGACTCTGATATTGCCATTAACTTTCCCAAGTTTTCTCATCTTCATATCTTCCTCTGCTTTATAAATAGAGGAGAAATATGCATTGAAGACTTTGCCCGTCTCCTGAAGCTTCATATTAGACGGCTACCATTGTTTCCAAAGGACCCTACTTTCTATTTACACTTTTTCCCCTTACTTTACTTATAATATCTATTTGGATGCCCATTATTCTTATCTGCCTGAGCTATCTCATATCCCCTTTTTGCCCTCCTGATAGTCTTCTTAAGTATGTCCCTCAATCTCCTATTCTCCTCCAGGTATACATTTAATTCTAGCTGCCTATATCCGACCCATGCCTTCTTCTGTTTCCTGACAATTTCTCTGGTCATCGAGGGTTCCTTACTCCCACCTGCCTTGCCTTTTCCTCCAACAGGAACACACGTACCTTGAATACTCATTATCATGCTTTTAAAAGAATACAGCTTTCTGGACTTCAGTCTGAAGAAGGGTTTCGGCCCGAAACGTTACCCATTTCCTTCGCTCCATAGGTGCTGCTGCACCCGCTGAGTTTCTCCAGCATTTTTGTGTACCTTCAGCTTTCTGGACATTGTTTTGCCCACGAACAACCTATAACAGCCAATTTTTAACAAGTCCCTGTCTAATACCATCGATATTGACCTTGTCCTAATTTAGAACTTTAACTTATGAAGCAGCCTTTCCTATACATAACCATTTAATGCTGATAGAACTGTTTTCACTGCTCCCAAAAGTCTCACCCACTGACACTTCAGTCACTTGCCCTGCCCAATTCCCAAAGAGTAGATCAAGTGTTGCCCTTTTCCCTGTAAAGCCCTCTACATATTAACCAAGAAAACTTTCCTGCACATATTTGACAAATTCCACCCTGTCTAGGCCCTATGGAGTTCCACTCTATATTGAGAAAGTTAAAATCTCTTAAAATGACAACACTTTTACCCACTCAGCTATTTGCAATCTCCCAGCATATTTGTTCCTATAATTTCTGTTGACTATTTGGGGGCCTATAGTACAATCGCAACAAGTGATCATCCCCTTTTCATTTCTTAGCTGTATCCATATAGTCTCACTGGATAATGTCATCTTCGACTACAGTAATGTCAACTTTGACTACTGCCGTAACATTCTCCTTAATCAATAAAGCAACTCCTCCTCCTCTTTTACCTTCACCTCTATCTCATCTGTAGCACGTACACAAGAACATTAAACTGCCAGTCTTGTCCCTTCCTTAGCCATGTTTCTGTAATGGCTATAATGTCACAATGACATGCACCTATCCACATGACAGTATGGTGCCAATCTTGATGATCTGTGTGTAAAAAAAGTGCTTCATTGTACGTTGGTACAAGTGATGATAAAGAAACCATTGAACCATTACGTTCCTACCCTTACTAGGACGTGGCACTAGGAGAAATCCAGAAATCACTATCTTTGAAGTCCTGCATTGTAACCTGTCGCCAATCTCCTAATGTTCACTCTGCAGGACCCCATCCCTTTTCCTATCTACGTAATTTCTGCTAATGCGCATGACTTCTGCCTGTTCATCCTCTACCTTAAGAATGTTCTGCAGTCGCTTCGAAATATCCTGGACCCTGGCAGCAGGGGGGAGACACATCGTCCCGGAGTAACGTTTGTGGCGACTCAATCTCCTGTTTATACCCCTCACTAACAAGACTCCTTTCACAATCACTCTGCCGGACTTCACCCTTCCTCGCTGTACCTCAGAGTCTAGTGCCACGACCTGAGAGCTACTGCTTCTACTTTCCTCTGAATGTTATCCCCACTCCCCACCCCACTCCCACAACAGTAGCAAAAATAGTTTTGAAGAATGAACGGTGATCTCATTGAAACATGTAAGAATCCAAGAGGGATTGACAGGATTGAAGCTGAGAGACTGCTTCCTTATACTAACTGTTAGGACTAAGGATGAGTGGTCTCATGAAGAGTAATACATTATTTACCCTGTAATGAACAAATGTCTTTATTTGGAGTGGTCATTCTTTGAGATTTTTGCCACAGATCGAGATGGATGTGGTTACTTAACTACAGTGCATACTTTATGCCGAAAAATGACACATTTTTTAAAGGCCAAAATAATCTTTGGACAAGGGGATTGAACATGAAAGTAGGCATGAGGTATGAGATCATTCCTGTTATTATTGACTGACGGAGCAAGCTCATGGGGTGGAGTGGCTTTGTCTGCCCTCAGCAATGCCTTCAACATAGAAACATAGAAAATAGGTGCAGGTGTAGGCCATTCGGCCCATAGAGCCAGCATTATCATTCAATATGATCATGGCTGATCATCCTAAATCAGTACCCCGTTGCTGCTTTCTCCCCATATCCCTGGATTCTGTTAGCCCCAAGAGCTATAACTAACTCTCTATTGAAAACATCCAGTGAATTGGCCTCCCCTAACTTCTGTGGCAGAGAATTCCACAGATCACAACTCTCTGGTTGAAAACGATTTTTCTCATCTCAGTCCTAAATTGCCACAACAGATGCCAGACCAATAGGACTATACTTTCTTGGTTCTACCCTCATCTTTTTTTAATTCATTTGTAATTTTTCAATCTAACACGGCAATACCTATTTCAAAGAAACCCATCTGGTTCTTTGAAAAAGCCAATATTTTGCGTATAATTGCTTCTTGCTTACATTAAATCTAGCAAATTCTATTTATTATCAGACTCCCTGCAGTATCCAGCATCTTTCCTTATTTTAAAGAAAAACACAAAGTACATTCAGTCAGTCGACAAATTCCTCAGTTTCACCTGGTATGTAACAAGTGTTCGACTTACAAGAGGTCACATTATTTTTGACGATCTTCCTTGTTTTAAAAGATATGTGTTAATCTTGATATCCATTCAAAATTTCTTGTAGTTTTCCTTTCTGCAGTCTTATAATGTAATTTGTCTAAATTTGTTTTTCTTCACATCTACAGCTTTCTGGTTGTATGTAACACTTTGCACTTTTATTCCTTTTGTTAGTAATAATCTTTTGGGGGATTTATAATTAATTTGATATTTTAGAGTAATATTTTTTCCAATTAAAAAATGTAAAGCATTAATTTGATGAGCTTATAGTGAGGAAAACATTTTTATCATACAAATAACATTGGAAATGGTTGAGATTTTACAAAAGGTTGATTAGTATTTGTGTTAATTTAATAATTTAAATTATATTAAAAATTAACTATTAATTGTGAAGTAGTTCACAAAACTGTACAAATAGACACAAATTATCTTTTATTTGTTTGAATTATGCATGGATGATCAACTACATGACATAGATGGTGTTAAAGAACCCAGTGAACCTTACCACACTTTTATAAACTCTTCTGCAGTCTAGCAATGAACTGTAGTGACACCATGTAGTACTTTGAGTAATTTGTAAAGCAAATGAAAACTGCTGAAGTAAGACTCATTTTTCAAATGAAATAATTGATTGGGTTTTAATGATGGTGCAGAGTCAGTATATTAAACTCTCATTGATAAACACTTGCCACATTGTCAATGGTGTTGAAGGAAAATAGAAGTCGTTAACATGCATCTTGAGTTTACCTCTGAAACTGCCTTTAACTTTATCTTACCTATGCTCTGCTGAGCAAATCGTGAAATTGACCAAAATGGGTTTGAAACAGTATTGGGACAGTTTGTATTCTGAAAGATGAGCGAGAAAGTGTGACCTGCACAGTTCCTGACAGAAGCTACAATCATCCATCACCATTGCCGAACTACACATGGACAGGGTCATTAGGCTTTAAAATCCCACCCTAATGGTCACCAGGGACAAGTGGCGTAAAGAATCAAAGGTGGCGAGGGAAAACCAGAAGTTGCCAACGTGAGATCTACTCATAGTTTACATTCATCAGTGAGCAAATTATGAAATTGACCAAAATAGAGCTCGATGCATGTCCCATGTAATACACCACCCAGGCCAACTGTGGGTTGATCAGAGAGGGAGATGAAATACGATAAGGTCCTGAGATGCATTAAATTAAAAAGGCTGGAAACAGTGCAGCAATAAGGAAAAATGATTGGGAAAATATTTTGAATTATATAAATAAATAATTTGAACGTGTTTTGAGCAAAAAGTCTACTTAAGAATGGAAATCCTTACCTATTGCCTCATAGGACGAATCCACTTGACATACAATAGACAATAGACAATAGGTGCAGGAGTAGGCCATTCAGCCCTTCAAGCCAGCACCGCCACTCAATTTGATCATGGCTGATCAACCCCACGTTTCTGCCTTCTCCCCATATCCCCTGACTCCGCTATTTTTAAGAGCCCAATCTAGCTCTCTCTTGAAAACATCCAAAGAACCTGCCTCCACCACTCTCTGAGGCAGAGAATTCCACAGACTCACCACTCTCTGTGAGAAAAAGTGTTTCCTCGTCTCCGTTCTAAATGGCTTACTCCTTATCCTTAAACTGTGGCCCCTGGTTCTGGACTCCCCCAACATCGGGTACATGTTTCCTGCCTCTAGCGTGTCCAAACCCTTAACAATCTTATATGTTTCAATGAGATCCCCTCTCATTCTTCTAAACTCCAGAGTGTACAAGCCCAACTGCTCCATTCACTCAGCATATGACAGTCCCGCCATCCCGGGAATTAACCTTGTGAACCTATGCTGCACTCCCTCAATAGCAAAAATGTCTTTCCTCAAATTAGGGGACCAAAACTCCACACAATACTCCAGGTGTGGTCTCACTAGGGCTCTGCACAACTGCAGAAGGACCTCTTTGCTCCTATATTCGATTCCTCTTGTTATAAAGGCCAACATGCCATTAGCTTTCTTCACTGCCTGCTGTACCTGCATGCTTACTTTCATAGAATGATGAACAAGGACCCCCAGATCCCGTTGTACTTCCCCTTTTCCCAACTTGACGCCATTTAGATAGTAATCTGCCTTCCTGTTTTTGCTGGAGGATAGAAGTGGATAACCTCACATTTATCCGCATTAAACTTCATCTGCCATGCATCTGCCCATTCCCCCAACCTGTCCAAGTCACCCTGCATTCTCATAGCATGCTCCTCACAGTTCACACTGCCACCCAGCTTTGTGTCATACTTGATGAGTATCAGCCTGAAGAAGGGTTTCGACCCAAAACGTTGCCTATTTCCTTTGCTCCATAGATGCTGCCTCACCTGCTGAGTTTGTCCAGCATTTTTATCTACCTTCGATTTTCCAGCATCTGCAGTTCCTTCTTAAACACTACTTCATGAGTTTTTGTGATTGTGTGAAAGATATCATAAATTGCACTTTTTATCTCTAATGTATATTGGTAAAGCCAATATTGCTGTATTTTGGTGTCAGCCTGATTCTAGTAAGGTGTGCTAATGTGAAGGGAGATAGAACTGGTCTAATTTACTGATGATTGACATTTCACCTGGAAATGATCACTAACATAATCTGCCCAGTGATGAATTGTTTTAAAGCATGATTTGCCCACAAATAAAGAGGCCCTAATCGATTCAATTTCAAGTTACATTTTACCAACCCTGAAGTAATATTAGTCAGTTTACTTCGCTACCAATCTCTTGCTCAATTTGAACACCAATTAATGTTCAGAAATGTTGGAAAAATATGAACATAGCAGGAATAGATGGTAAGATGAATCAAGAAACATTAGAGCTAATTAGGAGACAAGATAGTGACCTTAAAATATCAAACCAAAAGGAGAAAAAAATAGCTTATGTTTAAGAGGGAACTGCAGATGCTGGAGAATCGAAGGTTACACAAAAAAGCTGGAGAAACTCAGCGGGTGCAGCAGCATCTATGGAGCGAAGGAAATAGGCAACGTTTCGGGCCGAAACCCTTCTTCAGACTGATCGGGGGCGGGGGTGGGTGGGGACAAGAAAGGGAAAAGGAGGAGGAGCCCGAAGGCTGGGGGATGGGAGGAGACAGCAGGGGGGCTGAGGAAGGGGAGGAGACAGCAAGGACTAACAAAATTGGGAGAATTCGATGTTCATGCCCCTGGGGTGCAGACTCCCCAAACGGAATATGAGGTGCTGTTCCTCCAATTTCCGGTGTGCTGCTCACTGTGGCCATGGAGGAGACCCAGGACAGAGAGGTCGGAGACGGAGTGGGAGGGGGAGTTGAAGTGCTGAGCCACCGGGAGGTCAGCTTGGTTATTGCGGACCGAGCGGAGGTGTTCGGCAAAACGATCGCCCAACCTCCGCTTGGTCTCACCGATATAGATCTGCTGACATCCAGAGCAGCGGACACAATAGATGAGGTTGGAAGAGATGCAGGTAAACCTCTGTCGCACCTGGAACGATTGCTTGGGTCCTTGAACGGAGTCAAGGGGGGAGGTAAAGGGACAAGTGTTGCATCTCTTGCGGTTGCAAGGGAAAGTGCCCGGGGAGGGGGTGGACCGAGAGGGAAGGGAAGAATTGACAAGGGAGTTATGGAGGGAGCGGTCTTTGCGGAAGGCAGATATGGGGGGAGATGGGAAGATGTGGCGAGTGGTGGGGTCACGTTGGAGGTGGCGAAACTGACGGAGGATTACTTTTTGTATGTGACGGCTGGTGGGGTGAAAGGTGAGGACTAGGGGGACTCGGCCCTTGTTGCGAGTGCGGGGATGGGGAGAGAGAGCAGTGTTGCGGGGTATGGAAGAGACCCTGGTGCGAGCCTCATTTATGGTGGAGGAGGGGAACCCCCGTTCCCTGAATAATGAGGACATTTCAGATGTCCTGGTGTGGAACGCCTCATCCGTGGAGCAGATGCGGCGTAGACGGAGGAATTGGGAGTAGGGGATGGAGTCCTTACAGGAAGCAGGGTGGGAAGAAGTGTAGTCCAGATAGCCATGGGAGTCAGTGGGTTTATAGTGTATGTCGGTCAGAAGTCTATCACCTGCAATGGAGATAGTGAGGTCAAGGAATGGTAGGGAAGTGTCGGAAATGGTCCAGGTGTATTTGAGTGCCGGATGGAAGTTAGTGGTGAAGTGGATGAAGTCAGTCAGTTTTGTGCGGGTGCAGGAGGTGGCACCAAAGCAGTCGTCGATGTAGCGGAGGTAGAGGTCGGGGATGGGGCCCTGGTATGTATTGAACAAGGATTGCTCGACGTAACCTAAAAATAGCTTGTTGGGCTTATTTTATATTTTATGTTACATTATGCTGGATGTATTTCGAATAGCAATTATCCTTTAATGTTTTATTACTGGATATGTTCCAACCTAGGGCAAAGCCAGCCAAATGTGCTGAACAGTTTAACATTTTGCCACTGCAAATATTGCCTAGTGTACATTCTATCATTTTATGTCACAACTTGACCTGAATGCATTTGAGTAAACCTATTTAATTACATTGTCTATTACAAAAGATCATTGTAAAGGGTTGATTAATAGGGTCCAATTGAGTTGAATAGACAAGAATGGGCAGCTTGAGATTTCCATCAACTAACATTGCCTTCTCCCACAGCGTGACCCATTCATTTCCATCTTATGGAATGTTACCAAGTATCAGCCCTTTGAGAATTTTAGAAATCAAAACAAATCTGAAAAAGCTTTTGAACTAATAGATTTTTCTTTACTTTTGGATATACGTGAAGAAGGAATGGAGTCAAAATTCAGGTTCATGCTTAGTGTGCAGAGATAGGAGCAGCTGAGCATTCTACTGTACTTCCATAATTGAGTGATATGAACCTCAAGTTGGGGTGATCCTCAAACTCCGTAAATTGTAACATTCCAGGAAAAATGGACAGCTGCATGACTATAGTAAATGGACAAGGCGATCCAAGTACTGAGTGTCTCACCCGTTGCTTGTGTGCTGGCAGCTGAATTTGCTGTGCGAGGCAAGAGTAAATAAAAATCACTTGAAGCCAACGTGAGCTTTGAAATCCATTGACAGTCAAAGCTTGTAATCGGGTTCAATGTGCAGCCAAATCTTGAAAAATGAAACTATCCTTCACTGTAGACTAAATGGATTTCCAGTAGAAATTTATAAAATTCTAAAAAATAGAAAAACAGTATGTATCATGGTTGGGAAATTACTAACAAGACTCATTGATTCAGAGTTATTGCAAACCTTTGCTGGGCATTGGGAGAAATATTTCCTTGCAGAAAGCTGTGAGAATGTGACTGCTTTACTGCAGGTGACTGTTGTGGCAGTGGCCACCTTATCATTACAAATTGAGTGTTTTGCATGTGTAGAATTGTTTGGCTCAGAAGACGCTCAGTCAATGTGCATTTTCAATGCGATGCCTATTTAGGCACAGGATCAGGAGATGTTGGTGATCAACTAGAAGCAATGTAGACAAAACATATGGGGGAAAAGGGGAAGGAAATTGAAGGAACTTTAGCTGAAGATTACTATCATTGACAGAAGCATGGTGGGCCAAACGGCCTCATGATACACTTTTTCTCTTTGAAAATATAGAATTACAAAACAGCTCATCTGGAGTCTCAGAGTATGTAACGGTCTGATGTAGATTCCATAACTTTGCTCTCAATAGCAGCCAAGGGCGGCCCAGTGGCACATTGATAGAATTGCAGCCTCACAGCATGAGAGATCAGGGTTCAATAACTGACCTCAGGTGCTGTCTGCGTGGAGTTTGAAAATTTTACCCCGGACTGCATGAGTTTCGCCTGGGTGCTCCAGCTTCCTCCCACATCCCAAACGTGTGGGGTTGTAAGCTAAATGGCCTCTGTAAATTCCCCCTTGTATGTAAGGAGTGGACGCAAAAGTGGGATAACATAGAACTAACATGAACGGGTGATCGATGGTTGGCTGTATCTTTCAACCAATCGATCAATCCATTGATCCATTGATCAATCAATCGATCAATCAAATTGAGGAGAAGATGCAGAGAGATCTATGATCAATGATAGGATTGGAAGTACATGTCAGTAACGAGGATGATGAACTTTGTTCAGTTGAACAAAGGGGACTATGAAGGCATGAGAGAGGAGCTGGCCAAGGTTGACTTGAAAAGGATCCCAGCAGGAATGAGGGTGGAACAGGAATTTCTGGGCATAATCCAGAAGATGCAGGATCATTTCATTCCAAAAAGGAAGGAAGATTCTAAAGGGAGTAAGAGGCAACCGTGGCTGACAAGGGAAGTTATGGATGGAATCAAACTAAAAGAAAAGCTGTATAACATAGCAAAGAGGATTGGGAAACTTTCAAAGGACAACAGAAGGTAACAATACGGGGTGAAAAGATGAAGTACAAGGGTATGCTGGCCAAGAATATAAAGAAGGATAGTAAAAGCTTCTTTAGGTATGTTAAGAGTAAAAGATTAGTAAAGATAAATGTGGGTCCCTTGAAGGCAGAAACAGGTGGGACTGAAGGCTGATACATCCCCAGGGCCTGATGGTCAGGGCACTACTCAAGGGGGTGGCTCTAGAAATCGTGGATGCATTGGTGATCATGCTCCAATGTTCTATAGATTCAGGATCAGTTTCTGTGGATCGGGGGGTAGCTAATGTTATCCCATTTTTCAAGAAATGAGCGAGAGAGAAAACGGGGAATTATAGACCAGTTAGCCTGACATCGGTGGTGGGGAAGATGCTGGTCAATTATTAAAGAAGTAATAATTGGGCATTTGGATAGCAGGAAAAGGATTGGTCCAAGTCAGCATGGATTTATGAAAGGGGAAATCCTGCTTGACTAATCTTCTGGAATTTTTTGAGGATGTGACAAGTAAAATGGATGAAGGAGAGCCAGGGGATGTAGTGTATCTGGACTTTCAGAAAGCCTTTGATAATGTCCCACACAGGAGATTAGTGGGCAAAATTAGAGCACATAGTATTGGGGGTAGGGTATTGACATGGCTAGAGAATTGATTGGCAGAAGGGAAACAAAGAGTAGGAATAAACGGGCCCATGTGAGAATGGAGTGCCGCAAGACTCTGTGTTGGGGCCGCAACTATTTACAATAAATATTAATGATTTACTTGATGGGATTAAAAGTAACACAAGCAAATTTGCAGATGACACAAAGCTGGGTGGTAGTGTGAACTGCGAAGAGGATGCTAAAAGGTTGCAGGGTGACTTGGACAGGTTGAGTGAGTGGGCAGATGCACGGCAGATGCAGTATAAGATACATGTGAAGTTATCCACTTTGGCAGCAAGAACAAGGAGGCAGATTATTATCTCAATGGTGTCAGATTAGGAAAAAGGGAAGTGCAATGAGACCTGGGTGTCCTTGCACCCCAGTCACTGAAAGTAAACATGCAGGTACAATCAAGAAAGCTAAATGCATGTTGTCCTTCAAAATAAGAGGATTTGAGTAGAGGAGTAAAGAGGTCCTTCTGTAGCTGTACAGGGCCCTGGTAAGACCACATCTGGAGTATTATGTGCAGTTTTGGTCTCCTAATTTGAGGAATGACATCCTTGCTATTGAGGCAGTGCAGCGTGGGTTCACGAGGTTAATCGCCGCGATGGTGTCAAATGAGGAAAGATTGGAAAGACTGTTTGTATTCACTGGAATTTAGGATGATGAATGGGGTTCTTATAGAAACATATAAAATTATAAAAGGACTGGATAAGCTATATGGAGGAAAAATGTTCCCAATGTTGGGGGAGTCCAGAACCAGGGGCCACAGTTTAAGAATAAAGGAGAGGCCATTTAAAACTGAGATGAGAAAAAAGCACCCAGAGTGTTATGAATTTGTGGAATTCTCTGCCACAGAAGGCAGTGGAGGTCAATTCACTGGATGAATTTAAAAGAGAGTTAGATAGAGCTCCGGGGGCTAGCGGAATCAAGGGATATGGGGAGAAGGACGGCACGGGTTACTGATTGTGGATGATCTGCCATGATCACAATGAATGGCGGTGCAGGCTCGAAGGGCCAAATGGCCTCCTCCTGCACCTACTTTCCATGTTTTTATGTTTCTATGATTCTGAGTTGAAACAATGTTGAAGATGGTCATCTAAGATTTGTTCAGTTACCGGCCTAAATTGCGTTTTTTAACTAACTTGCTGTGCGAGAGAGAGAGAGAGAGAGAGAGAGAGAGAGAGAGAGAGATATGTCTGCCACAGGCATCGCTGGAGTTAACATATTTCTCTGGATGCACTAGAGTGAATATTGCAGTATTGAACATGTACGTCTTGCTGCCAATTCTCAGGTGCAACATAATAGTATAGGAGTTAGAGGCAGGAGAAGACTACAAGGCCCATTGTGCCTTATTTGATACTGAATAAGATTTGTGCTTCTGTTCACTTTTCCACCTGATCAACATCATGTCCCCATCTTGTTCACGTCTGTCCATTTCCACCTTGAATTTACACATTTAATGAGCACGGTCTGAGGCAGACTCTTCCAAAGACGTACAATCCTCACTAGTTAGAAGACTATTTGCCACCCATTGTGCCATGCAGTCAACCACCTGTTTATGACCATATAGTTATGCTCTGGTTGATTCCTAAATCTTAGTTAAGCTTGTAGGCTCTTTAGTATTGAATCGCATGAATGGAGTTAGTTGATCCAGGTCAAGTGGGATCAAAGTAAACAACCCAGCCAGGTCAGTATCCTAAGGCAATGTTGCTGACAGTCCAGTGTGCAGGAGTCTGCTCCTTTTATACAATGATCCATTATTCCTTCCCACTCAAGAACAGTGACTAATCTGGTGAAATGCACCAAAATTATAATTCAGGTCCTACAGAATATGTTTTTCTACCTGTATGCTAAGCAAAGTTTAATGAGCATGATATAAGATATGGCAAGTAGTTGGCAGGCTGGTATTCTGTGTGCAATGTCCAATGGCCTTACATGGCCTCAGGAACTGGAAGTATTTTACAGTCAGTGAGGTACAGTCACCACTGTACTTATAGAAAAACATCACCTAACTTGCGCAAAAAAAATTCCCTCCCCTCAAACAGTAACAGAATAAACAACCAGATCTTAAACACATGAATACTGGGAACAACAGTCAAATATTTCTGAAGCCCCTATGCTACTGTATTTAGCCTCCAATACCACCCGTTTAACCACAGTTTAACTGTAATCAACCCTGCCACATATATCGCCTAGCTTTATTCAGCTGGAGATCACACAATTTGTGCATACATTCAGAAACAAGAATATCAAAGGTTTTAAGGCAGGCGCGAATTCTCCTAAAAAGCTTCACTGATCCGGTGTTAACCTTAAAATAGCACAGCGCCTATTTCTAGGATTATAAAAAAGAGGTAACGCCATAAATGGGTAGAAAATATACGCCGCTCACCAATTCTCGTGCCCACAAAAGAGGCATAAGGTTCAAACTCTCAGATTTAATATTGATGATTAGAAATATGCTTTTTTGAAAATAAGCCTTATTGTGATATTAGTGCTCCTAGTCCCTGTGGGTCTCACTGCCACTTATAAAAGATTCTAATGGTGTTGCTCATGGTGATCCTTAGTCCCTGGAGGTTCCTGTGAAAAGTCTCCTTGCAGTAAACAGATTGTGATGTCAGCTGGTAGACCCATGAACAGCTGCTAATAAGCCAATCCGAGAAATATGCTTGATTGTGGCTCAATCTGGTAATATAATAGCAATATGGCAAAGCAACTATATTGATTTCTGCAGAAGCCAAACACATTAGGAACAGCTGAGAGTGGTCTTGCTGTCCTGGCGAAGCCTGCTTTACTGCTAGAATTAAATGGGGTTTAAATCTTTCAAACAGCTGCCTCAAAGCACCAGAGAGGGGGAGAGGAAGGGAGAGCTAAAGCAAGAGGCATATTACAGGTTTCTTCAGGTCAACCAATTTTAGCAGGAAAATTTATAGTGGGTGGTTAAAATAAATGTTTTATGTTGAACAATAAACACCTTGTTACAAGAATTAAATGGGCTGCAGAGACACAACAAAGGAAGGCTATTCCCACATACTGGCTTGGTTAAACATGATTGAGTCCATTGAGATGTTATGTAGAGTTCCACCTTTTTTCAGGTAAAATATTATAGTGAAACCATAAAATTAAAAAGTTAATATCTGGGGTGGTCCTTGCTTGTGGATCTGTTACAATATTTGAAAATCTCAGCTTATGAATTTTGAGTCACTTTTGTAAAGTTGATGTGAAGTCCTCTAAATTACAGCAGATTTTAAATTATAGGATCAGCAGCAGATTATTTTTTTTAGATGAGAATTAGGAAGACGTAATAATGTTAAATATAAAAGTTGAGTGTGGTTCATAATTTCAGGCTGCAGTCATACCAAGTCCTCATAATTAGACTGGGAGTCAACGCAGTCCACACTCCCAGCTTACTTTTAATGCTGCCTTCAAGCATCTTTAAAATTTGCAATAAGAAGGGAGATCACTTTTCCTGAAATAAACACTTAAACCCTTTCTCCGTACCCTTTTCTATTTTATATTTTGAAAGCATTGATGGATCCTCCTGTCATATTGATCTGCCAGTGCAGAAATCCTTGCCACAAAAGGCTGTCGAGGCCAAGTCAGTGGATAGTTTTAAGGCAGAGATAGATAGATTTCTGATGATTACAGGTGAGCGAGGTTATGGGTAGAAGGCAAGAGAATGGGGTTGGAGGGAGGGAGAGAGAGATAGATCAGCCACGAATGAATGGTGTGGACTTTATGGGCCAAATGCCTAATTCTACTCCTATCACTTATGACCTTATGTACGGGAAGTCTCTAGGTTATGACAAGGCTCGGCTCCTGAGAACTGCCCGTAACCTGAATTGAAGTTGGAAATGAATAGAAGGAGCTGTGAGGGGAGAGCGAGCAGGAGCGGGAAGAGCGACTGTCAGCTTGCCTCACCAACTCAGTGAGTGAATGTATGACTGAGGCTGCTCAGCGCTCCTGGCTCTGCTTGGGTTAGCTCACCCCCATTATTGGTGCTCAGTGGAGGGTGGGGGATGAGGAATGGGGGGGGGGGATAGAAGCTCAGAAATGTCCTGTTCCTACCTGGCAAAAGATGCCTGTAACCCTGTAGCAGCGGGCAAATCTATCCTCATTCATCCCATCGGTTTCCCAATCATTCACTTGCATATATGGATGATCCATGAATCGTGCCTTTGTAACCTGGTGAGGACCTGTACTACTAAACCTGTGTCAAAACGTTCACTTCAACTCTCCTTTTCTGGTGGAGACCATTGGTCAATACTTTCATTGGAGCACAGGAGGATGAGGGGTGATCTTATAGAGGTATCCAAATTCATGAGAGGAATAGATCGGGTAGATGGACAGAGTCTCTTGCCCAGAGTTGGAGAATTGAGAACCAGAGGATGTGGGTTTAAGGTGAGACGGGAAAGATTGAATAGGAACCTGAGGGGTAACTTTTTCACTCAAAGAGTGGTGGGTGTATGCAACAACCTGCCGGAGGAGTTAGTTGAGGCAGGAACTATCACAACGTTTAAGAAACATTTAGCCAGGTACATGGATGGGACAGGTTTGGAGCGATATGGGCCAAATGCAAGCAAGTGGGACTAGTGTAGATGGGGCATGTTGGTCGGTGTGGGAAAGTTGGGTTGAAGGGCCTGTTTCCATGGTGTAAAACTATGACTATGATTTTCTTGTTATTGATTAATTAACTTTCAGAAATTTATTTTCGAAATTTATGCAGTTGAAAAAGACTGCTTTAGTTCTGAACGTTGCATTTTTCCTTCTTTATTTTAATTTAAAAGTCTTAGTTTCTTTCGATTTTCCACTCAAATAAAGCCCTCTGAGTGAACGTCTACACTTTATCTTCTTGGAGGCATTGATATCTTTCCTGAAATAAAAACACCCAAAGCTAGGCTGCGGCTTAATGAATAACCATCAATCATTGTATTTGTATTATGTTGCCTAGAAATTAAAACCATTTGTGTCCACTTTTTACATGCAAAATATACAAAAATGATTTTCTCAGAGCCAGGATGTGTGTGTGTTTATTTCCATGTCAAAATCTGTCCATTGGGAAATTGGTCGAGGCATTTGTGTGTGAATTCCTTTGGTATTTGTCCGGCATGTGCCACTAAAGACATCGTGTGAAGCAAACGTTTCCACAACAACCAAACTGAGGCATTAAGGTGCAACCTTCACCTTTCGGCATCACTCACTAAATAACATACCCCCACAGCAGATACTAAAGGGACCCTGCACTTTGTGACTTTTTCTTGTAAACCAGCATCTGCGGTTCATTGTATCTTCTGAAATAACATTGATGTTTCTTTCACATCCTTAGTCAGACTTGTTTTGCAATCTTTTGCAATCTTTAGTTTGCCTCATCCAATGCTTAAGATGTCATTAGGACAATGCTTAGGACAATCTAGTCCACCTTCACGGTGTGTTGTATCAGGAAGGCTGGAAGAATCGTCTTTCGCCACTCCCATTTCTCCCTTCTACTTTCTGGGAGAAGCAGAAAGAGACTAAAAGCTCTGAAATCCAGGCTTATGAACAGCTTCTCTCCCGTGGCTTTCACATTCACACTCACCTCTTTCACACTCACATTCTGGACTCTTACACTGGGCTGGGTTGTTTTCCTTGGAACGGAGGAGGCTGAGGGGTGTTTTGATAGGTATATAAAATTATGAGGCATATATATAGTTAGATCAATCTTTTTCCCACGGTACGGAAATCAGAAACATGAATCGGAAATCAGAAACATCTGTGGAATTCTCTACCAACGAAGGCAGTGGAGGCCAATTCACTGGATGTTTTCAAGAGAGAGCTAGATTTAGCTCTAAGGACTAAGGAAATCAAGGGATATGGGGAAAAGGCTGAAACGGGGTATTGATTTTGGATGATCAGCCATGATCATATTGAATGCTTGAGGGGCCGAATGGCCGACTCCTGCACCTATTTTCTATGAAGGAAAAAGCTTAAGAAGAGAGAAATTAGTTTTAAAAATGATCTGGGGGGGAATGCTATTTTACATTGTTGATATCTTAAATGCACTTCCAGAGAAGGTTGTGGAGTCACATTTCAGCAGACACTTAAATAGGCAAGTCATAGAAAATGTGCAGCTAATGTGGGAAAACAGATTAGATTATATAAACAAAAGTGCCAGCATGGGTGTGGTGGACCAGAGGACCTTGTTCTGTGCTGTAGAGTTCAATGGCTCTACAATGCTACAAATCACTCCAGGTAGAGGTTTAACTGCTGAATCTAGATTTGCTTGCTGTATTTACGCAGTTTTACAACATTTTTCAGGTCAAACAAATGGATATGTGTATAATACGTGGAGCCCATTTACCAGACTAAATAAACGTGCAATCACATTTCTATATACAGTATATACCTATTGATGAAATTCTAATTTGTTTACAACTTCATCATTTTGTGATCAATCTTTTGCAAAGATTCTGTTCAGCTCAAATACCTACAAACATTTTTACCAAACACATACAGTGTGTATTTTGGAGTAGATATCTTGTGTTAATTTCTCCAAAGTATATTCATTTATATTTCATCATATAATGTACAAAAAAGGAATTAAGAGAATAGTAGACCACATGGTCCTTTGACACAGACTGAAGAAGGGTTGCGATCTGAAACATCACCCATCCTTTGTCTCCAGAGATGCTGTCTGACCCAAGGAGTTATTCCAGTACTTTGCACCTATCTACAGTGATGCTTTTGCCTGAGTATCTTGATTTTTTTAGGTTGTCCTGCTGTAAAGTCTTTAACATTTTGACATCAATGGGACAAAATCTCATGGGAGATGAGTAGAACCCCCAGAGTCATACAACATGGCCCACCAGGTCCTTGCCTATTTTCTTCCACATGGAAGTCAGGAAGTATTGAACTTCACAGCATGAATGCACCAAGACACCATCTAGCACACCCAGTTTTGATGGGGAATATTCTTTTCATGGCAATACATACATTCTGCACACTGAAGGAAGACAAATCCCATCTGCGGGAAGTGGTTGCATGAAAAGAAATATATGGACAAATTATCCTTATTTTCAGTAAACACACAATCATTGTTTAAAATGGATGAGCCTACCTTGCTGCTGAAAAGTGAATGAAGTAACGTTATTTAATTTAGTTGAGCTGAGTTTATTATCGCGTGTACCGAGGTACAGTGAAAAGCTTTCATTGCATGCAAACCAGATGGTGGAAAGACTATACGTGCTTACAATCGAGCCGTCCACAGAGTACAGATACAGGATAAAGGGAAACAGAAGTTTCAAAGAAACAGAAGTAATGGGGAAACAGAAGTTTTGCTTCCACATCATCTTTTGTTTGAGCTTTGAAGAAAAAATATCACAATTATGAGCTAGCGTAGAATATTCTTTCTGTAATGATTCTTGTTCGAAAAAGTGTTCACACACTTCCACAATGAAAGTCTCTAGACCTGAGGAGTGCAGAGTTACAGTATGTGTTGTAACATTTTATGCTACACATATAACTAGATTCAAAATTACTTCACTAGGTATGTAGAGTTTAAAACAAAATCTACGTGGTTGATCTGTTAGGGTCAAACCAATACACATTTGAACTGATCAGGCTGAAGGAAGAATCCTGGTCGTCTTGGCTTTATTGAAATTAGAAAAAAAAAAGCAAGTTATTTACTTACTGTTTTGGAGGCGGCTGCTGTCTACGGTTCATCCACATCCCAGAAGTCTGCTCAGAACAGACCCCAGCAATTTTATACAGACCTTTCTCATAAAGGCACCCTCGGGCTCTTTTGCTTGAAAGAAAACAGTCATTTGAACTATACTAATAAACATCTTGAAGTATATTTTCTTGCTTATCTTATTTTACACAAGTAGTCATGAGCAATGGAAGAAATACTTGGTCAGGACAGCTGGCAGGTATAGCAGCTTCCTAGAAAATTAGAAACACTGTACGTTTTGGGACTTGGTTTACTACGTTACAGTGCTGGGTAAAAATATGAAATCCACTCCTGGACTATTCAGTGACTGGAGCCCTCAAAAATTAATTGGCATCAAAGGAATTCAGTGGACAAACCTAACATTTTGCACAATATGGATAGTTTTTCAAATGATTTTTGAATCGTCAGCATCTGGAGATCGGACGGAGCAAATATTTTCAGTGAAAAACTTTATGGAATAGATTTTGAGCCAATTGTGGTCAGGTGTGAAATGACAAGTCTGCTGAGGCAACAGGATTTCAATCAGAAATGGGGGTTCAGAGAATTGTAATGGAAAAGACTTTATCAAGAGTGCAAAGCCTTTGCATGCAGGAAAACACACGCAGAGATCAATAACAATTAGAAAGTCAGTATGTCAAACTTCTGTAATTATGTTAAATTCATTATTACTAAAAGGCTGTAGAAACAATGTACTGCGGATGCTGGTTTACATAAAAGGACACAAAGTGCTGGAGTATCTCAGCGGGTCAGACAAAGTCAAAGTACCCTTTATTGTCATTCAGACCTTTTGGTCTGAACAAAATTTCGTGCCTTGCAGTCATACATATAATAAAAATAACAAAAACACACAATAAACACAAATTTAGCATCCACCACAGTGAGTTCACCAGGCACCTCCTCAATGTGATGGAAGGCAAAAGTCTTAAAGCCTTTGTCTCTAAAGAACATGAATAGATGAAGTTTTGAATCAGGACCTTTCGTCAGACTCTGATGGCGGGTTCCACCCTGAAAAGTCGCCCATCCATATTCTCCAGAGATGCTGCCTGACCCACTGAGCTACTCCAGCACTTGTGTCCTTTGTTTAAATATGGCTTTTGGGTAAAATGATCAGTTTGGAAAATTGAACTGATGGCACATTAGTGTCACCATGTAATGGCTAATTTGCTACTTCCTGTTCACTGGATACTGTATTTTGTTTCTATTCCTAGACCATCTCCTCGGGCCTCTGGGCAAGGCCATGGAACATAGAATATAAAACATAGAATAGTATAGCAGGTGAGCTTCAGCACACAATGTCTGGGCCGAACATGATATCAAGATCAACTCTGATTATTATCTTACATGATCCATATCCCTCCATTCCCTGCATATCCCTATAGAGTCATGGAGTCATGGAGTGATACAGTGTGGAAACAGGCTCTTCAGCCCAACTTGCCCACATTGGCCATCATGTCCCAGCTACACTAGTCCCACCTGCCTGTGTTTGGTTTTTATCTCCCCAAACCTGTCCTATCCTTGCCTATGCCTATCCAAAAGGTCATTTAAATGCCACTATCATATCTACCCCCACCCGGCAGTGCATTCCAGGTACTCGCCTCCCTCTGTGTAAAAAACTTGCTGCGCACATCTCCTTTAAATGTTTTCCCTCTCACCTTAAATCTAAGCCCTCTAGTATTTGATATTTCAGGCTGGGAAAACATTCTGAGTGCCAAATAGTGATATTCAATAGGATGTGTGTTTGAGGGTGGCACTGTGACGCAGTGGTAGTTGCTGCCTTACAATGCCAGAGATCCAGGTTGGACTACAGGTAATTTATGCACGGTTTATACATTCTCCCCATTAAGGTGGGTGTTTTATTCGGGTGCTCCAGTTTCCTCTCACACTCCAAAGATGTACAGATTTGTAGGTTAAATGGCTTTGGTAAAGATTGTAAATTGTCCCTTGTGTGTAGGATAGTGTTAATGTACGAGGGTTGCTGCTCAGAGGGGCTTTGGTGGACCAAAGGGCCTGTTTCCCCACTGTATTTCTAAACTAAACTCAACCTTTGTTGGAATCACAACACTTAACATTTGCTTGTTTGTCTGTTCCGCATCTAAAGATGGCAAAGTTATGAAAGAAATTCAAGAGTACAATCTGTCTAACCAACTGGATGATTTTTCATTGCAATTAATGCAATTCCTTTGTTTCCCTTCTTGAAAATTGCTTATTGAATGGGCCTAATGAAAACCAGGATAAGATGTTTTTGATCAACTTTCCGAGCTGATAATTATCAGTGAAGAATGGAGATAGAAAGCTGAACACATCTCAAGAGAATAAACTGAGGATGTGGTCGCAAAGAAAAATGAAGAGTGATAATGCCAAAGATCAAGAGGAAGAACAACACCAAAGAGTGCAAGAGGTTAGAAAATAGAAGCGTATTCAATGAAACGGTTGTTGCCTTTTGCAGCTTGCATCTTTTATTCAAGTTTGAGAGGTCTCTGTAAAGTCAGGGTTGTAATACAGCTGCCTGGCAGCTTGAGCAGAACACGCTAGATCAGACCACCATCGGATTAGAGGCAGTGTGTGTAGTATTGGATTTCACTGAGTCTTCCTCTGAAAGATCTGAAAAAGATGTACTGCATATGGTCCTAACTAGGTAGGTGTAAGGTGAGGACCCCTGGCAGAAAGGAGGGAGTAATTCTTGGGAGACTTACAGACACCAGAATTAAATTAAACTTCATATTTGATAAAGACCTGAGTGTAATGTGAAAAGCATTTGATGTACTGTTTGGGAAACTGGAAATGCTTAGAAGCCAGTCCAGAAAAAAAAAATGTTTATGTTTTTAATAATGGGATATTTCATAGCTGCAACCAGAATTACAGAATATTTTAGTCTGGGACAAATTTTAAAATGGACTAAAAATTTGCAAAATTAGTCCGCATTTTGTGAAGTTAAAATAATGTACTTAAGGTTAAATATTTAAGAATTGACGTTAAAAGTTTAAGTAAAGCTTAAACCTCGAAGAAGTTTGGAGTTTTACCTGCATAATTCAAATGTTTGAGAGTAGAATTCGTACACACTAAGTGTTCCTCTGAATATGCTGCTTGGAGGTCTGAATTTGTAAGTCCATCTATACTCCCTGGCCCTTTATTGATCATCAAAGTTTATATAAAAAGCTATTGAAGATGTCACTGGAGGAAAATACTTAAAGGAAATTGAGTTGCCAAAGCAACTTCCTTTGAATCCTGAATGCAGCAGCAGATTGTCATCACTATTGGTCCTCCTCTGACACACGGGAATGACTGGCTTGAATATGTTCGTAAGTTTTAGGAGCAGAATTAGGCCATTCGACCCACCAAATCTACTGCACCATTCAGTCATGGCTGAACTACCTTTCCCTCACAATCTCATTCTCCTGTCTTCTCCCCATAACCCCTGAATCAAGAATCTATCAATCTCCACCTTAAAAATATCTGTTGACTTGGCCTCCACAGCATTCTGTGGCAATGAACTCCACGGATTTACCACCCTCTGATTAAAGAAATTCCAACCCATCTCCTTTCTAAAGGTACGCCATTTTATTCTGAGGCTATGGCTTAGATTGTCCTAGACTCACCCAATGTTTGACTCGCCACTCAATGCATTTCAGTTCTGTCACTTGACATTCGATATCCGGGGTGTGATGTTCCAAGGTCATACGGTGCCCTCACTAACTGTCAACTATTCTAAGCTTATATCCACTTCTCTCATCTTCCACAAAGTGCCACCTGTTTAATTACGGCAGGATGGTACATTCATGATGCCCACTGCAAAGAGTCAAGACTCAAGAGTATTTAATTGCCGTACGCACTGGGAATAGAACAATGAAATTGTTACAGGGCCATTAACTCAACAATGCAATAAATATATATATAATAATCAACAATACAATAAATTATCAGTAATACTAGGTAACCAGTCCATAGCAGTGCAAACAGAAGTAAGCATTGCTGAGGGGAATAAACTTGTGATCTGAAAATTCCCTTCACACTGCTAACTGTGATATGACACTCCCTTTGAGCAATAACATTATGAAAAAAACAATCACTGAAAGGTATGAGTTTCATACAATTGCACCATTTGAAATATTCAGACCGGTTTGTGTTTGGAATTGCAATAGCCGGGGTATGAAAAAGATTGCTTTTGACAAAACTACCACTAGCTCAAATAAAATATATGATAGTTGTCATGCAGCCGACAATGTGGGGGCTCAGCTTAAAGTCATCAATGAGTCAACAGGGCTGAATGTGAGTGCTGTCTGTAAACGCAAGGAAGTTTAGTTTAGTGATACAACTGGGAAACAGGCCTTTCGGCCCATTAAGTCTACACTGACCAGCACTCACCTATATGCTAGTTCTATCCTACACACTAGGGACAATATACAGAAGCTAATTAACCTACAAACCAGCATGTCATCGGAAAATTGGAGGAAACAAGAGAACCCGATGAACTCACACGGTCACAGTAAGGATGTACAAACTCTGTACAGACAGCACCCGTAGTCAAGATCAAAGTTGTGTCTCTTGCGCTGTAAAGCCCCTGTTCCACTTAGGAAACCTGAATGGAAACCTCTGGAGACTTTGCACCC
Source organism: Leucoraja erinaceus (assembly GCF_028641065.1). Taxonomy (NCBI): domain Eukaryota; kingdom Metazoa; phylum Chordata; class Chondrichthyes; order Rajiformes; family Rajidae; genus Leucoraja; species Leucoraja erinaceus. Next base: position 50,948,971 of record NC_073384.1, on the reverse strand, counting down.
CACCCAAGGTTTCCGTGCAGTTCCCGGAGGTTTTTGTCAGTCTCCCTACCTGCTTCCACTACCTGCAACCTCCGGCAAACATCTGCAACCTCCGGGAACCGCACGGAAACCTTGGGTGGGGCGCAAAGTCTCCAGAGGTTTCTGTTCTGGTTTCATAAGTGGGACAGGGGCATTAGGCTGCTCGACACAAAATGCTGGAGTAACTCAGTGGAACAGGCAGCATCTCTGGATGTAAGGAATGGATGACGTTTTGATTTTAAACCCTTCTTCATAATGAGAGTCAGGGGAGAGGGAGACACAGAGATTGCAGTGTCAGGTGTGAGAACGAGGCATCAAAGAGGATGGAGATCAAGGTAAATGTAGAATAGACCATTGTTAGCTAGGAGAGGTGACAACGATAACATTTAATCAAGGGGACCGTCAGACTGGTTGAAGAAGGGGGGAGATGGAGAGAGAGGGAAAGCAAGGGTTACTTGAAGTTGGAGGTTAATATTCATACCACTGGGTTGTAAGCTGCCTAAGTGAAATATGAGGTGCTGTTCCTCATTGTTGCTGGTTGCTATAGTTTTTGTTGTCATTGAAATATGGATGTTGATTGAGTGTATTACTTTTAAAAGTAAGTCAATAGCTGTAATTTCAAATAGAGCCCAGCTAACATAAACCTGCTTATTTAAAACAAAAACAACCACAAAATATTTTCAGCTTTTAAATATGGTGCCATGTTAAATTATAATGATGGGTGCTTGCAGCTTTCAGATTTCATTTCACCTATGATAAACTCCAAGAAGCATTTCTTCCATATAGTGAATGTAATGTGCGGCGTGAATTACTTTAGTTTAGTTTAATTTAATTTAGAGATACAGCACAGATACAAGCCCTAAGGCCCCGCTGACAAATGAACCCCATACACAAGCACTATCCTGCACACTAAGGACAATTTACAATTTTTACCGAAGCCAAATTAACATACAAGCCTGTATGTCATTGGAATGTGGGAGGAAACCGGAGCACTCAGAGAAAACCCACGCGGGTCACGGGGAGAATGTACAAACTCCTTAGGTACAGCACCAATAGTCAGGATCAAAGCTGGGTCACTGCTGTTGTAAGGCAGCAACTCTTCCGCTGCACCACTGTGCCGCCCCACGTGGGACTGCACAGCATGGAAATGCAAAGTGTAATTTCAAAGGATTGATTCCAATCAGAATTAAAGCTGACTTTGAGATACAGCCAACTATCATTTTGGCAAGGTTCCAACTGATAGCTTCAGCAAGGATCTAACACTAGCTGAAATTTGCTCAATAACTGGGTAGGATTCACCTTCATCCATCAGATAGAGTGTGACAAGGGTGTCAAATGGCAGCTATTGATCAGCAACCTGGAAGGGTGGCCGTAGGATTGTAGGACCATGTGTTTTCACAGAGCCTGTGATGACAGTCTGAAGAAGGGTCCCAACTAGAAACATCATTTATTTGTGTTCCAGTGATGCTGCCTGACTCTCTGAGTTACTCCAATACTTTGCGCCTTTTTTTTTGGTAAACCAGCATCTGCAGTTCCTTGTGCCTCTATGATTGGTGGTGAAATTGTATTGTTTTGAGGAAGGATGTAAAGCAGTGCCTCACATCACCGTGGCAGAGATTAGCGTGTTCACAGGCTGAACATATTGTTCCAGGGAGCTCAAGCATGTGGCCGGTGATCAAGTAAGCACGGAAATCTGAAAATGTTGGTCCCCACGTAAGGGGATATGATTTAGTTTTATAATAAACCTTGCATATACTTATTGATTGGACAGGAATCAATAACATTTCTGTGCCAAATATTTTTATGATCCGATAAAAAAGTTCCCTTAGGAACTCTTGCACTAATATTCCCATGCTGGAATGATTGGCCTCCGGCAACCACAAACAAATCTGTTTCCAATCACTCCCCTATAACATTGTAAAGAATTGATCACCCTTCAAATACTGTAGTGGTTGGGAGGCATGTTGCTTTCCTATTGCGGTGGGAGCTGTGGCCAAGGTCAAGTTGAGGCCCAGGCTGGGCACATGCGATTGCACTATTCAATTTACCAATGGTGGCTGTGTTGAAAACCTTTAATGAAAATGATTTGCAATTGAATTTCTAAGCAACTCATCAACTGCAACATAAAAATAAAGCAATTTCACAGTTTAATTCTTTTTTTTTTCTTAGTTCAGCTCTTCCATACCAGAGTTTCTTCTTCGTTTCTCCTTAGTTTCTTCTTACTTTCTTTGTTCAGCCCCTTCTTAATTCACCCCCTCCCATATCGCAGTTACTTCAGCCCCTTCTCAATTCTGGTCATTATTAAGTATTGCAGCACAGAGGTCAAGCAGAAACTCTTCATCTTTCATATTTTATACTTTTAAGGTTTACGTAATTCTTCTTGCCTTTCGGTATTGTTGGGGAAATTATTCCATGTTGTTCAGAAGTGTGGATCACTGGTCTTCCCATTGCATGCTGTCAAAATAGGACTCTCTTGGGTTACATCCCATTTTTTTAAGGTTTATACTTTAGGCTTTTCACTCCTTAGTCCTGACCACCTTCCTCATCCAACCACCTTCCAATCCACCAAGCTCAACCCTGGCAATTCGATAGTCTCAGCCCAGCCAACAGTCAGCAACATAACCCATCAACTCTGGTCCAGATACAGTTTGTTCACCCTCTCCTAGGCTTGATTGTGATCACTTATTCCCTCCTGCCTTTGACCCATCAACCCATCTTCCCATGCCTGCTGATCACTATCACCTACTGCCATCTTGGTGTTGACTTTAATTTCCCATCCCCTTCTATGTCTGACCCATTGATGCTGCACTCAGCCGACCTAATCACCCTGAACCTGTCCCAACCCTACTGCTCACTTCCCTTATCAACCCTGGTGCTGCTCTCAGTTTCGCTGAACTTCTCCCAGTCCCAGACTACCTGGTTCAGGCCTCATTCCCAGAGATTCCCATGGTTACTTATGTGGTAACAAAAAGTTACAAAGTTCCTTTGGGAATGTCTTAGGTGCCACTAAGGAGTTCAAGCATGGAATCAGGACCAGCTCTGCAATGTGAAGATAGTGTGGTTGTACTATTGCACGGCAACTTGTAGGCCAACACCTTGTGTCTTTGGTGGCACAGTGGTGCAATGGTTTAGTTGCTGACTTACTGCACCAGAGACTCAGGTTTGATCCTGCCCTCAGGTGCTATCTGTCCGAACATTGTACATTCTTCCTGTGACCTTGTGGGTTTTCTCCGGATGTTCCAGTTACTCCTACTTGCCAAGGATGTACAAGTTTATAGGCTAATTAGCTTTGGTAAAAATTGGAAATTGCCCCTTGTGTGTAGGATAGTGCTAGCGTACAGAGTAATTGTTGGCTGATGTGGACTTGATGGGCCAAAGGGCCTGTTCCTGTGCTGTATCTCTAAAGTTTAAAGTCTAAAGTCTTTAGCTCTGCAGCCATATCCCCTGCCATAAATTGGTGTTTTTCATCGCACTTACCTTGATTTGGATGAGATTGAGAGCAGAGGAACCTCAAGGCTGGGGTTTGGAAATGCTATTATTTATACGAGGCTCTGGAAGCAGTTGGAAGTGTTGAACATAGATAAGACCTAAAATGAAGTATTGTTTTTGGACAAATGATAGAAGTTTTGAAATGACTGTACAGAAGGAGGCCATTTAGTCTATTTGAGTTTGTGCCAATGCTAATTCCTTAACAGGAGCTGTCTATATCAATGCCGAAAATATCCTGGATTTTTACCATATTGCAATTTCCAGTGCAATTCAAATGAAATGATACACACAATTATTATTAATGGAACATTTTAGAGAGAAAAGTGTTTGTGGGCCTTTTGCCCATTCATGGATAAATCTGTGACTTTTATAAAATATCAGAAGAATTTAGACCAGTGAACTGTGCCACAACACAAAGCCAAATATGGAAAATTAGTTTCAATAAAAATAAATCAGTTTATAGGAATGCAGCACAAAACTAATTTGGACTTAACCTCGGCACTTGCTAAATAAATATTCCACATATGTGAATTAGCACAATTCTAGTGGTTAAATCTTTCAGCATTACATTTGTTTGCACACTTGATAAGCAAACACCAGTTATACATCGAAGAGGTGGATTACAAAATCTGAAGCTGAGTTGTTAGTTAGAGTGTAGGTATTAATCGCGTGCCTCTTCAATGGTAATGTTGATGCACTTCAAGATGTGTGTAGAAGAGGCTGGTCGAAAAAGACTGGAGCACTTTGTCCACCAAATACATAGTGGAAGGTTTCAGTGCTGCCTCAGCTTCAGTAGCAGAGCATTCTCAGCCGGCTTCTGGCACAGGTCCTCTCAAAATTGTTTTTTTTGGACGAAGTTGTTCTTCTCAGGAGCCGACTGAAAACGGTTTACTGCTCACGAGTTCAGTCATGGAGCCGGATGACATGCATTGCACGAGGCCCGGAATGTAAAAAAAGGAATCATTGTGAGTTAAGAACTGAATCCTCACAGATGCTAACAGATTAAATGTTCTTGTCGTCAAATTACCATACAAGTGATGACGATGCTTTAAATTCCGCGGCTGCTCGGGTTATCAAATGTCACCCTTGATGCAATGAGGAGGAATTAATTTTGTTTTTATTCATTGGGCAATGCCTTACTTCTATAATATTGAATCTGGTTTTCTTCTTCTTTTAGGGAAAGCAACAGTTAAAAATTGCATGTCAACATTGTTTGGTGAGGTTTGCTTGGCAGTTGATGCCATTAGGGTCTGTTCAGTGAATTGACTGAGGTTCTCCATTGTAAATAACTTTCCTGTACGACGCATTGATCACATCTGGCCCATACGCATTTCAGATATGCCATTTATTCATGAGCTGCCACTTCCACTCTGTTACATATGAATGGATTCATTGGAGTCCTACATCTATATTTCTGCCTGGATTAAGTGGTATTAGCTATAGGGAGCGGCTGGACAAGCTTGGATTGTTTTCTCTGGAATGCCAGATGTTGAAGGGAGACTTGATGGAAGAATATAAAATGTTGTGAAGACATTATTGGGTAGACAGTAAGAATGAAAATTAACACAAAGTGCTGGAGTAACCCAGTGCATCAGGCAGCATCTCTCGGGATAAAGGATGAGTGACGTCTCAGTCGGAACCCTCCTTCAGACTGCAGTCTGAAGAAGGATCCCGACCCGAAACATCACCCATCCTTTTTCTCCAGAGCTGCTGCCTGACCTGCTGGGTTACTCCAGCACATTGCATCTATCTTTGGTATCCACCAACATCTCCAGTTCCTTTCTACACATAGACAGTAAGAGACTTTTCCTCAGGGTACAAATGTTAAAGATTGGAGAGCATAGCTTTAAGATGAGAGAGCCAAAGTATAAATGAGATGGTGGTGGGTACCTGGAACACATACTTGCACATACTTTTAGATATGTGCAAGAATAAAGAGGGACTGGAGAAATATGGAACATGTGCAAACAGATGAGATTGGTCTGTCTTGATGCCATAATTGGCACAGATATTGTGAGCCAAAGGGCCTGCTCCAGTACTGTGTTTATCCATGTTCTATGTGTAAATCTGAATGCTCCACGGTTTTGGGGGACCTCATTGAAACATATAGAATAGTGAAAAGCTTGGATGTGGATGTGGAGAGGATGTTTCCACTAATGGGGGAGTCTAGGACTAGAGGTCATAGCCTCAGAATTAAAGGACCTTATTTTAGGAAGGAGACACGGAGAAATGTATTTAGTCAGAGGGTGGTGAATCTGTGGAATTATTTGCCACCGAATGCTGTGGAGGACGTCAGTGGATATTTTTAAGGCAGATAGAGATAGATTCTTGATTAGAACAGGTGTCAGAGGTTACGGTGAGAAGGCAGGAGAACAGGGTTAGAAGGGAGAGATAGATCAGCCATGATTGAATGGCGGAGTAGACTTGATGGGCCGAATGGTCTACTTTTACTCCTATTACTTATGACCTTATGACCTTTGTTGGGCATTGATCATTGATGCTATAGATTAGATTTTGTCCTATTGGTTCTGGTTGTTTGACAGGTTGTGTGACCGGAAAGATTTTGTTTGACTTCAGGTGGATAACGTCAGAGTCGGCCTTGAAAGCTTCGGTGCAAAACAAAACTAAAAATCTGAAAATAAATGCAGTAAATGTTAGACACACTCAGCAGGTCAGGCAACTCTATGGGATAAACAAACAACCTGCTGGAGGAACACAGTGGGCCGAGCAGCATCTGTGCAGAGAGGGAAAAGGAATTGCCAACATTTCAGGTTAAAACGCTGTATTAGGATTAAGTGCAGATAGTGAAGAATGCTGGTACACTTGAAAAGACTTGAAAATGTGTTTTCTCTCTTTCCTAATACTGATGAAAGGTAGACACAAAATGCTGGAGTAACTCAATGGGTCAGGCAGTACCCATGGAGAACATGGAAAGGTGATGTTTTGGGTCGGGACCCTTCATCAGATTAATTGTGGTGGGGGAGTTGGAAGGAAGAAAAAAATCAATGCTCTTGCTTCCAAGCGTCCCTCCAACCCCCCTCCTCCTCAACCCCACCATCCCCCACTACAATCAGTCTGAAGAAGGGTCCTGACCCGAAACGTCACCTATCCATGCTCTCCGGGGATGCTGCCTGACCCATTGAGTTACTCCAGCACTGTGTCTATCTTTGGCATAAACCAGTATCTGCAGCTCATTTTTATTACAGATAAAAGGTCGTCAACTGAAATGCTCACTCTATTTCTCTTTCCACAGGTGCTGCCAGACATACTAAGTCTTCCAGCATTTTCTGATCATCTTTTGGTAATCTTGATTACTGTTCAATTCCATCTCCCTGTAAGTGGGAGTGATGTACGTGAAAAACAGGAGTTGTAGAAGTGCTATGGAATAGAGTGTGCCCTAACACCATCTACTTGTACATTATGTGCAGGGTATAAAAGTTTCAGCAGCAGAGGGATTATCAGGGCCAGAGTCAGATTACCAAAGAAAGGCTTACAAAGGTTTAAAATGTCATTCACCCGGGATATTCCAATGAGTTCCTCTATAGTATTTTTAGTAGTAATTTTAAGATGCCGATAATGATCACCCAGAACACACCAATGTCTTGCAGTAATGTTGGTTGCACCATAGCTTTCATTTGCCTGAAATTTGTCAATATGGAATGAAAGAAATGTCTCAAATTCCATACTATATTATATTTCAAATCCAAGGTATAATTCTCTTTGAAGCAGCAACATCCTTAAAAAGGGTTTAGGAAAACTCTTTAATTAGATCCTATGTTCTTCCAGCTCCTCCACTTCTGGCTTCTTCAATATTCTTTATTTTATTAACCCCACCATTTGTTGCTGTGCATTTAATTGCCTTGGTCCCATGTTCTGCAATTTCCTCTCTAAGTGCAATGCAGGCTACATCTCTTTCAGTTTAGTTTAGCTTAGTTTAAAGATACAATGTGGAAACAGGCCATTTGGCCCATCAAGTAAAGGAAAGGGAACAGAAGGTAAGAAAAAGCCAGAACCAAGCAAGGCCGGCAACAGATGACCAAGGAAGGGTGGAGCCCATAACAACTAGTAGGGTGACTAGGGTGGGAGAGGGTGGAGAGAGAGGGAGTGCAGGGAAATTTGAAATTAGAGAAATCAACATTCATACCGCTGAAGATAGACACAAAAAGCTGGAGTAACTGGCTGAGTAGTAAGCTCCTCAAGCAGAATATGATGTGCTATTCCTCCAAACATCAGATGTCAGAGCACAGACATAGATCAGAAAAGTACAGCAGATGATGAACAATGCCTGTGTCGAACATGATGGTTCAATGGTAATTTATTGTCAGTATTGTGAACAGTTTTGTGCCCTAAATCTGAGGAAGGATGTGCTGGCACTCGGGAAGGTCCAGAGGAGGTTTATGAGAATGATCCCAGGAATGATTAGGCTAATATATGATGAGTGTTTGAAGGTACTGGGCCTGTACTCACTGGAGTTTAGATGGGTGAAGGGGGGGGGGGGGAACCTCATTGAAATTTACTGAATAATGAAAGGCCTGGATAGAGTGAATGTGGAGAGGATGTTTCCAATAGTGGTGGAGGCCAGGACCAGAGGCCATAGCCGCAGAATAAAAGGATACACCTTTATAAAGGAGATGAGAAGGAATTTATTTAGTAAGAGGGTGGTGAATCTGTGGAATTTGTTTCCTCAGACAGCTGTGGAGGCCATCAATTCAAAATTTTAAGGCAGAGATTGACAGACTCTTGATTAGTAAGAGTATCAGGAGTTATAGGATGAAAGAAGGAGTATGGGTTTGAGAGTGAAAGATAGATCAGCCATGATTGGATGGTGAAGTAGACTTGATGGTCCAAATGGCCTAATTCTGTTCCTAGAATTTTTGAACATGTCACGTGTACCTAGGTACAGTGAAGTTTTTTTTGCATACAGTTCAGTAAATATCTTACTATCCATAGGTAAATTCATACTCAAGTACTACAGCGTTAGAATAATAGATTACACTGAGGCGGTACACAAGAATTCCGGCACCATCTTGTACCCTTCAAGTTCAAAGTTGTTAAAAATATCAGAATCTTAACTAGGCCATAAAGGCCCTTTGTTCTGGCGTCGGCTCTGGGTTGGATTTGCAGGCTTGGCCTGGCCAGGCAAAGCAGTTGATTCCCCACAGCTCTGCATCATCCCTCGCCTCACGAGGCCACTATTCAGCCTCCGTGCCCTGGGGCGCCTCCCACAGCTGATCTCCAAACATCCAGAGCACCTCCCAGGGTATGGCAGGTGACCCCACCCAGCCCACTCACTGCCAGCGACCCTTTCCTCCGTCCATCAATGAAGATTATCTTGAGAGGCAGCATGGTGGCGTAGCGGTAGAGTTGCGGCTTCACAGTGCCAGAGACGAGTGTTCGATCCTGACTACGGAGTTTGTACGTTCTCCCTGTGACCGCGTTGGTTTTCTCCGGGTGCTCCGGATTCCTCCCACTCACCAAAGACATCCAGGCTTGTCGGTTAATTGGCTTCGGTGAAATTGTAAAATTTTCCCTAGCATGTAGGATAGTGTGTAGGATAGTGTTAGTGTATGGGGATCGCTGGTCGGCACAGACTCGGTGGGCTGAAAGGCCTGTTTCCATGCTATTACTTTAACTCAACTATAATTAGTAGATCTTGATGCAAGATAACATTGACCCTCTCACCTTAAAGCCATTCCCTCTAGTCTTTGACATTTCCATCCTGAGAAAAAGCTTCTGATAGTCTACCCTATCTGAATCTCTCATAATTTTATATGCTTCTATCAGGACTTCCCAAAAATGGCAGCAGAGCAGAAAAGCAATAGATTTCCTGGCGTCTCCAGCCACTACTATTGTGTCTATAGTTAGAGAACACTATCCATGTGGCTCAAAATGGATGATTTTGGAAGAGCTGCAGGAAGAAAGGCTTACTGGCTCCACAGAGCACAGTAGATGTGATTGTATGCAAGACCCTATAACTAGGCCATACGTTATGGAAGAGACTGTGTGCGCCTTGTCAGCATGCATTTTGAAAACAGAACACTGCTTGATGTTTCTAACTAGCTGGCCTATAGTTTGGAGATTAATGTCTTTCAATCCTCCAAAGTACTTTGCCGTCAAAGTGGAAGATGTTGTCAAAGTTGGTGGAAGGAATAAAGGTAACGCAGGAAGTGGTAAGACTTCATAAAGCCCAACTGATTCAGACCTAAGAGCTCCATAAGCCCCAAAGATGTGGGTGCTGTGAATCAAACATTTGCAAAACAGTACCTGTGCAAAGCATGTAACACAACTGCTGTTTAGCAGAGCACCGATTGGCACAGCTTTCATTTCATGTCATGAGGATCATTTATCATCTGAAGTGCAGAAGGCAGATGTAAATATCTTTGCATGGGCACCTCATATTTTTCCAAGTAAAACTATTAACAGAAGATTTATGAATTCCTCTGCCCCAATCACTACGAAGATAATTTGTCCATAATTCCATATCATAAAAGTTTACATTTAAGAATGAGACCATTTGGGCATTTTGCTTGTGTGTCAATAAACAATTTACAACACCATCATCCTTATAATTCTCTCTTTTATTAGGCTCGATTTTGCATCAACTTTGATGGGTGATCAACAAAAATATTCTTCTGAATTCTGTTAAAAAGCCTGGTTTGTTCTTTTTACGTATATTGCGATTGAATTGTATTTTATAAAACCTCAGGATATGGAGAATTATTGCAAAAAATCAGAACTTCCTGCCTTCATAATTAGAATAGCTATTACCATTGTATGTAAATATTTGGTTTGCCCAAGTACATCACATTTAACAACATTCCACGGTAAATGGCAACCCTTTAATTTGTGAATTTTGTTCAATGGGCCCTCGAAGGATAAAAACGTTCTATACTGCAGGGAAACCAAACAGAATGAATTTGTTGTAGAATTCCCAGCTTGACTCAGAATTACGACAGATCTCAGCAGCTTTCTCTGGTCTCTGCAGAACCACATGCGTAAGATTAACGACAGTCAGTTTCATGTGCTCCCAAATGTAATGGGAATTTCATTACATCAATGCAATTACATTTACATGAACTTGAATTGCATCCTACGGAAAATTATACTACTGCTAACTTCAATCCACATTAAAAATGCATTGTTGAGCGATATTGACAAAATAATTGACTGTAGATAAATTTTCAGAATAGCCCTGAGAAAATCACTTGCAGTTGCTCAATCAAAGCAAACAGCATAGAAATAAAAAAAAATCCCAAAGGAGCAGAAAGCCTGAGGATTGGGAAAATTTGGCAGATTTATGGATGCACAAAAAATGAGGTAGCACAGTGGTGCACCTGGTGGAGCTGCTTCCTCACAGTACTTGAGACCCGGGTTCAATCCTGAGCTCGGGATCTGTCTGTGTGACGTTTGCACGGTTTTCCTATGACCACGTGGGTTCCCTCCGGGTGCACCGGCTTTCTTAAACATCGCAAAGACATTTGGGTTTGTAAGTTACTTGGCCTCTGTAAATCTGTAAATAACATGGAGCTACTGTGAACAGGTTGATGTGGGCTTGATGGGCCGAAGGGCATGTTTCCTTGCTGTACCTTTCAACTAATCGATTAATTTTGCAATGGGAAAATGTCAAAGTAAAATTTACATTTGATTGGTTGGAGATGTAGGAGAAAAATAAAATTACATTTATGATCAAAAACTGCAGCAATAAAAATCGGAGTATAAGATTAAGAGAAGTGTGAGTTAATGAGGTAGTGCTGCCTTAAGATATTTGAGTTCTGGGCATGTTACAATGCCAGATGAATGAAAAAATGATTAAAAATGTTCTATAATGTTTTTTGGCTAATTACAAATTGGCATATCACTAATGCTTAACAGATTCAATTCATGTTGAATGTGGCTGATCCAACACATGGTGGTGAGGTAATTCACATAGTAACTGCAATGTAAGCGTTTTCTTTTGTCCGCCATGGGAGTTGTACCAGGAAGCTTTGTGCTATTTTGTGAAATGGTCACTTGGGTAAGTTCTGTGCCCACTGTAATGTCACAAAGCACAGATGATAATTCCCTGGAAGCAGGTGATTTATTTCACAATGGACACTTTAATTCCATGAATCATTCTAGCTAAGGAAGGGAAACAAGCCAGTTTCAAACTAACCCCTAAACTATATGGCAGTTCAACTTGTAGAATGCACAATATCACCAAAGCAACACTTTAGTGCTGTTTTTGATTAACTCCAAAATATTCGAACAGCTGTTTCATATACTTAACCAATCTTTCTCCATATTTCAGGAAAATCTCTTTAAATTCATGCTTTGGTGAATGAATTGATTCATAATGCAGCATGGCTTCTAAGCACTGAACAGTCTGCTCTACACAAATAAATTATTTCTATGGCATGGCTGCAAAATAAGATTGAGCAATTAAACTTTAGAAATGTTTTTTTTTTAAACAAATGAAATATATCTGGATCAATCCAAGTTTTCAGTCAGACCCTCCAATATCTAGTCTTCGGGCAATTGTTCGTTTTGTCTTTTCCTTCGGCAATACCATGGGTAATCCAATTCTAATTTTTTGCAATATTTCTTAATTTGTTTACATGTTTCAAATTAGATCAAGCTGCCAGTTCTGAAGGCACTGATGGAGGTTCTCATAATGAATCGGAAACGATACCATGTATATTTCCTTGCTCCGAGAGTTTGCTGGAGTTTCCACAACTATGTTGTTGCTGGTGTTAATATTCAAAGGCAACAGGTTAAAACCTGAGGAATTCCATCTTATTCTTAGTTGCTGGGTATTCTCTGAAGTTTTTCACTGACACTGATTAGGAAGGCTTGGGGAATGCAGGACTTGGAGCCTCCAGAGAGTTGCAGGGAAACTGATGACACCAAGAACAAAAAGTTAGGGTAACATTTACTGTATACTGTACTCTGTACAAGGAACTTTGTTTGATTGGCTTTGGAAAGGATTCTTATCTGTCTAAATGATGCTAGTTCTTTATTAATCTGTTCTTTGTTGCCACCCCTAGCTGGTTGCATTACATAACGGGCAGGAAACATTTGGGGTCAGGTTATCCAGTTCCAAGGCAGTAAACTGCAACAGATAACAGCTTGGATTAAAAACTGTCCCTAAATAACTCAGGATTCAGGGACAGTTTCTTCCCAGCTGTTATCAGGCAACTGAACCATCCTATCACCAACTAGAGAGTGGTCCTGAGCTATTATCTACTTCATCAGAGGTTCTTGGAGTATCTTCAATTGGGCTTTACTGGACTTCAACTTGCACTAAACGTTATTTCCTTTATCCTGTATCATTTCACGGTGGTCGGCTCGATTGTAATCATGTATAGTCCTTCCACTGACTGGATAGCACACAACATAAAAAGCTTTTCATTGTCCCTCGGCACAGGTGACAATAAACTAAACGAAACTGAAATTTGAATGGATTGGATTAACTGGTCTTTTTATGACTGACATTTTCGCATATTTAAATTCATACTTTGGTATATCTGCAACTCCATTTATGATAATGTTCACGTCTTAATTTTAGTGCTCATGCATTGTTGCCTGATCTCCTGATTATTTGCATCAACTTCAGAGATATGGATTGCTAAGATCCATCTAAAGATCTCAATAACCCAGCAACACAGGCTGGTAGCAATAGAACTGGAACAATCGTCTAAGTTCAATGCCTGGAATGTCTCCGGTCACCTTATCTACCGTCCATCCATATTTGCTAATATTCCATTATACATAAGTTATAGGAGCAGAATTATGCCATTCTATCTATCAAGTCCACTTTGCCATTCCATCATGGCTGATCTACCTTTCCCTCTCAACCCCATTCTCCTGCCTTCTCCCCATAACCTCTGATACCTGTACTAATCAAAAACCCATCAATCTCCGGCTGAAACATATGCATTGACTTGGCCTCAACAGCTTTCTGTGGCAATGAATTCAACAGATTTACCATCCTCTGAGTAAAGAAATTCCTCCTCATCTCCTTTCTAAAGGTACGGCCTTTTATTCTGAGGCTATGGCCTCTGGCCATCTCATGGAAACATCCTCTCCACATCGACTCTATCCAGGCCTTTCACTATTCTGTATGTTTCAATGAGAATTAATGGCATTTCTGTGAATTAAATGTGAATTAAAGGTAATTCTCGTGAAATAAAGGTAGTCTAGTTAATTCTTCATCGTTATGGAATATTCCCTACAATATAATTTTGGTGGAATTTAGAACACTGAGACTAGGGTTAGTACAGAACAACTTTTATTTGAGGTGTTCCTATGATAGAGACCATTTCTAATGTTTCCAACAATATAAGTTGAAAGTTTCATGTGGCGCTACTTGGGTTAGGTGGGATCTGATTATATTACGTACTGTAGAAAATCCTACCTTTATGATAAGGTGCATTTATCTTCACAGTGTTCCTTAACACAGTACAATCATACTGACCATAATAATTTCCAGCCGGCCTAAAGCTCTTAAATCATTCGCTGAGCTGATGATAAGATTGAAAAACTAGGTAGCTTAAGTTAAGCAGGGAATAATAAATCCTTTGTGAGGTTTCTGCTTTATGTAAACACAACACTGTACATTCTTCAACGGGGCCACAAACAATCTTGTATGTGGAATGGTCAATGGGTCCCATATGATCTTTGACTGGTGATGATATTTGCTATCCAATATATCCATCAGAAGCTTGGGTTAACCAGACCACTTGATGTTGCAATTTCCTTGCAGTTTCTTACTTTATATTTTCTGGTGAATTTTATGCTCAAGGAGTGGTGCTAAGGAATCTAAAGAAGTATGAATTGACTCTGATTAGCAGTCCTATTCAAGGAAGTCATAAACATAATTGATGTAGCAATAAAAATGTCATGCTGATATGGTGAAGGGTGCTATTCTGGACATTGGGATAAGGGTCATTGCTGGGACAAGGAAGAAAGCATAGTAAATTGTAGAGTACCCAAACACCAGACCAGCAAGGAACCTGATTGAGATTGATACTGAAGTCAAAGATTGCCAAAGTTTGGAATGAACTATAAAATAATGAAGGTAGATTTTCCAGCATCTGCAGTTCCTTCTTAAACAATATAAAATAATGAACCATTTTTTTGCAATGCAAAGACTGCAAATAATTTCACACCCTATCAAAAAAGACAATTGAACTGGAATAAGATATGAGTTTATTTCAAATTTGTATTTTTATTTTATTAATTGAGTTTAGAAATTTGAGTTTGAGGATGAGGGGGGGACCTCGTTGAAAAGTACCAAATAGTGAAAGGCCGAGATGGAGTGGACGTGGAGAGAATGTTTCCACTAGTGGGAGAGTCTTGGACTAGAGTCCATAGCTCAGAAGAAAAGGCCGTACCTTTAGAAAGGAGATAAGGAGGCTTTTCTTAGGGCAGAGGGTGGTAAATCTGTGGAATTCACTTCCATTGACGGCTGTGGAGGCCACGTCAATGGATATTTCAAAGGTGGAGATTGATAGATTCTTAGTTAGTGTGAGTGTCAGGGGTTATGGGAAGAAGGCAGGATAATGGGGTTGAAAGATAGATCTGCCATGATTGAAGGACGGAGTATTTCCGATGTTGCCAAATGACTTCATTTTGCTCCTATAACCTTATGAACTTAATTATTTCAATCTGATGTGCAATTTCTGGCCAATAAAAACAATAATATGAAACCACCTTAAGATGCCGGAGATGCAATTGATCACATGATTGCTCTTGATCTCATCCGTAAAAGAAAAATTAGAAATTCAAATTAATTTCAGCACAAAATTAGTTGCAGAATATTTACTAGGCCATTCTGCTGTGCAACCATTTGCTCACATCTCCATAAAATAACATTTGAAGCAGTAGTTATAATTAAAGGAATTTAACATACAATCCCCTAGGACCATTTGTAATTTCTTCCTGGCAGTTTGATGTTCAACATGTATTAGCGGAACAAATGGTACTTATTTTTAAACTTAAACACTGATTATAATCCAAGTCGGATTCAAAATTACTGGTATTTGCTCATTTAATGCAACTTCTAATGAATATTTTAAAATGTTCTTGAACGGCTGCTGAATCTAATCTAAATTGACCCTCTCTTTGGACTTCTCTGTAACTTGTGCCAATAAATGAAACCTTTTAAATTTAAAATATATTTGTAGGCACTGTCATACCTACAATCCCTTATAAAAACCCAAACCTAGCCACATTTAGAAAAAGGACTGATCTGAAAAAAAATATTCAGGCCAAAAAGTAACTAATAGATTTACATTGTGAAGAATGTGAAGAATATTTAAAGATAATTGGTTTTGTAAAAGTTAGACACAAAATGCTGGAGTAACTCAGTGGGTCGGGCAGCATCTCTGGAGAGAAGGAATGGGTGATGTTTTGGGTCGAGACCCTTCTTCAGACAGGTTTTGTTGGCTTGGTAGAACTCATAGAAGGATAGTAAAAGCTTATTTAGCTTTTGCTGCCTGACCCGCTGAGTTACTCCAGCATGTTCAGAGAAAAAGATTAGTAAAGACAAATGTGGGTCCCTTGAAGGCAGAAACAGGTAAAATTATTATGGGGAACAAGGAAATGGCAGAAGAGTTGAACAGGTACTTTGATTCTGTCTTCATGAAGGAAGACACAAACAATCTCCCAGATGTACTGGAGGACGGAGGATCTAGGAAATAAATTTGCATTAGGCGAGAAATAGTATTGGATAGACTGATGGGACTGAAGGCTGATAAATCTCCAGGGCCTGATGGTCTGCATCCCATGGTACTCAAGGAGGTGGCTCTAGAAATTGTGGACGCAATGGTAATCATTTTCCAATGTTCTATAGATTCAGGATCAGTTCCTGTGTATTGGAGGGTAGCTAATGTTATCCCAATTTTCAAGTAAGGAGCGAGAGGGAAAACAAAGAATTATAGACCAGTTAGCCTGACATCGGTCTGAAGAAGGGTTTTGGCCCAAAACATTGCCTATTTCCTTCGCTTCATAGATGCTGCTGCATCCGCTGAGTTTCTCCAGCACTTTTGCCCACCTTCGATTTTCCAGCATCTGCAGTTCCTTCTTAAACAGCCTGACATGCATGGTGGGGAAGATGCTGTAGTCAATAATTAAGAAGTAATAACGGCACATTTGGATAGCAACAAAAGGATTGGTCCAAGTCAGCATGGATTTATGAAGGGGAAATTGTGCTTGACTAATCTTCTGGAATTTTTTGAGGATGTGACAAGTAAAATGGATGAAGGTGAGCCAATAGATGTAGTGTATCTGGACTTTCAGAAAGCCTTTGATAAGGTCCCACAAAGGAGATTAGTGGGCAAAATTAGAGCACATGGTATTGAGGGTAGGGTATTGACATGGATAGAGAAATGGTTGCCAGACAGAAAACAAAGAGAAGGAATAAACGGGTCCCTGTCAGAATGGAAGGCAGTGACGAGTGGAGTGCCGCAAGGCTCGGTGCTGAGGCCGCAACTATTTACAATATATATTAAAGATTTAGATGATGGAATTAAAAGTAACACTAGCAAATTTGCAGATGACACAAAGCTGGGTGGCAGTGTGAACTGTGAAGAAATGCTAGGAGGTTGCAGGGTGACATGGACAGGTTGAGTGAGTGGGCAGATGCACGGCAGTATATTGGAGATAAATGTGAGGTTATCCACTTTGGTGGCAAGACAAGGAGGCAGATTATGGTCTCAATTGTGTCAGATTAGGAAAAAGAGAAGTGCAACGAGACCTGGATGTTCAAAATGTGATTTTCTGTAGCGTGATTTGGGTCTCCTCCTCTCAGAGGATGTGGTTTGGTCTCTCCAGTCGTCACCACCCTATTCTTGGTTGTCAACCAGTCTATTCCTGGTCGCCACTGGTTTCACCAGCAAAGTGATTGATACAAATACATCGATAGATGCTCCTGAACATTAGGTTAATCCCAAGATGGCGGGACTGTCATATGAGGAAAGATTGGAAAGACTGGGCTTGTATTCACTGGAATTTGAAGGATGAGAGGATATCTTATTGAGACATATACAATTATAAAAGAACTGGACAAGCTAGATGCAGGAAAAATTTTCCCAATGTTGGGGGAGTCCAGGGCC
The DNA here is from genome assembly GCF_028641065.1 of Leucoraja erinaceus. Classification (NCBI taxonomy): domain Eukaryota; kingdom Metazoa; phylum Chordata; class Chondrichthyes; order Rajiformes; family Rajidae; genus Leucoraja; species Leucoraja erinaceus. Next base: position 50,931,371 of record NC_073384.1, on the reverse strand, counting down.
AGGGGCCACAGTCTAAGAATAAAGGAGAGGCCATTTAAAACGGAGATGAGAAAAAAACGTTTTCACCCAGAGTTGTGAATTTATGGAATTCTCTGCCACAGAAGGCAGTGGAGGCCAATTCACTGGATGAATTGAAAAGAGAGTTAGATAGAGCTTTAGGGGCTAGCGGAATCAAGGGATATGGGGAGAAGGCAGGCACGGGTTACTTGTTGTGGATGATCAGCCATGATCACAATGAATGGAGGTTCTGGCTCGAAGGGCCAAATGGCCTCCTCCTGCACCTATTTTCTATGGTTGTATGTTTCGATAGATGGGAGAAGGAGAATAATTTAACATGATAGGGAAATGAATGGCAAAGGTAAATTATCCATTACAGCCAATCAAGTGTATTTCTCTGGCATTCAAATCACCCCATAAACTAGTCAGCTGCATCTTACTGCTTAGCAGGTAGAGCATTAAAACAAAATCATTCAATTTACTTAATAAAGACATTTTCAAAGATCTGTTTCAAATTTACTTCTATAATTTGTTCCACTAGCCCTGGTTGACCTTAAAGATAATTTTCTGGATTCAGTTATCTCTACTATGCAGTATATTAAATGCCATTCCAACTGTTTTAGTTTTGAACATTAAACGTGCTGAAAGATAATAGGATTTCACGGAGGAAATGGACGGGGAGCAGAAGCACGCCCACGCAGAAGATGGCGAGACAAGATGAGAGAAGTAATAAAGTCAAGAAATCCCACCCTGCCACGAGCAACTGTAAAAACCAAGGAGAAAAATGTATCCCCCTCCTCCATGCCATTAAGGGAAAAGAAGACAGGAAAATGAATGGGGGTTGGAAATAGAACATCTACATTGCAGATTTTACATTTTAAAACAAGTAAAACACAATAATAGGCGATCTGGGCAGGATGAGTGACGGGGAAGTTGCTAAGGGAAATGTTTCTCTTTGCATGGGTTAACAAGTGAGACAAAGGAACATTACTACAGATGCTGAGATCTGAAATATAAAATGCTGAATGTACAGTAGGCCAGGCAGCATCTGTGGTAGAGCAGAGGTAATGTTCTGAAGACTGCAGTGCAATCCTAAACATTATAAATAATGTTATGGCAAGAAGGCATGAGAATGGGATTGAGAGGGAAAGATAGATCAACCATAATTGAATGGCGGAGTAGACTTGATGGGCTGAATAGCCTAATCCTGCTCCTATAACATATGAACTAATGAGCATAAAGATACAGAATATGAAAACACAGACTTTATGGTGAGCCCCTATAGCATATTAGTTGGGTCACAACCAGTGTGAATTATGTTTCTTCTGATTTAACTTTAAGTAGGATGGGACGGTTCTAGAGAGAATGCAGCAAGCATCTGTTATAATATAAAACTCTGATCTTGGATGTGAATGTATTTATTTGTGTGTGGATTAATGTGTTTGTCTGTGATTCACATCTCCTCGAAAACCCGATGCGCTAATGGTAAATTTTTTACATATTCCGGTAGAGATTCACCTCATGATCTCGAAAATCACATCGGAAAATTTGATTCATTATTCCCCGAGTTTTTAACTAAAATTGTTCACCAATCTAAGATCTTTTTTAAATCTAATGTGCTGAAGCGAGCTGGATGACGGCACAATGCCTCTGCTCCTCGCGGCTAGATGCGCAGAATTTTCAACGCCCAGCCTGCTGGGCAATGTTTTCCACGAGCAGCGAGTTATGTGACCCAGCTGCCCCCCTCCCCCCCCAGGGCTCTGTATTGAAGCCGCTAAATATGTGCTCAAGTCATGCTACACGCTCAGCTGGACTCCGTGAAGTTCTGCAACATGGGGACGGCGGTCGTTATCGTAGCACGGGCGTGGACAAGCACGGTGGAAAAGTGGCCGTGGCAGCTGTCACAGGAGACGACCTCCTCTCCGTCTCCCCCACCCGGTCGTCTGGCACGCTGGTGGGTGGGCTTCTCCTCGCGGAAGCCATGATCGGCCGGCCCTCCGCTTCTTTTGACCGTCTTCAGATCGCTCCGGGCCTCGCTCTGGTCCACGCCGGCCGCAGCCTAGATCGGGCCGGGCGCCTAGTGGGGAGGATTCTGCTCTACAATCTGGGTAGGTCCTGCCTCTACCCCCTTCCCCTCCCTCTCTACCCTGTCCCCGGGGCAGAGAAAGATAGGGGGGGGGGGGGGGGGGGGGAGTGGAGGGGCGGGGAGAGGGGGGGGTGAGAGGAGGGGGGGAGAGTAGAGAGGGGGGGGGGGGAGAGAGAGGGAGGAAAATGGGGGGAGGAGGGGGGTGGAGGAGGGCCTCCCTTTCTGCCCCCCCCCTCTCTGCCACCCCCCCCCTTCCTCTCTGCCCCTCCCTCCCTCTCTCTGCCCCTCCCCCCTCTCTGCCCCCCCTCTCTCTCTCCCCCCCCCCCTCCCTCTCTGCCCCCCCCCCCCTCTCTGCCCCCCTCCCTCTCTGCCCCTCCCTGAATCTGCGTCCTCCCTCTCAAGGGAGTGGTGAATATTTCGGGACCTATGGGTGACGCCGCCTCACCCCCCCCAGTATTGCGTTCGGGAACCAGCCCTCACCTGTGACGCCGCGCCCCCCCCTCACCCCCCCTCAATCTCTACCCCCCCCTCCCCCCCCCCCTTCCCCTCCCCCCCTCCCCCTCCCCCCCCCCCCCCTCCCCCTCCCCCTCCCCCCCCCCCCCCCCCCCCCCCCCCCCCCCCCCCTCCCCCCCCCCTCCCCCCCCCCCCCCCCCCCCCCCCCCCCCCCCCCCCCCCCCCCCCCCCCCCCCCCCCCCCCCCCCCCCCCCCCCCCCCCCCCCCCCCCCCCCCCCGCCCCCCCCGCAACCTTGGTCTAGTTTTTTATACATTTTTCTTGGGATGAAAGATTATAGTTATGTGAGTCTTGATCTCCTTGACCCAAAGACAGTTGAGAAGAGATTTGAAAGAGGTATACAAAACCGTAGCAGCTTTAGAAAGAGTAAATAAAAATAAACTGGCCATAAAGGCTGTGTACTCAAGGACCAGAGGACACAGTGTTTGGCAAATGATGAAGAATGGGGCGAGAAAAGTGTTACATGTATCGTGTCAGGGTCTGGAATGCAATGGTAGCTGCAGATTCAATTTGAGCTTTCAAAGAGGAAATGTAAAGATATTTGAAGATAAAATAGTAGCTTGTTTTTTAGGAAGAAGAGGGTAAATGGAACCTCAAAGAGCAGGCAAGGACAACAGACTGAGTTGTCCATGCTGCACCATAATTGTTTTGATTCTATGATACTCGGTATCTGACCAGAAACGTTAATTCTGATTTGCTCTATGCAAAGGTTACCTGATCTCTTGAGCATTTCTAACATTTTCTGTTTAAATAATAAGAGCCCAATGATTTGGAAGGGCAGGTTTGAGAGAACACGTTTTGAAGCACTCGACATTTCCATATTTGCAAACATCTGGCATGATTAAAGTTGCCATTGGCTGGCTGGCCTTTATGCCTTTAATGAATTAAATACACATTGCTTTTGTACTGAGAATAATATATAAATTCAGCTGCTTCTTGCCGAAAGCCATGAACCTTCATTTAAAACAGGTCATTGTATTTTGCTTCAGCCAGAGTGGCATGGCAGTCACTGGGAGGTTTCCATGATTGAAAAGAGTGCTTGCCTGAGTGTGATGGAAAATGTACCTTGCCACCATGTAGTTCGATACAGTAGTACATTGGAACCATTTTTGTTGAAGTTTCAGCATGGAAACACACTTCGGCCCAATGAGTACCACCAACCATTGATCACCTGTTCACATTAGTTCTTTGTTATCCCACTTTCTCATCCACTCCCTTCTCATCCACATTTTTTTACATTACATGTGTTAATTAACCTACAAACTTGCACATCTTAGTGTGGGAACCTAATGAGATGGTGTCAGGTCAATAACCTCAGGCTTCGGAATGATTCTTCCATAAACCTAAGTACTGTCCGATTCACTTCAATCCCGTTGAGGACATTGCACTTTATCTAAGGAACTGATGCACAATAATGTTCTTCAATGCTGAGAACTGTATTCTTCACTTTGTAGCTTCCCCTTTCCTCTATCTTTTGTAATTGAGTTTGCACTAGTATCTAATTATAGTATATCTGGTCTGTTTAGATAGCATGCAAAACAAAGCTCGTCTTTTCTTTTTACATACCACAAAAGCTCTGACAGTTCTAACAGAAGTTCATTTTATTTGTTCAAAAGCAGAGAGAAAAATGTACTCCAGGATGGGCAGACATAAGATGTGGGTCATTATTAAGATACTGAAGGCAGGGTGCAGTGCCTGGAACGTGCTCCCAGGGGTGGTGGTGGTAGAGGCAGATATGATAGTGGCATTTAAGGGGCTTTTGCTTAACTGCATAGATTTGCAGGGAATTGAGATACCTGTATATGGATTACGTTCAAAGGTTCAAAGGTGCAAAGGTACTTTTATTGTCACATGTGCAATGCACAGTGAAATTATTTTCTTACACGTGGTCCAGAACAGTATTGCCATACCTTAGCACATCCCCGATTAGCAAAATGTACAGAATTAGTCTACTGAGCCCGCACTCAAGAGGCACCAGGTTCAGCATAGAAATTGTGCGGTGGAGGGCCTGTTCCTGTGCTGGACTGTTCTATGTTCTATATTAATTGCCAGTCTCTTCTTCAGCAAGACCATTAGATGATCTTGGCTGGACCCTGTACAGCGTTTACGTGCCTCAGTCTCATGTAATTGGAATAGGTTTACATGTTGTACTAAAGGGCCTGTCCCACTGTACGATGTAATTCAAGAGTTCTCCTGAGTTTCCCTTGATTCGAACTCGGAGAATTACGGTAATAGCCGCTCGTAGGTACTCGGGGCTCTCGTGGACATTTTTCACAGTGCTGAAAAAACTTCACGAGTTACCGCATTTCCCGAGTACCCGCCGTTAGCATTACGAGTCGTTACAAAACATCCACGAGCTCCGACGTAGCCGGGACGTACATTCTATGTGCTTACCATGAGTTTGATTTTTTTTTAAACTCAGGAGAGCTCTTAAATTACCTCGTCAGTGGGACAGGCCCTTTAGAAGGTGACAATGCCACAGAGATAACAATCTGGCAGGACTACGTGAAATTGGCATCAGAAGTACTAGGATTCCCATTCTAGTGGTCTCCTCATCATGAAATGTTAGATTTATGCCAGGCAGTAATTTGCAGATAACCACTTGCATGTCACTTTATTAGTGTAAAATAATGTAACAGTCCGTGTTTGTTTGCCAATAATGCTGTTTGCAAAGTCGGAAGTCTTATCAAGCATTTCTGTGAGCAACATTTAACTCTTCTGATTCAAATCCATCCTTGTCGATGAAAACAGTAAACCGTGGATATAACGGACCACGAGGGGTGGTATGGTGTCCATTATTGCCGATTGGCTGCTATAACCAAGTGAGGGAGGTAAATATTGACTATTTTAACCCAAAGCTGGGTGGGATGAAATGCGGTGCTGGGGGTGAGATGTTAAACAAATGGGAATTCGCAGGTCGTGGAGCCGCAGAACCCCTGGCCCCACACACGGTGCGCCAGGGATGGGCCCGGTACTCACGGCATCTTTGTGCTGCTCGCTCTCTCCGCTCCCACAACAGGAAGCACGGCGTGTGGTGGCAGCCCATTGGGTAACCGGGGGGAGGTGGGGGACAGAGCAACGGGAGCCTTGCGCCATTACCAGGCAAACAATGGCGTGGTGTAGTGGCACGTGTAGGCTTAGTGGCACGTGCTGCGTCTGCATCCAACACCACTTGACCTCAATTTGTGGCAACCACTGTGAACCTGGGCCTATTGCTACAATCTTCAAGAGTGTTTTACAGCTTGATCTCTCTCCACTGCCAACTTTCAGCTGCCCAATGTTGCGCTGGACGCCACCCGCCAACCACCACCCCAAACGTATGCCTATAACCCAAATCTGTCATTTAGAGGTGTGTAATTGCAAGTGTTTGCTGTATAATTTTTTCAAATGCAACATAGCTGGCCAAAACAATAAGAGCATAAATATGGATGTACACACTCAAGTGATAACCATCTGCATTGTAAATTGTGGAAAGTACTGATTGATGGTCATTAAACCAGAGGTGATTATGTATATCCCTGCCCTAATGTGGCTTGGTGGTGCTGAATCATTTGTCAATTCATTAACCAGTCAATCAAAGCAGACTGTTGAGATGCAATGTCGTGACCTAATGAGTAAAGATGGCAAAGGGCTGAGCAGTCAGTTTGTTAGTAGAAAAGGTCATTGTTTTAATTTGTAAAAGCTGTGTGAAATATTAGAGGGAAACTTAATCATCGCTGCATTGGAACAATGTGCCTCCACAATCCGAAAGAATTCTGACTGAAACATTCCCTGCTTTATCCTGAAACCCAGGAAAACAGTCACAAAACATAGAATTTTTAATTTATATATTGCATGAAATTATAGAATTTTATCAGGCCAAAAATAAACTTCTTGTTAGATGCAGGAAAAGAGTGAAGAAAACAACTAAGAATAAAAAAAGACACCTATCAGCAGCATGTCTTTGAACATTTGTTTTAATGAGCTGTAATAAATTCTGTTTTAGTAATCAGTTGGGAAACATAAACACTTCATTCCTAACATTTTGTTCTCATAGGGTAATAATTAAACTCTTCCAGGCATCAGAAATATTGGACAAATGTTTGCTTGCTTTTGTTGGAGTCTAACTAAGGAAACTCACGCATGTGATTGAGCCTGGGAAAGATGGCTTATACTCGTGCATTTGTGGCAAAATGTATGAGAAAGTGGAGTGAATTAGTTGACGTGTTTTCAAGGTCAATGTTTGTCTACAGTAATTAACCCTGACTTCCCCTTTGGTCCAGAGATATTCCCCTTTCCAGTGGCGTGACCACTTTTGCCGAACAATTCATGAAGACCTCTGCTTTATTTCTGAGTTGTGCATCTTGGTTGCAACCTTAAGCCCTACATTAACAAACAAAACTCTGATAAACGGGTGACGCGGTTGCGCAGTCGTAGAGTTGCTGCCTGACAGCAGAAGAGACCCGGGTCCGATCCTGACTGAGTGAGTTTTCTCCGGGGGTTCCGGTTTCCCCGCACACTCCAAAGACATACAGGTTTGTAGGCTAATCAGCTTAGAAATATTGGAAATTGTCCCTAGTGTGTGCAAGATAATGTTACTATCAATCGCTGGTCGGTGTGGATTTGATGGGCTGAAGGGCCTGTTTCTGCGCTGTATCTTTAAACTAAACTAAGAATATGAAATGCATAAGCAAAACTTTAGATCCATTTGATTTTACCACTCTTTTTTCCTGAACCATGTTGCCTTTTAATGACGTTGCTTCATCCATACATTCTACAAAGTCTTTTGACCAAACCTATGGCCAAGTTAAGAACTCTACTTTTATAATACTTTAGACTTGAATCATGAAAAATGGTGGCAAAACATGGCATCTCCTGTATACTGTCTCAGTTTACTATTCCTGCTTAACTATAATTTTGCTAATTGTAATATTTTTTACTAGTATTAGGTATGTTACAATACTTACCTTCAGCGGTGCTGCAATTCTGCCACTGGCCGTGTGCGCGATTTTGGCGCATTTGAGGGGGGAGGGGGTTAAAACGTGTTTTTTTTCTGACCTGGTCCTGGATTATATTTGTTGGAGTGCAAGATTTTGCTAACGAATCGATCCGATGGCCGTTCTGTGTGTGTTTTTTTTAAATTCGCCCGACAAGTTAATCGCTGGAGTGATTTTAAAATCAGCTTCTGAAGCCGACAATGCCGACATCGGGGCCGGATTTTATGTAGGGGACAGGTAAAAGAAAGTAGTTTATTTTTATGTATAAAAGTGTTTCTTAAGATGCATTTAATTCACATTTTAAGTTGCGAAACGGTGATTTTTTTCCCCGAAGAACCAGCAGTGTTTTTGCTGCCGATATGGGGACTAAAATCACTGCAGCCTCAACGTTCCAAATGGTCGCGTTCCAGAAAATCCCACTCGCAAGTTGATTTAAATGGCCATTAATTTACAGGTATTAAACATTAAATTCCTTCCATTTGGCCTATAAACCCATGAGAATGTGATTTAAAAATTATGTTATATTCTGAATTATTGTGTGAATGTTATTTGGACACTTAGGCTATTTAAAAATGTTAATCTATTCTTAAGAAACGGATAGATGTTTAGATCTAGTAATTGAATTTTGTAATTAGCTACAATTAGGTAACTAACTAATTATATGCTTTAATTTCAAGTATTCTAAGTAAGATTGTTTCATATTTGTTTCAGAATGCTTCAATCTATAATAACTGAAAATTTATTTCAGTTCTCTTAAATTTGAAGAATGTTATGGGCTTTTAAATGTTCTCGATCACAGCTTTTGTGTTAAGTCAATGAAAAAGCAATAGGGAACAAGATGCCAATTTCCGAGTATGAAAATGGCCATAACTTTTTTAATACTGAAGATATGAAAGTGAATTAGGTGTCAAATTAAACTTTGTTTTATGCTTTATCTGATGGGATAAATTAAAGACTTGATTTTTAAAATCACAACATTTTGTAACATTGCTACTAGTATGTTTCATGTAGAAGGTTATTTTACTTTGATATTTGATTTGCCTTAAAGTCGACCAGCTAACATAATAGCAAAAATATTTTAGAATTCATGAAATCTGTTGTGCAGGAAAAGGCAGTTTAACCCAGCAGGCAGGTAGGGATAGGTAGTTATTTATTTATACCTCATGCAAGCCTCGTGCTCCTCAAACATCTTTTATCCATCTATTTTCTTTACCAAGTGTGCATCGAGCCGCCCCTTAAATGTGCTAATGTTATCTGCTTCAACTACTCAATTTGATTGCAAATTCCATATTCTCATCATGCTCTGTATAGAGAAATTGGCGTGTCATAAATATGAACTAATAAAATCATGTCAGGCTCCAAAAAACCTTGCTTTCACCCTTTTAGACCAAACACTTAATTTCCTCTCAACAACTTTAATAGCCTATAAATTCTAAATCTTCAGGAAATGGTTCTCCTACATGAATGCAGAATTAGTCACATAACACTTCATATTCTAAACCTCTACGGTTCTGATTTTCGAACCTATTTTTTCTTTATAATATGCATATTTGAACGCACTTAAGTTGTATATTTGCCTAACGTATTTGCTCCGATTGATTTCTATCTTCAGATGTTGATGAAACGTTACACCTGCTGAGAAAAACCAGAGGAGATTGTGAAAATTTAAACAAAAACTGCAGATGCTGGAAATCTGAAATAAAAACAGGAAAACCTGCAGGAAACATTCAGCAAGACATGTCAAATTGTTAACTCAAAATCTTTCTCTTTTCACAGATGATGCTTGACCTGTTGGGAATGAAAGTTGTTGTTGGCTCTCTCGTCGATGCATTCTTCTTCATATTGAGGTCCATGAGTAACAGCAATAGCCCCATTGACCAAAAGTGCAGCTCCCATTGAAGCTAAGGGCCAGAGGATGGCTGGGAATTGGGTCATTTTTGCTGATGGTGTGTGTTGGGGATGGGGCCAGGTGTGTGGCTTGGAGCTGGGAACTGGAACCTGGCTGTGACTTTAAGTAAACTGGAGGCTGTGGCATTGTTGGGTATGTGAACAGAAAGGGAGGGAGTGGAAAGGCTGACTGGAAGGGGGTCAGAGTATGGGACGAAGAGAGGAAGATTTCTTAGATGCAGAAGGATGATGTGATATGGGGTGAAGGGGCGGGTGGGGGGAACTCGCTTTCCTGGAGTTTTATTTGTTTTCTTTTTTATAATTCCACAGGTTTACTTTTTTACTGCATTGCTCTGGATGCCATGAGGTTCGGTGAGGGAAGAGCTCTTGGGCCAAGAAGGCTGAGAGGTGGCCGGCTGAGGGGAGGAATGACAGTTCGTGGGTCAATGTGTCCAGATCGAGGCATTGGTGGAGTAGACTGCTGGAGGCCCTGGAGCAGCCTGGAGCTCGACTGGATCAGGCACTGCTTCAAAAGGCCAAGTGTGTGGATCGGACGCGGCATGCAGCAGCATGGAGTGGTGGAGCAGCGGTGGAGGACACCAACAACTTTGCTTGGCCATCCTGACCCGGCAACGCTGCCATGACAACGGGCCTTCATGGCCAGGTTAAGAACTCTACATTTATAACAATTTTAGACTAGACACATGAAAAATGGCACAGGAACATGATGACTCTTGAATACTCGGTTTACTATTCCCATACACTTGTACTTAACTATGATGGTGCTCTTGCATAGTAATATTTGCAACATTTTAATCGCATTGTACCTTGGTACATGTGACAATAAAGCACCATTGAACCCTTATGATTCCTTATTCTCTTGATCTTTTAATTCACCGACCATGCCATTGTTGTCAGCCAAATCACAACAATGAAGAGACGATGTGTAGGGAATTGATTGCGAACCTGAACCTTGATTGTGAACCTTGTGTCATTGCACTTTTATCTTATGCATCTTCCAGTCTGAAAATAATCCATTTATGCTGATTGCATAGCAGCTTTTCAAATGCCTGGAAATCCAAATACACGACATCTGCATTCACAAGGACATAACTCTTTTAACTGTTAACAACAATTTATTTCCTTCTGTTGTGTAGGAAGGAACTGCAGATCTTGGTTTATACTGAAGATAGACACAATTTCTGGAGTAACTCAGCACGTCAGATTACTATCTAAATGGCGTCAGATTACTATCTAAGAACCTATATTACTCCAGCATTTTGTCCCTTTTTAAAAAAAATTAAAAGTTGTTCCCATGAACTTTCTAGGGCCATATTTGCGTGACGTCCGCAAACTTTCATATGTCTGAAAAAGGGTCTCAACTCAAAACACCGCTCATCCTTTCCCTCTACAGATGTTGCCTGACCCGCTGAGTTTTTTTTAGTTCCTTTAGTTTGTGTTTTGCTCAACTTTCAAACAGCAAATCCATAAAATGTGGCATCCATCCCCACTCAGACTGCATGGATTTGTACCAAGAATGTTATAGTTCTAGTGTTACATCTATTTAACAGCAATTAAAATATTGTAAGGGAGAGATTTTAAAATGATTTTGGAAACTGTAGCTGAATTTGAAAATAAAATATTATCTCAACTGCAGTTAGATATAGAAACATAGAAACATAGAAAATAGGTGCAGGAGTAGGCCATTCGGCCCTTCGAGCCTGCACCGCCATTCAATATGATCATGGCTGATCATCCAACTCAGTATCCCGTACCTGCCTTCTCTCCATACCCTCTGATCCCCTTAGCCACAAGGGCCACAACTAACTCCCTCTTAAATATAGCCAATGAACTGGCCTCGACTACCCTCTGCAGCAGAGAGTTCCCGAGATTCACCACTCTCTGTGTGAAAAAGGTTCTTCTCATCTCGGTTTTAAAGGATTTCCCCCTTATCCTTAAGCTGTGACTCCTTGTCCTGGACTTCCCCAACATCGGGAGCAATCTTCCTGCATCTAACCTGTCCAACCCCTTAAGAATTTTGTAAGTTTCTATAAGATCCCCTCTCAATCTCCTAAATTCTAGAGAGTATAAACCAAGTCTATCCAGTCTTTCTTCATAAGACAGTCCTGACATCCCAGGAATCAGTCTGGTGAACCTTCTCTGCACTCCCTCTATGGCAATAATGTCCTTCCTCAGATTTGAAGACCAAAACTGTACGCAATACTCCAGGTGTGGTCTCACCAAGACCCTGTACAACTGCAGTAGAACGTCCCTGCTCCTATACTCAAATCCTTTTGCTATGAAAGCTAACATACCATATACTTATGACCATGTTTAGTTTAGTCAAGTGTACCGAGATAAAGTGAAAAGCTATTTCTGGTGTGCTAACTAGTCAGCGGAAAGTCTATACCTGAGTCATAATAGAGCCATCCACAGTGTACAGGTGCACAATAAAGGGAATAATGTTTATTGCAAGATAAAGTTCGGTAAAGTCCAATTAAAGATGGGTCTTCGATGAGGTAGATAGTAGTTTAGGACTACTCTCTAGTTGTTGATAGAATGGTTCAGTTGTCTGATAACAGCTGGGACGAAACTGTCTCTGAATCTGGAGGTATGCGTTTTCACACTTCTGTGCCTCTTGCCTGATGGGAAAGGGGAGAAGAGGGAGTGATCAGGGTGAGACTGGTCCTTGATTATCCTGCTGGCTTTGCCAAGGCACTTGGCCATAAGGTATAAATAACACAAATATTTATCACATGTTGAGTGAGATCATCTTCCGAGTTTTATCCTCTTGTCAGTTGCACGAGTCGGTGCAAAGTCATTAAACAGCCAAATTGAGATTATGTTTCAATTTATGATCAAATTTCCTGGAGAATAGAATTTCGTATTGTCCTGAAGTCTGGTACGGTAAATCACATGGCCTAATCAGAGCCCACACCATTTGCAATCTGTTCGATTAAATGGATTTCAAAATAGGTAGATTCTATATAAAAAACTTTTTTTATTGGCTATGTCACATTGTTGCGCAAGTTCTTGAGAGGACATACAATCCACATGAACCTAAACATGACATGGAATGACAAAGTATTATTAATTACAAATAACACACATATACTTGTGCACATACAACCCAAATACGGAGCACATTTCAAGGGATTACAGAAATGTTTTATTTTTAAACAACATCTGGAGCTAGGTCAGACTCTTCATTTAAAGAGTGTGTCAGGTTTTATAGACTGGGTTGAATAGAGTTACAGTGCTATAAATAATGCTCATATGTGAACTGTTATACACTGGGTTTGAACGCTGCTCCTTCAAATCGTGAACAGAAGGATGCCCATCAGAGAGTCATACAGTAGGGGGCTTAAACAAAAGAGATCAGGAGAGCAACGTGGCACAAATCTGGAATATTTGTCTTCATTAGCTGGGGCATAGAATGGAAGCAGGAAGGTTTAGTTTAGTTTAGTTTAGAGATACAGCGCTGAAACAGGCCTTTCGGCCTACCGAGTCTGCACCGACCAGCAATCCCCGCATATTAACACTATCCTACACACACTAAGGACAATTTTACATTTATTCCAAACAAATTAACCTACAAACCTGTACGTTTTTGGAGTGTACGAGGAAACCAAAGATCTCGGAGAAAACCCATGCGGTCACAGGGAGAAGGTACAAACTCCATACAGACAGCACCTGTAGTCGGGATTGAACCCAGATCTCTGGTGCCATAAGTGCTGTAAGGCAGCAACGCTACCGCTGCGCCAAGATGCTGCCCATGAGGTGATGGTACTGCCTTACTTGGATCACATTTGGGGTATTGAGTGCAGTTTTTGTCACTACTTATAGGATAGATGTGATTGAATTGGAGAAGATGCAAAGAAAATTCATCCGGATATTGCCTGCTCTGGATTGAGGAAAATCCCAAAGATTTTATAATTATATTATGGGAAGAGGATAAACAATGAGGGTTAGGAAATAAAGTCTGGGGCCTGTTAGGAAATGAATTGGCAATGTGTGTGCGTATGTGTGTGTGAAGCCAGAGGACATACATGAGGCATGAAATGAATAGTTCTCATTGGAATTCAAGGAAATTGTAGCTGGAGAATTCATTGAGAGGGGAACAGTGACATTCGAGAATACATTAGCATTAAAGAGGATGTCCTAGGTGTCATAATTGGTCTTAAAAGAGGGTAAACCGGGCAGGGACTAATGAGGTGTATAGCAGGCTGCTGGGGAGGGGGTGGGGTGGTAAAGGGAGGAGATTGCTGGATGCCTGATAGAGATGTTTAAACATTCCCTGGCCACAGGCAAGGTCTCAGATGACTGGAGTACAGCTCATGTGGTTTCTTTATTCAAGAAGTGCAGGAGGATTAAGCTTGGTAACTACAGGCCTTTGAGTCTAAAATCAGTGATAGGAAAATTATTGTAATAAATTCTGACGGACAGTTTTATTCCAGTTTGGAAAGGTAGCAGTCAATCAATTACTCAACATGGCTTTGTCAGAGAGAGAGATCCTGTCTAATCGATTTGATTGGTACTTTTGAAGATATTACAAAATATATTGTTTAAGTTGATGTACTCTAAATGGGTTTTGACAATGTTCCACATGGGAGATTTACAGTCTACGGAATCCAAGGCAATTTGGCAAATTCGATCCAAAATTCATTTTGCGATAAGGATCAGAGGATGTGCTGGAGTATTGCCTTTGTCACTGTTGTCCTGACTGGTCAGTACTGGGGCCCACATGCATGAATGATTGGGATATGAGCATAGGAGGGAGATTCCTATGTTTGCTGATGATGTGAAAATTGTTGGTGTTGATAGTGAGCAGTATAGTCTTAGGTTATAGAAAGATATTGATCAATTGGTAAAATGGCCAATGAGAGAGGCATTTTAAGTGTGAGGTGGTGCACTGGAACACATAATAAAGGAAGGACATACACAATGAATTGTGGAGCCCTGGGGAGGTACAAATAATAGAGGAACCTAGAAGTACAAGGCCAACATTTTCTGATGGTGGCAGCACAGGAGATAAGGTTATGAAGAGGGTATGTGGGAGACTTTTCTTCATTAGTTGTGCCAGAGAATGTAAGACTAGGGAGGTCATAGTACAGCTTTAGAAAACATTGGTTAGGCCACATCTGGAGTAATTTATGTGGTTCTGTAGTATTGTAGATACTGTTTTTTGTTTAAAAAAATCTCAAAGTGCTAGAGTAATTCTGTGGGTCAGGCAGCATCTCTGGAGAGCATGATTAGGTGACCTTTTAGGTTAGAGCTGTCCTTCATTGTAGTAGGCGGGAGAAAGCTGGAAAAGAAGTGGGGGCAGGGCAAAGCCTGGCAAGTGATAGGTGGATACAGGGGGGGGGGGGGGGGGAAGGTTAATTGGCATATGGGTGGACAATGAGAGGGAGACAAAATGGTGTTAGATAAGGGGAGCAGAGAAGTGAAATGCGAAACTAGGGAAGGGGATATAGGGCAAGAGTCAAGAGTGTTTTATTGTCATATGTCCCAGATGGTACAATTAAATTCTTACTTGCTGCAGCACAACAGAATGTGTGAATATGTAAACATTGTACATAATGGGGAAAAAAAATAAAAAGTTCAATAAATAACAAATATAATGCAAATAACAAATAATAATACAGTATTTTGCAGATCAGAGCTCATAGCTTATTCGTTGTGTTTAATAACCTGATGGCTGTGTGGAAGAAGCTGTTCCTGAACCTGGATGTTACAGTCTTCAGGCTCCTGTACCTTCTTCCTGATGGCAGTGGTGAGATGATTGTGTGGCCAGGATGGTGTGGGTCCTTGATGATTTTGGCTGCCTTTTTGAGGCAGCGACTATGATAGATCCCTTCGACGGTGGGGAGGTCAAAGCCGGTGATGGACTGGGCAGTGGTCACAACATTTTGTAGTCTTTTTCGCTCCTGGACGTTCAAATTGCCGAACCAGGTCACGATGCAACCAGTCAGAATGCTGGAAAGGGTGGTGAGAGAAAGGGGAAATGGGGTTATTTGTTCTTTCTTTTCGTTCTTGTACCATAAATTCTATACATTCTACAATGAGTTAATGTCATTCACTTTTCCGCTTGGGTGAATACACCA
Source organism: Leucoraja erinaceus (assembly GCF_028641065.1). Taxonomy (NCBI): domain Eukaryota; kingdom Metazoa; phylum Chordata; class Chondrichthyes; order Rajiformes; family Rajidae; genus Leucoraja; species Leucoraja erinaceus. The sequence goes on along the minus strand of NC_073384.1, from coordinate 50,915,810 downwards.
ACAGAGCTGTTACATCGACCCACCCCCTTAATATCTAGTGGCGGCAAGACCCTAGATGGTGGTTTTTCCCCACAAAACCTTTGTGGTGGCTTCACCGATCCTCAGTGCTTCCCTCAGCACTTACTTCCTTCAACTGGAATGTGCCACTTGAATTATTCGATAAAAGTATTTCATTAATGCCAAAGAATGAGACTAAGAGTCATGGAATACCAGAGCATTTCACTACTGTGTGGAAAGGTCCTTGCTTTTATTAACTTTTCTTTGGGTTATTGATGTGCATTGCCTCTCCACATACGTGTTGGTCGACCATGTACATTCGGTAATGCATGTCCTTTTAAAAATAAATGTTAAAGTGATCTGATACTAAAAGCATGTATGCTTTTTGAAAATGCTGGATTTTTAAGACAGTTTTTCTGCAGTCAAGAGATCCTAGTCATGAAAAAAAAAGCAATCAATATAAACTTTGCAAGATGGAAATTTTTACGCCTTTGCCCATAGAATTTACACTGGACACAGAAATCTCCAAATATTCATGATATAGAAAATGTACAGAAAAGCCCGCAAAACTTAAGGGTGGGTTTGAATAGGGCAATTGATCAAAGATAATCACCCATTTGAAACACCTCCTGTAATACCCTAAATGAGGAAATCAAATAAATTGCTTTTTACAATTATAAATAGAAAGAGGAAGCAGAGATTGTCAAGAAGTAAGAAAAAAAATAGATTTTTGTCTTGTTTTCTGAATGGCATCCTTTTTATAGTAGATGTTTAGTATAGTAGCTGGTATAGTATAATAGTGTACAATTACATAGTATATAGTACACAAGTATCGTAAAGTAGCTGGTGTAAAGTAGTAGCGGTTTACTCAAAGCCTTACACAAAATCTACTTAGTTCTACATTAGATGTGGTAATGTGAGATGAAAAATGATACTTGATAGACAATGGATTGTCATGGATAATTAATAGAATTCGGAAGGAATGTCTCCGTTTAGATGACTGTCACACTTAGAGATATTCATCATGTACGGCTGCAACTATCATCTTTCAGTTTTGCATGTTAGACGTCAGCTTTGTTCACAGTGCTGGTGCCATGCGGTATGTGGTTTATGTACTATAATTGTATATCGGATTTCCAGCCAAGAGAGCCATCAGAAAGTTTGTGCTGTTCAATGGTGGTATGTGCCGCCCTGCTCACGGATCATGGTATGATAAACTGCATGGTTAGGATGGTGCATGCCAGTGGGAGAAGTGACTGGGAGGAAGGTGGAATGTACACATTGGGTGAGATCACAAATGTCTAACATCTCACAAATGAGCTGTGAGAAATATTCCAAACACATACCTGCTGGCTGGCTTCTGACTTACTTCTTATCCAAATACCCTGTTGAACAGTGCCTCTGAACACTGAGTGGATGAATGTTGTTAAAAACAGCTTTGCTCATTTAGAATAATAGTGTTGTTCTATCTTGAATAGAAAAAGCAATTTTACATCGGAAAGGAATAAAAAAACGAGGCTATTAAAATGAATCTAACACACAGAGAGATCAGAAATGTACTGTTTACCAACACAAAAGCAATACCATGATACAAATAAGATCTGGATCTATAAGTCCACATTGAACTCCTTACTGCTTAATTTCTTAACCACAACTCATAATTTATGTTTCAGCATAATTTCCTGCACTTTAAGAATCCTCAATAAAGGTGCAGAAAATGAACAAGATTTTGTGAGTCAAAAGATTTCTCGTGTGCTCCAGATAAGAGAAGGAAGGGGGGTGACTCGTGGCTCGAGATGAGGTTGAATGAGTGGGAGGGTCAGAGGTGAATCCTCAGGGAGGAACTTACAGCAAAGAGGGAATCGGAAGCCATTCCACGGGCGAAGAGGTAGAGGAATGAGAAGGTCAGAAAATCGAAGGCAGAAAATCGAAGGCAGAAACTTGTTCGACAATCTATTGCTTGGAAGACAGCAACACCACTAGGCCTTTATTTGCCTCATCAACCCATTGCTAGAATCCTTGAAATGAATAGATTTGAAAAAGTTGCAGGAACATCAAATTATGAAGGATCAAGAAGTTACTAGAAATAAGAGATTATATCGATCTCAGCGAGTTATGTCAATATGTGTCTGAACAAAATTAGTCACAAGTTTAGCGACAGGAGGAGACTTAATTACCATTAACCAGTCCATGGAAGTATTTGACACGTGGCTAAAGTTTGATGAATTCACAATGACAGGCAAGGTGAGTGTAACAACTATAAGTTGCCATTATTGTACTTATCAGCTATCAATTTTTAGTCCAATTCTTCATGTATCCATAGTGTAGTATTATCTGATTTGTGGCATTATCTGATTTATAGTTTTATCTAATTTGATCTATTTTAATTGAATAGCATGCAAATCAAAGCTTTCATTATCCGAGTACATGTGACAGTAGTAAATGATGCAATCTATATTCGCTTATTAAAGTATCACATGAGAAATTCTTCAGACTACTGATGAAAATTTTCACGCAGTTGCTAAATTGAGCAATTTGTACTTGACAATAAGAAAGTGTTTTTGTCATGTATCAGAATGGTGGTCACAGTTCCAGAAGCTACAGGAAGGCTAACATCTGCATCTGAAGCTGGTTGGAATAGATTAGCTACTAATAATCAGGTGGTGAATTTGTGGAATTCTTTGCCACAGAAGGCTGTGGCGGCCAAGTCAGTGGATATTTTTAAGGCAGAGATAGATAAATTCTTGATTAGTACTTGTGTCAGAGATTATGGGGAGAAGGCAAAAGAATGGGGTTAAGAGGGAGAGATAGATCAGCCATGATTGAATGGCGGAGTGGACTTGATGGGCCGAATGGCCTGATTCTACTCCTGTTCCTTGTGACCTTATGATCTTAATGATCGATACTCAGAAACTATTTTTTCTTCTTTTTTTGAGGCTCAGCTTTTAAGAGTCCCATAGGAAGAAATTGGCAACTAGGGATTTACTACATCTCCTATTCTTTTCACCATCAAAATTGGAAGCACCAAGGATGCAGCACTAGAGATTACAACCTCGTGTAGATATTTAATATACTGAAGTGATGACAGTGTTAATAAAACAGATTCTTTGCAGTTGTTGAGAACCTAAAAAGGAGGAGAAATATATAACATATCCTCAAATATATCAAACATTTCTTCAATGGTACAACACAACTTACCATTGAATCTCCATATTTGACGTTTTAGGTCGGGACCCTTATTCAGACTGAAGAAGGTTCCTGACCCAAAACATCTCCTGTCCATTCCCCCCACAGATGTTGCCTGACCCATTGAGTTCCTCCAGCACTTTGTGTTATGCTCATAATTCCAAAATCAGCAAATTTTGTGTCTCTTGTTTGTGCAGTTGTTAGCCCGTCTGTAAACTACAGCTTTGTTTGTGTTTCATCATACTATCCCCACTTAATTATCTATTACAGTAGATCAATTTACTCATGCATCCTTTATACTCTACTCAAGTGCTTTCTCACTTTCAAGTTCATCCAAGTTTCCTAGAACTCTTGGATTTACTACGAATCTTGAATGACTTCCCTATTGCACTACCATTGACAAAAAGTTTAGTTTAGTTTAGAAATACAGACTCTTTGGCCCACCAAGTCTACTCCGACCGGCGATCCCTGCACACTTACACCATCCTATACACACTAGAGACAATTTACAATTATACCAAGCCAATTAACCTACAAACCTGTACATCTTTGGAGTGTGGGAGGAAACCGGAGATCCCGGAGAAAACCCACACACGTCACGGGGAGAACGTACAAACTCCGTACAGACAGCACCCATGGTCAGGATTAACTCTGGGTCACTGGTATTGTAAGGCAGCAACTCTACCCATGCCACCGTGCCACACCTTTGACCAGACACCAATCAGAGTTATTGTATAGAAGCTTTGTTAAACACTGTATAAAAGGTTGAAGTAAGGGACACCTACAGTACTCTTTAAAAAACAATCCCATATTTTCCACAACTTGACTTTTGTTATTTTGTGATTTAAAATATGATAGTTTTAGTTCTTCAGTCTGAAGAAGGGTCCCGATCCAATATGTCACCCATTCCTTCTCTCCAGATATGCTGCCTGTCCTGCTGAGTTACTCCAGCATTTTGTGTCTACCTTTGATTTGAACCAGCATCTGCAGTTCTTTCCTACACATGATAGTTTTAAATATAACTTGCCCAATATTGACAAATTGGACTGATTTGCTTTTGTTGGGAGTTTATCTGCTGGTATCCGTATTCCGGTTACATTGCTGCATCTAGAGTCTGGGACAATAAGAGGCATAATTCACTTTTTGCCATATCAGTCAACTGTAAAGATTGATGGAGCTGTTCCATGCGCTGAATGAGCTAATTATTTAGTTGCATAAGCCATGAATTCATACATTACACATAAGAAGTAATAGAATAAAACATGACTTTGTCAACATGCCTCAGTGAAACGAGACATTGTAGTTTAAATACCGGTCAAATGGTTTTGAATCAGCCCTGGAAGGATTAATCTGTGACGTTGCAGTAGGTTTTAGTGAGGCAACACATAGCATCTTGATGATGTTTTCCTGTTAAATTGTGTGAGTTTTGGAAGAGAATGAGCCCATTCATTTCTGATTTTCAGTTTTTTTTTGCTGTCCTTTGGGTTCATGCAGTACTTTCTGCAAGAGAAATACTCATCAAACTAGGCTAATACATTTTGCACTACCAATGGAGAAACCTTTCTATTCTCCAATTACAGCAACGCCGTGATTTAAAAAGAAGTTGTTTCACTTTTATTTCTTCAAACTTTTTGATGACTGTGCATAATGATATTATTGGTAATAACACAAATCCAAATCACTTCACTGTCTGGGCTATGATTGAGCAAGGCAAGCTGGAATGTCTTCATTTGTACTGAACTAACCATTTATAGCTGGGAATGGAGACAGATCTCTGCAACTCTACAATAGGAAGATAAGTTGAAGATGCTGGGATGTCTACTCTCAATTCTGTTGCTGTGGCTTCCACAGATTTTTCTTGTCCCATCCACTCATGTAAGTAGTGAGCTTGGCTGTGGGGCCCCAGTGGCTGAATAGTTATAAATTGAATCAATTCACACATTAAAAAACAAGGAAAGGGAAAAGGACAGGCAGCCAGTGTTGTATTGCGGCATGCGTCAGCATCTTTAGTACAGAAGGGAGAACATTTGAAAAAAGGAACAAAAGGCTTGGGGGGGAGCACAGTGGCATGACGGTAGAGCTGCTGCCTTTCAACACCAAAGACCCGGGTTCGACCCTAACTACAGCTGCTGTCTGTACGGAGTTTGCAAGTTCTTCCTGTAACCGCATGGGTTTCCTCCGGTTTCCTCCCACACTCTAAAGATGTACAGGTTTGTAGGATAAGTGGCTTCGGTAAAAATTGTAAATTGTCCCTAGTGTGCTGGATAGTGCTAGTGTATGGGGTGATCACTCGTTGATGCAGTCTCGGTTGGACAAAGGGCCTGTTTCTGCACCATACCTCTAATGCAAAATATTAAAGTAAACTAAGGCTCTTTGGGTTTGTTTATGCAAGGCCAATTTATTCATTGTTCTGCGACAACTGACAGGGAGTATTCTAAACAAGATGGCTGGTGTGGAAGTATCTGCAACACGTTGATGGAGTCCTAACTCAGATCTTCACTACTGTTAACCATTGGACCTGCCTGTTGTGTGTGATATTCAACACTGAAATGTCCCAACTCCGAGGACGGTTTGGGGAGGAGACATCGTCCACACAAATCCTGAATCATCAGGAACTGGTTGTCCCTTGCATCATCTAACAATAAAAATAATTTTTTTAATATGACAGCAATAGTGAGCTGGTCCCATTTTTGCAGTGGTGCTATCTTTTTTTCATTTCTGCATTCAAAATCCATGCAGCAATTTCATTAAAAAAAGATGATAACCATCCAAAAAGAGTGAGACAAATACCTTCTTTCCAAATTCCCTCAAAAATATAGTGTGCATCTGCAACAAGTGCTCCATTTTGGGCAAGTTGCTGGAAATGTCAGTCAATGCACTCCTCCAGGGAGTATAGGCCATTGACAAATGTCCGCCACCTCACTCGGTTGTTGGCAGTTCTTTCGAGCTCCCCAGGTGAGCCTACTCTCAGACATTTCTGTCTGGACACCTCTTCTCCACCTGTTCCTGGGGCGACCTCTTTTCCTTTTTCCTTGGGGGTTCCATTTCAGGGCTTGCTGGGAAATGTTTGTGGCAGGTTTCCTGAGAGTGTGTCCAATCCAACTCCATTTTCTCCTTCAAATTTTTTAAGTCAATGGGCTCCCGGCTTATTCTTTTCACAGGTCCACATTGCTTACTTTGTCTCTCCACCAGATGTTAAGTATTCTCCTCTGGCAGGTGTTAGTGAATGTTTGCAGCCTGTTTGTAGTGTGTTTTGTTGTTTTCCATGTCTCTGATCCATACAGCTTCACCTGTTTCACATTTGAGTTAAAGATGCGTAATTTGGTGTTGATTGAGATGTGTTTTGAGCTCCAGATCTTCCTGAGCATGTTAAACACCACCCTAGCCTTCTTGGTTCTACTTTTTATGTCTGCCTCTGCCCCTCCGGTGATGTCCACAACTCTGGAGCAGATGCTGGTTGACAAAAAGTGAACACACAGTACTGGAGTAACACAAAGATGCAGCAGAATTTTGGAAATGTCATCCCTTCACCCATTCCTCCTCCCCAGAGATGCTGCCTGTTCCGCTGAGTTAAACAGTGCCCACGGTAGACTCAGGAGTCACTACGGTAAGCTCACGGGCTACTACGTCCTTTCAACGAGTTTAAAAGTTTAAAATGTTTACTTCAAGGGTAAATTTGACTCGTGGAAATCTTTCATCATGTTGAAAGATTTTCACAAGTTAACAAGTTTCCCGAGTACCTGCCGTTAGCGTTACGAGTTCCAACGTTCCCGCTATGTTAATTCTACGTGATTACCACGAGTTTGAGTTGTTTTAAACTCGGGATCCCTCGTGGGTGGACTCGCACCATAAGACAGGGGTTTTAGGTGTTGAGAAGGACAAGAGAATTATACGTGGGGTATATCTTGGTCAGGTGGCGGAAGCATCAATGGTGACTTTGCTCCTAACTCTGTTCAGTGATAGGTTTAAGTTTAGGGTTATTATCGCCAGAAAAGTTTGTTTTGCATGTATCCCATTCAATGTGTAGTTTGCTGTGGTTTTTATATTGTTTTTGTGTTGTTTTTGGCTGTGTATATGTGGGGGGCGGGGCGGGAAACTTTTGGGTCTCTTCCCAGCACGGGAGACCCGACCTTTTCCTTGTTGGGTCTCTGTTGTCGTTCGGGCCTAGCACCGTGGAGCGGCCTCCAGCCGGAACAACCTAGTGCTCCAGTCGTGGAGCTGCGCGCTTACCATCGGGGGGGCTGGCCAGCTTGGAGCGTGGGGAACTGTAGTGGCGCGCGGCTGCGACCAGACTTCAGAGGCTCCAGTTGCAGGCCTGTGGACGGTGACATCGGGAGCTCGCGGATCCCTGCTGGGAGACTGCTTTACGGAGCTCCCGCTGCGGCAGCTTCTCCCGTCCGAGTTGCGGGGCTGAAAACGACCTGGAGCGGGACCTGACATCACCCGGCATGGCTTTATCGGCAGCGGGACTTGCCATTGCCCGCCGGGGGCTACATCATTAAGACCCAGAGCAGGGCCTTACATCACTGGCGCGGCCTTAACGGCCACGGGACTTACCATCGCCCGCTGGGGGCTTTTACATTGCGAGAGGATGGAGAGCAGGGGAGAGACGAGACTTTGCCTTCCATCACAGTGAGGAGGAGATTCACTGTGATGGATGTCTGTGTGAATTGGGTTGGTTGTGTGTCTTGTAAAATTGTTTATTTTTGTTGTATGGCTGCAGAAACCAAAGATCCTAACGGATAAATAAAGTTCATTGAAATTGAAATTGAATCCAAACAGATTGGATAAACCATACTTAAATACAATCACGTCAAACTCAAGTACAATGAAAAGAGCAAAGGGGAAGATGCTGAGTGCAGAATATAGTTCTCAGCATTGCAGCGTCTCCATTCCATAGACATGGTCCAATGTCCACAATGGGGTAGAGGTGAATCGGACAGTACCCTAGCTCTTGGCAGGATTGTTCAGAAGCCTGATAACGGAAGGGAAGAAGCTGTTCCTGAGTTTGGTGGTGCATACGTTCAAGCTTCTGTACCTTCTTCTGGACGGGAGCAGATAGAAAAAGGAGTGACCTTGTGGTGGATAATATTTTCAGTACCGAGGCACTGGCTACAATAGAACTTACCAAGGTGCAATGAGCACTGTGTGCATCTGGCTAATACATACCCATGTACCAAAAGAGTAATGAAATGGAGAGGCAAAATACAGTCCTTCAAAGCCATCCTCGAAATAAATATCATGAGATTCATTCACATCACCTACTGGGAGACTGTAGCCCTGAATATTCTTATCACTCGAGCCACAGATAATTGCAAGAAAGAGCAGCCAACTATCTCATAGTCACTGTGGTCTAACCCTGCCTTCTGCCATCGCATGTAAAATTTGCCCAACTGTTTGCAGCTCAAAGATCTGACCTCCTATTCACATAAGGACCAATACAAGTATCAGCAAAACTAAACCATCTCCAACCCTGAGCTACTGGTGCTGCTGCTGGAAGTTAACATTGGAATGGAAGCATCTTGCCTGTTCTGACCTGCACTCTATTGCAAGAGCTTTAGTTCAGCTTAGAGAAACAGGCCCTCTGGCCCACCGAGTAGACGCTGACCATTTGTGGGCCGAGTAGATGCCGACCATTGATCACCCGTTCACACTAGTTCTATGTTATCCCACTTTCTTACTCATTCCTTTCATACTAGGATTAATTTTCAGAAGCAAATCAACTTACAAACCTGCATGTCTGCAATTTGGGAGGAAACCGGATTATTCGTACAAAGCCCACGTGGTCACAGGGAGAATGAAGCTACTCTGCACAAACAGCACACATAGTCAGGATTGAACCCGGGTCTCTGGCGCTGTGAGGCAGCAGCTTTACTGCTGTGACACTGTGCTGCCTGTTTTCTCTTTATTGCAATGACAACCTCTGCTTCAGGCTCTGAGTTTCTACCATCTTGTTCTTACTTCGCCTCTGTCTTGGTTTGTCTTGGTTACTGCCACATGAACTTGAGCTAGATTATCAGCAGCCTGTTATGGTGTCATAGTCATAGAGCATGGAAACAGGCCCATTGGCCAAACTTGCCCACGCCGACCAACATGCCCCATCTACACTAGTCCCACCTGCCTGCTTTTGGCTCATATCACTCTAAACCTACCCTATCTATGTACCTCTCCAAATGTTTCTTAATCGTTACGATACTACCTGCCTCAACTACCCCCTCAATGACTGAGGTCTGGGTACATGGTCTGCACCGATGTATGCAACATCTAAGATTTACACCACATGAGTCCTCCTTGTTGCCAGGAATTCATTGTGCCTGCTTCAAAACAACATTTGCTTGGCTTAAATAAACAGAATCCTGCAGCATGCAAGATTTGACTAGTTTTTCTCAATTCTGAAGCAGCCACATCAAGATACAAGATACAAGATACATTTAATTGTCATTTGGACCCCTTGAGGTCCAAACGAAATGCCGTTTCTGCAGCCATACATTACAAACAAATAGACCCAAGACACACCATAATTTACATAAACATCCATCACATTGCTGTGATGGAAGGCCAAATAAACGTATCTCTCCACTGCACTCTCCCCCCCCCCCCCCCCCCCCCCCCCCCCGATGTCAGAGTCAAAGTCAAAGCCCCCGGCTGGCGATGGCGATTGTCCCGCGGCCATTAAAGCCACGCCGGGTGGTGCGAGGTCGCACACCGGGTCTTGGTGTTAGAGCCCCCGGCGTGCGCTCGCAGAGTCCCGCGGCCATTCCAAGCCGCGCGGGGCGGTGATGTCAGGCCCCGCTCCAGGAGCTCTTCGACCCCGCAACTCGGGCGGGAGAAGTCGCCGTTGCGAGAGCCCTGAAAAGCGGTCTCCCTCCAGGGACCCGCGGGCTCCCGGTGCCGCCGTCCGCAGACCCGCAGTTGAAGCCTCTGAATCTCCGGAGGTCGGGCCGCAGCAGCAGCAGCTGCAGCAGCGCTCCTCCACCGCTCCACCCGCTCCGGACTCGGCCAGCTCCGCGACGATGAGGTGAGTCGTCGGCACCAGAGTCCCCGGTCTCTTCCTGTTGGAGGCCGCTCCTCATTGCAGCCCCAACGATAACGGAGACCCGACGAGAAAAGGTCGGGTCTCCCGTGCAGGGAGAGATTTAAAAGTTTCCCCCTCCCACCCCCCCCCCCCCCCCCCCCCCACACCCCCACACCCAAAACAAAACAACAAAAAAAAAAAAAAAAAACTACATAAAAACATAGACAGAAAATAATAAAACGCGGACGGGCTGCAGAGGCCGCTGCTGACGAGAGTCGCGCCGCCCACCGCCCATCAGTGACCCTATTGAGGAGCGTATTGCTTCTCTATGTCTATGACCCGTATTGCTTCTCAATGAGCCGCTCTTATATTTTACAATATTATTGCATCTGTGCATGAGGTGACCTGGAAGTTTGGGTAGTCGACCAATTTTCCAGTTAGGGCCAATGGTGAATTTGAAATTAAACCTATCTGAAATTACCTGCCAGTACCACTCAAGTAGACAGCTCCCAAATACAGGATTAAAGAGAGGGCCTCCTATCTGTACCTTGTGAAGTGAATCTGATTCTTATTACCACAGCTCTCAAGGGGGATGGTGGGTTTGTTGCTGGCATTAGGCAATGAGCAGCCATGTGTTTCCCATGGCTTTTCATAAGCTGTGATGTCTTGATGTGAGTAGATACAGTTTGTATCACTTAATTCTAATGTATGTCCATGATTCTCTTGACTTCACAGACTTAACCATACTGATGAATTTAAATTCCAGTGCACATAGGTTAACATTAGGTTAGTGTGAGAAGGAAAGTCAGGGAAAACTAATTTGAACTAAAGGTTAAAACTTCTGGAACAAGAAACCAAGAAAGACTATTTAAGACAACAGCCTATTATACCATATCCAGTTAGCTAGCTCTCCAGAGCAGACTACCAAGAGAGCCTTGTTAAAGATCTTGCTGAAGTCCAAATAGAATATGTCTATGACCCTGCTTTCATCAACCTTCTTGGTAACTTCAATCAGATTTGTGAGACAAGATCACCAACACACAAAATCATGCTAACTATCTTTAATCAACCCCACGTCTTTCCAAATCCATACATATCTTATCCCCGAGAATCCTTTTCAGTAACTTTCTTAGCACAGATGTTAGGCTTACTGCTTTATAGATCGCAGGTTTTTCTTTGTAGCCTTTCTTAAATAGATAATGGATTCAACGATACTTCATTGTCACATGTACCGAGGTAACATGCATTGTTTGGCATACAACCCGGTAAAAACATACAGCAGATCTCACCTAGGCAGTACACATGTCGCCATGCTTTGGCGCTGACTAAGTTCCAAAAATTCACCAAACAGCCTGCCAACTGCCTGCCGCTGCATGTGACACCATCCTCAACCACTCTCCAGTCTTCTGGCTTTGCATCCACGTCTAATGATGATTCATGTGTCTCAGTCACAACTCCTGCGATTTCTTCTCTCATAGTGTCCTTAGATATACCTGATCAGGCTGGGGAAATGTATCCACCTGCATAGCTTTTATGATTTCCATTTATGATTTATGAAGCAATCACCCCTTACACTAACACTATCCTACGCACCAGGGACAATTTTACAATTTTTACCAAAGCCAATTAACCTACAAACGTGTATGTCTTTGAAGTGTGGAAGGAAAACGGAGCAGCTGGAGGAAACCCAGGCGAACACAGGAAGAACGTACAAACTCCATATAGACAGTACCTGTAGTCAGGATTGAACCCAGGTCTCTGGTGCGATAAAAAAGGAGAAATAATATACTACTAATGTGTCAGGAATTAGCAAAGTTTCTCAATCAATCTGAATAGTTCTGTTGGAAAATTAGCTAGAAATAATTATATCATTGTGATTGGCTTTTAAAAAAATAGTTAGCAGCAGTTCTTTTTAAATTATTGCTTGAAAAATACTTGAGATTTGAAATCCAGACTTCACTGTGAGCATATGGTCCTTAAAGTAGAAGCTTCTCCAAACACATTTTGGTGCACAGGGTAACCTCATTCTGCTTCATGTAAAAATGTGTTTGTGTGACTATTGAGAAGTTTAGTTTTGTTCTGCAGGGGATATAATAATAATAATAATAATACATTTTATTTATGGGCGCCTTTCAAGAGTCTCAAGGACACCTTACAAAAATTTAGCAGGTAGAGGAAAAACATATAAGGGGAATTAAATAAATAGTAGAGACATGACTAGTACACAAAGTAAAGACAGAATTCAATACAAAACACAATATGAGACAATTAATGCACAGATGAAAAGGGAGGGGGATGTGGGGCTAAGGATAGGCAGAGGTGAAGAGATGGGTCTTGAGGCGGGACTGGAAGATGGTGAGGGACACGGAATTGCGGATCAGTTGGGGGAGGGAGTTCCAGAGCCTGGGAGCTGCCCTGGAGAAGGTTCTGTCCCCAAAACTGCGGAGGTTGGACTTGTGGATGGAGTGGAGACCGGCTGATGTGGATCTGAGGGACCGTGAGGGTTGGTAGGGGGAGAGGAGGTCAGTGAGATATGGGGGGGCCAGATGGTGGAGGAACTTTGTAGGTGAGGATCAGGATTTTGTAGTTGATCCGGTGGGAGATGGGAAGCCAGTGAAGTTGTTTGAGGACTGGAGTGATGTGATGCCAGGATTTGGTGTGGGTAATGAGTCGGGCGGCTGCGTTCTGGACCAGTTGGAGTCAGTTGATGTAGGTGGAGCTGACGCCAAGGAGAAGTGAGTTGCAGTAGTCCAGTCGGGAGGAGATGAAGGCATGGATTAGTCTTTCAGCAGCGGGAGGTGTGAGAGAGGGTCTGAGTTTGGCGATGTTGCGGAGATAAAAGAAGGAGGTTTTAATGACATGGCGGATGTGAGGCTCAAGGGAGAGGGTAGAATCAAAGATCACGCCAAAGTTGCAGGCCTGGGGAGACAGTGGTGCCGTCGATGGTGAGAGTGGGGTTATTGATTTTGCTGAGTGTGGCTTTTGGGGGGGGGGGGGGAGTTGTTGGGGGGGGGGGGGGGTGCCGAGGTAGATCTGGGTGGGTGGTGGTGACTGGTCTACATTGCAACATCTAACATGATACATTATTATGTTATTATGTGACAACCTCCTATTGAACAATTAAGTGGTTCTCATTACACATCTCACAATAAAAACAGATAATGTCATGAAGCCAAAACATTGGAAAAAAGAGGAAAGATCATTTCTAATAAATGGAATTTCACAGAAAGGAATCACCCAAAGCATTGTGCACTTCTAGCTGTCAAGGCTCAGTCAGTGAGTATATATCCAAGACAGCACACATGACTTTTTATATATTAAAGAAATAACATAGATTCACGACAGGACTCAAGAGCCTGAGCTATAGGGAGAGGTAAAACAGGCTAGGACTCTATTCCTTGGAGCGCAGGAGAATGAGGGATGATCTTATAGAGGTGTACAAATTCATGAGAGGAATAGATTGGGTAAACGCTCAGTGTCTCTTGCCCAGAGTAGGGGAATCGAGAACCAGAGGACATAAGTTTAAGGTGAGGGGGACATTTTTTTTAATAATAAAGAGAAAGTGCAGATAAAAAAAGTACAAGGGTCGCAGTGAAGTAATTATGGAGAATGGGGACAGGACCATTATCTTATTACAGGACCAATCAGTAATCTGATTATAGTGGGGAAGAAGCTATTCTGGAATCTGGCGGCACGTGCTTGCAACCTTTTGTATCTTTAGCCCAAAAAGGAGAAGGGAGTTGAGGAATTGCCTTGGGGGCAAATGATTCATAATTATGTTGGCTGCCTTCCCGAGGCAGAGTGAAGTGTAGATGGAGTCGGTGGAGGGGGAGACTGGTTTGTGTGATGGAAGCAAGTGATGAAGATTACAAATAAGAGTCTCGACCAGAAACGTCACCTATTTCTTTTCTCCAGAGAAGCTGCCTGACCCACTGAGTTATTCCAGCATTTTGTATCTATCTTTGGTGTAAATCAGCGTCTGAAGTTCCTTCCTTCACATGAAGATTACAGACCCTGGCTCCTAATGAAGAGAGAACATTCAGTGTAATAGGTGTGGAGGAATTCTAAAAGGTGTGGAGGCTGCCTCATACACAAAGTAACACATTTAAGAATGGTTGTCAGATGGATCTGGGAATCCAGGAACAGTTCAGAGGAGGTACACCTTTAAATGATACTCAAAATCATTTTCAGTTTCCTGTTTATACCCCCCAGTTATTCCAAAGCTGTTTCAGAACCAAACACCACTTTAACATGAGCTAGAATACAATTTATCTGGCAATTACTTCCTTAACAACCCTCAAGCTTATTGCGGGTGCACGCTTCAATTTTTCTACCAAGTTTGCGCAGCAAACTCAATGCAGTAAGCCAACAATTCAGGTTAAGACCAGCTCCAGCACTCCTTAAACCCAGTGCATTTAATTGATTTTAGGAGTTAAGCGTTTTGTTTAGAATGGAAGTTAGCATCGAAAAATTAGATTCCATTGTGTTTGTAATTTTCTAATTCAAAACCTTGTCTGCAAGGAACAGACTTTTCAAATCAACCTGTATTTTAAATCAGCCTTTATTATTCTGCACCATGAAATTTAAAATAGATTGGTTAATACTGCTGCTAAATATCAGATAGGAATTTAAAAAAATAGATTAAAGGGAAATCCCAGCAAAGTTATAACCTTGTGAAATACTACTGAGTGGGTTTGCCTGCTGTTCACACTGAACAGCACTGGTTCTCTTCATAAGGTAATATTCTGACTTTAAACCAGTTCAATAGTTTTGTTGTTGTATTAGAGTAGTGAAGGATTAAATCATACCTATCCCTGTGAATATTTTGCGATTTCCCAAATCAAATGCAAATAACAAATTGAATTCCAAAAGCTCTACGAATTGAGAAATAATCCATACTTCACCGACCTTTACAGATCCACTTGCAACAAGGCTCCCGTTTAATATCTCCCTTTTGGCTGGGTAGAAAAATGTAGCCCAGTAACATCTGCATAGACATCATCAACACATCTTGGTGCCAGACGTCCCTCAACTTTTGTTCTCAATGTTTCCATCCTTTTATCCGTCAGCCCTATAATCCTAGATTGATCAACAGTATCCCTGGTGTAATTAAAGAATGGCCCGACCTGGGAGTCCTTTGTATTAACAGGGTGGGCACTGGCCACTCCATTAGATCACTTAAGGAATGCATACAAATTAGTTTTATACTGTAAATGTAAAATTAATGACATTATATTTCATTACTCGAAGGGTTAAAATAAGTGGCCAGTCAAACATGTACGCATTATTAAATCTTAAATGGAGCCATTCCTACTGTTTTCAATTAGAACCTCATGGAAATACCGTTAGAACTTCCTCTATTATTTTTGACTGTATTTTTTTGTACTTCGCCAGTAACTCATATTCTCCACTCTCCAGGAGACGGCATTACATACTGGTTTATCATTTCCACCGATTCATGATTAATCCTACAATAGGTATTGAAAGGGATGATGGAAATTAAAGGAATGCTTTAGCAGGCCCACCTGTCATGTTTCAGTTTAGCAGGGCTGAAAGCAGTTGCTTGTTGAGTATCCCCTGGGCAGTCAGTACTGGCGTTGGATGTCACCACATGTGTTGTATCACAGAATGGAGCCTCTCACGATTCTCAACAAAAAAAAAACAGAACCAGAGAAAAGCTAAGATCTCATCTGCACTGCATTAACATGATAATGGCACATTTCATCACAAACAGGAAAAGAGAAAAAAAAATCTTTGTTCTTCTTGACATCATTTTCTGACTTCAAATTTTTTGCGCAGATTGTCCCAGAATTTCCAGGAGTCAAATCAAGAAGTCGGAAGATTAACCACATAATTTAAAAAGAAAGGCTGAAATTCTTCACATTGCATCTTCATCGTTAATTGTCGACCTGCACCATTCTTTTTGCCCGCCAATCATTCTACTGTTAAAAAGATGTGGGTAAAAAGTTGCAGGTCCCGTAGACTTTAGAATTTAGAGATACAGTGTGGAAACAGGCCTTTCGGCCCACTGAGTCCAAACCGACCAGCGATCACCTCGTACACTAACACTATCCTACCAACTAGGGACAAATTACAATTTTACCAAAGCCAATTAACCTATACGTCTTTGGAGTGCGAGAAGAAACCGGAGCATCTGGAGAAAACTCACGGGATGATAGGGAAAACATACAAATCCTATACAGACAGCATCCATAGTCAGGATCGAACCCACAACTCTGGAGCTGTAACTGCTGCACCACTGTGCTGCCCCTCATTGCTCAGCATGTATTCAAGTATCTTCTTAACATTTGAAAATACTTTTCTGAGCTCAAGGAAACATAAGTTGATTGTGCAGTTCCCTCCCAATGTTCTCATTGTTTTTTGGAAAGTGTCAGCAGTACTATGGAGTTGGTTAAGTATGCCACTTCTGTGCCAGCTTAGACCTGGCACAAGGACAGTGAATTAATTTAATTCAATGGAAAGGAACAGCTGCAAGAGTAAAGGGAAAAATGTGTTCATTTACATTTACTTTTAATTAGTTGAATATAATGTTGAGGTTTTTTTTTAATTAATATTTTTATTAGAAGCAGTGTACATTAGTATAAACCGCAGCATATGACAAAATACAATTATTGTACATCTTCCATTTTAATTTGACAAGAATGAAATAGAAAAAGAGAAAGAGAGCAAGAAAGAGAGAAAGTAAAAGAAATAGTGAAAGTGTAAACCCCTAAACTACCAAAGAGTGAGTAAGTAAGAACTTAAAAAAAATAAGAAGACAAAAACGAAAAATAATAATAAAAAATTAAAAAAAGAAAAGTCCAAAACGTGTTGATATACCTGCTTAGTTTCTCACCACACCCATCACCCTGTTCGTAAATCGATTTAATTCCAAAGTTGTGTTGCACCATACTATACTTGTAATGAATCAATGAAAGGTGACCATAAAATTGCTCTGATGTTTTTAACTATTTTAAAAATATTTTAAATTATCAACTTTTAAACAAATTTAAAACCTTTATTGTTTCATTAACTTATTGAATGTCTTTGAATGTTTCCCATTGACAGAAGATATCAAAGTCCATGACAAAAGGCAAACACAAAGTGCTGGAGTAACACAGCAGGTCAGGCTGCATCTCTGCAGACAAAGGATGGGTGACAAAGAAAGTCTGACAAACAGCTGTCTGAGGCTGTAGATCAGAGCACATTGAACAGTATGGACATAAAGTGCTGGAGTAACTCAGCAGGTGGGGCAGCATCCGTGGAGAACATGAATTGGGGACGCTATGGGTCAGGAATCTTATTCAGACTTCTGATCCCAAATGTCACCTTTTCCCAGTTGTCTAGGGATGCTGCTCAACCCTCTGAGTTATTCCATCACTTTGTGTCTGTTTTTTTAAACCAGCATCTGCAGTTCCATGTTTCTACATAGAACAGTGCAGCACAGGAACAGGCCCTTCGGCCCACAATGTCCATGCCAATATGATGCTAATTCCGACTATACATGTCATTACCCTTCCATTCCCTGCATATCTTTGTGCCCATCTGAAAGCTTCTGAAATAGCCATAGTACATCTCCCTCCACATCTCACTAATGTGGTGCAGGCACCCACCTTCCTCTGTGTTAACATCTTTCCATGCACATATTTTTTTTAACTTTGCCCCTTTCACCTTAAAGCTATGCCCTCTGATCTTAAATTCCCACCCTAGGAGTAATGTTCTGACTGTTTACTCTACTCTCAAAATTTAATATACTTCTATCAGATCTCACCTCACCCAACGCTCCAAAAAAACAACCCAAGTTTTTCCAAACTCTCCTGATAGCTAATATTTTCTATTCTGC
The DNA here is from genome assembly GCF_028641065.1 of Leucoraja erinaceus. NCBI lineage: Eukaryota > Metazoa > Chordata > Chondrichthyes > Rajiformes > Rajidae > Leucoraja > Leucoraja erinaceus. Next base: position 50,897,769 of record NC_073384.1, on the reverse strand, counting down.
ATTCTGGTAAACTTCTACACTATCTCCAAATCCTCCAATTCCTTCCTGTTATGGAGCGACCATAATTGCACAGAAGGACAATCAAGAGTGGGAATGTGTAGGAAGGAACTGCAGATGTTGTTTTGCAGCGAAGATAGATGCAAAATGCTGGAGTAACTACAAGGCGGCATGGGAAGGAGCAGCATCGGCACCAGGAGCAAGTCCAGGCATCAGCACCAGGAGCAACTCAAAGCATTGGCACCAGGAGCAAGTCCAGGCATCGGCACCAGGAGCAACTCAAAGCATTGGCACCAGGAGCAACTACAGGCAGTAGGACAGGCAGCATCTCGAGAAGGTCTGAAGAAGGGTCTCAACCCAAAACATCACCCAGTCCTTCTCTCCAGTGCTGCCTGTCCCGCTGAGTTACTCTTTTTGTGTCTATCAAGAGTGTGAATCTGTTTATCTACAGACAAAGCATTCAACATGGAGCAATCCCTATGCTAATGACTTTTGTTAATCCAGATTCCATGGCAGAAGGTTCTAAAGTGGTTGCATTTCCCAGGGTGCTACAGGTGCTACTTTTCAGAAAAGATACTTTTATTGGCATTATCAAAATGTACAGCATACCTAGCAAAGCCTTAAATAATTCTATGAATTGTTTTATGAAGTTACTAAAGTTCCTTAGAAATCTGCACGGCCTAAAAGTGTCCTTCCCTTTCCTACCATTCCAGCGCTGACATTGACAGTGATCAGAGAGTCAAATGATTAACTAACCTTTTAACTTGTTTAGTCACCAATTAGAAAAATGCAGTAACTGTAAGATGCAAAACAGAAATGAAATTAATTAGGTTAAAACAAGAAGCTAGCAGAGGCCAAGATAGATCCAATTTCCATTTCATCCAAGTGTGTGCCTAGCCTGGCACAGCATACGCAATTTCAAACTCTTGTACATTCTCATTGTAACATAAGTTTTTGTTTTTTCAAACTGACTGTAGGTTTTTAAGTGGTGTATTTTGGTTTTACTAGTGTGGAAACGTTACAATTCATTTTTGTGGTGGGCAATGTATAAGAACCAGGCCTTCACCTCGATGCCAAATGATTTGATCAAATCTGCTCTGTGCCAAAAACATTAATTTTTTCATTCCACATTCTAACTTTGGACTATTAAAGGCCTGTTTAGTCACGGACAATGCACGAGTTTTACTGCTGCAGAGATACCAAGGGACTTGGCGAAAATATCACCTTTAATACTTTTGTGTATTTTCCATATTTTCTTTCCTTCATTTCCCTTTTTAGTCATGTGTTCTTCATTTTTTTTGCACCAGGTGCCATGCTCTGACTGAGAGGAAATCAAAAAACCTTTTTCCTTAGACTTTTCCAGGAGGCAATCAAACATTTCCCAGCTGCGATGAAGTAAAGGATCTGAGGATCAAGTCAATTGTGTGAATTGCAAACACCTGTACGTGACCAGTTATAGAGCACCAGACAGATAAAGGTTATTTGCACGTGAAAATACGTATAAAATATTTGAATTAAGGACAGGAATAGGCCATTCAGCCCCTTGAACCTGCTCCACTTCACTAAGGTCATAGTAGGACCGATTGGTCGGAAGTAGGGTCTCGACCCGAAAACATCACCCATTCCTTCTCTCCAGAGATGCTGCCTGTCCTGCTGAGTTACTCCATGTTTTTGTGTCTATCTTCAGTTTAAACCAGCATCTGCAGTTCCTTCTCACGTAACCTTAACACTGCATTCTTGCCCAGAGGTCGGCACAGTGGTGCAGCTAAAAGAACTGCTGTCTCACCCACCAGGGAACCGCGTTTGTCCCATAACCCGGGTGCTGTCTGCGTGGAGTCTGCACGTTTTCCCTGTGACTGTGTGTTTCCTCCGGGTGCTCCGGTTTCCTCCCACATCCCGAAGACATGCAGGTTTGTAGGTCAATTGTCTTCTGTAAAATTGTCCCCAGTATGGAGGGAGGGGTTGAGGTAGTGGGATAACATAAAACTAGTGTGTATGGGCGATCAGCATGAACGTGATGGGCCAAAGGGCGTGTTTCCATACTGTACCTTTAAGCTAAACTAAAGCCCCAGTAACTTATCTTACACTGGTTTATCTAAACCCTATCTAACTTCACCCTGAAAGAAAAAAAATCACCACATCTCTAGTTTAAATGGATCACCCCTTGTTTTCAATCAGTAACTCTGTTGAGTTCTAGAATTCTGCAAAGGGAACAATCCTATGCACATCCACCATGCATTCTATACTTAAAGATAGAAAAACATAAAATTATAAAAGGACTGGACAAGCTAGATGCAGGAAAAATGTTCCCAATGTTCAGAACCAGGGGCCACAGTCTTAGAATAAAGGGGAGGTAATTTAAGACTGAGGTGAGAAAAAACTTTTTCACCCAGAGAGTTGTGAATTTATGGAATTCCCTGCCACAGAGGGCAGTGGAGGCCAAGTCACTGGATGGATTTAAGAGAGAGTTAGATAGAGCTCTAGGGGCTAGTGGAGTCAAGGGATATGGGGAGAAGGCAGGCACGGGTAATTGACAGGGGACGATCAGCCATGATCACAATGAATGGCGGTGCTGGCTCGAAGGGCCGAATGGCCTCCTCTTGCACCTATTTTCTATGTTTCTATGTTTCTATAATACATGATAATCTTCACCCTTCCATAAACATTTTCAGATTATTGTTAAATTAAAATTTTAATGTAAAAAAAAGAATTTAAATACATTTGTTATTGCTCCTTATGCCTCTCTAAGACAAGACATGTTCTGAAGGAGACTCAGTGATCAAACTGTTCATTACCCTGCTACACTTGGCCTCTAATACTTGTTCATGTGAGAAATCACAACAATGACACAACATCTTTAGTCAGACGGTGGTGAACATGTGGAATTCTTTGCCACAGAAGGCTGTAAAGGCCAAGTCAGTGGATATTTTTAAGGAGATATAGATTGATTCTTGATTAGTACAGGCGTCAGAGGTTATAATGAGAAGGCAGGAGAATGGTGATAGGAGGAAGAGATAGATCAGCCAGGATTGAATGGCGGAGTAGACTTGATGGGCCGAATGGCCTAATTCGACTCCTATCACTTATGACCTTATAACAGTGCTGAATTCAGGCAAGGATGCCTTACATCAACAATTTGTTTTAGTTACACCTACTGTGGTGCTTGGGCAAAAATTGGATTGTTTTCCCAGACTTTGATTGTTTTCCCTGGAATGTCGGAGGTTGAGGGGAGACTTTAGATTAGATTAGATTCCTTTATTGTCATTCAGACCTTTCGGTCTGAACGAAATTATGTTGCGAAATTATGTTGCCTGCAGTCATACACAGAACCAATAAAAACAAAACATACAATAAACACAAATTAAACATCCACCACAGTGAGTTCACCAAGCACATCCTCACTGTGATGGAGGCAAAGTCTAGGTCTCCGTCTCTTCCCTCCTTGTTCTCCCTCTGCGCTGAGGCGATCGATCCAGGATGGCGATGCCGCCCTCCAGTCCAGCGGACCTCCGATGAAAGTATATAAAATTGTGAGAGGCAGTCAGAAGCTTTTTTCCAGGGTGGAAATGTTAAAGACCAGTGGGCATAAATTTACGATGAAAGGGGCAAAATTTAAAGGAGATGGGCAGGGGAAGTTTTTTTTACACAGTGAGTGTTAGGGTCTGTGGAACATGCTGCCGGAGGAGGAAATGGAGGCAGATTAGACAGTGCAGCTTAAAGGCTTTGAAATAAGTAACGTGGATATGCTGGGAATGGAGATATATGGATCACGTGCACGCAGATGAGATTACTTTATCTTGCCATCATGTTCAGCACAGACATGGTGGCACAAAGGGCCTGTTCCTGTGCTGTACTTTTCTATATTCTACATTAAAAAGTTGTGGCCATTTAATGCAGCAAAAAATGGGCAAAATTCAATTTCCAGGCATTATTATGAAACAAAGTAGTTGGGAAAAAAAGTCTCTTTTCATTCAAAAATTATTTTTTTCTTGATCTTTTAACATAAATTTTGGAGTTCAATGGCTTCAGAGTATATCCATTCAAGGTGGTATCTTGTTCCTTTGGCTAATTTCACACATTCAGGGACTAATACACTTGGAATAAATGAGTTATTCCAAGCTAGAAAAAGGTAAGACAAATGCATGCACAGTGTATGGGATTGATTTGCTAACATCACAGGCAGCCACTTCTAGCATTAAACAAGGAAAACATTTTGGGGTCAATTTTTGCCAACCGCGTGGTAATCCGGTTGAGTGGATAATACGACCATTAAATTGATTTGAGCAGAATCAACAGATTGGACGAATTCTATACAGGATGGTCAATCCGTTCCACCAGATTCTTGGCCAGGCTACAAGTATGAAGTTACATCCTTTATTTTCAGCATTCTTCCAGTTTCTAATTCAGTCTATGTCATACTGGGTGACTGCAACCAATCTTAAAAGAATTTTTCAACATTTAGATCTTTCAATCTTGTTTAAAAGCGGCAATTGAACAATTAGTTTTCTTTAGACTTTAGAGATACAGCGTGGAAACAGGCCCTTCGGCCGACCAGCAATCACCCCGTACACTAGCACTATCCTACACACTAAAGACAATTTATAACTTTGCCAAAGCCAATTAAACTACAAACCTGTATGTCTTTGGAGTGTGGGAGGAAACCGGAGCACTCGGCAAAAACCCACGCGGTCACAGGGAGAACGTACAAACTCTGTACAGACAGCACCTGAGGTCAGGATCAAAGTGGATTTCTGGCACTGTAGGGCAGCAATTCTACTGCTGCACCACCGTGCTGCACTGAATCAGAAAATAAAATGTCTTATTCAATGTTTTTCAGTAAATGTTTAATTGCCATAAAAAAAATAACAGGCAGTGTTTACTCTGAGATGATTGACTGCAGTCCCATGCTCACCAAAGTCAACTGATTGCAAAATATCTGGACAGAACTCTTCAATTTTTAACATTTCCGACTGATGGAAAATCAACAAATTTCTATTCCTATCGTGTTATTCGTGATATGCGATACAAATGAGTGATTTTGAGATTAATTCTAGATGAGTTTATCTTTTATCTGACTGTTCAGCTGTGATACTAAATCAGGTTACTTAAAATCCCTTTGGATACTTGCATATACCCTGCTTCGCAAAAAATCATTCATCCGTACAGTTAGTGCCTGTTTGCAACATTAACACATTATTTAGCAATTGCAAGAACTGATTCAAAATTCAATGTTTCAAAGAAATGTAAAGCAATTAACAAAAAATTGTTCAGTTGTGAGAAAATATAAAAACAAATTCAGCAGCTGTAAGTTTGAGCTGATTACAATGTTCCATCTTGATCTGTGCCCCAGGGGCTGCTCTTCTACTTATTTACACTTATTTCTGCCCATTGAAATGAACATAGCGCTGTGTTGTAGCATGGGGCTGTCATCCTCCCTGCAGCACACCGGAACCGTTTACTCAGTGAAGCCTGCCTCCTGCAAGCAAATACTTTATTGTGCAGGAAGGAACTGCTGATGCTGGTTTACACCAAAGATAGACATAAAATGCTGGAGTAACTCAGCGGGACAGGCAGCATCTCTGGAAAGAAGGAATGGGTAACCTTTTGGGTCGAGACCCTTTCTCAAAGCGAGAGTCAGGGGTGAGGGGGACGAGTGATGTGGAAGTGTAAGGTGTGAAAATGACAGATTAAAGCAGGCGATGATTAAGGATATATAGAATGGTTCATTGTTAGCTGAGGGAGGAGATGGTGACAACGAGGCATACAATCAGGAAGACAGTGACACTAGTCGGAGAACTAGGGTGGGGAAAGGACGGAGAGAGAGGGAAAGCAAGATGCATGAATTCAATTCAAGTTAGATAAAATCAATTTTCATACCGCTGGGTTGTAAGCTGCCCAAGCGAAATATGAGGTGCTGTTCCTCCAATTTATGTTGGGTTTCACTCTGACAGTGGAGGAGGCCCAGGCAGAAAGGTCAGTATGGGAATGGGAGGGAACTTCATGTGTTCCAGTTGTAAGGATAAATATTCCACTTCCATCCATCATCCAGCATCTAATTCTTGGATATACAACTGTCTGCTACTTACCCATTGTTCTTCTCTTTCCTTCCTCCAACCTTCCATTCTATTCCCCTTTCAATCATCTCCTTCTGCCCACCTCCCATTTAATTATTTTCCCTTCCCCTACTTTTAATTTCCCCTTCTCTCTTCATTTCCTACTCTTCTCTCTCCCCTGCTGTTTCCCCTTTTCTACCCCTCATTTCTTCACCTTTCCTTTTACTCGCTCCCCATTGTTTCTCCTTCAACCCCACTCACTTTTGTCTTCCCATCCCTCCCCTCCCCTCCTCTCTCTCCCTTCCCCTCCTTCTCCCTTTCCACAGCCCTTCCATTCTCCCCTTTCAATTTAGTTTGTGGGCCACACAATGGCACAGCACTAGAGCTGCTGCCTCACAGTGCCAGAGATCTGGGTTCAGTCTTCGTGTGGAGTTTGCATGTTCTTCCTGTGACTGCGCGTGGATTTTCTCCGGGTGTTCCGGTTTCTTCCCACATTCCAATGACGAGCAGGTTTGTAGGTTAATTGGCTTCTGTAAATTATCCTTAATGTGTAGGGTGTGAAACTTGGATAACATAGTATGGGTGATCGATGGTCACCGTGGGCTCATTGGGCCAAAGGGCCTGGTTCCACACTGTATTTCTAACCTAAACTAAACTAAACTAAACTAAACTAAACTAAACTAAACTAAACTAAACTAAACTAAACTAAACTAAGCTAAACTAAACTAAACTAAACTAAACTAAACTAAACTACCTTTCCTGTTACCCTGACATCTTCTTCCCTTTATAAATGCACTTTACCTCTGAGAACGACACATAATTCTGGAGTGACTCAACAGGGAAGGCAGTTTCTGTAGAAAAGTCTATCTTCGGTGTAAACCAGCATCTGCAGTTCCTTCCTACACCCTTTACCTACACATCACCCACTTCCCAATGACCTTCTGTTTCCTTCCACTCAGCTGTGAATCAGGCTGGGGATAGACAAATCATTACCTTGTACACAAACAAACAAACAAACAATGAATACATTTTTGGAAGTGTGACTTACACAAGGATAATATATGGCCCAGTGATCACCCTGCAGGTAGTGCAAATGTGCAGCTGAGTGTGGCCAGTGACCCTGCGAGAGTGATTGTCCCTGAGAGACATATAAATCCATACAAACCCTCTCCGCTGCAGCCTCCGTCTATCCCTGCTTGGCACTGGCCTCTGTTCTCCCTGGACATTTGTGCCTCAGAAGCTGCACAGCGGGTTCAGCAGCAAAGGCTTTGGAAGCTAGGCTGCAATGATACTGGTCTTATTGGGACCAACACAGGTCACTGTTTAACTTATCTCATGGTGGAACTCGCAGTGAGGCATTTGCACATTCGTTTTTAACTATTTTTTAAAAATCTTTTCTCAGGGCCTGATTTGACAACTTGCTACTTGCAACGATGTTGTAGCTTGTCAGAAATGGGCCTGGTCCATTCTCCAGGCAATGACTTTTCATTCTACAAAGAGCAGCAGCGCACTGATAATCAGCGTGGTAGTGGTAAGAACAACCCCATTTAAGAGCAATACTTGATGAAATGGGGCCCTTTCATCCCTTGGAGCACATAAACCTTCACCAGGTTAATTGTGGTGCTTAGGCAAAGGCTTCATGTGTGTTAAAAGCTTTACTCAATTAGCAGTTTGAACCGTGTGGCCCCTTTTATTGTAAACCTGTCTGATTCTGTGATCATTAACATCTGATTCATCTCTTGCTCCTGGGTGGGATGGCTTCAAACTGGGCTGATGACATGCTCACAGTGTGACAAACAAACACATTTCTCCACACCAGTTGGGGTTTCTGATTTCCCGACTGAACCCAGACATCCACTTTCAGTAGGTTCCATCCTGAAACCCTCCGGCCATCCTGTGGCAAAAACCTGTGAAAATGTTGCTTTTCATTATCTTCAGGCACCCTCACACCTAGCATCATCTTAAACATGACTAAAATACTAAAATGCCGTATTGGCCACGGCACACTTGTAAACAAATTACATACCTAATCACCAAGTTAAATAAAAGCCTGTAAAAATGTTGCACTTCATAATTCTCTGGCATCCTTAACCTTAGTATCATCTTTAAAATGACTACAAGACTAAAGCACCTTGTGTCCGCTGTGCACTTGTAAACAAATTACACACCTAATCACTAAATTAAATAAAATAATTACTCTGACCAAACATGGTGGGATATGATAAATTGTAACTCTGCCAAACACATCTGAGAGGAACCCAAATTATCAGTTTGTTTAAACAAGCCTCTTAAACCATGAGGGATTCATCAACAGTGAATTGTTCGACCAACCCCATTCTCCAGCCAGTAACCTGGGGATTGGTGTGTCTCGAAATGCAACACTGATATATTTAATTACTGCTTATATTTCTTGTGCTTATATTTATAGTAAAAGCAGAAAATGCTGGAAAATCTCTGCAGATTAGGCAGAAAAAGTGGAGAGAGAAACACTGTTAATGTTTTGGGTAGAACTGATTTTTTGCATACTGATAGTTTTTAACCTTTTTGCATTTAGTAAAAATACCAATCAAGGCAGTAATGTAGTGAAACGTTCATGCTCATGACAATGTTGCTCATCAACTTTAATAGGGATAAAGAGTAAATCCAAACTACACATAGAAACAAATTGCTTGCTAAAACCCTAAATTATCTAAGACCAACCATTGAAGGACAAGATAATTGTGGCTTTGTCCAACAGCCAATGAATGAGGCTCCGCCATCATCTCTTTAAAAGTAACTTTTAAAAAACAGTAGCTTTAAAATTATGGATCATTTTATCCGAGTTACATTGCCTTCATCCTTCACTTTCCAAAGTGATATCTGAAATAACAAAGGTTCCAGCACTAAATGTCATCTGCCTGTTCCCTCCACAGATGCTGCTTGCCTAGCTGAATTATTCTAGCACTTTGTGTTCTCAAGACTCCAGCATCTGCAGCTCTCTGTGTCTCGATATATGAAAGCTGGATTGCTATCTGAGATAGACACAAAATGCTGGTGTTTTGGGGCAGGCAGAATCTCTGGAGCAAAGGAATAGGTGATATTCCGGGTCGAGACCCTTCTTCCATCTGTCTGCTTATTTGGGGAAGGTGGATCAGTCAACTTCAATCGGTTATAGATTTGGACAATGCATTTTCTTTGTGCCCTCATATAAATGGATAGTTATCTTCTGCTCTCTTAGTTTTCTCTGCAAGATCAATTAAAGCAGAAATTCTACCTTCCTCTGAAAAGTAATAATGTGATTTTATTAATAGTTCCTTTCTATTACAAAGCTGATGTACACAAGCTTCTGTTCATTCTCATTTTTAGTCGAGTGCAGGAAATTCTGCGCTCGCCACATGTCTCTGGTGAGTCTCCTTCATGGTCGTGAGGAGTTCCCACATTCTGGGAACTAGTCGCTGCCTCAGTATGGTCGCTGCAAATCTTTCAACGTTGAAAATTTTTCTGCAGACAAAAATTGGTCACCATGGAGATAATCGATAATCCTGTAGTTGTCGGTGCAGTTGTAGTGGGGTCGCCATGTAGTTGTAGGTAGTCGAGGTAGTCATAGGTAGTTTTAATTAATTGCCTTTGCTGACCCGTCATTTTCATTGACTCATTGGGGGAAAAAAACGTAAGCACGAGTTTTCAGAATCAAGGATAACTGACCGGTAATGTTAAATGTCCACCGAACTTCACAGCTGTGTATCTCTGGCTTGTTAATAGCTGTCTGGCTTCTTAAAAGTGTCTCTACCCCCCTTCCCCCCTCTTTTAAAGGACTTACCATACACTGTGCTAGCCGTCTTAATTACAGCGCCAACCTTCCTGTTCATCACGGTGTGTGTTTGTATCACCTTGGCTTTGCACCGTGTGAATTTCAGACAGCGCTCCCCACGCTGGCCCTGGCCCCCGCCTTTGTGATGCTTTTGTGTGTGTGTGTGTGTGTGTGTGTGTGTGGTGTGTTGTGTGTGTGTGTGTGTGTGTGTGTGTGTGTGTGTGTGTGTGTGTGTGTGTGTGTGTGTGTGTGTGTGTGTGTGTGTGTGTGTGTGTGTGTGTGTGTGTGTGTGTGTGTGTGTGTGTGGTGTGTGTGTGTGTGTGTGTGTGTGTGTTTCACTCTGACAGTTGCCGTTCCAGTTCCCGGTTTATCAGGCCACTGCTGGCAACTTGACAGTCACTGGCAGTCCGCTGAAAAATCGCCTAAGTGGGACAGGCCCATAAATCTGCTCGTCCGGTAGGCGGCGCGGCTCTGGCCAGCAGCGGCCTCTGCAGCCTGTCTGCGTTTTTATTATTTTTTTGTCTGTGTTTTTATGTAGTTTTTTGTTATTTTATGTTGGGGTGTGTGTGTGGGGGGATGGGGGTGGGGTGGGAGGGGGGGGGAAACTTTTGAATCTCTCCCTGCACTGGAGACCCGACCTTTTCTCGTCGGGTCTCAGGTGTCGTTGAGGCCGCAACGAGGAGCGGCCTCCAACGGGAAGAAGCCGGGGACTCTGGTGCCGACTCACCGTTGCCGTCGCGGAGCTGGCCGAGCCCGGAGCGGGTGGAGCGGTGGAGGAGCGCTGCTGCTGCCGCTGCTGCTGCTGCTGCTGCTGCTGCCGATGCCGCTGCTGCTGCTGAGTCGGAGGCTGCTACTGCGGGTCTGCGGACGGCTCGGACGACCCCGCGCGGCTCCCTGGAGGGAGACCGCTTTTCGGGGCTCCTGCAACGGCGAATTCTCCCGCCCGTGTTGCGGGGTCGAAGAGCTCCTGGAGCGGGGCCTAACACCATTGCCCCGCGCGGCTGGAACGGCCGCGGGACTTTGCGAGCACACACCGGGGGCTCTAACACCAAGACCCGGTGTGCGACCTCGCACCACCCGGCGTGGCTTCAATGGCCGCGGGACAATCGCCATCGCCAGCCGGGGGCTTTGACTTTGACTCTGACATCGGGGGGGGGGGGAGAGGGCAGTGGAGAGATAAGTTTTTTTGGCCTTCCATCACAGTTATGTGATGGATGTTTATGTTAAATGTAATTATGTTGTGTCTGGGGTCTATTTGTGTGTAATGTATGGCTGCAGAAACGGCATTTCGTTTGGACCTCCAGGGGTCCAAATGACAATTAAATTGACTCTTGACTCTTGACTCTTGACAATCTTCTGAGGAACTAGAGGTGTTAATGAGATTTATTTGCGAAGTGCTAAGCGCAGGACAGATCTTCGAAGATAAGCGCTCCCAGGAACTTGAAGCTTTTGACTCTCTCCACCACCGTCTATCGTTGGTGAAGCCGGGTTCATGGATCTAAGTGTTGGATGGCTGGAGGGCATTGGGTGGGGTGAACATGAAGGAGATCCAGTGGGAAATGGGCAAATGGAGTTGTGCACTATGCAATTAACCTAAAATGTTTGGTCTATCTGTCACTTAGGTTGACGTAAAGAGTGGTGCACTGGTGCTCCCCTTAGGCCAAGTCATTCAAAGGCACGGCATTTCCTTCCACTGCTATGCAGACGATACACACGTCTATCTCCCCCTGAAACCCAACAACCGATCAAATCTACTCAGCCTTATGCACTGCCTCGAGGATATAAAGTGTTGGATGGCCCACAACTTCCTCCAACTAAACGAGAGCAAGTCTGAGGTCATCCTATTCGGCTCCTCGTACTCCATCAAAACGATAGCAGGCAGCCTTGGAAGCCTAACCTCCTTACTCAAACCTCATTTCCAAAACCTTGCCGTGATATTTGACTCCGCATTGAAGTTTGACAAACAAGTCAATGCTATTGTAAAAGCTAGCTTCTTCCAGCTTCTCACGATAGCTAAAATCAAACCATTCCTCCAATTCGACGACCTTGAAAAGATCATCCACGCATTTATGTCCTCCCGCCTTGATAACTGCAGCTCCCTTTACATAGAAACATAGAAACATAGAAAATAGGTGCAGGAGTAGGCCATTCGGCCCTTCGAGCCTGCACCGCCATTCAATATGATCATGGCTGATAATCCAACTCAGTGTCCTGTACTTGCCTTCTCTCCATACCCCCTGATCCCTTTATCCGCAAGGGCCACATCTAACTCCCTCTTAAATATAACCAATGAACTGGCCTCAACTACCTTCTGTTGCAGAGAATTCCAGAGACTCACCACTCTCTGTGTGAAAAATGTTTTTCTCATCTCGGTCCTAAAAGATTTCCCCCTTATCCTTAAACTGTGACCCCTTGTTCTGGACTTCCCCAACATCGGGAACAATCTCCCTGCATCTAGCCTGTCCAACCGCTTAAGAATTTTGTAAGTTTCTATAAGATCCCCCCTCAATCTTCTAAATTCTAGCGAGTACAAGCCGAGTCTATCCAGTCTTTCTTCATATGAAAGTCCTGACATCCCAGGAATCAGTCTGGTGAACCTTCTCTGTACTCCCTCTACGGCAAGAATGGCCTTCCTCAGATTAGGAGAATGTTTACACTGGCATCAGCCAATCATTCCTGTCGCCGCCTGCAATTGGTCCAAAACGCAGCAGTGAGACTTCTGATGGGCACCCGAAAAAGGGACCACATCACCCCGATTCTGGCCTCTCTCCACTGGCTCCCAGTGCGGTTCAGAATCAATTGCAAGCTCCTCCTTTATGTATACAAAGCCCTTAAAGGGGCTTGCCCCCACCTACATCAAGAATCTGCTAACCCACCATTCTACCTCCAACTGCCTCAGGTCAGCCGACTTGGGGCTACTGACTATCCTGTGGTCCAGGTTTAAGCTCAGGGGCGACTGCGCTTTTGCAGTTGCAGCACTTAGACTGTGGAACAGCATCCCTCTTCTCATCAGAACTGCCCCCTCCATCGACTCCTTTAAGTCTAGACTTAAAACTTATTTCTACTCACAAGTGTTTCTTGAGGTCCTCTGAGGGAGCGCTGTGTGTTTGTATTTATGTATGTATTGTTAGATCTATGTACCATTGTATGTAGCACGTTAGTACCTGCACTTATGTAAAGCACTTTGGTCAACGAGAGTTGTTTTTAAATATGTTATCGAAAAAAAATTGAATTGACTTGACTTGACTTGACTTGACGTGCTCCTAGCTCCAAAGTCCATACATTGGCATTTTTGAACGTCATGAAATACTGGAGTTAGAGTCTAAACATTCAGGTGATCGACAGGTCTAAATGTTAAGTGGTTGAGAGTCCCAGAAGTAAAGTGATGGCCATGTGAAAAAGCAACCAGGAGATGAGTGGTCTGCACCTCTTGCAATTCTAGTCCATTGCAGACTCTCTCGTTCCCCACCCCCACATAGCTTCCAGCATTTCAGAAGCTTCAAACCCAGCCCCTGGCAATTACTATCTATAATTAGATTTTCCCAGCAGCCTTTCTTTAAAAAAAAGTGTAATTTAATCAAATTTAGAACACCATCACCAGTTCTGCAATTATCTTTTCTCTCCATTAATGTTAATTCTATTTATTTTTCCACAATCTTCCATCACAAACTGGCTCCTCTCTGAATACTGCCCAGCAAATTAAATCAGGAAGAAGAAAAGAAAGTCTGTTAAGGAAATTTAAAAGTAATTATTGCAGCTTTGAGATGAAGCAGGTCTCTGTGTCTGAATGGCTGGCTGAACAAAAGGTGAAACGTTAAACTGGTGTGAGCAGTACTGCCTACAAGTTTGTTTAGATAACGCCTGAAGAGATGAAATCTTTGAATTTAAGCTCTTAATGATACTCTCCTTTCTTTTTTCAGTGGACTGAGGTAATATATCTTTCTAAAGCTTTACATTCCCTATTCCAAAATAGATGCCGTGTGTAATTCCAGTTGCTTTGGGTCAAATATGTCAAGTTCAATCAAAGCTCAGCCAGAAACAGAAGGTTCAAATAAAAAAACAGATTTTTTTTTCTTCTTGTGAACCATTTTTGGCTTCTTTAGCAAAAATATCACTAAAAACAACAATTCCAGGTCATTTGTCAGGGCATTTACAGAAGATTCGACTTCAGTCTTTGGAGCTGCCAATTTAATCTTTATAGCAAAAATGTTTATGCAGACAATCATTGCAATTCATGTTTCCAGTTGAATAAGATATTGAAATCTTCTGGCAACAAAATGCCGCTATTACCATCAATTCAGTGGCAAGTTTTCATAAGCCACTAAGAGGCATTGACTCCACTCTGCTTGTTTTCTTGTGCCATGCAATCGATCTCTGACAGTTTGTACCGTGAGCTCGACAATGAGTGTTTAGACTAGAGCATGTATCAGCAAGTAATTAACAATATGTTATTCATCAGGTTATAAATTAGAATTTCTGTTGCTTTTTCCGAACGCTGAGTCTGCAAACCCGGGATTTCAGTTCTTGTTTCTCCAGGGGCTCTGGTTGCCAATTTATTTTACTACTCCTGCACAATTGAAATCTATAATAATGTTGAAAAAGCAGTGATCTCTCAGATTTAAGTATGTCTAAAGCATTTCTACTAATTGATTTGTATTTATAGTGAGCCTTTTAGGAAGAAGAGTACCCTACAATTTTTTCCAAAGGTGTAGACAAAATAGCGGATGAGCCAAAGGCAGGAGATAATTCCAAAGATGATTAGCATCTTGTTAAAAGAGTCTTGTGGTTGATTGTAAGGAGAGAGGCAGAGGCATTGAAAATTGGGGTGGGGGGTGGGATTCACAAAGGGTCTAATGATTCAAAACAACATCCGGCAATGCCAGGACACTGAGAAGTTCCTTTAGACTTTACTTTTGACTTTTGAAATACCGCATGGAAACAGGCCCTTCGGCCCACCGAGCCCACACTGACCGGCAATCACACTGCACACTAACACTATCCTACACAAGCTGGACAATGTTACCAAAGCTAATTAACCCTGTACGTCTTTGGAGTGTGAGATGAAACTGGAGTACTCAGAGAAAACACACACGGTCAGAGGGAGAATGTGCAAACTCCGTACAGACAGCACCCGTAGTCAGGATCAAACCTGGGTCTTGAGCACTGTAAGGTAGCAACTCTACTGTTCTGCCACTGTGCCACTGGCTGACCTTTCAGCACATATGGAAACATTCTCTGTGGTCTTGCTTGGACTTCATGATATCATGATCCACGTGTATCCGGAACAGGAGATTCCTATTCCCCATCTTCACCTTCGGGCGGCATAATGGGACAGCGGTAGAAAAGCCTCTGCCCTTCAGTGCCAGAAACCTGGTTCCGATCCTGGATATGGGTGGTGTCTGCATGTGGAGTTTGCATGTTCTCCCAGTGACTGCGTGGGTTTCCTCTAGGTGCTCTGGTTTAGTCCCACATCACAAAGATGTACAGGTTTGTAGGTTAATTGGAGTCTGTAAATTGTCTCTAATATTTAGAGAGTGGATGAAAAAGTGGGAGAACAGAGTAATGGTGTGAATGGGTGATTGATGGTCTGTGTGAACCTGATGGGCTGAAGGGCCTGTTCCCGTGCTGTGCCTCTAAAACAAAAAATAATTAAATATTTTTAATCACTTTATTCCACTACTTTTCTCCAATTTTCGCCATGTGGTTCCCTATCAAAAACTTTCTGTAGGTCATGTTTGCCATATCTATTGTGTTGCCCTCAACTATCATCAGCCCCGTCAGATTTATAATGCATAAGCTTCCTTTATAAAATATTTGCTAACCGCTAATTAATATTTTCCCTTCATCCAGTTTCTTAGCTTGTCTCATCCTTAATTAAAGATTCCAAAATTTGCCTGATTTTGAATGTTAAGTTAAATGGCGTATAATTGACAAAGTTATCTCTGCCTCTGTTTTCTTCTTGGGATATGGACGTAGAATATGGAGGCAGCATATAATGTTCATCCCTAATTGCTGTGGGAATGTAATAATGAGCTTTGTCGTGAATCTTCGCAAACCCTGTGATTGTACAATTTCCAATGGTTTAACAGAATTGGTTGTGGCTCACAATATCTATATTACTAAAAGTCTGATTTTGACCACTTCCTGTTCTGTATATTGATTTTAGAAAAAACGCTGCCACTTACGGCTGTGATTTTTGGCCATCTTACTCAGAGTCCACCTCCGCTGTGCAGGACAAGAGGATTTTTCCCACCGATGAAAAATAAAAGAGTTA
Organism: Leucoraja erinaceus; assembly: GCF_028641065.1. Classification (NCBI taxonomy): domain Eukaryota; kingdom Metazoa; phylum Chordata; class Chondrichthyes; order Rajiformes; family Rajidae; genus Leucoraja; species Leucoraja erinaceus. The sequence continues at coordinate 50,881,655 of NC_073384.1, read as the reverse complement.
TTAGTGTTTTAAAAATGTTGAGATTCTCTCTCCTGAAGGCCATGCCCCTTCCGGAGGGACTATAAAACCCGCAAGTGTTGAGTGTCTCAGTCAGTCTCTGCAAGATGGGGGAGTGAGAGGGTCATGTCTCTCAGTCTGAGCTGTGAATAACACTGAACACATGTCTACTAAACTGTGAGTGGTTTTACTGACCTGTCAGTGCCCTTAATGTGGTTTGAAAATATAGTTTGGAAATGCTAAAGCTATGTTGCTTTTGGTTTGGAAATGCGAAAGCTATGTTGCCTTTGGTTTGGAAATGCTAAAGCTGTGTTCCCTAATTAAAGTTGGCTTGCCTAATTAAAGTTGCCTCGCCTAATTAAAGTTGCCTTGCCTAATTAAAGTTGCCTTGCCTAATTAAAGTTGCCTTGCCTAATTAAAGTTGCCTTGCCTTCTATCTAATTAAAAGTAATCTTGACCACTTCCTGTTTGCGCTTTATATTGATTTTAGAAAAAACTTTACCATGTATGGCTGCGAATTTTGGCCATCTTACTCAGAGTCCCCCTCCGCTCATCAGTTGCTGGGGATTTTTCCCATCGATGAAAAATAAAAATTATTAGTGTTTAAAAAATGTTGCAATTCTCTCTCCTGTCAATCATGCCATGAAGGCCACGCCCCTTCGGGTGGGAGGGGAGAGGGACTATAAAACCCAGAAGTGTGGGCGTGGCTCAGTCTCTGCAAGATGGAGGAGGGAGAGGTCATGACTCGCTGTCTTTAGTGACCTTGCACCCTGCTTGAAGTGGTATGAAACTGCGCTTGAATTTGATGGCCTTGCACCCTGATTGTAGTGGTAAGGAACTGCACTTGAATTTTGTGGCCTTGCACCCTGCTTGAAATAAAATTTCAAAGAATAGCCGTGAGTCAACTGCCAGCCCACCGGTCGTGAGTGAGTGAGCTGCCAGCACAACAGGCTTGAGTGACTGAGCCGCCAGCCCAAGAATCCACCCGGACGACAATGTCCATACTAGCCCTCTGGAAACCAGCCCCTTCAGTCCACAACATCCATACTAGCGCTCCAGAAAGCCCCCTCCCACTGGCCACCAATATTGGAATTGGTGGAGAGGTGGAATATTGCGTTGGGGAACCAGCCCTCCCGTGTGACGCTGGGACCCAAAGGGTCCCACTTAGTCTAATATTGGATATAATTCTTGTCTTGCATTCAGAATGTTCTGCATTGCAGTCCCACTCCAGAGATAATGAGAACAGATAATGAGTCTGAGGTTGTATTTTTTAATGAGATATTAACCTGGCTCCCTTCTCTTGAAATGTTAAAAATTATTGGGCTAAGCAGTTATCCCTGTTATCTACCTAACATTTTGATCGTTGTTGCAGCAACAATGAACTGCAGATATTGGCTTATTAAAAAAAGACACAAAGTGTTGGAATAACTCAACCATACAGGCAAATTCCCTGGCAGACATGCATGTGATGTTGGGTTTGTGTCTTCTTTTGATCATTGTTACATTGCTCATAATGCTGGTGACATACAAATTGGTGACTGTGCTTCAATATTTCAACTATAAAACAACGATATTATATAAATGTGAAGTATTCCCTGAAACATACTTCATTGGTTGTAAACACAAGGATTTGTAGATGTCAGTTTACAAAAAAAGGTGATGGAGTAACTCAATCGATCAGGCAGCATCTCTGAAGAACATGTTTTGAGTTGGGACCCATCTTCGGATGTAGAAGTGTCCTAACCCCAAATGTCATCTATCCATGTTCTCCTGAGATGGTGCAGGACCCATTGTGTTCCTCCAGCACTTAGTGTCTTTCATTGGTTGTGAAGTTTTTTTAAGTTGATAATTTCCCTCATGTGATGCATCCGAGAGTGTTTCCTGCAACAGTATGTAGTCCAGCTGGAGGAAGGACTACACTGGGCCTTGTATTGTGAAACGAGCCTAGACAGATAACTGGCATTTCTGTGAAAGAGAATTTTGGGATCAGTGATCACGACTCCTTAAGTTTTAGGATAGTTATGAATAAGGATAGATCTGGACCTTTGGGAAAGTACTAAATTGGAGGAGGGCAAATTACAACAATATTAGGCAGGAGCTAAGAAGAGTAAATTGGGAACAGCTGTTATTGGGTAAGTCTACATCTGACATGTGGGAGTTGTTTAAGGGCCAGCTGATCAGAGTTCTGGACTCGCATGTTCGAGTAAGGAGGAGGGAAAAGGATAACAAGGTGAGAAGTTGTCATTTTAGTCATAAAGAAAAAGGAAGCTTGTTCGATTGAAAGATACAGCATGAAAATAAGGCCCTTCGGCCACCAAGTCCATGCTGACCATCGGATAACTTTTCATACTAATTCAATGTTATATCACTTTCACCACTCCCTACATGCTTGGGGCTATTTATAAACCAATTAACCTACAAACTCACACATCTTTGGGGAGCGGGAGGAAACCGATGCACCCAGATTATGCCCACGCAGTCACGGGGAGAATGTGCAAACTCCACATGGATAACACCCCAGGACAGGATCGAACCCGGGTCTCTGACAATGTGATACAGCAGCTCTACCTGCTGTGCCGCCATGCTGCCCATGCTTAAGCATTAGGAAGGTGAAATAAATGCATCCATAAAACGTAGAATAACTGCCCAGAGATAGTTCCAGCATAATCTCATGGAATTGACTCTAAATTCCTATGATAATCCTTCCTTGATCATGTATGCATTATATATTTAATTCCATTTCTATCGGATAAAAAGTCAATCAAAATTGTCATTTGCATTTGAATGACTAATTTCAATTAATAGTACCTGTATTAATAAAAATTGAAACACACTTTTCATGCAGTCAATTCTTCTGACCTAATCAAATAACTGCTTTGATAGAAGCTGTAAGCAATTTGCAATTGCATGGTGACTTTCAGATAAGTCAATGGAGTTCATCTTCAGGTGGATGTGAAATTCTGATAGAGGTTTTCCTAAATTTTGGAATTGGTGCTTGTGGGCAAGGAAAGTGGAAAATAAATTTGATGGCAGTGTGTCAGTTCAGAATGGTTTTAGATAAGGTACACAGAACAATGTTCTTCCCATTGATGAGTGGATTGAGGACTTGGGGAGGGTAGGGGCACCAAATCAAAGTGAGGGATCAAAGATGGGAATGTGAGGGGCACATCGATTTTATACAGAGAGTGATGTTCAGTAACATACTGCCTGCAAGAGTGGGGGAAACAATTGATCGTGCTTTCAAAAGGGTTTTGATAAATATTTCAGATTCAGATTCAGATTCAATTTAATTGTCATTGTCAGTGTAGCAAACGATTTTAATTAAGAGACAACGAAATGGGGCATGATTGGCAGTCACCGAGGTACGTTGTTGAGTATAGTGACAGCCGCCGGAAAGAAGCTGTTCCTCGACCTGCTGGTTCGGCAACGGAGAGACCTGTAGCGCCTCCCGGATGGTAGGAGGGTAAACAGTCCATGGTTGCGGTGAGAGCAGTCCTTGGCGATGCTGAGCGCCCTCCGCAGACAGCGCTTGCTTTGGACAGACTCAATGGAGGGGAGCGTGGAACCGGTGATGCGTTGGGCAATTTTCACCACCCTCTGCAATGCCTTCCGGTCGGAGACAGAGCAGTTGCCATACCATACTGTGATGCATTTGGTAAGGATGCTCTCGATGGTGAGAGCCTTGGTCAAATAAAATATGTTGGTGATGAAATTGAACAGCCTCCTGTGTTGTAACAAATCTTTAATTCTTTCGAGGCAGCTAAGTGCCTTCAGTAGATTGCAGCGGTACATTATTTAGTTTAGTTTAGTTTAGAGATACAACGCAGAAACGGGTCCTTCGGCCCACCGGGTCTATGCCGATCAGCAAACCCCGCATATTAACACTATCCTACACCCACTAGGGACTTTTTTTAAAAATCATTAACCAAGTCAATTAATCTACAAACCTGCACATCTTTGGGGTGTGGAAGGAAACCGAAGATCTGAGAAAACCCAAGCATGTCACGGGGAGAACGTATACACTCTGTATAGACAATTATAGACATGTCTTTCTTAGTTGGTGTTAAATGTGAATTATAGTATGGACTGCCTCCTGTATTTCCAAACTAACGCTTGCTTCTATTGATCTCAATCAATTTAATGCTGTCCACTCAACATTAGACGCAGGAGATTAACTTTAAATTTTCAAGTGAAGACCGATTTGCACTAATAGTTCTGTTACATGAGTATGAAATCACCGGCAAGGTTAGATCAATACTAAACCTAAAGAATTTACAATGCTGGAATCCAATCGATACAAAGAAACATGCTGTGTATATGCGTGCCCCTCATATAGCATGAACTCCTTCAGCATTTCCTCAAAGCTTATGCTCCCTTGCATCACACTGAAACATGAAAGCCATCCTTTATCTCAAGAGAAATCTTTCCTGGAATACATTTAGAGGTCATTATCAAGAAGAAAGGTACAAAGTGAGCCTGGATTATTTTTATGTGGTGCTCTCTAAAACAGATGACAGGTTGATGCTAAAATGGAAGCTAAATCCATATTGCATGTGGAATGATGTTTGCAAAATATAATTTGTGACATTAATTTGCTAATTTTTAGAGAAAGGTTGGCGGTACAGCTGGCTTCCTGGGAAATATGCCATTGAATCAGTTGTGACATATTGTGGCCTGATGAATTGAAACAGCAACATAAAGAACACCAGAAGTGAATTCTCAAAGAAGTTATACTTCAGATATTGCTTACCTGGATGCGTAAAAAAGAGCAAAAATTATATAACTAGATGCTCCCTACTTTATTTTCTCATCTTGAGGCACACTGACAATTTTATTTCAACAAGTGAAGAATGTAAAATACTATGGATCAATTCATTCACTAATTTCAACTGGTGCCAAATGAGGTCATCAGTAACAAGAATGTGATACGTTCTTTCAGCCTCTCTCCTGTCAATTTGTGTGGCAGTCAAAAATGAAATCAGGAAATATTGTATTAAGATTGCAATTATGTTAACGGTCACCCTAATTCTGTTCAAATCAAACACATTTTAAGCAAGCATATCACAAAAGGACGGGTGTCCTCTTAGCATGTGTAAATGCTGTCAACAAGATTCAGGTATGTTTCTCTGTTACCTGATCTTATGAGGCCGAGAATGCATCTCGAGCTGTACTGAATGCATACATTCTGTCGACAATATTGAACACTTGAGTATTCAGTTACCAACATCAATATTTGGAAGCATCAAATCCTGTCTCATTCATTGAAAAGACTGTGTTTGCACAGCCGAAACAAGGAGGCCAGTGGTTGTTTTTATGCCAAGGGGATGTTGAAGAGTTGTCACAAGGAACTGCAGATGCTGATTTACAAAAAAGACACAAAGTGTTGGAGTAACTCAGCGGGTCAGACAGCATCTCTGGAGAACATGGATAGGTGCCAATTTTTGGTTGAGACTCTTCTTCAGACACTTAGAGATAACTTACTGCTATTATACCAACTCCTGAAGGGTCCCAGCCCAAAATGTCACCTATCCATGGGATGGGGAGGATGGGAGTGGCAGCATGGACTGTAGAATGAGCCTAATTTTCTGAAACCAATTCACTGATTTCATTGGGATGAATAGCACTAAGTCCTTCTCTCCATGTCTGCCAAGTTATTTTAATTAAGATGGCATAATTCACATTTTCTGCTTAGCATTCCACATACATTCTTCCCCATTCATTTCAGTTAGACTAATTAGACCAGAGATGCAGCATGGAAACATGCCCTTTGGCCTACCGAGTCCACGCCGACCAGCGATCACCCGTACACTAGCAGTTTGAGAGTAATGCTGTATTTTTACTGAATATTTGTATTCAACCAGAAAAATAACATTGCTTGGAAGATCATTGCACTAATATTTTTAATAGATAGGATGTATCTAATCCCTTGTCAGAAAAATAATTCTGAAATAATTATTTTATATTCTCCCCAACCTTTTCTTGCAGCAGTATTCAGGTTTTCCATTGCTTATGCCAGCCTCGGTATTTATGGCCTTCCTGAGTGGGATTGCCAATTTAAGCTCCAATTTCTGTATCAACAAAATGTCCAACTGCATAATAGATCTTAATATTACTTCTAGAATGTTTCACTGCTTTGCTTCATAAAACGCTTGTGGTTTAAAACATATGGTTTTGAAGCTATTTTTCTCAATGTTTTAATTCTGCGGTCTGTCAGTGACAATAAAGGAAGAAAACGTATTAAATTGGGAAGCACAAACGTGGCAGAAATATGCAAAGTGGTTTGCCGGTGATGCTGGAACTTGTGCAATGCTGATTTAGTGTCAGCCCTGCCAACCTAGGCCATAGTTATTATAATAAGGAGGATGAGGGGACCAAAGATATCAGGTCAGGGTGTTCCACCTTGTCAACAAACTCCAAGAGCAGTCATAGACCAGTACAGCACAAGATCAGGCCCTTCGGCTCACAATGTTTGTGCGGAAAATGATGTCAAGATAAACTGATCTCATTTGCGTGCGAGAGATCCGTATAGTCCACCTTTCCAACACGTTTTCTTTTGGAATGGCCGCAGGTTTGCACAGACATTGGCCAGGACAACCCTGCTTGTGGCTTTTAAGGTCACAGTGATTAATAGTTTCCATGTCCCTTCCAGTCAGGAGTAGTAAACCTCGGAAATGATTCTCAACTTGCAACGCACCCAAAATAAAAAATAGAGACATTCCTTTTCTTTTCCTCCTCTTGAGTTTGAAGAAGGGTTCTGACCAGAAACGTCACCTGTCCATTCCCTCCCCAGATGCTGCCTGACCTCCTGAGTTCCTCAAGCACTTATGTTTTTCCTCTTCTCCTTGGACAGAAAGCAGGGAAGAACATCGACCACAAAGCTTTGCAGACACTGCCATCTTTGCTGTGCCTACTGGATAATGAATTACACCCACATGTCCATGAAGATTTAATCAAATAACCCACAAGATTCATGGAATAGCAAAGGTTTTTAAACCTTTTGGGTCTGTCACACCCAATAAGTACTTAATGTTCAAACATATATACTTCCATCTGGGTTCAGCTGTCGGTATATGGGGAGGATATTTCTGCTGGCTGATGATGTAGAATAGGGGAAAGCGGAATCTTGAACCAGGGGCTATCACCTTAGGGTATGGGGCGAGACATTTTGGGCTGAGATAAGGAGAAATTTGTTCAATGGGCCGAAGGAATTCTTGACCATAGCAAACTGCTGTGGACCAAATCATTGAATATATTTAACCAGAAGATGGACAGATATCCAGACACACAAGGGGATGCAGAGGATGCAGGAATACGGTGTTAGTATAAAAGATCAGCTATGATTGTATTGAATGGCCTACTGATTCCGATTTGTTTATGTTTCTATGGTAAATATAATGTATAAACATAGCAGCAGCCAACCATGCCCACCATATTCCATCCCTATGCCAATGGCTGGATATCTGGGAATAACCAGTAGGCCAAATGTATCTGACTCCATTCAGAGGTATTAAAACAAGAGCCTGTGGGCAGCACAGTGGCGCAGCGGTAAAGTTGCTGTTTTACAGTGCCAGAGACCCGGGTTTAATCCTGACTATGGGTGCTGTCTGTATGGAGTTTGGATATTCTCCCTGTGACTGCGAGGGTTTTCTCCGGGAACTTCGGTTTCCACCCACACTCCAAAGACGTCCAGGTTTGTAGGATAATTGACCGGTTAAAATTGTCCCTTGCGTGTAGAATAGTGTATGGGATGAATGTTGGTCGGCGTGGACTCGATGGGTCTGAGGGCCTGTTTACGTGCTGTATCTTTAAAATGTCTAAAGTCTAAAGTAAATAGATTTGTTCTCTGCCAAGCCAAAGCCTTTCCACTGGGGCAGTGCTGACAATAGGTTGTTGGGGTACGAGTGCTGGAGTGTTTAATCACCGTCAAAGTCATTTGGAACAATGGTTTCCAGAGCAGTGATTGAATTAGCTGAATGATTCACACACACAGTGGTGAATCTGTGGAATTCTCTGCCACAGAAAGTAGTTGAGGCCAGTTCATTCGCTATATTTAAGAGGGAGTTAGATGTGGCCCGTGTGGCTAAAGGGATCAGGGGCTATGTAGAGAAGGCAGGTACAGGATACTGAGTTGGATAATCAGCCATGATCATATTGAATGGCGGTGCAGGCTCGAAGGGCCGAATGGCCTACTCCTGCACCTATTTTCTATGTTTCTATGTTTCTATTCATGGAGCAAGCTGAGCTTGCATGTCAGAGGTCAAAACCCCAGTTGCATGTTGAGTGACTTCTGCCTTTGCTGCAAGGGTAGTTGAGGTGACTGAATGCACACAGTGACTTAGTCTGCAAGTGGTGATGTGGATCTTGCATTATGGAAAGGATGGAATTATGCAGTGTTTAGGTCTTAATATTGAAATCAAATTTAACAACCTTCCATTAACTCTTGACTGGACTTCAACGTGTAACTGGGACATCTCCCATTTGCTCTCCATCTTGTCCATCATTTGGAGCATTGTAAGCAGTTTTGGGCCATATATCTGAGGAGGGACGTGCTGGCACTGGAGAGAGTCCAGAGGAGGTTTACGAGAATTATCCCCCAATGACTAGGTTAACATATGATGTGTGTTTGATGACACTGGACCTGTACTCGCTAGAGTTTATATGTGTGAGGACCTCATTGAAACTTAACAAATAGTGGAAGGCCTGGATAGAGTGGACGCAGAGAGGAGTTTTCCACATATTGGGAGAGTCTAGAACCAGAGGGAATAGCCTCAGAATAAAAGGATACACATTTTGAAAGATGAGGAGGAATTTCTTCAGTCAGAGCATAACAAATTTGTGGAATTCATTGCCGCAGACGGCTTTGGAGGCCAACTCATTGAGTATTTTTGAGACGAGGATTAACAGATACTTGATAAGTAGGGGTGTCAGAGGTTGTGGGGTGAAGGCAGGAGAATGGGGTTGAGAGGGAAAGATAAATTAGCCATGATTGAATGGCAGAGTATACTCAATGGGCCGAATGCCCTACTTTTGCTCCTATGACTTATGAATCAAAAGTCACGATGTAGAATTTGGCTTACCGCTGTCTTCCATGTTCCATCAAGCCTTCCACCTTTTGTGGATAATGAGTTCCTTCCATCCCAGCTGTTAACTGGAACTGCTACGTCTGAGATCATTGTTTGAACTTGTGCAATGAAGAGGCAAGGGCCAAGGACAGGGTCAGTGCAGGCTTATAATGATCATAACACAAGGAAATTAAATAATGTACCAACCCTTCAAGGAAACACTGGAAGCATGAAAATTCCAGCTCATTTTTCCCACTGTTTTCTAAAATAGTTTCTAAGAACCTATTCAGGGCCTGAAGAAATTATTATACCAACAATCCCAACCCTTCTTCAGAAATTTATTTTAGCTAACTCATTTCATTTCTCATTTCTTAATTCTCTATTTGGAAATTGCCAATTGCACTGTTAACCTTGGCAATCTTATTAGTAATTTTTCCCGCAATGTGATTTTGTAAAAATATGACCCGACCCTTCCTTTTACTGTTCCAAACCTTTACATTATATCTTGTTACTATATATCTTGATACTTGAACCCTTTACCATAGTGAATAGTTTGCCCAATTCAGTTTTGTCTATTCCCTTTATGATCCTGACAGCTTCAATGAGATCACCCCATAGCCTACTTTTCCACAGATTAAACAGGTCCAGGAAGTCAGATGCAAGATTACAGCCTGAACCTGTAGTTTCTTGTGCCTTGTTTGCTTGTTGTCTTGTTTACAATTACTAGCTGAAATAATTCTGACTCATTACCCAAGCTGCCCAAGGAAGAATTTACCCCAATGAGTTTAGGAGCGGAATTAAAATACCCAGAGGATTAGCACAAACAAAAGAAGATTTAAGGTTGAAAGGCTGAGATGAAATCATTGCATTTTTAAGGAAATGTTGTTCAACTAAATTGTCAAAGAATGAAGCTGCCTTTGTTCATCCTTTCGAGATAAGCACACTTAAACCGAACACAATGGCAGCCAGCATTTAAGGATTACTGTATACTTGAGGGATAATGCTTTTTGTATTGAACAAGTTTCTCAATCTAACCATTGGAGCAATTGGAACTGTGACAACGTTTCCAATAAAGAATGCTGTTCAACATTTTTCACGTAAACAAACAATCTTTTGTGCTTAAATATAAAACTGCAATTTTTAAACTGGTTTGTGCAGGTGATTTCATGGTGCTACCGGTTGACTCATTGTATTCTATCAGGTACTTAAGTGAGGTGAAGTAACAGCAGCAAATGTTGCTTGGGTGTGATGAAGTCAGTAGAGTGAGCATAAATATCAGGTGACTATTTTTAACCTGTATGTTCAATACAATTCATATAGAAACATCTATGCACTTACCTTTGAATCTTGGTCCTTATTTTTGTTATCCAACCATTTTTCATCCTTTGCCAAATTCGACTTCAAGTGCCAAATAAAAAGATTAATTTGCAAAATCAATAAATAGGAATGTTGTGTTGAAAACTTTAATAAAAATTGCATTCAAATGTGGTTTATTTCAACCCTTATCCCCCTACAGCGATAAAGTGTTTTGAGAGGTTGGTTACAATGCATATCAAATCCTGCCTCAGTAAGGATCTAGATTCACTGTAATTTGCCTTCTGCCACAACAGAACACCAAGTCCGAAGAAGGGTTTCGGCCCGAAACGTTACCTATTTCCTTCGCTCCATAGATGCTGCTGCACCCGCTGAGCTTCTCCAGCATTTTTGTGTACCTTCGATTTTCTAGCATCTGCAGTTCCTTCTTGAACACCAAGGGATGTGATATTGCTGGCTCTTCACTCTGCACTGGACCACTTGGACAATGAGAACGAATACGTCAGGCTGTTGTTCATTGACTATAGCTGAGCGTTCAACACCATCATCCCTCTAAGCATCATCACAGAATTGGATCCCTGCTTGTCCCTTTGCAATTGGATCATCGATTTCCTCATCAACAGACTACAATTAATATGAATCGGTAACAACGCTTCCTCCGCAATAAACATTAACACAGGAGCACCTCAAGGCTATGGGTTTAGTCCACTGTTCTACTCTTTCTATGCCCATGGCTATGTAGCTAGATGTGTCTCTAATGTTATCTTTAAATTTGCTGACCATACCACCATTATTGGACAAATATTGGGTAATGATGCAAGATTACAGGAGGGAGATTGTGTCAGAACCACAATGCAAGGAAGACTTCAGGAAGGGAAAGCCGATGATCCATGAATTAGTCTTCATCAACGGGACGATGGTGAAAAGAATCCAAGAGTTTCAAGTTTCTGGATATGCATATCTCTGCAGACCTGTCCTTGGCCCAGCAAATTGATGTAATCACAAAGAAAGTTCATCAATAACACAACTTCCTTGGAAGATTCAGGAGATTTGTTACGTCGCTGAATACTCTATCAAATTTCCACAGGTGTACAGTGGAGAACATATTGACTGGTTGTGTCATGACCTGGTCTGGTAACTCAAACATCCAGGTAAGGAGGCTGCAGAAAGTGATGGACGTTGCTTGGTCCATCATGGGAACTGACCTCTCATCGATCGAAGAGATCCACAGACGGCACTGCCTGAAGTAGGCAGCTAATATCATCAAAGACCCACACCAACCTTTCATGCTCTCATCTTGCTACAGCCATTGGGAAGAATATACAGGAACCTGAAAACCATGACCTCCTGGTTCAAGAACAGCTTTTTCCCAGCAACCATGGATCTTGGACACTGCACAATATAACCATAACGCAAACTCATCAACGATCCACTATGGATTTGGTTTAGGTTTTACACTATTATGGAGAAACAAAAAAACTGCAAATGCTGGTTAACTCAAAATGAAACAAGGTGCTGGACGAATGCATCGGGTCAGGCAACATCTCTGGAGCAGTGTCCCAGCTCAAAACGTCACCTATTCATGTTCTCCTGTGATGCTGCTTGACCCGCTGAGTTACTCTAGCACGTTGTATCATTTTGCACTGTTATGGTATCATTATCTATTATAACTGATTGACTGATTTATTATATTATTTATTGTTGTATATTTATGTGTGTGTTATTATGTTAATGGTCCTGTAAAGCTGCAGCTGCTAAGATTGTTACTGTTCTACAGCTGGGACATATGACAAGTAAACATTCTTGATTCATGACACAACTGAGACGAGGAAATTTTTGAAATAATGCTTAACTTCATCTTTTAATCATCACCCAGACAAGGTTCATATTTATTTTCTTAATCAATCTTTATTAAACATTGGTGCACAGGATCAGGTTGGGAACAACAGAATAAGGAGACTTTGAGTTTTTACAGTGGATGCCCATTCCGTTCATGAGGGTAGAGCTGTTACATTACTCCCTGTCACATTTGAATGTCATTTGAAATCCAAATGAAATTTACACAGGCATTTCAAATGTAAATTGACTCTGTTAATCCAGGTGAATTGATAGGTGGGAGATTTGAGCTTTACTGCACACCTGATAAGATTGTTTGTGATTAATCAACTTTTTTATAGCCAGTAAAATGCAAAGTTCATCAGTCAATTACTCTTGAAGATAGACACAAAATGCTGGAGTAACTCAGCGGGACAGGCAGCATCTCCAGAGAGAAGGAATGGGTGACGTTTCGGGTCGAGACCCTTCTTCAGACTCTGATTCGGGTCTCAAGAAGGGTCTCGACCCGAAACGTCACCCATTCCTTCTCTCCAGAGATGTTGCCTGTCCCGCAGAGTTACTCCAGCGTTTTGTGTCTACCTTCAGTTTAAACCAGCATCTGGAGTTCTTTCCTACAGTCAATTACTCTCTCCTTCTCCTCAAACCCTGCTCATTTTTTCATTCAGTCCATTTCTCTTCTGGATGCATGCACCCCAGAATGACAAAAGCATCTTTGCAAATTGAGAACAATTTTTTTTCACTAACAGCAATTTACAAAAAGGAGTAGTATTGAAGGGCAAAAACCACTGTCTGACCCGCTGAGTATCCCCTGGCATTTTCTAGTTTTTATTACAAATAAATAAATATTCTGATATCGGAAGAAAATAAAAAATGCTGATTGTAATTTATATTTGCTTCTCGTTGGGAAATCAGGTTGTAATAAGACAGAAGACCTAAAGAAAGTCCTGAACTAAGCGTCAAAACCCCAAAAGGCCATCGGGCTGAAGCAGAAATAATAATATTGTCTCAAAAGATGTTACTACACACACAAAGGTACACAAAATTGCTGGAGAAACTCAAGCAGCAAGGAGCGAAGGAAATAGGCAACGTTTCGGGCCGAAACGTTGCCTACTGCTGCACACACCTTCGATTTTCCAGCATCTGCAGTTCCTTCTTGAAGAAACTACACACACAATGTGCACAAAGTGTCTAGGAAGGAACTACACACAAAATGTGTAGGAAAGACCAACACGTAATAACGTTTGTATAAGCTTAGAATTAACAATACTCACACCACTTTCTAGAGGAGAAATCAAGAGTGTTTTGTTGTCATGTCTCGAAACGGGAAAATGTAATTCTTCAAATAAATGATGAAATGTATTATCCTTCTGTGGCCTAATAAGAATGCTATATATGAATGGCAAATATAGGATGTGATGCGGGGGAGGAGGGATAAAGGCAAATTAAAGTTTAAAATTGGTGAAATATGCTCTGACCAAGACGTATAAATTGTCAAAATAAAAGACAAAAGTTTGGCTTATGTAGTTCAGGATGCATAGTAAACACAAGTATTAAAGCTCAAGTAAGGGGCTCTAAGGGGCTCTAAGGGGCTTTCTTTTCCCAACACCCTTGCACTTCACGACTCTCTTGCACTTTCTTTACTTTCCTTACTTCTACCTTTTTCTTAAAGCTCAAAAAAAATGAAGCGGTACAAAAAATGTATTAAGATATATGTGTTGTGTAGTATTGTAATTTACCGTACTTCTAATAAAAAAAAAAAATAAATAAAAAATAAATAAATAAATAAAGCTCAAGTAAATAGTCCCCGACTGTGAGGATTGCTGGTCCACTTCATCCATTTGGATGAAAGTGATCAGAGTGGTAGTTTGTGCATTTGTGGGGTACAATTCAAGGTCTCTGGAGAGAAGGAATATTGTGGGGTACACTCAGCATCTCTGGAGAGAAGGAATGGGCGATGTTTCCGGTTGAGAACCTTCTGCAGACTGAAGGAATGGGTGACGTTTCAGCCGAGACCCCTCTTCAGGCTGAAGAAGGGTCTTGTTCCAAAACATCACCCATTCCTTCTCTCCAGAGATGCTGCCTATCCCACTGAGTTACTCCAGCATTTTATGTTTATCTTCGGTTTAAACCAGCATCTGCTGTTTCTTCCTACACGATTGCATTAACATCTCTGGAGGTAGTTCCTCCTCAGGCAGCAATGCAGAAAGAGTCAGCAGTGAGAGAGAGAGAGAGAGAGAGAGGCTACTCTGCTTATTGGCTGCTGGCAGACGAGGCAAGTTGGCCCTGCAACAATCTAGGTCAGTGGTGCAACAATCCAGCCATTGTGGACAGGAAGCGCTGCCTGCCAGGAAGCAAAGTTACAAATCACAGGTTCAAAGTATTGGCCTGTGTAAATAAACAAGGTGGATTTCAAAGCAAGAGGGCCCTCTGGCTCTAATGCCAAACTGCTCTGTGAATTAATATAAATGCAGCATAAAATGTAGCATTTTCATTAACAGGATGTCTACTGAAAGCCGTGCGCCGTAAAATGACCTTGGTTGCTCTATATTTGTACTGTACATTTAGATTTCATGGATAATTTACTTAAAACTATTTTCCCTTGAAAGTAATTTAAGTCATTAGTGGAAAGGATGTTTCTGTTACACGACCGAGTTTCAAGCAGTTACACTTCAATATGTTTTACCTTCAGAAAAGCACTTACAGCAGCCTTTGGGCAAAAAGATTATTTTGTAGGAGACATAAAGTGAATGGTAGGCTCCCAGGCCAACAATAAGCACATTGACTTAAATAATAATTTCCTTGCAAAATATCCATGTACCTCAATGGACATTGTTTGGTCTCTGATAATGAGCACCCAAGGCAGCAGTTTGTAATTTGTAGCAGTAATAATGCATATTATCAATAATGATGCATTAATTAATCACATTCATAGTTAATAAGTGAACATGCAGCAGCAGGTCAGGCAGATAATTATGTAGTTACGTAATGGTCTCATTGGCATTCAACAGAAAATGCAAAACAATTGGTCTATATGAATGATTATACCAATTATGGCAAAATCATCTGGCTCCAAAGAAGCAAGTTCCTCTCTGAACAGAAGGAGTTTTTTCGAATAACCTAACTCAGGAGAGCGAGGTGGTGAACAGAAATTATCCAGAGGAAATAGTTGTGCCACATGGGTGATAAAGGAGAATTGTTACCTTCTCCACACATAATCCAGCCCATGAGCCAGTAGTTTCATTACATCTTCAGAAGACAGAAGGAGATTGTGGGAGCGAAAGGAACAGTGGTTAATGCAGCAAAGCAACTTGGCTGAATCGCTCTGCTGGAATTCAAACACTAAGCAAATTCAACCTCAGCTGCAGGGCACATATATCCAGAACCACCGCTACAAATTGATAGAACTGTAAACCTAGGAGTGCTGTGGGTTAACGAGGAGCCATTAACAGAAGTTACAACTTAACTGTTTCACAGGAATGACCTGCATATCAGCATTATTTTTTTCATTCTGCAATGTTTAGTTTAGTTTAAAGATACAGCATGGAAACAGTCCATTCGGCCCACCGAGTCCACGTCGACTATTGATCACTCCGTACACTAGTTCTATGTTATCCTGCTTTCGCATCTTAGATTTTACACTTTATAGAAGCCAATTAACCTACATACCGGCACACCTTTGGAATGCGGGAGGAGCCCGGAGCACCTGAAAAAACCCCAAGTAATCACAGGGAGAACGTACAACCTCTGCACAGACAGCGTCACAGTAGTCAGGATCGAACCCGGATCTACCGCTGCGCCACTGTGCCGTACCTATGTTATTCAGAATGTACAGTACGTTATTCCAGTCCTTAACACAGAATTAATTTTGAAGCGTTATGCAGCTGAATTTGGCAGCTAATTTGTACATGGCAAGTTTCCAAGAAGGGTCCCGGTCCAAAATGTTATCTGTCCATTTTCCTCCACAGATGCTGCCTGACCCGTTGAGTTCCTCCAGCAGTTTGCTTTGCATTAAAGTTTCCAGCATTTGCATTTCCACAAATTAATTTGTTTCAATGTTTTTGAGAACAAATATTGAGCAGGAGTATTGCTGTTTATCGTTGATCCATATGGTGTGATCTTTTAAATGTACCTGAACTGAAGGGCTCAGCTATAGTGTCTCATGCAGTTCAAAGCATTGCTATCACTCTAATATTTGTAGGCATTCCTCAGTTGGTTGCTATTTCAGCGCTTTAGTGCAAACCGCAGTTCTGAGTGATATTCCAGGCATCCCACTGCACAGTTCGAGGGTGGGCAGAGGAATGTGTCTGTAGACTGCTGACATGAATACACACTACTCGCCAAACCAACATGCAGGAGACAGTGAAATTGCTGATGCAAGTGAATGCTGACCTACAAGCACTTTATTAACAACAGAACTTAAAGGTAATCTGTGGGTATTTTTGCAACAGGTTTTAGCGCATTATTTATGAAAGTAACATTTAAAATATGTACCGATTACTATTACACTGCAGATGCAGCAAGGCCCATAAGTTCATAAGTTACAGGGGCAAAATTAGGCCATTTGCCCGTCTGTGGCAATGAATTCCCGCTCTGACTAAATAAATCCCTCTTCATCTCCTTTTTAAAGGTACGTCCTTTTATTCTGAGGCTATGGTCTCTGGTCCTAGACTCTCCCACTAATGGAAACATCTTCTCCACATCCACTCTATCCAGGCCTTTCACTATTCGGTAAGTTTTACTCAAGTTACAGAGATAGGTTGAATAAGTTAGGTCTTTATTCTCTGGAGCACAGAAGGTTAAGGGGGGACTTGATAGAGGTCTTTAAAATGATAAGAGGGATAGACAGAGTTGATGTGGACAAGCTTTTCCCTTTGAGAATAGGGAAGATTCAAACAAGAGGACATGACTTCAGATGTTTAGGGGTAATATGAGGGGGAACTTCTTTACTCAGAGAGTGGTGGCGGTGTGGAATGAGCTTCCAGTGGAAGTGGTGGAGGCAGGTTCATTGGTATCATTTAAAAATAAATTGGATAAGCATATGGATGAGAAGGGAATGGAGGGTTATGGTATGAGTGCAGGCAGGTGGGACTAAGGGGAAAAAAAGTTGTTCGGCACGGACTTGTAGGGCCGAGATGGCCTGTTTCCGTACTGTAATTGTTATATGGTTAAGTAGTAAGTAGTGTAAGCCAACATTTTATGCCTGATCAAGACAATTTTACATAAATATGGTGTGACTTCAATTGCATTGAGGATCATGCTTTACTGAGTCATTGAAACCCACTGTATATAGATATAGGTGGCAGAGCCAGAATTTATTCTCTGCCCCAAATTGCTCTTGAGAAGGAGCTTGACCTTCTTGGATCTCTGCAGCCTATCTCGATGGCAGTGAGCAGAGTATTGGTGAATAAATTATAATCCCTGTCAGCAACATCTTCGATCACGTGTTCATTACTGAGGTGCAGCAAGTTGCCAGTCTTCTTGCGTATGGCGTGCACAGCCTAACGTTGTGGGCCAACTTGTTTTATTTGATCTTATTTGATTGTGCACACCAGGTTGATTGCATTCGTTGAAACGGGGCAGACCACGTGAAGGTTGCAATCTCCCCATCACCCCAAGTTGCCAGTAATAAGACTTGAAGTAAGTGATCCATTTTTCACATTATTGGGAAGATGCCAATGTTGCAGAGGTGGAAGTGGTACAATGACAGATGCAACTGGCTCTTGTACACAGAGTCATACAGCATGCAAATAGGCCCTTTGGCCCAACTTGTCACGGCCGACCAAAGTGCCCCATCTACACTAGTTCCATTTCCCCATGTTTGGCTCGTATCCCTCTAAATATTTCCAATCCTTGTACCAGTCTAAATGTCTTTTAAATGATGTTATAGAAGCTGATCAATTATCTCCTCTGGTAGCTTGTTCCATGTGTCTACCACCCTCTATATTAAATGGTTTCCCCTCGGGTCTCTATTAAATCTTTTCTTTCTCACCTTAAACCAAAGTCACCTGGTTCATGATTCCCCTACTCTGGGGAATCAGTGCAATCACCCTGTCTATCCCCTTGTGATCTTAAATGGCTCTTTAAGATCACCCCTAGGCTCTTGCACCCTGAGGAATAAAATCTCTCCGCAACCTCTCCCTGCAGCTCAGGCCCTCAAGTCCTAGCAACATGCTTGTAAATCTTCTCTGCAATCTTTCCAGTTTAACAAAATCCTTCCTGTAGCTGGCTGACCGAAACTGAACACAACACTCCAAATGCAAGCTTACGAACATGTTCTAGGGTATTTTCTGGTCCCAAAGCTTTGGTAGCATCCGGTGCCCTCATTTGTTTCATTCTATAGAGAAGAAATGAATTGACCTAATAAAAGACTGTCATCTGTGATGACAGGAAGCACAAGACGAAGTCAAGCTAGATCATCTGCTCAGCTCTTTTAGACAAGGAGGTTTCAAATGCTTTGTCACTCATGTGCTAGCCCCTGTCATTGTTGAGGAAGATGGTGGCCTCACAGCCCCATTGTTGAGGAAGATGGTGGCCTCACAGCCCCATTGTTGAGGAAGATGGTGGCCTCAAAGCCCCATTGTTGAGGAAGATGGTGGCCTCAGAGCCCCATTGTTGAGGATGATGGTGGCCTCAAAGCCCCATTGTTGAGGAAGATGGTGGCCTCAGAGCCCCATTGTTGAGGAAGATGGTGGCCTCACAGCCCCATTGTTGAGGAAGATGGTGGCCTCAGAGCCCCATTGTTGAGGAAGATGGTGGCCTCAAAGCCCCATTGTTGAGGAAGATGGTGGCCTCAGAGCCCCATCTTTTTGCTTTAATTGTTCACCACCGTTTTGTACTTGGAACTTCTTGGTAAATTGGACGTCATAGAGTCCAACAGAGGGAAATTGATCTTGTTAAGATCTCCCAACATTGGGTATTTGGCTGCTGAACCCTGTGCGCAGAATATACAGCCATCTTTAGTCCGGAGAGGATCATACAGATAAAGGAATAAATAAGATATATTCCTATCATTAGTGAATTTCAATTTATTTCATGCTTTTGCTTATTTAGTAGTGCTTTCAGCAATCTATCTTTAGGGAAAAATAGATATAATCGTTTTTAAATATTCATATATTTCTGAACTATGAAAGCAAGCAAAGCCTTTGGAGTGGTCTTTCCCAGTGTACCTTTGTAATCCATTCCACAACTCGGGTTTCAGTGGGCAACCAAGCCAGGGCTCTGCATCTCAAGGAGGCTTGGGATGATCTCTGATGGTGTTTGCAAATACCATGCTCAGGCCAGCGATATCTGGACCATTATATTATTTTCTGCAGTGTTACACCCAGAAAGGTAGCTATGGTGATGGGTCACTATGATTGAACAGAGATGATCATGATAGGTCACTATGAATGACCAGAGAAGTGCCGATATGATCATCCATCCACTCACTTATGAATGCACTGCTGGGTTTACATTTGATGGTACTCGAGCAGAGGAAAGTCAATTCTGATGAACACTGTGCAATAAAAAACCTGTGCCACTTTGCACGATGTTCCTGGAAGTTTTCAAAGCTGTTAGAAAAAAATATCAGCAAAAGCCAAAACCTGCAGTACTGTTATTGTTGCATTTGCATTAAATCTTCAAAGTCAGTGACCTAGAAATGCAATATCCCCCAGACAGCCAGATTTCCTGATACACTGTTTACTTTTGCTATAAGACTAACATCCATCAGTTGTCAGGAATACTGATCAGTCTGTACCACTGACAGGTACAGATTGACAGAACAGAAGTGTACATATTAAATGCACGCCAAGCTTCCAATCCAGGCTATTTTCCACTGGATACCGTGCACAGTTGAAAGGCATTGCAAGGTCAAAAGCCAGGAAACATTCTGAGCAAAGAATATTTTCATTGTTTGTTCACTGAAATGTATATAATGAAATCCTTTAAAAAGTGTCCATTTGTTATTATTCAAATATACATTTTTTTCTAATTGCCATATCAAATTCAGCATTAACCTGGTACAGTTTTGTTTTCATTAGGAAAATCATTTGAAATAAAAATTGTCAACCTAGTCACCTTTGCCAGTATTTGCAGTTGGTATGTAACATGAATATATCCATTTTACTTTGATAAACCCAGTGTCATGGATAACTGTAAAATCACATTTAGATCAAATATTCAATTCAACACGATTTTTTAAATTGTTCTCGCTTATTATTAAAAGGAAAACGTTTTAAAGAAGAGCATTAACATTAAGAACATTTTCTCAGCCAGAAGCAAATTGATCTCAACCTGGTTTCCTTTTATTAGATTTTAAAATAATTCAGTATAACTTTTCAGATTTAAACATATTTAAATATGTATAAAACTTTTGTAAGTGAGTGCGGCGATTGTGATATTGTTCTTCCAGCAGTTTGTTTTTGCTCCTAGTTGTATCTAGTTTTGTAATTATTTCTGTAGCTATTATATAGGAGGGTTGCTCCCTGCTGGTTGAATGGGGAATGTGCCAGAGTGTCAGGAAGATCCCAGGATTCGGATACCCATTCATCTATGATCACAAAAATGTGAGTTAATACACGGTGCCATGTCCAGCCTCAGGAGAAAAGCCATTGTTCCTCATTGGTGCTATCTGGTCATTAACACTGTGACCAGATACCAAATATCAAATATCAAACCAAATACCAAACGTGCTGTGTTGCCACCATAAATCAGACTTGCCACCATGGACTACATCTACCTTTCACGCTGCCTCAGAAAAGCAGCCAACAAAGCAGACTTGTTTCATCCCGGCCATTCCTTCCTCTCCTTGCTACCGTCTGGCAGAAGGTACAGAAGCTTGAAAGAACACACTACCAGACTCAGGAACAGCTTCTTCTCCTCCATTATCAGGCTTGTGAAAGGTCCTTCTATAAGGTAGGGGTAGTGCTTGATTCACCTCTACCCTATTGAGGACATTGAAATTTGTTTAAGGAAGTGTAGCACTATAATGCGCTATGATGCTAAGGAATATATGCTGCACTCTGAATCTTCCCTTTTGCTTTATCTATTGTACTTTGAACAGCTTGTGACTGTGTGCGGTACTATATATCTGATCTGTTTGGATAGTTAGTAAAACAAAGCTTTTCACTGTACCTCAGTACACGTGCCAACAATAAACCTAAACCTAATATGATTTGCCTTAATATAACATCTTCTCGTCTATTTTAGACTTTCGCTTAATGCTTTCCAGCTAATTCAACTGTAATTGCCTTTGCAACATCAGAAATAAACAGCAAATTTTGACTGCAGCAAGCTCCCACGCACGGCAATGTGACGATGACCAGGCAACATTAATTAGAGCACCAGGTCCAAATTATGGTGGACTTTTGTGCAGTCTCGATGCCATGGGCACTGTGACTGCTGTTCTGTGAACTGCTGCCTGGGGAGAACGATCTTTGATATCCATAGCACTGATTTTCTTATGGCAATGTTTCTGTTGTTTGGTGACCAGCTGATGCAGGCAACTGAATGGATTTGGCAGTTTTCAGTCTGGTGTTAATCATCACATCATGGGTGATGGGTGGTGGGGATAGCTTTGAAGGGAAATCCAGTGTGTGGATGCTTCATCGCACACTCCATCACTGGCATCGTGCAGAGGATCCCAGCGGGCCGCTCAGCAAAAATTCCTATTGGGCTGCAGTGTGTTGGTAGCAAGCCAGCGGGCTGGCCACAGAACATCCCACACGGCCAAACACAAGATCTGGTGATAGACACAAAATGCTGGAGTAACTCAGCGGGACAGGCAGCGTCCCTGGAGAGATGGAATGGGTGATGTTTCGGGTCGAGACCCTTCTTCAGACAGGCACCATCCCCAGAGATGCTGCCTGTCCCTCTGAGTTACCAGTAAACCAGCATCTGCAGTTCCTTCCTACCCAAGATCTGGTGGGCCATGGATGGTAGGGGGGGAAGCAGCCGAGCAGGTCCTGCTCATCGCCGAAGTCCATAGACCAGGAGGAAGGACCGACGATATTGGCAGACGTGACGGGTGAGGGACAAGTCTGGTGGGAGAGGAACCAGGCTCTGGTCTACCACACCCTCAAGGTCGGCTGCAGGAACCATCCCCGGGGCACAAATGAGGACTGGTACACGTCCCAAGGGGGTCGATCCACGAGTCCAAGGAAGATGACGGCTGGAGGTCCACAGCAGCCTGAGGCTTCCCTGGAACAGGTACCACTCGTAACAGCTAGAGCAACTAAAAATGGTGCCAAACCATAGCACACTTGCATGTGGACTCGTTTCTGTACACTTTACTAAGACGGTGGGTTGTGCTGAGGTATGGCAATACTGGACTGTTTATGACATTAATTTCACTGTGTATTTGCACGTGACAATAAAGCACCAATGAACTATTGAAGTTGATACATCAGAGTATACCGTGTGGGTGGCCAAACTACAAGCAGGAGAGCACAGCTGTGGGATCTGGAGGAAGGGAAAGCCCTGAAAAGAGGTTGCTGGAAAGCGTAGACCTTCCTCAGCTTCACTGAGGAGGAACGAGAAGAGAACTCAGAGTGCCAGTTATAAAACTGTGGAAATCAAGCAAGACGATTTATTAGATATTGGGAAAGCTATCACCATGAGAGTACATGGGATTCTGTTTCCCACAATTATTTTCTTGTGCATGGATTGGTCCAGGATGTGGCCACTATACGCAGCTCCATGGATACCCCACAGCCTGGACCTCCCACGAATAATCTATAGTTGATTTACACTCACTGATCCTGCACAATGTCCAGACTGCCAAAGCTGATGCAGACAAATGCTGGACAGTTGCTGGAAGTTGGGACTTCGCTGCTGGACAAGAGGAATCCAGCATTGGAGCATTGTTGCAATGACAGCTGCAAAGGGGGGGAACCTATTATATGAACTTGGATCAGTGCATTCCCAGTGTGTGACAGTGGAGTCCTGAACTTCCTGACAACTGCATGGGGAAATATGCACGATATTTTTCTTTTATATCGTGAACTTTAAATAGTAAAATTATCTTTGAGCAGAGAATTTTTTTCTATCATATAGATGATAATTTTAAATCCGGTTTTACAGTCCCCCTATCTATTGTTATCGTGCATTAAACTGTTAAATACAACATCCTCCACATTGCGAAACTAGTGTAATTGTTAAAGTCGCATACATTCAAGTGTCAAATTGCTTTAATGAGCGATTTGTCATTTTTCAGATGACTTTCTTATGCTACCCGGAGAATAGAAATGATAGATCACAACAATTACTGTGTATGTGTTTGGAATGTATCTTACACACATTAATTAAATGACATATATTTTTGGGCAGCACAGTGGCACAGATGGTAGAGTCGCTGCATCACAGCACCAGAGACCTGGGTTCGATCCTAATCTCGGGTGCTATCTGTATGGAGATTGCATGTTTTCCCTGTGACTGCATGGGTTTCTTCCAGGTGCTCCGGTTTCCTCTCGCATCCCAAAGATCCTGGGTTTCTAGGTTAATTGACCTCAATAAAATTGTCACTGGTGTGTAGGGAGTGGGTGCGAAAGTGGGACAATATAAAACTAGTGTGTAGGAGAGAGTAATGGTCGGCATGGACTCGATGGTTCAAAATGGACTCGATGGATCAAAGGGCCTATTCCCATGGTGCATCTGTAAAACTAAAATTCAAATTGAAAGTATGTGGAAAATTACTCCAGATGTTGAAATGAACCCTTCTCAAGAATATATTCCTGTGGTCTTCATCAGTTGGAAGAAGAGTCTCGACCTGAAACCTCACTAATCCATATTCTACACAGATGCTGCCTGACCTATTGCGTGCCTAACATAGACACAAAAAGCTGTAGTAACTCAGCGGGTCAGCCAACATCCCTGGAGAAAAGGAATAGGTGACTTTTCGGGTCAAGACCTTTCTTCAGACTGAGAGTCAGTGGAAAGTCAGACCTGAAGAAGGGTCTCGACCCGAAGCGTCACCTATTCCTTTTCTTCAGAGTTGCAGTCTGACCCGCTGAGTTACTCCAGCTTTTTGTGTCTATCTTTGGTTTGAACCAGCATCTGCAGTATCTTCGTACACAGCTGAGTGCCTTATTTTGAAAACCAGCATCTGCTGTTCCTTGTGTCTCCATTTTCTCCATGGCACTTTCTACAGTTAATATTAAAAAATAATAAAAGTAAAAAAACCCAAGAAGGCTTGAAAATCTAGTTTTGCCATATATCTTTGAAAGCCATAACCTAGCGAGAACA
Source organism: Leucoraja erinaceus (assembly GCF_028641065.1). NCBI lineage: Eukaryota > Metazoa > Chordata > Chondrichthyes > Rajiformes > Rajidae > Leucoraja > Leucoraja erinaceus. The sequence continues at coordinate 50,857,224 of NC_073384.1, read as the reverse complement.
GATTGTAACAGCTCACTGTCTACCTATAAGAGTGCACTCAGCATTCTCCTTTCCTGCTGCACCCATGGGAAAGGACAACTTCAATGACTCCTGTTAATATTTTCTTATCAAAGGTGTGAACTGAAATGGGATTAGGCTGTTGACTCCAAAATTAGTTTAATCTAATATCCTGCACTGCCAAATTAGTGTAAATATTGAAGATAGAGGGGGAGGGAGTGTGATGTGTGGGAATCAAGTAGGCAACAAGGATTGCATTGATTTGTTTAAGGATTAGTTTTAAAACTGTGTGTGGATTAAAGGCAGGAAGTAAACAAAGTTTAATTGTGTTTTCCAGAAAAACATCACATTGAAATGTTAAGAAGATGTGTCGTCTTAGGCTAATTCTTCATTGTTTTTGGTGAGGCAAAGCTATTGAAATTGCTTTTCGCTTAATTTAGGCGTATATTCCTTGGAGCGCAGGAGGATGAGGGATGATCTTAGAGAGAGGTGTATAAGATCATGACAGGAATAGATTGCGCAAATGCACAGAATCATTTGCCTCAGAGTAGGGGAATCAAGAACCAGAGGACATAGGTTTAAGGTGGGGTGGGGTGGGGGGAATATTTAATAGGAACTTGAGAGGTTAGGTGGGTTTATGAAACAAGCTGCCAGAGGAGGTAGTTGAGGCAGGTACTATTACAATGTTTAAAAAAAACATTTGGACAGGTACATGGATAGTGAATTAAACTAATTATGGAGTCAGCAGCCTAATCCCGTTTCAGTTCACACCTTTGATAAGAAAATATTAACAGGAGTCATTGAAGTTGTCCTTTCCCATGGGTGCAGCAGGAACGGAGAATGCCGAGTGCACTCTTATAGGTAGACAGTGAGCAGTTACAATCTGTTCTCGCTGGGTTATGGCTTTCAAAGATATATGGCCAAACTGGATTTTCAAGCCCCCAACATATTCTTGGACAATATAGACATGAGGAACTGCAAAAAAAATGTTTTCAAAAAAAGACACAAAGTGCTGCAGTAACTCAGCAGCTCAGGTTGCATCTCCGGAGAACATAGATAGATTATGTCTCGGGTTGGGACACTTCTTCAGACTGATGAGGTCCACAGGAATATTTTCTTGGAAAATATTTTGTGGCTGTTGTGCTTTTATTTTGTTTATTCATTCACAGGATGGGAAAGATGCTGACATTCATTGTTTATTTCTCATTGGGTCTGACAAATAGAGTTAGTGATGAACAGACCTACATGACCATTGGAGGGGCCTAGTAATGTTGGATTTGCAAAACACAATGGCTGATGTTTAACAATTCTATCAATTCTAACTTCAATATTATTACTTTTTAGAATTTTTTTTTTGTCAAACTGATAGTTTAATCTTTCCGGTTTTTTACTTGGAACATAGAACTGGAAAATACAGCACTGGAAATGACCCTTCGTCCACAAAGTCTGTGCTGAACATGATGCGAAGACCAACCCTTGTCTGCCTGCACTTCACTTGACTCCATGGAAATCAAAGGGCAGTTTTGAAAAAATTATGCCAATGTTACTTTTAAACCAGTGCACAAAGTAGTGATCTACAGCAAAGAATGTAGGCCCCAGTCAATCGGTGACCAGATATTATCTGAAAAGTAGCTTACACTTATATTCAATATACCCGAGATATAAGTATTAACATTGGGGTAGCACTTTGTCACATTAGATGCCAGTAACAATTGCAAAAATCCTGTTGACAAGAATGTTTACTTATGTGAAATCAGTGAGTGATTTATTTTCCACAGCTGACATAATGCCTACTTAAAAGGAAGATTGATTAAAAGGAACATTTGCCCTTGTCATTGGCTTGCTCATATCAACAGACCTCAATTGGGGAGAATTGTTTGCATGGTTCAGCAATATACAATATCGCTAATAATTGCTTGCATATGCAACCATTTGAACAAGTTTGCCTTCCAATCAGTGTTGCAGTCATCTGGAACATATTTATATGTTTCCAACATATGTCATATAAAAAGTTAAGGCAACATCAAGAAGCATGATATATGTGGTAAAATGAATTTGTTTTTCTGTATAGTTGTTTGCAGGATGGAGCCAGTGTTTTGACATATTGTCTATTGCTGATTGGCTTCTCTCTACCATCAACTAGTGCGGGGTCCTGAGCTACCATCTGCCTTGTTGGGGACCCTCATACTATCTTTGATTGGACTTTACTGGACTACTAAACCTTATTCATGTTTTTCCCTTTATCATGTACCTGTATACTGTGAATGACTCGGATGTAATCATGTATTGCCTTTCTGCTGACTTGTTTACACTGTACCTCGGTACATCTGACAATAAACCTACCTCAAGTAAGGAGGCAGTTAAGAGGTAACCATGTTGATTGATCGGGTCACAAACAGGTCTATCCAGGTAAAAGTGGCAGATTTTCTAGCCCTAGTGAAGCAGATTAGTGAACCAGATGGATTTATATGGCAATCTATTAGTGTTGTGCTTTACATAAACTGTGGTCTAATATACAGATTAAGAAAGAAGTCTAGAGCTTCAATTACAACCCTCTGTAGCTCAAAATAAACAGGATATTCATCAGTAGAGCCAAAAAAGGGTTGGGGGAGTAAAGCTGCTCTGGGGACCAGCGTTCCTCCACTTGGCCCCATGAAAAAAACCTTTGTCTGAGCACGTCCAGAAAACATAGCATTGAAATGCTCAAAAGACGTGTAGTGTTTTGACTAGTGACTAATTAGTGTAGTGACTAATTCTTCTTTGTTTTTGGAGAGGTGAAGCCATCAAAAATGCTTTTAACTTAACTTAAAGTAAGAAAATTCAACTCACCAACATATTCTTAGAAAGCAGGAACTGCAGGTAGGTCTAGTGTAGATGGGGCATCTTGGTCGACATGAGCAGGTTAGGCTGAAGGGCCTGTTTCCATGATATACGACTCTACTACATTTCATGAATTCCATATTTGCAAGCAATTGGTTGGATATCATGACTTGGAGTCGTCTTAACTTACTCTAGCTAAATGTTAGCTAAGATTTGGGAAATGTTTGTTTATACCCTAAACTGAACTCGCTTTCAAAGTGGTGAATGAACTGAAGAGTTGCACAATATTCTGATTCTCTGACATTCACAAGCATGCAGAAATAATTAATAAATGAACACAGCTTGATTAATAAAATATTTTAAATAATTCAAATTAAAACATGACAACAAATGACAATTAAATACCACAAAATTCTGAAAGAGGTATTATTTTTGCACTATTATTGTCTATTTATTTGTATGTTTTATACTGAACCTTTTTGTTTATTATGGATGAATCTGACATTATACATGGATAGGACAGGTAAAGAGGGATATGGGCCAAAAGCAGGCATTAGGGACTAGTGTAGATGGGGCACGTTGATTGGTGTGGACAAGTTGGGTCGGAGGGCCTGTTTCCACGCTGTATGACTCTATGGGTTTTACAGAGTACTATGTTTACATATCTATTACGCTGCTGCAAGTAAGAATATCATTGTTCCGTTTCAAGACATATGACAATAAAACACTCTTGACTCTTGAAATGGATGGAAACTTCAAACTGCCTGTGATTTACTTCTTCCCTTCATTCAGAATATACATTCTGAAGATAGGCCAGGCCTAACCTGGCAAACGTGCAAGTGCAACTATAAGAAACTTGAGGAGATTCACGCTGCAGCTCCGTGCAGATTTAAAATGACGTAAATGATCAACTATTGGAGAAGCTTGAGATTTCCACAATTTGTTACAGTACCAATTCTCCTCCACTAATGGAGGCAAGTGCTGGCTGTTCTATGCTGAACCAACAACTATTTAATTGAAATTTCAGGCCATTAAGTTCAATACAGTAACTTTGTTGTATCACATAAACAACAATTCATACGCATTTGCCAAAACTGCTTTACTTTCTCCATCAACATCACTAAGAAGTTGCATTTTTTCCACTCTGGGGAAAACAGCTCTTCGAAGGACTTCTTGAAATCGGAAGTTAAGAGTCATCTGAAAGTTCCTTGCAGAACAATCGCTCAGTTTGTGGAGATGGTTGATGTCTGCTGCTGTAAATCACTTGGCTATTTGAATATTGCTGGTTATATTGAAGCTTCAGGGAGCGCATTCGGCTGTAACAATTTCAAGCAAAGTTGTACTATTGTATGTTGCAAAGCTAGCCATGAAGCTATGAAGAATTATTTGTTATTACAAAGCATCTCCCTCCGTATACATGATAGCAATCCAAGCAGAGCCACCTGAGATCACAATTACAGTGTAAAGCTGACAATTATACATTAATTACATTAAGAAATTAATATTACGGTTTGGAGTTATTGTAATTAAGCAATAGAAAATTACAAAATTGTCAGTTATTTGTATATTGCCATGTGCCAAAATCTGATTTGGCACAAAATGAATATGGTTATTGAAAGAGTATATCATTCCAAGAAACTGTGCTCCCTTTGACTCCCTTGAGATATAAGTTGTTTACTAATTCATGTGGCTGTAAACTATTTCCATCTATCAGAAGCAGCTTGTAATTCTGCCTTTTAAACAATCTGGATACTGTCGAGCAGAAAGATTTATTTATACTGGGAATACACACTTAGATCATCTGTGGGCCTTTTGCCTAGTGGGGAATGTAAGAATATTCATAAAGTTAAATATCTCCTCTCCCCAACCACCCCAATGCAAAAAATAAATCAGTTCACAGTGTTCAATTAACCAATAGAATACACACTCATGTTTTGCCACTGACGAGGGAATGAAAAAAACATTCATAGACTTCTTGGTCACCAAGTTGAAATCATCTGCTCCGCCACCTCTACTCTGCCCCTCATACAAAGCCTCTCCTTTACTCTCCATCTGAACTTCTCTTTACGTTTCCCACAACCATTACCATCAACTCCCCCCCCCAGTGTTTTTAATGTTTCTCTGATGCTCTCCCACTGCTCCAGTCCTCCCTGAGCTTATCTTGTCAACGTGAACCACCTTTTGCTCCTTTATCCAGGCACGCAACCAGCCTGTCCTCTAGCCACAGAAATCAATCACTGAAGCACCTTTGCACGATATCACATGTGGCCATTCCCAGGCTTATGCACAGATATCTATGTCAAAAACGAGATAGCGCTGGGAAGTAATGGCCCCCATATCTGTCGACAGTTGATGTCCAGGTTCACATGGGAGAAAAGTGATCACTTGGACAAGCTATTGGAGAGCAGCCAAGTGCACAGTTTCACCCTGGCATAACTGGATAAATTGAAAGTAATGTAAATACTGCACATTTTTAAAAGTAAGCGGTAATGATTGAAAGCTCAGAGGAGACTGATCATTATCGTGAAATAATTAAACTCTCATTAATGAAACCGTTGTAATTTGGGATTAATTGCCTATTTACAGATATTAAGCTTGTCTGACATTTTATCTTTAATGTATGAAATATTTGCAAACTTGATTAATGTGCAGCATGACTGTGAAATTGTTTTGTGCGATGTCCCTAGCATGAGCCCATATACTGTAGTTCAAATATCAATATTTGCAGCTGAAACATTTTATCCGTTGCTTAATCTCTTCCAGTAGTAGCATATCAGTCATAGCTCAGCCAGCCGATGCTGTCTGCTCCTTCATTGGTGAAAACATGAAAGCATTAGCGATCTTTGAAAGGACCAGAGAGCATTCTACTAGTCATTGATATAATGTCTGGATGCATTATCCATTTGAGAAACTATTTGTTTGTTATAAAGATCCATTAAATGTTACAGGAGTGCCAAGAAACAGGGCTGATGCACATGTTGTACAATTGGATTTGTAAGCCATTGCCCTTGTTGCTACTTTGAGATAGTGCAAAGTCCAGCTGTTGCAAGTCTATGTGCTGGATCTTGCTATTGAATGCCAGATGTTCTAAATGGAACTGTTGGTCTTCAGCCCTTCACAGAGCAGCATGTTTGAGCTTTCCATAATGTCAAACATGGAAATCCATGAAGTGCTGACAGATTCAGATCCCCAGGTCTGTCACCGGAGTCCAGACTAGGTGAAACTCCCAGGATTACACAAGAGAAAGCTCTTTACGTCCAGGACCACCCTGCAGAATTGCAGGCCTGTTGATTTTAACGTGGGCTGTAGAGTTACAGTTTACGAATCAAAGGGAAGAATAGACACAAAATACTGGAGTACCTCAACGGGTCAGGCAGCATCCCTGGAGAAAAGGAATAGGGTTGAAACGTTTCAGGTTGAAACCCTTCTTCAGACTCAACCTGAAACATCACCTATTCATTTCCTCATGAGATGCTGCCTGACCCGCTGAGTTACTCCATTCTTTATTTGTCTATCTTCGGTGTAAAACAGCATCTACAGTTCCTTCCTCCTCCACATTTATTATATCCCTTTGATGTAATATTTTTTTGCTTTGACATCTTATTTGAAAATCATTACTTTATTTGCAATAATGCTATAGGATGCCTGAGAGCTTTAAAAACCATTAAAAACCATTTAGGTTTTAAAGCTGGCATATGTAGGAGTGAGACTGTCAGGACCTCAAAGCTATTTTTGAGCTTCCTTTTCCTCTGCCCAGATTTTTGAGTTTCCTCTTTCTCTGCCCAAAGGACCTGCCACTGTTCAGACCATGCAGCTGGAGCCCATTATTATTTTTAAATTACTGAAATAAACTTTATTCAGAATAAATAATACATTCAAAACATAAACTGTGCAAAAATTCCTCATACATTCTCAGTGCCTGTATATTCAATTTTCATTCCAGTGTTTGCACCATATTTACAGAAAATACCCCTGCCACTCTTGTGGCCCCCTGGGGTGATATCCCACCTCTTGTTTGAGGGGTGTCGTCACTGGACTCTGGCCCCTCAATGTCCAACAGCGGAAGTAAGGACCCTCTCTCACGGAGCCTTGGCATTGGTTGTACTAAGCTTCAGTGCATCCGTCAGCACATACTCCCACACTCTGGAATGGGCATGTACTCCTGCAGTCTGGAATGGGCATGTACTCCTGCAGTCTGGAATGGGCATGTACTCCCACAGTCTGGAATCTGGAATGGGCATGTACTCCCACTGTCTGGAATGGGCATGTACTCCCACAGTCTGGAATGGGCATGTACTCCTGCAGTCTGGAATGGGCATGTACTCCTGCAGTCTGGAATGGGCATGTACTCCTGCAGTCTGTGGAGGGAGACCAACAAGTTGCGGGCTGATCAGAGAGCATCTTTCACTGAGTTGATGATTTTCTAGCAGCAATGGATGTCTGTCTCCAAATGTGTGCTTTAGAACAGCTCATAAGTCAGAGGGTCCTCTGTTAGAGAGTTGGTCTTAGGCCAGTAGGATAATCTGATGTTGTGGGCACTGGGGTGGATATAGGCAAGCCAGTCAGACAAAGCACTCTATGTTGCTTTAGCTAAAGCATTTAGCAGGCCAAGTAGTACCTGTGGAGAAGAGAAACAGTTAGCATCCATATCTGTGGCCCTTCATCATAACAGATTACGTATCCAAAGATCAGTGAGTTAATTCATTTTATAGATGCGAATGGTCTGAATATTCCATTAAATTATGTCTCGGGGAGAGCAATGAATTTCTAGAAATCTCAGGTTTAAAATTTTCATCCACTCAAATAGGAGAAAGAGGCTGCAACCATATAACATTTTTTTTCACAATCTCAAGATACTGCAAAAGTATTTCACAGCCAACAAAATACTTCAGCATTGCAATCGATGAGTAATGTGGGAAACATGCCAGTTAATTTTCACACAGCATGCCTTGTTCTTCCCTGGGATCTAGGCAATAATGGGAAGGCCAGAATCTATTGCTAATCTATAACTGTTGTTGAGAAAGTGCTGATGTGCTGCCCTTATTATAGATACTCAAACAAGGGAGTAGTTAGGTAGGGAGTTTCCAATACTTCAACACAGTTGTGATACATTTCTGAGATAGGGTTGTAAGTGATTTCATAGGAATCGCAGGATTACAGTACATTTACAACACTGAAGGAGGGTAAGTAGCCATCTTCCCAATGCTTGTTGGAAAAAAAGTTAACTAGTCTATGCTTGCCTTCCAGCATTAAGTCTGCAACCCTGAGGGTGTGACACATCAAATCACATAGTTGCCTTTTGCCTGCTGCCACTTAGCCAGCTATGGATTTGATTTTCCACTCTTCCAATTGCTTTTAGGTTTTTTGACCAGCCTGTCATGTGGGATCTTCTCAACATCCTTATGAGCTACATCAAACACTCATCAGCCACACTCAAACCAATCTTAAACCAAGTTAGGGAGGTGCAACTATACTTAAAACATCACAGCTGGCTATCCTTAATTTATATGTGGCTTTTGAAATAAAGGTTTTCACAATTCCCCAGATATGATGTATTTTGTGTGTTCCGTTGCTTTTTATTTTTTATGACTGACTTGGCAAATGAAATTCCTCGTATGTTGCAAAACATACTTGGCTAATAATGTATTATTGTGATTGTGATTGTGATTCATTCGACAATTTGTCCAGCACTGAGATTGAACTGACCACATTTTCACTATTTCCCAACACACGTTAAATGTTGTGTGCCTTCTATGAAGCCAAATGCAGGGTAACTGTTTAATTCCTCCGCTATTTCCTTATTCTCCTATATAAATTATCCTCTGTCGCTAAGTGGCCCACACTTATCTTCCCTAGTCTTTTCCTTTTTACATACTTATAAAACTCTGACATTTCATGTTTCTCACCAGTCTATCTAATTTAATCCAGGCCTGGTATTTTTTTTCAATTTCAAAGATGTAAAACCACTTTATACTGGCTTTTTAACTATATATATCCCATCAGTTTGTCAGCATATATTCTTGCTAACTACAGCATTAACCAGACCCATCTTCTTCTGTGTAGACCAGGCACGTGCCGTGAGTAATTACTCAAGGTAGGCAGTCAGTCGGCTTTAAAAAAAAACTTAAACCGGGCATGCGCAGATTGTTCTCGCTGTAAAAATAAAAAATAAAAATAAAAACAGTAACAATTTAATTTTCCCAAGGCTTCCTGGTCTCCTTTATTCTGAATTACTGAATGGGTGGGGGGTGAAGGGTGATGGCAGGTGGAGAGATGGTGGGAAAAACGGGAGTACAGGGAAAAGTTGAATCAGTTGTCATCTAATTGAATGACAACACTTGTTCAAGGGACCAATTGGGGGGACAGTTCCTTTCACAGCGTGTGGAGAGTCTGTGCCAGGGGTAAGCGCCCTTGGCTGTTTGTCTTTTATTGAACGGGCATCTTCCCATCACTTTTGTCGAGAGATGTCAATTGTCACACCCAAACACCCTTAAAATTAAGTAAGAAAGGATATTAATATTTTCTTCCACAATTGGCTTCCTAGTCTCCTTTATTCTAAATTACTGAATGGGTGGGGGGGTGAAGGGTGATGGCAGGTGGAGAGATGGTGGGAAAAACGGGAGCACAGGGACAAGTTGAATCAGTTGTCATCTAATTGAATGCAACACTTGTTCAAGGGACCAATTGGGGTGAGAGTTCCTTTAACAGCGTGTGGAGAATCTTGCCAGGGGCAAAGTTGTGGGGAGAGCAGGAGTGTTGAGAAGGAAGGGGTCGGCGATAATGCCAGTGACTCACTCATTGCAGCTCTCCGGGAGCGAAGCCACCGCATTGTAGCCGGGGATAGAAGCAGCTTGGGTAGCTGCGAGTGGCCGCCGGGACCCAACAGCAGAACTGGCCGCCACTTCAATGCCTTCTGCCGGCCCGCTCACATCTGGCAATGTGCTCCGTCTGAACACCTCTAACCTGCCGCTCGCTCATGTCAGCCGCTTCCTGCAAATGTTTAAATTCCCACAAAGGCAGGAGAGATGTTTTTATATGGAGAGCTGCCAGAGGCGTGCGGGGGCTGGCAGAAGGCGATGAGATGGCGCTGAGGTGGCGGCCGGATTCCGCTGTCCGGCCTGGCAGCCGCTCGCAGCCACCCGAGCTGCTTCTTCCCTCCCCCCCCCACCCCCCCGGTCCTCAATGCAGTGGCTCCGTGCAAGGAGCGTCGCCAGTGGCATTATCCTGACCCCCCTCCTTCACAACATTTGTGCCCTCCCAGCAACTTTACCCCTGGCCAGACTCTCCAAACGCTGTGAAAGGAGCTCTTCCCCCCCACTCCCACACCCCGGGAAATACGGTATTTAAAAACATAAAGCACCAAGAAATGTACTTACCACATTATCGGTACACAAACTCCATTCTTCTCTCTTTGTTTCCTAAGATACACTTAAAATGATGGCAATCCATATTTGAAAAACCCGCCAAGAAACACGCGCTGCGCATGCACAGTAGGCTGCTGCACCTGTGCAGTGCTGCAAAGGCAGAATTTCTGCTGCCTTCAGCCCTGCTTGAAATTGACGGCTTGAAGCAGCGCCAATGGCACGTGGGCTGTACAGACCTTCAAGGGTTACAAGAGATCGATCTCTCTTAGATAGGCATAATTCTCCCATGCCTTTACTATTTATATTTAGTAATTACCATGTTATAATTTTTGTCAGGGTAGGCAGTGCCTACCTTGCCGACCCTGATGTCACGTGCCTGGTGTAGACACACACAAATTATTAATTAAAAACATTCCCCACATCCTCTGCCTCTGTGCAAAGGCTGCTTTATTTGTATTCTACTCTTTCCTTAGTTATCCCTTCCCTTTTAATGTCATTCTTACACCGTCTTCACTATTGTCTTTCTGCAATATTAAGCTATTGTCTGACACAAGCTTCCTCTTTTGCTAATCTCACTCTCTATGCCCCTTGTATTCTCGGGTGCTCTATATTTGGCTGTCCTCTCCCTTTCTTTGTTGGAAAATGGTTATCCTGAAACCCTTTAATCCACCTTTTGAATGTATCCCATTGATATGAGGTGGCATCACTTTCAAGTAAGTTTCAGGTCATGTTTGCTAAGTCAATTAGATAGAAATGGCTTTACCCAAATTTAAAACCTCAACTCTTATTTTATCATGTAATTAAAAAAAAAAACATAGCAATTGGAACATTACCCCTGATGTGCCCCCCACCCCCCCCCCCCCCCCCCCCCCCCCCCCCCCCTTCCCCCCCTTGATGTTCCATCGATGTGCAGCATTGCTTTTCCTTCAGGTAGTAGGAAGGGTTTGGGGCATGTTGTCACCACAGCCATAGTGGGTGCACTTTCTGGATGATGCTGGTAACATACATCAGTAGGAGAGGGTGTGGCGAGACCCATTGAGTCATACAATGTGTAAACATATGACCACCACATTAGGCGCCATCAGGACCATCTGTATCTGTGATTCCCACATTGACTTCATCATTCACTTCAGAGACTACAGAACTGACCTGAACACAAGTCATTCTTACTCCCTTGGGACACCTTGTAGGGGGCGCTGCTCTGGAAGCAGCCATGTCAGCAGCGCGTTAGTTTTTTTCAACCTTTTTTTATTTTTTAGTATGTTTTAAAGTATGTATTTAATGTTCCTTTGTGTGTTTTGTGTGGGGGGTGGTGTGGGGAGGTAAGGGGGAAACCGCTTCGGTCGCCTCCTCCATGGAGAGGTGAGTTTTTCCCAGTCGCCTCCCCCGTGGCCTAACATCAAGGATCGGCGCGGCCTTTCCCGGAGACACGCCCGGGGCTTCAGCGGCGGGCGCAGCGCGGACTCTCGTTGTGGAGCGGGTGAGCCCTCGCTGGGTCTCGCTGGAGGGGAGCGCTCCGTTTCGCTGGCCCGGGGCAGCCGGCAGCCTGAAGTCGCGGTCTGAAGTCGTGGTCTGCAGAGTTCCAGCTGGTGCGGCGTCTACAGCCCGGGATCCCTCGTGGAGGACCCGGGGGAAGAATTAGCCATCACTGCCGGCCCGCGGCCAACTTCTACTGCGGGGCCGGCATGGACTCACCATCACCCCTGGAGGGGAGCTTCGACCGCCGGCCCTGCAGTCTGCGGTGCTTCTGGCTGCGGCGGAGTCTTTAAATCTCGACCGATTGGCCTACACCATCTTAAAGCCGCGGTCTCCTGAAGAGCTGATCCTGGACTGACTCGAGACTCTGGTCCTGTCCACGGGGGCAAATGGAGGAGGACTGGCCAAATTTTGTGCCTTCCACCACAGTGATGAATGCTGTGGTGGATGTTTGTGTTACAGTTTTATTGTGGTTGTGTGTTCTTTATTATTGTACTGCTGCTGACAACCCAAATTTCCACCGACCCTGGTTGTGTGGCAACAAATTATATCTAAATTAAATCTAAATGATGGAGAAGTGGAGACTAAAGAAGGACCAGGTATTTCTGACCATAGACCCTAGAGGGCTGGGTGTGGTGAATGGATGGGGGGGAGAAATCTTGGTGCAGTTCTACATTGGTAGGATGCAAGACCCTGTTTGAGGGATGGCAGTTGCATTGATCAGCCTGGGGTGGTATATGAATCTGACCCCAGGAAACTTTGCTCAGCACAGGACTTGGTGTGGGGCAAGGGGGGAATTGTGGTAGTTGGAGATGTTGGCAATTCTCACCTGTTGGACGGCTCGCATTGCCTTGGACCATCTACATTTTCTTGCATCAGATGCTAGTTTCCTAAGGTATGGGGTCAGCCAGTCCTAGTTAAAGCTGTAAAGCGGGCAAGATCATTTAATGTATATAAAGTATGAAAGTGGGTTGGATACTCACCCTTTAAACTTGCCTGGAAAACCCATAATCAAATGGTCAGAGGTGGCTCCTAAATGTTCCTATTTAACAGCAAACCCTTCCTACCACCACCATCAGAATCCAAACTCATTGGTCAACGATGTTAATATTTTCCCCAAGAAATAAACTGAAATTTCATAGAACGTTGAACATAGAACAGCACTGTAGAGGAACAGGCACTTTGGGCCACAATGTCCATGTTGAAAATGATGCCAGGTTAAACCAATCTCCTTTGCCTGCACGTGATCTATTTACCTCCAATTCCTTGGGATTACTATTCATGGCAAATATCACGGCAGCACTCAGGGAGATATACTGAAAGGGTTCATCCACGGAGGCGATATGGGTACAACTCAGAAATCTGAGATTTCAGGTGCACTTTTGATTATTTCTTCTGCTGCCATATTTCTTGACTGAGCTGGATGAAGTCTTACTGCTGAGTCAGTAAACTCTGGGTTTAAATCCCACTCTTTGGCATAAAAACTAGCCTGGTACTCCATTGGGGCACCAAGGGCAGGTTATTGAAGATGTTGCCTTTCGGATAAATATAAAAGCATCCATTGCATAATCTTCACGTGGTTCGCCCTGTTTAGACGAATGCAATCAACCCGGCGTGCACAATCAAATAAGATCAAATGGAGCAAGTTGTCCTACAACTTTAGGCTGCACATGCCATATGCAAGAAGAAGAAGAAGAAGAAGAAAATCCATTGCATTATGTTGACAGACACCAGGGCTTCACCCCAGAGGTTGGGTGCAGCGGTGGGCAGGGGCACGTGTTTGATCATGACTATGGGTGCCGTCTGTATGGAGTTTGTACCTTCTCTTCGTGACAACATGGATTTTCTCCAGTGTTTCGCTTTCCTCCAACACTCCAAAGACGTTCACGTTTGTCAGTTAATTGACTTCTGTGCATTGTAAATTGTCCCTAGGGTGTAGAATAGCGCTAGTGTGCGGGGTGATCGCTGGGTTGGCTGAGACTCGGAGGGCCGAAGGGCCTGTTGCATCTCTAAAGGTCAAACCATTATTCCTCTCTGTGACAACATCAATAAACAGATTGTATGTTTATTATGTGGTTGCTCTTTGTGGGACTGTTGTGCCATATTTTTTTCATTACAGATCTGCATACACTTCAGAAGCACTTCAGTGGCTATAAAGTGTAATGCGATGACCTTAAAGTTTTGTTTAAAGTGTAGTTCATTGCGAAGATCTCTTTTTCTAAATCTGGGCATTCGGTTCTGTTACATAACCTTGACATCTGGTTTTATTTTATATGTTTTGTATGTTACTCATCCTGAATGAGGTGATGAGGTAAACTATCAGCACCAAATTCATGACACGTTGACCAAGACAGCTTGTACAAAAGACTTCTCATCACCTTGTCCGGGGCCATTAATCTGTTACGCATCTGCAATTAAACCTAATACCAAGGCCGTGAAATATAAATGAATCTCTTGACAGACAGGAATGCCAATATGAAGTGTGGGTCTTACATGGGCCATTTGAAACATTCTCTATAATGGTCTACAGCCACTGGGTGCCAACGCCTGATTCGAGTAAAAATAAGGATTTTTTAAAGTCTTAACTTCAGAATTGTCTTTTTTATTTTAATTGGGTCTTCTTGGGTACGTTTAATTTGACATGGTCATTGTGCAATCCACACAATTGCACTAGTGAATACAATATCACTATTGCAACAATGTGGTTGCAATGGTGGCAGCTCACACTGTAGTAATTGCATCAAGCATGTGTCATGGCAGTGAGATGCAGCACTCCTAATGCATGCACAGTAGCCAAATGTCATGGTCATTCGAAGCATTGCAGGTTGCCAAGCCAACATGCTCATGCCAGATTGTAGGAAGGCTCGAAGATAGACACAAAATGCTGGATTAAAGCTCCAGTCCCACTTTCACAACCCAATTGGCAACCTCTGCTGAGTTTGCCCTTGACTCGTACTCGCAGCATGGTCGCCACGAGGTTGTAGGAGGTCTTCGTAACTCTTCCTCATGCTCATAAGTGGTCTCCGCGTACTCGTGGCCTCAAGTAGGTCGCGCCGTTTTTTTCCAGCCTGATAAAAAATGTCCACGAATAAAAAAAAAGTCGGCATGGAAAAAATTGATACTGTTTACTCGTAGGTAGGTCGTAGTAGGTCGTGATGGTAGTCGTAGGTCGGTAACTGGCCCGAGAAAAAATAAATAAAAACTTGACATCATTTTATCATTTTATCATGTGATCATTTTCTATTGGTAGTTGGTCAGAGGTGTGGAAGACTGAGGTAGAGGGGGGGGGGGGCGGGGGGTTTGTAGGAGGTTGTAGACATAGTCATAGGAGGTCGTAGACATAGTCGTAGGAGGTCTTTTACTTTTTCGAGTCAACACGACCTTGACATTTTTTTCAACTCGTCTAGGGTCTTCTAAACTCGTGGATTAGGTTGTACAAGTGGGACAGGCCCAGAACTCAGTGGGACAGGCAGCATCTCCGGAGAGATGGCCCAACACACGTAGCAGAGAAAGCTGCAGGAAAACAATAATGTTCGCTCGTTCTCGTCAGACTTAATCTGTACCATAAAACTAACTTCAATCTTTCAGGCTAGTTCACTTCAGGATGAATATATTCTGCAATAACATCTGGAAATATTAATAAGCTAAAGAGTGGAGCTACAACCTATTCCATACCAGTCTTATTTTTTTTTAGTTGACTTCCGAAGCCTTTTAAAAAATATATATAAATAAGATAATAACAAAATTCTTCTATAATAAAGCAGCAAGTGCTGGAAATACTCAACAGCCAGCCTCATCTGTGGGAAAAGAAACAGAGTTAAGGGCCTGTCCCACGAGCATGCGACTCCATGCGGCAAGTGCGACCTAACGCGGTCGCTTGAGCCGTACGGCCTCGCGGGGCCGGTCCCACTTCGATCGCCGGAGCCGTATGGAGTTGTGCGGAGCTGGTCCCGACATCGCGCGCGGCTCTGAAAAACTGACCGTGTTCAAAAATTTCGCACGTCAACGGTCTGCCGGCCCGCAGCCGCCTCGACGCCGTACATCTCGCGCAAACTTCCCACGAACTTCGCTCGAACTTCATGTCACTCACTCGACCTCCGCACGGCCCCCGCTTCTGGTTTGGTCGCGCTTGCCGCATGGTGCAGTCGCATGCTCGTGGGACAGGCCCTTTATTGTTTGTGTATGAAGACCCTTCATCAAAGCTGGTTACCTGGCCAATGAGTTACTGGAAGCAGTTAAAGAGTGAGAATGTAGACAGAAGGATGTGAGAGCTGCGAAATGCAGACCAAGTAGACACGTCTGTCAGATCAGACTGGATATGTCCTCAAGTCCCAGAGAGAAAAAAAGGGAAAGAAGCGAACAAGCGAAGCCAATATTATGGACACATGATTGAATGTCACCGGGCCATTCCCGCCTCAGATGCTGCCTGATCAGATGAGTTCCTTTAGCATCTGGTTTTGTGTGTATCTATTTTCAGCATTGTCAGATTGTTCTGAATTTTCCCTAACTTTGGGAAATTTAGTTTAGAGATACAGCATAGGAGTAGGCCCTTCAGCCCACCGACTCCATCTGATCACATTAGTTCTATGTTATCCCACTTTCCAACCCACTCCCTGCACACTAGGGGCAATTTACAGAAACCAATAAACCTATAAATGCATGTCTTTGGGATGTAGGAGGAAACCGGAGCAGTTGGATGAAAGCCATGCATTCACATGGAACACATGCAAGCTCCACACAAACAGCACCCAAGGTCAGGATGTCTCTGGCATTGTGAAGCAGCAGCTGTACCGGCCATGTGGCTGTGCCTGTTGATATCCAAGCTCAGTCAAGTTACTTCTGTAACTTTGCAAAACTACAATCCTGTACACACAGCTGCTACATAGAAACAAAGAAACAAGGGCAGCTGGTAATTTAGAAAAGTTCAGTAAAGGTGAGGTACTTACTATTGCTGTTATATTTAAAATTGTCTGAATTATATTAGCTTTTACAAATATGAGAGCAAAGGTTTTATTTTTTTACAAAATAAAACTAAACTGTACAATAACAGATGCTGATGTGAATTATAGAACGTCTGATCAGTAAAGTTTGGATCTGATTAACTAAGTTTTGAATGCGCTCTTGTTTGCTTGTTATTGGCCATTTGTTAGTTAAACGCCCACTCTGAAAATAGTTATGTTAGAAAATGACCACGGTGTCTCGCATTCACACAGTTAAGATAATCAAGGGACATAGGAAGGTAATGTTGAGATAAATTATCTTATTGGATAGTAGAACAGACATGAAGGGTTGAATGGCCTGTTTCTTATATTTTTATACTTTTGGCAAAACCAAAAGTGCAGCACTTTATAAATTTATATTTGACCCTTTACCCCCAGAACAAAATATTGATGGCCATCATCAAGATCCATGGTTGTTTTCATCATCGCCTGCTGTGAATATTATTCCGAGTGCAGGTGAGACCACCCGCACAGGACAACAATATGCTTTGAATATTTCTGGCTCGCACAATTGTTCCCTTGACATCATTGAATATCTGAGCCCAGTGCTGTAAAGTAGCAAACATGAATTCATTTATTTCATAAATGCACATATGTAAGATTACACATGAACAGATGCTCTGGGCTTCACAATGGTATCCAAATATTCCCTGCAGGATTAGGGGGAAGTTTAAATACAGGCGTTCATGGGAAGCTGCAAAGTTATGTCTATAGATTAAGTAATCATTACGTTCCAGATAATTGCAGGAATTAAGATCTTGCCACTTTTGGAGGGCATTTTAAATACACACACACATATACATGAATGTGCAAACGTGGATTCTACAATACAATTACATTATTTGGGTTTTTAGGGATATTTGGCCTGGATGGCAATGTTCCTCCTATACATGGCCCTAATGTCCCTAACTGTCTTTATATTCTGTCCTATTTTTAGCATTTGTAAGCTCAATTATCCTTCAAAAGACTAGGGCTTTTTAATTTGAGTTATTTCTCTGCCTGTAGATTAACAGATTTTCAGTGTTTTAACTGAAGATGTGTACTGTCTGTGCCGATGATTTGTCTTCTCTGAAGGTCTGATGATTCCTTCAAACCGCAGTGGTATACTCACTCTTAGAACGAGCGACATTGAGAAACTGAGGGGGAAGGTCACACTTTGTAAACACCCAAGTTAATAGAATACATGGACTAGAATGGTCAGGCCACACTTGTTACCTGCAGGGTTAGTTTGTTGATGCTTATCAAAGCCCATTTAGTTTATAAGGTAGGTGGGAACTCTGTCTAGACCAGAATTTAATGACCATGTTATTGCTTTACAATAAAATAACCAATTTCATCCAACTACCTGAAGGTCAAAAGCACTTTCAAGCCTCGAAACATCAAACTCTGTGATTTTAGAATAACTACAATAAACCTAAGTGGCAGAGGAGGCAGAGACTGTGATAATGTTGTTTAATTTAACACAAGAGGGAGCATACTGTATACAAAAACAATAGAAACCCAAAGAACTGCTCCCTTAATTTAGTAATCATAAAAGTGAGACAGTTTAGTTAAACTTTGCTTGAAATCCTGTTTCTTTCCCCAGTAATTGTGCTGGACTTCAAATTGTTCTTGACCTATTTTAACCCTGGGATTACCAAATGTGGCTGAAAAAGAATAGGATTATGGGCAAATTAGTCTGCAGACTTACTGTTTAGATCTTGGGCAAAGGCAAAAAATATTCTACATTGCTGCGATAAATAGATGGGATGTGGTAACTTATTTCTGCCCAATTTTGCTGCCTATTTTACCCAGGGAGCAATGATTCTTGCTGAGATAAGATTGCATGGTAGCCATTCTGCATGTGGAATCATGACTGCGTTAGAAGATGATGGCAGTGTAGAAGACTTTTGCCTTTGCCTAAGAGGGGGGGGGGGGGGGGGGACTGATTTTAGATGATCAGTCAGGTTCATATTGAATGGCGGTTCTGGCTCGAAGAGCCAAATGGCCTACTCCTGCACCTATTTCTCTATATTTTTATGTAACTCAGCGGGACAGGCAGCATCTCTGGAGAAAAGGAATGGGCGATATTTCGGGTCGAGACCCTTCATCAATCTGAAGAAGGGTCTTGACCCAAAACGACACCCATTCCTTCTCTCCAGAGATGCTGCCTGTTCCACTGGGTTACTCCAGCATTTTGTGTCTATTTTCGATTTAAACCAGCATCAGCAGTTCTTTCCTACACAAAGAATATAGGGGGCGCAGGTGTATACTCAAGAATGAAAGTATGCGGGGTAAAAAGGAGGCATGAGATACATTTGGCAGAGAAGATTAAGGAGAATTCAAAGATATGATAAATATATATAGTGAAAACGAGTAACTTTGGAGGGAATAGGTTGACATCAATGCATGGAGTCGCAAGAGATTGGTGAGGTCATCAATGAACATTTCTTCTTTATTTGCAGCATGGAGACAGACATAAAAAGTAGGGAACGGGATAGTTTATGGCGATATATTGATGGATTAGGAATGAGAGGACATAGGTGGGAGGGAAAAGATTTAATAGGAACCTAAGGGGCAACTTATTTACACTGAAGGTGTTGGGTATATGGAATAAGCTGCAGTGAACATTGTTGGGGTAGGTACAATGATACCATTTAAAGGACATTTGGTCAGGGATATGGATAGGAAAGGTTTAGAGGGATAGAGGTCAAATGCAAACGAATGGGAATAGCTTAGATGGACATTCTGGCATGGGTGTGTTGGGTCAAAGGCTAGTTTCCATACTGTAATTCTATTTTCCATTCGCATTCATTGATAATGAATTTCACTGCTGTCCAAGATGATCTCATTGCTTTTTTTAACAAGAGTTGTTGGAGAGACTAATAGCTGAAATAACAGCTGACCTCAGCTCCTCCTTCATCGGGGTCTTTTCTTACAGTTCTGGCTGAAACCCTCCTGCGAAAAGCTAATGTATCGAAGTAACTGTTGGTAGTAATTACGTTGGGAATTAATTATACGAGAAATAAAAATCAACAAGTCCTCACACCCCCATCTCCCTCCAACCGATGTACTTTAAGTGTTATTTTATTCATAATAGTTTGTTTTGTGAACTAACATGCACTTATTAATATGTTTTGTGAACTAACAAGCACATATCCCAGTCTGAAGAAGGGTTTTGGCCTGAAACTTTGCCTATTTCCTTCGCTCCTAGACGCTGCTGCACCCGCTGAGTTTCTCCAGCATTGTTGTCTACATGCACATATTAATACTCTACTAATCTGGGAGTTCATGATGGTCAATCATTTTGTAAAACTCCTACATAGAGCTCTGGATCACCTTTCACTCTCCATCATCCTTCTGCACAATCTTGGAGAAATTTAGGATAAACATTTGACTTTCCAAAAAAAGACACAGTGAACTCCTTTAGATAAAATATCAAAAGCAAAAAGAAAATAACATACTTCATACTTAAATACAGAATTTAAGTCTTGCATAAAAGTTACAAGGCCTTTCACAATTAGATTCTGGTCCACGGGACTAAGGTTCAAGAATATGACACATATTTTATAATCTCAAAGGATAAAATCAAAATGCTTTTATTAAGAAGAATGTGGGAAAGAGATCCAATTTTACAAAGCTTGTTAAAGATCTATTGGGCAGCTCTTTGGAAGGCTGCCCATCATGATACCGTCCAGTGAGGTATATTTGTGAATGATCTGTCCCAATAATTTTCACAGGCCCTCCAGAACCTCAGTCAATTATCAGCACAAGGTTCAAGGAGTGGAGACATCATCTGATATTTATATTTTGGCACATCCCCAAAATAAATAATTCTGCAGAAAGAAGTGCCTCTAACTCACTTTACCAAGGGAAATGAACATTATTCGTAAAAACGTTAGGCAAATATTTGGTAATATTCTTAGATGGACTGATTTCAGTGTATACTTTTATAAAGTTAATACCTGATCCACAGTTGTTAATTCTAATGTATTAATTATTATTTTCTTTGTTCTGTCCTTTCTGATGCATTGTTCAGTATCACTGATAATAGAAATAAATAGCTTTTGTGTTTAATCTTTGACATTTAAGATCTCTTTCATGACACTGAATAATGCTCTTTCTAAAACTTTCATATTGTTGGATTCAATCAGAATTGTATAAATGCATAGACTCTCCGATTCATTTAAAATTCATAACATTTCCTGGTAAAGTATCTCATACTCCTGCAATACCTTGTTCTCCTATTAAAACGACAAATTGCTGGAGTAACTCAGAAGGTCAGGCAGCATCTTTGGAGAACATAGATAGATGGTGTTTTGGGTTGGAATCCTTCTCCAATGTTACATATTTTGAGAGATTGCTGGCAAAAATTAGTCTGCTCTCGACCAGCTTTGCCAATGTATTGTATTGTTGTATTGTATTCAATTTATTGTCATTATCTCATAAGAGACAACAAAATGGATTTTGCTTACAGTCAAGTAACATAAAAATAAATAATAAATAACTAATAATAATTTTTAAAAAAGCACAAACCCAGAGGTCCACGACACAACATAACCCCACAGTGGCACCAAAGTTAAGGAAGATACCATAGTCCAGCCAGCCTTCCCGCCGATCTTCCCAGATGTTCACCTGTGGTCAGAGCCTCCCGAGCATCCGCAGTCGCCGCCACGGGCGGCCCGATGCTCAGGCCCTCACGCCGGGAACGATGGAACCCCGACGCCGAACCCCGACGGAGAACATCCTCAGCGGCCCGGACCTCCAAATCAGCCACCTCCCACCGGAGTCCGCGGCTCCCGAAGACCACAGGCTGAGCCGCGCGGAGTCGCAGGACTCCGCGATGTTGCTAGAATCATGACTTGAATACATGATAGTTACTCATCAAAATTATCCGTCTGGATTTTGTTTGTAAGTCAAAGGAGGATTTCAACTGTTTGATATGACATACATGGATTATCATAGTTTAGTTTATTGCTACGTGTACTAAGCTACAGTGAAAATCTTTTTTTGTTGCGTGCTATCCAGTCAGTGAAAATATTACAATCAAGCTGTCCACAGTGTACAGATACAGGATAAATGGAATAACGTTTAGTGCAAAATAAGGTCCAGTAAAGTCCAATTAAAAGATAATCTGAGTGTCTCCAATGAGGTAGATGGGTGGTCAGTTGTCTAGTAGTCAACAGGATGGTTCAGTTGCCTGATAACAGCTGGAAGAAACTGTCCCTGAATCTGGAGGTGTGTGTTTTCACACTTCTGTACTTCTTGCCTGATGGGAGAGGGAGTAACCGGGGTGAGACTTGTCCATGGAGACTAACTATTATTGTACTATTAGACGCCAATGAAATAAAGTCACTGTTGAGACAGGAAGTTTTGTAGAGCCAATGTAATAAAAATATCTATGGAAACAAGAAAAAATTTGCACAGCCATTAATTGCCAAAAACATTAAATACTAAGTGTTGGCATTGAGACTCAGTGCAATAGTGTGGAGAATAATATGGATTTGAAGCATTCTTCATTTAGTTTTTGAAAAGGATCTTGTTGAAGGTAATGAATAGTTAGCAGAAAGAAGGAAATCCTCAAAGTAAAATCTCAAACCATCCACTATTTATAAGGTTCTGGTCTGTGGTGCAGCTGCAACAACACTCAGCAGGCTCAGCACCATTTAAAATGCAGCAGCTTGCTTAAAATCTGTCCCCTCCACTCACCAAAGATTGTTTTGCGCTATGCATTATCTGCCAGTTGAACTGCGGCAACTCCCCACGGAGATTTCAACAGTTCCAATCTCTTCAGTAAGCCCCACCACTAAGAATGGGGAAATCAGCATGGGAGAACATTCGAGCAGGGAGGCCATGCTCCAAGTTTCTAAAATGTTTAGTCAATCAGCTGAAATACTGGGTGCAGTTCTGGTCACCCTGCTATGGGAAGGATGTCATAGAAGTGGAGAGGGTACAGAGGCGCCTTACCGTGATGTTACCTGGGATAAAACATTTTAATTTTATGAAAAAACTAGAGATGCCAGGTCTGTTTTCCCTGAAGCAGAGCAGCTTAAGAGGAGACAAGATTGAGGTACATAAAATTATGAGGGCTATAAGTAGAGTAGACAGGAATCCTTTCTGAAAGAGGGTCCCAGCCCAAAGCATCACCCAGCCTTTTTCTCCAGAGATGCTGCCTGACCCGCTGAGTTATGCCCTTGTCCCACTTAGCAAACCTGAACGGAAACCTCTGGTGACCTTGCTCGCGACCCAAGGTTCCCATGAGGTTGCCGGAGGTTTTGGTCACTCGCCTGGAAAGCCTCGAGCTGGATCGACCAAGCGTGAGCTGCATCTACCGACCAAAGATCCTGTACAGACCGCACACACACACACACACACACAAACACATCGCGAAGGTGGGGGCCATGGAGAGCGGAGGAGCGCTGTCTGCACGATGAAGAGGAAGGTAAACGGCTGCCACAGAGCACGGTAAGTCCTTTAGAGAGCGTGAGAGCGTGGGGGGAGGGGGGGGAGAGAAGTGAGGAGAAGGAGAGGAGAAGGAGAGGAGAAGGGGAGAGAAGGGGAGAGAAGGAGAGGAAGAAGGAGTGGAGACAGTTTTGAGAAGTTTAATAAAGTTTAGCGGGCATTTTACCTACCGGCCGGTCTTCCAGGTACTGGAAACTCCAATGAGCCAATCAAAATGGCCGGTCAGTGAAGGAGATGGCCTTCGACTCCCTGCAAGGAAACAGCGACCCCACTCCACTGGCTTCGACCAAACGGCAACCTATTTTTAGTCGAGGCAGGTTTTGATTTTGTTGAAACAATCTAAGCAACCTAGATGAAGCCTCGACCATGTGGAAACCACTTTCGACCATTAGGGAGAGTGACCAAAACCTCCGGCATCTTCATGGAAACCTTGGGTCACGGGCAAGGTCACCAGAGGTTTCCGTTCAGGTTTCCTAAGGGGGACAGGGGCATTACTCAAGCACTTTGTGTCTATTTCTGGTATAAATCAGCATCTGCAGTTCTTTTCTACACATTCTTTCCACTTATCTGAGGTGAATAAAACTAGGGGACGGGGGTTAGGATTTAGAGGGGATTTGCAGGGGTTCTTTCCAACCAGAGAGTGGTGAGTACCTGGACTGTACTGCTGGAGATGTTGGTGAAAGCAGAGTTATGAATAGCATTCAAGTGTCTAGACAACACTTGAATCGCTCAGCATTGAAGGCCAAGTACTTGAAGATTAACAGACAGGTGCCCATTGATCAGCATATAGTGGGCTTTTTGGCCTGTTTCTATGTTGAATAACTCTATAGCTATGTTGGTTTTATGTCATTTCTCTTCAAACTGACATAGAACAGAGAAGCCAAGTTAAAGTAATTTTCTCTGCCGGCACGTGATATCCATTCGCTGCATATCCATGTGCCTTTCTAAAAGTCTCTTAAATGCCACTATTGCATCTGCCTCCTCCACTACTGCTGAAAGGTTGTAAACACCCACCACACTTTGTGCAAAGAAGGGCCTGCCCCACACACCTCCTTCAAACAGTATCCCTCTCACATTAATGCTGCGGCCTCTAGTATTTCAAAAAATGGGGAAAAAACGTTCTGACTATCTAAAGAAGGATACAAAACACTGGACTAACTCAATGGGTCAGGCAGCATCTCTTGAAAACATGGATGTGTGACGTTTCTAATCTTCAGACTGATAGAAGGGAGGGAGCAAGAAAGAAAGCCAGTAGATAGAAGGGGCCAGACAAAGCATTGTTGGAACAGATAATCTCAGGTGAGGTTAGGATTCTGATAGGATTTTGTGCCTTTCTTTGGTAAAGCAGCATCTGCAGTTCCTCAGATTCAGATTCAGATTCAGATTCAATTTTAATTGTCATTGTCAGTGTACAGTACAGAGACAACGAAATGCATTTAGCATCTCCTTTGAAGAGCGACATAGCAAACGATTTTGAATAAAAAAAATAAATAATAAGTGTCCGGGGGGGGGGGGGGGGGATTGGCAGTCACCGAGGTACGTTGTTTAGTAGAGTGACAGCGGCCGGAAAGAAGCTGTTCCTCGACCTGCTGGTTCGGCAACGGAGAGACCTGTAGCGCCTCCCGGATGGTAGGAGGGTAAACAGTCCATGGTTGGGGTGAGAGCAGTCCTTGGCGATGCTGAGCGCCCTCCGCAGACAGCGCTTGCTTTGGACAGACTCAATGGAGGGGAGCGTGGAACCGGTGATGCGTTGGGCAATTTTCACCACCCTCTGCAATGCCTTCCGGTCGGAGACAGAGCAGTTGCCATACCATACTGTGATGCAGTTGGTAAGGATGCTCTCGATGGTGCAGCGGTAGAAGTTCACCAGGATCTGAGGAGACAGATGGATCTGCAGTTCCTTGTTACTACATTCTCACTGTCTATCCTATCTATGGCTCCCATAATTTTATATACTCCATTCAACCTCCAATGTTCCAGAGCAAATGATCCACGTTTGCCCAACCTCTGCGGTAGCGCAGCAGTAAAGTTGCTGCCTTACAGTGCCAGAGATCTGGGTTTGATCCTGACTATGGGCGGTTGTTTGTACAGAGTTTGTACATTCTCCCCATGACCTGCGTGGGTTTTCTCTGGGATCTCCGGTTTCCTCCCACACTCCAGACGTACAGATTTGTAGGTTAATTGGCTTGGTATAATTGTAAAATGTCCCTAGTGTGTGTGTGTGAGATAGCATTAGTGTGCAGGGTTCGCTGGTCAGCGCGGACTTCGAGGGCCGAAAGGCCTGTTTCCGCACACTCTAAACTAAACTCTCCTTGTAGCTATACACCGTGATTCAGACAGTTTTGATAAACCTATTCTGCACCCTCTCCAAAACCACCTCTTCTTCCAGTAATGGGGCAACCCAGAACTGTACACAATACTCCAAACTTAGATGCACCAGAATGAAACACACTGACAACATCTTCACTGTTGCTTATTCAGAATCTTTTCATTCTTTACCCAACACTATTGCGAAAGAACTAACACATCAAGAATGCCAATGGGTTAGGGAGATAGTTTACTACCACATTCTCAATCCAACCAGACACAGGCAGCAAATGGGGGATTTGCTGCCCCAATATCCTTCAAAAATACATTTGACCACCTTTTGAAGGACAGTGGAGAAAATACCACAGTTGAAAGAAATGCTTACATGGATACCCCAAATAAATACTGCTATAAAATGACTAATGAGAACTCTGATTTTTACCAGAAGATTGTAGTTCGTAAGTTCTTCAAAACCAGCGTTGGAACATTTTGAACATACTGCCCCCATCTGACATAAATGGCAAGCATAATAAGTTCCTTATGTGACAACGTTAGTGGTGGCAATAAAATCCACTCAACTAAACATGTACCTTCTGCCTAACAACATATTTCAAGGCAGGGTTAGGGACATCCTACTGGAATGTGTGACACATTTTATTAAAGGGTGAAGCCGCAATCCTAAGATTATTTTTATACTGGTTTTGGTGGAGAGCTTGCACTACAGGTCATCAGACCATGATATTAGAAAGTTGGTCACAACTCCATTATAAATGCTTTGGATTTACTTATTTGGAGCAAGCTTTCTGGTAGTGGACTTAACATAATAGTTATTGGGAATTGGTGGCTTTAGCATGAGTCCAAATCAAACATAGGCACAGTTAAACAAATATGTTTTGAAGGGGGTTTGAAACTCATTTTTAACATAGTGCCAGGTAATCCTATGTTACTTTAATAACATCACAGCAAATTTATTTTATTTAATTTTTAGAAGCCACTGTAAAGTAAGGTCAGTAATGCAAAATAAACTTGACTTAGACTATTGCATTACACAAGGGCTTTCCAGGCAAGTTTAAAACAGAGTGGTAATAAATTGTCAGTTGAAACTGATGTGGTGAATTTTCCAGTACATGATCTTTCAAAGTGAAAACGTTTATTTTGCACCTCATGACTTCAATAAAACCATCACATTTCCAAGAATGGTCGCAATTCTTTCTTCCTTCACAGCACTCTTGCACTATGGCTGAAAAAAGCAACAACTTTGCAAAGGGCTGCAGGCACTGAAAATAAGATTTCCATAGTACAGCAAGAAACGCTTCCAAAGGCAAAACCTTTTGACTAATTAATAGTGTGGAAACTAGAGTACTATAGTATGGCTGGATCACACTGAAACCTCTTGGTTTACAGGCAATAAAGAGCTCTACTGAATTAGAGACCACAGAATGGTTACAGACTGGAGCAGTCCATCTTGGCCCACTTACCCTTCCTCTCCCCATAGCCCTGCAAATTAGTTCCTTTCTTATACTTATTTTGCTCTATTTTGAATGTTTTCATTAATATGCCTTTATTACTCCCTGGTCATTTTTTAAATATCCCTAGTCACTTCTCCTGTAAAAACAAGTCACTTTGGCTTTTGCTGATTATAATTCTGTTAGTTCGTTCTTGACTTCTCCACAAATAGAAACAGTTTTTCTCTATCTGCTCTGTCAATACCCTTCAATTTTCTATTATCTGCTCTGCTAATACCCTCCCAGATTTCCTTGCAGCCTACTCTGTTACAATTTCTCCAGTCTATTCATATGTCAAAAACTCCTCATTCCTGGAATCATTCTGTTAAACCCCTTCTGCAACCACTCCAAAACTTGGCATCTTCCATATTGTTGGGGAAATATTCCTGTGTTTTATGTGACTTATTTGCTATTGAATGATTGGAAAACTGCTTAATTCAGCAGTTTCCTACCCTCAGAAGTGCAGCTTAAATTCACCATTAGATGACCTGTTGGCAAATACAGTAAAGGTTTTTAATTCTGAAGGAAGTAGCCAACTGTGGCAAAATAAGGTGGCTGTGCATTTGTGGGTGTGCAAAATAATTTCACCCTGTTGTCCATTCATGGCAGTAAAGAACCATTGAACCATTAAACTTAAAACCTAACCATGATTTCTCTACACTAAGTAATAGGGCAAGATAAATTGGTCCAAATAGTTTCCACTCCTGCTAATAAGCTTAGGCCTGGAACCAGTGGCGGACTGGCCAGGGTGTCAGCTTGCCCGATGGCAAGTGGGCCCCTGATGAAGTGGGCCCCCTTTGTCTCCTGGCAACCAATATTTTTAGACCCAGTCCGCCACTACCTGGAACAACTAATGTACCTGAAGGTAAGGATAGGATCCCTGTCCCCAAATGATATTCCCAATATTCTTCAATTCAATTCAATTCAATTCAACTTTAATGTCATCGCACAAATACAAGTATCAGTACAACGAAATGCAGTTTTGCGTCAGTCCGTAGTAGTTGTACATAATGAGAAAAAACAAGAAAAAAATAGAAAGAGAGAAGATACAGAATAATCAGGAAATACAGAATGATTAAACAAAGGGGGGCGGAGGGACCAGAGAAATCTATCGTCGGGACTCCGAGTTCAGCAGTGTGATTGTGTTGTTATAGAAGCTTTTCCTCATCCTGCTGGTACGTGACCTGAGGCTCCTGTACCGCCTCCCTGATGGGAGGAGGGCAAACAGTCCATGGTTGGGGTGTGAGGGGTCTTTGATGATCTCCCAATACTCAATTCAAAGTCTCATTTGATTCAGTCAGGGAGCCATTGCAGTACGTAGAAGTTTGCTGATGGAGAATGTTTGAAGAATAGCCTGTTATATTCGTAGAAGCAGCACTTTTACAAGCAAAGAAAATCCGTGTTGGAGATAACAATGGGTGGGAGAAGAAGGGAGAGAAATGTTTCTTGTGGTAAGTGCTTAGCATTGAGTTCAGACATGATCATTGTCAGACAATGTTATAGGCTTCAACAATATGCTCAATGCTATAATTCAGGCAATAAATCACCATGGAGTCCAGTTCACGTAACTGGAGACCTAATAAACAATTTGATGTTTTTAAAAAAAAGAGCTTTAAGAGACCGAATTTCTAGGCCTCTGTCTAGTGATTAACCCTTTCTCTTTCACTCAGTGCATTACAAATCTCTCACAAGCCAATTTGTCTAGCGCCATTTATAACAAAGATAATAATTCATAAAGGACTGTAATTCATTGACTGTGAAGTTGTTTAGGTTCTCCTGAGATTGTGAAAGGTAAATGTGATTTCTTTCATTTCTTATCATGAAACAGCTATCAATTTTCTGAGAATTTTTGGTTATTGACTGGAAGGCCATTTTGTGTCACAGGAGTGCTGCACAGATGAAAAGTAAATTCTTGAGTTATAAGAAAAGCTATTCACTCTGCCAGGAATTTAATGTCAGAGAATGAAAAAGGAAAATACTGCACATGGATAACATTCATTTTACCAGACCTGCCTCCAAGAACATCAGACATTATTTCATTCCAAGTACACTCACACCTCATTAGTCTTATGTCTATCCAAAATCCAGGTAATTTAGAAATTCTAATAATAACCAGTCCAGCTAAAGATTAAAACTGTGTTGAAGCAAGTTCAATGAAACTTGATGCACTCACTCCAGGTCTCTTGATTGAGGGAACATTCTAACACAGCACATTCTGCTTTATTTTATATAGATTTTTAACGTGAATTTTATGCTTGACAGTTATTGTTTCTGGGTACCTCACTAGCAGAGCCCCTCCACTCAATGCCCAAAGCTTCCTGGCATTTTTCAGCATAATCATGGCATAAGAGTGAAATTTCAGAGGAAACTTATGCATGATTCACACTGGCTTTAAGCAGAAACATGACCTGGACTTCACTGGCACAGGTCATTCACCTTGATTTGTCCTACAGAGAGCTATTAAAGGATGTAGACACCATCTAAAGATGCTGGTTCACATTGTTTTTTATGCCCCAACACAGGCAAATAAACAACACATAAATATCCCGTTGACGGGATGAGCACAGATACTATTGCCAAGACTCCTGCATTAGCATCATTAATTAATCCCTCATCTTATTCACCCTAAGGGAAGTGCATCTTTTATTTCTTCCACTTTGTAGATTTCACTGCGTTTTTAAACATATTAACATTATAACTCTTCCCAGTTCCGGTGAAAGATCCTGATCTTGATCAAATATCATGATTGCTTTAAATATTAAATCTTTCTTTCTCCAAACATCCAATCTGACCTATTATGAATTTACAATATTGCAACGAATTTCACTTTTTTTGACAAAACGGCCTTTCACTCAATAACCAAAAATTCTCAGAAATGTTTTGACTTTTTTTAATTTCAAATTTTGATCACCTATGGCATGAATGCTTTTAAGTTGCAAATGTTTGTATTGTGTTGTGTTATTCAAAGAAAAGAGTGCATTGTACCATGACCGTGGCAATATCTTAGAATAATGTAAACCTCAATCCATGGACCCATCCAGAAATTTCTGCGTAAATACAAGCTAATTTCCTAATTGTGATCGTTTGTTTTGTTTTTTTGAATGAACTTATTGTGATGAATCAATCATAAATATCCCACATTAGGTAAGGAAATGTACAGGAGAGTTTTGCTGTATCTAAATAGAAGCCATAGTATCATAGATTTATAGAGCACAGAAACAAACCTATGCTTGTGAAGGAAGGTCTCGACCCGAAACGTCACCCATTCCTTTTCTCCAGAGATGCTGCCTGTCCCGCTGAGTTACTCCAGCATTTTGTGTCTATCTTCGATTTAAACCAGCATCTGCAGTGCTTTACTACACAGAAACAAACACTTCAACTCAACTCATCCATGCAGACTAAGTCCCCATCCAAGCTACTACAATTGACCTTGCATATCCCTCTAAACTTTTTCTTTTCAATTTCTGTTTAAATGTCTTTTAAATGTTATTGCATCTGCCTCAATTACTTCCCTTGGCAGTTTGTCCCACATGCTCACCAGCCTTTCTGAAAATGTTGCCCCTCAGGCTCATTGTTAAATCTTCTCCCTCCCACCTTTAAACTATGCCCTTTGGTTCTTGATTCTGCTGCTCTGGGGAAAAAGATTGTGCATTCGCCCTATCTATTCTCCTCATGATTTTATACATCACAACAAGTTCACCGTTCAATCTCTTGTGTTCCAAGGAATAAAGTCCTCGAATGCGATTTCTTCCCCACACCCTAAGTGGTGAGTAATTGGAATTCACTGTCTCAGAGGCTGTGGACAGCATGAAGAGGGGTCCAGGTGAGCACTTGTATCACCAAAACAGAGACGGATAAAAGACAAGTGTTGGAAGATGAGTTTAATATGGATGCAGGCCCAGTGGTCAGCATGGACAGATTGGCCAGTTTCCCTGCTGTATGACCCTATGATTATCATCATGGGGTGGTAGAGATGTGGTGATGTTTAAGAATAAATCTGAGAGCATCCAGGCAGCCCAGCTATCAGTGCCAGTGGTGGAGCAGTGTAATTAGAATGTAACCCCTCTTCATGCTTCCATCGAGGGGATTTATCGCAGTCGCTGCCTCAAAAAGGCTGGCAGTATCATCAAAGACCCACACCATCCTGGCCACACACTCATCTCCCTGCTACCTTCAGGTAGGAGGTACAGGAGCCTGAATACTGCAACAACCAGGTTCAGGAATAGCTACTTCCCCACAGCCATCAGGCTATTAAACCTGGCTCGGACAAAACTCTGATTATTCATAACCACTTTCTGTTATTTGCACTTTACCATTTTATTTATTCATGTGTGTATATATTTATATCATGGTATATGGACACATTTATCTGTTTTGTAGTAAATGCCTACTATTTTCTGTGTGCTTAAGCAAAGCAAGAATTTCATTGTCCTATACAGGGACACATGACAATAAACTCACTTGAACTTGAATTAATAAGATCATTGTAGTCAAGTATAATCAAGTATTTAATCATACACACAGGTATTATGAAGTACAGGTACAAGGAAAATCTTGCCTGCAGCAGCATTGCACGCACATAGATTCAGACACACACAAAAAACATAAATTATATGTAAATTATAGACAAATTACAAAACAATGAAAAGAGCAAGACTGCAATAAAAATCAAGACATTGTACAAAATGACACAATTAGTAAACAACTCCATGGTAGTGTAAGAGGTGGGCCCTAGTGTTCCATTGTTAAGGTAGGATTGGGGTTGTGTAGGTCGGTTCAAGAACCTTATGGTTGTAGTAAAATAACTGTTCCTGAACTTGGTTGTGTGCGACTTCAAGCTTTTGTATCTTAGGTCCAATGGTGGCAACAAGAAGAGGGTGGGGATCCTTGCTAATAGATGCCACTTTTTTGAGGCTGTGTCTCGTGTAGATGGTTTTGATTGTTGGTGAGTAGTGCCCATGATGGACTGGGCTGAGCCCACAGCTCCCTCCAGCCTCTTGCTTTCTGTACCTTGGAATAGTCATACCAGGCCATGATGTAACCAGTCTGGAATCTCCCTGCAGTGCATCGATATAAATCTGTTAGAGTATATAGTAACATGGTCAATCTCATTCAACTTTGAAAGAAGTAGAGGCACAGATGTGCCTTCTTTATGATTATATCTATGTTTTGAGCCCAGAATAGGTCATCCAAGATGTTAATACACACAAATTTGAAGCTGCTAACTCTCTCCAACTCCAACCCACCAAGGAAAAGTGTTGTACTGTAACTCGACTTCCCCATTCTGAAATCTATGATTTGGTATTGTTGACGTTGAACACACCGGGAAAACCAATGCGGCCACGGAGAGAACTTACAAACTCCATGCAGACAGCACCCGTAGTCATGATAAAACCCAGGTCTCTGCTGCTGTAGGAGAACAACTCTACCATTGTGCCAACATGCCGCCCTTGAATATTATTGAATATATCATGTCCTTGAATATTACAGCCTGCGCAGGTCATTAGCACTTTGCCAGGTATGTCATCTGGGCCGGTCACTTTGTGTGGATTTTGAAGGATGCTCTGACATCAGCCTCAGGGACTAACATCAGAGTGTTGTCAGGGGGTGTGTAAGTCTGTAAGTCTAACATTAAGTCTATCATTATTTAATGTATGTCTGCTATTATTCTCCATTTCTGTTATTATTCACCATTTCAATGTATGTGTGAAAGTCACTCACATCGGAAGTGATGCATCATAGATAAGAATAAGGAGCAGTGAAACTATGAAATAGATTGAGGGCAGGGATTAAAATTTTACACAATATCATGGGGAAAAAAATTGAAGCAAATGTATGCTGTTCATCTCTGCCATTCAATAAAATTGGTGTCTCAGCTCTCTTTTCCTTTATTAATCCCATGCTGATATGCTTCAACAAATGTTAAAATGCTGCTATACTGGGAAGGAGTATAGGTCCGTGAACACAGGAGGGTTGAATGAGTGAAACTTGGTGCAAATTTGATTATAGAAGCAGTGATTTGGTTAAGCTGATGTTTGGAGGATAGAGCAAGGGAGGCCATTCAGAAAATCAATTGCCAAACCTCCTATGTAGCTAAACAAATGGCTGGAGGAACTCAACTGGTCAGGCAGCATCTGTGCAGGGAGTAACTCGGCGGGACAGGCAACATCTGTGGAGGGAATGGACGGACAATATTTTGGGTCGGGACTCTTCTTCAGATCCTTCTGCAGGTCTGAAGAAAGGCCCCAACCTGAAACGTCATCAGTCCATTCCCTCCACTGATGCTGCCTGACCTACTGAGTTCCTCCAACGTTTTGTATTTTTTGCTCAAGATGCCAGCATCTGCAGTCTCTTGTACTTGAAGGGGATGCCAGTAGCTTTGAGTGGCAGAAAAGCAGGGAGAGTTTCAAGTCTGTTATCACAAGTGGGTTAACATTCATTTAAGCAGTTGAAAGGACTTGAATGGTTTCTAGCTAGTGGATAAAACTGTCAGCCAAGGTTTCCTATCCTGATCACCATCCAGTACCTCTTGTTGCAACAACAATGGTTCATAGTCATAGAGTCATAGGGTATTACAATGTGGAAACAGGCCCTTTGACGGCGGCGGCCCGACTCGGGGCTGAGGCAGCAGCAGTTCGACTCGGGGCTGAGGCGGTGGCGGCCTGACTTCGGAGGTTCGGCCGCGGGCCGGTGGCCAACATCGTCGGGAGCTCGCAGGTCACAGGTTGGTGACCTGTTTTTCCGGAGCTCCCGCAACAACAGCTTCGTCCGCTGGACTGGAGGGTGGCAGCTTCGACAGCAACTACCCTGGGCCGCGGAGTTTGAACCGGCCCGTTCGCGGAGCACGGTTGAGCCGCGGCACTTATTTACCATCACCCGGTGGGGTCACAACATCGGAAGCCTGGATCGCCTCAGTGCAGAGGGAGAACAAGGAGGGAAGAGACAAACACTTTAAGACTTTTGCCTTCCATCATCGTGAGGAGGTGTCTGGTGAACTCACTGTGGTGGATGTTAAATGTGTGTTTATTGTGTGTTTTGTTATTTTATTATATGTATGACTGCAAGGCAACAAAATTTCGTTCAGACCAAAAGGTCTGAATGACAATAAAGGATACTTTGACTTTGGCCTAACTTGCCCACGCCGGCCAACATGTCCTATCTACACACTAGTCCCACCTGCCTGCGTTTGGCCCATATCCGTCTAAACCTGTCCTATCCATGTACCTGTCCAAATGTTTCTTAAACATTGCGTTAGTCCCAGCCTTAACTACCTCCTCTGGCAGCTCGACCATACACCCACCACCCATTGTATGAAAAGATTACCCATCAGGTTCCTTTAAAATCCACACTCACCTTTAACCTATGTCCTCTGGTTCTCGATTCCCCAACTCTGGGCAAGAGGCTCTGGGTGTCTATCTATTCCTACCCTATTCCTCTCGATTTTGGGGTAAGACCAAGCATGTGTTGGCTCTCAAAAGTCAACGTTTATTTTTGGGCTCACACAAGAAGAGCCATTAACCAAATGCAGAAGACAGGAGGGTATAAAACACAAAGTTGTAAATTTGCAAGATCATCAAAAATGAGGCTGCATCATTTATGCTGTTGGCCCAGGCTCAGGGCAGCAGAGAAGGCATGGGAGCAGCTGCTGTGTGGCCAGCAATATTTCATAAGTGGCAGTGGCTCATTTTACAAGTGTGAATACCCTATAAAGTGTCGTGATTGACAGATGTTGCAGGTGGTAGTGCGTCTCAAAGCTTTCTCTCCGCTAAATAAGTAGAACTAGTAAGGCACTAAGCTGGACTGATCTATGCACACCTTAACATTGCTCATAAGCAGGATACTGAGTGTTGTTGCAATATTTCCAATGTTCTGCTAAAGGGGTTTTGCGTGTGAAAGCAATGGATTAGAAATCTTGTGCGTGATTATATTTGTGAAATCAGAGTGAAGAAACCCTCTCAAATATCTAGCGTGCCTCTTATTTTTAGATGTCAGTTTTGCAAAGGAAGTGATGATGAAGTGTCTCATTACCCTCAGATGTTTCACAGAACTATCTTCAAGGTCATTAAGTTTAGGAAGGAACTGCAGAGACTGGTTTACACCAAAGATAGACAACTCAGCGGGTGAGGCTGCATCGCTGGAGAAAAGGAATAGATACACATATTCCTTTTATCCAGAGATGTTGCCTGACCTGTTTAGTTACTCCAGCGTTTTGTGTCTATCTTCAAGTTCATTAACTTTTTCAGAAAGGAGGTTTTCAAGTACCTTTAGCCCTATTAGAATAAAATGTTGTAAAATAAGACACTGTAGAATGGGGAGCTAAGGCCTAAAATATGCTGGGCACCTATAAAATAGAGTGCCAGCACAATAACCTGGTCCTCAACACCAGCAAAACCAAGGAACTGATTGTGGACTTTGGAAGAGGTAGGATGGGGACCTACAGTCCCGTTAATATCAACGGGTCGATGGTGGAAAGGATCGAGCTTTAAATTCCTGGGCGTGCACATCTCTGAAGATCTCTCCTGGTCCGAGAACTCTGATGCAATTATAAAGAAAGCACATCAGTGCCTCTACTTCCTGAGAAGATTACGGAGAGTCGGTTTGTCAAGGAGGACTCTCTCTAACTTCTGCAGGTGCACAGTAGAGAGCATGCTAACCGGTTGCATTGTGGCTTGGTTCGGCAACTTGAGCACCCAGGAGTGGTAAAGACTACAAAAAGTAGAAAACACTGCCCAGTCCATCATCGGCTCTGACCTCCCTTCCATCGAGGGGATCTATCACAGTGGTTGCCTCAAAAGGCTGGCAGCATCATCAAGGACCCATACTATCCTGGCCACACACTCATCTCTCCGTTATCTTTAGGTAGAAGGTACAGGAGCCTGAAGGCTGCAACATCCAAGTTCAGAAACAGCTACTTCCCCACAGGCTATTAAACTTCCCCACAGGCTATTAAACAAAAGTCTGAACATTAATAGCCCATTATCTGTTTATTTGCACTTTATCTGTTTTATTTATTCATGTGTGTATATATTTATATAATGGTATATGGACACACTGATCTGTTCTGTATTCATGCCTTCTATATTCTGTTGTGCTAAAGCAAAGCAAGAATTTCATTGTCCTATCTGGGACACATGACAATAAACTCTCTTGAATCTTGAATCTTGAATCTTATGTTACGACTGTCGTGAATTGGCCATGACACTGCAAGCCTATATACCAACTAGTATGAAAATCCGTAACTCCATTGACAGACCATTGGCCTTCCTGGGATATCACTGAGTGCCAGTTGGTTCATGTCTGTGACGTCACCAGGAACCTCAAACGTATCTTATAGCGTTCAGAATCTCTGCCTGCACATCAGGGAGCGCAAAGACCTGCTTCTCTTTGCTACTACTCAATCTGTCCCATCAGAGTGCACCAGGCCACAAGAGACATCACCAGTCAGATCGCAGCTCAAGAAACTTCGAGACCACTGTGTTTAAGATTCAGGATAGTTCAAATGCAAAAATTGCATGGACCACTATAACATCAGCATGCGTGGCAGCATGAAAAATAATACAAGACTCCATTACTAATTTTGTGCTTTCTTTTCATTTGTAGCAAGGTTGACTGGTCACAGCTTTTTAGCTACACTTCTTTTTCTCTGTAAATACATTGTGTTTGCTTGCTTTACTGCACTCAAGGAGCTATTTTATATGTATCCTGGAGTCTGACTAATGCCTTGGCCAATATTTAATATTTTGTCTAGCTTTCAAATAGTTGAGTCGGCCCTGAGGTCCTGTTGCTGGATTTTCCGGTCGAGTCCGCCCTGCACTTTGCTAGTGTTTCAACAGGGAGAGTTGCCATTGTCACCTCATGACAACTACATTTGTGGTCCCTTACCCACCAGTGGTCTTTCATGCAACCTACAGTTAAAGCTCTGTGAACAAACCAGCAGTAAATCAGCAATATCAATTTGCTTCTGAAAGTTTGGCCTGGACTTCTTAACTCTTGAGAACTTTACACCATGCCAATACTCCAGGAATGTCCTGGTTCTTCCTGGAATCGAAGATGAATGTCCTGGACTTTGCTGCCAGCAACCCAGAATAAAAACAACTAGGCTTATTTTTTAACAAATGCTTTCTTATATTATATATTCATTCAAGGCTTTAATTTGTTGCCTGAAGAGTTGTGAAGATGTGGGAAAAGTGCATGTTTCATTCAATCCACGCAAGATCATGAGTTCCAAACTGAGTCTCTGCATTTTGCAAACAGCTACATTTTACATGCTCACTGAGTGCATACCTCAATCTATGATGTTTTTGTTTATTTATTCATTTTTTTAGGATCTGGGTGCTGGTGGCAAGACCAACGTTTATTGTCTATCACTAATTGCCCTTGAGAAGGTAACACTGAGTCATCTTCTTCAACTGGTGGTGAAGATAATCCCACAATACCTTTGGGAAGGTAGCCCTGGGATTTGCAGCCAGTGATATTAAGGGACCAGCAATATATTCCCAAGTCAGGATGCCATATGAACTGATGGGGCCTCTGCAGATGGTGTTGTTCCCATGCAGCTTCTAGGATGTGCAGATTATGAATTTGAGAGGTGCAGTGGAGATCGTCAGAGTGAGTAGCTGGTACATTTTGTGGAGTATGCACACTGCAACCAATGTATACCAGGCGAAAGGAGTGAATCTTAAGGGTGGTGAAGAGGGTGTCGACTAAGTATACTGTTTTATCCTATACAGTGTTGGGCTTCCTAAGAGCTATTAGAAATGCATTTCTCCAGGAAAGTACAAAGTATCCCATCACATTCCTGATTTGCGTGTACTGCATGGTGGAAAGGCTCTAGGTTGTCAGAACAGTGGCTGCTCGTCATTGAATACACTGGTACGTATGTTGGCTTCTCCCTGCTTTCTTTCCAGAGTGATTGCTGATCAGCGCAGGTCAGTAGGTTGAAGGGCCTGTTTCTATGCTGCATCTCTCTAAAGTGATATTCCAAGAGAAACAAAGTGAACTAGATGGGATTTTTTGCAAACATCCAGCAGTTCTTTGTGTTCTTCAATAAAGATATATTTTTTATGTTTTTGAATTCCAAATTATTAACTGAACCTATGTTCCAGTGCTGCCAAAGTGGGATTTGGTTTGAGTCTCTGGAGTATTTGTCCAATAATTGACCTGCACGGGCCATTGATCTCTATAGTAACTGATGTTTATGTTGCTTTCATGATTAACAGCTTTGGCAATCAGTAAATAGAGCAATCTCCATGATGTTGGGATATTATAGATTCTTACTAAGTTTAACTATGGATATTTGGGATGTAAGATGGGAATCATGGTTGCTAACAGGAAAGTTATTATACTGAGCAGACATTTATGTCCTCTTATCTAATATTTAATTTCCAAATTACAATAAAATGATGAATTATATTTTTATGATAGATGACTTTTACTGCTGTAGGGAATGTTGGAATCAATTAAAGTCAAATCTTTATTTGTCTTTCTGAAAAGAAAAATATAAGATGAAGGAATTATGAAAACTATAAAAGTACTATTACTGAGCAGACTTGCCCCACAGCACAAGTCTGGGCATGTTCTCTTGATGCATTTACGTTTCACCTACAAAACACACCAGGCCCAGGATATGGGGCCACATTGAAGGCCATTGAGGCCTGGTCTTCCGTTCCTTTCCAGCCGGCATCCTAGTTGCAACCCCAGCCAATTCTTCTGAACAAGGCTGCACATTCCACAGGCAACATGTTTCTTGCAAGAGAACACTGTGGTGGTATATTTTCCTTCATCAAACCTCTCACTAAGGTTGTAATTAATGCAAGTTAGAAAAAGGGCAGTACAGATCAGATCACCATAAGGGCATTGATACTTGCTTTTGGGATAGGGCTTAAGACTCCACTAGTTGTCCTGTGGCATCTCAGCCATGTAGCATTGGCATCTGAGTATTAATGGCCAAAGAATATTGCAAGCTATATCTGTAATAGAGATAGGACAAGGAAATGAAATCTGTAATAGACACATCTTTGCCTGACTCAAACAAGAATTGTTTACTGGTAAACAGGAGCCAAAAGTGTGGCCTTTCTTTATCTCTAAACTGTGTGGGCACCAACGTGAAATAATGCAAATCTTTTA
The DNA here is from genome assembly GCF_028641065.1 of Leucoraja erinaceus. Taxonomy (NCBI): domain Eukaryota; kingdom Metazoa; phylum Chordata; class Chondrichthyes; order Rajiformes; family Rajidae; genus Leucoraja; species Leucoraja erinaceus. The sequence goes on along the minus strand of NC_073384.1, from coordinate 50,818,188 downwards.
ATGCAGTCATGAATATTTCCATTGTTGGGTTACTTGGCGAATGGGGAGTCACTGACACTGTGCCAATGAAATCAACAAGGCACACACAAACAATGGATCTAACTTACGATACAACTCGGCTTAATGCCAAGGCAACTCTTCCAAAGAAATAAAACAGCTGAGCTATCGAAATAGTAATGTTATATCTTCGGATTATTTCTGTTCAGGATTTTGTTTCTTGAAATATAAAACTGTTCGTGCTGTGCTCTGCTGTAGCTGTGGCTGGAGCAAGTACGAGTGTGTGAGAGATACCGTCTCAGAATTGGACCATGACTTCGGCCTGCATGGACTTGACCTTCACATGAAATTATAAAATGAAAACAGCTGCAAATAGTCATCATTTCTTTTTTTTCATTCAGCCACCTAGTGAATCTATTAAAGTAATGGAATCTTAAAAAAAAACAGGCATGTATATAACTGGAATTCCAATGAAGATGGCTTGATAAATAAGCCACTCTTGATAATAAGCTGCACCGTTACATCTTCCAAGTGCTAAAAAACATTTAATTTGTTGCATTTACGATTGTATTATAGTTTTCCATACTTCCTTCTCCCATCTCTGTGCCAAGGACAGATTTGCAGGTACTTCTGTGAAGGGAAATGAAATTGTGATTAGAATTTGGGAAGAATTTTGTAAATACAAATTATGTTTAGTATAAAGCAGTTGCTTAGAGTTGCATTCTTCGTGTTTGTCACAAATAACTTGATCATTCTCAAGGTTAAAGGGTGGCATGGTAGCGGAGTTTGTACATTCTCCACATGGGCTTTCCTGGGTGCACCAGTTTCCTCCCACACTCCAAAGACGTACAGGTTTGTAGGTTAATTTGGATTGGTAAAAACGGTAAATTGTCCCTAGTGTATAGTATAGTACTAGTTTATGGGGATCGCTCATCGGCAGGGACTCGATGGGCTGAAGTTCCCGTTTCCATGCTATTTGTCTAAACTAAACTAAAATAAACAGAATTACATAAAATATAGGAGCAGAATTAGGCCATTCAGTTCATCGAGTCTGCTCCTCCATTCAATCATGGCTATTCTATTTTTCCCTCTCAATCCCATTCTTCCTCCTTTTCCCAGTAATCTTTGATGTCCATATAAATCAAGAACCTATTAATTTCTGTTATAAAAAATACCCAATGAATTGCCCACCACAGTCATCTGTGGCAAGGAATTCTGAGATTTTATTCTGAGATTACATCACTGACGATGTGTACAGGAGCATCAATAGATGTATTTTTATCAGTCACTGTGCTGGCGAAACCAGTGGCGACCAGGAATAGACTGGTTGACAACCAAGAATAGAGTGGTGACGACTGGAGAGACAGTGGACAGCTTGGAAAGACGGCAACCGGTGCGGGGCAGGTTGGCAGCCCAAACAGCATCCTCTGAGAGGAGGAGACCCAAATCAACCTACAGAAAAACACATGGAAAAATACCCCCAGGGTTGCCCGTGAGGGGGGGAGGATGAACACCAATTTGACGGATCAAAGGCTAATGGCAATGGACAACTGACTATGAGTATCAAATGCTGATGTGGAAAGGTCTGCAAGAATGGTCGAGGCCTGAAGATTCACCAGACCTGGATGAAGTGTTTGGAGGGGGAGGGAGTGTCACATTGCACAGGTAATTTACCTGGTGAGAAGCAGGAGGAGCCGGGCCCGGAAGCACCCCGTAGAGCCCGAAGCATCCGAGTGGCTCAACTAGTCCCTCGGAACATCTGGAGAAAGTTTGAGTCAAAAGGCCACAGGCCTGCAAGACGGTTCTGGCATCAGTTAGACGAGGATGTCGACAAGATGCTAGAAGCAACGCGAAGGGAGGCGTAGATCGTAGGCTGCGGACGATGACGACAATCATCATCAGCCTAGCTGTGGAAAGGTTTGGAGAAGTGGAGAAGAAGCCGGCCAGAACATCTTTCACCATGAACCAACGAGCAAGAAAGATCCACAAGATCCAGCAGGAGCTGAAGTCTCTCAAGAAGCAGTATAAAGAGGCCAACAGAAATGCCCCTCCTTGGCTGAGCTATGAACCATCCTGAGGAAGAAGCTGATGACCCTCCATAGAGCTGAGTGGCACCAAAGACGCCGGAAGGAAAGAGCCAGGAAGCGAGCATCCTTCATGGCCAACCCCCTTCGGCTTCACCAAACAACTACTAGGGCAGAAGCGCAGTGGGAGTTTGGCTTGCTCTAAGGAGGAGATCGACCGGCACATCCAGCCGACCTACAGTGACCTCGTCAGGCAGCAGGAACTGGGCCAGTGCAACATCCTGTTAAAACCACCTCCACCCATCAAGGAGTTTGATAGTAGAGAGCCACTCCTGAAAGAGGTCCAGGACGTTGTGAAGAGAACAAGATCTGGCTCAGCCCCTGTCCCGAGCAGAGTCCCCTACAGGGTCTACAAGAACTGCCCCTTGTTACTGAAACGGCTGTGGAAGATCCTGAAAGTCATCTGGAGGAGAGGGAAAGTGGCGCAGCAGTGGCAATTCACTGAAGGAGTCTGGATCACTAAGGAAGAAGATTAATCAGTTCAGGATCATCTCATGTTAAGCGTTGAGGGCAAGATCTTCTTCAGCATAGTGACGAGGCGGCTGACGAACTTCCTCACCAGCAATGGCTACATCGACAGCTCAGTGCAAAAGGGAGGCTTATCTGGAGTGCCCGGTGGTCTAGAGCACACAGATATGCCACAGTTCCTGGTGACAGTGAATCAAGGAAGAGCTGGTCTGGGAATCTTCCCAACTCCCCAGTTTGACAAGGCCAAGGGGAAGGAGAGGTGCAGGCTGGTCCAGGAGGAAGTGAGTGCAGCAGTGGAGGAGGAGAGGTGTACCAGAGTGGTTGGCTTGAGGCCTGGACAAGGTGGGAGCAGGCCATGGATCGAAAAGTTACATGGACTGAGCTCTGGCAGGCTGAACCACACGTGCAGGATTTCTTCCTTTGCTTTTCTGGAACTCTCATTCCTGCCAAAAACAAAGATGCAGATCTTGTCTATAACTATATACCGTAACCATTTTAACAATAAATTCTGACTTAATTCATAGCCATCATATAATTCAAGGCCCATGTCCAAATAGCATCAAGAAATTAATTGAGATTTCATCTACCTTTTTTTAAGGTGAGCGGGGAAATGGTTAATAGGAAGCTGAGGGATAACTTTTTTACACAAAGGGTGATGGGTGTATGGAACGAGCTGCTGGAGGAGATAGTTGAGGCAGGTATCATAGCACCATTTAAGAAACATTTAGACAGGTACATGGAAAAGATAGGTTCAGAGGGATATGGGGCAAATGCAGGCAGATGGGAATAGAGTAGATGGGACATGTTGGTCAGTGTGGGCAAGTTTGGCCGAAGAGCCTGTTTCAATGCTGTATGACTATGACTATGACTGCAGTATGACTCTATGACTCTCTATGACATCCTGTTGCCAAATATACTCAGAGATTTCCATTACCAACTGCGGCACCAGAAAGGGAGTACAGGTACCACCAAGTGGATGTATTTGTTTTCCCCTTGCAGGAATTAATGACAAGATTCATGATAAGATTCTGCTGGATTATTTTGATTCAGATTCAGATTCAGATTCAATTTTAATTGTCATTGTCAGTGTACAGTACAGAGACAACAAAATGCATTCGTGCATTTGATGGGAGTGAAGGGATACCAACTTCTAATATCAGAATGAATTTGCTAATTTTTATACTTGTAACTCAATAACCATTTATAGTAGAAGACAATCTGGGTGTGTGGTGTGCATGTGCACATTCACTTGAAGTAATGGGGTGATTTCACGTTCCATTGCCCCTCAACCTCTTGATGCAAACCCTTTAAGAACACAATATCAGCAAGTCATCAGTCAGCACTAAAATGAATTTCCTTTATTTATTTGATTTTTCTTCCAACATCCCGGTTATAAACTTCATTACTTGTTAACCAGGATTGCTATTTCAAACCTTTTAGAGGTTCAACTAGGGGGGTCTGCATGATGGCATCCTTGCCAACAGTCTGTTTGTCTTTTCGACTTTTTTATTTTTATTTTTAGTGTGTTTTAAAAGTATGTGTCAATGTTCTCTGGTTTGTTTTATGTGGGGGGTGGGGGAGAGGGTCGGGGGAGACTTTTTAAAAATCTCTTACCTTGCCGGAGATGCGATTGTTTTCCGGATCGTATCTCCGGTTGCTCTGCGGCCTAACAGCATGGAGCTGGCTGCCTTGCTCGGACTGACTTTAAGCCCCACCACGGGAACGTGGACTTACCATCTGAGCCTGGGATTGACGCTCCAACCACGGCCTGTGCGGATTTCACCATCAAGGAGCTCACAGTCTCGGGTAGAGACCGATGTTGGGAAACTCCAAATGACGCAGAAGGTTTTGACCAGCCCCGACCTGGGGTCAGGTCGTCCGGTGCGGGGGGAGCTGAGATTCCCCCCCGATGCAGGAACTTGATCGCCCCGACGTGGGAGGCCCGACTACCGGCTACGGGAGCCAAGATCGCCCCATCAATGATAGGCTCGAGGCCCCCCGACCGATGGAGAACAAAGAAGGGAAGAGATTGAACTTTTTTTCGCCTTCCATCACAGTGAGGAATGTGGAGGTGACACTGTGGTGGATGTTTATGTTAAAGTGTATTTTGTGTGTTCTGTTGCTTTTTATTGGTATGACTGTATGGCAAATCAAATTCCTCATATGTTGCAAAACATACTTGACTAATAAAGTATAATTATGATTATGACTAGAACAAAGTCAAATAAATTATGATACAATAAAATTACCTCAATAAATGCCTGCAAGTATGCTTTTAGGGGTTTGGGGAAAAGGAGGAGCATGTTGTCTTGAGGTCCTTGCTAGGAATCAAAATGTCATAATTTACCAGTACAATGTTCCCATACTTGAAATGGTCACAATTGAAGTTTATGGGGCATCTGCAAGACCACCGACTGTAGCATTTGCTAACTATGTAACTTTTGTTAAAGAGGTGGTGCCTTCACTTCATCAACTGTAAGAATTTGGCATTAACACTAGACTTCCTAATGTGCTGTTTACTTATAACCTTAAAGCACTTTCCTCTGCATTTGTTTTATCTTTAAATGTGGCTCAATTTTCATGCTGCACATGCTCCACTTTGCTGACATTAACTTTTCCTCGAAATGCTAACTCCGTCTAGAATTTAAGCCAACAGCCGGTGGTGTTTTATTTTCCACATTTGCACAAAGACTGGGTTTTGTTTTTTTAATTGTTTTTATAAAGTGTGAATGTATGTATAAATGACCCTCCCTGCATTGTGAAATCAGAGAGTGCACCACCATTCTTTCACGCTCTCTGGGTGAGTTTTCTGAAAGATCTCACACAACACCATGCTGCATCTACTGTCGAGTCACAACTGTAGTTTAAAGAAAGTGACCTCCAACACCATTCCATAGTGTTTGTGAGGTCCAATAAATGTGGTCTGGTTAGTGGTATTCACTTTCCAGAAATAAGTAAAACCACACCATCAAGGATTACAGTTCCCATTGAGACACATGGAACCTACTCATTTACTGTAATGACACTAATAATGATAATGGCAAACTTTAATCTTTTAAAAGGCTACAAATTTTACCTGTAATTCTCCATGGTCTAATTGTATTTATTGTCCTGTATTTTATCCCTGTTTCATTTCCTATGGACACTCAGCCAAACCACATTGAATTCTTAGCTTCTTTAGCCAGAACAAATTTTTGTGGGTTATTTTGTTATCCCATCTGGCACATTCACAGCAAGCTTTACAGCAAGCATAAAGCTGTCTTCGTACTATTTTCCTGAAGTTTTCTACATGTTATTCAACTTCATACATTGGTCCCAGTTTCTCCTGCATCCTTTACTGGGTTACACCAAAGGTGGTGAGTGCCTGGAACCTGCTGACAGGAGATGGTGGTGGAGGCAGATACTACAGTGGCATTTTAGAGGCTTTTAGTTGAGCACATGCATATGCAGAGAATAGAGGGAAATGAATCATGTGCAAGCAAATGGGATTAGTTTATCTTGGTATCATGCTCAGCCAAACATTGTGGGCCAAAGGGTATATTCATGTGCTGTTTCTATTTCTCTGTTCTATTTACTGTCTAAACTTTTGAAGAGGTTGTAAATACCTCTGATTGCCTGCTGGATATCCTGGATGCTAACTGTTTTAACTCATCCTCCCATCCCCTTATCAAGAGGTGGTGGGATGCCTTCAAGGTGGTGGAAATGTTGAAGAATGATGGATGCGGAAGCTGGGTGAAAGATAAGGACCAAGTTATTGCTGAACAGCATGATGCGAGTAAACAATTGGCACCACAGCAGAAATCCACCACATTGTGAATACCCCTACCTTTGAGCAGGATATCTCCGATGTGCCCATGCAGACAGCTACGTGATATTTAACTATCAGTTTTTTGTATCTTGTATCTTGTATCTCTTGTATCTTGTATCATGTCTTCAACCATAGGTGATGGAGAGAAGCAAATACAACAACAACAAGAAATCTGTAAACCGGGTTTAAATTCCTTTATTCTCTCTGCTGCTTTATTGTTCGATCACTATAGGTAGGATTTTCTCGCAAAGGGAAAGATTATATAAATCACAAGCTTCTTACCAGTTTCATGAAACATCCTTCTGTATTTGCATGTGACAGATAAAGCTCCTAAAGGTCTGACGCTTTGCAATGATCTCTTCAAAGAAGTGAGTGAAGACTGGTTTGCTTGTGTACAATGGGATAAACCACTTTGTGACTACCCCAGTTCCTTAGGATTTGTTTCATGCCAGCCTAAACCTGAACCTCAATTTGACATAGTCCCTCCACTGCATGATCAATCTACATGGATAAAACCTTTAAGTCTCTCAAAAGATTTGGGAAAGACTTAAGACTGCATCCCTTTGCTGTCGTCCTATCCTTATCATTCCCCTTGGCATGAGCTTCACCTTTGTCATTACAAAAACGCTTGTTGTTGTGAAAAGAGCATGAAATGTAAGAGGCCCGAAACGTTACCTATTTCCTTCGCTCCATAGATGCTGCTGCACCCGCTGAGTTTCTCCAGCATTTTTGTGTACCTTCGATTTTCCAGCATCTGCAGTTCCTTCTTGAACAACATGAAATGTAAGAGGATGGATGAGCCAACTAGCCAACTGCCTAAGGTTCAATATGTAAACTATCCTATGGAAAGATCACTTGGAAGCTTGTCTATACTGCCAGATCTACTTAATAGCCGATCTTTTCATTGAAATGGCCTTCCTTTTCCAGTTCTCTGCCCAAATATCTGCATATAACTTATGCCTGCTCAGATTTACAACACTTGTATTTAACAGTTGAGGCCTGTATAGAGTGGATGTGGAGAGGATGTTTCCGCTAGTGGGCGAGTCTAGGATCAGTCGTCATTGCCTCAGAATTAAACGACTTTCTTTGGGGAGATGAGGAGAAATGTCTTTAGTTAGAGGGTGGTGAATGTGCGGAATTCATTGCCACAGAAGGCTTGGAAGCCAAGTCACTGTGCCACCCCTGGACAATTTTAAACATAAATAATTTGGAAAATAAATGGTTCCAGGGCACTGTACTGTAGAAGGCTCCACATGTGAATACTTTATTCTTGGGCAGGGTGCAAAGAGAAAGATTGGATGAGAGTAAGTCCTAAGCTTGGTGAAAGACAACTGTCTGTTCATTTCATATTAAACACATAAGGAAAATGATGTGAAAATAAATGTTGATGGAAAAATAATATTGGCAATAAAACCATGAACCATGCTGGAATCACTTTAAGTGCCTTGAGACTGTGGATGGCTTGCTTCCATTCTACACTGTGGGCTGTGATGTGACTGATGAGGCCAATAAAGGACTGATAGACTGCCTGCGGCAGGAGATGCTTTATTAGGGTCCCAGGAACCCACGGCTCTTGCGTGGTCGAACTCAAGACCCGGACCGGTGGGTTGTGGCTTCATTTGGAGCCTGCCGAACTAGCCCTTGCTTGACGGGACACCGGCCTGGAAAGGGAGATCCCACCACACCGATCCCCAACTTGTTGGACCTGGTAGAACACTGGCCTGGAACAGGGGATCCCTGCTTGTCCCACGAAGACCAGAAACCGGGAAGAGGGAACTGGTGATGACAGTGGCAGGTAAGGAGCGAGGCCGGTAGAAGAGGAGAGGGAACTGGCATCTGGCCAACCTACACTAATAGTTGGTTGCATGAGACACACCTGGGGAACAAAGGACGGATGAGGAGAAGGACATGGCATCCAAGAAAGCAAATGGCAGGAGGCCCACAACAGCCTGGGACTCGTCTGGACTAGGCACTGTTCTTACAAACTGGAGAGTGGACATTGAAAATGGTGCCAAATCATGGCGCCTCTTGCAAGCAGGCTCTATTTCTGTACACTTGCTACTTGAGGATCGGGGCTAGGGAAATACTCTACTTGACTGTTTGTAAGCAAAAGTATTTCACTGTGGTAGCACTTTGCACAAGTGACAATAAAAGCACCATTGAACCATTGAGATGGATAGTTTGGGAGGTGATGTGTCCCCTCCTTTCACCATGAATGTAGAACAGATGATGAGCATTTGAATACACTGGGCCTATACTCGCTCGAGTACAGAAGGATGAGGGAGGGCCTCACTGAAACACACACGCACGCACGCACACACACACACACACACACACACACACACACACACACACACACACACACACACACGCACACACACACACACACACACACACACACACACACACACACACACACACACACACACACACACACATACACATGCACTCACACACACACACACACACACACACACACACACACACACACACACACACACACACACACACACACACACACACACACACACACACACACACATACACACACACACACATGCACTCACTCACACACACACTCACACAGACACACACACTCACTCACACACACAGGCACTCACTCACACACACATACACTCACAAACACATACACTCACAAACACATACACACACACTCACTGACTCACACTTCATATATATGGCAGTAAACTTTCTTGAATACTCACACAGTTGAGTGCGGTGTCTCCATTTTGGGGCTTCCGCAGTCAGCGTGACCTCTGCACTTACTGGAAATTACGCAATTAGCATGACCTCTGCACTCAGCGGAAATGAAGCAATCAGCGCGACCTGTTCACTAAGCGGAAGTCACGAAATGAGCGGGACTATTGAACCAAACACTGTCGGACCTAATAAAGCATTTATTCCTTCCAAACAAAGTCAGACCTAATAAAGCATTGTAGTTTCAAGCACAGGCAGGGCAGCAGGCCAAACAACTCATGGCATTGTCATTAAGGGCTAACAAATCATTTATTGCAAGTACATTGCTGACTCACAGTTCAGTTGATTCACAGCTTAGAATGAGAGTCGCTTAGAATGAGAGTCGTGGCCTCTCCCTCGCGATCTTGCAGAGTGACTGAGTCACGTCCAGGCATCTGGGGTTTTATAGTCCTGCCCCCCCCCTTACCTGGTTACCTTCATCGCAGTGATTGGCAGGCGAGAGGATCTCAAGGTTTTTTAAACACTCATAACTTTTTTATTTTTCATCAATGGGAAAAATCATCAGTGCCTGCACAGCGGAGGAGGACTGTGAGTAAGATGGCCAAAAATCATAGCGATATATGGCAGCATTTTTTCTAAAATCAATATACAGCGCAGACAGGAAGTGGTCAAGATGAGACTTTTAATTATATAGATAATAAGGGAATAACGTTTAGTACAAGGAAAAGCCCACAAAGTTCGATCAAGGAAAATCCAAGGGTCACCAGAGAGGTAGACAGTAGTTCAGCACTGCTCTCTGGTTGTGGTAGGATGATTCAGTTGCCCAATAATAGCTGGGAAGAAACTGTCCCTGAATCTGGTGGTGTGTGTTTCCACACTTGTATACCTTTTTGCCTGCTGGGAGAGGGGAGAAGAGGGATTAGCCAGGTTGCAACTCAGCTTTGATTATGCTGCTGGCCTTGCTAAGGCAGCATGTGGTATAAATGGAGTCAATAGAAGGAAGGTTGGTTTATGTGATGATCTGGGCTACATCCACAATTCGCTGCAATTTCTTGCGGTCTTGGATGGTGCTGTTCCCAAACCAAGCTGTGATGCATCCTGATAAAATGCTTTCTATGGTGCATCTGTAGAAGTTAGTGAGAGTTGTATGGGACATGCCAAACTTCTTAAGTCTTTTAAGGAAGTAAAGGCGTTGATGTGCTTTCTAGATCATTGCTTCAATATGGGTGGTCCAGGAGAAGTTGTTGGTGATATTGACTCCTAGGAATTTGAAGTGTTCAACCATCTCTAGTTCGGCACCGTCAATGCAAACTGGAGTGTGTGTATCACTTTGCTTCCTGAAGTCGATCACTATCTCCTTTGTCTTGCTGACATTGAGAGAAAGGTTGTTCTCGACACCAGGAGACAAGGCTCTCGATCTCCTTCCTATACTCCATCTCATCATTATTTGATATCCGGCCCACAATGGTGGTGTTGTCTGCAAATTTTAAAATTGAATTAGATTTGTACATGGCTGCACAGTCATGGGTGCACAAGGAGTAAAGAAGGGGGCTGAGAACACATTCTTGTTGAGGATTATGGTAGTGGATGATTTGTCCCCTATCCTCACTGATTGGGGCCTGGGAATAGGTAGGGCAATCGGGGTTGGAGAGGATGGGAGGGGGATGGTGGAGAGGGAATGAAACAGTTACTCAATATTACAACCTCCCAGCTGAGGATTTTGGCCTGGGAGAGAATGCTAAAGGCTCACTTATTGTGGATTTGGAGGATGTTGGAAAGGCAGCATTGGTGGTACATCTCCAGTGCTCCAGAGGCACCTACTGTGGTCTGTGGTCTGCATCTGACAGACATAAACGAGGGAGGGGTTCACTGCTGCCATGTAGACCATGAGCTTCGTGCCGGGTTGAAGGCAAATCCTATTTGGCAGCTGGTCAATCAGACTGTCTAGGGATTACGATGCTGGGAGACAGTACAGTATTTGCATTTCAACTTGAAATAGCTGTTTAGACGAAGAATTGGAACTGAAATACTGAGACAGGAATTCTGAGTCCAGCTCTCGTGTTCAACGCCGCTGCTACAACTTAACAAGTGCCACGTCGTTTATTACATTCATTTGACAAGCAGCAAACTTGTTTACGACTATTTTTATATAAAGATATATATATATTTTTAAAATATTAACATAATCTCTTCCCCTCGCACCAAGATTTTTACAGCTTCCTAATAGATTCGGTACAATTGCGAAATTTGTTCTTAAAACAGAGAACTTTGTTCCGACTCAATGGTTTAACTGACTAAACAGTGAGCAGCACATCGTCAGGAGCTTTAACCTCCGTTTTATCCATGCTACGTACCCTCGTTTCTTAATTTAATGGACGTTTTAATAAGAAATTGTGTGAAGGATAAACAGATGAACGGACACGAAAGTAAAGCGGTCTTGCAACCGATTCGCTGATATCCGATTGCAATATTATAACGAGCATAACCGCCTGGTATGTAGAGTGGGACAAGCTACACACCATCCCAACACCGATTCACAGATGGATTTACTTCCAAAACCCAAATTATGAACTAGAGCCATTTTTGAAGTAATAAATCAAAATTTGAATGTGTCTGTAATCTCAAATGATCAGTGTTGGCATGTTGAAACACGTAACATGTATTTGATAGTTTACGCTCAGTGTAAGATTGTACCGGCTCAATTACTCCAGCACTTTGCGACTTTCTTTTTAAAGTTACGAACCATTTATACAACTAACGTTACTGCAATCTGGATGTGTTTAGTGCGCAAGGTGATAGGTGTTGTAACGCGTGATGCTGCATTGTGAAATTGTTGCTCCCAATCTCATTCTTGTTTAGTTTAGTTTAGTTTAACCCGCTCCGCTTCACTTTTGATTTCTATAAGTGTACGTTTCCCGTATATTTCATGTGGTGAGTTATAAATGCCTGGAATGGCTTTTACTCGGCGAAAATGCCAACCAAAAGCATTGATATTTAACACTAATTAACACCAACATCATCCGGTTTATTTGGTTTCGATATGATGACATTGATGAGTTAAGATTCTGTAACCGCTTCTAGTTGCAAACCGACTCTCGGTACAAGTGATTTGTACAGATTGTACAAAATGGTTAATGTACGAAAATTACCCACCTGAAAGCACTCACAGTATCCATTGGATGATCATTTTTTTAATCGAATATGTCTAACCAGATTGTCCTTACAAATAATACATCACAATGAATAGGTCAGAATGAAAAACTAAAATACTGGAGGAAACATAGAAACATAGATATTAGGTGCAGGAGTAGGCCATTCGGCCCTTCGAGCCTGCACCGCCATTCAATATGATCATGGCTGATCATCCAACTCAGTATCCCGTACCTGCCTTCTCTCCATACCCTCTGATCCCCTTAGCCACAAGGCCACAATGGTTTCACACACCATGTGATGATATATAGCTGTTAATATGCTGCTACTTTTATGAATTTGATGCACATCACTGTTTTGAACTAATAATATATATTTAAGAGTAGCAGCAAATTAAATATTACATTTAGTGCACAAGTTCACATCTTTTCTAGCCTTTGTTATAACGGGCAATATACGGGAGCAACTTCAGCTACGTGCAAGAAGCAACTGGAAAGGATCAATATGTTGAACAGTCATCATTGCTAAATGCTTCTTGAGTCTGTTAATTAAGGTCCGCACTGGTGGCCGGAATTCACAATCTGCGTCCATCGTCCAGAAGCCAATGTCTGCAAAACGACATGTTTTAACGGAATCGCTAGGAACATGACATTGATGAAACACAAGCACATCGACCGACGACATTTAAGGATACTATATAAACACGGAGAACTATCTAACTGTTGACTCTGTTGACACTGTCTGCCTTCGCTCACTGAATGATTGTTATAGCCCTCCAGTTGAATGGTCTCCGTTGTGAACGTGTGCCGAGCTCAGTAAATGTCCCTGGAAATAGCATCCAGAATGACAATTCTCTTGCTTGTAAACTAACAAGATAAAACCTGAATATGCTGATTCGAGGCTTCAAGGCACATTAGGTTTGATTGATTACAAAGTAAAGACGCGGCCGTTCATTTAACACCATGATGTCACCTCATCCAATACGAGTTAAAAAAAAACCCCTAATATTACATTAAAATCCGGTTATTCATTTTTAAACAAATTCCGGTTGGATAAACAATGTCCCTTTCGTTTTAAAGGAATTTACAACGTTTTTAACGTGACTAACTCAACACATTTCCAAAACACAAAGTGTTGGAGTAACCTTTCGCGTGAAGAAGAATTCCGACCCGAAACGTCACTTATACTTTATCTCCAGAGATGCTGCCTGTCCTGCTGTTGCTCCAGCGTTTTGTGTTTTTCTTCGGTAGAAACCGGCATTTACAGTTCCTTCCTACACATTTACTCATTTGTACAACGTTTGTACAAACAGATCGCCGAATATTTATGTTTAAGAAAGAACTAGAGATGCTGGAAATATCCGTTGAATATTTCCGATTCGTTAATTTTGCAATTTTGAAAATAAGTTAATGATCCACCTGATGGTTAAATAAACCCTTAAACGTTAGATTCGCCTATAACACATTTGTCTTACCGTGTTTACGTGATATGGTTTGACATAATTTTATGTGTGCGGCAAAAAACCCTTAAATCATGTTGCCCTGAGAGGAGCTCTTGATGACATTTTTTTTAATCCAGTTGGCATGGTCGTTTATATCACGGGGAAATAGGTGTGGTGGATATATTTATTGAGATGTTCTCTGTTAGTGAGCAAGTGGGAACGGTGTCTCTAAAACGAGTTGGATTTATTGCTTGGAGCTCGTTTGGTTCACCTAGTACCGGAACGCTGGCCTCTCGGGTTTCAGCAACGTGAAACAGTAGATGGCGTATTTCTTAATTGCGAGAACATTTCTCGACTTTTAGTCTCCGAAGACGTATTTGCTTGTGCTGACAGCGCACTCCGCCCCGCACCACCAAACCTAGTCCACGGTGAAGATACATTTCCATCAAGCTAAGCCTAAACTTGGTCAAATGTAGCAGCGTGCTTTTTATGTATGACAACGGAGTAGGGTTCCTCATAAAGATGTATATTAAAAAGTAAAGAGCACATTAAATGTATGAACAGGACGGGGTTCAAACCATCCCACAGAATAAGCCACTGCAGTAAATATGTTGCGCCAGGAGTTTATAAATAAATCGCCGATTGTATGAATTTTCGGAGACAAGGCTCGTAGCGCAATTAACAGGCATAACATCGACAGACCGACACACACACACTTACATCAAACACAGACAGTACCAGCAACTCTCGGTTAGCAGCCAGGTTCTGTCAAAATAGGGGGGGGGGGGGGGGGGGGGGGGGGGGGGTTACAACAGCAACAACTAGTTTGTGTGTGTGTTTCTGTAGTTTCAGCCTCAAAAGAAGGACTGGGTGGGAATGGGGGTGGGGTTGGGAGATGAGTAACTAATTCAAACAATTTACACTTTGTACTTTAACCTCTGCAATTTTCATTGTTTAAACAACGTTCGTGAGATCAATGTGACAGGCAAGAGGGGTAAGGAAAGAGCATGTTTACAATCATTCTGTCTGATATTTTGAGAATGCAAAACTTGCTTCTTGAAGAATTCTTGATGATCTACAAGTAATTTACATTATGTGTATAAGTGTCAAAAATAGTACACAGTTTAATCGTCTGTGAAGTTTTAATCTAGTTATAATTTATATTATGTTCTTAGCAGCCTTAATAAAAATGAAAGAAAATGATCACAGACGATCTTAATTTAAAAATATCCGGGTGATGTGTGCGGTCAACCAAAAGTCCCACTCACGGTGTTTTATGTTAAAGCACGAATAAACCTGATATCAGTCAACGCTTTCTTATGAGAATATGAGCAGGCAGAATTTAACAGAGGTTACAGGTCAAACTACTGTTTAATCTTATTAATAAAAACACTCCATCACCGTAAGGTACGTTTCAAATGTTGACCTGTTGGTGATTGGATAAGGCTTGTAAGAATTGCCCAAATTGACCCATTGACTTTAAGTACATATTTCAGCAAGTCTACTGTAACATTTGTTGACAACTTTAATGAATAAGCTGCGTAAAAAGCTGCCCTAAAGATGCTCGGGTTACGCGCCCTTCATTTATTACCATTCATCAATTATCGCACTAATCAAAACATTTTTTCGTTGCTTTCCTCTTTCCTGCTCCTCCAGAATTTGAGGCATGATTGCATCTGTTAATTAGTCGCTAATAGCAAGGTAATACGCGCTTGATGGATAAGCGTGTCATTGTCAATCACACCACTCATTCATATCTACGGCGGTGGCGCGCTGCGGTCTTTGAGCCGCCACTGGTCACGTGCACAGGATCTGGGCGGGGCAGGAATGAATCCGTCCGGGCAACGTTCTCAATGATTGACATCTGGTCTGGTCAATAGATTTGCCGAGCACCACCCATCACCGCTCCGATTGCCGCGGTGCCCACCGGGATGTGTAGTTCTTTTGCTTGAGACACCGCCAGCTACGGGCAGGAGAGACTACAACCCCCACGCTGCTCTGCGGCGCCCGCCGCTCGGCTGCTGCACAGGCTGTCAGTCACCTCGCGTCACGGTGCTTTGCTTATCAAGGTCTGGGAGGAGGGCGCAGTCAATGTGTAGAATACATAAAGAGGGGGGAAATAGCCAGCGTTATCTTCCCTGCAGGGTAAAGATTTTTACTGTACCATGTAAAAACTTTAGTTGCAATCAGCCACCCTCTCTCCTGTTTCACTGCACCCCTCGTATATCGCAGGTTAACAACGAAATGAAACGCAGAAAGATTGCCATCGCAGCTGGGTTTTGCTTCTCATTCTTCCTGGGCACTTTACTGAATTTGTTATTTATCCCCGGTTTTGATCATCACCATCAGCAGCAGCAGCAGCAGCGACAGCGTTTGGAGCACACCGCCCAGGACCAGCACAGCGTCGAGCCGCCTGTGTTTTATAACCGGCTGACTGACCAAGACCTGTTGAAGCAAATTAAAGAGAGGTACGAGGAGGTTGTCCGCTATCGGCAGCAGTCAGCCCCTGCAGCGGCAGCGGTGAGACTGGCCAGACCGCTGGAAAGGCGCTTGATGGACCTCAGGCAGAACAGCTCTCCGGATCAGCCCCAACCCCAGCAGCAGCATCCGCAGAGTCGCCAGGACGGGAGCCAACCATTAACTGTTCAAGGAGAAAACACCTTCGCTTCCAGTAGCCCGCAGACTGACTTTCAATTCCGTTCGCTTTCTTTAAGCTGTCCAGATATTAATAACGCGAGCAGTGTCCATTACTTGGGTTCTGGATACACAAAAGCAGTATACAAAGCGGTTCTTAATCAGACCCTGGCGGTTGCCTTAAAATCGGTGGACTTCGCAGGCCACGACATGGAGAACTGCGTTAAACAATTTGGAACATTGAAAGATTGCTACCGATTGGCGTCGTACAAACTTGTCAAAGAGATGACACTTTTACAGCGGCTACAGCATTCAAATATTCTTAAGGTAGGGACCTGCCAAGCTCATCGGCAACTTATTATTAAACTGTTGCCAAACGGGAAGGGAGAAGTATTCGGTTTGTTGGGCTCTTTAATTATTAGTGCAGGGACTCCTGTTCAAAACCCACCCGTCTGATTGATCTACGTGTCAAATAGACGAATGGAAAAAAAGTCCTTTACCGGGTGTTTAATGAATACTTTGCTAAAATCTGTTTCTTAATCAGTCACGGCTTCCCCCAAGTGCTCTGGGTAAAAAGCTGAAGGAACTATGCATAAAACAAACGTTTTCAATTTATGGAAGATATCAATTTTCATTTAATTTCACAATAAATTAATTGGATGTGAAGTTGCGCCACTAAATATATATAAAAAATAAATGTTTCAGCAACAAGTCTGGCCAATTATTCAGCAATATTTCGGCTCATAATTAACAGCAGAGTTGGATCATGATATTAACGCGCAACAGTCAAAATCCTCATTGACAACTCACTGTAAAAAGTCAGGTAAACAGAATGCTGCGCTGTGGTTTCTAAGACATTTTTTCTAGACGAATCAGCACTTTGATTAAAAGGGTATCCCCCTTTCTCCGCCACTTGTTTGTTGTTTTGTGCAGTTATGTTGATTGCAATAACTAAAGTCCCACATTATCTGTGGCTCCCTTCGGATTTTCTAGTCGCTGAAAGGGGTAGATTTCTGGGATACTGGAGCAAATAAATTGGAGAGGTGCCCAGTTCAGCTCCAAACCTCAGCTGCCTGCTTTACTTTTGATACAACGATTCTCGACTAGGTACAGTGCTCTCCATAATGTTTGGGACAAAGACCCATCATTTATTTATTTGCCTCTGTACTGCACAATTTGAGATTTGTAATAGAAAAAAAGGCCATTTTGGTTTCACCATGTTGAAATTACAGCAGTGTTTATACATAATCCACCCATTTCAGGGCACCGTCATGTTTGGGACACAGCAATGGCATGTAAATGAAAGTAGTCTTGTTTAGTATTTTGGTGCATATCCTTTGCATGCAATGACTGCTTGAAGTCTGCGATTCATGTACATCACCAGTTGCTGGGTATCTTCTCTAGTGATGCTCTGCCAGGCCTGTATTGCAGTCACCTTTAGCTTATGCATATTTTGGGGGCTAGTACCCTTCACATTTCTCTTCTGCATATAAAAGGCATGCTCAATTGGGTTTAGATCGGGTGATTGACTTGGCCATTCAAGAAGTAACCATTTTTAGCTTTGAAAAACTCATTTGTTGCTTTAGCAGTATGTTTGGGATCATTGCTTTGCTGTAGAATGAACCGCCGGCCAATGAGTTTTGAGGCATTTGTTTGAACTTGAGCAGATAGGATGTGTCTATACACTTCAGAATTCATTATGCTACTACCATCAGCAGTTGTATCTTCAATGAAGATAAGTGAGCCAGTACCTTCAGCAGCCATACATGCCAGGACATAACCCCCCCCCCCCCCCACCACCGTGTTTCACAGATGAGGTTGTATGCTTTAGATCTTGGGCAGTTCCTTCTCTCCTCCATACTTTGCTCTTGCCATCACTCTGATATGTTAATTTTCATTTCATATGGCCAAAATACCTTTTTTTCCCAGAACTGTGGTTGCTCTTTTAAGTACTTCTTGGCAAACTGTAACCTGGCCATCTTATTTTCATAGCTAACCAGTGGTTTGCATCTTGCAGTGTAGCCTCTGTATTTTTGTTCATGAAGTCTTCTGCGGACAGTGGTCATTGACAAATCCACACCTGGCTCCTGAAGAGTGTTTCTGATCTGTCGGACAGGTGGTTGGGGATTTTTCTTTATTATAGAGAGAATCCTTCTGTCATCAGCTGTGGAGGTCTTCCTTGGTCTGCCAGTCCATTTGGGATTTGTAAGCTCACCAGTGCTGTCTTTCTTCTTAATGATGTTCCAAACGGTTGATTTTGGTAAGCCTCTCGATTGGTTGATGTCTCTAACAGTTTTATTCTTGTTTATCAATCACATAATGGCTTATTTGTCTTTCATTGGCACAACTTTGGTCCTCATGTTGATAAACAGCAATAAAGGTTTCCAAAGGTGATGGAAAGACTGGAGGAAAAACTAGGTGCTGAGAGCTCTCTTACACCTGCATTAAGGAGGCAATTAAACACACCTGAACAATTACAAACGCCTGTGAAGCCATGTGTCCCAAACATTACGGTGCCCTGAAATGGGGGGACTATGTATAAACACAGCTGTTATTTCTACATGGTGAAACCAAAATGTATAAGAATGGCCTTTGATAAAATCTGACAATGTGCACTTTAACCACATG
This sequence comes from Leucoraja erinaceus, assembly GCF_028641065.1. Taxonomy (NCBI): domain Eukaryota; kingdom Metazoa; phylum Chordata; class Chondrichthyes; order Rajiformes; family Rajidae; genus Leucoraja; species Leucoraja erinaceus. The sequence continues at coordinate 50,799,260 of NC_073384.1, read as the reverse complement.
TGATGTTTTCTATTACAAATCTATTGTGGATCAAATTGTGGAGTACAGAGGCAAATAAATAAATGATGGGTCTTTGTCCCAAAGATTATGGAGGGCACTGTAGTTGGAAGATGCAATCGCACCTTATAGAAGACACGGGCTGAGAAGCTAACACCGCGGCTGACTTTCTGAAGGGTTTTGAAACGACTGTTTCACGGTAGATTTCATCGCCACGGCATGGAGCACTGACTTTTTCCACGAATATTGTTACCGTTTAAACTGGAAATCAGTAAATCTCAGCCCTGATTGGGACACCGGCGAGCAACACCTTGGTTGAGGCTAAAAGGCTGTGTTTCCCCAGTGTTTTAAAGCAAAGGTCCTTGCTCGTGTGCAACAACAGTCTGGTACATTATATACGGAATATGTTACAAAGCCAATCACTCAACTTATCACCTTGTGGCTCTTGGCATTTTTTAAAGATTTAGATGTAGTTGTACGTGTTCTATTTTTGCTTGTTTAGTGAATCTACCACGGTTCAATCCTTGTAGAAACAAGACTTGTCATTTTGGTTGTCAGGTCGCCTGTTAATGTGCTAATTCCCCCCGGTCAACCGTAATGAGCCCGTTACCAACCCGGGGGGATCCTTCCTGCTGTGACTACCTCGGGCTTTGTTCACGATTAATGATTTGGTTTTAATTTAGAAGAAAAAAAAACTATTGAGGAATCGGCCCTTCAATTAGTCGATTGTGAGGAGCTGCTTTGGACAGCCAGAACGTGTTTGTTCGGTATGATTTTCTTTCAGAATCCAATTGAATAGATCCCTTTCTCCAGAGCTTTTGTGCTTAAATCAACCCCAGGATAAACGAGAACAGATTAACTGTATAATAACATGACAAAGGGAAAAGAAAAACACCAATGTACTTTTGGAGAACTCTGTCGCTTGTACAGTCAGGGATGTCGCAGTGCGTGGAAAAGTGAATGAATTTGTGTTGCTTTCGGCTCGTCAATTTTCTTTGGTTGTCTCCTTTCGAGGTTTATAGATTTAATAATAATAAAAAAAGATTCCAGGGCAGATGGCAGGTTTACGCATAATCTGCATAGGCAATTTGCAAGGTGAAGAATCATTGAGTGTTACAAAGATCAGATCAAACCGATCTCTCCCTTATAACTTGTTCAATCTGAACTACCTTTTGCCGATTGTACATCTAAATAGTTCCGAGGGCGAAAAATGTAATCCATGAGTTAGAGCAGTGCGTTTTTAAGCAAACGGCAGCTTTTTTTTTTTTATCATACTGAGACTTGGGTTAATAATTTCCACTATATATAAAAGGACTATATTTTCGGAGAGAGGCACCATATTCTAAGATGTCAAAGAAACAGAACTCGGTAATTTTGTTTTCAGTTTTCATTACTCGGTGGTCCCGCCACTGATGACAAGTCATCGACCTGAAACATCACTTAATGTTCACTCTCAGCAGATTCTCTACATATCCTGTTTGACCTGCAGAGCATTTCCAGTATTTTTTTTAATTGATTTTAGTTCCAATATTGTACTTTTGTATAATATGTAAAGGCATTGTATATAACGGTCAGATGTTGGGCTCCATAATATATTGTCATCCAATCGCTCAGCTGTGCAAACCTTTCTCAGCCCATTTGGGTGAAATAGATACTGTCAGATAGGAGTAAATATCTTTTAGTTTGTTTAAGGAACATGAATTTTTAAAATATTAATGTTAATTTGTATATTCCTTCGCGTATAATCAAACCCCTGTTTGGGCTAACATTTGTTCTTAAACGGCTCAATATCAAAATGTATTACGTGTAGCGTAACAGATTTACTCGAGGAAAGTTTGCGTGTCTTACCGGGCAATGCTGAGCGCAAAAAGGTCCAAGAATAATGAGGAGGATGTTTTGGAACAGCGGTAAATGAAGAACCCTATAACATTCATTATGTGATGAGTGAATTTTTTTTTTGCGTGATTTAAAATAAACTGCAAATTTTAAGCTCTATAACTAATGTTCACGTGCACTGATGGCGTGAAAATATTTAAATTTGTATTTTAGACAGTGTGTTTAAGGAATACATAAACCTCCGGCCTTACTGTTGATAATTGGAAATATCATACGGAGGTGTTGATGGTTGGCGCGGGTGGATGTGCCGAAGAGCTTGTTAGTGTTGTGTACCACTCGACATTCGACCGATAATCAGGGCCGTTTAAATTGTTCGATGCCGAGTTAAAAAGGTACAAAGTGGTTGAATTGGAAAATCCACCTCTAAAAGGCTCGAATAGGCCTGTAAAAGTGTATTGCCTATCTTGGGACAGATAACCAGTAACACAACCTAAACTATATTAATTCTTTGCTTGGAGAAACTGTTCATAGGTCACTTTTCAGTTTCCCCACTCGCTCATTAAACTCAATTAAGTTCTTTGAGACGAATTTTGCATATGCAGATACGGTTATCTTGCTACGAAATCCCATTTTCTCGTCTCTCCGGGAGCAGGTGTCTTGGGGCAGGGAGCAACGATGTATCTTTCAGCAAGCGTGGTTTAATTAGTTAGGATTGGGTTGGAGGGTCGCCAGGGCAAAATCGATACGGATCACTGATTTACTGTATGACCAGACATTTAGTTAGTACAAATTGCACTCGCTTTGTCACGGAAGCGGGAAAGTCCCCTTTCCTTCATTGCCCCACCACCCCACTCTCCCACCGCACTCGGAACTTTCCATTTCTATGCTAATATTTTAACAATTCCGTCAACCATTTAAAAAGACCCAAGAAGAAGTGCAGAAGTCTCACGGCTAAAAACAATGCTTATAAATATAACCAACAATGTACACTGTCACTAAATAACCATGAGCCGTCATTTATTGAAGGATATTTGCAGGGATGTCAGAGATTTTCACCACGCACGTTGCAAGCTAGGAGGGCATTGAATTGTAAAAATGCATTTTTAAAACACACTATAATCACGGTCGATCACCGGCGGGTCGCAGTAGTAGAGACGCCCTTCTTCCTGAAATCAATGGATTTTCGCCCTGGTGGCATTCTTTCTAATTAAAGGAGCTGCTAATCCGCTCCTGATATACTAAGCTTATTGGGGCTGTTTTTTAATCTATCACCCACTGGGAAAACAGTATTTGCATCTGTGAGCATTGAGTTAACAAAGTACAGCCAAGCCTCGCGTTAACAAAATACAACAGACTAACTGCCTCATTCTATGAGTTCACGAACATATTTAGTGTGAAAGGTGCACATTGCTTTTACAATCTACACTGTCGTGTGTTGCTGAAATGTGTAGATATTAAGTGGATGATTTAAAGAGAGCTTTCTGAAAAACTACCTGCCGCCAGATTGGAAGTGTTACTGGCTCACTTGTGTCCAGTGTAGCCGTTTCAAACAGGGGGTTCATATACCTATTCCTTTTCTCCAGAGATGCTGCCTGACGCGCTGAGTTACTCCGACACTTTAGATCCAGCCTTTTATTTTATTGGACGTGGCAGCATTGTGCATTTGAATGAATGTAGAAATAAGGAACAGCAAATGTTGGTTTGCAAAAAAAAAAAAGACACAAAGTGTTGAAGTAACTACAGACAGCATGAACAGGGAGAGGTGACGTTTTGGCTGAATGTTGTTTTGAAGAGTACTATATGCCCTCCCATTCTAGAGATTCCTTTGCGAAGTTTAGGATTAGCATTTACTCTACAGTAAGCACATTATTAGATGCAGAAATACTGGACACTGAAGCTGTCAGGTTCGCTGTGGCGGGAGAAGGGAACGATGACAGATGCCCTTTAACCTGGTTGCTTTCCGCTTGGTATATTACCATTGATCGATTGCCTGTCATTTTCCACTCCGCATTTCACCAGCAGCTGAGGGCGATCTTTGTTCCCCCGACTCTAGGAGAGGGAGGATGGGAGCGCGGTAGAGGTGCGCTCGCCACTCTACCCAGAGCCTCGGGTGTCCCGGCCCCACGGCGGGAGCCGGCGGCAGACTGAAGCGTGCCCCGTGTCACCGCTCAGCCCGCCCATCCACCCAGCGAACCTCCTACTGTCAACTCTTCCTTTGCAAAGATATGCCGTGCCAGTTGCTTCCATTCACCGCGACACAAACGCGATCCCTTGAGCCCCGCCTGTTGACTGTTGCCAAGACCATTGCCACCCCTCGATATGTAAACCCCGGCCCACGGCGGCAGGACTCGCCGATCACCGCCATGCGATGGGGAGGAGGGGGGAATGCTGAATGCTGAATGCAAGCGCTGTGCAATGCATCGGGTCCGTCCCGCTGCAATCACCCGTAATCATTAACCCCTGATCGTCCAGCAACTCCCGCGAATGAAAACGCGAACTGGAGTTTAAAGCGCCCGAGTTAACATTTCCCGTATATTCTCTACGTATATATATATTTTAAACAGAAGAGTCATTCATTCATAGTTGCTGACCTACGGAATGTAATCATCTAATATATAAATATCAATAAAAGAAGCCGCAAAGTGCTGGAGTAACCCAGCAGGTCAGGCAGCATCTCTGGAGAACATGGGTGGGTGACATTTCGGGCTTGTGGCGCTTCTTCACTCAAATATTAATTTCCATCAAATACCCTTAGCGCCATTTCAATCAATTCCATTTAGTTGAATAATGTAGGAACAAGGCATTAAAATTAGTAATCTGAGATGGGAGCGGCACCACGGTGTTATAAATTGAACTATTTTCATTTATTGTGAGATAACCAAAGAAAAAATGGAAATGAAAGTTACTACTTAAGACGCAATATGTGAGGTATGTGAAAGCAAAATTTGCACCATCAGGTACAGTTAAATCCCGAGGCGTTAGATTCTCTCAAGCAATTATCACTTTGACTTCCCACAAGCAAAGCCCTCACTATAGGATCTTTGACCACAAGTGTCATTTATACGAGGGTTGTTTCGAATATTGGAGTTGTGCATCCTTAAACTAGGTCACAATATTTACATTACTGCATCCTGCTGTACTTTCTCACTGCACTTTCTAAGCAGCATTAAAAAGGTCCACCCAGATTTAGCGACATAATTGCAAATTGATGGCTCGTAAACCTCGTCTCCTGGAACCAAACTGTAATTTTTAATGAAATTGTAATTCTAACCTTGGGTTTGTTTCAATTCACTTCACTTTTCTAAGGACTTTCTCAAGGTTTGTCATGCCTTTCATAATTTTAATGAAAAAATATTCAAGTATAGAAAATGTTGTTGCGAAAAAAAGGGGGATTCGGCCCATCAGTATTATATTTGCATTTGGGGAATCAGTCTGAAGAAACGGCCCTGACCAAAGATTATAGAGGAGTTGACTCCCTTCTTGGGAGTGGCAACGGCTGCCTTTCCCTCCACAGAGTTTGCCTGATTCTCTGAGTTACTGCAGCATTTTGTGTCAAGGGTGGATCTAGATTTTACTCACATTTACATAGATGAATGATAAGGAATAGGGTATTTCACCTGGAGCAGGAATGTAGTAGATAACGATAGATATGACATAGTGACAAGGAGCATGAATGGAAAGGCACATTTCTTTAAATCTAACTATGGTACAATTAGAATTCTGTTAAAAAAAAACCCCATTGGAAATGAATAGGCTGATGCCTGTAAAATAACCTACAATTTGTGAGAGTGCTTATAAAATTACAAGTACTTTGCCAGTGCTTTTTCTTGGCCTGACCTATGTGTAAATCCTGTCTCTCTGGGTGAAAATATCACACCTCTCCTCTAATCCTTTCAGCAATTATTTTAAATCGGGGCCCTCTGTTTTTTATCTTTCACTCTTTTGAAGTCGCATGTTATTTTGTACATTTCAATTAATTAAAGAGGCAATGGCAAGGGGGCCATTACCATTTCCACTAGGGAGCACTGCACGGTGGCAAACCTCGCCAACAGTCTGTCTGTCTTTTCATCTTTTTTTTGTTATTTTTAGTGTGTTTTAAAAGTTTGTGTTAATGTTCTGTGGTTTGTTTTATTTGAAAGTCTCACATCACCAAGATCACCCCTTATCCTCCTGTGCTCCAAGCAATAAATTCCTAGCCTGCGCAACATCTCCCTTTAGGTCAGATCCTCGAGTACCAGTAACATCCTGTAGATCTTCTCTGTACCTTTTCCAGCTTGATAACATCTTTCCTGCAGTAGGATGACCAAGACTGAACACGATACTCTGAATGTGTCCTCGCCGATGTCATAACCTCCTAATTTCTAAATACAATACTCTGACTGATGAAGGCCAATGTACAGTCCGGTTTTTCCCTGAGTTATGGATGCCTGACCGATGGAAACCCACAACACATGATCGAGCCTTTGGAAAACTGATGGGACAGATCGGGATGGATTTGCTGGATACTGCAGCACTCCACTTATTCTTTGCAGGGTGAGAAGGGGTCATTTCTGCATGCCTCACTCTGTTATCTGGTGAGCAGAACATAGAATGGTACAGCACAAGAACAGTCCCTTTGGCCCACAGTTTTGTTCTAAACACAACGCCAAGACCAACTCTCATCTGCCTGCAAATGATCCATATCCCTTCATTCCCTGCATATTCATATACCTATCCAAAATGTTCTTAAATGTCACTATCATATCTGCCCCAAACATCATCCGTGACAATGTGCTCCTGGCATTAACCAGCCTTTGTTAAATAAACATGCCTTAAAGCTATGCCCTATATATATATATTTGATTTTCCATCAAAAAAGTTCTGACTGTTGACCCTATCTTAGCCTCACATCATTTAATGTACTTCTATTAGGTCTCCCTGCAACCACCGGCATTCTAAAGAAAACAATCCAAGTCTGTCCAACCTCTCCCTGTAGCCAATGCCCCCCTAATCCAGGCATCGTAAACCTCCTCTGCACCCTATCCAAAGCTCTGCATCCTTCCTCTAATGGGGCGACCAGAGCTGTTTGCAATATTCTAAATACCAAAGTCCTGTAAAGCTGTACCATGACTTTCTGTTGTACTCAATGCCCCGAGCAATGAAGGCATGCATACCATATGCTAAGGTAGACACAAAATGCTGGAGTAACTCAGCAGGACAGGCTGCAACTCTGGAGAGAAGGAATGGGTGACGTTTCGGATCGAGACCCTTCTTCAGACCATATTCTATGATAGACATGAAATGCTGGTGTCTATCTTCGGTGTAAACCAGCATCTGCATTTTCATCCAAAGCATAACATATGCCCTCTTTATCAAGCTATCCACCTGTGTTGCCACTTTCAGGGAGTCATGGAATTGGACTCCAAGATCCCTCTGAACATCAGAACAAGAACCGTCTGAACATGAATGCATCTTGTGACTGATCTTCCTGAGCCTCCTTGCTCTCCCATTACAGCGGTTTTTATGATCCTCTCCCACCCACGGCTTTTGCTCATTCCTGACGTGAACAGTTCGGTATACGAACAGTTTTTAGGACTGGAACCCTGTCGTAACCTGTGGACTTTACGAGATGGACTGCAGCGATCCAAAAATGACAACTCCCCACGATCCTCTTGTGTATTAATAATATATCTGTTTTTATAAATAACGAAAGAAACGCTAGATCTCCCTAGTCATCCACCATGTTTCTAAGTGCAATTGCCCCAACCTTAATATGCCTAAATGTTTTTCACCACGCAGAATTCTATGTTTACATGAGTAACCTTTTTCTTGGACATTTAACCTTACTAAAACTATATATTACCACCTGTTTGATATATTTTCTGGATATATTTTGCATGGCCTCATCTTATTCAGATTTATTTTTAATATTGTATCTGACTTATGCACATCTTTTTCTTTGACGACTTACAATTTAGACTCATTTTTTCTCCCAACTTACTAAGACAGAGTCAAATGTGTCCCTTTATTCCTCCTCCATAGAACGATACACATCACTCGGTGTGTAAATTAAAATAACATGTTTGGTTATACCAGAATCTTGTGTAATCTCACCTTTGGAGTTTAGGTGAAAGTTCCACTATTTTACTGCATATATGCATTTACAAAGTACAATAGTTTGCAATAGTTTGCTGAGCCTGATTTAAGGTCTCAACACAAAACGTCATCTATTACCTTTCTCCAGAGATGCTGCCTGACCCGCTGAGTTACTCCAGCTCTTTGTGTCTATCTACAATAGTTTGCAAGATGTTTCACTTACATGAGGCAACCTCTTTTTTTAGTAAGGGCTTTCAAATAAACTTCTTATCCTCTTGCTGAATGAAAAATGTCCGCCCAAAGAAATTCAGAAAAATGCCACAGTGCTGTGCTTTTAAAATACAAAGCAGTGCTGGATTCTGGCAGAAGAACCCTTCTGAATCACACTAAGATTCTCCCTCCAGTGATTCGACTTGCTATTCACCTCACACAACAAAACAGAGCCCATTTTTCTTGCATATTCATTCATGAGGGGCTGCTGGTTGCATGCCGTTAACTTGCTGATGACAGCTTAATAAGGTCCTCACTTTGTGTTTCATCCCAATGAGCTTGTCGAGCTTTGTGTGGCAGGCTAACCTTTCCTCTTTTTTCTGAGCATGGGGCAGCTGTGTCACTATTATTTAGAAGAATGAAGAACCTTTGAGAGGCCGTGGTGTGACAGATTACACTAAGATTGTCTTACTCATGAAAACGTACAAGATTCTCTGTTAGAATTAATAGAGATAACAGAGGATAATCTAATCTTATAAATGTAAGGCATGTTATAGTAGGGAACTGTAGAATTTGGAAAAAGATCCAAATTCAATAGTAATGTAAATTCAGTCACTTTGATTCCATGGCCTGTTCTCTTGTCCAAACATAATTAATTACCCGTTTACTAAAACAACCATGAGTTGTCTTGAGGTGCAAATTGATATGAAAAAAATGTGTCCTGCAAAGTAAAACTTTTTTATTTTAAAGAGACATAGAGTAATACAGCATGGAAACAGGATTTTCGACCCAACCTGTCCATGCTGACCAAGGTGCTTCATCTAAGTTAGTCCCATTTGCTCGCATTAGAACACAGTACAATATAGCACAGGAACGGGCCCTTCAGCCCTCAATGTTTGTGCCAAACATGATAACTAGTTAAACTGATCCCATCAGCCTGTACATGATCCATATCCGTCAATTTCCTGCACTACCATGTGCCTACCCAAAAGCCTCTTAAATGCCACCATCGTATCTGCCTCCACCACCATCCCTGGCATTGCTTTCCAGGCCCCCACCGCTCTCTGTGCAAAAACTTGCTCTGCACACCTCCATTAAACTTTCTGCCTCTCACCTTATAGTATGCCCTCTTGTGTTGGATATTTCAACCCTGGGACTGTCTACCCTATCTATGTTTCTCATAATGTTTTATACTTCTATCAAGTCTCCCCTCAACCTCTGGCCTTCCAGAGAAAACAATCTCACCAGCACTGTCTGAAGCCACCTTCTAGTCACACTACAGCTTTCCTATCCATGCACCTGTCTGAAGAAAGGTCTCGACCCGATATGTCACCTATTCCTTTTCTCCAAATATGCTGCCTGACCCGCTGAGTTACTCCAGCTTTTCGTGTTTATCTTTGGTTTAAACTAGCATCTGCTGTTCCTTCCCACACACCTGTCCAAATCCCTCTTAAATATTGTTATTGTACTTGTCTTAACCACTTGGTGTGGCAGCTCATTTCATATATGCGCAAAGTTCTCCTTGGGTCCCTTTTAAATCTTCCACCTCTCACCCTAAACCTGATTTTTGTCATTTCCTTTTCCTGTGAAAAAGACTGTGTGTATTAACTTTATCTATGTCCCTTACTTTTTTTATACATCTCTACAAGGTAACCCCTCGGTTTCCATGCTCTAAGGAACAAAGTCCTAAACTGATCCGACTTCTCCCTACAGCTCAGGCCCTTGTGTTCTTGCAACATTCTTGTAAAACTTCTATGCAATCTTCCTAGCTTTCTGACATCTTTTCTCAGCAGGGTAACCAAAACTGTATATAGTACTCCAAGAGAGGCCTCACCACCATCTTATTCTAAGGCTACATGATGTCCCAATTCCTTTATTCAATGCCCTGACTGATGAAGGTGCAATGGCTGTGGAATTCTCTGCCACAGCATTCTCTGCCACAGAAGACAGTTCACTGGATGTTTTCAAGAGAGAGTTAGATATAGCTCTTGGGGCTAATGGAATCAAGGCATATGGGGAGAAAGCAGGAACTGATATTGCATGATCAGCCATGATCATATTGAATGTCAGTGCAGGCTCGAAGGACCGAATGGCTTGCTCCTGCACCTATTTTCTATGTTTCGAAGCATGCCAGATGCCTTGTTCTCCACCCTGTTTATTTGTGAGTAATCCAGAAATGACTACTCACAAGGACCTGCTTTTTACCTTATTTCCAAACTACCTTTTTTCCTCCCACGGGACCTCACCCTTTTCCCTACCAATGTTCTACATATGACTTTTGTCTGCTCACTATCCTCCTTGAGAATGTTCAGTAAGTGCTCAGAGATACCCTGGACCCTGACATTCCATCCCGGTATTGAGTCTCATATTACTATTGGCGACTCTACCATTTCCTGCTGGACCACAGAGCCGGTCAAGATGCCACTGACCAGGGCACTGCAAGGTCATCCTCTGCAAGGTCAACCTCCCACCCAAGGGTAACCAATGAGGTTTACCTGTTACTGAGGGGAATGGCTGCAGGGAAACCTTATCTATATTACTAAAAGTAAGATCTTGACCACTTTTGACACTGCTATGTGATTTCCGAGAGAAGGCCGCCACTTACTGCCGTCATTTTTGGCCACCTCCTCACTGGACTGGAGGATTTTTCCCATTGATGAAAAATCAGAGAAATATTAATGTTTTTAAAAAATTCACCGTTCTCTCTGCTGCCCCTGCTGGTGGGAGCGGGGAGGGACTATAAAACCCGGAAGACACTCAGTCTCTGCAAGATGGAGGAAGCAGGAGGTTTATGTCTCTCTGAGCTCTGAATAATACTGAACACATATCTACTCAACTGTGAGTGCCCTTAATGTGGTTTGAAAATGAAAATATGGTTGCTTTGAAAAGCTACACTGCAAAAAAAATGGCTGTTGTTGGTGGTGGTAACTGCTTTGAAAGGCTTCCCTGCAAATCGTTTTTGTCTGATGGCAGGTGCAGTGGTTTTTATCCATCTGTATTTAACAAGGCGAATATTTAAAAAAATAAAATCTGTATTTAACAACGCAAATTCGTATTTCCGTACAAAATCCGGAAAATTAGGGCGGGCCCCCCTTAGGCGCTGGGCCCAATTGGGAGAAATCGGTCCAATCAGCTTAAGGCCGGCCCTGCCTGGGAGTTTCCCTGATCTCTCATATCCTGCAGGAGGAACATTCCATTATCCTAACTGCCATCCTTACTGCACAGTCTGAAGAGCAAAGTTAAGACTTTTTTCTGTTCTTACTTATACCTCTGCTCAGCCTCTTCGCTGAAGCCTCACAAGCCAAAGCCTCACAAAGCAGAAGCATTAACCCTTGCAATTCAAAATGAACACTTGTGACTCACACACAGACTCACAAAAGGCCACTCCAAAATGGCCCCTCTGCTAAGGCCTAACTCTTTGATTCTGAAGCTCACACATCCCTGCCTAAATGGCTGCTGTTTAAAACTCCCATGCTCCTCCCCTCCTCGGCTCCTCTATCTCTTGGGAAATGGGTGCAATTCAACGCAGAATATAAAATATATTCTGAGGATAATTTATAATTAAGTGGTAAAGAATGAACAACCTGGAAACCCAGAAATTAAGTTTAACATTACATTTCAATTAACACCTGGTGTTCACAAGTACATTAACAAATGTGAGAGAAGTTGTTATTGTTCAACATTTATGACATAAATTAACTTCTTTAAATTGTTTTTGTTCTTCAAGAGTTCAGTCATTGTATTTGATTTATTTCCACCACATGCATGCAGTGCTCAGTTTATGAATGCATTTACTCATTTATTTGATTCTGACAAATAGATGGCAATAGATTAGTCTTTAAGTATATTTGAGCCATTTAATGGACGCAACTTTTCTCGCTAAACATATATGATGTTGTGTAGAATTTTCCACAGATGTGAAATTTGGAAGCTTTAATTAAATTGTGCATAAATTTGCAATAACTTATTCAAACTGTGTTCCATTTTATAGACTGGTAAACTGCAAAAAACAACAATAGTTGGGAGTTGCACCAGCTTGTTGTGTAACCCCCCCCCCCCACACAAAATGCCCACAATTTATCAATGTCAATAATCATAATCATACATTATTAGCCATATGTTTTGTAACATACGAGGAATTTGATTTGCCATACAGTCATACCAATAAAAAGCAACAAGACACACTAAATACATTTTAACATAAACACCCACCACAGTGACTCCCCCACATTCCTCATCATGATGGAAGGCGAGAAAAAAGTTCAATCTCTTCCCTTCTTTGTTCACCCGCAGTCGGGGGCCACGAGCCTTCCTTTGACGGGACGATCTTCGCTCCCGTAGCCGGTGGTCAGGCCCTCAGCGTCGGGGTGATCAAGCTCCCGCATCGGGGGGATCGCAGCTTCCCGCGCCGGGCGATCGGACCCCGGGTTGAGGCTAGTCGAACCTCCTATGACTTTGGAGCTTCCCGACATCAGCCTCTACCCGAGACTGCAAGCTCCTCGATGGTGAAATCCGCAGGCTGCGGTTGGAGCGTTGATCCCAGACAAGGGATCGCAGGCTCCGATGGTAGGTCCACGGCCCCACTGTGGGGCTCAAAGTCAGTCTCGAGCAAGGCCACCAGCTCCATGATGTTAGGCCACAGAGCGACCAGAGATACGATCCGGAAAACAATCGCATCTCCGGAAAGGTAAGAGATTGAAATAAGTTTCCCTCTACCCCCTCCCCCACCCCCTACATAAAACAAACCAGAGAACATTAACACACTTTTTAAAGCACGCAAAAAATAACAAAAAATACACAAATACAGACAGACTGTTGGCGAGGCTGCCATCGCTGAGTGCGCCACCCGGTGGACTAAGGCGATCAATAAAGCGATCAATTCAGGTGCCCAATGCACTGAGGGAAAAGGCATAGATAGAGTGCATGTGGAAAGGGTGTTTCCATTGGTGGGAGAGTCTAGGACCAGAAGTCATAGCCTCAGGATGAAAGGGTGCCCTTTTAGTCAGTGGGTAGTGAATCTGTGGAACTCATTGCCACAGAGGGCTGTGGAGGCCAAGTCAGTAGATATTTTTAAGGCAGAGATAGACAAATTCTTGGTTAGAACGGGTGTCAAGGGTTATGGGAAGAAGGCAGGAAAGTTGGATTAGGAGATAGAGATGAGCCATGATTGAATGGCGGAGTGGACTCGATGGGCCAAATGGCCTAATTCTACTCCTATAACTTGTGAATGTGAAAAAGGCATTGATGATTGAAATGTCATGCATATGATGTAATTGGGATTTAACATAAGGCACCTTGTTGAGGTCAAGCAGAGAAAGCTTTACTCTGCAGGTAACCAATATTATAATTTGACTCCATACTTGGACACTAATGTTAGACATAAGCAGTGGGCAAACACTACCACACTACACAGAGAAATTTGAAACTAATCATCTCTCAAAAGAAGTTGCTAATAGCCCCTGATTTTACTTCTTTATGGAACAACTGAATTCATAAAACAATTGTGGAGCAGCGTTGACATTACACAGGGATTGAGTTTAACTTTTCCCAACCATTCAAAACCCATCGGATTTCTCTATTTTAATGAATGCTGCTTTATTTTCCTCTCATCCAGTGGGAACGATTAAATTCAATTCCCTTGTTTTAGAATTGAAATTTGCTTTGATCTGGTGAACATTATTTTTTACTGCTTTACAACTAATGTTCCCGGGTGTATTAAAAGGCCATAATATACTTAATTTAGAACCCATATTTTTAAAGAAATAATAGGATATCTCTACAATTTAATTGACAATTAGATTCATTAGGATGCATTTTTATTTCCATGATAAATTCTAATTTTCCCATAATTCCCATGTTCCATTGCTTTCAATGGTGCATGCAATAGGTCAAGTGACTGGGCCTGATGTGAGCTGGTAGTGTTAGCCTTAAACACATGCACCACCAAATAATAATTGTTCAATTCAAGGAGTAAAATACATAACATGTTTTTCAAGCATATTAATGTTTACCTTAATACGTTTGAAGAGTTAAAGAAAGATTCACAATTCCTATAAAAAAGACAAAAAGGGCCTGTCCCACTTATGCAATTTTTTTCGGCGATATGTCGCGGGGTGATGCCTGTTTGGTTGTGAGTAGTTACCCAAAGAGTCGTAACTTTTTCTGGTCGCCGCTGGATTTTCAACATTTTGAACATTTTCGGCGACCTATTGCGACTATGACGGGTGCCGGCAATACGCCGAAAAAAATCACATGTGGGACAGGCCCTTAGCTCAGTGGGTCAGGTAGCATCTCTGGAGAACATGGATAGGCAGCGGATTGGGTTGCAACCAGAGATGATGCCTGACCCGCTGAGTTACTCCAGCACTTCTTTTGTAAACCAGCATCTGCAGTTCCTTGTTTAAGAAGGAACTGCAGATGCTGGAAAATCGAAGGTATACAAAAATGCTGGAGAAAATGAGCGGGTGCGGCAGCATCTATGGAGCGAAGGAAATAGGCAACAGACTTAGTCTGAAGAAGGGTTTCGGCCCGAAACATTGCCTATTTCCTTCGCTCCATAGATGCTGCTGCACCGGCTGAGTTTCTCCAACATTTTTGTCTACCTTCTGCAGTTCCTTGTTTCTTTGCAAAACCTAGCTTAGATGGGGGATCTTGGTCAGCATGGAGGAGTTGGGCAGAAGGGCCTTTTTATGTGCTGTATGACTATGAAATGCCATTAATACAGGGCTGCCAACTCTCACGCTTTGAGCGTGAGAATCACGCCCTCAAGCAAACTCTCACGCCCTCACGCTGATCAGACATTTCTCACGCTCTGTGGTGAGAAATTCTGTGATCAACAAAAATGTCAAAACTCGGATAAACTGCATGGTCCACGGGTGTTGGCGAGCTGGGGCTGAGGGAGGGATGGAAGCAGCAGGCGGATACAGATGCGGGGAGCCGGGGCTGGAGAGTTTGCGGGGCTGACGAGTATTTGCGCGGCTAGCGAGTCGCTCGCTGCAGCTTTGGCCATGGAGCACTCCGGACAGTGCGAGTGTCCCGGGCCATCGGAGGCGTCGGAGGCGTCGGAAGCCCCGCTGCCACGAGAGTCTCTGTGACGAAGGGACAGATTCTCAAAGGGAGGTGGAGAGAGAGAGAGGGGAAGGAGACAGGGAGGCAAGGGTGAGAGAGAGAGGGGGGGTGGGAGAGAGGGGAGCGTGAATGGAAAGAGAGAAGAGGGAGAGTGGGAAAGAGGTAGGGGGAGAGAGAGAGGGGGAGAGGGGAGAGATGGAGGGAGAAGAGAGAGGGGGAAAAAGAGGGAGGGAAGAGGGGAGAGGGGAAAGAGAGAAACGGGGAAAGAGAGAGAGATGGCGGCAAAGAGAAAGAGGAGATAGAGACAGAGGAGAAAGAGAGAGAGGGAGAGAGGGCAAGGGGGGTTTGAGGTGAGAGCGAGAATGAGGGAGAGAGGAGGAGGAGAGGAGAGGAAAGAGAGATGAGAGAGAGAGAGAGGGAGGGAGAGAGAGAGAGGAGAGAGAGAGAGAGAGGAGAGAGAGTATAGAGAGAGAGAGAGAGGGAGGAGAGAGAGAGAGAGGGGAGAGGGAGGGAGAAAGAGAGAGAGAGAGAGGGAGAGAGAGAGGGAGAGAGAGAGAGAGGGAGGGAGGGAGAGAGAGAGAGAGGGAGAGGAAAGAGGGAGGGGAGAGAGTGAGAGGGGGAGACAGGGAAGAGAGAGGAGAGAGAGAGAGGGAAAGATAGATGGAGGGGAGAGATAGAGGGGGGTTAAGAGGAGAGAGAGAGTGCATCCTGGAGGACAACCAGTGGCTGCTGGAAGTAAGTACCAAGCACTGGGTAGAAACGGTGGAAGATAGTGGACTTCAAATGGGGGTGGTTGGAGAAAGCATCCTGCTTGCCTGCTAGATTTTCACTTACTGTAACTGCAGGAAAAATGTTCCCGATGTTGGGGGCGTTCAGAACCATGGGTCACAGTTTAAGAATAAAGGGGGGGCCAGTTAGGACTGAGATGGAGGACAAACTTTCTTCACGCAGAAAGTTGTGAATCTGTGGAATTCTCTGCCACAGAAGGCAGTGCAGGCCAATTCACTGGATGTTTTCAAGAGAGAGTTACATTTAGTTCTTGGGGTAACAACATCAAGGGATATGGGGAAAAAACAGGAACGAGGTACTGATTTTAGATGAACAGCTATGATCATATTGAATGGTAGTGCTGGCTCGAAGGGCCGATGGCCTATTCCTGCACCTATTTTCTATGTTTCTATGCTTGAGTATATGGCAATAAAACTCGACCACTTGATTTTGAAGCATTCATGCATGGTGGAGGTATAATGTAGTCATAGAGTGATACAGTGTGAAAACAGGCCCTTCGGCGCAACTTGCCCACACCCGCCAACATGTCCCAACTACACTACCTGCTTTTGGTCCATACCTCCAAACCTGTCCTATCCATGTATCAGTCTAACTGTTTCTTAAATGTTGGGATGGTCCCTGCCTCAACTACCTCCTCTGGCAGCTTGTTCCATACACCCATCACCCTTTGTGTGGATAAAGTTATCCCTTAAAAAGTTACCTCTTAAAAATACTTCATACAAAAAACATTGAAATCATACTTCTACAGTACACTAAAACTTGATTTTAATACATAAAATTTCAAAAAGTTCCTACCCTTGGAGCGGGGACCCCCTTCTTCCACACCCTCTCCCCACTCGGTTGCTCCACTGCCTCACCGGGTACCCCCAAGGCCAGTAATCAGTGATCGCACAGCCTCCCCCCTTTCAAAAACGCTCCAATCCAATTTAAAGCATATATATTGTATTCAAGTGTAAGTTAAAAGACTCGCTGCAGTATGCACCATATTGCACAATTCCAACGGGAGGGGAACACCCTCCTCTCACCCTTTATTCTCGTTATCCACCTTGGATTTATTTGGTTGATGTCTGAGACGTTGGGACATCTGGGGTTTGGGGAAATGGATGAGGATTCTTTAGGTTTCACTGGTCTCAAGTAATAATTGATCTGCAAATCAATTGATCAGCCTGAAGAAGGGTCTCGACCCGAAATGTCACCCATTTCTTCTCTCCAGAGATGCTGCCTGTCCCGCTGAGTTACTCCAACATTTTGTGTCTACCATTGATCTGCAACTGATCTGAAGAGACAAATAACTGTTTGCCTTGCCACACTACTGGCTATAAGGATGTGGCCGATTCGGATGTCCAAGCCGTTGAGGTGGTTCTCCCGTTCCGACTTCGGAGTTGCATCATCCCGGAGAAATGGCCTGAACATCAGGCCGCCAGGGGCGGCAACTGCGAGGGGTTCGGGGAGCCCCGCAACCACGGGTGAACAACGGAGGACAACGGAGGAGGATGACTGAATTTTAGAGCCTTCCCTCACAGTGGGAATTTTTGATTCCGCTGTATGTGGGGTGTCTGTGTTGAAGTCTATCGTGTTCTGTGCTCTTTATTATTCATATGGCTGTATGGTGACAACACATTTCACTCTACCAATTGGTATATGTGACAAATAAATGTATCTTGCATCTTGATCTTTATCCTTGATGTTTATGCTACAGAGGTGTTCCAGACAATTTCTTGCTCATCTCTACGTGCTGTTTCCTTAATAATAGTAATTAAAGACCATCCAATCAGGCACCCTGTTACATACACCTCTGTAAAAGTCAAACCATGCAAACTGCTGCAGGAAGGCAGTCAAGTGAATCACAATCTCACGGCATAACTCTTTAAGTCAGTCAAATAATTATAAACTATTGAATGCTTTTGGACATTTTTTCCATGTTTGTTATTTTTGTTGTGTTTTACAAATGCTTTAAACAGCTAATGATATGCTTTCCGATATTATTACATCCAGGCGTCACTGAGATAATTTGATCAATTATACTAATGGTAGCTTGTCTAGCTGATGTCTGCACATTGGCCTGCCCGCCCCTAATCTAAGAATGGCCCTGACCCTGCCATTGGTCTCACTCAACTGGCAATCACCTGCCACTTGGGGGACCAAGCACCAAGGTGCTAGACATTTTTGGCAACCTGCTGGTGCAAAGACTGGACAATTCCTGGCTCCAGCTGCACAGTCAGCGACTAGTTGGCCAGAAATTCGCCAACTCAATGGGTAATCTGCA
This sequence comes from Leucoraja erinaceus, assembly GCF_028641065.1. Lineage (NCBI taxonomy): Eukaryota > Metazoa > Chordata > Chondrichthyes > Rajiformes > Rajidae > Leucoraja > Leucoraja erinaceus. Next base: position 50,781,019 of record NC_073384.1, on the reverse strand, counting down.
CAGCCTCAATTCAAGCAATCTACTGAATTGAACTGTATCTGCTGGTTGGTGGATCCTATGCTCTGGTCCAATGGGTTTGCTAGGGTAGATGTTGGGAAAACAATAGAGAACTATGAAGGCAATCTTATTCAGGGAATGGTTGACATGCGCTCGCACTGTTTCAACGAATGGTTAGGCAACTAGCATTTATGAACGTGGGGAAGCTGGACAAATATGCAGAGGAAAGAAACCAGGCATTATTTTCATGAAATGAGATGAAATAAGGTGCTTGTGTGGTGTTAATTTTATGAAAATAAAATTTAAATGTCATGTTTTGCCTAGACGTCAGGGCAACATCACCCACAATTGTTTCTGTTATTTCAGAGCACAATTTTAATTAAACAATTTAAAATATTTGCTTTTCTTGTGCTTTTGTTTCCTTTTTACAGCTTTATGGTTTTTGCTACCAGGACAGTAATCACATTGCTGATACATTGACCACTATTACAGAGCTTGGATCCCCTTTGGAGATGATTCAGCTTTTACAGACCTCATGGGAGGAGAGATTTCGAGTAAGTAATGATTATCTTTGTAGCTTTGAGGGCAAAGGAAGTTGTGGGGGAGGGAGGGGATGAAAAATGCACCAAAGCAGAGAAAGAACATTTCTCAGCTGCAGAAGAATCGTGTTTCTGAAACATTTTCCTTTTAGAATTTTAAATCATTATTGGTAAACAAGCATGTCTTTTCGAATCTTCCTATTAGTTGAAAATTTGCTGGTCAAATCAAACTGATTTTCGTTTGTTTAAACATAATGAGATAATTTCTCTCCTCTTTAAAAAAAAGTCTGAAGCTTGCATTTAAAATGCCATAATATTTAAAGTAAGAGCAATGCGCTTCCTTATATTTCTTGGGGTACCCTGTCGTAAATGTTCACTTGATCTTACAAATGCAGAACCACAAATGTTGTGGGAAAATGTTCATGAAAAGGACCAGACTGAGACACACCATTCAGTTTAGGAAGAGACAGGATATAATGTTACCCATTCCATTTAATTTATCATTACTAACCCTTGTCTCAGCTCATTTACATCACTATGTCTAACCCGTTTCATTTTCTGCCTGGTTTTTAGGCTTTTCAGAAAAAAAGCAAGATAACTTTTAATTTGCTTTACATTTTGGAAAGTAAAGCTGTATTCTCTAGATCCCACATTGACTTCCTGTACACCCAGTCAGGTGGACATATCCACTAAGATTACCCACACCTATTGAAACTGAAAGTGGTGATATTCTGTCACCCATCTGGGAGGTAGACTTTAATGATATAGGAAACCCCAACCAAATGGTGAAAGTCCTGGATAGAGTGGATGTAGAGAGGATGTTTCCACTAGTGGGAGAGTCTAAGACTCGAGGCCATAACTTCAGAATAAAAGGACATACCTTTAGAAAGGAGATGAGGAGGAATTTCTTTAGTCAGAGAGTGGTGAATCTGTGGACTTCATTCCTACAGATGGCTGTAGCCAAGTCAATGGATATTTTGAAGGCAGAGAATGATAGATTCTTGATTAGTAAGGATGTCAGGAGTTATGGGGAGAAGGCGGGAGAATGGGGTTGAGACGGAAAGATAGATCAGGCTTGATTGAAAGGCGGAGTAGGCTTGATTGGCTCCATGGCCTAATTCTGCACTTAGAACTTATGAATTTATCTCTTTATCTGCCAGCTCCAGAAAACCTCATTTAGTGAGACCAGCATTATTTGACCATATGAAAGACTTCAAAAGGGGAAAAAATATAATTGTACTCAGTAAATCAGTGAAGAGCCCACAATTGCTAAGCAACAATGGATTTTCTTCTTCACCCCCCCCCCCTCCACCCCTTCAACCCCCAAAACAGTTGGTAAATCTAAAACCTGTTACTTTAATGTGTAATGCTCTCAGGAAATGTTAAATAAAGTGAATTATAAGATACTAAACAAAGCAAAGGGCTCAGATACCTTAAAATGTACTCCTGTCTTAAATTAGGCAGGATGTGTATGTTGTGTGTAGTGCAAACAGTCAACTTTCCTCTGTGCAGCATCGTATTTCACTAAATGCACATGAATTTCTTGAAACTCTTTTCCCAGTTCAGGATCTCCTTGCATTGAAAGCATTCCCTCCAAGCTGCACAATCTGCTGTCTGAAAACTATCTCTGCTAGTTACACTATGGAAGACGAGTGCCCAGCAGAATATTGCTGCAGGAATCCCAAGCATTAAATGTGCAACCTTTAGTTTAATGTGCTTTAGAGACAGAACTGTTGCTAGGCCCACATTTCTTTCTGCTCTTGACTTCCCCTCTATAATGGTAGAGGGACTCCATTCTTGCAAAAGATGATGGGAAACTAACATTAAGTGTATAGGTGTCTGAAGACACAGCTGCATCAACATCGAAGGACTGGCTACATTAGTTGAAAATTCATAATATATGGCCAGTTACAGGTGATTCTTTTTAATGGAGAACAGCTGAAGCCATATTTTATTGCACTCTATCATTTTGCATTTTTACTTTAAAGTTGAAGAAAATGGTATGACATACTTTGTTCTATTTTCATCGCAGATATGTTTGAGTTTGATTCGCTTATTGCACTATTTGGCCCATTCACCCCTTGGCTCAGTGACATTGCTCGACTTCCGTCCTCGCCAATTTGTTATTGTCGACGGTGAACTAAAAGTGACAGACTTGGACGATGCCAGCATCGATGAGACGCCGTGTTTAAGCAACAGTGATTGTTTTATGCAGTTCCCTGCCCGAAATTTCACCCTAACCTGCTCATTGGAAGGTGTATGTCAAAGGATGAATGAGAAGCGGAATCTCTACAATGCCTATAGGTAATTGCTTCTTTCACTATTGAATGTGTCAGAGAAGGTCAGATTGCAACCAACACCATTGTCAGCATTGGAATAGTTGATCAGTTTCATCACTATGCAACATTATTTAAAACCTGCATTCCATTTTGTAGAGGACTTGTGTGTAATTGACATAATTTTGTGGTCCTCAGAAAGGATAATATGTCCAAATATGTTATACTTTATGTTTATTATGACCTGTGAAGTAAAGCAATGATGAATGAGACATTTGCAAAGATCCCAATGTATTTTTTACACAGTCCTGTCACAATCTGGACAAAAAATTATTCAGATATGTGGACCAATAGGTCCAACTTAATCCATTCAGTTTCTTTCAGTATGATGCACTCGAGTTAGAACATTCATGGAACCAGAAACTTTCTAGAGGAATATTTGTATTGGATGTTGTATGATTCTTGAGGATCTCTGTGTAGAATTTCAGTTAAGATACCAAGAGTTAAACACCTATGTGATGTGGAGATCACAGTCGTATGTATTCATTTTGACTGTGCACAAAACTGTAAATGAATCTCCGTTCTACTTTTTAAGTTACTGACCACATGCCTTCATTTGATGTTCCTGAGCAGCTTGAGCATAAAAGGAAGGCATATAGGCCCATTGAACACTAAATTATGCATTGATTAACCAAAGATACTGTTACTGTATAATACCACCCATTTTGTACCTCTGAAATTTTAGTTTAGAGATACAGTGCAGAAACAGGTCCTTCGGGCCACCGAGTCTGTTCCGACCAGCAATCCCAGTACACTAACACTATCCTACACACCAGGGACAATTTACACATACCAAGTCAATTGGCCAACAAGCCTGTACTTTTGTGTGGGAGGAAACCAGGGCCCCTGCAGAAAACCCACATAGGCCACGGGGAGAATGTACAAACTCCGTACAGACAGCACCCATGGTCTGGATCAAACCTGGGTCTCTGGCGCTGTAAGGCAGCAACTCCGCCACTGCCCCACCATGCCGTCCATTTGTACCACTGTGATGCCCATTGACTTTGACTGAAATATTGACTTCTTTAATATCTTTAATTCCACATTGTAATCAAGCCTAAGTCTTAGCTACTGAATGAATGTATCATCATCTTAAAAATCATTGTTAAAAAATGCTAATCCTTGCACCATATCATTGGTACATGCACGTATACAGATTAGTAAATTGAATTATAGATTTGAGATTGCTTCAAATAAGCAGAGATCATAAGTGAGAATGGAATAAAATAGTAAATCACCCACCATTTCAAAGATGCCTAATACAGCTCAATACTTTCTTCTGTTGCAGATTCTTCTTTACCTATCTCCTGCCACACAGTGCTCCTTCAAGTCTACGGCCGCTACTGGATAATGTGGTGAATGCTACAGGTATGGTATATTTTCGTTATAACTGGCTCCAGTCATTCCAAAGGTTTCTGTTTACATCTTGTGCTTTTAGAAATATTTGAGCAGAAACACATCGAACCCCTGTCCATGCAAGCACCTTTCATCAGCTTGACCTTTTTAATCCTGACCTTGCAGTCAACTGTATCAGACATGTTTAATTGATTTATACTTAATCACATGAACCATTTAACAAAATGTATTTCGGTCACAAAAGCAAAACCCCTTACTGTTATGACAATTGTCTGGATTAGTTATCATTTGTTTCCTTTACATTTCATTTAATTTGATTTTCTAATTGACTGTCTGACAGAGAACATTAACAACAAATTTCATACATTTGTTATCATTCATGCAGAAAAAAATAATTTCAAATCTTTCACAGAAGCATGAGGAAAATATCAGTACCAAAGGAGGAAATAGGTTTGGACAGAAAAATGCATTTTAAGGAGAGTTTATTTTAAAGGGGAAAAGCAGTGAAAGGTTAGAGAGAAAATTCAAGTGTAAGCCTTGGGTTTCTGGTAACATAACCATTGACAGTGGGGCAAAGGCCTGTCAGTTTACAGGAGTCTGGGTGCAGTGGAACTGAGAATATGGGGAATGTATAAATGTGTGAGACCAGAAGAGGTTCTCTATGAAGGCAGGGGTCATGCCAGGGAGGCAAATTAAGCACAACTCTGAGGTCCTGATGTCAATACAAACAAGGGAGCACATTGTTTATGCTGAGATGAAGAGCAATGTCTGTCTGACTGAGAATACAAAAGATTGACACAAAATGCTGGAGTAACTGAATGGGTCAGGAAGCATGTCTGGAGATATAGGTGATGTTACTGATATACAGATATAGGAAGGATCTCGACCTGAAATGTGCCTGAGGAAGGGTCGGGACCCGAAGCATCACCTATCCCTCTTCTCCAGAGACGCTGCATCACCCGCTGAGTTGCTGCAGCATTTTGTGTCTGTTTTCGGTTTAAACCAGCATCTGCAGTTCCTTCCTACCCATTTTGACTGAGAATACTATTTGTGTTTGGTGGAACTGTTCTTGTGTGGACAGTGGAATTCACCACGTGGAGAAATATAATAAATTGGAAAATAAAATGCCTCATTGTATCGTCTAGCTTTACTAAATTTAATTTGCAGGAAGAACATGCAGGGAATTGTGATGAGAAGTCGAACTTCCTGCTCCGGATAAATTGTTTTATTTGATTAATTTCATCTCTCACATTTCAGAAACCACTACCTTTGTTATTGCCTTTAGCAAAAATATTATGCAATTAAGAAGAAAGTGTAGCCTACAAAATGAGAGATGGATTGGTATAAGGAAGATTGCCTTCGCAGGAGACATTCTACAAAGCCTTGCTTCCATTGTATTTTACTCATTTTAAAGACAAAAGCAGAATTTGAGACTCGCATCACTGAGTTTCCAAGTTGGGGATTTGGCAGTGGAACATAGTATTCACATTATGTTCCAAACAAACAAGTATTTCCATTTATAGCTGAACTGAATTTGCATGTACCACAGAATTACATAGGACCAAAATAACTGCAGGGTATTGATTAGGGGAAGGTAGGTATATATTATTGGAAATAAGTAGATTGTGGTATTGTTTAGAAACACATAGAAAATTACATCCTTGGCCGGGCAAATTGTTGTAGAAAAAAATTGGCAAAACTGTAATGTTCAACAATCCACACAACATCTGCTGAGTCCACAAAGCCCTAGTCTCAAATAAATACAAATTAATACATTGAAGCCAAGAACTAGGGAATTTATTAATCCATGAAACATTTAATTCATTATGATTTTATTTAAAGTATCTATTTATCACCATTTATTCTCATTCAGTTTTGATTTTAACCCCAAAATATTAATGAGCCAAAGCTTTCACAACCTAATTGAATAAATTCACTTGTTTTGAAAAGTCTGGCTGAAATGAATCTATGGATTAGGATTGAACAGCACTTTGGTATTTCAAACAATACTAGTTACTGCAAAACAGGTACAAATTTGTATTGTTCGTTGTAATTTAACCATAAATGTACTTTGTCACGAATGTCTTGACCTCCTGCTGCTCGGGTACCAACCCGAAACGTCACCTATTCTTTTTCTCCACAGAATCTGCCTGATCCGCTGAGTTACTCCAGCATGTTGTGTCTATCTTAAGAAAAAAAAGTGATTCAGGCAGTCATTCCTCTGGCATAGACACTGACTCTTGGCTGTCTGGTGGAGAACATTTACTTGTTAAAGTAACCACACTGTCTTCAGCCAGGTGAACAACAGGAGGAAATGCAATGGTGGCGAGCAGGAAAAATGCTCTCTTTGATCACTTATCCTACAGCAAAAGCACCATGGTTGGTTCATTCAGTGACAGTTCTCAGTTGGGCTGGTTCAGGCCCCATGCTTTCTCCCACATCTCTGGCTGTGAGAGGGTTGTGTGTATTCAAAACTGCAACATGAGAAACTGTATGGGGCCAAGACTTTTTCATAATTATGAATAAGCAGATAGTGTTGCATGATATATTGCCTCAGTAGTGTCCTCAAATTCTGTTTAATGATGCAACAGCTGTAGAACGAACATTTGGTACAGTCTGATGGTGCAGTTCTGCAAAATACATTCCATTTTATTACTATTTCGAGTCAGAGAGTTATACAACACAGAAACGCCCTTTTGCCCAACATATCCACACCAACCGCCAGACCTATGCCCATTTTCCGCTGTTTGGCCAGGTGATTGAAAGGTGCAAGAAAGCTCTTTAAACGAAGGATGTTTGTTTTACAGGGGAGTTACGTTGGGGCATAGAAGAGACATTGGCTCAGCTCGAGGAAGTTCTGTACCTGTTCAAGAGTGGTTCATATCTGCAGAATGTCACCAGAAGCCAAAATTCAGGTAAAACCGCCGCAAATATTTTAACTGTTGTACTTACATTGTTTGAACACCAGGTTTAACCAAGGAGGCAAAGGAACATATATTCATTGCAGATTGTCTCATTGATTCAAATGTTCAAAGCACAGTGATGAAAGAGACTGTGGTTTGAGATAAATGAGGGTAGAGTATAAAGAAGAATAATTATAAATTAATGGTCACATATTTTAACCCTGGTATGTGTTTAGGTGGGGTTACCTTGCATGTATGTTCAGTTCTCTGCTGGTGATACCTAAGAAAATAATAACTTTTATCCTATAGTGCTTCATTTTAAATAGTTGTAATGGTTGCTTGAAGCTTTTGAGGTTTAATTTATTTCTTATTGTCAAAATCCATGTGGTACCTTAACACTTTGTGGGAGAATGTTTATATGATTGCCATTGAGCAGGGGCGAGATGCTGGACTGGTAACATTGTACAGTTTTGTGCTTGAAATGGCCTGGCATTTGCAGTTAAATACACGTCAAGATTGGCACGGAAGGAATCTTGCCTCAACATTCACCTTGCTTGGTAACAATAAATGCACCCCACTTCTCATCAGGCTGAATTTCTAGACATTGCGTCTTCGCAATGTGAGATAAAGAAACTGAATGTGAGTTGCTTTCCTGTAATTTACCAAATCTAATTTTATAAGATACTAGACCAAGTGCAGACCCGTTGGGTCTGTTCCCCCATCGTGTGGTTGCGGGGAAGGGGGAGACACGGCATGAGGCATCACACACACTAACTATCCCCCCGCACACGCGCTAACTACCCCCCTTGATATTATATTAATATTATTAATTTGCTCCTTTTACCCCATAACTGCCCTATCCACTGACGCATAGCCCCCAACTCACAGGTGCTAGAGAGCGAGGGGGGGGGGGTTGTAGAGAGTGAGGGCAGAGAGAGAGAATGGGGACAGCGAGAAAGGGACAGAGACAGAAGGGCAAGAGGAGAGGGGGGGGGGGGAGGAGGAGGGTGGGTGGGTGAGGGGGCGAGGGTGGGGTAGGAGGGGTGAGAGAGATGGAAGGGAGAGAGGGAGAGGGGAGGAGAGAGAGGGGCTGAGAGGGAGGGGAGAGAGGGGGAATGGAGGGGAGAGGTGGTGGGAGGGGAGGGGAGGGGGGAGGGAGTGTGGGGAGGAGATGGGGGGAGGGGGGGGGGGAAGGTGGTTTAGGGGAGGGAGGGATGGTCGGGGAAGGGCAGGGGGGTGTGGGGGAGAGGAAGGGGGAAGAGAGAGAGAGGGAGGGGGGAGAGAAGAGAGCAAGAGAGAGAGGGATCTAGATGGGAGAGAGAGAGTCTAGGAGAGGGGGGGGAGACAGAGAGAGCGAAATGCTACAGTGTATCACACATTCAGAATTTTCTGGAAATGAACATTCTTGCACGAAAGCTGTCAGCAGCTCTATGGAATTCAGGGGAGGAGCCTGCCGCATCTCACACACACTAACCCCCCCCCCCCCCCCCCACACACACACACCCCCCCCCCACACACACACACACACACACACACACACACACCACACACACACACACACACACACACACACACACACACACACACACACACACACACACACACACACACACAGTTGGTCTGATCTACGCTGTCAATGAAGATAGCAAATTTATTTTTTAAAATCTGTCTTTCAAATTAAAAGTTAATGTTAAGAATTAGTGATGTTAAGTGAGAAATAATTCAATTCAATTCAATGGAATCAACAACCTGGGAGGGCGGGGCCTAGAGGGTGGGGCGGGCAGGACAGGGCGGCACCAGGAGGCAATTGGGCCAGGTGCAAAGGTATTGTGAGGTCAGCAGCTGGGCAAACTTAATATTTAAAAAAAAATGTCAGTTTGGTTATAACTGTTAGTAACTATCTCGGAAATAATTGACCCAAGGTATACCATATAACAAAGTATAGAGGATTGGATTTTTGAAATCATATGGAAAATATCTACCAGAAGATGTAAAAATGTCACTGTTATTGTAACGTCAGCAGCTGGGCAGTGGTCAGATTTAAAAAAAGGTCAGATTGGTCAACAATTTTAATAAAAAAAGTCAGGAAAATAATGTACCAAATGTACAGAGCAGTGAATTTCTAAAATCACAAGGAAAATCTCTGCTGAAATATGTAAACATTTTCCCGTTTTGGGATCTGGTTTTCGAAGAGATACGTTTCACTTGCAAAATCTCTCTCACACACACACACACACACACACACACACACACACACACACACACACACACACACACACACACACACACACACACACACACACACACACACACACACACACACACACACACACAGTTTTAATAGAGATATGATATGAAAACACACCAATGTATATGCCACAGTCCAGACATGTCGCTTCTCCTATTCAGTCCCTTAAAACAAAGAGTCATAGATTAATTCAGCACAGAAACAAGCCCTTCGGCCCAAGTCGTCCACGCCGACCAGCTTTTACAGCTGAACCAGTCCCATTGCCGGCCCTTGGTCCTTATTCCTTTACATCTTTCCAATCCTTGAACCTGTCAAGATGTATTTCACACGTCCTCATTGTACCCAGTTCTACAGCTTCATTTGGACACTTTACATGTGGCAAATTTTTCCTAAATTCTCTACAGATTTTGATGTTCAAACCCTGTTGTAACATGAAGCATAGGCACCAGTTTGTACACGGAGAAGTCTCATGATAATCAAGGCAATAAAAACAGACATTTTTCAAATAGTGCCATGCAATCTTTTACATGCAGTGGAGAGAACAGGTAAAACATTGCTTTAATAATTACTAGACCAAGTGTCGACTCCCCCAACACCTATTCCCTACCTGTAGCCCCCACGGGAGGCGTGGTCCTCCAACTCCCGAACGTAGAATTCCTGCGCTCCCCTGCCTCCCTCAGCAGTGGGGTTAAAAAAAATATTTGAATTGCACTTGCCCTGCATGTTGCAATAGTAATTCATCCTCCCCCTCCTGTGAGGTGAAAAATTCAGAGTGTTCCTGTGTCACAGTATTGTATCGAAGTGTGTTGGAAGCTGGCAGGAATGATTTCAACAGTAAAAATCTTGTGAAGGTTGGCATTTTTAAAGCTTTAATCATGATTATTGTGAAATATAGGATGAAATCATCAGTGAAGCTGATCACTGCTAGCCGAGCCATTATGACGTCATCAGTTGAAGCTGGTCATTTTAAATTCAAAGTCTTTTGATTTTTAAAAAACTTTTAATCAGTAATAAGTCGAGAATAAGTCGAGAAATAAAGCAAAAAATGTTCAATGAAGAGGATCTTTGCCTGGAGGAAAAAAATGTCAAAATGTAATCGTTACCACTTAGTGTTTTTGCGAAGATGTAAAGACAACCACATATACACACACATATACACATGTACCAGATCAGAGTTTTAATAACTATATACGATGATATATGTTGATGATATGGGAAATGACACCCCCTTTAGTGCATGCAATATTGTAGCACATTGGAAAGTTTACATTGACTCTCTGCAACTTGTCTTGAACACACAACATCTGACAAAGGAGACTGATCCCTATTGTAGCACCATGAAGCTAGCCATTGTTATATTGCCAATCCATATGTTACGAAAAAAAATAAGTGGAGCTTGCATTCTTGCAGGTGGCCTTTAAGTGACCACTGCAAACTGCTCAGAAAATATGGATGGAAAGGCATGTTTCTAGTTTGGTTTAGAGGTGCAGTGTGGAAACAGGCCCTTTGGTCCAGGCAGGTCCACTCTGACCAGTGATTACCTGGACACGTTCTATTTCCTAACCATTAGGGGCAAACTTTACAGAAGCCAATTAACCTACAAAACTGCACACACTTTGGAATGTGGAAGGATAATGGAGCACCCAGCAAAACCTGCGCAGTCACAGGAAGAACGTACAAGCTCAGTACAGACAGCACGATAGGCAGGATTAAACCCGGATCTCTGGCACTCTACCATTGTGCCAAAGTGCTGTTCAATAAAGAATCTAGTAAAAGAAGGAGTCCTGCTTCAGGCCTCACTGGTGGCTGCCAATCCATATGTTAAGATTTTAAGGGTTTGTTCAGTTTGTTACTCACTCCCCACAGATACAGCATTGCCACACTGATTTCTTGTCTATGTGAGCAGTCAAAGCAGGGGCGACACGATGATGTGGGGTAGAGTTGCTGACTTACAGTGCCAAAGGCCCAGGTTCGATCTTGACTACGGGTGCTGTCTGTACAGAGTTTGTACATTCTCCCAGTAACCTGCATGGGTTTTCTCCTGTAGCTCCGGGTTCCTCCCACACTCCGGGTTCCTCCCACGTACAGGTTTGGAAGCTAATTGGCTTCGGTACCATTGTAAATTTTCCTTAGTGCGTGCAGTATAGTGTTTGCATCAGAAAAGTTCAGATGGCATTTCCTGTATGTGCCATTTTAATGTTGCAAAGGTTAAATTGATCACGTTCATGCAAATAAAAATGCTTGGTGGGTGTAAGGAAAAATTCTGAACAGGTTTGGGTTGTGGACAAATCTCGAGTCTACTGCTGTCGAGTTGTCCCGTGGCTGGCCGTGTGGCAGCGATTTGATTTGAATTGGGCATCTATCGCTTAGTGCTTCACTACAGCTGTATGGCAGAGGGAGCTGAGTGATGACTGATTGTGGATTCAGAGTCGGGGATGGAAAGGACAGAAGGGCTATTCATTGTCAGACAGAACTGAAATAAACCCAGACTCTGTGTAGTTACCTTGCTTCATAATTAGTTACCTTGAAAAGCTGTGCAGGTGTCTCAATGACTTTCGAGTTGTCTGAAATCCACCGTGCTCTCGTTGACTGATGGCTGTCATCACACTAAATTTATTTTCAGCGCTACAATACATATAACAAACATTTTCTTTGTGAGAAAGTGCCAGGAAGGTTGTGTTTTCTCTGGTAGCAGTTAATCCTACTTTGTGCCAAAGCAGAACTCGCCATTGAACTAACGTGGATATCGGGTGCTGTTTTGATTAGAAAAATAAAGTTGTTGAGAGATGTGCTAAATGTAGCAAAGACCTGTCTGGAAAAGTAAGAAAGTTATGATCACTTTTTCTCTGACATTTGTCTGTATTTTGTCCATTGCACTCCAACTCTTCCCCTTTCTCTTACCTATCACCATGTCTTTCTCCCCTTCCCCATCTTTTTCACTCACCCATTATTTATTCCTCTCCTCGCAATCATTTTGCCTTTGTCCTTGTAGATCGTACCCCACCTGATATTATGTCTTTTCTATTTCTGTCCTGATCGCTCAATTTTTGCCTTGTTTGATAACATCAGCTGTTCCAGTAGTTACGTTTAATAGACTATTTTAGGATCATATGAAGTTCTCTAATGCACACATTTTAACACAAGCGGCAAACATTTGAGGTTCCAGGGAAAACATAGACCTCTCCTGTCCAAAGTTTTCCCTCATTGTCTGAGGCCAACCCTGATGGGTTGGCCTCAGATGAGGAGTCCAATCCTAACCCACCATCAATCCTAACCCACCATCTGCCTCCAGTGCCTAACCCACCATTTTCAAAAAGTGGTTGTTTTCCCCTGTTTTTTGTCAGAAAGCTAAATGATTGTTCTGTTTTATTTTGCTGAAGCCATACTTCTAGAATCCCAGTGAATTTGCAGGTGATCTGGGGAAAAGGCTGGCAATTTTCAAGCCAGGGTCTGCAGTAAACCACAACCTGACTGCTGTGGGTAGAGTCAATGGTCATTAGCACTGATTAAGCTCAGCTTCAGGAGTTCCTCAAAACAATTTGAATAAAGAGACCAGAATCGATTGCACTTATTATAGTGCATTAAAAGTGTAAAGTGAGTTTGTTTGACCCCACAGGCTTTTGGGACGTGAGCTTGTTGAGAATGTGCACAAGACTGAATTATTGCTGTTGAATTGTGCCTGTTGTAATCGTTCTTATGGTTTTTAGCTATACACATTCACAATGATTTGCCTGGAGGCAAACTGTAACAGATCATTGTGTACTCACCAAGACTGTTTATACGTGATGTATGGTATTTGTTCTTTGAAAGAACTAGGACTGTCAAGTTAATTCAATTCAGGTAGACGTTTAATCAAAAGTAGAAATTACTGTCAAACTTTTAGAATTTTTTTTTACGAGTTTTTTTTTAAAGTATTGACCAATTAGGAAAGTGATTTGCTTTGTGGTTTGAACTAAGAATTGATCCACCAGATGTTCATTCGCCTCTGCAGGGCACTTCTACTTGCTTTTAAAGTGGTAGGATTGAAAGATTAAATTTGTCACGGAGGATCTGAAGGCCAGTGCTATAAACTTTGCTCAAGCATTTATTTCCTTTGAAGGTATCTTGCTGGGGTACAGTTCCCAAAGAGTCTGCAGATCTTGGGTACCTGACCCAAGTTTAGGGGACTGGATTATGAATAGAATTACGACTAAAACCAAACCTAACTTTGCGAAATGTCCACATTGATAGTTTGGACATTATTAGAAATGATTTGTTGCTACAATGCTGTTTGGTTATCTTCATCCTCTTCACCACGAAGCCTCTGAATGCAATGATATTACTCTTCGCAACAACCTAACTAAACCAGTAACTCGGCACAGATACGGATCTCAATGCTAGACCTGCCTGGTCCGGCAGCTCAATACTATATTAGGCATTCATTTCATCAATTTTGCATCTGGGTTGGACTGGTATTGTTTCCAAAGCAGAAGACTTTGTAAGTTTTAAGATTGCGGCAGTCATATGAAAACTTGGTGCAGGGTGGGGAGGGAAATCAACAAAAGCATTGCCAGGTCTTACTCAACTCGTAGGTGATCAGATTGGCATTGACATTGGCAGAAGTCTCCTTGTTATCCTTCCGGCTAATGTTACAAGTGGTTTCATGAGCCAAGCAGAGTATCTATATGTCAAGAAATAAATCTTGCTTGAGCCTGGAATTAAAATGTTGTCATTTCTGATGCGAATTGTCTTGGTGATCTGAGCACTTCCTTTCACTCAGTTCTTTTGAATCTTGCAATTTAGAGGCTTTATTTAAAGTGACGCACTTAAAATTAAAATGTTACTGTTATGATTAATTGTTACTACAGAAGAAAGAAGAAATGTAAGCAGGGGTAGACTATTTAGTCCCTTCAAGCCTGCTCCGAATTCATGGCTGATCAGCATAATGCTTAACCTTATTTTCATGCCCTGTCCCCATGTCCCTTGAATCGTCAAATCTCCAGAAATCTATCAGATTCCCGTCCTCCTCAAATAGTATGTTTGAAAATGAACATAAAATAAAAAACAAATTTTTGTAGCCGGAGCCGAACATCTCAGTTGAATAGAATCTCAAAGAATAGCCTTTGCGAGTGAACATATTGAGACTTGTGGAGGCCCCCTACCAGTGAGCGCATCATGTAAATTTCAGTGCGTCACTTTAAATAAAGCCTCGAAATTGCAAGATTCAAAAGAACTGAGCGAAAGGAAGTGCTCAGATCACCAAGACAATTCACATCAGAAATGACAAAATCAATCGGGAGTAGATGCCAGAGAATATTACCGTAGGCTACAACTTGAAACTGCCCTGGCCTTGTCTGGGGAACGGGCTGATTGGAAGGAGAGAAACAACATTAAATGGTCTGATTAGAAGCCATTTTATCCGCAAGCTCAAAGAAATGTGCTGGCATCAACGCTCAAATTAGATATATTTTTAAATGACTGATTTTAATTTATTTTACCAACGTCAATCCTATTTTTTTAAATTCAGTTTAACTGGAGCACAATGTAGACGTTTATTTGAATACAGTGCAAAAAGATGAAAATGTGTGAATTTATTGCCATGCCTATCTGGAGATGGATGTGTATTAATTACTTTGGAAGGCAATTAGTGTGTAAATCAAATGCAACCTTGCCTTTTGCACTGTGATTTACTGTCGTGAGCCTTCAAATTTTAGTGAATTTTTTTGGGTGAGGATTTCTCAAGGCAGAATGCAGGGCTGAATACCTCAATAAAATCTACCCGTTTGATGAAATGCAATGTCTCCGATGGGGGTGGGTAAAGGATGAGAAAAGCTGGATGAAAGTGTGCTTGGATTTTTGATAAATTGACATTCTTCATTCACTTCTTTGAACGAGGTTGGTCATTGCTCACAGGAAATCTTTAGTCTCATTTTCGTAGATCGCCCTGTCAAACTAACTGCTCTGAATGACTGAGAAAGGGAGGGAGTTGCTGCTGTTTTGTGGGGGCTGTGGGGCAAGTAGATAATGGATTTGCCACGGAGATAAAGGATTTGCCACGGAGATGTACAGAAACGCAGAACACAAGCATATCTTTTGCGTTACCTGCACATTATGCTGTAGGATGCCCCTCCTCCCTCAGCACTTCAGCAGGTGTCTCTGATCAACACCAGAAATGCCTTGGCCGGTGTCCAGAATCATTGCATATTGACGGGGTAAAGATGTGTGCAGTGTGGGAGGTTGTCTTCTAGGATCAGACTGGACCTGCTTGGAGAAAATTACTCTTTATCAGGTAACATTGAGACAGGTAGGTAAATTAGGCGAAGTCTGACTCACACGGAAAAGTAAATTAAGATTAATAGTTAATTTTTGGGGGAAAAAAATCATGCTCGGTATGCAAGTGCCGCTGGGTGGAGTGAGGAATGCTTTGCAGTGCCTTGTGACTAGCAAGTGCTATATTACAGAGTCTTACTCGTACAGTATGGAAGCATGCCTTTCGGCCCAGCTTACCCTGTCCTGATATAACGGGTCCATTTGATTTGACGTTTGTTAATTTTGCTAGCAATTTGATATCAGCGGTAGAGTTGCTGCCTTTAAGCGCCAGCAACCCAAGTTTGATCCTGATGGCAGGATTGAAGCCAATTAATGACAAACCTGTATGTCTTTGGAGTATGGGAGGAGACCGGGGCCACTGGAGAAACCCCAGGCAGTCAGAGGAGAAAACATACAAACTCCATACAGACAGCACCTGTAGCAACTCTACCACTGCTCTACTGTGCCACCCATAACAGCTGAATGGGTGTTTGGCACCTTACCTCTGCACCCATCTAGTGCAACCATTTTTGCACGTTGCAATCACGCAGCTAAATATGAATATAGATTGTCATAGAAAGCGGTTTAAGAGTTGAGAAATGTGCTCTGTGTAGACTACTGCCTTCCCTGCAGGAACAGTTGGGATCACTCACAGCATGGATTGCCAAATTGTGAGAAAGTTCAATTACCCAAGGATATTCCGCTTGGGTAGCTTACAACTCAACAGCATGAATGTTGAATCCTCCAATTATACGTAACCTCTCACCCCCCCCCCTCTTTTGTCTCCCCCACAGCCCTTCTTTCCCCTCCCCCCCCCCCCACACACACACACTTTTCCCTCCCCTGTGCCCCATCTGGACCCCCACCACCTCCTCCCTTCCTCTCTCTGGTTTCACCATCCGCAACTCTTCAAAACTGTCTCACACCTTCTGTTCTTATCTCTGGGCTTTCTCCCAGCCATCTGCCTCTCAACTCCCCCCCCCCCCCCCCCCCCCCACCCCCCTCTCCTGTATTTACCTATTGACTGCTATGCCCTGTCCTGCCTGTCCTGCCTCTCCCCTTTTCCAACTATGTTCTCCTCCCCAGAATCAGTCTGAAGAAGGGTCTCGACCCGAAACGTTGTCTCCATGTGCTCTGGTCGTGCTGCCTGAAACAGCTGAGCTGCTCCACCACATTGCACCCTTTTGTGCAATACCTCTATCACTGTGGTATACCTCTTCCAAAGGGAGAATTCCCATGCTGCCTTGCACCTTAGTTGACGAGTTGAAAATTGTCCTGTCTATGGAAGACTGCACCCTGTGCCATGCTGGAACAAACAATGTGGGCTGGGACATATAATTTGTGAACTTGGAATAGCAGAAGATCTGCTCCAAAGAAATTAATGACTATGTAAGTATATATATCGCAACACTATAACATAGAGCAAAAACCGGACTTGCTGGAGGGTCCGGCAGCATGTGTGGAGGGAAATGAACAGGTGATGTTAGGGGTTAGGATCCTACAGATTGTAAAATCATAATGTACATACTGTGTTTTACATCCAGGGAATAGTGAAGTAGCATCCAAAATATTTGTTATATTTAACACATGAAAATATTGGATCTTTGCCCTTTCCTTTACTACTTACTTCACCAGTCATGAGTACTCCAGCACTGTGTAACACATGTTACCACTTTACAATGGTTTGGAAAGCTCGTCTCATAGCAACCTTAAGTAGCTCCATGCAAACACATTCAGTACAGAGGAAAGCCATGCCGATGGGAGCTGGGAAGCGCAGCGAATGACGATGAGAAGTGTTGGGATATTGCATTACCATGTGGTGCAGGAGAGCTTTTACACATGGGAAAGGTCGTGACTGGCATCTTCAGCTATCACTCACTACGGCCAAACAACATCTTGAAGGAAAGTCCTGACCCAAAGTGGCAGCTGGCCATTTCCCTCCACAGATGCTGCCTGGCCTGCTGAGTTCCTCCAGCAGTCCTGATTTTGCTCAAGATTCCAGCGTCTGCAGTCTCTTGTGCCTCTTTGTCAAACATCAATGATGGTCTTTGTGGATTCATAGTTTAATGGACAAGCAAATGAACTTTTCAAAAAGAGCTTTAATTCATTAGAATTTCCATGTCACACATTGTTCACATTCAGAAGAATGTCTAGCTGTTCGATTTTCCAATGCTGGCCTGAATGAATGATTATACCACAGTTTGTCCACTTTCTCATGAGGGAAATCATCTTTTAGCTTTTTGTTTTAGTTTTAGAGATACAGTGCGGAAACAGGAACTTCGGCCCACCGAGTCCCCACCGACCAACAATCCCCGCTATCCTATTCTACACATTAGGGACAAATTCACCTACAAAACCTCTACGTCTTTGGAGTGTGGGAGGAAACGGGAGCATCCGGAGAAAACAGAAGAACATACATCCACCGTACAGACAGCGCCCATAGTCAGGATCGAACCTGGGTTTCTGGTGCTGTAAGGCAGCGACTCTACTGCTGTGCCACCGTGCCGCCACGTTTCATCCTAGTGTTCCTTGAAATATTTGCATCACAGCTTTGAGTCGGGTTCTGAAATATATTGCAGGGATCAGATTATGACATGATGAAGAAAACTGTTTATGAAATTAACTCACGATTGATGCCATATTTTAATATCTCTTTCAGTAAAATTCTCGTTCAAGGGTAGTTTTAATAGGGATTTGTGAAAATCCAACATTCCTCCACCTCACTCCAATGATCCCTCCAATCAAAATGTGTAGGAAGGAATAGCAGATGCTGGTTTACACTGAAGATCGGCATGGCGGCATAGTAGTGGAGTTGCTCCCTTACAACGTTTACAGCGCTGGTGACCCGGGTTCGATCCCGCCTACGGGTGCTGTCTGCACAGAATTTGTACTTTCTCCCCGTGATAGTGTGGGTTTTCTCCTAGATCTTCGGTTTCCTCCAAAACTCCAAAGACGTACAGGTTTGTAGGTTAATTGGCTTGGTATAAGTGTAAAATTGTCCCTAGTGTGTGTAGGATGGTGTTAATGTGTGGGGATCGCTCACCGGCACGGACCTGGTGGGCTGAAGGGCCTGTTTCCGTGCTGTGTCTCTAAACTAAACTAAACTAAACTAAACAAAGCGCTGGAGTAACTCAGTGGGACAGACAGCATCTCTAGAGAAAAGGAACAGGTGATGTTTCGGATCAAGACTCTTCTTCAGTCTAGACAATTTGGCAATTCCCGCTGAGTTACTTCAGCATTTTGTGTCTACTTCCAATCAAAGTTGTTTATTCCATTTGGAATACCAAACATATTTTAATCAAATACTTTAGGAGCTCTTTCTTACTATGTTGCCTACTTTTTCTTGGGGTACTTTATCAATTTTTGTTACAATGTGCTCTATTGGATATCTTGTTTAAGAAGGAACTGCAGATGCTTGAAAAATCGAAGGTAGATAAAAATGCTGGAGAAACTCAGCAGCATCTATGGAGCGAAAGAATAGGGTGACGTTTCGGGTCGAGACCCTTCTGATAAAAATGCTGGAGAAACTCTGCGGGATAAAAATGCTGGAGAAACCTCTACTGGATATCTCAGTCGTTTTTCTGTCCTGCGTAGTACATTAAATCATCCAGGGAATTTAACATTTAACTATTTAAGATTTCAGAGACTCACTGGAGAAGGTGCCAAGTACAAAATGGGCCATCTACCTTCTTCCTTTTAATCTTTGATGTAAGAAACATAAATCTGAAGAGAAAATCTAAACCAGGGGTTATAAATGGACATCCAACAAATCATGATTCTGAGCCAAAACAAAAAAAAACCTGACCTCATGAGAATCTAATGACCCAGATTCAAATGCACTATTTATCTACTTAGTGGATTTTGTTGATGCCAAAAGGTTTGACCAAAGACGAATTTTGGCACGAAGGAACAAGAAAATTGCCAAGTGACTGTGTGGGTCAATAGATTAGATTGCCGCACCAGCCAACACCTTGCGTTATGTCCAAAACAAAGGGATACACATTTCTCATTGGTTAAATTAATTTCAAACGGCTTTCAATTTAATTTCAATTAGATTAATGCACCATCATGACTGTGAGAAGCAGGAACCAGGAGGGCTCTGTTTCAGTCACTGCTTTGTGTTGAAGGTTCTAATGAAGTTGATGATGTGATTAGCTTGTGAGATGAAGGGGGAAAGATCAGCCGAGTTTCCCCTTCAATGATTACTGTGCAATTATCAACGGCAAAACTCATATTTTGCTGGATGATGCTCTTCACGATTCACTAACCTGCCGATACTTAGTATCAATGCTGACAAATGAGGGATGATCACTTAGGATCAGTTAGGAGAGGCAGCAGGGGGCTGCTGAACCATTTTCTCAGCAAGTCATAGCCCTCTCAGAAAATAGGAACTGGAAGTAAATATACTTGAGAAGTGTCAGCCCATTCATTTCCTGTTCTCCAAAGATACATTGGAATCTCACAGTCAAAATGAGTACCTGAATATACGACCACCATTTTGTTTTGGTCAATAGATGGTTCAACTTTAGCATCAGATAGACACAAAAAGCTGAAGTAACTCAGCAGGTCAGACAGCATCTCTGGGGAAAAGAAGTAGGTGACATTTCAGGTCGAGACCCTTCTTTAGTAGTTTAGTTTAGAGATAAAGAATGGAAACAGGCCCTTCAGCCCATTGGGTCCACGGCGACCATCGATTGCACATTCACACGCCTTACTACTTTCTCATCCATTCCTTGCATACACAGGGGCAATTTACAGAGGCCAAGTAACCTAGAAAATCCACACATCTTTGGGATGTGGGAGAACACCGAGCACCCACTGGGAGAATGTGCAAACTCCGCACAGACAGCATCCAAAGTCAGGATTGAACCCAGGTCTCTGGTGCTGGGAGGCAACTGCTCTACCAGCTGTGCCACTGTGCCACTCTAACTGTTCAGTGGTTTTGGAAGCACTGGCTGGTACGGAGTTCCAGTGGCCATTAAGGAATTATTCCCAGCACGTAACAAAAGCTGTGATGATGGTTTTCCCCTAACTTTATTGTTTAATCAGTCATGACAAAAATGGGGCATATTATATATTGCAGACAAAGTTATTATCAAAACTCCTTCAAGTGGAAGCAATTCTGTAATGTGGAAATTATGTTGCTAAGAACTCAGTTCAACAGAAGGCGTCAATCCAATTAGGAAGGTTAAAGGTATAGCCCATTTACAGCCTACAAATATGAATATCTTCATCAGTGATTATTTTAATTTGCTGCTGCATGACTTGGCTTAAAAGTTCAGAGGGAGCTGGGCAGTTGAGAAAGCGAAGTTGACTCTTTTTCCATGAAACACTATGAACAGGGGGAGTTTGGGAGGGAAACGAGACTGAATGGCAGCCAAGCATGCAAAGCAGGGCAGGCCAGATGAACTGGGCAAGACGCAAGCCGACATGCTTCACATACTCCATTATTAGAACCCCCATCCAGAAACCTTCTTTGTCAAACAGAGCAAGAAAAGTTTTGTTAATTAAAAGCCTCTGCACTATTCATGTCCAGAGAGAAGAAAAAGCAAAATAGTTTTGTGTTTCTGATTTTGGGGGAGGGGCAGAAGATGCAAGTCCAGCTCGAACACCAACAATCAACCTCAGTGTTTAGGATTTGATGAAGAAATAGTTCAGCTGAATGGATGCTACTTATTAAAAGCTGCATTCTTTGTACGAGAGCTGAATTCAATAGAGACATGCACTCCATCAGGTAATGGATATTGAATTTGCTGAACCAAATTTGTCTATGACATCCTTTTCAGAAGTAATGTAGACTTTTTTTTATAACTTCAATAGATACATCTATTGTGTTGTTAATTAGATACAACATTTTGGAAGTTGCAGTTAATGGTTTTTATGGGTTATTTTGAGATTATTAAGGGCCTAAATAAACCTCTTCTTGTACGCAAATAACTAAAGGGTTAAAGCTTAGTAATGTCACCACCTGAATGGTGAAATGTGCAAAGCATGCTCCTTTAGTTAAAGAAACAATTAATTGCGTGCTCTTGGGAAACAAGTGATCGGCCTATTGCTTGTTTGACCAAGGCCAGCTGGTTGTAGAGCAATTGGAAAGAAATAATGTTTAAAAATGCTGAATAGTTACCACAGGTCAAACATAAAATCCTGTTTGTCTTTTGGAGTATTTTCAGCTTTTCTGCTTTCATTTCAGCAGATTTCCATTTTCAAAGTGCTTAATTTTGTCTCTAAACAGCATTGCACCGATTCCTGTCACTCAGCCAAGAGCACAGATTCATTGAATTGATCTTGTATTGTGGGGAAGTAAGGCTGAAATGCAGGTTGCAGGCTTTATTACCCAGCTCCACCTGGACCCTCTACACCATATCAATGGACAGATTTTTACTCAATGCCAGAACTATATCTTTGAGATGTACATCTAAGGAATTCACTATTCAACTTCTAATTGAATGTTATTATGTTGGACCATGAATTCTTAAGTAATTTAGTAGAACTATCAGTAGTACCTTACTCTAAGTCTCAACACGATTGAGCAATATTAAGCAATGTACCTTGGTAGAAATTGTTCTTAAATGCTTTGTGATGCTTTTATGCCCCAGTTACAATGATGCCTACTATATATACGCAGTATGTGCATATAGAAACATAGAAACATAGAAATTAGGTGCAGGAGTAGGCCATTCGGCCCTTCGAGCCTGCACCACCATTCAATATGATCATGGCTGATCATCCAACTCAGTATCCCGTACCTGCCTTCTCTCCATACCCTCTGATCCCCTTAGCCACAAGGGCCACATCTAACTCCCTCTTAAATATAGCCAATGAACTGGCCTCGACTACCCTCTGTGGCAGAGAGTTTCAGTGATTCACCACTCTCTGTGTGAAAAAAAAGTTCTTCGCATCTCAGTTTTAAAGGATTTCCCCCTTATCCTTAAGCTGTGACCCCTTGTCCTGGACTTCCCCAACATCGGGAGCAATCTTCCTGCATCTAGCCTGTCCAACCCCTTAAGAATTTTGTAAGTTTCTATAAGATCCCTTCTCAGTCTCCTAATATATGTATATGTATACGCGCACACACACACACACATACACACACACACACACACACACACACACACACACACACACACACACACACACACACACACACACACACACACACACACACACACACACACACACATATATATATATATATATATATATATATATATATATATATATATATATATAATGTCAATCATTTAATGCCCTCACCTAAAAGTTTACAATAAAAGTACCCCAATGCTTGATCCTTCACCACAAAAATTAAGAAGATCCTAAATGTATAACCTGGTGTATGAAGATATTGTAGTTGCTCTTATCCATTTTTTTTTATAGGAGGGGCTAAACCGATCTGATTTATTTCTCGGGTTGCAATGCTTCTCCTACTATCAGTAAGTGCACATTTGTGGATACTGGGTGCAAACAGGATAATGGGAATGTGTGAAGAAGTTTAGACTACTCATATTTATTGTCCAGGATTATACGAGACAATGGTCATATGACAAGGTAGTGGTGCACACTGTGATGATAACCCTGAAAGATTCACTGCCTTTTGAGGAGCAAACAGCAAATTGGGAAAGTGTATGGAGAAACCATACCACAATAACTGAACTGTGCCAAATTAGGTTTGTATATCAATTTACATTGCCATCACAAAGTGTTTCAGGGGGTTACTGACTTTTCCAGATACTAACCCTTTGCAAGAAGTGAGATTTTTTTTCAATAATATAAAGATTATCAACGTTTTATTTACGAAAGGAAATACCTTTATGAAGTGTGATGGTTAAGTGGTTGACTCTTTTCCTTTTTTTTTTAAACCAAGCTGAAAAAGCCCATCTTTTAATACTCCAGTCCCA
The DNA here is from genome assembly GCF_028641065.1 of Leucoraja erinaceus. Classification (NCBI taxonomy): domain Eukaryota; kingdom Metazoa; phylum Chordata; class Chondrichthyes; order Rajiformes; family Rajidae; genus Leucoraja; species Leucoraja erinaceus. The sequence continues at coordinate 50,757,451 of NC_073384.1, read as the reverse complement.
CTTAACTGCATGATGCTGACAGTAAAATAACATCTGCTTGCAACTGAGTAATGTGACTGACCTAGTCCCATGGCTGTAAATCTGTTAGTTGTACATTTAAGTTGCACGTGGCAAGTCGGCACTACTTTGCCAAAGATTGTGCTTCACGAAAAAATGAAAGGAAGAATTCGAGGAGCTGGACAGACTGCAGCCAGATTTTGTTTTTAAAACACATGCTTCAGAATCATCATAGAATATCAATTCATCTGTTTACAATTAGCCCACTATGCTGTATGTCTCTGTGCATTGCAACTCATTTGGATGAAAAGTCCATCTATAATCAGACTGAACTAACTTGCTCTCATTTAGTGGAGTCTCCTGAGTGAAATTGGCCCCTCTGGCTCACCTGCTTCGGGATTTTGATCTTGTCTCCTGTGCCAATATATCCCTTGGCTTTCCTTGCTCTCCAGCGAGCAAAATGAACAGAAAGCATTAGCAAATTCCACTGCCAGGTGGGCTGAAGAAAGAAAGAGAGAAAGAGAGGGAGAGAGCGAGAGAAAACGGAAATACTAGGAAGTAAAGAGAATGGGATGAAAGGGAAAGCTAATGCCATCTGGCAGTCTCCATCCAGCATTTGTGATAGATGAGGTTAGCTGCATTTAGCCACGTGTATGCTTCTAGGGCAATTCAAAACCTCAGAAGTACAACATGTATCTGAAAATCTCCAATTTATCATTTATCTATCTGGTAGGTTTGTTTTGCTTGGAAATACAATTAATGCAGGCATTAAAATAATGTTAATGAGTAAAATGGCGGCCTGGATGTAAGTTTCTCTAGTTTCCAGGACCAACAGAAATTCAGTCAAACATGTGATCTTGGTCAATGTTAACGTCTATTCAGAAGAAGAGAAAATTTGGAAGAAAATGTGTGATCTAAATTAAAGCATCAGCTTAGATTTTGATAAGGTTTAGTATGGATTTAACTCTAGTTTCCACAAGAATATGTAGTGCAGAGTGGAGTTTCCATGGAATGTGAATTTCTACTGAGGGCACAAAGTGAAAATTGGTGATAGAAAATTCAGTGAAGCAGAGAGGGAGAGAGAGATGCTTTAATACAGAGCTATTTTTAAAACAAAGTATTTAAAAGTGTTAAGTGAAAGCAATAAAAATAGGAGCATTTTACCCCTAAAACCAGGGTAACAAAATAATAATGTCTATATTTGGAGGAAATATGAAAGGGAGGTTTCTTAGATCATTAAAAGCAGCTGAGCCTTGTTGCTTGTAGTTTTTGTGCATTTGGATGCTCAGAATGTTTCATGTGTCCTGGGAACTGTGGCTGTACAAAGAGCCTCTAAATTAAATAACAGGGTGTTCATGAAAGCAAAAGGATGTCTACATGAAACAGCACAAATCTTCAAGGCATTCTATAATTTCAAAAGTACACCTCATTCATAAAAGTACCTTCAGGAAATCTCAGAACAATTCTGTGAAGGTATGTTACGATTAAGGTCAAATCCATACATTCTCCTTCAATGCATCAATGACACGAAGGCATTCCATTCTCAAGCGAGTTTTCAACGTTAGATTAGTGGTAGTGATGACTCCTACCATCCACAGAATGGCACCTCTAAACAAATGCCTACACAGAAGGAGCTTGATATGTAGATATGCAGAGCTCGTTGTAAGGTTGGCATTTTATAACTGCCACTGTGAGACTCGCATGGTGTGTTGCCTCCCAAGTGCAGGGTGAAGAACTCAGAGTGCAGAGTATTCTATGGAGGAAGTGAGTGAGGCAGATGTTGTGCTGTATATTGATGCTAACGACATGGCTAGAAAAGGGGATAAGATCCTGTAGCCTGTTTATATGAAGTGTTTAAGAAGCAGGATCTTAAAGAAGCTCTGTGAGTTCCTCTCAGTCGAACATGCTGCTGAGTAGAAATATGAGCCAACCTTAATCTTAACACAACCCAATACGTCTTTCCTTAACTGCTCCAAGATACGCTCTCTCTTTAAAATTCAAGAGTGTTCTTTTACCTGCTTTGTATCTGAGAATATTTAGTACCCAACCCTGTATGTTTTTGGCCAGGTCTCTATCATGGCTACATCATGATAATTCCAAATGATCAGAATAATTCCAGGAATTAGGAAAATAAGTGTTGCAGTCAGTCAGTGGTTCAGGCAGCATCTCTGGAGAACATGGATAACTGACCCGCTGAATTACTCCAGCACTTTGTGTCTTTTTTGTGTAAACTGGCATCTACTGTTCCATGTGTCCCCAGGAATTAGGAATTTCAGATACGTGCTTTAACTGGAATAGTTGGAGGTCTTTGGTTTGTTAACTCGTGTCATTGGTAAAATGGCAGAGGAAATAAGATGGGTTCTGGATTATTGATGGGATAGGTAGAGGTTTGAAGGGGCAAGGAAGTGGAGTGGGAAATATATAGGGTTCAGTAGGATTAAAGAAGATAGGGGTGCAGTTTGCCTGGAGTCAGGATCAGGGTCCATCTGGGAAAGAATGGAGCCAGGATGTGTGGAGAGAGGATTATGTCTGGGTTGGGCAGGTAGGTAACCAAGTGTTGGTGGTTGGGGGAGAGTCAATCCAAGGGTTTAGGTGTGATGGAGAGATGATCGGGGCCATCATGGTTGGACAGATAAGCAAACGAGTCTTGGGATTGTGGATTGACCAGAGATGAATAGGAATCAGGCAAAAAGTCATCAGCAACCTGTTGAGGTGATTGGAGGATGGGGATGGAGCTTGTGGAACACAAAGTATGCAACTTATAGGAGGAACTAACTGGCAGATGATAGTTGCCCAGACTCCCAGGAGCAGAGCAGTTACAGTTTAACTAATGCTTAAGCAAGCCTAAGCTGTTTCATGTGCAAGGTCCACAACATTTGCAATGCCTATGTGCACAGAATAGTTTTGTGCCAGTGATGTTGGAATATGTTGTTTGACAAGACCATATGTGACTTGCAACTTCTTGAGAGTGAGTATCATTCACAGAGAAGACCAAGTCTGATTTAAGGAACTACTAAGTGTAAGTAAGTGTACTAGCTACTCTATTGCATTTAACATTCATTTTTTTAAATATAATCAAACAAGAAGGTTGCACTACTCAAGAGAGCTTTCATGTAATCAGACTGAAAACCGTTTTCCTTTTTAGCATTTTTCGTGTCTTTTTCCTTGTCAGGTAACTTGAATCACGATTTATGAAGTTAAGTTGGATAAATGGAGTTAAGACATAGATCATATTTAAAGGCCAAGTAGCTTATTCCAGTTTTAAACTCCCTCAGTTCAAAGATGCACCTCACTTCTTTACCAAGCAAGAAATAGAGGCACCTCGATAATATTTGGTAGGTATAAAGTCATGATAATTTACCTTTAAAAAAAAATCAAAATTAATCTACTTGCCTGGACAAGGCATCCGAGTTTCCAGACTCATAGGTTGCAGTAAGTAATTATAGATGTTTAATCTTTCCAGGTCCTGGTCGGTGAAGTTGTTGGCAATGTTTGATAGTAGATCAGAATCACATGGAGAAAGGAATATACGTCTGGCTGTTATAATTGCAAATAAGTAAGGCGAGGTTTAAAAAAAAGCATCCATATTGTAATTATTTGCACTGTTTATCTTAGCCTTCTGACATCGTATCAGATAAAATTGTAATTTGAAGATGAAAGCTGCATACCAAAGACGTATGTTTTAGCAGAGTCCCTTTTGTATGTAAGGTTATGAATGCTCCATCACACTTGAGCACTCGAGCCTAGAAGCTCTGCCAGCCCTGGCTGCATCACATCATGACCACATGACTTTGGCAGGCCACTGTTTCAGTGCTGAAAGGGCTAAATGCTCATATACTTAATCTGGGATTCATTTTAAATGAAGGCAGATGGGAAAGCTGCCATTGCTCCCCGCTCAGCAGACAAAATAGCACTTGGAGCATTGAAATACATATGATTTTTGGCAGTCTAACACAAATAGATTGTAACCCCGAGACACAATGCCAATATGACACATGCCAAAAGCCATGAGTACATTGTTCCCACTTGGAATTCATGGGGATGCTGGCATTAAAATAGTGTTAGACACAAAATGCTGGATTAACTCAGCGGGACAGGCAGATAGGAAATCCTATTTCCTTTTATAATCTTTATTTAGCAAAATACACATAGATTCTGAGTACCATACATCCAGAGACTTATTTGACGTGAATTTTTCCCGTTATTCTTCCAATTAGCTGCGATAATCACAGCATCAATGTAATCCCTAATACACAAGGAAAATTAGAATTGAATGTTAAACCATTTCTGGGCAGTGATATGGTTAACTTTCACCCAGAGAATCGCCTATTGGCATTTCACGCTAATCTCATGACTGCTGGTATTTCTGTTCAAGCAGGAAGTTGCCCACCTGAAAAACCAAGTTGGTTCTTCAAATGGAAGATCCACAACCTGATGCGGCCTCACCAACATCTTGTACAACTGCAACATAACCTGCTGGTATTTCTGCACTCAGGAAGTTGCCCACCTGAAAAACCAAGTTGGTTCTTCAAATGGAAGATCCACAACCTGATGCGGCCTCACCAACATCTTGTACAACTGCAACATAACCTCCAAACTCCTGCACTCAGTGCCCAAATGCCTTCAGCACCGGTCTACCTGTGACACCACTTTTAGGGAAGAATGTACTTGTACTCTCATGGGCTAAAGATGCATTCCTGATTATCTGGCTGTTCCAATCTTAAATGAAGTTGCCTGCATATTTCCAATACACATGCATTGTACTCTGGAAAATACACCAGGAATTCCAATGGCAAGTTATCTGCTCAATTCTCAATATCAACTACCTGATATATTTATAAAAATGAAAGCTTCCAGCAAGGAGAAATCCATACACTGGTGCCAATACCGCATCGTGACTCGATTGCTGATTGGGACATTGCCTGAATCCTACAATATAAAATATGTTTTCAATGCATTTTTACAAGTTATCTGTTGAAATAGGATTAATTATGAGATCATTGTATCCTTAAAGAGGACACTAGGAACTGTGGATGCTGGAATCTTGAGCAAAGCACAAAGTGCTGGAGTAGCTCAGCAGCTGAGGGGGGAGTGGGTAGGCGAGGTTTCAGCTCTGAGGAAGGGTCCTGACCTGAAACGTTGTCTACCCATTCCCTCCATTGATGCTGCCTGACCTGCTGAGTTTCTCAGACATGTTGTGTTGGTATTGTATCTTTTATCTGGTTGCTGCAGCAAGTACCACTTTTCTGTAGTATGCAATCATGCCTCTGCAGCCACTTCCCCAGTTTACTTCTGAAACATCAAGTAGGAGATGATAATAACTTGGAGATTGACAGGTACCTGTTGTGTGTACAGTGTTGCTAATTTGTATTGTATTGTAATTAATTTATTAGCCACGTAAAAATATATAAGGAATTTGATTTGCCACACAGTCATACCAAAAAAGCAACAAAACACACAATGTAAAAATTAACATAAACATCTACCACAGTGCACTGTGATGAAAGGCAATAACATATTGTCGTCATCCCTCCTTTTTTCCCGTGGTCAGGGCAGTCGAACTATCGCAGTTGGAGCGATCGAAGCTCCTGCAGTTGGAGCTCCCAAAGTCGATCACTAACCAAGGGACCGCGAGCTCCACGATGTTAAGTCCGCAGGCTCCTGCGTTTGTAGCTCCCGAAGTTGATCCCCAGCAAAGGGACCGCCAGTTCCACGATGTTAGGCCGCAGTGCGGACGGGGATACGATATGGGAAAAAGTCGCATCTCCGTCGAGGAAAGGAATTAAAAAAACGTTTCCCCCACCCCCCACATAATACAAACTAAAGATACACTAAACATACCTTTAACAACAGACTAAAAACAAAAGAAGAAATGAACGAGACAGACTGTTGGCGAGACTGCCATTGTACGGTGCCACCTGACATTTATCTTGCTGGAGAAGCCAAGAGGTCATTGTAAAGGCAAAGCCATTGTAAAGGCAAAAGCAACAGCGAGAGATCAAGAAATTAGAGTGAAAAGGCTGGGAGAATAAATTAATTGATCTTCACAAAGTTAATAAATCCAATGTGTGTTTGAGATGTGTGGATATCCAACACAAGCTACATAGAGTTTAAAATTAGGAATTGTTATACATTGTTTATCTATCTGCTTCATGTACCATTTACATTAATATGATATATTGCATTTGGTTTGCAGAATACAAGCAACTGACTAATGTTGCTATACCTGAAGAGAATTATAAATGTTGGCCATCTTACCACCACGAGGGCTGTCTGTTATCAGTTTATGATGTCAATGAAGCAATGGAGATCTGTGATAATCATTCCCAGTGCCATGCCTTTGTTTTAACCAATCAGACAACGTGGACAGGTGAGTCTTATTGCTGTCCAGTCCAATATACTGACAATGTTTAGATTAGTTTAGAGATACAGCATGGAAACAGGCCCTTCGGCCCACCGAGTCAGTGCCGACCAACGATCACCCGTACACTAGTTCTATGCCATCCCAGTTTCACATCCTACACACTAAGGGTAATTTTCTGAAGCCAATTAACCTGCACATCTTTGGAATGTGGAAGGAAACTGAAGCACCCGGAGAAAACCCACGCGGTCACAGGGAGAATGTACAAATTCTGTTCACATTGCACTGGTAGATAGGATCAAACCCTGTAAGGCTCTGGTGCTGTAAGGCAGCAATTCTACTGCTGCGCCACTGTGCCACCACCATGGTTGAGTAAAAAGATGTAACAGGCAAATTTCATGAGTACATTGACTAACAACATTCAGTTGTGCCGATTTCTATTACCTGTAATTTCTATTCAGTTGTTTGTCTGTAAAGAACAAAAAAGTTACAAGGAGGGCCACCATTTTTGGACATGCCATATTTAGACGTACTCAATATGTAAGATAAGTACATATTGATCGAGTCTTTTAGAGAGCTCAATATGTCCATTTGTCAGACCAATTTGCCTTTAAAATGTTAACATATGACATCAGGAGAATTTTAATCGCAAGAAAGATTCCATCAATGTACCAATTACATCAAAACAATGCACTGGAAATCTGAACCAAAAAAATGTTTCCACTAGTGGGAGAGTCTAGGACCAGAGGTCACAGCCTCAAAATTAACGGACATTCCTTTAGGAAGGAAATGAGGAGGAATTTCATTAGTCAGAGGGTGGTGAATCTGTGGAATTCAATGCCAAAGAAGTCTGTGGAGGTCAAGTCAATAGATATTTTTAAGGCAGAGATAGATAGATTCTTGATTGGTACAGGTGTCGGGGATTATGGGGAGAAGGCAGCAGAATGGGGTTGAGAGGGGGAAATAGATCAGCCATGATTGAATGGTGGAGTAGACATGATGGACTGAATGGCCTAATTCTGCTCATATCATTTATGAATTATGAACATGAACTTTACCATGACCTCTTTAATATGTGTACCCTGCAGTTTGGAAAGTTCAAACCCTGGAGTTAGCCCAAACATTCAGTCTGTAGAGCGCCCAAATTCAAAACGGCTGAGGGAATTAAAATATGATGTACATGGTATAAGGAAAGTTTAATATTAAGGGACTGTTTTTTAAAAGTTTGGTTTTAAAAAATAGTCACAGAACGTTACAAGGTGCATACCAGTGGTGAACTAGATGAACCAGTGATCAATTTTCCCTGTCATGTTGTGGTGTACAATCCAGTGATCACTGGTGCTGCTAACTAGGATCCAGCCCAGCTGTTGGGGAATGTGAGTGGGAGATCAGTTCGGCTTGTACAAGGTCAGAGCGTGAAAATACCAGGCACTGATGAAATCTGCAAATGACACTTCACTGAAAGATGGCTTTAATTAGTTCTACAAGCTGCTGAAGGATGTGCAATGTAGCAGCAACGGTCATAGGTGTATGTCTGTCAGCATAATATTCTTTCTGTACTTTAACAGGAAGCTTTAAAAAATGTGTGCCATTTAATTACAGTATGTAGTCCAAGTAAACTCATACACTTGGCCATGCGTAGTAAACTCATGATTACCTTAGCTGTCCTTGTTGCAATGAGCTGCGGAGGGACACTAGTACTTCAAGATGTTTCACTTTAATGAAATTATGACCGCATTATTGTTTGTTTATTTTTGCTCACAGGCCGACATCTTGTCTCCTTCAAAACCACTTCGAATCACATCATGCCGGATGTGGAGAAGATAACATTTGTGAAAGTGGCAGACTGAACACCGCATGAGATTTTGACATTGAGTTCAAACTGTCCTGGCAGGGATTAAAAGGCAAGGGCCGCCATGGGCCAGGATGCTCCTGCCACCATCTGCGTGTTCCGAGGTGCAGGGTGATGGGGTAATAGGTAGATGATCACCAACACCTGGAATTCTCATGGCAAAACGTGCAATACTGCAGGGTGGAACTGTGAACAGCCAAATAATGCTGATCTGTACATGGCTTGTCAATGTAAGGTCACCCTTGTTTTTAATTTTTGTCGACCTGACAATCTCCTCCACTTGTTAAAACCAATCCAGGGTGCTGAGATGTGTAAGCTAAACCATAGGTTGAAGTTTGTACAGTGTCAGGACACAGAAATGAAGTGTTACTGTGCTCCTGGCATCTTCAATATTATATCATAACCTTGGGGTCTTAATTGGCCTCATTTCATGATGTTGTGCTCTCTTCCCTACCCTACACGCAGTCAGTTACTTTCTGTAAAAATTTCTTATTTCCCTGGTAATGCTTTTCCTCATTACTGGCAGGGATTATACATGGCAAAGAGAAACAGAACATCCATGATAAGTTTAGTTTAGTTTGGTTTAGTTTAGAGATGCAGAGTGGAAACAGGCCATTCGACCCATTGAGTCCAGGCCAACCAGTGATTACCCATACACTAGTTCCATCCTAGATACTACGGACAATTTACAGAAGCCAATGAACCTACAAACCATGCATGTTTTAGAATGTGGGAGGAAACTGGAGCACATGGAGAAAACCCACACGGTCACAGGGAGAACATACAAACTTCATACAGAGAGCACACGTAGTCAGGATCGAACCTGAGTTTCTGGCGCAGTAAGGCAGCAACTCTATTACTGTGCCACTGTGCAGTATTTCCTCCTTCTCCTGGAATCTAAGGGTATCTCACGATTGAAACCTAACTAACATATTCAGATGGAATTCCCCTCGTGTCATTTTGACTGAAGCATTATCTATTTTTTTTTTTTTTAAATGCACCCCGTGCCTAATTCCAAGCATTCACTTAATAATCTTCTATTTAGACATTGGTGCAAACAAATAATATGAGTCATCATTTCATTGCTCTTCAGTACTGGAAGGAGAACTTTAGGAAATCAAACAGAACGATACCCAACAGCATGAGCACGTGCCAATAGAATCAGGTGTATTTAAAAAAAAATAACGTGTTGTGATTGACAAAGTTTGTCTTGCTTATTCGCTTTCTGTGAAAGTATTTTTGATGCAGTGACATCAATTATGATTCTTTCGGCCATCCAGAGGTATTATCCAGCTTTGGACTTCAGTGCGGAAGCTTTAAGAATTGCAGCTCATAAGGGATGCGGTTTGTGCACGATTTTCTAGCCCAGCAATGTCATCATGAAAATCAGGCCATCTTTCCATGATGTGCTTTTGGTGCATGAGGCTTTCCACTGAGGGCAATGTCAGAAGGTCATCTTAATATTTTAAAAATGTGATATAAATACTTTTAGTAAAGTTATTTATTATTTTTCTATTGAAAAAGCATTAAACTTGTTGAAGTGAACAAGCAGGCATTGTGTATTTTTTTTAGTGACAGTATTGATGGGGTCACCATATTACACCCAATGACATTCTCCACTGTATTCTCCATTGTTGGAAGGAAAGGCTGCCGAGGTTTCAGAGCCAGCAAAATTATACACAAGTGCCACACAACCAGGTGTATTTTTTTAAACTAATCGGCATAAATGGATGGTTGTGGTGCATCAAGAATCAAATCTTGGGCGAAGTGGCTGGGAACGATCACACAATGGGGAAAATTGCTTGTAAAAGCAAGGAACTGCAGATGCTGGTTTACAAAAGGAGACAGAGTGCTGGAGTCACTCAGCACACCTTATTGGGTGTACTGGTGCAGGATCCACCAAAAAAATAATTTGCAAGTTGAAACAGTAGTATGGAAGACAAATTCAATGTTAGCATTTATTTTGAGAGGACTTGAATACAGAGACAGGGATGGAAGGTCTTGTGAGGATGTACAGCATCTCAGGAAAATGTTGATGGGCAACGTTTCGGGTCGGGACCCTTCCTCAGACTGACTCCTTCAGTCAGAAAGTTGCTTGTTTCGGTTTTGACACCAAAGCAAAAGCCATTGAGGATTAATGAAGCACAGTACGGGGACAATGTAAGGACATCTACAATCTAATTACATGCTCTATTTATTATATTACACATTGTCACCTGCCATGCGGATGAGGTGGGTGTAACTGAGATGTGCTGTGGTTCGACTGTGTTCTGTGAGGGATCTCTGTGGTTGGGCTTGGGGAGGTTCCATGGTGTGCTGATGGCTCCTCTGTGTGCAAAGTGGGCTTGAGGGATGTTGGGGCAATTAACATCTTTTATTGTATGTCTCTTATTTCTGACTTCATGGGGGAGTGTAGGTGTGCAGTATTTTATGGTATCGAGTGTGGGTATGGAGAGGGAATAGTTTCAACAGCATTCGATAAAATTAAAGTACGATGGGCTGGTTGAATGTGGAAATGACAAGAACCAGCTCTTAGTTGTACTGTGTCTGGCAAGGTCTGTTTGCAGCAGGGACACGTTTGTGATTACATACTTTAATAGAGCAGACATTACACAGTCCATCAAACCTGCTTATAATGTGGGAAGAGATGCATTGTTCTATCCTTCAAATTTACTCATCGCAAAAGATAAATTTGTAAGACAAATAATGTGGTTAAACCAGTTAACAGATGGACATTGCTTCAGATTAAGGAAGCATCTGTGTTGAATGGAGCAGGTGTGATGGATTGCTTGTTACTCTATCCTTACTGTGAAGTTCAAACAGGCTGACCTGCCCTTTTGCCTTTTTAAATACATCTCCTCACTTCAGACCTGAGAGGTTCAAACCCTGCTCTGAAAGAGGATCCAGCACACTGTGAATGGCTGACCCAGAGCACAAGATAAACAAATCAGAAAGTAAAGCAGCTGAATAATATTTATTCAGTAAAAGACCAACAGCCATTGATGAAAACTGACCATAGGATAAAGGCATAGTTTGGAACAGGAAGACTTTTAGGCTTTGGACTTTAGAGAAACAGCATGGAAACGGGCAGAAACACCTGTGCTGACCAGTGATCACCCTGTACACCCTCACTATCCTACAAGCTGAGGGCAATTTTACAACCTACCAAAGCTAATTAACCAACAAAGCTGTATGTCTTTAGAGAGTGGGAGGAAACCGGAGAACCGGGGAAAATCCACTCTGCCACAGGGAAAACGGACATGCTCAGCAAAGACAGCACCGATAGGCAGGATTGAACTGGGGTCTCTGGCACTATAGGCTGCAACTCTACCACTGTGCTGCCTGGTAGTTATATAGTAGTAGTAATAGTATAGTTATAGCAAATCGATATATATTTACTGAAATATCTGGACATATTTCAGATATCCAGAGGGCCTACCCATTTTTAAATGTACGCTAATTTCACATCCATCCTGCACATATTGTAGATTCAGAGAGTGTCACTGCATGCATATACATCAATGATTTGGATGAAGGGATTCAAAGTAACATTAGCAAATTTGCAGATGACACAAAGCTGGGTGGCAATGTGAACTGTGAGGAGGATGCTATGAGAATGCAGGGTGACTTGGACAGGTTGGGGGAGTGGGCAGATGCATGGCAGATGAAGTTTAATGCGGATAAATGTGAGGTTATCCACTTTGGTAGCTAAAACAGGAAGGTAGATTACTATCTAAGTGGCGTCAAGTTGGAAAAGGGGAAGTACAACGGGATCTGGGGGTCCTTGTACATCAGTCTATGAAAGTAAGCATGCAGGTACAGCAGGCAGTGAAGAAAGCAAATGGCATGTTGGCCTTTATAATAAGAGGGATCGAATATAGGAGCAAAGAGGTCCTTCTGAATTTGTACAGAGCCCTAGTGAGACCACACCTGGAGTATTGTGTCCAGTTTTGGTCTCCTAATTTAAGGAAGGACATTCTTGCTATTGAGGGAGTGCAGCGTAGGTTTACAAGGTTAATTCCAGGGATGGTGGGACTCATATGCTGAGAGAATGGAGCAGCTGGGCTTGTACACTCTGGAGTTTAGAAGGATGAGAGGAGATCTCATTGAAACATATAAGATAGTTAAGGGTTTGAACATGCTAGAGGCAGGAAACATGTTCCCGATGTTGGGGGAGTCCAGAATCAGGGGCACAGTTTATGAATAAGGACTAAGCCATTTAGAACGGAGACGAGGAAACACTTTTTCTCACAGAGAGTGATGCGTCTGTGGAACTCTCTGCCTCAGAGGGCGGTGGAGGCAGGTTCTCTGGATACTTTCTAGAGAGAGCAAGATAGGGCTCTTAAAGATAGGGGAGTCAGGGGATATGGGGAGAATGATCCCCATATGGGGATGATCAGCCATGATCATATTGAATGGCGGTGCAGGCTCGAAGGGCCGAATGGCCTACTCCTGCACCTATTTTCTATTGTCTACTGTCTATTAAACAAGCCCATTGGCCCAAACAATAACTACCCATTTATACACTAACCATACCCGAAACCAATTTATCCCAGATCTCTACCCATCACTTATACATCAAGGTGATTTCCAGTCACTTATTAACCTACCAACTCATGTATTTTTTGAACGTTTGAGGAAACCAGACCACCCAAAGGAAATCCACTCTGACAGGAATTACGTGCAAATTCCACACATGCAGCATAACAGTTCAGGGTTAAACCCACGTCGCTGGAACAGTGAGGCAGCAGCTCAACCAGCTGCACTACTGTGCTGTTTATGACTCAAACAAGTACAGGCGCAGCCCGCTGAGAGAAACTTAGAAACAAAGAGGAGTAAGGTATCTGCTATTAGGGAGCATTTCAATGAGCCCTCAACCATGACTCTATTCTTGATCATAACCGTGCTTGACTCCATTCCACCACCAACTATCCACTGCACCATTGCCACCACCCCTGTGACAATTGGTTAAATGATTCATTTGATAACTGCAAAGTCACAAGACCTTCAGAATGGATGGTATTTCTGCTCAAGTCTAGTTAGACAAGAGTAACTTTTAATTCAAGGTTCCTTTTGCCTTGGCATGCCAAGTGAAGTGATGAAACTTTTTCTGGCAATAGATTACCACGACTTGCCTTTGTCCAGCTGCTTTTAGTTTTTAGGTTTAGGTTTGGAATTATAATTGTCACAAGTACCAAGGTACAGTGAAAAGCTTTGTTTGCTGAAAGTGGAAGAGATGTATCAGAAATCATCAAAGACCCCTCACCCATCGCATACATTTTCTCCTGTGTCATCTGGGAAGAGGTACAGGAACTTTGCTGCAAAAATGTACTTCTCCACAGGCCCATGCCTGGCTTTGCGTATGGGGACCCTACCGCTGCCGATCGGAACGCCTGTTGAATGTTTCCTCAGAGCTTTTATTTCTTATTTCTAATGCACACTGAATGGACACTATTATAGCACGTTTTTTTGTTTCCTCTGGTACAGTCTGAAGGGAGGTTCCAACCCAAAATATCGCCTATCCTTATCCTCCGGAAATACTGTCTTTCCCGCTGAGTTACTCCGGCACTTTGTTTTTTTTTCACAGATCTATTGTGAACCATTAAATAAACTCACAACCCCATCTGAATAGCGGCAATAATGTGAATCTTGTTCCATGAAATGGAGTACCTATAGTCACTTTTAAAATTAGACTGTCGTTCGTAGCTCCATCAGATTCAATGTCCTTTCGGTGTGAAACAAAGTCAATTATTTTACTGCTTTGGTTTTTCGTGATGTGTAAACCCTGGTTTCCAATGTCCACACATGCACATTCCACTGTGTGTTACTGGATGGAATTCAAAAGCAGAAGCTCTCAATTGCTGTTACCTATGTTAGCCAAGGAGCCCTGTATTATTATTATTAACATTATTATTAGCTCATTTCACTGACCTAATTCAGAATCTATTCCGAATGACAGCTTGGAGTGCAATTGTTTCAAGGCATAGAATTTTTCAAAATTATTCATTAATTGGCCAAACATAAATTAAATCTTGGGTTAGGCCATGACTTTAAATAATTGACTTACTTGTTTCTCAGTGCACGAAGAAAAAGTCAGCATGAATTATGTGTTGTAGGTATCCATGAGTTTAATGTTCTGAAACCTTCAGCCAAGCTGGATAGATGCCCATCACTAAAGAAATCTAATCATTCCATGATGTAATTTGTTGGCAATATTTAATACAAATTTTAATTTATGTATTCCAACATGCCTAGTCTTATCAGTCACAATAATTGATGTTTCCACCGCAAATAATACATTTATCTCTCTATTAGTCACCCACACAAAGTACAATTAGCTGTCTGGCATTAAATGATGAAGTTTTTAACTTCTGCCATGAGTTCAGGAAACTTACAGAGTGGAGCCACCCCCCAGCCAACTGGCTTGTTGGCAGTGTAAGAATCTGCTTTCATCTAGTTGTTGTAATCCTCCCAGGAGATCTCGAGTCTCATGCACAATTGAGAAACTTTAGTGGTAAGCACGAGGCAAATCCAAGAAAAAATAGCTCAAAATTAAAAGATCTGTCTGATTTGTTTTTCTCTCATTTCCCTTTGCCCTTTAGACTCCTCCAGAAAAAAAGTTTTAGGTAGATGTTTAATGTAAACTCACAATAATCAAAGTCAGCAGGATGTACTATCTTGGAAGGCAATACAGGCAACAGAGGATGTGTTTATGCAATGATCGTGGCTGTGGAAAGCATCTTGTCCGGAAATATTACCATCTGGTTTGGGAATTGCTCTGCCCAGGACAAGAAGGCTCTGCAGAGAGTACTGCGTTTGGCCGAATGCACTATGGGAACTTCACTCGCCCGCCTGCAGGAACTATACAACAGGAGGTGCAACTCCAGAGCAAATAAAATCATGGCGGACCCCTTCCACCCATGCAACGGACTGTTCCAGCTGCTACGGTCAGGCAAACGCCTCCGTTGCCATGCAGTGAGAACGGAGAGGTTTAGAAGGAGTTTCTTTCCAGAGGCCATTCGGACTGTAAACTTCCATCTCACCAGAGACTAACTTTACTACATTTTTCCTTCCAATATTTAATATGTAAAAGAATATGAGTGTGTTTATGATTGTGTTTATAGTTTGTTTGGTTGTTTTGTTTGTTTGTCTTTTTGCACAAAGTCCGCAAGCATTGCCACTTTCATTTCACTGCACATCTCGTATGTGTATGTGACGAATAAACTTGACTTGACTTGACGACTTGATCATGCACATAACTTATATAAGACTTTGCTGGCTCTAGATCAGAAACTTTAAACTTTGGGCGTATAGGATCAATGCAATATCCAAATTGAATCAGTCAATTCAGATTGATGATTTAATGCAAGGTGTTCCTGATCATGAAATGCCCTCTCATTGTGAAAATGGAGACACAAAGAACTGCAAATGCTGGTTTACAAAAACAACACACACACAAAGTGCTGGAGCACGGGTCAGACATCACACATGGAAGACATGGACACGTCACACCTTGGACTGAGACCCCAGTTCAGAATGTGTTGAGCCCCGATCTGAGGCATCGCTTGTCTAGGTCTTGACCTGCTGAGTTGCTCCAGCACTTTGTGTGTTTTTCCCATTGTCAAAACACATGCTGAAATAACTCGCAATCATTCTCTAATCTTACCTCATTGAATGATGGAATTTTTTTGAGAAACACGATGAAAAATGTTGCTGCACATGATGCCAAGTTAAACTGGCCCCTGCGTAAAGTCCTATTGTCTCTGGAGCTGGTTGCTACAATGCTGAGGACTATATTCTGCACTTTGTACCTTTCCCTTTGCCCTACTTGCTATACTTGTGTTTAGCCTGATTGTATTTATACATAGCATTATCTGACCTGTTTGGATAACATGGCAAGCAAAGATTTTCACTGTACATCTGGGCACATGACAATAATAAACCTAAATCTAAACTTAAACCCATTGAATGGCTTCTGGAAATACAAATATTCAAAATGATTATCTCTTAAATAATGGATTCCAGCATTTTCCCAGTAATAGATATAAGGATAACAGCCTATTGTCACCTGCTTTTTCTCTCACCCCCATTTTGAAGAGTGCAGGTTCCCCATCCATAGTGACTTTCCCAGAAAACATGGCATTTTATTAGATTATAACCAGGACATTCACTATTTTGTAGTCATTTTATTAGATTATAACCAAGACATCCTTTAATACCCTGGGGTGCAGGTCAGCATGTCTAAGTGTAAATAAGCTCTTCTAAGCTTCCCCCCAGTCTAGTTCAGTCAATAAAACACTGATTCAAACATTGGAACAACTAAACTTTATTTTGGGATAGAACAACAAATTCCCCTATACGATACCTAAACAACCACGGGTTCAATCCTTGTATCTGCCTGGCCAAGTCCTTCAGCCTAGTGCAAGCAGAAACACTCCAAAAGGTCATGCAGTCCAAAGCGCTCTTCCAGAAGATTGACAAAGGACCTCATGGGGGCTGCCTTTTATAGGTCCCCGAACCTTGAGGGGCCGAACCACAAAGGGGTGGTATATTTACTATCCAATCAAACACATTAATTACAACATTATTGACAGTTACACAGACCAATAACAGAATCTCCATCACATTGTTGCAGGAGAAGCTTCCAGAAGAAGCTACCTTAACTTGAATAATGCAACATTTACTCTGGAATCCAAACAAACTGGCCAGGGGCTTAACACATTAACCAATCATCACACAACAGGGTAACTGTCTAGCAACATTATTTACAATATGTACACTTAGTCTGCATTGATCCAATTGCATGCATTTTACGTTTCCTTGGATGTCCTCTGCAGAAATCCCATCCATCTGTCAATTGAATATGCAACACTGATCTGGGCCCTAGACTTACTGGCACCATTCAGAAGCTTGTCTTATTTCTGCAGAGCACATCAGACTTGACCAAAATGGCCTAACAATTCATGAGTCCCTACTAAATGTTGATGCTATGGCTGCTCTTTTTTAGCCAGGAATAACATTTCTCAATTTTATCAAATATATGATAACCATCATTTATGATAACCAAAGGTACATTGGTGACTGGTAAATTATCAAACAAATTACCAACAAGATGATGATGTTTCTTCTCAGAATTTCATCGTTTCCTGAGTTTTTGTGGACGTAGCTTCATGATTCCTGTCTGATGAGTCTTCACCTCCCGAGTTTTTGTGGGCGCAAATCCCCTCCATCTGTGTTGTCAATCCCTCTGTACTTGATCCATATAAACCCATAATTCCTAAAACTTGGGATGAAGTAAGTTGCACTCCATACTTTCACTGATGCTTTCCCATTCATTCCTGTCATCCATTATTAACCAAAAACCTCTCTGTATACTATTACCATTCTGTGATATAATCTTTCCCATACTGTGATCAACACTAACATGTAGTCAGTTATCTCTGCAGTCACATGGTGGTTTCCAATGTACTTCTAATGCAGTTTCCTCATATAAATTTCAGTTGGGTTCTTAGGCGTGACTCTTATTGAAAACAACCGCGGGGAATGCTTCAATTCAGCCAAATTCAGTCTCAGCCTTTAATTTACTATTTTTAATTTCTGTCTTACCCTTTTCCAATCCATCACAGCTTGCGGTCGATAAAAACAATTCAATTCAATTGCTGTGGAATTCCCAGCTGTTTAATTTCATCAATTAATTTCCATATGTTGTGGACCATTATTTCGAATCAAGCCAATTAAGAATACCGAATCTAGGGACAATTTTCTTTACGCCTTGATAATAGTAGCCGTTTTATCATCAAGGGTTGGATACATTTCGATCCGCCGGTCAAATACAGACTCTGACAACAAGTACCCACTCCCCTGGTACTTCTTCTAGTTCAGTCAACTCTTTCTTCTCCAGTCACTCTTCTCTGGGCGGTTAGCCTTGACTTCTTGAAGGGAAGCTTTGTCCTTACACTTCCTCATTCCCTATTCTCTTTACCCCATCTCTCACAATCTCTGAAATGTCCTTCATATTCTATAATACCGGACCTCTGTCAAGTTCTGTTCTTTCCTCCATGACTGTTACCAATCCTTCCCATCTCTGGCTGTCTGTCTGGGGCTGAGACAATAAAAATACCAGGTTAATCCTCAAATTTCAAATAAGCCATATCCCTTAACCCATTTCCAAAATCTCAAATTTCAAAGTCCTTCCAATACATCTCCACGCAACTTTAGAGATCTAATTCAGAATGTTGTCAATTTATTCCTATCAGCTAAATTTAGGCGCAACGTAGGTGTCCCCGAACCACAGAGGAGTGTTCATTCCCAGGTTTTCTTCTTTAATTCTTTTAAGTTGGAGCTTGCCTCTAGAGTCTCTAGAGGCTGTTTATATTTCTTTAAATTCTTGAGACTTGTTCTTCCTTTTCACTGGTGCCAAATATTATGTTATGTTGGTATGGTTGGGCACGGGGGTATGTGTGTGATCTTCCTTTAAATTCGTAGGATTAGGAATACCGAGGAGCAGCCTTCTTTGTCTATTGGCCTTTCCCAGATGGTAGACGTTAAAGGGACAGGACAGTATCACTTCTTCCTTTCTGTTTGTCTCTGTCTCTGGGGAGCTGCCTGAATGGAAATGATGATTACACATCCTACCTGAGCTGTGTCTTCTCCCCGTTCTTGAGGGTCCACAAACTCTTTTACCTCACTCCCCAGATAACGGCGTTTCATAGGTAATACTGTCCTAAAGGCACAACAACTCAACAAAAAGTTATTAAAATAATTTACAATTTCTCCTATTCCTCACTCCTACGCCTCCTGAGCAATAGATTCTTTTCTTTCTTTTCCCTAGTGCCAATCTAAATTCCCTTGAATTTGTTCTTTGTCTTCTGACACTTTGTCTCTTTCTTGGTTTCTTTATTAATTTTGCTCCTTTTTCTCAACGGGCTGTTCTCGATCCCGATTTGACACTAGTTAAGGTAGTTCCTTAGAATTGCTAACTTCTCTTTTTTTCACTTCCGTCCAGGTATTTGCAAAGGGTTTCTCTCGTTCTAATTCTGAATAGTAGTTGTTATTATTTCCCTTGGACCATCCCACTGTTATGAGGAGGGTATTCTATCTCCTCAGATTTCATTTCTGTTTCCTGTGGCAGGGGTCAGATTACTCCGTCCACACAATGTACTAACTGGCAGATCAAGATTATAAAAATGGATTCGGTTGCGAGAAAGGTGATTGACCTCCCGATCCCTGATCTCAGGCCAGCGTCCTCTCCTTTGATCTTCAGGGTCCCAAGTATCCCTATATGCCCTAGGGATCCACCGACTTCTGGGACCTCGTGACCCTCTTCAACCCCTTTCTCCTCTTTGATCTCTTATGGGGCAAGCTCTGCTCCAATGCCCTGTCTCTCTGCAGACATAACACTGGTCTGGCCCAATGGTCTTGTGCCCTTTCCCATAGAATTGAGGAAAATCAGGTTCTCGCATAGGCATGTCCCTAAGGTAGTCTGGAGGGATCCAAGCCTTAAACTCTTCCTCTTCATTAGATCTGATTTCAAGTTTCTGTATTAAATTTCACTGCACCCCTGGAAGGATTTAATAAGAGCGGCAAAGATGGTCTCTTCCCTATAACTTTCCCTTGTTACCCCCTCCACTAAGGCTTCAGGAGTAGGGTATTCCAGAATCGTCAAAAATGTAATATATTCCTTTGGGGTAATCAGTCACCGCACTGCCTCCCATAAACCTCGAGAGTCAGGGTATTCCCCAAATGGGGCAGATAAATCCTTTCCACCTGGGTATTCAGTCATAGTCATTGTTAAACTGGGTTTCACTGGAGTGGGGGGATAATCTGCACCTACTGCAATATCCAAATCTAATGTGGGAGTAGGCACCTTCCTGGTAGGGAAAATTGCCTACAGGGAATTTGTTCTACTTGTGAAACCTGTGCGGACCAACTGGCAGGAGTTTTTACGGACATTTTCAACCTCTCACTTCTGAGGTCTGAGGTCCCCACCTGCTTTAAAAGGGCATCAATTATACCGGTGCCCAAGAAGAGTAAGGTGACGTGCCTCGATGACTATCGACCAGTGGCACTAACGCTGGTGGTGATGAAGTGCTTTGAGAGGCTGATCATGGAGCAAATCAACTCCTACCTCGACAAAAACCTGGACCCACTGCAGTTCACTTATCGCCACAACAGATCAACGGTGGATGCGATCTCGCTGACCCTCCACTCCGCACTGGACCACTTGGACAACAAAAACTCATATGTCAGGCTGTTATTCATCGATTACAGCTCGGCATTCAACACAATCATCCCCTCCAAACTGGTTACCAAACTCGCGGAACTGGGTCTCTGCGCATCCCTCTGCAACTAGATCCCCGACTTCCTCACCCACAGACCACAGTCTGTTCGTATTGGTGGAAGTATGTCAGCCTCGATAACAATCAGCACGGGAGCACCTCAAGGCTGCGTGCTCAGCCCCCTGCTTTACTCACTCTATACTCATGACTGCGTAGCCAACCACAGTGCGAACTCCATCATCAAGTTCGCTAACGACATCCCTATTGTGGGGCGTATTACTGATGGGGATGAGTCAGAATATGGAAGGGAGTTCGAGCAACTGTCCATATGGTGCCAGCGCACTAACCTGGCCCTCAACACCAGCAAAACCAAGGAACTGATTGTGGACTTTGGAAGGAGTAGGAGTGGGACCCACAGCCCCATTTATATCAACGGGTCGATGGTTGAAAGGGTCAAGAACTTCAAATTCCTGGGCGTGCACATCTCTGAAGATCTTTCCTGGTCCGAGAACACTAACTCAATTATCAAAAAAGCTCATCAGCGCCTCTACTTCCTGAGAAGATTACGGAGAGTCAGTTTGTCAAGGAAGACTCTCTCTAACTTCTACAGGTGCACAGTAGAGAGCATGCTGACCGGTTGCATCGTGGCTTGGTTCGGCAATTTGAGCGCCCTGGAGAGGAAAAGACTACAAAAAGTAGTAAACACTGCCCAGTCCATCATCGGCTCTGACCTTCCTTCCAGCGAGGGGATTTATCGCAGTCCCTGTCTCAAAAAGGCTGGCAGTATCATCAAAGACCCACACCATCCTGGCCACACACTCATCTCCCTGCTACCTTCAGGTAGAAGGTACAGGAGCCTGAAGACTGCAACAACCAGGTTCAGGAATAGCTACTTCCCCACAGCCATCATGCTATTAAACCTGGCTCGGACAAAACTCTGATTATTAATAACCACTTTCTGCTATTTGCACTTTATCAGTTTATTTATTCATGTGTGTATATATTTATATCATGGTATATGGACACATTTACCTGTTTTGTAGTAAATGCCTACTATTTTCTGTGTGCTTATGCAAAACAAGAATTTCATTGTCCTATACAGGGACACATGACAATAAACTCACTTGAACTTGAACTTGAACTTCCATGATATCAGGAATGTGTTCTGCTTCCATGATATTAGCGATATCAGAATCAGTTATCCCATAGCCCAGTATTATCTCACCCTCAGAAATACCACTTCCTCCACTTAAGAAATCTCTCTATTTTAGGAATGATTCCTTTACTTCTCCTACTGTTTGTTTAAATTGTTCTGGTACCGGCTTATAAGGAACCTTACTCCTTGCTCCCTGACTCAATACACTATCCTTTGCCAATGAAACAATTGGTGCCAGAGAATCCCTTCCCAATGTCTCAGGTTTAAATTTAGTGGGTGAAGTCGAAGATGTCGTTGACTCCACTCGAGTGCCCTGTTCACAGGCTGCACAAGGTGCCATAGGATTAGGAACATGAGAGGGCTGAGAGGAATGCTGCGATTCTATACCAAAAAGGTCTGCCCATCCTTTTAAATACTGGGCTTCGTTCCCTTCCAGGTCCACACTAATCGCTGCGCTATTGCTAAATTTAATCAATTTAATTTTTGTCGGGGCCTCTTTCCCTTTAAGAGTTACTGGTGTCAACTCCCCTTTGAGAGTTTCTGCTCTTCTCTGCTCCTAACAATACACGAGTCCTTACTAAATGTTGGTGCAATGGCTGCTCTGTTTTAGCCACAATGAACATAAGGATCCAGGAACCTGTTGGCCTTTCGATCTCTTTGTTTGCCAAGTATTTTTTCTCAAGTGATCAAGATTGTTTTAAGCTCTTCCCATCCTGGAACACCTTTTTTAGCAGTTGGCATTAGGATATTTTTATTGTCTTCTGCCATTGAAACTAATCCAACATGATTATATAGGATGTCTGCAATTTTATCCCATTATCAATTCCTCAGCCTTATCCTTCATAGCCACCAAATAATACCAATGTATGTCTATTTGTGCCATTAGCACATCTTCTATGTACATGCAGATAAAGAATTTTTATTTCATCATTTACTCAACTCCATTTGTAATCGCAGTCTTAGTTTCTATACTCTGGCCTGTCCTGGTACAAACTCTTTAATGTTACCACAATTGTTACCATTTACTATTGCCATCTTTTATTTACTGCCTTCTAAACTCCTTCTACATGTTATACTCCTTCAGCAGATGTTTTAAACTCCTCCAATAGGACTTCCATTTCCAACTTCTCATGCCTTCAGCATTCACCTACAGGTTTCCTTTCGTCTACCATGTGAATTCAAACCCTTACAAACTGTGCTACAAATTCCCCTGGCCTGTTCCCATTGAGGTACAACCTGGTCTACCTTGCAGAGATGACACATCCCTGAGAAATGTGTCCCAGGAATCTAAACCTTCCCTCTACTCTCTCCCTCCAACCATTCATCTGCCCTATCTTCCAATTTTTTTTTACCCAATAGCCCATGGCATAGGTAATAATCCAATAACTACCATTAAGGTGCTATTTACATTATTTTATCGTTCTCTCATCTCTGCCTCCCAGACATCAATGTTTGAGGTCTATATCAATAACAATGATGTGTAGAAAAGAACTGCAGTTGCTGGTTTGTACCAAAGATAGACACAAAGTGCTGGAGTAACTCAGCAGGCCAAACAGCATCTCTGGAGAAATTAATGAGTGATGTTTTGGGTCGGCACCTTTCTTCAGAAAAATGCTAGTCTGAAAAGGGGTTCTGAACCAAAATTTCACCCTATATTTTTCTGCAGAGATGCTGCCTGACCTGCTGAGTTACTGCAGCACTTTGAGTCCATCTATGCTTTCCTCTTACATCGGTGATCAGGTGGTGGACAAAAATGCTGAAGAAACTCAGCGGGTGAGGCAGCATCTATGGAGCGAAGGAATAGGTCACGTTTCGGGTCGAGACCCTTCTTTTCATCTGAAGCTGTGTTCAGGTCAAACTGTTGATAAGCAGGAGCTGCATGTGGATTTGAAACATCTCCAATTATGTTAAGAAAAGGAAGTATTTATTTTGCTGCCTGAGAATGATTGACTACCAGGAAAGCATTTTTCATGCAGGGAAAGTCACATTCTTTACTGAAGGCATATTTTCCCATGGCAGGGTGAATCAGGTTTGGATCAAGGCTAGCCTCATTAATGGCAACATTGTTGGCACTAATATACAGCACAATCTTTGGCTATTCACCAACCCTGCATCTTTTCATTGACATCCTTGACATTGGAAGTAGGGAAGCAATATTGAGAGACATCTGCAACAGCCAAACATCTGTCTGCTCCATTGATTGTTGAATCCCCTGGATCACTACTGCTCTCCCTCTCCTCTTCCACCACCAACCATGCGGCTGAGCAATCCCCAGGGCTTGGCTTTGGTAGTTTGTGCAAGTGAACATCTTACACCATCTTGTCCAGGAAAGGTGGCTTTGCTGCAACTCTCTTCTCATGCCAATTTTGAGAGCGTAGTCACACAGCACATAAACAGGCCCTCTGGCCCAACACGTTCATGTCAACCAAGATGGACATCTACACCTCCCGCTGCCTTAGCAGGGCAAAGAAGATCATCAAAGACAGCTCCCATCCTGCGTTTGGACTGTTCGACCTGCTGCCCTCTGGAAGGCGCTATAGGTGCATCAAATCCAGGACAAACAGACTCAGGAATAGTTGCTTTCCGAGAATTATAACTACTATAAATTCAAATTCACACATGCACTGACTACACGGCCCAACACGGACTTCCATCTGTATATATGTATATATGTATGTAGCGCCGCAGAATTTGTGCACCTATTCCCCCCCCCCCCCCCCCCCCCCCCCCCCAGCACATTCTGTTTTTTTGTTTTTTTCCTTGTTTTTTGTGCTAAATTGTATGTATGCACAGTACAGCAGCTTTCAGTTTCACTGTACAATAGTGACAATAAATGGCATATCTAAAATCACCATCTCAGCTTATCACATTTTTCCGCATTTGGTCCATATCCCTCTAAACATTTTCTAGCCATGTGCCTGAACAGGCACATGCCCACAGGTCTGGAAGGCGGCCCATCACCTCAATATTATGCAAGATATTGACCTTATTGATAAATATAGGGCATTGGATTTCAATAATGCCATTGGAATCTTATTTATTTTTATTGGGTGGGATGATAATACTAGAGGACATAGCTAGAGACCATAACTAGAGACATAATGTCGCCTATTTTCTTTGCTCCATAGATGCTGCCTCACCCACTGAGTTTCTCCTGCATTCCTGTCTACCTTCAATTTTCCAGCATCTGCAGTTCCTTCTTAACCATTTTGTCTACGCCATAGCTTTATGATGAGAGGGGTAAAGTGTAAAGGTGATGTGTGGGGCAACCTTTTCATACAGAGGGTGGTGAGTGCCCGGAACATGCCACCAGAGTTGGTGGTTGAGGCAGATACAATAGGGGCATTTAAGAGGCTTTTGGATAGGCATATGGATATGCAAGGAATATCAGGATATGGGTTATGCACCAGACGGGCTTAGCATCATGTTTGGCAGACATTGTGGGCCGTAAGCCTGTTCTTGCGCTGTTCTATGTTCTATGAATGGAAAGCCACTGTAAGAAGCCACCTTGGTAAAAAGGACAACAAAATGTTGAGTACCCAAATTGGTAAAATTGTTTGTATATGTTTTCTTTCCAGATGGAGTTCTCCACAAACAAGGAACTGCAGATGCTAGTTTATGTGTGTAAGCACAAATGGCAAATAAAGTTTTTGATCTTTGACCTTTTGACCTTGACCTACACCAAAGAGGGAAGATGCAAAAGGCCGAAGAAGACACAAAAGGCTGGAGTAACTCTGTGGGTCAGGCAACATCTCTGGAGAAAAGGAATAGGTTTCGAGTTGAGACCTTTCTTCAGACTGAGAGTCAGGGGAAAGGGGAACAAGAGATAAAGATGGTGAAGTAGAGAGAACAAGTAAATGAAAGATATGCTAAAAGCAACAATGATCAAGGAAAGGTGAAGCCCACAATGGTCTATTGTTGGCTGTTGGGCCGGATAATAATGAGTTATACAGACAGTGTAACAGGATGCCAGTGAAACTGGTAGAATGATTGGGATGGGGAAGGAACATAGAGAGAGGATGCAAGGGTTACTTGAAGTTATAGAAATCAATACATACCACTGGGTTGTTAGCTGCCCAAGCGAAATAAGATGTGCTGTTCCTCCAATTTGCAGTTGACAAGGTCACTCTGACAATGGAGGAGGCCCAGGACAGAAAGGTCAGTGTGGGAATGGGAAGGGGATTTAAAGTGTTTGGCAACTGAGAGATGAAATGGGCAACCAGGAGTGAAAAGTTTATGTTTGCGTGCCATTGAATTAAATCAGATAATAGTATACATGAATACAATCAAGCCATATAAAATAAAACAGGTAGAGCTAAGAGCGAGAATAAGTGCAGGACCCAGTATCATACCCAGGAAACAAGGAGAAGTGATAGGGCTTACACAACAGGTACACATAACAGCACTCAATAACACTATGGACCATTCTGTAACGCAACACAGAAGGAAGCCATTCGCCATCATGTTTCTGCTAGCTCCAGTAATTTCAACATTCTTTGCTCTACCTTCCAGCAATGCAAACGTGCTTTTGAATGTCGTTCTTGGATCTGTTTCCGCTGCCATTTTAGGGAGTACGGTGCAGATCTACACACTCATGAGGATTTATCACAATTAGTGGATGTGTAGGAGCAGCGTTCATAACTCCTGTTCCACATTTGGTCCAAGTACAAGTGAAAGGTAACGTTTCCTCCAGGTGCTCCAGTTTTCTCCCATGTCTCAAAGACGTACGGGTTTGTAGGTTACTTGGCCTCTGTAAATTGCCCCTAGTGTGTAGGGAGTGGATGCGAAAGTGGGAAAATATATAAATAATGTGAACGGGTGCCCATTGGTAGGCTAAAGGGCCTGTTTCCATGCTGTATCTCTAAACTAAATTAAACAAAGCTAAGCTAAACTGAACTAAACTAATTTAAATGAAACTAAACTAAACTTAACTAATCTAAACTAAACTAAACTCTTTTTTAAGGTAGAATGGAAACAAAAGTCGTTTGAAGTTCTTGGCAGATCTATGGGTGGAGAAAAGGGTTGACAATTTAATTACGATGAAACGCCATTAATCTGAAACATTGCCAATAATTCTCTTTCCCCTTATGCTGTCTGACCTGTGGTTTTTCAATTCAGATTTCCAGTCTTCATGTTTTGTTTTTGGTTCATATTGCTGGAAGATGTTCCAATATTATTGACAAGGATCCAGGCAACTGCTACTGGAACTATGACCAACTATCGGGCATCAGACTTTGCTATCTACAAAGATCTTGAATAACCTGTGGCGTGGCTTCATGGTGGCGCAGCGGTAGAGTTGCTGCCTTACAGCGCCAGGAACCCGGGATCGATCCTGACTAGGCATGCTGTCTGTATTGAGTTTGTACATTCTCCCCATGACTGCAAGGGTTTCTCGTGGTGCTCCGGCTTCCTCCCACACTCTAAAGATGCGCAGGTTTATAGGTTAATTGGATATGGTTAAAATTGTAAATTGTCCCTAGCGTATAGGACAGTGTTAGTGTACGGGATTTTCTGGTCGTTGCAGACTCGATGGGCTGAAGGGCCTGTTTCCATGCTATATCTCTATACTAAACTAAACCAAGGATAACTCTGAAGAAGGATCCTGACCCAAATATCGCCTGTCCATATTCTCCAGAGATGCTACCTAACCCGCTAACTCCAGCACTTTGTCTTTTTTTTTGTACAAAACAATCTTCTGCAGTTCCTTGTATTTCCAAAATTTGATGATGAAGGCACATTTACGTAGTGAGTTACAATGAACTGCAGTGTCCTCCATGAAAAGGCAGTAGAAATCAAAGATCATAGATCCGCTCTGTGATCTTTGGTAGAAATAGATTCAATAATGATTTTTAAAAGGAAACTGTGTAAGGAATGGCAATTTGCAAGACTGAAAGTAAAGCAAAAGAATGTTGTAAGAACTGGTCGGAATAGGCATGATTGTAATTGGCTTTCTCCTGTGTTGTATTCCTTCTTGATCCTTAGAGTCTTTCAGTGCAGTTTAATATGTATCTATAATGTACACACCAAGGCTCGCTGTCTCCTTGATGCCCCTATTAACTATCTTCAGTCATTAATTTAATGGTAGGCTGTTGAAATGTTTTCCAATGGTTAGATTAACTTATTCTCTTTACAATTATTTACGTGGAACTTTAAAAAGTGATTGGCTGCCAATTAAGAATAATTAATACTAATGGTCAAAAAATCCTTTGTTTCATTCCGATAATTTCAATTACAAAGGAATTTATCTAACCAGCAAGTGCAATATCAGGGGAATGAGCAAGAATCAGATATTGATTTAGATCTGTACTGAATGTGAGGGAGTCCATTTAATATCAGTTGTGATTGCAATCTTTAGCACAGGCATGATATAGACATTGTCATTTCAAGTCTTCCAGCAAACTCAACTTCCTTGCACTGTTGGACGTGGGGACTCATCCTAGTCGCTGATGATATCTTCTTATTGCTCATTAAAAGATAAATTGACAGGGAGGAACCGTCTGCTTTACTCTGAGTGTCTCCTTCAATTTAATAGGGGCTGCAAAACAAGGCTCGCCTTGATCCTAACCTGATTCACCCCGCCATGGGAAAATATGCCTTCAGTAAAGAATGTGACTTTCCCAGCATGAGAAAATGCTTTCCTTGTAGTCAAGCATTCTCAGGCAGCAACAAAGAATCCTCCTTTTTCTTAACATAATTGGAACTGTTTCAAATCCACACGCAGTTCCTGCTTATTAACAGTTTCACCTGGACTCCAATGTAAGTGGAAAGCAGAGATAGGCATAGAGTGCTAGAATAACTCAGCGGGTCAGGGAACATCTCTGGAGAAAAAGGATGGGTGATGTTTTGGGTCAGAACCCTTTTTCTGAATGAAAGGGGGGAGGAGAGGGGAGGGTTATGAGTGTGGGTTGGGGCGGGGGGAGAAGCGTGGAAAGGGGAGGGGGGAGAGAAGGAGGAGATCTGGCGGCAGGAAAAGGCCAGTACGAATCAGGGCCGGCAGCAGATGACTAAGGAAGGTTGGAGTCCATAATGGCCCATTGCTGGCTGGGGAAGAGGTGATAATGAAGGGATCCAAGGATGCAAACAGTGGAACCCATAGGACGACTAGGGTGGAGGAGGGGGGAGACGGAGGAAATACAGGAGCTACTTGAAATTGGAGAAATCAATATTCATACCGCTGGGTTGTAAGGCCTGGGGAGGGAAAGTATCTCTGTTTGAGACAATACCATCCTGATAACCGAAGCACCAACATTAATCACCGACTATATTAACAAAATGGGACCCCACTCACAGAACCACCACCACTTCATAATCACCTTTGTGAAAAGGTCCAGATTACCTGCCGCTCCTACCCCATGGAACCTCAGGGGTATTTGTTTGTGGGAATTCCTCAATAGAAAAGAATTTCTCCAACATTTACTTATATTATCCACTATTAAGATGAGCAGCCACAAATAAAAGTAAACACAGGATTTTTTTTAATTAAAAAAGTGCACACCCATTATCTTCCTTGTTAGCGGGGTCCATTCTGTAAACAGAAGAACATAAGTCTCTCTAATCTCATCTGGCTGGCAGAGACTCCAATAGTAATCCTGCAAATCTCCCTGTATCCGCAGTACATTATTGGTTTGTGACACGCGCCTGCCACTGGAATGTGCAGGTTACGTTGCCCTAAAAGGGAATATAAACACTTTTTTCAGCCCACCAGCTGCCTGATACCACAAAGGAACGGTTGCAATATGACAAGCAAAAGGTGTGAACAATACTATTACCAGTCTGTCATCAAATTCAATGTGTGGGCTAACTTCCATGTAAAGTTTGTTTAATCAAATGGGAACAATAGATGTTAATCCGCAAGGAGCTCATTTTGCATGCGTTTACTTCACAGTTGAACTGCAACCAAGGTTAAAAAATATTGCAGATAGTTTAATGTTGCAAGGTGCCTGTTGTTATACTAGTTTCAATAAACGTTCTAATTGAACCTGCGTTCAGAAGCTGCTGAGCCCTCAGCGTATATCCTGGTGGAGAGGTTCTCTTCCTCGACTAGGGAGTGGCACCCAGCCAACACTTCTATCAGTGTTGTATCCCTCCAAGCAGCTGCTGCTCCCACACCGGGCATCTGTAACACAACAGTGCTCTGAGCATTCAGCTATTGTGAGAAAGTGCTTCCTGGTTTCCCTCCTAAGTATCGTAGCTCCAATTTTAAGATTATATTTCCTCCTTTTTAATTCCCCCACCAGAGGAAGTGGTTTCTCTGCATCACATTAACAAATCTTTATAACATTTTAAATGCTTCAATGTAAGAAATAAGGCATGAATGGACAATGTATCAAACATTCTTCTGCATTATAGCACATTATTGATGCATTTATCTAACTTGAGCGATTTTAGTGCAAGATTTCTCTGGAGAAGGTTTGACTTAGGCAACACTGTATGTTAATGTCATAATTATTCAATTGTGCTGAGGCATTCACTTATAGAGCAATAACAATTATTTGCAGATCAAATTTTCTCCAGTATTTTGTTCACTGTAACAAATTGCCCAAATACCGATCTAAACTACAATGTTAAAAATGTAGTCAGTGAGGAGGAGTAGAAATTGGAACTATATGGAGTTGTTTCTGCCTTAACGAACATTTGCAGTGAAGGACATTGAAGCAACTTGTGTCAATGAACTTAAGAGACAATTGGTGTCTATGTAGAGGATGAAGGGAAAGCGCACAGCAGCAAGAAGGTTGGGAAATTGGATTAAAATCATTCCAAATGACTTTTTCATGTTTCTAATCATTCTCTTGCCCCGTGTTCTTATGTCACTCGCTGTCAACCTGAAACCAGCAGAATCTTTAAACAATATCTTTGAGACAAACTCACACGTAACTTGTGGAAGACTGTATTTTGCCTCTGCATGTTCAGTCATTGTATTTCAATTGACTACATACTCTGCAACATTGCAACTTGTTTTCACCCTCGGAATATTCTAAAACAGCTCAGCATATGCTTACAGGATGAGCCACTATCTTTTGAAGAATGA
Organism: Leucoraja erinaceus; assembly: GCF_028641065.1. Lineage (NCBI taxonomy): Eukaryota > Metazoa > Chordata > Chondrichthyes > Rajiformes > Rajidae > Leucoraja > Leucoraja erinaceus. Next base: position 50,726,779 of record NC_073384.1, on the reverse strand, counting down.
GTAAAATGTAATGGCTTGTTATATGGTGGCAAAACTTTGCCCTTGTTCACAAAGTTACACATTTCTCCCATTGTACTGTAGAGGACAGCTGTCAGCTGTTTCTCATGGGTTTCCACTTAAAGCTGCCGTGAGAATGCTGTTTTTAGTCCTCAGTGAACAGAGAATCATTTAATGCCCTAGATTTTTTTCAAAATAATAGCAGCAAGAATGCCGCTGCTCGCTGTTACTATTCTGGGAAACTGTTGGCAACACTGGGATTTTCATGCAAGTACTGTCTAATGTGGAAATCATGAATTGTTTTCTGTGATTCAGGGCTCTTCTGTAGCCTCTGCTGCCTTCAAGCTTTTCCATCCCAGGCAAGAGAGCTGGTGTGAACTTTAGCTCCTAACAAATTAGTCTCGCTGGTAAATGCCACAAGTCTTTTGCTCAAAGGAATGACTTTGAGATGATTTTCCAAACTACTCCAAGACAATATCATTGCTAAACAACGAATCAGACTCTAACAAACTAATGAAGTGTATATATGTCTTGTAATTTCCTACTGCAGATATTTTAACATATAAGTACATTTAAAAGGGCTGCACAGTGGCGCAGTGTTAGAGTTGATGCCTTACAGCACCAGAGACCCAGGTTCGATCCTAACCTTGGGTGCTGTCTGTACAGAGTTTGTACGTTCTCCCTGTGACCGCGTTGGTTTTCTCCAGGGATCTGATTGATTTCCTCCCACACTCCAAGGACGTACCGGTTTGTAGATTGATTGACTTTGGTAAAATTGTCCCTAGTGTGTAGGATAAGGCTAATGTACAGGTGATTGCTGGTTGGCATGGATTCAGTGAGACGAAGGGCCTTTTTCTGCACTGTTTCTCTAAAGTCTAAAGATAAAAACATCTGAATATCTAATATGTCAACCACATTAATAAGATATGTAAATTCCAGACTTTTTAAATACTCTGTATAGTGTTTCAAAAGTTAATTAAAATTGTGCCTTGCTTCTTAGAATGTCGCCTGCCAGAATTATTTGCTACAATTGATTGCCTTGTCAATATATTAGGAACCACTCATCTCCTTTGAACTTATGTTTGACAATAAAGGGAAATTCTTACCATAAATTGCTGCAGGTTGGTCGGAAGCATTTTTCATAGTTTGAAGAAGTGCCTTGACCTGAAAAGTCAACCATTCCATCTATCCAGCGATGCTGCCTGTCCCGTTGAGTTACTCCAGCATTTTGTGTCTATAAATGGCTAGGACAGTTGTGTGCAGTGGCGGACTGGCCAGGGTGTCAGCTTGCCCGATGGCAAGTGGGTCCCTGATGAAGTGGCCCCCTATATCAAGTGGGCCCCTGATGAAGTGGGCCCCCATTATCTCCTGGCAACCAATATTTTTAGACCCAGTCCGCCACTGGTTGTGTGACCACAGTCTACAAATTCTGGACCAGTAATCTAGGCACAGTAGCGTGGCACCAGAGACCTGCATTAAATCCTGAACTGAGGCACTGTCTCCAATGAATTTACATGGTAGGGCATATAATCAGTGTCCACCCCTTGGTAAGGGTGTTGGCATGGACATTATAGGCCAATGGGACTGTATTTCTGTGCTGAATGGCTTTATGCCCAGCCCACCAATAAGACATCAAAGCTGAAATTTCCCTCTGAAAATCTGCCTATCTCACCAAATTAAAAAAATGACAGCAAACACTACATTGACCACATGGAGACACAAGGATCTGCAGATGCTGGACTCATGAGTAAAATACAAGGGCTGGAGTAATTTGGCAGATCAGGCAGCATCTGCGGAGGGAGTGAATAGACGATGTTTTGGATCGAGACCTTTCTTCAGATATGCTTCAGGGTTAGGCCATTCTTCAGACCAAAGCACATGGTAACTGAGATTCTTTTGTCCAAACCTCAAAAGTCAATTTGCAAGAGTTTGACACATACATGTGACCTTGGAATGAAAGATGGACCTCAGTTGAGTAGTGTCATAGAGTCATATGGTATGGAAACAGGAGCTTCGTCCCAACTCATCAATGGCAATCAAGATGCCCCACCTAAGCTTGTCCTGTTTGCCAGTGTTTGTTTCATATCCCTCTGAACCTTTCCTATCCATGTGCCCAAGATCTCATCAGGCCTTATGGGAACTTATGCACCCTTAGATGTGCCAAGACACCTTTGCTTCCTTAATACTGACCTGGTCCAGATAATCCATCTACCCCTGCAATATGTTTCCTCTTTTCCGCTGATCAAACCTTCAACATTTTTTGTTATTCACGTTTCCCCAAATTTGCTCTCTTTGCCTTTCACCCTTGCAGAATATGCTGACTCTAAACTCTTGCTAACTTCCATTTTAAAGACTGCTACTTGTCAACTTTCATTTTACCTACAAGCATCTAGTCCCAATCTACTTTTGCCAGGTCCTCTTTTCTTGTTCTTATAAGTTGCTTGTACTTTTTAAAAACACATTTAAGTAAAAAAAAAAGACAGGGAATTAAAGGACGTTCTTTTAGGAATGAGTTGAGGAGAAATTTCTTTAGTCAGAGGCTGGTGAATCTGTGGAATTCTTTGCCACAGAAGGCTGTGGAGGCTAAGTCAGTGGATATTTTTAAGAGATAGATAGATTCTTGATTAGTACAGGTGTCAGAGATTATGGGGAGAAGGCAGGAGAATAGAGTTAGGAGGGAGAAATAGATCTGCCATGATTGAATGGCAGAGTAGCCTTGATGGGCTGAATGGCCTAATTCTACTCCTATCACTTATGACCTTATGACTTTATGACCATATGACCTTATGATCTTATGAAACTGCCAAAAGCCATCATCATGTTGGGGGAGGGGTCTCAGTCATGAGCTTCATGAAACATGGTCAAAGTATGTAGCCTGTTCCACCTTATGAGCAAGAAGGGTTAGGTCGCCTGGGCCTTTGTGCCAAGGTGTGGACAGGCACCACGGGCAATGCGTTCACTTTTGCAGACGTACCCTTTATTTAATACCAGTACCACATCTGTGCTGTAATCTTGGTAAATCACATTATCAGTGCGGACTTTTATCCAGTGCCACTCCAGCCATTCTTTGACAGTGTCAAAACACACAAGGAAATTGACTGAAGTGGAAAATATTATTTTGCGAACGAGAGAGGAAAAAATGAACAAATTAGTTAATATTGTAGCTAAGGATATAACAGCTGTGTAGGAAGGAACTGCAGATACTGGTTTGAACTGAAGATAGACACAAAAAGCTGGAGTAACTCAGTGGGACATGCAGCATCTGTGGAGGAATGGGTGACGTTTCGGGTCAAGTCTGAAGAAAAGGGTCTCAACCCCAGACGTCACCCATTCCTTCTCTCCAGAGATGCTGCCTGTCCCACTGAGTTATTCCAGCTTTTTGTGTTTGTCTTCAGGATATAACAGCTCCTTGTTTCTACATTCAGAGTTTTTTATATACTGATTGACAATATTTTCTGTTCCCGACTATTGGGTTTACAGTGAATGATGAGCGGCAGGGATAGGAAATTGGGGCACCACAGGTAACACCAAGCGCTACCAGGTGCAATGCAACCTTCTTAAACCTCTGCAATGACAATGTTCCATCCAACCTCAGCAAATCACCGTCTGCTCAACAAAATGTCCCAGTGGTGCGATCAGTTATAGTGTGGTGCTTACATGATCGCACAGAGTGAATCCCAGCTGAGGTGTGAGATTGCATCGTTACACAATAGGCTCCTGGGGCTGTTGGGCCCATTTCTGCTCTTATTTAAAGGTCCCCAGGTAAAAATAAATATTTTTTGTTCTTTGTGGCGTCTCTGTATAACACTGCCAATATGGTGCTTGCAGTGAAAGTGGTTCCATGCTCTATAGGGACCATGGTTAGCATTGGCATCAGTTCCCTTCATTAAGGTCAGTTGGCAGGGAATCGACCAGTCCCACCCGTCCAGACTAGGTTTAAACCCCCAGAACAGAAATCCACATCCATGGTTGTAACTCCTGGGTCTCCTTACATCTTTTAATTATTGTTTTAGTGAAATTGGAGTTATCGGTATAATCAGTTGTAACTTTGTTAAATTCACTGTGACAACAGTAGGGCTACAAGCCAAATAAAAGTCGTACTATAGGCAGAAAGATTAAAATGCATGGATTCTGTCAGAAAAAAAAACACGATTGTTGAGCCCAATGGTATATCACAGTTTGTAAACATACCGTGGGGCAGAATTTCTTGTCACTGAGTTTGATGTAAAGGATTGCTCAGGTTCAGGCACTCCAAGAAAACCTTAATTGGAGAGAAAAACACAGTTAAATTGCACTCCAATCTTATTTTATAGTCCGAAAATAAAGCGGGAGAACTGTCACAGATTGTCCACTTTTGTTGTATGGATGAACTGTCATGGATTGTCTGATTTGGCTTTAAATAAAATTGGTGAACTCTCAATCCTTGTCCGGTTTTGCTCTGTGTATTGAAGGCGACCATTTACGGAAAAAAAGGGGAAATCTGCTTTGTTGCTACATTTGCTACAATTTGCTACAAAGTTAATTGCTTCACTTAAAGCCACAGATTATTCGATGCTTGACGTGTTCATTTTATAACTAGTGCAAGTGTTATGTTCTAGTGACATAATCTCTGCAGAATTGGTGTTTCATCAAGCAGGCCCAAAATAACCCTGTATTTAAGGAACTGCAGATGCCGGAAAATCGAAGGTACACAAAAATGCTGGAGAAACTCAGCGGGTGCAGTAACATAACCCTGTTACCAAGGGACACAAGGAACTGCAGATGCTGGTTTACCAAAAATCACACAAAGTGCAGGAGTAACTCAGCACGTCAGGCAGCATTTCTGGATAGCATGGATAGGTGATGTTTCGGGTTGGGACTCTTTTTCATCCCTTTTTAAATCCTGTTACTAGTTTGGTATCTTCCAGATGGTCACTATGATAGTTAATCCTCTCCTCTCATGGAGGTCCGCTATTGCCTCAGGGGTTTGCCAGGAGGCAGCCGAGCAGATTAGCACATAGGCAAACAAAACTGATGTGTGGTAGACTGAGCACAGTGAAGATTGTCATCAGATGATTAACATCTTCACATGCATTCACTCAGCTGATTTTGTTTCCCTTTCACCCTGCATAAACAAACTCAAGTACTTACATGTTAGCTCCCGTTAAGGAGAATTCCCTTCATTTATTTTCCAAGGGAATTGGAATATCTGCTTTTAATTGGAAAATAAATGTTAGCCTTCCAGAAGATGAGCTATTTGTGAGATCAGCTGGAATGTACTGAAACCCCACTTTTACTGTCTGTTGTTACATAGAACAGAGCTTGGTTCCTTAATAATGATATAAGACTCTTTAGATGTAAACTTAGAGCAGGAATTCTCTCCCTCACTCTCAGTCATCACTCTTTAGGACAGCAACAGAAATCTTGCGAAAAAGAGGTGCAGCATTTGTCCAGGTTTCTTTATTTAGAAATGCTGCATTTTCTTCAGTACAGAGGCCATTTATAGTCTACCAACCATGAGATAAATCAAATCCAATTTATATCAATCACTTTGGAAAAAAACAATGTAGCATTCTAAGAGACATTTGTACAGGTAGCTGAATGAGCTGGGCATGAGGGAGAGGGAGGGGAGGGAGGGGGGGGGGGGGGGGGGGTGACATGGAATTAATGCAAGCAAGTGGGATTAGCATAGATAGGCATAATGGTCAACAGAGACATAGTGGGCCAAAGGACCTGTTTCTCCATGAATCTCTCTATACATCATCTCCTGTTGCCCATGGTGCCGACATCCAGTAAGTTGATTTAATGTTGATGTAAGTAGATGATTGTTTGGTCGGTCGGTGGGGGCGCTTCGAGATGGCTGGCCTGCCAGTAGCATGTTCGTTATTTCTACCTTTAAATTTTTTTTGGGGTGTCTAGAGTTGGTTTGGGAGTCTCTCAGTGTGCCATGTGTGGGGGATGGTGGGGAGGGGAAAGGGGGAAATGTTTTTGGTCGCCTCCTCCACAGAGACGCGACTTTTTTCCATATCGCCTCCCTCGCGGTCTAACGCCATGGTTTGGAGCAGCCTTTCCCGGAGTCGGGCCCAGAGCATCGGCAGCAGGCGCAGCGTGGACTTTCCATCGTGGAGCAGGCGAACCCTTGCCGGGGGTCGCCAGAGAGGAGTGCTCTGAATGCTGGCCTGGTGACTTTGGCATCATGGGGCTGTGGTCTGCGGAGCTTCTAGCCATGGGCATGGAGTGGACTTACCATCCGGAGCCTGGAATCCCTCATTGCCGGAGAAGAGCTCCGACTGCTGGCCTGTGGCCTATAACATCCTGAAGCCGCGGTCTTCGGGACCTCCAAGCCGCGGAGTGTGTTCGACCGTCCCAATGTCGGAGTTTCAATCATCCCGTCGAGAGGGCCCGTACATCTGGCCATCTGGAGCGGCGACTACGGAGAGTTCATGGCCCCGACCACGGGTGAACAAAGGAGGAGGACTGACTGAACTTTGTGCCTTCCACCACAGTGAAGAATGCTGTGGTGGATGTTTGTGTTAAAAGTTATTGTGTATTGTGTGTTCTTTTTCAGTGTATCGCTGCTGGCAAATTCATTTCACTGCAACTTCGGGTGCATGTGATGAATAAAATTGACTTTGACTTTGACTTTAAAAAAAATATTTGCATATAATGGGTATGTAATTTATTGCCATCAGCAAAATGAATATCCAATTAGTTTCAAATAATGTAACTTTGGAATAAGCGTTCTGACTTCACTTTTTATGATATCCCTCTAATTCATTTTCTTTTACAACTAAATCCTGATTTAACTACTGCTGTTCCCTAGAATCGATGGATTTAAAAATCACAAGCTACATAACCAGGAGTGAAAGACTTCAATACTTTACCAGTAGCATTGTACACCAACATTACCAAGGTAACCAATCATGGGTGGCACAGCTGATAGACCTGCTGCCCCACAGCGCCAGAGACCCAGGTTCCATTCTGACATCAGGTGCTGTCTATGTGGAGTTTGCATGTTCTCCCTTTGACCACATGGGTTTTCTCCAGGTGCTCCGGTTTCCTCCCAAATCCGAAAGATGTGCAGGTTTGAAGGTTAATTGACCTCTATAAATTGTCCCTAGTGTGTAGGGAGGGGATGCAAAAGTGAGATAACATGAACTAGTGTGATCAGCTTGATGGGCCGAAACTGTATCGCTAAACTAAACTATAGTGATATGTGCAATACTAGCTCATCCCAGCTTACTTTCATCTCTATACATAACATTGGATCACTGAGAAGGTAGTCACAAAAAGCTGGATTGTATTTATTACTTGACATCAGGGACAAATAAAGGTAGTAATGAGGCCCATGGATGGATTTTTCTTGCCCTGCACTCATGGGAAAGGCTGACAATAACTTCTCATCTACACGCCTCCCTTGTTAATTAATTTGAAGAAATGTCCTCATTTTGCAACACCCAAAAAAAGCACAAAACTCGCAGCGAAGCCAATGAATTGTCAATTTGAAGGCTTTTGTTCAGCCCAATGTTATTTGACAGATCCACTTACTACATTGCATTCCCAAACTGTTTCCCAGTGCAATTATATTTCTCTTCTCCAAATATTTATCCAAATTATTTGAAGATGTGGATTATTAAAACAAATCAAGCAGTCCCTAGCTCTTTGTAGATTCCTGCAGAATTTTTAAATTTGGTTTCTGTAATGATTTTCGAGGTACTTTTTCTTCATATCTTCCATTTCTGTTGTAAACTGCCCGATTGTCATTTCACAATGTACACTCTTTAGTGGGTTTGTAAATGAAGAATCATTGAAAATGTGAAGGCTGCTCTGTAAAGTCCACCCCGCAGAAAACTCAGTCAAAATGACTCAGGCATATTTTGAGTTTGATAAGAAATTGCTTCCTAATTAGGTTTTCTTTGGAACACATTTGCAGATACTGCTTAATTAAATCCTGGAGAATCCACAGGATCTGATACCAAGTCTGCAAAGCTTGCCAACGTGGTCCATATCCCAGCGATAACCAAGTTATGCAAACACAAACACTGCACAGTTTTCAGCTTAATGTGGGTGGTAAGATGCTTATCAGAAAGAACATTATTTTCTTTTCTCCTTAAAGAGGCTATGCTAGATCCTGCCCACCCAGTCATTGCTATAATATTGGAATAACCGAGCCAAAAGAATGCTTGAGGCAAAAGTATAAAAACCTTTTATTCATAAAATTGATTATTTTCTGCATCACATATCTGCAGCCGGTTTATATTCTAAACACAATAGAATTAGTCCATGAGGATTATTGCTAACTTGTGGTGCTTAACTTTAGTTTAGTTTAGTTTTGTTTATTATTGTCACATGTACCAAGGTGCAGTAAAAAGCTTTTTGTTGCATGCTATCAAGTCAGCAGAAAGACTATACATGATTACAATCAAGCTGTCCACAGTGTGCGGAAACAGGATAAAGGGTACCATGTTCAGTGCAGGATAAAATACAATAAAGTCTGATTAAAGGTAGTTTGTGGGGGTTCAGTGGGGAAGTTAGTATCTCTGGACTGCTCTCCAGTTGTTGATATGATGGTTCAGTTGCCTGATAACAGCTGGGAAGAAACTGTCCCTGAACTGGAGATGTGCAATGAGGTGGATGGTAGGTCAGAACTGCACTTGGTGTGAGGAACTGCTGGGTAGAAATTTCCGCTGAATCTGGAGGTATGCGTATTCAAACTTCTGTACCTTTTGCCTGATGGGAGTGGGCATTAGACAATAAGAAAAGTGCAAATGAAAGATTGAACAGTGCATTTTTAGTTACACCTTGAGATGCACTTGGCAGTAATCAGGGCTACTGTGTTCCCCTGCAATATTTGATGCTTCATCATGTCAGATGCATGCCTGGACTGGTGCAATAGCACTCCAGCATCGAAGGGTCTAATGCTCATTGTGTGAGCTCTGCTTCACTTCGCTTCCCAGACAGAAATGTAATTACTAACTCAAAACTCCCAACCCAAGAATAATTCAACTGACCAGAGGCAGCTTTATATTGTTTGGGTGGCACACACAGCTGGTCCCTAGTACCGTGCGGACTGTAAATCAAAGTGACTCAACCTCCTGAGATGCGAGGCCGTTGGAAGTCAGCGTTTTGTAGTTCTCTAAAGCTGCCAGCAAGGACAATAAAAATGAAGAATGCACAACATTTCTTGCCTGATGGCTATGGCAATCATCTGGCTCTAGCATTAATTTAGAGTGGTGATGGGAAAGCAAGGTAACGAGGGATTATGGTGCTCAGAGGCTGCTATATTCTGCCGCAGGGTTTATATCCTGACAGGGAGAAGGCAGGAGAATGGGGTTGAGAGGGAAAGATAGATCAGCCATGATCTATGGCTGGGGAACTTGAGAAGCAAGTGGATGACCTCAGGTTCATCCGAGAAACTGAGTCGTTCCTCGACAGGTCCTACAGCAAGATTGTTACACCTAAGGTACTGGATGAGAGAAGGTGGGTGACGGTGAGAAAGGGTGGGAAACATGGAATGCAAAGGTCCCCGGGTGTTGTACCTCTTGTGAACAGGTTCACCCACTTAGAAGCTGTTGGGACAGAAGACGTTATCCCACTGAGTGGCGGACTGGATTGCGAAGCAAAAAGGGCTGTTGAGCCAAAACCAAAGAGGCCAACATCAGGCAACGCCATTGTAGTTGGAGACTCCATTGTGAGAGGTACGGACAGGGATTTCTGCAGGAACAGACGGGATTTGAGGATGGTTTGCTGCCTTCCTGGTGCCAGGATCCAGGATGTCATGGACAGAGTGCAGAAAATCCTCAAGGGCGAAGGTGAACAGCCCGAAGTGGTAGTGCATGTCGGCACAAACAATGTCGGAAAGAAGGGGATGAATGTTCTGCAGCGTGACTTTAGAGAGCTTGGAAAAGTGCTGAAAAGCAGGACCTCCATGGTTGTTATCTCCGGTTTGCTTCCAGTTCCTCGTGCTGGCGAGAGCAGGAACAGGGAGATACGGGACCTGAACGTGTGGCTGAAGAACTGGTACAGGGGGCAGGGATTTAGATTCTTAGATCACTGGGATCTGTTTTGGAGTAAGGGGGAACTGTACAAAAGGGACGAATTGCATCTTAACAGAAGGGGGACCAGTATTCTGGCAGGCAGGTTTGCCACTGCTACACGGGTGGTTTTAAACTGAATAAGGGGGGTGGGGTGTCAAATGGGATAGTCGAGGACGGAGTTAAAGGGAAAGATAGCAAAGGGATGGTTAATTACCCCAGAATTAACGGGAAAGGAAGCTCACAAAGGATAGGAGAGTATGGCCAAGTGTAATAGGGATCGATGTGAAAGGTGAGATGCGTAAGGAATTAAAAGTATTGTATATGAATGCGCGAAGTATAAGAAGTAAAGTAGATGAGCTTCAGGCTCAGTTAGAGGTTGGTAGATATGACATTGTGGGGATTACTGAGATGTGGATGCAGGAGGATCGGGCCTGGGAACTTAATATTCAGGGTTATACATCCTATAGAAAGGACAGGCAGGTGGGCAGAGGAGGGGGAGGGGGGGGTAGCTCTGCTGGTGAGGGATGGAATTCAGTCCCTTGCGAGGGAAGACATAGGGACTGACGAGGTAGAGTCACTGTGGATTGAGTTGAGGAATTGTAAAGGCAAGAAGACACTAATTGGTGTTATCTACAGACCCCCAAATAGTAGCCTGGATGTAGGGTGTAAGTTGCAGCAGGAGTTAAAACTGGCATGTAACAAAGGTAATGCCACTGTGGTGATGGGGGATTTCAATATGCAGGTAGACTGGGAAAATCAGGTTGGTACAGGACCCCAAGAAAGAGAGTTTGTAGAGTGCCTCCGAGATGAATTCTTAGAGCAGCTTGTAATGGAGCTGGCCAGAGAAAAGGCAATACTGGATTTAGTGTTGTCCAATGAACCAGATATGATAAGAGAACTCGAGGTAAAGGAACCGCTTGGAGATAGCGATCATAATATGATTAGTTTTACTTTGCAATTTGAGAAGGAGAAGGTTAAATCGGAAGTGTCAGTGATGCAGTTGAACAAAGGGGACTATGAAGGCATGAGAGGGAAGCTGGCCAAAGTAGACTGGAAAGGGATCCTAGCAGGAATGACGGTGGAACAGCAATGGCAGGAATTTCTGGGCATAATCCGGAAGACGCAGGACCATTTCATTCCAAAAAGGAAGAAAGATTCTAGGGATAGAATAAAACTAAAAGAAAAGATGTACAACACAGCAAAGAGTAGCCGGAAGCCAGAGGATTGGGAAACTTTCATAGGACAACAGAAAGAAACAAAACGGGCAATACAGGCTAAAAAGATGAAGTACAAAGGGAAGCTGGCCAGGAATATAAAGAAGGACAGTAAAAGCTTTTTTAGATATGTTAAGGGAAAAAGAATAGCAAAGTCAAATGTGGGTTCCTTGAAGGCAGACACGGGTGAAATTATTATGGGCAACAAGGAAATGGCAGAAGAGTTGAATAGGTACTTTGGATCTGTCTTCACTAAGGAAGACACAAACAATCTCCCAGATGTACTGGAGGACAGCGGATCTAAGGGGGTAGAGGAACTGAAAGAAATTTTCATTCGGCGAGAAATAGTATTGGGTAGGCTAATGGGACTGAAGGATAATAAATCCCCTGGGCCTGATGGTCTGCATCCCAGGGTCCTCAGGGAGGTGGCTCTAGAAATAGTGGACGCATTTTCCAATGTTCAATAGATTCGGGATCAGTTCCTGTGGATTGGAGGATAGCTAATTTTATCTCACTTTTTAAGAAAGGAGCGAGAGAGAAAACGAAGAATTACAGACCAGTTAGCCTGACCGGTGGTGGGAAAGATGCTGGTGTCAATTATTAAAGAGGTAATAATGGGGCATTTGGATAGCAGTAAAATGATTAGTCCAAGTCAATATGGATTTATGAAAGGGAAATCATGCTTTACTAATCTTCTGGAATTTTCTGAGGATGTGACAAGAAAATGGAAGAAGGGGTGCCAGTGGATGTAGTGTATCTAGACTTTCAGAAAGCCTTTGATAAAGTCCCGCATGGGAGACTGGTGACTAAAATTTGAGCACATGGTATTGGGGGTAGGGTGTTGACATGGATAAAAAATTGGTTGGCAGACCGGAAGCAAAGAGTAGGAGTGAACGGGTCCTTTTCAGAATGGCAGGCAGTGGCGAGTTGAGTGCCGCAAGGCTCGGTGTTGGGGCCGCAACTGTTTACCATATATATTAATGATTTAGGAAAAGGGAATTAGGAGCAACGCAAACACGTTTGCAGATGACACAAAGCTGGGTGGCAGTGTGAATTGTGAAGAGGATGTTGGGAGGTTGCAGGGTGACCTGGACAGGTTGAGAGAGTGGGCAGATGTGTGGCAGATGCAGTATAATATAGATAAATGTGAGGTTATCCACTTTGGCGGCAAAAACAAGGAAGCAGATTATTATCTCAATGGGGTTAGGTTAGGTAATGAGGAGGTACAGCGAGACCTGGGTGTCCTTGTACACCGGTCACTGAAAGTTGGCGTGGAGGTACAGCAGGCAGTGATGAAAGCTAATGGAATGTTGGCCTTCATAACAAGAGGATTTCAGTATAGGAATAAAAAGGTTCTTCTGCAGTTGTATAGGGCTCTGGTGAGACCACATCTGGAGTATTGGGTACAGTTTTGGTCTCCTAATTTGAGGAAGGACATCCTTGTGATTGAGGCAGTGCAGCGTATGTTCACGAGGTTGATCCCTGGGATGGCGGGACTGTCATATGAGGAAAGATTGACAAGACTAGGCTTGTATTCACTGGAGTTAAGAAGGATGAGAGGGATCTTATAGAAACATATAAAATTATAAAAGAACTGGACAAGCTAGATGCAGGAAAAAATTTCCCAATGTTGGGCGGAGTCCAGATCCAGGGGGCCATAGTCTTAGAACAAAGGGGAGGTCATTTAAGACTGAGGTGAGAAAAAACTTTTCCCCGGGTGCTCTGGTTACCTCCCACACTACAAAGACTTAAACATTTGTAGGTTAATTGGCTTTGCTAAAATTGTAAATTATCCTTAATGAATTTATGGAATTCCCTGCCACAGAGGGCAGTGGAAGCCAAATCACTGGATGGATTTAAGAGGGAGTTAGATAGAATGGCAGTGCTGGCTCGAAGGGCCGAATGGCCTCCTCCTGCTCCTATTTTCTATGTTTCTATGTTTCTATGATTGAATGGCAGGGTAGACTTGATGGGCCAAATGGCCTAATTCTGCTCCTATGGCTTATGAACTTATGAATCTTAGTTTGGTTTAGTTTAGGGATACAGCATGAAAACAGGTCCTTCAGCTCACTGAGTCCGCATCGACCAGTGATCACCATACACTATCCATTATCCTAAGGATAATTTACAATTTTAGCAAAGCCAATTACCCTACAAATGTTTAAGTCTTTGTAGTGTGGGAGGTAACCAGAGCACCCGGGGAAAACCTACGCGGTCACGGAGAGAACGTACAACCTCCGTACAGGCAGCACCCGTAGTCAGGATTGAACCTGGGTCTCTGGCACTGTAAGACAGCAACTCTACCGCTGTGTGCCCACAACTTTTTTGTGTTGTTAAATTCGGACAAAATTTTAGCCCATTAGATTGGTTTCCATTCTTCTGATGAAAAGGAACTGATTTTGAAAAGGTACCGCTTTCTTGTGGTTTTATTCCAGTACTTTGTCCCAACTATATACAGGTACAGGTATCGGAGGATTGGAGGCTGGATTATGGAGCAACAGAGAGAAAGTAAATTGTAGGGAAATAGGACAGGAAAAGAATATGTTAGCGGCACTTGGCCATAACCTGCCCCCACATCTGCACTCCTTGTGACAGCTGCTTTTTGTCACTTTTGGTCATGTTTATGTTGTGGAGAACGCCGTGTGGTTCAGAATGGAAAATCCGATGCCCAGGAATTATTTAGTGTTGACATCTCTACTCATTAGATAAATATAACATGAAGGACTCTGTGTGACACTTTAAAAATTGCTTCCTGTTCATGCTTTGTGCTGAGTGTCAAAGAACGGACATTAAGTCTTTGCAATAAACATCTGAATAATCAGAGTATTGTTGTCCTAAATTGAAAATAACCAATTCCAGATTCTGGGTTATTATTATTTGGGGACGGCACAACACTAAATCCCCATAACATGATGCCATGCTGACTGATTTACAGCACAAAAGTAACCCAACTTTAGGATACTTTACTACTTTAGTTTAGTTTAGAGATACAGCGTGGAAAAAGCCCCAGCAGCCCGCTGAGTCCGTGCTGACCAGCGATCCCCGTATACTAGCGCTATCCTACACACTAGGGATAATTACAATCGTTATCAAAGCCAATATAAACCCCTGTCTCACGGTTCGAGTTGACCCACGAGGTACCCCGAGTTAAAAAAAATTTAACTCGTGGTAATTACGTACGATTAACGTAGCGGGAACGTCGAAACTCGTGGACCCAACTTAGCGACTCGTGGCGCTAATGGCAGGTACCCGTGAAATTTGTTAACTCTTGGAAAAATTCAAACAGGTTTAAAGTTTTCCACGAGTAAAATGTACTGCTGAAGTTAAAAATTGAAACATTTAAACTCGTTTTATGAACGTAGTGGCCCGTGCGTTTACCTTAGTGTCTCGTGAGTCTAACGTGGAAACTCTTTAACTCAGCGAGCAGGCAGCATCTCTGGAGAGAAGGAATGAGTGACGGGGTGACATTTCCAAATTTCTGCTGTGTCTTTGTGTAACTCCACTACAGTGTGTTCACTTTTTGTCAACCAGCATCTGCCCTTTCTTGTGTATGACATTATTTGTATCCGTGGCAGTTGATTGTCGCTCCCTTCAGTTTCCCAGGGGATCGGGACGGGACTGGAGTTGTTTCACCGGGATCGCCAGCAGATGTGGTAATAAAAAATAAATGGAGATGACCAATGTCCGATAAATATCTTGTGATAGTCTTGCTGATCGATCACATGGAGATTTGCAGGTGGGGGCAAGTTATAAGCCATCTCTGTCCTACTTATCTCTGAAAAAATGGTTTTGGCGAGATGGGAGCACAGTTAGTGTTTGCAAAGGTACAATTATGTGATAGTTGGAGTGCTGAATATGTTAAAAATGGATGAAAATAATAAGGAAATAGGCGGGGATGGGGAAACGTGTTAAGCAGAAAGAGGGAAATGATGGACTTGTGCCTATAATAACAAAGCAAGTGGCAGCAAAATATCCCCGACACCCTGTAGAGACACCCCGGTAGAGGATGATTTTAATGATCTGTTGATGATGGCGGCTGCATTACGCCAGCGCCAACCTCCCTATAACCCGGCGTATATAGAGGAAGAACAGGCTGCAGCCCCATCAGTTACTGAGGCTGTTTCCACCGCTGGTGGCTCGGATGGATCGGTTTACCGGTAAAGGAGTCCCAGCTTCTCCGGCTAGTCCAGAAGAAGCAGATGTTACCAATGGGAGGGGACCAGATACAGGATTGAGAAGAAATAAAATAGATATCAAGAAGGATGAGCAAACAAAGCTCCAGGTGATGAATGTCAAGGAAGAGTCTAATCCCGAGTCTCTGATAGAGTCCCCCGTATTATGATAGGAGAAGTCCCCTGTGTTGAAACCCTGGGCCCCAGCTGAAGCTAGAGCCATGGTTGCAGAAGCTCCAGATCCCTTGAAGAAAACAAGTGCATTTCTTAATTGGTTGTGCAGCAATCAGATGTGCAGCATTTAAATCCCTCTGCCGAGGGATGTGCAGATGCTGCTGAAATGTGCATATGGAAACTCATGGGCTACCCTGAAAGATGGGTTTGCAGTTCCTCATGGAGAAAATAGAGATTGGAGAGCAAATGATGATCAGCAGGCTCTGGGAAATGAGTGCCTCACTCACTGGTTGGCCCACTGAGGAAAGTAGCCTATAAAGGGGAGCGAGAACAGGCTCAAGCTTATAAAGTGGCCACTATGTAATCTGTGCTCCCCTCCATGGGCATTTCCGTAAGTCAGTCAAATATTAATACTATTGAGGTTGCCGGCGTCCCCATGATAGAACCTTCATCAGGAGCCGCTCATATATATGGCGTCACTTACTGTACTTTTATAATCTCTAGAACAGCCCCAGTCTCGTTACTGGGAAGGCAAGCTCTGTGCAAACTGGGAGCAGCCTCTGCAGTTCCTTCCAACAGTAGTTTCCCAATTTGACGAGGAAGCAGAAGAGCCGAAACCCTGACTATTCCTCTTTCCCCATACGCTGCCTGACCTACTGAATTCACCCCGTATGTCCTATTTCGTAATACAATTATTAATACTTGTTTTACAATTCCACTAATACGGGAGGAACTGCCGTATGAAATGATGAGTTTGGGTCCGAAGTGAGAACTTATTTGAAACAAGAGTAACTCGGGAGACTTATTTGAAACAAGAGTAACTCGGGAGAGGAAATTGGTAACTCGGGCGTGGAACTTAACACATCGCGGAAATGAGAAGTAAACGGCAAACTTATACACACATGTGGAAACTCGGTTAAAATCTTGATCATACACTTGGAATCTCGTACACAACCACGAGTCTTTCACTCGGGGTACCTCGTGGGTCAGCTCGCACCGTGAGACAGGGCTATAACTTATGAACCTGTACATCTTTGGAATGTGGGAGGAAACCAGAGCACCCGGGGAAAACCCACGCAGTCACGGGGAGGACATACAAAACTCTGTACAAACAGCACCCGCAGTCAGTATCGAACCTGAGTCTCTAGTGCTGTAAGGCAGCAACTCTACCACTGTGCCACTGTGCCACCCTTACTCTTCTGATTTTGCAGCTCCCATTCCTCATCCAGTTTTGGTGATCGTGCTGTCATGTCATTGCAAAAGAGGGGGTGCAGATAAAGACTTCAGTTCTTGAAACATGATCCTTGCTTCTTATCTGACAGTTGGACTCACACTTCAGTCTTACAGCCCCACGCAGTTGCTCATGACTTCCTTTCACTTGTATTCTGCTGCCTTGCTTATGTCATTCAGCATTGCATGGCTTGGTCACATTGAGCAGACTGTCTGATAAGTTTCTGAAGCATAAACAGAAATTCTCGGCGGGTTAGTCAGAATCTCCAGAGACAGAAACAGGCCAAGGACCTTTCAACGGAACAGAAACATATTGGCGATAAAACAACTTAGAAATTCCTCATTGTTTGAAAAGCAGATTGAATTGATGCAGAAGGGGGACATGTGCCTGCTTTGATCAAGGGTGATGTAGGGAGGTGCAGGGGCAATATACACATGGCCTTTACATGCAATGATGCGTTTTATCTGTGCATTACACTCACGAGTCCTGGATAGTATTTAAAATGTATGGTTGGCCCAAAGTGGAGAGTGGAACTTCAGCTCCACAATCTTGTGCCTTAGTGGGAGCTTTTTAAATAGCGATTCCTCACTGATGGAACCCTCTCCATCTTTACCAGGAATGAGCACTTGAACGATTTGTAAGTAAAATATGTGTTTGTTTTGGAAGTAGACAGGTACGGAGATGTCTGAAGATTAGAGATATCCTTATAAATATGTGCCCATGTAAATGAAAGCACTTTCTTAGGTATGATACATTTCAGTTGTGCATTAATAAATTGACTATTTTATCTGCAAGCAACGGAGACAGTTTCAAGGATAATGGTGCCAAATGGGCGAATATGTTCCTGGGTTATATCCTTAGCTACAATATTAACTAGGGCAAGAGGGCATAGACACAGAATAAAAGGACGTACCTTTAGAAAGGAGATGCCGAGGAATTTCTTTAGTCAGAGGATAGTGAATCTGTGAAGTTTATTGCCACAGACAGCTGTGGAAGCCAAGTCATTGGGTATTTTTAAGGTGGAGATTAACAGATTCTTGCTCAGCAGGGTGTCAGGGGTTATGGGGAGAAGGCAGGAGAATGGGATTGAGTGGGAAAGATAGTTCAGCCATGATTGAATAGCGGAGTAGTCTTGATGGGCCTAATGGCCTAATTATGTTCCTATGACATGAACATGAATTATAACTGGAAAAGAGATAAAAGTTGAAGCTGGGTTGAATTAGCAGGTCAGGCAGCATCTCTGGAGAACATGGATAGGTGACGTTTTGGGTGGAGACCCTTCTTCAGACTCTTCTTCTCCTTACTCCAGTACTTTGTTTCTTTTTCTGTAAACCAGCATATGCAGTTCCTTATTTCCATTTCTGAATGTCTAGCTGGCATCTTTGTAGGGCTTTTGGCTGAGGGAGTTAATTCTGTTAATTTAGATTTTAGACTTTAAAGATACAGGTTGGAATCAGTCCTTTGGCTCATCGAGTCAACCCGACAAGCAATCACCCTGTACACTAGAACTATTCTACACGCTAAGGACAATTTTCCAATTTATACAGAAGCCAACTAACCTACAAACCTGTACGTCTTTGGAGTGTGGGAAAAAACCGGAGCACCCGGGTAAAACCCACATGGTCACAGGTAGAACATACAAACTCTGTACTGATAGCACCTGCAGTCAGGATCGAACCCGGGTCTCTGGCGCTGTAAGGCAGCAAATCTACCTTGCGCCATTGTATCGCCCTAACTTCATTGAAAAGGGCCAGTGGTCGGTATCATCCACTTGAAACAACAATGCAAGCAAATAGGGTAAGTGATTGGTAACCCAAAGCTTTCTCCGTGCTATCCTGAACGGGGCAATTCTTGAAGTGGAGGTTGAACTCTGAACCTTTATACAAAGGGACACAATCAGCTGAACTCTGCTTACTCAGCCGGCAGCAGAAGAGGACAAAGGTGGACACTGAAGGTCTTATATTTTGGGAGATTCAAACCCAGCAGTTTCTTTAAAAAAAAAGTTCAATGAGATATATCGGTGATTAGCAAGATTAGTGAAATGAAGATGAGATAAAGTGACGACCCAGTAATCTGCCCGTGACTAATGTCATCAAAGAGCTTTGCGAGGTGATTAGCAATTTACAAGCAACAGACAATCCACAGATATGCCGCTGTTCAGAATGGCCAGCGCAGCAGAAGCAGTGATCTGTTCCAGTGTGCAGCAGCTGTCTGGTTTTCCGATATTCCAACAGTGTCAGCATTTTTATTTGTTTCTCAGATATGTTTAACAGTATTGAGATCAGTTGCATGCTCGCTCCATTTTTGTGATGTTTCATGGCAGCCTACTGGTGAGAAGCAGCCGAAAGTTCCAACTAGCCAGTGCTGAAGAGGTGCTTCCAAGAATGGCATCAACTCTTAACGCATTAATTTCCTCTCAAATGCTCGGTTTACGAATCCTGAGAGCCACGTCACAATGTAAGATTTGGCTGCAGTCAGGCGGGTTGATAAGCATAACTAATAATTTTACATTCAATGCATGCTTCTTTTGTTACTTAATACCAGTATGGACCCTGCCAACCTTGCTGGAGTGTGGGATATGGCACACGGCAATTGTACTTAACCTAATTCAAAACAGCAGTTGGAACTCAGTATCACACAAACTGTATTGAGTACTTTAATGAAACTTTCTAGAATTATTTTAAAACATCTAAAAACAATTTTTAACTGTGCGTGAATTAAAGAAGATACACCACTATGTTTAGTTTTAACAAGTTGAGTTGAATTTTTGGGAATCTTGGTGCAACATAGTGGATTCTGAAACTTCATCAATAGTTTTGGACTGAATAAGTCCCGCAGATATAACCTGCCTGAAGATCCCAATTTCCACAGAAAATCCTCCAGACACAGGTTTTAATTCTGTAGTTGACTCTGGTGACACATTCAACTGCCATAACAGGAATGGACCTCATGAATCATTTAAACTGTGGACTGATCTTATCTGAATCTTCATTTAAAACACATATTACACAATATTTAATGTTGAAACCACTAGGGGTTGGTGTTGGAGTGATGTGGAGAACTTACAAGCCAAGGATAGACACAGAAAGCTGGAGAGTATCTTCATTTTTCCAGAGATCCTGCCTGACCCGTTGAGTTACTCCAGGCTTTTTATGTCTATCTTCAGTTTAAACCAGCATCTGCAGTTCCTTCCTACTTACAAGCCGGGTCTTGGCAACAGCTTGTTTTTGTCCTGACCCCAAGTGCTCCCCATTTTATTAACCCCATGAAACATCTAATGGATGCCACATATCCTAATTCTTTTGTATAGACAAACTGTTGAAGAGTGAAAAATATAATAGGTCTGAAAACCATATTGTTTTTTTAGGATTTAATAAAAGTATCACGATATCACATTTTAGTTTTAGTTTATTATTGTCATGTGTACCGAGATACAGTGAAAAGCTTTTATTTGCATGCTTTCCACTCAAAGAAAAGACTATACATAAATACAATCAAGCTATCCACAGTGCACAGAAAAAGGATAAAGGGTGTTTAGTTTAGTCCGCGCCAACCAGCAATCCCTGCACATTAACACTATCCTACACACACTAGGGACAATTTTTATATTTACCAAGCTAATTAAACTACAAACCTGTACGTCTTTGGAGTGTGGGAAGAAACTGATCTCTGAGAAAACCCATGCAGGTCACGGGGAGAAAGTACAAACTCCGTACAGACAGCACCTGTAGTCGTGATCGTACCTGGGTCTCTGGTGCTACAAGCGCTGTAAAAAGGACCTGTCCCACTTTAACGACCTAATTCACGACCTCTGCCGAGTTTGCCCTTGACTCATACTCGCAGCATGGTTGCCATGAGGTCGTAGGAGGTCATAGGTAGGTTGTGGGTAGGTCGTAGCAGGCCGTGATGCTAGTCGTAGGTACTCGTGGCATCAAGTAGGTCGGGGCGTTTTTCTAGCATGATGAAAAATGTCCACGAGTAAAAAAGGTCGTGAATTAGGTTGTGAAAGTGGTACAGGCCCTTAAGGCAGCAACTCTACCACTGCGCCACCATGCAACATTTAGTTCAAAAATATAATATTGAAGTACGGTGAAGTCCAATTAAAGTAAGTTCAAAAGTTTCCTGAGGTATATGAGAGGTCAGGACCACACTACTGTAGAAGTTGGGGAGGGTTGTTGGTAACATGTTGAAGTTCCTAAGCCTTCTAAGGAAGTCGAGGCATTGGTGTGCATTCTTGGTCATAGCTTCAACGTGGCTGGTCTAGAACAAACTGCTGGTAATATTTATTCCTAGGAACTTGAAGTTTTCGATCGACTCTACTAATGTAGATTGAGGTGTGTGTACTATTTCGCTTCTTGAAGTCAATCACTATCTCCTTAAGAAGAAGGGTTTCGGCAGGAAATGTCACCTGTTCCTTTTCTCCAGAGATGCTGCCTGACCTGTTGAGTTACTCCAGCTGTTTGTGTAACTATCTCCATTGTCGCTAACAGTGAGGGAGAGGTTGTTGGCTTCGGTCTATACTACAATAAGCAATTTACCATTTTATTTTTCATTTTCCATGAGAGCATGTTACTACTTCATTTAGATTTTAATCATTTTACATAAGAGATATGTTCTGACTACGATAACCCACACACTAGCACTATTATAGATTTTTAAGAGGATCTTTGTGGAGGGGATCAGGGGGTTTGGATCTTTACGATATACTGAGTTGGATGATCAGCCATGACCATTGAATGGCGGTGCAGGCTCGAAGGGCCGACCTACTCCTAGCTATGTTTCTATCCTATCCTACACACTAGGATCAATTTACAATTTACAGAAGCCAATTAACTTACAAACCTGCACATCTTTGGAGTGTGGGAGGAAACTGGAGGACCTGGAGATAATCCACACAGTCACAGGGAGAATGTATAAACTCTGTTCAGGCAGCTCCGTAGTCAGGATCGAACCCGGATCTCTGGCTCTGTACAGCAGCAACTCTGCCACTGTGCCACCCTCATAGACACTGCCCCTCATAATTTCTCTCAGAAACTATTAAGATGGAAGAATCATCTTTCTTGGCATTAGGATTTGAATCCAATTTACCCAAGTAAAATGCTTTGCTCTCACAACCTCTTGCCAGTTATTCTTCTCGTCCACATCTTGGGTATTGATACCTGAGAATGGATCTATTATTTTTTATTCAATCAAGTCCATGCATTCGACACCCAAAAGCAGAACAACCTCCAGTTATGTGTAATCAATAATTTAAGGACCCAATCTTTCGCCAGAATGGTGAAAGCAACGGATGCAGTTTAACTGCATACAAATTAAAAGTGCAGGAGAGAGGAGAGAGATGAAATGGAAAAGGGAAAAACAAACACATTCCCAAAAAGTATCCAATAGCATCCTAATTACAGGAAATTGAACACTAATTTTGGTGCCTTCCGTTATAACATCTCCTTGGTTGCCTTTGAGGTGATGCGGTTATAATTCATGCTTGTAGACATGTTTTTGTAAACCTTTAGTATAAATGTCTTAACTGTTAAACACTGTTCTGGATCTCAGCCATTACTTGAAAGGACCATTTAGGTTGTTCTATAAACATTGGATGTGTTTATAATGTGAACGCAGATGCACATTAATTACCCCCCGTCTGTGACTGAGGAATATCAGCCCTTCAGGCACAACATGTCAGCACGTCATAATCTGCTTCTGAGCTCGGAAAACCGGACCAGTTCAGTATAAACAAGTCATCACCGAAATCACTCCTGTTTATACCACCAACTTCATGTTCCAAAATAGGATCTTACTGTGGCACCAAATCACTTGGCTGCTGTCTTCACAACAATATCTTTAGTTCCCCAAAGTGCAACAGGGCAGTCTCAATATACCAAGAGATTTTTTATATGGTGTAGATTGCTTATTGTGTTTTCTCCAGCTGATAGCCCATAAACACTCTCATTATAAGTAGCATAACAGTATTTAAACACGCTTGCAGATTCTCAAGGACAGCTTTATAGTATGAAAATTTACATTCAAATTTACATCGCCAGTAAATTTTCAGGCCCTTTATTACAGATAGTTAAATCTGACCTTTATTACAGATAAAATGCATCGGAAGGAACTGCAGATGCTGGTTTACACTGAAGATAGACACAAAATGCTGGATTCCCAATGAGTTACTCCAGCATTTTGTATTTATCTTTATTACAGATAATTAACTCTGATGTGACAAATTTGGCTGTAGATTTGGCTACACGTACTTTAAAATTTTTAATGTGAATTACAACCTCTTATTTTCCAGCCACATACTGTTCATTCCAATTTGTTTAAAAACAAGTATTTGTAATGATGGAGAAGCTTAAAAACTGCTTCCACGTGACAAATGTCTTAAAGAGATGGTGTAGAACTGTAGCAGGATACCTGTGTACAGTTCTGAGCTCCAGCACTGTTTGTGTGGAGTTTGCACACAACAGTTCTTTTCGTGACTGTAGATATTCTCTGGATACACGGTTTCATCGCACGTTCTAAGAGGAGGAGGTTTATCTTTAGACATTAGAATTCAGAGATACAGTGTGGAAAGGGACCCTTTGGCCCACCGAGTCCACGCCGACCAGCGATCACCTGTACACTAGCACTATCCTACATACATGGGAAAATTTACAATTTACAGATGCCAATTAACATACAAACCTGCAGGTTTTGTTTAGTTTAATTTCGTTTAGTTTAGAGATAGAGCGCAGAAAGAGGCCCTTCGGCCCAACGGGTCCGCGCCGACCAGCGATCCCCACACATTAACACTATCCTACATCCACTAGGGACATTTTTTTTTTACATTTACCAAGCCAATTAACCTACAAACCTGCGGTAGGTTAATGTGTGGGAGGAAACCGAAGATCTCAGAGAAAACCCACGCAGGGGCGAACATCCAAACTCTATACAGACAGCACCCGCAGACGGGATCGAACCCAGATCTCCGCCACTGTATTTGTTGTAAGGCAGCAATTACCGCATTGAATTGCCCACAGAATGAAGATGGGATGTAGAATCCAGCGGATATTGATGGGAATGTGGGGAGACTAAAACAAGATAAATAGAATAAAATGGAATAAATGGGAAAGGATTTCTTTAAGCAGGGGCTTGATGGTTCGTGAAGAGTTTATGGGCAAAGGGGCTCGTATCCAAGCTATAAGAGTCCAATAGCAATTGAGTTATTGTGTTGTTCCGACTGAATTTGAGGAGTTTGCTCTGTGAGAGGTATCAATAGATCACAGGAGCAAATATTCATGCTTTAGAATTGTTGGATGAGTGCAGTGTCTCTTTAACCTTGGTTTTATTGACACTGTGGATGAATTAAATCTGGTCTTGAAGTAACTCAGCTGGACAGGCAGCATTTCTAGAGAGAAGGAATGGGTGACGCTTCGGGTCAAGATCCTTCTCCAGACTTGGGCCGAAACATCGGCCATTCCTTCTATGCAGAAATGCTGCCTGTCACTCTGAGTTACTCCAGCATTTTTTGTCTTTCTTTGGTGTAAAGCAGTATCTGCAGTTTCTTCCTACACAGTTACATCTGGTGTATGTGTGGTGTGTGCATGGTTGAGTTACGTGACGCTGCTATGATTCAGGGAAGGGCTAGAAAACTCAACAACGGAATGATGCTGCTGCTCTGTACCGATGACCCAGTCTGTCACTCTGTGCTGGATGCTTTTGCTATCAGGTCCATTTTCCTTATTATTGTACTAACTGAGGGTAATCAGAAGATAAGATCAGACATAAAATGGAGCTAGTGCACTGACACGTCTATTCGACCTGCTGCCTCACAGCTCCAGTGACACGGTTCAATCCTGCCCCCCCCCCGATGCTATCCACGGGGAGTTGGCACGTTTTCCCTATCATGATGTTGGGCTTCTACCAGATGCTTCAGTTTGCTCCCACATTTCACATGGGCAGATCAATTGGTCACTGTGAATTGGCCCGCAGGTTTTAGTTTTCGTTTTAGACATACAGTGTCCACCAAGTCCACGCTGACTAATGGTCACCTGCACGCTAGTTCTATCCTACATCATAGGGACAATTTGCAGAAGCCAATTCATCTACAAACCTGCTCCTCTTTGGAGTGTTGGAGGAAACCAGAGTACCCGGAGAAAACCCACACGGTTACAGGGAGAACGTACAAATTTCCTACAGACAGCACCTATATTCAGGATAGAACTCAGGTTCCTGGCGCTGCAAGGCACCAGCTCTACCGCTGCGCCACTGGGTCGCTCTTTAGTGACCGGTAGAATTTGAAGGAATTTGCTGAGTATGTGGAAAGAATAAAACGTGATTAGTGTAAGACTGGCGTAAATAGGGGTTTGATAGTGGGTATGGACTCTATGTGCCAAAGAGCCTATTTCTGTACAGAATGACGATATGACATTCGGGGCTCTTTTGGGGTGGAACAGTTGGGTAGCTGCCTTACAGAGACAGAGACCCAGGTTCAATACTGACTATGGGTGCTGTACGGTCTCCTTGTGACCGCGTGGGTTTTCTCTGGGTGCTTTGGTTTTCCCCCATACTCCAAAGACTTACAGGCTTGTAGGTTAATTGGCTTCTGTAAAATGGTAAATTATCCCAAGTGTACAGGAGAGAACTAGTGATCGCTGGTCAACACAGACTCGATGACCTGTTTCCGCATTATGTCTTTCAAATAAAGTCTAAAGGCAAACAAATACAATAAATTCTTTATTACTTACATAGAGTGAATTTGTATTACATTTTAGCACTGTTTGATTTTCAATATCTCTGTTAATTCTCTTTATTTTGGAGAAAACTGAGTACAAATTAATCTAATTTCATAACTGAGAACACAACTAGCACTAAGGCCATGGGGAGTTAGACTGCATGACTACATGGTCTTTGTTACTGAGTAATGCACACTGAGCAAGTATGATTGCATTACAATTCAATCATGCCAGAAAAAGTAACTAAAGCTCTTGTCCATTTATGTACACATCTACATCAGAACAATTACCAAATCCGGTAATGGATATCTGGGGATAATGAACAGACCGTAATCAAGTTAAAGGATCCAAATAACATTATAGACCGTCAGTACAAAAAGTTAAGCAATTCTTAACCGTCATCTAAATACCAAGATTGAATTCCAGCCTTGAAGCTGCTCCCTGGTTTGCATTAATTTTTTGCAGGACTTCAATTCTACATTTAAACCAGCTCTTCTTGCAGTAGCGACGGACATCACAGTGATTAGAAATTGTTGTTAATCCATGCCCTTGATCTGGCATAATGTTCACACAGGATAATCGAGCTGGTACTATCATTATTGAAAGAGTTGTTGAGAAATAGTTAACAGTTTTCAGCCTGGAAATGTGATTAATTTAATGCATCACACATACTTTTACAATAGTTTTTTTCAAAACGTATTTCCATATTGTTAAGATAGAGCGTTAAATATACATATACAGCGGCATGCCTGCCTTCATTGGTCAGGGCATTGACTACAAAGGCCAGTAAGTCATGTTGCAGCTTTATAAAACTTTGGTTATAGCGCATTTGGAGTATTTGAGCAAATAAGTTGGGATGTTATTGAGTACAGAAGTTAGGTTTTTTTACAGTTGAACAAGAAATTGGTGAGACCACATTTGGAGTATTCTGTTCAGTTTTAGTCACCCTGCTATAGGAAATATTGTTGTTAAGTTGGAAAGAGTGCATAGAAGCTTCACAAGGATGTTGACTGGACCTGAGACCCTGGGTTATACGGAGAGACTATGGTTAGGACTTTATTCCTCAGTGCACAGGTAGATGAGGGGTGATCCTATATATGGTGTATAAGATCATGAGGTAAACAGATAAGGCCAATGCACAGTGTCTTTTACCCAGAGTAGTAGAATCGAGAATCAGAGGACATAGGTTTAAGGTGAGAGGGGAAAGGTTTAAGGGACCTGAGGGACAACATTTTCACACAGTGGGTGGTGGGTATATGGAACGAGTTGCCAGAGGAGGTTGTTGAGGCAAGTAGTATAACAACATTTAAAAGCATTTGGACAAGTACATGCATAGGAATGGTTTACAGGGATATGTGCCAAACACAGCAGATGGGACTAGTATAGATGGGGCATCTTGCTTGCGTGGACAAGTTGGGCCATAGGGCCTGTCTCTGTGCTACATGGCTCCATGATTATTATGTGTAGTTTTGGTTGCCCCATTACAGGAAGGATGTGGAGGTCTTGGGGAGGTTTACCAGGATGCCATGTGGGTTAGAAGGAATTAGCTACAAGGAGAAGTTGGACAAACTTGAATGTTTTTCTCTGGAGTCAGAGGTTGAAGATTGACCTGAACTGCTGCCGCCAATGTGGTGGTAGAAGCAGATATAATGGTGGCATTTAAGAGGCTTTTACGTGGGCACATGGATATGCTGGGAATGGAGGGATATGGATCATGTGCAGGCAGAAGGGAATCGTTTAATCTTGCAACATGTTCGGCATAGCCACTGCGGGCTAATGAGTCGGTTCCTCTACTATTCTGTTCTATGTTCTATGAAGACTTTTTAGAAAGATGAACAAGACTCATTAGTAGACATGGACTGGATTTTCCTAATGTTGGAATGTACACAAAAAGTGAGCATTATTCAAGCAGGAACATATAGAAAAGAACTGAATGAATGGACAAAGAATTGCATTGGTCCTTTACACAATGACTTTTGCAGAATTCTCTGCAACTCAATGCCATTACCTCCATTCAAACAGGATAATCATAGTGTGATGTCCCTCCCCATTGCAGTGACAGGCACCTCTGTAACACCAAACAGTCTCATCTATTCTTTAAATTGATTGATCTGTCTGAGGTATGGTTACATTTTTTAATGTTGGTAAGGACAATTTTAAGGTGAAACTCACTCTGTACTAAGGTTATCAGCAGCATAATTTAAAAAAAAAAGATGCAAAGCCATACATTAGGGTTTGAAGAAAGGTTCCTGATCCGAAACATGGTCAATCCATTCCCTCCACAGATGCTGCCTGACCCCATGAGTTAGAAACATAGAAATTAGGTGCAGGAGTAGGCCATTCGGCCCTTCGAGCCTGCACCGCCATTTAATATGATCATGGCTGATCATCCAACTCAGTATCCCGTACCTGCCTTCTCTCCATACCCTCTGATCCCTTTGGCCACAAGGGCCACATCTAACTCCCTCTTAAATATAGCCAATGAACTGGCCTCAACTACCCTCTGTGGCAGAGAGTTCCTCAAGCCTTTGTGTTTTGGAGAAGAGGAAATAACTGGGGTGAACATGGTTCTTAATCATGTTGGTTGTTTTCCCAAGGCAGTGTGAAGTATACAATAAATTAAGTCTATGGAGACTGGTTTGCAAGATAACTGGGCTGCGTTCACAACTCTGCAATTTCTTGTGGTGCTGGCAGACCAGTTGCCATACCGAGCTGCGATGCATCCTGATAATAAGTTGCCTTCCATAGTGCAACTGTCGAAATTGGTAAATCATTGGTGACATGATGGAAAGATGTTCTTTTCACCGAGTGCAGTAATTTTTTAGGAATTTCTAACCCAAGAAGCCTTTGGAGGCTCAGTTGCTGAGATTTTTTAAGGCAGAGATCAATTGAATTCTAGACATTAAGGGAATAAAAAGGCATGTGACATGTGAAACATCTGATACTTCAGACAATAATAAACCAACACCAATACCAATTAATCCAATTCCATTGCAACAGGTGGAAAATATGAATTGATTAAATTAATTCTGGATAAAAATCAAGCATCATTATTCTCCAAATAAACAGGCAGGTGAGACTAGTGGCTACAGGAAAAATTACAAAAGATTCTCGAATTAATGGGAAGGAAAGCTCGAGAATGGACAACAGAGTAAGGTCAGGGCCAATTGCGAGCGGTGCGAGGGGAAAAGTGAATACAGAGGTGAAAGTGCTGTATATGAATGCCCAAAGTATAAGGAATAAAGTGGACGAGCTTGAGGCTCAGTTAGAAACTGGCAAGTATGATGTTGTGGGAATTACTGAGGCATAGCTGCAAGAGGGCCAGGGCTATGAACTGAATATTCAAGGGTATACCTCCTATCGAAAAGACAGACAGGTGGGCAGAGGGGGTGGGGTTGCCCTGTTAGTGTGGAATGAAATTCAGTCCCTTGCAAGGGGTGACATTGAAACAGAGGATGTGGAGTCAGTAAGGATAGAACTAAAGAATTGTAATGGTAAAAATACCCTAATGGGACTAATCTACAGGCCCCCAAACAGCCTGGATATAGGGTGCAGGTTGAAAGGAGTTAAAATTGGCATGTAGAAAAAGTAATGCTGTGGTTGTTATGGGAGATTTCAACATGCAGGTAGACTGGGAAAATCAGGTTGGTACTGGACCCCAAGAAAGGGACTTTGGTAGAGTGCCTTCGTGATGGATTCTTAGAACAGCTTGTAATGGAGCCTACCAGGGAGAAGGCAATTCTGGATTTAGTGTTATGTAATGAACCGGATTTGATAAAGGACCTCGAGGTTAATGAACCATTAGGAGGTGGTGACCATAATATGGTCAGGTTTAATCTACAATTGGAGAGGGAGAAGAGTAGATCGGAGGTGTCAGTGTTACAGTTGAATAAAGGGGACTATGGGGCCATGAGGGAGGAGCTGCCCAAAGTTGACTGGAAAGACACACTAGCAGGGATGACAGTGGAACAAAAATGGCAGGTGTTTATGGGAATAATACAGAAGGTACAGGATCAGTTCATTCCTAGGAGGAAGAAAGATTCCAAGGGGAGTAAGGGACGACCATGGCTGACAAGGGACGTCAGGGACAGTATAAAAATTAAAGCAAAGAAGTACAACGTAGCAAAGATGAGCGGGAAGCAAGAGGATTGGGTAATGTTTAAAGAGCAACAGAAGATAACTAAAAAGACAATACGGGGAGAAAAGATGAGGTATGAAGGTAAGCTAGCCAAGAATATAAAGCAGGATAGTAAAAGCTTCTTTAGGTGTGTGAAGAGGAAAAAATTAGTTAAGACCAAAGTTGGACCCTTGAAAACCGAAAAAGGTGAATTTATTATGGGGAACAAGGAAAAGGGAGATGAGTTGAACAGGTACTTTGGATCCGTCTTCACAAAGTAGGACACAAACAATCTTCCTGATATAGTAGTGGCCAGAGGATTTGGGGTGATGGAGGAACTGAAGGAAATCATCATTAGGCAGGAAATGGTGTTGGATAGACTGATGGGACTGAAGGCTGATAAATCCCCAGAGCCTGATGGTCTGCATCTTAGGGTACTTAAGGAAATGACTCTAGAAATCGTGGATGCATTGGTGGTAATTTTCCAATGTTCTATACACTCAGGATCAGTTCCTGTGGATTGGAGGGTAGCTAATGTTATCCCACTTTTTATGAAAGGCGGGAGAGAGAAAACAGGGAATTATAGACCAGTTAGCCTGACATCAGTGGTGGGGAAGATGCTGGAGTCAATTATAAAAGATGAGATAGCCGAACATTTGGATAGCAGTAACAGGATCGGTCCGAGTCAGCATGGATTTACGAAGGGGAAATCATGCTTGACTAATCATCTGGAATTTTTTGAAGATGTAACGATGAAAATGGACAAGGGAGAGCCAGTGGATGTAGTGTACCTGGACTTTCAGAAAGCATTTGATAAGGTCCCACATGGGTGATTAGTGGGCAAAATTAGGGCACATGGTATTGGGGGTAGAGTGCTGACATGGATAGAGAAGTGGTTGGCAGACAGAAAACAAAGAGTAGGGATTAACGGATCCCTTTCAGAATGGCAGGCAGTGACTAATGGGGGATCCGCAAGACTCGGTGCTGGGACCGCAGCTATTTACAATATACATTCAATGATTTGGATGAAGGGATTCAAAGTAACATTAGAAAATTGAAGATGACACAAAGCTGGGTGGCAGTGTGAACTGTGAGGAGGATGCTATGAGAATGCAGGGAGACTTGGACAGGTTTGGGGAGTGGGCAGATGCATGGCAGATGAAGTTTAATGCGGATAAATGTGAGGTTATCCACTTTGGTAGCAAAAACAGGAAGGCAGATTACTACCTAAATGGCGTCAAGTTGGGAAAAGGGGAAGTACAATGGGATCTGGGGGTCCTTGTTCATCAGTCTATGAAAGTTAGCATGCAGGTACAGCAGGCAGAGAAAAAAGTGAATGGCATGTTGGCCTTTATAACAAGAGGAATCGAATATAGGAGCAAAGAGGTTCTTCTGCAGTTGTACAGAGCCCTAGTGAGACCACACCTGGAGTATTGTGTGCAGTTTTGGTCCCCTAATTTGAGGAAGGACATTCTTGCTATTGAGGGAGGGCAGCGTAGGTTTACAAGGTTAATTCCCGGGATCGCGGGACTGTCATATGCTGAGAGAATGGAGCAGCTGGGCTTGTACACTGGAGTTTAGAAGGATGAGAGGATATCGCATTGAAACATATAAGCTTGTTAAAGGTTTGGACACGCACTTCGTGACTTACTATTCCAGTAAGTATAGAAACCATGAAAAAAGATCCATATCATTGATGATGAAATTACCAGAATTGAGATAAAAACTATCCTGATTCACTAGTGCCTGCCTTATAGGGAAGTTAATTGATTTCCTTGTCCTGTCTGGTCTGTGCATGGACTGCAAATTCACTGTGAAAGTTGAGCTGAACATTCAAATTCCTTCTATATAATCTGTGACGACATGGGGATCAAAGGCAATTGAGAGCAGACAAGAGATACTGGCCTGGTCAATACAGCCCACGTCCTAGGATTGAATAAAAATATCACCAGCATTGTTCTGCAGTCATTCCCACCACAAGCAACATTGGCCTGGAGTTGCAACACATGGAACATCATGTTAAGCCAACCATTTATAGACTTTACTTTAGACTTTAGAGATACAGCGTGGAAACAGGCCCCATCCAGTTTGTGCTGACCAGCAATTGCCCTGTCAACTAACACTATTCTACACATTAGGGACAATTTTACTGAAGCCAATTATTGTAACCTACAAATCTGTATGTCTTTGAAATGGGAGGAAATCATGAACACTTGGAGAAAACCCACATGGTCGCAAGAGACTCCGTACAGACAGCACCCGTAGTCAGGATCGAACCCGGGGCTCTGGCGCTGTAAGGCAGCAGCTCGACTGCTACGCCACTTTGCCACATTTATATTTATAGGTGTGCAGTAGTTTTATTCTGAAATGATATTTGATGAGACCTAGGTAAAAATCATTCTGCACTTTATATGATTTACACGACTCACGCAGAAATGATAAATTCTGAAGTCTGGGGAAGGATCCCAACACAAAGCTATAAATTCTAGTTCCAACGTGCACCATTTCAGAATGGATTGGCACAAGAAGTGAATGCAACACCACAATGGTTCTGATGTCATTCATGTCATCCACAGCCATCTTGACCATCCATGTATAACAAATACAGAAGGCATTCGAATATGTTCTTAGGAGATCTGCTCATAAATCACAGATGATTTATGAAAGTGACCCGTGTATGAGCTTGAAAAAACAATAATTTTGCATGGACAACAAATTATAGTTGGAACCTTTGATAAAGAACTTTTGTCACTCGGATATGTGCATGGTTAGGAATGGTTTAGAGAAATATGGGCCAAACGTGGGCAGGCGGGACTAGTGTAGATGGGGCATCTTGGACGGCATGGGCAAGTTGGGCCAAAGGGCCTGTTTCAATGCTTTATGATGCTGTGACTCTATAACTGCTATTTAAAAAATCTTCATCTTCACTAAAATCATTATCTGGTTCATTTTGTGATTCTAGGCAGTGCTTGGGGCATTATTTTGTTTGTTTTGCCAAGTTTAAGAGTATTGCAGGACTTGTTTATCCACAACAAATTTAACATACTGTAGACCTTACCCTTAGGCTCCAGAAAGGGCGCTAGAGGTGAACAGAAAAGTCCAGTGCGTAGAAAGCATTACATTGTGCAAGTATCCTGAGAACCATCATTAAGATGATACATAGAAACAAGGAATGGTAGATGCTGGTTAATACATAAAAGGACATAAAGTGCTGGAGTAACTCAATGGGTCAGGCAGCATTTCTGGAGAACATGGACAGGTCGATGGTTCAAGTTGAGACTCCTGTCATAGAGCTGCTGAGCAGAAGTAATCATAGAGGGGGAACAGTATGGGCGGGTCTCATAGAACACCTGTCGGAGAAAGGTCAACTTCTTCAAAGTAGACATACTTTAGACGCTAGACTTTAGAGATACAGCATTAAAATGGGTAATTTGGCCCACTGAGTCCGTGCCGATCAGCAATCACCCCGTACACTAACATTATCCTACACACTAAGGACAATTCACAATTTTACAGAAGCCAATTAATCTCAAAACCTATACATCTTCACAGTGTGCGAGGAAACTGAAGCACCTAGAAAAAACCCACGTGTTCACAGGGAGAAGATACAAACTGCGCACAGACAGCACCCATAGTCAGGATCGAACCTGGGTCTCTGGCGCTGTGTGGCAGTCACTATACCTTGAGGAGATTTCTCAGTGGAGCTGTCAAAATGCAGTAACACGGTACTGCCGATACTGGTTAATACACAAAAGGACACAAAGTGCTGGAGTAACTCAGCGGGACAGGCAGCATCTCCCGAGAAATCATCAATGACGGAAAGATTAGCCATTGTAATGATCTGTGTGTTGTACTGCATCATTGTCTAAGGCAGTCACAGTCACTCACCAATTGCACCTGTTGCTGCAGCATCCTGAACCACCTTCGTTGGGCATCCAAAATAGACACAGAATGCTGGAGTAACTCAGCGGGTCAGGCAGCGTCTTTGGAGAGAAGGAATGGGTGATGTTTCGGGTCGAGACCATTCTACAGACTGAGAGTCAGGGGATGTCTTAGACATCACCACCTTCTCTGATCCATCGACATCAATGGCCTCATGATATTCAACTTCATGGTGTTTTTTGCAGCAGTGGTAATATTATGCAGTTTGACAAGTATACCAAAACAAAACAATTTACTTCAGTACCAAATTTCAAAATATGGACTGGAGCCAGGGCATCTGCTCAATGTACCACAGATTGTTTACTCTACAAATTACACAGCACTTGCCAGACTTCGTTTTAGGTACAAATTAATTTAAATAAAATGAAAACATTAAAGACGTGCAATTTATGAATGATGAGAAAATACATGTTTATTGCAGTGCGGGATTTTTCAGTGAAGCTTAGAGAACACTTTCATTGTCGAGACACAAGAGACCGCAGATGCTGGAATCTTGAGGAAAAAAACAAAGTGCTGGAGGAAGCCAGACTGTCAGGCAGCAACTGTGGGGGGAGGAGGAGGAATCACACAGGTTTCAGACTGGGATCCTTCTTCAGGTTGATGGGGCAACGGGAAGAAAGCTGGATAAGAGAGGTGGGGGGTGGGGCAAAGCCTGGCAAGTGATGTGCATATAGGTGAGGGAGGTTGATTGGGTGGAGTAAGCGATAAAAGGCTCAAGATAAAAAGATGACAAAAGGAGGTTGGGTAAAGAAAGAAGAGAAGAGTGAAATGTACTGGAGGAAGGGATATGGGTGGAGGGGGATAGGGGGGAGGGGAAAGATGGGGGGGGGGTGATAAATGGGAAATATAGTGACTATGTAGACTATGTGTAGGAAAGAATTGCAGATGCTGATTTGCACCGAAGATAGACACAAAATGTTGGAGTAACTCAACAGGACAGGCAGCATCTCTGGATAGAAGGAATGGGTTAAGACCCTTCTTCGGACTGACGTTTCAGCTCAGAACCCTTAATTAGACTGGGCTGGTTGGTGATGGTGAGGGAAATGTGTGCACACTGGGGTGAGACCGGTGTGCAGGGGAAAAGGTGGGGGCAGAGGGCACGGGGACGGGGTAGGGGGGGGAGGGGAGGGGGGGGGGGGGGGGGGGGGGGGGGGGGGGTTGTAGGCTACCCAAGTGGAATATGAGGTGCTGTTCTTCCAATTTGCATGTGGGTTCAATCTGGCAATAGAGGAGGACAAGGGCTGAAAGGTCGATATGGGAATGAGAAAGTAAGTCAAAATGGTTAGTAAACCAGGAGCTCCAGCAAGCTTTGGTAAACAGTTGACAATTATTGATGTGATCCATTGCACAATTCCTGATGGATGGAAAAATCTTCCACAAATGTATTCACAAAAAATACAGAAAAGTAAGGTAATTGGTGGGAGTTGCTGGCAGTGGAAGTGAGGAAGATCAGACTTCCTTCTCATGAGTGCATGTGCAGATCTTCTGGACATTAACATAAAGTGAGATGGAATGTGTAGGAAGGAACTGCAGATGCAGAATCATTTAACCAAAGATAGACTCAAAAAGCTGGAGTAACTCAGTGGGACAAGCAGAATGACTGGAAACGTTAACTTTTCCTTTTCTCCACAGATGCTGCCTGTCCCGCTGAGTTACTCCAACTTTTTGTGTCTATCTAAAGTGAGATGGATTTTGGACATATTGAACTGAGCAATTCATAAACTGGATAATAGTAGGTTCCATACCAGGGAAATACTGCAGTTAAATAAAGTAAAAATTGGGAAGAGCCAATGTATTCTGACGGGGTTCCTTCTAGCCTGGTATGCCAACTACTCTGTTGTTGACTGGCAGAGAGTGGCAAACACAACCTAGTCCATCACAAGCGCATCCCTCTCTTCCATCCAGTCTATTTTACTGTGCGTTGCATCAGGAAGGCTGGCGGTATTGTCAAGGATGTTTGCCATCCCTTTTTCTTTCTTCTACCTTCTGGGAGAACGTGCAGGATTTTGCAGGCCAGGATGTTCAGAGGTAGAACAGCTTCATGCCCACTGCTCTCTTCCTCATGAACTAATCACCTCCCCCACCCCCCCCCCCCCCCCCCCCCCACTTCCTAGAGGAGCTTTCAAAAGCTCTTACTATTAACTCTACCTCAGTCAATTATTCCTTTATTGCACTCTAGCAGTTTTTGCACTACTTCCAATTGCATTACAATCATTCTGTGGTTTTACATTCGTGGCTGTAGTTATTGTTGTATTTATCATTACTGGTTACGCTGTTTACTCGACGAGCCTGATGTGAACAAGGAATCTTAAAGCATCCTGGTGTACACGACAATACACTTTTCTGAACATGAATCTAGAGTTGGTCAGCCTGGGTAGTATGAGGGGAATGAGCTGAGGGTCTGAAGCCCCCTCCTGGCCTTTCTGAGCATCAAGTTGGTCCATGAGTTGGAATAGTCCCTGGCCTGAACAAAATGGGACCAGGTTTTATAAGGAAACTGTCTGTGCAGCACAGGTCTGTACAGAAACCAAACAATTCACTGCAGTTTGTTCAGGGCGACAAATGGATTGAAACATTGACCTTCTTTGCTTTTTGTACCTGAGAAAATATTTTTAAACCTGGGAATTCTTTATATTTTGACCAAATGCAAAAAAGGCTGAGTGGTTTGAAACTGAGCAGACGGAAGACACGGGGTGGAGGAGAATTTTGGGTTTCCTTCTCCATTTTCTCTCCAGTAATGCAACCCAAAAGTAAGTTGTGCCATTTAACACAAGTGATTAGCTTTTTGTGAGTTTTACTGCTGATCATAAATCTAGGGTTATATAAAACATGCCTTCACACACAGCTGGTCAACAGTAGCAGCTATAACACTTTCAGGTCAGAGCTCACGTGACCACTCATTTCCTAAAGGCTCCAATATGAGTGCCCCTAACAATGCCTGCACTACATATGTGGGCTAGGAATTTAGAGTTAACTGAGGGGAATGCTTCAGTTGGCAATCAGACCAATTTGAGCTGCACATGAGCACCATTGTTTCTTATTCTTCCCGGGGATCCTCCAATGGAAAACTAGGCACCTCCATATTAGAAATCTGAAATTGGTCAAATAAAGGGGTTCACTAAACGTGAGGAAATATTTCTTCTTCTTCTTCTTGCGTATGGCGTGCACAGCCTAAAGTTGTAGGACAACTCGTTCTATTTGATCTTATTTGATTATGAGGAAATATTTGCAGACATTGGACAGAACAGTTTGGTGAAATAATTAGTTTGAATATTTGCCTAAGTATAAAACAGGGATTTTGATTCACATACACCATATATATTTCTCAAATATAATATATGGAAATGAATAGCAAGAGAGATGAATAATAGCCGAATGAATCTGCTATTCATATAACACTTAAAGACAAAAATACCACATTGAGTAAAAGTGAATGCATTTTTTAAAATCTAGGTGAAAGGTCACACATACTGCTGGATTTCGGCAAGTTTTCTCTGGAAAGCTAGCGGTTGAGGGGGAGACCTGATAGAAGTATAAAAAATTATGAGAGGCATAGATAAGCAGAACATAAGTAGAGGTATAACAGTCAACACATGTTTTGCGGGGTTGAAATGCCAAAGACTAGAGGGCTGGACTTCAAGGTAAAAAGGAGCAAAGTTTAAAGCGGATGTGCAACAAATGTATTTTACACAGTGGGTGATAGGTGGTTGGAACTCGCTGCCAGGGGTGGTGGTGGTGGTGGAGGCAGATCCGATTGTGGGATTCAGATAAAAATATAGATATGCCGGGCATAGGATATGTCGTCTTGCAATGGCAGGAATGGATATAAAGATAAATTGTTGCAGCAGAGGAGGAAGAAATGAATGAGTTAGAGTAGGGGTTGAAACATTGATGCTTCATGGCATATTTTTCTGATCAGTTAAATCTTAAATTTAAAAAAAGGTATTACAGTATTTTGAGCTGCAACTGGATTACAATTTCCTGCTGCTTCCAACATAATATATAGTGAATTAATAACTTGCCAAGTGTTGCATTTCCCCTTCAGGAGAAATGGGAAAGGAAATCTCATCAGAACGCTCATTAATTACGGTGCAATCAATAAAACAGAAGAGAAAGAGAGGTTTTGGTGTATAAGAGGAAGGAACTAATTACAAGCTGGAAGGGAATCAGAATGGAAAACAAAGATTTTATTTAGTTTGCTGCACTCTGCCCCATTGTCTCCAATGCAGTCTCAGTCTGCACAATGAGACCACCTCTTCAAATAACACAGGAGACTAAATGTCAAATGTTACTTGTTGGTTAAAATGCATGTTACTTTAGTTGTTCAAATTCATAATGACCATCATAAGAAAACACAAAGAAAAGCTTACAGTTGGGTGAACGGTTAAAGGTTTCAGAAAGATATCCACACATTTCTCTGCCTCATTTGTAATGCTTTCATTTCCATGTATCTGTGAAGGAATGTGTTCAGGGCACAGGCAAGTGAACAAATAGAAACAATCGACAAGTGAAATACCACTGTATGCTCAGAACGACGCCATGTGTTTCTTATTTCAAACCCGTTTCAAACAATGCGGAGTGCTCACAAGAACAAATAAAATACCGTCCCAGTCAAAAGATGGTACACTTTCACACGAGAAAACTTTGAAACAACATTATGAGATGAGAACCTCATAACTACCCAACCTGTGAGTTATGAGGTTCTAACTTTGTCCCTCATGCCATAGATAATTTGTTCACATTTTACCAGATTTGTTTATCTCTTGCTTTGATAGAGTTGAAATAAAGCAAGTTATTTTTTTGTTTGAAACATCCTCAGTGCAACAACATAGTGAATTTTATTTACCAAATAAATGTGGAAGAGAAAGGATTTGCTTTTTAATAGGTACTGATTTTAGTTGTTTTAAGCATGGAAACAATTAATACTAACACTAATTAGATAAAATAAGTTTTTGATCGTTAAATTAAAAAATTGGCATATAGATATTTCCAAATTCAACAATTGAGGGGTAATCATTATGCCTGTGTCTAACTAAAACCCCTTCACCTGCATCCACCTATGTTGCCAGGTTTTGCCCCACCCCCACCTCTCTTTCACAGCTTTTCCCCATCTACTACAATCAGCTTGAAGAAGGGTCACGACCCAAAACGTCGATAGTCCATTCCCACCCCAGACGCTTTCTGACCAGATGTGTTCCTCCAGAACTTTGTGTTTTGTGTAAGGATCAATACCCCAAGAGTCACAGCGGTAGAGTTGCTGCCTTACAGTGTCAGAGACACCGGGTTCGATCCTGACAACAGGATGCTGTCTGTTTGGAGTTTCAACGTTCTCCCTGTGACCGCGTGGGTTTTTTCTGGATGCTCCAGTTTCCTCCCACACTCCAAAGACGTACTGGTTTGTAGGATAATTGGCATCTGTGAATAGTAAATTGTCCGTAGCATGTAGGTGGTGCTAGTGTAAGGGGTAATTACTGGTCGGCATAGACGCATTGGGCTGAAGGGCCTCTTTCCACGCTGTATCTCCAAAGTCTACTAGCCTAAAGTAAAGTCTATAGTCAAGTCGAGGCAAGACTGAAAAGTCAGCACCTGTAGGCGGCATTGATCCCGGGTCTCTGGTCCTGTAAGGCAGCAAGTCTACTGCTGCGCCACTGTATAAATGTAGAAGTGTATAAATGTAGAAGTGTATAAATGTAGAAGTGTATAAATGTAGAAGTGCTTCTCATTTATACTTACGTTCGACAAAGGCTATCTGAGCCACTCATTTCCCCACATTTGACCATATGACTCGCTAGATTGCTGCAGCATTGTTTCCCATAGGAATAGGGACCATTCTTGAATCGCCTATGGTTGGTTGCCCCCTATCATGTGTGTTGAGGCAAGATGTGCATGGCATTAAGTTTGCAGGTAATACCTTGGTGTGATTAGTGCTTTCAGAAGGAGGGAGGAAATGAAAGAAAACTAATCAAGTTGTCAGACTCACCTCTGGTTAAGGTGACAATCTGCAGAGAAGGAAACAAGGATCATTTTGATGATGATGCATTATGATTGCAATAGCAAGTTTACAAGGCTGCCACTCTTCCACACATCGATCATTAAATCAAAGATACGACTGTTTCTTGCCAGCAATGAAACTTTCTCATGAAGTTTCTTCCTGGTCTGCTGGCAGGCTGACACATTGAATTTCATACAATACAAAATGAGTTTTGCTATTGCGACCACTCCAATGATCATTGATGATTGGTGAGTGATATCTATTAGGAAGATGTTACGTTCCAGAAAGCTGTTCAGTCAGATGCAAAAAAACAAGCAATAAAAGGCCTCATGAAAATGAATACCAAGACAGGTGGGGTAATCTTCCAGGTCTGGGGTCACATCCAAGATATGCTGCTCCCAGGCAACCAATGGAACATCGATTTAATTTTATTTCCACTCATTTTCATCACAACAGTTTCTGAGAACTGGTAGCAGAAGTATCCAACAGCTCGGGGTTACATTAAATATCATCTGGTAGTGGGGATTTACAATGTGCCAATTCCTGCTCCTTTTAGTGTGTAAATAGCCAGAAGCAAATTAAAGTCAGATGAAAAGATGAGCTCAGCGTACAGTGCATTTTAAGCCAAGTACACTTTAGTCAAACAATCATCTTTTTTTTCATTTATTTTTCTGTTTCCTTCATGAAACAAAAACGCAGAAATATAAAAATAGCAGTAAACCATGGTTCTATCTTTCACTAAGGCCACAGCTGATCTTTGATTAAATACTTTGCCCTTTGCCCTCCAATCCTTTGATTAATAAATACCCATCAATCAACAATTTCAAATCTTCTACTTACCTTGCACTAAATGCCATTTACAGAAGACAGTTCCAAACTCCTATCATAAACTAGCGCTGTTAATATACCTAGAAACATAGATAACATTGGTTATCGCCACATTATCACTGCAATGAAGCTTGGGCAATGTGCTGAACCGTAGTTAAGATTTAAACTACATGGAGTCCCCTTACCCCCGCATACTGCTGGCAAATGTCCAATCTATTGAAAACAAACTGGATGAACTTAAAGTTAGACTCACCTACCTTGGGAAAATGGTGCAGCTGTGTGCTCTATTTTAGAGTCATGGCCCATCTCTGCCTCACTGACTGGGCCATATTACCTCACTACACCAGGCGGACTCAAGGAGTCTCTGGGCAAGGATAGGGGCGGAGGGGTCTACTTCCTTATGAACGCTACATGGTGCTCAGACGTGGTGGTGCTGGTGAGACCCTGCTCCTTGGACCTGCAATGTCTTACGGTGAAGTGCCACTTTACTGCCTGCCATGCAAATTCACACTGTTCAATTCAAGTCCATCCATAAGTTTGCAGGTAATATTCATCTCGATTACAAAGATGACTGCTCCACTCTATCACTGTCCATGTCTCTCACATATCTCTTATAACAGGGAGCATTTAACGCAGTCCTAATCATCATGTGGCTAGGTCTTGGTCTTGAAGACATTTTCTACAAAGGTCCAGCTGACTGGTACATTGCATGGCAACAGTGACCACAAGTCCATCGGGAAGAGGTCAACAGGGAACATCCTGCAGGCACTGCAGGACAAGAACTCGATGGATCCTGTGATGTGGCTCCCTGAGCAGACTGCCCAGTTTGTCTGGTGAAATGCCTCCTCACCAGAACTCACCAACAAGCACCAAGACCTTGTCTCCCAGTCAGATGCCTCCTTTGTCACTGGAATCTTACTACCGACGCAGGCTGCCCTCGGCAGGGCTGCTAAGGAGAGGAGACGGTTGCCCACCTCTTCACAGAGTGTGAATATGCAACGAGGGTGTGGAGAATGATGCAAGGGTTCTTGTCATGGTTCATCCCCAACATGGTTCATCCCGAGGACTCTCTGTTTTACGGGTTGTTCCCAGGGACACGCTCAGAGAAGGGCATCAAGTGCTGCTGGAAGATCATCAACTCAATGAAAAACACTCTTTGATCTGCTCAAAACTTGTTGGTTTCTCTGCAGAGCGTGATGTCCGTCAGGGAATGTTGCCACCTGCAGGAGTACGTGCTGTGGGATGTACTGAAGTTTGTTACAGACAATGCCAAGGCTCTGTGGGAGAGGACACAGTCTAGGGTCCTTCTGCTGCTGAACATTGAGGGGCTGAGTCTGGTGGGAACACCCCTCAAATAAGGGAAGGGATAGCACCTCAGGAGGACACATACGTGGCAATGGTGTTTTGTTTAAAGACAGGTGAGAACATAGAAACATAGAAAATAGGTGCAGGAGTAGGCCATTCGGCCCCTTCGAGCCTGCACCACCATTCAATATGATCATGGCTGATCATCCAACTCAGTATCCTGTACCTGCCTTCTCTCCATACCCCCTGATCCCTTTAGCCACAAGGGCCACATCTAACTCCCTCTTAAATATAGCCAATGAACTGGCCTCAACTACATTCTGTGGCAGAGAATTCCAGAGATTCTGTGTGAAAAATGTGTTTCTCATCTCAGTCCTAAAAGATTTCCCCCTTATCCTTAAACTGTAACCCCTTGTTCTGGACTTCCCCAACATCGGGAACAATCTTCCTGCATCCAGCCTGTCTAACCCCTCAAGAATTTTGTACATTTCTATAAGATCCCCCCTCAATCTTCTAAATTCTAGTGAGTACAAGCCGAGTCTATCCAGTCTTTCTTCATATGTAAGTCCTGACATCCCAGGAATCAGTCTGGTGAACCTTCTCTGTACTCCCTCTATGGCACGAATGTCCTTCCTCAGATTAGGAGACCAAAACTGTACTCAATACTCCAGGTGTGGTCTCACCAAGACCCTGTACAACTGCAGTAGAACCTCCCTGCTCCTATACTCAAGTCCTTGTGCTATTGAACACTATTGAGTATGACACTATTGAATGTATAGACACTGAGAATGTGTGAAGAGTTTTGCACAGCATTTTGTTTTGTATATATTTTTTTATTCTGAACAAAGTTTATATTTGGAAAAAAAATGCCTAGGTCACAGCATTGGCTGCCATATTATTCCCCCCCCCCCCCCCAAATTGATTTAGTGCCACATTTTATTTTATTTGTTCCTGTTATAGTGTGTATTTTTATATCAAGGCTTATTTTGGCCACCATAGCTAATCCATCCTTCTGTTCCAATATGTTTCTTATTTCCCTTGCCTGGTTTTAATTAGTTTACAACATTTAGTTTTCCCTGTACTCGTCGCACCCTAATGCACAGATATTAACTATAACTTCATTCTCTTCATTTTTGTTTATTATCAAGATTTTCCTCGAGCCCCGTGAGTCCTGCCCTTGGCTTGATGTCCACATGGTTTCCTATTTATCCTTTCCATTAGCACCTTGTTCCCAGCCTCCCTCGAGCCAAATGTAGTTGTTCCCTCTCCCGACACCCGTGACGATTCC
Organism: Leucoraja erinaceus; assembly: GCF_028641065.1. Lineage (NCBI taxonomy): Eukaryota > Metazoa > Chordata > Chondrichthyes > Rajiformes > Rajidae > Leucoraja > Leucoraja erinaceus. The sequence continues at coordinate 50,683,795 of NC_073384.1, read as the reverse complement.
CCATGGGAGGGGACCACTCCATCCCCATCATTCCTTCAGCCACACGTTCACTGTAATCTCCACTTTGCACATGGCTCAAGGAATAAAGATCCTCACCCTGATGTCCCCGCTACCCGTTTGCAGTATTCCCCTCACTAATTGGTTTCCTTGTGGAAGCTCATCTCAGCTGAATTGTGAGAGGCCAGAGGATTATTGACAAAGGATGTCAGCCAGATAAGCCACACAAACCAAAGAGGTTAGTGTATCTCATTTTGGCTTTGATTAACGTTTTGCTTATTTGTACACCAAGGTACATTAATCTAAAAAGAACTGCCATTGGAACATAACACTACATGGTGCGGCATGGTGGAGCAGCGGTAGAGTTGCTGTCTTACAGTGCCAGAGAACTGGCTTCAATCCTGACCATGATGCTGTCTTTACGGCGTTTGTACGTTCTACCCATGATCTGGGTGGGTTTTGTTCGGGATCTCCTCCCGCACTCCAAAGACCAACAAGTTTGTAGGCTAATTGGCTTGGTAAAATTGTAAATTGTCCCTCGTGTGTGTAAAATAGTGTTAGTGTGCGGAGTTCACTGGTCGGCATGGATTCGATGGGCCGAAGGGCCTGTTTCCGCACTGCAGGGCCGGATTTAGATGAAGCGAGGCCTAAGCTATTTCACTTGAGGCCCCCCATCTCAATCCCCCACCCCCACGACTAGAGGACCATGACTACCCGACAGTGACAGTGTGACACTTTTAGATCCTACTGTATGTTGTCATTAAACAGTTGGTTTTAAAATACATATTGGATTCACAGCGGAGCGGGCGATGCCTTACCTGGATCGCCGTTTGAAGCTCTGGAGTGTTGGGCCTGCTGCTTCAACATCATGGAGCTGTGGTTCGCGGAGCTCCCAGCCTCGGGCTGCGCTGATTTTAATATTGCGGAGCCCTGGAAACCCTTTGCCGAGGGCCACCAGCGTGAATCTCCACCCAGCTCAGCCTGTGGACTTCGGGAGCCGCGATCTCCGGTAGGAAGTGGCCGATTCGGAAGTCCATGCCGCTGTGAATGTTCTCCCGTTCCGACGTCGGATGGTGACCCCCAAATTTCATTGTACCAATGGCCATGAGGGAGGTCCAATAGGAGGGGGTCCGTTGGAGACGGGAAAAGGGATCATCAATGGGGGCGAGGACTCCTTCCCATGGAAGAACGGTGTGAAGCGGAGGTGACGGAAGAGGAGCTCCAAATCACGGCGGGTGCGGAACTCATTGAGGTGGGGACGGAGGGGGACAAAGGTGAGACCTCTGCTGTGGACAGACCGTTTGGTATCTGAGAGGGGGATGTCAGGGGAGATGGTGAACACATGGCAGGGATGGGGGTTGGGGCTGGAGGAAGGCAGGTGAGTGGACTGAGGCCAAGGCGATGTCTGGTGGGGGGGTGGTGGGTGGTCAGGGGGTAGGGGGGTATGAGGACTGTAGTGTGGGTGGGGATGAGCTGGGGTCACATGGTTTGAGGGGAATGGGGAAGACCCAGTGGAACAGCCACTGGAATTACCAGGGTTGGGGGGACTAGCACTAGGACCCAGCACAGTCAAACCCAGGGGAGTTGGAGTCTGCAGCATGGAAACTTCAGGCCTGGTGCTGAGTCCAGGCTGCAGGTAAGGCGATGGTTACTGGCTGCTGAAGGGTGATGGAATGGCCAGGGTCAGCGGGCAAAGTGTAGGAGGTCCCGGTGGGCGGATGGTCGGTGGGGCGGCGAGGTTCGACGCGTCCGGTGAGGCAGCGAGATGAGTAGACCCCCTAAATCTCGAGGCCCTAAGCTTAAGCTTGTCTAGCTTATACGTAAATTCGGCCCTGCCGCACTGTATCTCTAAACTAAACTAAACTAAACTAAATTAATTTGCAAATGACGGTTCCAGTCTTAATTCCCGATCTTATTCTCCAAAAAAATAAAACATTTTAAAACTGACTTTCACTGATCAATGCGAGAATAAATAATTTTGACAACTAGATTGCCTCTTTCCTAAACCTGGTTGTCCCTAAGATTACTCCTTTTTTAAATAATGCAGAGACCTGCAGCAATTATAGTTGTCTACCCTCCTGCATTGTGAAACACTGCAAGAAGACAGAACTGGTTGATATTGAAGTGAGAATGTTAGTAAATGTGTCAAATAGGATAGTTATTTCTCTATTTTACACATTGATATTCTTTGGTAATTGCTTCCCTCCAGCCCTCAATCAGTTTTTTGGCATTCATGTTTTTTTTAAGTCTTTGGATTTCTGGTACTTGTTTTCTAATATTTATGTTTTAACTTTCAATTACCTGATATTTTATATTTTAATGTATTAGTTAGTTTGTTATTCCATGAAACAAACAAAAATCGTGCAATTTATATTTGGTTGCACTTGGAAAAGTATTACTGGGAAGTGATGCTGAGTTTTTCCACTGTTGACTATGTTTTATTGTGGAAGATGCTCATGGCCATAATTGGAACAACAATGATGAAAAAGAAAATACTATTCTGACAAAGGAAATTTATAAACATTCAGGGCAAAATAAATCCAGCAGATCCCAGAATGTGTTTGCATGTACCCTGTCTCATACCAAATTATATATTCCATATGGAAATCTGAAGAAAAATGCAGATGCCATGCATCCAAAATACAAACAGCAACCGCTGGAAATGCTCAGTAGGTTATGCTGCATCAATGAGAAGAGAGACAGAACTGGTGTTTTAGGCCGAATAAACCCTTTTCAGTGCTGAGAAGGAGAGAATAGAGCTCATTAAGATGTATGGGAGTGAGGAAGGGAGTATGCCACTGTCAGGGGAAAACCAGCGTGACCATAGGAATAAGCTTTGGACATTTATTCCTTTGTGAACTGCGGCAAAATACGGCGAGTGTGCATTTGTCGGCTGTGCAGAAGAATTTCACTGTGCTGTGCATACGTGACAATAAAGATCCATTGAAGCTGTTGACAAGGTTATCCAGTAAGGGCAGTTGGAAAATGAGAACACAGGGGAAAGAATGAAGGAGTGGAGGATGTAAAGCAGGAAGACATGCCTGGCAGGTCAGGCTGAACATGCCCTTCACTTTCAGAGAAAAAAAGGGAAAGAAAAGGGAAAACCAAAACAAACATGTTGAGCCAACATCATAGCTTATCAACAGATGTGGACAGAGGAAGCAAGTTCCTAAAGTTCCCAATGTGGTCTCCTGTATACTGGAGAAACCAAATACAGATTGGTCAATGGTCAATGGTTCTTTATTCTCACATGTACGGGCACGTTCTTTACTATCACATGTTCTTTATTATCACATGTACGTTTTTTTATGTATGCAGTTAAGTGAAGTATTGCCTTACCTAAGCACAATTCCTGGTTAGTACAAAAATGCATAGAAATAGTCCACTGACACTTGATTCAAGAACCGCCAGAATTTGGTTCTATTTTCAAAGTCCAGTCCAGTCCAGTGTGCTTGGCCCTCTGGAGCCGTGCCCGATCAGGGCGAGGCCACTGCAGGGCCTCCAGCCGTTACTTTGATCTGGATAGTCCAGCGAACTGTCATCCCTCTCCTTCCCCGACCACCTTTGTGCCTTTGGGGCGCCTCCTGCAACTGACCTTGAGGTGTGGAAGGTAAAGTTCCAATTCACTCTCTTACTGGCAGTTTCTCTCGTATCCACTGCCGCCGGCTCCCTCTATCCTCCCCTACCATATAATATAACCATATAACAATTACAGCACAGAAACAGGCCATCTCGGCCCTTCTAGTCTGTGCCGAACACTTATGCTCACCTAGTCCCATCTACCTGCACTCAGACCATAACCCTCCATTCCTTTCCCGTCCATATACCTATCCAATTTATTTTTAAATGATAAAATCGAATCTGCCTCCACCACTTCCACTGGGAGCACATTCCACACAGCTACCACGCTCTGAGTAAAGAAGTTCCCCTTCATGTTACCCCTAAACTTCTGTCCCTTAATTCTCAAGTCATGTAACCATATAACAATTACAGCACGGAAACAGGCTTTGCTGCTGGCCTATTCCTCCTGGCTGGCAGTGTGTTTGTACAAGCAGTTGTTATTCTTCAAAGTTGACTCAATTTGCAAAACAAAACTGCAGGATGTTCCAAGTGCTGAAGAAGATTTTCACAATTTACTGCCAGCTTTTCAAACGTTACCAAGTGTTCTCCTTGGCACACACCACGAGTGGAAGAATGAAGAGCAGAACATGTCTCCTCAGAAAGGCACAAAAGACCCACCCCACCCCAGGCACTCAGGGGACATCAAAGAGGGGGCAATGTTTCAGTCCTCTGGGTTTCACCTATCTGTGAGAGAGCGTGGGTTGCTCCAGGTGCTCCGGTTTCCTCCCACACTGCAAAGACGTGCAGGTTTGTAGGTTAATTGGCTTCGGTAAAATAGTAAATTGTCCCTAGTGTGTAGGATAGTGCTAGTGTACAGGGTGATCGCTGGTCAGCATGGGCTCAGTGGGCCGAGGGGCCTATTTCTGAGCTGTATCTCTAAAAGCTAAAGTCTAAAGAAAAATAATGTTTGGATGATTAACCTAAATGTAAAATTGTAGTTATTGTTCAATTTCCAATGACAATAAAAGGAAATGCACTAACCTGCTGGATGTTGTGATACCACATTTCTTTGTTCATAATTGGAATAAGCAACTGACCACATGAAGATAGACACAAAATGCTGGAGTAACTCCATGGGCCAGGCAGCTTCTCTGGAGAGATGGAATTGGTGTTGTGGTCGTTCTTCAGAATGATACCACTGACGGAGAAACAAGGCACAACAAATGCTGGTTTACAAAAAAATGACACAAAGTGCTGGAGTAACGCAACAGGTCAGGTACCATCACTCGAGAACATGGATAGGTTGGGACCCTTCTTCATATATGAAAAACTATTATGATTCTACTATGATTGGCCAAACCACAGCAAATACAGGGCAGCAACTCACCTCTAAAGAGGGTTGTGTAAAGGGAAGGTTGAACTGGATGCTCACGATAGTACAGAAGAAACAACCTTTGATACTGAAGAGCTGATAATAATTTATCAGGTTAAGGATTGGATGTTGTTTTTTAAGATTGTCAGGCTATATTTTCTTGTAACCCCAACAGCATCATTCATCGTTCTCTTGTATTATTGAGGAAGGGTGCTGCCTGCTACTCCCTAGACACCAGCCTCAGTTGTTCCCAGCAGAGTGAGGAAAAAAATCCCCACTTCCAACTCCATTCTGCTGAAAGTGAAGTCACAATTAATCCATGAACAAGCTGGTCCTGACAGGAGGTGTCAAACGACTGCAGCTTCAAAGCCTCACACATTTTTCAAGTGCTAATAGGGCCATTCAGCTGTAACTGCTTAATTCATGATTATTAAAGAAAGTAAAAATAATGATTTACTGGTCTTAATGAGTTCTGTGGTTTGAACAAACGGTGAGTCGTAAAATGAGATCTGTGGTCTGTTATCCTCCAGTCTTGAAATAGCATGATGATGACTAAACTTGCAACAAGATCAGTCTTGTTTGTTAAAGTTTGCTTAGGTTTGTTTTAATTTGTGAGTGTGGTTGAATTAGATCTGGTTTAGCATAATGCCAGTCAGGGATAGACAAACCATCAACCCTGTTTCTACAGGTTGCATAATAATCTCTGCTTCAAGTAAAAGTTCTTTAATGTGGGCACTTCAATCACACCAGTGATGTGGCTATGTTAAGAGAGTCTACAATTTAACTTTTAGAAACATTCATAATACACAAGAGACTCTGAGAGGAGCACGTAATTTTTAAAACAATTTTCTTGGTGTGAATGGAAAATATGGGTAAGATAGTCACAAGGTTTTACTTTATTTGACCTGTCCAGACAGAAAAATGGTTTCCACTGCATGTTAGAGTTGAGAAATGTTGATATCAGATGCCTTTACCAACAATTCCCTTTGGATATATTGCTGAAGATGTCCCTATCAATCTCTAACTCTTTCTAGTCAAACTGATCATCTGTTCTAACATCAAACTATTTATGTACTCAAATAAAATTGAAGGGTTGTCTTGATCTGTTGATGGGTTGTTTTTGCATAAGCAGCTTGTGTCTGTTTGTGAGAGGTCAAGTACAAATTCTAGAAACTCCAGGACAAGCCTGAGGATTTGGAAAGTCCATCTGTATGATGCTCAAGAACAATTGCAGGAAAGTCTGCTTCTCCAAGTCTCCAATGGCCCCGGGAATGGATAATGGGAGGTCTCAGAATAGTTTTGGTTAGTTCCTTTAAACGCGAGTCTGATCCAATTTGACAGGTCATGATTCTGCTAATTAAAGGATCTCAGCATCATCAGATTGATCCCATACAGTGAGGATCAAACTATTACCTGGCCACACTGAAGTTTCTCTGCTGATGAAGAATTGATGATTCAAGGCCGTTTTATTACCGGGAAGAAAAATCCCCATAGAACAATGTACATGAATCAGGCTTATATCTGTCCCAATTATAACGCCAGCCAGGCAATTGGAAAATGACACATGGACCCTTCAACGGTTTACAGTGAGGACACACCAAAAGGGTTGTAGTTTGCCACCAAACTTTCCTATTTAATAAATATGACCACATGTTTGTGGCCTTTGTCAATCTCTGTCTGATTTGGAAATCTTCCATATTGTAACGTTGGAGATTTATATTTCAGGCCCTTTTGTGCAATGTGCAATTTTGCCTTTGTCTCATATTTTGAGCTTGTTTTCTTCCATTGAAAAGAACAAAGATTGCTCCTTTCTAGGGAGCTGGCTATCCCCACTACCAGTGTTCTCTTGGAGTCTTTATTCATTCCCATGGATTGGGCTGTCCCTATATCTTAATATGAAGTACTTTGACTTTTACATGCTGTAAAATTAATTCAGTTCTTTGCTAATGTAACATTCTATTTGATTTTTTCTATGGCCATTTTTATAGATTTAACAGGGTTAAATCAGACTTCAGATGCAGCCTGTGTGAAGTTTGCAAGTTTTCCTTGAGACAGTGTTGGGTTTCCTCCGGGTGCTCCGTTTTTCCCACATCTCAAGGACATGTGGGTTTGTAGGTTAAATGCCCCTGTAACTATTGCCTCGAGTTTGTTGGGAGTGGATCAGAAAACTGGTGTGAATGGGTGACCAATGGTGGGTATAGACTCGGTGGGAAGAAGGGCCTGTTTTCATGCTGTATTTCTAAACTAAACCTGTGTCACCAGAAGCATTAATTAGTAACAGTAGTTTATCTAAAAATTGCTTCATGCACAGCCAGCAGTTTCTGATTCCTTGGTTTTAATGGATGAAAAACTGTATCCAAGATTCTCTATCCTGTGGGAATATAGGTCCTCCAAGTTTTTTTTAATAGTTCTGTTTAGATTTCAAGTTTCTATATGTTCATATTATGAGATATAATCTATATCTTCTGGGCAAAAATTCCAGCTGTTTCAAGTCAGATTCTAAACAAAGTATCTCCTCTTTGTGCTTGTTCCCCTCTGTACATTGGCTTGCTTCCCATTTTATGACTTACTGTCTCGTTAGACTGCTTTGTTTCTCTGATTGCCTGTTTGTCTTATCTTAAAGGCAGCATTAAAGATGCCAGATCCTATGGATGAATTTAAGATAGTGAAAAGCTTCACATTTCAACTTCCAGCTGAACACGATGTGCAGTCCTGTGTTCCTCTTGGTTACCGGCCAAAGTTTCACATCAGATTCAGGACACGTTTGAATATGCTTCCATAAAAGAAAAAAATATTTCTGTGATTCTGTCAGTCCTCACATGTTATGGCTCCAAGCCTGAGGTGAAATCACCACCATTTCTAAACAATGTTCTTCATATTTTCTTCGTACTGTTTATGGCACGATTGTACAGTGATAATGTGCCCACATAAATACCACAGCGGGACATTGATAGTTTGGCTTATTTTCACTTCTGTGGCATACCCTTATGATTTACATGATTTAAAATAGTCATTGCAATATTATATCATGTATAAAATATATTAGTACATGTATTCTTTAAACAAATCATCCACCGCTTAGTGCATGCATTCTTTAACCAAATCTTACCCCAGATGGCCGTGGAGGCTGTCAATGGATATTTTTAAGGCAAAGATTGATAGATTATTGATTAGTAAGGGTGTCAGGTGTTATGGGGAGGCATGGAATGGGGTTGAGATGGAAAGATAGATCAGCCACGATTGAATGGGGGAGTAAACTTGATGGGCCGAATGGCCTAATTCTGCTCCTGTAACTTCTGAACATATGAACTAGTTGCTTTCCCAGTGACTCAGCAGATTAACTGATAAATTAATCAGTTTTCTTTATTGATACCAAGCTTGACAGATCAGAAAGTTCTCATGCTCAATCCTCTCTTGATGCTGTGTTATCTGGTCTGATCGAGTCTGGTGGTGATTGGACTCTAAGTAGCCTTCAGGCTAATAAATGAGAATATTTGTGCTGCTAACCTCTATCGAATGGCTCTGAAGTATGTTGAGAGTCATGGATATGAATAAATTTGCCAATAAGGGCAAATTGATTGAAAGACACAGCACAGAAACAGGCCATACCAAGTCCATGCCGACCACCAACCATCCGTTCACACTAGTTCTATATTATTCCCAGTTTCTCAACCATTCCCTGCAGTGGCAATTTACACTGGCCAATGAAATCTACAATCCTGAGTGTCTTTGGGATGTGGGAGGAACCAGCGAAAGCCTACGTGGTCTCAGGGGTAACATGCAAACTCCACACAGACAGTACCCGAGGTCAGGATAGAACCCATATCTCTGGCGCTCTGAGGCAGCAGATCTACCAGCTGCGCCACTGTTCCACCCAAGAGAGTAGAAGAGTGTTGGGAATGTTGCAACTGAGAAAGAATGGGAAGTGGGAAGTGGGAAGTGATTCTTCAAAAGAGCCATAGGCTCTCGGTAGGGCCGAATGGCCTACTCCTGCACCTAATTTCTATGTTTCTATGTGTGCTGCTAGGAGAACAGTGTCCCTGTGGCTGCCTCATGTTGTAAACCATTGGCTCAGGGGTTAATTCAGGTGTTTCATTGACCAGAGCTATGGAGCTAGTCTTCCCCAGGTGTTGTGCCAAGTTACAGAAATTCATTGATAAGAGGTCTTGTGTAGCTACATTTTACCAATGTCTACATGTGCAGAGCTATCAATTGCTTTTACAATCTGCGTCAATGTGGTTGTCATCTGTCGTAAGGGAATTTTCCCTCTAAATATTTTTTTTCCTGGATATTCTTCAATCTCCAGCCTTCTTTGTCAGTGCACAAGTATTGCGGGACATAGTCCCATTGGCACTTCTGGTTGTTGTGAAGATATGGACAGATGATTTTTCAAAATGCTTCCTCCCTCTTTTTCTGCCCTGTCAGTGCGGCTGCTGTGTGTTTAAATCTGAAGTGGAAGAACTGTGAGTGACAAATGAAGACAGCCATTGAAAGGTTGCAGAATGAAGATGCATTTAGTCTTGTGACAACTTTGCATTTTTCATGTGCGCTAGATTTTGTCAGATGATATTTAGTTTGAAAATATTTCACGCACACAACAAATAACTGCTACCGTTTTACCACGTCTGAAGGTCAACTGATAAGTACTGCTAGAGTAGTTACATTCATATCCTTCTGTAATTGCAAGGAATTGTAAATGCTGCTTTATACCAAAGAAAGACAGAAAATACTGGAGTAACTTAGTAGTTCAGGCAGCATCGCTGGAGAACATGGTTAGGCAACGTTTTGGGTCAGAACCATTCTCCCCAGTCCGGCTTACACAAAAGTCCACAAAATGCAGTAGTAAGAAGTGCCCCGACCCAAAAGTTTACTTTTCCATGTTATCAATGAAGAGTTACTGCAGCATTTTGTGTCTTTCTTCATATACCTCTGTTTTGGGTAAAAATGCCTTGCCACTGGACTCAAAGTGTTTACAATAAAATTTGCCTGAGATGATGTATGGTCATAGTATTATTCATTATTTCCTCCTTATTTATTGACTGTTTAAAGGTCTGGTAATGTTCCCTGTGAATTGTTTAAGAACTTGCTGCCAACTCTATGCCCTGTAACTTTCCAGGCCACGCCACAATAAATTGAATGGTGTTGCACTCTATGTCAAATAGCCTTCTACTTCTGCTCTTCTGTAAACTTCCAAGATTAATGAGCTTGGCCTGTGACTGCTTTGCCTCCCTAATTTGATTTATAAAGAACAGCAGTTCAGGGTAGAGATTTGTCACGTTACTATCAGCTCCAAGGCGACTGCTTCAGTATGCATGATAAAAGCAACAGCTGAGTGAAATACTGACAAAGAACTGGTTGTGGATTCTGCACCATTTATAAATAACGGGAAAGTAGCAATTTTCAATTAAACTAGTACATCTTAATCCATTAAAATAACCCAAAGCTGTTGGAAATTTAGACGATATTATGTTTTAAGATCAAAATCACACCAGAGGCACATTCCATTACATTCAGTTGTGTGGCCAAAACAGTTTCCTTGCATTTTCATATTTGTGCAGAGTAACATATTCTCCACACTGCAGGCAAGGGAAGAGGCCACTCAGGCAGGTGATATTAGGAAGGAACTGCAGACGCTGGTTTATATCAAAGATGTGTGATGCATGGTTTGGGAACAGCTCCATCCCAGACCGCAAGAAATTGTGGACACAGCCCAGATCATCAACCTCCCTCCATTGAGTCCATTTAGATTTCACGCTGCCTCAGCAAGACCACCAGCATAATCAAGGATAGTCTCACCCCGGTCATTCCCTCTTCTCCCTTCTCCCATCAGGCAAATTTATTATTCTTAAAGTCACATACACTGAAGTTCACCGATCTGGTTAAATTTAAGACTGCGCAAATCATGTACAAAGCAAGAAATAATTTACTTCCAAGAAAAAAACAAAAACTGTTTATGGAAAGACAGGGTGGGTATAATTTGAGAGGGGAAAATAATTTAAAAAAACTCAATGTCAGAACATTTCTTAAAAGTATGTGCATAGCAATCTGTGGTGTGAATTTGTGGAATAGTCTGGAACAGGAGATAAAACTTAGCACAAACATAATTCAGTTTAAAAAGATGTACAAAAACACTTTTTTAAAAAGGATATTGGGATGAGGATAGGTGATTGTGTGGGATATTTGTTATACTGATTGTATTGGGAAGGGTGATTATAGGGTGATGGGTTGTATATATGAATAAGATACTGTATAGTATATGAGTGTTTTTTCTTTTCTTTTTTTCTCTCTTTGTATGGCTTTGTAAATATTTGATTAGTGTATAAATGTAAATAATTTGGTGTACATATAGCTGCTGGTATACAGATGGAGTACATATAGCTGCTAAATTTGTATAAGATAATTATAAGCAGTTGAATAATGGGTGGGAATTAATAAGCTTTGGCTTCTTCCTGCTCCTTTTCGGACATACGATTTCATTTATTTATAGATATTGTTTATGACACTATAAATATTCTCGTTTTATTTTTTGTATGCTGTTTCACACTTGCTTTTATTCTTTTATTCTGTTCGAAATAAAGAATAAAATAAATAAATAAATAAATAAATAAGAGGTATAGAAGTGTGAAACAACACACCTCCAAATTCAAGGGACAGTCCTGAGAGCAGTCCTGAGCTACTATCTACCTCACTGGAGACCCTCAGACTATCTTTAATCAGGCTTTACTGTACTTTATCTTGCACTAAACATTATTCCCTTTATCATGCATCTGTACTGTGGATGGCTCGATTGTAATCATGTATAGTCTTTCCGCTGACTGGTTAGCACACAACAAAAAGCTTTTCACTGTAACTCGGTACACGTGACAATAAACTAAACTAAACTAAACTAAACTATTGTTCTGTAGAAGGTAGACAAAAATGCTGGAGAAACTCATCGGGTGAGGCAGCATCTATGGAGCGAAGGAATGGCTGATGTTTTGGGTCGAGATCCTTCTGTGTTACTCCAGTACTTTGTGCTTTGCTCCAGATACAGTATATGCTTCATTTGAAACATTTTTCATATATTTCTAAAAGGGGGACATGATGGCACAGCTAGGTGGACCTGCTACTTCACAGCACCAGATAAAGCAAAATCAGGGTTCGATCCTGAACTCAGGCGCTGTCTGTGTGGAATTTGTACGTTCTCCCTGTGACCTCAGGGATTTCATCCGGGTCCTCTTTCCTCCCATGTCCCAAAGATGTGCGGGTTTGCAGGTTAATTGGCCTCTGTAAATTGCCCACAGTGGATGTGAAAGTGGGATAACATAGATCTTGCGTGAACGGGTGATTGATGGTCAACTTGGGTTCGATGGGCTGATGGGGTGTTTCAATGCTGTATCTCTTAACTAGATCCAAGTTGCCATTCTAACAATACATTCAACGCCATTCCGCACCAGTTGTTACTCTTGAAACAATATATGTACAGCTGACAGATTAGACAGGCAGTGTGTTGAATAGTCTTATTTTAGAGTGGAGTCGGATAAACACCTATTTGAGATACAATTAATGGGTCTAGGCATTAAATGCAGATGCAGATGATGAAATAATCTGGAAGTTCAGAAGCAGAATATCCTTTGAAAGCTGCAGGCTAGTAGTTATCATGTAGGGACAGATGTGAGCAAGAAACTTTACTGCACCCTAGTGAGTATGAGAATAAAGTATTCGGAATCTGAATCAGATGTATATTCTTGAGTGTAGCTTGATTACCCTGGGGAATTGCTGCAGCACTGATGCAGAGCAGTTCTGCAACTTCTGAAAGAAAGGTTTTGTGGGATTAAATGACATTTTGTCACTTATTTTTTTTAATGTTTGTTCATATGACAGCCAGCTTGATGCCTCAGTTTTGCACAAAAATTGTTTTAACTAAACTGGGGAGGGGGGCAATCAGCCTTTTCCTGCCGGCGTCTAGAATTACTGGTATCACCGGTAGAACGCACGGAAGGCAGCTCAGTTCACCTCCCTGCCCGCACTCGTATTTTGGATGTCCAGATGGGAAAGCTGAAAGAGATGAGGCAAAAACATTTGTGATAGTCAAGAGAGGGAAGAGTGTTTTATTGTCATAGGTCCTGAAACGGAACCATGAAATTCTTACTTGCAGCAGCACAACAGGTATGTGAACATAGTACTCAGTAAACACCATAATAAACACCAAAAATTGTTCCATAATACAAAAACAAAAATACAACTATGCCAGACTTACTTTCAACCTTCTCATTGTTTCTGCCACTGTGCTTGCGTATTTGGAGTACTATAGGGGGGAAATTCATAAGGCATGGCTGTATGTTTTCTGTACGTCAGATAGAAGAAGTAATGTGTGTGGGAGAGAGAGATAGAGAGAGAGAGATAGATAAAGAACTTGCTATCATTAGCACCTCATAACATTTCTCAGACTTGCTCAGAAATACGTCATAACCAATAAATATAACTTAAAATGCATTTACTCTGCACAGATACATCCAGTATCTGAACACACATAATGCAATCCCACAAGCAGTAATGAAGGAACTTATCAATTACATTTCTTTGAAAATTCCAGTTCTCGATTTTAGGATGTTACATGGCGCTGCAAACATGGCTACTCTTGTGTACTGCTTCAGTGTAATCTACTATTCTTACACTCTTGCGCTTAAGCGTTATTGTGCTGACACATAGTAAGGTTTTTACTGAATTGTATGCAAAATAATTTCACTGCTCCTAGGTATTGATGACAATAAAGTACTATTAATTAAGTAGAATATAAGGTTTGCCAATTCACCTGCAAAAACACGTGTTCTCAAATCCTAACCCATTAAAAAGATAATGCAATTTTTGCATTCTTACACCAATGTATTGGCTAAGAATACATGCTCAGATTGTGGATTAAATGTTGAATTCACAATAATTTTACCAAGAGAAAAAACGCTTGGAAAATGAGCTAGGGGGTGATTGCAGATTTTTATCTGGTAATCTGAACAACATGATATCCCCGTCCTGTAAAATATTTTGCTCAGATGTGATTATTTCTGGAGAATCTTTCAATTATTTGACTGAATCTCCTTACTCCCTTGATTTATCTTGGACATAACCTTGGCAGCACTGAGAAGTGCTCCGGCCTCCAACTGGAACGACCTTGGGCTCCAGTCACGGAGCTGCGGACTTACCCACCATCGTGGAGCTGGCCGAGTTCGGAGCGGGAGGGAGCTGTGGTGGCGAGCTGCTGCGACCCAACCCTGGAGATTCGGGGGCTCCAGCCGCCGGTCTGGTGGATGGTGACACCGGGAGCCCGCGGGTCCCTGCTTGGAGACCGCTTTTCGGGGCTTCCGCAATGGCGACTTCTCCTGCCCGAGTTGCGGGGTTGAGGACAACCTGGAGTGGGGCCTTACATCGCCCAGCGCGGCTTTACAATTGCCGCGGGACTTATTTACCATCGCCCGCCGGGGGCTTTGACTCTGACATCGGGAGGAGAATGAGGAGTGCAGGGGAGAGATAAGACTTTGCCTTCCATCACAGTGAGGAGATTCACTGTGATGGGTGCCGTGTAAATTGTGTTGTGTCTTGGTTCTTCTTCTTGTTTGTATGATTGCAGAAACCAAATTTTGTTTGAACCTCTGGGTTCAAATGACAACAAATAAATTGTATTGTATTGTAAGTGAAAGTGTGATATAACTGGTGGCTCTTGACTCTTAACAGTGTATCCCTGTTGCGCCAGCTCAGAGTGTAATTTATGACTAACTTTCCTAAATAATTGGAAACATTCAATTGGATTTACATATCAACTAATAGGAATAATTGCATATTTTCATCAGCAGGAAAAGGGGACTATCTTGGATGGGCATCCTGGTCTGCATGGACCAACGGCCTGTCCCCTGAGCTGGTATGCATGGATTACTGTAAAAAGGTATTTTTGTGGGTTTTTTTTGTGTGATGTTATGTGGGGGAAGAGGGCACGGCTCAGGGGATACCGTCCTTCAGCGGCTTCCTGGTAGCAGGACGAGGAAATATTCGGCGTCGCGTTCCTTCCCCCCCACCCGCCCCACCACCACAGAGTTGGGCTGAACGGCCTGTCCCTGCACTGTATGCGTCTGTGAGCCTCAGGAAACAAATTGTAAACAAGGAGTGTGATGATGATTCTGAAAAGAAAATCAAAACAAAAATTTGCAGATGCTGTATTTTGCTTTTGAAGTCAAAGATTCTATGTCAGAACTGTTTTGTACAGGTATGATTGTACATAAATATAGTAAAACTTTAAAGAATTGTATGAAAAACATAGAATTTCACTGTATTCACTGTATAGCAAAGAGTGACAATAATGTATCATTGACTTTTAAAATACATCTGGGCAGGTATATGAAGAGTTTAGAGGACTGTTGGCCAAATGCGGGCAAATAGGATCACACCGTGGTTGGCATGGACAAGGTGGGCCAAATGGCCTGTTTACATGCTAGCACTCTCTGAGTTGATGATACAAACTGAACATAGTCGCTACCATGCTGAGCAACTTTATTGGAGATCTATTTTTGTTGTGGGTCTGGCAAACCGTAATTGGTTCTGTATTTAAATGTTATGGGTATGGGATCTGATGTGCAGTTTCACCATCTTCTTCAATAATAAGTCTCACCCTAAACCTAAGCCTAAAGAAGCAGGGCAGAAGCAAGGGCAATGTACAGGCATTAGCTGACTGAAGATGAATCCGTAATCTGCCGACAGCAGATCTCCCTGGTAACAAAAAAAATCTGACATTCGGGTAATGGAGCACATCAGAAACACTTTCACATGACTGAAGACAATGAACAGTGCATGGTAGGGGTAATTTTACAGTTAAAACCAAACGCATTTTAAATGTACCGAGGGTCTGCTTGAAGCCTTCAGATCTGAGCGTATAGACAATCACAGTTCAATCCTTAAGTGGTCGAGGACGGATGAGTTTGAAAGAAACCACGCAGGAACCTCTACACCCCTCTGTGAACTCTGCTCACAGCCTTTCTTCTACACGCTGACTGAAACCATCTTTTCCTTTTAACCCCGAGAAGCTTTTTGATATGAAGCATCAATAGCTGGACATGTGATCCAGATGCCTTACAGTTTGAAATCCCTACAGTAATCCCACAGGACAATTGAGCCTACTTGACCCAGTCAGGGTCCCTTATTGTGAAGCCTGAATTGCAAATGAGGCTAACTGGTGCAACATTATATAAAAAAGGTTTGTTGAATGGCCTGGAAGGGGGTTTTTGTCTTGGCTGGATGAGCAGGGGTGCTGTGATAAAAGCAAAGGCATTTCACAGTAATTACTGCCAACTTTCTCACTTTTATGTGTGAAGCTAGACAGAATGGTTAATAAGACTAATTAGGGTTTATCAGATGCAAGATAATAAGCTTCAGCTAATAAAACCCTTTGCTCTGTCCATTTTTCCAGGGGCTTTCTATTGACATTTGCTAAAAAGACCAGCAGGAGGAAAGTCATTAGAATGGCCAGAAACCATTGCACTGTTGGTTGCTGCTAATGCAATGTCATTAAGTGAGCAAGTGACCTTTGCTGACCCTATCGGAAAATAATTAAATATTCTTACAGTCTGAACATTCCAGGCTCAGAGTGCTTGAAGTGGTTACTTCTGGATGAATACTTCCCTCTGAAGTATATTGCGTATGTGAGGCGGCAGAGAGGCACAGCAGGTAGTGCTGCTTTCTCACAGCTCCAACATAGGCTGGGTTTGATGCTGATCTCTGGTGTAGTTTGTGTGGAGTTTCAACATTGTTCTGGTGGCGTTTACCCAGGGTGACAGAGAACAGAGTACTCTGGCTTCCTTGCACATCCTAACAGCATACTTAGAGAAACCAATGTTCATACCACAGGAGATAGACACAAAATGCTGGAGTAACTCAGCGGGACAGGCAGCATCTCTGGATAGAAGGAATGGTGACATTTTGAATCGAGACTCTTCTTCAGATCTCGGGGATTCTTCAGACTGCTGGGTTGTAAGCTGCCCAAGCAATCTTCCACAGCCAACAATGGGTCAGAGATAGATACAAAGTGCTGGAGTAACACAGCGGGTCAGGCAGCATCACTGGAGAGAAAGGATTGGTGATAAATATCTCCAGAGATGCTGCCTGACCCGCTGAGTTACTCCAGCACTTTGTGTCCATTTTCGGTATCAACTAGCACCTGCAGTTCCTTCCTACACTAACAGTGTGCTTGCTGGTAAGTTAATTGTCTGCTGTAAGCTGGCTCAGGGACAGGTGGGTGGTAGGAGAACAGACGGTAGTTAATGCAAATGGGAGAGAGGAGGTCAAAGTGAAATAAGTGGAGTAATGGGATTGATGAGACTGCTCTGAAAGGGCCTCCTTTGAGGCAGTATGGGAAATGTGCACTTACTACTGACAAAGTGCTAGAGTAACTGAGCGGGTCAGACAGCATCTCTGGGAACGTGGATAGGTGACATTGCGAGTTGCCACACTTTGCGAAACGTCACCATGTTCTCCAATTATGCTGCCTGACTCACTGTGTTAGACACAACTCTTTGAGTCTGAAGCGGAATCTGAATTCTGTACAATAGAGGTAAATACATTTCTGGTCAATCCTAATTACTTCCCTTAATATAGGGAAGGCTATAAGGCTATAAGACTGCTAAACGGACTTTGCCCCCTGCCAAGTATCGCGCACAAACCCCCAACCTGGACACACTGCAGCAGAGCCACTGTTGTGCCGCTGCCGGTCGGAACGCCTGTTGAATGTTTAGTAGAGTGTTAAATTTGTTCATGATACATGTATTTTTTTATTTCTATTTATTTTTCATGCACACTGAATGGACACTGGTTGAGAAACGTTTTTTTGTTTCCTCTGGGTATGCGAATACTCAGGAAATGACAATAAAGATATACAATACAATAAAGTACTATTAAAAAAAATGGCAAAATTACCTGGAGAGTTGTGAGAAGAAAATATATTATTTTAAGAAGCAAGTTATAATCTGGAAATCAATTCCTTAAAGGTAAAAGATTGGCAAATAATGTCTGACGAACAGAAAGTGCAAGTTAAATATTAAACATTTAAATTGCTGGATGACACAGAGGATATATATTAACAAATGTGAGCAAGCAGGTGGTCATGATTTTCCATTCATTAAAATAGTGACATTTTATCCCAAATGAAATAATGATGTAATTTGGGATTTAGCCATTTGGGATCTGCGTAATGCACAAATATTGAATAATTTAAGAAATTATGACAATTCAAATGCATAAATATGGTTGAATCACAATATTTCTTGATGTTTTATGTGAAGCCGGTGGAAAATGAATCATTCAGAGCTTGTGAAAGGGAGTTGATTAGCTTGAGGAAAGATAATGTTTCAGGGCTACAGATAAAGATCAAGGCCATCAGCATTATCAAGAAGTCTCACTTATGTGACAATAAACAAAACAAAACTAAACTAAACTAAACTAAACTAAACTAAACTAAATAGTTTGCTTCATGAGGAAGCAGCAAGGATTCAATGAGTGGAATGGCCTCCGGTTTTGTAATGACTATCAATATTTTCTGTGACTCATTTGGAAAATTGACCCTTTCTTCTGTCATTGCCAGACATGGATGTGTTTCATTCAACTTCATATTTTAATGCCTTTTTTTTCATTTAACTACTTCAGACAATATTTTCAGTTTGACTTCCAATCCAAGGGCATCTGCAATTGTACTGAATTGTGATAAAAAAAAATGCAGCAGTTTACATCATCCATCTCTTCAAATTAAATCAGTGATAACTATTTTGTTTTCCCGTCAAAGCTTTCTCTTGTAGTCGGTACACAGATGGTGGCCGAGGGTATATGATCTTTTTATTCCGCTCTTGCTAATGCATTTGCCACTTGGCAAAAAATTCCATTCGAGCTGAGGTACAAACAACTAACTTCTTCCACTTCAGTTCATGAAGTCTGCCTGGTTTTGTCATAACAAGTCTGCTCTCTGTAGCTTCAACTGCCAAAGATCTTTTTTCATTCTGACTGCTGGAATAAACATCTCCACATTCTCACAAGACACAAAATGCACCAGCTTCTGGAGGTTAAAAAGTCTTGACTGGATGTGACTCCTCCAGTGTGGCTCTGCGTTGAATCAGTGTTACAAACAATGTCCAAATATTTATTCTATGTAGAGAAAAAATGGCTGTAATTGATTCCTGCCTCAAGGAGTGGTACACCAAAGTACAGGCAAACAAGTAGCCATTGTAGTATGTTGACTAATCACCAGGATCCTTTCAGCTAACAGAGCGATACAAAGACTATGCAAATAAAAATGGGACCTCTTCCACCTGATCTCGCAAAATTTGTGAAAAATCACACAAAGCACCATTTTAACAGAAGCGTTTTTGCTGCTGTAGTATAAACTAGCACTGTTTAAGCAACATAGCAAATACATTTCGCAATACTGCGTATTATGTACCCTTTCTGTAGCTGTCATTGTAGCAATGTTACAAAATGTTGAGATTTTTAAAATCAAGTCTGCAATTTATCCCATCAGATAAAGCATAAAAAGAAGTTTAATTTGACACCTAATTCACTTTCATATCTTTAGTATTAAAATATTTATGGCCATTTTCATACTCGGAAATTAGCATTGCTTTTCCATTGACTTAACTCAATAGCTGTGATCGAGGATAGTCAAAAGCCCATAATATTCTTAAAAATTAAGAGAACTGAAAGAAATTTTCAGTTATTATAGATTGAAGCATTCTGAAACAAATATGAAACAATCTTACTTAGATGACTTGAAATTAAAACATATAATTAGTTAGTTACCTAATTGTAGCTAATTACAAAATTCAATTACTAGATCTAAACATCTATCAATTTCTTAAGAATAGATTAACTTTTTAAATAGCCTAAGTGTCCAAATAACATTCACACAAGAATTCACAATATAACATAATTTTTAAATCTCATTGTCATGGATTTATAGGCCAAATGAAGGGAATTTAAGGTTTAATACCTGTAAATTAATGGCCATTTAAATCATCTTGCGAGTGGGTTTTTCTGGAACGCGATCATTTGGAACGTTGCGGTTGCTATGAATTTAAACCCCCATATCGGCAGGAAAAATACTGCCGGTTCGTTTGGGGAAATAATTACCGTTTCGCAACGTAAAATGTGAATTAAAGGCATCTTAAGGCGCACTTTTATGCTTAAAATAAATGGCTTTCCTTTACCTGTCCCATACGTGAAATCCGTCCCCGTTGTCGGTGTTGACGGCTTTAGAAGCTGATTTTAAAATTACTCCAACGCTGAACTTGTCGGGCGATTTAAAAAAAAATACACAGAACGGCTATCGGAACAATTCTTCAGCAAAATCTTGCACTCCAACAAAATATAATCCAGGACAAGGTAGGAGAAAAACACGTTTTAACCCCCCCCCCCCGAAGACGCCAAAATCGCGCACATGGCCAGTGGCAGAACTGCAGCGCCACTGAAGGTAAGTATTGTAACATACCTATGTCATTGCCCTCCTTTGGCTTAGCACTGGTGGCAACACCTTTACTGGCCTTATTCTGAAGATTCCTCACCAACTTCCTCGGGCAATTTTTAAAAACCTTGTAAAACCCCAATTTATCAAACAAATTGAAAACGCGCACCACCAGACTCAGGAACAGCTTCTTCAGCTTCTTCTGAAGGTTAACACAAAGTGCTGGGGTAACTCAGCGGGTCAGGCAGCATCTCTAGAGAAAAAGAATGGATGACATTTCAGGTTGGAACCTTTCTCGCAGACCCTCTGAGGGAAAATCTTCTTCCTCTCTGTTATTAGGTAAGTTATAAGTTCCATACACTGGTTTTCTCTCTAATGCTCCTTTTGATATTTTGTAAGCTAAATAAATGCATATTATTACACTAAATAGTGTGTTTTTAAGAGCATGTTCAATGGTTCTTTATTATCATATGTAGAGATGAACAGTGAAATGATTTTACTTCATACTGTTCAGTAAAGTATTGCCATACCTAAGCACAATCCTCAATTAGTACTAAGTTCATAGAAATAGTTCACTGAGACCGCATGTGAGTCACCACGTTTTGGGACCATTTTCAAAGTCCATTCCAATCCATGCGCTTGGTCTTCTGGAGCGGTGCACAATTCCAGGTGAGCACCAGGCTTCTGCAGGGCCTCCAGTCGTTCCCTCCATCCTGGTTGTCCAGCGAATTGTCATCTCTCTCCTTGCCCAGCCATCTTCAGCCTTTGTGGCCCAGGGATAACCTTGAGAGCGTGGAAGGTAAGACCACAGTTCTCTTTCTTACCGGCCGTTGGTCTTGTGTCTGCCGGCTCCGTCCATCATCCTCTCTGGTCCTCGGAGGAACGAGCAGGGTGTGACTCGGAGGCTCCAACTTGACAGGCCATGCCCATCGATCCTTCCTCCTGGCCGCGGGATATAAACATAATGCAACTGCTGGCATTTATGCCCTGAACTAAGAAAGCAATTAAATGCCAATCGCAATCTAGACCCAAGTTGGTGCATCTGAATTCAGCAAAAGGGCAGCCTAGGTAGGAATAGTAGGTTCTACTATGAACGATGATTATGAACCAGGTGGGTTTTAATGACAATTCAGTGCTTACCATGCCCAAAATTACTATATTTTAAAAAAGTTCAAAATTCCTTAATTCCTTGGATTTAAACCTCCCCGCTGTCATAGTAAGATTTAAACTCATGTCTACAAATGATGTATTCAAGAGAGTTAAATAGCTATATCTTAGGACAAACAGAATCAAGAGATATGGGGGAAAGCAGGAACGGGGTACTGATTTTGGATGCTCTGCCATGATCGTATTGAATGACAGTGCTGGCTCGAAGGGCCGAATGGCCTACTCCTGCACCTATTTTCTATGTTTCTAAGAGCGGTCCTCAGCTCTAGTTGCTAATCCATTCATTTAACACACACTCTTCAGATGATGGATTTTTGTTTTAAATTTATTATGTTTGGCTGCATCCAGTCGTTGGGTTTTGATGCAGAATCTTTGAGTTGCAGTGTCAGATAGGCACACAACATTCTTTTGTGCATGTGTGTCTCAGTTCAGTTTAGTTTAGTTTAGAGATTCAGGATGGAAACAGGCCCTACGGCCTACAATCATCCAAACAAGAGCAGCAAATAAAGCATCTTTGAACCATTGACTAGTTCTATCCTACACACTAGGGACATTTTACAGAAGCTAATTAACCTACAAACCTGCACCTCTTTGGAGTATGGGAGGAAACCAGAGCACCCGGAGAAAACCCACGCAGTCACAGGGAGAAAGTACAAATTACAGAAAGTACAGCACCCATAGTCAGGATCGAACACGGTACTCCGCTGCTTTAAGGCAGCAGCTCTACCGCTGCACCACTGTGCCACACACTATATTTTCAAAATTTACCTCTGAACCTAATGTGTAAAATAATAAGAAAAATATTTGGCTACAGTTTAATTCAGTGTTTGGATAATTGGGTCCAGCAGGAACCTATGGAACCACGTTGTCTGTTTTGCACCCTGTGTGAAGTTACTTTCCATTCCTGGATTTGAAATGGCAGTAAAGGTTGAATTATGGAACAAATGGAGCACTTTAGCACTGAAAGGAGACACTTGAAAGGCCACCTTGTAGAAAGATAAGGGATAAAAGGGTGGTAAGGTTAATCCTAAAGACTACCTCAAGGTATACTAAGAAACTACAATAGTTATAGATTCAAGTTGCTGAAAGGGAAAAACAATGAGAACCAAGGTCAAGAAAATATTTCTAACTCGGAAAAAAAGAATGTGAAAGGTAGTGATTTGAAAAGTGCAACATTAAAAACATTCGAAAAAATCAACGGGTAGATTTGATAATTTGACTGAAATTCTGTGTGTAATTCGAAGTGTAACCAAGAGAAAGACTTTAACAAAGAAAATTTGTACTTTCATTTATACATAAATGGACCCAGTTATATATTCTAATAGATTTTCACAGTTGCTAAGTTATATTTGGATATTGGCTTTTAGTTTAGTTTAGATGAGTAATACAGTGCCCTTTGGCACATCGACTCCGTGTCGCCCAGCAATATCGGTACACTAGCACTATTTCACACACTAGGGGCAACTTACAATTTATACAGAAGCCAATTAACCTACAAGCCTGCACGCCTTTGGAGTGTGGGAGGAAACTGGTGCACCCGGGGAAAACCCACGCAGGTCACGGGGAGAACGTACAAACTCTGTACAGACAGCTCCCCTAGTCAGGATCGAACCCGGATCTCTGGCGCTGTACTGCAGCAACTCTATCGCTGCGCCACCGTGCTGGCCTAATGATATATATTAGGCTATTAATGATTTATGACCAACAAAATATATATTGTACTCAGGACAACCCTGCATGGTGAAAATATGCTTAAACTAACACAGAGGGATTGAAGCAGTTTGGAGCAGTTGTATTACATGTATTTCTCAGATAAAAATACAGAAACAGGAACATTGAGAGATGGCAAACTTATAGAAGAACAATTCAAAGGGCTACACCACTATTTTCCTTGCTTGACAGAAGCTACATTTGCAGGAAAGCAACTGTGTGTGAACACTGGTTAACAGAAGAATCGTCCACATGTTTGGGAATTGCCCCAGTCAAATGAAAGCTGCTGCAGTGAAAGGGTCTGTTCCCATTATAAGCTGCAAGTTATGTATTTTAATGGAAGATTCCAAATCCCATACATCATCAGGTCATCTGTAAACAATTAGGCCATTTCTATATTGTAGGAAGGAACTGCAGATGTTGGTTTAAACCTAAGCTAGACACAAAATGCTGGAGTAAATCAGACCCGAAATGTCACCTATTCCTTCTATCCAGAGATGCTGCCTGTCCCGCTGAGTTACTCCATCATTTTGTGTGTATCTAGACCATTTCTATGATGCCTTCATTAGATTAAAACGTGTTGAAAAATGGGAGATGCCCCTCGGTTCTTCCTACTAATTGCTCGAAGGGCCAAATGGCCTACTCCTGCACCTATTGTCTATTGTCTATTGTCTACTGTCTATAATCAATCCTCACCTAAAGCAGCTCATATCCATGACTACTTTCTGCTGCGGTTGGTTGAGGCAACCTCCCTGCAGATGACCCACTCCTAGCTGCCCTTGCTTCTGAATTCTCTCCCACAATCCGACAAGCAATAGTAAACACCTCAGCCACACTGTTGGATTTACGTTGATGGCCATTTTATTACTCAAGTAATTTCAGCTCACAAATTGGCTGATTTCTGCTACAGGTTTTTTTCAGGAATTCGGAGACTGAACGCAGCCTGCAGTGGCACAGAACGGTGGAGGTGGAGGACACCAACAGCCACACTTGGCCAGGGCGACCCTGCAACTCCGACAGGAGAACAGGCCTCCATGGTCAGAACTCTACACCTATAACACCTGGTACATGAAAAGGCACCATATCTGGCAACTCTGTATACTCTGAATGTACTTCTACAATACACTTGCACCCTCTGTGATGCTTTGTAAGTGCTTACTAAACTAAGTGCAGACCCATTGGGTCAGCTCCCCCAATGCAATATTCCACCACTCACGCATAGCCCCCAACTGCACAGGCGCGGCTCATTTCCTCTCATCCCCCAGCACTCCCTCCCCCTCCTCTTCACCCTCCCTCTTCTTTCCCCTCTCCTCCTCCCCAATCCCTCCCTCACCCCTCCCTCCCTCTCCTTTCCCCTACCCCCAGTCACTCCCTCCCTCCACAAAAAGCAGCATCTGCAGTTCCTTCCTCCACAGGTCATTCATTGTTAGCTTTGGTTTAGATCCTGTTGGCTTGACGATTGGACCAGTTTGCATCGTGTGTGTGTGTGAGTTACTCAAACTCCGCGCAAACTGCTCGGCCACCCTGCAACCCGACTCTCTCTCCCTCCCGCTGCCCGCTCCGGCTCAGCCACCGCTCGGCCCGTCCCCGCCCTGCCCACCCGCCTACCTGCATGCCTGCTCGCTGCCGCTGGGGGGGGGGGGGGGGGGGGGGTGATGGAGTCGGTGTTCATCATGGTGGGCACCACAAGTTTTGATGAGCAGGTGAAGAAGATCTCCTCCGAGAGGGCTGTGATGGTGAGTTACTGCAGCGGCAGCGGAGGAGACGGACGGTCGCAGCCTTTCACCCGGGGGGATGATTAGACGGGACTGTCATTGCCGCAGAGGGTCTGGGGAGAGGGGCGTGTGTGGGAGAGAGAGATGGGACCAAGGCCTCCACTGAACCCCCCCCGCCCCCAAGCGGCCACCGCCGGTGGTGGGGAGACGTTAGACAAGTTACTGTGAGGAGAGGAGAGAGGAGTTTGTGAGTGAGGCGGGGAGGCCGCAGTGCAGGAAGGGGCGTTGCCATCCCAGCCGTGTAATTGACTGACAGGTGAGGAGACCAATCTGCATGGCGCTGACTGACAGGAAAAGAGACCAATCTGCGCAGGCGCGAATTTCGATACTTTTAAACCTTAATAACTTTAAATATACCATAGAATGGAACAAAACTTATTGCACTTGCAGCACAGGAGAATGGCGAGTAAGGTGGTGAAATATCGTAGTGCTATCGTGGACCATTTTTGCGCAAATAGAAAAACCACGCAAACCGGAAGAGCACAAGATCAGAGTTTTAGTTATGTATGGATAGATAGATAGAAGCTAGATAGATGTATAGTGACACTTGTACTGAACTGTATACGAAAATGAATTTCACTGCACCCCAGCACATGTGACAAATTAAGTACCATTAAGTAGCATTACCATCATGCAGTAGAAAACACCCTAATTGTACCTTCAAAGATGTGACTAATCCAGTACAGAACAGCCACATGCCAATTAATATCTATTAAAATTTGTGATCTAAACATTTAATTATGATTTAATGTTATGCTCCTGATCAAAGTAGAAACCTTCACTAAAATGTATATATTTGGTGCTCAGTGTGCAATATTACAGATCCAGTATATTAGTTCATGGGCAATATTTTTGGGAGAAAACCTTCAACTCTTTGAAGACCTTTGAAGTTAAACTGACTTGAAGCATGACTAAATGAACTGTAGAAATAATACATATTATTATTGTTTTTATAAGCACATAATTAAAATTCCTGAATGATATTTAAACTATCTTAGCAAAGTGCTGATGCAATTATAAGGATGTCTTTGCAATAACAAATGACCGCAGAAGCAAGGTGGAGGAGAGTATCCTCACATGGTGACTGAAGACCATTAACTACTTCTATAAAAGTATAAGGAGCATTGGGAATAAACGGACAGGATTAAAGAGAGAGTTATATAGTTAGGTCTTAGTGCTAACGGAATCAAGGATTATGGGGAAAATCAGGAACGGGATATTGATTTTGCATGATCAGCCACGATCATGTTGAATAGCGGTGCTGGCTCGAAGGGCCGAATGGTCTACTCCTGTACCGATGTTCTATGTTTCTAAAGCTGCATGTTACAATTGTACTTCGGGAACATTTTATTAGGAAAGGAATGACAGCAGAAAAGGGAATTTTACAATTGTGGAACTGCATCGAAATTACAACAGAGAAACAAGTCATTCAACCTAAAACTCCAAATAGACAGTCCCTAAGATCATAATTGAACTGGGTTACTGGAGCTGTGAGTCAGCGCCCTAGTAGTTATGTCAGTAGAAAGTTCCAAAGGATGATGAAATGACTGTGATCGATGTCTCTTTAAGTAGGGTGCATCACTGGGAGCTGATGGTATTCCCATGCACCAGAGAGCGTTGTCCTTTGGGGATGGTGCTGGCAATGAAGTCTGTATCACACGCTGATATGGCAGTAAGCTGGCTTCATTACTTCCAATATTTATTCACATTAAAAAATCTTGTTTATATTATTTTCCTACTTCTACTTCCCTCTTTTGCAGATCTTAGTTCTTATCAGGATAACAGATCCATCTGCATCATTTGCAAAACAAGCCAATTTCCCCATCTGTCAGCATTCAACGGCTGAGGCTAATTTTGTGCTCATTGAACATATCCACGCCTAACAGGATTCATCAGCTGGAGAGGCGGGAAGCAACGATTTAGCCACAGGAGAGGGCGTTATTTGGAGTGAGTTAATTCCACGTCACATTGATCACATTTTACACTAGACGAACAAATGTTTCAATAACCCATCACCCTTGTGCTTACTGAACTGTGCTAACACACAGTCTGGCAATCTCTCAAATTGAAAATGTATTTTTCTTTTCAAATCATTGCCCTGCTATATGTCTGTCAGCACCCAGAGCCCTCAGGTCTTGCACTTCCCAAATGCACATAATCAATTTTAATAGATCTATCATTGTGCCCGTGTTTCCCCAGCAACGTTCGTCAGTTCTGGAAGTTCCTCTCTCTATATTTATTTACCATATTATTATAGAACAACATAGAACATTGCAGTACAGGAATGGGCCCTTTGGCCCACAATGTTTGTGTGGAATACAATGCTAAGTTAAACTGATCTCACTTGTCTGTACATGATCCTTATCCCTCCATCGGGGTAAATCTGCTGCTGTTTGCCTTCCATCACTGTAGATGCAAGAAATTGTAGACGCTGGTTTACAAAAAAAGACACAAAGTGCTGGAGCAAATCCCAGTGGCGCAGTGGTGCAGCAGTGGAGTTGCTGCCTCACAACACCGGAGACCCGCGTTTGAACATGACCAGGGATGCTGTCTGTACGGAGCTTGCATCTTCCCCCTGTGACCCCGTGGTTTTTCTCTGGGTGTACCGGTTTCCTCCCACAATGCAAAGATGTGCAAGTTTGTAGGTAATTGGCTTCTGTAAATTGCTCCTAGTGTGTAGGATGTGAAACCGGGATAACATAGAACTAGTGTATGGTTGATCATTGGTTGGCATGGACTTGGTGGGCTGAAGAGCCTGTTTCCACACTGTATCTCTAAACTAAACTAAACTAAAATAATGCAACAGGCCATGCAGCATCTCTTGCCTTTTTGATCAAACCTTTGGTCATTTGTCGTAATATCTGCTTGCTTGTCTCTGAGTAAGATTTTGTTTAAATAGTTGTTTAAATAATTCATCTTGGGAGGTTTTTACAACAATCTGAATCCAAAACAAATCCAAAGATGAGAACATAAGATATGGTGAAGTTCAGCAGAGTTAAATTCAACATCAACAGAGGGCAGTAAATAGCAGTAGCAGATATGCTGCTCACTATGAAGTGTATTTAACCTTAACGTTAGTGTCTGACACCGCGTCTTGCCATGATGTGCAATAAACTTTATGTAGTTTAAGGAATTAGAAGCTGGTGATTGGTACAATCAATGTGATATTCTTTGCTATCGCTTATTGAAAATGATATGCATTTTGAAAGTATAACACCATTTCCTGGTAAACTGAAGCTCCTTCCAGACTAAACATGCCTGGTTGAAGATAAGAAGTTTATGTATTTTAATTAATCTTGTCAGTATTGATACAGCTCCACTTATTGCAAGTAGTCTGGCAAATCCGATTAAAGTTCCCTATGAGTTTTCTGGTGTTCTGTACAAAATTGATAAAATGATAAATTCCACTTGGGATCTTCTGTCTAACCAAAAGGAAGATTACACCATCTATTTTTCCTTATTCCTCTCTTTGATGTGTGATAGTCTCTCTTTTATCTTCATTCAGGGTACCAGCTGCAATAAGTTCAGTTGTGAAATGTTGCAAGCACATTGCTTAATGGAATGGAAGAGCTCGGCACTCCTTACCCTTGTATGTTGTTTGGGCCTGTGATGAAGTTTGTTCACTCAATATTAGGACATTAAAACCATGGCACACAACCAATGAAGAACCATGCTTCTCACATTACTCTTTACTTTGGGCTTTAGACTTTAGAATTTAGAGATACAGCGCGGAAACAGGCCCTTCGGCCTACCTAGTACACACTGACCAACGATCACCCCATACACTAGCACTATCTTACACACTAGGGACAATTAATAATTTTTTTACCGAAGCCAATTAACCTACAAACCTGTACGTTTTTGGAATGAGGCAGGAAACCGGAGCACCCGGAGAAAACCCATGCGCCACAGAAGAACGTATAAACTCCATACAGATAACACCCGTTGTTAGCCCTAACACTGGACTCACTCCTCAAAGACTTATGATAACACTTTTCAATCAGTGTTAGGGTTAATGACAGTTGTGTCTCAATTAAAAGTTTCCATTTTGAACAAGTCCTCCATGTGCAGTAAAGCTTGGAATCATATATGTGCGTACAAGATATTTAGGATGAAATTGCAAGTAATTCGAATTTCGCCATGTCAAGCCTGGTTTCACAAAGTGGACAGTATCAGCGAAATGAGGCAGTTTTCATAAAAGGCTAATCTACTTATTGGATTTACTTACAAATCCAATTCAGTACGAAAGCACATGGTGCAACTGAACTATTAAGTAGCAGAGTGCAGTACAAAAGATCTGAAGACTTTGGACGATCTGACAAAGATAGCTTAAAAAAAAGTACTGGAAGGGATGAAGAAAAAGATTACATAACTTTAATGAGACCTTTGAAACTAGTTCAGCAAAGCGTCAGCGGTATTGAGAGAGACCAATGAAGAAATGCAGCACATACAAGGCACATGATACATATTTGGCTATTTATCATATTAAAAGTAATATAGACAGATCGCAACTTTATCCCTTATACATCAACATTTTCTGAAACTAATCTAGGATATGCCTTTCCCACAATGTCAATGGATCTGAAGGAAACAAGTAATTTTGGATGGCACAGAAGCGCTGCCTTACAGTGCCAGAAACCCAAGATCAATCCTGACTACGAGTGCTGCCTGTACACAGTTTATACGTTCTCGTTGTGACCATGTGGGTTTTTCTCCAGGTGCTCCGGTTTCCTCCTACAGGAGGATATGAAAGTGGGATAACATCGAATTAGTGTCGGGGTGATCGATGATCAGCATGGACTCGATGGGCCGAAGGGCCAGTTTCCACCCTGTATCCCTAAACTAAACTTTAACATCTGACCAGAGCTTCTTTAAAATCCCTTAAATAGGAGACCATTTAAAGTGAGGCAAGTTATTTGAAAACAATCAACTCTTAATTAACCGGTAGCTGTTTTGGAGCAAGGTTTGAAAAGTCAACATTCGGAGAATGCAGTAAGAGTGCATCAAAAAGTCATTAAGCCTTTCATGTTTATTTACCCAGCAACAGTGCATCCTGGAGAGTCATGCTATACTGTCAACATGTCTGCAAGTACCTGTAAATGGACATGTGTGCTTTAATGACCATTGAAAAGAAAGTTACATTTGAGAATGTTGAAAGAGACTGAAAGTCATAGCAATAGCTCTGTAATCCAATCAATGGACCTTGTTAAAATAAACTAATGGTTTGGCTACACAAAAGCATTTTTGAAAGATAACCAATTGGGAATCTTATTGGAAAAAGCTGACAGTTTATAATGCAATTTATGAAGAAGCCAGAAGAAAGGTGAAATCACTCGCACTGAACAGATGGTGGAACAAACATGTTACATGAATAAATGGCAATAGCAACAAAGGTTGATTCAGCAGCAGAAAAGGACAAAAAATGCTGGAGTAACTGAGTATCTCTGGAGAACATTGACAGGTGACATTGTAGGTCGGGACCTTTCTTCACCCAACCCCAATATCACCAACCCATGTTGTACAGAGATGCTGCCTGACCCGCTCAGTACTCCAGCACTTTGTGCCCTTTGCAAACCTACTTCGGCAGTTCATTTTTTCTAATGTTTCAGCAGCATGCCCGGGGAGAAATGGTGCAAAAATAATGATGGAGGTGCAGATCTAAATTGATTGAATTGAATCGATTGATTGAAAGATACAGCATGGAAGCAGGCCCCTGTGATCACTGACCTATCGAACACCATTCACACTAGATCTATGTTATCCCAATTTCGCATCCACTCCCAACATGAGCGGGTCAGGCAGCATCTCTGTAGAACATGGATAGGTGACGGGTGAAGAAGGGTCCCGACCTAAAATGTCACCTGTCCATGTTCTCCAGATATATAGACAGAGAGTAGGGAGAAATTTACAGAGGTCAATTAACCTACAGTGCCCCACATCTTTAGGATGTGTGAGGAAACCCACACAGTCACAGGGAAGAATGTGCAAACTCCGTGCATAGCAGCAGGTCAGGATTGAACCCGGATCTCTGGTGCTGGGAGGCAGCAGCTCTACCAGCTGTGCTAAGTTGCCGCTCTAGTTACAGACACTAATAGTGGCTGGACATTGGTTGGCATGAACATGGATATGAGTTGCTTCCACAGGGTGAAATAGGGTAAGCAGTAAACTGCATTGAGCAAATATAAAGGAGTAGTGGGAGACATGACATAAGGGGGGTTCTTATAGAAACGTATAAAAGTATAAAAGGACTGGACAAGCTAGATGCAGGTAAAATGTTCCCAATGTTGGACGAGTCCAGAACCAGGGGCCACAGTCTTAGAATAAAGGGGAGGTCATTTAAGACTGAGGTGAGAAAAAACGTTTTTACCCAGAGAGTTGTGAATTTATGGAATTCCCTGCCATAGAGGGCAGTGGAGGCCAAATCACTGGATAGATCTAAGAGAGAGTTAGATAGAGCTCTAGGGGCTAGTGGAGTCAAGGGATATGGGGAGAAGGCAGGCACGGGTTATTGATAGGGGATGATCAGCCATGATCACAATGAATGGCGGTGCTGGCTTGAAGGGCCGAATGGCCTCTTCATGCACCTATTTTCTATGTTTCTATGTTTCTATGACTCAGTAGCATTATGTTACCCATGGTGCAGCTCTGTTTGGACAACTCCAATTACACTGAGCTGCATCTCTCAGTGGCAAACGATGCCACAAGTGTCATGGATAAACATCAGCTATACATTGTGAGGAGCGACACAGTGGCGCAGCGGTAGAGTTGCTGCCTTACAGCGCCAGAGACCCGGGTTCAATCCTGACTGCGAGTGCTGTCTGTACAGAGTTTGTACGTTCTCCCTGTGACCGTGTGGGTTTTCTCCTGGTGCTCCGGTTTCCTCCCACATTCCAAAGATGTGCAGGTTTGTTGGTTAATTGGCTTCTGTGGATTGTCCCTAGTGTTTAGCATAGAACTAGTGTAGGGGCGATTGTTGTTCGGTGGGCTGAAAGGCCTATTTCCACGTTGCATCTCTAGACTAAACTACACTAAACTAAACTAATTTAAAAGACACTTTGACGGGTAAAAGGAGGGAAAAGGTTTAGATGGATATGGGCAAAATGCGGGCAAATGGGACTACTTTTGATGGGGCATCTTGGTTGGTATGAACGAGTTGGACAGATGGTTTGTTTCTGTGCTGTATGACTATGACTATGATTATTTTAAAGAATAATGTACAATAGAGTACACTGCCTTTTTGGTTAGTTAATGTGTTTTGCATTATCCTTATTTTTGCAGTATCCATGCTGTCTTTCATCACCCTGGATTATCGAGCATTGGTTGCATCTACATTTAATTCAATCTCTGAACTGTGCAACAACTGGGCAAGGAGAGAGAAAAAAATGATGTCAAAGAAGAAATCTAAAAGATCTTTGCTGCAAGGGATGAATGCAGACAAAAGACTAATCGTTTTAATAGCCTATCTGAAGCTGCAATCCACCTTGAAGATAAAACGTGGTTTAAAGCATTAATTAAATGACTTGCCACCTCCGAATGCACCCAGCACACAATGTTTTGAAATGCTGACAATAATCTATCTGATTAGAGCAAAGCCAACAGATTTTTGACATGCTAACACCTCTCAATTATACCTCAAGATGAAGCAGCCCAAATGAAAGCAGTTAATGACAGAAGATATATGTTTCATTGCCTTTATTATTTTCCCAGGAAGGTAAAGCATTTCACTGACTATGCCTAAGCTTGTCTATCAGTCTCAACAACCAGCACCTGTTTATTGATCAAAGTGAGAAATCCTTTGCACTGTTCTCCAGCCAGAAACTCCTTTGTTGCTTTTTCATTTACTCGTTCAACAAAACCCAACCAGGTTAGATATTCCACCATGTCTAAAAGAGGCAGGCAATAGGTGGGGGCCCACGAGTCGAGAAATATCAGACAGAATCTCCACATTTTTCCAGCCACATGCCGTCAAAAATATATCCTGTCCCTCGCGGGTCTGCGTCACATTGCCACAGGTAGTGCTGCTGACTCAAAGCTCCAGCAACCCAGGTTCGGTTCAACCTGCACTGTCTATGTGGAATATGCACTATCTCTCGTGGATCTCAGCATTATATCCCTACTCTTGTATTCTAGCCCTCTTTGTCAGCATTGCATTCACCGTCCTTGCTGCCGATTCTTTACTACCATCCTGTGACTTTCCCCAATGACCCCTGTTAGCTTGGTGTTATCAGTGTAACTGAGGTGGCCCAGAGCAATATACCAGCCACACGTCACCTTTGGATATGAGGTTGGATTTTGAAATCCTATTTTCTACTACAAACTCCCTGACAATAGTTTTTTTTTTGGATGATAAAGTTAGGCAAGAGGTCATCCTAGAAACCTTTGCCACACCACATTGTCCATCTCACAAGGATTCACAAATGTTCCTTTAATATTCCAGTAGCCCTTTCAGTATTTTGTTTGTATTGGCGTGGATTATTGTAATAATAATAATAATAATAATAATAATAATAATAATAATAACTATTATTATTATTATTATTATTATTTGTCATTCGAACATATGTATACATTTGAACAAAATGTCGTTCCTCACGGGGGTCTGCAAGGTGCATAGTGGTTGATATTGATGTAAGGTGCATGTGCAGCCCATGTGTGTGTTTTAGGTGAGGTGAGTGTGGGTGTTCATCATTCAGCAGGGTGTTCATCATTCTAACAGCCAGGGAGTAGAAGAAGCTGTCACACATCCTGGTGGTGCTGGCCTTGATGCCAGACGACAGAATGGCAAAGAGCCCATGGGAGTGGTGGGAGTCCTTTATACATTTGGAGGCTTTTCAGAGGCATCTTTTATTGAAAATGTCCAGAATGGATGGGAGAGGCTCACCGATGATGTTCTCTGCTGTCCTGACTGATCACTGCAGGGTCTTCCTGCCTGATGCCATGCAGTTCTCGAACCAGACGGTGATGCAACTGGTCATGATGCTCTCTGTGGTACTTCTGTAGAACATAGAGAGGATGGGTGGGGGAAACCTCACTCGTTTCAGCCTCCTGACGAAGTCCAGCCTCTGCTGAGCCCTCCCGGCCAGGTGTGTAGAGTTAAGAGACCAGGACACATCATCAGCGAGGTGCACCCCGAAGGATTTGATGTTGCTCACCCTCTCCACGATGGAGCCATTGATGTGCAGAGGGGAGTGG
Source organism: Leucoraja erinaceus (assembly GCF_028641065.1). NCBI lineage: Eukaryota > Metazoa > Chordata > Chondrichthyes > Rajiformes > Rajidae > Leucoraja > Leucoraja erinaceus. The sequence continues at coordinate 50,649,558 of NC_073384.1, read as the reverse complement.
CAGCCTGCGTTCTCCTGATGTCTACAATCATCTCTTTGGTCTTGGGGACGTTCAGAGACTGATTGTTGCCTTCGCACCAGTTCACAAGCTGCGCCTCTTCCTCTCTGTAGGCAGTCTCATTGTTGTCTCTGATGAGGCCCACCACTGTAGTGTCATCTGCAAATTTGATTATTTGGTTGGTGTTGTGTTTGGCGGCACAGTCGTGGGTAAGTAGTGTGAATAGTAGTGGACTAAGCACACAGCCTTGGGTGTTGCCATCACGGACTGACTGTGGTCAATGTGTTAAGAAGTCTAGGATCCAGTTGCAGAGAGGGGTATTGAGGTCGAGCAGGAAGAGCTTCCCCACCAGCTTCTGAGGGATGATCATGTTGAACGCTGAGCTGGTCAATAAATAGTATTCTTGCATAAGTGTTTTTTTGTTGTCTATGTGGGAGAGGACTACATGGAGGGTGGAGGAGATGACATCTTCTACGGAGTGGTTAGGGGGTATGCGAACTGGTGGAGGTCTAATGAGGTGGGAAGGCTATTCTTGATGTGTCCCATGACTAACCGTTTGAAGCACTTCATCATGATGAGGGTCAGTGCAATGGGACGGTAGTCATTGAGGCAGGAGACAGATGACTGTTTTGGCACAGGACCATGGTGGCGGCTTTGAAGCACGTGGGGATGGTATCCTGGCTCAGGGAGATGTTGAAAATGTCAGCGAGGACATCCGTCAGTGGGCTAACACATTCCTTGACCACATGACCCAGTACGTTGTCTGGTTCTGGGGCTTTCCGTGGGTCGACCCTGGTTAGGGCTCTCCACATGTCGGCTGAATCCAGGATTATTATCTGCTCCTCAGGGGTAGGGGTGGACTTCCTCCCAGGCATGGTGCAAAGCGCCTCAAAGCATGCATAAAAGTAATTTAGCTTGTCCAGAAGGGAGGCATCAGTGTTGTTGGAATGGGATGCTCCTTTATATATCCAAATTTTGTTAGAGGGATTCATGAGTGGTAGCTGTACATGGTAAATGCGATAAGACCTGTGTATTATGACTGTAACTTCCTTTGTGCAGTGCTCTGTACCTGTGTTTATGGAGAAATTGCACATTAATTGAGCGGAATTGCTTTCCATTTACAGAGTAGGAGCATTTCAGACATAATACTTGAATAGTCATATAAGCTCTGCAACAATACTCTATTCTCTTGACATGCCCATAGACTAAAAGGACAGTGGTTCATTGAGGATGTTCAGATGGAAACTGATGAGTTTACGTGGGGAGATGAGATACTTGGAACAACTTTGTTGTATTCTCTCATTCCATGATGTCGATTGGAAGGAAAACGTGACAAGTTAGTTGACAATTACTATCCTGGACCTGTCCAGATTAACTAATTCTAGGAGAACACATGGCATTGATATCACATCACTCTCCGCCCATTGCTGGAGGGAGTGCAAATTAAAATCATGTTGAAACTGAAAATCTGAAATCAGAAAATGCCGGAAAAACTCAGCAGATCAGGCAGCATCTGTGGAAAGAGAAAAATAGTCAGTATGCCACCGGGCAGCATGGTGGCATCACGGTAGAGTTACTGGCTTGCAGCACCAGAGACCCTGATACGATCCTGACTACAGTGCTTGTCTGTACTGAGTTTATACATTTTCCCTGTGACCTTCATGGGTTTTCTCCGAGATCTTCAGTTTCCTCCCACAGTCCAAAGACGTACAGGTTTGTAGGTTAATTGTGTTGCTATAAATGTAAGTTATCCCTAGTGTGTGTAGGATAGTGTTAGTGTGCGGGGATAATGGGTCGGTGCGGTCTCTGAGGGACGAAGGGCCAGTTTCTGCGCTGTTTCTCTAAACTAAACAAAAAGGAGATCTACTGAATGAAATCAGGGATCAGCCAGCATCTGCAAAGTGAAATAGACAGACCATGCTTCTGGTTGAGACTCTTCACCTTGGTCTCTGACGCTGTCAGGCAACAACTCTACCGCTACGCCACCTTGCTACCCCAATGGATAAATGAATCATGTATAAGATACGCCTGGGGCACGCGTGGAGATAAGAACATAGGAAATAGGAACAGGAATAGACCATTTGGGAATTTGAGGCTGCTTGAACTCTTCATTAAGACCGCAGCTGATCTTCAATCTCAATGCCACATTCCTGCACTGTCTGCATGGTCCTTCATTCCCTTTAATTTCCAGAGGCCAATTGATCTGTACTTTGAATGAACTTCCATGGGCCTCTGATATAGTGAATTCCAAAGATTCATCACCTCCATGTGAAGATTTCTTCTCATCTCAGTCCTAAAAGGCTTATCCTTTATTCAGAGTGTGACCCCTGCCTCGTGGCTCATCAGCCGGATAAACATCATCCCTGCATTGACCCGGTTAAGTCTTAAAAAATCTTTAATATCTTTCATCTTTTGCACAGAAAACAGCATCACGGCATTCATATTGCCGGAACATTCTGATCCATTTTATTTTTTATTTTGTATCTTCTCCATCCTCGTGCTTCAAGTATCGCACTATTAGATTTAATTTACATCATCTCTTCATTGAAAGAACATTATGATGTCTGCTGGGCTTGTTTATATCATTTACTATCACTAGTAACTGATATTCTTCAATTTATCACATTAATTTGCTAGCTGTAATAAATAATTACAACGAATTACCAGCACTAATTATTAAGAAATAGTATAATAACATAGATACCAATAAAGAATGTAAGGAGACCAGTTCTATGGAGACAAGGAGATACAGATGCTGGTTTACAAAAGGAGGGGCAAATTGTGTGAGCAACGCTTGTATCTCTGATGCTGCCTGATGCTGCCCTGATGCACTGAGTTTGTCCTGCACTTTGAGACCAATTCTATGGTAGATGTGGATGTATATCTTATTAATATCTACATGGTGGGTCTATCATCCAAAAATATTATAGCTTCCAGACCAGACAAATAGTGGTATTGGGCAATGTATTTAATTGCTGGTGCCAGACACCATGTTGTAATTCAAACAAAACCTCTTTCATGCCATAACATGGCAACAAAGGAATCTTTCTCCAAATCATTTCAACAATTCATTTCTGAGGCACAAAAGTTCCAATGACCTGTGTGCATCAGGCCACTGATGTTGAAAGGTGAGTAAACTCCAGGCACTGAACAGTCTGGGTGGGCAACAATGAAAATTCTTACAAGATAAGAATAATTGCCCTGCGAGTTTACCATTAGCGCACCGTGCAGGGGTTGGATTTCCAACTTCCATTGACAGTGAAGAAATGGAAGGCAGTCACACAAGTTAAAGTGCAGAGCAAGGAGCAACATAAACAAGGGATGTTTTGAAATATCAGTTTAGTGTCAAGACCTGTATGGGTCTACCTGAAATTATCAAGGTTTTAGTGTTTGAGGTTAAAAGAAAAGACAATCAAATTCCATCAATGGGAGGAAATTGCAGTAAATCATTCACTTAGTGAGGTCAATGTGCATTGGATAGAGGCTGGACAAAATCAGAGTCAATATTGGTACTTTGTTATCTTAACTTAAACTTTATTTTTTTGTCTGTGTTGAAGACCAGACTCCAGTGCACTTTGTACTGTATATTTTCACGACTGGACCAGTTTTCCCCGGTGAACTGATCCAAATAAACGCACAGGATTTCATCACTTAGGAAACAAAATATCTTGAGCACTACCCAAAGCCATTTAAACAAAAGCCAATGCTCATGTGCTCGTCTATCCAGTAAAAGTAGGGTGCAGGATATCAAGTGTCAAGACATTTGCTTTCTTTGCCCATTTTCTAACATGAAAACTATTTAGTCGGTGGCTAGACTGTCGTGCACTTCATCACTGGGGCAAGGCATCATGTTTAAAAGGAATAATCCACTGCAGTTGGCATTGTTGGTGTTCATTTGTGTGGCTGCATTGGTTCTGCATGAATCAATGTTTTCATAAGCATTTCATTACACAGTCATGTCTGGTAGCTTAGCTCTTGGGATGTAAAATAAGACTAAAGCAACTATTGGGAAACCTCCCTGAATATCCAGTACCACTTGGATCTAAACCCCAGATAATGAACAGAACCTTTGATTCCATGTGTAAGTAAATCAAAAGCAATGCTGATGACAAATTATGTAAAATACTTCAGATTATATATTGGTTCCATGTCAATGCAATACAGACAAGCACCTGGGACGTTGAAACATAATATATTATACACAATGCTGTAATTCTGTGGATTTGTTATGCCTTAGCATGTTGCTTGTGAGTTTTTCAATGATGAAAAGTCTACAGGCTATTCCAATGAATAACACTGATAAAAACATATCCTGGTTATGAGTAAGTGCAACCTCATGCATTTCACTGGAATTTTGCTACATAATGCCAAATGATGATGGAACATTCAGGGCATTTGATCAAGTGTTTTAATGCCTTTGAGGAGCAAGGCGAGAGCATACATCTTCATGCTTGTACAATTGTAATGAACACATTGTCAGTTGCACCCTCTATTCAAGATGTGCTCATAAGGTAAATGTGAGGTTATCCACTTTGGCGGCAAAAACAAGGGGGCAGAATATTATCTCAATGGGGTCAGGTTAGGTGAGGGGGAGGTACAGGAAGACCTGGGCGTCCTTGTACACCGGTCACTGAAAGTTGGCATGCAGGTACAGCAGGCAGTGAAGCAAGCTAATGGAATGTTGGCCTTCATAACAAGAGGATTTCAGTATAGGAATAAAGAGGTTCTTCTGCAGTTGAATAGGGCTCTGGTGAGACCACATCTGGTGTATTGTGTACAGTTTTGGTCTCCTAATTTGAGGAAGGACATCCTTGTGATTGAGGCAGTGCGGCGTAGGTTCACGAGGTTGTTCCCTGGGATGGCGGGACTGTCATATGAGGAAAGATTGAAAAGACTAGGCTTGTATTCACTGGAGTTTAGAAGGATGAGGAGGGATCTTATAGAAACATATAAAATTATAAAAGAACTGGACAAGCTAGATGCAGGAAAAATGTTCCCAATGTTGGGCGAGTCCAGAACCAGGGCCCACAGTCTTAGAATAAAGGGGTCATTTAAGACTGAGGTGCAATTCACCCAGAGAGTTGTGAATTTATAGAATTCCCTGCCACAGAGGGCAGTGGAGGTCAAATCACTGGATGGATTTAAGAGAGAGTTAGATAGAGCTCTAGGGGCTAGTGGAGTCAAGGAATATGGGGAGAAGGCAGGCGTGGGTTATTGATAGGGGACGTTCAGCCATGATAACAATGAATGGCGGTGCTGGCTTGAAGGGGCGAATGGCCTCCACCTGCACCTATTTTCTATGTTTCTAAGGTCATAAGTCCATAAGTTCCCAGAGCAGAATTAGGCCATTCGGCCCATCAAATCTACTCCACCATTCAATCAAGACTGATCTATCTTTCCCTCTCAACCCCATTCTCTTGCCTTCTTCTCATAACCCCGACACCTTTACTAATCAAGAATCCATCAATCTCTGCGTTAAAAATATCCACTGGCCACCACAGCCTTCTGTGGCAATAAATTCCATAGATTCGCCACCCTCTGACTAATTAAATTCCTTCTCATCTCCTTTCTAATTGTAACTGACAGACTTAGAACTGAAAAAGATGATTGGGCATCAGCTTCAATGCTGGGTTGAGCTTCTATTCTATTCCCAGAACAGCAACATCAATACAGGTGCTGCTTTTTGACTTGCTCTCATCTGTTACCAAATTAATATTGCATAAAATCCACATAAATGGATCAACACATTCCAGAATTTAAGTGTTTTCGATAGATGTTGAAAATGTCTTTGATAAGTCTTTTGGTAATAACATCTGAAGACTTTTTCATGTGTAATTGAAGTCTCAGGGTTTGGCTGATCAGTTCTACAGGAGCTGATGGAATGATGAACATGTATTCTTAATTAACAGATCTTCCTGAACAAGTATGTACAATTTAATTGATTAATGCTGGAGCAAAAATTTTTAATATGTGAAAATCATTGTATCAACATTTGTAAGAGACAGATATTTCAAACCGATGGTGTTGAAGTTAGCAGCAATTATCATTGATTTATGATGGTTAGTAATTGATATTATTTCAAATAGATCAAAATAATTGATCTTAGTGATAGTGCTGGAGACCAACAAGTTAGTAAAGGATAACTGCAGCATTGTACCAAAAGGAACAAAAACAGTCAAAAAATGGTTAAATGGAATCAGGTTACTGTGGACTTTAGCCTCAGGATTAGCCATCAGAGATCTTGGATCTGATGCCATGATCACTGGATTTATGAATGTACAAAATGGGAGGGACATGCTATTCAAACCCTCATTCTTGCTCCGCTACTCTCTAAGATCACAACTCATCATTTGTCCCATTCACCTTCTCGTTCTTACCCTATTAACCATGATTTCTTTAACATCCAAAAAGCTATCTATCTCCCTGTTGAATAGTCAACAACTAAACTGCTACAGCTCTCCCGGCAGAGAGTCTAAAGATTCATTACATTCTGCGTGAAGACATTTCTTCTCATCCCTGTCCTTGGTCGCTGATACTCAGCCAGGGAAAACATCTACTCTGTTAAACATCACGAGAATCTTATATGTTTCAATGAGATCTCCTCTTATTTTTTCTATATTCCAGAGAGTGGATGCTTCACGTCTTCCCTTGGGACGATCCCTCTTTCCCAGAAATCAATCTGGCGATCATCATTTCACTCCCTCTGTTGCTAGTTATTATTAGTTCTGGCAGACCAAACCCTTTGATAAGTCATTTGGTAATAAAATCTCAAGAATTTTTTGTGTGTAATTGAAGTCTCAGGGTTTGGTTGATCAGCCACAACGTCCCTGTTCTCATCAGCACCCTTTACAATTGTAGGGAAATATCTTTACTCATGTACTTCAATCATTTCCTCTGGATTAAAAACCAGGTTAGATCTGTGGCCAATTTAATGCACCCTAAACAACCTCTACTTTAGTTCCTCTCACTTTCTCTGTTAAAGGTGTAGCTATGGGCCCAGCTGGGCCTGCCTTTTTTGTCGGTTACGTTAAACAGTCCTTGTTCCAAATGTACACTGGCACCAACCCCCAACTCTTTCTCTGCTACATCATCAACGGCATCGCGGCTTTCTCCGCACCAGTGCAGAACTCATTGATTTCATTAACTTTACTATTAACTTTCATCCTGTCCTCAAATTCACTTGGTTATCTCTGATACCTCTCTCTCCTTTCTTGCTCTCTCTCAATCTCCATCACAGGTGACATACTATTGCCTACTACAAACCTACCGACTCCCACAGTTATCTGGACTACACGTCTTCTCACCCTGCCTCTTGCAAAGATGCTATCCTCTACGCTCAATGTTTCCGTCTCTGCTGCATCTGCTCCAAAGATGAGGTTTTCCACCCTTGGACATCTGGGTTGTTCGTTCTTTAGTAAACGTGGTCTCCCACCTGCTGTCATAGATGGACCGGAGTCTCCTCTGCGTCCCATCGTTCTGCTCCCGCTCCCCTTCCTCCAAAGGGAAGAAGAATAGACTTCCCCTGGTTCTCACCTTTCATCCCACCAGACGCCGCATCGCACACATCTCCTCTGATATTTCTGTCACCTCCAACCTGATCCCACCACCAATCACATCTTCCCATCCCCACCCCTTTCCACCTTCAGCAAAGACCACTCCCTCTGCAACAGCTTGGTTCACTCAATCAACTTCCCACCCAAACCACCCCCTCCCCTATTGAAGCTAATTAACCTACAAACCTATATGTCTTTCGAGTGTGAGAAGAAACCGAAGCACATGGCGAAAAAACATGATGTCACAGGAAGAACATACAAACTCCTCTCAGACAGCACCTGCAGTCAGGATTGAACCTACGTCACTCAAGCTGTAAGGCAGCAGTTTTACAGCTACACCACTGTGGCACCCTGTCGATAGTCTCAATCACCATACTTTATTAAATTCATATTCACCCTGCTCATTTATCTAAAATATCCATGTCCACTAACACTTAGGCAAATGGAGTGGCTACATATGTTTTTATTCTTGAGATAGTGAAACTATTGTTCCTAAAGTGAATATTAACCCATAAAACTTTACCTTAGGAATTATTGTACCTCACCCTGTAAAATGGAAATTGAAAAGTGGAAACCGATTCCTTTACCACTCAGTCTATCCATCAATTTCATTTGATTTCTTCTCAAATGTTGGCCTGTCCTGGGACTTGGTAAGATTCAGGCACTTAAACGTGACTTGCAAGTTATTAGATCGTTCTAACTTGTTTCCATAAATCTGCCAAAATCAGCAAATTATTTTCATACATTGAAAGCGGTCTTCCTCTTTGGCAGAGTGAAGGGAACATTCACTGTAATGGGAACAGATTTGTGTACACATACACCCAGCGTTCACTGTTGCTGTACCTGCTTTGGAAGTGTAAGCTTTACACCATATTCAAAACCTGACCCCAATCAGTTGTGCTAAATATATTAGCAATGGCTGTCTGATCGACTATACATCTGAAATTCAGCTCAATTGCAGTCAATGGAACCAGGGTTCAGAGAAAGCACCGAATGACAAACTGCAACCTTCAACAGCACTTGGTGCTACTGAACAGAATAGATTTCTTGGGAGAGCGTACTTCCCCATTATTCCTACCAAATGTAAAAGTTTGACTGCAATCGCAGTAGTAAAACTCATATTTTTGGAGGGAATTGTTTGTCTTTATCTGTCCAACAGTTAGCACAAAGGAATGATCCGCAGACTCAAGTTCTATGGTGCCTTATTGTCACATGTGCTCCCTCCTCTTCGGTTCTCCAATCTTCGGAGGTCGAGCAGGGTCTGGATGCAACCAGGTAAGTAGTTGGATGTAAAGCACAGCAAGAGTCAATGCAGCATTCTTCCCATTTTATCCCCGCACTGAGCCTGACATGTAATCACAGCTGAACAGCTCTTAATTCTTGACATTGCCAATGTTTTCATACCATGGTTTCCTTTTGTAAATGATGAAATTTGATCAGTTCAGACACACTGAGGGTAACTTGTGTCATCCGCCAAGAATTGAATTAATACTCCATTATAGAATTCCATTCCATTTGGGCAGACTAATTGTAGTTCCTTGCGGTTACTGGTTCATAACAGAACTCCAATCAGTTTACACAAATAACATTAAATCATCATATCCTGCCAGAGTTACCACAGCCATAGCTGTTAGAGATGAAAATAACTTCTGTTGAAATTAAATAGTTTTTATTTGATGGTTGGATTTCCTTCCAAATTATGTTAATCTCAATGCAGATGAGATACCAGAAATATAAACTGTTAAATTGTCATTATTAACAAAATTATTATTGATGCTATTATTAAAGTTTAAACGGTTGATCAACAGTCAGCATGGATAGTGGGCTGAAGGGCCAGTTTCCACGCTGTATCACTAAACTAAATTAAATTAAACAAAACTAAACAAAACTAATCTAAACTAAACTAAAATGTAAATCCTTTCCTGTACTACAGAGAAACAACAGAATTAATAGATCCCATGTCCATGACCACAAGGTAAATCATGGAACATAACAATAGATATTGTGTATTTTCCCTTGACATTATTATTTTATCCACTTTTCTCAGTCAAAAAATCCCAGTTCATTTAGGTACCTTTGCAGCTCATGGACATGCTCAGTTCAGCACAGGGACTGGCCCTTTGGCCCATAATGTCCATGCTGAACATGATGCCAGGTTTAACTAATCTCCGCTGCCTGCACATGATCCATGTAGCTCCATTCCACCACTATTATATCAGCCTCCACCACCGACCCTGGCAATGTGTTCCACTATTTTCACTGTAATATATACCTGCTCCCCATATTTCCTTAAACTTGCCCCTTGCACCTTTGACCAATAAGTGCTCAGGGGAATAAAAATAAGAAGTATCTGGAGAATTCATTAAAATAAAGTCCTTTTGTGTTCATGTAAATATTTGAAACCTATTCAGGGGTGGGAGCCTGTAAACTGTCCAGGTTCAGGAGCAGTTTCTTCCCTTCACCCATCAGACTATTAAACATAACCAAATCTCCCCAGTGTTCTTAGGAAATAGAGGCACTGATGAGCTTTCTTTATGATTGCATCAATGTACTCCGTCCAGGATAGGCCAGAGATATGCATGCCCAGGAATTTGAAGATTTTGACTCTCCACTACCATCCAGTCGATGAAGACAGGTGTGTGGATCCTCACCCTTCTATAATTCCAACTCATCATCATCTGTAGTTTGTCCAACAACGTTGGTGTCGTCAGCGAATTTGAAGAGGGAGATGGATAGTCAAGAGTGTTTAACTGTCATCCATGTAGACCACAGAAAAATGAAATTCTTACTTGCAGGAGCATAACAGGGATGTAAGAATAAGTTAGGTCTTTATTCTCTGGAGTGCAGAAGGTTAAGGGGGGACTTGATAGAGGTCTTTAAAATGATGAGAGGGATAGACAGAGTTGATGTGGACAAGCTTTTCCCTTTGAGAATAGGGAAGATTCAAACAAGAGGACATGACTTCAGAATTAAGGGACAGTAGTTTAGGGGTAACATGAGGGGGAACTTCTTTACTCAGAGAGTGGTAGCGGTGTGGAATGAGTTTCCAGTGGAAGTGGTGGAGGCAGGTTCATTGGTATCATTTAAAAATAAACTGGATAGGCATATAGATGAGAAGGGAATGGAGGGTTATGGTATGAGTGCAGGCAGGTGGGACTAAGGGAAAAAAGTTGTTCGTCACGGACTTGTAGGGCCGAGATGGCCTGTTTCCGTGCTGTAATTGTTATATGGTTATATGTTATATGGTAAGTGGATAATGTAGATTAGTTACTTCACGCTAACCAATTGTAATGCTTTATTAGTAGAAGCTCTGCCTACCATTCGGTTTATATTCAGCTCATGCAGTCAGTCGAATAGCTACTACACTTGTTATAACAACATGCTGAAGTATACCGTAAGTGAACTTTAATAAATAATGTTGTACCATGTTGTGCGAATGGCTGGCACATTTATAGATAGCATAACCTAATATAACATATAATGTCATTAAAAAGTCAGATACAAGTAAGTACAGCTGGTCTACAAAACAAAGACACAAAATGCTGGAGTGGCTAAGAGGGCAAGGTGGCATCTCTGGAGAGCACAGAGAAGTGATATTTCTGTTCAGGGTCCCCCCTCCCCCCCCCCCTACCCTCCCCCCATCAGACTGAAGATGGGTCCAGACCTGAAACATCACGTATCCATCCTCTCCAGAGCTGCCGCCCGACCCATTGAGTTACTCCAAAACTTCATGTCTTCTTTTTTCAATAAATTAATAACCTCCAGTATTTATTCAACGCAACCTGAGACAATTCATAGTTTAATCAGTGTTTTGTCATGTTCAAGCACCTGGTGGTTGTTGAGAAGAAGCTAATATTGAACCTGAAGATCACAGCTTTCAGACTCTGATACTTTATTTCTTCCCGATGGCAGGAGTGAAATGGGACGAGTTGCTGTGTAGAGCAACAGCAAGGATTTAAGTATTTTGTCTGATGCAACGGAGACATTCCGAATTGTCAAGGACCGGAAGAGAAAATAATTTTTGGAATGCATCATGGATCCCTGATAGCGAGGAGAATGGATATACTCTGTGCAGAAAGAAAGAACAGAATGTTAAACATGGAGTGATCTCAGTTATCCAGAAGGGATAACAGCAGGGAAGAAGCTAGGGAAATACACATAACCCTGAGATTTTGCAGCCGTTCAATCATTCATTTTTTTATAACTCTGGAAACACCCAGCAAGAAACAGCAACACAGTTTATTTCAGCCACATATGCTGCTCTCATCTGAGGTTGTGATGGTCTCTCAACAATTCTATCTGCTGGTTAAAGGTAACTACTAAAAACAATTTACAGATAGCTTCCTGGACAATTTATTAAAAATATATCTAATGCCCAGAGAAAGTCAGCATATAAAGCTATGGAGAGCTAGGACTCACCACCCGAGTAATTTGATGTTGAAGACGCCTGCAACTCTGACCCAGTGACACCGCCAGGACAATGGGTCTTTAAGGCCAAGTTAAGGTCAACATTTTTATGATCTTTCAAACTTGCCGGATGCAAGGTGGCACCGGAAAAGTGGCGACACCTGTATACTGCTTCAGTGTAAAATGTTAAAGAGATGAAATAGTCTAAGGTAAAAGGTTGAGAAACGTAACATCCAATAATAGTTCCTCACTCAGGAGTTCATCTGGCTAATCCTTCAGGCCACTGAAATTTTAGTTTAGTTTATTGTCACATGTACTGAGATAAAGTGAAAAGCTGTTTTGTTGCGGGCTATCCAGTAAGTGGAAAGACTATACATGATTACAGTCAAGCCGTCCACAGTCTACAGATACGGGATGAAGGAGATAATGTTTAGTGCAAGGTGAAGTCCAGTAAAGTCTGACTAAGAGATAGATGGCAGGTCAGGATCGCTCTCTAGTTGGTAATAAGATGGTTAAGTTGCCTGATAACAGCTGGGAATAGCCTCAAAATAGCCTGAAATAAATTAGCCTTCTGCCAGCTTCCACATTGAACATTAGCTCTAGACCAAAATAAATTCAAGCATTTAAGGGCTCGCACTCATATACTTTCAGTTAACGCCTTGTGCCACATTCCCGAGTTACTCACAGACTCTCCCGAATTTTCCCCTTCGAAATCGGGGAATGTCGGGTAATGTCGGCAGCGAGTCCGTAGGAGGCCGTACAAGTCCGTAGATGTTTTGTGGTGGCTCGTAATGCCAGCCGTAGGAACTCGGGGCATCAAGTAAGTCGGGACGTTTTTTCAACATGTTGAAAAATGTCCATGAGTTAAAAAAGTAGCCCCGAGTACCTACGAACGGCTATTACCGTAATTCTCCGAGTTCGAATCAAGGGGAAAACTCGGGAGAGTTTGTGAGTAACTCGGGAAAGTGGGACAGGGCCTTTAGGCTCCCTGGAGAAAGGTATAGAGAAAACCGGTGTGACTGCATCCTCAGTAGATGCAAAATCACCCTGTTTCATATAATGACTTGAGAAGATCATGAAGCACTATTTCAAAACCACCCCCCACACTATTTAACACATTTCACAGTCTGTTTTTGCCTCTACTGCTATTAATCAATGTGTATAATAGGAGTAAAAGAGCGGGGAGTATGGGGAGAGATAAGTTACAGTAGGGGCTGGCTTGAGTCCAAAGAAAAATCAGTCCATAATGCTTATTTCTGGTGCACATCTAAATAGGCCAAATGTGAGATCATTTTGACATCCACACTATTTCCTCTTGTGATCACTCTAGTATTCTCCTTGATAACTTTGCTCAGATACATTGCACTTCAAGGCCTGCTAAACCAATCACCTAAACGGAAAGAATCTGGAACGGACAAGCAACAATTTACATGCACGCTGTTTGATTCTTTCAAGACGTTCACAAAGTGCAGCAGGAAGTTTCAGCAACAATTACTTGTGCTCTGCCGTTTACTATCACAATCTCTGTACGCAGCCTGCAAGTTGAAACAATTTCCAGGAATTTCCAGAGGGAGGTTCCCAAGATGAACAGCCACTGCAGTTCGCCTACAGAGCCAACCGATCCACAGAGGACGCAGTCTCAACAACACTGAATCTCGTACTGTCACACCTTGATCGGAAAAATACTTATGCCAGGATCCTCTTCATAGACTTCAGCTCTGCATTTAACACATCATTCCGCAGCAGCTGGTGGAGAAGTTGGAGCTATTGGGGGTTGATGCTGGCACATGCAACTGGGTCCTGAACTTTCTGTCACAACGGCAGCAGACAGTCAGGGTGGGCAGTAGGACATCAAAAACCATAGCCGTGAGCACTGGCTCACCCCAAGGCTGTGTCCTAAGCCCCCTGCTGTTTAGTCTGCTGACACACGACTGTACTGCTAGACTCAACAACAACTTCATCAACAAGTTCGCTGATGACACAACAGTGGTGGGTCTCATCAGTGACAATGATGAATCGGCGTACAGGATGGAGGTGGAGCTGCTCACAGGTTGGTGCAAATCCCACAACCTCATTCTCAACGTGGGAAAAACTAAGGAGATGGTGGTTGACTTCAGGAGGGCGGGGAAACAACACCATACACCTCTGCACATCGACGGAGCTGATGTGGAAAGGGTCAGCAGCGTGAAGTTCCTAGGACTCCATCTGTCAGATGACCTGACGTCCACGGCCAACACCACAGCACTGGTCAAGAGAGCCCAGCAGCGACTACACCCTCTCCGAAGACTACGTAAAGCAGGTCTCCCCACCACACATCTACGGACTTTTTATAGGGGGACAGTCGAGAGCACATTAACCAACGGCATCACTTCCTGGTTCGGGAGCTGCAAGGCGTACGAACGGCACCAACTAGACAGGATTGTGAAGACCGCCAGCAGGATTATTGGTGCTCCACTCCCTTTCCTGCTGGACATATACAGGAAGAGATGTATCAGCAGAGCCATCTCCATCATCAAAGACCCCTACCACCCATCGCATCACATATTCTCCATCCTGCCATCTGGGAAGAGGTACAGGAGCATTAGCTGCAAAACCAGCAGGATGCTCCTCAGCTTCTTCCCACAGGCTATAAGACTGATAAACGGAATTTGCCCCCTGCCAAAGTATCACGCACCAACCACCAACCTGGACACACTGCAGCAGAGCCACTGTCGTGCCGCTGCCGATCGGAACGCCTGTTGAATGTTTAGTATTAGAGTGTTAAATTTGTTCATGATATATGTATTTCTATTTCTATTTATTTTTAATGCACACTGAATGGACACTGGTTGAGCAACGTTTTTTTGTTTCCTCTGGGTATGTGAATACTCAGAAAATGACAATAAAGATATACAATACAATCATTTCGCCAGAAGATCAGCAAAAGTTCCAAGCAATGTGTCAATGGAGTTTTGGACTGCCTCAGCTGCAGTGGCCAATATACCCCCAGATTCAGGTGTAGGAAGGAACTGCAGTTGCTAGTTTAAACTGCAGGTAGACACAGCAGGACAGGCGGCATCCCTGGAGAGAAGGATTGGATGATGTTTTGGATTGAGACCCTTGTTCTGAAGAAAGAATCAATCTCTTTTGGGGAAATGGACTTTAGTTATACTGTTGTCATAGAGTCCTAAAGCTGTACAGCACAGAAACAGGCCCTTCAGCCCACCTTGTCCATGCCGACCAAATAGCATTCTGAGCTGGTCAATTTGTCTGCATTTGGCCCATATTCCTCCCTATCCATATATCTATCCAGATATTTTTTAAAGGAATTGAAAAAGGAGCTGAAGAGAAAGGCAACGGTGTCACATGTGTGTGTTGGCAGCAGTGGAGACCATGTCCTCCACATATTCGCTGGCTGGGGCCTACCTCATCTGGGAAACAGAATACTACATTTTATAATTGAGTACAAAGGCAACTTCAGGCAGTGCAAAGCTCGGCACCCATCTTATGCAAGAAATATCAATCCCAGCAAGAAACAGTGTCATCGAGTCATACAGACAATGAGTCCCACAGAGTGGAAAGAGGCCCTTCGGCCCAATTTGCCCACACTGGCCAACATATCCCAGCTACACTAGTCCCTCCTGCTCGCATTAGGTCCATATCCCTCCAAGCCTGTCCTATCCATGTACCTGTCTAACTGTTTCTTAAATGTCGGTATGGTCCCTGCTTCAACTACCTCCTCTGGCAGCTCGTTCCATACACCCACCACCCTTTGTGTGAAAAAGTCACCCTTCAGATTCCTATTAAATCTATTCCCCTTCACCTTAAACCTATGTCCTCTTGTCCTTGATCCCCTACTCTGGGAAAGAGACTGCATCGACCTGATCTATTACTCTCAATATTTTGTATACCTCTAAAAAATCACCCCTCATCCTCCTGTGCTCCAAGGAATAGAGTCCCAGCCTACTCAACCTCTCCCTATAGCTCAGACCATCTAGTCCTGGCAACATCTTCAAAAATCATCTTTGTACCCTTTCCAGTTTGTAAACATATTTCCTATAACATGGTGCCCAGATTTGATGTGAATGTAGGTAACTTGATTGGTAATTTTGCAGATGACACCAAAATTGGTGATATGGTGGACAGTGATGAGGTTCATTCCCTCTCTCTCCATCCCTCCCTCACCCTAGTCATCCTACTAGTTCTCGACCTCGACTCAAAACGTCACCCATTCCTTCTATCCAGAGATGCTGCCTGCCCCGCTGAGCTACTCCAGCATTTTGTGTCTATCTCCTATTTTCACTGTTGTCCTGCTTAGTTTCACTGTGCCTGCATTGGAAGGTTTGACATGCAGAGATCAGATAAGTTAGGCTTCTTTTATTTGGAGCGAAGGTAACTGAGAGGTGACATGATAAAGATATAAAAACATAGAAACATAGAAAATAGGTACAGGTAGGCCATTCCGCCCCTCAAGCCAGCACCGCCATTGAATATGATCATGGCTGATCATCCAAAATCAGTACCCCGTTCCTGCTTTCTCCCCATATCCCTTGATTCTGTTAGCCCTAAGAGCTATATCTAACTCTCTCTTGAAAACATCCAGTGAATTGGCTTCCACTGCCTTCTGTGGTGAGAATTCCACAGATTCATGACTCTCCGGGTGAAATAGTTTTTCCTCATCTCATTCCTAAATGGCCTACCTATTATTCTTAAACTGTGACCCCTGGTTCTGGACGGATTCTGGACTAAATTATATAAAATTATAAGGCACAATTTATGAGGTTATGGCTAGGATATATAGTCAGTCTGTTTCCCATGGTAAGTGTGTCTAAAACTAGAGGCCATGGGCTTAAGGTGAGAAAATTGAGGTTTAAAGGTGATATGAGGGCTAAATCAGGGCAGATGATAAGAGGCAGGATCAGCAACAGCATTTAAAAGGCATCTAACCAGATACTTGAAAGAACAAGACAAAGATAATATGGAATGAATGCAGGCAAGATGAATTAGTATCAAGAGGCATTATGGATGGCACAGACATTGTGGGCCAACTGGCCTGTTTCAATGCTGTACATCTATATGACTTAAATGAATAGATATTGTGATCCTTACAATTGGGAAATGGAATGTGCAATATTATCTTGAGAAGGTTTATTCAGGTGCCATAACTCATAAAGTACTTGTAAAGTGAGCAGTTCATAATTAAATGCAGTTATTGATACCTCTTTATCTTTGCAATGTGGATGCTGCGGAGAAAGTTGTGGCTAAAATTGTTCTTATTGTTCTGTGACATTAATTAGTCGTCAGGATATATTTGAAAGGATGGCTACTTTATCGAGGCAAGTCGTCTTTGAAATAAAGCTGTTGTATGTGTGTGTAAGCTGAGTAAATATTGCGAAATCAGCGTTGTATTTTTATGACAAGTCAAGGACAAAGAGGAGCCTTGAAGTTGCTTTTATAGTGGGAATGTTTATTGTGTGATATTAGGTACCATTTCCACAAAACAACCATCAGTGCTCCGTGTGAGTAATGTTTCCAATAATCGTTTAAACCGTTTCTGTGAACAAGATACACAGCTCTGTCCTAGACTAACTGGGACCAAAGCATGATAAGGATCAGTTCAGAGGTACATTTTCTGTCATTGCTTCATTCTGTCAAGGACAGAATTGCTTTTTCCAAGTCAAAGGACATCATTCACCATATTTTACCAAGATTTCTGTCCTGTTTTCGCCCTGAGATATCACAACTGTTTGCTTTTGGTCTTTGATCACGCAAGTGTCCACAATTGCAATCAGTGATACGTCAAGTTACTTGTATCTAAAATAAACAACAGGGAATCATAAATATCCTGGTCTCTTAAAACGAGAGCTTCCATATCATTAAGCATTGAGGTTGTTATCCACTTGATAAAGTGTCACTAGAATATAGCAACATTAACTACAAAAGAATAAACATGTAGAGGTTTAACTTTGTCTTGTATATTCTACAGTTAGAATGCTACAAGTCAACAGGATAATTTTCAATTATTGGGTGGGGATACCACAGGGTGAGTCTCCTCAGCACTTGATCAATGATCCTATTCTCTCAAACTTAGATACAACAAGACAGAAATGTTGTATTTGTTGCCCCTAACATCTAAGCATTAACAGGCTCTAAGTCCAGTGACCTTGTTTCTATCGTGACTATGTATCTCTCGTATGTTGCAAAACATACCTGGCTAGTAAAGTATTATTGTGATTGTGTTTGTGTGATTGTGATTGGTGACTGTATGGTGTGTAGGTTTTCCCAGTGACCGTGTGGGTTTTCTCTCGCTGTTCCGGTTTCTCTAACTGCTCCTAAAGACTTCCAGGTTTGCAGGTTTTGCAATGTGGATGCTGCGGCTAACTTGTTAATGGCTTTGGGGAAAATATGTAAATTGTGTCTAGTGTGTAGGATAGTGCTAGTGTACGGGATCACTGGTCAGCGCGGAAGTGGGTTGAAGGGTCTGTTCCCATTGCTGTATCTCTAAAACTAAAACTAAAAAACTTTAGTGCGAATTAGATGTTTTTTCAGGCTTGTGCACAGATGAGAAGGAGCAGTCGGCTTTGTGAAAGATAATATGAAGGCCTTTAAGAAAATACAGAATAACAAAGCTCCAATATAAGTGGTTATCAAGCCAAGCTTCTTGACTGCGTGCATAATTTATCATCATCATCATCATCATCATCATCATCATCAACCTTTATTGTCATCTTGCAAAGCAATAATTGTACAGTGCAAAATGAGAAGACGTTTCCCAGGGAATACCGGAGCATCGCACATAAACATTTCACACATAAAATAAAAACAATAAAACAATCCAGTCCCTGATAAAACAGTACAACAGTTAAAAAGTGCAGGTGAAAACAGCAACATTAAAATACAAGTAAAAACAGTCATAAATTGTCCAGGGCAGCTGATTTAAGTGGCCAGTGCCAGAGTTATTAAAAGCACTTAATTTCTTGAGATAGCACAAATTATGTAATCGTTTGAGTAGAAGATTGCTTGTACATGCTCCCGAACTCCTTGTGTTTCCCAATGTGTCAGTATTGTTTTGGTTGTTTTCCTGACCATACTCTTCCAGCCTGCAAAAGGTATTGACCACAAACTGGATACAATTATGGTCGGACCCTGAGGAAGCCTACCCTGGAAGAACACCAAAATCAGTCAATGTATCTGAAATGTTATTCCAAGATTCTATGAGATATTGGTAATCATTTTGGTTGCAGTAGGGGCTTGTTTTTGATGGGTGCAAGACTGCTTCTGTTTATGAAATAAGAAGCAGCAGGGTCATAACCTCGATTGTTGTAGAGTTCTGCCATTGAACTGTGCTAGCACTGAGCACAAAGCTTAACTCTATGGTTAAAGGATCTGGCCTTATTTTCTCAAGACATTTGGCATTTTACCATATTATATAAAAAATAAACTGCTGTGATTCAAAAAGTGTAAAACAATTAGGATCCTTCAACCACAAACCCAGCGAGGCAGGAGTGATCGTAACAAGTCTCTCCATCTAATCTTCCTCAGTTCCTGTGTGATGGACATCTAGAAAGTCAGTTGGTATTGAGAATCAGTTGGAGATTTAAACTTTTTAGATTTTAGAGATACAACATGGAAACTGGCTCTTTGGCCCACCGAGTCCACGCCGACCAGCGATCACACCGTACACTAGCACCATCCTACACACTGGGATCAATTTACAATTTACAGAAGCCAATTAACCTACAAACCTGTTTGTCTTTGGAGTGTGGGAGGAAACTGGAGCACCCAGGGAAAACCCACAGTGAGAATGTACAACCTCTGTACAGACAGCACCTATAGTCAGGATTGAACCCTGGTGTTGTAAGGCAGTAACCCTATCACCGGAGGAGCCATCTTGGAGGAACGGCTGCTAACCAGCAGCCATCCATTAAACTCGCTTTTTTAAAAGTTTTTTAGTTAGTCCTGTCTCGTCCGTTTGGAGAATTGGACTTTTTAAATGTAGGGGGGAATTTTATTTCTAGGTCCCTACTTTTTTTAGGAGGCAGCTTTTTCTCCGGGCTGCCCGTCGACCCGTCCTCGCGGCCTACCAGAGGGCTTGGAGCGCCATTTCCTGGCGGGGATCGCCCAGCACCTCGGCCTCGGTGGCGGCACAGAGCTGGAGCGCTATCGTGGAGCGGAGCGGGCGATGCCTTGCCTGGGTCGCCACGCTGGATCGACGCACTGGAGCTCCGGTGAGCTTGACCGCCGAGAGCAACACCTCCGGGCTGCGGGTCTGCGGAGCGGAGCGGGCGGCGCCAATTTCACCATCGGGAGCCTGGGAGCTCCAAACCGGCGCGTCCTTGTCGGCTCCGGAAGCCGCGGTCCACAGCTTGGAAGCGGCCGTTCCAGGTGGCCCAGCCGCTGAGAGGACTCTCCCGACGCCGGGGCAAGACCACCCGGTGAGAACGGCCAGGAACATCGGGCCTCCGTAGAGGCAACTGCGGTGGCCTCAATAGGCCTGACTTTGGGTGAACTTGGGGTTGGGGACTGGACATTGTGCCTTCCCCCACAGTGGTGTCCATTGTGGGGGGACGATTTTCTGTCTCTACGTAATCCTGTTAGTCTCTGTCCAAGATGGCTGCCGTGAAGAGAGAGTGGACGCTGGCGCGCTTTGGCTGCCGCTGCTCTCTCTTCACATTGTGTTTTTGATTTTCTGTTTTTGCACTGAATTCTGTTTTTAGTTTGTGTCTCTGTGATGTCTTTATTATTTATTTTACTCTGATTATATGTTTATATTCCTGTTAATCTATGTAAGGTGTCCTTGAGATGTCTGAAAGGCGCCCAACAAATATAATGTATTATTATTATTATCACTATGCCACCGTGCCATCCACATTTGTGTCAATAGGATAACAGAATGGTGGCCAGTCAACTTTGTAGAATTTTCAAAGTCAAAGCTTGATTCAAGAACTGTGATTTTCATCAAGAGGATTGACAATGATAAATTCCTCAAAACTCCCCAATTTTATATAAATTCTCTCAAAAAATGAAACATCATCTTAAAATGTAACCACAAATTGTTCAATCAATGGATTTTTGACTGTCTGAGCACGGAGAGAGCGCAGGAAGGATGTGCAGATGATTGCATACCGAAGAGAGACACAAAATGCTGGAGTAATTCAGCTGGTCAGGCAGCATCTCTGGAGAAAAGGAAGAGGTGACATTCCGGGTTGGCACCCTTCTTCAGGCGGAAAGATAGAGGTGTGGGGGGTGGGGGGGTGGGGGGGAGTAAACTGGGGCGAAATAAAGGCCAGAACACATCAGAACACAACAGATGATCTCAGGAACGGTGGAGTCCATAATGGCCCATTGTTAGCTGGGGAAGATGTGCTAACAAGAGGGATACAAGGATGCGAACAGTGGAACTAGCAGGATGACTAGGTTTGGGGGGGGGAGGGGGGGGGGGGGGGGGGGGGGGGGGGGGGGGGGGGGGGGGGGGGGGGGGGGGGGGGAGAAGGAGGGAGGGAATGCAGCAGTTACTTGATATTAGAGAAATCAACGTTCATACCACCCTTCATACCACCCACCAATACTGAAAAAACAAATCAATAGCATAATGTTTTAAAGGTCTTTAATATACATTTCAGCAGCTGCAAAATGAGAACAAGTTAAAAAGTCGTTTCCCAAATTTTGGAATGTCTTGTTTAAATGTTGATCATTAACATTTCCTTTCCATTCTTGTGTTTATAGGTGAACATAAATCCTGGCATTTATATACCTCTTAAACTTATACAAGCACACAGAATATTATCTATTAGTGTGCAGTGGGGCTGATAAATCATTTTGTGAACAAACAGACAGCCTTGCCTGATATCTCTATCACATTGCCTTGGTTTATTGTTAAACAGCCTATTGTGTGCAGAATGGGGCCAACAATTAATAGTTCCCAGATTGATAAAATTAGAGAATTTATATAAAAACTAATTGTAAATAAACCCATTCTTATGCTTGCAAGGCCCCTCATAGTTTCTTTTGTCAAGTCCATTATTACAAGACATGCATGATTGTGCTACAAAATAGTATGGAGCCTAAAATAGAAAAGCTGGGATCAAAGGTCCAGTAACTTTAAGATATCAGGGATTTGTACATGCTTGCTGAATGTGATCTTCAAAAGTGTTACATGATTTGTGTAGCAAACATTGACCATTATTTGTACTCCTCCCTGAAATCGGAGAATATTGCTTGGTTAAATACTTGTTTCAATGTTCAATGGAGATTCTTGTAACCAGTATGATTTTACTTTTGTGCAGCGTAATGAAGAGTTGCTAATTCAACTGAAACAACATTAGAAAAGCAATTATAAATCAGGATTCGCTGAGGAAAGTAACTTTGGACATTTGATTTTTTTCAACATATTTTGCTGTTAACGCCAAATATCTAGAATTCATAATCAGTAATGTTTGTTTCTAATACAAGTAAAACATTTGTACTTTACTTGAGTTTGGTTCAAAGATACAACATGGAAACAGGCCATTCGGCCCATCGAGTCCATGCCGACCCTCAATCACCCGTTCACATTAGTTCCCTATACATTAGAGGTAATTTTAAAGAGGCCAATTAATCCTACAAACCGGCATATCTTTGTAATGTCCGTGGAGTACCCAGAAAAATGAAAGGGGAAAGATTTGATTGGAACCCAAGGGGCAACGCTTTCACTCAGAGGATGGTGGATATATGGAGTGAGCTGCCGGAGGAGGTAGTCGAGGCAGGTACCGTAACATTTAAAAGATATTTGGACAGGTACGTGGATAGGAAAGGTTTAGAGGGATATGGGCCAAATGCAGGCTGGTGAGACTAATGTTGATGAGGCACTTTGATCAGCATGGGCAAGCTGGGCCAAAGGGCCTGATTCCATGCTGCATTACTATGACACCCAGAGGAAACCCACGTGGCTACAGGGAGAACATGCAAACTCAACAGAGTTCTGAGTCCAGTAAACCCTGGCTTTTACGGACCTCTATATAACGGACCTACTGACCTTCACTGCCAGGCCGGGCTGCTGATGCCACCCCTGGTCTGCACTGCCTCCCTGGCCATTTCCAGGCTGGGCTGTCGATGCCACCCCTT
The DNA here is from genome assembly GCF_028641065.1 of Leucoraja erinaceus. NCBI lineage: Eukaryota > Metazoa > Chordata > Chondrichthyes > Rajiformes > Rajidae > Leucoraja > Leucoraja erinaceus. The sequence continues at coordinate 50,626,519 of NC_073384.1, read as the reverse complement.
GCCCCCACCGTTGTCCCGGCTGGTTCCAGGCGGGAACTACTGCTGCCGCCGCCGGTTCACACAGCTTCCGTGGCCTGCTACTGTCCCTGGCATCACCACCGCTGACCAATACCTGCACTCTGGCTGTCTGAGGGCTGCAACTAAAGACTCCGCCAATCCTCGCCTCTCCCCCAACCACCAGTAAGCTGGGGAGGTCAACTCACCTGGATTCCAGACTGAGACTCCAAAGAAGGGTCTTGGCCCGAAATCTCTCCACGTTTTCCAGAGATGTTGCCTGACCTACTGAATTACTCCAGCACTTGGTGTTGAGTACTTCTTTGTTTCAACTACTTATACAATAATACTCTATTACTCAGTAATTACTTACTTGGTTCAATGGACAATCGGCAATAACAAACACCCCCCCCCCCCCCCCCCATGGTCAGTTATAATGAGGGTTTACTGTATATAGTTAATTCCATTAAAACTGTGGTTATGAAAGAATTGACCTAGGTGTAAAATGCTTTGCAAACTCCTAAAATCAGTAAAAGCACCACATAACACAGGTTCTTCATTCATACTACTGATAGTAAAGCCCAATTTATCTCGATTGAGCAGTGTGTGTGTGTTTGCGTGTGTGTGAATGTGTGCACACTCGTGTGTGTGTGCGCATGCGTGTGTGTGTATGCATGCGCGCATGTATGTCAAGTCAAGTCAAGTCAAGTTTATTTGTCACATACACATACGAGATGTGCAGTGAAATGAAAGTGGCAATGCTCGCGGACTTTTGTGCAAAAGACAACCAACAAAACAACCAAACAAATTATAAACACAATCATAACACACATATTCTTTTACATAATAAATAATAGAAGGAAAAACGTTCTGTAGAGTTAGTCCCTGGTGAGAAAGGCGTTTACAGTCCGAATTGCCTCTGGGAAGAAACTCCTTCTCAACCTCTCCGTTCTCACTGCATGGCAACGGAGGCGTTTGCCTGACCGTAGCGGCTGGAACAGTCCGTTGCAGGGGTGGAAGAGGTCTCTCATGATTTTGTTTGCTCTGGAGTTGCACCTCCTGTTGTATAGTTCCTGCAGGGGGGTGAGTGAAGTTCCCATAGTGCGTTCGGCCGAACACACTACTCTCTGCAGAGCCTTCTTGTCCTTGGCAGAGCAATTCCCGAACCAGATGGTAATGTTCCCGGACAAGATGCTTTCCACCGCCGCTGCGTAGAAGCACTGTAGGATCCTCGGAGACACTCTGAATTTCCTCAATTGCCTGAGGTGGTAAAGGCGCTGCCTTGCCTTACTCACCAGTGCTGAGGCGTGTGATGACCATGTCATATCCTCAGAGATGCGGACTCCCAGATATTTAAAACAGTTCACCCTATCCACAGGATCCCCATTTATACTCAATGGAGTGTACGTCCTCGGATGATGTGCCCTCCTAAAGTCCATGATCAGCTCCTTTGTTTTTTTGATGTTCAAGAGGAGGCTGTTCTCCTGGCACCAGAGTGCTAGATCAGCCACCTCCTCCCGGTAGGCCTTCTCATCATTGTCTGAGATCAGGCCCACCACCACAGTGTCATCAGCAAACTTAATTATTGAATTGGAGCTGAACCTAGCCACACATGTGTGTGTGCGCGTGTGTATGTGTGTGCTTGGTTGGGTGTGCATGTGATTGCGTGTGTGTGCATTTCTTTGTGTGTGTGCGTGCATCTGTGTGTGTGCAAGTGTATGTGTGTGTGTGTGGCATGTGTGTTGCTGTTAAAGATGTGCAGATCCAAATATCAGAGCACTCACCTTGACATTTATTTTAAGGTCATGGAATTTTTAGTGTGAATAGTTTCCAGGTGCAGCCGGGTGAATTCTTCATTGTTGACCTGGATATCCTGCTGGCACCTTAGGCATGCAAAGGGTTTGGGGAGATCACATCTGGAATACTGTATGCAGTTTGGATCTCCCTACAAAAGGAAGGGTATGGGTGAATTGAAGGCAGCGTGATGTAGCTTCATTGAAGACATTCCTGGGAAAATGGGGTTTGTCCTTTGAGAATAGGGAGTGGCCTGCACTCAGTGACATTTTAAAGAATGAGAGATGACTTGTGGCTTCCTTGAATGTTTATAAATCTGAGAAAAAAAAAACAGTAAGTTGGTCGTTGAGGGACAGTTACTACCAGATGGAGTCTAGAATTTGGGAATGTAGACTTGAAATAAGGAATAAGCTATTCTTGACCAAGATGGAGAAAGATTTCTTCACAAAATGTTCTGAATTTTTGGAATTCCCTTCTCCAGAGATTAATGGATGCTCTGTCATTGGGTATAGTCAGGAATGAGTTTGATAGTCACTTTGGTGAATCAGGACATATGGGGGGCGTGGGAGATTGCAACCTTCACGTGGTCCAACCTGTTTCAACAAATGCAATCAACCTGGCGTGCACAAACAGAAGATCAAACAGAACAAGTTGTCTTCCAACTTTAGGCTGTGCATGCCATAAGCAAGATGAAGAAGGACATATGGGAAACATATGAATTTTGGGGAATGTTGATTGTTGGGAAGTGTAGGCTGTAGGCTTGTGGGGACACATGGTTGATTCCACTAGTTCCAAAGATTCTTCCTCAGAACATATGGAAAGTCATTTTTGAATAGAAAGAGAGTAGAGGTTTAGAACATAGAACAAAGAATAGTTCAGTACAGAAAAGAACCCCATCATCCCACAATGTCTGTATTGAACATCTAGCCAATACCAACTCTTGTCTTCCTGCATATAATCCATATCCCTCCATTCCCTGCTCAATTATGTCCCTATACAGAGATCTCTTAAATGCCACTATCGCATCTGCCTCATCCACTACCCCCAGCAGAGAGCTCCAGGCACACACACCATGAAAAACCTGCTCCACACATCTCCGTCAAACTTTGCCCCACTCACCTTAAAGTCATGCACTCTTTATATTTGATGTTTAATATTAAGATTTTTAGAAGGAAACCGTTTTGATGTGGCATTTTAAGTGTTTCATTGTCACTTGTACCAAAACAGTACAATGAAATTCTTCAAGTAACATAACAGGTATGTGCAGTTTTCAAACACCCAGTGAAAAAGCTGCTCTGGGAGGCCATGCTGCAATGCAAATGTGAGCATAGATGTGAATCTGTTGCTATCTTGCAGGCAAATGTTTCCCTTGTTCTCTTGCAACAGAAGTGTAGCATGTACAAGGAAACTGAGGATGAACATAGTGTGGAGCAGATAAGGCAGCCTCTGTTATCAGCGCATCCTTTAAATCCAGTTGACAGTGATGTAGTGCAGGCCCTGCTTCCAGGCTAAGGCCATCATTAGTAGTGATCTCACCTCGCTGAGTCTTAATGACCACTGCAAAATGCCTTCAAATCCTGGAGCAATAAGCCATGTGTCAGAAATGAATAATTTGTTGTGCGTTGTCTCTGGGGTCAGTTCACTGGAGCCTGGAGTTGAAATGATAACATAACATTATCACTGTTTGTAAATGTGCTTTGTCAGTAGCCCCTGATTATCTGTCATTAAACATTGCTGTGAGGCTTCTTTCATTGTTGGTCAGTGACCTAACAGTAATTTTAAAGTTTAAAATTACAATTGGTGTAATTGGAAATAACAACTTATTGGAGTTCACCCAAGATTGGTGGGGGTCACTTATTATCTCCCCCATTTTTTAACCTTTGCTGTTTATAGAACAAGGCAGCTTTGATTATTGCTACATAATTACCTGGTATTTGTATACAGAAGGGGGTCGAGGGCACAATTTTGAGGAAACTCATTATTTACACCAATGTTCACAGTGGACGCAGCAAACTGCTGTAACCTTAAATTTGTTTGTCCGAGAGTGAATTCTGCAATCAGAGAAGATTAGTGAAATGCTCCAGGCAAAAACTGTCAGAACATTCTTATTAACTTGTGGCTGGTAGATTAGCCATTTAATTCCTCCTCTCTATGCCCACACTGACATATCTGTCCTCAGCTCCTCTGCAGTCAGGGTGAGTCCAAATGCAAACTAAAGGAACAGCACCTTATATTCCACCTGGGTGGTCTACAACCTTGTAGGTTAATTGGCTTGGGTAAAATTTTTTAAATTGTCCCTAGTGTGTAGGATAGTGCTAATGTATGGGGTGATCGCTGGCCGGCTCAGACTCGGTGGGCCGAAGGGCCTGTTTCTCCACTCTGTATCCCTAAGTCTAAAATCTAAAGTCTTAATATGTTGGCATGAACACCAAATTCTCCAATTTCAGATAACTACCTCCCGCCCCTGCCACCCCCAGTCCTTCTATCCACGTAGATCCTCCCACATATATCCTCCTTTCCCACAACACACCACTGCCCCCTTCCTAACCCCAACTTCGTCCCTACCCACTCCATCTGCTGTCTCTCACATATGCCTCTCATTAGAATAACTCCTTCCACTGTTCTCACCTCCCCACCCCACCCCTCCCCACCAAAACCCACCACACCCCCACACCACCCCACTGAAATCCAATCCCCCCCGCAACCACACATTGGGGGAACAGACCCAACGGGTCTGGACTTGGTCTAGTACACTTTAAAAATAGTTCACTGGTTGAAAACATTTTGGGGTATCCTAAAAGGGACATGGTGGTTTGCACAAATGTAAGTCACTCTTTTCTTATACCTTTAATCCCCATCACCCCACCTCTCCGGGAACCTTGATAATGAATGAAGCTTTATAACAGTGACACAATATAAAGAAACTTCAGAGAGCTTTCAGGAGTTACAATATCTATCAGGGTCTGGAGGAACTAACTATTTCAGTGGCATCGAGTCATAGAGGGATACAGTGTGGAAGCAGGCCCTTCGGCCCAACTTGCCCACACCGGCAACATGTCCCAGCTCCACTAGTCACACCTGCATGTGTTTGGTCCATATCTCTCCAAACTTGTCCTATCCATGCACTGTACCTGTCCAAATGTTTCTTAAATGTTGCAATAGTAACTGCCTCAACTACCTCCTCATTCCATACACCCACCAACCTTAGGCATGCAGGTGCAGCAGGCAGTGAGAAAGAACTAGTGGTATGTTAGCTTTCATACAAAAGGATTTGAGTATAGGAGCAGGGAGGTTCTACTGCAGTGTACAGGGTCTTGGTGAGACACACGGAGTGTTGCATACAGTTTTGGTCTCCAAATCTGAGAGGACATTATTGCCATAGAGGGAGTGCAGAGAAGGTTCACCAGACTGATTCCTGGGATGTCAGGACTGTCTTATGAAGAAAGACTGGATAGACTTGGTTTATACTCTCCAGAATTTAGGAGATTGAGAGGGGATCTTATAGAAACTTACAAAATTCTTAAGGGGTTGGACAGGCTAGATGCAGGAAGATTGTTCCCGATGTTGGGGAAGTCCAGGACAAGGGGTCACAGCTTAAGGATAAGGGGGAAATCCTTTAAAATTGAGATGACAAGAACTTTTTTCACACAGAGAGTGGTGAATCTCTGGAACTGTCTGCCACAGAGGGTAGTTGAGGCCAGTTCATTGGCTATATTTAAGAGGGAGTTAGATGTGACCCTTGTGGCTAAGGGGATCAGAGGGTATGGAGAGAAGGCAGGTACGGGATACTGAGTTGGATGATCAGCCATGATCATCCTGAATGGTGGTGCAGGCTCGAAGGGCCGAATGGCCTACTCCTGCACCTAATTTCTATGTTTCTATGTTTCTATGTTTTCGTGTAAAAAAAAGTTACCCCTCAGATTCCTATTAAATCATTTTCCCTTCACTTTAACCTATGTCCCCTGGTCCTTGATTCCCCCACTCTGGGCAAGAGACTCTGCATCTACCCAACCTATTCCTCTCATGAGATCAGATTATCTTTTCATCAGCAGGCCTTCAGGTCCAGGCCAGCAGATGGCTGAACTGCGGTTCACCTTCATCTCTGTTCATAACAGCGGTTGCAACGTGATACAGCCCTTCTGACATTTCCTCTTGGAGGTGCTCAGGATTTTAGTCCATCTTCGACAGCCATCAATATTGGCAAATCAGCTTGTTCTTTCTGTAACATTTCACCTTATGTGACGGCACAGTGTGCAACGGTGGAGTTGCTGCTGCCGTACAGCGCCAGAGACCCAGGTTCCATCCTGACTGGGTGCTGTCTGTACGGAGTTTGTACGTTCACCCTGTGAGTGCTTGGTTTTTCTCCATGTGCTCCGGTTTCCTCTCACACCCTAAAGACGTAAAGATTTGCAGGTTAATTGGCTTTGGTAAAATTGTATATTGTCCCTGGTGTGTAGGATAGTGCTAGTGCATGGGGTGATCGCTGGTCAGCGTGGACTTGATGGGCCGAAGGGCCTGTTTCCACGCTTTATCTCTAAAATCTGCAGGTCAGAAGCAGAGGGCAGGCAATTCTAAAGGGGACCCTGTAATGGGATAGCTGCCAGTGGATTCCAACAGCCTCTATCATGCACATGCAGGGGAGCAGCAGAAGCTCCATGGATTTTCAGCGCCATCCGATTAAAATGCTTGGACCATGGTTTGCTCAGGCTACAGGAATGCTAAACACTCAGCATAAACATTAGTATGCTTTGTCCTTATTCAAGACCCTTATTCAAGGCATGCATGTATCTCCAACAGGAGTGACAGCAGTAGCACTATCACGTACTTGTCAACATCACCTTGTTATCTTCTGTCAGTGAGGGAACAGTGTCAAAACCTTGTCAATGGGCAAGTCCACACTCTGACATTGATGCACAATCAGTCGCCTCTTCATACTGGAGAATGTTACAGATGTTCTCACAATAAGATGACTGTTGCTTAATGGCATAATGGCTTACTATGGAAGTGTGCTGGAAATCTATCAGAAGTGCGGTTGGGAGGTTCCAGTACTGCTGTGCTTATTGAAGTATGTCGTGGGGTTTTTATCAGTGGCATGTCATTCCTTTGACATGCAAACCTGAAGCTGAGTTTTTAAGTGGATTAACTTTTTAAAACACCAAATATCTCCACTATATCAAAGTGTGACAGGGAAGCACAATTTGAAAGGAGTTATGGTGCCATCAGTGTCTGATTTACATCTGACAATTTGATGTGGCAGGTCACTTAAGTGCAGCAGTTGATTCCAAGTTATGACCTGCATTATCTGTTATTGTTGGGAAAAGAATAGATGATAAGTGGCAGGTTTGTGCAACACAGCGCTTGAGTCAAGGTTAGATGCCATAAGCCAGCAGACCATTATTTACTTTGTCCTGTTTCTCTCTTCTTTCTCTGCAGCCACCTGCTTTCGATGAAGTGACGACCTGAACGCCTAGGGCCAGCCTGATGCATGGAACATTCCAGCATTTATTCTCAGTTTCTAACCTCTGTGGCGTTTTCTGTCAATAGTGAAAAGCAACGGTCTTCTTCCTGCATAAGGCTCATTTTGTAGTCTTTGACAAATTGACAGTAATGTAATGGATAACTTTTTCATATGGAATAGAGTCATAGAGTCTAGCGTGGAAACAGGCTCTTCGGTTCAACTTGCCCACGCCGACCAACATGCCCCATCTACACTAGTCCCACGTTCTACACTAGTCCCACCTGTCCGCGTTCTACCCATATCCCTCCAAACCTACCATATCCATGTACCTGTCTAAATGCATCTTAAACGTTGTAATAATACCTGCCTCAACTACCTCTTCCAGCAGCTCGTTACATACAGTCGCCATCCTTTGTTTAAAAAAATTACCCCTCAGGTTCCTATTAAATCTTTCCCCCCTCACCTGAAACCCAAGTCCTACATGGAATATGAAACCATAAAGTCACATATTCGATTCCCGGTCTCTGCTGATGTTAATAGAGACAGAAAGAAAGAAAAGATAATGGAATTTCTTCAGTAGCTTTTATATCCCTTTCTTGATGAACTGAAATCTCTTTCTGCCAATGAGGTGCTTCTGAAATATAGTCATGACTCTAAAGTAGGAAACACAGCATTGAATCTGCACACAGTCGGCAATAGAAACATAGAAACATAGAAATTAGGTGCAGGAGTAGGCCATTCGGCCCTTCGAGCCTGCACCGCCATTCAATATGATCATGGCTGATCATCCAACTCAGTATCCCGTACCTGCCTTCTATCCATACCCCCTGATCCCCTTAGCCACAAGGGCCACATCTAACTCCCTCTTAAATATAGCCAATGAACTGGCCTCAACTACCCTCTGTGGCAGAGAGTTCCAGAGATTCACCACTCTCTGTGTGAAAAAAGTTCTTCTCATCTCGGTAGGGCAATGACCAATAGGGCAATGACCATATAATTTGTTTAGGTAAAGTTAATTAAAACATCAGAATTGATGCCAGCATCAACCCACTCCCCCATGATGGGCCGAGAGTACTCTTCACAACAGTTTAACAGTTCATCTGAAAAACCTCTGACCATGCCACACACGGTCAATGCTGTCTGATATTCTGCGTTCAGCCTCTGGAGTGGGACTCAAACCCACAACCTTCTGATTGAGGGGGAAGAGCAAAACCTGCAGTGCTACACTTAATGCATGTCAGGAAGTGCACCACGACTTGCATTTGGCAAAGAGTGTCGTTACGGCAATGAAATAGATATGAAAGGAGGGGAGGTAAGTGCGGAAAGGCATGGGGTGGAAATCCCGTGGGGGGGGGGGGGGCAGGGGACACACGCCCCCACTCTGTTTTCAGAGGTGGGGGACATCCCCCCCAAGTTTTTGTAATCCGGATTTTAAAACCCGGTGAAATCTCCGCTTTCCACGAGACATTGGGGGTGGGACTGCTGATTGAGGCAGCCAATTGGATGAGAGAGACATCGGTCAGCAGGCAATGGGGGCGCAACGTGATGATTCAGCGCAATCATTGGAGGAGGGAGGAGTAGGGGGGTGGGTGGGACTGATGATAGAGCACCGTGATTGGATGAGGGAAACACTCTCGGCACAGACCTGTGCCTCATCCGCAGCCAGGATCGATCCCGGCTCTCTGGCGCTGTCCCGAATGCCCCCCCCCCCCCCCCCCCCCCCCCCCCTGCAGATGGCCAGAGATGTTGGGAGTTAGACGGGAGCCGTTCCCCCAGGCCCACAGCCAGCGCAGAGATGCAGTGCAAAACCCAGCTCAACTCTGCCTATCCCGTCAGGTTAACCTACATCCCTGCCTGGACCTACGGGAAATATGGCCCAGGTTTACAGCTAGCGTGGAGAAGCAGCACCGGTGTCCCTTCAGTCCAGGCAGGGCTGCAGGTTAACCTGGCGAGACAGGCAGAGTTGAGCTGCATTTAGCGCTGGATTGAGTCTTCGTAGCCTCGCGCATGTGTGAGTGTGCGCATGCGCGCGTGGCCACCAAGAAATTGTGTCCCCCCGTTTCCCCGGTCCCCTCCATATTTTAATGGCGATTTCCGTGCCTGCAGAAAGCAAACAATATCAAAAGATACTGGTGCCACTCTACCTGAGCAAGAGGCACTAGGCTGCATTGGCAAGCAGTCTGAGGTGCTGCTGGCAATCAAAGAGGTGCCAACAGAAACCATGACCAAACATTATGCACTCTTACACCCAGAAACTGTGCCAGAGGATGGAGGGGTAGTTCCAATGTAATACCTTTATTCAAAAAGGGGCGGCATGATGGCACAGCAGTAGAGTTGCTGCCTTACAATGCCAGAAACTCGGGTTCGATCCTGACTACGGGTGCTTACTGCAGTTCGCTTACCGCCACAACAGATCAACGGTGGATGTGATCTCGCTGACCCTCCACTCCGCTCTGGACCATCTGGACAACAAAAACCCATATGTCAGACTGTTATTCATTGAATACAGCTCGGCATTTAATACAATCATCCCCTCCAAGCTGGTTATCAAACTCTCAGAACTGGGTCTCTGCGCATCCCTCTGCAATTGGATCCTTGACTTCCTGATTCACAGACCACAGACTGTTTGAATTGGTGGAAATGTGTCAGCCTCGATAACAATCAGCACGGGAGCACCTCAAGGCTGCGTGCTCTGCCCGCTGCTGTACTCACTCTATACTCATGGCTGCGTAGCCGGTCATAGTGCAAACTCCATCATCAAGTTCGTTGACGACACTACTATTGTGGGACGTATCACTGATGGGGACGAGTCAGAGTATAGAAGCGAGATCGACCGACTGACCAAATGGTGCCAGCACAATAACCTGGCTCTCAACACCAGCAAAACCAAGGAACTGATTGTGGACTTTGGAAGGGGTAGGATAGGGACCCACAGTCCCGTTTATATCAATGGGTTGATGGTGGAAAGGGTCAAGAGCTTCAAATTCCTGGGAGTGCACATCGCTGAAGATCTGTCCTGCTCCAAGAACGCTGATGCTATTATAAAGAAAGCACATCAGCGCCTCTACTTCCTGAGAAGATTACGGAGAGTCGGTATGTCAAGGAGGACTCTCTCTAACTTCTACAGGTGCACAGTAGAGAGCATGCTGACCGGTTGCATCGTGGCTTGCTTCGGCAACGAGTGCCCAGGAGCGAAGAAGACTGCAAAAAGTAATAAACACTGCCCAGTCCATCATCGGCTCTGACCTCCCTTCCATCGAGGGGATCTATCGCAGTCGCTGCCTCAAAAAGGCTGGCAGTATCATCAAGGACCCACATCATCCCGGCCACACACTCAGCTCCCCGCTACCATCAGGTAGCAGGTACAGGAGCCTGAAGACTGCAATGTCCAGGTTCAGATACAGCTTCTTCTCCACAGCCATCAGGCTATTGAACTCAACTCAAACAAAAATCTGAACATTAATAGCCCATTATCAGTTTATTTGCACTATCTGTTTTATTTATTCATGTGTGTATATATTTATACAATGGTATATGGACACACTGATCTGTTCTGTATTCATGCCTTCTATATTCTGTTGTGCTGAAGCAAAGCAAGAATGTCACTGTGCTATCTGGGACACATGACAATAAACTCTCTTGAACTTGAACTTGTCTGTACTGAGTTTTTACGTTTTCCCCATGACCACATGGATTTCCCTTGGGTTTGTACGTTTGCCCTCTGTAAATTGCCCCAATTGTGTAGGGAATGGATGCAAAAGTGATATTCAATGTATTGGTTGTTGAATGCAAGCATCTCATATGCCTTCTTTATCACTTTATCTACCTGTGATGTCACTTTCAGAGAACCATTATTTGTATCCCAAAATAGACACTAAACGATAGAGTATGTCAGTGGGTCAGGCAACAAGTGGAATAGGTGACATTTTGGGACAGAACCCTACTTTGGATGGGTCTGCGCAGACCAGCAATCCCTGCTGGAAATTAAAGAGGTGCCACCCGCTAGCCACTCGCACTATCCTGCACACTAGGGACAATCTACAATCTTTACTATAGCCAATTAACCTTCAAACCTGTATGTCTTTGGAATGTGGAAGGAAACCGGAGCACCTGGGGAAAACTCACATGGTCATGGGGAGAATGTACAAACTCCGTACAGGCAGCACCCGTAGTCGGGATCGAACCCGTGTCTATGGAGCTGTAAGGCAGCAACTCTACTGCTGCACCACCATGCCGTCCATAACTGTAAAATCTCCATGATTCTGTCATTATTCATTATACTGCATTAAAACGATAACTCTTCATTCAGTAAAACAAATTTTCTTCTTGCATATGGCGTGCACAGCCTAAAGTTGTAGATCAAGTGGCATGAAAAACTACATCTATTTGTTTGTGCACATCAGGTTGATTGCATTAGTCGAAACAGGGTGGACCACGTGAAGGTTGCAATCTCCCACCCCAGTAAATCAAATCACCTGATTGAACGAATATACAAGCACAGATTCTCTCTCTTCCTAGATCACAAAAAGTCAGGAGATCAAAATGATATGAACAGACACAAACAGCTGGAGTAACTCAGCAAGTCAGGCAGCATCTCTGGAGAATGTTAATAGTTAGTTTAATTTAGTTTAGTTTAGGTTAGTTTAGTTTAGTTTTGTTTAGTTTAGTTTAGTTAAGTTTCGTTAAGTTTAGTTTAAACAAGGTACAGTGAAAAGCTTTTGTTGGGTGCTAACAAGTCAGCATAAAGACAATACGTGATTACAATTGAGCCATTCATGTTGTACAGATACGTGATAATGGGAAAAACGTAAATAACTTGTAGCGACGTTTCGGGTCTGATTGTAGGGGGGAGGGAGCTGGGAGGAGGGCTGATATTACTGAACGCCCAATTGCTAATGCAAGTAATAATTTTATTTCAATATTTGTGAATCTCAAACAATTTTGATGGATGAAAAGGTTTGTGAAGTGAGAACATTTAATTAATTGCCATGTAATTATTTTCACTTACAAGTAAATGCACCACTTTTCAGCTGTGGCAACAAACAAGACGTGAAGGTGTCTGAGCAGATGCCCTTGTCTAGCTCTATATTCAGATGCTCTAACATCTGACCATATTCTATTTAGTATGAATAGCTGGAACCGCATAGTGTTTGCGGATGTAGCTGGTAGCCAGGATTCCTGCCTGCCTGTTGACTGAACTTTGTATACATTCCAATGTTCCACACTGGGGTTATAGTTACTGAACCTATTCTAACAGGAGGCTCTTTTAAAGCAAACTTATCATTCCATTCCTATTGCGACTGCTGGGCCTCCAAAAAACAGTTTAGAATTTAATTTATCTTCCCAGTTCCTGACCCTGATGTCTTAACCCATGGGTATTTGGCAGTTGTCCTATTTGCTTTTGAGTACCTCACTAAACATCAAGCAATGATAATTTATTTTGTCTTGCGAAAAACCAGAGACAATACTGAATTGATTAGCTTTTGTAGTTTGGATTTTGTGTTTAGTTGCAGCACCTGGTAATGCACTTCCAGTCATAGAAGTGTGAAAAACGCATACCTCCATGTTCAGGTATAGGAAGGAACGGCAGATACTGGTTTGAACCGAAGATAGACACAAAAAGCTGGAGTAACTCAGCGGGTCAGCATCATCTCCGGAGAAAAGGAATAGGTGATGTTTCGGATTGAGACCTTTCTTCAGACTGAGAGTTAAGGGACAGGGAAATGAGAGATACAGATGGTAATATAGAGAGATATAGAACAAATTAATGAAAGATATGCAATGAGGAACGATGATCAATTGATCGTGGAGCCCACAATGGTCCATTGTTGGCGGTGGGCTAGGTGATAATGAGTTATACAGACAGTGAAACTTGTATGATGACTAGGGTAAGGGAGAGATGGAAAGACAGGGATGCAAGGGTTACTTAAAGTTGGAGAAATCAAAACTCATACCATCGGGTTGTAAGCTGCCCAAGCAAAATATGAGGTGCTGTTCCTCCAATTTGCATTTGGCCTCACTCTGGCATTGGAGGAGGCCCAGGACAGGATGGTCAGCAAGGGAATGGGAAAGGCAGTTAAAATGTAGGCCAAGGTGGACTGAGCGAAGTTGTTCAGTGAAACGATCACCTAGTCTACGTTTGGTCTCGCCAATGTATAAGACTCCACACCTGGAACAACAGATACAGTAAATGAAGTTGGAGGAGGTGCAAGTCTAACTCTGTCTAACCAGATAGGACTGTCGGGACAGAGTTGAGGGAGGACGTATAGGGATAGGTGTTGCATCGCCTGCGCTTGCTGGGAAAGGTACCTGGGGAGGGGTGGTTTTGATGAATAGCGATGAGTTAACCAGGGAGTTGCAGAGGGAATGGTCACTACAGAAAGGGCTGGAGATGGGAAGATGTGACTAGTGGTGGGATCCCATTGGAGTTGGCGAAAATGTCAGAAGATTATGCGTTGTATGTGACTGCTGATGGGGTGAAAGGTGAAGACTAGGGGGACTCTTCGATTACCTCCTGGATCTTCTCGGCATCAACTGTAACCCTTTAGTTAAATGGAATGTTGTTTCTCTTCAGTTACAGACAGTTAATTTAGGTTCTTGGCTTTCCTTCGAAGAGTTTGTTTGATATTTCTCACTTTGGCTTGTGAGGGAAGTTCAGCTTTAAATGTTCCCAATGCCAGTGAGTGGGAAGTGATGTTAGCAGGCAGAGGATGAAAACCATTAAAATACTTCAGCATTGACCATCACCCAGCTTCTGCGAGGGAATGGCGCTTCCTGAAACCATGCCAATGGATGGATGGATGGATGAAGTGGAGCAATGCAATTACAAGCAAAGCAAGCATTTGGATGTGGCTTCACAGTGTCAAGGGACTGCAGGAAACTGTTCCCATTGTCCGCATGTACGTGAAAGATTAAACCTGCTAACCAATGCAAACAGCAAAACATTTTTTTTGCATGAGTGCATATTTTCAATCTACTCTTTCCTTTGGTCCTCAGTTATGTTCCTCAGTTTGAAAATTACAGAAACAATGAAATCCTTGTGCTAAAGCAGTGAAGAAATGTTATTCATTTTGCCCTAGAGACTGGATAAAGAATTGGGTTTAGAATGTTATGCTTTCACCCCGGGAAAGCAGCCCAAACCATTAGAGTTGAAATACTCTTTCATTTTGGCTGGAAGAGTCTTGCATGAGGTTTGGCCAAAGTCAACAGTTCATAATGGAATGCTCCAAAATAACAGAATTCCTCATTATTCCCCAAGACATTTATAGCCTCATCAGAAAAACGGATGGAGTTCATAGGAAGCAGACTCCCACTGATGCAAAGGACATATCTTCTTATTGTTGTCATAAAGCACTGTTAGACCACAGTGCAAGCTTCTCCCTTTACCACGGCTGATGCTGTTCCTGATGTGATTGAGGTGCCCAATGCTTACATTGGATGACAAAATGGAAAGACGTTCCTTGTACAGAACCTTCATTGATAAATGCAACGTTTCACCACAAAGTATGATTTATGTGAGAAAACGCAATAAAGTTGTGGAGGAATTCACATTGGCAGCTTGATTAGAAAATGTAAAAATTCATGCTTACATATGGATACGATGAGCAAACGTGTGATGTGGATGAAGAGTGTGTGACATATATTAACAGGCGAAGGTAGACAAAAATGCTGGAGGAACTCAGCGGTTGATGCAGCATCTATGGAGAGGAGTAGGCGACGTTTCGGGTCGAGACCTTTCTTCAGCCTGAAGAACGGTCGCGACCCGAAACGTCGTCTATTGCTTCATATTAACAGGCGGGGCAGTTAATGTGAAACCCTTTTTATAATTGCATTTTTATTTCATTAAACTCTGATATCAGGATCAGGATGGGAAAAGTCAAAGCTGCTAAGTTATAATTGTAGCTTTAAGTCAGAGGAGAGATCTGAAAGCGAGAAAAGGTGTCACAATATGGGTCACAAGTAGTTGCTCTTCCACACTTGAATCATCAACCCCATCCATCATTTTTATCAAATAACTTCCATAGGTGGAACTTCATCCCATTAACATCTTTACTATGACTTTAAACTTTAGGCGCTAGCGACACAACATGGAAACAGGCCATTCATTCAGCCTACAGAAAACCGTGCTGACCAGCCATCACCCATGCACTAGATCTATTCTACACATGCGGGACATGTTACAACTTCGAAAAGCCAATTATGTTTCTGGAATGTAGAAGGAAATGGGAGCACATGGAGAAAACCCTCGTGGTCCTAGGGAGAACATACAAACTCTGCGCAGACAGAACCTGCAGTCAGGATCGACCTTCGGGATCTGGCGCAGTAAGGTAGCAACTCTACCGCTGCGCCACTGTGCTGCACTTTATTTAACGATTGCCTTTATTCCTGTTTTTTTTGTAACACCTATCAACTGTTTCTAACTTGATTGCTGTGGCTGCAGTTATGTTGGCACTGCTGTTCACATTAGCCTACTGCTTTGTACTTTTTTAATTACAAAAGAAATTTCAGGAAAAAATTTCAACTCCCATTTGTTCCATACAATTTCTAAAGGTTCAGTGTGATGAAAAGGTCATTTCAGGATTATTGCCATCTGCACCCCTGCTGCCATCCAAACCTGGTAGATGCAGATGGGAAAGGCAGGGTATGGGCAAGAACTGGCTGTGCTGAATGTTGATGAGTAGTACATCTTGCTGATTCATGCCCATTTAAGTCATAGTGATATTTCTGAGCTTTAGTTCTGCCTGTCAAGAAGCATATTCAACATTCAACTCAGATGAAGGACACAAGGTGCTGGCATAACCCAGTGGGTCAGGCAATATCTCTGGAGAAAATGAATACGTAACATTTTGGGTCGGGACCCGAAACTTCACATTAGTCTGAAGAAGGGTCCTGACCCAAAATGTCACCCAAAATGTCCCCCAGGGATGCTGCCTGACCCCCTGAGTTACTCCAGCACTTATAATCATATAACCATATAACAATTACAGCACGGAAATAGGCCATCCCAGCCCTTCTAGTCCGTGCCGAACACTTACTCTCACCTAGTCCCATCTACCTGCACTCAGACCATAATCCTCCATTCCTTCCCGTCCATAAACCTATCCAATTTATTTTTAAATGATAAAAACGAACCTGCCTCCACCATTTCCACTGGAAGCTCATTCCACACAGCTACCACTCTCTGAGTAAAGAAGTCCCCCTCATGTTGCCCCTAAACTTTTGTCCCTTAATTCTCAAATCATGTCCTCTTGTTTGAATCTTCCCTACTCTCAATGGAAAAAGCTTATCCACGTCAACTCTGTCTATCCCTCTCATCATTTTAAAGACCTCTATCCTTAACCTTCTGCGCTCCAAAGAATAAAGACTTAGATGTATGGTGTTGGTGCACCTCGGTGCATTTTTTTTTCATGTATTTAAGCAAAGACCTTGGTGTATTTCTTTTTGTAAACCAGCATCTGCAGTTCCTTGTTTCCTCAAATGCCCCAAAGGTGAATTTAGACTTTAGAGATACAGTGTGGAAACAGGCCCTTCAGCCCACTGAGTTTGCACCAACGAGAGATCACCTCAATACACTAGCAATATCCTGCACATTAGGGACAATTCACAGAAGCCAATTAATCTACTAACTTGTATGTCTTTGGAGTGTGGGAGGAAACTGGTGCACCCAGAGAAAATCTATGTGGTCACAGGGAGAACATGCAAACTCCGTACAGACAGCACCCATAGTCAGGATCGAACCGGGATCTCTGGCGCTGTAAGGCAGCAACTCTGCCGCTGTGCCACTGTGTCTCTTGACACCCAAACAACAAGCTTCCTAATCACCCCCTGAATGTCACTTGACTTGGCAATGGTCAAGAGAGAAAATATGACATCTGTTTTACACTATAGCAGTAAAATAAAATGAATGTACCGTGGGCAACCCCATGTGAAGTGCTGGTCCGTGATTAAAGCACATTGAGGTGTGAGCCCCAGTTAACAGGCAATAAACTGACACAGGAGGTCTTGGATTCAGCTTATTTCAATCTAAGATATTTTTGGGGGATTTATAAAATGCTACTTAGGCATATTTCAGTTAAATGCCTATAAATTCATGTCTCTTTGTAAACATTGTCCTTTAATATTTTTTCCCCAGTGCGTAACAAAATGTGTTATCGAGACAATGAGAAACAATGGGATGATTTAGCACGGTCAATGTGGATTTATGAGAAGGAAATAATGTTTGCCTAATTTACTGGAATTCTTTGAGGATGTATCTAGTAGAGTAGGTGAGGAGGAACTAATAGATGTGGTCAGTCTAGATTTTCAGAAGGGTTTTAGCCACAGAGTCATACAGCGTGGAAACAGGTTCTTCAGTCCAACTTGCCCACACCGTGCAGCATGTCCCATCTATACTAGTTGTGTGCCACTTGCCTGCATTTGACCAATATCTCTCTAAACCTGTCTTATCCATGTACCTATCTTTTGATAAGGTCTCATGCAGCAGTTAGGTTTTAGTTTAGTTTATTATTGTCAGTTGTATTGAGGTACGGTGAAAAGCTTTTGCTGCGTGCTATCTGGTCAGCGAAAAGACTGTACATGATTACAATCAAGCTAACCACGGTGAACAGATATAGGATAAAGGGTATAATGTTTAGTGCAGGTTAAAGTCCAATAATATCCCATTTAAGACAGTTCAAAGGTCTCCAATGAGATAGTTGGGGTCAGGACCGTTCTCTAGCTGGTGAGAGGACGATTTCATTTCCTGATAGCAACTGGGGAGAAATCTGAAGGTATGCATGGCTTTGGATTGGGAGTTGGTTAACAAATGGGTGGGCCCTTCTTGTGTTGGGAGACTGAACTAGAGTAACACGAAGATCAATGGTTAGGCTCAACTGAATGGTCAAATGTAATATTTCCATGTTTGCTGATGACAAGAGACTAAGGAGAAATGTGAGTTGTAATGAGGATTCCCAGAGATTCAAGGGGATCTCAACAAATTAATAAATGGTTAACAATGGCGATGTAGTACAAGGTGAAAAAATGTCTTCTTCTCCACAGAAATACCACATTTTGTAATTCTACATTGAGAGATTTGAGAAATACCGATATTCAAAGGAAACATAGAAACATAGAAACATAGAAAATAGGTGCAGGAGTAGGCCATTCGGCCCTTCGAGCCTGCACCGCCATTCAATATGATCATGGCTGATCATTCAACTCAGTATTCTGTACCTGCCTTCTCTCCATACCCCCTGATACCTTTAGCCACAAGGGCCACATCTAACTCCTTCTTAAATATAGCCAATGAACTGGCCTCAACTACCCTCTGTGGCAGAGAATTCCAGAGATTCACCACTCTCTGTGTGAAAAATGTTTTTTTCATCTCTATCCTAAAATATTTCCCTCTTATCCTTAAACTGCGACCCCTTGTTCTGGACTTCCCCAACATCGGGAACAATCCTCCTGCATCTAGCCTGTCCAACCCCTTAAGAATTTTGAAAGTCTCTATAAGATCCCCCCTCAATCTTCTAAATTCTAGCGAGTACAAGCCGAGTTTATCCAGTCTTTTTTCATATGAAAGTCCTGACATCCCAGGAATCAGTCTGGTGAACCTTCTCTGTACTCCCTCCATGGCAAGAATGGCAAGAAAGGAAGAAGGGTGATCGTACAGATTTCACTGAAAGCCAACATAAAAGTGCGGCAAGTATTTTGGACGGTAAAATGTATGCTGACCAAGTGTAAAGGAGTCTTACAACAGTTATCTAGGACCTCGGTGAGACCACTCCAGGAGCACGTAGTACAATTTTGTTCTTCTTAGCCAAAAAGGAATATACATGTGACAGAGGGAGTGCAACAAAGGTTTACTAGTCACATGGGTTTATCATAGGAAGAGTTAACTAGAGCCCTGTTCCCTAAGTGGGGGGTGATGTCATTCAACTGTACAACATCCTTAGAGGCTCAGCAAGGTAGAGGAGGGGGCTGGGGAGGGGGGAGTTTCCCATGACTGAGGAATCTAGAACTTAAAAGTCACAGTTTTAAAATAAAACTGAGGCTGCTTATGCCTGAGGTGAGTAGAAATACATAAATAGAAACGTTTCAGAGGGATATGGACCAAACACAAACAGAATAGATTAGCTTAAACAGATATCTTGGTCAGCATGGATGGGTTGGGCTGAAAGGCCTGTTTTTGTGTTATCTAATCTATGGGTCGACTTGTGCATCACCAGAAAAGAGTGTTGATTAATGTACAATATTTTGCAGATTTGTACTTTTAAATGTCAACAATGTAAACAATGCAAGCCGTTGAGTTACGTTCAGCATACATTTAAGTTCAGCAACCAAGGCTTCCATTTCTAATGTACCTATCAAGGCCGATAATAAAGAACATTTATGCACCCACACACCAAAAATGAAGCAGTTTAAAGAAATACATTCAGAATTCTGCTGATCATTCCATTGGAAAATAAAGCTTCCGTGGTGGAAATGTGCCAAGGAAAATGTGAATTTGCCAGGCATGTCCTGAGTTAGCTAATCACATTTGGAGCAGAGGTGAAGATGTAAAGAACAGCTAAGATTCCCATTCAATTGCCTTCACAGATCAGGGTATTGAGTAGTGGAGTTGGAATGTCATGATACAGCTGTACATGATGTTGATAAGACCACATTTGGAATATTGTGTACAGTTCTGGTCCCTCATATGGGAAGGATATCATTAAACATGAAAGGGTGCAAAAAAACTGAGGATGTTACCAGGTCTGGTAAGGTTAAGCTAAAGGAAAGGATTGGCTAAGTCATACAACACCGATTGAGGCCCTTCAGCCCAACTTGTTCATGCCCAATCTAAACTAGTTGCCCATGCCTGCATTTAGCCCATACCCCACTAAAGCATTCTTATCCATGTACCTGCCAAAATAACCTTTAAATGTTGTATAGTACCTGCCCGAACTACCTCCTGTGGCCGCTCATTCCATACACCCACCATCCTCTGAGTGAAAAAGATGCCCCTCAGATTCTTATTAAATCTTTCCCCTCTCACCTTCAACTTATGTCATCTTTTTGTTTTGGTTCTTACCTTCCCGGAGATGTGATCAATTTTTGGATCACATTCTCCGGGCTCTGCGGCCTACCGTCGATGGAGCTTGAAGCCTCCTCGGACTGTCGTGAGCGCCACCGCGGGGCGTGGACTTAACATCGGAGCTGATCTCTTGCCTGGGATCGCTCCCACCGTGACCACCGTGGAATCAACATCAAGTGCTCGCAGTCTCGGGTGAGGCCGAGTCGGGAGCTCCAATGTCGTGGAATGTTCACCAGCACCGACGCGAGGTTCAATCGTCCAGCGCGGGGGAGCTGACATCCCCCCGATGCAGGAACAGATCGCCTCAACGCTGAGGGCCCGAACGTCGCCGGCTACGGGAGTTAAGAACATCCCGTCAACGGGGGCTCGAGGACCACGACCGAGGAAGAACTAAGAGAAGGGCTTGAACTTTATTTCGCCTCCCATCACAGTGAGGAATGTGTAGGAGTCACTGTGGTGGATGTTCATGTTAAAATGTGTTTTTGAAGTGATCTGTTAATTTTAATTGTATGACTGACCTGGCCAATGAAATTCCTCGTATGTTGCAAAACATACTTGGCGAATAAAGTGTGATTCTGATTCTGATCGTCTAGTTTTTGATTTCCTTTCCATGCTAAAATAATCTGCATCCATCCTATCAATTTCCCTCAGGGTTTTGCACTCCTCTTTAAGATCTGCTAGACTAAGTGGGACTCATTGGGTCCCAGTCACCACAGGGAGGGGGGGGGGGGGGGGGGGGGGGGGGGGGGGGGGGGTGGCAGAGGAAGTGTGTATGTGGGCGGGAAGGGAATGTGAGGGGGGGGGGGGGAGGGGATGGATGGGAGGGGAGGGGTGTGTGTGTGTGAGTGGGGGGGTTGTGAGGGGTGTGTGGAGGAAGAGGTGTGTGGAAGGGAGGAGTGTGTGAGGGGGGTTGTGGGGGGGAGGGGGAGGGGTGGGGGGGCACGGGGAGAGAGAGCAGGGAGAGTAGGGGGGGTCTGGGGGGAGAGAGCTCAGAGAAAAGACGGGGGTAGAGAGCCAATGGGGGAGTGTGTGGTATTACGGGGAGGGGGTGCGGGAGCCAGCGAGGAGGACCAGAGGGGAAGGGGTTGGGGGAGGACTCACAGCGGGTGCTGGTCACTGGTCGCTTCGCTGGTCGCTGGTCGTTCTCCTCCGCCAGGATCAGAGTCTTCAATTTCCGTTTGGTGACATCGGCGCCATCTCTAATTCCATGCTGGCTGGGCTGGGTCGGGCCGGGTCTCTCCTGAAGACCACGCCCCTTCCAGAGGGACTATAAAACCTGGAAGTGTTGAGTGCCTCAGTCAGTCTCTGCAAGATGGGGAGCGAGAGGCTCACGTCTCTCAGGCTGAGCTGTGAATAAAACTGATCACATGTCTACTAAACTGTGAGTGGTTTACTGACCTGTAAATGTCCTTAATGTGGTTTGAAAATATAGTTTGGAAATGCTAAAGCTGTGTTGCATTTAGTTTGGAAATGCTAAAGCTGTGTTGCCTTTGGATTGGAAATGCTAAAACTTTGTTGCCTAATTAAAGTTGCTTTGCCTAATTAAAGTTGCTTTGCCAAATTAAAGTTGCCTTGCCTAATTAAAGTTGCCTTGCCTAATTAAAGTTGCCTTGCCTTCTTATATAATTAAAATTCTAATCTTGACAGCTTCCTGTTTGTGCTTTATATTGATCTTAGAAAAAAAACACTACCACGTACGGCTGTGATTTTTGGCCATCTTACTCAGAGTCCCCCTCCGCTCATCAGGTGTCGAGGATTTTTCCCATCGATGAAAAATAAGAGTTATTAGTGTTTTAAAAATGTTGAGATTCTCTCTCCTGTCAATCGCGCCATGAAGGCAGTGCCCCTTCTGGTGGGAGGGACTATAAAACCCAGAAGTGTGGGCATGGCTCAGTCTCTGCAAGATGGAGGAGGGAGAGGTCACGACTTGCTGTCTTTAGGGGCCTCACACCATGCTTGAAGTGGTAAGAAACTGCACTTGAATTTGGTGGCCTTGCACCCTGCTTGAAATGGAATTTCAAGGAATAGCCATGAGTCAACTGCCAGCCCACCAGCTGTGAGTGAGTGAGCTGCCAGCCCAAGAATCCATTCGGCCCACAATGTCCATACTAGCCCTCTGGAACCCAGTCCCTTCGGCCCACAACACCCATGCTTGCACTCCAGAAAGCTCCCCCCCCCCCCCCCCCCCCCTCCCCTCTGGCCACCGATATTGAAATTGGTGGAGAGGCGGAATATTGCGTTGGGGGACCAGCCCTCCCATGTGATGCTGGTACCCAACGGGTCCCACTTAGTCTAGTTTACACATATAATTATGAGGGGTGTAGATAAGGTGAACAGCCACAGCCTTTTCTCCCTGATAAATTAGTCTGAAATTAGACGGCATAGGTTTAAGTTGAGATAGGAAAGATCTAAAAGGGATCTGAGAGTTAAATATTTCCACTCAGAGGATGGTGCATATATGGAACCAACTGCCAGAGGAAGTGTGCGAGGCGGGTACAATTATCAAGTCAAGTCAAGTCACTTTTCTTTCTATAGCACATTTAAAAAACAACTCTCGTTGACCAAAGTGCTTTACGTTGGTGGAGGTACGAACGTTATACAACATTGGTTCATGGATTAAGTACATACATAAATGCATACATATAGCCCTCCCTCAGAGGACGTCAAGAAAGGCTTGAGAGAAAAGATGAGTCTCAACTTAAAGGAGTCGACGGAGGGGGCAGTTCTGATGGGAAGAGGGATGCTGTTCCACAGTCTAGGAGCTGCAACCGCAAAGGCGCGGTGGCCCCTGAGCTTATGCCTAGTCCGCGGGATGTTCAGTAACCCCAAGTCGGCCGATCTGAGGGACCTGGAGGTGGTGTGGTGGGTGAGCAGACTTTTGATGTAGGTGGGGACAAGGGCTACTTTAGGGCTTTATAAACATAAAGAAGGATCTTGACATTTATTCAGAACCGCACAGGGAGCCAGTGGAGAGAGGCCAGAATCGGGGTGATGTGGTCCCTTTTTCGGGTGCCCGTCAGCAGTCTCGCTGTGGCGTTTTGGACCAGTTTCAGGCGGGACAGGGAAGATTGGGTGTTGCCAGTGTAAAGGGAGTTGCAGTAGTCGAGGCGGGAGGAGATAAATGCGTGGATGATCTTTTCGAGGTCATCAAACTGGAGGAATTGTTTTATTTTAGCTATTGTCCGAAGCTGGAAGAAGCTAGCTTTTACCACACATTGACTTGTTTATCAAATTTCAATGCTCAGTCAAATATCACGGCAAGGTTTTTGACATGAGGTTTGAGTAGTGGGGTAAGGCTTCCAATGCTGCCTGGTATCGTTTTGATTGAGTCCGAGGGGCCGAAAAGGATGACCTCAGACTTACTCTCATTTAGTTGGAGGAAGTTCTGGGCCATCCAACACTTTATATCCCCGAGGCAGTGGAAAAGGTTAAGTAGATTTGATCGGTTGTTCAGGGGGAGATAGAGTTGTGTATCATCTGCATAGCAGTGGAAGGAAATGCCGTGCCTTTGAATGACTTGGCCTAAAGGGAGCATATACAGGGAGAAGAGAATGGGACCAAGGATGGAACCTTGTGGAATCCCACAGCAGAGGCTAGCTGGGGAGGAGAAAGAGTTTCCTATGTTAGTAGAGAAACTCCTACCTTTGAGGTAGGAGATGAACCAGCTCATGGCAGTGCCATCAATACCAACCCCGTACCGGAGACGGGCAATTAGGATGGTGTGATTATGGCATTTAAAAGGCATTTACACAAGTACATGAATAGGAAAGGACTGCAGGGATGCAGGGATATGGACCAGGGAAGTAGGACTCGCTCCGTTAGGCAACTTGGATCAGTTGGGTCAAAGGGGCTGTTCACTGCTGTATAGCCCTATAACCGTACGATTCTAAAATAAGTATTTCATAGAAAATGGATGTCCAGTGAAGACAGCCTTGGGTTCTGTTGGAATGTAGCCATTGATGCATCCACAATATTTCATGGAAAATCCGTTATGATTTTCACCAGTAATTTTCTCAGAACCCCTTCCCTCTGGAGTCACATCATCAGAAGGACATTATCACATGTCTGATAATATAGCTGCCAACTTGTAAGGCGACTTAGATAGACGCAAAGTGCAGGAGTAACTCAATGGGTCAGGCAGCATCTCTGGAGAAAAGGGATGGGTGACATTTCGGGTTGGGACACTTCTTCAGACTGAAGGAAGCATCTGAAACCAGAATCTGCAGTTCCATGTTTCTATATTTTGTAGGGTGCCTTGGTATGTTTCACTATGGAAAGGGTGCTACATACAGTAAATACCGTACATAGGTTTCTTGCCTGACTTCTGTTGGAGTTGAAGCAATGGAAATGAAACAAGCCAAAGGCAATTCCCAGATTATGACTCACTCACCCATAAAAAAAAATCCAATTAGTAAAGCACCAGAGGAGATTGTACCCCCAGAATGTCAGCAACTTCACAGAGGAAAAGAGAGACTCATAGCATGGAACAAAAAGCAGATCCAATAAATAGAATTAGTTTTAAGTGCACACTGCTGTTAAAGCCACTATCAGCATCTCCACAAGTGCTGGCAAAAATACAGAAAATACGCTATTGCCAAGAGTGTGGCTGCTTCATTTTGTAATGAAATCCATAATACCAAGCTGTGGGACATTTGGCATCCCACTAAAAACAATCTCTTTGTATCCTTTTAAATATGCTTTTAAATATTACATTTGAGACTTTCAATTTGTGATGGGTGAATACAGCTTGATATACACGTCCAATATTACAGTTTTTGAAGAAAAAGTATCAAAAGTTTATGTTGCAAAATTCTGTACACCAATCACTTCTTTCTCCCTTTGTGCTTTCAAGGAAGCAAATTTAATGGATAACAGTTGTTACTTTTGCCTATACAGCTAAATACTTAGATAGGTGCCAACAAAGTATATCCTTAGAGCAGAACAATTTTGTATAATGATTATAAAAACACATTGGTGCAGAGATATAATGGATTATTTCCTAATCCTTTGCACATGATCATCGCTGGAAGGTGACGGAGCTGGAAAGCAATGAAAGTCTTAGTAGTCCACCAAATGTGGCCTGAAATGCCAAAACCCATATCCCGAGGAGGAGATGGACATCTTTTTATTTAATTTTGAGGTAAAGCAGCTTCGCAGTCAGCGACTTTGGAAAGCAATATTGGAGTAAAGAGTAAAAGCTTTGTTTTGATTTATTCCACAGCCGTTTCCAGTAGTTTCTGGTGGGCCTCAGCTTTTAACTACTAAACCTCCCCATGAGGCAAAAGGGAGTTGCAGACAACCTGGGCTCAGCCCTGCTCGTGCTTTGCTGTGCTGACTCCATGCATTTTTGCAGAGTGCCGACACATAGCAGCAGAAACATTTTTGGAAGACATAATCGGGTCAGGGAGGCACTCAAGGATAATGGCATTGCTGTCATTATTCAGAACTAATCCTTATACATGAAAGTTGCTGTCCAAATGTCCTTTATCTGTCAGGACTACTGCATACAGGTTGTCTTTAAAATCAGCAACTGAATTATTCCAACGTGCCGACTAAACCTGCCTTTCCTCAACGTTTAGAAGCACTTTGCTTTTTGCTCAACTTTCCAGCATCTATGGCTTCTTGTGTCTCCAGATCAAAGCTTTAAGCTGATCTCTAAAATATCATATTCACAAGTCTATGAACTTAGACACACAATCTCTCCCTACTCATCAATAATTAACTGAATTTGATTGTGCTAAATGCCAAGTTTCATTAGGCATCGGAGAAGATGCTCTGGAAGATGACTTGAATGCCATCACCTCCTACAAGGCGAAATCAGGAGGCAGCTCAATTGTCAGTGAAGCATCACTCCCTGACAAGCTCAATGCGTTTTACGCACGCTTTGATAGGGAGAACACTGATGTGCCTTCCCGAGCCCCCATTTGCCGTGATGGTATTTCAGTCACAGTCACAGAGGCCGACGTCAGAAGATCCTTCAGGGGGTTGAACCCTCAGAAAGCGCCTGGGCCTGATGGTATACCCGGTCATGTTCTAAAAACCTGTGCGGACCTACTGGCTGGATTTTGTACAGACATTTTCAACTTCTCACTTCTGAGCTCTGAGGTTCCCACCTGCTTTAAAAGGACATGAATAATACCGGTGCCCAAGAAGAGCACGGTGACGTGCCTCAATGACTATCGACCAGTGGCACTAACGTCTGTGGTGATGAAGTGCTTTGAGAGGTTGATTATGGTGCATATCAACTCCTACCTCGACAAGAACCTCGACCCACTGCAGTTCACTTACCGCCACAACAGATCAATGGTGGATGCGATCTCGCTGGCTCTCCACTCTGCTCTGGACCACTTGGACAACAAAAACTCATATGTCAGGCTGTTATTCATTGACTACAGCTCGGCATTTAACACAATCATCCCCCCCAAGCTGGTTACCAAGCTCGCAGAACTGGGTCTCTGCGTATCCTTCTGCAATTGGATCCTCGACTTCCTCATCCACAGACCACAGTCTGTCCGTATTGGTGGAAATGTGTCATCCTCGATAACAATCAGCACGGGAGCACCTCAAGCTGCGTGCTCAGCCCTCTGCTTTACTCACTCTATACACATGACTGCGTAGCCGGACATGGTGCAAACTCCATCATCAAGTTTGCCGACGACACCACTGTTGTGGGACGAATCACTGATGGGGACGAGTCAGAGTATGGAAGTGAGATCGACTGATTGACCAAATGGTGCCAGCACAATAACCTGGCTCTCAACACCAGCAACACCAAGGAACTGATTGTGGACTTTGGAAGGGGAAGTACAGGGACCCACAATCCCGTTTATATATTATGGTGGAAAGGGTCAAGAACTTCAAATTCCTGGGCGTGTACATTTCTGAATATCTCTCCTGGTCCCAGCATACTGATACAATTATAAAGAAAGCACATCAGCGCTTCTACTTCCTGAGAAGATTACGGAGAGTCGGTATGTCAAAGAGGACTCTCTCGAACTTCTACAGGTACACAGTAGAGAGCATGCTGACTGGTTGCATCGTGGCTTGGTTCAGCAACTTGAGCGTCCAGGAGCGGAAAATAATGCAGAATGTTGTGACCACTGTCCAGTCCATCATCGGCTCTGACCTCGCCACCATCGAAGGGATCTATCGCAGTCGCTGCCTCAAAAAGGCTGCCAACATCATCAAGAACCCACACCATCCGGGCCATGCACTCATCTTTCCGCTACCATCGGGTAGAAGGTACAGGAGCCTGAAATCTAGTGCATCTCGGTTCAGGAACAACTTCTTCCCCACAGCCATCAGGCTATTAAACTCATCAACAAACAGACTCTGAACTGTAACAGCCTATTGCACTTTATCTGCTTTTATTTATGTGTATATGTGTGGTCTATGCTATATAGACACACTGAACAGTTCTGTATTTATGTTTACAATATTCTGTTGTGCTGCAGCAAGCAAGAATTTTATTGTCCTATCTGGGACACATGACAATAAACTCTCTTGACTTGACTTGACTTGACCGCCTGAACCTGCAGAGAGTGATGAATGCCACCTGTCATCCTGGTACTTGTTTCTCTCCTATATCTTCTGGGAGAAGATACAGGAGCTTGAAAGGTTAGATGTCCAGTTCCAAAAGCAGCTTCTTACCCACTGCTATATGACTGCTGAACCAATCTCCTCTTTCCCATCCTATTCCAAAGGTGCTGCGGTTTTACTTTAACTTACTTACGCTGAAGTCTTCTTATTTGGTAATTCTGTTATTAGCCTTTAGTTTTGTTTTCACTGCTCCAGATCAGATTCAGATTCAATTTAATTGTCATTGTCAGTGTACAGTACAGAGACAACGAAATGCATTTAGCATCTCCCTTGAAGAGCGACATAGCAAACAATTTGAATAAAAAATAATAAGTGTCCAATTATTAACAATAAGGGGGGGGGGGTGATTGGCAGTCACCGAGGTACGTTGTTGAGTAGAGTGACAGCCACCGGAAAGAAGCTGTTCCTCGACCTGCTGGTTCGGCAACGGAGAGACCTGTAGCGCCTCCCGGATGGTAGGAGGGTAAACAGTCCATGGTTGGGGTGAGAGCAGTCCTTGGCGATGCTGAGCGCCCTCCGCAGACAGCGCTTGCTTTGGACAGACTCAATGGAGGGGAGCGTGGAACCGGTGATGCGTTGGGCAATTTTCACCACCCTCTGCAATGCCTTCCAGTCGGAGACAGAGCAGTTGCCATACCATACTGTGATGCAGTTGGTAAGGATGCTCTCGATGGTGCAGCGGTAGAAGTTCACCAGGATCTGAGGAGACAGATGGACCTTCTTCAGTCTCCTCAGGAAGAAGAGACGCTGATGAGCCTTCTTGATCAGAGTAGAGGTATTGTGGGTCCAAGAGAGGTCATCGGAGATGTTGACTCCCAGGAACCTGAAGCTAGAAACACGTTCCATCTCCGTCCCGTTAATGTGGATGGGGGTGTGCGTGCCGCCTCTGGACTTCCAGAAGTACAGAGGCAGTACAAACTTTGCACAATTTGACTGTTTTGTATTTGTCATATTTATTGTTGGATCTATCTAATTATCATGCAAACGGTGTACTATATGAGCTTCATGTGAACAAGGCGTATCTTCGTGAACTAGTATTATGACTAATCTGAACCTGAATTTGGATATAAGCTGAGAAATTTAGCACAGCCTCTCATGGGTGGACATGCGTGTTGTTTTACTGCAAAACGGGAGGAACATTTGTCTTTCTCCTCACACCACATCCAGAGTTACTTGATTTTAGTGCTCATGCAGACCTGTTTCATCACATTAGCTTCCTTCTCCATGGTAATTGCTTATGAACTAGGAATTGATGCCATGGCATAGAAAGCACACCATGCCTACACTTCCTCAGCCAACTAAGGACATTTGGCATGCCTCCAATGACTCTTACTAATTTCTGCAGATGCACATTACAAAGCATCCAATCGGGATGCATCACAGTTCTATCTAAGTGCAAGAAATTGCAAGGAGTTGTGTGTGTCCGTGTGTGCATGCGTGCATGCATGTATGTGCGTGTATGATCATAAGTGATGGGAGTAGAATTGGGCCATTCGACCCATCACGTCTACTCCGCCATTCAATCATGGTTGATCTATCACTCCCTCCTAATCCGATTCTTCTGCCTTCTCCCCATAACCTCTGACACATGTGCATGTGTGTCAGGAGAGAGAGGGAGAGTGACACACACAAACAGGAAAGGCTGATTACCTCAATTTGTTGAATTCAGCATTGGGTCTTTGTGATATTAATTTAAAGATTTAATAGGAACCTGAGGGGTAGCTTTTCCCACAAAAAGGGTGGTGAGTATTTGGAATGAGCTGCTGAAGGTAGTAGTTGAGGCAGGTGCTATTGTAACATTCAAGAACCATTTAGACAGGTACATGGATAGGACATGTTTAGAGGGATATGGGCCAAACCAGGCAGGTGACACTAGTTGGACATATATAGGACATGTTGGTCGGTGTAGGCAAGTTGGGCCAAAGGACCTGTTTCCATGCTGTATGCCTCTGTGACTATGATATTGCAGAAAACTACGAATTTGAATGAAAAGAACCAAGACAGAGAGCCTTTTCAGCCCAACGCTGAAGCTAATTATATGAAAAATAAAAGCAGAGTTGAGCCTTTTGGCCCTTCATTTTTGCTGAGCCATTCAGTAACATCACGATTAAACCCCAGTGCCGTTTTTCAATCAGCAGCATTACCTTTTAACCATTCCCCAAACTCTAAGACAATCCTCCATTCATTGCTCCATGCAAACTTGTACTTTGCAAATCCAGGCAAAGTTCGCTGATGTCTTTCCTAAGCCATTCCTTTGTCAGATTTACAACTGTGAAATATCTCACTTCAATTAAAGAGAGGAAGAACTTTGAGCCATTAACAAAGGTTCTCCTGCACTCTTTTCACAGAGGTAATAACCCACTTCAAATACTGAATTAACATTTGCCGTAAAACACACAAGGATTGTTGTATAAATACATTAAGAGCTGATATGTGAACTTCACTGATTGAATAACATTTAAGAGTTTACTTAGGCTTTTAAACGAAAGCTCATTATCACCCAATTACTACTTTCTGATTTAACTTCCTTTTGCTCCAACCAGCGGGGCATTTTAAATGTTCTTGAAAAAACAGTTGCTTTGCGAATTTTTAAAGCAATGATTCAAAACTCAAAATGTTTAGGAAGAAGGGTCTCGACCCGACACGTCATCTATTCTTTTTCTCAGCTGCCTGACCCGCTGAGTGGCTCCAGCTTTTTGTATCTATCATTGATTGAAAGAGCAATGTGTACAGCAAGGAACTGCAGATGCTGGTTTACCCCAAAGGTAGATACAAAATGCCGGAGTAACTCAGCAGGTCAGGCAGCATCTCTGGAGAAAAGGAATAGCAAACGTTTTGCATCGAGACCCTTCATCACCACAGCAATATCGGTCGAGTTGGCGTTACATTGCATTAGGTCCATATAACACCACCAGTGTCACAGGCACCTCAAGGCATCTGAGTTGTGCCTCTGGTTGTCACAGAGAGTACTGAACATGCAAAACACATTAAATGGAACACACTCTGCTGTGGGAGGAGTGCCCCCACCCCCCGTGGAGACATTCTAAGCAGTGAAGAACCTGCCAATTGCAGAGACATGGAGCCTACATTGACTGTAGAGTTCCAAACCTGTAGTTGTGGCGCCTCCTATTGGCAAGATTGTGCTCGCAATTTGCCTTTTGTCATTTACAGTATACTTGCTGTGCTACCCTCCTGATTTTAACATGCTGGGAGAAATGAGATACTTTATAAAATCGAATATCCAAACTTAGGTTGTGCAATCATCTGTTGTTAACAAATGCAAGAGAGGCCAAATGTACTCCACCAAAACTCCATCCTGACAGCCCATCTTATACATATTCAGATATCCAATAAACAGGAGTGGTTCCAAACAGCAATGTCACCTATTCATAGGAAGGAACTGCAAATTCTGTTTGTAACCGAAGATAGACACTAAAAGCTGCAGTAACTCAGCAGCACAGGCAGCATCTCTGGAGAAAAGGAATAGGTGACGTTTTTAAGAAGGGTCTCAACCAGAAACATCACCTATTCCTTTTCTCCAGAGATGCTGCCTGACCCACTGAGTTACCCCAGCACTTTGTGTCTATCTTTGAGATTTTTTTCATGCTTGTTTTTCTTTGTGCCAAGTAACAGATGTAACTGAAGATAGGCATGTAATTTTATTTCAGTCTCCTCCAATCCTCCAGGATGACCATTTCCCATAGCCACATTTATTCTACTCCCTCTTATCCAGCTGGTTGGCTTTTTATGCATTTGATTTCATGGTAGCCTAGTAAAGGGAATAAAATCAGGTCACATTCATTTCAACAATAACCTACTTGTCACATTCTTGTGGAGGATGCGAGCCTCTCGGGCAGTGTCTCATGGTTCACACTATGGCTCTCAGTTTGGAAAGTCTGATTATAGGGATTCCTGAGGCCATCTTTGGACGTAATCCGAACATGATCCTCCTACATGTAAGAGAACTTAAACTAAATAGGAAATAAAAGGCATCATTGAGTCAGTGTGAAGCGTTGAAATCCTTCACCATACCAAAGTATACAAATGTCTTGGTCACTTGAATCTCACACTGCAAGCAGACAAAATGTCCAAAAACCCTAGAATGTTGTTTTTGTATAAAAATAATGTATTGTTCTCCTGCCAGAATTTTACACATTTTTAAGAACTAATTTTTTCTTTTGATCTGTTTTTATTCTACATCATGGATGTGGAGGATAAGCAATGTGACATGATGTGCATTCATCATAGGCTCAATTACACTGAACAGTTATATTCTGTTATAGCAATGCTGTAGACAATGGCAAGATGATGACAAAAAATATGTTGATATTCATAAGTTCACAAGTTATAGGACAGAACTAGGCCATTTGGCCCATCAAGTCTACTCTGCCATCCGAGCATGGAAGATAGACACAAAATGTTGGAGTAACTTAGTGGGTCCGGCAGCATCTGTGGAGAACAGGAATAGGTGACGTTTTGGGTGGAGACACTTCTTCAGACTCAGGGGAGAGGGAAACTAAAGGTGTGAAAAGGTGGAGAACAAATCACAGCCACATGATGCAAGAAAGGTGGAGCCCACAATGGTCTATTGTGGGTGATCTATCATTCGCTCTCAACCACATTCTCCTGCCTTCTCCCCATAATCCCCGATATCCGTACTAATTAAGAAATATTCATATTGCATGATATTAATTATTGAATATTAATTTAATTCTGTCAATTTGATTTTTTTTTAAATCATGCTTATGATCACTGGATTGTCAGCAAGTAAGTTATCCCTATTCTCTTCCTGTTTTTAATGAGTGAGTGAAATGCATAATGTCTCTCTTAATTATCTCTTGCAGTTTCTTCTGGGCTTTGTGCCGCATGTGCACATTGCCCACCATTCCTCGACTCGGGAATCAGGAAATAGGAAAAAGTTCTGGGTTGACAATATCATTAACTGGTTAATGTTTGTGGGTTCCCTTCATCAAATTGGAAACAGTATCTTTGAACTGTGCTCTGATCTCAGGGGGAAACAGGAAAGCCAATCCAGTTCTATCACTATCATTTCAACTATGGGCTGAGATTGTTTTTTCTCCATTTGGTTATGGGTTCTGATGTAACTCTTTCAAATGTTTTTACTCTTTTGCGCATGCATACTTGCTCATCTGCAGTGAAACATCGTTTAATGCAGCAGTCAATATGATAACTCATTGGATTTGAGAAAGAACTGCAGATACTGGAAAAATCGAAGGTAGACATAAAGCTGGAGAAACTCAGCGGATGAGGCAGCATCTATGGAGTGAAG
Organism: Leucoraja erinaceus; assembly: GCF_028641065.1. Classification (NCBI taxonomy): domain Eukaryota; kingdom Metazoa; phylum Chordata; class Chondrichthyes; order Rajiformes; family Rajidae; genus Leucoraja; species Leucoraja erinaceus. The sequence goes on along the minus strand of NC_073384.1, from coordinate 50,593,330 downwards.
GAATGGGTGACGTTTCGCGTCGAGACCCTTATTCAGACTGAAGAAGGGTCTCGACCCGAAACATCACCCATTCCTTCTCTCCATAGATGCTACCTAACCCGCTGAGTTTCTCCAGCTGTATGTCTACATTTGATTTAAGAACTCATGTATATAAATCCTTCCCCCACCTCCTTGTATTTTCCCAGACGCACCTCTGTGCTGTTGAAGCTTGGGTTGATGAGACCTGGTATAAAGTATGCTAACTTGACGATCAGAATGACCTAATTTTAGAACTAACTCCTGTCTATTCTGAATTAGTTTAGTTTAGTTTTAGTTCAGAGATACAACATGGAAACAGGCCCTTCTGCCCACCGAGTCCACACTGACCAGCGATTGCTGCAGATTAACACTATCTTACACACACTAGGGACAATTTACATTCATAGCAAGCTAATTTACCAATGACGTTTTGGAGTGTGGGAGGAAATCGGAGATCTCGGGGAAACCCCACGTGGTCATGGGGAGAACGTACAGATAGTACATTCCGTACAGACACCACCCATAGTCGGAAACAAACCCAGGTCTCTGGTGCAGTAAGTGCTGTAAGGCAGCAACTCTACTGCTGTGCCACTGTGCCGCCCTGTTCTTTGGAGAACAGATCTTTGTTCCACAAACCTAAATTACTATTCAACTACAAGCTTGTTTGTTAACTTGCTATTCACCCAAAACAGATTGGAACTCGGTATTGCATTACTGTTCCTCAAATAAAACTATGTATAAAGGGAAATCTGTGTCAATGGAGGGGAAGCATATATACTCGAGACAGGCCAATATCGTAAATATGAAGTCAATTCTCTGGGCAAATATTCCTGTTCAGAGATTGAATTACAGGTCCCAATCTGCCATCTAGTGGTCTAAAGTGTTGGTGAATCTCTGGAACTCTCTGCCACAGAGGGTAGTTGAGGCCAGTGCATTGGCTATATTTAAGAGGGAGTTAGATGTGGCCCTTGTGGCTAAGGGGATTAGGGGGTATGGAGAGAAGGCAGGTACGGGATACTGAGTTGGATGATCAGCCATGATCATATTGAATGGCGGTGCAGGCTCGAAGGGCCGAATGGCCTACTCCTGCACCTAATTTCTATGTTTCTATGTTTCTAAAGACAAAGTGCAGATTATTGCAATTTAAGATGTTAATTTATGAAAATAATCTTAGGTAAAGATATTGTCACTAGTTGCAAAACATTTTAAACAAATGGGAAAGATTTGTTACCCAAACCACTGCAATTTCTGGAATTTAAAATAACTAAAGCCCCAGTAAATGGTAGAAGCAATCATTAGGATCAGTGGAGTGACAATTGCAGATAAGTTTGTTTTTGTTTTATTACTTTAAAGTTCTATAATGTCTAGAAAATAATTCTTTAATATGGTTACAATTCTGCAGAATTATGGAGATGTAATCTTAACCAAGGCAAAACATCTTTGGCAATCCCCGGAGCAAAGCAAATAATGATTTGGTTTAGTTTAGAGATACAGCATAGAAACAGGCCCTTCAGCCACAGAGTCCATATTGACCATCAATCACCTACTCACACTATCCCACTCTCACATCCACCCCCTACACACCCGGGGCAATTTACAGAGGCCAAATAACCTACACGTCTTTGTGATGTGGGAGGAAACAGGAGCACCCAGACGGAGGAATTCCACGCAGTCACAGGGAGAATATGCAAACTGCACATAGACAACACCCAAAATCAGGATTGCACCCGGCCTCTGGCGCCCCTAGCGCTGTGAGGCAGCAGCTCTACCAGATGCCGCCCATTGATGCATTAAAGTGAATCCAACCTGTTGCCTGGGGTTCTTTTGCCTTTGAATGGAAGAAGAAAGTGCCTGATATTCTACCCACCACTTCCAATGTCAGATTATCAGCAACATTGCCAACTAAGTCAACGCCCGAGACATTTGGATCTTCAGGACTGGTTCTTGGGCTGTCATTTTATCCCAACATAATGTTTTGCTCTGTGCAGCTGTTTTAACATGGCCTGGATTGCAGTAAACCAGCAGAACATCCACACTTTAAACACCCACTTGAAGCTGCATTTACACCTTGTTAAATCCTAAAAATGCAGGGCTGACTAGCCTACAGTTTCCTTCTCTTTTCTCCCATATACACCCAAAATATACAGTAGATGCACAGAAAACATGGCTTTAAAGGTCATAGTCATAGAGCCATACAGCGTGGAGACAGACCCTTCAGACCAACTTGGCCAGGCCGACCAACTTGTCCTCTACACTTGTCCCACCTGCCTGCATTTGGCCCATATCCTTCTAAACCTATTTTATCCATGTGCCTGTCCAAATGTTTTTTAAACGTTGTGATAGGACCTGCCTCGAATACCTCCTCTGGCAGCTCGTTCCATATACCTAACACTCTTAGTGTAAAAAAGTTGACCCCTCCGTTTCCTATTAAATCTTTCCCCTTTCACCTTAAACCTATGTCCTCTAGTTGTTGATTCCCCTACTCTGGGTAAACGATTCTGTGCATTTATCCTACCAATTCCTCTCGTGATTTTGTACGCCTCTATGAGATCAGCCCTGCACTCCAAGGAATAAGAGTCTTGGGTGAAAGGCATAGGGTGCACCTTGCCAAACTGGAAACCAAACTTTGTAAACAGCCTGGATTCAGAGTGAGCAATATGTTTTAAAAGTCCATCGTTTGGAGTTAAACCTCCAGTGAAGGAGAATGTTCTCATTCAAAACACCATCCCAGATATTCTTCTGAAATAGACACAAAGTGCTGGAGTAACTCAGCGGGTCAGGCAGCAGCATCTCTGGAGAAAAAGGATGGGTGAAGTTTTGGGTCGGGACCCTTCTTCAGACATCTTGGTTTCCCCTATCTAGGAACCCAAATAGTCCTCCCAGTGATTCTGTTCACCGCTAATCTGCATAAGGTTCTGTTAATGTAATTTCCTCTAGTTGAGAGCACCTCTGTTCAGTCCTGAGCTTCTAATTGCCTGTCAGCTTAACGCACCAATACACTCCCACTATGATTTATGTTCCCACTGCAAAGCTTGAAGAAGATGCTGAACCAAAATGTCACCCGTGCTTTTACTCCAGAGATGCTGCCTGACCCACTGTTACTCCAGAACTTTATGACTATCTTTGGTACAAACCAGCATCTGCTGTTCTCAGATTCAGATTTTTCAGATTCAGATTCAAACTTTATTGCCATTGTGCAGTGTACAGTACAGAGACAACGAAATGCAGTTAGCATCTCCCTAGAAGAGCGACATAGAATATGAGCAATAAATAAATATATTTACGATACAGTCATAGTAGTGCAATTGTTATTTTTTCCTAGTGGAAGGAGTGTCCGGGGGGGGGGTGATTGGCAATTACCGGGGTACAGTGTTGAGTAATGTAACAGCCGCAGGGAAGAAGCTGTTCCTGGACCTGCTGGTCCGGCAACGGAGAGACCTGTAGCGACTCAAAGATGGTAGAAGGATAAACAGTCTGTGGTTGGGGTGAGAGCAGTGCTTGATGATGCTGAGCGCCCTCCGCAGACATCGTTTGCTTTGGACAGACTCAATGGAGGGGAGTGAGGAACTGGTGATGCGTTGGGCAATTTTCACCACCCTCTGCAATGCTTCCGGTTCTTTGTTTCTACCTCATCTTCTGGGCTTTGCTCCAGACGCTGGAATTCTTCTCCAATTAAACAGATGCAAATGTCTGCGTTTTTAATTGTATCAGGACAATTCTTTCAGGTCTTGCATCACTAATATTGGCTCCGTTTTTTCCACTGCATTTGCACTGCCTGACCTGCTGAGCATTTCTTATTGCTATGCACTGTGCACCATTTACTGTACATTCCTTAGTCACATTCTCTCTATCAGCTTCCATAACATATCCACTGGATGACTTCACCAACAGCTGATCCCCACAGATTGCCGTCCTCACCCTGTTCGAGTTATTCCTTCATTCTACTCGATGATCCCTCACTCCCTCTGCGGTTTTAAAGTAACCAGCTTCCTCGCATTCCTAATTCTGACAAAGGGTCACGGACCTGAAAAGTTACCTCTGCTTCTCTTTCCATCAATGCTGCCTGACCTGCTGAGTATTTCTGGCCTTTTCTGCTTCTGTTACCTGTTACCAGTATGTTGAAGGGTATGACAGTGGTGATCATGTGACGTTAGTTCCACCTAACTAATGTTGAAGCCAGCCTGGAGACAGAAGAAACTGCAGTGCTGGAATCTGGAGCAAAATACAAAGTGCTAGAGGAACTCAGCAGGTCAGGAAAGAAAATGGACAAGTGGCGTTTCTGGTCTGGACCCTTTAAGTAGGTCACTTTTATTAGAGACATGAACTGTTTTAGGGCCTGGAATATGCAAAGAAAAATTGTAGATATGCCACCAAAACATAATCTCTTTGACATCATTGTGCATTTTCTCTGTAATTAGTTGTTGTGTTGTAAATAAAATGAGTTCTGATCAGTGTTTCAAACACAAGGGAAATTCCACCTCTGGTATCCATATTTGTGTTGCTCTTCACTGGCACAGCAGTGTACAAGAAGTCTAACTGCAGGCTACGCAGAGCACTTTAAGATAAGCACACTAAACTGCACTACATCCCCGTAAACTAGGAACATTTCATGCAACCAATTCACTATCTCAGTTGAAGATAAATGTCACATCTCTACAGCAACCGGCTAATGATAACTTCTATAAATCAATCCTCCGAGTGAATTTCATACTTAACATTTCACAGCCTGTACAAAAATTGTCACATTAACTATGCATAGATGCATTACATTACAGATTTCATAAACAGCAATTGTAAAACTAAAATTAATACAGGCTAATGCTCATTGACTAGTACAGCATTTAATAAAATAGTTTTCAATATATAATTAAATATCAATATTAAATATAAAATGATACGATATCAAACATATCATTTTCTACTTTGTTTCTTTGTTTCACAACCTTGTGTGCCTGTTTTCACTTTGTCTAACATCCTTACTTCATATAGACAGTGATACTTTCCTCTCGCCTGCTGTTGAAGTGAGTCAGTCAACACATCTGGTCTTGAATGTCTCCAATATTTGCAATTCAGCTATAGTTGTTTTCAGTTTCCATTTCGTCCAGACCTGAAACGAGCTTTATTGAGGTATGCAAGATCATGAGGGCATGGACAAAGTAAAGTAAACACTCACAGTCTTTTTCCCAGACTAGAAGATGTCACTAGACCATTACCTTCCCTGACCCATTGAGCTCACCCAACACTTTGTATTTTGTTTCACTGGTCTCACTTTGTCCAGGTCTCCTGTAACATCATTCATGGAATAATTGGAACTTTTCATTCTATTACACTCCTCTGTTGAAGCATCCAGTTAGTGTCAACAAAAATATTAATTCTATAAGCAACAAAATCCCTGAAACATCTGGGACTTCTATCAGTCGCAACAACATCATCTGCCTGGATTGAAATGAGCTTGTTCTTGCCAACAAAGGCATAGATCTTTGCAAAGGCATAGTTGCAGTCTCATACTCTGAAGGTCTTGTGGTCCACCCATATATGGACTCCTCTACTCTGCACACGACCGAAGATTGTGAATATTCTCCTTATTCTAGATATGTGAAATTGCTGTCCAGGTAATGACGTGTACTTAGACTGTTCCAAAATCAGGCTCACCAGCCTGTAGTTTCCTGGCTTGCCCTTTCTGCCCATCTTAAATAAAGGTACAACATTAGCCACCCTCCAGCCTTCCAGACTATGGTTAAAGTTGATGCAAATATCTCTGCAAGGACCTCCACTATTTATTCCCTAGCATCCCACAAGGTCTGAGGGTCTAAATGGTATGGCCCTGGTGATTTATCACCCCAAATGTGCTTTAAAACCACCAATGCCTCCTCTTTGGTAATTTGTATGGGATCCAAGACTTTGCAACCCCTGTGCTTCAATTCCTTAGCTGTCATGATCTTCTCCTCAGTAAAAAAAATGGATGAGAAATATTCATTTAATATCTCATTCATCTCTCATGGCTCTGGACAAAGCCAACCATGCTGATCTGTAAGGGGACCTCTTCTTTCCCTAACACCCTTTTATACTGGTAGAATCTCTGAGGATGTAAAACAAAAAGTGTTGTAGTAACTCAGCGGGTCAGGCATCACTGGAGGACCTGGATAGGTCATATTTCGGGTGGGGACTCCTGTTCGTTCTCTTAGGATTATCTTTTTGCTTTCCTGCCAGCTCCATTTCATGAATCTGGTGTCTTTGCAATATTTGCAATACTAACTCAATTTATTATTGCAATAGTGAATAAACTTCACAAATCATTGGCCGCAAAGTGGTTTGGGATGTCCTGAGGAAATGATAGATGCCACATAAATGGATATTTTTCGTTTCCACTAATGAGAATTTTAAGACACATGTAAAAGAGATTTTCATCAGAATCCCAATGAAATAATTATGTTGGATCAAGAGCAACACCGGAGACATTTGTGGTAAATGAGCTGAGTCTGAACTCTTCGGGCTTCTTTCACAATTGTAATTGTTAGAAGAGATTCTCAGAGGCCAGTGTCAAGAATTCAATCCCTCATGCAGTGCTAATCTAGCTCCTTTATCTGCCGCAGAATCATAGTCCCATGAATAATAATTCAGTAGTCCAAACCAAACAAACAGTGACATGATGACAACAGATGCCATGCAGGGTATACTGCGGGAGTCCTGCTGTGATCTATAGTACTTCAGTCTATTCCACCACAGCTTTCTAATCCACTCTCTGTGTTGGTTTAGCCACACTAGCCTGGATTGTAAACTGACCTGTGCTTTCTTAGCTGGTTTTCACAATGCTTGCCGTCAGTTCTGCATGTAGAAATGGCATTTTTTCATATCAATACATCATTCAAAACAGACTTTGCCATCTACATGTCTATATAGAACATTCCACTCATGTTCTACGGGCATTAAATGGTTGATTTGATGATCCCTCACCTAGATTTTAAAAATAATACAGCTAAAGAAAGTTCACACACTGCTGAAGCAAAAACATTAACATTGTTATTCTGCCAGAGCTAAGTGGGTGTCTCCTGCTTGAATAGTCCCTGGAATGCAAGATCCCTGGTCTTTATCTGTTGTCCAGCACTAACTGTACTGCATTAGCAGGTAAAACAAAGATTAGCTCTAAAGCCAGATGTTCAGAGGGTCAGGCAGTGTCTGTGGAGCATGAAATAGATTTAGCATTTCAGTATTGAAGAATTTAATCAGAACTGGCCTTTGACATACAATGTTAGTGTTTCGATCTGCACAGTTTTGCCTGATCTGAATGTTTCCAGAGATTTTGTTTTGTATGTCAGACTTCCAGCATTTGCAGTGTTTTGCTTTTGGAGGTGAGATTTTATTGAACTTAATATCGTAGATGAAGTGTCTATTGGTGGTTTTGTTGGCATTAGGTTTAGTTTGTCATTGGGACAAACCGAGATACAGTGAAAAACTATGTTTTGCGTGCTATTCAGGCAAATCATACCGTACGTGAGTACATTAGGCAGTGGGAAAGAGAAAATAAGTAGAGTGCAGTATTTAGTGTTATAGGTACAGAGAAAGTGCAGATAAAAAAAGTGCACGGGCCACTACAAGATAGACTGGAAAATCGGGAATTCATTCTTAGCATTAGATTGATTGATTGATTGATTGATTGATACTTTATTGTCATGTACACTTGGTACAGTGAGATTATTGGTTTTGCTTACGATACGCCAGTATGCACAGTTGCCATGTAAAGGATGCCAACAAAGTTACAAAAGTATTCAATATAATCCCGATACCTCTTCCTTCTACCCCCTTCTGTACAGAGTTTGTACGTTCTCCCCGTGACTGCATGGATTTTCTCCAAGATCTTCGGTTTCCTCCCACACTCCAAAGATGTACAGGTTTGTAGGTTAATTAGCTTGGTATAAGTGTAAATTGTTCCTAGTGTGCGTAGGATGGCGGTAGTGTGTGGGGATCACTGATTGGTGCGGACTCGGTGGACCAAAGGGCCTGTTTCTGTGCTGTATCTCTAAACTATAGATATAACTCTGAACAAGTTAGGGCTTTATTCTTTGGAGCGCAGAAGGTTAAGGGGGGGACCTGATAGAGGTCTTTAAAATGATGAGAGGGATAGACAGAGTTGATGTGGACAAGCTTTTCCCTTTGAGAATAAGGAAGATTCAAACAAGGTGACATGACTTCAGAATTAAGGGGACAGAAGTTTAGGGGTAATATGAGGGGGAACTTCTTTACGCAGAGAGTGGTGGCGGTGTGGAATGAGCTCCCAGTGGAAGTGGTGGAGGCAGGTTCATTGGTATCATTTAAAAATAAATTGGATAGGCATATGGATGAGAAGGGAATGGAGGGTTATGGTACGAGTGCAGGCAGGTGGGACTAAGGGGAAAAAAATTTGTTCGGCACGGACTTGTAGGGCCGAGATGGCCTGTCTCCGTGCTGTAATTGTTATATGGTTATATGGTTAACTAAACTAAACCGAGTCTACCACTCCCTGTAGTCTCCTTCATTCCTGGGCATTCGTTCATATCGTCCACGTGGTCCCGTGCAGAGTGGAGAGCCAGAGAAATTACGTCCCCTGTTGATCTGTTGTGGCGGTAGATGAGTTGTAGTGGGACCAGGTCCTTCATTCACCATCTTAAGAAGTGTCTGTATCTCGTCATGCTGTCAACATTGGGTGGATTATCTGGTGTCTTTAGTGCCAGATCTCCCACATGAACCCTCAACATGATCTATCTAATGGAACCACCAACTCTGGCGACTCTGTGAAGGTTGGCATGTCAGTGGTGAGGATCCTGGCACTTGGGAGTTCAATCCTAGAATGACAGAATATAGACACAAGGTGCTGGCGTAACTCAACGGGTCAGACAGCATCTCTGGAAAAAAGGAATAGGTGATGTTTCGGGTCAGAACTCTTCCTCAGACACAGAATTAAATCCAGATTAAAATGACAGTCTAGTTCTCATCTGCAACCTTGCTTCTTCTCCCTCCTGCATTAATTAAATGTAAACATTTTAATAGGATTTTTCAATTAATTACAGATTCAGATTCAAACTTTATTGTCATTGTGCAGTGTACAGTACAGAGACAACGAAATGCAGTTAGCATCTCCCTATTTGACATGGAATATTCTGCTCTTGTTGCAGCTCTAAATTACTAGCCACTATGTTAAATGCAAAATTGCTTTATAACGCAATCACTGATTGAAAGTTTACAGTTGCTGGCGGCTGCTGCTTTTTGTATCAGCTGCAACAGTTTTAGTTTAGGTTAGAGGTACTAAATTCTAAACATGGAAACAGTCCTTTCAGCCACCATGTCCACACCAACCATCAATCAAGTTCTATGTTATCCCACTTTCTCATCCATCCTACACACTAGCCGCAATTTACAAAGACCAATTAACCTAGTTTAGAGATACAGCATGGGAACAGGCCATTCCGCCCATTGAGTCCATGCTGACCAATGATCACCCATTCACTCTAGTTCTATGTTATCCCACAATCTCGGCCACTCCCTACACAATTGGGGCTATTTACAAAGGTTAATTAACCTATAAAACTGTATGTCTTTGCAATGAGGGAGGAAACTGGAGCACCCAGAGAAAACCCACACGGTCACAGGGAGAACGTGCAAACACTAAACAGCCAACACCTGAGGTCAGGATTGAACCCAGGTCTCTGGTACTGAATTTTTCATGGAAATAAAAATCAAGTCAATGGGCGATGTCCTCGATGGGTTGATGAAAATTTCTACCATCCAACTCCTCACCTCTCATTCCCCGACCATGACGATAAAATCATTAATGGGCTGGATGCTTGAAATAACACCTTGTTAAATGTTTTTGTTTATTTTTTTGTAGTGACAATGGTGAAAATATGTATCCGTGTGAACACACACAGATTTCCTTCATTCATCTACTGATTGTGAATGGACGTTGTTGATTTCCTCCAGCTCCGCTTGGCATGAACGCGAGGCATAATAACGCAGGGGAAAGAGGGAAATGATGTAGGAAATGGAAGCTATTGCTGAGGAAAATCATGAGAAGCAGAGGAGAAATTATGCAATTGGGAAAACAAACAGGGAATCCCAGGAGGAAACAGGAAAGCTGGAGGATTAAGTGAGAATTGTAACCTGGGACCTGCAGTTCCACATATAAATCCTTTACAATTGCTTTGGTGCTTTGTAAGGTTAATGTTGGTGGATTAACATCAAAATCGTGGCTCTTGACAACAAATTAGTGTCTTTGGGTTTGTAAAATCAGGAATGTTAGAGCTCTGAAGCTGAATTGTGAAGAAATACATACTGAATATCAAGCTGAGGAATTTTGCAGCATCTCTGGTATGTTTCCTGAATGAAATCATTCAATGTAGGTCATGCAGCAATGAGAGAAATATGTTTTTCATAACAATTTCTATTGAAGTGAAAACAGCCGCTTTTGGGAAGAGCATGACCCAAGGGGATAAAAACAGGCCCTTTGCAAACAGGAGTAAATGTACAAAGATTAAATAGCACAGATGAAGGAATGAAAACAAGTGATAACAGAAGAAAATATTGTGATATTATGATACTTTTCTTGTGTATTTTTATTTATTAAAGATATTTGTACAGGATATCCTGGTTCAATAATAAAAGCTTATAACAAGGTTTTGTCAAAATAAGCAGGTATGATACGTTCTGTTCAATGGAATAAGTAAAAGAATTATGTTTAATTCACTACCCTGGGGCTCCTACAATACCGGAAAAAAAACATATAGTAGACTTATCAAAACTTTACCTTAGGCTGGAGATTTACCATCCCCTATTTACCAAATGTTGTAACAGTAGAATCCTAGCTCTATATTATAAAAGAAAGTCAATTTTATAATTTGTCATCAATTCAGGTTGTACGAACACTGAAGGCTATACCTATTCCATTGCTGATGATTCCTTAGTCAGGGTGTGTTTTTTATTTTTATTATTATTATTTTTTAATTTTTATTTATTAGAAGCAGTGTACAAAAATATAACCAGGAATGTGTTATAGTTGCTTGTTGAAGGAGACATTTGTCACAAATAGGAGATACATTTGGAAAGATCTTATTCAGTTTAGACTTTGAATAATAGAGTCTATGCAGTATTTTAAATTGAATTGAAGTATGTCTAACGTTTTCAAACAATTGTGTATATATAAAAGGTTTTCTTCCCATCTGTCTTTTTGAATTTTTAGGCCTAGTTCCTCTTCCCAGTCTCTTCTAATTGCTTCTGACAATGGGATTTCTATATTTAGGAGGGTATTATACAAATATGATGTTAACTTGGTTGAATTTCTATTAATACATTCGTCTAGTATATCTGGCAGCAACGTTTGGTAGTCTTGGGTATGTGTTTTCAGATAGTCTCGAATTTGACGACATCTGAAATATTGATTACCTTTCAGGTGATATTTCAACTGTAATTCCTGACATGAGAGAAGAGTTCCCATCTCGTAAAGATCTCCAAGTTTTTTTAATTCCGAGTCTTTCCCAATATGTAAACATTTTATCTATAATAGATGGCTTGAACAAAGGGTTATTGGCTATTGGTGAAAGAAGAGATAAATTTCTTAGTTTAAAAGTTGATTTTACTTGTCTCCAGATTCGTAGAGTGCTGTGAATAATCGGATTTTTATCATATAGTGTGTTCTTCAAATTTGTTGGAGAGAGAAGAATCACGCCTATATTAAAGGGCGAGCAATCCTCTCTCTCCATTATTAACCAGTCTACCTGTTGGCATGAGTTGTCCAGCCAGTAAATTACATTTTTAATATTCGTTGCCCAGTAATAGTATGAGAAGTTGGGAGAGCCAATCCGCCCGTTTCTTTGGGTTTACATAGATGCCGTTTATGAATTCTATGTGTTTTATAATCCCAGATGAAGTTTGTAATCAGAGAATCAAGATTTTTGAAAAAAAATTTAGGAAGATATAAGGATATGTTTTTTATAATGTTCATAAGTTATAGGAGCAGGTTAGGCCATTTGGCCCATCAAGTCTACTCCACAATTCAATCATGGCTGATCTAACTTTCCCTCTCAACCCCATACTCCTGCCTTCTCCCCATGACCTCTGACACCCGTTAATCAAGACTCTGTCTCAGAAGAATAGCAGCAATATTTACATATCCTGGACAGATAATTCTTCTGTTTATGGTTGTGTGATGTGAGTGGGTCTAGGGGTGGAATTCCAACCAGCATTTAACTGCATGAATGGACTGGGTGCATGGTCTGATGCATTCAAATGTGAAGCACAAAGAGCCAAAGGATCTCAGCAGATCAGGCAGCATCTGGAGAGAGAATAGACTGGCGACATTTTATGTCAGGACCCATCTTAAAATGTGAAGAAATGTGACGTTTAGAATTCATTACTTGAATAGATTTTGATGTAGTTGACCTCCAGTCAACACAGAATATTTTTTATTTGAAGCCCAATCTTTATGAAATATATAGGAAGGAACTGCAGGTCAGCATCAGTTTAAACTGAAAATAGACACAAAGAGGTGGAGTAATTCAGCAGGACAGGCAGCATCTCCAGAGAGAAGGACTAGGCAATGTTACGGGTCGAGACCATTCTTCAGACTAGTCAGGGGAAAGGGAAACGAGATATATAGATGATGATGTAGAGTTAAATAGAACAATGAATGTGAAGTTATGCAAAAAAGTACCAATAATAAATTGTTAGCTGGAAACAGGCCATTGTTAGCTGTGTGTTGGGGGTGAAAACAAGAAGCTGGTGCAACTTGGGTGGGGGAGGGATGGAGAGAGAGAGAATACTGGGATTGATTTCTCTAACTTCAGGTAACCCCTGCATTTCCTCTCCCTCCATCCCTCCCCCACACAAGTTACACCAACTTGTTCCGAGCCCAGGCTGCAAGGGGTAAATCCGACGCCCCGATCGGCCGCGAATCGGAATGAGGTTGGGATCGGCTGCCTCACCCGGCCTACAAAGACATCTGTGATTATATTAATCATGTGGTGAACTGCTCATTCAGCTCTTATTTCACAGAGTTTAGTGCAAGGAAATGGTTCTTTCTCTGAACCATTAAGATCTTTCCAAAAGACAGCTTTCGGAGATCAAAATTGCAGCATTTGGGGCAGCTCAGTGGTGCAGTGTGGTAGCGTTGTTGCCTTACAGCGCCAAAGACCCGGGTTTGGTCCTGACTACAGGAGCTGTCCCTGTGACCATGTGACTGTTCTCCCTGTGACTGCGTAGGTTTTCTCTGGGTACTCCGGTTTCCTCCCACACTCCAGACGTACAGGTTTGTGGGTTAATTAGCTTCTATAAATTATTCCGTAGTGTGTCGGATAGAAGTGGTGTACGGGAGATGTTGGCCGGCGCAGAGTCGGTGGGCCAAAGGATCCATTTCCACACTATAACTCTAAACTAAGCAAAACTAAATTTTGCTCACCAATCATTTTTCGCCACCGGGTGGCGCCGTAAGTAGCAGCCTCACCTCAGCCTGTCTCATCCCTTTCTTCTTTTGCTGTTTTTAGTCTGTTTTACTTGTATGTTTTAGTGTTCTATTATGTGGGGGGGTGGGGCGTTGGGGGAACTTTTTTTAATCTCTTCCCTCGATGGAGATGCGACTTTTGCCGTATCATATCTCCGTCCACACTGCGGCCTATCGTCATGGAGCTGGCAGTCCCTTTGTTAGGGATCGACTGCGGGAGCTGCAACCGCAGGCGCTTTGACCTCCCCGATCGCTGGAGACTCGACCGCCCCGACGCGGGATCTTCGATTGCTGACTGCGCGAGATTCGATCGCCCCAACTGCAGATGTTTGGATCGCCCCGACTGCGGGAGAAAAGGAGGAAGAAGATAAAAGTTATTTGCCTTCTATCGCAGTGGGGAATATGAGGTCGCCGAAAAACAAGATGGACGGTGCTGCCCGCGCTGGTGGGGATGGAGGGATTGCCATGAGTGCAGTGATCTCGATGTTTGCGGGGACATCGTGCCATGAGGACATCATGGAGTCTGGTGCGAGCGTGGATGGCTCTCTGACTGTTTGGGCGGACAGAGACAGCAGAGAGAGTGACAGTGGTCAGTACAACTCTGGCCACATCAATGTGAAGGAGCGTGTGTGTGGCCCGGACATTGAACTGATGGTTGTGGGTCTCCGCTTATGCTGTGTGACCTGGGGATTCTCACACGTTGTTGTGGTGGCTGTATGTATTTAATCTTTATGTAGTTTTGTATCTTGTTGCTGTTTTGGTATGACTGTATGGTAAATCAAATGTCACTGTACCTCGGTTGAACCATTGAACCATTTCCATTTTTCCTCATCAGGAAATGCTTCCTGCTCTCAACACACTAGAGTGCATAGCTTTAAGGTGAGAGGGACAAAGTGCGGGGTAAGGTTTTTACACAGTGTTGGGTGCCTGGAACGCGCTGCCGTGGGTGGTGGTGGAGGCAGATACAGTATTGGCATTTAAAAGACTTTTGGCTGGGCACATTGGATATGCAGGGAATGGATTTGCATTATGTGAAAGCAGAAACATAGTCTTGGCATCATGTTTGGCACATACATTGTTTCTTCCTGCGGTGTTCTATGTTCTATATAATGCCTGGGTCATACGGTAACATGCTACCTCATGGTCAATGGTGAATGCAATAATACCTGCCCACATCTACCAGGGATTCATCCTTCGAAAGAAGAAACAGCCATGCATCTCCAGAGACGTCTATTTAGGATACAGTCTGTCTGAACACCCTCTGGGGATAGCATTTTCTTCGATGTGTGTGTATATATCTCCTAGCCAATATTCCGTGACACACCCTATCGTTGCAAAGCATCACCATATTGACTTCTTCATTAATGGTCATACCATAATGGTATAGTATGGTAATGGTATGTTAGCATTTATAGCAAATGGTATGTTAGCATTCATAGCAAAAGGATTTGAGTATGGGAGCAGGGAGGTTCTACTGCAGTTGTACAGGGTCTTGGTGAGACCACACCTGGAGTATTGCGTACAGCTTTGGTCTCCAAATCTGAGGAAAGACATTCTTGCCATAGAGGGAGTACAGAGAAGGTTCACCAGACTGATTCCTGGGATGTCAGGACTTTCAAATGAAGAAAGACTGGATAGACTCGGCTTGTACTCACTAGAATTTAGAAGATTAAGGGGGGATCTTATAGAAACTTACAAAATTCTTAAGGGGTTGGACAGGCTAGATGCAGGAAGATTGTTCCCGATGTTGGGGAAATCCAGGACAAGGGGTCTCAGTTTAAGGATAAAGGGGAAATCTTTTAGGACCGAGATGAGAAAAACATTTTTCACACAGAGAGTGGTGAATCTCTGGAATTCTCTGCCACAAGGTAGTTGAGGCCAGTTCATTGGCTATATTTAAGAGGAAGTTAGATGTGGCCCTTGTGGCTAAAGGGATCAGGGGGTATGGAGAGAAGGCAGGTACAGGATACTGAGTTGGATGATCAGCCATGATCATATTGAATGGCGGTGCAGGCTCGAAGGGCCGAATGGCCTACTCCTGCACCTAATTTCTGTTTTCTATGTTTCGATCTCCCATGGGGTTGGTTGCTGAGTTCACCGCTGCTGGGATTTCTGAGCATTTGAATCTGGGAAATTGTCACTCACTTTAAATATCAGCAGATTCTTTAGGTGGTATTCTAGTTGACCACCCAGTGAGATGTCTCAATGTTAGCAGTGTCCCTTTAAATCACCAACAACGTTGAACAGTACACAGTGTTCCCTAGTTGAACATCACAAGTCATGGTTGTTCACAATAAGTCCAATCTACACTGGCATAGCTGGAAGGGGATACCTTGTGTATTGATGGCACCAACAGCTGCGTGAATGTTACCAGGAAATATTTTGCCTGCTCTTCCAAATAATCGGCAAGATTGCCTGGGTTAATTTCATAATGGGCACTATTTCTAGTGGAAATGGGTACTAACCCTGTGAGTTTAGGGCAAAGGCTTTTATGAACTATTGACTTTGTCGGCAGCACATCAAATTGCTATTTCAATTATTTGCCTTGTTATAACACAGGGTCTGGGGCTCTGTTCTCTGCGGTAGACCTTTATTTGAATCCAAGAGGTCAAATTGTATGAAAGAAGCAACACAAGAAGTTCCTCATAATAAGGACAATCACAATGTTCCACATAATGAGATGGTGTGTCCTTGCAACAGAGCCAAGGACATGAAGTCCTCTTTTAATTGCCAGCACTAAGCCAACAGCTTCACTGTTAATGTTTTTTTAATTATTATCGTAGCTTGTTTCCCTCCCAGAACAACGTTGTGAATTTTGATATAACTTTGCACTTTGGCACTGTGAGGAAATGAGGACTTGTGACACATAACATTCCATCGAACTGTCTGACACAATAAAAACGGTAAATGTCAGAAACACTGCATAACAGGCAGCATCTGTGGAAAAGGGAACAAACTTAACATTTCAATTCAAACACACCGTCCATTTTACACCATTGATTTGTCATGTACTCCCCTGGTCCTACCCTGTCAGCGATAGTTCCTTTGTCCAACCCAACCGCCCAACACTCTCCCTGTATCTTAAAACAAACTTATTTTCTTACTTTTTCCAGTTGCGATGAAGGGTCTTTGGCTAGAAGATAATTCCGCTCCTTTTTCCATGGACCTGCTGAGTGTTTCCAACACTCACTCTCTGTGTCCACAGTTTAATTGATTTTCATTAACTGTTTCACATAGCAGTAGCAGAGGGATACAAGAACAACTTCACGTTGATTACGTTAGGGTTTAGTCTTTGTGAACCACTTTCCATCTTCCACGAATATTCACAGCATTATTGGTCCTTTTTAAAGTTGGTGAGTGGACAGAGCAATGGTGGTCCCTAATCTAAATGTTCTTGCAAGCTGCTCATGCATTTCCAATATTGATGAATACCTTGTTCTTTGTGAGGGTTTTGTGATGCATTTTTATGGTTCACATGAGGCTCCTAATAGAAACATAGACCATAGAAAATAGGTGCAGGAGTAGGCCATTCGGCCCCTTGAGCATGCACCGCCATTCAATATGATCATGGCTTATCAATGGCTGATAATGCAGATGCAGCTTTATTGTTGCGGTTCTCCAGACACATAGCAAACCTTTAGGGTAGTGAAAGTTGAACTTTAGTTTTAGTTTTAGAGATACGGTGTGGAAACAAACATTTCGGCCCACAGAGTCCATGCCAACCAACAATCACCATACGCTAGTTCTATTCTACAAACTAGGGACAATTCGCAGAACCCAATTAACCTGCAAACCTGCACGAATTTGGAGTGTGGGGGGAAACCAGACAACCCGGAGAAAACCCACACGGTCACATGCAGAGAACATACAAACATCCGTACAGACAGCACCCGTGGTCAGGATTGAACCCAGGTCTCTGCCTCTGTTATATCTAAAAGCTCCTATTTAAAACTCTCTTAAATGCCACTATTGTACCTGCCTACACCACCAATCCTGGCAGCATTCTGCAGGCTCACACCATTCTCTATGTAAAGTAATTGCCTGCACATCTCCTTTAAACTTTGCCCCTCTCGCCTTAAAGCGGACCCCTTTCGGCTTTGTCATTTCCACCCTGGGAAAAAGGTTCTGACTGCCTGCTTAATCTATGCCTCACATAATTTCAGAAAGTTCTATCAGAATAACAGGAAGCAATTCTACAATCTGACCCTGACAATGAATGTGCTCCATCAAACATTTTCATGGTTTTGTTTAATTTAGAGATACAGCGCGGACCCTTCAGCCAACCGAGTCTGCACTGACCAGCAGACATACAACAACATTATCCCACACACTAGGGATAACTTACAATTTTACTGAAGCTGCAAACCTGTACGTCTTTGGAGTATGGGAGGAAACAGGAGTGCCTAGAGAAAACTCATGTGATCATGGGAAGAATGTACAAACTCCGTACAGACAGCACCCGCAGTCAGGATCAAACCCGGGTCTCTGGGGCTATAAGGCAGCAACTCTACCGCTGCGCCACCGTGCCACCCCAGGATGATGTCAGGTAACATGGCATTACAGTGCAGTGGTACAACATCTCCTCTGCATATGCATGCAATCTTCCAATGAAGGTGTATCATTGAACCACCCCCACTCCACCTCAGTCTGTTGACGTGCAGAATCAGCACCTGTTGCATCCTTCGAACTTGCACAAACACCGTTCTGGCTTTCACTTGCTAACAACTGCAACTCATTTCTGCTAAGTGGTTTCAGACCTCTTGCGGATGTATGTTCTTTCCCTTAATCACCCCCCTCTCCTGCTGAAAACTTGCTGCTTCCGCTTGCTGCATGCGCATGATGTGAAGCTGCCTTAACACCACCTGCACAAGCCTTTCAAAAAGACCACACTGAATCTTTTTCATTCTTCTGGAAGCACAGTTGGAAAGGCATGAAGCAGAGTCGGTATAGAAAGTGGGAAGAGATCTTGAGACCGTGGGAAGAGGGGAGGAGATATGTGGGAAGATCAACTACCCCCTCCATGCAAGCCCTCATTGCAATGGCTTCCTAGACCATTCAGTCAGAAAGTCTTTGCACAGCATTGGATCTCCGCACACTAACACTATCCTACACACTAGGGGCAATTTACAAATCTTACCAAAGCCAATTGACCAACAAACCTGTACGTCTTTGGAATGTGGGGGAAAATCGGAGCTCCCAGAGTAAACCCACGCAGTCACAGGGAGAACGTACAAACTCAATACTGACAGCACACACAGTCAAGATCAAATTAGCAATCGTGCTCTGCTGAGGAGAATGGATGTGCAGACGTTAAAAAGCAAATTATTACAGATTACCATCTATAAAATCATTTTGATTCTTCCGTCATAAAACGCCATTAGCATGGCTCATTTTGTATAATTAAGGCTTTAACTCTCGGGTTTCCTGTCATTATTGGCAGTAGTCCAAGAGGTTATGTACGGGGCTGCATTCATTCACATTCAGTAGCTGGGAAGGGACTGCATCAATCAGGCAAGATCTATCCCTGCTAAATGCATGGCTTGGAAAGTAACTTACTATCAATGCTATCCTAAATGTATGATGAGTAGCCACTGAAATTCCTTTCAGCAATTTAATGGGAAGGTCCATCAACATCATCATGTTGCCCATCCTCACTGTCTTTTCTGATTGTACCCAGGTTTTGAGAGGAAGCAAGATCAATTGGTTGAATTTTCCACCAAACCTGTAGGTTTTCCGCCATTGCACACCACTTGGAATTATATCACCATTTTGTAATTATCATTGGGTCTAAATCCTTCAACTGCTAACCAATACCATTGTAAACGTACCTCCCTCAGAAGGAATGCGGCAATCAAAGAAGGTAGCTCACCACCGTTAGCTGAAGGCCAAATAGAGGTGGGTAATAAATGCTAGCTTTGCCAATGTGGCCCAGATCCAGAAAACTGTTGTGCAGTATTTCTCTGTAAAATGGAGGGACGAAGCTTGAAGCTTTTAAACCCCTTGGATGTTTCAAAGCAACTTTCCCCTAATGTGGATTCTATGAAACTGCAACTGTGACTTCCTAAGATTTTGCAGCCATTTGACGATGTTTATTTCCTGCAACTTCCAGCCAGAACTAAGCAGATAAGATGATCTCTATCATACCGAGTGCCCTTAAAGTCTTGACATAAATCCAGTAAAACACAAGTGGAAACAGCAATATAAATCAAGCAAGATATCCCAAGAATCCAGAGGTGTGAGTAATTATCATTGCTAGTATTGATGATGGGGCCTCCTCCCTACTTTCAGTGGGAGCTCTGGCAGGCAACAGGGAAACTGGGGAAATCTGTTTGGCAATTTTGATCTCCCCATTAAACTCCTGGTGAAATACACAGCAAAGGAAAGATCAACATCTGCATGATTCTGCCAAGCATGGTGATAATATTCCAATGCAGGAATGCTACTGAGATAAGAAAACCCTCTGTACTGACTGATACTGTGAAATCCTAGCTCTTCTTCTAGCTCTTCTTCCAACTTCATCCCTTAAAGTTGAGGATGACTTGATGACTAGGATGAGGGGTGTGAGTAGTGGAAATGTATAGGTTCCCTTAAGGTGAGGTGGCTTTTGCACCAGCTATCATCAGTCCAATAGGAAGAAGGTCCAAGCTAATTGAAGATCTGGCTCTGTCACACACTGCGCAAATACATAGATGTTGACTCATGCACACGCACATGCATATATGCCTGCATGGTTGCACGCCCGCATGCATGCTTGTGCACGGACACAGGCAGATGATCTTCTCCATGCCATCTCCCTCGACTGCAAAGGGAACAGTGAAGATTTACGGGGATGTTGTCAGGAGCCGAGGGCCTGCGTTACACTGAGAGGTTGGGTAGGCTGGGATATTATTCCCAGGAGTGCAAGAGAATGAGGAGTGATCTTATACAAAGGTTTCAAAGGTCCTTTATTGTCACATGCACCAATTAAGGTACAGTGATATGTGAATTACCATACACCCATACTAAAAAAGCAACAAGACACACAACTACATAAATGTTAACATGAACATCCACCACAGCAGATGCCCCACATTCCTCACTGTGTTGGAAGGCAATAAAGTCTAATCTTCTTCCCTCATTTTTTTCTCGCGGTCAAGGGCAGTCGAACCATCTGTTGGGGTAATTGTGGCTCCGGCAGCCGGTGGTCGAAGACCCCGCGTTGGGGCGATGGAAGCTCTCGCGTTGGGGTGCTCAAAGCTCCTGCGGCTTGGAGGTCCCGAAGTTGGTCTCTGACCAGAGACCGCAAACTCCGTGATGTTGAAGTTCGCAGGCACCGTTAGTGGAGCCAGAGGTCGATCCCTGGGAAAGGGATTGCGGGCTCCGCGATGTTCGTCCCATAGGCTCGCCGCGGTGGAGCTCTCAAAATCGGTCTCCAGCAAAGGCCGCCAACTTCTTGATGTTGGGCCGCAGTGCGGACGGAGATACGATATGGTAAAAAAAACGACATCTCCGTCGAATCAAGTGATTAGAACATTTTTCCCAACCCCGTATCCCACCCCCCACATAAAACAAGCAAAAGAACACTAAAAACAAACATTTAACGCATACAAAAAAACAACAAAGAAGAAAGGGACAGACAGACTGTTGGCGAGGCAGCCATTGCTGGTGCCACCCGGTGGTATATAAGATCATGAGGGGAATAGATAGTGTAGATGCACAGAGTAATTTACCCAGTAGGTGAATCAAGAACCAAAGGACATAGGTGTAAGGTAATAAGGGAAAGATTTACTGCAAACATGGTCCTGAGATGGAGGGATAGGGGGAAGAGCAGAGATGAGAAAATGATGGGAATTCACAGATGAGAAAAAAGCACGGAACAGTTGTTGTACATCTCTTTCCCTTCCCATGAAAGCTTCCTCCAACTTTCTCCTTCCTACTACCTAAAGCAATCTGGCCCCTTCCGACTGCAGATACTTTCTTAAAGCCTGAAACATCTCTGCTATTTTTCATTGACCTGGATAATTGCATCTCCCTCTACATGTACTGTCTAGTCTGTATTTTTCTGTTTCCATTTTATTCGCTTTGATCCATCTACGCTGTTGAAAATTGGACTCAACCCAATTTACGTTACCCCTCTGGCAGCTGCTAGTGAGTGAGACGTACGTTCACACTATCAGCATGGCGTGTAGGCTGAAACGGCAATTCCATTGCTCTCTGGGAAATACGCAGTCTCCATTACTGAGGCTCATTAAAGCAAACTGTGAAAGAGAGGTCCACAATGATTCTGAGCACATCTTTGACATGTATAGACTTTAGATTTTAGAGATACAGTGTGGAAACAGGCCCCACAGCTCACCGAGCCCGCACTGACCAGCGATCACCCCGTACACGAGCATTTTCCTACACGGTTTGTCAAGGAGGACTCTCTCTAACTTCTACATGTGCACAGTAGAGAGCATGCTGACCGGTTGCATCGTGGCTTGGTTCGGCAACTTGAGCGCCCTGGAGAGGAAGAGACTACAAAAAGTAATAAACACTGCCAGTCCATCGTCGGCTCTGACCTTCCTTCCATCGAGGGGATTTATCGCAGTCGCTGCCTCAAAAAGGCTGGCAGTATCATCAAAGACCCACACCATCCTGGCCACACACTCATCTCCCTGCTATCTTCAGGTAGAAGGTACAGGAGCCTGAAGACTGCAACGACCAGGTTCAGGAATAGCTACTTCCCCACAGCCATCAGGCTATTAAACCTGGCTCGGACAAAACTCTGAACATTTGCACTTGATCAGTTTATTTATTCATGTGTTTTGTAGTCAATGCCTACTATGTTCTGTTGTGCTGAAGCAAAGCAAGAATTTAATTGTCCTATCAGGGACATATGACAATAAATTCACTTGTACTTGTACATTAAAGGTTCAATCACCCCGTATACTAGGGACCATTAACAATTTTACCGAAGCCGCTAACCTACAAACCTGAATGTCTTCGGAATGTGGGAGGAAACCGAAGCACCCAGAGAAAACCCACAGGGTCACAGGGAGAACGTACAAACTCCGTACAGAGAGAACCCGTAGTCAGGATCGAACCCCGGTCTCTAGCGCTGTAAGGCAGCAAATCTACCACTGCACAACTGTGCCCACTATCATACTAATTATAACCCAGTAACACAAACAACTTGTGAATTTTCATTTTAACTTTGTATGGGAGTTCGGGAGTGCCAGGTTTCGGTCCCCTGTGCCGATACTGTAAAACATAATTATAAGGCGCTGTGCCAAAGTCCACAGGAATTTTCTCTCCAAATAATTGTGACGGGGGATGAAAACTGAAGGTAAAATGGATGGGTTGTGGGAGTGAGGAATGGGGAGGGTGGGGGAGAAGGCGGCAATATTGTCAAAAGGAGCCTTGGTGCTGGAGTGGAGGATGAATGTTTGGAATGTAGTTAGAAGTGTCAGGGGTCACTGCATGCGCAGGAGTAATTGAATTTTATGGAGCTGAGTCATATGTGGAGAACAGAACTGAAGATGATTAATGAACATCACCATGAAAAGGCTCCTGTAAAGGAATGCTCAGAGATCTTAAGCTCATAACATCGCAGTAGGTATATTTTATCCTTCAATGAGAAAATTAAATGTCTTTCAATCCTGTTCTATGCCGCGGTAAACTTCAATCACATCTGTAGTTGCTCCTGTCAACAAGGGACTTCATTGAGTTGCCAGTAAGAATCAGGGAATAGAGTCCATGAGGGCTTTTTGCTGTGCATTCCAGCCAGTCTATTCACCCCCTGTCCCTTAAATTGAACAAGGTCGTTGACATCAGAGCACCATAGTCACAGAGCACCATGGCCTACAGGAGGTAGCTGGCAAACTGGTTTCCCCCGGCTGAACACAAAACCCCGCCAACCGTGGCTTACAGGAAGAAGCTGCCGAGCCGGCATCAGCACAGAGAACCCGGTGGATCACTGCCTGGGAGGGAGCCCACCGAGCCCCAACTCCTGCTTGTCCCCCAAAGACCAGAACCGGTGATGATGACACACATGCCCGGCGAGGAGCGATGCCGGTAGGAGATGGGAGGGAACTGGGGTCTGGCCTTCTGTGCCCTCGAGGTCGGCTGCAGGAGGCTCCCCTAGGGCACAAAGGTGGATGGGCGAGGAGAAGGACACTGTTTCGCAGGTGGACTTGCACGTCCGAGAGAAGACAACACCTGGAAGCCTGCAGCATCTTGGGGCTTGCTTGGAACGGGCACTGCTCGTAATACATAGAGCGTGGACTGATGCCAAAACATGCGCGCGGGATCAGTAGACTATTTCTGTACAACTTGCTAACGGGGATATGCTTAGATATGGCAATACTCTACTGGACTATTTGTAAGAGAAGAATTTGCACTTCACACGTGCGACTATAAAAACACCAGTGAACCATTGAACCCCTTATGTTGCTCTGATCCTGCAAACTATTTTCTCTCAAACACCTATCCAATCCTCTTTTGAATGACCTGATTGATCTTGCTTCCCCCACCCTTTCAGGCAGTGGTGCAGCCAGGAAGAAAATATGCTGAATTGGCAACCACAAATTAAACTGTTTAAATAAATGTTATGCATTTTAGTGAAACATCTCTGTATGCCAGGACCAACACTCAGTCAGCCTCAACTAGATCTACACAGGAGATTTAATCCATTCATTCCTTCCTAAAGCACCAGTCTCTTGATTCTTACTTATACATCTTTACCTATACATTTACGTTCCATACCTAATCATCTTGTCAGTAAAGCCATAATGAATTGCCATTGAGAACTATTTTTTTAATTTTTAGTTTAGTGATACAGGCCCTTCAGCCCACTGAGTCCGTGCCGACCACAATCACCCATACACTAGTTCTATCCTACACACTGGGGACAATTTACTAAAGCCAATTAACCTACAAACCTGTGTGGCTTTGGAATATGGAAAGAAACCAGAGCACCCGGAGAAAACCCACAAACTGTACAGACAGCACCCATAGTCCGGATCGAACCAGGGTTTCTGGTGCCATGAGGCAGCAACTCGACCGCTGCGCCACTGTGGCATTGTGCAAAGGTTCAATTCATGAAGCAATTCATGAAGTAATTCATGAAGCTGTAAATTCAGTGTTTGCAAGCTCCAACTTTCAGCAGTTGTTCAAATAACATCCTCATTATCTGCTTGGAATGTTCCAATTAACCTTCCTGCAATCCTTGCCCCCCTTCCACTCTTTACCAAAACATCATGAGCAACATCTTCATTATCTGCTGCTGTGCCCTCCTCCTCCCTTTGAGCAAGTGGCTCTGTGTGTCAACTCGGATCGAGTTAATTGGCTTTATCATGTCTACACGCCAGCCCGTCGGAAATGCCACCCAGCAGATAACTGGTGATAGCTTTGCTTCCCGTTCTAGTCCTTGTCCTAATCCACTGTGCTCCCTTTCTCAAGAGGGCCAAGAGAAAGAGTGGGTTAACAGTAATGGGAGGGTGAGGGTTAATAGAGCATGAGGACAGAAGGGGTGGGTGTGTCACAGAGAAAGTGTGATCAGACTCCTTTATATCTGTTATAATTTTATAGAAGTTTAATATTCAGGATAAAAATGGGAAATGATTACCCAGGCATACTTCGTCTATCCAATATCTATACTATTACTATAACTCTCATCTTGACCACTTCCTGCCTGTGTTGTAATTAAATTTGCGCAAAAACAATCTCCCATAGCGCTACAATTTTTTGCCACCTTACTCACCATTCTCCTCTACTGCAAGTCAAATACCTTTCGTTCCGATCGGTGAAATAATACAAGTTATGAAGGTTTTGAAGGTTCCCCCTCCCCCCACGCTCTTCCCTCCACCCCCAGCCTCGTCTCCCCCACACGACCCCCCCCTACACCCCCCTCCCCTACACCCCTCCCCCCCAACACACACCACCCCTCCCCCACACACCACCTTCCCCCACACACCACCCCCCCCCCCAACCCCCCTCCCCTACACCTCCTCTCCCCTACCCCCCCCCACCCCTTTCCCCACACACCCCCCTACACTACAACCACCCCCCCCAACCCCCCCCCCACCCACCCCCTCCCCCACCACCTCCCACAACCCACCACCTCAAACAAACCCCCCTCCCCCAACCCCCTCGTCCAACCCCTCCCCCACACACCCCCCCCTCCCCACACACCCCCTCCCTCACATCCCCCTCCACCACACATTCCCTGCCCCACACCCCCACCCCCCCCCCCCCCCCCATCCCCACCCCCTCCATCCCCCTCCCCCACCCCAGCCCCCCCTCCCCAACACCACACTCCCCCACACCCCCCCCACACCCCCCCCTCCACCACACCCCCCTCTCCTACACACCACCCCTCCCCCTCCCCCTAACCCCCCTCCCCAACCCTCCTCCCCTACACCCCCCTCCCCCCTCCCCCCCAACACTACCCCCCACCCCCACCCCCTCCCCACACCCGCCTCCCACACCTCCTCCCCCACATCCACCCCCCCCCCCACCTCCCCAGCCCCCCTCCCCTCCCCTTCCCCCTCCTCTACACCCCCCTCCCCAACCCCCTTCCCCCACACCCTCCTTCTCCAACTGCCCTCTCCCCCACACACCCCCCCCCCACCCCCCCACAACCCACCTCCCCAACACTCCCCCTCCTCCACACACCCACTCCCCCACACCCCCGTCCCCCACACCCCCTCCTCCACACACCCTACCCCATCCCCCTCCCCCACCCCTGTGCCCCCACACCCCTCTACCCCCATACACCCTAAATTTTGGCTTTGGTAAAAATTGTAAATTGTCCCTGGTGTGCAGGATAGTGCTAATCTATGGAGTCGCTGGTTGGTGCGGACCTGGTGGGCCGAAGGGCCTGTTTCTGCGCTGTATCTCGGGGAAAAATTATACAGGAACGTGTTATTCCCCTGCCATTTCCGAAAGATTAATGATAAGTACACATGAAATTCGCACTTTGTTTACCCGGATTTTTGTTTTACAAGACAAATCTGTTGCTGTCAATCTTCTATAGTTTTCTGGATCTGGCACAATGCATTGCCAAGTAATTCAACACATACAGTACTGCACACAGCATTCACACAATCAGTGCTGGAGAAGTCTGGCTATATCGATATTAACAGTTTTCTTAATTCTGTGTTGTTAAGTTGTTCTTTAGCATAATTTTTAATGATTTCAATCTTTATGATTTACTACATTTAATTGATCAAAGTTACTGTTAAAATTACTGATCATAGGTTGTATCACAAGCCATCTTCCTTTAGCTTAGTAACTAGAGTTGGACACAAAGCTTAAGAATGCAAGACAGCTAAAATATTCACTTTCAAACACATTGCTGGCAACCAGATTTCAGTGTGACAAATTACCATATGGAAAAGGTCTGAGGAACTGCTTATTTATGTTAGAATATCGCCCATGTACGGTAGATAAGCCCATTCATGGTAGATCCCTTTTCCGGCAACTAGTTTGAAGAAGTTCAGTGAAAAGGAGTCTGCTCAATTCTATTTTCTATTTGTAAAAATTGAGTACATTTTAAAATTCAGCTTTGCATTTTAAGTGCTTTACTACATCAAAGAAAAATGTTTATGTAATACATTTAAATTAATGTTCCCAATGGCATAATAATCAATTGAACAATAATGCTTTAAACCTCAGATTTTCTATTCCTTTTAAATTCCTGTTAATATTATACATTTTATCTTCTCTAGCATGTCTAAAGATGTGCAAAACCTCAAACTGGATGTTGGAACAAAAGAGAGGGATGAGACCTCAGGCCAAAGCTAACACTCTGAAGATCTTTCCTGGTCCGAAAACACTAATGCAATCATCAAGAAAGCTCATCAGTGCCTCTACTTCCTGAGAAGATTACGGAGAGTCGGTTTGTCAAGGAGGACTCTCTCTAACTTCTACAGGTGCACAGTAGAGAGCATGCTGACCGGTTGCATCATGGCTTGGTTCGGCAATCTGAGCGCCCTGGAGAGGAAAAGTCCATCATCGGCTCTGACCTCCCTTCCATCGAGGAGATTTATCGCAGTCGCTGCCTCAAAAAGGCTGGAAGTATCATCAAAGACCCACACATCCTGGCCACACACTCATCTCCCTGCTACCTTCAGGTAGAAGGTACAGGAGCCTGAAGACTGCAACAACCAGGTTCAGGAATAGCTACTACCCCACAGCCATCAGGCTATTAAAACTGGCTCGGACAAAACTTTGAATATTAATAACCAATCATCTGGTATTTGCACTTTATCATTTTATTTATTCATGTGTGCATATATTTATATTATAGTATATGAACACATTGATCAGTTTTGAAGTAAATGCCTACTATGTTCTGTGTGCTGGAGCAAAGCAAGAATGTCATTGTCCTATCAGGAACACATGACAATAAACTCACTTGAACTTGAACACCTCTCCTGCACCAAAATGTATCATTAGTCAGATAGACGCAAAATGCCAGAGTATTAATCACTAGAAAATAAAATTAGAGTTTCACCAGGGCACTAAAAGGAATGGATATTCAACTATTCCTTAGTACTTGAGAGAGGTGATATTAATGCCAAAGATTTTGCTTATTCGTGGGATGGCGACTTAGTCACAAAGTTACGGCCCATTTCTATTGGCATTGATCTGAGGATATTTGGAACCAAATACTTGGATGTGCTTGGAGTCACATAGTGCTCAGGCCATGGAGTCATGCCACATTTCCTTCTGAAAGGCCATTAATGCCAAAGTGAATCTTCACAACGATCTGGTGATTTCACGGTCATTATTATCCATATTAGCATGTCAATGGCAAAAGATTCATAACTTCCCAGTTACATGGTTGGATTCAAAATTCATATATGTGGATGAAAGGTCATTGCACTCGATACAATAATGTAATCATTATTCATGTATGTTCAATGTTTTATATTCCAATTAGTTCAATTGCTTAAATCGGAAAATTACTGAAGAAATGTAAATATGTTGAACCTGGGAAAGGAA
This sequence comes from Leucoraja erinaceus, assembly GCF_028641065.1. Lineage (NCBI taxonomy): Eukaryota > Metazoa > Chordata > Chondrichthyes > Rajiformes > Rajidae > Leucoraja > Leucoraja erinaceus. The sequence goes on along the minus strand of NC_073384.1, from coordinate 50,564,877 downwards.
TTCTGAGGAATAAAACTACACAGCAGTTTACCAATGAGCTATCTTGTCATATGGGGTTGAAATATTGTAGGCAAAGGATAGGAATTTTGGTAATTCCAAAACAAGCTTGCAGGAAGTTTCATTGGTGGCGTGAAGAGAATAGCATGTTCATAATACAGCAGGACCCACTCTATGAAAATAGCTGAAGCCAAGCACAATTCAGCAGACTTGTGCAGATTAAATTTTACTTTCACATTTTTTTGGAAGGTTCTCCAATGTGTGTGTGAATGCTGTAAGGAAGCATATGGAAGCTTGAGCATATGGAACTCAAAGGCATAAGTTGCACTTGATATGGGTGACATAATGGGGAGAGATTCATTGTTTGTGTGCTACCCTAGTGGAATATTTGTTGCTGTGCTTTTAGTTTGATTTATGCCTCGCCATGGCAGAGAGGAAAGCTAGGGCCAGACATGTTGGGGTGGGAATGAGAAGGGGTAGAGAGGGGTTAAAAGAACATGCAACGAGAAGCTCAAGAAGGCTGTTGCAGACAGAGCACAGGTGATCTGCAAAAAGGTTATCTAGTCAACATGGAGTCTCACCTATGTAGGAGGCCATCAGAAATTACTGCTGTGGGCACCAAATGCAATATACCAGTTTTGAGCAGATGCACGTGACTCGGACTCACCTGGAAGGACTATTTTGGGTACCTGGATGGTGGTGAAGGAATAGGTAAAGGGACGGGATTTGCATTGCGTACGGTGGTCGGCAGCGATGGATGGGTGGGAAGGGAAGAATGACCAACCTGTGTCAATGGTGCTTAAATGAAGATGGTGGAGAGCGTTAAGTTCCTAAATGTAAATAACACCAACAATTTGTCCGTGGTCAGCCACATTGACCCTACGGACAAGAAAGCACCACCAACACATCTACTTCCTCAGTAGTCTAAGCAAATTCAACATTCATGTCTCCAACCAGTTACCAATTTCTACAGATGCACCATAGAATGCATCATATCTGTATACATCACAACTTGCTTTGCAAACTGCTATGTCCAAGACTATAATAAGTTGTTGAAAATTGTGAGCACAGCCCAGTCCATCGCACAAACGTACCTCCCCCCCATCGACACTTCATGCTGCTTCAGGAAAACTGTCAACATAATCATAGATCATTCACACCTATATAGACACAAAATGCTGGAGTATCTCAGTGGGTCAGACAGCATCTCTGGAGAAAAATAGGTGACATTTCATGTCTTTCTCCAAGGATGCTGCCCGACCCATTGAGTTACACTTTGTGTCTATCATTTTGTGTGTACAGCATTTTGTGACTATCTTGGTCATAAACCAGCATCTGCAGTTCCATTGACCATTCACACCCTGGTCATTCTCTCTTCTCCCTTCTCCCATCAGGCAGGAGGTACAAGTGCTTGAAAGCATGCACCACTGGATTCAAAGACAGCGTCCTCCACATGTTATCAGACCTTTGCGCAGACTTTTCAAATGCTAAGGACGCATTACTGATATCCCAATCTATTGTTGTGGCCCTTCTACTTATCTTTTATAATTTCTCCAGAGATGCTGCTTGACCCGTTGAAGAAAGCAACGCATGTAATGGAATTTCAATTCTAACATTTCATCATAGGTTCACGAGCATATCAGAAGGAGTTGGATATTACTATTATATTAAGAGAATCGCGATAAAATACTATTTTAGATCAGTATTACAGAAATGTTCCATAAGCTTTCCAAGCCAATGGAAATATTTCTAACTGGCTTCTCTCCATGATATTTATTTAAACTTAAAACATATGAAATCATCCAGCACTTTGTGTTTAGCTCAAAATTTCAGCGTCTGCGGTTCCTTACGTCTGCAGTAAACACTGTATTCTGCAACAACTACCATGACAAGTAATTAATAAGGTAAATGGGCAATGATGTGCCTCACGATTGGAGAGGCATATTTTGCCTCTCTCTCTCTCTTTCACACATTTCCTGTGAACGTTTCCCCTGGCATTCTGCTGATGTCCTTGAGTTGTTGCACTATGCATGGGCCAGTTAGCGGTGACAGTCACTCCTACACCAAGTTGGCACATTTTTAGAAACAAAGAACTGCGGATGCTTGTTAACACAGAAAAGGATGCAAAGTACTGGAGTAACTCAGCAGGTCAGGCAGCATCTCTGGAGAACATGGATAGGTAACATTTCAGGTCAGGTCAAGATCCTTCTTCGGTAGCTGACATTTTGGGACGAGATCCTTCTTTAGTCCTGAAGAACCCGAAACCTCACGTTTTACCTCGGCATTTAATACAATCATCCCCTCCAAGCTGGTTACCAAACTCTCAGAACTGGGTCTCTGCGCATCCCTCTGCAATTGGATCCTCGACTTACTCATTCACAATCTATAGTCTGTCCGTATTGGTGGAAATGTGTCAGCCTCGATAACAATCAGCACGGGAGCACCTCAAGACTGCGTGCTCAGCCCCCTGCTGTACTCACTCTATACTCATGACTCCATCATCAAGTTCGTTGCCAACACCACTGTTGTGGGACGTATCACTGCTGGGGATGAGTCAGAGTATAGAAGTGAGATCGACCGTTTGACCAAATGGTGCCAGCACAATAACCTGGCTCTCAACACCAGAAAAACCAATGAACTGATTGTGGACGTTGGAAGGGGTAGGAATGGGGACCCATAATCCCGTTTATATCAACGGGTCGATAGTGGAGAGGGTCAAGAGCTTCAAATTCCTGGGCGTGCATATCTCTCCTGGTCCGAGAACACAGATGCAATTAGAAAGAAAGCTCATCAGCGCCTGTACTCCCTGAGAAGATTACGGATAGTCGGTATGTCAAGGAGGACTCCCTCGAACGTCTACAGGTGCACAGTAGAGAGCAAGATGACTGGTTGCATCGTGGCTTGGTTCGGCAACTTGAGCGCCCAGGAGCCGAAAAGACTGCAAAAAGTTGTAAACACTGCCCAGTCCATCATCGGCTCTGACCTGCCTACCATCGAGGGGATCTATTGTAGTTGCTGCCTCAAACAGGCTGCCAGCATCATCAAGGATCCACACCATCCTGGCCACTAACTCATCTCCCAGCTGCCTTCTGGTAGAAGGTACAGGAGCCTGACAACTGCAACATCCAGGTTCAGGAATAGCTACTTCCCCACAGCCATCAGGCTATTAAACTCAATTCAAACAAAACTCTGAACATTAATAGCCCATTGCACTTTATCTTTATCTGCTTCTTTATGTGTCTATATATATATATATATTCAATAGTATATGGTCACACTGATCTGTTCTGTTCTGTATTTATATGTCTACTATATTCTGTTGTGCTGAATCAAAGCGAGAATTTCATTGTCCTATCTGGGACACATGACAATAAACTCTCTTGAATCTTGAATCTTGAATCTTGAATCCATGTTCTCCAGCGATGCTGCCTGATCTGCTGAATTACCCCAGCACTTTTAGCACATTTTTAGTTCTGAGTAATTTACTGAAATGTCCTGAAAGTGCATTTGGTTTTCTCGATGCGGAGATTTTATTTTTATTTATTCTAGCCTGAATGGGCTCCTCCAACTGAATGTGAATCTAAATCGATTAAAAAAAAAAGAAATCAAACAAAGGCTCAATAATGCAAAACGCAGTGACTGGTTCATGAAAATACTTTGTTTTGAAAAGACGTCGCTGTCAGATGAAAGAGAAAATGGAGGAATCTGGAGAGCTTCACACAGTAAGTTGCTATGGATCAGTACAGCAGGGGTAAGAGGCAGTGCTATGATTCTGACAGGGAAATGCAGGCAAAATGTAACATATAGACCAGGACATATCAGGAGGAATAAAAGCTGGCGGCTGCCATTGTCATAACAAATGCAGTTCAAGATCTTCCCAGATGCTTTCCATACGCATAACACATATTACATTCACAAACTCATACTTGCAAAGATGTAGATTTATTTAGGGCTTTTTACCTTAGGCAAATGTTAGACCTACTTTCTGTTGTTTTGCCACAGAACAACCACTGTAATTGAGAGGCTGATGATTATTATTTATACTGGACATTAAATCAGACTGAGTTCCTGAGCTCATATGTGAGGATGTTATTTGTAGATTTTAGTTCTGCATTTAATACCATCATCCCCAGCAGAATGGTGGACAAACTGTCTGATCTGTGTGTTAATGCAAACACAAGCGGATGGATTAAGGACTTTTTAACAGACCGCCCACAGACTGTCAGGATGGGGTCCAATTACTCCCCAGTCCTGACGCTCAGCACAGGAGCGCCACAAGGTTGTGTGCTGAGTCCCATCTTGTATACAATATACACTTATGACTGTATACCAACACACAGTACAAACAGGGTCATCACGTTTGCGGACGACACGACTGTGGTGGAACTGATAAACAACAACGATGAGTCTGCCTACAGGGATGAAGTCCAAAAACTGACTGTCTGGTGTACCAAAAACAACCTGGTACTCAACCCATCAAAGACAAAAGAACTGGTCGTCGACCAGGAGGAAGAGGAGAGAGGAACCTGCTCCCTTATACATCAAAGGAGACATGGTGGAGAGAGTCACTGGCTTTAAGTTCCTGGGAATAAACATCTCCCAGGACCTCAAATGGCAAATGAACACCGTCACTCTCGTGAAGAAGTCACATCAGCAGCTGTATTTCCTGAGGTCTCTGCGGAGAGCAAACGTCTCACAGCCGCTGCTGCTGTCCTTCTACCGATGCGCCGTGGAAAGTATCCTCTCCTATGGAATCCTGGTGTGGTTTGCTAGCTGTACTGTGGCTGAGAGGAGGGCGCTGCAGAGAGTTATAAAAACTGCACAGAGCATTACAAACACCCAACTGCCCTCCTTGGATGATATATATAGGGCCGGATGCTTGCGCCGGGCCACAAACATCAAGCAGGACACATCCCACCCTGCCAACCACATTTTCACTCTGCTACCCTCTGGGAGGCGATTCAGGTCTCTGAAGGCTCGCACCGGTAGACTAAAAAATAGTTTCTACCCATGTGCAATAAAAGAGATTAATTCCAACAGAGAACACTGGGGAAACAAAATGTAATTCCAAGAAATGCCACCAAATTCTTTTTAATTCTTTTAAAATACTTATTTATTATTTTACTAATAAGTGTACATATGTGTCAATGGTTGTCGTGTTTGTATTTTTTTAACCGGAGGAGATGTAATGGAATTTCGTTGCACAGTATTGTGCCATGACAATAAACGTATTCATTCATTCAATCATTCATTCATTCATAAAATGTATTTGTGAAAAGATTTTACTGAACAGTTGTAATAAAATGCAACATGTTATTCGGCCCTTTAAAATAACGTTGCAATTTTGAAGTTTGTGAAATAATCCAACAAACAAGAAGTAAATTAACTGAGTTCCTTTGAATAGAGTTTTATTTTAAATTTTCCAGTACCTTTGCCACTTCTGGTCTAGTCGAATAATTAACCAATTCTTACATATTACATTCACAATATGTCTGAAGAAGGGTCCTGACCCAAAACATCACCCATTCTTTTTCTCCCGAGATGCTGCCTGACTCACTGAGTTACTCCAGCACTTTGTGTCTATCTTTGGTATAAACCAGCACCCGCAGTTCCTTTGCTCCTAAATAAATGCAAGGTCTTCCCCAGTGAAATCCAGATACATTAATTCAGATGTAACTTGACTGTTCATGGTGAACCATGGAGTCAGCAAAGGTCATCTACAGTAAGGTTATTGTAAATAGATCTTGCTGTAGATTTAAGGTCCAAAGTTGTATGTTAAATCATTGTGGGATTTCAAATCATCCCGCATTTTCTTTATAAATTTATGTGATAGGAGCAGACAGCTCATTCGGCCCATCAAGTCTACACCATTCAATCATGGCTGATCTCTTTCCCTCTCAACCCCATTCTCCTGCCTTCTCCCCATAACCCCTGACACTTGTACTAATCAAGAATCTATCTATCTCTGCCTTAAACTTGGTACACGTGACAATAAACTGACCTTTGAACCTGAAATATATGCATTGGTTTGGCCTCCACAACCTTCTGTGGCAATGAATTCCACAGATTCACCACCCTCTAAAATTCCTCTTCATCTCCTTCCTAAAGGTATACCCTTTTATTCTAAGGCCTCTGGCCCTAGTCTCTCCCACTAGTGGAAACATCCTCTCCACATCCACTCTACCAAGGCTTTTTATTTTCTTGTTCACAGTTTATATCTGCCCTAAGAGCAGATGACAGGATATTATGATCAAGCATTCCATAATCTTCCATCCATTCAAAGATAAATGATAGACTAGGATTCCATGCACGCCTGAGATGAATTCAATACAATGTGAAATCCCACAGGGTTTAGCACATTTTGCAAGCATTATCATTGGTTGTACTATGAGATGTCTGGGGTCATCGTATCTCTCCACCTCCAAGAATTGCGACGATGGTGCAAAAGCTTAAAATGAAAACAAAAACGTGATGCTTCACCTCAACTAAACACAGGTATGTTTACATCCGGTTTGTGCTGGAATGTAATGTAACAGCCAACCAGAACTGGAGATTCCCTGCCTCCCATCTGAAACATCCATATTGAATCACAACTGTGTTTTGAGGTTCCCAGCATTCAAAAGGCTTGCAGCTGAAAAGAGACAGGAACTGCTGGACTCAGCAAATAAGTACTTTTCCTCCATAGGCCCACAGTGCTTCAGAGTTCTGGATTCCTAAATGAATAAGAATCAATCTTTTATTCTCCTCAAAATGTCCCTACTTTTTCATGATTTCTAAACTATCAACATTTTGTGGGCATCTAACCAAAGCTATTGTTCAGGATTTTGCATGTGAAAGTGCGTAATGCTTGATAGCATGGTTATCTGATGTTCATCAGGCTGGAGGAAACGTTACCAGAAGGTTGATACACAAAGTGCTGGAATAACTCAGCAGGTCAGACAGTGTCGCTTGAAGAAGGGTCCAACCCGAAACGTCACCCATTCTTTGCATCCAGAGAAACTGCCTGACCCGCTGAGTTACTCCAACATTTTGTGTCTATCATTGGTATAAACCAGCATTTGCAGTTTCTTGTTTCTACTTCAGAAACGATTTGTTTAAATCTAAAAGGAAAAATCTCAACTTCGAACGTGTATATGCAATATATCATACCTAATGGCACAGATTGAAGTCTTTTGACACATCAAAATTCGACATACAGCAATCCTATTAGTCCCATCCCCCCCCAACTCCCCTCCAACTCATCCCCCCCCTCCCTCTCCCATTTCCATGCCCCCTGGAACTTATTCCTTCTCACACACACATGCCCATGTTGAGGTGTAGGTTAATATGCACATTGGTAAGTGGAATTAACTAGACTAAAATCCACAAAGTCACAAAGTGCTGGAGTAACTTAGCAGATCAGCATCTCTGGCGAACATGGATGAGAGACATTTCAGGACCCTTCTTCAAACTAATGCTGTCATGTGGAAAACATGCAAACTCTGACATGTGACCCAAGGTCATGATCAAACCCAGGTCAATGGAACCATGGGGAAGTCCCACTATCTGCTGTAACTCATGCTTAATACATATGCATAACATGCACATAATAAGTTTATTGAGTTGACAATTACAATCTAATGCACAAGCACACTTCCAGGCATTACTGGATAATGTGCCAGATGACAACACACTAGTGAATTATATGAAAAATCCCATTTGCCTTACTTTAAGGAATAGGACTACAGATTTTCTGTAACTTGATTAGGAATCCTGAAGTCTGATCCAATGATTCAGATCCATGAGTTCAAATCCCAAAGGGACAGTTGGGGAATGCAGTTAAATTCATACACTGGAATTAAAAGTTTATATCAATGTTGGTGTCCGTGAAACTACCAGATGATCATTCAAAACAAAATTTGAAACCCAGCGAAAGGAAGCCTACTAGTCACCCAGTCTGGTCTAAGTGAAACAGTAAGCCCACAGCAATGCGATCTGCTCGCTAACTGTCCTCTCCCATAGTCTTCTTCCCAGCAACCATCTGGCTCTTAAGCCACAACCCTAACCTCAACCCCACCTCAGCAACATGCTGCTATGGCCTTCTTATAGGTTACACTATATATTTTGAATTGTGCAATGTTTGCCTGATTGCATACTACTGTATAACTGATAATTTGTATCTTATTTATTGTGTTGTTGCATTAATTTGCCTATAAAGCTGTTGCAAGTAAGTTTTTTATTGTTCCAGTCTATTGACATCTTGACTTGATACTTCATTGGTAAGGGTGTGAAGGGTTATGGGGAGAAGGCAAGAAAGTGGGGCTGAGATGGAAAGATGGATCAGCCATGATTGAATGGCGGAATAGACTCAATGGGCCGAATGGCCTAATTTTGCTCCTATGGCTTATAAACTTACGATTCTTGACAATTATATTTATGTAAGAACAATTTTTGTCCTTTGAAATAAATATGTTATAAGCATCTGGCAAAAATACACATTGATTCCAGAGTCTGGGTGCTAAGTAAGGGCTATACCCCCTCAGTAAATTATCATTAAACACCACAATTTACACAGCGGCAAAGTGGCTCACCGGTAGAGTTGCTGTTTTACAGCGCCAGAGACCTGGGTTTGATCCTGACTACAGGTGCTGTCTGTATGGAGTTTGTGCATTCTCCCTGTGACCATGTGGGTTTTCTCCGGGTGCTCTGGTTTCCTCAAACATTCCAAAGGTGTGCAGGTTTGTAAGTTAATTGGCTTCTGTAAATTCTCCCTGGTGCGTAGGATAGAACTAGTATCCGGCTGATCGATGGTTGGTGTTGGTTGGGTGGGCCGCAGGCCTTGTTTCCATGCTGTACCTCTAAACTAAACTATGAACAAAGATAAACAGGGAAACACTTTCTTTTTTTTTAAAGTTTTCCATTCCTCAAATTAAGTCTTTTTAAAAACGTTCTTCTAGCTTGTGAGCTATTTTTGCTTTCAGACCTGCATTGAGCCATAGAGCATTTGCCAGGCATAGAACAGACGCAGGCTTTGTATGTGATCCTGTGAGATGCAAAAGGGTTCACTGAGGCAATTCAATCACAAATCAGCTTATTTCAATCCAGCTTCCATGCCTGATGCTGTTATAAATGTTTTACAATATTCTTGCTGCCTCCCACAGGCAGGTGGCAGCTTCATATTTAAAAGCTAAAGCCTGACAATGCCAATTGGACCTTGATATTAAAAAAATACTTGGTGATAATCCAGTTCGGGAGCTGCCTGTGAACAGGATGGTAGTCAGAAAGAGTTAAGGGTAAGTAAGGATTTAAAGCCTTTTTTCAAAGCGCACTTTCCTGTGGACTATTGGGAGCAAGAGTGATGCTCCAAGCACAATGAACCCATAAGACCATAAGACATAGAAGCAGAATTAGGCATTTTGACCCATCGAGTCTGCTCTGCCATTCGATCATGGCTGATCTATTTTTCCCTCTCAACCCCATTCTCCTGTCTCCTCTCTGTAAAATTTGTCATCCTTAATAATCAAGAACCTACCAATCTCCACTTTAAAAATACCCATTATCTTGGCCTCCACTGCCGCCTGTGGCAGTGGAGGTTGGAGTGGGGTGGATGTAGAAGGGCCCAGTCCTTGCAGACCGAGGTCAGGCTGTGAGTGGGTGTGAAGTGTTTGTTGGGATCGGAAAGGTTCCACTCTTTTCATTCTGGAGTCTTGCCTTAAGTAGGTGTGGTGGTGAATGGGAAGGAGAGGGTGCAGGGTCCATTCTTTGTAGACTGGGGTCTGGCTGTGTTTGTTGGGGAGGGGGTACCAGGGTTATGTTTTTGATTTTGAAACCTGCAGTAAAACTCATTCAGGTGGTTGTTCAGCTGACGATTGTCCAAAGAACGGGGGGCTTTCCTCTTGTAGTTGGTAATTTCTTGCAAGCCCTTCCAAACTGAAGAAGAGCACTAGCTTGCCTATCTTGCCCTGTTCTGTGAAGTCACAGAGTGCTGGAGTAACTCAGCGGGTCAGGCTGAGTATAGAAGTTGGGAGGTCATGTTGCAGTTGTATAAGAAGTTGGTGAGGCCGCATTCAGAGTATTGTGTTCAGTTCTGGGCACCATGTTATGGGAAACACTTTGTGTCTATTTTCCCTTCACCCATCTGCCCAAGCCCACCCTCCCCCCTCCTTTCCTATCTTTTTGCACCCATAAACCTTTCTCTGCCTTTACATTTTACTCTTACTTCAAATCTGCTCTACTTATCTACATGCATTTTTCTTCTTAACTTTTTAGTCATAGAATGATGCAGTGTGGAAACAGGCCCTTCAGCCCAACTTGCCCACACCGACCAACATATCCCATCTACACTAGTCCCACTCACACGCGTTTGGCCCATATCCATCTAAACCAGTCCTATCCATGTAAGTGTCCAAAAGTCTCTTAAACATTAGGATAGTCCCAGCCTTAACTACCTCCTCTGGCAGCGCGTTCCATACCCACCATCCTTTGTGTGAAAAAGCTACCTCAGATTCCTGTTAATTTCTGAAATATTGGTCATAAATTTGGTGCAGAAATGCTCCAAAATAAAGCTCAGAATGCATCAGAGCATCTAAAACCCCGGGCCCTTAATCGAGGGACTTCACACTTCGCGCTCATGATGTGCGTAGCGCGCCTATTATTTGACATTAAAATGTTTGTAATCCTGTCAAACCCCCTTTTTGAAAAGATTCGTACGGGCCTGATGTCTGATTCTAGAATACAGGAATTGAAATACGTACATATTGTTATCTGCACCTACAAAATGGAACAAATGCACTGAGAAGGGATGGCAGCATGTGAAGAGGATGACTCGAGTGAAAATCACCACCATTGATGTCATCTGCTTTATGAGACTTGGGCAGCACAGTTGCGTAGCAGATAGAGTTGCTGCCTCACAACCTCAGAAACCCAGGTTCGATCCTGCCCTCAGGTGCGGTCTGTGTGGAGTTTGCACGTTCTCCCTGTGACCGCGTGGATGTCCTGCTGATGTTCCGTTGTTCTCCCACATGCCAAAGAAGTGCGGGTTTGTAAGTGAATGCGGCCTCTGTAAATTGCCCCTAGTGGATGAGAAAGTGAATAACATGGAACGAGTGTGAACGGGTGATCAATGGTTGGCCTCATTCTCATTGAGCTCATTCAACCTCATTCTCCTGCCTTCTCCCCATAACTGCTGACACTACAGGGTGGGGTTGCATGGGAAATCACCCCTTCACTCCCACACCACTTGGTCTCTTTGGAGCTTTCATTCAGGCCATTCTGCCATGTTTCTCCATGGCTGACAGGTTCTGTTCCCCACAGAACGAAGCACATTTAAATTTCTAACATGGTCTCGTAAAATTCAACTGGAAGGAGTGTGCTAGTCACTATGACAGTCAAAGTCTGAGTTGCAGGCTTAGCACCTTTCCATCCAAAGCAGTGAAGATTAAATCACAGTGATGGGACAGCAGCATGTTAAATGATTTATTTTCCAAAGCATCCATCACAACATCAAATATCTGGAATTGCCTCAATACCAGCCTTCAGCTTTGTGCAGTTCTGCTGATTGGCATTTGCTAAATGGGAAATTAACCTTGTCAGATCGTGTCTTACGGTACCTCTCAGCTGTCTTATTCTGGGTGAAAAGTGATCTGACAATCTGTGAATGTTAATATCTTGACAGGAAAACAGAGAAAGTGCAAATGCAGCATTTATAGATCCAGAGGAGTACGACACAAAACCTTTTCTTTTTACTTTAAAATACATATCTGCCTCCAAAGCATTTCAAAATCTTCAATTGCTCTCAGATTACTTCAGTTTTGTTTTGCTTGCACTGTCAAAGAAAAATCACTGTAACTAAACCATACCTTAAGTTGTCATGGTTCTGATATTCTTGTCTGATGGAAAGAATTTGCGCTATGCCTCAGAAGACAGTTAACATGCTCTCAAAGGACTACACAATGCATTCTTAACCAGCCTGTTACCCAGTGTCATAGCATGGAAACAGGCCCTTCAGCCCAGCTTCCCCATGCCAACCAAGCTGCCCCATCGACGGAAGGTCTCGACCCGAAACATCACCCATTCCTTCTCTCCAGAGATGCTGCCTGCCCCGCTGAGTTACTCCAGTTTTTTGTGTCCATCTACGCTAGTCCCACCTGCCTGAGTTTGGCCCATATCCCTCTGAATCTTTTCTATCCAAGAACCTGTCCAAGTGTGTTCATCAAATCCTTTGCCATTTGAACTCCAAAGTGAAAGGTATCGGAGAATTGCTGAAAACTTGTTATCTTTGTTCTGATTAGAAGGATGGCACAGTGGCGCAGCAGTAGAGTTGCTGCTTACAGCACCATACAACTGTTTTTGATCCAGTTATATTGTGAATTCTTGTGTGAATGTTATTTGGACACTTAGGCTATTTAAAAATGTTAATCTGTTCTTAAGAAATGGATAGATGTATAGATCTAGTAATTGAATTTTGTAATTAGCTACAATTAGGTAACTAACTAATTATATGCTTTAATTTCAGGTCATCCAAGTAAGATCGTTTCATATTTCTTTCAGAATGCTTCAATCTATAATAACTGAACATTTCTTTCAGATCTCTTAATGTTTAAGAAAGTTATGGGCTTTTGACTGTCCTCGATCACAGCTTTTGAGAAAATGGCCATAACTTTTTTAATACTGAAGATATGAAAGTGAATTAGGTGTCAAATTAAACTTCTTTTTATGCTTTATCTGATGGGATAAATTGCAGACTTGATTGTAAAAATCTCAATATTTTGTAACATTGTGTACACCAAATTATTGTGTACACCAAACTAGTGTTGATGAACTGAATAGCATTTCCCATTTTCAAACAAAGACTGTTTAAGTTAATGGATGCTACTAAATGCACTGCAATATTTTTACAATTCCAGAAATTGGAAAATGTTATAGTCCTACAACACAGAAATAGGCCCTTTAGCCCAAACTTGTCCATGTCAACCAAGATGGCCCCATCTACACTGGTCCCACCTGCCCACGTTTGTCCTCTAAATGTTTCTTATCCATGTACCTGTCTAAATGTCTTTTAAATGTTGTTCTGGTACCTGCCTCAACTATTTCCTCTATCAGCTATTTCCATATACCTATTACCCACCGTGTGGAAAAGTTGCCCCTCAAGTTCGTATTAACTTTTTCATCTCTCACCTTAAATTTATGTCCGTTGGCTCTTGATTCCCCTATGCTGGGTAAAAGACTGTGCATTCACCCCATCTATTCCCTTCATGATTTTATACACAACCGTAGATGAGCATTACCTACTATGATTCCATTGAATGTGTATCGACACGGAGAATGTAAGACTTTTTTTTGCATAAGTTTGTTTTGTATATCTATATTTTATTCTGAATAAAGTTTATGTTTGAAATAAAATAATCCCTTGGACCCCACCCCCAATCTCCAGTAGATTGTTTCTCTCTTCACATTCATTTGTGAAAGTGGCTGATGCTCAATTCATTTGGGAAGTTCAAATAAAATAAATCTGACTGGGGAAGAACGTAAATCACAACTGCGGAGCTCTGCTTCAGCTCCCTAAAAGTGATTCAACAGAACAATACCTCAGATAGCCACCTAATGATACACTTATTGACAATTTAATCCAACTCTTACTTTCAGCAGTGGCATGAGACCTTGCCAGGAATATAACCATTTGTCATAGAAACTAAATGTTTCCCTAATGAGAGGCCTGAAAGTGGCAAGACACAAGCAATTTAAAACATACCAGTATACATTTTCAACTCGCTACTTGGATGTGAAAGTGAGAGGGCAGACCAGTTACCCATTACAGAGCCTGGCCGATTCTCATTCCCATTTGAACATTCAATTCAGACTAGATCCCTGGGTAATGTGGAAAGAGTGATCAGCATGAACAGCAGACAACTGAGGAGAATCAACTCAATTTTACGGGGGAAAAAAAATCAACAAAACCTGATAATGTAGGGGAATCAAGAACAAGAGTATAGGTTTCAGGCTAGAGGGGAACGATTTAATAGGAATCTGATGGGCAACATTTTCACTCAGGGTATGTGGAATGAGCTACCAAAGGTTGTTGATGCAGGTACTATCACAACATTTTAAAGATAAGTGGACAGGTACATTGATAGGAAAGGTTTAGATGGATATGGGCCAAATGCAGACAAATGGGGCCAGCTCAGATGGGGCATCTTGGTCGGCATGGTCTTTCCTATAGCAGGGAGACCAAAACTGAACGCAATACTCTAAATGTGGCCTCACTAATGTTTTGTCCTCTTAAGGTATTTCACACCATTGTGATAAAGATAAAGGAAGCTTCCAGGCCAGACTTATTTTGTCACTTGGAATTCCAAACATGGTCATAGGCAGAAGGTAGAAACAAGAAACTCAAGATGCTGATTTACAAAGAAACAGCATCCATTTCTGGAGTAACTAAACAGGTCAGGAGACATCTCTGGAGAACATGGATAGGTGATGCTTCAGATGTACCCTGACCCAAATATGTTTTACTTATAGGCATATTAAATGGGATATTTGTGTACTCAAGAAAGTCAGCCCTCACAACACTAATTTTGGTTATCCTTGTATCCCTCTTTTAGTCTGAAGAAGAGTACCAACCTGAAGCGTCACCTATTCTTTCTCTCCAGAGCTGCTGCCTGACCTGCTGAGTTACTCCAACATTTTGTGTCTATCTTCGGTATAAACTAACATCTGCAGTTCTTTCCTACACTACTAATTTTGGTTGTTTGGGTTCCCTGTCCTCACAAGTTTTTGGACCATCCATGCTAATTATTTTGTCCCACAAATGACATTAGAATATTCAAAGATAGACCCAAACAGCTGGAGTGACTCAGCAGGATAGGCAGCGTCTCTGGAGAGATGGAATGGGTGATATTTCACGTCAAAACCCTTCTGACCCAAAACGTCACCTGTTCCTTCTCTCAGAGATGCTGCCTGTCCCGCTGAGTTACCCCAACTTTTTGTGTCTATCTTCAGTTTAAACCAGCTTCTGCCATTCCTGCTTACATACTTAGAATATTCAAAGGTGTTATATCAGCTTCATTGTAAATTGAGTAATTCAATGGAACCTTTTGTCAGACTCAAAATATCAAAGAAAACAATATCATTGTAGCTCTTCAATTTATAATGAATCACTGATCCCTTTGATCTTATCAAAACAACGTACTGAGCTTGGGAGATTCTACCGAGAAGATGTCGAAGAGAATATTTGTTTTTCCTGATGAATAAAGAGTTTTATATCAACCAGCTTCAGTCTCTGAGTGGCTGTCCAGCTGAGTCAGAGGTCCATGCGCACCTCCTCTAACCTCGTTTACTGCATCAGGTTTTCTTAATGAGGCCTCTTGTACATCAGTGAGACCTAGCATAGACTTGGCGACCATTTTGCAGAACAATTGCGCTTGGCCCGCCAAGGCTACTGGATCTCCCGTTGATAACCATTTTAATTCCCGTTCCCATTCTGACATTTCTAGCCCAAGTCTCTTCCATTGCCAATGAGGCCACATGCAAACTGGAGGAACACCAGTTCCACTTGGGTAGCTTACAACCCAATGATGGGAACATTGAATTCTCCATTTTTGGGGAATTACAAATGCCACTCCCTCTCCCTTCTTCATCCACCTGTTTTAACTTCCATCCCCTCTCTCCCCTGTGTCCAACCTGAACTTGCGCCTATTGATCCTCTCCCCTTCCATCTACATTCCTTCTTCTAGCTTCATAATTCACAACTTTTCAATCCTTTTGTCTCACTCTTTTCATCTCTGCCTATCAAAATCAGGACTATAAAACCCCGGATGCCTGGACGTGAGTCAGTCACTTTGGAAGATCGCAAGTGAGAGACCACAACTGTGATTCTAAGCTGTGAATTAACTGAACTGTGAGTCTGCAATGTACTTGCAATAAATTATTTGTTAGCACAATGAAAATGAAATGAGTTGTTTGGCCTGCCCTGTGCTTGAAACTGCAAAGGAAATGGAAATTAAATGAAAATGCAATAAGCTGTTTGGCCTGCTCTGTGTTTGAAACTGCAATGGAAATGGAAGTGCAATGAAAATGCAATGAGCTGTTTGGCCTGGCCTGTGCTTGAAACTGCAATGGAAATGGAAGTGAAATGAAAATGCAATGAGCTGTTTGGCCTGGCCTGTGCTTGAAACTGCAATGAAATGGAAGTGAAATGATTTCACTCAGATGTTTTTTTTGAAGAGCCCTTCTGCCCATCAGTAAGTATTCCCCCTGCAAGTATTAAACTTCACCCCAGTATATTTCTCCTTCCCTTCATTGGCTCCCTGTAAGATCCAGGCCAGGATAGACTTTCCTCCTTCATTGCTGTGATCTGCAGAGAAATATGAAACATTTCTAAAATTGATTCTCCACCCTCCCCCCTACTCTCTCACAGTTTCTCACCTCTTTTGGGCAGACTTTCTGGCAGTTTCTGAGCTTCCAGCCCTGAGTGACTGAGCTACCAGCTCACCAGGCCTGAGTGACTGAGCTGCCAGCCCACCAAGCCTGAATGACTGAGCTGCAAGCCCACCAGGCCTGAGTAACAGCTGCCAGACCACAAGGCCTGAGTGACTGGGCTGCCAGCCCACCAGGCCCATACTAGCGCTTCAGAAAGCCCCCCACTGGCCACCAATATTGGAATTGGTGGAGAGGTGGAATATTGCGTTGGGGGACCAGTCCTCCCATATGAACATGGGACCCAATGGGTCCCATTTAGTCTAATTTTTACTAAACATCTGATAGTGCTTTACTCCCTCTAAAACTCCATTACCTTAGGCCAAGAAAAGGTGGCACAGTGGTGCAGCTGGTAGAGCAGCTGCCTCTCAGTACCAGAGATCCGGGTTCTATTCTGACCTTGGCTGCTGCCTCTGTGGAGTTTGCACGTTTTACTTGGGACCATTTTGTTTTCTGGGTTTCTGGTTTCCTCCTCATCGCACGGATGTGTGGGTATATATGTTGATTGGACTCTGTAAATTATCCTTTACATGTAGGCAGAGGATACGAAAGTGCAATAACATAAAACTAATATGAACGGGTGATTGGCATGGACTCGGTGAGACGGAGGGGTCTGTTTCCATGCTGTATCCTTCTATTACGTTCTCAAGACTCTGGAGGCATCATGTACGCACAGAACATGACTCGGGCAAAAAATAAAGTGTCCACCCCATTGCAGATGATTCTGATTAAAAAGTAATTTCAGTTCATAGCAGGATTAAAAACAGAAGAATTTGGAAGCTTATAAGATTTCAATTAATTTGCAATTTATTGGCTTGAATTGCAGTCAGAATGAACAAGTATCTTTGGCACACATTATTTTTGCAGCTGCCCTCAGACTTTTCTTGAGCATTTGAGTTATGAGAGAGAGAGAGCTTTCCCAGTGATCGTTTGTGCTGAGAGAGACGTACCTACATGCCTCAATGTACAAAGGATGGGAAATCTTTATAAACACTACTTGCCCCAGCCTGCCTCTTCAGTCAAATCAAAGTATTTTTACTGAGACAAGCAGTCTAAAGCAGAAATTGTAATTAAAATATTTAACCCAATTTAAATGTCTGCATTGGAAGTGAAATAAAGTGAGGTAAAAGGGAAAGAACAAAAAGTTTAACATCCTTATTTTTAGTTATTTTAATATCTTCTTCAATAATGAAAATAATAAATCTCCTCACTTGTGAAAGTTAGCTTGCAGCGCTGCAAAGGTAATTTGGTGATAATATAGTTATACCACAAAGTCATAACTTTAATCACAGCCAAATGAAGCAGGCTTTGCATATTCTGCCGAATGCAGTAGATCCACACTGGAGAAGTTGAGCAACTTTATCCCTTTCATGTGTTTGAATGCTATATGCAAACTGTTGCCAGAAAGAGTGTGGCTATTGAAGTGTAGTAGATCCTGGGATTTATAAGGGTTACTGAGTGAAAAAGCACTGTTGCCCATCAGACAAGAGGTACAGAAGTTTGAAAAGGCATACAGTACCTCCAGATTCAGGGACAGTTTCTTCCCAGCTGTTATCATGCAACGAGAGAGCCGTCCTGACCTCCCATCCACCTCCTTGGAGACCTTCGAACTCTTAAATTGGACTTTACCTTGCATTAAACGTTACACCCTTTATCCTGTCTCTGTACACTACAACCAGCGTGATTGTAATCTAGCAACAGAGTTCGGCCCTTCGGCTCATCAGGTCTATTCTGCCATTCAATCATGGCTGATCTATCTTTCTCCCTGAAGGCCCTGTCCCACTTTCCCGAGTTACTCACGAAATCTCCCGAGTTTTCCCCTTGATTCGAACTCGGGGAATGTCGGTAGCGAGTCCGTAGGAGTCCGTAGATGTTTTGTAGCGGCTCGTAATGCCAGCCATAGGAACTCAGGGTAACAGGTAAGTCGGGACGTTTTTTCAACATGTTGAAAAATGTCCACGAGTTAAAAAAATAGCCCCAAGTACTTACGAACGACTATTACCGTAATTCTCCGAGTTCGAATCAAAGGGAAATCTCGGGAGAGTTCGTAACTCGGGAAAGTGGGACAGGGCCCTTTAACTCCATTCTTCTGCTATCTCTCCATAGCCTGTGACACCCATCTTGACCACACATGTGTAGGTCCTGCAGAGGTTGGAGAATAGATTGAATAGAATGGATGCAGTAATAAGGGAACTTGGCCATAAGTTTTGACTGGGGAAACTAGTTGTTCTTCTTGGTCATTTCTGGTTTAAATGGAAGTGCTTGCCTATATTGTTTCCTGTGGTTCGGGGCAGGGCTCACAAGTTTAGAATTTTGGGGAAAAGATACAAGTAGGATATAAAGAAAGATATTTAACCACTAGGGGGCGCTGCATTGAAGGCGTCTCTGCCTACAGCCTGTCCATTTTTTCCTATCTTTTTTTAATTTTAGTTTGTCTAACAGTTTTGTTTTGGGGATTCATTAGTTTTTCTACGTGGGGGAAAGGGGAGGGGTAAGGGGGAAACCGCTTCCCAGTCGCTTCCTCGCGAGGATGCGACTATTTCTCCGAGTCGCGTCCTCGCCCCTCACCTCGCGGCCTACCACTTGATCGGAGCGGCCTTTCCTACCGGGGACTGGACCAGAGCTTTGGCAGCGGCGGCGGCGCGACGCTGGTTTCACCGTGGAGCGGGCGATACCTACTTGGATCACCGTTTGAAGCTCCGGAGCATTGGGCCCGCTGCTCCAACATCGCGGAGCTGTGGTTCGCGGAGCTCCCAGCGCGGGCGGCACTGACCGACATCGCGGAGTCCCTGGGGCCCTTTGCCAAGGGCTGCCAGAGGGAGTCTCCGCCCGGCACAGTCTGGGGACGTCGGGAGCTGAGGACTCCAGTGTGAAGCAGCCGTTTTGGAGGTCCAAGCCGCTGAGGTTGGCCTCCAGTCCCGACGTCGGAGAGCCAACATACCGGCGAGCGGGCCTGAGCGGCGGGCTGCCCGTAGCGGCGACTGCGGAGGGCTCTGGAGGCCCCGACCACTGATGAACATCAGAGGGAGATGACTGACTTTGGTGCCTTCCCTCACAGTGGGAAACTTTTGATTCTGCTGTGTGGGGATGTTTTATATCTATCAACTATGTTATGTTCTTTATGTTATTGTATGGCTGTATGGTGATCACATTTCACTGTGCCAACTGGCACATGTGACAAATAAATGTATCTTGTATCTTGTATTTTTACTTGGATCTGGATCTGGATTGAATGTTTATAAGGGCGATTGATGTAAAATCAATTTCAAAGGGAAATCGGATAGGAATGCCAGAGATGAATTTTTATGGCTATTGTGAAAATAGCAGCGCAACAATTGGACTGCTTCACTTCTTATACACAAAATTAGATTGGATTAATTATTTTAATTACAATTCCTGCTTTGGATTCTGCTCATCACTATAATATCTGGATAACAAAACACATCTATCAGACTCTTATTTGTTGATCATAGCTCTGCATTTAACATCACCATTTCAACCAAACTCAACCCCAAATTCCTGAGGCCAAGGACTCAGCACCCCCATCTGCAACTGGATCCCTGACGCATAGATTGTAATCAGTAAATTTAAGTGATAAAACATTCACCACAATAATGCTCTCTCCATGCACTCCCAAAGTGCAACACCTCACACTTGCTCGGGTTAAACGCCATGTGCCATTTCTCCGCCCATTTCTGCAGTTACATATATCAATATCCTCACTGTCTGCAGTATTCATGTTGCTGGCAAATCTACTCACCAACCCATCTATATGTACATCCAGGCCATTGGCACACATCACAGACAGCAGGTGTCCCAGCACAGATCCCAAGGGAACCGTACTGCTCACAGACCTCCAGGCAGAATAGTTACCTTCCACCACAACTCTCTGACTTCTATGAATAAACCAGTGCTGAATCCATACGAGCAAGTTATCATTAATTCTGTACATGTTTTTAATCTTCTGGATCAGCTTACCAGAAGGAACCTTATCAAATGCCTTATTAAAATCCATGTACACAATATCATCCGTCCTACGCCAATCTCCTTCAACACTCCCTCAAAAAAACTCCATTCAGTTAGTATGACACGATTTGGCGTGTCCAAAGACATGCTGACTATCCCTTATCTGTCCTTACTGTTTCCTTACTGTTGTCATGGGGTTCACTGGCCTATAGTTCCATGGATTCTCTCTACTGAAGAGGTTCAGGTGTTGTATAAACACTCAGTTTAATACTTAAACAGCTGAACAATGAGTACAAAAAGGCAAGGTGTGTTAACTGTGAAGTGAGGACTAGCTCCGTTGTCTGCTGCACCCCGTCAGCTGACCATGGAGGTCGGTGTTGATTGGTCGGCCCAGATCACAACAGGTCAACGCGAGGGTTCGAGCTTGACGAATGACGGCTAACTGGGGAAGTGTGTTCCCTACTGACAATCCGGGGACAACGCAGCATACAAACTGGCAAGGGGTAACCTATCTCAGGGGAATCAGGGAAGCGAAGAGGCTGTATGGACAAAAACTTAATAGCCACTTCGCAAATGACGAAGACACACGTCGCTTGTGGCAGGGATTTCATACCATCACTGACTACAAGCCCCCCCCGCTGTGGATATGCCAAAACGACCCCTCTCTACCAGATGAACTGAACGAGTTCTACGCACGGTTTGAGGTTAAAAACAGCACCCAGACACGTGCACTACTGCCATCTCCCAGTGACCAGTCGCTCAGGCTGTCCGCAGCCGGAGTTAAAAAGGCCTTTGCCAGCGTCAATCCACGCAAAGCTGCAGGGCCGGACAACATTCCTGGATGCGTTTTAAGAGACTGCGCCGAGCAACTGAAAGATGTCTTCACAGACATTTTTAACATCTCACTCAGCCAGGCAGTAGTGCCCAACTGTCTTAAGAGTGCCACCATCGTCCCTGTCCCGAAGAAACCAAACCCAGCCTGCCATAATGACTTTCGACCAGTGGCTCTAACACCGATTGTAATGAAGTGTTTTGAGCGACTGGTTATGCAGCACATCAAAAATAGTCTACCTGCCGACCTAGACCCACTGCAGTTCCCCTACAGAGCCATCCGATCCACAGATGACGCAAACAATACTGAATCTCGTACTGTCACACCTTGATCGGAAAAATACTTATGCCAGGATCCTCTTCATAGACTTCAGCTCTGCTTTTAATACAATCATTCCGCAGCAGCTGGTGGAGAAGTTGGAGCTATTGGGGGTTGATGCTGGCACATGCAACTGGGTCCTGAACTTTCTGTCGCAACGGCAGCAGACAGTCAGGGTGGGCAGTAGGACATCAAAAACCATAGCCGTGAGCACTGGCTCACCCCAAGGCTGTGTCCTAAGCCCCCTGCTGTTTAGTCTGCTGACACACGACTGTACTGCTAGACTCAACAACAACTTCATCAACAAGTTCGCTGATGACACAACAGTGGTGGGTCTCATCAGTGACAATGATGAATCGGCGTACAGGATGGAGGTGGAGCTGCTCACAGGTTGGTGCAAATCCCACAACCTCATTCTCAACGTGGGAAAAACTAAGGAGATGGTGGTTGACTTCAGGAGGGTGGGGAAACAACACCATACACCTCTGCACATCGATGGAGCTGATGTGGGAAGGGTCAGCAGCGTGAAGTTCCTAGGACTACACCTGTCAGATGACCTGACATCCACGCCCAACACCACCGCACTGGTCAGGAGAGCCCAGCAGCGACTACACCCTCTCCGAAGACTACGTAAAGCAGGTCTCCCCACTACACACCTACGGACTTTTTATAGGGGGACAATCGAGAGCACATTGACCTATGGCATCACTTCCTGGTTCGGGAGCTGCAAGGCGTACGAACGGCACCAACTAGACAGGATTGTGAAGACCGCCAGCAGGATTATTGGTGCTCCACTCCCTTTCCTGCTGGACATATACAGGAAGAGATGTATCAGCAGAGCCATCTCCATCATCAAAGACCCCTACCACCCATCGCATCACATATTCTCCATCCTGCCATCTGGGAAGAGGTACAGGAGCATTAGCTGCAAAACCAGCAGGATGCTCCTCAGCTTCTTCCCGGACTGCTAAACGGACTTTGCCCCATGCCAAAGTATCGCGCACCAACCACCAACCTCGACACACTGCAGCAGAACCACTGTCGTGCCGCTGCCGATCGGAACGCCTGTTGAATGTTTAGTAGAGTGTTAAATTTGTTCATGATATATGTATTTTTATTTCTATTTATTTTTAATGCACACTGAATGGACACTGGTTGAGCAACGTTTTTTTGTTTCCTCTGGGTATGTGAATACTCAGGAAATGACAATAAAACTATACAATACAATACAATACAAAGTCGCTCGTCCACATGATGGCGCCGTATGACCCCCCCCCACCAGAAGCAGAGTATTGGAGGCAGTTAGGCTGTCGAGTGAGGCGGCCTGATCTTGTGCACGCGTCTCCTGTGTTCGGGTTTGCAGCTGGTTGAGTTGAGGGCGGGTTTGGTCATGATGGTGGACACCCTCTGCGGCGTGGTTGTGCCATCTGCACTGGTTGATCAATGTCCAAGTGTGCCGGCTTAAGACGGTCCACGGAGACAGTCTCGTGTCTGCCGCCCATGTCGATAACGAAAGCCGTGCCGTTGTTTTACAGTACTTTGAAGGGTCCCTCATAAGGCTTAGCAGTGGTGCACGGTGGGAATCTCGCTGAAGGAAGATGTACTGGCAGTCCTGGATGTCGGGTGGGACGTACGTGGTTGTGAGACCATGTCGGGACGTTGGGACTGGAGAACGCAAGCCAACCTTCTCACGGAGGCGCGTTACCACTGAAGAGGTTCACGTGTTGTATAAACACTCAGTTTAATACAAACGATACAGCTCAACAATTAGTACAAAAGGGCAAGGTGTGTTGACGTGTTGACTGTGAAGTGAAGACTAGCTCCATCATTTGCTGCACCCCGTCAGCTGACCATGGAGGTCGGCAATGATTGGTCGGCCCAGATCACGCCTTGGCCACATGATGGCGCCACAATACTTCCCTTGTTAAACAAAGCAACAACATTGGTCACTCTCCAGTCATCCGGGACATCACCTGTGGTTAGAGAAGAAATACAAATCCGCGTCAAGGCCTCGACATCTCCAGTGATGAGCAGGTGAACGATATTCCAGCGATGAACAGAGTCCAAAGCAGGAATTGTAATTAATCCAATCCAAATTCGTGTATAGGAAGTGAAGCGATAGACCCCATCAGGCTCTGGGGAGTTATGGACCTTAATGCTTTTAAAGAGTCTCAGCACCACCTTCTCCTCGAGCTCAATCTGCCTTCGCATATTTGTATTTTCCACACTGCTTTCACTGTCTTTTACTTTAGACTTTAGAGATACAGCACAGAAACAGGCCCTTCGGCCGACCATAATCGCCCGTTCACTAGCACTATCCTACACATGAGGGACAATTTACTATGTCTACTGAAGCCAATTCATCTTCAAACCTGTATGTCTTTGGGATGATGGAGGAAACAAAATGCACCCGGGGAAAACCCACGGGGGGTCACAGGGAGAACGTGCAAACTCTGGCCAGCAGCACCGGTAGTCAGGATCAAACCTAGGTCTCTGGTGCTGTAAGGTAGCAACTCTACCACTCTGACACCCTTCAAAATCTTCTCCTCAGTGAATACAGATGTAAAATACTCATTTAGTACCTCACCCACATCCTCCGACTCCAGGCAACATTTTAGTTGTTTAATAGTAATTAGCTTTGTACTCATTCTCTAGATTTTAAAAAAATGTTAAGCTGAGCACTGTCCCTGTGAATCATGAATCACAAGCAGCGTGGTTCCTGGTTAGATACTGTTAGTGTGCAGTCTCCACTGGAACTTGCACTCCAGGCAGCCTTCCTAACAACAACATCACTGAATGAGCAAAACCTTTGAAAGTGTAGTGGGTCCACATTGGAAAGATAATCTGCCAAACCACTCGGCCTCTTTAGTGTTTAATTAACTGCAGCTGACTAATTGCTTTCAACTTCCTAATTCCTTTTCATCTGCCCCTTGGGAGGGTGTGCAAAAACTCAGCAAGCAACAATAGGTTTCTGTTTTTTAAACTGTTGTGTTTTCTTTTTTTTTAGTCAGGGTGACAGAGAGGCAGCAGGGCAAAGTGGAGAGAGAAACTGACAGTTTAGGTAATGTTGCCATTGAAGAGTAGAAAAAACAACTTCCAACAGGGCCAAGGGAATGAAATTGCTCCAAATATTTCAGAGATCATTGGAAGATACTCAAAAAGCTCAGTAGTTGCATCCAGACTCATAGATTCTTACACCAAAGAATGAGGTCAGTCAAAGCATCAGGTTAACCCTGGCTCTCAGTACAATCTCATGAAACCAGTCCTCTGTTTATTTCCCAGTAACCCATTCTCTCTCTCCATAAGTTCTCGCATAATTAGACCATTTAATCCATCAAGTCTACTCTGCCATTCAATCATGGTCGATCTATCTTTCCCTTTCAACCCTATTCTCCTGCTATCTCCCCATAACCGCTGACACCCATACTAATCAAGAATCTGTGCATCAAAATTACCCAATGAGATGGCCTCTACAGCCGTCTGTGGTGATGAATTCTACAGATTCATCACCAATAACCCATCAACTTCCCCCATTTCTCCTGCCCCCACCTCCGTAAGGGATAATTTACAGAGATCATTTAACCTACCAGTATGTCTTTGTGATGTAGGAGGATTTGGAACACCCAAAGAAAACCCCACATAGTCAACTCACAAGGAGAACATGCAAACTCCACACAGACTACGCTTTAGGTCAGGATCAAGCCCATGTGTTGAGGTCAATACCCATGATGGACCAGCCAATGTCCACCATTCTCTGCAGCCTCCTTCATTCTCATCCATTCAAATGATCAACCCAGGTTGTGATGCAACTAATCAGGATGATTAACTGCTATGCTGCTGTTTAAAGTAGTTGATTGAAATGTATTTGATCACAATAATCTCTGAAGAAGGGTCTCGACCCGAAACGTCATCTATTTCCTTAGCTCCAGAGATGCTGCCTCACCCGCTGAGTTTCTCCAGCATTTTTGTCTACCATAATCTCTGCTATCTGTACTCAATTCACTTCCCATCCCTATTGTCTCGTCCCTTGTGTTGTATTGCTCCATTATTAACGAGATTTACATTTTTATAGTATAATTAATTTTCTCATTGTTGGAAATAGAAACAGTGCATGATGAAGATTCATAAAATTATTCCATTTACTCCAACTGACCTATTTAACTTTTTTGTCTCAGGCAAAGATGAACTTTCCTCTGTTTTTTCATCAAAATCCTTTTATTCTATTTGATATCCATTCTTTGCTCTTCTCCACGAGAAAAGTCAACAGTGTTTAATTGTCATAAGTACTGCGAGTGGAATGATTAAATTCTTACTTGCTGTAGTTTTAAATGCATTGTACACAAAACAACACAACACATGAATATGTTTGTTTATATTTATTAGTTATTAGTTATTCTAGTTAAACCAGACCATGATAGTGCAAGTCAAAGTCCATGGTAAAAAAAAACACAAGGTGCTGGAGTAATTCATTGGGTCAGGCAGCATGTTTGGAGTACATGGATAGGTGACGTTTTGGGTCACGCCCCTTCTTCAGTAGTCTGTAGTAGTTAGTACTGAGGTAGAGATGTGGTTAGTGTTGTGCAGGGTATTTCAAGAGCCTGATGGTTGATGGGAAGAAGCTGTTCTTGAACCTGGAGATCTTGGTTCTCAGTCTTGTATACCTTCTTCCTGATGGCAGCAGTGAGATTAGAGTGTGGCCAAAGTGGTGTAGGTCTTTGATGATATTAGATGTCTTCTTGAGGCAGCGCTTCCTGTAGATCCCTTCAATGCCTAATCTTCTCAAACCTATGAGGATGTAGCAGCGTTGTTGAGCTTTCTTTGTAATTACATTAATCTGCTGGGCACAAGATAGATCATCAGAGATGTATGTGCCCAGGAACTTGAATGTTGACTCTCAGTCGTAGAGTGATACAGTGTGGAAACAGGCCCAACTTTCCCACACCGGCCAACGCCGCTGCCACTCTGCCAATGAAGGCAGGCATGTGAACCTTTGGCTTTCCTTTCCTGGAGTCAATATTCAGCTTCTTGGTCTTGCTAACATTGAGAGCAAGATTGTTGTTCCGGCTCAACCACATTATTGATCTCTCTCCTGTCCTCTAACTTGTCGTTATCCATAATTTGTTCATTGACAATAGTTTCATTGACAATTTAAAGATGGCATGGGAAAAAGTGCTTGGCCACACACTCATGGGTATAGAAATAACAGAGCAGGGGGCTCAGCTTGCTGCTGAGAGATGCTCCTGGAATGAAGATCAATGAGGAGGAGTTGTATTTGTCCATTTAACTGATTAAGGTCTACCAATCAGGAAGTCAAGGATCCAGTTGCAGAGGGATCGGCAGAGACCAAGTTCTCTGGGTTTAGAAAGGACAATGATGTTAAAAGCTGAGCTGTAGTCAATTAACACCAGCTATAGTCAATGTATGTGTTTCTGTAGTCCAAGTTTATGTCAATTTAGTTTAAAACCTGGAAACAGGTCCTTCGGCCCTTCGAGTCTACGGCGACCAGCGATGCCTGTATGTCAGGCCTATCCTACACACTAGGGAAAATGTAGTTTTTTTTTTTACTGAGCCAATTAACCTACAAACCTATACGTCTTTGGAGTGTGGGAGGAAATCGGAGCAACCAGGAAAAACCCACGTGGTCACGGGGAGAACATATAAACTCTATACAGACAGCACCCGTAAACAGGATCAAAATCTGGTCTCTGGCGCTGTAAGGCAGCAACTCTATCACTGCGCCACCCTGCTGCCCCACAAGTGATCCAGTACAGTGGAGAGTCAGCGAGATTGTATCACTGTGGATCTATTGTGGGGGTGGGCGAATTGAAATGAATAGGCACAGAGTCCATACCAACGATCGATCAGCTGTTAACAATAGTTAGTCATAGAGTCATAGTGTGATACAGTGTGGAAACAGGCCCTTCGGCCCAACGTGCCCACACCGGCCAACATGTCCCAGCTACACTAGTCCCACCTGCCAGCGCTTGGTCCATATTCCTCCAAACTTGTCCTATCCATGTACCTGTCTGTTTCTTAAACGGTGGAATAGTCCCACCCTCAGCTATCTCCTCTGGCAGATTGTTCGATACAACCACCACCCTTTGTGTGAAAAAGTTACCCCTCAGACTCGTAATAAATCTTTTCAATTTCACCTTGAACCTGTGTGCTCTGGTCCTCGATTCCCCTACTCTGGGCAAGAGATTCTGTGCATCTACCCGATCTATTCCTCTCATGATTTTGTACACATCTATAAGATCACCCCTCATCCTCCTGCATTTGGGAAACTGGAGTGCCTGGAGGAAACCCAGAAGGTAACAGGGAGTACATGTAAAGTCTATATGAACAGCACCCGAGGTGAGGATGGAACCCAGGAATCTGGTGCTGTGAGAACAGCTCTACTAGCTGCACCACTGTAGAAGTGAAAGTTTTGAGATATCTGTGCAAATTCTAGCCATTTGGTCCATGTAGCATTTGTGAAGGGGGCCTGGTACAGTTTGCACCCTGGCCTTCATGAACAGTGAGCTTCAATGTTGTCTCTGTTCCTCTCTCCGCAGGTGCTTCCTGAGCTGCTGAGTGTTTCCAGTTCTTTCCGTTTGTACCTTTGCCAACATATCTGTGGTGATACTAAATTACAGGAGCTTGAGATTAACTCAGAAATGGAACATGTTCTAAGATTTTTATTTTCCCCACATGCCAGGTTACTTATGTCAGAAAATCGGCAGTCAGCAATCACTCATGGTAGCCTCTTCAACGATCATTGCTGGTTAGTGCGACTCAATCGCCTTTCTTTCATTTTCCTAGAATAGTTTATGAGCCGAAGAGCCCATCTGTAGATTTTTTGCCCATCCAAATGTAAATTATGAGTGATGGTTCTAAGTTGATGCGGTGAATTTAGCTGAGAAATCACATTGGCCGAGTATTCAGTGTCAGGCTGCAGTTCAGCCAACCATTCACCCGTGATTATATTGATCATGTGGTCAACTCCTACGCACGCATCTCTATACCTCACAGAGTTTAGTGCAGGGATATGCATAACTCACTGAACCGTTAAAGATCTTTCTAAAACAGCTTTGGGAGATCAAAATTGCCGCATTTGCGGCAGGACAGTGGTACAGTGGTGGAGTTGAAGCCTCACAGGGCCAGAGACCAGTTTTGATCCTGACTATGGATGCTGTCTGTTTGGAGTTTGTATGTTCTCCCTGTGACCGCGTTGGTTTTCTCCGGGTGCTCAAATATACACCCACATTCCAAAGACGTGCAGGTTTGTAGATTAATTGGCTTCTGTAAATTGTCTTGTCCACATCCCACTGCCCTGCATGTCTTTGGGATGTGGGAGGAAACCGGAGCACCCAGAGGAAACCCACGCTGTCACAGGGAGAAAGTGCAAACTCCACACAGACAGCAACCGAGTTCAGGAACAAGGAGGGTCTCTGGCACTGTGAACAGCGGCTGTACCAGTGGTGCCACCAGGTCAGAAAACATCTCTGGAGGAGATGGACTGGCGATGCTTTGAATTGGGATCCTTCTTCGGACACCTGATATGTTGACAATTTTTAAACCCTACCTTTAGTTAGGGTTTATCAAATAAATCCATCAACTTCACTATCACAGGCGGCACAGTGGTGCAGCTGATGGAGCTGCTACCTCACAGCACCAGAGACCCGGGTAAGATCCTGACCTCAGCTGCTGTCTGTGTGAGGTTTGCATGATCTCCTTGTGACCATGTGAGTTTCCTCCAGGTGCTCTGGTTTCTTCCCATTGCACAAAGACACGCAGGTCTGTAAGTTAATTAGCCTTTGTAAATTGCCCCTGGTGCATAGGGAGTGAATGCGAAAGTGGAGCAACATAGAACGGGTGATGGATGGTGGTAGCCCAAAGGACCTTTCCATGGGTATCTGTCAATTGCTCTCTCTCTCTGTCTGTCTGTCTCTCTCTCTCTCTTACTCTCACTCTCTCGATTTAAGTGGCTGTTCAGTGCACAAAATATACTTTCTTCATTTTAATTCACTTTCCTCTTTAGTCGACAATGCACCGTTTTACTGCACTTTTTAATTGAGATCAGTTAGTCAACAACGAACAAATGTACGCAGTAAATCAGTGAACAACCTTAATGAAAATCTGCAGTTATAATTTCATCCGCGAGTGGGGGTTGTGGGAGGCTGCATGGGGAATGGGATGCAGGACAGAATGTAGGGTATGGGGATGGATGGAGATAGGAGTGTGGGTTGAAGGTAGGGGTCTCCCGATATCCTGTCAAAATGGGAGTTTTTAAAAGTAAAACACACTGCACCTCCTGATCAAAAAAAAATCATATATAACCAGCAAACCGTACAAGAATTCTCATAGTTAAGATTTCTGCTCAAAAATCCAAGCCAAATGCACGAATTTTTTAGAGTTACATCTGTTCCTGATAACAATTGGAATATCTGCGGTGTCTCAGAGACTCAGGGTTGAATAACCTTTTGCTCAGGCTGATCATTGAAGTTACAACAAAACTTGACACTAATCCCACAGAAATACTTACTTAGGCATGACAAATCTTCATGTTCCAGTAATTTAAAGGCTTGGTAATGAGTTTACTGAAACTGCCGGGTATGGTGAATTGATAATGTCCAGTTAATCACAGAATAAACATTCTCAGAGTTATGAGCAAGCAATCATTACCCTGCCATTAATTTTTCAACACATCTTGTTATCAAACACCGCCTTAAATCTTTGACTTGAAAACTAATTTGTAGGCTTTCCAAATTGGCTTTTAACCTTTTTTTTGTCAGTGATAATTTATGACGATGCATGGCTGGTTTAGCAAATTTGACTATTTCAACAATATATTAATGTATTGTTGTTGATGATCTAAACACAGACAATTATTCAGTTGTTATAGAATCATGAAGTAGAGAAGCACGTCATTTGGCCCATCATGACCATGCTAACCATCACAAACCCAGCGATCACCCCGTACATTAGCACTAGCCTACACACTAGGGACAATTTACAATTGTACAAAAAACAATTAACATAGAAACATTGAAACATAGAAAATAGGTGCAGGAGTAGGCCATTCGGCCCTTCGAGTTCACCACTCCCTGTGTGAAAAATGTTTTTCTCATCTCGGTCCTAAAGGATTTCCCCTTTATCCTTAAACTGTGACCCCTTGTCCTGGACTTCCCCAACATCAGGTACAATCTTCCTGCATCTAGCCTGTCCAACCCCTTAAGAATTTTGTAAGATCCCCCCCCCCAATCTTCTAAATTCTAGCGAGTACAAGCCGAGTCTATCCAGTCTTTCTTCATATGAAAGACCTGACATCCCAGGAATCAGTCTGGTGAACCTTCTCTGTAGTCCCTCTATGGCAACTTAATAACCTTTACATCTTTGGTGTGTGGGAGGAAATCGGAACACCCGGAGAAAACCCACGTGGCAACAGGGAGAATGTAAAAACTCCATACAGACAGCATGTGTAGTCAAGGTCAAACCCCAGTCTCTGGTGCATTAAGGCAACAATTCTATTGCTGCACCACTATGCTGCCCCTAATATCTATCCCCCATTGTTGTAAACTTCTATTATGACTCCTCTCACTCTTCTCCTTTCCAAGAAAATGAACCCAGCCTCTTAAGACTTTCCTCATAACTGAGCTGCTCTGTTCCAGGCAGCACTCTGGAGAATTGCCTCTGCATGTTCTCCAGTGCAATCACATCCTTCCTATAGTGTGCCGACTAAAAATGTACACACCTCTCCAGCAGTGGTATAATGATGCACCACAACATCTCTGCTCATAACTCTCATATTATTCCCCAGCCTTTGTACAAGAAGACTTCCACCAGATAATTTGATCCACATGCATTGTGCTTTGAACAAATAAATTGGTGTAGATGCCCTGTAATTTTAACGCACACTCTGAATTTTGAATCCTTTGCTACTTCTCTTTGTTATGTTGTGACCAACACATTGGCATAGTGAACTACTTTTCACTCAGTGTTTGTTGTCACTTGGAAATTGCAACATTAGATGAATGTTAGGGCAGTACAGTGCCACAATGATAGAGTTGCTGTCCCACAGTGCCAGGCACCCGTGATCAATCCTGACCATGGGTGCTGTCTGTATGGAGTTTGTATGTTTTCCTGTGACTGCATGGATTTTCTATGGGTGCTCCAGTTCCCCCCCCCCCCCACACATTCCAAAGGTGTACAGGTTTGTAGTTTATTTGGCTTCGGTAAGTTGTAGAATTGTTACCAGTGTGTGTAGGTTACTGTACGGGGTGATCACTGGTCAGCGCTTACTCGGTGTTTGCTCACTGTATTTCTAAAGTCTAAAGTCTAAAGTCTGAAAGGAAGAAAACAAGGAAAAGACAGCCCAAATTCCCGCACTCTCCAAACCCCTCCCATGCATTGATGGGCATTTTGGGGTTTTGGAGACGTTGGTGGAAATGCACCGAGCGTCAGCAACAGATTTATGAAACATTGTACAATCAGCATTGCAGCCAAACCTCTGACAAGCACAATACCCAGCATCTGGCACGTTTTTTCAACCCTAATATTTTATGCTTGAATTCATTCTGTTATCATGGCTACGATCAATCAATATGCTGTGGAAAGTTACTAAATGCGCAATACTTTGCTTTCCGTCACTCACAACTTTGACATTTCCCTTCCTGATGCAACCTGGTCCCATTGAGTTTCTATGTATAAGCAAGCAACTGCAAATGCTTGGTTTACAAAAAAAGATATAAAGTGTTGGAATATCTCAGAGGGTCAGGCAGCATCTCTGTAGAACATGGATAGGTGACATTTCAGGTCAAGATCCTTCTTTCAGATAAATCTTAATTTATCTATAAAAATATATAAATATAACTAAAAATAAAGTTTGTTGAGCTTCTTAAAGGTGGAAATGGAATTATTGTACGCATGTAATCTTCTCCGAACCACCTGAACTGAACCACCCTACTAACAACTAGAGAGCTGTCCTGAGCTACTAACTACTTCATTGGAGATCCTCGAACTATCTTTGATTCAACTTTACTGGACTTTATCTTGCACTAAAGTTTATTCACATTATTCCCTTTATCAGGTACCACCTGTACACTGTGGATGGCTCGATTGTAGTCATGTATTTGCCTTTTCACTGATGGGTTAGCACGCAACAAAAGCTTATCACCATACCTCGGTACAAGTGACAATAATCTAATCTAATCTAATCTATCTAATCTCTATCAATCAGGGATCTCCTCATAATTGAGGTCGAGTTCTGGAGTCGAGTCTGGAGAAAGGTCTGACCCGAAACGTCACTTATACATGCTCTCCAAAGATGTTGTCTGACTCAAGCACTTTGTGTCCATGGGTTTTCCAACCTGCTTCATTTCACTGTAAAATCTGGATAGAGGTACCAGGTGAGTTTTACATCAATCCATTCTATGCCATGGATAGCTACTGAGGAATTCCTAGTCTTTGACTGTTGTGTGAAACGTCTTCGGACTTCCACTGAGTCCAATGGAAAAGCCACACACTTCAAGCAGAATAAATAACATGGGACTGATGTTGGTGTTAATGAGTGGTAATTTGACCCAAATTTTATTGCATGCAATTTGCTGACTCCACTCTCTGAATTCTCCATCTACATCTACATACAAAGACTTCTTGGGCTGCCTGGTCAAAAGTGGTGGGAGGGAGGATGCTGACTGTTTAAGAGCTTTATTAAAGGTGTTTGAAGAGCATCTGAAAGGAAGAAAAAGAGTGATTGTGCACATTCTATCTCTTCTATCAACCAAGGATCTCCTCATAATTGAGGCCAGGTACTTTCCACCAGAGGGCGCTCTTGTCATGCCACATTGATCAATTTTAACCATTGAAAGTAAAAAATAATTTAATATAATGCAAGTATTTATATTTTACAAATTTCAGCAACATTTCAAGATTCATGACCGTAATCATTTATTTCGAACATTGTATGATTTAATATTTTTCAATCATAAAGTTGTTTATCATCATAAATGGCCGTTTTGTTCACTTAATTTGCTGAAAATTAATAGGAAAGTTAAGAATGATTAATTATTAAGTAGAATTTCAAGAAGGTAATCATTGTGGGCAGATCTATAAATCACAGAAATACAAGTATGAACAGTGAATTAACCCAGATTATGACCTAGACATGAACAACTTTGATAAAATGAAAATAAACTACACAAATTGTGAAGGACACAAAGTGCCTAAGTAACTCAGCTGGTCAAGCAGCAATTGCGGAGAACAATAATTCCAGCCAGGACTCCCTTCTTCAGATCGATTGCAGACAGGTGGGGGAAAGAAAGCTCCCTCTCCCCCCTTCCCCACAATCAGTTTAAAGATGGGTCTTGACCCGAAACGTCATCTATCCATCTTCTCCAGAGATGCTGCCTGATCGGCTGAGTAACTGCGGCACTTTGTGTCTTTTTGTGTGAACCAGCATCTGCAGTTCCTTGTTTATACACATATTGTGAATACAGAGAGACCATGTGTGTATACCCACTATCTAACAGCATGAACATTGAGTTATCCAATTGTAAGTAATATCTTAAGTCTTCTTGCACCAACTCTACGCCTTTGTCACTTGCACCAGCATTCTGCCAATCAAACCCCCTCACCTGTAGCCACCTGTCACTTGCCAAGCTTTGTTCTGTCCCCAACTGCAGCTTTCATCCACCCCCACACACACACACTTCTATCAGTCTGAAGAAGAGTCCTAACACAACACCCTCCAAAGATGCTGCCTGAAGGGCCTGTCCTACTTGGGCGTCATTTACGCGACATCATTTATGCGTCATGACGCGCACGTGATGCGCGCATGGTGTGCATTACGCGCGCATGGTGTGCATTACGCGCGCATGGTGCGTGGTGACGTAGGCAGTGACGCGCAATCGCGCGCGTTGCCCCAGGATTTTGGGATTCACAAAATCTTTGCACGCCACTTGCATGACGCCTGTGGGACAGGCCCTTGACTCGCTGATTCCAGTCTCCTGTGTCCACATTATATTGGCACTCTATCTGTCCTCAGAAGGGGTGAAAAGAAACATAGAGGGAATTTAAAATAAAAAAAAATCATCTGGAACTAATATGAAAATTGCAACTCACACAGAAAGAGAAAAGCAGGTATCTACATGTTCCAGCCTACCTTTCTACGCCAGTCAGTGTGCCTTCCACCACTTTCCCTGCCTCCAGCTTCCACTGTTCTATTTTCTGTTTCAATCAGCTATACCATGTTGCTTCACTTGTTTTCATTCTCTCTTCTGGATCTTCTGCATCAAGACCATTATAGTGCCATTCAAATATCTTCCAACTGCAATGGGTCGATGAAAGGACCTGTGCATTAAATATTGCAGTATGATATTTTATTTTTCAAACAACTATTTATTAAGTAACAGCTCTACAGCTGGTACAGTGTTAGAGACTCCTGTTCTATTCTGACCTTGGGTGTCGTCTGTATGGACTTTGCATGTTCTTCCTGTGACCATGTGGGCTTACTTTGGCTGCTCCAGTTTCCACCCACATCCCAAAATGGTGCAGGATTACAGGTTAATAGGCCTCTGTAAAGTTATGCCTGGTCTGTAGGAAGCGGATGTGAAAGTGGGATAACATAGAACTACAATGAATGGGTGATTGAAGGCCAGTATGAGCTCAGTGGGTCGAATGGCCTGTTTCCATACTGTACCTCTAAATTAAACTAAACTAAACTAAACTAAATTAAATTTAACTAAACTTAACTTAACTTAACTAAACTTTATTTATCTATTTATTTATTTATTTATTTATTTATTTATTTATTTATTTATTTTATTTGTTTATTTGTTCCGAACAAGTAAAGACATAAATAGGAATAAATAACAACAACAAAATCGAAGTAGTCAAACAATTGGACATTCCAGGCAATATTTGCAAAGCAATGAAAAGCATAAAGCAAAATTTAAATGTCCAACACTTTTTCTTTACAAGCTCGAAAAGGAGTGAGAAGAAGAATAACTTATTTAATCTCACCCCTTCTCCCTAAACTCTTCTTCCATATTTAATAATTAATTAATTAAATAATAATAATACCCTAGACAATTTTTAGAGATGCATACAGACATATATATATACATACAACTGATATACACATACAAGTAATATGTATGAAGTAACCAAAAAACATAAATAAATAATAAATAAAATAATAAATAAACATTAACCCCTGTTTGTCAACCATCCCCTTCATCCCTGTACCTTGTGAAAAAAAGTTTTTTGTATGTCATTTTGAACTGGTTCATATTTGGACATTGCTTTAACTCCACATTCAAACTGTTCCACAATCCTACTCCACAGACCGAAATACAAAAAGTTTTTCTGGTCGTGCGGACTCTTTGTACCTTAAAACTAAATGTAGATAGACACAAAATGCTGGAGTAACTGACCGGGTCAGGCAGCATCTCTGGAGAAAAGGAATAGGTGACGATTCGGGTAAAGCTTGTAAAGCCCTTATTGTTATTGTCATAGCTACTGCAGTTTCCATTGCAACCACAGGTCAGCTCAAAGTTTGATAGTAGTCTCAATCAGAAAAGGTAGCCATAGGTAAAATAAGCATTCCATTAATGTCCCATTATTCAGATGGGGTGGAGAACGCTTTAAACTATAAATGTCAGCGTTAAACATAATGGTAAAGGCAGTACCTATGCTAAGGTTTCAGAAATGAAGTAATGAATCCTGTGTTAGTCAGTTTTTAGTAGATAATTATGTTGACAAGAATAACCCTAATTGTATTGCAGTTACATCCTGCACTGTTCATAAATTTTCAGAATTTGTATTGAATGCACCACTTAACTGACAATATTCTGCATTTTTTTAATTCACAAATTTCCACTCTTGGTATTTCAAAATTAAACAATCAAGAAATAAAATACATGCAGAGGTTTTAATAAGGTGCTGACCGCTAGTACGATGGAGTTTGATTGGCAACATGAATCATTCTGTGTTGACATGCCTGGAAGTTTACTGTGCTAGCTATTTACATTTGGGTGTTTGAGCATGGTTGGCATGGATGAGTCGGGCCGAAGGGCCTGTTTCTGTGCTGTATGACTTTATGATGATGACTGTATAATAGCCATGCCACTCAAGACAAAATTGTAAAGAAAGAAATGAACAAATAGTTCTTTTAAGCAAAACATAACGCATAAGATGACTCGCCCTCTGACCCAATTACTTCACCTGAACACAATTATTTGTGTTGCATGCTTTTCTGAATTCCATTAGCTTTTAAAAGGTAATATTTCAGAATAATTTTGCAAGAAAGTATAAAATTGAATCCAACTCAGGGCAAACATAATGTCAAAATGAGACCTAAATATGCTCTTCCTGTTACATTTCGAGACCTAAGTGTTCATTACATGGGGAGGAATTACCTTGATGAGCTATGAGTTACCTTCAGAGATGGAAAGAAATAACATTTTTCACCAAAGTTCAGAAGCTGGTGCTGGTGTAAGGTGTTACAGTGCCAAACAGTGCAATGTTGGCCATAAATATTAGGGTTGCTGCTTACCACACACTTCTGATGCTGACAAAATTGCCTTAAATTGCATTAAATACTAAATGATGTTTTAGCACCAATAGGTTTGCTCAATTATCCCTGGTGCAGTAGCCCGAAGACTTGTAGTAACCCTTCTCGCAGCAGTAAAGACGTATCGGTGCGTGCATTTAGTCCAATTGGCACCATTCGTGAAGTGTTTTCACTTAAATTTCACCTAATTTTGGTTGTAATTTTCCTTGAGTGCCCCAACTTAAAGAAGCAGCATATGTTGGTTTGGCAGCCCTGGACTCAGCAGAGAGAGTTCCATATGAGTAGCACAAAGCTAGTCAAAAATGTCAGACAGTACATTTGAAGCCTTTCCAGTTCCTTCACAGAAAATATTTTATGATGAGCACCACTGATGGTTAATGATCATTGAGGCAGCACAATGCACAGCAGTACAGCTGCTGCCTTACTGCTCGAGAGACCCAAGTTCGATCCTAACTAAGGGTACTCGCTCTACGGAGTTTGTATGTTCTCCCTGTGTCCATGTGAGTTTTCTCCGGGTGCTCCAATTTCTCCCACACTCCAAGAAGAATGGTCTTGACCCGAAACTACACCAACATGGCTGAAGCTTACAAAGC
The DNA here is from genome assembly GCF_028641065.1 of Leucoraja erinaceus. Classification (NCBI taxonomy): domain Eukaryota; kingdom Metazoa; phylum Chordata; class Chondrichthyes; order Rajiformes; family Rajidae; genus Leucoraja; species Leucoraja erinaceus. The sequence goes on along the minus strand of NC_073384.1, from coordinate 50,527,166 downwards.
CATCCCCCTCCCCCACCTTGGTCAGTCTGATCACGTCTCATTGTTCCTGCTCCCTAAGTACTCCCCACTCATCAGACGGGTTAAACCAACTGTAAGGACAGTTAAAGTCTGGTCAGAGGAAGCGGACTTCACACTTCAGCAGTGTTTTGGAAACACTGGCTGGAAGGCGTTTGCAGCCCAGGCCACCCTTGACTCTCACACGGACATTGATTCCTACACATCCTCTGTTCTGGACTTTATAAACTCCACCATCAATAGTGTCACCTCCCTCAAACAGGTGACCATATACCCGAATCAGAAGCCATGGATGAACAGCGAGGTCAGGCTACTGCTGAAAGCACGGGACACCGCTTTCAGGTCAGGCGATGCTCGAGCCTACAGTTCATCCAGGGCTAACCTGAAGAGGGGCATCAGGAAGGCCAAGCACTGCCATAAGCTCAGGATTGAGGAGCACTTCAACAACAACTCCGACCCCCGACGCATGTGGCAAGGCATCCAGGCCATCACGGACTACAGACCCTCCAATATCACCCCCACATCCAGCGACGCCTCCTTCCTTGAGGAGCTTAATCACTTCTATGGCCGCTTCGACAGGGACAATCTAGAGACAGCCATCAAGGCTGTGCTACCTGCCGATCACCAACCCCTCACACTCACCCCCTACGACGTGTACATGGCACTGACTAGGACTAATGCACGTAAGGCTGCTGGCCCTGACGGCATCCCCGGGCGCGTGCTCAGTGCCTGTGCTGCGCAGCTGACAGACGTCTGGACTGACATCTTCAACCTGTCACTTGCCCAAGCAGTTGTCCCCACTTGCCTTAAAGCCACCTCCATCGTGCCAGTGCCAAAACACTCCACTGCGGCAAGCCTCAACGACTTCCGCCCAGTTGCACTTACCCCCATCATCACCAAGTGCTTCGAGAGGCTGGTCCTGGCACACCTCAAAAGCTGCCTACCCCCCACACTGGATCCCTATCAGTTTGCCTACCGCAAGAACAGGAGTACGGAGGATGCCATCTCAACGGCACTTCACTCCGCCCTCTCCCACCTTGACAACAGAGACACTTATGTAAGAATGCTGTTCATCGATTACAGCTCAGCATTCAACACCATTATTCCATCAAAACTGATCACCAAACTCGGTAACCTGGGCATCGACCCCTCCCTCTGCAACTGGATACTGGACTTTCTAACCAACAGACCCCAGTCTGTGAGGTTAGACAAGCACACCTCTTCAACTCTCACCCTGAACACCGGCGTTCCTCAGGGCTGTGTGCTGAGCCCCCTCCTCTACTCCCTCTTCACCTATGACTGCACACCTGTACATGGTACTAACACCATCATCAAGTATGCAGATGATACAACGGTGATTGGCCTCATCAGCAACAACGATGAGCTGGCCTACAGGGAGGAGGTCCAGCACTTAGCAGCATGGTGCGCTGACAACAACCTGGCCCTTAACTCCAAGAAGACCAAGGAGCTCATTGTAGACTTCAGGAAGTCCAGAGGCGGCACGCATACCCCCATCCACAATAACGGGACGGAGGTGGAACGTGTTTCTAGCTTCAGGTTCCTGGGAGTCAACATCTCCGATGACCTCTCTTGGACCCACAATACCTCTACTCTGATCAAGAAGGCTCATCAGCGTCTCTTCTTCCTGAGGAGACTGAAGAAGGTCCATCTGTCTCCTCAGATCCTGGTGAACTTCTACCGCTGCACCATCGAGAGCATCCTTACCAACTGCATCACAGTATGGTATGGCAACTGCTCTGTCTCCGACCGGAAGGCATTGCAGAGGGTGGTGAAAATTGCCCAACGCATGACCGGTTCCACGCTCCCCCCCATTGAGTCTGTCCAAAGCAAGCGCTGTCAAGGACCCCCCCCCCCCCCCCCCCCCCCCGACACTTATTATTTTTTTTTTAATTCAAAACGTTTGCTATGTCGCTCTTCAAGGGAGATGCTAAATGCATTTCGTTGTCTCTGTACTGTACACTGACAATGACAATTAAATTGAATCTGAATCTGAATCTGAATCTGAATCTGATCTGAATCTGATTCCTTCTCAGCAGAGATTCCTAAGTTACTCCCGCATTTTGTGTCTATCTTAGGTTTAAACCAGCATCTGCAGTTCCTTCATACAGGTTTGTTGATTAATTGGCTTTGGTAAAATTGTAAATTGTCCTAAGTGTGTAGGGTAGGCAGTATTAGTGTACGGGGTGAATGCTGGTCGGCGCAAACTCGGTATGCCAAATAGCCTGTTTCCATGCTGTATCTCGAAAGTAAAGTTAGGTAAAGATGCACCAAATAAACATAGGCATTGAGGGAGCTGTGCAATATGCTTCAAGAAGAGTCTCTGGGCAACTTATATGCTCACTGCCAGCGGTTATCGAAGTTTGTGTAACACTAGATTTTAAGCATTGGTTCCTGCACAGCTAGCACTGGGGTATGGTGTCAGATGCTTTACTACCACAGATGTTTTACCAACGTCACAAGTGCTTTATTCAGTGCCTCAAACACACAGCTGCCCATCCACGCCAGTATGTTAAATACACCCGAGGAATACCTCAAATCAGTCACGAACCACCCATTTATAACGGGGTATTATATAGGCAAGAAAATCCACTGCTTGCATTAAATCGTTAGCAGCTCAGACCCACTTTTTATTTCCATCCTCAATAGCTCCTTGTATTGTTACACACTTTTCATCCAGCCACAACAGGATAGGCTCAGGTTATGCAGGGTACTGAAAGGTTCACATCTGCCCTCTTCCCTCTTCCCTTTAACATGTTTTTGAAGGAAGTGCGAGCTTCCTCCTTGTACAAGGTTTCATGTACCAGCAGGACAGGCCAAAGCACAGCGGCCTAGAATTCTGTAGGAAAGAACTAGTTTAAAAAATGCACTGAAGTTTGGCACAAATTGCTGGAGTAACTCAGTGGGACAGGCAGCATCTTCAGTTTCAGGTGTGAAGAAGGGTCTTGACCCGAAGCGTCATCTGTTCCTTCTCTCCAGAGATGCTGTCTGTCCCGCTGAGTTACTCCAGCATGTTGTGCTTTGGCCTTGACATCTATTGCATTGCGTGATGGAATTTCTTTGGAAAGCCAATCTAGTGTTTACTTCACATTATGTCAACAGTAACCTGGCTCTGAATATGAATCTCAGCAGGTTATATCTTTATCAGGTGGTCAGTGGGTACTTCCTGTTTGCTCCCCAACACCCACGATTTTCCTCCTTGGGTACCATCTTACACAAGAATGACTCATGACTCTTTGACACAAAAGGACAGGGCGGGAGATTGCAACCTTCACGTGGTCCGCCTTGTTTCAACCAATGCAATCAACCTGGCGTGCACAGTCAAATAAGATCAATTAGAACAAGTTGTCCTACAACCTTATGCTGTGCACACCATACGCAAGAAGAAGAAGAAGACACAAAAGGACATAACGTGCTGGAGTAACTGAGTGGCTCAGGCTGCATCTCTGAAGAACATGGATAGGTGCAGTTTCAGATCAAGACCCTTCTTCAGACACAATTCTTCCCCAATGGCTTGAAACACATGGTTGGATTCCACTTCTATAACTTTCATTACAAAATGTAGCCTGTGAAGACGTGGGCCGCACTTCACTGTTTAAATAGTTTTGAATGTTTTTGTGAATTCTATTATTTTTCTTAATTTTCTATTTGAGAGTTTAAAAAAATTGTTAAACTTATTTTTTTTTAAACAAAGTGCTGGAGTAACTCAGATGATCAGGTAAGGTTTGGAGGATATGAACAGGCAATGTTTTAAGTCGAGACCTTTCTTCAGACTGATTGTAGTGCGGGGAGAAAACTGGAGGAGAGGTGGGGGCAGGACAAAGCATGACAAGTGATGGGTGGATACAGGAGAGGGGGTTTTGATTGGCAGATGTTTGGACAAAGTCCAGAGATGAAAGGTTAGACGTGGCACGAAATGTGAAGCTAGAGGAAGGGTATGGGGGGAGGGGAAAGAAAGAAATATCTGTGCCTCACTTGGAAGAGAAGGGGGGGAAAGGAAGAGAGAAAGGGGGGAGGTTGTTGACAAAGGCCAGTGATGAACCAGCACTATGTAAGCATTCATTTGTTCCATATCTCTCTACATCACCGTCTATATCTCTTGTTTCCCTTTCCCCTGACTCTCAGTCTGAAGAAGGGTTTTGAACAGAAACGTCACCTATTCCTTTTCTCCAGAGATGCTGTCTGACCCGTTGAGTTACTCCAGCTTTTTGTGTCTAAATTCAGTTTAAACCAGCATCTGCAGTTCCTTGTGTCTATATTTTACGTTTTTGGTATGTGTCTGAATCTCAGACCCTTTCCAAAAATAAGAGGTATTGTTGCAGCTTTGACAGCCAGCAAAAATGTGGAGTGGCTTAGCCAGCTGTCAAAGTTTTTTGCAGTGGATTTAAGGGTGCAGCTTTTTCTGACCCACCCTCCTTCCACACTACAACATTTATATTTACAGATGACTCTGCCACCAGGCAAGGTCTTGGTGCTGAGACTGGAACCAGTTATATCCTAAAAGCCTTCAACTGTGGATACGAAATAAAAGGAAAGACGCCCAGTAATCAGCAGTAAGCAAGAGTTGTTCCCCACTGAACACACAATTAGGCCCATTGCTTTGCGCTGTAGTTTTACACTGCCCTGTGAATTCCTCCTTCAGCCTCTCATGTTAGTTTCCCCAACACATGCTGTGGAATGTTGCAAACTCATGGGAAAACATGCTTTTACATCAGGCCTGTTCATATCTTCAGTTGCATTTTGTCTTTGAGGAGCTGCATCAACTTTATTGAAGCAATTTGCCGGCTTCATTTAGATCAGTCATTTAGGGCCAAAGTGATTAAATTTCATGCAAAAATGTTAATTTCTTGCAGCAGGGAGCGTCTTTCATTGGGGTGGATTATGTGCTGGGCTACATCTGCCAGGTCTCGTGTTATTATGAGGCAGTCAGATAACGTTGCACTGGCTGCCAGATGAATGCAAGCAATTTTGATACTTGCCCACATGATTAAAACTGCAGCAAGGATACTTCAACGGGGAGCAGGGAACAGGTTTTGGAAGAGGCACAGATTTAATTTGCCAACTCTACATGTGTTTTAAATTACTCGCAGCGTGTTTATATGTATAAGGGTCGTGGAAACTAGTCTGTAATATAAACGCTCACTAGTAGTATTAGAGTTGTTCAGAAATGAGCACCTTTGGCCCACAGTGTCCATGCTGCCATTTTTCCCATCTGCACTAATCCCATTTGTCCATATTAGGTCCGTATCATTCACTGTCTTTAAGTGCCTGTCTAAATGTCCCTTTTAGACAGAGTGATTGTATCTAACTCTACCACCTCCTCTGCCATTCTTAATATAAAATCTTCCCTGTTATATCCCTACTAAAACTCATTCTTCCCTTAAACCTATTTTATCACCTATCCATGTCCACTGAAGATGCATCCTGAACCATTGAGTTATCCACCACTTTGTGTTTTGCTCATGACACCAGCATCTGCAGTTCCTTGTGTCTACCTATTATTTGTAATATCTCTACCAGAGGAAAATGATTCTGATCAACTACCCCATCAATGCCTCATATTTTCATATCCTTGTATCAACTCAGCACACCCCCCCCCCCCCCCCCCCCCCCCCCCCCCGAGATCTAAGTTTAGTAAAATTGCAATGTAACATCTCAACTTTTATATTCGATGTCCTGTCCAATTAAGGCAAACACACCATGTGGCTTTTTCGCCACCCTGAAACCTGCGTTGGATCTTTCTGTATTAAGAACTTCTCAGTAAATTGGTAAAATGTTTGTAAGAATTGGTTCACTTCAAAAGATTTGACTGCTTTTTATAAAGTAGTGGACATAGAACAGAGAATTGTACTGCACAGGAATAGACCTACTGGCCCACAGTGGCAAGTTAAACTAATCTCTTCTACACAGGATCCATATGCCTCCTTACATATCTATGTGCCTATCCAACAGCATCTTGAATGCCTCTATCATATCTGCCTCCACCAGCATCCCTGGCAGCGAGATGCAGACACCCAACACCCTCTGTGTAAAAAACATGCTCTGCATCTCCCTTGAACTTTGCCCCTCTCACCTTAAGCAATGCTCTCTAGCCTTTAACATTTCCACTCCTGGAAATTCTGATTGTCTACCCCATCTGTGCCTCTCATAATTTTACATCCTACAACCAGGTCTCCCCTTAGTTTCCCACGCTCCAGAGAAAACAATCCAAGTTTGTCCAACCTCTCCTTGCAGCTAATAATAGCTGCAAATTCTCCGACTGCATATTCCATCTAACCTTAGAACTCATTTAACACAACCTCAAATAAATTAAGAGAATAGATATTTTAGTGCTGAAGTAACATGGCAGGTCAGGCAGCATTTTTTGAGAACATGGTCGAGACTCTTCTTCAGACTCTGACACTCTCAGTCTGAGGATGGGTCTCGACACAAAACATACCGATCCATGTTCTCCAGAGATGCTGCCTGACCCACTGAGTTACTCCAGCATTCTGTGTCCTTTTGTATCTGCAGTTCTTTGTTTCTGCAGCATAGATATTTTCCCTTCCTTACAATGCTGTCATCCATAAAGACGGATGTTCCAAAATTGCTGGTGGTTTACACATATAAATCTCATTGAAATTAGCTTCAGAAAATTCAGATGTTTTCCAGAGTTTATCTCTGCTCCACCAGAAATAACAATGCCTGGCTTGAGAAGGAGGAAAGATGAACGGAGCATGTGCATATTTAAATGTAATGCTACGTGCCTGGCACATATGCAACAATGCCTATGCTGAAATAGAATTGTTATCAATGGTGGGCAGGCTGTGTTGGCATGCTGCCCCTACATGGAGTCTGGTTTCAGCAAAGTGATACTGCTTCAAATTGATCCGTGTGTGAAAGAAGTGCACTCTCTGACTGCAACATTTGACTGGCAGCCTGCTATGACCCTGATCACCCCTTAGTCCCACTGGGCTATCAATGGCAAGTGGCATAATAGCAAAACATTTATATCCACTGGTGGCAGATTAATATTCACTACCTTTCGCCTACTCTTCTAAGCTTGCTATTCACAATATAGTCTTGAGATTAGGGAAGCAGGGTAGGAGATAGAGAGGGATTGGTAAATATTGTTACCGAGCACTGACTCCTAGAGAGTTTAGTAACATGGTTTTGAGACAACCATGCTAGTTATGAGTTCAGGAAATGGGCGGTGTGTATATATCAGTCAGCGTCAATGGTGGAGAAAGTTGAAAGCTTTAAGTTTCTAGACTTAAATATTATCAACAATCTGTTCCAGTCAAACCAACAAAATTTGGCATGTCCCAATGACTCTCACCAATTTCTACAGATGGACTGTAGAAGGCATCCTATCTGTAGCGTCTCAACTTATTTTGGCAACTGGTCTGCTCAAAAACATAATAAATCAATCACAGCCTAGTCCAGTACACAAAACATCCTCTTCCCCCCACCCCCCATTGACTCCATCTACACTTCACGGTGCCTCGGGGAAGCAACCAATAAAGGACTACTCACGCCCCAGTCATTTCCTCCTCTCCCATTGGACAGAAGATTGAAAGCACTTACCTCTTGATTCAGTAACTACAGATGCTGGTTTATACCGAAGATAGACACAAAATGCTGGAATAACTCAGTGGGACAGGCAGCATCTCTGGAGAGAAGGAATGGGAGACTTTTCAGGTCGAGACCTTTCTTCAGACTCTTGTCCGACCGACTCTTGTCAGTAATAGTTTGTTTCCCACTGTTATCAGACCACTAAACTAAGTTATGGGTGTGGTCCTAACCTCCCAACCCACCCTCTTGCAGCGTTCCCATTTTTATTTTTCACTGCATCTCATTACACCTGCCAATAACAAACCAATACAAATGCCAATCTCTTTGAATCTTTGAGTGGATCTTGCAATAGCAGAATCTGTTTAATCTGACCAAACACAAAATATTGCAGATGATTGAAAGCTGAAAAAAACGAAACCTGCTGGGAGTATCAGCAGGCCATGCGGCATCAATAGAGAGAAACAGCTCATTCTGATGAAAGGTCACTGCCCTAAAATGTAAACTATTTTTCTTTCCAGTCACTTCCTGACCTGCTCAGCAATTCAAACATTGACTTAATCTTGCATGACCAATTCTGTGACAATTTTTTCAGATAATATATCTAATTTTCCCTTTCTGTAGATTTTAAGCAGTTAGTTTGATAGCAGTTGTCAAAAATAAATAGTTATTTTTTATCTGTAGCAGATTCCTGATTAGCAAGGGTGTTAAAGTGTGGGGTGGTGGAGGGGAATAGGGGGAAACCATTTTCAGGCACCTACCTCGACGGGGAGGCGACTTTCTTCCTTGTCGCTTCTTCGCCCCCCCTCCTCGCAGCCTTGCAGCTGGTTTAGTGCGGCCTTTCCCGGAGTCGGGGACCAGAGCTTCAGTGGCGGAGAAGCGGGGACTTTAACATCGCGGGCCTCCTTGCTGGGTGTCGCTGGAGAAGCGCTCCGACCGCTGGCCTGCAGCCTACAACATCCTGGAGCCTCGGCCTGTGGAGTTTCTGGCGGCAGGCGTGGTGCGGATCTTCCATCATGGAGCGGGTGATCCCTCGCCAGTGGGTCACTGGAGAAGAGCTCCGACTGCCGGCCTGCGGCCTACAACATCTGGAAGCCAACGTCTCCGGTAAGAAGGTGGCCGATTTGGGAGCTCCGGGCCGTGGGATGTGCTCGACTTATCCCAACGCCGGCGTTCTGTCCATCCTGACCAGAGGGCCTGAACATCGGGCCGTCACTAGCGGTGACTACTGAGGGTCAAGGCCCCGACCATGGGCGAACAAGGGAGGAGGAGGAGGACGGTCTGAACTGTATTGCCTTCCATCACAGTGAAGAATGCTGTGGTGGGTGTCTGTGTTGAATTATGTTGTATATTATGTCCTTTTTTAATTGTAATGCTGCATGGTAAATTCATTTGCTGCACCTTATGGTGCATGTGACAAATAAATTTGAATTTTAACTTGAATCATCTCACCGATCCCTAAATTAGCCTTCAGTTTAAGTTGTACATTGGTGAAAGAACATAGTAGCATGAAAAGAAGATTTGAAGAAAATGTTCTTATTGGCTATATTTAAAAGGAAATTAGATGTGGCCCTTGTGGCTAAAGGGATCAGGGGGTATAGATAGAAGGCAGGTACAGGATACTGAGTTGGATGATCAGCCATGATCATATTGAATGGCGGTGCAGTCTCAGAGGGCCGAATGGCCTACTCCTGCACCTATTTTCTATGTTTCTATGTTTCTATGTTTCTTTGTGAATTAAGCAAATTGATGTTCATGGAGTTCTTATGTATACATTTTAGCTTTTGGAAATTGTATTACTTTGTGGGGGTGGGGTTGGGAGAGGGAGGTGATGGTGGGGGATAGCCAAAGTCTTTGATAAGGGCTTTATAGAAGAACAGTAAAATATGAAATATACTATTTGTTGAGTCATTCTTTCTTTACTGGAATCAATTGTCTACCCGTGCCATTACTGGTCCTCTTTGTTAGTGAATGTTTTATTGGATGCATCTGTCTAACTGTTGTGGATAAACCACTGAGTCATGGGACTGTATGGGGGAATTGTTTTATTCTCTAAGCATTATGAAAGCTTCTTGGGTATCTGCCAAAGACAGGGTGAAGTGATTGACATCATACACTAACTGCACTTTAGCAGAATGAATGCTTTTCCTATTCATAAGATTAAGGGGGATTTTCAATTGAGACTTTAAATGCCATGTCCATTCTGTCAACTAGTCTTTACATCTGTAAGGGGCCTGAAGCAATAACTCACTCTTTGTTTGGTGAGATTGATTTGCTCAGTTCTCCTTGTTAGGGCTACTTGTCCTATTAGGTTTGTCTGCAGCCTTTGACTTGGTCGATTGTGCCACCCTCCTCCAGCACCTTTCCACACCTCTCCACACCTCTCCCACCATCCAGACTCAGCTCAGCTCTACTCCCATTCAACTACCGGCAACTCAATGCATTACATTTATTAATGTTGCCGACATGCCTCTTTCCTCAAGTATGTTCCAGATTTTCAATAGTGCCCTCATATATAAAAATAGTAAATCTGCCCACAGAAGGCAGGGCACAGCAATGGAGTTGGTGTCTTACAGCACCAGAGACCTGGTTTCCATCGTGTCTACGGGTGCTGTAGTTTGTACGTTCTCCCTGTGACTGCATGGGTGTTCCCCGGGTGCTCCGGTTTCCTCCCATACTACAAAGACTAATGGTTTGTAAGTTTAATTGGCTTCTGTAAATTGTAAGTTGTCCCTAGTGTGTAGGATAATGCTAGTGTATGAGGTGATCGCTGGTCGACATGCTTGGTATGCAGTGGCGGACTGGCCAGGGTGTCAGCTTGCCCGATGGCAAGTGGGCCCCTGATGAAGTGGGCCCCCTATACCGTGGGCCCCTGATGAAGTGGGGCCCCTTTGTCTCCTGGCAACCAATATTTTTAGACCCAGTCCGCCACTGTTGATGGGCCGAAACGCCTGTTTCCATGTTGTATCACTAAAGTCTAAAGTCCTTCTTTGAAACTTGGCCTTGTTTAGCTCCCCCTTCCCCCATCCTCTCCTTTAAGCGCTGTTGTGCTATTGTGCCAGGGTTAGTTCAGTTTAGATTATTGTCAGGTGAAAAGCTTTTTGTTGCTTGTTAACCATGATTACAATCAGACCATTTACAGTGTATAGATACATGATAAGGGAATAACGTTTAGTGCAAGGTAAAGCCAGCAAAGTCCGGTCAAGGATAGTCCGAGGGACATCAAAGAGGTAGATAGTAGTTCAGCACTGCTCTCTGGTTGTGATAGGATGATGCAGTTGCCTGATAACAGCTGTTTCCCCACTGTTTTAATGCACTGTTTATCTGGTCATTTAATATTCTGCTGTTTGTGTAGCCAGGATACCATCCTTCAATACTGTAACAAAAGAGGCATATTTTGAGTGTCTGAGTTCTGGCGTCAGAAGCTTCTTTGACCATCAGTAGGAATTAACTTGTCGCAGCAAAGGTGTTTTACTGCCAGCTAATATGTAGTTCTGTAAAGTCAATTGTCTACACTTTTTATAAATGTTAAAACTAGGTATTCACTGAAACTGTACTTAATCATTCATTGTTGTTTTTGTGTATCAAGAATGTAAATATGTGATGTACTTTGTGTTTGGGGAATCCTACCGAGAGGGTTTCCAAGAGAATATCTGTTTCTCTTGATCAATGAAGAATTTTATATCGGGCTTCAGCCTCCGAGTGGCTTAGTTCAAAAGTCACGACAAATGACATTCTTCCTGTAGTAGTGTGACTGGAACTGTACACAGTACTCCAAACGTGGTCTTACCGAAGTATTGACTGAATGTAATGTGACATCCCAATTCCTGTACTCAGCTGCCTGAACAATGAATGCAAGTGTGCCAAATGCCTTCTTCACTGCCTTTTCAATGAATTATGTACCTGTGCTCCTGCACCTCTGGGTCTCCCTTTCAACCCAGCACAGCCTTTGACGGTCTGAGGAAAAGATCAAGTGCTCAAATTCAGCATCAGTTCCATGGTGCACGGAACAGCAGTGATTCACCATCTCCTTTATTCAGCAGAATCACAAACAACCTATCGTGCAAAGCCCTGGAAAAATACTTCCAATCCTGATTCTCAAAGATGATCTAAATCATGGCAGGATAGGTTTAGGCTTATTATTATCACATGAACCGCAGTACAGAGAAAAGTTTTGTTTTGCATGCTATCCAATCGTTAAATAATACTATATATAACTACAATCAAGCAAACTCAAGGTCAATAGGTAGAGAGAAGAGAAAGATACAAAGTGCAGCATACAGTTCTCAGCATTATAGCACAACAGTATCAGAGGCAGGGCCCAACATCCATAATGAGGTACAGGAGAACTGAACTGTACCCGAGCTTATGGATAAGGGAACAAATGTTGATGCCCTCTCCCTGACCAACAGCCCCAGCATCCACACTCAATAGGCTCTGGTTAGTGGGCTACCTCGTCTGCACGTGTGGCACCAGATTCATGAAGCGAGCATCCCACCCAAAGCTCCACCAGGGTAAAAGATTTTCGGGAGGACAAAGAAATGGTTTCAAGTGTGTTCTCAGAATTTCCTTGAATAAATATATCATCATCAGCCATTCTTGGGAATACCTGACCTCTGAGCAATCTAAGTAGGGAAGGACCATTCAGGAAGGAACTGGTCATTATGGCTCTCTGTGACTGATGCACATGGAGGCCACCAGCAATGAGTGGAAAGAACATACAACACTCCAATCAAGCCACCCATCAGGCCCCACATGGCCAGCCAGTCAGTGGATCCCATATGAGACTTCTTACTCACCTCAGAATGCACATAACTGGTGGAAGAAAGTTACCTTCAAGTCCAAGGTTTAGTTTAGAGATTACAGTATGGAAACCAACACACCGAGTCCAGTAACTAGCTCCAATTCCCACTCACCCAATACCTGTTTTCTTGCTTTGGTACTTGATAAAGTAATAAAAACTCTCAGCCTTAATTTAAAATTCTTCCCAGCAACTTGCCATACCCTCTCTCTGTAATTTCCCTCCAGCCTTACACCCTATGAGATTATGTGCTGTTTTATTTTTGAACTCCTCATCATCCTTGAGTTTAATGCCAAATGTGCACTCAGATCCCAGAGTTCCTAACTTCTCCAACTTCTACCACTCTGTCTACAGATCAGGTGCTGTGTAAAGCCAACCTGATTGATGAAGCTCTTGGTCATCTCCCCTCAAATCTCCTTCTTGACCTTTGTTTGATAAGGAAAGACACAAAATGTTGGAGTAACGCGGTGGGTCAGGCATCATCTCTAGAGAACATGGACAGGTGACGTTTCGGGTTGGGACCCTTCTTCAGACTCTAGGTCAGAACATGGTCATAGAACCAGAGAAAAGCAGGTATCACAGAGGGGGGACAATAAGAGAGGGTCTCTCAGAACTCCCGTTGGAATGAGGAGGAGAACTTCTTCAAAGTACGAATACCTTGAGGAGATTTCACAGAGGAGCAGTCAAACTGTAAAAAGGAGGAACTGCAAATGCTTGTTTACCAAAGAAAGACACAGACTGCTGGAGTAATTTAACAGGGCAGACAGCATCCCTGGAGAACATGGATAGGTGACATTTCAGGTCTGAAGAATGTCCCAACTCAAAACATCACCTATCCATGTTCTCCAGGGATGTTGTCTGCCACTGAATTACTCCAGCACTTTGTGTCTTTCCTTGGTAAGATAGCATTTGCAATTCCTCGTTTCTACATTTGTTTGATGAGATTCCCTTAAGGCCTACTCGAATATTTGACTTTATTAAAGTCCCTATATAAATACAACTTGTGTTCCTAACATCCAGAAAATAAAGACACCAGATTACATCAGCATGTTATATGCAAATGACAAAATTAGGAGCATAATATTCTTACCAGTGTAGGGACAAATCTTACTTTCCATGTCTCATTTTCAGAAACACAGTAAATAATTCATCATCCTTTTTCTTCCTCAGAAACTACCACCCCCACATTCAGAATTTCAGAGCACATAGTACTGAATTAGTTCATTATGGGATTAAGTGAATGTTTCGTCAGATCATTTTTCAACTATTGGCAGTTAATCAACTCCCCAATTAGAGTTTTCGGTCTGTTGGAAAATGAATGAGGCTTGTCCCTCCAGTTTTGGATCTTTGTAGCACTACTAACATTTGATAAAAGTTCAATGTCAGCAATCTGAAGGCAATGTGACAAACTTGCATTCTTAGCACTCAATTATCAGAACTGGCTCGTCCACTGCTCAGCAATTTGCTGCTGACACCAGCTTCATTAACTTCAGAAATTGGGAAAACGCCAATAAGCCGTAAAATATTTCATTCCGTACTTTCAAAAACTCTCTTGCATGTCTGATCATGGAGTCTCAATTGGATCCAGTGAGTTCTGTGAATAAGTTTGCGACAAATTTTTTCTTCTTATATAACAATTACATATTTACAAATTGCCTTTCTTTGCTGTATTAAAATCTTACACTTTTTCAGGACCTGATCAATAAAAAGGTTCAAGGTTTACACCTCCCATACAATTCTAAGGAAGTACAGGACGCACACAGCCGGTTTCATTTGAATGAAACATTATACCAACACTGGATCTGTCCTCTGAGTGTGCCATGTAAAGTCCCATGACTTATTTCAAAGAAGGGCAGTGGAAATATCCCAGTGGCCTGGCCAATATTTCCCCCTCATTCAACATTACTGCAACACATGATCGGGTCATTGTTACATTGTTGTTTGTGAAAGCCTGCTGTGTGCAATTTGGCTGCTCTATTTCCTACAACACAACAGTAATTATCTTTAAATAGACCCTAATGCTCTTTGGGATATCCTGAAATGGATGTCAAATGCACATTATAAATACATGCCATTCTTTTCTTTCCTTTGATAGTTAAATCTTACACCTCGAGACAGTTTAATATCAATTAACTTTTAGAAAATTGCTATTTTTGAAAACTATATATATATATATATATATGTGTGTACTGAACTTCTTTTCATTTATTAGATTGTTTACAGAATATTAAGTTTATATTTTCTGTTGTGCTGCTGCAAGTAAGAATTTCATTGTTCTGTTTGGGACATATGATGATAAAACACTCTTGATTCTTGAATTGTCAATAAAGCAAATATGACATTCATTAATATATTGGCATTACAGAACTGAAATTTGTAATGTACTTTACGTGATAAACATTAGGGCAGGATTAACTGTAGCCGGCAAATAAATGTCATCTATCACACATTGGCTTTAACTTGCCGAGTTATTTGCCATGGTCTTTTGTACTAGATTTTGCTGAACGATAGAGAACAAAATTGCATGACATCCACTACAGTAAAAAAAAACAAGACTTGCGTAGCCTGGGTGAGACTGTCTTCCTTCGAGCAGTCAAATTAAAGTATTAATTGCTAGTATAGTGTCACAACTGAGACTTCTTAGGTAGAATAGTGAATTAAATATTAAATCGGGGACATGAAGTGAATTAAAAAATATGAAACTGGACACGAATAAAACAGAGGTATAAATAGACTGAACAAAGAAGTCAAATAAATGCATAATTACTTTTTTTGATCTCCAACTGTAATTAAAATTTGACGGAATGCGACTACGCCCTTCTAATACAGGTAGTTAATTTTCAATGCCAGATAGTAAGCAGGATTTATCATGTCTGCTTTAAGTTGGTGGACTGGTTCATATTCAAGGACTCTGTGACTAATCTAAATGACTGTGCCATTGCCCTCAAACTTCATCAGAGGAATGCATGTCAAAGAAGACAATACAAGTATTGTCCATTTTCGAATAGGGAGATGAATATTTCCAGGTGCAGTCCAAGTCTGCAGCGTTCAAGTCAAACAATGCTGAGCAGCAGAAAAAATCTACTTGTGTCCTTCGCAAAGGTATCAAGGATGCCAAGAGCGAAATCCGGACTCCAGAGTCCTGAGTTGACCACACGGACACCCAGCAAATGTGGCAAGGCTTACACTCTATAATGGGCCACTAAGAGCAGCATCGTTGGCAACAAGGTGTATCTTCTGACAAGCTCAATGCATCCCCCATGCTCGCTTTGAGCAGAGTCAGTGGAATTACATCATCCACCCTAACAACCTCCCCATAGTCATTGTCATAGATATAAAACCAGCCTTCCTAAGAGGGAACCCACTGGAAGCAATTGTCCTCGATGGAGCCCATGGCTGCATCCTCAGGACCCACGCGAACCAGCTGGCAGGAATATTCAGCCATTATTAACCCTTCTCAATCCTTTTAGAAGTCACTAGCTTCAAGAGGCTGGTCATGGTTCATATTAACTCCCAGCCTCCCAGGCAGCTTTGACCTACTTACATTTCCAGCTACTGAAATTTACCTACTGTCACAACAGGTCGATGGAAGATACCATGTTCCTGGAAAAACCCTGCACTTTCAACAAGGACTTGAAAATGGTGCCAAACTGATGACTCTATATACTGTCTCAGTGTACTATACAGCAATACACGTGTACTGCATCTGAGATTAATACAAAAAACTGGAGTAACTCAGCGGGACAGGCAGCATCTCTGGAGAGATGAAATGGGTGACGTTTTGGGTCGAGACCCTTCTTCAATAGGGGAAAGTGAAATGAGAGATATAGACGATGATGTAGAGAGATATAGAAGAATTAATGAAAGATATGCAAAAACGTAACAATGATAAAGGAAACAGGCCATTGTTATGTTTGTAGGGTGAAAACGAGAAGCGGGTGCAACTTGGGTGGTGGAGGGATGGAGAGGAAATGCCGGGGTTACTTGGTTAGAGAAATCAATACTCATGCCACTGGGCTGGCAGCTGCCCAAGCTAAATATGGGATGCTGTTCCTCCAATTTGCATTTAGCTTAGTCTGACAATGGAGGAGACATAGGACAGAAAGGTCCATGTGGGAATGGGAAGGAGAATTAAAGTGTTTAGCTACCGGGAGTTCAGATAAGTCCAGGCGGACTGAGCGATGGTGTTCAGCGAAACAATCACCCAGTCTACATTTGGTCTCACTGATGTATATTGTCTCAGATGCTTACCTAAGATGAATCTCAATGCTTATGTACAGTAATATTTGTACTGAACTATATGCAAAAATGAATTCCATTGTACTTCAGTACGTGTAACAAACAAAGTGCATTGAATTGGACCATTGAACCATCTCTGGAACACGTAGATAAGAAGGATTTAGATAACAACCTGGACCCCTATTTATTGACAAAAGGACAGAACATTCTGGAGTAACTCAGCGGGTCAGTCAGAATTTCTGCAGAACGTGGATAGGTGATGCGTTGGGTTGGGACCCTGCTTCAGACTCATTGTGGTGGGGGGGAGGGGGGGGGGGGTGAAGAAAGCTGGAAGAGAGGAGGAGCAAGACATAGCCTGGCAAGTGATAGGTGGATATGGGTGAGGAGGGATTGGGATTGGCAGATGGTTGGACAAAGGCCAAAGATGAAAAGATTAAAGATAAGGATAGTCGAGTTGCAAATTGTGAATCCAGAAGAAGGATTGCAGGTGAAAGGGGAGGGGGTAGAGAGAAACGAGTGCAAGTCCAGGTGGGACAGGGTAAAGATGAAGATAACAAGGAGGGAAAAGAGGCATAAGAGGGGTTTGCAAAATTGGAGAATTCAATGTTCACACCGTCAGCTTGTAGGCTACCCAAACGGAATATGAGGTGCTGTTCTTCTCGTTTGCATGTGGCCTCACTCTGGCAATGAAGGAAGTTCAGGACAGAAAGGTCAGTATGACATTGGGAAGTGAAGTTAAAATGGTTAGCAACCGGGAGATCCAGTCGGCCTCGGCTCGGCAAAATGGTCACTGAGTCTACGCTTAGTGTCGCTGATGTAAAGGAGGCCACATCAGGAAGACTGGATGCAGTAGATAAAGTTAGAGGAGGTGCATGTGAACCTCTGTATCAACTTGATA
The DNA here is from genome assembly GCF_028641065.1 of Leucoraja erinaceus. Lineage (NCBI taxonomy): Eukaryota > Metazoa > Chordata > Chondrichthyes > Rajiformes > Rajidae > Leucoraja > Leucoraja erinaceus. Next base: position 50,509,644 of record NC_073384.1, on the reverse strand, counting down.
GGCTGCTGGGGTCCCTGGATGGACGCGATGGAGAAAACTGAAGGGTCCCGACCTGAAACGTTGCCTGTCCATGGCTTCCAGGAGTTACTGAGTTACTCCAGCACTCTGTGTCTTTTCTTGTGCACCAGTATCTGCAGTTCCTTGTGTCGATCAATAAACGGGTATTTAACTTGATGTGGTAAGTTTGTATCAATCATCCAAGTACAGGCGTTTTACACCACTCAACACAATGGAGCCAAGCTATAGGTTAACATTTTTGTGCAGTTTTGGCATCAATTAGAGAAACATAGTAATGTAAGAAGTATGAAGTACACTGTTCAACCCCTTACGCATGCTCTGCATCTTAATATCATGACTGATCTTTTACCTCAGTACCACCTTCCTGCATTAAGCAAGTATTCCTTGTCAATCAATTGCCTTCATGAATACAATCCAGTTAAAAGAGAAGACGAGGAGAAATAGTAATAGGTTCACAAGTTATCAGGTAACTGAAATATCCTGATCTCCCATCTACCTCACTGGAGACCTTCGAACTATCATTAATTGGACTTTATTAGACTTTATCTAGTACTAAACATTATACCCTTTATACTGCATCTGTACACTGTAGGCAGCTTGATTGTAATCATGGATAGTCTTTCCGCTGACTGAATAGCAGGCAACAAAATGCTTTTTACTGTACCTTGGTACATGTGACAATAATAACCTGAACTAATTTTAAAAAGTGGAAAAGAGCTTTAAAAGAGTGGGACAATTGTATTGGGTGATCGTAGATTCTCCTCTGAGACCAGCATGCAAATAGACAGCATGTTCTGGCACCATCCTGTTTGGGGTATGTGCCTATTAGGCAGGATTGCACTTACCTCAGCAAACACCTCATAGAATCCACCATTGCTAGACCCACGACTGCACTAAAGATTTTGCTGGGTGCAGCTACCCAAGGTTTTCCTTCACTCATTCTGTGAAGTCCGCTTGGGTCAAGAGTGACAGCTCAGCTGCAAAATGGTGCAAGGTGTAGGTCTACCGACAGTCTGCCCGAGGACCCTCTGACATTCATGCCATCAACAGGCATATTAGGGTGCAACAGTGATGCAGTGGTAGAGTTGCTGCCTTGCAGCACCAGAGACCTGGATTTGATCCTGACTACAGGTGCTGTCTGTATAGAGTTAGTACATTTTCCCTGTGAACACGTGGGGTTTCTCTGGGTACTCCTGTTTCCTCCCACAGTCCAAAAATGTACAGGTTTGTAGTTTAATTGGCTTTGGTACAATTGTAAACTGTGTGTAGGATAGTGCTATTGTATGGGGTGATTGCTGGTCGGCGCGGACTTGGCGGGTCGAAGGGCCTGTTTCTGCACTGTATCTCATGTCTAATGTCTAAACAGGCCTTTTCCACTGTTTCCATGTATTTCTGATGATCAACATCATTCTTAAAACATTAGGAAAATTGCAATGAATATAAAAACGTTATTTACTGACATGAAGCTGCAGCTAATTAATTGAGACCATAAATATAATTTTACACAAAGAAAATTAAATGCAAACTTTATCTTTTTAAATGGATGCCAATGACCCTTTGAATGAATGGGGCCATGCTAATTGTATCAGTCGCCGTCGGCATTAAACTGGCACAATGCTCAGGTGCAAGTCTTGAAGTTGGGCAAGACGTCAGACATGTACAGTATGTACCAGACCACCAGTGTATTCCTAACTTTTGCATTGCGGTGTGCAATACAACTAGTCAGTGTTTCTCTACAAACCCCTAAAGTGAAATCACAGTTAATTTTCATTCATTTTTTCATAAATGGGTTTTATGACAGATTTGGGAGGGTAAGTGCTGTAATGTGGCTGTGGATGTCAGTAAAGTAGTACACTCAGATAAGATGTCAGTAAAGTAGTACACTCAGCAAACAGGAAAGAGCAGGCGTTTAAAAGAGGGTGTTTGTTGGATGAAGAATAATTATAGTGCTTGTGAGTAGTAAATGATAATGATTCATAATTGGATTCTCTGACAGCTGTTAGCTCTGAGCACTAATTCAGTTTGTCAATTTAATTAATCATAATTAGTAGTACACTTTCACATGCTGTATTTATAGTGAAAACATGATAACACTGGACATCCAAATGGACCACCATAATCATTATCTGTTTTCTAATTTGTCTGTGAAAATAGAAGAAATTAATCCAAATGTCCATCTTTTGGAATTATATCAGAATAAACGATAGCAAACATTTAACTCATGGGTGCCTAGTATGTCGAACAAATCAGTATTATGACATTCCCAATAAAACTGCCCCCTAGCATGTTAAATCATCCTCAAATCTGTATGTTCTTTTGAAGCAGAAACATTATAGTCTGCTCAGGATTAGATTACTCCTAAGTAATCTGATCATTTTGAGGAAATATCACTGAACAGCACTGCATTTCCTGCGATTGTTCCTCCAAATTGATTAATCCAAATAATGCTAAAAGATGCATTAAGCTTTTTACCTACTCCATTATCCTTCGACAAATAATTCCCTTTTTGATTTTGCTACATGTTTCAAAAGAGAAATCCAATATTATCAAGTTCAGTGCAAGGTGGTTGCTGCGGATTCTTGGTATGTAAGTGCTACATGTCTGCTCTTGTGCTGCATAGTGCAATGAACAGAAGAACAGACAAGCAAATATCGTGAGAGTGTGTCTTTCTTCAGATCAACCGCAAATCATTTCTGAGTCGTCTTCAGCCAATAATTTTATTGCACAATATCTGCAGTTTTCTTATACATTTTAGTGTTATGTTTCTGTCATGTTAACCCCCTGAAGTCCAAACCAGTCTATTCTCTCAGTCTCTCCAAGGGAAAACACTGCTAGTACCTGATTGCATGACCCAGCACTCGGCACATCATGATGATTATACAGGAGGGTATATAAATGTGTGAATGAGGCAATCTTGTCATTTGAAGCCCTATGCATGCAACGGCTGTGAATAAGTAGAGTCACTATCTCATTATTCTCCATTCCTGAACATCAAATGATAGTTCCATCGAAGGGAACATCAGAGACACCATGTGTTGGAAGGACCATCAGATGCTGGTTTACACTGAAGATAGATACAAAATGTTGAAGTAACACAGTCTGAAGAAGGCCCTTGACCCGAAACATCACCCACCCCATTCCTTCTCTCCAGAGACGCTGCCTATCCAGCTGAGTTACTCCAGCATTTTGTGTCTATCGTCAGAGATAACATGATCCTTTTTGCCCATTGTCTTTATATATTAATTTTCCAATAAGCGTCATTGGATAGTAAATAGAAATAGAAAATTTAGATATATGTTACATGCTATCTCTAATCCAGGAACAATTGGAGTTATTGTAAGTTTAGTTAATGTTGTCAAATGCATGATAGTGCATTGGTCTCTTGTTATGATTTTATGAGTGATTTTCTTTTGCCTTTCATAGATTAAAAAAAAGGGCAGCATGCATCGTTAATGGAAAACAAATATCATCCATTTAATTTAATTAATGACTTAAGTGGGGCTTCTCAAATTCTGCTGTCAGGAATTCTGGTGTCAGGGGTAATGGGGAGAAGACAGGAGAATGGTGTTGAGAGGGAAAGATAGATCAGCCGTGATTGATTAGACTTGATGGGTCGAATAGCCTAGTTCTGCTCCTATAACATATGTCCATATGAAATTAATTGGTCAAATGAATAAGTTGCGTTAATATTTACAAATACTAAAGCAATATAGTAATTTGTGAAAAATGGCATGAAAAATAAAAACAAATTCTTAATAACTGAAATGCCACAAATGGAAACAAAAATTCTACACTGGAATGTCAAAACAGAGTAAAAAATAGTTTTATTCACCTCAAAGTCAAGGTCAGTGGGTTCCCATAAAAAGGAATTCTGACCTGGAAAGGAGAATGACGATGAAAACTTTGTCAGACAATCCACTCATTTCCTGTCCCCTGTAGTGTGAGGCACTGGGGGATTAATCTTTGTTGGAAGAACAATGAACAATTCAAACCAAAGAATGCAGAGTATTAAAAAAAACTACTAATTAACTGCAAAAGAATGTCAAATTTTGTATTTAAAAAAATGTCACAACAGGAATGTGGGGTCAAAATTCCAGGTGTGGTGTTAAATTCCTTTGGACTAGTTGATAGCATGTCCTGAAAAGAAACAGGCCAATAAACATTTTAAGGGCTTTCACAATGAGACATGCAGTCAGACAGGAGAGCAGAAATCTGACGTAAGTGGGGATGGCCCTTGCTTGCACTGTATTTGTTTGTGGATTTCTAGAAAATATAACATGTAAAATTGTACACTATTAATTGGTTTCTATTATTCTCTGTGGCATATTAGTCCAAAGTCTGTTTTAGGGGGAAACTTTTACTTTTCTATGTGGGGGAGGGGGGCAGGGTAAGGGGGAAACCGTTTTCCAGTCTCTTCCTGGCGGGGACGTGACTATTTCTCCGAGTCGCGTCCTCGCCCCCCACCTCGCGGCCTACCAGCTGGATCGGAGCGGCCTTTCCTGCTGGGGACCGGGATCCGGACCAGGGCTGCTACAACGGCGGCGCAGCGCTGGAGTCAACGCGGAGCGGGCGATACCTACCTGGGTCGCCGTTTGGACCTCCGGAGCGCTGGGCCGTTGCTCCAACATCGAGGAGCTCTGGTGCGGAGAGCTTCCAACGCGGGCGGCGCTGAACAACACCGAGGAGTCCTGGGGCGCCTTGCAGAGGGCCTACAGCAGCAGTCTCCACCCGGCGCGGCCTGCGGACTTTGGAAGCCGCCGACTCCGGTAGGAGGGGGCCGACTCTGGTGTCCACGCCGCTGAGGACGTCCCGCAGCCCCGACGTCGGACTTGTATCATCCCGGCGAGCGGTCCTGGACATCAGGCCGCCTGTAGCTGCAACTGTGGAAGGCTTGGGGAGGCCCTGACCACGGGGAACAGTGGGAAGAGACTGACTTTGGTGCCTTCCCACACAGTGGGAAACTTTGGTTCTGCTGTGTGGGGATGTTTTGTGTGAATTCTATAGTGTGTTGAGTCCTGTTTATTTTTATTGTATGGCTGTATGGGAATTCATTTCACTGTGCCATCTGGCACACGTGACAATTAAATTCATCTTGTATCATCTTGTATCTTGTATCTTGTATATTAACCATTGAGGGATATATTTTAAATGCCAGCAGCAGGTTCATTAGCATGTTTGTTTAAAGATACAGTGTGGAAACAAGCCCTTTTGCCCACCGAGTCCATGCCAACACATCAATCACGCCAACCATAGATCATCCCTACAATAGTTCTGTGCTATCCCACTTTTGCATCCTACATATTAGAGGCAATTTACAGAAGCCAATTAACCTACAAACCTACACATCTTTGGAAGTAAAATTTTCAGGGACAAAAAAAATAAATGGCGATGTTGAAGATAGTCAGGAAGGATGTTCAAGAATCAGTTCGAAATGAGGGCAAAGAAATGGCTGGTGGAGTTTAATCCAGGCAAGTATGAGGTGTTGCATTTTGGTAGGTCAAATGTAAAAAGAAGATATAGAGTAAATGGCAGGAATCCTGGGAGCACTGATGTACAGAGGGAACTTTGGGTGAAAATCAGCAGCTCCCTGTAAGTGGCAACACCAGTAGATAGGGTGCTAAAGAAGGGGCACAACATATGCATAGATAGGTTAGATAGTGAAGGCTGCAAGGAATGAAAGAGTGAGAAGAGAGAAAGGGAAAGGGCTTGACCCATCATCCTGTCAATGGATGCAACTCCTCAGAATTGTTTCATGCCATTTTTTATTGCTCACTCGTGCAAGTGGGACTTAAACTTGGAATCTTCTAACTTAGAAGCAAGGCCACCATCCAGTGAGTTACAGTTGATACTAAATATGCCTTGTAAAGACATACGTGTGCAAAGCATCCCAATTAAGCATCAAATTTGTTTACAATGGGTTTTTTTGCCGAAGGGCAAATGGCTCATCAAGAACCAGGGACAATATAAACTCAGCAGCAAAGAATATTTCCATAATAGAACCTCCTGAATTTTTCAGCTCAATAATAGCTTTTTATATTTAACCTTTATGAGTCCAGTAGCTACATATGCAAGAGCATGGAGAGCTCATACATAATTTGTATCACTTTAAGAATAAATAGATTGCTTCTTATGCTAATGTGATTGATCATCTTAACTGGTGCTTTCTGTTGGAAAATATGGATCTATCATTTTGACAAGATGAGACTTTTTTTCCTACCTGTGTCTGCATTCAAAAAAGCACAAGGCGTGTTTAGAGGAGTAACGGCAAGAGATAAGTAAAGGGATATTCCTTAGGGTCGGAAATATAGCCACTGTTGTTTACATCCTGCATTAAGAACTCAATTTCAGAAATACATGTTTAAACTTACTAGCAAAATCAATCCAGTAAGGGCAAAAGAACTGAATGAACCAGTTCAGAAATGTGAATAGTAGAAACACTTTAGCTATATTTAACATTAGAGCAATTCTGGATTTGTAGTCAGCTGGTAATGGTGGTGAAAGCAATTTGAGGGATGGTAATTTTGCATTCATAACTTATTGCAGGAAGTATATCAGATTAAGAATGCAGTCTTCAAACATACAAGTAAAAATTATGAAATTATCAGGGAGAATGAATGGCAGAAATTATGATTTTAGTGCATATAGTATTTTTCCCAATATTGGGGAATCAAGAACTAAAAGACGGTTTAAGGTGAGAGAGAAAATAATTAAGATCCTGAGGGAAAACATTTTCATACAGAGGGTGGTGGGTATAAAGGAATAAATAGCCAGAGGAAGTAATTGAGGCAGGTACACCAACAATATTTAAAAGACATTTAGACAAGGACATGGATAGGAAATGTTTAAAGGGATATGGACCAAACATGAGCAAATGGGACTAGCTTAGATGGAGCATCTTGATTGGCATGGATGAATTCGGCCAAAGGACCTGTTTCTGTGCTGTTTGATTCAAAGACTAAGTATACTTTTTATTGGAACTGAGACATTAACTATGTTTTTGATTAAGGATGCTTAAGGATACAAAGGTAGTGCAGGAAGGAGATGGTGAGGGAAAATATCAGTTCTGATCATATTGTATCTGATCATATCTGTCCATATTGAATGTTAAAGCATAAACATGGCTGACGGCTGCTTCTGTTCACAGATACTGTCCTGATCTGCTGAGTATTTCCACGAATCTCTGGTTTATTTCAGATACCATCTCTTCCATGGGTCAATTTTGAACAGCTCCCTGGTGTCTCCCTCCAATCGCCCCCCTTTTCCAAAACACACCCATTTATCATCCATGAAGTAGCTTCAGAAATTCTGGATGTCATGATCTTTATTTACTTCCTTTGCAAATAGAAATTGAGAATAAGATCAGGTCAGAAACTCAGCACCTTCCGTAATTAAATGTTTGAAGTCTATTATGATTGTTTTCATACTAATTAAAACCAATCATCTTTTTTTCTTTTAACTTCTTTAAACTGTAGACAAATCAAATATATTTATACATTTTCCCCTCAGATTAGTTCACTTAACATGGTTTAAAAGAAATAACAGATATTAAAGTGCAGGAGATAAGGAAGGGAATTGAAATGTAGGCAACAAATGCTCTGAATGTAAAGTAATATTAAGAAGGAACACAGGTTACAAAGCAAAGGTTTCAGAGAACTTTAATTAGAAGTCTAAAATATTACTTCCAATTCATAACGATTTGGGGAATAGGTTTGTGTTCTAGCCAAAATCATTTTCAAAACCAGGGTATATTATCCAATCTGTAATATACAAATATCCATCTACAATCTCTTAGAAACGCACTGTCTTATAATCTCATCATTACCTCAAGTGATTAATCAGTGTGATTGTGGCAGAAAATTGTCAGAAAGGCCAACATAATTATGACTACTGCCAATGTTATGCCAATCACTCAAGAGAATGTTCAATTATCTTGTGAAATAAATACACCCTTTTACACAATGTCCTGGGAATTGCCTCAGCCGAGAAAAGAACAAAGGCCCGGAAATTGATTTTATATTGCTTTAATCATACAAAAAGAGGTGGGTGGCGGATGTAAATGTGTGCACTACTAGACATTTACCTCCCATTGTATTTATAATGGTAGAAAAAGAAAAGTCCAATGGGGAAAAAAAGGTCCAAGGCCAACATCTGAAAGAGGTGTTAAGAAATGAGGAGAAATTATCTAAGATAGTAAATAATTGCACTGTGCCATTATGCGTGTCAGAAGCTGATTCAGTTGCAGCTTTCGGCAGAGAATGGTGTGATACCTGAAAAGCAGGCATTGAGGGGCTAAAGGTAGGACTAATTGAGCAGGTTTGGCCAGGAAAGAGCAGAGTTACGATGTGCTGAACGGTATGTCTCAATGCTGCAAGATTCAAAGCCATGAACTGGTAGTTACAGGAGAAGTTGATTTCTAAGCTGCCGACAAAGCACTCTTTGAAGGAATCATTGGAGGTGGGCAGGTGGGACTAGTGTCAATGGGGCATCTTGGTCAGCATGGGCAAGTTGGGCCAAAGGGCCTATTTCCATGCTGCATGACTCTATAAGATATAAAGCAAGTAAGTTTACAAAATTTAATTGTTTCAATGTGGAATAAAAAACGAAAATGCTGAAAGCACACAGCTGTTTAGGTGGTATCTATAGAAAGAGAAATAGGGTCAATTTATCACATTGAAAACTCTTTGCTGTGAAACATTAATTCTATTTTTTTCCACATGTGCTGTCTGACTTGCTGAGTGTTTCCAGCATTTTTCTGTTTTTGCTTCAGATTTTTGGCATTGGCAGTTCTTTGCTTTTTGTGATCTGGTTGTGGAGTGGGGGATCAGTTGCTCTTTCCTGACCACCCACTTATGACGACCTATTCTAGCAAATTATCTTTCGCTATTTGGATAGCTCTGTGCACCTGACATGTCTTGACATATTTCTTTCAAGGGAATGATTTAGGAATGACATATTTAAATGGTTTGCGTTATTGTAAAGTAATTTTCCACAGGCCATGAGTGACAGGTGTTTATTGGAGCCAGGTGAACCAGTTTGTGGATGATTACAGTTCCCATCTACTTCAAATACAGAAAATGACTTGCTTTTTCATCATACACTTGTGATCCAAGTATCATCTTCTTTATTTGTTGAATAGCAGGAAATTACATAGAGCCATCAGGCTATTAAACACTACAATCTCGAACGAAGCTCTGAACTACATAGTCTTAGGTGGTACACAAAAAAGCTGGAGAAACTCAGCGGGTGCAGTAGTCTTAGGAGGCATTGTTTTTGGTTTGCACTATTACTGGGTTTTTTAATATACTGAATTTTTGATTGTTTATTATGGTGTTTACAGAGGACTATGTTTACATTTCTGTTGTGCTGCTGCTAGTAAGAATTTCATTGTTCATTTTGCAACATATTGTATGCCACAAAAACATTTCTTCTCTTGAGTTCCACAACTCAAGATAGGGGCACAGAGAGCAAGATATATTCACAACCCCATTGGTAATCCTAAAAAATATGCAGGATTTGTTAATCAACAAAATTATCTAGATTGAAGATAGACACAAAATGCTGGAGTAACTCAGCAGGTCAGGCAGCATTGCTGGAAAAAAGAATAGCTATTCTCTTTCTCCAGAGCTGCCAGACCCACTGAGTTACACCAGCATTTTGTGTCTATCTTCGGTATAAATCAGCATCTGCATTTCCTTCCTACACAAGAATGTCTAAGTGTTGGTCTTCACAGATGCACAGTCAGACATCTCTAATATTGTTCTCTGAAAATAAAGGCCATTCAGCCCCTCAGGTCCATGCCAGCTCCTACTGGAGGAATGCATTCTCTTACTCTTTTTATGCAGCTCTGCAGGTTAATTTTCTACTTGATTGCCTATCTGTTTACATTTAGATTGCCCTGTTTGATACTTTTTTCCTTAGAGGTGAATTTCATATCATAAACACATTCTGTGTGCAGGTATTTTTCCCTAACATGCCTCTCCCCTTTATCTTTTGTTCACATTCTGTAAAAAATGAGGCAAATAAATTTATGCTAGATTCTATTCTAGATTTCTTTAAGAAAGAGGTATGATGGACTAAATAATTTTTGACCATACAATAGTTCTAAGAGCATTCCGCCAATCCGAATGATAATCAAGGGATAACATTTAAATGTTTATCCTTTCCCAAATCTTCACTGTTAAACTTAATATTAAAGGAGGCATTTTTAGTTGTCTCCAGATGTTTAACTCATCAGTAGCTGTGTGGTTGATTTTTGAACAGCCAAATTCATTTCATAGAGTAACTATTCCAGTCCCACCTGATCTTAAGTACAGGAACTAAGTAATAAAGTTAGTGCTGCTGGAAGGTCAACTATCTGTCAATTTCCATTATCTTCTGGAGGGAGAAGTGGGAAGGAAATTTCCTTCATGATCGTGACTGAACCTGGGTTTCAATAAAACCAGCCTTTTATTCCCATTTTCTGAATAAACTAGAGAAATGGCATAATCTTATTCATCATCTCTGAAAATCAATTTATAGATCTACAAAGTTAATGATCGCCTCATGAATGTGGAGACATTTTGCGTTATATTTTCTGAAGTTATTCATCAACTTGACAAAGTGTGAACATTACATGGTGACAGATGAAAAATAGTTTATTGTGTGCCGAATCTCAACAGGAATGAATCAAAACACTCCATTGCTAATAATGCAACATGTTATTGGATGTTTTTTGTCAAACACAGTTTCAAGTGCAAGTGTGAAATCTGGCACTACGTGCAGATCTGGGTGTAGATTTCACCTATACTTGGCAGTACACAAATAAGATACTGAACTTGTTTATTTTACAGATTTCTTTCAAAATGTTACATTGAACAATCATAGGTATAAAAATGTTATGTCCTGTTTCATGTCACCAACCATCAGAGAGGTGATTGGTTATCAATGTTGTTTTCTGTTTCATTTCATTTCATGCGCAGTATTGATGCTGTGGCGTTGCTTCACAGCTTGGTTTGGGAGCAATTATGCCCAAGACCAGGACAATTACCGAGAGTTGATTGCAGATGCAGCCCAGTCAAACACACAGACCAGACTTTCCACCATTTACTCCATCTACGCTTCATGCTGCCATGGAAAAGCAGTCAACATAATCACAGACTTGAGATAGACACAAAGTGTAACTCAGCAGATCAGACAGCATCTTTGGATAAAAAAAGTCCTAACCGAAATGTCCCACATCCATTTTTCTCCAGAGATGCTGCCTAACCCGCTGGATTACTCCAGCACTTTGTGTCTATCTCTGGTATAAATCAGCGTCAGCAGTTCTTTGTTTCTCTATAATCATAGACTTGTCCCACCCCAGACATTCCTTCTTCTCCCCGTTCCCTTCAGGCAAGAGACATAGAAACTAGAAAGTACGCATTGCTAGACTTAGGGATAGCTCCTTTTCCTCTGTTATCAGGCTTATGAACGGCCCTTCCATATCCTGGGATGCTGTCTCATTTACCTCCATCCCATTGCGGACATTGGATCTTGTCTATGGAAGTAATGCTGAGAACAATATTTTGCACTCTGTATCTTCCCCCTTTGCTCTAGCTACTGCACTTGAGTTTGATTACAACATAATTGTATTCATATGTGATGTTATCGGATCTGTTTGGATAGCATGCAAAACAAACCTTTTCACTCTACTTCGATGGCGTGACAATAAAAACCATATACCTGATGAAAATAATGTGGTTATGGTTAAAACAGGTAATACTAGTTGTTCAGTAGTTGGTTTATTATTATCATGATTTACTTATTGTGACAGAGAAGAAAACCATTAGGCGCACAGAGCCCATGCCAGCAAAGCCCAGTCCCACCAGTTGCTTTCTCCCTTTTCATATTTCCCTGTGGCCCTGTAAATATGTCCTCGCTCAACTGCTCTTATTTTTATTCATTTGCCTCTTATTTAGGGATATTTACAGTAGTAATTAACATACCATCTTTGGGATGTACAGGCTGTTTCATTGATTCGCTGCAGGCAGCACCTGAAGCCAGAAATGAATCCGATCCTTGAAGCTGTTCCACTGTGCCCTCCACTGAAAGCACCAAAACATGTTAATTTGAAAATTCTAAATGACATAAACATCAGAATTTTCATCTTACTGGTTTTCATTTCTTATTCTCTCTTTCCTAGTGGCGCAGCGATAGAGTTACTGGCTTGCAGCGCAGGTGTCCCAGGATTCGATCCTTACTACGGATGCTATCCCTGTGGAGTTTCAACATTCTTTCTGTGACAGCGTGGGTTTCCTCCGAGTACTCCGGTTTCCTCCCACATTCCAAAGATGTGAGGGTTTGTAGGTTAATTGGTTTCTGTAAGTTTCCGGAGCGTGTAGGATGGAAAACTGGTGTAAAATCAAACTGGCGTACATGTGAACTTTGGTCGACTTGGACTCAGTGGGCCAAAGGGCCTGTTTCCATGCTGTATCTCTAAACTAAACTAAACTAAACTAAACTAAACATGCTCATCTATCCTGTGTTGTTGGCCTCCCAACTATGATCTGTTCATTCATTGGCTCTGAGGGCTGCTTCCTCAGCCAATTGCAAGCTGAGATTTTGAAATTTGGCAACTTGCAGGCTAATTGTTGTCGTGAATGATAGTAAACTAGGAAGAGGGTTGTCAAACCTATTTGATTTTCCTTCGGCAGCCCCTGGATCCTGATAGACCCAGGAAAACTGGAAAACAGGAAAGCTTATTGCATTCTAACCAGATTTTCAGGCAATACTATGCAAAGTAGGGCAACTGAGCCCCAGAGGCACAGCTTGAGAATTAGACTGAATAAGCAGAACAGGAAAATCTGAAATTCATTTTGAAGGTGTATAAAGTTGCCCACACGGGAATAAAAAATGAGCAAAATGTTGACCGCCAATTGTACTGAATTAGATGACATTGAAGATGAAAGGATTTTTAGAGATTTTAGTATTTGCAGTCAAATTTCTTTCCTTTTCCCTATGAGATTTAACCCGGCCTGAACCCATCTGTATTTCCAAGTTTACATCAAATCATGGCCACAATATCCCGTGGTACAGGAAGCCTTTTGTGTTTAGAAACAAGAGCAGCAGGGAAATTATCACTGTGGGTCTCTTAGTTCTGCAGTTTTGTTTTGATTGACAACTATATGAAACAGTTTGGTAAAATTTTATAGTCTATGATAAAGTTATTAGATATGTTGCCTGAGCTGCTTTAAATTAAGTACTCCATTTTACCAGATGTTGCCATTTCAGTATGGCTGGGAATATTCAGATACCTCCTCAAGAATTCAGTCAATATTCACCACTTTTGAGGAAACTAAAAATATTTTTTTTCTGTTACTCATCTCTGGTGATTACTTCCTTTTAGAATGTGACTCGAAGCATTTTCCATTTTAGTTGATAATAGTTGTAATGTTTCTGGATAACAAACCTCAATAACAAAAACTTCAGACTGTGAAACCAACAGCTCCGATGATTAATTTACTACTGAGCCAAGAATTGAAAGTTTTCATCCCTGTCCTGTGCTTGGTTAGCGATTCTCAGTGATACCAGGACTTCAATATCTTCAGGCTAGGGAGCGCCAAGAAATTATCCAGGACTGTAACTCCTGTTTACTGCGCTGTGACACAGGCGTAAAGTGTTTGAATATAGATGTTGTAAGTGGAAAGTATTTAACTGACTACAAAGCTGTGTCTGTAAATATTTGTAACTTGGTTTAAAAGTGAAAGAGAAGTACTGGATGGCCAGTGGTAGCTTATACCAAAGCAACACTAAAAGTATTAAGTTTAAAGTTTAAATTCATTAAACACGAAACCTTAGACGAGACGTTTGCAAATATTAAGCATTTAACACAGGTGTGACATACTGGAGCATCAGTCTTGACTCCATGACTTGGGTCATATTAAAATACTCTCCAACTGATCAACAATCAGATTTGGAACACGAACCCTTATCATTTGCAAGTTAAAGCTACCAGAGCTCAAGAGATATAAAAGCTTCTTTCTTCAAGGCCTTCCTCATGTTTCTGAGGCTTTAAAAAAAAAGTAGCTTCTGTACCTTCTGGCATTTTCGGTCTGCTTCTAATCTTTGCTGTGTTTAGTTTCACACTGACAGAGTTTCCTAGGCATGAAAAAAAAAATTCCATCTCCTTTTCCTTCCCCCATTGCGATTTGTGTTTTTTCCAGTTTGGCTGATGTAAATCGGGTAGGATCTGTTTCCTGTACCATTTGTTCAAGTCGTTCTTGCTCAGATTTACTGCTGTAGAATGGATTATAGTGCAGCGACTCTGGGAATATGAGAACACATGCAACTGCATATGAGCTGAAGCTTTAAAGACTCTTTCATTCCTATTGCAGCCATTGCTAAACATAAATTATATCGTTGAAATATATGTCATCAGTTTTAAAACTCATGATTTATTGCAGCTCAGGAACATTTATTGTGAATTAAAACTATAATGTTTGAAACTGAGATGAGATTGGATTTCAAACTAAAAGGTCAACATTATTGATATAAATCCCTTAAAAAATACTATGTGTTTTTGCGTTACTAAAATCCTCACTTTTATGGCTGAGCATATCAGTCATACAAACTTACAGTCTTCATTTGTGGTATGCCCAATTTTTCAATGTTATATTAAATTAATAAAGGTGCTGCGCTAAACTTTTCTCACTTCAATGAATTGGCTATTTTTAAATTGAGAACCAAATAAATGTCATAGAGGCTTCATATTTTGCAAGTTATATTTGTTGTTACAGCTGCTGTTTTCTTTCCTTTGTCGGCCTTGATTGCTATTCAACTTCTGTAATGCATATCTTGCACATTTTTATTTTCTTCGATATTTCTGTCATATTTTTAAAATCACATTTCAAAGCAGCAGGGTCTTCTCAGTCAGCAACGGGGTACATGCGCCAGTTAGGTCAGTGTGTTTTATTCATTTTATCTGTAGCAAACATATAAGCAGAATCATAGGAAATAATTCCTACGAATGAAATTATTACTTTGAAGCATAAAGAAGTAGACACGGTTGCCAAAACATCAAGTAATCTACTCAAAACCATCTTGAATACAGACAAAGAAAGTAGAAACATCGCACAAAATTTTCCAGTAATTTTTTACAACAGGAATCTGGTTCATAAATCAACTCACATTTCCTTTCGGCAGATGAAAAAAAAACCTATTAAAATGAAACACCCCACAGTTCCTCCATTATTTGAAGTCTTTAGAGAATAAATAATTAGATTATCAGGAGAACAAGATAACATTTTACAGCTGTGCTGATGAGACCAATGCCATTGCCTGAAGAAATATGTATCACAACATGGATTTAGATACATTGTTTGGGACACTCAAGTAATGCTTTCTTCTATTGACAAGGAAGAACATCCAAAAACATTTTTAGTTCCTCCAAAGAAGATTAGGCCATTAGAACAGTTTTTAGCCTATTTCCTTATTTATCACATGTCTTCAATCTGAGAAGAAAGAGATAAATGAAGTGAGAAGCATGTGGAACTGTATATGAACTTCCGAACCACATGACTGACAACCATGCCGAATTATAGAACACCTTCTGAAACATGGCTATCCCCAAAATTTGCTGCCATTCTACATCGGTAATGAGATGGCAAGCAAACCATGATCCGCAATAAACAGTTCACCACGTACCCAGTCCCAGTGCAGATTGGCAAAGCAAGTCTGTGCACCAGTCCTCTTCTCAATTCTTCCTCTCTGTAATGCTTCTTTTAGCCTCCAAGAAACTTTCTGCCAGACTGTCCAACCTATGGGATGAAAGGAAAACTGCCCAATCTTTGTCATCTCATTTCCGCACTAAAATTATACCAATCGTGGTCTTCAATTTACATTATGCAGATGATTTTTGCATGTCTGCACATGTGAAGGTCAGGATTACTTTTGATTCCTTCACTGAAGCATATGTGAGGATGGGTCTAGGACTAAGCCAACCAGGCCCACTACATGATGCAAAGCATAAATCATTTCACATACATTGGAGGTCTTCTCCAGTGGTGGTAGATACTGGCAGCACAACTCACCAGTGACTCCAGTGCACCAACTGGCTAACTAAGGAAAACTATTTTTGATGACTACAACAGAAAAGCCATGGCTTACCAACCTGCAATGGTTCCTTCCCCTCTTTGAGCTCTGAAGACAATCTACCAAACATACCACAAAGCATTGGAGGAGTACCCCCAGTATTACTTCAGAACAAGATTCTAAATTAGGATAGGGAAACCTCTGTCAATGTCATCTTCTAGGTCTACATTTCTAGTACTGCAGTCTGATCACTCCCAGCTGGCTCACAAATGTACTCATGCATGGCATGAGTTGCCGAGATAGCATGCAAAACATTGTTTTTCTCCATACCTTGGTACATGTAACAAAAGTAAAGCAATACCAATACCAAAACAAGAGTGAAATAAAATCACATATGTTCTCAAATTCTCCTTGAGAAATTGTGATATCCTCACTGGTCACGACACAATGGCTCACTCACTGCATGTTACTGCAGGTTATTGTGAAAGAAATTTTTACAGGTTTAAATCTGATTGGCATTGCTGTATCTAACATTCTCTCTTTTGAATCAGACAAGATAGAGGAACATCCTAAGAGATTCAACAGGTATAGTAGAAGCAAATGGGAAACTAAGGAAAGAATTGGCACCTTTAATGGTAAATGGTAGGGAACTGAAGAATACAGTTGAACAGAGGGATCTGGGTATAACCGTGCATAGTTCCCTGAAGGTGGAATCTCATATAGATAGGGTGGTAAAGGAAGCTTTAGGTATGCTAGCCTTTATAAATCAGAGCATTGAGTATAGAAGCTGGGATGTAATGTTAAAATTGTACAAGGCATTGGTGAGACCAAATCTGGAGTATGGTGTACAATTTTGGTCGCCCAATTATAGGAAGGATGTCAACAAAATAGAGAGAGTACAGAGGAGATTTAATAGAATGTTGCCTGGGTTTCAACAATTAAGTTACAGAGATAGGTTGAATAAGTTAGGTCTTTATTCTCTGGAGCGCAGAAGGTTGAGGGGGGACTTGATAGAGGTCTTTAAAATGATGAGAGGGATAGACAGAGTTGATGTGGACAAGCTTTTCCCTTTGAGAATAAGGAGGATTCAAACAAGAGGACATGACTTCAGAATTAAGGGACAGAAGTTTAGGGGTAATATGAGGGGGAACTTATTTACTCAGAGAGTGGTAGCGGTGTGGAATGAGCTTCCAGTGGAAGTGGTGGAGGCAGGTTCATTGGTATCATTTAAAAATAAATTGGATAGGCATATGGATGAGAAGGGAATGGAGGGTTATGGTATGAGTGCAGGCAGGTGGGACTAAGGGGAAAAAAAATTGTTCGGCACGGACTTGTAGGGCCGAGATGGCCTGTTTCCGTGCTGTAATTGTTATATGGTTATATGGTTATATGGTTAATGATCGACATGGTTGTCTGTGTCGAACCACAAGGGACGGGCCAAGAGTTAAAGGAACACTTCTCATCTGTATTTGTGAAGAGAGAGTGAAGAGAAGATTCTGGAAGCAAAGTATTTGGAAGAAGTTATGGATTTTTTTTGATCAAGGCAACCATCGGTCAACAATGATTGCCTGAAATAAAGCAGCAACTTTGAAAGTTTGAAATTAAAATGCTTTCATCTTGATTTAACATCTTTCATCGTACTCTGCTGCAACGGCAATTCCCTCACATTTGTAATTGATCCCAATCCCAAGGTACAGCCAAGGACAGGCACACAAACATTGGAAGTGCTCTTTTATGGAGACACATGGCACTATCGCTGATGAATAAAATTGGCTCTTGAATGCATTTTGAAGCTACTTAGTAATTTTGGCCCCAGTGGTATAAATTAAGGAAGCAAGCTTGGAAGAGTACTAACAAGTGGGAAGCAAATGCTCAGAGCAATCGTGTTCAGTCAGTTGGGAAATTAACCAAGTTATTGACTTTAATTATTGCAAATGTGCAGTTCCCTTGTGAGAAGAAGAATTTTTACCATTAAAAATAGAGTATGTAGGAAGTGAATCAATCCGGTTAGATTGTAGAAAATAATACAGTGGATTTTTACAAATTTGCAGTTCCACAATCTCCAAGGATACACTTGGTCAGGCCCTGGGGGTTTGCCCACCTTAACATTCTTTAAGACTTCCTTTTTAATAATTCAGATATGATCAAACACATTGTTACTCATTTCTCTCAACTCCTTCGCTTCCATGATCTTCTCTTCTGTAGATACAGATGAGAAGTGTTCACCTGGTCCTTCTCCTGTGGCTCAACACAGATGGCCATATTGATCCTTATCAGATTCAAACCAATAAAGCTTTAATCAGACTTTATCTTGTATTATCAATCAAATGTTATTGTACCCTTTATCCTTTACCTGTGTACGGTTTGTAAAATTGTAAAATTAACAGATCTCATCCCATAAGGAACATGGTAAAGTTATACAAGTTGATTAAAAGTTCAACTGAAGAAATAAAGAGTTCAGGGACATTTTTTACCAGCTGTTATCAGGCAACAGAATGGTCCTCTCATCAGCTTGAGTGTGGTCCTGACCTCCCATCTACTTCATGGGACAGCTTTGAACTATTTTTAATCAAATTTTATCTTGCACTCATTGTTGTACTCTTTATCCTTTATCTGTGCACTGTGGACGGCTTGATTGTAATCATGTATAGTCTTCTTGGACTGGATAGCACACAAACAAAAGCTTTTCACTGTACCTCGGTATATATGACAATAATAGACTAAACTAAATTACTTATGAAACTCCATCTAAAATGTGACTTTTCAGTCATGAAATGTTTGTAGAAAACTACTGCAAAGTAAGAACAAATGCCAACAGTGCATTTTAATAAGGATATTAGCATCTTGATGGCTTCAAAACAAATATCAATAAAAACCAGCATGATCACAACCTTAGCAGATCTCAAACTTGCTCAATTATTAACAGGAACACATTTCTAATTGACAACATTTATTGATGTTGCTTTCCAAAGCTCATGAATTTTGCTTGCAGTTTGAAATCACATTAAATGCCTCGACTAACTGCATCAGCAACATTAAGATTTGGATATGAGCCATTGAATAATGTTGATCTGAGAAAAAAAGAGGAAGAGAAAAGGGCAGACAATGGACTGAAAGGTGGAATTTGGTGTTGGTGTGAGATGGGGCGGCAGAGTGGTGTGTGAAGAAAGGAACTGCAGGCACTGTTAAATATCAAAGATAGGCACAAAATGCTGGAGTAACTCAATGGGTCAGACAGCATCTCTGGAGAAAAAGGGTGGGTGAAGGTCTGAAGAAGGATCCTGACCAGAAATGTCACCCATCATTTTTCTCCAGAGATGCTGCCTGACCCGCTGAGCTACTCCAGCACTTTGTGTCTCCATTAGCAGAATAGACTCCCTGTATCGGAGTTGTTAGCTAGTAGTTAGTACCAGCTACCAATGTTAGAGGTGAGAAAAACATGCATCTATACATATAGTATATTTCGGGTTGAAAGAGAAGAGAAATCAAGACGATTTCTTTCTATCGCAAGAAACCAGAAAAGTGTGACACAGAGCGGCACAGTGACACAACTGGTAGATCTGCAGTCTCACAGCACCAGAGACCAAGGTTCGATTCTGACCTCAGGTGCTGCTTTTCTGCAGTTGACACTTTCCTACTGTGACTACATGGGTTTCCTCTGGGTGCTCCGATTGCCTCCCATATCCCCAAAACGTGTGCGTTTTCTAAGTTAGTTGGCCTCTGCAAATGGGTCTTAGTGTGTAGGGAATGGATGTAATAGTGAGGTAACATAGAACTAGTATGAACAGGAGATATATGGGCGGTGTGGACTCAGTGGATCGAAAGGTCTGTTTCCATACTGCATCTCTAAAAATCTAAAAAAAGACGGTAGTAGAATGGAATGGACTGGTGGAAAGGAGAGTATTAGTGTATATGGGAGAAAGGAAAAAGAGAATGTTTCCATAAACTGGGAATAGAGAAAGATTCCATCACCGAGGTGCATCATTGGCCCAGGAAGGATTGCCAAAAAAAACGAGTATTTTTACACATCTTTCTTGTCTGACTCAGGATTTCCTTTCTATTCAGTGAAATGTAGTTACTGTTGTAAAGTAGAGAATAATTTGACGAATGCAGCCTCCAATGACCAAACAATGTGACCATATAATCTGATTTTCTTTCAGTTATATTAGTTCACTCCTGTGCTCTCTTCCAGAATAGCATCATGGGATTTTTCAACTTCACCTGAGAAAGCAGAGTGCTGGTCCAACATCACTTCATGAAGTTAACCAAATTGTTATTGTATATTTGTCAGCCATGTTCTTTAGGTTGCTCTCTAACCCTAATTCACAGTTTATAGATTTATAGAGAGTAGCTCTTCAAGCACTGGGGTACCAAATTAAAACCCAATCTGAATTGTGCCCCCATGACCTATCTTGAAATTGACTATTTCAAACACTTCCCAAATTGAAGCCAATCGTCACTTCAATATAACAACAATATTCTTATGGACTTTGCCAGGACCCTACAAGCTAATGATCGATCAACCTCCCCATGGTGCAACTCCTGACGAGCTGCAAATGTCCCCAACTGCTACTTGATAATGGATTGAATCAATCAAATTGCCAGGCTTATCATTTTAAGGAAAGGATGGAAAACCCTCAGTCATTTGCGGATAGGCCAGAAACGACGAGGCCCCCCTGCTCCACAAATGAAACATGAGGAAAAACTGAAAATTGTGTCTTTGGCCATTCATAACCAGACCATTGCCCATATACTGAAGTCTTGCCCTTAGAGATCCATTTCTGGTGGAATCACAATCATTCACTCTCCTTCACATGAAGCTGTTGAATAGGTTGTAAACCTTTGCAACAAACTTTAATATGTATACATCTCCAAATAGCTGCTTCCAGCCCACTTATGCTTAATTATATCAAAAGCTTAGTCCATCATAGGCTTGTCATTTATTTCCATCGTTCATCTGCATGGTCTGTTGCACCAGGAAGACTGGAAATATCATGACCAGAAGATCAAAGGTCAAAAGTGCGGAATTAGGCCACTTGGCCCATCGTCTGCTCCACCGTTCAATCATGGCTGATCTATTTTTCCCTCTCAACCCCATTGTCACTACGAGCACTTTGTCATATCATTTTGTTAACCAGTACCTATGGTTCCTTGTATTGCCTCTCTTTATCAATATTACCTCATGTTGAACATCTCAGAAGAAGCCCTGAAGGCAGCACTTCATGGAATTTACCCTGTGTGGAGGATTTCATGGCCATCATCAAATGTAACTTGACAGCCCCAAAGTCCCATTGCAGGAAAAAAAGGAAACCAAAAGATGAGAGAATCCTATTTTTTCATCAATCTGATAGATTATTTTGTTACAGATGCATTTGTCCATGTCATGATAGGTGGGACTAATTATCATATACTTATGGAAACAAAATATCATTGTGTTGTGAAGTATTGCCACAATAATAAATAAGATATAGAAAATAGAAGCTATGGAATATAGACCAGTACAGCACAATAACAAGCCCTTCAGCCCACAATGTCTGTGCTAGACATGTCAAGGCCAATTCTTATCTGACTGCATGTAATCCATATTCCTCTGTTCCTTGTATATTCATATGCCTATCCAATAGTCTCCTAAATACTACCATTATATCTGCCTCAATCACAAACCATGGCAACACATTGAAGCATCCACCATTGTGTGCAAAATAAAATTGCCCTGTACATCTCCTTTAAACTTTACCCCTCTCACCTTAAAATTATGCCCTCTAATATTTGATATTTTATATAATATTTGGAACTCTCTGCCACAGAAGGTAGTTGAGGCCAGTTCATTGGCTATATTTAAGAGGGAGTTAGATGTGGCCCTTGTGGCTAAAGGGATCAGGGGGTATGGAGAGAAGGCAGGTACAGGATACTGAGTTGGATGATCAGCCATGATCATATTGAATGGCGGTGCATGCTCGAAGGGCCGAATGGCCTACTCCTGCACCTATTTTCTATGTTTCTATGTTTTCTATATTTTCTATAAAGGGGGAAAAAAGGTTCTGACTGTTTTTCCTATCTATGCCTCGCTTCTTCGGAACAAATCTGGCAGATCAATAATGTTGTAGCACCTGTCAAAAAATAAAATAAAATTGAAGTCAATGGAAATTATAGGAAAACTCTCTATTGGCCTGAGTCAAACCTGGCACAAAGGAAGATATGTTTTTTTAAGGAATCATCCTATTCACAGGACACCTCTGCAGAAGAAAAATGTTCTTGATCTAACCATCTCCAGCCATTTCTTCAAAATATTCGCTTTGTCATGGTAAAAATAACTTCATTGTTCAATTCCTCAAGCATCATATCATTCTCTTGACCAGATTTGTTGCAAGTAATTTGATGTGGCAGAAGTTACAAGTCGATGACTATCACCAACAGAAGAGAGTGTAACCCTCTCCCCATCACACCCAGTGATATTACTGTCAGCAAATTCCCCTGCCATCAGCACCTCAAGACATACCTGGTCCAGCTACAATTGAATATGATTTGATATATTTTTGTTTAGTTTAGCTTATTACAAATATCATGTGTACCGGGGTACAGTGAAAAGCTTTTGTTTGCCTACTATCCAGTCAAAGAAAAGACTCAGTCTGAAGAAGGGTCTCAACCCAAACATCCACCTATTCCTTTACTCCAGAGTTGCTGCCTGACCCAATGATTTACTCCAGCTTTTTGTGCTATCTTCAAAGAAAAGACTGTACATGATTACAATTAAGCCATCCATGGTGCACAGATAAAGGATAAAGAGTCCAGCATTTAGTGCAAGATAAAGTCCGATTAAAGATGGTTCAAACAGGTAGCCTCAATGAGGTAGATGGGAGGTCAGATCCAGACGTTAGCTGTTGAGAGGACTATTCAGCTGCCCTGACCGATTTATTTCTTCAGTTGAACATTTCTACTTGTACAACTTTATCAGGTTCCTTTTGGGGTAAGTTTGTCAATTTGGCAAAAAAGAACATTCTGCCATAATTTACCTCTATTAAACATAAAACGGCAATCAACTGAAACATAATTTACTTCTATTGAACAAGTAATGCCAATCAACTGAAACATAAACTATTTATTGCAGAAATACATTTATCTAACAATCAACAATTTCACATGTCACCTCAATTGTCCTAGTAAGAGATGACTGAAAGAAAACAAAAATCACAAGGCAAAAAATGCTGCTGTTAGCCATCCAAACCACCTCAATCTCATTGAGTGAGTATTCCTTTTCTTTCAAGAGAAATAATTAAAATCTACAGATATTTACCTGTAAAGATCAGTTTATTTTCTGATTATTTATAACGTTTTATATTTGAAAGAAGGAGCAATAATGCCAATAGAATGATTTCCATGTAAAATATTCTCCCAGATGTTTTTTTTTCTTTTGGCAGGAGAATTATGAAATATTTTCCCTACCTGTTTGGAAAAATCTTTTCTCCCTCATCAGCAGCCTGCTGGAAACGGGCCACGGCAGATTTTTCCATGTTTTTGCCAAGTATTAGCTAATAGTCAGCAAAGAGTAGGAAAAAAATGCAAGGTTCATTCCCCATTGGTCTTTATCAGAAATCAAGCCCTCCTTTCTATGAAACAGGCATACTGAAGGGAATCCCCCGTATGATGTCATCTGAACAGAATTGCACCCGGAATACGGCCTGACACAAGTGTTTATGAGGCTCCAAAGATTACTACTAATTTGAAAAAATTAGGTCAATGGACGGGTCCTATAGTACAATACAATCTCAGTGTAGGAAGGAACTGCAGATGTGTATTTACACCAAAGATTGGCACAAAATTCTGGAGTAACTCAGAGGGTCAGGCAGCATTTCTGGAGAAAAGGAATAGTTGACATTTCGCGTTGAGACTCTTCTTCAGACGAAGAAGGGTCTCGACCCGAAACATCAACTATTCCTTTTCTCCAGAGATGCTGCCTGACCCCTTTGAGTTACTCCAGAATTATGTGTCTGGTTTCAATACAATATAATTGTTGGCGGCGCGACTCACCCGTTACAGCGGCCCCTACAGCCTGTCTGTCTTTTTTTATTTTTTGTCTAGTTAAATGTAGTGCTTGGTGTTTTTTACAGTGTAAATGTGGGGGGGGGGGGGGGGGAGATTTTAAATCTCTTCCCTGTAACTATTGAGTGCCTTCTCTAGCTGCTCAGCCTGAAGTCAGTCCACTGCGGACCGGAGCAGCTGCGGATCACCATCGTGGGGCTCAATTATGAGCGGCGGTGACTCGCTTCCCGACTCCCTCACCAGGTCAACGCAGCCGCAGCCGCATTTAGTTGTCTCCAATGGTCAGAGTTTGGATTACGGCTTTCAGGAGGCGGGGTTGGAACAACCATTAAGCAATCCCCCGGCACGGCTTCATGGCCGTGAACCGCCCGACCAACCTTGGACTTTCATAAATCGGCCGGCAGGAGGGCCTGGGGCTTGGACAGCCACCGTGCCCGCCTTCCAACAGACACTGTGAGGAGACTAGACAGAGGCTGTGGAAACAACATTTCGTTTGAGCCAAATGATAATAAATTTGTGTATTGTTGCAAGAACAATGGATGCGATGGTAGGAGAGTAATGTCAGAGGGAACTGGGATCTGGCTCATCTGACACCATGCCCCACCGAGCTCCAAAGACAAAGGTGGAGCCAGGGCAATGGATGCGATGGTAGGAGAGTAAAGGGAACTGGGATCTGGTCTACAACTCCCTGAGAACAAAGGTGGGCGGGCGAGGAGAGGGAAATGGCGTCCTAGGACGGAGATGTCTGGAGGCCCATAACAGCCTTGGTCTTGCCAGAAACAGGTACCGCTCATAAGAACTAGAGCATGCACTTTGAAAATAGCGCCAAGATATGGCGCCTCTTGCACGCGGGTTCATTTCTATATAGACTATTTCTGTACACTTGCTAATCAAGGATTTAGGTGATGGCAATACTCTACTGGACTGTTTATACGAAAAATAATTTCACTGCATTAGCACTTTGCACGTGTGACAATAAAGCCACCATTGAACCATTGTGTGAAGTACTTTTCCAATATAATTTCCTGCCTTGGTAAGCTATCTAAAACAGAAGATAGAAACAGTGGTGGAGCTGGTAGAACTGCTGCCTCGTAGCACAAGAGATTCGGGTTCAATCCTGATCTTGGGTGCTGTCTGAGTGGGATTGCATGTCTCCTCGTGCAAACGTCAGAGACGTTTCACCCCAGAGAATTCAAAAGTTCGATGACACTCGCTTCTCTCTCATAGGTGTTAGTAACAAATCGAGCTGTCTGTCTTTGGACATGTTCGATGGAAGAAACGTTTTTATTTGTGTATTGGGTCCCATGTTGCAACTGCGAAGTTCCAAATGAGGTCTAACGAGAGTGAAGTATAGCTTCTCCATGAAGTTGAACAATGATGAAAGTTGCGCCTCAGAAAATTTAGGACATCTGTTGCTTTCACCATTGCATGATGAGTCTGACCATTCCAACGCAGATCATTCTGCGATTTGATGCCAAGATACTTGGTTTGTTTGGATCATTGCTTTCAGAAAGGGATAGTTAGGAGACTATGGGCCAGTTTACATTGGTGGTTTGGGGGTGGAGAAAGTAAGCAGTTACAAATGTCTGGACTTTGACATCTCAGTTGGGCCCAGCACATAGATGCAATCACATAGAAACTTAAAGAGACTCAGCATGTCTCCGAATACTCTAACAAACTTCGACAGAACTTCTTCTTCTTCTTGCATTTGAGGCAGCAGAAGTTATGTAACGCCCTCCAGGCGCTGTAGCCAGTTAGGCCTTCCGCATTCAGCTGCAGCAGGGTGATGCCATCCGGTTCCACATCCATAGGTACTTGCCCTAAAAAGGGCACATGCTCCGGGTTGGCGCCAAGCCTCAGCGACTGAGGTTGCATTAGGGCTGCTAGCTGCGACGACTGAGGTTGCATTATTTCTGCTGCTGTCTCTGGTTGTTGTCGTTCGCCTGACTGAAGTCAGTTGACAGGGCTCACCACAGGGAGGTCGACAACATGAGCCCTCCAGATGAACTATAGAAAGTATCCTGACTGGTTGCATCATGGCTAAGGAGAACAAATCCAACACACAGGAGGCTGCAGACAATGGTGGACTCAGCCATCCATCATGGCCGCATGCCACTCTCTGGAATAGGGGATGTTAGCTACAAGGTTGGACAAATTTGGATTCTTTTCTCTGGAACGCCAGAGATTGAACGAAGGTGTGATATGTATAAAATAATGATAGGGTAGACAACCAGAACCTTTATCCCAGGGTGGAAATTTTAAAGACCAGGGGGCATAGCTTTAGGGTGAGAGGGATTTTTTTTTAATACAGTGTATGGTAGGTGCCTGCAATGTGCTGCCAAGGTGTGGTGACAGAGGTGGATACGAAAGTGGTGTTTAAGACGCTTTTAAATAGGCCCATTGATATGAAGGGAATGGAGGGATATGGATCGCATGCATGTAGGTGAGATTAGTTTATTTTGGCATCATGTTGGGCACAGACATTGTGGGCTGAAGACCCTGATCCTGTGGTGTACTGTAAAATGTTCTTCAAAACGCAGGTACTGTATATCCAATAAAATAGGTGTATTGACCTGGATATGTAGTGTATGTAGTTCCCAACATTAAGGCATGTTTTAATCATAATCCAGGCATTTAGTGTACTATTTAGCATATTACAAAGAGCAACAGAGTATTGCAGTAAACCTTTACGACAAGGCAGACTGTTCCTTTGGATGTGTAGCTGTTAATATCACTCCCCATTTCAAAAACATAATCGGTAGGTGTTGAAGATGCAAACGTGCTGGCAGGGAGGTTTACCAAGATTATTAAAATTCCAGAACCTATCCCTGTAAACACATACCTTCGCACCCATATCAGTGCACTGATCTCAAGATATTCCCCATGGCTTTTCAGAGACTCTGTAATTTCAAATTTCTTATCAGTCCTCTCCAGTATTCTTTTACTTTACTAATCTGCCAGCAATCAGCAATAGCGAGAGTTTGGACTTTGATCTTTCTCCAGTTTTACAGAATGCTGTCTGGATTGGAGCATATCAGCTATAAGGAAAGTTTAGAAAAGTGTTTCGTTTTCTCTGGAATGTCAGGTTGAGGAGAGACCAAATAGAAGTATATAAAATTATGAGAGGCATAGCTAGAGTGAACAGTCAGAACCTTTTCCCCCAGGGTGGAAATATCATAAACTAGAGGCCATAGCTTTAAGAAGAGAGGAGCAAAGTTTAAAGGAAATGTGCACAGCCAGTTTTTTAAACAGAGGGTGGTGGATGCCTGGGTGGTTGTCAGGGGTGGTTGTGGAGGCAGGTATGATATGGGCATTTAAGAGGCTTTTACATAAGCATATAGATATGTAGGAATAGAGGGATATGAACCATGTACAAGCAGAGAAGATTAGTTTAATTTGTCATCATGTTCGACATGAACATTGTGTTCCTGTACTTTATTGGTCTATGCTTTCTCATCTACCTGTTCCTAATATCCAAAGCCATCGCAGTTATCTCCAGCCATAGGTGATTATGGACAGTCCTACTTCACAATCACTATCCTGGATACTAACTACCCTGTCGCTACACTGCAAGTTTACACAAAGGACATTCAATATTGAGTAACCAGAAATTTCCTTCAGATACATTTTTGGAAAAACAAAGCTAATGCCTTTCTTTCTCTAAAAACTCCAACCCTTAGGTTTGAATTGTCGGAATCATTTTGGATCCTGGGCATAAAGCTTGTTTAAGAGGATCATGTCTTCTTTAGCCAAAGACTAGACACCAAGTGCTGGAGTATCTCCTCAGGTTAGGCAGCATCTCTGGAGAAAAAGGATGGGTGATGTTTCGGGTCAGGTCCCTTCTTCAGACTGAAAGTAGAGGGAAGGAATCTGGACGTAAAAAAATGCCAGAACAAAGCAGGGCCGGAAACAGAGGACCAAGGAACGGTGAAGTCCAGAATGACCCATTGTTGGCTGGGAAAGTGATTATAACAAAGGGATACAAGAATGCAAACAGTGGAACTAGTCGGATGACTAGGCTGGGGGAGGGGAAGAATGGGAATGCAGGGGTTGCTTGAAATTCAATAAATCAATGTTTATACCACAACATTCAAACTGTTGGGCTGTGAGCTGCCCAAGCAAAATATGAGGTGCTGTTCCTCCAATTGCTAGCCAAAACCTTGCTATTTCCACTGCAACAATACTTGATTTCTGAATTGTGCCTCAGATCAACAACATCCTGATTATCATTAGACTTTATTCAAATGTATTCTTGGGCAATCTCCCTCAACCTATATTCTACGAACATGAGACTATCTAAAGTTTTGTTGCCCATGTCTTAACTTCCACCCTGCTCCTATCAGTCATCATCCCTGTGCATACAGATTTGCATTGCCAACCTTTCAGCACCCATTTACACTAATTCTATGTTATCCCATTTTCTCATCCACTCCCTACACATTAGGGGCAATTTTCACCGAGGCTAATTAACCCACAAATCTGCATGTCTTTGGGATGTTGGAGGAAAGTGGTGCATCCAGAAAAGTCATTTTATTTTGTTACAATTTGATTACAGTTCATTGTTTCGCCTCCAATACATCTTCAGGCAGTTTGTTCTGGATATTCAACACTCTCTTCTTTAAATTTCTTCAGAGTGTTGAATATCCAGAACAAACTGCCTGAAGATGTATTGGAGGCAAAACAATGAACTGTAATAAAATTGTAACAAAATAAAATGACTTTTCTGGGTGCAGAAACCCTCAGCCTCCTAATTTGCAATAAGAATAAACCCGGTCTATCCAATCTAGTCTTAGAACTGCATCATTTCATTCCTGGTAACGTTCTGGCAAATCTCTTTTCCTTTAGTGTGTTTACAAGTGTTCACTATACTCTGAATTATTTGATTTTAGTTATGATATTACTGTTGCTGAAAATGAAATTTTCATTCATTTGTTTTCAAAACTCTTTCATTGAGCTCATCCCACCAATTTCCTCAAGTCCTGTAATTCCCTCCATTGCAACAACCTTCCCAGAATCTCCACAAACCTTCAGTTCTAGTCTTGATCATCTACAAAACAAATTACTCTATCATTTGCAGCTGTACTTTCCTTTGCCAAAGCCACTACTGAAATTTCTCCCAAACTGGTCTGTCTATCTTTTTTTCTTTTAAAACTCTCTTTAAATTACAACTATCTAGCCAGTTTTTGGTCCTATGAAAATAATGTTTGCTTACATGGCTCAGTGCCAAATATTGTTTGCCAATGGTCTCAAGAAATGCATTGGGACTTTTTGCGACGTTAGTTACCACATCAATTCGTCTGAAGAAGGGTTCCATCCCAAAATATCACCTATTTTTTCTCCAGAAATGCTGCCTTTGCCCGCTGAGTTACTCCAACATTTTGTGTCTATTTTCTGTATAAACCAGCAACTGCAGTTCCTTCATACTCAATTCAAGTTGTTCTTGCCACTATCATTTACACATGCCCAGATTACCTACTCACAGAGTTACAAATTGAACATGAATTATGAAATCTGTTGAAAAAAGTTTTATAATATAAATCCCCCACCCCCACCAGCAACACTGTCTACTTTTCCCGGCTCCTGCTCCTCAAGGCATCATTTGTTCTTCATTAAATATTGTCTAAAACCTGAGCTGCTGCCTGATAAGAAGCAAAGTGCCCTGCCAGATGACAACAATTACAAACGTCCATCAAGCATATATTGAGGCACTTGGGTGCCACTCCCAATACCTTTAGCAAGCTTTGACTCATTATCCTCTAGTGCCAATGCAGCAGGTCCCACTGGGCTATGCAAGTTTTCAATGTAGGGATTTCCATTTTGAGCTCTGATCCTACACATTAGAAATTAATTGTTGGGAAAAGGTATACATTTTGTTTCCACCAGGCCACATGGATCATTGGATCAGACATGTTAGATCAATGGGCTATCTTAGAGTCAAAACCTTGACCGAACTTGTCTATACTGACCAAGTTGCTTAAGCTAGTCCCACTCGCCTGTGCCTAGTCCATGCCCCTCCATATCTTTTTTTCAATGTACCTGACTAAGTCTCTTTAAAATGTTGTAATTGCATCCAACACTTCCTCTGGTAGCTAATTCCATATATGCACCATCCTCTGTATAAAAAAAGTTGTCCCTCAGGTTCCTATTAAACCTTTCCCCTCGCACCTTAAACCAAAGCAATCTAATTTTTTATAGAAACTAGGAACTATAGATGCTGGTTTGCTAACTCCTCTTCCTATTCCCCTATTGATCGTTCTGTCCTTGGCCTCCTCCATTGCAAGAATAAGGCCACATGCAAACTGGAGGAACAGCACTTCATATTCTACTTCGGTAGCATACTACCCAACGGTATGCTCATTGAATTTTCCAATTTTAGGAAACTACCCCCTACACACACACACACCACACACACACCTTCTTTGCCTACTACCCTGTGTCCCAATTTGACTTGGATGTACTTCTCACCAGTTTCAGAATTTGCAGCTCTTCAATCCCTTTGTCTCAAACCTGTCTTTTCAGCTCTAGGTTTTGTTCAACCTATAAAAATGCCTATAAAAATCCCCCCTCACTAGTGTCCACCTATTACCTGCCAGGTATTCTCCTGCTTTCTTCCCCCTGACAATCAGTCTGAAGAGTCCTGACCCAAAATGTCACAGATCCAAATGTTCCAGAGATGCTGACTGACCCATTGACTCAAGCACTTTATGTCTTTTTTTCCGCTCTAATTTTTGACTCCACTACCCTGATGAAAAGACTATGGCTGTTCACCTTATTTATGGTCCTCATGATTTGATATACTTCTGTAAAGTCACACCTCAGCCTCTTGTGCTCGAGGGAAAAAAGATGACCAGTCTCTCCTTATTGCTCAAATCATCCAAACCTAGTAAGATTCTTGTAAATCCTTCAGCACCTTTGCTAGTTTAATGACATTCTTCTTACAGCAGGGCAACCAGAATTGTTTAAAGTACATTTTGTGGCTTTACCAACTTCTTGTAGAGCTCTAACATGATGTACCCTCTCATGCACTCAGTACCTGAGCGTTGAGGGCAACTGTGCTAAACATCTTCATCACCTTTCTATCTGTGTTGCAACTTTCATGGAACTATGTGCCTGCACCCCTTGGTCTCTCTGTTTTACAACACTCTCCAATACCTTACTATTTACTGTGTAAAATCCACCCTGACGTGTCCTATAGAAATGCAACACCTCATATTTATCCGGATTAAACTTCATCTTCTATTCCTCAGCCCATTTGATCAAAATTTTGTAATAATCTTAGATTACCTTTTTCACTGCCCACCAGTTAATTTTAGTGTCATCTGCAAACTTACTAACCCCATGTAATCTACACTCAAAACCATATCTTATAAATAACAAACAACCGTGGACCCACCACCAATGCCTGTGGTACACTACTTGTTACAGACTTCCAGTCTGAAAACCCTCCACTCCCATCCTCTGTTTCCTCCCTTCAAACCAATTTTGTATCCAATTGGTTAGCTCACCCTGAATCCCATGTGATCTATTCTTCTAGATCAGCCGACCATGTGGTACTTTGTCAAAGGCCTTGTTAATCATGTAAAAAACTTCTATGGCATTGCTCTCATCAATCCTCTTGGTCACCTCTTCAAAAAACTTGAATAGGTGAGAATGTTTCCCATGCCATACTGACTCTCACTAAATAGTCTTTGCATTTCTAAATATAGGTAGATCCTATCTCACAGAATCCTCTCCAGTCTGACCCATCACATATAAAGCTCACAATCTGTGGTTCCCAGGGTTTTCCAAGCCCATTTCCTTGACCTCTCCCAATTCCTAACAGACAGTTTTATTGATCTTTAAGGGGCCCTTTTCTCTCTCAAGTTACTATTTTACCCATGATATACTTGGAGAATCTCCTTCAAAGAAGGCTTGCATCAAAAAGGCAGCCAGTTTCATCAAAGACCCATACTACCCTGGCCACACTCTCATTTCATTCCTACCATCGGGAAGAAGGTATAAGAGTTTGCAAACCATGATCACCAGGTTCAATAGCTTTTTCCCAACAACCATCAAGCTCTTCAACAACACACAACACTAACCTCAAATTTGAACTAGGGACTGCCTTTGATTGCACTAAGGACTTTAGGTTTTTTTGCATGTATTGGGGTTATTAATTTATTGTTTTTTTTTTGTTTATTATATATTATTTATGTGTATGGTGCTTACAGGTCTGTTATGCTGCAAAGTAAAAATTTCATTGTTCCATTTTTCAGTACATATGACAATCAAACACTCTTGACTACCTTATCTGTCAAAGCTATCTCACATCCCCTATTTACCCTCCTAATTTCCTTTTTAAGTTTACTCCCAACCCCTATACTCCTCAAAGGATTCATTTGATTCCAGCTCATGCCTCCTTCTTTATCTTAACTAGAACCTTGTCATCCAGGGTTCCTTATTTCTCAAAGTCGTGCCCTCCAATCTAACAGGAACATGCAGGTTCTGAACTGTCACTGATTCATATTAAAAGTCTGCCACTTACCAGATGTCCCATTACTTGCAAACAATCTCTTCGAATCAATTTCTGTTTGTCCCTGTCTAATACCATAAAAAAACATTGGCCTTGCCCATTCAAAATTTGGATCATTTTCCACGACTACTTAAAAATCAATAGAGTGGTCCCAAAGTGCTCCCCACTTACAGTTCAGTCACCAACTGGCCTTATTTCCTAAGAGGAATTCAGGTTTTGCCTCTTCTCTAGTAGGGACATCTGCATATTGATAGAAAAAAAATTATTGAATACACTTAACAAATTTCATCCCATCCAAGCTCTTAGCACTACAGTATGACCGTCCCAGTTGATATTTGGAATGTTAAAACTCCCACGATTACAAACTTATTAATCTTGCAGCTTTATGTGATCTCCCTACATATTTCCTCCTCTAACTCTGTTTGCGTCATTCCAAAAGTGACAACACTTTCCAAAGGAACTGGCCTTTTGAGAACTATTTAAAAAAATATTTGCTGTTTTTTTGAAGATCCAGTGAACAGTTCCAGTCCCAATTAATTTCTCAGCTGTTCCCTTATTCCTTTGAAGTTAGGCATTTTACCATACTGCACTAAATTGTATACCATGCTCTTAATTGGTAACAACGATACCCCTGTATTTAATAAGATATGGCACTCGTCATCTAGTCATCAGTTCAGAAGTTAAACCACGATCACAATTATTAGGTAGTGAATGAAGCGTACAGTAATACATGAAAAGTGAAAAGTGACAGAATAGGCAAATGTTATTTATTAATCAGGATTTTTTTGTAAGATGCAGATGTTAAGATATGAACTTGTTTACTTAAACCTTTAAAATGACAAAAAAAAAATTAGGTGGAAGTTTTCAAGACAGTTTAGACAAATCTTGCTTTTTATGTTTAGCACATAGTATAAACCTGTGATAATTTTACCCATGCAACAATTCCTTTTTGTATAAAACCCCCCACTTCCTCACTCAAAATCCATATTAATCTGTCTTGGATCCAATACCTTAGTACCTCAAATTAAATTGGTGATTCTTTATGTGTAAATTTCGTCAGAGCTTCAGTGATCTTGGACTCCATCTATTCCTACAATATATTAATTCCAAATAATAGTCTTTATCTCTGGTCTCTCCCCTTTCTTTCACCCCTCTCTTAACACCTGTGTTATGGCAGTTTGTATTTTTCCCCTTTGTCTGCCTGTCTCCTTCAGGCCCTCTTTGAAATTGGCCAGTTTATCCTTACTAAACGGAACTATTGAGCTCAGGAATCATTGTGCAACCCAGCTTTTGGTTGATTTTTCTTCTAAATATGCCACTGAGTTCTGGTGCATTCAATTCTTTCATTCTCCATGTCATTCTTAACCATCTCCACCATGCACAATAACAATAGAATTCCAAACAGCAAACAAAGTTCTTTTTAACTACGGACAGATCATAATGTTTCAACATTCATTCCTTTATTTGCTCCTCTCCTACAGCTTCTGAATATTGTAATTGATTTTTCAGGTTAATTATTGTGGCAGACACCTTCCTCTGTATCCCCTTTAACCTTAAAATCACTTCTTATTCGCAGCGCCTCATAGGTTCAGCATCATCACATTGAATGAATTTCAGCCCAGATGTTATTCCATTTCTGTCTCACTTTTCACCCTCTGTTTTGATTCCTGATTTTGGGTGCCAGACTGACTGGTCCCAGCACATTATAAGATCCAGGAGTGGATAAAAGCTCATGGAACACTTGTTTCTTTTTTATCTTCATTTAGTGGATGTCAGTGTCATAGCAAAATCACTGGAGGGAATCATAACAGTCACTTTAAGAGCAGAATTTCTATGAAAGGCAAGCCATTGTTTAACTAATTCTGAAGACACATTTAACCACAAAGGCTCTCATTTTGTTTTCATCCGCCACACCTTTAATGAAGGAAATCTGGGATTAAAAAACTAATACGTACAAAAATAAAAGTAAACAGTCTTATCAACATTAAGATAAGGAATGTTAAATATATCTGTTACAATAGTCTCCCTATGCTGTTTCTTTATACAAGAACTCTCAATAATAAAGATCATTTGTTCATTTGACATGCCTTTTATTAGCAGGAAATGCTAGGGAAAAGAAATGTTATAAAGTGCAGTGTAACCCTTACTTTATCTAGATTAAATATTTCATTAAGGTTTCTTTGGTTGCACACGCATTGTGTGGATTTTCCCTTTGTTGATGATTGATAAGTCTGCCAATAGGTGGGGCAGATGAACTGTGCTTTTATGCACCTATGGAAATATGCTAATTCTTTCAACACATGTTGAAACTGGAGTTATTGTATAACCAGTTGTCATCAAATTTCAGTTTCAGATTTTGAAAGAAAGAAGCACAGAATTCTCACTGAAGCATTTTCTGCCAGGTGTCAGCTTCCTTGTTGTTCAGAGGATGATGATTCAAAATAAGAAGCTTGGGTAATTAACCTCTCACTCAGCATATACACCAATAATGCCCACTGATCTAAAGGTTATTGTAGCCTATTTCTCTGCATTTTAAATACATTAGAATATAGAACAGTAGAGTCTAAAGGGTCTCGACCCAAAACATCACCAATCCCTTCTATCCAGAGATGTTGCCTATCCTGCTGAGTTTCTCCAGCATTTTGTGTATTCCCTGTAAACCTGCATCTGCAGTTCCCTCCTTCACATTTCAGCACCGAGGTACTTTGATCCACAATGTCAAATTGCATGCTTATTGCATGATCAGTTTCGTGAACTTAAGTAAAAGTAAAATCTGTTGGAAGTAATATTAGGACATCATGTCAGAAATCAGCAGAATTACAGTATATTGGACTTGTTGTGGTAAGTTCCAGCTCTTGAATTCTAATACATTCTTGGCAGGATTTGAGCCTTAAGGGCCTGTCCCATTGTACGAGGTAATTCAAGAGTTCTCCTGAGTTCTCCCCTGATTCGAGCTCGTGTAATGTACGTAGCGGATACGTAGGGGCTCGTATGAGTCAAAAGTAAAACATTTTTTTTCTCATGGACATTTTCAGTGTTGAAAAAACGTCACGAATTTACCGGATTTCCCGAGTACCTACCGTTACTCATACGAACCACTACGTGACATCCACGAGCTCCTACATACCTGCTACGTACATTACACGAGCTCGAATCAGGGGAAAACTCTTGAATTACCTCGTACAGTGGGACAGGCCCTTAAGCCAGGGAATAAGTGCAAAACTCTGAAGAATATCTCAATTGCATTGCTTCATAATAACTTTTTTGTCCAAATTAAAGTTTGTGTCTACTTCAATGTAAATATCCATGTAAGTTATCCACTTATAAAGTCTTGTAGCTTTTTCTGTAATCACAGAATACAAAACTAGATGAGGCTATTTTGTCTATCATGCCCCTGATACTTTAATCATTGCTCCACGAGCATTGAAGAACAGCAAATCCAATGCAGAGATAAGAAACTCGCCTGTGGCCAAGTATGGAGCAGTGCTGTTCAGTTTCGAAGATGCTCTGTAATGCACTTGCAAGATGGTTGCTCTGTCTAGAACCTCAAGGACTTTCCTTTGAGGATGTCTTGAAGCCATACCCAATTCAAAGCTAATACCATATCTCAATTTGGCATAGGACCAGCTCTCTATGGTAAACCACACCAACCTCATGTATAAATGGGGTCTGTGACAAAAGACATGGCTGACAAAATCTAAAGTAATGGTACAGAGAAAGAAAACCTGATTGTTCAGCCAGTTGTTGAAGCATTGGAGAATCACATGTCTTCTCTTTGGTGGCAGGAAAGAGGATATGCAGCACCTGATGTAGATTTGCAAAAGATTGTCCTGTTTGGCATTGTCCCAGGGAATTAAGAAATGCAATTAAACTGAGAGAAGTAGAAAGAAGATTGGACCGGTGCCTGAGAACACATGCAGAGGAAGACAGGAAGCAGACGTATCAAAGCCAGGTGACTAAGTAAAGTCTCTTCTACCCATATTTATCATTGCAGATAGAATTTAATTTAGAAAATGTATGGAAATATATTTTGGGAGGTAAAGATGAAAAATAATTCAAAGGAAACAGTAAATAAGTGGAGAGAGTGACACAAGGGTTTAAATATACAAACATAGAAAATGAAATTGCTTAGAAATAAAGGTATATAAAGTCAATAATATTTATAATAGTTTTGATTAGCATACAGTGTAATTCCCAGACCAAATCCTGGCATCACATCCCTATAGTCCTCAAACAACTTCACTGGCTTCCCATCTCCCACCAGGTCACCTACAAAATCCTGATCCTCACCTACAAAGCCCTCCACCATCTGCCCCCCCCCCCCATATCTCACTGACCTCCTCTCTCCCTACCAACCCTCACGGTCCCTCAGATCCACATCAGCTGGTCTCCTCTCCATCCACAAGTCCAACCTCCGCAGTTTTGGGGACAGAGCCTTCCCCAGGGCAGCTCCCAGGCTCTGAAATCCCTCCCCCAACTGATCCGCAATTCCGTGTCCCTCACCATCTTCCAGTCCCGCCTCAAGACCCATCTCTTCACCTCTGCCTATCCTTAGCCCCACGTCCCCCTCCCTTTTCATCTGTGCATTAATTGCCTCATATTGTGTTTTGAATTGAATTCTGTCTTTACTTTGTGTACTAGTCATGTCTCTACTATTTGTTTCATTCCCCTTACATGTTTTTCCTCTACCTGCTAATTTTTTGTAAGGTGTTCTTGAGAATTCTTGAAAGGCGCCATAAATAAAAAAAATTATTATTATTATTAATGAAAATCATAAAAGTGGCTCTGTGGCACTATGTGGAAGAGATATGTTGCAGAGAAAAGAAGTATTTTACTGCTCCATATTTTCTGAGCTCGTACCAACATGCATTTAAGATGTTATTGATAGTTATGAGTTGATTTTCAGAACATTCATGATCCCATTTCTAATACCACATTGCCTAATCTCATTCATGTAAAAAATAATTAAAATGAATGATTTATAATTGGAATTTGTTTATTAATTATCATTGTTTCATTGGATATATGTGATCATTTTTTTAAACAATGTAGTCAGAGAAGTACCCGCAGGTTATTATGCACTTTTGGGGTCTGTTCAGAGTGTGGGTATTCTGCAGTGGGCGACACAGCTCCTGATTTCTCAAGGACTTACCAACATCTTAGATTTAGGTTTATTGTCACGTGTTTCAAGGCAAAGTGAAAAGCTTTGTTTTCCATGCTATCCAAACAGATCAGATATGCCATACATAAATACAATCACATCAAACTCAGGTACAAACAAGCAAGAGTATTACAGATTACTCTCTACTTGCCTGGTAAGTCTAACATCAATGATCTCAATAAACTCATTAATACCCAGGATAAAGCAGCCCCTTGATTACCGCCCCATTCACCACGTGTACATTCATCCCACCACCACTGCATTGACATCTTTGTAGGTATCAGCCACAAAATGCATTGCATTCACTGAATCCAATTGCATTGCATTCACTGCAACTCCAACAGCGCCTCTCACAAATCTGCAACCTCTACCATCAACAAGTCAAGGGCTGCAAGCTCATGCATATTCCTATGAAATATACACAGGATCTTGACTTGGATATACTTGTTCATCCTTGATCGTCACTGGGTCGAATTCCTGGAGCTTCCTCCCTAACAGTTCAGTGTGGGTACCTAGATCAGAAGGACAATAGTGATTGAAGAAGATGGCTCCTTATCACGTTTTCAGGGGAAATTAGAGATGGGCAATAAATGCTGATCTTGCCAGTGATTATGCCCAGATCCCAAAAAAGATTAAAACAAACCAATCAGCTCCTCGTGTTTGCTCCACCATTCTAAAAGATCATGGTTACATGGCATTATCATAGCCATGCCTATCCAGGACATTCAGTGTCATCCATACATTGAACATTTCAAACAATAAATAAACGTGAGA
The DNA here is from genome assembly GCF_028641065.1 of Leucoraja erinaceus. Classification (NCBI taxonomy): domain Eukaryota; kingdom Metazoa; phylum Chordata; class Chondrichthyes; order Rajiformes; family Rajidae; genus Leucoraja; species Leucoraja erinaceus. Next base: position 50,471,092 of record NC_073384.1, on the reverse strand, counting down.
TTGCTTAGCTAACTTTGTGGTGCCGAGATAGCAATGGAGTAGAGGGGTTGGTGCGGACATTGCAGTTGAGTAGAGGGTTGGTGAGGAGATTGTAGTGGAGTAGGATATGTTGGTGCCGAGGTTACAGTGGAATTAGATTTCATCAACTCCAGCTCCCTGCCCTCCAAGCCTCCAAACTCATCGTTCCCCAGCCCCGCACGGTCTGATTTTACTTTCTCCCCAAAATCCACAAACCTGACTGTCCTGGCAGACCGATTGTTTCTGCCTGTTCGTGTCCTACCAAACTTATTTCCACATACCTCGACTCCATCCTATCTCCCCCCCCCTGAGTAATTCCCTCCCTACCTATGTTCAAGACACCTCACACGCTCTTCGTCGACTCCAGGAATTCCATTTTCTAGGCCCCCATTCTGTCATCTTCACCATGGATGTCCAGTCACTCTACACCTCCATCCCCCACCAGGAGGGTCTCAAAGCCCTCCGTTTCTTCCTCGACCGCGGAACCAACCAATCCCCGTCTACTGATACTTTCCTCCGCCTAGCGGAGCTGGTCCTTACCCTTAATAACTTTTCCTTTGACTCCTCCCATTTCCTCCAATACAAGGCGCAGCTATGAGCATGCGCATGGGCCCTAGCTATGCCTGCCTCTTTGTAGGGTACGTCGAACAATCCTCGTTTGAGACGTACCCTGGCCCTATCCCCAAACCCTACCTCCGCTACATCCACGACTGCATTGGTGCTACCGCCTGCACCCACACACAACTCACTGTCTTCATCCATTTCACCACTAACTTCCATCCGGCACTCAAATACACCTGGACCATTTCCGACATTTCCCTACCATTTCTTGACCTATCTCCATCGCAGGTGATAGACTCCTGACCGACATCCACCATAAACCCCCTGACTCCCATGGCTATCTGGACTACACTTCTTCCCACCCTGCTTCCTGTAAGGACTCCATCCTCTACTCCCAATTCCTCTGTCTATGCCGCATCTGCACCCAGGATGAGGTGTTCCACACCAGGGCATCAGAGATGTTCATCATTCTTCAGGGAACGGGGCTCTCCTCTTCTACCATAGATGAGGCTCTCACCAGGGTCTCTTCTACACCCCGTGACTCTACTCTCACTCCCCATCCCCCCCACTCATAACAAGGGCAGAGTCCCCCTTGTCCTCACCTTCCACCCTACCAGCCGTCACGTACAACAAATAATCCTCCGTCATTTTCGCCACCTCCAACGTGACCCCACCACTTGCCACATATTCCCATCTCCTCCCCTGTTGGCTTTCCGCAGAGACCGCTCCCTCCGTAACTCCCTGGTCAATTTGTCCCTTCCCACCCAAACCACCCCCTTTTTCCTTTGCAACCGCAGGAAATGCTACACTTGTCGCTTTACCTCCCATTCCGAATCCAATTTTTCGGTCCTGGGTCTCCTCCATGGCCAGAGTGAGGACCACCATAAATTGGAGGAGCAGCACCTCATATTTCTCTTGGGCAGTTTGCACCCAGCGGTATGAACATTTACCTCTAATTTTAGGTAGTCCTTACTTTCTCCTCCCCTTCTCAGCTCTCCCTCACCCCACTGGCTCTACCTCTTCCTTTCTCTTCCCCCCCCCCCCCCCCCCCCCCTCCCTCCTCCCTCCCACCCTCACATCAGTCTGAAGAAGGGTTTCGGCCCAAAACCTTGCCTATTTCCTTTGCTCCATAGATGCTGCCTCACCCGCTGAGTTTCTCCAGCATTTTTGTCTACAGTGGAATAGGGAGGATGTTGTAGAGATTGCAGTTTAGGGAGGTTGGTATGAAGATTGCAGTAGCGTAGGGGGGTTGGTGCTGAGTTTGCAGTGGAGGAGTGTCGACGCGGAAATTGTAGGGCAGTAGAAATATTGAACATAGAAAATAGGAGCAGGAGTAGGCCATTCGACATTTCGAACTAGCACCACCATTCAATATGATCATAGCTGATCATCCAAAATCAGTACCCCATTCCGGCTTTTCCCCCATATCCCTTGTTTCCCTCGGCCCTCAACTCTCTCGGGAGTAGTTGGGCTAGTGGCGAGACTGCAGTGGAGCAATAGAGTGGGTGCCGAGACTGCAGTGGAGCTGGCGTGCTGATGCCGAGACTGCAGTGGAGCTGGCGTGCTGATGCCGAGACTGCAGTGGAGCTGGCGTGCTGATGCCGAGACTGCAGTGGAGCTGGCGGGCTGATGCCGAGACTGCAGTGGAGCTGGCGGGCTGATGCCGAGACTGCAGTGGAGCTGGCGGGCTGATGCCGAGACTGCAGTGGAGTAAGAGGGTTAATGCCGAGACTGCAGTGGAGCTGGCGGGCTGATGCCGAGACCAAAGATCATAGAGCTCTACAATTTTTGGTCGAGACTGCAGGGGAGCTGGCGTGCTGATGCCGAGACTGCAGTGGAGTAAGAGGGTTAATGCCAAGACTGCAGTGGAGCTGGCGGGCTGATGCCGAGATTGCAGTGGAGCTGGCGGGCTGATGCCGAGACTGCAGTGGAGCTGGCGGGCTGATGCCGAGACCAAAGATCATAGAGCTCTACAATCTTTGGTCGAGACTGCAGGGGAGCTGGCGGGCTGATGCCGAGACCAAAGATCATAGAGCTCTACAATCTTTGGTCGAGACTGCAGGGGAGCTGGCGGGCGGTGAGAGTGATGTGAGACTACAATTCCCAGAAGGCACTGGGTTAAGCCGGCTTCCCCGCTGCGCCTGCGCAGTAGGGGCGGGGTGAACGGTGGCCGCCGGGGCGAAGGCGGAGCGCGAGCGTGATTTTCTTTCAGCTCGAGTTTCGAAAGGGGAGGGAGAGAAAAAAATAATCGTGCGGCTGATTGACGAAGCTCTCTCTCTCTGGCAGCAAAGGGAGCTGAGGCGGCGCGGGTTCCCCCGAGCGTGAAGCGGAGCGCCGTGTGTCCCATGGACAGGACAGCTGGAGGAATTTAAACTGAAAGAGACGGCAGCAGCAGAGGCAGCGGGCAGAGCGGCGGCAGGAGGCAGGCGGACTGGAGCCGGAGCCGGAGCCGGAGCCGGAGCGGACGCGGACCGACGGTTCCCTGCCACTCGCGCGATGGACGGTTTCGCCGGCAGTTTGGGTGAGTTGTTTGAAAAGCAGAGCGAGGCGCCGCTCGCGGAGGAATGGCCGAGAGCGGGGAGGCGGCGGCGCTGAGACAACCACCCGAACACCGCCTCCCGGGACCGGCTGGCTAACTTTGTGGGCTGTGTGTGTGTGTGTGTGGGAGAGAGAGAGATACGGTTAAATCCACGGTGTCTGCCACCGACCCGGCTCTGAGCAGGGCTGACAGCTGGCGCTCCGGGTGAAGGGATGTGGGTTGCATGTGCTCCGCGTCCCCCCCCCCCCCGGCCGCTGGTGTCCGGGCGGCCGCTCGACGTCCGCGGCAGCGAGCGACCCCAGGTCCTAGCGCCGGACAGGAGCTGCCGTCCGCCCCCAACCCGCCCTTGCTGCCAAAGATCACAGAGCGGAGCTAAGATCTTTGCTGCTGCTATCTCTGCTGCAGCTCCGCAGGTTCATACATTCGCAGGCACCTTCCTAAACCGCCTCCTCATTCCCTTGCACGGCGCAATGGTGGATTCAGATTCAGACTGATCCACCCCTGCCTGTCCGTGTGAAGTTGCACTCGCAATCAGAGTTGGGGAACGACCTGTAGCGAAGCACTAGCCGATGCCCCTCGCCAAATGCAAATGAAATGCCGCGGTTCCCAGTTGCACAGCCACCGCTGTCATCCCGGCTGATGGTTTAACGTGGATCCTAACGTGGATCTCTACGTGGCTGAAACGTTCGTTAGATAAACTACACGAGCTGTGGAGGGAAGTACAAAGTTAGATTAGATGATTCAATTGATGTTCTCTAGTATCTTTGAGTACAACAGCCGTGCCAGCCAGAGACATAATTCAGCTCTCTTCGTGGGTGGCAGAAGGTTTCCACACAAGGGGACGAGCAAACCTAGCGACCCGCCACCACCAGATTACATTAGTCACTAGGTAATATGGAGACTTGAAACTTCCGCACCCATTGAATGGATGGTGAAACTTGCTGCCGTAGAGAGTAGTTGAGGTAGAGAGCCTAAACATTTTAGGCGGAAAGGAACATCTGATTATTGTTATAATTGGATGAGGAACAACAGTAGCAGTATAGATTGGGTGGACCAAATGGGTTATTTCTGTGAAATGTTTTCTCATGTTTACAAATGGTGTGTAAGCGGACCATAATGAGTTTATTTAAGAGTAACACACCAGCATTACTTTAAAAATCCAATAACAATAATACATCTGGCAATCAATTAATATTGAGTGTAATATCGGGTATGAGAGGAAGGGATAAACTAACTTTAAAGTAAGGTAAATTTTGCTGATGTCAAATAAGTATTATGTATGAAACAAAACTGCCATATAGCCCTTAACGACAATATTTAATCTCAAGGTTCAGACAGTATTGAACAAAAAGGAAAGGCTTTCAAGTATGTAAATACTGGTATATCCAGCATATTGAAGTGAACAAAATAGGAAACAAAGTATGTGCATATTTTGTAATAAAAAAATCTTAAGGATATAAAAAACTAATAATATCAAAGACATTTAAAAGAAATAGAAGAAAAGAATTGTAATGAAAATATGGAATTATTGATGATAGATGGTCGTGAGATAGTAAATGGAAGAGTTGTTAAATGAGTACCATGTATTTTTGCATGAGGAAAGGACTAGGAAAAAAAGCTGCATAAGAGTTTTATAAAAATGATAATAGGGGAATTTAAGAAATAAATCTCTAGGACCAGTTGTAATCCATGCTGTAAGAAAATTATAGATGCGCTGATTGTAATTTTTGGAAATGCGCAACAGTCAGTTCAGAATGGAAAATTGCAAATATCCAAATCGGGGAGAGAGGCTACACATTGATATAGATGTGCTAACAGCAAGACTGAGTGAGCAGTCGGAACGTTGTCAGTTAGAGCAATATTTGTGAAAGGAAGTTTGTTTTTGACTTCTCTGGTATGCATTTGGATCTTGAAAGGCAAATAGGAATATTAATTGTGAGGTGCTAGGAGATGCTGAAGAGCAAGGAAACGTAGGTGTTCATCGACAGGAATTTTTTTATCATACGCACAACAAAAAATGCTAATTAAATGTTTTGCCTTTTATCGCAAGAGGACTGGATTGCAAAGGTGAGAAAGTAAATGTTCAGTCATATAGAATTTTTTTGTCAGAAAGTATAGAGGTACTCCATTCCATTATGAGAACTGAGACCTTTGAGATATGTACTGGTGTAGAAAGTGGAGCAATGTAGATTTGGTATGATGTTTTGAAAAGAGAATTTATGAGGAGTGGTTCCACAATTTGTTATCTCTGACTCGAGGTTGATGAGTGATCTAATTGAATTTTTTGATTAGGGTAAAAACAAAGAAACAATTCCTCTGCTATGGGAATCCAGAACAAGAGGAGGTGGCAGAAATAAGTAAATGAGATAATAACAGACAACATTGTTTTAAAGTAATTTCATTTGGAATTGACGTCTTCCTAATGTAGATTTTGCCTTTGTGCCTCCATTCTTCCAATTATTTATTTACGAGTAAAATATTATAGCAGCTTTAGTTTTAAAATCTTCAGTTTTTATCATGTCTCCATAGGTTTTAGTTACATTTTTAGTTCTGGTAATGTCTTATGTGTGTAGTGATAGTGGACAGAATGGAGTAATGCTTCTGAGTATTTGGGCAAATGTAAACAATATTTCTGATGAAGTAATTGTAATTGTTGAATACTTATGACCATAATTTAGTTGTAATTGAAATGTGCTCTTGCTCAAGTTATTGCTTGTCCTTGTCTTCTCCCAATATAAACCAATATTGGAACAGTGATAGCAATCAATCATACATTTTTTTTAGTTGTCATTAGGTTGCTGCCAATCCAGTCATTTGGTGCAATTTAATAGGATAATGCAGATATACTACCCACAGCTGTTTGTTTACCCACCTACCAACGTGCATTTCTAATTAAAGGAATATTATAATAGCCAATAGACAAGAGGTGCAGGAGTAGGCTATTCGGCCCTTCGAGCCAGCACTGCCGTTCAAAGTGATAATGGCTGATCATCCCCAATCAGTACCACATTCCTGCCTTCTCCCCATATCCCCTGACTGCTATTTTTAAGAACCCTATCTAGCTCTCTCTTGAAAGTATCCAAAAAACCAGCCTCCACTGCCCTCTGAGGCAGAGAATTCCACAAACTCACAACTCCCTGGTTCTGGACTCCCCCAACATTGGGAACATGTTTCTGCCTCTAGCATGTCCAAACCCTTAATAATCTTATGTGTTTCAATAAGATCCCCTCTCATTTTTCTAAACTCCAGAGTATACAAGCCCATCTGCTCCATTCTCTCAGCATATGACAGTCCTGCTATCCCGGGAATTAACCTTGTAAACCTACGCTGCACTCCCTCAATAGAAAGAATGTCCTTCCTCAAATTAGGGGACCAAAACTGCACACAATACTCCAGGTGTGGTCTCGCTAGGGCTATACAACTGCAGAAGGACCTATTTGCTCCTATACTCAACTCCTCTTGTTATAGAGGCCAACATGCCATTCACTTTCTTCACTGCCTGCTGCACCTGCATGCTTACTTTCATAGACTGATGAACAAGGACCCCCAGATCCCGTTGTACTTCCCCTTTTCCCAACTTGACAGTATTTAGATAGTAATTTGCCTTCCTGTTTTTGCTACCAAAGTGGATAACCTCACATCTATTCACATTAAACTGCATCTGCCATGCATCTGCCCATTCCGTCACCCTGCATTCTCATAGCATCTTCCTCACAGTTCGCACTGCCACCCAGCTTTATGTCATCTGCAAATTTGCTCATGTTACTTTGAATCCCTTCATCTAAATCATTGATGTATATTGTAAATAGCTGCGGTCCCAGCACCGAGCTTAGCCCACTGCCTGCCATTCTGAAAGGGACCCGTTAATCCCTACTCTTCGTTTCCTGTCTGCCAACCAATGTTCTATCCATGTCAGCACTCTCCCCAACACTTGCCCAAATTTTGCCCACTAATCTGCTATGTTGGACCTTATCAAATGCATTATGAAAGTCCAGGTGCACTACATCCACTGGCTCTCCCTTGTTCATTTTCCTAGTTACATCCTCAAAAAATTCCAGAAGATTAGTCGAGCATGATTTCCCCTTTGTAAATCCATGCTGACTCGGACCGATCCTGTTACTGCTATCCAAATGTGCCGCTATTTCATCTTTTATAATTAACTCCAGCATCTTCCCCACCACCAATGTCGGGCTAACTGATCTATAATTCTCTGTTTTCTCTCTCCTGCCTTTCTTAAAAAGTGGGATAACATTAGCTACCCTCCAATCCACTGGAACTGATCCTGAATCTATAGAATCTATGATAGCAACAGTAATATTTGTTTATAATCCTTGTTATTTAAAATATATTGTGCATTAATTTCAATGCGGAAATTGCTGCAATATTCTCCGAAATGGCATGTTGCCACATGGTTGGATGATCTTCTCGCTCAATAAACCATTGCCTTGTATTTTTAATGACATTGTAATAGTGCTGTGGACATTTAAATATACTTTCTTCAACTTCTATGTAACATTTTTAAATACTATGAATGGATTGTTTGACATTGTTGTATGCTTGCATATCCTTGCTGTGAGGAAAAGAGCTCCATGTATCAAATGCTCACTGGTCTCTTATTGGCAAAATTTTAAATCAAAGCTGATGGAAATGTCTCTGCAATTATTGAAAATCTTTCTTACTTTAGGGAAGGTCTGGCGTTACAAGTTTCAAACAAAATGGCCTTTCTTGAACTCGTACAGCAAGTTTCAAAACGCATACTTCCAGTTTCAAGGACAGTTTCTTCCCAGCTGTTATCAGGCAACTGAACTGCCCACTCACTAGCTATAATGCGGTCCTGACCTCTCATCTACACCTCTCATCTACCTCATTGGAGACCTGGGAACTGTCATTAATCGGACTTTATCTTGCAGTAAATGTTGTACAGTACCCTTTTTCATATTGATTGTAATTATGTATAGACTTTTCTTTGACTGGAGAGCATGCAACAAAAAGCTTTTCACTGTAGCTCTGTGCAAGTGACAATAATAAACTAAGCCTCTGATGTAAAATTTAAATTTGGCTGTGTTTTGATTTATGTTTTGCCACAGAATGACATCTGTGAAAAATTGTTAAATTGCGCACACTAATTGGTTCCCGAGTGGTAAGGCACGATATTGCAAAATACTTCCACGTTGAAACTATTGAAAACTTCATTCTCAATTATTATCCAGCACAATGTATAATTTATTTGAAAGTTAATGTTCAACAGTCATTGGAGGAAGTGGGTTTCTCAATGTAATAGCTGCGCTGGTTTTGACTGTCACTGGGGTTGTTTTAACTTTATTACGGGTGTGGTATGCATTATGGATGGTCGTAAGAAGCAATGATGTTACAAATTTTAATGTCAGAGTTCACATGACCTCGATGTTGCACTTGCAGAGTTTTGGTTGTTTGATTTATGATGTCACTTGAAACCAGGGAGTAAATTACCAAGCCGATAAATGGTGTCTAGGAGTATGCCACAAAGCAATAACCCAGCTTGCTTGCAGTAGTTGCATAAAAGTAATTCTACCATTTAAATGTTGGCAAAGCCTTTTAAGTCTGAAAATATTTTGAATTTCCTCTTTAAAGAAATCCTATGATTAAGTTTTTTGAGTTTTGGATCTGTTGCTTCAATTTTGTATGTCTCAACATTTATAGCTTTAATTTGACATGACTCCAGTTTTCATTTCTTTGTCTAATCTAAAGCTGCAGTCTCGTATATTTCTGATAACGATGTACTTAGTTATTTGTGTCGTTAAATTCTTGGCTTCAGCATAGGCCTATGCTCACATAAAACGTACATGGTTTCTTTTGCTAAATTTGCACCAAGAAAATACATGATACTGGAGTTTACAAATTACTCTAAACATAATGGACAGGAACTTATTCAGATTATCATCAATTAAAGAATGGATTTTGACCAAGCTGTAACAAGACACGACTCAAGGCTTTGTCTAAATCTAAGTTTAAAGTTACTTTGTGAAGGAGGGAAAGGTTGAGGGATTTGAACCTTGGATCCAAAATGCATGCATGGATGGAACTTAAAAGGAGAATAAGGATTTATAATTGTGATGCATAATCTTATGTAGAGTTGAATATGGGTGACAAGCTACGAATGAAATACTTTGGAATAGTTTAAAAGTACTAAAATCATGTTGTGAATAAATATTAAATAGCCAGTGAGACATGGGAAGGTGGGTAACGTATTGTAGGTGGGTAGTTATAAAAATGGAGCGGATATGTGGACAAATACTTTGCCCTTTTGTTGATCACATCTCTCAAAGTTGCAAATGGTCTGGCTTGTCTTCATGGGATAAACTATGATATGAATACTGAGCACAGATTTGAGTTTCTAACAGTGATGATATTTACTCTTATTTGTAGGACATCTTATATTAATCAAATATAAGATGTAATGTACAACATAAATACACAGTCTACAGAGTAGATCCTTATTCCGGCCAACTGTCAATATCTTGCTTTCATTAACCATGTCACCCTAAACCATTTTATTACAGTATGCCGTCTATCAAAATCTGTGTCATTTGTTGCTCCTTTGATATATCTATTTTTCTCTTATTTGTGATTTTTGTGGAGTCCGAGTTAATGTGACTTAGCCCTGCACCTTGACTTGTACGCGTGTCATCGGCTCCAATGAAGTAATGGTCCTTGTTAAAATATTTTACATTTTTTCCTTGAGGTTAAGTTTTTGCAGAAAAAATGTTTGTGTACATTAAAGTAAGACTTATCTATACTTTTTTGCTTCAAATACTGAAATCCACTGCTGGTGAGCATGGAGTGATGGGGGTTACAAATCTCAAGATCTTTAACAGGACATAGTTTGTGCTTAAGCTTGTCATAATTTCTGCCTTAATGTGAAATAGCATGTGGTTGCTCCACAAATGGTGTTGGGTATCAAGTTGGTCATATGGTGTTTTTAGTTGCAATTGCACAGCTTGAGCAGGAGACCAAAGTGCTTGTGAAACCTTGTTTTAAAAAAAAAAGTGTTTGTGTTAGAGGTTAATGTGTCAGACTTTAGAAGCTAAGCTTTAATCATAGGTAAAATCTGAAAAACAATGTTGTTGTTGAGTTTATTGTCGAGAATATACTCTGTAATCCATAACAAAAGATTATCAACTGAACCTTCAATAACCAGATTTCATCAGCCAAATGAAAACATGCTTAGATATGTTATTGTTATCTAAGAAAGGCAGCAGAGACAAGCCAGGCTGGTAAGGCTGACGTCAGCAGTAGGAACCTTGTTTAGTTTCTTTTCATGTGTACCGAGGTACAGTGAAAAGCCTTTTGTTGTGTGTTAGCCAGTTAAAAGAAAGATTATACGTGATTACAATCGAACCGTCCATAGTGTACAGATACATGATAAAGGATATGACGTTTAGCGCAAAATAGTCCGATTAAAGACTTTACCAGCATTTGATTAGGCATGGTCTGATTAGGGATAGCACATGGGAAATCGAGTTCTACAAATCAGATAGATTTTTATTTTTGAAGAGGTCATCAAGAGAATTAATGAGGGCAGGGATGTGGTCATTATCTTTGGACCTTTGACAGGGTCCTGCATGGTATACTCGACTGGAAGTTTAGATCACATGAAATCCAAGGAGAGCAAGCTAATGGGCCTGTAGGAAGGAGTCAAAGAGTAGTTGTAGAGGGGTAGTTTTTTTTAATTTGGAGGCCTGTGAAATGTCAAAGAGATTGGTATTGCATCCATTGCTGTTAAGTGCAATAATCATTTGCATGACATCATCGTTAGCTTTGTCGGTAAATTTGCAGATGACTTGATTGGTCGTATAGTGGTGAGTGAGGAAGAATATCTAAATTTACAACAAAATCGAGATCAGTTAAGAAGGTGGGGCAAGGAATGGCAAGTGGAATTTTGGTTTGGTAAGTGTGAGATGTTGCATTTTAGAATGTCAAACCAGGGCCGGACATATGTAGTGAATGATAGAGCACTGGAGAATGATCAGCCAGAGGAAGCTTTTGAAGCGGATTCAATAGATAGGAAAGCTTTAGAGGGCTCTGGACCGAATGTAGGCAAGTCGGACTAGCCCAATATGCCATATTGGTTAACATGCACAAGATGGGTCGAAGGGCCTGATTCTATACTGGATAACTCTGATTCAATGTTAATGCATTTATAAAGAAATGGGGAACCAGAGATAAGAGCAATGGCAACGTTTAAAAACATTGGGGAAATTAGTCTTCCTTTTTAAAATTTAAAACCGTATTTAAACACATTGGGAAATGAAACTTTAGAATTTGTGGTTTTATTACACATTTATAATTCAATATTTCTTACACAACCACAATACATTAAAATATCAATTAAAGAGAATAGCTATTGACCATTAAATGGGGGAGGAGAGATACAATCCTGGTATCTCGTGACTTCTGGTAACGCTCAGCTGTGGTTATACATAAACTGTCAACCATTATGTGTTCTATTTATAATAACATCCCATGCCCATATGAATACATTTTAACGTACATTCTGGCCAGTTTAAATCTTGCATGTAATTTGTGGATAGCTTGTTGATTATAGGAGCAGATTATGGAAATGCTTTGTGCCTAAATGGAATAAAAGTAGCTTGGAAATTGTTGCATCTTACTCCTATTGCAATGCAAATAATCTCGATAGACTATCTGACCGTGTCCTTTTAAATGTCTAATTATTATTGGTGAACACCACGGAAAAACAATTGGTCCTTTATGACAATACCTGTAATCCAGTGAAACTTGAATTATTTTGGGCTCTTTCTTTGTAACTGCGATATTATTGAAAATGTGTTTTTATTCTTGTATTGTTCCAAAATGCTGAGTAAAAATGTATTGCATTGTATGTTACCTTATCGATAACAACTGAAGTGTTGTTGGGATCAAATATTAAGACTTCATACATTGTTAGAGTTGAGAGATGTTTGCTGAGAAGAGTTTATGCTCTATTGTCTCATAGGTGAACTTGTGATAGTAAAAATCAAAATCAACAAAGAAAACATGAACCAGTAAATTAAACTTAACTTTGAGAATAAAAAAAAAAGATTAATATGATGAAATGTTAAATAAAAAGAGGAATTGGAATAGATTTTTGGATTAATGATACAGCGCATGAACAGGCCCTCTGGCCCACAGAGTGCGAGCCAACTAGAGATGCCCACGCACTAACACTATCCTACATGCACAAGGGACAATTTACAATTATACCAAGCCAATTAACCTACAGATGATAGACACAAAATGCTGGAGTAACTCAGCGGGACTGGCAGCATCTCTGAAGAGAAGGAATGGGTGACATTTCGGGTTGAGACCCATCCGAAGAAGAAGGGTCTCTAACACTATCCTACAAAAACGTCACCAATTCCTTCTCTGCAGAAATGCTGTCTACTCCGCTGAGTTACTCCAGCATCCTTCCCACAAAATTAACCTAAAAACCTGCATGTTATGGAGTATGTGAGGAAACTGGAGATCCCAGAGAAAAGCCCACAGAATTATGGGGAGAACGAACAAACTATGTACAGACGGCACCCATAGTTAGGATTGAACCTGGGTCTCTGGTGCTGTAAGGCAGCAACTCTACCGCTGTGCCACCAGGCTGCCCTTTACACAATTAATTATAAATGACCTTGGAGCTTAGCCATTAAAATCAGGCTGACTAGGCAAAGAGCATGGAAACAGGCCCTTCAAGCCAACGAGTCCACACAGACTAGATCTACAGTGCAATCAAGTATTCAGACCACTTTTTCCACATTTTGTTACATTACATCCTTATTCTAAAAAGGATTAAATTCATATTTTTATCATCAATACCCCATAATAAAAAAGAGAAAACGGGTTAGAAATTTTTGCAAAGTAATTAAAAAGAAATAACTGAAATATCACATTTGCATAAGTATTCAGACCCTTTACTCGGTACTTTGTTGAGGCAGCTTTGGCAGCAATTACATCCTCAATCTTCTTGGGTATGACGCTACAAGCTTGGCACACCTGTATTTGGGGAATTTCTCCCATTCTTCACTGCAGATCCTCTCAAGCTCTGTCAGGTTGGATGGGGAATGTTGATGCACAGCTATTTTCAGGTCCTCCCTATGATGTTTGATCCGGTTCAAGTCCGGGGTCTGCCTGGGACATTCACAGACTCGTCACAAAGCCTCTCCAGCATTGTCTTGGCTGTGTGCTTAGGGTCGTTGTCCTGTTGGCAGGCGAACCTCCGCCCTAGTCTGAGGTCCAAAATGCTCTGGAGCAGGTTTTCATCAAGGATCTCTCTGTACGTTGTTCTGTTCATCTTTCCCTCGGTCCTGACTTGACTCCAGTTCCTGCCTCTGAAACACATCCCCACAGTATGATGCTGCCACTACCATGCTTCACCATAGGTATGGTATTGGCCAGGTGATGAGCAATGCTTGGTTTCATCCAAGAGAGTCAAGAGTCAAGAGTCAATTTAATTGTCATTTGGACCCCCAGAGGTCCAAACGAAATGCCGTTTCTGCAGCCACACATCACACACAAATAGACCCAGACACAACATAATTACATCTCACATAAACATCCATCACATAGCCGTGATGGAAGGCCAAAAAAAACTTATCTCTCCACTGCACTCTCTCCCCCCCGATGTCAGAGTCAAAGTCAAAGCCCCCGGCTGGCGATGGCGATTGTCCCGCGGCCATTAAAGCCACGCCGGGTGGTGCGAGGTCGCACACCGGGTCTTGGTGTTGGAGCCTCCGGTGTGCGCTCGTAAAGTCCCGCGGCCGTTCCAGCCGCGCGGGGCAATGGTGTCAGGCCCCGCTCCAGGAGCTCTTCGACCCCGCAACTCGGGCGGGAGAATTCGCCGTTGCAGGAGCCCCGAAAAGCGGTCTCTCTCTAGGGATCCGCGGGCTCCCGGCATCGCCGTCCGCAGACCCGCAGCAGCAGCCTCCGACGCAGCAGCAGCCTCCGACTCAGCAGAAGCAGCAGCGGCAGCAGCAGCAGCAGCGCTCCTCCACCCGCTCCAACCGCTCCGGACTCGGCCAGCCCCGCGACGGTGAGATGAGTCGGCACCTGAGTCCCCGGCTTCCCCCTGTTGGAGGCCGCTCCTCGTTGCGGCCTCAACGACAAGGGAAACCCGACGAGAGAAGGTCGGGTCTCCAGTGCAGGGAGAGATTTAAAAAGTTTCCCCCCACCTCCCACCCTACCCCCACCCCCCCACACACACACCCCAACAAAAAAAAACAAAAACTACATTAAAACACAGACAGAAAATAATAAAAACGCGGACAGACTGCAGAGGCCGCTGCTGGGATGCTCCAGACGTGATGCTTGGGATTCAGGCCAAAGAGTTCAATCTTGCTTTCATCAGACCAGAGAATCTTGTTTCTCATGGTCTGAGAGTCCTTTGCGTGTCTTTTGGCAAACTCCAAGCGAGCTGTCATGTGCCTTTTACTGAGGAGTGGCTTCCGTCTGGCCACTCTTACCATAAAAGCGTGACGGGTGGAGTGCTGCAGATATAGTTGTCCTTCTGGAAGGTTCTCCCATCTCCACAGAGCAACTCTGGAGCTCTGTCAGGGTGACCATTGGGTTCTTGGTCATCTCCCTGGTCAAGGCCCTTCTCCCCTGGTTGCACAGTTTGGCCGGGCGGCCAGCTCTACGAAGAGTCCTGGTGGTTCCAAAGTTCTTCCATTTAAGAATGACGGAGGCCACTGTGCTCTTCGGGACCTGCAATGCTGCAGAAATTATTTTGTTCCCTTCCCCAGATCTGTGTCTCGACACAATAATGTCTCGGAGGTCTATGGACAAGTCCTTCGTTTTCATGGCTTGGTTTTTGCTCTGACATGCACTGTCAACTGTGGGACCTTATATAGACAGGTGTGTGTCTTTCCAAATCATGTCCAAACAATTTAACTTACCACTGGTGGACTCCAAGTTGTAGAAACATCTTATGGATAATCAATGGAAACGGGATGAACCGAAGCTCAATTTTGAGTGTCATAGCAAAGGGTCCGAGTACTTATGTAAATGTGATATTTCAGTTATTTCTTTTGAATTGCTTTGCAAAAATTTCACAACACCTGTTTTCGCTTCTTCATTCTGGGGTATTGTGTGTAGATTGATGAGTTAAACATTTTTTTAAATCAATTTTAGAATAAGGCTGTAACGTAACAAAATGTGGAAAAAGTGAAGGGGTCTGAATACTTTCTGAATGCACTTTATGTCCTTCACACGAGGGGCAATTTACATAAGCCAATTAACCTACAAGCCTGCATGTCTTTGGAATGTAGGAGGAAATTGGAGTTGCCTGAGAAATACCACACGGTCACAGGGAGTATGTACAGACAGCAGCCACAGTCGGGATCGAACCCGTGTCTGACGCTGTGAGACAGGCACACTATTGTGCCACCCTTATGGAATGGCTTCAGGATGCTCCAGGGAAAATCCTAACTTGGCTTCATATGGCTCTTTCTGGATGATTTGATAACTATTGTCACTGCCACTTTATGAAACATAGTAACTTAATTTCAATTAACATAATTTACAGATATTCAAAAATATTGTGAAACGATGCTGTCTTTTCTGTAAAATTCTGTTTCAGTTAAACCTAAAGCTGAATAAAAATAGCAAAAAGCTGGAAATAGATTAGGCAGCTTCTGTGCACAGTGAGATAATTAATGTTTTATTTTGCAGATGCTATGCAGAACTGGGAAAAGGGGAAGTGAAGTTGTCTAAGTTAACATTTTCTCTTTTGCCCAGTTCTGACAAAAGATCTTTGACTTGAAATGCCAATTCTGTCTCTCTTTTCACACATGCCACCAGACCTAGAATCATAGAAATGTATAGCATAGTTCTTTGCCCCACCACATCTAGGCCAACCTTTGTGCCCATCTACGCTAATCCCCTTTTCCTACATTTAAGTCAGTGTTCCCTTACTATCCATTTATGCATTGTCTGTCTAAATGGCTCTTGAACATACTGATTGCATCTGATAGCACCACTACCTCCTCTGGCAGTGAGTTCCAAATATCACCCACAAAGAATTTGTAAAGAAACAAATTTTTCCCAAATCCCTTTTAAAACTCCCTCTTCTTATCATAAACCAATGCCTCGTTGTTTTGATGTGCCTAACTTAGAATGCCTTTTGATTGTCATTAAATTTCATTCCTACGGTCATGACAATACAAAAAAAAACCAAGACGCACACTTAACACAATTTACACAAGTCCATCACAGTGAATCTCAAACACCTCCTCACTGTGATGGAAGGCAAAAGTCTTATCTCTTCCCTTTGTTCTTCTCTCGCGGTCCAGCAGTCCAGCAGTCGAGGTGACTGGGGCTCACGATGTTAAAGCCCCCGGCGGGCGCTGGTAAGTCCCGCGGCCGTTTAAGCCGTGCCGGGCGAGGTTAGGCCCCGCTCCGAGTCATTTAAACCCCGCGATTCCGGCGGGAGAAGTTGCCGTTGCGGGAGCTCTGAAAAGCGGTCTCCCACCAGGGACCTGCGAGCTCCAGATGTTCCTGTCCACCGGGCCTGCGGCCGGAGCCTCCGAAGCTCCGGTCGGGTTGCAGCAGGTCGCCACCACAGCTCTCCCTGCTCCTAAGTTGGCCAGCTCCGCAATGACGAGTCCGCAGGCTCTGCGACTTGATCACTACCTTGAGAGAATTTATTGTGATATTTTGAATCTCTTTGTTAAAGTGATGGAGACCGTCCCAGTAAGCCTCTCCCTTCTGCAAGGTTAATCTAATGACATTATTTATAGGAAGGAACTTAGAGCTTGACATTATAGCGATGCAACAGAATGATTGATATGTGACGTGCTTCTGAGCAGCCTGAGCCCCAAGACCGATTATAGACAGATTTAGAATATAGATGACCTTGCTTACTGCATTTCTACTCCTGCATAGTGTTTTGATTTGTAGTAGCATCTTATTACTCCATGTAGTAAAGCTGCTTTGGATTACATAGGACATTTCCTATTGCATTTGGAAAACTAACTGAGAGATTCTACTTGAGTTCCCATGGCAGCGATATTGCAAATTTATTTTTAAAAGCAGGGATTTTTGATCTGAATATTGTACTGTTACATCTTACACCGAGCCAAATGTATCATTTGATTTTTTATAATGTGATGCATAGGAATCGGGTTAGTCGACTCTACCCTCTATATCTAACCTTGCAACCAATGAGATCATGGCTGGGTTCACCTCTGCTGTTATGTTCTAGGCTTTTGGGAGATAAAGTTCAAGGCGTCTAAACTAAAGGGAAATTTAAATTAAGTTTAGAAGTTTCTGTCTTTAATTTTGTTCTGTGATGCAAACACATACCTTTTCAAAAATGGGAATAGCACAGGGAATAAATAGCACAGCATAGGTGTGCTTTGATCAAAGCATATTTAATTAAAGCATTGCTTCCTGACTTTCATATGCCAGTCTGCAGAAATAAATGTCAGAATTCTTCTTTTTTTTTTAACTGATTTTTATGCCTGTGAACTAGGTTTCCCAAATGCTTTTTATTAAATTCTGAAATGTTGTGGAATAATTATAAAGTGTTGATTTAAAACTTTTGAGTAAAAAAAAAAAATGAATTCACATTTCCCTCCCCCCCCCATTATGCTTAATTTTTCATACACTACTCATTTA
Source organism: Leucoraja erinaceus (assembly GCF_028641065.1). Taxonomy (NCBI): domain Eukaryota; kingdom Metazoa; phylum Chordata; class Chondrichthyes; order Rajiformes; family Rajidae; genus Leucoraja; species Leucoraja erinaceus. Next base: position 50,453,331 of record NC_073384.1, on the reverse strand, counting down.
ACCAATATATAACTTCCAGCTCCCATTTACACAGAGTTATTGTCCCAGTTACAATATCTTGAAATCTCTTCTTTATTAATTAAATATTTGAAAGGTTTATGGCCAGAACATGACATCCCATCAAAGTATACTTTCATTTTCACACTAGAGCAACATCAATACTTTCCGGGTGCCCAGGTAAGTAATATTAAAGAACACTATCTCCCTTTCTTTTAAGTGTCTTCAGAAATGTAATGGGTTGGTCAGAGAAATGTTAATTTCAACCAAAGTATGTCATGGGTCTTTCTGATTGGGTTATTTGAGTCCTCTGGACTTCCTGTTCATTTTTCATTACAAAATCAGTTTTAATTAAATTCTAAATTTATCTAAATTTGAGGATATCAAATTTTACATGGGCAAATAGTATTAAATCATTTCATTCCTGGTAATAACATTTCCGATAGGCTTCCAGCAACTGGTCAAGAAAAAATAACTATGCTGGCATTACTTGCAATATTTGGAGCAGTCTGAGTACAGTAATGCTACTGATTAGACAGCTGCAGGAAGTGGAAGGTGGGAGCACATAAAATTTGCGGCATCCCTAGTCAGTTTGGTTTTAATGGCTAAAGGCCAATGGCTGGAAGGGGCCTTCAAAATAGCAGTTAAGCAGGCATGCAATGTTGGAATGAGGAATGAAACTTAATAAAAGATGTCCTTAAAATTATTCCTTTCTTTTCACCGTTGAACACCCATGGCAAGTATAAATAGATGGTGCCTCGGTCAATCATGTGATCTGATAAATCTGTCTGCAAGTTGACCAGTCAGCTTCACTTGTGGACATATTTATCATATCACGTGTGATCGGCGAAAGGCTATTTATACACCTGGTAGTGTTTTATCAATTTGGGTAGGTGGGAATGGGATGGGTAGGAAATTCAGTATATATTTTTTTTTTAAAGCAAAAATATGAGGTAAAATCTTTCTCTCTTTGTTCTTATGGAGCTAGGTTTTTTATTTCTGTTTTTTAGTGTAAGATTTTAAAGATGCAGCGTCTTTGTGGAGAAATAGTGATTGGTTGGATTCCGGCCGTTCATTCTTCATTTTGTAATTGATTTTAGTTGAATTATGTAATGCCTAAAATGTTGATATCCAATTTTGCAGAAGGGCAAGTTGTGTTTCATATTGAGAAGGATCCAGAGAAACTTGGCATTAAGGCAGCTGATTGACAAATGACCTTTAGTGCTGGTAAATACTAAGGTAATATACTTTGGCATGAAGCTCAACTAGCAGCAGGCAATTTGATTTGAGAGTACTGCAACATTAAATATGTCTACATGAGGAGATCACATCTCTATTAAACAAGGGGTTTAAGGGTACATTTACACTGTTGTGTTGACCATTAAATTGTCACTGATACCAAGGTTCCAGTTAGGAAATTTCAATCTAGTTAGGACTGAATATACTATTGTGCTTTGAGAAGAGTTAATCATCTTGTGTTACATGGTTCTGTATTCCCTGTCAATCTGGTATATTTTTATTATTGTATTGTAGACTAATAACCATTTCTAAAATCAGTTTTTCCCAACAAGCATTTTCTACAGGAAATCTTTAAAATATGTACTGAAATTCCACAAAAGCTATTTTTTCCTTTTGTAATAATTAAATGGAGAATATCAGTCCAGAAAATGTCATCGTTTTCTGCTTGGAATGGTGACAATATCTGGCATGAAATAAAGATGTGTTTTGATTTTTGTTGTATTCAGCAATGAAATGATAAACCAACCCATTTAGAACTTTTTCTAATGTAAAATAAAACAAGGAGGCACATCAACAGGTCAGGCAGCATCTGTGGAGAGGGAGGACAGTGTTAATGATTCAGGTTGATGACCTTTCATAAGAACTAGAAAAAAATCTCTGAGCATGTTTCAAGTTGCAGAGAAGAAAGACCAATTATATTGATAGTTGACTTTGTTTTCCCTGTAAATTCCCTTTCCATCGCATGTATTCTTCCAAAATCCTCTTGTGTCATATGAGACACAAAAAGCTGGAGTAACTCAGCGGGGCAGGCAGCATCGCTGGAGAAAAGGAGGAATGGGTGACGTTTCGGGTCCAGACCCATCTTCAGACTGGTTAGGGATAAGGGAAACGAGAGATATAGATGGTGATGTGGAGAGATAAAAAACAATGAATGAAAGTAACGATGATAAAGGGAACAGTTCATTATTAGCTGTTTGTATGGTGAAAACAAGAAGCTAGTGCGACTTGGGTGAGGGAGAGAGGGAATGCCGGGGTTATCTGAAGTGAGAGAAATCAATATTCATATGAGGTCTGGTCTCCAACCAAACCATCACATCTGTCACACTGACCACTGCCTATTACAAGCAAATCTTTAAATCCATTTCATCACATCTCCTCCAGACTTTGACACCTTTGAGTTGAGTCTTTGCATTTGGGGACATTGTCTAAAATTTCCATCTTAAAAAGATTTACACACATTTAACTGTGATCCTCTTGCCACTAACAACTATACAGTGCAATTGAGAATAAAATGTTTGTGTATAAAATCATGAAGGGAATATCCATTGCCCTCCATAATGTTTGGGACAAAGACCCATCATTTATTTTTTTCTCTCTGCAGTCCACAATTTTAGATTTGTAATAGAAAAAATCACATCTGGTTAAAGTGTACATTGTCAGATTTTATTAAAGGCCATTTTTATACATTTTGGTTTCACCATGTAGAAATTACAGCTGTGTTTATACATAGTCCCTCCATTTCAGGGTGTCGTAATGTTTGGGACACATGGCTTCACAGACGTTTGTAATTGCTCAGGTGTGTTTAATTGGCTCCTTGATGCAGGTATAAGAGAGCTCTCAGCACCTAGTTTTTCCTCCAGTCTTTCCATCACATTTGGAACATTTTATTGCTGTTTATCAACATGACGACCAAAGTTGTGCCAATGAAAGTCAAAGAAGCCAGAGACTGAGAAACGAGAATAAAACTGTTAGAGACACCAGCCAAACCTTAAGCTTACCAAAATCAACTGTTTGGAACATCATTAAGAAGAAAGAGAGCACTGGTGAGCTTACTAATTGCAAAGGGACTAGCAGGGCAAGGAAGACCTCCACAGCTGATGACAGAAGAATTCTCTCTATAATAAAGAAAAATCCCCAAACAGGAATCTGCGGATTTGTCAATGACCACTGTCCGCAGAAGACTTCATGAACAGAAATACAAGATGCAAACCACTGGTTAGCCGCAAAAATAGGATGGCCAGGTTATAGTTTGCCAAGAAGTATGTATAAGAGCAACCACAGTTCTGGAAAAAGGTCCTGTGGACAGATGAGACAAAGATTAACTTATATCAGAGTGATGGCAAGAGCAAAGTATGGAGGAGAGAAGGAACTGCCCAAGACCCAAAGCATACCACCTCATCTGTGAAACAGTGTTATGGCGTGGGCATGTATGGCTGCTGAAGGTACTGGCTCACTTATCTTCATTGATGATACAACTGCTGATGGTAGTAGCGTAATGAATTCTGAAGGGTACAGACACATCCTATCTGCTCAAGTTCAAACAAATAGCTCAACATTGGCTGGTTCATTCTACAGCAAGACAATGATCCCAAACATACTGCTAAAGCAACAAAGGAGTTTTTCAAAGCTAAAAAATGGTAATTTCTTCACCAGATCTGAACCCAATTGAGCATGCCTTTTATATGCTGAAGAGAAAACTGAAGGGGACTAGCCCCCCAAACAAGCGTAAGCTAAAGATGGCTGCAATACAGGCCTGGCAGAGCATCACCAGAGAAGACGCCCAGCAACTGGTGATGTCCATGAATCACAGACTTAAGCAGTCATTGCATGCAAAGGATATGCAACAAAATACTAAACATGACTACTTTCATTTACATGACCCATGTGTTTGTACAATTGGGTTATAAATCCATCAGTTCAAACAATATTTTTACCGAAAGCTATTTACTTGTCCTTCTTCAGAAAATGTATTTTTCAGTTTGTTAGTGTTTTTTTTCAAATGTAGGCATGTCCTCAAAAACACAGATATTAATCAAATAATAATCAGAATTTGCAGTATGGGATGAGCTGCCCACTATTACTGCTGACCTGCATGCCGAATCTCCATTTATATCGATTTCCATTGGGGATTTCCTACTTTAAGTCATCCAATATTCAAGATTCTGTACTGCGACAAGATTTTCAGCAAAATATCCAACGTCGGGAAAGTGGTAGAGAACAAGCCAAGCTGGAAAAGATTTTTGACCCTATGGTAAACCATGTCTTCGGCTTTATCGGTGTCAAAGCAGTCAACATTTTTGAATCTATTCAAGGATATTTTAAAACAGTTAAAAAAAAAAAAAAAAAGTTTTAAAAATTAAATAATTATATAAACAAACGAGTTAAAAGTAGTTGCAGCTGGGAAATGCAAGTGCGGGCATTTTCAATGGAATAGGTAGTAATTTTCTGCAAAATCAAAGCCATAATCTTGGTTAACACTAGGTGGCATTACCAAAACACATTTTTAGTTTTATGCTGTAATTTATAAACTCAAAAATGATATTTTGAAACAACTTATATTTTGCAAATCATAATGATGTTTAGATGCTGAACCAAAAAATACTTGCTGATCTGCTTTCATTGGGAAGATAGATCTAGTTAAATTGTTTTTTTAAAGTGGACGTGAAATTCTATTTACTGAATAATGCTAGCTAGTTCCGTATTAGTATATAATAGGATATAATATTATATAATATATAATGAATTAATTCATCATCTTATTTTGCTTCATAGATAGACACAGAGTGCTGGAGTAAGAGTTACTCTGGTTCAGTCGTCCCTTCTCACCCATGCTACGACCTGCCCAGATACTTTCCCCTGCAATGCAGGAGATGCAACACCTGTTATAGTAGCCATCATCCTACCCAAGGTCATTTGTGGCTGCTAATCATCAAAATCAAAGGAAAATGGTTCATTCTATAGTGATTACAGCCCAGAACCAAGGTCAACCTAACTTCAGTGGTCAAGTTTCAGCAACAAGCTTGCATACTTGACAATATTTGCCTACCAAGTGCATGATTGGCTCATTCACTGAAGGATATGTGAGAAGTGTAATCATCATCTGTAAGGCAAATGTCCTCTCCCAAACTTTTCCCACTTAAAATTGGCCGATAATAAGATATCCTAGAAATCGTAGACCACTCCTCATATCTCAATCATATAAGGCTAACGCATCTTACCATTAGAGGTATTAGATGTTATATTCAATGATCTTGTAGAGGTATGTAAAATCATGAGGGGTATAGATAGGATGAATGCACATAGTCTTTTTCCCAGGCTAGGGCATGGCCCTACATTCAAAAACCAGAAGGTGTGGGTTTAAGGTGAAGGTAGACAAAAGTGCTGGAGAAACTCAGCGGGTGTAGCAGCATCTATGGAGCGAAGGAAATAGGCAACGTTTCGGGCCGAAACCCTTCTTCAGATTGATGTAGGGTGGGGGACGGGGAGAAGAAAGGAAAAAGGATGAGGAAGAGCCCGAGAGCTGAGGGAGTACTGAGAAGGGGAGGAGATGGGTTTAAGATTTATTGTGAATCTGAGGGGCAACATTTTTAAACAGAGGGTGTTGGGGTTATGGAACAAGTTGCCAGAGGAAGTACTTGAGGTATTTAAAATGCATTTGGACAGGTACATGGATTGGAATGATTTAGAGGGACATGGGCCAAACTGGCCAAATGGGACCAACATAGATTGGGCATCTTAGTATGGGCGAGTTGGACCAAAGAGCCCGTTTCCATACTGTGTTGCAGTATAGTGTGGTGACTAGAACTGGTTGTCATTTAGGTCTTGATGTAGAGACATTCCAAATGCTTAGGAGCACACTCTGAATATTGCAAATAAATTACGCTCATAAATTTAATTAGGTCCACCACTTGATTGAAGGAATCCCATCCCTTCATATTTAATGACAGGAGTTGCTTGCTGTGAGAAAATATAAGCCATGGACTCAAATAGTCGCAATATATTTACAGCTGCCATTGTTTATTTTTTCAGCATGTAGGGCCATGACTGCATACATTTTATGGCATTTCAGAAATTCTGGTATTTTTAGAGTTGCTTAGCTGTCGTGCTTGGGCTTGTAATTTCATGAGTTGTTGAAAATGTACCTGTTAGTTGTAATGGAAGTGGAGTTTGATTGGGGTAGAGTCCCATTTAGTTGTTTTAAAATCTCTCAATTGTTGTGAAATTTTAACAGAGCCTCATTTCTCAAGCTGTGTACCTCATGGACTTGACCACATTTTGGTTGTATACCTTTTTGGTTGCATGTTCCAGACGAGGAAAGAAAACTAAAAGTTAACAACTCAATTCTTGCATATTTTTCAGTATGAAACTAGTTCATCATCATCGTTGAAAACAATAGCGACAAAGTGGTGCTGGTTTCCGATGGTGACAGACGCACCACGGACTTCCGCCGCTGGAACTATAGGATTTTGGTGTGTGTGCTTTATCATCATTCCTTACAATGCTATGTACGACAGTGATTGCAACTTCTACTGAAGTGTGGATGGCCGTTAGCTCGCTAGAAGCTCATCCGCCCTTTGACAGGTCTTGTTTTTGGTCCTGCTGGGGGTCCACAGCCCCCTCCTTACCTGGCAAATCAGGTGGGGGAGATGGATTAGTTGCCGACTATCCGACCATGGAGCAGGTAGCACGGGATTACATGGTACCCGTGGCGGGAGGGAACTCTTCCCCCCCCCCCCCGACCTGACCTGAGTTACTGACGTTTTGGGGAAAATTAGTGAAATGCCCTTAACTTGTTCAGTTCCATCCCTGAGTATACTCGGGTCAGGGCCAATAGTGGAAAAAGAAACTTGGCAATGAATTGGTTAATCTTGTATAGTCTGGCATAATTTGGTAAGAAGCTGAGTTACATTCAGAGCATTTATGTATGAGCAAAAAATGCTAGCACTTTATTTTAGCTACGTCCAGATCCTGGACGTGAATATTTAAAAAAGAATTGGGAAATTGCCATTGAAAAGAATGAGCCATGCATTAAGCTCTAAACATCACACAGTAGATATAGGAAGTTCATAGAAAATGCAAATTAAATCCTAGACAGTTCCTGATAAGCATCTATCATCCTTATCTTTTCTGGGGCCCTTTGTTCAGTACAACTAGACCATTCAATAAAACAAATATTCTATTTTATAGGGGAAATTTTGACTTGTTCTTTTTGAATTTACTGTGGGAGGCGCTTCGAACAAGAGAGAGGCTGATAAATATTTTTTTTAGCCAGCAGGAAGTTGGCTGGAGTCATCTCTGGAATAAAGAAAGGTGTTCATACTGATTAGCCAATCATCTCTTCCAAGGATATTTCTGGAGCAGTTCTTTGGTTCAGTGTCCTCTTATAACCTTATAATCCATATAATGCTTATAATGCTATTTAATAATAGCTTGTCATAAATAATGTTACTTCCATGATGAAGTCAGCTCTGAGGATGCCCATGCACAAATGTATTATTTTTCAATTCCATTTGCAACTCAGATAATGAAGTAGTGCAGGCCTCATGCTGTTCGAGATGGATGGCATTCACGCTTGAGATGGTAGGTGTCAATTAATGGTGCCACACTAGAAACATAATGCACCCATTGCCAGTAAGATGATGGCCTTTATCTTGATATAACATTCTATTACTGCAAAATCTACGAAAATTAGCATTGCTGTAGTCATTGCTGATCAGACACTGAACTAAACCAGTCACAAACATTATGGCTTCAAGAGCAGGGTGAGGGTATTTGTGGCAACTGTCCATCTTCCTGACTCTCAAAGCTTTTCCACCAATGTGACACTGCCTGCATGAATGCTGTGATGACAGCACTCAGCAGACTTGAAACCAACCAGGGCAAAGCAGCCAATCTGGATAGCACCCCATTGATCATCGTGCATTTATTTACTTTCTCTGCATAGGCATTATGTTATGTACTACTTCAAGATGAACATTAAATACAATCCTCCAAAAAATATAAAATGATGTCACATAGAATAATAAAGCCAGAAGGCAGCTGATATGCTACTGATTTAATGTTAAATATTTGTCATCTGGTCAAAACCACTGGCTGCCAGCTGAGCATAAATAGTGTTTTATGAAGGTTCAATGTATCTTCCCAGTTTTCTTTTTGTATTCTGTATCTCTATTTCTGAAGCTCAGACTCCCATATTTGTGTAGGAAGGAACTGCAAATGCTGGTATTAATCGAAGGTAGATACAACCTTCTATACACGTGTACTGCATCGGAGATAGATACAAAAAGCTGGGGTAACTCAGTGGGACAGGCAGCATCTCTGGAGAGAAGGAATGAGTGATGTTTTGGGTTGAGTCTGAAGAAGGATCTCGACCCGAAACATCACCCATTCCTTCTCCCCAGAGATGCTGTCTGTCCCGCTGAGTGCCTCCAGCATTTTGTGTCTAACTCCCATATACATTCCCTGTTTTTTCTAAATATGTCCCATTATTTTCAATGTTAAGCTTCAGTACGGTCATGTCCCTCTGTTATTGGTGTTGGTTTATTATTGTAACATGTACCAGGATACAGTGAAAAACTTTTGCTTGCTCGCTATCCAATCTAATTAGAAAATACTACACATGAATACTATCAAGCCGTGCACAAGAAAAACAGGTAATGCAAAGAGAAAAATACCAGTGTACATAATATAATTTCTCAGCTTGTAGCACACGAGTTCAAGAGAAAAATTCCAATGTTTGCAATGAGGTAGGTTGGAAACTCGGGACTGTAACTCATGAAGAAGTGGAAGTGTTGGTGTGCTGTTTTAGTCATAGCTTCAATGTGGTTGGCCCAGGACAGGTTGATGGTGATGTTTACACTTTGGAATTTGAAGCTCTCAACCATCTCTACCAATGATGTTGATACTCCACCACGCTTCCTGAAGTCAATAACTAGCCTTTCATCTTGCTGACATTGGGAGGAAGGTTGTTGTCCTGACACCCCCTAACTAAGCTATCTATCCCCTTCCCGTGTTTGAGATCTGGCCCACCACCTTGCTGTCTGCAAACTTGTAGATGTAGTTAGAGCATAATTTGGTTGCACAGTCATGAGTGTATGGGGAGTATAGTAGGGGGCGGCAAAGGCATCCTTACGGGACACCAATGTTATTCTATTGCTATTCTCTTGCAGTCCATTGCCATCGTACACAGCTGTTTACTTTGCATTCATGTTTTGTTATCTACGTATATTTATTTTTAATTTTCACCTAGCTGTAGGTCACTCATTCATATGACGAAAAAATAACTATTAATAGACCCATTAATGACTCATGGGAATAGTGCTGTCTATCATCCTGCAGTCGGAATGGTAGTCATTTATTTACCTTGAGTCTCTGTCATCTCTCTTTATGCCAGTGTTTATTCATGCAGTCACTAACTCTTTCATTCTATGGATCTCAACTGGAGCATAATTTCACCGTATCGCCAATATCGGCTTACTACACTTAACGTTTATTTCTTGCGTGGTATTTGCCCCAAATTGAATTATTCTTGGCTAACAGATTTGTTTCTCATGATATCTTCTGGAAGATATTGCAATTATGTTAAAAAAAAACTTGCTTGCATAATGCAGCATGTGATAATACATTAATTTGTGGTAAAAGCATTTGATGAAGATACATGTTTAAGAAGGAACTGCAGATGCTGGAAAATCGAAGGTAGACAAAAATGTTGGAGAAACTCAGTGGGTGAGGCAGCATCTATGGAGCGAAGGAAATAGGCAACGTTTCGGGTCTAGACGCACACCCCCATCCATATTAACGGGACGGAGGTGGAACGTGTTTCCAGCTTCAGGTTTCTGGGGGTCAACATCTCCAATGACCTCTCTTGGACCCACAATACCTCAACTCTGGTAAAGAAGGCTCACCAGCGTCTCTTCTTCCTGAGGAGACTAAAGAAGGTCCATCTGTCTCCTCAGATTCTGGTGAACTTCTACCGTTGCAACATCGAGAGCATCCTTACCAACTGTATCACAGTATGGTATGGCAACTGCTCTGTCTCCGACCGGAAAGCACTGCAGAGGGTGGTGAAAATTGCCCAACGCATCACTGGTTCTTCACTCCCCTCCATTGAGTGTGTCCAAAGCAAGCGTTGTCTGCGAAGGGGGCTCAGCATCGCCAAGGACTGCTCTCACCCCAGCCACCGTCCGGGAGGCGATACAGGTCTCTCCGTTGCCGGACCAGCAGGTCCAGGAACAGCTTATTCCCTGCTGCTGTTACATTACTTAACTCTGTACCTCGGTGATTGCCAGTCACCCCCCCCGGACACTCCTTCCCCCGGAATAAATTGCACTACGACGACTGTATGTACGTGTATATATATTTATTGCCCATATTCTATGTTCGCTCTTCTGGGGAGATGCTAACTGCATTTTGTTGTCTCTGTACTGTACACTGCACAATGACAATAAAGTTTGAATCTGAATCTGACCCGAAATGTTACCTATTTCCTTCGCACCATAGATGATGAAGATACATGTTTGTAACTGCCATTGTAGTCATTGCTTGGATAAGCCTTTCGTGCAGTCTTTGTTGTTTTGATGAAAAAGATGTGGGACAATGACAATTTGGTGCTTACTACTTTGATGTAGTAATTCTGCTGTAGTTAGAGGCTAGGAAAGTTTGAGTCCTGAATTGGCTAAGTTGTCTTCTAAGCAATTATAGTTGTAAGGAATCTGTCTGACTATTTGCAGATATCAAATAATGGTGATAATTATCCCCCCTTAAAGGACAGGAACTCTCTTTATATTGTTTTTATGCCCTGCCAAGTAGTGCTCTAGGGAGTGTTATAGAGGGATCTAGATGTGCAGGTAAATAGATCCTTGAAAATGGCGTCACAAGTTGGTGTCACAATTAGCAGCCCTGCCAACAATGTCTGTTTTTTCGTCTTTTAAAAAAAAAAAATTCTAGTGGTTGTTAAAAGTTTGTGTAAATATTCTCCGATTTGTTTTATGTGGGGGGATGGGGAACCTTTTTTTCAGTTTCTTACCTTGCCGGAGATGCGATTATTATCCGGATCACATCTCCAGTCACTCTATGGCCTAACATCGATGGTGCTGGAGGTCTCCTCGGACTGACTTTGAGCCCCACCGCGAGGCGTGGACTTAATATCGGAGCCGATCCCCTGCCTGGGATCTCTCCAACTTGCGGACTTCACCATCGAGAGCTCGCAGTCTCGGGAGAGGCCGAGTCGGGAAGCTCCAACGACGCAGAGGCTCGACCTGCCCCGACGCGGGGTCGGATCGCTGGCGCGGGGGAGCTGACATCCCCCCCCGATGCAGGAGCTGATCACCCCGACGTGGAGGGCCCAAACGCCGCCGTCTACGGGAGTCAAGATTGTCCGGAGTCAACGGAGGGCTCGAGGTCCCCGACTGCCGGAGAGTAAAGAAGGGAAGAGATTTGAACTTTTTTTCGCCTTCCATCACAGTGAGGAATGTGGAGGAGTCACTGTGGTGGATGGTTACCTGTTAAAATGTATTTTGTATGTTCCGTTGCTTTTTATTTTCTGTTGCTTTTTATTTATTTGACGGACTTGGCAGATGAAATACCTCGTATGTTGTTAAACATACTTGGCTAATAAAGTATTATTGTGATTGTGATATTGTGATTGTGATAGGGCAGTCAAAAAGGCTTTTGGCACATTGGCCTTCATCAGTCAGAGTATTGAGTATAGAAGTTCGGAGGTCATGTTGCAGTTATGTAACATGTTGGTGAGGCCACATTTAGAGCATTGTGTTCAGTTTTGGTCACCATGTTAAAGGAAAGATAATGTCAAGCTGGAAAGAGTGCAGAGAAGATTTACAAAGATGTTGCCAGGACTCCAGGGCCTGAGCTATATGGCGAAGTTGAGCAGGCTAGGACTATATTCAATAGACAATAGGTGAAGGAGTAGGCCATTCGGCCCTTCGAGCCAGCACTGCCATTCAATGTGATCATGGCTGATCATCCCCAATCAGTACCCCGTTCCTGCCTTCTACCCATATTCCCTGACTCTGCTATCTTTAAGAGTCCTTGGAGAACAGGAGGATGAGGGGTGATCTTATAGAGGTATACTAAATCTTGAGGGGAATAGATCGGGTAAACACATGCAGTCTTGCCAAGCGTACGCAAATTGAGAACCAAAAGACATAGGTTTAAGGTGAGGGGGGAAAGATTTAATATGAGCCTGAGGGGTAACTTTTTCTTACACAAAGGGTGTTGGGTGCGTGGAACGGGCTGCTAGAGGAGGTAGCTAAGGCAGGTACTATTGCAGCGTTTAAGAAATATTTAGACGGGTGCATGGATAAGATAGGTTTTGAGGGATATGGGCCAATTGCAGGCAGGTGGGACTCATCTAGGTGGGACATGTTGGTCGGCGTGGGCAAGCTGGACTAAACGTTTCCTCGCTGTATGACTACTACCACTTGTTAATACTGTTGTTATACTTGACCTATTTAAAGAGCTTGCAGGTATTAAACATGTTTGCAAATGTTGACATTATTGATTTTATGCAGTTAATAAGAAGTTACCCTTGAAGTAGAAATATTTACTGGATATCTCCAAGATGGACATCATTATTAACCTGCGTCTCAGCATCTCTGTGCGCACAAAATAAGTGAATACAAGGCTCGAAATTAATGGTTGCCTGGTTGCCAATGGCCACCTAAAGTCCCGCCGGGCAAGGTAATTTTGCCCGGCTTGGCAAGCATCCGGGACACCTGTCATTCAACTCTGAGTGGGCCCCCCTCTCTAGTTCTCTGTGTGTATGTATATATATCTATCTATCTATCTATCTATCTAGATAGATAGATAGATAGATAGATAGATATATATATATATCTATATCTATATCTATATCTATATATATATATATATATCTATATATATATCTATATCTCTAAAAGTCTCATCTTGACCACTTCCTGTTGCACTGTATATTAATTTTAGAAAAAACGCCACTTACGGCTGTGATTTTTGGCCATCTTATTCGGAGTCCCCCTCCGCTTCAGGACGAGGATTTTTCCCATTAATTAAAAATAAAAGACTTATTAATGCTTAAAAAATGTTGAGATTCTCTCCCCTGAAGGCCACGCCCCTTCCGGAGGGACTATAAAGCCGGGAAGTGCGGAGTTGCCTCAGTTCTCTGCAAAAAGGGGGAGCGAGAGGTCGCAATTCTCAGTCTGAGCTGTGAATAACACTGAACACATGTTTACTAAACTGTGAGTGGTTTTACTGACCTGTCAGTGCCCTTAATGTGGTTTGAAAATATAGTTAGAAAATGCAAAAGTGTTTTTTGGTTTGAAGATGGAAAAGTGTTTTTTGGTTGGAGAATGCAAAAGTTGCCTTGCCTATCTGAAAAGTTGGTTTGAGAACGCTAAAGTTGCCTTGCCTAATCGAAAAGTTGGTTTGAGAATGCAAAAATTGCCTTGCCAAATTGAAAAGTTGGTTTGAAAATGCAAAAGTTGCCTTGCCGTCTTTATAATTAAAAGTCTAATCTTGACCACTTCCTGTTTGTGCTGTACATTGATTTTAGGAAAAACGCTAGCACGTACGGCTGTGATTTTTGCCCATCTTACTCGGAGTGCCCCTCCGCTCATCAGGTGCCGGGGATTTTTCCCATCGATGAAAAATAAAAGAGTTATTAGTGTTTAAAATAATGTTGAGATTCTCTCTCCTGTCAATCACACCATGAACGCCACACCCCTTCTGGTGGGAGGAACAATAAAACATGGAAGTGTGGGTGTGGCTCAGTCTTTGTAAGAAGGGGGTGGGAGGGGTAACGGCGCTCTGTCTTCAGTGGCCTTGCACCCTGCTTGCTATGGTAGGAAACTGCACTCGAATTTGGTGGCCTTGCACCCTGCTTGAAGTGGTAGGGAACTGCATTCGAATTTGGTGGCCTTGCACCCAGCTTGAAGTGGCATTTCAAGGAATACCGCGAGTCAAGCCCACCAGCCTTGAGTGAGTGAGCTGCCAGCACACCAGGCTTGAGTGACTAAGCCGCCAGCCAAAGCCCTCTGGAATGTAGTCCCTTCAGCACACAAAGCCCATACTAGCGCTCCAGAAAGCCCCCCCCCCCCACTGGCCACCAATATTGGAATTGGGAGAGAGGTGGAATATTGCGTTGGGGGACCAGCCCTCCTGTGTGAAGCTGGGTCCCAATTAGTCTAGTATAATATATGTGTGTGTGAATGTTTATAATATATATATCCACACACACAATTTCCATCCTGGGATTAATAAAGTTATTTTGTATAGTATCGAGTGTGTAGGAAGGAAATGCAGGTGCTGGTTTAAACTGAAGATAAACACATAAAGCTGGAGTAACTCAACAGGCCAGACAGAATTTCTGGACAAAAGGAAAATATTAAGTTTTGGTTGGGTCTGAAAAATGTTCTTGCATACCTTTGAAATGTGGAAGGAAACAAGAGCACCCGGATAAAACCCATGTGATCAAAGGGAATAGGAGCAAACTCCATACAGACAGCACCCATATTCAGGATCAATCCCGGGTCTCTGGCACTTTTAGGCAGCAACTTTATGGCCAATGTACTGCCTCATTGTCTTGAACTGAATTAAAACATACAGTAGCTGTAAAGGGGAACATAGCGTGACTTAGAGATTTAAGAATGAAATGGATATTTTATTTTTTTAGTAACCAAAGTTACTAACCAAGTTTAGTAACCAAAGAAGCTAATGTTCATACTGCTGGGGTATAAACTACCCAAGCAAAATAGGAGGTGCTGTTCGTCCAATTTGCAATGGGTTTCACTCTGGCCATGGAGGAGGCCCAGGACAAAGGTCGGATTCGGAATGGAAGGTCGATCAGGTGGGTTATTGCAAACTGAGTGGAGGTGTTGTGCGAAGTGATCGCCAAGCCTGCGCTTGGTCTCACTGAGGTTGATCATACACTGAATAATCCAACCAGAATTTTGTTTGGAAGTGGAAAGAAATAATAGAAATTGCATTCATTGCAACTTGTAAAAAGAGTTGAGGTACTGTATAAATATTATTTTGCTTTTTGCTGCTTGTCATTTGTGGTATATATCATGTCTGAATTGGTATTTTTTTTGTGACTTTATTTGAAGCAGAAATAATATTGTGAATGCTTCATTGAGCATAATTCCGGACTGGTAAAGGATTTGACTACGTCCAAGCAAGGATTGCACGATGATGAGTAGATATTTTAATATGTTAATTGAGCACATTCAATATTTTATAATATTTTATAATTTTTATTATTGATTGTTATTATGGTAAATACGACTTACTAGTCCGAAATTAGAAATATTATGCTAAAAATGGTCGTGATCACATCCTAGTAATTAGTGTTTATTTTTGTGATGAAAATATTTTTAATTATATGGTCAGTGTATGTATTAATTTAATATTTGCTAATTTATTTATTTATGATTAAATTTTATTTTTTTTTTTTCATTTCCATAATTTATATATGAAAAGGGTTTTTTGGTTTTTTTTTGGTTATTAATTATTTTTATTATTTTATATTTTTTATTTTTATGTAATTTATTTTCTCTAAAGAAGTTTTTTTTTTTTATTATAGATATTGAATTATTTTATATATTCCATTTTGAAAGGTGCATTTTTTTTTTTATTACATCTTATTTTATTTTTTATTTTTCTTTATTACTGTATTATATTTATTTTTGTTAATATTAGAATAATTTTTATATTTTTATTATTAAATTATTTATTTTTATTTTATTTTATATTTTTATTTGCATTGAAAGCAATTAATTAATTTTATTTTTAGTTTTTTATTATTCTAAACCTTTTTTTTTTAATTGATCTTTAAAATTTAACTGGATTTTTTTTTGAGGATTGTATTAAGCTTTTCACTTATTTATGAATATTATTTAATTTTTTATTTATATTTTATTATATTTTTATATTTTTTTTATAATTTATATTTATTTAAAAATATTTAATTTTTTTTATTATTTTATTTTAAACTAATTTTTACTTTTAATATATATTTTAAAATAAGCAGTGATGAATTAATTATTTTTTTTTTACCTATTTTTTTAATATATTATTTATTTTTTATTAATTTACTATTATTTTTTTCTTTAGCTATTTTTTTTTATTTATAAAATATTTGATATATAATTATTTTTTTTACATTTTTTAATTTTCATTTGTTTTGCAAGTAATTATATTATAAATTATTAATTGATTATTTTAAATTAGTTAATTATAAATTTTTTAATTTTACTTTTATAATATTTTATTTTTATTTTTTAATTATTATATATTTTATATTTTTTTATTTAATCATTACTATGAATTTTATATTATATTTTTTTTTTTTTTTTTATTTTTAAAAAATGCATTTTATTTTGTGATTTATTTTGATTTTGAAAAAATAAGCTGCCCAAGGGGGGTTAGGGGGGGGGGGGTAGGGTTATTTTTATTTTTATTATTTTTTTTATTTTTATTATTATTTTTATTATTTTTTTATATTCTATATTTTATACCATTTATTATTTTATTTTTATATTATTTTTTGATATTAATTATATCTTTTTACATTTATATTTTGGTTTTTATTTATCTTCTTTTTTATGAAAATTTATATATTTTTTATTAACTTTATTTTAAGTTAATTAATATTTATTATAAATTTTTATTTTTAATAATTTTTTTATTTTTTTATTATATGTTTTTAATTTATGATTTTTTTTTAATTTTAATATAATTTTTATTTCTTATTATATTATTTTTATTTTTTTTTTATATTTTTTTTTTATATTAATTCTATAATTTTTATATATTAATTAATTTTATTATATATTATTTTAATATTTTTTAATATATTATCCCTTTTTTATTTATTATATATATTTATTTTTTTTTATTTTATTTTTTTTTTATATTTATTTATAAATTTTTTATATTTTTTTTTATTTGTACTTATATTATTATTTAATGGCCATTTAAATTTATTTTTAATAATTATTATTTTTTTTTATAATATTTTATTTTTAAATTTTTATTTTATTATTTATTATTTATTTTATTATTTTTTTTTTTTATTAATTTTTTTTATATTTTTTTTTTTATATTATATTTTTTATATATTATTTTGATTTTATTTTTATTTTTATTTTTTTTTTTAATTTTTTTTTTATTTTTATAATATATTTTATTTTTTATATTATTATAATTAATAATATTTTAAATTATTTAATTATAAACGATTTTTTATTATTTTTATTTTATTAATTTTTATTGCTCTATTATAATTTTTTATATTTTATTTATAATTGTATTATTTAGATTTTATTTATTAATTATAATTTATTTTATGGTTTTTAATATTTATTATTAAATTATAAATAACCTAGCATTTTATATTTTAAATGTATTTTTTTATTTTTATCTATTTTAATTTTTATATTATAATAATTTTTAATTTTTTGTTATTATTTTATATTATTTATTATTAATTATTTTAAACATTATTATATTAATTTTTTTTTATTATTTAATTCATTTATTAATTTTTTATTTTATATATAATTTTATATTTACTTTATTTAATTTCGTTTTATAATTTTATTATAATTTATTATTATGTAATTTAATGTAATTTAAGGTATTATTATTATTTTATTTTATAATTATTATTAAATTTTATTAATTTATCAATTTTTTATTTTAATTTTTATAGATTTTTATTTTTTTATTTATATTATATTATAGAAGTATTAAAAAATGAGGGGCTTTATATTATATTCTTTTATTTTTTATTTTAATTTATTTAAAATATATTTTTTGTATAAATTAAATTTGTTTTTATATTTTTTTTTTTTTTATTCATATTATTTTTATACATTTTATAATATGTTAGCGCGGTTATTTTTTAGCCTTTGAGCTTATAATTGAATAGGTTTTTTTTATATATTTCTTAATATTTATTATAATTTTTTTTTTTATTTTTATAATTTTATTTTTTTTATTTTTTTATTATTATTTATTGATTTGGAATTATTATATTTATAATATTTTTTTATTTATTATTATATTTTTTTTTATAATAATTAAGTTATTAAAGTTTTTTTTTTAATTTTTTATTATATTTTATATGGGATTTGGCCCATAATGTTGTATTATTTTTTATTTTATTTTTAATTTAATTATATTATTTATTTTAATATTCAGTTATTTTTATTAACCTTATTTTATACGGGTTATATTATCAATATTTTTATTTTATATTTTTTTAGTTTAATTTTTGGACCAAATTTTTTATTGATTTTATTGGGGTATATTATTTTATTTTTATTAAATTTTTTTATTTTTATGGATTTTATTTTATTATATTGATAAATATTTTAATTTTTTATTTATTTTAATTTTAATTTATTTTTTTATTTTTTTAATTATTTTATAATTATTTATTTTAATTTTATTTTTTATATTTTTCTTTTTTTAATTTTTTATTTGTATTTTTAATTTTTTTTTTTAATTTATATTATTTATTATTATATTATTTTAGATTAATTTTTTATTTATTTATTTGCATTATATTTTTTTTTATTTTTTTAATTTATCTATTAGATTTGATATTTATATTTTTTTTAAGGGTTTATTGTTTTTATTTTTATTTTATATAATTTTCGGGTAAATTATATTTTTTTTTTTTATTTTTAATTTTTTATTTGGTTTTTTTTTAATTATTATATTATTATTATTTTAATTCTTTTATTATTTTATATATAATATTTTTTAATTAATTTTAATAATAAATAAGATTTTAATTTATTTTTTTTAAATTAAATTTTATATTTTAATATTTATTTTTTTATATTATTTATTAATTTATATTTTTTTTTTGAGTAAGCTAGAATATTTTATTAATTTTATTTTTTAATTTTAAGGCCTTTATTTATTTATTTTTAATGTTATTTATGTAATTTTTTTTTATTAATATTTAAGTTTTTTTTATTATTTTTTATTATTAGATATTTTATTTATTTATTTTTTTTATTTTATATTATGGGTATATGATTTTTTTTTATTATAATATCTTTTTTATTTTATTATATTTATATTTTTATTATATTTTTTTAGATTCAATATTGTTATAATTTTTAATTTTTTTAATTAAATTATATATTATATATTATTTTTTTATATTATTTTGATTATTATATATTCTAATTTACATGATATTTTATTTTATTTTGATTATTTTTATTAATATTTTTTTTTATTATGAAACAATTTATTTTTGAGAATGGACTATATTATTTAAATTTATTTATTTTACTTTAAATATTTTTAATTTTATTTTTTTAATTTTTTTTAATTTATGGGTAATTTTTCTATTATTTACCAATTTTTTAGTGTTTTTTTTTTAATTTTATATTATTTTGAATTTATATTTTTATTTATATTATTTTTTTTTGTATTTTATATATTTTATTTTATTGTTTTAATATTGTGTTTTTTTCTTTATTTTTTTATACTATTATACATTGGATTATGATTTTAGAAATTTTAAATTGATTTTATTGTTTTTTTTATTTTTATTTAATGGGATTATTTTTTATTTTTTATTGTATTATATTTATTTATTTTTTTTTATTTTTATTGATTATTATTTTATTTGGTATTTTTTTTATTAATTATATGTTTATTTATGGATAATTAATACTTTTATATTTGACTTTAATATGATTTATTTTTATAATTATTTTAAAATTATATATTTATTTTTTATTTTATTATATATTACTATTTTATATTTTATTATTTTATATTATTTATAATATTTATTATATTATATTTTTTTATTATATATTTTTATTTTATGTTTTATTTTTTATCTTAGGATCAATTTTAAATTTTATAATTTTATATATATTTATATATTATGTTATTTATATAATTTTATATTTATTTTTTGTGTATTTTTTTTATTATGGGATTTTTATTATTTAATTTAAATTTATTAGCATTATATTATTTTTATATTTATTGTTTTTTATATATATAAATGATTTTTTATTTTATATTATTAAAATATGAATATATTTAATTTATATATTTATTATTTTTTATGTTTAATTTTATTTATATAATTTTTATATTTTATTATATTATTTTTATTTTATATTATTTTATTTTTATATGTTTTTTTATATTTATTATTTATTTTATTATATATTATTTTTATTATTATTTATTTTATTTATTTTTATGATTTTAGATTTTTTTTAATTTAGGATTTTCTCTATTATTATTTTTTATACGAATTTATTATTATATTATATTTAATATTATTAATTATTTTATTTTTTATATTTTAATTTTAATTATCAGGATTATTTATATTTTATATTTATTTATCCATTTATTATTTAAATTTAGTTTTATTTTACATTTAATTTATTTTTTTATATTTATATCTATATAATATATATATATAGCTATCATATATTATATATATATATATATTTAATATTATATTTTCTATATATATTTTATTTAAATATTAGTTGTTTTTAATATTATATATAGTACATTTATATATTTAAATTATTATTTTAATAATATGAGTTAGACAAAGAATTGCAATTTTTTATTCTTATTATAAAATTATTGCCATAGATTATTATATTTATTAAAATATTGTAATTATGTTTCTTATTTATTTTTTTTTTATTAACATTTTAAATTTATTTAATATAATAATTATATTTTATTTCAGAAATGCATTTTAGTTTATGATTTTTATATTATTTTATATTATGTTATAGTATATATTTTTTTTATATTAATTTTAATTTTTAATTATTTTAGTAGATTTATAATATGTATATTTTCCTTATTATCATTTGGTTGAGCCGAAACGTTAACATTAGTTCTCTAAGGATAGATGCCTTATACCGCTGTTATCTAAGCATTTGTGTCTATCGCGGAATCTTTGGTCAGCAAACTCTTATAGTTCAGGATCAGGGACCTGGCACTTTAGGCAGCAACTTTATGGCCAATGTACTGCCTCATTGTCTTGAACTGAATTAAAACATACAGTAGCTGTAAAGGGGAACATAGCGTGACTTAGAGATTTAAGAATGAAATGGATATTTTATTTTTTTAGTAACCAAAGTTACTAACCAAGTTTAGTAACCAAAGAAGCTAATGTTCATACTGCTGGGGTATAAACTACCCAAGCAAAATAGGAGGTGCTGTTCGTCCAATTTGCAATGGGTTTCACTCTGGCCATGGAGGAGGCCCAGGACAAAGGTCGGATTCGGAATGGGAGGGGGAGTTGAAGTGCTGAGCCACCGAGAGATCAGGTTGGTTATTGCAAACTGAGTGGAGGTGTTGTGCGAAGCGATCATCAAGCCTGCGCTTGGTCTCACCGAGGTTGATCATACACTGAATAATCCAACCACATTTTTGTTTGGAAATGGAAAGAAATAATAGAAATTGCATTCATTGCAACTTGTAAAAAGAGTTGAGGTACTGTATTATAATTTTGCTGCTTGTCATTGTGGTATATATCATGCCTTGATTGGTGAATATATTTTGTTTGTGACTTTATTTGAAGCAGAAATAATATGTGAATGCTTCATTGAGCATAATTCCGACTGGTAACTACGCACTACGTCCAAGCACATTATCGCAACCTAAAAAACTGCCTAGGTTGCCCGACTGTAAACAGAAAAAAAGTTAAGTGAGAGCCCTGGAATAGTGACTATTCTGGGTCACGAGTGACATTCCTAGCACATAGTCTCGTAAATTAGAAAATATATGCTAAAAATGGTCGTGATCACACCGTTAATGGTGCAGTCAGTATTGTCATTCTTGCTGGTACATATTTTGTGATGGTGAGAAACCTGATCGTCAGTGATGATCAATTTTAGAATAGGTGCCTAGGTTGTGTTTAAAACTTAATTCATTTCCATACAGATAACTGCTTCAGAAAATGTACCATTTAATTTGCAAGTGAAATTAATTAAATTAAAAGTCATACTCCATGAATTCTGAAAAAGGTCTTGGTTTTGTTGGTTTTGTGCATATCAGCTATATGTTTCCAATTTTCTCTAAAGAAGGCTTAAAAAGCCATTGAATATATTCCAAAATGCTAAGCATTTTTTTGGACACTCGGGAGCTCTTCTACTGTTACGTTATTGTGGGGCAATGTGACCTCTGACGAAGACTTATTCAGTTCTACTGTTCCAGAATTTAACTAATGGATTGGGTTTTGAGGAAAGTTCACTTGACTGAATATTTAAATGATTACAACTATGTCTGCTATTTTTTTCGTTTTGTGTAGCTTGTAGCTAGAGAAAATAAGCAGTGAGAAAATGTGGCGTTACCTATTGAAATTTCTGCTGATGGGTTACAACTTTTAGTTTCTTCAGCTATTGTGGATAAGTAAATCATCCCAATAATTTTCATTTGTTTTGCAAAGTCAGTTCCAATATGAAAGCAAAAGCTTGGAACAGACTTCTCCTTATGCACATTTAATTCACTTCTAATCTGATGAAGCATCTTGGATGGTTTTGAACATGTTACATAAATATAAGCTGCGATGCTTGATGGCATGAGACATCACAATCAAATCATCCTAATCTAAAGTGCTCTGGGCTTCCTAATTTTCATACCATGGACCAAAGTAATAACTAAATATCTTTCCCTGTATAATTGTGGTTTTATGTGGTTTCCCTGTATAATTGCGTCTAACTATGTAAAAGCAGTATAAATAATGAAAACGATAGACACATTCATAATGTATTAATTGTATTACATGTGTAGATTTTAATTCTATAAATTAATCAACTTTCCTTATTTTGAAGCAAATACACTTCTTTTAATGTGGATGTAAAATTAAACCTCAGTCTGATTTGACCTTGGCCATGAGTCTGGTTCAAGCCCATGAACCTAGCACTCACTTGCTTAAAGCAGCACTGGGCCTCCTAATCCATGTGTTTATTTGTCCAGCCTTTAAAACTTGCTCTCTGATTCCAACATGAGTTTAAGTCAAGTCAAGTCAAGTCAATTTCATTTCTATAGCACATTTAAAAACAACTCTCGTTGACCAAAGTGCTTTACATCAGTGCAAGTACTAACGTGCTACATACAGTGGTACATAGATCTAACAATACATACATAAATACAAACACACAGCACTCCCTCAGAGGACCTCAAGAAACACTTGTGAGTAGAAAGGAGTCGATGGAGGGGGCAGTTCAGATGAGAAGTGGGATGCTGTTCCACAGTCTAGGTTCTGCAACCACAAAAGCGCGGTCGCCTCTGAGCTTAAACCTGGACCGCGGGATAGTCAGTAGCCCCAAGTCGGTGGGTTAGGAGATTTTTGATATAGGTGGGGGCAAGCCCCGTTAAGGGCTTTGTATACATAAAGGAGGAGCTTGAAATTGACTCTGTACCTTACTGGGAGCCAGTGGAGAGAGGCCAGAATCGGGGTGAAGTGGTCACTTTTACGGGTACCCGTCAGAAGTCTCGCTGCGGCGTTTTGGACCAATTGCAGGCGGAACGGGGATGATTGGCTGATGCCAGTGCAAAGGGAGTTGCAGTAATCAAGGCGGGAGGAGATAAATGTGTGGATGATCTTTTCAAGGTCGTCGAATTGGAGGAATGGTTTGATTTTAGCTATCGTGCGAAGCTGGAAGAAGCTAGCTTTTACAACAGCATTGACTTGTTTGTCAAACTTCAATGCGGAGTCAAATATCACGCCAAGGTTTTTGATGTGTGGTTTGAGTAAGGAGGTTAGGCTTAATAAGAACCTGAGGGGTATCTTTTTCACACAAAGGGTGGTGGGTCTATGGAACAAGCAACAGGAGGTGGTAGTTGAGGCAGGCACTATTGCAATGTTTAAGAAACATTTAGACAAGTACATGGATGGGACAAGTTTAGAGGGTTATGGGCCAAACGCAGACAGGTGGGGCTAATTGAGATAGGACTAGTGGAGATGGGACATGTTGGGCTGAAGGGCCTGTATCCATGCTTTATGACTCTGAGCACATTTATTTATTGAGAAGGCTGCCAGTTCAGCCCGGGAATGTACAATTTTGTTTGAATGGCGTTTTAACTCAAATTCTATACATGTTTGCACTTGGGTAGGGTAGTCGGGCACAAGTTTAAAACACCCAAATTATTTTGAATTTCCTCCATTTTTGGATGTACCCTTGGATTTATTTTTTGTTAGGTTTGTTAGGTTTTTAAGGATGTACTTGGACAAGATAAGACTGAAGGGATGCCGACTTAATGTGGATAAATGGGATTAGCACGGATTGACATCACTCAGCATGGGTGAGATTGGCTATAAGGATCTGTTTATGTGCCATACTTGTTTTGACTATGATTTAAAAGTCCACACACTGACTGATTTCAGGATAGACTACGAAAATGGATGTGATATGGCAAATTGTTGGTTGAAAGTTGTCACATTGTTTTGTGAAAACATCCTTTGCAATGTCCTTAAGGGTTTCAAATTTATTTTCCTGTGGCAGCATTTCCGTTGTTGTTCCAGAAAATATGTTGTTGGAGTTGGCCGATCGAATTAAGGCGTGTGTAGGAAGGAATTGCAGTTGCTGATTTAAACCAGATAGACACAAAATGCTGGAGTAACTGAAGAAGGGTCTCAATCCGAAAATGCATTCCGAAGAAGAGTCTCTATCCGAAACGTCATCCATTCCTTCTCTCCGGAGATGCTGCCTGTACCGCTGACTTACCTCAGCATTTTGTGTCTATCTTCGAATTAGGGGGTGTTTGGTTCAGTCATTTGCACGTATCATGACACAAATAATATGAGTGCCATTGCAGAGTCTCTCTTTTGGTTGGTTTACCCAACAAACCAATGCCGTTGCTTTGATCAAGAGTTTTGCCATTAGGCATTGTAAATGTTTCTCACCTAGAAACATTCTAGCCATCAGACAAAATGTCCACAGTTTTTGAGTTCAATTAAGAAATTGCATGTGGGTTTACTAAGGCATTTGAGAAGGTGTTGAATTAAAGTAAAAGCTCATGGTGTAAGGAGTAACTTATTTTTTGATGTGAATAGATAGGAATAGATAGTGACAGGAAACATAAACTAAATATTAACAAATCTTTTTCTTATTGACAAGGTGCAACAGGTAGTGAGCCATAAGGATTGATGTTGGAATCTAATTTACTTTATATAAATGTCAGGTGAAGGCTACGAAGATCGGTTATGTATTTTGTCAGAAGGTGTTCACTTGGAGTTGACTTTTCTTACACCTTCCTTGGAATGATATTCATCTAAATGTATTGACTGTAAATAGTAATTAGGAAGTTTGATTAGTCAGGTTTAATTTGGTTCATGGTTGTCATGGGTCACAGCACAAAATGTATGATAGATTCTCAAAAATTCTCATATTTCTAAGATTCTCAGGAATAATTTCTTCCTGATTTCTGAACTATCCTTTCATAAGCTAGGGTATTGTCTGATTCACTTTTACCCCATTGCGGACATTGGACTTTGTCTCTAGATCCTGTGCGCTGCAATGCTGAGAACTATATTCTGCACTCTCTATCATGCCCTTTGCCCTCCTATAGTCCTTAAGTTTGGTTTGATTGTATTTAAATAGAGTATTGAGTAAGTATTATAGAGCATTATCTGATTTGATTGAATAGCATGCCAAAACAAATCTTTTCATTGTACCTGAATGTGAGGATTCGAGGTTTGCTTGGATATAAACTTTTTAATACCTGACCCAACCTTGGTGAATTCAATCCTAGCCCATGCTTGAATACTTATTGTTTTCCATACCTGATTTACCCTGACATGGAAACATTTGCAGGCAGGCTGAATAAAACGGCTTACGTTTTTGCACATCTGTTGCTGCAGATTAAGACTAGAGGATTTGCGTGCTAATACTAAACAAATCTGGATTATCGTGGCTGCAGTGGCAATGTGTAGCATGAGCCAATCTGAATACCAATGCTTTGTCTAAATATACTCCTTGGTCTATCCTGAAAAACATGGCTCATGCATTTAGCAATTATGCACTCACTCTGGTATCAACAGTGCCAGGTATCATCTTCAAGAACAGGAGGGCCTGTCAAATGCAGTATTTAATTGTAATTTGAAGTGTTTGACAACTACTTTATAAATACCTTACAGATGTCTGAAATCATTACTCAGAACTAACACATCTGTATGTTTGAATTTGAGAATGATAATCAGAAAAAGGAAGTGGGAATGCGTTTTTTTTCTTGTCTGTCCTACAGACTGAGGGGCGGGTGTAGAATTTACACTGATTTCCTGTTTGGGATCACTAATTCTTATTTGTGAAGTTTTCTATACATGGGTCTTCTGTTCAAGTCACATGGTCTGTGGAATATTTTACACTTTGCAGATCCAGAGGATCATCTGAGTTGTGATTTTCTATTTTTGAAGTTCAGTGTGAAAACCTCCCTCTTCACCAAATATCACATTGCAGACGCAGGCCAGAGATCTTAAATCTTCATGGAGGCGATCAAATTCCATAACCACGCCTTGAACACTGTGGTGTTGACCTCTACCCCATGCTGCTTGGTTTGTATTTTAATTAGAGCAAGAAGGTACCCGGACTGCAGTAAAATGCCACAACATATGTGGTACTCGCACATGTGCACGGATGTGGGTACGGGTTGGGGGTTTAAAATGCAATTCTTTGAATTGGGTAATGTGTTTTATTGGTTCATTACCAATAACTAATTTTCAATTTCTGGTATGTACTGATTTGAATTGTACTTAAACCAGAAGTGCTTGCTGACCAACTGCAAAATTAGTTATTCCAGTGCCAATTGACCTTACTCTTGTGGGACCACTCTTTGTTGGAATACAGACCACGTTGCTCTCCATCTTGCTGGCAACAACATACAAGATTTGCTGATGTTGCAGCAGATGGACTTTTACTATTTTAACCAGTTGATTATGTTCCTGGTGACAGCGTCGGGCCTTACTTTTACCCGATGGGCACCGGGCCTCGTTTCATGGCCTTTAAGGTGCTTCATGGTGTCTGGAAAAGAGCAACATCAAAAGCCACTAAAGAGGAATTCTATGAAAGCTACGTCCAGTATGTGGATCCTTCTGATGCTTTAAATAATATGGAAAAAACAGTTCCTTTTTATTTATCACCATGATGACTATGTTCTAAGCACGAGGCACCACGTTGTACTTAAATTGGCAGGTTTCAGTTAAAACTTGTCTGGAGGTGAAATAACACCCTTAACCTTTTTTTTGCAGAAGCCATTTAAGCAAAAAAAAACCCTGACCTTTTTATCTGAATGTAGAGCCAAACGTGGAATGCAAATATGTAACCACTGGTTAATGTGGCTTTAAAAATACAGTTTTCTCTGCCAGTAGAGATGGTGACTACTCGTCTCTGGGATGGGTGCCGCAGAAGTAATTTAAATGAAACCTTGAAAAGGATAATTTTAGGTTTGTGACCTGCAATTTGAACAAGGTAAAATTAACAATTTCAAGCTTTGCTTCATGTCTTAAACCTGAACTGTGATCATGTTTGCAGCTTATTTTAATGCATAGACAGTAATGATTAAAATATTGTTACAAACCTATGCCTAATGGGGAATAGAGCCGTTAAAACAATCTTTATTTAATAAGCAATTTGAGGCAAGTAAGTCTGGGTATGATATTTCAAAATCTAAATGATGATCTTCTGAGGATATCGCACACCAGTGTATTGTTAGTAGATTAACTGCACAAATCAGTGAACTTCTTGATTCACAAGCTGATTACAATGCCCCTACTATTTTCCCAGACAGTGCATTTTTCGTGAGACTGCGATCTGTGATGGATCTTGATATTTAGTTAGGAATCGGATCAACTGGCTCATTATTAGGAGAACTTTGAATTGGATTAGAATTAAAGTATCACAAACTTGTGGGAATCGGAACTCCCTTTTTAAATGAGTTAGTTTGCTAGACTTAGTACTACATTAAAATACTTTATCCTGTTACCCAGTTAATATTGGTAAATTGTGTTTATAATGAAAATAATCAGTAACAAGGACAATTCCAGCTCTGTGTTTTAAGGAATGGATCTTAGAAATCTGAAATTAAAGGGGATTGAAAAAGGAAGGACAATGATACGAATTTAAAACGAGGATGAACGTTTTAAGAGCAAATGCATTGTACGCCGACGAGAACAGTGGGCTTTGACTGCAGCTTTTTGATACAAACATCCAAGTTATCCTATATTAATGCATCTCTTCCATTTTCTATCTTAGAGAGATTGAAACACTTGCAATTTCCCTTTGCAGTGCAAGCAATGTTTGCAATTGAATCTAGCTTGCTTTGTTCAAAATGTAATTGTTTGCTACCACAGCCTTAAGGGCCTGTCCAACTTGCGCATCATTTGCGCGTCATGCAGGTGGCGCGCAAAGATTTTGTGAATCCCAAAATCCTGGGGTGCCGCACGCGACCGCGCGTCTCTGCCTACGCCACCACGCCTCGTCATGCTCGCGTAATGCATGCCATGCGCGCGCATGACGCATAAATGATGTTGTATTGTGCGTCGTGACGTGTAAATGATGTCACGTAAATGACACGCAAATAACGCCCAAATGGGACAGCCCTTTAGGCTATCTGCTGCTCCTATAGTGGGGGATTCAAGATCCCTGGGTGGTGGAATCAAGAACTGGAGGGAATAGGTTTTAAATGAGAGAGGAGACATTTAACAGGAATTTGAGGGGCAACTTTTTCCAGATAGACTGGAATGGGTATATGGATATATGGAACAAACTGCCAGAGGAAGTATGTGTAGGAAAGAACTGCAGATGCTGGTTTAAATTGAAGGTAAACACAAAATGCTGGAGTAACTCAGCAGGACAGGCAGTATCTTTGGAGAGAAGGAATGGGTGACGAATGGGCGACGCCATTCCCATTCCTTCTCTCCTGAGATGCTGCCTGTCCCGCTGAGTTACTCCAGCATTTTGTGTCTGCCAGAGGAAGTAGTTAAGGCAGATACAATAACAATATTTAAAATATTTGGACAGGTATATGGACAGGAACCGTTTGGAGGGATATGGATCAAACACTGGCAAATGGGACCACTTTACATGCAGGCACGTGCCGTCAGGGTAGGCGAGGTAGGCACTGCCTACCCAGACTAAAATTATAAAATGGAAATTATTAAATATAAATAGCAAAGGCATGGGAGGATAATGCCTACCTAAGAGATCGATCTCTAAGGTAGGCATAATTCTCCATGCCTTTCATCCACAGTACATGTAACACGTGAAGGTCTGTGCAGCCCACGTGCCGTCGACGATGCTTCAAGCCGTCAATTTCCAGGGGACTGAAGGCAGCTGGAATTCTGCATTTGCAGTACTGCACATGCGCAGCAGCATCCTGCGCAGCGCAGGTTTCTTGGTGGGTTTTTCAAACACGGATTGGCATTATCTTAAGAAACAAAGAGAGAAGAATGGAGTTCGTGTACAAATGATGTGGTAAGTAGATTTCTTGGTGCTATATGTTTTTAAATACCGTATTTCCCGGCAATGAAGACGCTATTTTTTACCCAAAAATAAAGCATGAAAATTTACATGCGTCTTGGAAGCTGAAGTTGGAAGGTTGTTAGCCAACAAAGATAGACTTGGCTATCCCTCAGTACAGCAACATCAAGAACGATATTGTTGTACTGAGGGATAGCCAAGTCTACCCCTCATTGCTGGCAGCTGATGGGAAGCGGCTGTAAACAGACAGCGCCGCTGGTGAGGGTAGAAGGAGGGTGTCGGGGATCATGCCAGCAACTCACTTGCCGCGAAGCTCCGGGTGCGGAGCCACCGCATTGTGGCCGGGGGGGGAGAAGTAGCTCAGGTGGCTGCGAGCGACTGCCAGGACCTGACAGCTCGGGTGGCTGCGAGCGGCCGCCACCTCGGCTCCTTCAGCGCGATCAAGGGACCAATTGCTTGAGGTTACTCGGCTGGCGGAATTTAAGGATTTGCGGGAAGCGGCTGACATGAGCAAAGCCGGCGAGGAGCAGGTGAGAGATGTTCAGATGGAGAGCACTGCCAGAGGTGAGCGGGCTGGCAGAAGGCGCTGGGGCAGCGGCAGCAGCGACCCGGCCTCGGAGCTGGGGCAGCGGCAGCGGCGACCCAGCCTTGGAGCTGGGGCAGTGGACGACATTGCCGGGAGTTTGCAGGTCACAGGTTGGTGACCTGTTCTCCAGAGCTCCCACAACAGCAGCTGCGTCCACTGGACTGGAGGGCCGCAACTTCGACCAGCCCGGGCCGCGGAGTTAAACCGGCCCGTTCTCGGAGCTCGGATTCAGCCGTGGGACTGACATTACTTACCATCGCCCGGCGGGGTCACAACATCTGAAGCCTGGATCGCCTCGGCGGAGAGGGAGAATAAAAGGGAAGAGACAAAGACTTAACACTTTTGCCTTCCATCACAGTGAGGAGGTACCTGGTGAACTCACTGTGGTGGATGTTAATTTGTGTTTATTGTGTGTTTTTGTCATTTTTACTATATTTAGGACTGCAAGGCAACAAAATTTTGTTCAGACCGCAAGGTCTGAATGACAAAAAAGGCTACTTTGACTTTGACTTTGAGGTGGCGTCTGCTGTGTGGTCCCAGCAGTCGCTCGCAGCCACCCGAGCTATTTCCCTCCCCGGCCATAATGCGGTGGCTCCGCGCCCGGAGCGCCGCGGCAGCGGTGAGTGAGTGAGTTACTGGCATGATCCCCGACCCCCTCCTTCTCAATGCTCCTGCCCTCCCCGCAACTTTACCACTGACCAGACTCCCCACACGCTGTGAAAGGAACTCTCCACCCCCCCCAATTGGTCCCTTGAACAAGTATTGTCATTCAATAAGATCCCAACTTATTCAACTTGTCCTGGTGTGCTCTTGTTTTTCCCACCATCTCTCCACCTGTCGTCACCCTCCCACCCCTCACCGATTCAGTAATTCAGAATGAAGGAGATTTGGAAGCCTTGGGCAAATTGCCTTCTTTATTATTATTTTTTTGACCGTGAGAAAATCTATCTCCCACCAGCCTTCTTTCAAAATTTAGCAACTCAAAATGGGGATGCGTTTTCATTGTCGGGAAATACGGTACTTTATTAAGAGATTTGGCTTTTGAAGACTTTATAAAAGTCGACTGACAGCTGACGGAGAGAACAATCTGCGCATGTGCGGTTTAAGATTATTTTGAAGCTGACTGACTGCCTACCCTGAATAATTACTCACGGCACGTGCCTGCTTAGATGGGATAACTTTGTCAGCATGGATGAGTAATGTTTGAAGGGCCTGTGATGTGTGATTCTATGACATTCCTATCAACACATTATTAAATTCAACAGTCATCATAGTAACAATCAAGTCATTCTAAATTCTGCTTCAATTCCTTGGCTGCAACTTTATAGAATTCCATTGTCATTTTTGTATTTACTGATCTATGTGGATGCTAGTTCCCAATGTAGCCAGCTTGAAATGTGCATCTTTGTTAAATCTTTCCAACGTGAGTCCTCCCCCTGACCTCCAGTGAGTTCCCCTTGACTTTGCACTCCTTCTGTTATTGTAGTTTAGCCATTCTCTGAAATTGCTTTCCTTTCCTCCTCTAAAATGTCGCTTAAAAAAAATTTGCTTAAGCATACTTTTCATTATTCCTTCCATACCACTTTTAACTTGTGCACGTCCAAATAAATATTTGAATATTTTTTGCATAAATGTAACTGCTTGAAAGAGGAGATATGAAGTAGTTTCTTTTTAAATTGCCAAAGCAGGGAAACATGCTTAGTTTGGAAATGTTGTGGCTACACAAACACTGAAAGCCCAGTGATGCTATTTTGGGCATATTTCCACGCCTGGGTGAACATTATTAATCACAGTAGTTTATTTTAATCTCAATGGTTCATAGCAAAACCAAATCTTTAAATCTTACAAGTGTCCAAAGAAAATTATTTTTCTCTTTTTAACTGAATTTGTGAAGGAATTAGTTTGTAAATTAAATTATTTAATAGGTTGCTTCTTCACCCCTATCTGCTACGAACTTTTTAACCACTAAATTATGGGACTAGAATTAGTAATTTACGGGACTTCAGGAGATAGTTTATCAGATAGTTGTGTAATCTGCTACAGCCTGGTTTTCTCATGGTAATGCTATCCTTTGCTTCTTATGCATGAAAAATGGGTTAGAGCCATAACTAATCCTTCAGCAACTTTGTTTCAAAATGCAGAAATAAACCATAATCAGTAAATTCTGTTTTCTCAGAGTTATCATAAATTATATGATAACCCTGTAAGAAGTGCAAATATCTGGGCATGTGTATGAATTGGAAATATTTATTTATGTGCAACATGTTTCTCTGAGGATCCTTCAGTGCTAGGGCTGTAGAAAGCATCTTGTCCGGCAACATCTCAATCTTGTTTGGGAACAGCTCTGCCCAGGACAGGAAGGCTCTGCAGGGAGTAGTGCATTTGGCCGAAAGCACTATGGGAATAACACTCACCCCCCTGCAGGACCTATGCACCAGGAGGTGCAGATCCAGAGCCAGCAACATAATGAGGGACCCCTACCACCCCAGCAACAGACTTTTCCAGCTGCTACGGTCAGGCAAACGCCTCTGCTGTCACGCTTTGAAAACAGAGAGGATGAGATGGAGTTTCTTCCCACAGCCCATCAGGACTGCAAACTCTTATCTGACCTGGGACTAATTGACTGTTGTGTTGTGTCTTTTTTTTCTAAAATGTAAATACTGGTTCTGTTCTATTTTGTTCTGTTTTTGCACAATCCGCAGGCATTGTCACTTTTATCTCACTGCACATCTTGTATGTATATGTGACAAATAGACTTGACTTGACAACACGTTTGTAGTGCATGTGAATGGCAATTCACTAGTAAAAAAGTTATTTAGTCAACTTACAATAAATTTCAGCTCGATGCTTTAGGCAGATATATGATACCAACACAAAAGGTTGTTCCTCCTGATTTTGTTTGGAGGATGTAAAATGAGGAAAACATTTGGTAGAATTTTTTTCTTTTAAAATGCACATGGTGACTCTGTATAGAGAACCACCTATTCTCGCGAAGCATGCAGAAATCCAAGTTTAAGGAGAAAGTAGTGGTGTTTTTAGGTAACATGAATGCATAGTTACGTAATTAATCTATTCCCGAGAATGAGTTTCTTCTGGGTGCTCCAGTTTCTTACCACATCCTAAAGATATGTGGATTTGTAAGTTAATTGGCCTCTATAAACAGTCCTTGGTGTGTAGGAAATGCTTGATAATGTGGGATAACATTGAACGTTCAAACGCGTGATCAATGGTTGATGTGGTTACGTCAACAATGGTAGAGAATCAGATAGTTCGATAAATAAATCGTCTTAAAACATCAATTGATGTTGCATTATTTGATAAAATAATTTACGTGTCATTAGAAGAAATTACCGAGTGATATATTTGATATATTTACAAAGATTTTCAAGTCAAGAATAGAACCCAAAACGGAATGGATTATATTTGGAATAAAGGAGAAGTTTTAAATAAAGATTTTCATTTGGGTTAATAATTAAAAAATTTAGTTATTTTGTCTTCCCCCAACTGTGTGGCTACAATGGAATAGAGGACATAGCAGATAGTTCGACAATATACATATGACGTTCTTAAAGAGTTGGTCTCCTTTCAACTTTTTGATCATGTGATGCATTATTGCTGATAAATATAATTTATACAGTGTTCTCTTTTAAGAAGAATTTTTTTATATACCTTGTCGGTTTCCAACTCTCAACCATCTAGTTTTCAGAGGCCCCTTTCTATTGTTTTCTTTTTCTGTGAAAATAACATAAAACAGAAAGAAATTACGTACATCGCCCTGTACTGTTTGGTGCGTATTAACTTCTAAAAAATCCAAAAAAAAAAAAAAAGGAAATTACCTTGTCGGTTTCCAAAGCAAATCTAGTCAGAGGCCTCCCACTGTGAAAAGTACAAAAGAAACCGTACATCGCCCGGCGCGGCCTAAAATGTCCGTGGGAATTACCATCGTCCGCCTGCGGCTTCAACATCGGACGTCATCATTGGGAGAAAAATGGAGAGCAGGGGAGAGAAAAGACTTTGCCTTCCATCACAGTGAGGTGGAGGTTCACTGTGATGGATGTTTGTGTGTCTAGTAAGAATCGTTTTTTGTTTGTGTGGCTGTAGAGTTTTGTTTGAGCCTCACTGAGGTTCAAATGACAATTAAATATTGTATTGTATTGTAAAAGGTAGTATGCACATTTGAGGATAATGGTGTCTGCTTGATTACGGGAAGTTCACATGTAAATAGTTTTCTTGTTTGAAGTGCATTTACATATAATATATACATTTTGTAAATATTTTCATAAGGCCATTTGAAAATTAAGAAATCTTTATATGCTGGAATCCTGAAATTAAAAATGGAAAATGCTGGCATTTGTGGAAAGAGAAACAATTAATCCTTCATCAGAACTGTAAAAATAAATGTTAGTTTTGAGTACAGAAAAGTTAGGGGAGGGATGGAAGGTCAAAGAGAATATCTCTAATAGGATGAGCCCAGTGTTATGTGGTAATTACGGGAAGAACAGAGCTGTTCTTCTATTTTGTTCTGGACATGGGCAGCACTTCATTCTGTGGGAATCTAACTTTACTCCAGTGAAGTTTCCCTTTTGCATTAGGTAAATATGTCTGATCACTCCGATTCAAGAAGTCAACAACTTGAGCATCTGCATGGCTTGTTTTTTTTTGGTGATAGGGACATGTCGTTGAGGGGGAAAATGACAGAATGCTGAATTACAATAGATAATCTTGTATACACGTCTACGTGTCTAACTTCACATTTTGGCTATTAAAAATGCTGAATGGAATGAGTGAATAGCAGTCTTTTGATTGACTGTTCTCCTTGACTGATGAGTTATTGCTTGCTTGTTGCGCGAATAAAGTTAATTGTCACTCATGTCTTGTATAAATTATTCTGGCAGTTATTGTGGAAATTAGCTGCAGGTGGAGTCGTTGATAGAGAAGTTGTTAAAAAGAGAACATTATCTAAGGAACATAAAAGCTATGAAATGTAGAGCTGTTTCAACTGCACGGCACTGGTGGCGTTACGGGGATGTGAGAAAAATTAGCCAACATTACAGTGGATGATCTACAGCAGAACTGCCCCGTTCCAATGTAAACAGATAAATTCAAAGAATCATCGAGATTTACTGCACAGCAATGGGCCCTTGCAACCATCTCGTCCATGCTAACAGTGACCAACTATGATGCCTAATTATCCCATGATACCATTTGCCTGCATCCTACCATTCATAACTAGGTTCTGCTCTAATGCCTTCTGAATGTAATAACATCTGCCTCCACTATCTCTGGCACTTTGTTCCAAATATTTACCACCGCTATGTGGGCAAAAAGATACCCCTCTGATTTCCTTTAAATTTCTCTCACTTTAAATCTGAGAGCTCTAGTGCCGGTCATCGCAGCTTGGGGAAAAAGATGCTGAATATCTGTCCTATCTATGCCCCTCGTAAATTTATCATCTTCAAACCTAACCTTGTAGGGCGGCACAGTGGCGCAACTAGTGGAATTACTGCCTTACAATGCAAGAGGCCTGGGTTTGATACAGCTGCTGTCTGTGCGGAGTTTGCGCGTTGTCCTTGTGGCAACAGGTTTTTTCAGGGTGCTCCAGTTTCCTCCCACATCCCAAAGACGTGCAGGTTTGTAGTTTAATTGGCCTCTGTAAATGGCCCTTAGTGTGTAGGGAGTGGATGCAAAAATGGGATAGCATAGAACTAGTGTGAATAGGTGATCGATGATCAACGTGGACTTGGTGGGCCGAACGGCCTATTCCCTTGCTGTATAATTCCATCATTCAAACCTCACCAAGTTGCAGAATTTGTTATTGAGTCCAAAAGACTCTAATTGGCCCTGACAAGAAGGGATGGTATTTTGCAAACTTCTATTGGGATTTATTAGAGCAGTGCAGGAAGCTTTGACAATGTAAGATTGGAAGTAGGGTGGAGAATTACAATGGTGAGTAACTTGAGGCTGTTCATGTGGAATGAGTACAAATGTTTCACAATCTTTGTTTGGTTGCTGCAACATAGGGTACACCACATTGTGAGCACTGAAGTGTACACTAGATCAGACAAAGTTCAAGTGAATGAATCACTGCTTCATTTGAAATAACTTTTTTTTGAGTCCTTAGAGTCTTTGCATGGAAAGTGTAGAGGTTCAAGGATAGATGTTGCATCTCCTGGGTTTGCATTGGAAACTGCTGAAAGATGTAAAACCATTGATGGCGACAGAAGAGCAGACCATGGAGTCACAAAGGTGGTGGAGGCAGGTTCGATTTTATTATTTAAAAATAAATTGGATAGTTATATGGACGCGAAAGGAATGGAGGGTTATAGTCTGAGTGCAGGTAGATGGGACTAGGGGAGAATAAGTGTTCGGCACGGACTAGAAGGGCCGAGATGGCCTGTTTCCGTGCTGTAATTGTTATATGGTTATATGGTTATAAAGGAAATAATCCCTTTGAAATGCTGAGAGGAATGGAGGCATAGGTATGTATGAATAAGTCTCTTTGATGACTGTATTGTTACTACTTTTTGCAATCAGACAAAAATGAAAAATGAAACGGTTTTCTGCCAATTTCCTACCGGCTCTCACTTTGATACAGTCTATCTCAAACTCTTCCCTTCCTTTTCTGCATCCTTGTTGCCTGCCACTTTAATTCCCCACCACATTTCCACTCTATTGGCTTATGGATTTCTTAACAATCGAATAAGGGCCATCATAAGCTTGAAGAGCAGTACCTCATCTTCCACCCAGCCACATTGCAGCCTTTTGGTCTCAACATTGAATTCTGTAATTTCTGGTAACACTTTTTCTGTATCAGAAATGTCCATATTTGATGTAGAATTATACATTTGTGATATGGGCTGTTTTTTCTCAATGAGCAGCTGGCATGCTGGGTGCTCCCTATAGTTCTGCATTTGCAGCCTTCACTTTTTCCACAAACTTCCCTCTTTAACCTATTAATTAGATGACTACATCCACCGCTTATCCCCACAGCAACACTTGCCTCATCCCATTAGAGAGATTCTATTGTCCTTTCGATCCATCCCATAGCTTTTCTACAGCATAACTGACTTGTTTTCTCTCTCCCATTCTGCAAAAGGCCTTTGGAAAAAAAAAGAAAACTTTGTTTTTCTATCCACAGATCCTGCTCAGTTTCCAGCATTTCTGGGTTTTTTTTTATTTCCTAGATCATTCAGTTCACTTAGTGATTTAAAAAAAAAGTTCATTTGGAGGTGGAAAGAGATGTAGAATTCAGTTAAAGAATTGATGACTGGTTTAGTTATAGTTTAGAGAGTTACAGTGTGGAAAAAGGCCCTTTGGCCCTCCCCCTCTGTGCCGACCAGCAATCCCCGTACACGAGTGCCATCCTACAAACAAGGGAGAACTTACAAATTTCAGGACAAAAACTGGGTCTCTGGTGCTGTAAGGCAGCAACTCTACTGCTGCAACTGTACCGCTGAAATATGAGAAGGAATATTCTGAAAGAGGACTTGCTTTCATTGTACTTTTTTGTACAGAGGCTGATACCATGCAGATGATCAGTCACTTGAAACTCTGGGGAAAATTCTTGCCATTTTCTAATTGGAGACATGAGACTGCAGTTGCTGGAAACTTGAACGAAAAAAACCCAAAACATTGTTGGAATTCAGCAGGTCAGGCAGTCACCGTGGGGGGGGAAATCAGACATTTTGGGTCAGTGTAAAGGATGGTCCCGACGTCTATATCCACCTGCTGCCGAACTCACTGAGTTCTTGCAAAATGTTTGTTATTTTGCTTTTTTCTAAAATATTTTCTATGTACAACCTAGATTAGCACATTTCACTTGAATATAGTGCACAACTAATGAACTGGCTCTGAAGTGCATAGTAGTTTATGAATGCAATATCTATTTTCCTTTTGTATATGTTATGCACGATAGCCAAGAACTAGTTACTTGCAATCAATTAGAATCTAAGTATTTTTTTGTGATTTAAAGGCCCCAGACAAGTCTATTTATTTTTCAGTTTTCAGTTTCACTAATGTATATTGTCATTCATTTTTCTGCAATTAAAATGATGGATCTTATCTCATACTAATAAAATTAAGCATAGAGGAAGTGAGAAGAAAATACAATGCATTTTATAAATCAACCATTTCCTATTCCAGACATGCATCATAAAATAAAACACTAATTGTATTTCAAAAATACATTTGGCTGTAAAAACTTTGGTTATCCTGATATCATGAAAAGCGATTTAGAAATGCATTTTATACATTTCATCAGTTCAAAATACGATGTCATATAGCTTGACAATACATTTTGTAATCTGCCATGTACATGAAATTATTTTTGGCTCTTGTAGAAAAACATTAGCTCAGGGATCCAGAATCGGTCTTTCTAGTGCACCAGTACAATGTTAAATCTTTAAGTGAAATTGACAAGGAATTTTGTGTTGGAGGTATTAAGTCATAGTCAAAGATATCATTGGATATTTAAGAATACCAAGTAGAATGCAGCCATGCAATTTTCAGGATTACGTTAGTCTTAAACTATTTAAAATAGCTGAACAAAATTTAATTGAAAATATAACTGAAGTAAAAAAGTGTAGTTGTAACATTTAATGGTCTCTTTATTTTAATAAATCAACAGTTTAATCAACATCTTTTCACAATCTTCAACTGTTTCCGGATGTCCACTTTAACTGTGTTTTATCCTTTCATATTAAAATGTAAGTAAATATACACTTTCTGCAGCCTGTCCTAATGAGCTTCACAATCTATATTTCTGCACGTCTGTTGATAAAATCTTCAATGGAAATGGGCAATAAATTACTATGTTCTTACTGGTATTTGAAAAATGAGGTTTGTTTAATCTGAATGAAATATGACTAATAGTTAACTGCTCATTGTTAATTCTTACAATCTCTTTTGCACACTTCTCGCATTACAGGGTGAGATCGTGCTGCAGCTGATGCAGCTGCTGCCTCACAGCGCTGGAGACCTGGGTTTAATCCTGATCTCGGGTGCTGTCTGTGTGGAGTATGCATATTCACCCTGTGATCACATGGGGTTCCTCTGGGTGCTCCAGTTTCCTCCCACATTTCAGACGTGTGGGTTTGTAGGTTAATCTTGTTCAATACTGAAGTTGTGTAAAATTACTGAAAAAGAAAATGAGCGCTTTGCAAAGATGTTAATTCTAAGGATTTCTTGCCAAGGGCTTTGTTATCAGGCAGAATTTGTTGTCATTCTCCTCCCAAGTGCATAACCAAACAGTTGCAATAATCACCCTTATTGCTAAGGTAGACACAAATGCTGGAGAAACTCAGGGTGTGAGGCAGCGTCTATGGAGCGAAGGAAATAGGCAACGTTTCGGGTCGAGACCCTTCTTCAGACGTGTCACCTATTACTAAACTCATTTTATGGCAGATTGCAAAGGTGGTTCACGTCAGCCTCTAGATTTGACAACGCAACAACAATGTCAAAATCTACTACCCATTAAAAGTATAGTTAAGGTCAGTCTTCAGCTTTGTCAGAAAGGCAGAATCCACTACATCTTTTAAAAGTTCTTAATGCAAGCGCATTGTATTTCTATCAATTCGAAGGGATCTTGTATGTGTAGTGCTGTAAAACCCGACCAAGTAGATTTCAAGTGTGTAAGAAGGAACTGCAGATGCTGGTTTAATGCAATGAGAGACTCAAAATGCTAGAGTAACTCAGCGGGACAAGCAGCATCTCTGTTGAGAAGGAATGGGGATCACCCATTCCATCTTTCCTGAAATGCTGCCTGTCCTGCTGAGTTACTCCAGCATTTTGTGCTTCTCTTAAGTAGATTTCAAGTAGCTTTACCTATATCAGTAATAACTTTATTATTTTGACATATTTTCATGTAAAGATTAAAAACCTAGGCATTCAATTAATTTGATTAAAATGAGTGCAGGTGACCCTTACTTTATGGAGAGGATGCAGTCCTAGCAAAACAGTCTGTTTCATGATTCCAGTCCTGATGCAGGACCTCTACCTGAAATATCAACAGTTCCTCACCCCCCCCGCCCAGAAGCAGCCTGACCCACTGAGTTCCTCCAGCGGTTGTTTTTATTTTGCTCCAGATCCCAGCACCTGCAGTCTCTTGTCTCTATAATCTCAGTTTTCCATAAAACGAGGCTGCATCGTCTGCACACATGTCCAGAAATGAGAGATGGAAATAAAAATTAATTTCATCGATTTTCCTTTTCCACAGATATTGACAGCGCAAATTTTTGGGTAGTTTTTTATGAATTCTGTTAGGACGAATTACCGTAACCAATAATACTAACACGAAGGCTGCCTGTGTAGATGTTTTTGTGCAATTTCCCCAGAACGTGGCTGCCATTATTGCACAAAATGGAGCATATTAATACACAATTAGCTACAATAT
Source organism: Leucoraja erinaceus (assembly GCF_028641065.1). Lineage (NCBI taxonomy): Eukaryota > Metazoa > Chordata > Chondrichthyes > Rajiformes > Rajidae > Leucoraja > Leucoraja erinaceus. The sequence goes on along the minus strand of NC_073384.1, from coordinate 50,412,848 downwards.
TTTACATAAACCTAACTGATAGCCTTAAGCTGTTGCAGTAAAAAAAACTGTCAAATTTTGAGCACATGAAAACTTTGTTTGCCAAAGCTCTAATTACATGATGAGGGCGAGTCAGGTTTGAGTTGCCACACCTGTTGGCCTAGTTTTCACTTTAACCTTTCAGGGCTGCCAATATTCAGTGAGTTGAGAGTGAGAAATTGCGAGGAAGCACAGCGACCAAGCCCGAGGGAGCATAGCGACTGAGGGGGTATAGGGGTGTGGTAGGGGGAATGTCCCCCCCCCCTCCCCACGGTAGGGAGCTTTTGCATTTTTCAGCTTGAAATTGTGCAATTGATGCATACTGGAACAAGTCTTTTAACTTGTACTTGAATGCAACATTTATGCTTTAAATTGGATTAGGTACGAATAAGTTTAGGCTAAATTACATTACTAATTACATTCTACAGTAGAGCCAGGCTCTAATAGGTGCAGCACATGAATGATCTTTGGATATTCATGTATGGAAATTGAGGAAATATTATATAATAGAACCGTTCGGATAGTGACTTTTATATAAGCTAGGTAATTTGCAAAAGAAAAGCTTAAGGTTTTCAGAAGCACATGTGTCCTAGAGAAATAAAGTACAAAGAGACACATACAGTGAATGGATGAATCAAAGCATAGAGGCACTGATCTGAACCTGCATAGCTTGGTTTGTTGCTTTGGGGGAAATTATATCGCTGGAGGAAATTGTATTTGATATTATTGTGTTGAAGAATGGATTACTGAATGAGGCCTCTCCTTGGACAAGAGGTCATCTGCTCTTTCTCTATGGCACATTCTTGAGCTGTGAGGGTTATGCTGAGTTTGAGACAGAATTCAAGGCTGAGAGTTAATAGACTCTGTAATTTAGGTTTGGCTAAGTTAAATTATAATGAGGTTGTGATAAGGGGTGGATGCTTGGAGAGGAAAAGAATTAGATTGACAAACAAAACCTTGACAAATTCACCGATTGGGAAGATTTATAGTGTATTGGATTTACTTTCCCAGCAATTTATTTTTTCTGGCAAACCTTAAATTATTGAAAAGATGCTTTGTACACAGCTTGGCTAATCTTCTTTTAATCATCTTTGAAATCTCAGATATTTCACCAAAGGAAGTAAAAAGCTGGAATTCTCAGAAGTGGTCAGCAAATTCTGTAAATAATGAATAGATCAAGCTGCAGACTGGAAAGAGGTTTCATGGTTGCTGCCTGATCTGCTGAGTATTTCCAACATTTTATGTTTACAGTCCACTGACTTGCATGTTTCCAATTAAATATATTTGTCAAGCAGCATGGAGTTACCAATTCCACATTTTCCTTTGTTCTGAATATAGACGTAATAAAACCCAATTTTATTACTTTTTCCTCACATGCTCATTTAATAATTTGAACTACTGCAAAAGAGAAACTTGGTTATCGTGAAAAGCCCTCATTATTGAAATGGTGATCTGGTTATCAAAACATAACATGATAGCTGCGGAATGTTTAACTAACCAAAAGTAGTTGGCAAAAGTCAAGAGTTTTATTGCCATATGTCTTGAAACAGAACAATTAAATTCTGCATGCAACATGAACTGCTCTATTAAAATACCCAAAATGCTGGAGAACCTCAGAGGGTCAGGTAGCATCTCTGGAGAATATCTCCATGGATAGGCAACATTTCAGGTTGGGAAGATAGACACAAGGTGGTGTAACTCAGCGGGTCAGACAGCATCTCTGGAGAAAATCAATAGATGCCATTTTGGGTCAAGACCCTTCTTAAGTCTGAAGAACAGTCTTGACCCGAAACATATCCTATTCCTTTTCTCCAGAGTGTCTGATCTGCTGAGTTACTCTAGCTTTTTGTGTCTATCTTCGGTTTAAACCAGCATCTGCAGTACCTTCCCACATTTCATGTTGGGACCTTTCTTCAGACTATTAAGCCTACAGATGCTTCCCAAACGACATCAGGGTAACGCCTCACAGACCCTTGCGTAAGTTGGATGTCATGTAAGTAGGAAAATCATGTAGAGCTCCCACATGAAGGTCATAGGGAAGCAATCGTGAGAACAACTGCTGTCTTGACTACCGAGATGCGCCATTCAGAAAATAAAGCAGTGGGCTGAAGGAATTGCTTACGTATGGGCGAGCTTATGCTTAAGTCGAGGAGTGTCTGTATTTCTACATTTAGAAGCTATATTGTGTTGGGTATAGCTACTGTATTTCACAAATTATTATATTAAAAAAATTTGGACAGTTGTCTAAATTTCATGTTCATTAATACTTAAGAGTTTTTCATGTGCTTTTCACTAATGCCAAAGTTATGTCAGTTTGTAAATTTTATATTTTACTTTATTGTTGTTTTAGATTTGTGATAATTGGTTACAAAAATATTAGGACTTGCAGAATTAGTATGAAGAAGCTTCTTGATGAGTTGCCTAGTTGTAAAATATTTTGTTTCTAAAAGAAGAAAATTGAATGGATGTATTGAAAGCAATATTTTCCATTTGAGTCTGAGTACTTGTTGAAAAACGTTGTAAACTAAGTCGAATTATATAAAACAAAATGTACCAAGTGTTCTTTTAATAAATTGGGAAAAATAAAACAGAAGTTGTGATCTTTCACAAGACCTGGATTAAAGGATTGCTAGCTGGGACGTATTTAAAACAGTGAATTATTGAAGTGAAACTTAAAGTGTTGTTTCATTATTTGGCAAATTATATTTATTTTATCTGATGTAAAATTGTTCTTGTTATTTCTACTTTGGGGAGTTCTGTCAGGGAGCATGGTTGTATGAGATGCTTAATTTCATAATATCACCATGTAGGATTTTATCTGAGTACCCTGAGTACCCTTTCATTCTTGTTGACTTGCCTGGATAGAATGAACTAAAAACACAGCATGGTGGACCTATTAATTAACTATTTATTACACAGACAATTGAAACGCAGTAGTTACATTTTTTAAATGGTCCTACTGTAATTGCCTGTTGGATGAAAACATGAATCAAAGACAATAATCTTATCCTTCCTGCTTCATTTAACAATACAAAGCCCAAACCCACTGGTTAGCCCTTTAATGCTGGATGTAGGCACCGTTTGGTCTTCTTCCTCCTGTGACTTCCTTTGCCTTGGGATTATTTCATTAACATTCAGAACACTCTTGCGATCCCTAAAATTTGTGCTATTGACTAATAAATTTTGGCCTCTGGTTTATCAGGCTGTGATTTTTGCATTCCCTTTCAGTTCCTGTGCTCCATCTCGGTTTACTGGGTTTATTGAAAAATGTAATATAATACTGTATAATATATTTTTTTAAATCAATTGAAAGTGTTTTGAATTACTAATAGTAATGCAATCATAGTTCAAATCATATTGATTTCTTTAATTTCATGTAACTGTTGCATTCCCTCTCTCTCCTTCCCTCCCCCACCCCAGTCGTCCTGTTCATATCCTTTCATTATCACCACCTCCACAGCCAACCATGGACTATAGTGGGGTCCTTGGACATCAGTCTGCTGGGTCTGAATTATTCTGTACCTTTTTATACTAGTTTCCCTCTCCCCGACTCTCAGTTTGAAGATGACCCAAAATGTCATTTTTTGCTCCAGAGATGCTGCCTGACCTGCTGAGTTACTCCAGCGTTTTCTGTTTATCTTTGGTGTAAACTTCGATCATAAAGCTATTCTTAATGTTTCCTTATTCTTGTTGGTTCAAGGACTTAAACAGCCAACATACGTTTCAATTTTGGAACCTATCAGGTTGTTTAATACGTGAATTAATTATCGGATAAGCAAGCGCAGGTAGTACTGCTTTGAAGCAATATTTGCATTCCTAAGATACATCTGATTATAGACGGTCACATTATTAAAACAATTATAACAATGGGGAAACGGGGGAGACACGAGAGTTTCAGACGTGCGATGCCAAAGCTTTTTTTCCCTGCAGTATTTTCAAAACCGTAGGTCCATTTGTTACTGTAAGCTGAAAATACGTGAGACTGTTTGTTATATTGTTTAATAGGGTATAATTGCACAAGAGTCAATAGAGCAATTGCTTGTCAGTTTCTATGGCTGCCTATGAAACTGACAGACTGTGTTCTTTAAAGGGTCTGTCCCACTTGGGCGTCATATATGCAACATCATTGACGCGCACATGGTGTGCATTAAGCGCGCATGGTGCGTGGCGACGTAGGCAGTGATGCGCGCTCGCGCGAGGCTCCCCAGGATTTTGGGATGTACAAAATCTTTGCTCGCTATCTGCGTGACGTGCAAATGACGCCCAAGTGGGACATGCCCTTTAGAGATAATGGTGTCTGATTACTACGAGAAGGTTAAATGGAAATTACTTTGTTCCACCTAGACATTTTTTTGCATGACAGCTTTTTTTCTGCTTGTCAATTTCCAAAGTAACTAAAGTTCTCTAGTTCCAACTCAAAATATACCAAGGTTACAGTGAAGAGCTTTGTTGTGCTTGCTATCCAATCAAATTAGATAATACTATACATAAATACAATAATGCCAAACTCAAGTACAATAAGTAGTGCAGAATATAGTTTTCAGCATTGTAGTGCAGTTGTTCCAGAGACAAAGTGCATTGTCTGTAATTGAGTAGAGGTGAATCGGATAGTGCCATAGCTCATGAAAGGACCGTTTAGAAGCCTGACAACTAAGAGAAATAAACTGATCCTGTCTTGTGGTGCATACTTTCAAGCTTCTGCGGGGAGAAGGGATGACCTGTGGGGTTAGTCTTTGATTACGTTGGGAAGGGCAGCATGAAGTGTAGATGGAGTCGATGGTGAGGAGTCTAGTTTGCGTGATGGACTGGGCGGTATTGGTCAAAGTCTTCCCAAATCAGTGGGAAGGCTTTGACCAATCAGTATCCCGACAGTATGCTACAAATATTGTTCCCCAACTTGTCAATCGTGTTATATCCAATTTGCAGTGTGAAAGGGCACATTATAGCAGAACAAGCTGTAGTTTTTTTTTGTTTTGTTTATTTTATTAGAAGTTAATACAGCACAAAACAGTACAGTGGCACCTAATTTTAGGTGCCAACTATGTAATACCGTAATCCATTCTATGTACAACCTCTAGTTTTATGTTATAAGAAGGAAGTAAGCAGAACAAGAAAAAGAAAACAATAGAAAGGGGAAAAAGTGGAAAAATAGATGGTAGAGAGTAGAAAAACGTGAAGTGTGTATATAAAAAATAAAAAAAGGAAGAGAGAAAGTGGAAAGTAGAAATAGAAGAGAAGGCCCCTTAAAAGAGAATTTTTCAAATCTGTATTCGGAGATGTAACTCTATCCGCGTCATGAACTGAAATCAGCAATCCTTACGGCACCGCTGCATCACATGATTCCAAAAAGTCGATGAAAGGAGACCAACTCTTTAAGAATTGGTCATATTTATCTATTAGTCGGAGTCTCATTTCTTCAAGGCGTGCTATGTCCATCATATTCCTAATCCACATTTTAACAGTTGGTGTGGTTGTATTTTTTCCAAAATTTAAGTATCAATTTCTTTCCAATTATTAACCCATAATTAAAAAAAACATTTTGATCTTTATTTAAATTGGTATCTTCTCCTATTATTCCAAATATAATCCATTCCGTTTTGGGTTCTATTCTTGACTTGAAAATCTTTGTAAATATATCAAATATATCACTCCAAAATTTATTCAACTTTGTACATCCAACAAATGAGTGTGTTATATTAGCGTTTTGAAACAAACATTTATCGCATCTGGGAGAGACGTTTGGATAAAATTTATTCAACCTCGTTTTTGAATAATATAGTCTATGTAATAATTTGAATTGAATTAAATTATGTCTTGCATTAATAGAACAGTTATGTGTATTCATCAAATACTTTTCCCATCTATCCTTCGAGATCTTTATCATTAGCTCTTGTTCCCAATCTTCCCTTAATGCTTCTGTTGAGGGTGATTCTCTATTTAATATATTATTATAAAAGTATGATATTAATTTTTGTGAATCAGCCTTAATATTCATTGCTTCTTCTAAAGGATCTAAAAATATAGTTTGAAATCTATGTGTATATTTCTTCATAAAGTCACATACCTGTATATATTTAAAATATTGATTATCCTTCAATTTAAATTTTAATTTAATTGTTGAAATGATAACAGTTTGCCCACTTCATACATGTCCCCTACTTTCCTAATCCCCAGTCTATCCCATTGTTGATATGTGTTGTCGATGAGAGAAGGTTTGAATGCGGGGTTGTTCAATAGTGGGGTTAGTACTGATAAATTATTTAATTTCAAGGATACTTTTATTTGTTTCCAAATTCTTATTATATTGTGAATAATTGGGTTCTTCTTATATATTATACTATTCAATTTTATCGGTGAGAGCAGGATCGTTCCTATATCGTGCGGATAGCACTCCTCTTTCTCCATTCTTATCCACTCCAACTGCTGAGTGGAACTATCCAGCCAGTATATTATGTTCTTAATATGCACTGCCCAGTAGTAATATATAAAGTTAGGTAATGATAAACCCCCAACTTCTTTAGATTTGCACAAATGCTTTCGTTGAATTCTATGTGTTCTGTAGTCCCATATAAAATTAGTGATAGTGGAATCTAATTTTTTGAAAAAATATTTTGGAATATATATTGGGATCGCTTGAAACAAATATATTAATTGTGGTAAGAAAGTCATTTTTATAGCGTTAATTCTACCTATCAATGAGAGTGGAAGCGTTTTCCAAAATTTAATCGTATCATTCAGTTTATTTAATAGTGGTATAAAATTGGCACTAAATAATGATTTGTGTCTTCTCGTAATTTGAATACCCAGGTACTTGAATTTTTCTGTTGCAATTTTGAAGGGGAATTTTAGTAAGTGTCTCGAATCCTGTGGTTTTAAAGACATAATTTCGCTTTTATTCCAATTTATTCTATATCCTGAAAAAGAGCCGAATTCCTCAATTAGTGTTAATAAGGTGGGTATACTCGTTTGTGTATTAGTAATATATAAAAGGATATCATCAGCGTATAATGAAATTTTATTCTTTGAGTCCTTGCTGTTATATCCGTGAATATTCGGGTGATTTCTAATCCTTTCGGCCAGCGGTTCTATCATAAGGGCAAATAGCAATGGTGATAAGGCACACCCTTGCCTATTACCCCTTGATAAGTAAAATTTTGGAGATAGCGTATTGTTAGTTAATATTCTCTTGCCGTAGGTCTATCATAAAGTAGTTTAATCCATCTAATAAAATTCTCTCCCATATTAAATTTTTGGAGTACCTTGTATAAATACTGCCATTCTACTTGATCAAATGCCTTCTCTGCATCCAACGTGACCACTGAGATATCTTCATTGTCCTTCTTATGAGAGTACATTATATTAAAAAGCCTTCTCAAATTATTAAATGATTGTCTTTTGGGTATAAATCCCGTTTGATCCGTATTTATTAAATTGTTAATATAATTATTTAGCCTTCTAGCTAGAATCTTTGCTAAAATTTTCTGATCCGTATTTAGAAGTGATATAGCTCTATAAGAACCAGGCTCATCTAAATCTTTATCTTTTTTTGGTATAAGCGTTATTGTTGCTTCTGCTAGGGTTTCTGGTAGTTTATTTTCAGTATAAGCCTGCGTGTATAAATTAAATAATCTTGGTACAATTGACTCCTGAAATCTTTTATAAAATTCATTACTAAAGCCATCTGGTCCTGGGGTCTTCCCATTTTTCAATGAGTTTATTATTTGTTTTATTTCTTCACTAGTAATCCGTGCTCCTAATTGCTCTTGTTCTAAAAACTATCCAATTTTGGGAGCTTGCAATTATCTAAAAAATTTGTAATTTTACTTACATCTGTCTTTATTTTGGATGTGTATAAATTATGATAAAATTGGGCAAACCTCTTATTAATATCCTTAGGCAATGTTAGAAACTCACCATTGTCCGATTTAATTTTTGTAATAGTTTTTTTTTTTTTTTTTCTCGTTGCTTCAGTTGCCTCGCAAGCAGTTTATGTGGCTTATCCCCAAATTCGAAGTGTGCTTGTTTTGTAATTTGGAATAATCTTATTACTCTAGCCGATAATATTCTATTGACTTTATATTTCAGTAAAGTTATCTTATTATGTTTATTTATGGTTGGGTCAGTTGCATTGTCCAGTTCTAGTAATTTTATCTTCTGTTCTATCCGCTGAAGTTCTCTTTTATTTTCCTTATTTTGAAAACTTTGGTAAGAGATTATGACACCGCGAATATATGCCTTGAAGGTTTCCCATAATAGCGGTGCAGAAATACCCGGTGTGTCATTTATTTCGAAAAAAAGGTTTTATTTGTTCTTTTATATACTCATAACCCTGCGGGTTATTTAATATGTGTGCATTGAACCTCTAAAAAGGCTTTATACTCGGCATTCCCTCAATTTTAAGTATAAAAGTCAATGGTGAGTGATCAGAAATAATACTATTATGATATGATGGTTTATTCGTATACGGGATCAATTTTGTGTCCAGTAAGAAATAGTCAATTCGCGAATAAGTTTTGTGAACTGATGAATAAAATGAGTATTCCCTACCACTTGGATTTGCTATTCTCCAAACATCAGCTATGTTATTATTTTTTATATAAGTATTTAAAAATTCACAGGTCTTGGTTTTAACAAGACGCTTCCCTAGCTTTATTGATTTATCTAAATATGGATCTATAACACAATTGAAATCTCCCCCCATTATTATATTTTGAAAATTCTGCTCTGCGATTAAATCTATTATTTTCCTAAAAAATTGTGGGTTATCAAAATTAGGCGCGTAAATATTTATCATAGTTAATGGTGTATTGTAAATTTCTCCTGTGACTATAACATATCTTCCCTCTTTATCAGATATGGAATTCTTTAATTTAAAAGGTATGCCCTTCCGAATTATAATGGCCGTGCCTCTTGCTTTAGAGGTGAATGAGGAGTAATAGGTTTGACCTATCCAATTTGCCCTTAATCTGATCTGAGTTTGTTGTTTCAAATGTGTCTCTTGTAGGAACGCAATATCCATATTTAATGATTTTAATTGTGCCAGAATTTTACCTCTTTTAATTGGCTCATTCGCACCTCTGATGTTCCAACTACAGAAGGTGAGACCTCCGGTATTTATTCGACTATTATCTTGCATTGGCTATTATTATCAGACTGTATGCTTCCTGTGATGCAGCCAAGTACCTCAGAATCCCGAATCCAGAGTTGTCCTTCATAATTTCTACAGTAGTTCTACATCTCCTGACATTATTAAACATAATTGAGGGGAAGAGAAAAACATAAAATAAAGTGTACATAAAAATGATTAAGTCATGCAACACATAATTGTGAATAAACAAAAAAAGTGAATGTAATTTATCAAAAAAGCGATAAATTACAAAAAAGCCACCTAAGGTAGCTAGATTTGTTTTAAATTTGACCTCCGTCGATGAAATTATGCACTGGGCCCTATCCCCCTGTTAGAATTTGACCCAACGTTAGTCGGTTCCCTCTAATTGTTACCAAAATTATCATATCAGGTCATCGCTGAACAGTTTAAAATAGAATAAAATAAAAGGGAAGGTAGAAGATTTGGATTAAAATAAAAATAATTATGGGTTAAAATACCTCATCAAAAATTACACTTTTCATTTACCTGTATGTTAGTTAATTCATTATTAGTATTTAAAATATATGTCTAACCTCCCCCACCCTTCCTGCTATATAGTTAATCGTGTTAGTATAGGACATTACGCCTTTAACGTTGGTTGAGTATATTGTGCGTAATTGGTTAATTAGTTAGTTAGTTATATGTGTAAATAATAGGTCATATAGTGTGAAACAGATGCCTCTTATCATGGCCATTTCAAAAGGCGACAATCTCATAGTTCTCCGTGCTTCAGAGTTTGGTGACGTGCTTGCAACCTTGAGCTTTCATATGTGCTTTCAGTTCAGAAGATTAGTTCGGCCTATGTTATTAAATAGCACATTCTTGGCAGATAAGACTGTCTGGTAACTGTCTGAAGCGTTCAAGTGTTTTAATTTGAACAGAAAAAACAGTTTCCAGACAAAATGTCAATTAATCTGATCCTGGTTGAGTTTTGTTTAAAATCTCCTCGGCGTATTTGCAAGCAGCGTCCGGGTCGGTAAATGAGCGTTGCTTGCCCTTAAACGTAATTAGCATTTTTGCTGGATAGATCACGCCATAACGAACTTCAGAATGTCCATATAAAACACTGCTTGCCCTTTTAAACTCGCGTCTTTTTGCCAGAATTTCCCGAGGGTAATCCCTGTAGAATCTTACGATATTATCAGCGAATGTAAGATTTTCTCCATAGTTTATCTTCTTTAATAGAGTTTCCACAGTTGAAATATCTAGAAACTTTACAATAATTTGCCTTGGTTTAGCATTATCGTGTTTTTGGAGGCGACCCACTCGATGAGCCAGATCTATCTTTGGTTTTTCAGGAAGTTTGAAAACATCTTTAAGTAGATTAGTAATAAAATCACGCATTTGAAGGCCGTGTTCCGCACCCTCTTTAACTCCTACTAATCTCAGATTTTGTCTCCTAGACCTGGCCTCTAAATCTTGACATTTCTCATTCAGTTTATTCGTTAACTCCCAATTCGTATCGTGTTGTTTTTTCAGACCTGTTATCTCTTGGCTCATCTGTTCCATCTCACCCTCCATTTCTTCCATCAATTTTTCCGTGTCTGTTAATTGCTTCAGCAGGATGTCATGTTTGTTGTTATAATCTCTCCGCATACTTTCCATTTCCTTCGCTGTGCTGGACTCCAAATCTTTAAACTGCTGATTCAGGGCTACATAAAGCTCTTTTACTTCGCCACAGCTATTATCAATTTTCTTAGAAAGATTGCCCTCCATAGTGGAGAAGTTATTCTGAATTGTAGAATTCATTTTGGCAAGTTGCTTCTGAAGATCTTTACTAATGTCTTTAAGAATATTAGCTCTTACCGTTTCTTCCCAGCTTTTCATTTCTTTCTCCTTTGTATCACTTCTCGCAGCCATATCGCTTGTAGGTTGTTGAGGTTCCAGCTCCTCTTCCAAACTTTCAAACGTGAGTTCAGGGGTAGTTTCAAGCTCATCCAGAGCTTTTTGGAGCTGGAGACTGATTGTAGTTTTCTTGGGTCCTCTCTGACCTCTTCCCTTTCTCATCCAGTTTTTACGATAAGATCGTTTTAAATCCCAAAACCACCAGTACCGTTTGATGGAGTCAGTACCCTTGACGTTCAGCAAACCTGATAAGAATTTTTAACTCGATCCTGGCATGGGAGTCGACTTTAAACGCGATTTGTCTGGAGGAGAGCTCAGTGCAGCTGCCTTCACTGCTTCATAGCAGCCACTGGAAGTCAGAACAAGCTGTAGTTGAAAGCTAGTTGTCTTCATGTTAAGTGCTCAATATAGTTGCTGTTGGCCGTCTCTCAGTATATTCAGCTATAACCTTCATATAAATGTTTAAACAAGTAAATCTGAAGAGACACACCAATATTGTTTTTTGTACCAGAAAAATGGAAATGTGTGTAGAGTGTTTTATAAAGAAGTTAAAGGTGAATAATTTTAGGAATTTGAAAAATTGTTTGAGATAAGATATAAAACCAAAAGTTTAAACAACAATGCAGGGTATTGATGGCTCATCAGTTAGTATCTGTAAAACAGAGAAGTATTTGATAATTGGATAAGTAACTTCCCATTGACTTCAACAGAAATAGAAGGGACTGCCATTTTAACTTGGTGCGATGAGCTCCAAGGGCTGGGTTTCTCAACCATCCAGCAACATAAACATGAATGATTTGATCAAAGTTTCTTTAAAATACGAGAAGGCATTGTGGATATCTGGATTGGTTATAGATTAGAAGTTAGGCAGTTCTGTTTATAACATTGTACACTTGTATGACACATTGCCACTTTGTGTAATGGATTTTGATTTAGAGTATTCCTTTGAGAGAGTGGGGGACCTAAGGATTACTTTATGCAAAAGATAGATATCATTTAACATGGATCTTTGTAAAATATTGAGCTGGATTTGGTTATAAGTGTAGGACAATTATTTCATCATATGTCTGGAGTTGATATCTCCTGGAGTCTGGAGTTGTTTTCACCTCTCCTGCGAGATTATGGCACAAGATGGATATGTGATTATAGCATGATGGATGTGGCATCGCCACCAGATCAGGCAATCTGGGTGGCTCAGCGATTTGGACTTTTAACCAATTTGTTATTTTTATGCATAGACATTTTAATAATAGTCTTGCAGAACAAAAATAAAAATCTCTAAATCACTCATCTCAGATGCGTTTTAAATTATCCTTCTGAAGTGCCTTAGGACATTTCACTGTCTTAAATATACTTTGTACCATTCATTATTCTGCACCTTGGAAGAGAGCTGGCATTGGTCTGAGGCATGTGATTTTATCACTGTACTGATGTTTTATTGGAGGATTCCTGTAGATCCTGCTTGAGAAGTTTGTGGAATTGTTTAAATATTGTAAACATTCACAATGGATAAAATGTGCATTTTTTTGTATATTTTGAACACTTAAGTGCAGACAATCCTTCTCATCTCTGCTCCCTATTCTCAAAGTGGGGATGCCCCAATCTGTAAGTTCAAGAGGGAAGAATAATTTTCAAACTGCCATTTGATGCATATTAATTGTACAAAATGGAGCATATTCATGCACAATCAGCTACACTATTTTGCATAAATCTAACTGATAGCTTTAAACTGTTCGAGTAAAAAAACGGTCTAATTTTGAGCACAAGAAAACTTTGTTTGCCAAAGCTCTAATGACATGATGAGAGCGAGTCAGGTTCGAGTTGCCACACCTGTTGGAACTGCAGATGCTGGTTTGCCAAGGAAAGGCACAAAATGCTGGAGTAACTCAGTGGGTCAGGCAGCTGAACACCTTTGCTCAGTCCGCCTGGGCCTATGTGATCTCCCTGTTGCCAAACACTAAAGCCCCTGTCCCACTTACGTGTCCTTGGCACACTAATTACACGACCTCGTGGTCGAGTTGAGGCGCGATGGTCCCGCGCGACAGTCGTCTGGAGCGCGTAACATCATTTGAAGATGGACACAAAATGCAGGAGTAACTCAGCGGGACCGGCAGCATCTCTGGAGAGAAGCAATGGGTGATGTTTCGGGTCGAGACCCTTCAGTCTGAAAGAAGGGTCTCTACCCGAAAGGACACCCATTGCTTCTCTCCAGAGATGCTGCCTGTTCCGCTGAGTTACTCCAGCATTTTGTGTCTATCTTCAACTTTCTTGGCCCCGCTCTGGGAGTAGAAGTGGGGGCGGACTGGATCCGCAACGGCCGTGAGCCCCAGGCTGAGTTCGACGATCGTTTGCCTGCTTCTGCTGCTGTTGGAGGTGAGACGTTGCGTTGCGCCAGGGTCTTGGGCCTGTCCCACTTTGGCCGTCAGTTACGCGACAGGTCGGTGGCGCACTAAGATTTTGTTCACTACAAAATTTCGGAACGCCGCGTGATTCCGCGCACAACTCCATACCCCTCTGCGCTTCTCAGTGGGACCGGCCCCGCGCGGCCTCATGATGCCCGTGCGCCTCAACGCAATGACAAGGTCGCGTAATTTGCATGCCAATGACACACAAGTGGGACAGGCCCTTAACTCCCTCTCCCATTCCCATGCTGACCTTTCTGTCCTGGACCTCCTCCATTTTCAGAGTGAGGCTAAACACAGTGGGAGAGACTGCACCTCGTTGTTTGGGCATCTTACAACCCAACGGTATATTAATTTTTCTAACCTAGTAACCCTTGAAGCATCCCCTCTCTCTTCCTCCTTCCCCCACCCAAGTCATCGCGCTAGTTTCACTGGCTTCCTGCTGAGTTTCATGGTCTGTATAACTCGTTTTCACCTAGCTCACAGCTAACAGTGGATTGCTTCCTTGATCAACGTCACTATTTTGCATATCTTTCATTTCTTTGTTCTATATCTCTCTATATTGCTGTATATATCTCTAATTTCCCTTTCACCTGATTCAGACAGAAGAAGGGTTTCAACCTGAAGCATCACCCATTCCTTCTCTTCAGAGATGCTGCCCGTCCTGCTGAGTTACCCCAGCATTTTGTGTCTATCTATGGCGATTGGGTAGGTGACGTTTCAGGTTGGGACGCTCCTTTAGATTAATCACCCTTCTTTGCCCCGCAACCAGTCTGAAGAAGGGTCCAAAACGTTACTTATCCATGTTCGACAGGGATGCTGTCTGTTCCACTGAGTTACTCCAGCATTTTGTGCAAATAATTTTGTCCTCATTATATACAAGAGATAAATAGTTACGTTTTCATGCAAATAAGATTTTTTTAAATTAATCGGGTAAAGTACTAAATAAATCAACCAAACAAAATAAATCAGGCTGCTTAATCCGGCTGCTTTGCGAAACTGACCAGATCACCCTGATTGTGAGGTACATTTTCACTCTTCCCCAGTTCTTAACTGACGGTCTCTTGCACACGGCTCCTCCATTTAAGAATATATTTTGCTTTACAGCATTTGATCGATGTTCAGATGAGCATTTAAAATTCCTTGTTAATTAACTATTATAGTATGTAGAATTTCTTTTGGGAGATCTTGGAGTGAAAGTCCATAACTCCCTGAAAATGGCAACACAAGTACGAAGAGAGGTTTAAAAAAAAAAGGGCGTACTGTATTCTTAGCTTTATTAGTTGTGGTGTTGAGTATAACAGTCATGTTGTAGCTGTATGACGCTTTGGTTATAAGTTCATAAGTTATAGGAGCAGAATTAGCTGCATTAAGCATTGATAATTCTAGAGGTTTTACAATTTAAAAAAAGATTTAAGTGGCCAGATCTCTGCAGAGTGAAAGGAAAACAGCAGAGGGTGCTACAATATTTTAATGATGATTTAGCTGAGGGAAAATAAAAATGTATATCATTGATTTAAATTAGTGAAATAAATTCACATTTTTTGTGAGAATTCTTGGTTTGGAATAAATTATTGTTTAACTCGTGGAAGCATGTGAGCGCACACATTCTTTTTCAGCTGGCGTGCATACCAGTTGCAATGCAGTTGTATCAGGTTTTTTTCATTCTTATAGCCAACGCCAAGACTGTTTGATCTGTAAATTTGTCAAAAACTAAAGAAGCAACCCTGGTATATAATTAATTGACCACTAGTAAATGAGGGCAAGAATTAATACTTACCCTTACTATTCTGGATAGCACCCAATGCCCCCTTGTATGTTCCTTGTCAAGCTGTGTTTCTTCCTTTACAATGAGCTTTCATTTTTCATGAGTTAATACCCCACTGATGTGATTCCTAGCATCTATGCTGCACTTTATAGTGCAAACTTGTTTTATGTGCTTGGAAGCAAAGCTAAGGAGGCTGCAGACTTCTTTCTGGTCTCCTACAGAGCCAATTCAATGCTTATCTCATTTCCTGTGCCACGAACAGATAATGGACATCCTGTTTGGCAATTTATTTAATAAAATATTTATCTTCTGATACTATAAAGGAACATGGCAGGAAGTTAAAACAATCCTGTTTTGTTTGGTGCAGGTTTGGGTGCCTCTATAATATTTGGCAATCTAAGGATAACACCTTGTACAATATTGTTGCCCGTGTCTGCCTGCTCTGGATTCCACAAAAAAATTGGTCAAAAAATATAGATATTTTTTGCCCCACGTGCCCAATATTCTAAGTCATTTTATCAATTTCTCGAAGATAGACATAAAATGCCGCAGTAACTCAGCGGGTCAGGAAGCATCTCTGGAGAGAAGGAATGGGTGACGTTTTGGGTTGCCGTTCCTTCTCTCCAGAGCTGCTGCCTGTCCCGCTGAGTTACTCCAGCATTTTTTGTTCTTTCCTACACAATCAATTTCTTGTTATTTATATTGCCTATGACAACTTAACTGACTTGCAATCCTCCAAAAACAACATCCATGTGTTCATGTGCACATAGGATTTGACATGGTACTATGGAAAAAATGTGTGGCTGATGAATTGAGACAAAGGTGCTGAATAGGCCATCCCAGACAGAGGAAGGGTCTTGAGCCGAAACGTCACCCATTCCTTCTCTCCAGAGCTGCTGTCTCTCTCGCTGAGTTACTCCAGCATTTTGTGTCTACCTGGCGGGAATGATGTCTGTTAATTCCAATTGTCTGTTATAACTGAGTAAGCTATTATGGTATTTAGTTGAAACAAAGAACTGCAGATGGTTAACACACAAAAGGGGACACAAAGTGCTGGAGTAACTCAGCGAGTCAGGCAGTATCACTGAAGAACATGGATAGGTGATGTTGGGACCCTTCGGACTGATTCAGTCAGCTGAGTTCAGCACTTTGTGTCATTTCATCTTAAAGCGACGCCGATGCCACTCATCTGCACTAAGGAGCCCTTCTTCACGGCTGTTGTTGCGGCTCAGATTGTCGACCTTGGGACAGCGTTTTCTTCAGGCCGCCGCCTCGACAAGATGCATTTGGGAATCGTGGGGCTCCCTCCCCTCTTGCCTGCTGCCGCTTCCAAGGTGGAGTACGTCGCTGACTTCAGAGGAGGAGCTGGCGGTGGAGAGGAGGGGGGTGGAGACATCGGCGAGACCACGCGCAGTCTCGTTGACCATTTCGCGGAATACTTGCGCCTGGTCAGACATGGCCTGGGGATCTCCCGGTTGCTAATCATTATAACTCCCTTCTCATTCCCATAATGACCTTTCTGTCCTGGGTCTCCTCCATTTCCAGAGTGAAGCCACACACAAACTGGAGGAACAGGTCCTCTTATTCTGCTTGGGTAACTTACAACCTAACCGTATGCACATTGAATTCTCCAAAATGTTGGTAACGTTAAACAACCCCCCCCCCCCCTCCTCCTCCTCCTCCCCTTCCCTCTTCCCCCCCCCCCCCCCCCCCCCCCCCGTTCAGGACTCATACCTATTTCTCCCTTCCGCCTCCACCAACATTCCTTTCTCTAGCTTCACAATTCGCAACTCTTCAATCCTTTTATCTCACACCTGTTTTTTTTTCCATCTCTGGCCGTTGACCAAACATTTGCCTACAAAACCCTTGCCTCGTCTGTGTTTGTCTATTACCTGCCACGCTTTGCCCTAGTATTCCTCTTTTACAGCTATCTATTTCTGCCCCCTCCCCAGGCTTCCTGCACTCCCTTTAATCTTACCAGGACTGCAGTTCCTTTTCCTTTTCTTTGGAGATGCTGTCTGACCCGCTGAATTACTCCAGCTCTTTGTGTCTATCTCCAGTTGTTGTGTTCCCTTGAAACTCACCTTGTTCTGTATCCTGCTGTCCTTTATAAACCTCCTGAGCGTTGTTTTCTGAGCATCCTATTAAAAAGGTTTACTGAAAAAAAAAAATTCTATTGTACCATCTAAAATAAGTGAATTAAAAGTGGGCTGGAGTATTAATAAGGAATAACAATTGTTCAGAAGGTACATTGCTGCCTTTCGATTTCTGAAAAAGACAGGTCAATCTCAATTCAGCATGATCTCGTTCTTGCTAGAAGTTGCTGGGTGATTTACATATTAATAATAGCGTGCATTATATTTCATTCTGGCTGCTAAATGCACGCAAATGTTTGGATGAAGTGTTTGATCAAAATAGGTTACAGTTTGATAATATTTCTAGTAATGTTTTTTCAAAAATGATAAATATTTTACAATAGTTTAATGTGTTCCCCGATTCTCAACTTTGTTAGGGCCTGCAAGAGGAAAAGATTCAGTACACGGCCAGTTTATACTTGAATACTCCCATAGGATTATTGCTGTTATATTTTGTATTGGGCTTCAAATGCATTCAAAATTTATTTTGGTTAGGTTTCCTTGTTAAGGAACTGGAAGATCTAATATTGTATGAAAGTCAAGTCTCAACCACTACTTGTTTTCTTTTTAAAGTGTTTGAAAATGTTCCAAGAAAAAAAATTCTGACATGAAAGATGGATTTACTCAATACTCCCAAAATGACAAGGGGGCATCCCTCAAAGCCTGCAAAAAGTTGGATACAACTACTGTTAAGCAAGCCTGTGCCCCATTTGTGACTTCATTATTATCTATACATGACTAAAAGTCTCATCTTGTGTGGTGTGCAGTAGCGAGTTTTGTTCGATTTATAAAGCATTTCCCTTTATAAACTATCCGCGCGTGCGCAGTTGGGGGAGGGTTGCCGGGCCTGTCGCCATTTTCAGTTCGCCATTTTGACCTGCGTCATAACGGGGACCCAACGGGTCCACGGGTCGTCTAGTGTGTCATAAATCTTAAAGATGAAGTTTTTGTAACATGCAGAATTTGGGACTGCCAACATTTGGTGAGAGTTGAAAGTGAGAAATTGTGAGGGAGTGCAGCGACCGAGGAGGGTGGGGGGAGAGGTTGTGGGAGGGGTGGGTGTCCCACGGTATGGAGCTTTTGCATTTTTCAGCTTGAAATTGTGCAATCTGGTACATACTGTAGCGAGTCTTTTAACTTACATTTGAATGCAACATGTATGCTTCAAATGGGATTAGTTATGAATAAGATTAGGCTAAATTACATTTCTAATTACATTCTACAGTAGAGCCAGGCTCTGATCAACAGGTGCAGCACATGAATGACCTTAGTATATTCATGTATGGAAGTCAGATTATAATTCATGCTGTTATGCATATATATATATATATACAGAAACAAAAACTTAGAAGCAAGGCAAGAGGGGTAGACTTCCATTACTGTTCTGCACAAATAAACCAATCAACCTTACCCTTTGACTATAGAAACAAGACGAAAATAATACCACATATTTAACCCTATATGGTTCAATGAAATTAAGATATATATATATGTAAAACATATATATGGAAACAGCCCACTTCAAAATTTAATCACTACTATACTCACTCCGACCTGCGAGAGGTAACCACTGATGAGGTGTTTCCGCAGTAATTAACCAGCATCAAACAGATCCAAATTGCTCGTTCTTTACGGGAAACCCGCCGACAAACCTATTCTCAGTGTTGAGTGTGGAGGAGTGTGACTTTGTTTATTTATTTATATATTTCTAAAAAAAAAAAAAAATTGAGCGTGAGAACTTCTGTCATCAGCGTGAGAGCATGAGACTTTAGCCAAATTCGTGAGTCTCACACTCCATGCATGAGAGTTGGCAGCCCTGAGGTTTTTTAAGGTTAACCGGGTTTTTAACTTTAGTATGCATAAAGAACAGGTGATTGATTTTGTGAGGATAAGGCTTGGCTGTGATGTCTCTTGCAATCAAACAACATATAGGGTATAGCAAGTACATTTTACTGGGGAATAATAATTTTGATGAGATACTGAATATTACCGCAATTTTGGAATTTATTTGAAGGTTTGTTTTAAACAAAATTGGCTAACTGTTAGAACAGAAGATTGAGAACCACTGTTCGAAGTTTACTGTGGTCTATTAATGATCTTGTTGCAACTGCCATGTATAGATTGGGTATGATATTTCAGCTCGTATGCATGCTTTCAATATTTGACATAATGACTTTTATAGGAAGATTATGCATGGAATCATAACTCAGCAATATGATATAATTAAAATATACTGTCACAAAAATATATATGCCAGTCATGTCTTCTGAGATAGCTAAATTAGAAACAATTGATTTTAATTCATGATTTGTTTTTGCGAAAGGGTCAAAGTTTCATTGAATGGTACAGAAACAGTCAAGACGCAGCTTAGTACTGCTGTCAGCAGCTGTCTAGAGACTTTTAGTCTGTGCATCTGGGTTGAGCTTGACCTCTGGTTGCAGGGTTGAAATATGCATCAGGGCCCCAGGGTACTTGTTTCAAAATTACATTTTATCTGCATTATTGCAGGAGCTAATGTAAAAAAAAAGGTCTGTCAAAGTTTTTTTTTAATTGGCTGTTGAATTAATGCCTTAAAGAAGTGAAGTATATTTCCCTCCTTCCTGTTTGTTTCCAACTCATCCATGCTGGTTAAAGAGTGGTATTCCTTTAGTCTCTTTGCTATTTCTGCTTAAAATTGAAAGCAAGTGCTTCAAGTGCTGTCTTTCCATAGCACAGCAAATTCAGCAATTGACTTTCAAATTCAATGTTAACTTTGTCAGAAAGTTAGTCTTGAAATAAGTAATTACGCGTTTCCTGTATAAATTATAAAGGCAAAAGCAATTTAAAATAAAATAATGGATACTGTGAACTGATAATGATTACGTATTTCTGTACATCTCACTCTAGTTGTTGAAAATATAGAGATTTTACAGATATATTTTCAAAGTTTTGGAATCTAAGCATTTTCAGTGCTCTAATAATTAATCTTTCAATTTTATTTTTAAACTTAATTTGGTTAAGAAAGCAGTTCCTTTCGTGTATTTACCCCTGTAATGATTCCTAACAGCCTAAACACATTGAATAATTTTTTTCACAGATTGTTTTCTGTACCTTTTGGAATTGCCGTGACATTTCACTACCCAAAGTCACACTCATTTGCTTTGGGAGGCTGCTTCGAAAAGAATGAACACATGTTGCATTCATTAGATCTCCCTTGGCCCTTGCAGTGTATTATGAAGGCACTGAGAAAGTTTGCAATTCCAAGTGTATCCCAGGGGAATGCTGGCGCAGTAAAGGATTTGCATTTAGCCAGGATAGAAATCCTACAACGTATTTCGGAACTTGTGACTGAAGTTCACAGGTAGCAAAGGTTGTGGTGTGCTATGTTTAGGATTTTTTTTGCAATTGGATCCTTGCTATTCTAGTGTCCAATGTGCTGTTTGCTCCCCTCCCCTTGCTCTTTAGGTTTTGTTGTGCCTGAGAAGGAAGAGAAACTGGTGGGTGTTTTGTAGAGTTTCTTTTTGTACCAATACTGAAGTACTTTGTCATCAGTCATCTGAGCTGGGAGGATAGTACAGTGGAACAGTGCTGGTGAAATCACTGGAAAGGAGAGTGGACGGATCAGATTAGTGTATTCGTTATAGCAAGGCAAGCATGGGAGACGATCTGTCTGATGTCACCTCAGTGTTTGAAGCCTCAACTTTGCTCAACTTTTGCACTGGTAATTCATCAAACATTTAACAAAATCAAAGTTTTGTTTTACATTCTCAAACACATGTAATTGACTAATTACTGCTGATTATTTTTCAACATGAAATGACATTTTTAGTGCATTGATCCAAATTATGTCTAGCAAAGGAGTTTATGTGAAATATTAATTAAACTGCTTTGTGTAAAATAAAATAGGTAGAAATAGTAATCTGAATGAAATCTATAGGGCAAACTAAAAATTAGTTATCTAATATATCGTTCTTATTTCTAATATACGTCTGCCTTTATCTGGAGAGCTTATTCATTTTTATTCATCTTAAGTTTCTCTTATCCTCACTGCCCACTAAACATAGTAATGTTGAGGTACCTCTGGACCTTATTTTAACCTTAGTTTTCCTTATGTTTCGGCATGAATAATATTAAATTGGTTATGAATATTTCCCATTTAATCTTCCCCTTGGATATGGTTATGGTATTATTGCAATTAAGACCATATATTATGGTTTCTAGATTTGATTAGACATAGGGATCACATTGTTTTGAATAGAATTTAAGCAGTGGGGAATTTGAGTTGATGAAAGGAATATGATTTTTTTTTAATAATTATTAAATTCTGAAATGATTATATGAAAATGGCAAATGCCATTTGAGATTTTTTTTCACCCTACTTAAATACCACAATTTCAGAAACAAACTTAAGATTGAGCTTGGAAAAAGACAATTCAATATCAGAAAAATTGAAAGCAGTTATTTCCTCATTTGCTGCTTGGATACATTTGAATTTTATTTCTAACATTTGAATGTTTTACATAATTGCTTGTATATTTCTAGGAGTGTTGTTGCTATTCTAAGAGGATTTCTATCAGTTTGCTGATTCATATCTCTTGGAGTACTTGGCTCTTAAATGGCTGGCCAACTGTCAGATGTCCTCTACGTACGCTCATAAGATCATTTGTTCGCATATTCAAAGTTAAAACAATCGGAACAATTTGAATAGTAGGCCTAGGAATGTATTGCCCTTACATCTGATTTACAAATTTATAAAAACAAGTGCAAAAAATAGAGAATGCTGGGACTTTCTAAAAAAAAAATTGCATTTCATGTACATGTACTTCTATAGAATTGAAATGTAAGCAATTCCTTGTATTTTTCCTTCTGAAAGGTTTGCCTACTTTTTAACTTTTGGTCTTGAGGAAAGATCTACTGATGAATTTGTATTCAGTGTTTTAAAAACTCCACTATCAGCTTGTGCAAACATTTGGCCAAATACCAGGGGAGATTTGATATTTCTGAAGTTTTATTAATTATTCAGCACAGGACTATTTGGTCTACAACCCCCTCGCCTGGTAGAACAAGTGATTATAGTTGTACAGATGCCCACACAAGATGCTCATCCAAGTATTCAGTTATGAGCAATCCTGACTGCATGAACCTCTTTGGCTGTAAATTCCAGATAATCTTTGCTACATAAAAGTGCTTTTTTCAACACCCATCCTCCATCAAAGGGATCTCCAGGAATTGCTGCCTAAAAATGGTAGTACTTTGATAATATGTTATGAAATGTATATTCCACCCAGGGCAAGCTCTCATTGTGCTGCTACCATCGAGATGAAGATACTGGAGCCTGAGAACCTTGACCGCCAGGGTCAAGAAACGCTGCTTGCTGGCACTCATTAGGTTCTTCAGGGCTCTCACTTAACTTTTTTTCTCTGATGCCAGCCGGGCAACCTAGGCAGCTTTTTAGGTTGCCAAATGACAATTTAGGTGGTCATTTAAGACAGCTTGCATGATGCGTGCGATAATGTGCTCGGACGAAGTGCGTAGTTACCAGTCGGAATTATGCTCAATGAAGCATTCACATATTATTTCTGCTTCAAATAAAGTCACAAACTAAACATATTCACCAATCAAGACATCATATATATGCCACAATGACATGCAGCAAAATTACAATGCAGCATCTCAACTCTTTTTACACGTTGCAATGAATGCAATTTCTATTATTTCTTTCCACTTTCAAACAAAAATGTGGTTGGATTATGCAGCGTATGATCAACTTCGGTGAGACCAAGCGCAGACAGTGCCTGAGGACAGGTTCGAACACAGATCCCTGGCGTGTGAGGCGGCAAGTCTACCAGCTGTGCCACTATTTTGTTTTCCAACACGCAAAAAATTATACGTTGATAACTTTGGTTACTAAAAAAAAAACTATCCATTTTCAGTCTTAAATCTCTAAGTCATGCTATGTCCCCCTTTACAGCTACTGTATGTGTTAATTCAGTTCAGAACTATGGGGCAGTACATTGGCCATAAAGTTGCTGCCTAAAAGTGCCAGAGACCCGGAATTGATCCTGAATATGGGTGCTGTCTGTATGGAATTTGCTCCTTTTCCCTTTGATCGGATGGGTTTTCTCCAGGTCGTCATGTTTCCTTCCACATTCCAAAGGTGTGCAGGAACCTTTTTCTGACCCAACCCAAAATGTAATCTTTTCCTTTTGTCCAGAGATTCTGTCTGACCTGTTGAGTTACTCCAGCTTCTGTAGTTCATTCCTACACACACGCTACTATACGATAGAACTTGATTAATCCCAGGATGGAAATTGTGTGTGTGTGTGTGGGTATGTATATATATATATATATATATACTACACACACACACACACGCACACACACACGTATATGTGTGTGTGAATATATATATATGTGTGTGTGTGTGTATATATATATATGTGTGTGTGTGTGTGTGTGTGTGTGTGTATATACGTATCTAGTTATATATTCATATATAAATATACACTGTTTTGTTTTTCTCGTTTATAACATTGTTTACAGAGTACTATGTTTACATATTCCGTTGTGCTGCTGCAAGTAAGGATTTCATTGTTCTAATTGGGACGTGAGAGAATAAAACACTCTTGACTTACGCGCTAATGTGTGGGATAGAACTAGTGTACGGGTGATCGGTGGTCAGTGTGGGCCGAAGGGCCTGTTTCCGCGCTGTATCTTTAAATTAAACTAAAAACACTAAAACCAGTGGGAGTCTAAAGAAGGTTCTCTACCCGAAACTTCACCCAATTTCTTCTATCCAGAGATGCTGGCTGCTCCATGGAGTTCCCCCGCCCAATTAAAGCATGGAATTAAAATGTGGATTGTGGAAATGTCGGAGACCCTATATCTAGAAAGAATTAGACGTCTTAATGGACAAACAAGAACTTTTTGATAAAATATGGGCTCCATTCATTAATTATCTGACGGAATAGATTGGCCCGGCACGAAAACTCAACTGAAACTTGAACTCGGGATTAGATGAAAAATCATACTTTATAATCTACGAACCTATCTCCAATGACGTATTATAAGTAAACCTTTTTTGTTTTTTTTTGATATTTTGTAACTTTTCTCTCTCTTGCTCTCTTTTTCTATATAAAAAAAAACACTAGAAGTAGAAGTAATCGACAATTGAAAATTTTAATAATGTATGACTGATGTATATGAAAAGTTTTTTTACTATAATATGCAACTATACTTTATAATATGTCTACTTCTAATAAAAAATATTATTAAAAAATAAATAAAAAATAAAGCATGGAATAGTCTACACCCTGCCATAGTTACTCAACCAGATGCAACTAAATTTAAGGTGGACAAAAATGTTGTAGAAACTCAGCGGGTGAGGCAGCATCTATGGAGCGAAGGAAATAGGCGATGGGAGATCAGGTCGGGTATTGCGAACTGAGGGGAGGTGTTGGGCGAAGCGATCACCAAGCCTACTCTTGGTCTCACTGATGTAGAGCAGCTGACACCTAGAGCAGCGGATGCAATAGATCAGGATGGTGCAGGTGAACCTCTGCCGCACCTGGAAAGACTGCTTGGGTCCTTGGATGGAGTCAAGGGGAGAGGTAAAGCGACAAGTGTAGCATTTCCTGTGGTTGCAAGGGAAAGTGCCAGGAGAGGGGGTGGTTTGGGTGGGGAGGGATGAATTGACCAGGGAGTTACGGAGGGAGCGGTCTCTGTGGAAAGCCGAAAGGGGAGGAGATGGGAAGATGTGGCCAGTGGTGGGATCCCATTGGAGGTGGCGAAAATGTCGGAGGATTATCTGTTTTGGTAGACAAAAATGCTGGAAAACCTCAGCATGTGAGGCAGCATCTATGGAGCGAAGGGATAGGTGACGTTGCGGGTCGAGTCCTGTAGACAAGGATAAAAGTCAGAGATTGGATAAGTAAATGACCTCTACTGAGAAAAGTGAAAGAAGTAGTTTTCTGTGGTAATTAAAATCCACTGCTGCCATGTACTATATCCTTATTCTTCCATTATTTTCTCAGTTTAAATATTTGATTTTTAAATTCCACAACAACTGATACTGGACTACAGAGTCCAATTGCGGTTACACCCATCAATTAAAATCTACCCTGATTCAAGAACGGTAGAGAACTGTGCTCCAAGTTTGAGATTTATTCCGATCACAGAATGTTGGCATAATACCAGAATAACAGGTTAATATCCAGAAGGTAGGCACAAAAAGCTGGAGTAACTCAACGGGACAGGCAGCATCTCGAGAGAGAAGGAATGGGTGACGGTTCAGACTGGTCTGAGGAGCGGTCCTGACCTAAAACGTAACCCATTCCTTCTCTCCCGAGATGCTGCTTGTCCCGTTGAATTACTCCAGCTTTTTGTGTCTATCTTCGGTTCAAACCAGCATCTGCAGTTCCTCCCAACAGGTTAATAGCCAGTGCTTTATAAAGCGTTGAATTTAGCCAAAGACAAAACTAGTTAATTAATCCTGACCAATATTAAACCCACGATACGACCACAAATTAAAAAGATCACACTGCAAAAGCCCACCATGGCAGTATTTTTACCACCGATTTTAGTAAAGCAGTTTCATACACTGGACAATTTGAATAAATGGACTGCTGCAACAAATTGGTTGAATGTTAGAACTAAGGCACCAATGGATAACCTTGAGCATATACTCATTTATAAAGTATATAAAGCTGCTGATCATGGATATAAATGAATGTCAAACAGAGCCAGCTCCACCTGAATGCAGGAACAATGAACAATGCAATTGGTTCAACATATAAACCTTACAATGTGGTACCCGGACGTGGCGCCAACAGACAAGAAGCCGAAGCAAAGAAGTCGAAGCCAAAGAACCGAATGGAAACGAGACCGAAACGTCAATGAACCGAAAGAGTCCGAAGCCGAAATGCCTACTAATCGAAAGGATGGGATGCCTAAATGACTTTGACTTTGATATGAAACAGAAATGCTGGAAATCTGTATGTCAAAATGCCTGTTAAATATTGTTATTGTCCCTGCCTCAACTACATCCTCTAGCAGTTTGTTCCCTGTACCCGCTATGTGAAAATGTTGACCCTTTGGCTTCCATTAAATCTTTCATTTCTCAGCTTAAGCTTATGCACTCTAGTTCTTAATTCGCCTGCCCCGTGAAATATATTGTGTATTCACCCCATCTATGCCCCTCATAATTCTATGCCTCTATAAGATCACCCCTTGGTCTCTGTTGCTTCAAGGAATAAAGTCCTAGCCTGACTAACCTCTCCCTAATTCTCAGACAATTGATTCCAGGCAACGTTTTTGTAAATCTTCACGGCACTCTTTCCCGCTTCATGGCATTTTTCCTATAACAGGGTGACTAATACTGAACACAATACTCCAAGCACACCCTCACCAACATCTTGTACAACTATTATATTGTCTCAACTTTTATACTCAATTGCCTGACTGTTGAAGGCCAGTGTACCAAAAGCTGCC
Organism: Leucoraja erinaceus; assembly: GCF_028641065.1. Taxonomy (NCBI): domain Eukaryota; kingdom Metazoa; phylum Chordata; class Chondrichthyes; order Rajiformes; family Rajidae; genus Leucoraja; species Leucoraja erinaceus. The sequence goes on along the minus strand of NC_073384.1, from coordinate 50,386,064 downwards.
TTCATCACTCTACGTACCTGTGACTCCAGATTTGGGGAACTATGTACTGTTCTCCTAGATCCTCCTGCTCTACAATACTCTCCATGGCCTGACTATTCACCGTTGATGTCCTGCCATGGTTTGATGTCCCAAAATGCAAAACCTCACACTTATCTGAATTAAACTCTTTGCTATTCCTCGGCCCACTTACGCAGCTGATCAAGATCCCGCTGTATTCCTGATAACCATTTTCACTATCTATGATACCTTCAATTTTTGTGTAATTTTCAAACTTGCTTATCATACTTTGCTGTTTGTTATTTCCTTCAATGATTTGGATGAGAATGTACAAAGGGCCCAGCACCAACCCCCAAGGCACACCACAGGCCCAGTCTGAAAAATAACCTTCTACCACCATCCTCTGCTTTCTACCATGAAGTCAATGCTGTATCCAGTTAGCTAGCTCTTCCTGGATCATATTAGATCTAATCTTCCAGAGCAGCCTTCCATGCAGAACCTAATCAAAGGCCGTGTGTGGGAGGTAAAACCCAAGGCCCTTTAATATTAAAATTCTCCATTCTCAGAATGTTGGATGTCCTCAGAACCTGTGATAATAAGACTGATGTGACTGATTCTGTTACATTGTTTTTGTTTGTGGCTAGAACTTAATCTAGCACCCTTTGTGAAGTTTGGAAATATTTTACCATGGTATTTCTAAGATCCGTGTTTATAATCGTTTTAGATGAAAATTACAAGTTTTAACCTACAACCAGATAATTCTGTTCTCTGAAGCAGTTGGCATGAGTATTTTCTTGCAGGTATACCTTTGAAGGTTTTTATTGCCACTGGTATTATCAACCTCTAAGAAGCAAGACAGATTCAAGATGCAGGAGTGTTCAAACATGAAAAGTTAAGATAGAATTTTAGTGAAAATGCTGTTCAAGTCGGGATCAGTTTAAACATGAATTCTATTGGATTTTAAATAGATTTAGAAAAGGATTGTACAGGTACTCAAGTTAAGTCCTAAATTGGTGCAAAGCCAATTAGACAAGAACTTTCAGAAGTTGATTGGGGAGGCAGTTTGCAGCCAAATGGATGTCTGGTTATTGAGAGGTTTTTAAACACAAGAGGAAAGATTTGGTGTCAGCATATTCCTGTGAGAGTGAAGGGCAAGGCTGGCATTAGTAGGAAATCCTGGATGACAAGAGATATTGATGTTCCGGTCAGGAAAAAGGAGGCATGTATCGGGTAAAGGCAGCGGGGATCAAGTGGATTCCTTGAGGAGTATAAGGGTTGGGAAAAGGCAAAAAGGGGATACGAGATGTCTTCGGTGGTGAATTTTATGGAGAATTTGAAGATTAAATATAATTAAGGGAAAAGGAGAACTAGGGAGAGAATGGGGCAACTCAAAGACAAAATGGGCATTTATATTTGTAGGCAGGCGTCAGAGGGTCGCAAGGTCCTTGTTGAATATTTCCCTATTTTTAAATTCCCCAAAGCGTAGAATTTGAGGTAGCCCAAGCATTTTACCCCCTCAGTCCTATTGCAGAATCTTGACCAAGAAAGTCCAGTCTTCTTTTAGCTTCATAGATCATGCTTGACCCTCTGAGTTCTTCCAGTGTTCCGTTTATTGTTCACAACATTGCAGTCTCTCTTGTCCCTAATTACTTAGTTTTTTTCCATGTTATAAGATTCAGAAAAGTGGTCAGTGAATGCCATTGGAATTTTACTGAATTTATTAAAAGGTAAAGTGTTTTGGATGATTATAAATGTCAGAAGAACCTTGATTGATTCATCTTCTGAGGAGAACACTCCTTTGTGTTTTTCCTCATTATTAGTTCAAATACATCAGTGACAAAGACGGTAATAAAAATGCACAAAGGCCATAGCTTCTTTCCCTCTGTGAATGTAAAATTAGTTGATATACAAATAATTTAGCAAAAGGTTAATGTTGACCTCCAAGCTTCAAAACTGTATCAAATCATACAGTTAAGTTGGAAGCAAAGCTTCTGGATCTGTTTCATGCACAGTAGAAAATAATTAAATTTAAAAATTAATATCAATTTTGTATGGAACACAATCCTGCATCCTCTCAGGACTTGAACAGTGCCAGCAGTATAGTTGACAACGTTTTAATTGTGATATATTTTATGTTGGTGTACTGAATCATCATCTTAAATAATCTTTCTGGGCAATGAGACCTCCTACATTATAACTTGATTTAGAAAAAATGCCATGCACATGTGAGAATGTATGAATGGATGAGCTGTTACTTTAACTCAGCGTGCCAGGCAGTGAATAGTTGTGATCAACAGCTGAAAACCCTGTTCAGCAAACCATGACCATTTTGATGTTTTACAAGTGATGTTGGTTCTGGTGCTTAGGTTATCATCTCATAGGCTGAAAGATAAAAAGCGGCTCAAGTACTGTTAAAATCTTTGTCCGTAGCCAAGCGATTAAGTAGTTCTAAGCTTAAAGTGGCTTTTATTTAGTGTTTAAAAAAATGCTTCTGTGTATGCAGCGATTCTGAGAAAACCATTTCCATGTTTCTCAAGCACATTAATACCATCAATATTTTTGCCAAATGTTGACATAAGAAAAGTGCTCACTGAGTTGCGATTTGCAACTTTACTGACTCATAATGGAATCAAAATATTTCAGGAATCATGTCATTTAAATCACTTTTATCTTCAATTGTGCAAATGGCTCTGATGTTGTGCTCACTGGGGAGATATCTGCAAACCTCTGCCTTTGAAGGAGCTGAGATGCGTACCTCTCTTTTCCAATCCGGGTTGCTGTTTGGAATCGGTTCAAAACAAACTGCTGCCTGGCAATACAGGTGCACAACCTTAAATCCAAAGTTCGAAATAACGAAAAGCTCCGAATAGCGACATTTTTTTGGTCCTTGAAGAAAGGTCCTTGAAGACGTTCACCGAGGGCGGCCCGCAGAGGTGACAGCGGAACCTCCGGTCGGTCCTTGAAGAAAGGGGAACTAAATCCCCATTCATAAAAGAGAAGGTGAGGGTATATTGCGCGGGAGGGTTAATAATTGACAATCTGCTGCTGCCTGCCTGCTGAGTTAAAAAGTTCCCACGTTAGACTCACGATACACAGTGTATCGTGAGTCTTGCGTGGGAACTTTTTAAACTCAGCGGGCAGGCAGCAGCAGATTGTCGCTCCCTTCAGTTTCACCCCACCTACACCCCTCTGCTTCCCGGTCATGTGTGTGACCCCTTCCCTCCCCTCTCCAGCTCCCCGCCCATTGCACCGGCGCGGGGGCTTTGCACTGTCTTCATGTCGGCGATGCCAGCAGGTCAGTGCCAGTCACCGGGGACGTCAGGACCAACAGGACACCGACCCCCAGGCCCACTGCAAGCACGGAGATCCCAGAGACCCACAGCCAGCAGCAGCCCAGCCCCGTTCCAACTCCAGAGGAACACGAAGGTGTGCAAGGTACGTCTTGGTCTTGGGGTTGCGGATGAGGCGGCGCAGCTCGGGCTGTGACGTCTCCGGCCACCCCCCTGTACAGGAGCTGAGACTGGGAACTGTGGGGTTGTTTGCAGTTGCAGAGGGAGGGGGCAAGGGCGGTACAGTTCCCAGTCTCACTCCAGTCCAGGGGGGTGGCCGGAGACGTCAGGACCAACGGGACACCAACTGCAAGCACGGAGATCCCAGAGACTCACAGCCAGCAGCAACTCTAGCCCAGCCCCGCTCCAACTCCAGAGGAACCCGGGTTGCGGATGAGGGGGCGCAGCTCGGGCTGTGGGCGAACTGCCACTTGTCGCTGTAGCGGCCCATCGGGGAGCGGGTTCCTGTTGGTCCTGACGTCTCCGACCACCCCCCTGGACAGGAGCTGAGAGACGTCAGGACCACCAGAAGCCGCTCCCCGATGGGCCGCTACGGTGACTTGGCAGTTCGCCTACAGCCCAAGCTGCGCCCCCTCATCAGGACTCCGACCCCCAGGCCCACTGCAAGCACGGAGATCCCAGATCAGCAACTCCAGCCCAGCCCCGCTCCAACTCCAGAGGAACACGCAGAAGCTGATGATGTGCAAGGTTCGTCTTGTTCTTGGGGTGGCGTAGCTCGGGCTGTGGGCGAACTGCCACGTCGCCGTAGCGGCCCATCGGGGAGCGGATTCCTCTGGAGTTGGAGGGACAGGGAGACACAGCGGCTTTTGAGAATGGTGGGCAATCACTTCCAAAGTTCTGCCCACACAGTCAGTACACCTCTCCCACACTTGTCTCCTGCATTAAGATCATCTCGCAGAGAATGATCCCAGCCTAACCCTCCCTAAAAACTACATTGAAGACTCAAACTCGCGATCGAGTAACTGCCGGGATCTAGGCGCAAACTCGGGATCTTGCGGATATGAGCCGAGCACTCTACCACTGAGCCAGCCGTTAAAATCTACGCTAAAAATCTTCCATTCCGAAAGCCGAAAAATTCTGAATTACGAAAAGTGTCTGGTCCCAAGGCTTTCGGATGAAAGGTTGTGCACCTATAATAATGTTATTTATTTCACCAAGCAACCAGTCACATTGAAGGATTCCTGACCGGGATAGAAAAAGTAAAATAAATTAGCTATTATTTTTAAATATTACAGAGAATGGGATAAAAAACAATTTTAAGATTTGAATATTTAAAAAGAACAAATGCAATATCTAATCAAATACTAGAATCAAGAACCTTTTATACAGGCTGAAAATTGCTCCTCTGCTGCAGCAGCACTTTCAAAAGCCCCTCCATGCTACAAAGTCAAACCTCAACCCACCTCGTCGACTGGAAAATAATGAACGTCTATAGCGAAGCAGCACTATAACACGAGGTATACCTGTACTCTAAGGGGCATTGAGGATCTTTTGATACCATGGAAATATTGTATGCAAATATCCAGCTCTTGCGGAGCAGAAATGGTCAAACCAGTGTTTGCAAGGTAGCATTTCAATGTGTTTTTCTATCGTTTCTGAACTTTGGCACAAATTAATTCATAAGCATGGAAATGCCAGCACAGTGGGAAAGCTTTGACTTGACCCTGTAATACGTGATAGTGTCAAGGACATTCAACTGAACAAGATCTTTGAATTTCAATTTTATAATGTTTCAGCATCCTAATTCCTGTTTATGCGGGTTAAGGTTTCCATTAGTAATCCCAAGTAAGCTACCTTTAGTGGCAATGCTGAAGTGTCTTTAATTACAGCCAACATGCCAATCTCATTATTTTGTATCTCATTATTTTGAAATGTATGAAATAGTATGGCTTTAATGACATGGTTTATTAATATCATCTTGAATCCTCTTCAGCAGATTTTCAAAGAGTGCATACAAATCTAGTTGATTGCAGATTACCTGCATATAATATTTATATAATAATAATTCGATTCCATGTGACACTGCTGCTGAGAGTGAATTTTAAATTATGTAATTGAAGTTGTTAATAATTGTTCCAGAATTTAGTTTTGCTGAGATGAATTCAGTTAAGAAATAAATCCGTACCTACATCATGCAAAGTGGAAATTGACATTCTAATTCTAGATTAGCACCAATGGTCAGGAATGCTTTGCTTTTCAAAGCGAAATAATTTTGAATCGGAACACTGTAACATTTAATGTTTAGCTTTTGGTCAAAATTACTCCTGCACGTTTTGGTTTTGTATCTATATTGTAGGACTGTGGGTCACTGGGTACCTGGGCATGAACATATGGACATTTTTAAGTACTGTAATTTCTTAAAACATGGGAGCTTAAGTAATAAAGGCAGGAAAAGTCATAAACTCTATTTGTACCTGCCTAAAAAATGATTTGTGAAGTTCAGCAATCTTAAACTATAGTTATAATTGCATAAGATATCCTGAAAGAGTATATATCATAGCACTGATCTCTGAACCAGGACCAATACAAGTAGAGCTGCAAAGTTGATCTCAATGTGCCAAATTAGGCTGTGGTTTAGAACTTCTGTTTCTGCTACAGTTTTGATATTGGGTTATATAAATTTCCTATCGTATTTAAGAGTGGTAACCTTGAGCAGTTTCATTGGAATGCCTGTGAATAGATTTTATTATTAAAATACATTTTTTATCTGTGCCTTTCCTTACTGTTATTAGCCCAATATTAAATCCCTAGATTTAATGAAAATAATAATAAATAATTAACCGGCTTTATTAGTATACATCAGACAGTTTCTTAGTAAGTTTTTAAATATATCAACTTTTGAAAATGTACATATTAGTACATGTGCTTAATTTGCAGCTGGGAGCCAACATTGACTCAATGAGCCATACGGACTACTACTGTGTCTTGATTAGTAGGTTGTTCACTGTGTTAAAGAGTCAGTTCTACGGGCTGAAAAATTACATCAATTTGTTGTGCTCTATTTCCTGTAAAAATCAAGCAATCAAAAAATAGCCATTGGACTGGATCTTGCTCAGTCTGGCCTACAGCCAACTCAGTCAGCCTGTGTCACAGGAGTTTAAAGGGAAGAGATTTCATTGGGACATCGAAAGTTCTGAAAGATTGCTTGATAATGTAAAAAGTTAGACTTTTCCCCTTCTGGGGAACCTACTTCTTGCATGCATAATTTCAGAATAAGATCACCGAGGTGGATTTTCTTATGAGGGTAGTGCATCTTTGGTACCTGAATCTTTTGTGATAGGTAAGGGAGAGTAAGATTGTGAGGATCAAGTAGGAATTAAGAGCTGCGATCAGATCAGGTTGCCATGATCTTACAGAAGGTTTGAAAAGCTTTGAGGGTGATTTAGCCTTCTCCTGCTCTTATTTCTCAAAGTTCTATGACAGTCATGGATATCCGTTCATCAAGGCACAAATATGACACCAAGGTCACTAAGAGCAAGTCATTGATGATTGAATTTCAAAAATATTTTATGGCACATGGTAAAGATTTTGAGGTGGTTGATAAAAGCTGTGAAATCTACTGAATACAGAATTGATAGCACTATGATAAACATTTTTGGGAACAATACAACAGCAGCACCCTGTGAGATGTCTTATGCCGGAGGAGTTCCACTTGAAAAATCAAGATTCCTAACCTGATCTGCCTCTTTGTGAGCAAAAATAGATTTTGTCAGTCATCAAATAACTTCCTGCAAAAAAATAAGATGATATTCCATCTAGCTTTGGTTGGTGAATTTCAACACTTCACACTAGCTGTGTGCATGTGGGATCCCCAATCAACGCCAGTTTGCTTACGTCAATGGTGTAGACCAATCCTTTCTTTCCATTTTATGGTAATTGATGAATTTGGGTCTTTATACTATTTTCACTGTCACTAAAAAGGAATCTCAAGTCACCTTTGGGAGGAGAGATACATTTGCAACAATATAAATTCCTGCAGTGTCCACAATCAATTTGAATAGTACCAGGGCTATTATTAAAGAAAGGGTAGTCCACTATAGTTTATTTGCAACAACACTCGGGAAGAAATGGTTATTCACGGCAGAAATAGATTGTAAGGGAGAGAAACTGAAAAGTGGGATGAACTCATAGTTGTGAAAGAAAGAATACAGAAAGTACATTATAAGTAAACAGGTGCATAGAGAGTAGGGAAAGGTGAATGGAGGTGTGTGGGGAGAAGCAATGCTCATGGTAAATAAATATAGCGAAGACTGCTTAAAAAACCAAGAAGAAAACCAGGAGAGCAGAGAACCTGGTGAGCATAAGGAAAATAACTTTATTCCAAGCTTTTGTTGTGGAACAAAGACCATTCATAAATCAGTGGAGTTCAAGCACTGTAAAGTAAATTAACCTACAAACCTGTACGCCTTTGGTGTGTGGGAGGAAACCAGCACACCCGGAGAAAGCCCATGCAGTCACACGGAGAATATACAAACTCTGTACAAACAGCGCCCTTAGTCAGGATCAATATCTGGGTCTCTGGCACTGTACGGGAGCAACTCTACCTCTTCGCCATTGACCTGTCCCTAACTGTGGATCAAATTCTTGTAGATATAATGTTTCTTGCCTTTTTTTCATAACCTTAATACCTATTAATAATAACTAAAGGAGAAATAATTTGTTTCACAATATTTTTTAACATAAAATTCTCTTTTTTTAGGGCAATGTACCACCGGATATGGCCAATAGTGCATGCTTATGTTTTCACCTATAGCATTTATCTTCCAATTTGCAGTTAATTGTGCTTTTCTTCTTCTCTCATTGTGGTCATGGAATGTTGCCACATTTGCAGTTTGAATATCTCAACAAAAAGCAGCAGGGTGCAAATTGTAACACGGGCGAACAGATAAATGCTCAGCAGTACTGACCTATCTAGTCATGAATTGTGGTAGACAACTAAATAATAGAGAGATTATTTAGTTGATCAAAAAGCATCCTCCTAGATGATGAAGGGGTACAGTATACAAGAACGAGAGAATAAGCTAAAGTACCTACAGTCACCTTCAGCCAGAGTGGACTAGGGTTTGCTGCATGTGTTTTCTGTGCCTTTAATACTGTCTGTATTTCTACCAAGTGCTAGTGAGAAAGGGTTGGGGGAAACTTTTTTTCAGTCACTTAACTTGACGGAGATGCGACTTCTCAGTGTCTCATCTTCGCCCCCGCGGCCTAACAACTGGATTGGCGCGGCCTTTCTTGGAGACCTTGCCTGGAGCTTCAAGCCGTGGGCACGGCACGGACTTTAACATCGCGGAGTTGCGATCCTTTGCCGAGGATCGCCAGAAGAAGAGCTCCGACCATGGGGCCTGTGAACTTTTAACATCGTGAAGCCGCGGTCTCCGGTAAGAAGTGGCCGACTTGGGAACTCCATGCGAGGAGTGTTCCAATCCGTCCCAACGTCGGAGTTTCGATCATCTCGACGAGAGGGCCTGAACATCGAACCGTCTGTAGCGGCGAACTGCGGAGAGTTCAAAGGCCCCGACCACGGCTGAACAAAGGAGGAAGATTTTCCAATTGGAGGTTGCAGAAGAGATTGGTGGTGCAGAAAGATGGAGTGATTTGAACGTGGATATCAAATTTCATATCGAACTACTTAAAAATGAAAATACTGACATGGGAATAAAACAAAATGTTGCCAGTTATTATTGATATTTGACTGTAAGCATAAATTCAGTTAAAGCTTTGTAAAAAATAATATTTTGGACAAAATTCAGTGTGCAAAAAAAAACTTGTTTTATTTGGACAGGGTTCCAGTTGTGCCTTGTATACATGCTTCATTAAGGTGGTTGAAATGTTTAAATAGTTTGTTGAGAAATTGCTGTTTATGTAACCGTAGTGAAACTTGAGTGGTAGAGTGCAATTCTGTGCACACTATAACCTTTGGAATATTGGATGACAGTCATCTGTTGGCGCTTTGCCTTAATATACTCTAAATTGTCTAGAATTTCCATCCTGTATTTCTCATTCTCTGTTACCATTCTGAACTCTGATCAACAAAAATAGCTATTTAATCTATTTGGACCAAGAATAGTTTGTAAGGAGATTTTCTTAATGAAATAAATATGAAATTGGTATCAGTTCTGGCATATTCAATTAACAGGGACAAATAAATGTATTTTACATTTCTACTAAGGTGATTATAACTATTTACGACCAGAGTACATGGTTAATTTTTAGTGTTTTCAGGAAACTTGCTGCTAAATGTATGTTATTGAGTGGTTTAGATGTTGGGTAGTTTTCATTTATTCTGTGGGAGGGCACATTATATGAGTGTTTTCTATAAAACCATTTCCTTCCAAGAATCTCTTGAGTTTGAATTAATTGCTTGAAGGAAGAATGGTGATATCTAATGCCATACAGTTAGAAGTTTTGGATAAAATGTTGGGGATTTACTCATTCTTTAAACTGTCATATCAGATTATTGGTAATTTCCACGTCCATAAGGTTGCTGATCGATACTTTACACTTGAATTACTTAGTTTCTCATGTTTGTCATTAGCATTTTTATTGAATTGTAGGTGGTGATGCCATTGTCCATTATTTAAGTATCAATAAATAAATGTAACCCAGAGTAAAAGGAACATTGTTAGTGAGAAAGCTCTTCCAAAATGAAACTATTAAGAATTAAAATGATGAATTATAGAAATGGCCATGAAATAATAACTTTTAAATGATTGCATTTAAGTAGCAATTTAACTTTTTTCCTTTTTCTAGAGGGATAGGGTCAAATGCAAGCAATTGGGACTAGTATTGATGGGACATGTTGATTGGTGTTGGCAAGTTGGTCTGGAGGGGCCTGTTTCCACACAGTATGACTTTATAGCATGGTTTGTGTGTATGGAAATGAATTGTAAAAAGCGCATCTTGTGTCACAAACATGATTTGAACTTGGATGAAAGGCAATACATCTAGCTTTGCAGGCAGCACAAAAACTTTGCAGAAAATGGATGGGTTTTAAAGGACGTAGACATAAAGCTTGTAACGCGGGCGATTGGGTGTTGTAATATGGCTTTGCGCTTTTTTGGGAGGAATAAAATAAATGAAAGGAGATTTAGGTTTATTATTGTCACGTGCATAAACGTACAGTGAAAAGCTTTGTTTTGCATGCTATCCAAACAGATTGGATACACCCTATATAAATGCAATCAAGTCAAATTCAAGTACAATAGACTAATGGGGAAGATACAGAGTGCAGAATAAAGTTCACAGCATTGCAGCAAAATATAATCTAGTAGTTTGAGAACACCATCCTCTTAAAATGCAAGTGCACTTTTATAATTTCAAGTAATGCCTTTGCATTAGGATAATGCAAATTCTTTAAAGGATACTTCAAAGAGGCAATTCCAGACACAAGTAAAGCTGCTGCAACACAGCATCAGAGACCTGTGTTCAATCTTGACCTTGAGTGCTGTCTGTGTGGATTTTGCACATTCCGCCTGTGATCGCGTGGGTTTTCCTCTGGGTTCTCTGGTTTGCTCACACATCCAAAAGATGTGGGTGTATGTAGGTTAATTGACCTTTTTAAATGCCCCTAGTGTGTGAGAAGTAGATGAGAAAGTGGCATAACATGTAACTAGTGTGTAACAAGGGTGATCAGTGTTTTTTATTGTGGACTCGGTCAGTCGAAGGGCTTGTTTCCATGCTGTACCTCGAAACTAAACTATATCAAACTGATTTTATGGGCAAAAAGATCAGAAATGAAGAAACAGATTTCTGTATTATTTTCAAGCCAGAGGAATTTACAGAGTATGGCTGTGGACAGATATAGAAAAAAGGCCAAGAGTATTAAAATTGACATACTTGTGGAATGTTGGGTGAGGAAAAGATAAGGATGATAGATAAATGGTGACTCAGGTAGGTTTGAATCAGTTCAAGGGAAATTTGAAACTCGTGAGAAGAACACTAAAATAATTGTCTTCAGTGGAAAAACAGGGCTAATGTTTTCTGTAATAGATGACCAGAGGCATGAAGAGAGATTGGCTATGTTACGAAAGTGGAAGTAGGTGGGGATGCATCTGATGGCATTGTTATTTGTTCAGAAGCTTATCTTGGGGTCAAAAATGTATGACAAGGTTATGAATATCTGGTTCAATTTGTATAATAACCAGGAAGTTTGATGTTTTTATTGGCTTGGAACAGGTTTTGAGAGGACAAATATGATACTGTGGGGGAGTGGGGTTGAGATTCCAATATTTAACATATATTTGATGGGAATTTCTGCTTACCTGGTACTGGATGCCAGACAAACATCTTGACAAATTGGTGAGAGTGAAAAGATTGAGTAAGGTAGTGGAGACGCTGGTGTATATGTGGAATCTGACATGTTTTATGGTGTTGGCAGTGAGAATATGGTTGAGTGGGGAGGGAGTGCAGGAATATGGTTAGATATAATTTTCCTCAGTAAATTATTACATTTCTTTAAAAACCCTTTCCATATACTTTTTAAAGGTTTATATAACTTTAATGAACACAAACCCTATGCTTTTTACAAGTTTTAATATCTGTTGCACATTGCTATTTTTGTACTTTTCAAAACTTAATTTGTCTGATTTTGATGCGCTCAACTTTCTAAAGCTTACGAAATGAATGGACATTTATTTAAAACATTTTCTTGCAGTTTATATTTACTAGTCTATGTAAGATTTGTAGCCTAAAACAATGCATTTTGTATTTTTCTTTAGATGATAGCATCTCGGGTGCAAGTACATCTGATGTCCAAGACCGTCTTTCTTCCCTTGAGTTAAGAGTCCAACAGCAGGAGGATGAGATCACAGTTCTGAAAGCAGCCCTGGCAGATGTACTGAGGCGCTTAGCTCTCTCTGAAGATCAGACTGCTTCCCTGAGGAAAACATCACCGGGTAAAGGTGAGATACATACTTAAACCTCCTCGTATGTAATTAAGCCACATTATAGCAAAAGAAAAATCCTTACTTTGTGTTGATTTAATCTTTTTTTTTTAAAGTCAATCTGTTTTATAGTAGCATTTTATTCTTGGGAAGCTAAATAGGAAGATGGAATTGACACAATGTATGCCAATATTTTGGCTGCTTACAATTCTGTGGCAATGGAGCATTAATTTGCCTCTTGCATAATTGACTGCTCCATGTGCAATTAATTGAAATTAATTAATTTTGGTCAAAAATGTCTTAGGACTACAGATGTAGGTGGTATTTTGCACTTTTTTTTTTTGTGAATACCTTTATGGCCGTTTAAATTTAGTGATCTTTAGTCAATTCTGAATAACAACAAAGTATATAAATTGAGATCTGAATCAAAAACAGAAATTCCAGAGGCTTGCCTGCAGTAATAATAATAATAATAAATTTTATTTATAGGCGGCGTTCAAGAGTCTCAAGGACACCTTACAAAAATTTAGCAGGTAGAGGAAAAACATGTAAGGTGAATGAAATAAATAGTAGAGACATGACTAGTACACAAAGTAAAGACAGAATTCAATTCAAAACACAATATGAGGCAATTAATGCACAGATGAAAAGGGAGGGGGACGTGGGCCTAAGGATAGGCAGAGGTGAAGAGATGGGTCTTGAGGTGGGACTGGAAGATGGTGAGGGACACGGAATTGCGGATCAGTTGGGGGAGGGAGTTCCAGAGCCTGGGAGCTGCCCTGGAGAAGGCTCTGTCCACAAAACTGCAGAGGTTGGACTTCTGGATGGAGAGGAGACTGGCTGATGTGGATCTGAGGGACCGTGAGGGTTGGTAGGGGGAGAGGAGGTCAGTGAGATATGGGGGGGGGGGGCAGATGGTGGAGGGCTTTGTAGGTGAGGATCAGGATTTTGTAGGTGATCCGGTGGGAGATGGGAAGCCAGTGAAGTTGTTTGAGGACTGGAGTGATGTGATGCCAGGATTTGGTGTGGGTAATGAGTCGGGCGGCTGCGTTCTGAACCAGTTGGGAGTCGGTTGATGTAGGTGGAGCTCATGCTAAGGAGAAGTGAGTTGCAATAGTCCAGTCGGGAGGAGATGAAGGCATGGATGAGTCTTTCAGCAGCGGGAGGTGTGAGAGAGGGTCTGAGTTTGGCGATGTTGTGGAGATGAAAGAAGGAGGTTTTAATGACATGGCGGATGTGAGGCTCAAGGGAGAGGGTGGAATCAAAGATCACGCCAAGGTTGCGGGCCTGGGGAGATGGGGAGACAGTGGTGCCGTCGATGGTGAGAGTGGGGTTATTGATTTTGCTGAGTGTGGATTTGGAGCCTATGAGGAGGAATTCAGTCTTATCGCTGTTGAGCTTGAGGAAGTTATGTTGTATCCAGGTTTTTATAGCTGACAAACAGGAGTTGATATGGGAGGGGAGGGGGGGGGGGGGGGGGGGGGGGGGTTGTGGGGAGATTTGGTGCCGAGGTAGATCTGGATGTCATTGGCGTAACAGTGGAAGTCCAGGTTGAAGTGGCGGATTATCTGACCAAGGGGGAGGATGTGGGCACAATGTCTCTTAAATACTCTCTCATTACCATCTCCCCTTTCCACTTGCTCAGGATTGTTTGATAAAATTGTTCAATAATGATCCCTCTATCTTAAGTTTCTACTCTGCACTCATGAATTGCAAGGATTTTTTACATTCTGTATACTTTTTCAGCAACTTAATCATGCAATTCAGGTCTTTTTTCCTTAAAGTCTTTTTATTTTTGAATTTCAGAAACTTGCCAACATTAACATTTTTCATCCACCCTTGACTGTTTAGGGGCCCTTTGCACATTCCTGGTGCTGCATTTCTCTCTTTTTGGCTTTGTTCCATTCATAAGGCCTCGGTGGATTTTGTTTAGCAATTTATCTCTTCCAACATTTGGATTGTTTCCTTAACTCAGCTTTCCCAACCTTTTTCGTTCCGTTTACCCCTGGCAACTTTTCGAAAGTAAATTTACCCCCACCCTGTTTTGTTCAGTAATTTGTTTACATTTCTACCATAATAAAGCAACCGGCAAAGGGGAAATTTTAAAAATACTGAATCCAGAATCAACAAATCTACCACCTGGGTAGGTGAATTTTACCCCCTTGCCTTAACTAATATCGCAACATCTCTTTTTAACTTACTAGTTAGTTTGAAAACCCTATAACCAACAATGTGGAGCTGCCACTCCTGTTTACCTTTTAAACCCATCTTGTGTATGGAGTGCACAGCCTAACGTTGTAGGTAAACTTGTTCTATTTGATCTATTTGTTTGTGCACGCCAGGTTGATTGCATTAGTCGAAACATGGTGGACCACATGAAGGTTGCAATCTCCCACCGTGTATGGCTTCTCATCAGTATTGCAAATAATGACATTCTCAAACAAGGCCAATAAAGGTCTCCACAAGGATATTTGTCCCGGAACTGTTGAAATACAACCTACCTTCCTTACCCTAAAACTAGTCTCAATCTAAAACCATCTTCTCCCCTACACCATCAGTTCAGCTGTTCAAACATTTGCAGAACACCGATGTGCCTTCCTGAGCCCCCATTCGCTGTGATGGTATTTCAGTCTCAGTCACAGAGGCCGACGTCAGGAAATCCTTCAGAGGGGTGAACCCTCGAAAAGCGCCTGGACCTGATGGTATACCTGGTCATGTTCTAAAAACCTGTGTGGACCAACTGGCTGGAGTTTTTACGGACATTTTCAACCTTTCACTTCTGAGGTCTGAGGTTCCCAAAAGGGCATCAATTATACCGGTGCCCAAGAAGAGCAAGGTGACGTGCCTCAATGACTATCGACCAGTGGCACTAACGCTGGTGGTGATGAAGTGCTTTGAGAGGTTGACCATGGCGCAAATCAACTCCTACCTCAACAAAAACCTGGACCCACTGCAGTTCACTTATCGCCACAACAGATCAACGGTGGATGCGATCTTGCGGGCCCTCCACTCCGCTCTGGACCACTTGGACAACAAAAACTCATATGTCAGGCTGTTATTTATTGATTACAGCTCGGCATTTTATATAATCATCCCCTCCAAGCTGGTTACCAAACTCGCAGAACTGGGTCTCTGCGCATCCCTCTGCAATTGGATTCTTGACTTCCTCATTCACAGACCACTGTCTGTTCGTATTGGTGGAAATGTGTCAGACTCGATAACAATCAGCACGGGAGCACCTCAAGGCTGCGTGCTCAGCCCCCTGCTGTACTCACTCTATACTCATGACTGCGTAGCCAGTCATAGTGCAAACTCCATCATCAAGTTCGATAACGACACCACTGTTGTGGGCGGTATCACTGATGGGGATGAGTCAGAGTATAGAAGAGAGATTGAGCGACTGTCCATATGGTGTCAGCATAATAACCTGGCCCTCAACACCAGCAAAACCAAGGAACTGGTTGTGGACTTTGGAAGGAGTAGGATGGGGACCCACAGTCCCGTTTATATCAATGGGTCGATGGTTGAAAGGGTCAAGAGCTTCAAATTCCTGGGCGTGCACATCTCTGAAGATCTTTCCTGGTCCGAGAATACTGATGCAATTATTAAGAAAGTCAGCGCCTCTACTTTCTGAGAAGGTTACGGAGAGTTGGTTTGTCTAGGAGGACTGTCTCTAACTTCTACAGGTGCACAGTAGAGAGCATGCTGACCTGTTGCATCGTGGCTTGGTTCGGCAACTTAAGCGCCCTGGAAAGGAAAAGACTACAAAAAGTAGTAAACACTGCCCAGTCCATCATCGGCTCTGACCTCCCTTCCATCAAGGGGATTTATCGCAGTCGCTGCCTCAAAAAGGCTGGCAGTATCGTCAAGGACCCACACCATCCTGTCCACACACTCATCTCCCTGCTACCTTCAGGTTGAAGGTACAGGAGCCTGAAGACTGCAACGACCAGGTTCAGGAATAGCTACTTCCCCACAGCCATCAGGCTATTAAACTTGGCTCGGACAAAACTCTGAACATTAATAGCTCATTATCTGTTATTTGCGCTTGATCAGTTTATTTATTCATGTGTGTATATATTTATATAATGGTATATGGACACACTGATCTGTTTTGTAGTTAATGCCTACTATGTTCTGTTGTGCTGAAGCAAAGCAAGAATTTAATTGTCCTATCAGGGACACATGACAATAAACTCTCTTGAATCTTGAATCACTATATTTCTGTTTTTGTTTTTACACTGGCACATGGCACTGGTTCCATGTGTCTCTGCATTACGGCAGTTCAGGAAATGAAAATTTGCCCTTACAGAATTCACAAATTATTATCAAAAGGTTTGAAATGGAATAAAAATTCACTCTTATGGAATTTATATGGAAAAGCCACACCATTATTTTTTTACGGAGAATTGAACAAATTTACAAACAACAATGTTCACAGCAGGAGGACAATCAAAGAGATTTGCTTTGTAAACTGACAAACTATCAGTTCTATCAGTGGGGGCGCTGCAATGGCGGCAGCCCTGTCAGCAGCGCGTTAGTTGTTTCAACTTTTTTAATTTTTTTTTAGTATGTTTTAAAGTATGTTTTTAATGTTTCTTTGTGTGTTTTGTGTGGGGGGGTGAGGGGGAAACCGTTTCGGCCGCCTCCTCCATGGAGAGGCGACTTTTTCCAGGGCGCCTCCCCCATGGCCTAACAGCAAGGATCGGTGCGGCCTTTCCCGGAGACGCGCCCGGGGCTTCAGCGGCGGGCGCAGCGTGGACTCTCGGCATGGAGCGGGTGAGCCCTCGCTGGGGCTCGCTGGAGGGGACTCGTTGGACTTGTACCTAGTCCTTTTACCATCTGGACGCCCGCAGCAACGGTTGCGGAGGGTTGAGGTCCCGACCACGGGGGAAAATGGCCAAATTGTGTGCCTTCCACCACGGTGATGAATGCTGTGGTGGATGTTTATGTTAAATTTTTATTGTGTTTTTGTGTGTGTTCTTTATCATTGTACCGCTGCTGACATATTCATTTCACTTGCACTTTATGTGCAATGTGACAAATAAACCGTATTGTATTGTATATTGTATTCTATTGTATTATCTTGTATTACTAAAAAAAGACACAAAAGTGCTGCAGTAGCTCAGCGGGTCGGGCAGCATCTTGGAGAATATGGATGGTTGAAGTTTCAGAGCCTTCTTCAGACCTCTCCTCTCCATCTCCATCTCCTTTTGCTGCTCGTACAATGATACTTTATCAAACAATTTAACTTCCATTTTTAACTAATTAAAACAAATCTTCCCCTACAATACAATTAGAAACCATTTGCCTATTGACTATGGATCTGTGGGGTTATTGTTTTGTGATTGCATCGAGGCATGCTTGACATTGTCACCAAAGAGACAACACAAAATCCTGAGGAGCTGTCAATGCCCCAGTTTACAAGAATAAAAACTAAAACATACAGCTTTCCTATATTGCTATTTAATACCTGGTTATGTTAAGAGTTTATTGGATTATTATCTCCTTGATTTAACCCTCTTAACTTATTTTTTTATCATTCACAAAATAGGCCGAATCATGTCTGAGCTAGCCCATTTAACATTTTTCCCTCTTATTTAAATTTCTATTACTAAAAGTCTATACCCTGCTATTCAAGCACTTTACAAGCATTTTAAGCTACATTTTGTGCGAAGATTCTATTTGAACTTTAACAACATTTTCGGAACTGCTTAATCTTCTTTCAATCTATACATTTGAATTTAATATTTATGATTGCACTGTAAAGATTCCCATTTAGCCAGTGCAATTGCTTTTCTTTCATGGTTGTCAGAATAATGAAGGAATCCAGAACGGAATTGTGTTTTTATTTCTTTGAACTTTGGCAACTTGTCCTAGTCACAATTACCAAAGTTTATTTTATTGATCTTTGAATACAGCTGCTTTCTTTTTATGAAAATTAAAGTTAAATGCCTAGTTTGCCTGACGTTCAGGTGATTTGTGATGTTAGTTGACATGATGTGGCTTGTTGGCTTGAATGATGAGAATAACCATTTGGAAGAAACGTTTTCAGTTGATCCGTGGCCTTTCGCCTATATAGAGTTAAGAAGATTATTTGTGACCATTTTAAGCTTTTAAAAAATGTATTTGTATGTTTGCTGGAAGGGCTAAGAGAGAATTATATTTTGTTGTTGTGATGACTGTTCACATTGAAGAATTGATGAGTCTAGAAAAAATATGTTCAATTTATTGTAGATTCTGCACAGGCATATAAGATATAAAGGGATTGAGGTGTTGGGATGGAAATGTAATGGACTGGGTCACATTTGATCTGGTCCACTGTTCCCACTGCTGCTTTTGTGGCCTTATAGATTGAAACATCCTCCAGGTCTCATTCCCACCACTTGTAACTGCAACTGAGGGAATAGATATGATCTACATCTGACCCTCAGCACAGAATGTCAGGGCTTTGCCCTCAGACTCACACTCAGACTCGCTTACATAATCTAGCCCAGAAGTATTGTGTCACGAAGACACAATTAACACGTATTTACTATTGGGAAGAAAAATACTGAGAATTGTTTTTCCTTTAGAAAAGTGTTTTAAACACTATGATGCTCAACCTAAAGTGTCTACAAGTGAATATTGCCTGCAAAATGTTGAGCCAATATCTTCTCAATATACCAAGAACATGAGCGGTCCAGTGGCACAGCAGTAGAGTTGCTGCCTTACAGGGCCAGAGATCTAGGTTCAATCCTGACTACGGGTGCTGTCTGTATGGAGTTTGTACATTCTACCTTTGACCGCCTAGGGTTTTCTCCATTGGGTTGTGAAAAGGTTGTCCCTCAGGTATGTATTAAATTTTGCCCCTCTCACCTTTTTTTAAATTCCCTTACCGTGGGTAAAATACTGTAACTTTTACCCTGGGTAAAATGTCCTTCAATAAAAAGTCCAACATTATTCATTGAGCTCCAGATACGGTCACACCATACATTACTAGATCATACCTTTGTATTATTTTCCCTTGGAGAAAAATACAAGTTCTTCAAGTACAAGTACAAATACAAATAGGTTCTTCAAATCACTTGCTGTTCCCACATGCTAGTCTTTTGTGAATCATGATCCGGAACGTCTCCCATTCTCCTTCCTTTCTTTATCCCGTTTTCCATCTGCTTCTTTTCCCTTTGTCTTATTTTGATTCGGGGAACTCCATCACTGTTTAACCCTGATTCTGTGAAAAGCTACCTTGATTGTGATTTGCTCTGTAGTGCAAAGGATATTTTGGCAGAAAAACAAAATTAGAAAATACTGAAATACGTTCAAGTTTAGGCAGTTATCAGGAGTAAGAAAATAGATGTTGGAGTATTGCCACATTCTTAAACAAAAACTCATGACTTGGTTCAGGCTGGGATTAGTGGCCACAGTTTCCGCTTGATTCGCGATGTAGCTCAAGCTGCATGCCAGAGATGGAAGCAAATAACTTAATCCAACAGAAAATATGAATTAATGCTGCTTGATCACAGGTTTCAGTTGAAACTTTAAACCACTGCCAAAATGCCAACAGCGCCTTAAATATTTCTCTGAAACTATTCAATGTAGAGGAGGATAATTTTTTAAAATCTTGAGCATTTATTTGTACAACATCACTGAAGCAGATTATCTGGTGCCATTTTTGTTTCTGGTTAAGGGACTTGTTGCATTCAAACAATTTGTGTTTTTCCATGCATTATGGGTATAACTTAAAGTACTTGATTGGTTGTGACACCCTGCGGAATCCTGAAATCTTAAAAGGCATTATAAATAAAAAATATTTATTGCCAATGAAGGAGAGTTGGGGTTGTATGATCCAAATTGTCAACTCGGAAGAGAGAAAGAAATGGAAAAAACAGCACTTTCTCTTGAGAGAGGGAACTTTATTCAGAAACGAGCAGTGTGGGGGAAAGTAACATATGTGAATAACCAAGTGAAATGAAATCACTTACAGTGATGTGGTTAGCAATTTTATTTGAGAGGAATTAACAGATCTTCTTCTGCACGGCTGTTATATTATAATACAAATATTTTTAAATATTAGGATAACAAAGATTGTCCTGGTATTTATTTATTTATTTATTTGATTCTTTATTTCGAACAGAATAAAAAAATAAAAAACAAGTGTGAAACAGCATACAAAAAACAAAACAAGAATATTTATAGTGTCATAAACAATATCTATAAATAAATGAAATCGTATGTGTCCGAAAAGGAGCAGGATGCAGTACAAACTACTGTACAAACTACTGAAGTCGCATGCTAGTTTGTCAATGTATGCTTTTGGTAATTAGAAATTGTGTGATCTAATTCTTTGAATTGAGTGTAAATAGCTTTGTGTTTTGTTCTTAACCTCTATTATTTCATTTGCCACTTTGAATTAAGAACGGTGAACTGTCAGCTAAATTTCTACAAGATAATATAATAGAGGATGGGTAGGGCAGGGCAAAGCCTGGCAGGTAATAGGTTGTGTGGGGGTGGGGGGGGTGGGGTGATGCAGATGGTGGACAAAGGCCAGACATGGAAAGACAGAGATGTGAAACAAAAGGATTGAAGAGCTGTAAATTGTGAACCTGGTGGTAGAAGAAGGAGAAGAAAGAAACATATGCATTCAGTTGAGGCACAGGGTTGTCGTGGGGGGGTGGTACGGAAGAAGGGAGAGGGGGAGCAATTTGTAGTTTCCTGTAATTGGAGAATTCAATGTTCACACCATTAGTTGTAAGCTACTCAAGCAGTGTATGAGATGTTGTTCCTCCAGTTTGTGTGGGCCTCAGTCTGGCAAGGGTTGAGTCCCAGGACAGAAAGGTCCGAATGGGAAGTGGAGTTAAAATGCTCAGCAACCAGGAGGTCCCATAGGCTTTGACAGATCTAACTCAAGTATTAGGTTGAATGGTCTCAGAGTCTATTCTTGGTCTAGCTCATGTATAGGTGACCACATCAGGAACACTGAATGTAGCAGATTAGGTTAGACGTGAACCTGTGTCTCACCTGGAAGGATTACCAGGGTCCCTGGAGGGATGGGAGAGAGGAAGTGTAGGGACAGGTGTTACATCTCTTGTGGTTGCAGGAGAAAGTACCTGTAAAGGGGGGGTTACTTGGGTGGGTAGAGATGAGTGACCAAGAAGTTGCAATGGGAGTGGACTCTGCCAAAGGCAGAAAAGGGTGGGGAACGGAAGCTGTAACTAATGGTGGGATCACAGTGGAGTGATGGAAATATTGGGCGATGATGTGTTGGATGCGGGGACTGGTGGGGTGAGAGATGAGGATCAGGGGAACTCTATCTTTGTTGTGTCCTGGGGGGGATGCGAGAGCAGAACTATGGGACATGGGGGTTGCGGGTGACGGATTTGTCTTAAGACAGTGGGTGGAGGAACTGCATTTATTAAAGAACGAGGACCTAACGTCTGGACTTAAGAACTGTTCCCCACTGCTATCATTCTCCTCGCCTTTTCCCAGAGGTGCTGTCTCACACTCATTCAGTTATTTCATTATTGCATATTCATAAATATTTGGGTCAGCAAGCATTTGTGGATTCCAAGTGAATATTTTGTATTCATTTGGTTACCACAGATGGTTTCTCGCATTTTCTAGAATGCTCTAGCCTTGTCATAAAAATAAACAGCTTGAAAGCAGGCTCACTGCTCCATTGAGTCCATGTCAACAATCAATCAGCATTTTTTACACTCATCTAATGCTAACCCAATTTTTTCCCTGCACATTCCTTCTCCACATTGCACTTCATATCTACACTCGAAGGACTATTTAAACTAACTAGCACAGATTTAGGATGAGGAAGGAAACTGGAACACCCTGAAGAAACTCTCACAGTCTCTGGGAGAAGATGCAAACTTCAAACACATAACACCCGAGGTCAGGATTGAACCTGGGTCTCTGGAGCTGTGAGGCAGCAACTCTCCCACCTGTGCTACTATGCTGCCTACCATTTGTTGTGCACCATTACACTGTTTTGCCATATTCTTTGTTTTATAATACTGTTTAATTCATTATACCCATGTTATTTATGCTTTTATTTATACTTTTTCGGTGTCACCATTTTATTTTTACTACTTTGCCACTTGCTGTTTCTCCACCTTAATGCACTAAAGTCTCTTTACCGTTTTAATTGTGTTTTTTTTAAATTTTCTATCTGAGCGCCAGGCACACCAGTAGGATGGGCTGAACAATTTGTTCCCTTTTAAATATTGTTGATCTATAGCATCCTTTTGTTTGGATAAAGTTAGAAATGTGAAAATATTAACTGATCACTGTACTGCCTTATCTTAACTGCAGCAAGTTGATTCCTTTAATAAATAATGTAATAGTCTTTTGAACATGTGATTCAAAGACTGCCATTGAATTAATACTTCCAAAGATGAAATTCCCAGCAATCATTTTTTTTAACCATGTAAAATTTTGCACTAATAATTTATGCAAGATGAACACAAGAATCCTTAAATAACAAATCTAACAGGAAATCTTAACAGTTTGATTTTGTAGGTTGTAAAATGATGTCCTTTTCTTATTTCAGGACAGCCAGTCTTGCGCGAAGCCTATTCTCTGTCATGTATAACCAATGGGAGTTCAATGGCTAGAAAACCAATGCACAGTTCAGCTCTATCTGTTGCCAGGAAGGAGACACTTGCCTTTGCTGCAAAAAGGTACAGACATTTTCCTGTTGAAATGAAATTTGCAAATAAAAAAAGCATTTCTGAGGCATAAAATTGTAAAAGTTCTATCCCTTCACATTTATCTGCATTCTTTACACTTTGGATTCAGAGATACTACTGAAAATGTTGTTGGGCAAACCATATATTTGCAGACTTAGTTCCAAATCATGTACTGAGGGTAAATTTGCTTTTGGCCGATTGGAATGAAAGAATACTACCCCTCGTTCTTGTGAATAACCTTAGTCACAATTAAAATATATTTATCAAATCGACACTCTAAAACTGGCTCACCAATATTGCCCAACAGGAACTTCTCAGCAACCTGACTAAAATTAGTCCTAATGATGACATTATAAAATAATGTTGATATTTTGCACAATAATATAGCAAATATTGAAAGAATAGATTAACATTTTTTTCTAACTACAAAGAGTTCACTAGACACTAGAGATACCGTACCAAATTAATTTATTAAACTTTCTCTTGTTTCGTTCAGAGCTATTAAAGTAAGTGGCTACTATGACTTTCTGGAACTGATTAGGCTGGAATTAAACAGTTTTGCCTCCCTTCACCTTTACCTCCAGAGACAATAATGGTAACTCGTTAGCCTTTGATAAGGTTCCGTATAGTCGTCTCCTCCAGAATGTTGGATCATATGGAATCCACGTGGCTATCTGGATACAGAATTTGCTTCCTGGTCGGAAAGACTTTTTTTTTCCAGACTGTGTGACTAGTGGTATGCTTCAGGGTTCAGTGTTGGGCCCATAGCTGTTCATGGTTATATCAACGATTTAGAGGAGAATGTACAGGGCATGATTAGTAAGTTTGCAGATGAATTAAAATAGATGGTAATAGAGAAGTGAAGATGGTAATCAAGAATTGCAGCAAGATCTTGATCTGATGGTCAAGTGAGCTGAGGAATGGCTAATGGAGTTTGATGCAGATACGAATGAGGTGTAAAATTTTCTGTAGTCAAAGCAGGTCCGTATCTTCACAGTGAACGGTAAGGCCCGGGGGAATGTTATCAAGTAGAATGATCTAGTAGTACATGTTTATAGTTCCCTGAAAGAGACATTGCAAGTAGATAGGGTGATGAAGATGGCTTTTGGCACTTTGGCCTAAATCATTCCGAGAATTGAGTGCAGATTATGCTACAGTTGTACAAAATGTTGGCGAGGTCACACTTGGTGCATTGTGTTCTGTTTGATCACTGTGCAATAGGAAATATGCCAATAAGCTGGAAACAGTGCAGAGAAGAATTAAAAATATATTGCCAGGACTCGAGAGCTTAAGCTATAGGAAGAGGTTGGGCAGGCTATTACTTTTCTGTCGAGTGCAGGAAGCTGAAGGGTATGCATAGAGAGGCATATAAAACCATCAGGAGAATAAACTGTGTGAATGTAGTCCTTTTCCCCTCAGTAGGGAAATCAAAAACTAGAGGGCAGAGACTTCAAGTAAGAGGGGAAAGATTTAATAGGAACCTGAGGACCACCTTTTTAACTGAGGATTGTGGGTATATTGAATGAGCTGCTGAGGAATTAGTTGAGGTGGATACAATAACAAAATTAAGAAGATCATTTGGGCAGGTACATGGGCAGGAAAGACTTGGAGAGATATGGGCTAAACATAGGCAAATGGGATTAGTTTCGATGGAACATATTAGTCAGCATTGACGATTTAGGCCAAAGCCCCTGTTTTCATGCTATATGACTATGATGTGATCTTCTTCAAGGCCATGGTTATTTTAAGGAGCATCTTACCTTTTTGTAAAATACCCAAATAATGGGTAATTGGAGAGATTCACTGTGACCTAAATCAGCGGTGTTGAATCCTTTAAAATTTTGTAAAGTTGCTTACGTTTCTGATACATGGAAACTAAAATAATTTTGTTTTTATGATTTGATGTCAATTAAATGTGTTAACTATCTACTGTGTACATATTGTCCTGCATGTTTACATTCCCAAAGGTTTGGTTACCCTCCAGCATTAAGCTATTTATTTAATGTTAATGCATTGAATTCAAAACATTATTGAGTGTGTGTTGATTCTTGCCAATTATTGGTTACCTTTCCCAGAGAAGAATACCAAAATGCTGACAGTCCATAACTTTGCGTGGATAATTGCCAAAAATAATTTTAATCTAGTTCTTCTGATTAATATGCTTAAAGTCTCCTTAATTTGTTTAATCATACAATCATAAAAACAATTAATATATAGAAAGAGGCCAGTTGATCTACTGTCCATGCCAGTCTTAAAAGGAGCTTCACTCTTAATCCTTCCTTTCAGTTGATGACCCGTATTCTTGCAATTCATTGCCCTCAGAACATTTGATAGAGGGCCTGGTATCTGCCTCAACCAGCCTTTCAGGCAATGAGTTCCAGAACCCTATCACCACTCTTGGGTCAAAAGTCATCTGCCCTCTTAATCTTCCACTTATTGTCGACATGGACTTTAGTAAAGCAATCGACAAGGTTCCTCATGGTAGGCTGACCCAGAAAATTCAGGCACATGGGATCCATGGTGATTTAGTAGATTGGATATAAAATTGGCTTGGCCATTGAAGACAGAGGGTAGTGTTGGAGGGATATTATTGTGACTGGAAGTCTGTGGCCAGTGGCATTCTGCAAGGATCATTGCTGGAACCTTTATTCTTTATTATGTAAATGATTTGGATGAAACTGTGGATGGGCTGATTAGTAAGTTTACGGACAACACTAAAATTGGCTGTGTTGTGGATAGTGATAAAGGCTGCCAAAGGATATAACAGGATATAGATCATTTGGAAATATGGGTGGGGAAATGGCAGATGCTTGTTTAATCAGGACAAGTGTAAGGTGTTGCCCTTTGGGAGCTCAAATGCTAGAGGTAAATATACAGTAAATTGCAGAACCCTTAGGACCTGATGTCCACAACCAACACCACAGCACTGGTCAAGAGAGCCCAGCAGCGACTACACCCTCTCCGAAGACTACGTAAAGCAGGTCTCCCCACTACACATCTACGAACTTTTTATAGGGGGACAGTCGAGAGCACATTAACCAACGGCATCACTTCCTGGTTCGGGAGCTGCAAGGCGTACGAACGGCACCAACTTGACAGGATTGTGAAGACCGCCAGCAGGATTATTGGTGCTCCACTCCCTTTCTTGCTGGACATATACAGGAAGAGATGTATCAACAGAGCCATCTCCATCATCAAAGACCCCTACCACCCATCGCATCACATATTCTCCATCCTGCCATCTGGGAAGAGGTACAGGAGCATTAGCTGCAAAACCAGCAGGATGCTCCTCAGCTTCTTCCCGCAGGCTATAAGACTGATAAACGGACTTAGCCCCCTGCCAAAGTATCGCGCACCAACCACCAACCTGGACACACTGCAGCAGCTGTCGATCGGAACGCCTGTTGATGTTTAGTAGAGAGTAGAGTGTTTAATTTAATTTGTTCATGATATATGTATTTTTATTTCTATTTACTTGTTGTTATTTGCACTGCACACTGAATGGACACTGGTTGAGCAACGTTTTTTTGTTTCCTTTGGGTATGTGAGTACTCAGGAAATAACAATAAAGATATACTGATACTGATACTGATTGATGTACAGAAGGGTGCAAATGTATTTCTCCCTCAAAGTGGCAACACTGGATAAGTTGGTAAAGAAAGCAACACCGTGCTGTGATTGGTCGGTGTATTGAGGGTAAAAGTCAGTCATTCATGTTGCAGCTATACAATACTTTGATTAGGCCACATCTGAAGTATTGTATCCAGTTATGGTTAGTGCATTACAAAAAAGGATGTGAAGGCTTTGGAGAATTCACCACGATGTTGCCAGGATTAGAGGATATTAGTTATAAGGAAAGATTGGACAAACTTGTCAACACCTTTGGAGGCTGAAGTTTGATCTGACATAGAATTATGAGTGGCACAAATAGGGTAGATAAACAGAGACTCATTCCCAAGTGGGATTGTCAGATACTTGTGGGTTTAGCTTTAAATTGAGACCGGGAAAGGTTTTAATGGAGATTTACAAGCAAGTGATTTTACATAAATTGGCAGGTACCCAGAACACTCTGCCAGAGAAGGTGGTGGGAGCATGTATGATAGCAATTTCTGAGATATTAAGATAGGCACGTGAACAGGCACAAGGAGGGGTGGGTGTGTGTGTGTGTGTGAAGGGGGGGGCTAAAGGTTTTTGTTTAAAATGTCACAATGGTCAGCATATATATGATGGGCTTGAAGGCCTGTTTCTGTGCTGTGCTGTTCTACATTCTCTATTACTTTAAATCTATGCCCCTGGGTTTTTATCCTTTGGCTTAGTCCTTAATCTTTACTATATTTATGCCCATCATAATATTATACACCTCAATTAAGTCTCTCCTCAAACTCCCTCCTGTTCGAAAAAAAGCAAGAATACCATTCATCTAATCTTTGCTTGCAGCTAAAGATTTTCTGGTGAAGCAACCTTCTTTGTAAATCTTCTCGACATCCCATGCAATGCAGTGATATCTTTCTTGGAATGTGGTGATCAGAAATGTTCAAATGTGGATCTGCAGCAATTCTGTATTATTCTTTTGTAACTGCCCTGCCTTTATGTTCTATGTCTCAGCTAATAATGTATAACATCCAGTTTGCCATTTTGCTAGTAGCCGTTTGCTTGTTGTCAGGATCTGAGGGTACACACTTAAAAGTACTTTTATTCCAGGCATTTTGATACCATTTAATTTACTGCATACTCACTTGCATTGTTGCACCTCATGTTTTTATTTCCTTTCATTGATTGTGTTCAATTGAATGAAGGGGGTTGAAATCTGGAAAAAGTTTTGACAAAGAAAAAATATAATATCCTTTTATATTTGTTGTAGCTGTAGAGTTTGCGTAATCATGATTGTACACTTGGGATTTCATACACATGCAAAGATTCCCTATGGTTTAATACCCTTTAGAGTTTTGTCCTTTTAAAGGTTCTAATAATGGGCACTTTCCTCAGTTTTTATTTGCTTGAGTGTTTGGTGATGCAAATATATGTACAATCATAAAATAACTTTTTTTTAATTCACAGTTATGGGCTGAAAGAGCAAAAAAAGTAAGTTGTTTTGTGTATTATACATTTTAGAATATTACCTAGCATAGTTATGAAACAATGCTAATGCTACCTTGTAGTAAATCTATGCCGGATAAAAATTAAAACTAAATTTATTTTCAGAAGAATATACTTAACCATTTGTATAATGAAAATTATCTGAAGTATCATCTTCAATGTTAATGTTGTTTTAAATTGTAAAGTTGTAAATAATATCTTGTATTATAGGTATTACTTGAAAATTAGTACATGAATGTGGGTAATTATCATGAGTAACTTAAACCATTGTAGTAATAATAATACACCTAACAAAATAAAATTCTGTACCCAAATGGTTAAAACGGCCCATGTATGTGTGGTCTAGGCTGCATGCCATGCATGTTATTTGCTTTTTTGAACCAACAATGACTTGGCATATAGCCAAACTGAAAGCTAGAATTTATGTTTGATAATGTACTTCTTAATTCATATTACCTCTTAATACTGTTCATCTTAATTGGAGTCTGCGCTCAGGCTCACTGAAGAGCATCTACATAGTCAGCAATTAATACATGTACTATACAAAGAGAAAATAAACCATTGTTCTTAGAATGTGTTTTATTAATAAGCCAAATTAAACAGTTATACTTTCTGCAGCAAGAATACAGTCAAGGATTATGCTGTGGTGTTTTTGTAAATGTGGATCTCCAATCACTTTTACATTTGATTTTTTAGGCTTCTGACAACAGATTTTATTTTCATTTTAGGTTCATAAACTTTCTAAATTCTTGCTGTGAAGCTATTTTGACACAACTTTGTTTTTCCTTGCCTACAATATACCTCCCTTGAGTGTGATTCAGTTTCCCCCATGCCTCCCCCTTCCCTCAGATTTCTCAGACCATTGGCCAATATTTCAGTTTGAAATGGTGTCCAAACCAGCTGAAGCTTTGAAGTCTTTTTCAGTCAGTTTTTGTTGGAACTCCCACATCCTTCCTTTGCCATTTGATTAGTAACAGTTTCTCAGCATGAGGCTGAAGATTTAACATTTATGTAACATTAGTTGGAAAACAAAAACACAAAATCATCTTAAAAATATAAAGCACTTTTAATGCAGTAATGACTTTTATAGTAATGCATCTCCAAAAATATGTGCGTGTATGTTTGCGTGTAATAATTCAAAACGTTACGATACACAATTTTAAATATTTACTGCTGAAAACAAATTTGAGTTTATAGGGATTCAGATTTTATGTTTGTGAAAAGTTTCTTTTGTATATCTTCTTGCTTTATTTCTGGTAAAACATCATTAGAAGACATTTATAAAACATAAAATAAAATATTAATTTTGTCTATACCCATCGTGTTTTAATCTAACCGCTACGACAATTTTATCAGATTTTGCATTTAGTGTAATTTTGCTAACTAACCAATATGATTTTTCTTCGTACTTTTGTTATTTGATGCATCTTTCCAGCACTCCGGAGAAAAATGAAAAACACGAGGAAAAAGAAACAAATGGCGAGACTCGGCCTAATCATCAAAATCAAGCACAAATTTGTCAATCCTCTCAATCTCCCCAATCGCAAAGCCACACCCAAGAGAACAAGAACCCTGCTTCAGCCAAAAGGTTTTCAGGATACAGTAATAAAAATGCAATAGGGTTGTAACGATATGAGAATTGTCATCACCATTAGTAATTAAACAGCCATAAATTAAAATTATGGTTATGGTCACGTGTTACTTTTGAGGAAAATCTTAAGTGTGGTGTAAAGTTGTAGTGGATTCCTTTTGTGCATTAGTTGTCTTTTCCCTTACTGCATTAGTTTCTCAGCCATCTGTTACAGTTGTGGTTAGAACATGTGGTCAGAGCATCTGAGTTTCAATATTCTTTTTTTTTTTCTGCAATACATTTTGGCTTTTGTAATTGAAAACATTATTTTGTTTTGCTTTTCTTTCGCTAAAATTATAAGAAAGTAACATGCATGAGCAAGAAGATGTAAGTGAGGTGTTAAATGAATACTTTTTAATGGGATTCGCAAAGGAAATGGTTGGAGAACTCAATGAAATTCTAGAATAAATCTCCATAAGTTAAGCGGAGATGCGTGATGTCTTAGAAGTTTTGGTGGATAAATCCCTAGGGCCAAATGAAATGTATTCCAGGCTGCTGTAGAAACTAAGGCAAGAGTTTGCTGCAGCTCTAGCTGAGTTTTTATTTTTCTAGCCACGTGTGGTACCAGGTGGACAGCAAAAATGGTCCTCCTTTAAAGAAGCCAGGAAATTACACACTTGTGGGCCCAACATCAGGAGTAAGGAAGTTATTGGGGAGGAAACGAGTTACAAAATTAACGATCAGTTGGAAAAGCAGGAATTAATCAGAAATGGCTAGCATTGTTTGTCAAGGGCAGATCCTGCCTGACCAATTTAATTGAAATTTTGAAGAAATAACAATGTGTATTGATAGGGCAGTGCAGTAGATGTGGTTTACATGGACTTCCATAAGGCCTGTGACAATGTCTCACATAGGAAGCTGATTCAAAAGGTTAGGATCCCTGAGATGCAGGGCAGGTTGGTTAATTGGATCCATCATTGACTTAGATATAGGAATCAGTGGGTGATGGTAGAGAATAGTTTGATTGGATGCATGTGACTAATGGTGTCTCACCAACATCTGCAATCAAATCCTTGCTGTTTGTAATATATATGTGAATGATTTGGATGTGGATATAGGAGGAATGATCAGGTTTGCAAATGGCATAGAAATTGGTTGAGTTGTTAATAGTGTGGAGAGTAGTCACCGCTGCAAGGTGATATTGATGTGTTGCTGAAATGGGCTGAAAAATGGCAGTTGGAATTTAATCTAGATAAATGTGAAATAATGCATTTTGGGAGCACTAATGTGGTGAGGATGTGCACCATGAATGGCAGTACAAATTCCCAAATCCTTGAGGGTGCCAGTGCAGATCGATTGCATGGTTAAGAAAGTGTGTGGGATACTGGCCTTCATAAGTATGAGCATTGAATATAAGAGCAGGGAGATTGTGCTTCAACCTTCTAAACCATTAATCAGATTTCAGCCGGAGTATTATATGCTGTTCTGATCTCCGCACCATAGGAAAGGTATGATAGCACTCACCGATGTGCAGAGGTGATTTGTCAGGATTTAGCCTGGGATGGAGTCTTTAATTTATGAGAGGAGAATGGAGAGTTTTGGTTGGCTTCCCTTGGAGCAGAGGAGGCTAATGAGGAACACCATGAGGTATATAAAACCATGAGGTATATTAAACCATGAGGAATATTGGACAAGTAGAATGCAGGAAATCTTTCCCCATACCAGAAGTAGATACAACTAGACATACATTTAGGATAAGGGTTAAGAGATTTACAGTATTTTACCCAATGAGTAGTGAATATCTGGAATTCACCATCAGAGAGAATGCTGGAAGCAGAGTCGGTGACGACTTTTAAATTCGGTCTAGAATTGCTCCGGCATGGAGGCAATGGACCAAGTGCTGGAAGATCGGATCAATACGGAGAAGTGACCTTTGGTTGGCATGGGCTGAATGGCCAGTTTTCATGCTGCCCAGCTCTTAAGCACATTTTAATTCATGATCACTCAGAATGCTTCTGACATTGGGTTCAAATTCCTGTTCCACATTTATGGTGAGGTGATTTAGGATAGAGGAAAACATAGTGTATAGTTCTTGTGAAATCCTACAGTGGAGGCGTTGGAGTCTGCTTGGGCTTATTTCCTGCTTGACCATATACTTCAGTGTAAGGAAAAATTAGAGTGCTATTTGCATTTGTGTATAGAAATGTCTTTTTTATGTATTAGTACAAAAAAAGAAGCGCATTCTTATTTAGTTGGAGGGATTGCTGTACATTAGGTTGATTAGCCTAGTATTATTGGATCGTTATCTTGGTACAACATAATTGTTCCTGATTATCGTTACAACCCTACATTCTTAATATTTTTACTGTACCAAATTACTAAAAGCTGACCAGTCTATTGGTCTGGATCAACTCCTAACAATACTATTTTGACAAATCATATTGTGCACTCTGCAGTTTTAGGTTACAATTTTAGATGTCAGGTTCTAGGTTTAAAATCAGTATTTGAAAAGTTTAAAATAAATTATTTAAAAACTAGGTCCATTTTGCCAGTAGGAAAATAGAACAAATTAACAATTGAACAAAATAATGGTCATAAATACGAAACACTTAGCTTGGAAATTGTAATTCCAAATGCTTAATGTGTTTCTATTGCAGGAAAGTAGACTTTGCATTAGAATAGCCGAGCAGAGATTGTATTTTACACATTTTCACAATGGGCTACAAAGTGGTGCAGCAGTAGAGCTGCTGCCTCTCCAGCGCCAGAGACCCGGGTTCGATCTTGGCCACATGTGCTGCCTATGCGGAGTTTGCACCTTCTCCCTGTGACCATGTGAGTTTTCTCGGGGTGCTCTGCTTTTCTCCCACTTTCTAAAGACATGCAGGTTTGTAGGTTATTTGCCCTCTGTAAATTGACCCTAGTTTGTAGGATCTAGAACTAGTATATGGGTGATAGATTGTCGGCATGGACTCAGTGGGCCTGTTTTCATGCTGTATCTCTAAACTAAACTATCTCTAAACTAAAATACAATGCGGGAACATTTTCAGACTTCTATTTTGGACTATTTGCACTTTATTTTTGTGCAATGGGTTAATATGTGATGAACCTGGCCCACAGAAAGCCTTCCTTTCCCAGATAGAGCAGTCTGAACAAACTGACTCTCCACATTTAAGCGGCTTCTTGTGAGGTGGAGGTCCAATCATTAGACCCTGCCCTTAATGTCCCATTCATCGTTAACAAAAGGGTTTTTTTTTTTTGACCAAATAGATTTAATTAAAAAAAATAAACATAGTAAAAGTTACATAAAAATTACAAATATCAAAATGAAGTAAAAATAATTAAAACACGCATGCACTTTAGCTATAGTTCTGGTAATCCCACTCGCCATCTGTATGTCAAATAGCCACGTCCAGCCCTTCTCTTTAGCACCTCATTGCTTACATGAAAATAGATGTAGCCATCGATTGATAAACAATTGTTAAGACTTGATCCAAAATATTGGCTGTTTTTAAGTTCTTGTTGATTATTAACATACTACTCCGGGCCTGTTGGCATACAGCATGCATGCAAATCTGGATTCACCTTCTCTGAGCTTTTACTTAAAAGCAGACTGCATGTTACTACATTTTTCAAACTGGCAGTGTGTCACTGTGTTTGCTTATAAATGTGAAACACGTCAGGTTTTGCATATCTTGCTTCATTAATATATTTGATGTGTTTGACTTGCATGATTACCTTGTTACAATGTCTTTGTGACCTTAAAACTACTTGGGACAAGGGAAAGGTTTCTTTGGCATTACTGGACTATTCTGTTATTTTCAAAGTAATGCGATTAGAATGGGTTAAGTGGAGGGTAATGTCACGGCAGAAGTGCAGCAAATCCAAATCCATTAAATAGGTTGTGCTTACAGCCCTTTTATTAACCACTAGACAAACGCCACCTTTTATTTTATAAGAAAAACATGAATTAAAATCCAGTTTGGTCCAAACAAAAACAAATTTGAAATGTTTGTGCCACCATTACAAAACTGGTATAACGATAAAATCCTAATTCCAAAGGTTGTTCTACCTTAACAGATTTTTTAAAAGGCATCCTTCATAATCTATAAACAGACAACATCTTTAAAGGAAGAATTGAACAATTCATTGTTAGGGGGGGAAAACAAATCCATTTCCTTTACTTAATTTTGTTTTAAAGCAAATGTAAAATTTATTATGGACATCATTAGATTGTTTCTTACAGCCAATGGTGACTGGTAACGTAGCATACTTTTGTTCGGTCGAGTCAATTATCTTCAAGTTACAATGAAGAATTTGGCAATCAAAAGTAATTTCAACCATCGTATTATTCAGTTGCAGACTAAAATGTTCAAAAATGCATTTCATTACTCACAGTGACAGTCAAAGAGACTACCTCTACTATCGATAGCCAAAAATGGTTTTTAATCTTTATTGAGAATGATAACCACAAATTAAACATCTTGCAAATTAATCATTGACTATCCTTTAACAGCAGTTCATCAGATAGAAAGGTGTTACCTAACATTATAAAGAACAATATTTTCCATCAGACTTTAAAGTATTGGCAATTATTCTTTCTTTGCAGATTGCCCTCCATATGTGGTAAATAAACTAATATTAAATGTTATATTAATATATGTTGTATAACATTGGCTTTTACCACAGTATCAAAAGTGTTGTCATCAAAGAGCTTGTATATATTGAATTAATATAATCGTAACCATTCTCAGTCTCAGCTTTAGAGCAAGTTATTTTTTATCATTTGAACATGTAGCCCATTTTGTTTGAAATTATCTAACTTTAGACTCCAAATTAGTTATCATCCAATTCATGAACTTATAATTAACTATTTCCTGTCTTGGTTAATAGATGTTGCAGCATTACTGTTGTGGCTTATGCTCTTTTTTGGCAATTAACTTAAGATGTAATCTAACTTTTCATTTGTCTAGCTTTGAGGACCTTGCTTCTACTGCTTCCACTCTACTGCTTTACCTCTTTGCAGGATAGCATAACCTTCCATGTATTGTGGTAACAAACTTACTTCCATTTTTTCAGTGTAAAACGGAGTTCAACAATTGAACGGTCACAGAGCAGCAGCGGCTGGGAAGGTACCGATGAGAGTCGTAACAAAGTGTTGAGAGCACATTCAACGTCTAAATTATTAAAACACAAAAGTACAGATAAGTAAGCACCAAATTTTGTGTGATTTTAAAACAAAAATTTAATTTAAAAATATTAGAAATACAAAATCTTTGTTTTGGCAAATTTGATGCATGAAAATTTGAGATTAACCAATGCCAGTGCGTCCACAGAAATAGAAACATTGACATTCAGGGTCCTTTTAAAACGCAGTTGGAAAAAGAAACATTAAAAAAAATCTTTTACTCTTCACTCTAACTGTGTTCTTCTAAATTGTGTTAATTTGTAGTGGTGGTAGTAATTTTTAAACTAAACGGCTTTTTTTCAATAGTTTGATTCTAATGTTCACTTGCTATAATTTACCTGAACATTGAGTCTGTATCTTACAGCAGCACAAGCACTGGGTTGAGATTTAGAATTTGTCAAATGTGTTCTGAAAATATTTTATCCTACAGAAGTTTTGATTGTTTGCTTTAACCACATTTTTAATTGTCAGTGAGACCAGTTAGACAATAGATGCAGGAGTAGACCATTCGGCCCTTCGAGCCAGCACCACCATTCATTGTGATCATCATGGCTGATCATTCCCAATCAGTACCCCGTTCCTGCCTTCTCCCCATATCCCCCGACTACACTATCTTTAAGAGCCCTATCTACCTCTCTCTTGAAAGTGTCCAGAGAACCGGCCTCCACCACCCTATGAATTCCACAGACTCACAAGTCTACCTTGACTGTCATTGCATTTGGCTTATAATTTAGAGTTCAGAATATACTCACACTGTTCACTCAATGTAAAATAATTTACTAAATATATGATAGCTGCAGGCAGAAACAAGTATTGGAAAATTTAAATGAAATCCTGCAGTGGAAACAATTTTTTGCTGACGGAAGATTTTGGTGATGAAAGATTTTATTGTTTCACTTCGCAAACATTCTAGTGCATCTAATTCTTTACATAAATTGACACCAATGGCTGATGTGGTTGGATGGAATATTTCTTATTTTGGGAGTGGTTCTGAAATTGAGGCAATTCTTTGGATTGTTAATTGGAATTCTGTTTTATACATAATGATTTGTATATCAGCACTGATATCAAAGGAAAGAAAAACTATTAAAATTATTATTACTATGTTAATTTCAGTATGACAAGAACATAAGAACTGTCACAACAAAAACTGGAAATGCTGGGAATACTCAGCAGGTGTGTGTGTGAAATACTCCAAAGTTGAGTTTTACATTTCCAGCATTTCCATGTGGGTGCGAAATAGTCAAAGTTTCAGGTTGAAGACTCTTTGCCAAAGATGAAAGGGAGACACAAAAAGCTTGCAAAGATGCAGTCAAGGTAGAAGAGGGGGATGTCTCTGATAAAGTTAAATTGGCGCTAGGTTGTAAACAAGGTTATCTTGTCATTGAATGACAGAGTGATGGCACAGTGGTGCAGCTGGTGGAGCTGCTGGCTCACAGTGCCAGTAACCCGGGTTTGATCCTGACCTCGAGTGCTGTCTGTGAGGCATTTGCACGGTCTACCTGTGACTGCATGGATTTCCTCCAGGTGCTACAGTTTCTTCCACTACCCCAAAGACTTGTGGGTTTGTAGGTTAATTTGTTTCTGTAGGGAGTGGATGAGAAAGTGGGATAACATAGAACTAGTGTGAAAGCGTGATCAATAGTTATTGTGGGCTGAAGGGCCCAGTTCTATGCTGTTTCTGTAAACATAACTGAGTGTGAACCAGTTAGTGAGTGATAATACAGAGAAGTGGACCTAGACAAAAGAATCTTCTGAGTTAGCAATTCCTCTGTTTCTATTGTATTTGGTATGATGTTGATACATTACTTACTCTGCTGGGATAGAAAAGATATTGTGTTCTACTGGCCCTCGCCTTTCATCCCACCAGCCTCTTCATTAAACAAAACATTTTCTGCATTGAATAGATTAATTTCAATAATTTACCCCAGATTCCACCACCAGATACATCTTGCACTTCTTTGCACTTACTTCCATCTCTTCCCTACCCACCATTCAAGGATCCAAACGGTCTTTCCAAGTGATTTACACATTTTCCAACCTGGTGTACGGCATAACAATGTTCACAATGTGGTCACCTCCTACATTGGACAAATCAGACACATCGGACGATTGTTTTGCGGAATACCTGTATTCAGTCTGCAGGGGTGACTTCTGAGCTTCCTGTTGCCTGCTGCTTTCATTCCCCATCTCACTCCACTCTGGCCAATCTGTCTGTAGCCTCTTGTAACATCACTGTGAGGCCCAACACAATCTTTAGATCTAGGCACGTTGAAGATTTAATCACATTGGACAAGTGGAAACAGGCCCTAGAGCCCGTCATACATGCCGATCAAGATCGTCCCATTCACTTGCGCTTTGTCAAGATCCCTCTAAACTTCTCCTATCCATGTACCCATCCAAGTATATTTTAAATGCTGTTATAGTACCTTCCTCAACAACCTCCTCTAGCAGTCAAAATGTAGAAACAAAGATCTAAAACCACTGGTTAATACATAAAAGGATACAAACTGCTGGAATAACTCAGCGGAGCATCTATAGAGAAATATCTCTAGGAGCTCCTCCCTATGCCCATCGCACTGAGTGAAAAGGTTCCTATTAAATCTTACCCCTCTCATCTAAAATGTATGTCCTTTGGTTTTTGATTCCCTGATCCTGAGTAGCAGATTTGGTGCATTCACACTATCTCATGTATTTTATACACCTCCAATGTTCAATAGTCTGCCCAATCACTTCCTATAGCTCAGGCCCACAAGTCCTGGCAACATCCTTGTAAATCTCTGCACTCTACAACTTCAAATAATTTGATTTAACTTTCTGTATCAGTCATCCTTTTCCTCTCTGGTAATGGAAGGTAGGCAAATCTGACCTTCTGGGCATATCTTCTTGCAGTGCATTTTACAATACCCACATCTACCGAATACAGCTGATCAACCGACTGACTTTGGTGCCTTCCCACACAGTGGGAAACTTTGATCCTGCTGTGTGGGGATGTTTTGTGTTAAATTCTATAGTGTGTTGAGTCCTGGTTACTTTTATTGAATGGCTGTATGGGAATTCATTTCACTGTGCCATCTGGCACATGTGACAATTAAATCTATCTTGAATCTTGAATCTTTATTCTAGTTTATTTGTACCTGATAATCTTGTTTGCAGTCTAATCCCATGGTTACCCTGTTTTTATCCTATCAGCGACTTTCCCGTCCCCTACTATACCTGCATCTTCACGTTTATTTTGTGTTCTTTTCAACATGATGAAGGGTTTCCAAACAGAAATGTTGACTCTGTTTCTTCTCCCACAGATGCGGCCTGACCTGCTGAGTATTTCCAGCATTTTCTGTTTTTGTTTTAGATTTCCAACAAATGCAGTTATTTATTTTTGACAAAAGAATCATCTATTGTCCCTCATTTATATAGAGATCTATACACAAACTTCGGAACTAACAATTCAATGGAATTATTTATTCATTGAAATGCTTGTTCAGAAATTAATGTATAAATAAATATACATAAAAAATGTAATTCCCTCATTGCACAATCACTAACACTTCTGCATTTCATTTTTAGTTTAGGTTAGATTATTTCAGCTCAAATGCTAAGATTATTTTGTAATTTTGCAGGTCTCTAAAAATAAGAGTGGAATTCAACCTACAAGAGGGAATGGGGGCAACCTGTTTAACTTATCTTTGTTTCCATACTCTTTTACAACACTTAACAACCTATTAAACCATTGCAAAGTTTTTGTTTCTTTATACCAAAGTCTATTTCCGACATTTATAATTGCTTTGAAGTGAGGTTGATCATAGTGTTTGTTAATTTATTTCATCTGACTATTTCTGATAGTTTTCTAATCTTTCCAAATAATTTGCACTGATTCTCATTGTGAAAGAATAATCATATATATAACATCTATGGTTAATAAAAAATGAGCATTTAATTTAAATTCTCACCTGACAATTTGTCTTTTTTGACAGATCTAAGGAACCAGCTATCAGTCAAGGTAAAATAAATCCTTTGAACTTGGATAATATTTGCATCTTTCCTGTGTTTTGTACACAGTTTTCCTGATTTTCTTTTGCTCAAGCTGTTAATTAGTGTTTTAAAGTGCATTTTCCACGTAAATATATATCTGTAGCTTAAATTCATGGAGAAGATTAAAATATTCTGACCGCAAACAAAAAAAGTGCTGTTGAAAAGATATTTTAGGTTTAGCACAGCTCTTGAATTCATTTCTATCAAATATGTAAATTTCCATATTTTGCACATGATCTTGCTTTGATAAATTTCTAAAATAACTTTACATATATTTTATCCTGCATTGCCCATTTAAATTACAGGATTATTTGTTTTAAAGCCTATATCACAAAAATACTTCATAAATTGGGAAAAGCTTAAAATTGATATGCTTTGGGGAATGTTTATATACCAAGATGAGAAATATCAATAGACATGGATGATTTTGCTTAATCTTGGATGCAGCCAATTTAAGAGTATCAAAATTAACTTAACCTTGTGGCCATAGTGGCATTGTACCAATAGCAAGGAAAAAATACCCCTGTAGTCGCATATCAATGTCTTAATTTATAATAAAGATAGTGTTTGGAACAGAGGATCCAGCCTGAAAAGTATATTTTGTAGCTGTTGATTAAAAATAGTAAGTTGTGTAAAATAAATGATTTTGTAATACTTAAACTCTGTGAAAGTACCAGGTCAAGAGTATTGCTTAAATTCGAATAATAAGCGAGTTCAGTATTGCTACAGCGCATGTCCAGGTCATAGGTTGCTCGCGATAAACATTCTCGGCATCTGTGCTGCTGTGAGCATGCAGGTCTGCATTTCGTTCGTGGTCGGGGTCGGGCCCAGGGTCTATGGCGCTGCGGGCGCTGTTGGCTTGCTGCTGGGCCATCCCCGTCCCCTCCCAGGTATCCCGTCCCAGTCAGGGGGCGGCCGGAGGTGTCCGGGGTGGCCCTGGACTGCCGGGGTGTGGGGGGGAGGTGCTGGCTCCAGCTTGGCTCTGCCTGTCCTGCCGGGTTGGCCGGCAGCCCTGGACTGGCGGGGTGCTGGCCCGGAGCGGTGACGTCCTCGGGCTTGCAGCCGGCGCGGAGGGGGACATCGGCGCCTCTCGCCTTGTCCAGTGGCTGTCGGTTGGCCCCCTCGGTGCCGGCGGGGGCCGATCAACCGTCATTGGCGGGGATGCACACGGAGTGTTGCAGTGGCTCGACGGGTCAGGCAACATTTCTGTAGAAGGGTCTCGACCCGAAACATCACAATTCCTTTTCTCTGGGGATGCTGCCTGTCCCGCTGAGTTGCTGCAGCGTTTTGTCTGTGGACCCGTTGATGGTTGGGGCTTGGCTTTCGCCGGCGTCAGGGGTTGGCATGGGTGGGGCGGGGGTTACTGCGGGGAGTGGATTCCTCGAGAGTTGAGTGTTGCAGTGCGCTGGTTGTGGGCCTGGGTCAGCTGCAACCGGTTCCCGTAGAAGGGCTGTCGACCCGAAGCAGGCATCACAATTCGCTTTTCTCTGGGGCTGCTGCCGTGGCCCGCTGCTGCTCTAGACCGGTGCCCGCAGCGTTTTGTCCCCCCCCCCCGTTGATGGTTGGGGGAAACGGGGATAGTCTAGTGGCAGCTTAGCAGTGCTAGCGGTGCTGGGGACCCGGGGTCTTTCCTAGCTGCGGATGAGGTGCGGGTCAGCCACCGAGAATGTCTCTCCACCGATCCAGTCTCTTTCCCTGTTTCCCACTCGCATCCGCCCCCTCTCTCACTGTTACACACCACTCACCCGCTACCTGGCACCACCTGTTCCTCAGATTAAATGTATTTTTACACATAAATTATGAATAAAGATAAGAATTTATACACAGTTTATTCAGACAGCGCTTCATTCGCTTTTTCTTTATCGCGAATGACCTTTGACAAATCCCATGATTCCTTGCGTTTTTTAGAATACCGAACTCGCTTATTGGCTTCTGGAAAAGAATATAGGATAAAATAGAAAATGAATAATTGTGAAATGTGTAACATCAGGCTGGAAAGTAACTGAAAATAGTTTAATGCAGATCAATGCTCGAACTCTTTGTTACAGGATTTATATTAATATTTGACAACTTACAATTGAGTGAGAGTGGCAGGTATACAGAAAATGTTAGATCGTTAATGCATTAGGCAAATAGTAATTTCAATGTAGCTCTGATAAATTCCAATAAAAATGTGTCTCATAACTTTTGTAACAAGTAGGGAGAGCAAGATTTTCACCATGCCAACCTGGACATTGTGTTGAAATATTTTAAAAGTTACAATAATTGTAAGACTTTTTATCTCAGAGGTAAAATAGAATATGCTGAAGCCCAGCTGAAGCTTTGCTATCTAAGAGCTGATTCTAACTATGAATGTGGACTTGTTACCAAACAACACAAATATTTGTTCATTGAAAAACCTCTAGAAATGAAAAGAATATGTTTTTAAATGTCAGTTTGCTACATTATTAGAAACATATCAAATTTAACCTATAATTAATAAGGGAAAGATGGGCCTTATCAAGATATACAATGTTTCAGATTATTTAGGTATGGTACACTATTAGAAAAAATATCAGATTCATCGTCTATAATTAACAAGGGAATCAAAGACTGGCCTTATCAAGATGTACAAAGTTTCAGATAATTTAGGTATGGTAAATAAACCTGGGATATGATATTTCAGTAAGATATAGTGCATAAATTCATTGAAATGTCAGTTCAGAAGTTCAACCAGAACATATTTTGATAAATTCTGGAAAGATTTGCTAATCAGGCGATATTAGATATTTAAAAATGCAGCTTAATATATGGGGAGATAATGAGAAGATGTAGATTAATATGAAAGTCTTTTCTTATCTTTGGTTAATGTTAAGTTATGACCATTTATTAATTGATGTTTTTCATTCATTTTTCTTAAGTTAATTTTTTTTAATTAATTTGAGTTTTATATTTTTCATGTGTTGTGGCCGGTAGTGATTTTTGCTTATGTTACGATTTATTTTAAGTTGTTTTATCTCTGTCTTATGGTCAGCCCAAAGTTCACGCCGTGGAGCGTACAGCCAAGGTAAGTACTGGCCAAGCAGCATCCAATCCGCTTTTTTCTGACTTTGGCTTCTGCTGCCTGTTTGGGTGTTCTGACACGTGGGATCACACAAGTCGTTAGAGAGCATTCATTGCTTAGGAATTAGACATTTTACTGAAGAGTGGGATGTCCAATGCACATTGATGGACTTTTTACTTTTTTAAATTTGGACCGACTATTGCCCAAGTGGCCACATGTAATGTAACAGAACTAAAGATTACGCAATAATATATCAGGAATATATGTCTAACTAGTCCAAGTGGGACCCGTTGGGTCCCTGTCACATGGGAGGCCTGGTCCATTCAGCCTCCCTCATTTTTAAACTTAAAAAAAAATGCATTTGCACTTGCTAGGGCGAGCAGAACTCAGTGTACTTGGATAGTAACAATGTTGCGAGCAGGGTTAGCTGTAACAGGGAAAAGCAGGTATTTTTTCCAAGTTTCTGCACATTTGTGAACATTTTCATAAATAAGAAATAATGAATCAAATTTTCAGAGAAGGCAATTTTTGAAATCATGGAGTAAATCTCTATCGGAATATGTAAACATTTCACCATTAGCACGTCGTGATTTCGAGAGATGTGAAACACACGCACACGTACGTGCACGCACACACGCACGCACACACCCAAAATCAGAGTTTTATTAATATCTAGATAACCAACCTAAGCCTGTCATACAGCAGACATAAGATAGGCAATGAATTAATAGAATAGTTACAAACCCTGCCCTACTGACAGGGATCCCCTATGTCTATACAAAAATGTACTGTCTCATCTTATTTTGTCTTTTGCAGGGTAGTTTTTGATTTGAGCCTTCTTCAAAAAATAGTGTTTGTAACATTATTGATGGGTTTTCTTGACACGCATACAAACACGTATCTAGAATGATTTATCTTGAGTGGGTTATTACTGCTGGTGCTTTTTGATATGTACTTCTTGAAAATGCTGTAAATCTGTTTGCTAGATCATAATTATCTCCTAGCCATCGGTTGAACTGTGATGTGAATTGGAG
Organism: Leucoraja erinaceus; assembly: GCF_028641065.1. Lineage (NCBI taxonomy): Eukaryota > Metazoa > Chordata > Chondrichthyes > Rajiformes > Rajidae > Leucoraja > Leucoraja erinaceus. The sequence goes on along the minus strand of NC_073384.1, from coordinate 50,343,195 downwards.
ATGCTTCAAATAACTTTCTTAATGTATAGAATGTAGCCATAATATTTTTACTCTTGGATTGTGTTCATCGACCACTCCTGCACAGACTGAGAGATCCTTTTAATAGCCATTCCTTTTGCTAGAAACTCTCTTGCTTTTGCCCCACAGCTCACGATATTCTGCAACTCCAATTGCGGCATAATTGTCCCATTCTTCTTTCCTACGGTTCTCTATACTCCTCCACAGTACAACAGAGCACAACTAACTGCACATGTTTTTGGTCCTTTACCTAAAAAAAAAAAAGCTCTTTTTGGAGACAATCCAAAGGAGATTCACCAGGCTTATTCCTGGAATGCAAGGGTTTTCCTATCGAGAGGCTAACAGGTTGGACTTGTATTTTTTTGTTTTGTTTAAATGAATGAGAGGTGACTTTATTAAAACGTATATCAAAACAAATAAGATTATAAGGGGGCATGACAGGATAGATGTCAAGATGTTTTTACAAATGGGTGAATATCAAACAAGGGGACATATTTGCAAGATAAGGCTGGTAATTTATTTAAAACGTAGATAGATGGAATTTATTTCTCAGAGGGTAATGAAGCTCTGGAATTCTCTGCTCCAGCGAGTTGTGGAGGCTAGCTCATGAGAAGTATTTGAAGTGGAGGTAGATTTATTTTTTGAAAGATTGGAGTAAAGGATTCTGCAATGTTGAACAGAAGCTGAGTTGTGATCTGGGTAGGTCAGCCATGATCATATAGGATAGCATGACAGGCGGCCACTCCTGGTCCTATTTTTTTTTTTTTGGCTCTAGTGCTCAGTATGAGTTATTGGTGACAAGCAAATTGGTGTACCACTTCTATAAGCATCATATTCTATCTAGCCTCTAATGCTGGCTGGCCCTTTCTGAGCTATTGCTGCAGTATTTCATGTAAAGGAATATGGTACCATACTAATTTTGTGATTACAATATTTTTTCATTGATAATTGGAGTTGGGTTATATCTTTTTAGTGAAGTAGTTACAAACACATGGTAAACCCGCATGTTCACACAGCAAAGGGAAATGTTGAGCAAAATACAGATGAAAAAGGGCAGACATGATATGAGCAAGGTAAAGGAGCAAACATAAAGGAACTGCGCATGCTGAAAGATAACATTGTTATAAGAGATTGAACGGATGGAAAAAAGAAAATCGAATACAGCGATATTTATTAAATAATTATTTAAAACACACTTTGCAAGAACGGTGCTTGTATCAAACTACAGAAGGAGATAATTAGGACTGAGATATTTTAAGAAAAGGATGAGCGAGGAAATTATGAAATTTAGGACAAAGGACATTGAAACGACCATCACAAAGAGCAATTTTAAAAATGGGGAAGTGTATATCGTCACAATTGAAGTAGATATCTTAAAAAGGGGAAGGATTTAAACTTTAAAGTTAGAATATTAACAGATCAGGAATCTATTTTTGCTTGTTTTCTGTGATTTGGCATAACTACCTTATTTAACTGCCTTCAAGAAGGTAATGAAAAGTATGTTGCTTGCGAAGATTCTTCCCTGGTGTTGTTGGGTAATGAGTTTTCGGATTGACATCTGGTAATAATTAATCAACAGACATATTTTTATAATGGGATTGAGTATGACGTGGAGTGGAACCTGCAGGTGGTAGTGGTAGGATTGCTGCCCATGCCCTCTTTGGTGGTAGAAGTCAGAGGTTTAGAATGTATTTTTAGGCGTCACCAAAGCAAGTAACTGCAGTTACATTTTGAAGATGGCACCCACTGCAGTCACTGTGTGCTAGTGATGGAAGAAAAGGCCTTCAGTATTTAGGATAGATACAAGTAAAGCAAGTTGTGCTGACCTGAATGATGTCAAATTCCTTGATTGGTTTTTGAGCTTTACTAATCCTGGCAAGTGAAGTTTATTCCTTGCGCTTCTAACCTGTGCTTTGTAGAAAGTAACAGGGCTTGTAGCAAGATAGCAATTCCCAATCTACTCATGTAGCCACCGCACATGCCTTGTGGAGCCTCAGTTTAATGGCAATCCACTGCAGGATGGTAAAGGTAAATCTTAGTAATCGTAATGCTGTAGAATATTAAGAGCAGGTGGTTGGCGTCTACCTTGTCAAGGATGGTAATTTCCCGACCATCTACATTAAAATTCAACAATCTGCTCTCCACCCATTCAGAAATCCTGATAGTTCAGCATTTGACTGGCCTCAGCTCCCAGTCCCTATGCTGCCAGAGCTTCATGGAAAATGTAGAATGCTGCCGCGTTGCATTTTTTAAAATGCGGATCTTATGTGTGTTTCGGTGTTAATAGGGATAATGCCCGGTAGTTTGCAAAATATGCTAGTCCAGGACCTTCAGAGCGTTCAGCCTGCCACATTAGCAAAATGTTACTAGAACAGCAAAACTGTTACATGCCTTTAACAACCTGAGCCTGAATGTTGCCCTGTGTTGCAGCTTGTTGGCACTGACAGGTTTACTTGCTGGCGAGTTGCAAATTTAACATGGCACGGTCATCAGTAAACATCCTCGCTTTCAGCCTCAAAATGGAAGGACGGCTTTTGATGATTTAGCTGAATATTGCATCCAGGACATGCACTGAGGAATGCCTGGGACTAGGATGATTGGCTTCAAAAAGCCATAACCAAGCGTTGGAGTATTTCTCCCTTGATGCCTTTAATTTTCACTTTTATCTAGGCTGCTTGGGCCATATTTAGTCAAGTGCTTGACGAAGTGAATGACAATCATTCTCACCCCACCTCTGTAATTCCATTCTGTGGTCCATGTCATGATGAGGTTTGGGGCTGAATGATCCTGGCAGGTTGTCGGGATTTAAGACTGATTTTGTGAACTGAACAGTTGATCAAATCTTTAAATTGGCATCTAGATGCTAATATTGTAACTAAGCTGACATACTTGCGCATAGGCATGTATAATTCAGGAAAATAAGTTTTCAGCTTGAGCCAGGTTGTCATTTAGGTCCCTATCCTTTGCTACATTCTTTGTTGTATGTTCTTAATAATTTCCTGATATCGTGGCTAGCACCCATGGATGTACTGATATCAGGAGGAAGTGGAGATGAATTATCTGTCATACAAATAGAAAATACTGGAAATTTGCTGCTGGTCAGACTGCTTCTGTGGGGAGAGAAACAGGAATAATGCTCCAAGTCAAAGACCCATTGTCTGAAGTAGGAAGGAGAGAAAATAAACAGGTTAAGACGCAGAGAGGGTGGGGATGTCACTGATAGGATAGAAACAGGGTAATTGTAGAGACAAATTGTAACCGATTATCTGGTCAATGAGGAAATAGGATCAGTTGGAGAGTGAACCTAGACAAAATAATGTAGGAGTTATACAATGCAGAGTAGGAAGACATGCTTGGCAGATCAGTTTGAGCATGTACTCCAATTCCAGAGAAAGAAAAGAGGGGAAAAAAACAACCAAGCTGAGTCAATATTACAGATGAATAACTGATAAACTGAGTAATCAAGTTAGCTGAAGTTGTAGAATTCAAAATAGAGTCCAGAAGGCTGTAACTTGCCGAAGCGAAAAGGTGCTGTACCTCAACTTGCGTTAGGCCTCATTGTAACAGTGCTGAAGGCCACAGACCAATAGCTTAGAGTGGGAGTGGGATAGAGAATTAAAGTGGCAGCCATCTGGAAGCTTGGGGTCAACCCTGTGGATTGAACAACGATGAGACAAAGTGTAGAAAGGAGACAGACGGCTCCGTAGCATGGCGACAAGACAGCAACCTCTCCCTTAATGTCAGTGAAACGATGAAGCAAGTCATCAACTTCAAAAATAGGGGTGGAGTACATGGCCCTGTCTGCATCAATGGTACTGATGTGATGATCAAGATCTTCAAGTTGCTAGGTGTAACCATCACCAACAATTTGTCCTTGTCCATCCATATTGAAGCCAGGAGCAAAAGAGCACAACAAATCCTTTGTTTTCTCAGAAGGCGAAGGAAATTCATTACATTTCCAACGATTCTACAGACACGCCATAGGGAGCATGCTATCAGGATGCCTCGCAGCTTGGCATGGATAAGTACTCTACCCAGAACTGCAAGAAATTGTAGAGAGTTGTGAATGCATCCCAGTCCATCATGTAACCCTCCCTCCCTCCCTTGTGCAAATCTTAATGCACAGTGTACTCTGTCATCCCAGTTTCTTCCTACATAGTCACTTCCTTGATGGAGTTAACATTTGTCAAATGGATGCAGAGAAACTGGTCTGAAGAAATGGAGATCTTAAACAGAAGAGAAAGATTTCTTGCACATGGGAGAACCAAAAGACATTGCAACTTGAAACATTTGATCTTTTGATACATATAATAAAGAGGAAATTAAGGTATAGAAAGATTGGAAAGATCACACCAAAGAATAAATGAGTTATGAATCTAACAAAGAACTATTTTTTTATTCTGACCGTTATCCTTTCTCACAAAGGTCTGATGCAAGCCTCATTTAACAAAGCGCCGATTCTAAAAATAATACATTGACCTTTCCCCGCATTTACGCACAGATTTGTGTGCTTTCTTACCCTATCAATTCTTATCATGGCAGTTGGTGCCATTGTTCTGTTCTGAATCTGCCTTGTTTATACTGCAATGTAAATTTGGTGACCATGAATCATTTTGATTGTGTGATTTCAAAGCAACTGTTTCACATGCACTCAGGGCAACTTTATATTTTGACTTTGCTGGCAACTTTCTCAATGCTGGGAATAATTTATACCAGTCAGTAATCTGCATTTTACTTGCATGTTATGGATGAGTGTGGCTGGCAAGTTCAGCCTTGAATCCCCATAACTATTTGTCTTTGGGCTAAGTCTGTTTCTAGGCCACTTCAGGGGCCAGTTCAGGAGTCAACCATGCATGATTGAAGTCACACAAAAGAAAGACGAAGCTGGACAGGGTGCAGTAAAGATTCACAAAGGTGTTGCCCGCTCTGCAAGCTTGAGTTAATAAGGACAGATTAGATATGCTGTTTTCCCTGGTGAAGGAGGCTGAGGGGTGACCTTATGGAGATTTATAAAATTATGAAGGGCATAAGGTGGATGGTCGTAGTCATTTTTTTCTCAGGGTAGAGGAAACTAAAACTAGAGAGCATAGGTTCAAGGTGAGAAGAGAAAGATTTAAAGACTGTGTATATGTGGTCAAAGTAAACACGGGAAGTTTGTGCTGGGACTTCACTATTATGTATCAGGTGGCCAGCCACCACTCTCTGCTTGCTTGCTACCTCTGTATCTTTTTGGAAAAATAAGAAAGTGCCAACCAGGCTGTCATCAAAGTTAATCCAATTTCTCCATGTTTGACCCATATTCCTATAAACCTTTTCTATCTGTATACATGTCCAAATGTTGTTATTGTACCTGCCTCAACCACTTAGTCTGGAATCTTGTTCCATTTATGCATTGCCCTCTGTATGAGCAAGTTCATCCAGGTTCCTATTAAATCTTTCCCATCTCTCTTTAAGTCTATGCTCTCTCGTTTGTTTCCATGCTATGTGACTCAATGACAACTCAGAAATGCACCATGTCAAAAGAACAGGCAGGTTTCAAAGGAAAAAAAAAGATTTTTTGTGGTTGAGTTGAGACTTGTTTTGTGCGAATGGTTAGAAGCAACCTGAAAAAAGTACTGAGGAAACAATGGCATTCGGAAGGTCTCAATTTTGTAAATCAAATGCTGACTGTTTTACAAGATCTGAAATGGTGGTACCTAAGATTGCATAAGTTAGTTTGTAAATGTTCATGTAAATTGTTTATTCACAATATATAACCCAAATAATAGTCATTGAATTATTCTTGTTATAATTCTGAAGACTAGGTGTTAAGCATTTGATGTAAGTCCAGACCATAACAATATTGTCATATTTTAGAGAGCTTTGTTTTGTAGATTGTGCTAAAGCTTGTGACAGATGTGGAACATTTGAGATACAAACATTCCTGAACACAAATCAAAAAGTAAAAGTAAAACAAATCATTTCCAATGATAAGGTGTTGCCAGATCCCAGGATATCATTTTTCAATAAGTTCTTTCCTGTTTCCTCTTGCAACCAGTCTGGTTTTGTTTAGACAATTCCAGCAGTGTATTTTGAACCAGTTAGTTGCCCTGAAAGTGGACCAACAGATTTATCGTGAATGAATTAACCCCCTAAGACTAAATTTGCACAGGACCATACATATGTGCGCACACACCCACATAAAATCCAATAAAAGATAAGAAGCTTGAATTGCAATGGAAGATTTTGACCCATAGCTGATCTTTTATTTTTTTTCTGTTTTTTTTAATTCACGTTGGTTCGTATAAAATGAATCTGCAAAATTGCTACAGTGTTATTGGGATTCAAGTTCTAATGATTACAGATCAGCTATATACTCAAGGAGTGAAATGTTCTGTTCATAAAGGAGCAGCTGTTAGAAGTGCACTAAACCACTATTAATGCCTATCTTTTTTGCGGTCCAAATAGTTGATAAAATAGCAGGGTTTTGTATTTATGTTCTCCTTTCATCATGCTGCTGATCCATAAATGGTGCGATGTATTTATGATTTGAAGGAGGTGTTCACTGCTTCAGGACAATCACCTCTGACCTTTTCTTGTTAAGATTATAAGATTAAAAATGTATTGTACTGCTTGAATGTTGTCCAGATGTTGCTGATTTTTTGGGTATGTTAAAGTTATTCTGGGTAACATATATCCATAATAAAATTCCATAATAAATTCTGACATTTTAATTAGTCATGTCCTGGTCGACATAATGGTATTGTTGATAATATTACAGTTGCACCAGCTAGTTCTTTTCTAACCAAAGTAAAGATTAAACACTTTACCTGTAATAGAACAATATTTTATCTTCTAATTTTATGCAAGTAGTAACTCATGGAAAATTTAAAGCTAGATGGCACTATGTTGATGCCCTGACTTTTAACATAATTTCAGTAAACCAGTCTAATTTGTAATTTGGTGAGCTTTGAAGGAACAGTGAAAGTAATAATTTAAGATGAGTACACATTTATATCAAGATTTCCACTGCAAAATAAAAAATGTTTTTATTGGAAGTTAATTATTCACCTGCAATTTCTATGTAATAAAAATATTTAACTATTCACCCCACACTACAGATTAAAATATGACTTCTTAAAGACAGATTTTACAATGAATCCAATTAGTTCAGAAATAAAAGTTATCTTCCTGTTCATAAGATTGCATTGCCCCCAAAATTATTATATTAATGCTGTTAATCTTCATGACATCCACAATTAAGCAAGATCATGCTTCTAACAGTTTGTATTAATTGACTGAAATTCATTTTGACAATATTTCAGTCCATTTTCTAATTATAATATGATGTGAAGTACCTTTTTATTGGTTTACCAAAATCATCCCCTTACATCGTACTAAACGCCATATCCTTCCAGTTTTTACTGGCTTATTCTTAGATGCTACTTTTAAGAAGCGTGCTATCAATGTAGCTGCTTGATCTTTGTATAGAAATAAAAATTAAATAGATGTAGGACAGGGCAGATGCATTTTCTTAATGTCAGTGATGCTTCCTTCATATCCCTTTCTAATTTGCATGATGCTTGGCTAATGTGACTTAAATAACCAGGTAGTCTACTTGATTACTTGGAGGAATGGGAGATAAAAGCCTCTTGGGTCATGACATGTTAAAGGGCAGATTTGTTTCATTCAAATTAAAACAGATAATGAGGGGAAAAAAATGGAAACCCCTATTTTAGTACAAAACAGTAGATTGTCTTTTTTAATTTTAAGTTTATCGAGATGAATTCTGTTTATCAAAAGAATCTGTGTTTGCGGATATATAGTTCTGTTACAGGGATTATTTATGCCGGCCTGATGTCCGTGCAGGAGGGGAAATATAATGGTTGGCACAGCCCCCGTGCATAAGCAGGGGAGGGGTTGAAAGGGTCTGTACCTGCCAATGTATTGGTCTAAATTTAAGAGAAAATAAATACTTAATTCCCATTTTATGCTTTTTCTTGTATTCCTAATTCCTGTCCTTTAAGTAATCTTCTGCAGTAACAACTCTTCTCTGGTGTCAGGAATCCCCAAAAGTTCCATCTTTAGTTCCTTACCTTTGTCTTACTTTACTCATGTTGTTCCTCAGTGATGTTATACTAAAATCATAAATGAAAACAAAATGCTGAAAATTCTCAGCAGATCAGGCAGTATCGATAGAAGTTGGTTGATTTATACATTTATGTGACCATGTGCAGCTCTGCTTTACTGTTATCCCACTGGACTGCACTAATACCCCTCTCACTCACATGGTCAATCTGCCATCCCATTCAAAATAAACCAAAGTTTCATCTATCCAAACATTTGCAGGATGGACACCATTTATTTCGATCAGATCAGTAAATCTGTTACCTGGTCATTGGTACAGTATCTTTTCCCAGCCAATATCTTGATTTAAATATTCCCATACATACAGTGACCTCCATAATGTTTAGGACAAAGACCCATCATTTATTTATTTGCCTCTGTACTCCGCAATTTGAGATTTGTAATATAAAAAAATCGTATGTGGTTAAAGTGCGCATTGTCAGATTTTAATAAAGGGTATCTGAAGGCAGAGACATCAGTCTGAAGGATGGTCTCAACCTGAAACGTCACCTATTCCTTCGTTCCATAGATGCTGCCTCACCCGCTGAGTTTCTCTAACGTTTCTGTCCACCTTCGATTTTTCCAGCATCTGCAGTTCTTTCTGAAACAAACCTTTCAGTGCTCAGTATTCTGCCAGCTGTGGTTTCTTGCTCCGTTCTTGGGGACCATGCCTTTAGTCAATCTAAACTAAGCTCTGAGGTTTATGCCTGTAAATGAAAAATGCACTAACCACTAATAATGTATAATTATAAAGTGCCATTTTGCAATCCCTAAACAGGTACCTCCTTTTCTCAAATAGCATTTTTGTATATTGACCCATTCCCCACATGTCAATTTAATGAATATTAAACATGACTTTGACATGTACGCAAACTTATACACATTTTCCAATCTTAATAGCAAAAAAAGTTCTGCATATGATTTTACCTATGTACTTTTAACTCATTCACTTGACGTTCTCTTGGCACCAATTTAAAAAGGTTGTTATCCAATTTCTTGTGCGTGCCTTTGCAAACTAAAGCTAGTTTTCCTGAAATAACGACAAGGGATTTTAGCCTTATGGAAATTAGTCCACAGCAGATAATCAGTTTTTTGTGCCTTCTCTGAGTAAAGTTCATTTAACATATTATAAATGGCCACTCTATCATTGTTAAGCCTTTTCAAACGTCATGATCCAAGAAAGCTTTGCTAAAAGGAAAAAAAAGCTATTTGGCTTAATGAGCAGCTATACCCTGTGCATTGCTTATGGCATGAAACAATGTTTTTCTTCGCCAATTTAAAAGTGATCAAACAGTTTGAAAGCTAACAGGGTTTTTTTGATTTTGAGCAGAGGGAGACATGATCAAGATGTTCATGCGTGGGCGTCCAATCACAATGTACATTCCTTCTGATGTAACGAATTATGATGAGATCAAATCAGAACTGCCATCTGAGAAGCTGAAGCTGGAATGGGTGTATCCTTGTCCTATGGGCTTATACAATGATTAAGAAGATATTGCATGAATGTAGTGGATATATTTTGGGTACCCAAATAATCATCTTATCGTGTGCAGACTATATTTTTGTTTTATATGGCCTTAATTGACTGAAAATAGATATGGCTATCGAGGAAGGGACTGTCGTTCTAACATCTATCTCCTCCCAACTGGAGAAGTGGTCTATTTTATTGCATCTATCGTGGTGCTGTACAACATTGAAGAAAGGACTCAAAGGCATTATCTGGGTCATACAGATTGCGTGAAATGGTAAGTTGGTTTACCTCTCAACCAAAATCGAAATACTGCAGATGATGGAAATTGGATCTGAAAATCCTGGGAAATACTCAGTGGTTCAGCCAGCATCTGTTATGAGAGAGCAGCAATGAAAGAAGGGTGGCAGAGTGGTGAAACTGCTGCCTCACAGCGCCAGAGTGCCGGGTTAGATCCTGACGTTGGGTGCTGTCTGAGTAGAATTTACACATTCTTACTATGACTGTGTGGGTTTCCTCCAGCTTCTCGGATTTGCTCCCATGTCTGAGTGACGTGAAGTTTGTAGATTAATTGACCTCCGTATATTGCCCTAGTATGCAGAGAGTGGATTTGAAATTGGGATAATGTAGAAATAGTGTGAATTTCAGGTCAAGGTCCTTTCATTAGAACAGGGTGTTGTGATCTGCTGTATTCAGCATTTTTAAAATATATTTTTTTTTAAATCAGTGGTTAAATGCCCATTGGATGAGAGTAAATTATTAAACATCTGTTTGTTTATGATTGAGGTTTGACAGATTTTACATAAAATTATTCAAAAGTTTGGCTGATTTTGCTTTTGTTATTTAAGAAGAAAATTAAAATTAATCTCTGAAATAAGCATTTTAGAGCATTTCAAATGTATTGGGTGTCATTTAGCAAGACTGTCTGTGGAGAGCATTATGGTTTTGGTTTAATTGGAGGTATTGTCTAATTATATATCCTAAAACGTGATCTGTAGTTAAAATTTGTTAAAATATTTTAATACTGTTTTGGTCATTTTGTTGCAGCCTTGCCGTTCATCCAGACAAAATCAAGATCGCAACAGGACAGATAGCTGGTGTAGACAAGGATGGAAGAGTAAGTTATCGAATACTTCAAAACTATTGTATCAAATGTAATACTGTAAAGCCTTGAGTACCGTAAGGATTTTGAAGTATAATGCAAATGATCCTGTTGGCCATTTAGTAAAGTCATGGCAAATGTAATGTAAATGCGTAGTACACCTGTAATGCAAATGTGATGTAACTGTGTAGTACACCTACATCTACATTTTACATGTTTGTTTTCTGCTGCAATCCAAATAACTGGGGGAAATCTTCTCACAACATCTACCCTATCAGGTCCTCACATATTATTTTAAGTTTTGATAAAATCAATCCTCAATCTTCTCATCTCCTCATTATTTAGTCCTAATGTTTTGGTCCTTTCTTCTTCTTCTGAGGCTGTGCTCTCTGGTCCTAGACTCTCCCCTAGTTATAACTGATGAACTAATCAGTTTTGTTACAGACGGAAGGCGCCAGTCTAAATTATGATTATTTATTATGCTGTTCTAGGGATTAAAGGAATTATATGATTATAGGACTAAATATTATGGGGATTCAAACTTTCCATTTACTCAACGTGTCATGCCTCTAATCTAATCATAGTTCCACTTATACTAAAACCGTTATTTATGAAGCCTGGCAAGTCTATTGCCCCTGTTTCTTAACTTACCTTTAATGCAATCTATTGGATTTGCAGCATGAAAATTGGTAAAACAGGATCTGCCATGTTGTATAGGTCACTGATGAGACAACATCTGGAGTATTGTGTACAGTTTTGGTCTCCTAATCTGAGGAAGGACATCCTTGTGATTGAGGCAGTGCAGCGTAGGTTCACAAGATTGATCCCTGGGATGGCGGGACTGTCATATGAAGAAAGATTGACAAGACTAGGCTTGTATTCACTGAAGTTTAGAAGGATGAGGGGGATCTTATAGAAACATATAAAATGATAAAAGGACTGGACAAGCTAGATGCTTGAAAAATGTTTCCAATGTTGGGCGAGTCCAGAACCAGGGCCACAGTCTTACAATAAAGGGGAGGCCATTTAAGACTGAGGTGAGAAAAAATGTTTTCACCCAGAGAATTGTGAATTTGTGGAATTCCCTGCCACAGAGGGCAGTGGAGGCCAAGTCACTGGATGGATTTAAGAGAGAGTTAGATGGAGCTCTATGGGCTAGTGGAATCGAGGGATATGGGGAGAAGGCAGGCACGGGTTATTGATAGGGGACAATCCGCCATGATCACAATGAATGGCGGTGCTGGCTCGAAGGGCCAATGGCCTCCTCCTACACCTATTTTCTATGTTTCTATGTCTTATTAATTTGGTTCTTAAATGTACCCTCATTGCGTGTACATTTCGCAGAAAAATAACTGCAACTCTCCTTTTCTAATAGCATCTCTAAATGTTTCCTTTTTTTTCACCAGGCCGATTAATTTTAGTTTTGGAAACATTAGAGAGCTACAGCACAGAAGTAGACACTTCAGTCCTTTGAGCCTAAGATGATCATCAAAGATCCAATTACACTAGACCTACAGCAGCCCATTTTATTCTCTTCATGTTCTAACTATCTATTCCCTCCACCACCCAACCAAATGTTACCACTCAAATAAACATAAGGACACGTTATAATGGACAAAAGGCCTACCAGTCAGGGGTGTGTTGGTAGAAACCAGAGGGCCTGGAGGAAACCCTAATGATCACACAGAGAAGAAGCCACACAACTGAGCAGCAAAAGCTCCATTATGCTAACGTGCCACCCTTTCTTGCATCCAATCTGTTACTTCTCCATCCAACGGTCAAGATCGCATGTCATAATTTAGTATTAAAAAATATCTCTGAAATTGTTTTTATTGCCCTTGAGCAATCTTGTCCAAGATCACCTAACTCACAGTCAGGGATTGAGTTTGTATATGATTCATCTACTCACAGGATAGACTTGCTGAGCTATTAGATGAGCAACATAATATTTTTAAGAGATTATTTCTGGGATTCACGCAACTTAAAGATATGGTGGGTTTGGAGTGTTTTCAAATATATATATTATCAAAGCAATTGTTTATGTAATGCTCTTCCTTTCAAAACACAAGCATAATTATTTAAATTCAGCCCTTACAGCCTCATGTACGTGTATGGGACTCAGTTAGCCTTGCAACACTACAGATAATTGGTCTAGGAACTTTTGAACGAGGAGTTGGTTCATTGGCCTTCTCAAAAGCTGTAAGTATGAAAGCAAAGTTACTCTTTTAATAAATTACTGCAGCATGTTACCATTGTCAATTGCTCTGAATTTAAATTGCTTTTGCTTTGAATATTTGCTGATTAGAATGTAAGAACATAAGAAAATAGGAGCAGGAATAGGTCACTTGGCCTCTTAAGCCTACTTGCATTAAATATGATCATGCCGGCACAGTGGTGCAGCAGTAGAGTTGCTGCCTTACAGCACCAGAGACCCGGGTTTGATCCTAACTATAGGTGCTGTCTGTCTGTTTGTATGTTCTCTCTGTGAGCTCGTGAGTTTTCTACGGGTGCCCCGGTTTCCTCTCACACTCCAAAGATGTACAAGTTTGTAGGTCAGTTGGCCTCTGCAAAGTTGTAAATCGCTGGTTGCTGCGGACTCAGTGGGCCGAAGGGCCTGTTTACGTGCTGTATCTTGAAAGTCTAAATGCCTTATCTGCCCAGGCCGCATCTCCTCTTCTATGCCGGTTCTCCACAGCCCTCAATTCCCTGAACTTTCCAAAAATGATCTGCTTCCTCTTTAACTAATCTAGCCTCTAGACCCCTCTGGAATAGAGAATTCCAGATTCACCACCTCTGAGAATTAACCATGTTGCTCCGTTATTTTTCTTAATATGCTTAATCTTGTCATGATTGTCATATCTCATAAAATGATAATCTTGTCAATCTTGTCATAATCTTGTCTCTCACTTGAGAATCTTATGCTAGTAGAAATATCTCGCCACTTAACCTGGGATAAAAAAATGTTTGAATCTATCCGAGATTAAAAACATTGAATCAATCAAAATGTCTTTGGTAGCTCACGACTGTATAACCTGGAGTTAGCTGAACGAATATCTTTTGAACTGCCACCATTTGATTTCAGTTTTATTTCAGAACGCCAATTCAAGCATTGTAACTTTTCTTGGCTGACGTTACAGAAGTTGTTACTTTATAAAATATGATGACTTGTATCTCATGATGAATGCACATTTTTGTTTCCCGTGATTTGAAATTTTGGTTACTTTGGCTTTGAACTAGGTTGTGGAAAATTTGAAACTGAGTTTTGCCAGTGATTTATACTTCATAAAGGTTGCTCTGCATTTTCAAAAAATGTAGACTAAGATTTGCAAAAAGTTTCAAAACTGATCCAGCTTTTTCTGCATCACTAATACTTATTTGTTTATGCTCGAGGGCCAGATTTGAAAATGCTTCAGTATGTTCGGAAACTGAAATTTTGTTGCTCTAATTCCTTTCCCTGCTTGAGATCACTTAATGTAGTCACGTGAGAGAGCACAAAATAAAGCCAATGGGTTCAATGGATGTTGAGCCCTACGGAGCAGTCTGATCCGGCGATTTGATTCTGGAACTATGCTGCCATAGCAGCTTCTGACTTTAGGAATGGAGATATCATATAACCATATAACAATTACAGCACGGAAACAGGCCATCTCGACTCTTCTAGTCCGTGCCGAGCACATAATCTCCCCTAGTCCCATATACCTGCGCTCAGACCATAACCCTCCATTCCCTTCCCATCCATATAACTATCCAATTATTTTTAAATGATAAAAACGAACCTGCCTCCACCACCTTCACTGGAAGCTCATTCCACACAGCCACCACTCTCTGAGTAAAGAAGTTCCCCCTCATCCCCCTAAACTTCAGTCCCTTAATTCTCATGTCATGTCCCCTTGTTTGAATCTTCCCTACTCTCAGTGGGAAAAGCTTTTCCACGTCAACTCTGTCTATCCCTCTCATCATTTTAAAAACCTCTATCAAGTCCCCCTAAATATCTAAATGAAATCTTCGGTTATTGAAGGAGAAAAACAGCCAAACTTCGGATGGTGATGCAGTGACCCTCCTCCCCACACCCAGCTGATAATTATGCATTTATTGTCAACCATCCTGATAAATTTAAATTTGAAAAAAGGGTTAATCTAAATCAGAATATTTTGGAATTGACAATAAGAATCCCCATCAGTGATTCGTCCCACAACAGTCGGTGAACTTGATGATGGAGTTTGCACCATGTCCGGCTACGCAGTCATGAGTATAGAGTGAGTAAAGCAGAGGACTGAGCATGCAGCTTGAGGTGCTCCCATGGTGATTGTTATCGAGGATGACACATTTGCATCAATACGGACAGACTGTGTTCTGTGGATGAGGAAGTCGAGAGTCCAATTGCAGAGGGATGCACAGAGACCCAGATCTGAGAGCTGGGTAACCAGCTTGGAGGGGATGATTGTATTAAATGCCGAGCTGTGGTCAGTGATTAACAGTCTGACATATGACATATGAGTTTTTGTTGTCCAAGTGGTCCAGAGTGGAGAGCCAGTGAGATCGCATCCACCGTTGATCTGTTCTGGCGGTAAGCGAACTGCAGTGGGTCGAGGTTCGTGTTGAGGTCGCAGTAGATATGCGCCATAATCAACCTCTCAAAGCACTTCATCACCACCGGCGTTAGTGCCACTGGTCGATAGTAATTGAGGCACATCACCTTGCTCTTCTTTGGGCATCGATATTATTGATGCCCTTTTAAAGCAGGTGGGAACCTCGGATCTCAGAAGTGAGAGGTTGAAAATGCCCGTAAAAACTCCAGCCAGTTGGTCCGCACAGGTTTTTAGAACACGACCGGGTATGCCATCAGGTCCAGGCGCTTTCCGAGGGTTCACCCCCCTGAAGGATCTTCTGACGTTGGCCTCTGTGACTGTGACTGTGACTGAAATACCATCACGGCGAATTGGGGCTCGGGAAGGCACATCAGTGTTCTCCCTATTAACGCTTGCATAAAACGCATTGAGCTCGTGGTCTGATTAGTGGTCTGATTAATGCCAATGGTCTGATTAGTAAGTTTGCAAACGATTGTCCAGGAATATAGTGGAGCATAGATCATCTGGAAAAATGGGTGGAGCAGAAGCAGTTGGAATTTAATCCAGACAAGTGTGACGTAATGCACTTTGGGAACACATATTCTGGTGGAACATGAAGAGTAACTGGCAGAAACTTTAGGATCATTAATGAATAGCAGTGCTGTAGGATGCAAGGACATAGCTCACTGAATATGGTGACACGTAGATAGGGTAGAAAAAAAGGCATTTGGAATGCTTGCCTTCACATGCTGGGGCATTGAATGTGAGAGCTAGGATACCATGATGCAGCTGGTTAAAACATATTTGAAGTATATGGTACCGTTTTGGTCATCGCACTCCAGACAGGATGTGATAACAATAAAGAACATGCAGAAGAAATGCACCAGAATGTTGCGTAAGAATAGGCTGCAGATATATCAGCAGATAATAGATAAACTGGGTTCATTCTCATTCTCATTGGAATGTAGGAGGCTGGGGGAAATGACCTTACAGAGGTTTATAAAATGATGAGGCATATAGATGGGATAGACAGTCAGTCTTTTTAGAATAGCAAGGATGTCTGGAACCTGAGGACCCAGGTTTAAGGTTAGAAGGGAGAAAGTTAAAATCACATTGAGCATGCATGAGGTGGCTGAAAATGACCCATTTCTGTACAGTACGATTCTCCGAATAAATATGTGACGAAGACAAAGATAAAATTCACCACAGCATTATTGTGCGTTGAGTTATTTAAAATAGTCTGCTCTAAATATACTTTAAAACTTTATTTAACATGGTTTTGAAGGGTGAAATTGATATTTCTTTTTGTTTACTACTTTAGGATTCAGGAACTTATTTGTGTGTAGTGGATGATTCCAATGAGCACATGCTAACTGTATGGGAGTGGCAGAAAAAATCCAAAATTGCTGAAATAAAGGTATTTTTTTAGCTGCACAAAGATGAACAATGTATTTATGTTTTCATATTAAAATTTACAAAGTTGTCAGAGTTACTATTCAGGTAGTATCAGTTTAATATCTATGTTAGTTGTAGAAATCAGTGCTACAGTATTGCATTGTCAGAGCGACATTTGAAGCTAAACTAAAAGCATAAACTTCTGTAAACCTCAACAAAAAGTCAGGCAGCACCTGTGGACTTTTCAAGCCTGAAGCCCATCATCAGAGCAGGGCAGGAGTTGCACAGGGAATGACAGGGCCCTGGGGTGTGTTGTAGAACAGAGGCCTAGGGTGAAAGGTGCTGACAAATAGAGGGAAGGCGGTAAAGAAAGAGTATGGCACACTTGCTTTCATTAAATGGGGTTTTAAGAGATGGTAACTCATAAAACAACTATATAGGACATTGGTGAGGCCGCACCTGGAATATTGTGTGTGGTTCTGATCACCATACTAAAGGAAGGATGTGATTAAGCTAGAGAGGATGTAGAAGAGATTCACAGGGATGTTGCCTTTGACAGGAGAGCTTAAATTAAAGAAAGACTCGATAGGTTGGTACTGTGTTCTCTGGAGTGAAAGAGGTTAAGAGTGACATGATTGAGGGTTATGATGTGGGTCTAAACCTAGAGGGCAAGGGTTTAAGGTGAAACGGGAAAGATTTAAAGGGGGGCATCTAACACAGAGACAGTCTGCTGGTGGAAGTGAGAGAAACAGGTAGATTTAAGGCATTTAAAAGACATTTGGACAGGTCCATGGATGGAAAAGGCACAGAGGCATGGTCAAATACATGCAGATTGACCTAACTCAGAAAGGCACGTTGGTCAGCATGGATGAGTACGATTGAAGGACCTATTTATGTGCTGAGATGCTGCCTGATCTACAGTGTTTCTCAATTTTTTTGCTATTATTTCCAGCATCTGCAGTTTTTTTTTAAGTTTGCATTGTTACCTTAATGGCTCATGCCACTTTTAAAGAAGATATTACTCAATTATCAATTCTCCAAAGCTGAGTCCTTTCCAGAATTATGCCGATTCCTCTACCCTGAAAAGTTAAAATAGTCGTCAAAGTTAGTTTGAAAGTTCTAAGTTGTTACGCAGCACAAACACATGCCTTCCCAGAGATAATAATTCTGCTTGGCGACTATGAGGAAAGGTATGCTTTATTTGTATTTGATAATTCATAGAATTAATGTAAAACTTGTTGTTTTGTTTTGGACAGAGTACCAATGAGTCAGTGCTTTCCGCTGATTTTCATCCAACAGACCCCAGCACAATAGTGACATGTGGCAAATCGCATGTCTTTTTCTGGACGTGGAATGGAAATTCTCTTGTAAGAAAGCAGGGGATTTTTGGGGTAAGTTTTCAGATGTCTGAACAGAGCACAAAGGCTGGGTGCCTTATTCCCTCTCCAAGTTTAGAAACAAGAGAACCATGGAAGGGAAAACAAACAAAGGTCACAGAATTTCCCCTCATCATCAAATATGACTTTCTTCCATGCCAGTTTTGTTATCTAATAATGTGGGAAATGTTGCCTCTTCCAAGTTTGGGCAGGAGGTTCTGAAGGGGTGGTGGGTGGGTGAACCTGTGAGGTGATGGTTCATTTGGTTGCTTATGAAAGGTTTTTAGGTGCATCTGATGCATGAATTTGAGCTCAATATCATCTCACATCCACCTTCACTGCTTTTCTTCAGGGATGCCTAGAATCTTTGTCTCTAACCTGCTCACATGTTAGAGCTTGAAACAGGCTGAAATGCATTGTTGATTACTATAGACTTCCAATTTGGTAGCAAAAACAGGAAGGCAGATTACTATCTAAATGGCGTCAAGTTGGGAAAAGGGGAAATACAATGGGATCTGGGGGTCCTTGTACATCAGTCTATGAAAGTAAGCATGCAGGTACAGCAGGCAGTGAAAAAAGCGAATGGCATGTTGGCCTTTATAACAAGAGGAATCGGATATAGGAGCAAAGAGGTCCTTCTGCAGTTGTACAAGCCCTAGTGAGACCACACCTGGAGTATTGTGTGCAGTTTTGGTCCCCTAATTTGAGGAAGGACATTCTTGCTATTGAGGGAGTGCAGCGTAGGTTTACAAGGTTAATTCCCGGGATGGCGAGACTGTCATGCTGAGAGAATGGAGCAGCTGGGCTTGTACACTCTGGAGATTAGAAGGATGAGAGGGGATCTCATTGAAACATATATGATTGTTAAGGCTTGAACACGCTAGAGGCAGGAAACATGTTCCTGATGTTGGGGGAGTCCAGAACAGGGGCCACATGAATAAGGAGTAAACCGTTTAGAACAGAGACAAGGAAACACTTTTTCTCACAGAGAGTGGTGAGTCTGTGGAATTCTCTGCCTCAGAGGGCGGTGGAGGCAGGTTCTCTGGATGCTTTCAAGAGAGAGCTAGATAGGGCTCTTAAAAATAGCGGAGTCAGGGGATATGGGGAGAAGGCTGGAACGGGGTACTGATTGGGGATGATCAGCCATGATCACATTGAATGGCGGTGTTGGCTCGAAGGGCCAAATGGCCTACTCCTGCACCTATTGTCTATTGTCAATCAGGGAAGCATCCTTCTCCCTCTGTCTCCTCTGAACCAAATTTGGATCCAGTTTGCCAGCTTGCCCAGTTTCATTTGCTAAGATACAGTTGAATACTTCCCTGTCTCTTGTAGGACTGCTACATATGGTCTCAATAAGTATCTTAGGCACACTTAACACATTACACCTGGTAATCAGCTCACATGATAGAGCTTGGAAGATGCTGGAATCCAACCCATCTAAGACACTTGGCAAAACCAGTCAGTTTTGGGAAAGTCTAAATCTTCGACAACTATTACACTAATGTTCTTCCACCTTTCTGCTCTTTGCTCACATATATCTTCCTTTAACTCCTGCTGACTATTGGGAGATCTGTAGTATAACCACGGCAAAAGGACCGCCTTATCCCTTATGCTTAAATTCTACCTTTATAAACTTGTTTGATATCCTAAATACTACCATTGCGTTAAAGTAAATACAGTTGCACCTACCAGCTCTTCCACTGTCCTTAATTGTCTGTGCTCTACCTGTTGCTTGATATATCCTCAAGTTTTTTTCTCTGCACTTGTTGCATCCTATAATGTTTCCCACCCGCATGCCCAAATTAATTTAAACCCTCCCGAGTAATCAGAGCAAACAGCCCTGCAAACATATTGGTTCTCTTCCAGTTTAGCTGCTACTTGAACAGGTTGCACTATCTAAAAGCAATCTCAGTGATCTAAGTACCTAATGCTGTCCCTCCTGTACCAACTGTTTAACTATGCGTTCATCCGTCCTATCCTCACTAGCACATGGCAATGGGTAGAACCACGAAGATCAGAACCGTAATGGTCCTGTTTTTTTAAAAACATCTGCACAACCCCAAAACTCGTTTTGCTTGTCTACATCCCTCTTTGTACCTAGGTTCTTGTACCAATATGTACTATGGCATCTGGCCGTTTTCCACTCCCCCTCTTCAAAACGTTTTATACCCAAATCCAGACATCCCAATTCCTGACCCTGGTACCAGCGAGGCCACACGCCATTTTGAAGTCTTGCTCTCAGCCAGAGAAACAAATGTTACCCTCACTCATGATTCACCTACCGCTAATGCTCGCCTAAATGTTTCCCTACCCTGTTACAGATAGTCCAGGTATCATAAGCATGTAATATAGAAGGATGTTTGAGATACTTATCTTCAAATGTTCCTTTTCTCAACCAATCAAAGCCTGTGTAGGTGCATTAAAGGCTGTGGTGAATTTTGTCATTGACTGTCTTTGGACAGTGGTTCCAAGATACAGGGAGTGAATCTCTTGGCATGAATCCTCATTGTTGGAGCAGGGACAGGTTTGTGGAAGACCTTGGCCATGTACATGTTGAGTCCAAGGCTGCTTCTCTTGCTCATGTGAACTCATCGACGGTAGCTTGAAGTTCAAAGTAAAATGCTGAGGGGATGCTGGTGGATGTTAAAGAGATTGTTTCTGTGCCTTTAGCTTGATTTTTGTAGTTCTTCATAATACATGGAAACAATGATTCAATTTCCAAGAAGTTGACATCCTCTGGTTTCACATCTACACTAAATCTGAACTTCCCCATGACTGAAACATTTATCGTGTTTCTCTCAGCTTTTGAAAATTCATAGGGGAAAGTTGGAATTGCTTAAATTCCTCAGTAGGGCATGCAAAAAATGGCTGAATATACTCTTACTTAAAATAATGGGAAGAATGATAGTAAGAGATGAATATGAGGACAATATCTAGCAAGCAGAGGTGGATAAAGTAATTTTAATTTTGTTTTCAATCTCCAAATCAGAAAGAGGATGGGCTTTCTTGTTTTGCCTATCCCTAACCAAATATTTTAAAGGAAAATGGGGAAAAAAGTGAAAGGAGTTTATGTACTTCAAGAATGATTTTCATAAACTTCTGTGATACAGAAATTTTGAGCAAATTTAACTGAGTTTAACCATCATACAGACGAGCACATTTTCTTTATATGTATCCTAAATACAGTGCCCTCCATAATGTTTGGGACAAAGACCCATCGTTTATTTATTTACCTCTGTACTCTGTACTCCACAATTTGAGATTTGTAATAGAAAAAAAATCACATGTAGTTAAAGCGCACATTGTAAGATTTTATTAAAGGCCATTTTTATTCATTTTGGTTTCACCATGTAGAAATTACAGCTGTGTTTATACATACCTGTTCTCCCCCCCCCCCCCCCCCCCCCAATGAACTGGCCTCAACTTTTCAGAGATTCACCACTCTCTGTGTGAACATGTGTGGGACACATGGCTTCACAGGCGTTTGTAATTGCTCAGGTGTGTTTAATTGGCTCCATAATGCAACTACAAAAGAGCTCTCAGCGCCTAGTCTTTCCTCCAGTCTTTTTATCACCCTTGGAAACTTTTATTGCTGTTTATCAATACAAGGACCAAAGTTGTGCCAATAAAAGTCAAATAAGCCATTATGAGACTGAGAAACAAGCATAAAAATGTTAGAGGCATCAGCCAAACCTTAGACTTACCAAAATCAACTGTTTGGAACATTATTAAGAAGAAAGAGAGCACTGGTGAGCTTACTATTCGCAAAGGGACTGGCAGGCCAAGGAAGACCTCCACAGCTGATGACAGAAGAATTCTCTCTATAATAAAGAAAAATCCCCAAACACCTGTCCAACAGATCAGAAACACTCTTCAGGAGTCAGGTGTGGATTTGTCAATGGCCACTGTCCGCAGAAGACTTCAAGAACAGAAATACAGAGGCTACACTGCAAGATGCAAACAACTGGTTAGCTGCAAAATTCACACACACACACACACACACACACACACGCACACACACACACGCGTGCGCGCGTGCACGCACACACACACACGCGTGGAAAGCGGGGGAGGGCTGTCTGAAATTCAAACCCGCGATGAAGAGGATGGTAAAAGACAACTGCCACAGTGTACGATAAGTCCTTTAGAGAGCGCGGGGAGGGAGGGGAGGGGAGAAGGAGTGAGACACTTTTAAGAAGTTTAATAAAGTTTAGTGGGCATTTTACCTACCGGTTGGTTTTCCTTGGTCTTGAAAACTCCAATGAGACAATCATAATGCCTGGTTAGTGAAGGAGATTGCCTACAGCTGCCCTCTACAGCCTGTAACTAAATATGTGGAAACTTCCCTCGAGCATGAAGAAGAGTTCTAGTGACCTCATAGGACCTCCTAGGACCTCGTGTTGACCATGCTGCGCGTTTAAGTCGAGGGCAAACTCGTCTAAACTCGCAGATTAGGTCGCCGCAGTGGGACAGCCCATTTACAGTTTGCCAAGAGTACTTAAAAGAACAACCAAGGTTCTGAAAAAATGTCTTGTGGACAGATGAGATGAAGATTAACTTATATCAGAGTGATGGCAAGAGCAAAGCATGAAGGAGAGAAGGAACTGCCCAAGATCCATAGCATACCACCTCATCTGAAACACGGTACCTGGACGTGACGTCGAAGGCCAAGAAGCCGAAGCGAAGAAGTGTAAGTCAAGATACTGAACGGAAATGAAGCCGAAAAGCCAAATAATGGAACGTATACAACGCCGAAAAGCCGAACGGACATGACGCCTAAAAGTCAAATAACCCAAAGGGCACGAAGCTGAAAGGATACGAACCCGAACGGACTCCACGCCGAAAGGACAATACGCAGAACGGACATGATGTTGAAAAGCCGCCGAACGGACATGACGTCTCCGGGGACGGGATTTGTCCGAGACCTTGTCAGTGATCGGTCCAGACCCTCATGTCCATCACATCACTGGCGTTAGAAACATAGAAATTAGGTGCAGGAGTAGGCCATTCGGCCCTTCGAGCCTGCACCGCCATTCAATATGAACCAACTCAGTATCCCGTACCTGCCTTCTCTCCATACCCCCTGATCCCCTTAGCCACAGGGCCACAAACTCCCTCTTAAATATAGCCAATGAACTGGCCTAACTACCCTCTGTGGCAGAACGAGATTCACCACTCTCTGTGCGAAAAAAGTTCTTCTCATCTCGGTTTTAAAGGATTTCCTCCTTATCCTTAAGCTGTGACCCCTTGTCCTGGACTTCCCTAACATCGGGAACAATCTTCCTGCATCTAGCCTGTCCAACTCCTTAAGAATTTTGTAAGTTTCTATAAGATCCCCTCTCAATCTCCTAAATTCTAGAGAGTATAAACCAAGTCTATCCAGTCTTTCTTCATAAGACACTCCTGACATCCCAGGAATCAGTCTGGTGAACCGTCTCTGCACTCCCTCTATGGCAATAATGTCCTTCCTCAGATTTGGAGACCAAAACTGTACACAATACTCTAGGTGTGGTCTCACCAAGACCCTGTACAACTGCAGTAGAACCTCCCTGCTCCTATACTCAAATCCTTTTGCAATGAAAGCTAACATACCATTCGCTTTCTTTACTGCCTGCTGCACCTGCATGCCTACCTTCAATGACTGGTGTACCATGACACCCAGGTCTCGCTGCATCTCCCCCTTTCTCAATCGGCCACCATTTAGATAATAGTCTGCCTTCCAGTTTTTGCCACCAAAATGGATAACCTCACATTTATCTACATTATACTGCATCTGCTAAACATTTGCCCACTCACCCAGCCTATCCAAGTCACCTTGCAGTCTCCTAGCATCCTCCTCACAGCTAACACTGCCCCCCAGCTTAGTGTCATCCGCAAACTTGGAGATATTGCCTTTAATTCCCTCATCCAGATCATTAATGTATATTGTAAATAGCTGGGGTCCCAGCACTGAGCTTTGCGGTACCCCACTAGTCACTGCCTGCCATTGTGAAAAGGACCCGTTTACCCCTACTCTTTGCTTCCTGTTTGCCAGCCAGTTCTCTATCCACATCAATACTGAACCCCCAATGCCGTGTGCTATAAAAGGCATGCTCAATTGGGTTCAGATCGGGTGATTGACTTGGCCACTCAAGAATTGACCATTTTTTATCTTTAGTGTTGGGGGTGTTATGGCCTGGGCATGTATGGCACCTGGGCTGAAGGTACTGGCTCACTTATCTTCAATGATGATACAACTGCCGATGATAGTAGCATAATGAATTCTGTATAGACGGTATGGGAGATTGCAACCTTCACGTGGTCTGCCATGTTTCAACCAATGCAATCAACCTGGCGAGAACAATCAAATAAGATCAAATAAAACAAGTTGTCGTACAACTTTAGGCTGTGCACGCCATACGCAAGAAGAAGAAGAAGGTGTACAGACACATCGTATCTGCTCAAGTTCAAACAAATGCCTCAAAACTCATTGGCCGGTTGTTCATTTTACAACAAGACAATGATCCCAAACATACTGCTAAAGCAACAAAGGAGTTTTTCAAAGCTAAAAAGTGGTCAATTCTTGAGTGGCCAAGTCAATCACTCGATCTGAACCCAATTGAGCATGCCTTTTATATGCTGAAGAGAAAACTGAAGGGGACTAGCCCCCAAAACATTATGGTGCCCTGAAATGTGGTGCGGGCTATGTATAAACACTACTGTAATTTCTACATGGTGAAACCAAATTGTATAAAAATGGCCTTTATTAAAATCTGACAATGTGCACTTTAACCACATGTGATTTTTTTTTCTATTACAAATCTCAAATTGTGGAGTACAGAGGCAAATAAATAAATGAATGATGGATCTTTATTCCAAATATTATGGAGGGCACTGTATACTCTCATAAATTCAGGAAGCATCATTTTAGACCAAAGCTTCCAGTATTCTTAAACTGAAGAAAGGTATAACTTTGTACACAGTAAGACAATACTGATAGAGGTAGTTCAAAACAAAATTAACATATCTTGCTGATAGCCTTGTATTCGCCATGAGGGTGATATATTGGCATAGGTGTAAGATTAACTCGCCAACAGGAAACAGCCTGGAAAAGACAGGCAGATGGAATGTAATGTGAGAAAATGTGAAGTTAACCCCTTCTGTAGAAAGCAAACTTTTTTAGTGGCGTGCACTACAAAAATTGTGGTACAATGAGTTCTGAGGATCCTTGTCAATGAACCACAAATTGTTAGCAAGCAAGTGAAGCGAGTATTTTAGAAAGGCAAGTAATTAGAAATTAAAATGGGATGTTGATATTTAATGCAGGGAGTGTGAAGTATAAAAGTAGGAATGCTTTGATGCAACTTTTACAGGGTGCCAATGAAACTTGGAGTACTACATGTAGTTTTGGTTTGTGGCACTGCAGGTGGTGTACTGGTTCAATCTAACTTTCCCCTCTTGCCTGCAGTGCCAGAGAGCATCAGTAAGCAGATGTTGAGGTGGTTGCACAGGATAATGGAGGAAAACCAGACACAAGTCATTTTTGAAACTTAAAACTAATAGGATTTAAGTAAGAAATTTGGAGAACTAAAAGGGGTCATAAAATATTTTGGGCAACTAGGATTAAGGAGAATTTGAAGGCATTTTTATATATAGGAGTAAGAGAGTAGATAGGGAAAAGAGGTCCATTTACAGCATAAATGAGGCAGGGAGCCAGAATAAGTCAGTGTTGATATTAAATGGATGCTGTTGAATGCCTTGAAAAGTGGATAAGTCCCCAGGGCATGATACGATATATCCTTAGGTACTGAGAAAGCTAGGAAGGAGTTTGTTGGGGGTCTTGACAGAGATCTTTGCATTCTCTTTAGCCATGGCAATGTGGCAGAAGAGTGGAGAAGGGCAACGTTAGTTCCTTTGTTTAAGTAGGGCAACAAGGGAAACCAGAAAATTATTGGCCAGTGAGCCATACATCTGCAGTAGGAAAATTACTGGAGAAGATTCTTAGCATGGGATGTATTCACATTTGGGAAAGCAAGACCTTATGAGGGATAGTCGGCCGTACTTTGTACAGGGGTGTTTGTCTCTCAAATTTGAGGAAGTGATGAAAGTGATTGATGATGGTAAGGTAGTAAATGTTAACTTCACGGATCTTAATAAAGAATAAGACAAGGTCTCTCTTGGTAGGCTATTCCAGAAGTTTAAGTCACATGGGGTCCATGGTGAGTTAGTAAATTGGATCCAAAATCTTTGTGGATAGTGGTAGAGGAGTTTTTTTCTAACTCAGTGCTCGGACCTGTTGATTGGAATATAGTAATGATTAATATATGTGAGGAAAGTAGGATACAGCTGTCTGGAACCCTCTGCCGCAGAGGATGATGTAAGTAGTTACGTTTGCAATGTTTAAGAACTTTCAACCAGACACATGAACAAGCATGGAATACAGGGATATACGGATCATGTGCAGGCAGATGGGATTAGTTTAGGTTGACATCATGGTCGATGTGTACATGGCTGGGGCAGGGACCTGTTCCTGTAGTGTTCTTTATAAGAGTATCTGCAGAATAAAATACAGCATCGGATGACCAATATACAACCTAATTTATGTTATAACTAAAACAGTGTAAGTTATGTTCAATATTCATATATTTAAAATCTCTCAATGCTTATATTTTTCAGAAATATGAAAAGCCAAAATTTGTACAGTGTTTAGCATTTTTGGAGAATGGAGATGTGCTAACTGGAGACTCTGGAGGAATTATGCTAATTTGGAATAGAACTACTGTGGAATCTACACAGGGGAAAGCACCCAAAGGTAATCGCAGTTTTTATTAAATCATAAAATGCAGTTTTTATGAAATCTCAAATTCAGATCAGTCCAAGTATAAGGCAAATTCCTTTCAAAGAAAGTCATGCATCATTAGCTTAATACTGAGAGTATGGCTGCTGTGGACGTTATCATTAAAAATGAAATTAATTGAAAGTTTTAAATACTACTAGACCAAGTGCAGACCCGTTGGGTCTGCTCCCCCAATTGGTGTGATTCCCCCAACCCAATATTCCACCATGCACCCGTCTCCTCCAATGGAACTGAAGCCGTTGCCAAATGTAAGTTTCCAGCACTCCCCTGCCTCCCTCAATTGCACCTCCCCTGCCTGCTGCAGCAGTGAAAAGTTCAGTGTTCCTGTCTTGCAACATTGTTTCGAAGTGTGTTGGAAACTGATAGGAAGGAGCAGCCGTCAACGAATCAAAAGGCAGGAAGGGATCCGTACTGCAGGCAGACAGACGGATTTGAGTTTTATATATATACTAGACCAAGTGCAGATCCGTTGGGTCTGCTCCCCCAATGGTGTGATCCCCCAACCCAATATTCCACCATGCACCCGTCTCCTCCAATGGAATTGAAGCCGTTCTCAAAAGTAAGATTCCAGCACTGCCCTGCCTCTTGAAAAAAAAATCCATTGACACCCCCCCCTGCCTGCTGCAGCAGTGAAAAGTTCAGTGTTCCTGTCTTGCAACATTGTTTCGAAGTGTGTTGGAAGCGATTAGGAAGGAGCAGCCGTCAACGAATCAAAAGGCAGGAAGGGATCCGTACTGCAGGCGGACAGATTTGAGTTTTATATATATATATATAGATATTTTAATTGCAAATTATGTGTACAAGATCCTGACATAGAGGTGGGTTTCACCATCAACACTTTGTGGTAACTGATGTTGTCTAAAAGCGCTTTATAAATAAAGTTATTATTTATTATTATTATTATTATCAAGATTTATTTCAATATATTTTGACAAGTTTTGAAATTATACAATTTTATCATCTTAGCGTGTTAAAAAACTGAGAGCTTGGAACATTTGTTCATAAACTCTTGGAAGTGACAGTGCAATTTTTAAAAAACTTGTTAATAAAACAAATGGACATATAGTAGTCACTGGACACAAGGAACAGATGATGGTTTACTCTGTTCTACTCTGGTGCATTTTTAAAATTTGTACATTAGACTGTTATTAAGATATGGATACTGAATCATTGAATTTAGCAGCCTTTACTATTCTGTGTGCTTATTATTGCATAACATAGCAAATAAAATTTTCATTGTTTAGGGGTGTATCAGATCAGCAAGCAAATTAAAGCACATGATGGAAGTGTATTTACTCTCTGCCAAATGAGAAATGGAATGCTGCTAACAGGGGGCGGGAAAGATCGCAAAGTCATTTTGTGGGATCACTCCCTCGTTGCCGAAAGGGAAATTGAGGTAAATTATTTCTGTGCCTTAATGGAATTATGCAAACTGTTTTCAATTATATGTTTTTTAACAATTGGTATTCTGCATGGATTTCTGTAAAAGATTTACAGGTTCTCCTTCAATTGGATGGGTAGTCAGATAAGATGTGTTGCCAAGTAGCTTATATAGTCATAAAATTGTACAGCATGAAAAGGGCCTTTTGGCCCAATATCCAGATTAGTGGGCACCCTTCCATATTAAGCCCATCTCCAAACATTTGGCCCATAGCCATCTACATCCAAGCGATTTAAATGCTCATCTAGCCATTGAAATGCTGTCAGTGAGCCAACTTCAACCACTTTCTCAGATATTACATTCCAGGTACTTAGCACTTTCTTGGTGAAGATCTCCCTCGTATCTCTAAATCTCTTTCCCCTTTTCCGAAAGGTATGCCCAAGTGAAAAGTTGGATCGCAAGCATTATTTTGGATTGTAAGCACTATGAAGTACCAAATCTAAAAAGTAAATCTAAAAGGAACATAAGTAAAAGATTTTAAGGGAATTTAAGTTTGCAGGGACCTGGAAGTGTTGGGCACAGGTAGACCCAAAATGCTGGAGAAACTGCTTCCTGTCCCGCTGAGTTACTCCAGCATTTTGTGTCTATGTTAGATTCAAACAAGCATCTGCAGTTCTTTCCTACACACAGTGTTGGGCACAAACCTTTTAAGGAATCTGTTCAGGTTAACTGATTTATTACTACCACATGTGGAACCATGGGATTTATAAAGAAATACAAGATACATTCATTGGAAGATAGTGATGAATACTTCAGGGATTATTGAGAAAGCCTTTGCTGAAAGACCTTTCAGCCAGTTTTCCACAGCCTAGTGACTGTGATAACCTACTTTAAATGTGCTTCCCAATTCTGCAACTTATTTTCAGAGACTGATGAGGGCTGAAAGCTTATGGGAGCATCATTGCCTGAGGTTGACACAAAATCTTGATATCCAAGAAATGTATATGGTCTCTCTCTGGGAGTAATGTCATCAGACATATTACACTGGATTATTAGAAATTCACAAGCACCAATACAAAGCAATAAATAGTAACAAATACCTCTTTAGCAATAAGAAGCTGTATTTTACATTTATTTTCCTCCGAGTCAGAGCGTTATATTTTATTTATGAGTGCACATAATTTTGGCCAATATCCCATGGAGAATTGGGGAGTACCAAATCTAAATCTATGGCACAGTATTCACTTTTTTTTATATTAGGAAGGCTGACATTGAATGTACATCAGTATTCTTCTATAATGTGAGAATTGATTTGTATCCGATTTAAAATGTTACTGTGTTTAATATTGAGTGTCAGTTGTAATTTTTTTTAAACTTGTGTTGGTTTAGGTTCCTGATCAGTTTGGAGCCATTCGAGCTGTAGCAGAAGGAAAAGGAGACCAGTTCCTAATTGGCACATCACGCAACTTCATTTTAAGGGGAACATTCAATGATGGTTTCCAGGTGGAAGTACAGGTGTGTGACTCTCTTGTTTTCAGATGATTCCATTTAAGCAACCAACTACTTGTTTCATGTGAAGAAAGTCAAACTTTCTGGAACAAATGTGCTGCCCAAATGTGATCTGCCATTAATGACATTCCCCAGTGAAAATATAAATTCGTCAAATTTTTGAACCAACCTTTTTTTTCAGTAGACTATAATTCTGTGTCATTTAATACACAGTTGGATAAAAAGCAGTAAAGTGAATAGATTGTGTTCTATTGAATTATTTTCCTATTGAATTTTGTTTAGAAATATCTAATGACACAAGATTCTCAAATTCTGCAACAGAACAGTTGTATATCAATATGTAATACCTTAAAATCTTATATCAGCATGTCAATATACCTGCAGGACGGTTCATGATGAAATAAATCATTCAAAAAGGTTTTTTTTTTACAATTTGAATTTCTAATCAAGGGCAGTGGAGGCCAAGTCACTGGATCAATTTAAGAGAGAGTTAGATAGTGGAGTCAAGGGATATGGGGAGAAGGCAGGCATGGATTATTGATAGGGAATGATCAACCATGATCACAATGAATGGCTCGAAGGGCCGAATGGCCTCCTCCTGCACCTATTTTCTATGTTTCTATGTAATCCTTGCCATGGCACTTAAAAGTAATTTAAGTAACTAAGATTGCACAATTGAATATATTAATTGCATTTTTAATTTCTGTTTTGCAAAATTCCTTAAAATTGTAATTTTAGTATCAATGATGCTTTATGAAGATGATTATTTAAATTGGAAATAGAACACATTTTCTGTCTTACATTCTCTGAACAGTAAAGAATTTTAGATACAGAATTCTGACTAGCTTATTTTAGTGCTTTAAAATATTACTGAAGCCAGTGTTTTTAATTGTTGCAGGGTCATACAGATGAACTCTGGGGTCTAGCCACACATCCTTTCAAGGATCTTTTCCTGACCTGTGCCCAGGATCGACAGGTTTGCTTGTGGAACTCTGTGGATCACACCCTTGAATGGAGTAAAATCTTGGATGTAAATACATATGTATTTTATTTGTTTTTGTTAAAAGATAAGATGATTACTTGTTCAGTGAGTTACAGATCCAGAGATGCATTGATTCCAAAACCAAGACCTTTAAAAATGTAATAATTTTACACCAATCAATAAATAGAGTATAGGTTATTACAGGTTAGGAGATAAAGTAGGAATTGTATATGGTGTGTGGAGGAACTGCAGATGCTGGTTTAAATACAAAATGCTGGAGTAACTCAGTGGAACAGGCAGCATCTCTGGATAGAAGGAATGAGTAACGTTTTGGGTCGAGACCCTTCTCAGGAGTCGGTCTGAAGAAGGGTCTCTACCCGAAATGTCACCCATTCCTTCTATCCTGAGATGCTACCTGGTTACTGAGTTACTCCAGCATTTTGTGTCTATTTTTGGTTTAAACCAGCATCTGCCGTTCCTTCCCGATCAGTCTGAAGAAGGGTCTCGACACGAAACGTCCCCAATTCCTTCTATCCAGAGATGCTGCCTGTCCCACTGAGTTACTCCAGCATTTTGTGTCTATCTTAAGTTTGAACCAGCAAATGCAGTTCCTTTTCACTCAGCCTGAAGAATGGTCTCGACCCGAAATATCACCCGTTCCTTCAAACCAGAGATGCTGCCTGTCCCGCTGAGTTACTCCAGCTTTTTGTGCCTATCTTAGGAATTGTATATGGTGATAGGTGTCTACATAGTTAGGAAGAAGCTGAAAGTGATCTGGAGATTGATAGTGAACTATTATACTCTTCTTATTCTTAGTCTGTTTTTAATATTACTTATACATATTTAATGATACAGAAGTTATAACATGGCTACCAATTCTTCACTGCTGCTAGTATCCCATGTACGAATTAACTTGCTATGCCTAAACCCATGAACCTTTCTCTAGTTCATACCTGTCTCTTACCCCATTTCATTTCTCCTGTCATTATTCCTGTTCATTTATTCACCCTCTATCCTACATATTGTGTTCTCCACAACTCATTTCTGTCATTTCCCTGCTCCAGGCTTGACCTGTTCTCCATCACAACCAGATGAACCATTGGGACCAGATTAGCTGCAGATAGTCAGTAAACAAAAAGATGTTGGCCTTAAGAACTTAAAAACGTAGAAGTAAATGGTAAAATGTAACATCTTAGTGGCTTCCAGGTATTCATAATTTTAATTCTCTTAGTCAAAAGGTGAGAAGAACTATTTTGCTACGCTGATGAAGGATCTGTTCAAACAATTCACCATGATTCATTTACATGGTCGCAAATGCCTGTCGAAGTTTCTTGACTTTAGTCATGGCAGTATTTATTGTTTTTTTCTTTTTGTTCTGATGAAGGTGATAGTAGAACGTCCTGAACAACAATGGGAACAGGAAAATGATGCTGCTGCCAAGACTTGATCAGCTTGCATTACAATGAGTGGCAGAGCAGGCTGAAGGAGCCAGTGGGCCTTTTCCTGCTCCTGTTCACATTCTGGTGCTGATGGTGTTAGGTTAAGAATTCTAGCATTTTATCCCAGTGATGATTGAGGAGTAGTCGTATAAGTTTTTAAGATTATACGATTTGAAGATAATGGCAATCCTTCGCCTTTAATGCACTTTCTCTTGACTGGAACAGCTAAAAAAACTTGATTGATAGGCAACATATTAAAATTTCCAAACATAAATGTCATTCCCTCTCTTTAGGAACCAGGTCATTGTGCAGAATTCCACCCGAGCGGTGTTGTGGTTGCTATCGGGACTCATTCGGGCAGGTAAGTCTGATGAGAAACATCTCATAAATCTCCTGGGTCTTCAACTATAAGAGTTTGAGGTAGTGTATAATGCTCTTTTACATTAAAGACTGACCTTTCTGTCCTGGGCCACCTCCATTGCTAGAGTGAGGCCACACACAAACTAGAGAAGCAGCTTCTCATATGGATAGCTTACAAACTAATGGTATGAAAATAAAATCCTCCATATTTGAGGCAAATAGCCTATAAAACCTCCACCCTCTGCCCTTTTGCCCTCCCCTTTTTGTACCCTAACTGCCCTCTTCTTTATGTCTCACTTGAACGTACACCCATTTCTCCCCTCCACCTTCCCTTCCATCTGTATGCCAGCCTTCACAACTCGCACATCTTCTAACCTTATCACACACCTTTTGCCTTTTCACCTCTGGCCTTTGTCGAACCATCTGCCTATCAAACCACCCACGGCCCTCTTCTATATCCATCAATTGCTTACCAGACTGTGTCATGTCCCTCCTCTCTTCCACTTTCCTCATCTTCCTCGCAACAACCACAATCACAGAAGAAGGTTCCCAACCCAAAACATCACTTATCCATGTATTTCCACAGATGCTGCCACATCCACTGACTTACTCCAGCACTTTGTGTCTTTTTTGTTGCAAATCAGCATCTGCAGTTCCTTGTGGTTGCACGTCCCCACTTATTGACACTGTGCACTTTCTGTTTCAATCAGTCCAATGTTGTCAGCTGTGTTTTCAACTATCTAGCGTCTAATGCCCTCTCCTTTAACCTTCATTTATAGTCGTATTTCTAATGACGCAGAAGGAGGCTGTTTGGCCCATAAATCTGTGTTACCTTTTGGGGCAATCATTTTTCCCTGCAACCCATGCCCTCTAACCAGCTGTTCTCCTCCATTCTGAACTCAACTTTCTGCCAACTCTGCCTTATGACATTCTGTGAAACTAACTCTTTTACGAGCTTTTGTTCACCAGTCAAAATTCTTCTTACATGGTTCAGTCAAATTTTGTTTGATAATTGTCCTATGAAGAGCCATGCAATTTTTTTTACATTATATGAAAGATACATTTCATTGAAGAGTACCCACTCCAAGTCTAAAGGGATCTGACTGTGCATAGCATTTAGATATGTCCGCTCAACCCTCCGTTTGACTGTCTGTTGATTCTGGCAGCGAATAAGAGGTATAGGTCACAGAGAGGGTGACAAAATGTGAGAGATGTTTGTGAAATGGAGAGAGTATATTTGAGGGGTCTGGCAGAAATGCAAGGAGATTATGATTAAGTGTTGGATGAAGAAGAGTAGAAGAAGTTAGACCTGTACGTAACTGGGTCTAGTCTCCCACGCTGCTCTACTTTTAAGCTACCCTTCATGATACACATGAACGAAAACGGTTAAGAAATGCAAAGCAGTGTTCTAATACACTAATTCACTTTCTGTTTTTTTTTCCTCAGCAAGTGGAATGGAGAATATTTAGAAAGTAGCAGCAAATATGTGATGTTATCTTAATATGAATTATATGCTTAAATTACTGGTCTGGTCCACTCATTTTCTTCCAAACAAATCTTTGCAGCATAGACAGGAATTCTGCAGGTGCGGGATGTGTACATGCCAGAAAGACCACACTCAACAGGGCTGGATTCAACGTCCTTGAGAGCAGTCTGAAGAAGGGTCTCAATCCGAAACATCACCTATTCCTTTTCTCCAGAGATGCTGCCTGACTTGCTGAGTTACTCCAGCATTTTGTGTCTATTCTTGAGAGCAGGTTTGCTAATGTCATTGGAGCTTGGCAAGAGGATGAGAGGCTGAGCATAGAGAGAAATGTGGAAATGGAAGGCAAAAGTGAGTTTGAAAGGCAGAGTAAATAAAGGTTAAAACATCGGCAACAAAATAGTCTGACTGTGCTCAATGGTGTGTATCTGAACACATGGAGTTTGGCGAAGAGAGTGCCAATGTGACAAAGACACAGATAGACATATGAAAGGATTTTAACTATAACTGAAACAAGACAAGAGTAGCAACTGACTGTTCCTCGTAATAGTGTTTACAGATGAGATAGTGAGGGGCATGAAAAAGGGATTGGGACGGGAGTAGCAATTTTGTTTCAAGAAATGATCAAAGCTGATCAAAGGTGATAATATGTTCAGAGATCATTAAACAAAGCTGTATGGTTGAATTGAAAGCAAATTAGTCGAGCGGCACACTAAACATTACACTATAGACTTCCAAACACTCCAAGGGAGCTGCAGATTTATAGTTGAATCTTTGACTTACAGATGCCCAAGGGCAGTAATAGAGGTGGATGGTAGGGGGGGTGGGGGGGACGGGTAATGCTCAGTCCCCCAAAAATTAGTTAGAATACATTGAATAATAACTTTTTAGAGGGCCTGGAATTTCTAAATTGCCTTCAGGAATTGCCTTTAATTGATGTAAATCACCAGTTCAGGTGAAATATTTCTCAGGCTATTTAACAAACAAGAGACTTAATTTTGGAGCTCTGAGAATCCTGCAACTGACCCTGATCATTAGAAAAGGTGCTTGAAGACTGGATGATTGCCAATGTGCTGATTATAAACTGGATAATCTGGGTGGGTTATGGAGAAATCAATTAATTGCAGATCATTTAATTTAGTTTCCGAGGTGGGCAAACAGTGGAATCAATTTTGAGGCTTCTTTCAGAAAAGATTAATCAGGACTATCAACGTGTATTTGTTAATGGAAGGCTATGTTTAACTGACTAGGTTGAATTATTTGAGGAGTTATCGTGTCAATTAATGAACATGGAACAGTACAGCACCAGAACAGCTCTTCCATGCTGAACATTATGCCAATTTAAACTAATATCCTCTGCCTGTTCGTGATCTATATCCCTCCATTCCCGGCATATCCCTGTGTCTATCTAATAAAAGTCTATTAAATATTGTTATAGTATTTGCCTCCACCACCACATTACGTTCCAGGTATCCACCACTGTGTAAATAAAAAATCTTCCCATGCACATCCCTTTAAACTTTGTCTGACATTTCCACCCTGAATGTCTATGTTATTTATTCCTGAAATGATACATGGGTTAGAGTATTCGCTATAAAGAGAGGTTGTACAAACTTTGATTGTTTTCCCTGAAGCTTTGGAGGTTGAGGGGAGACCTGCTGGAAGTTTATAAATTATGAGGGACATGGATAGGGTAGCTGGTCAGAACGTTTTTCCCAGCATGGAAATGTTAAAGATCAGGGGAAAGACAAAATTGCTAGAGAAACTCAGCGGGTGAGGCAGCATCTATGGAGCGAAGGAATAGGTGACGTTTCGGGTCGAGACCCTTCTTCAGACTAGTCTCGACCCGAAACGTCGCCTATTGCTTCACTCCATAGATGCTGCCTCACCCGCTAAGTTTCTCCAGCAATTTTGTCTACCTTTGATTTTTCCAGCATCTGCAGTTCTTTCTTAAACAAGATCAGGGGGGCATAGCTTTAAGGCCAAAGGGAGAACGTTTGAAGGAGATGTGTGGAGCAAGTTTATTTACACAGCGATGGGTGCCTGAAATACACTGCCAGGAGTGGTCGTAGAAGCAGATACAACAATGTTGTTTAAAAAGCTTTTAGATAGGCACATGGATATGCAGGGAATGGAGGCATAGGCATCATGTGCAGGCAGACAAGATTAGTTTAACTTGGCAGCATGTTCAACAGAGACATCATGGGCTGAAGGGCCTGTTCATGTGCTGTACTGTTCTCTGTTCCATGCCTAGGGCCTCTTGGTGCTCCCAGTTGTAAGCAATGTAGTTCCCCTTCCCATTCCTCTACTGAACTTTCTGTCCATGGTCTTCTCCATTGCCACATGCAAATAGGATGAACAGCACCTCAAATTCCACACAGGTAGCCTGCAACCTAACGCCATGAACAATCTCCAATTTCAGGTAACACCCTCCTCCTTCTCATCTACTCAATGTCTCCACCGTCCCATGCACATACCTTTCTTTCTACTCCCCCTACCCCTGTTACTGTTTTCCCTCCTCCATCGATTTATCTTCCACCCCACTCTACCTCATTGCTCTCGATTCATTGCAACAAGGATGCTGCACTCCCGCCTAATGTGTGACCCCCATAACTAGACATGATACTCCACTTCTGCAAAATCAGTGTTTAATTAATTAGCTTCCTTGCTCTTGTGCTTTGTGCCTTTATTTATGAAGAGCGTACTAATTGCGCTTTTTAATCAAATTTCCAATCTGCCCTGACAGATTAAACAAATAATGTAGATGTATCCTCAGATATAGTTTGAACCACAAGAGTTTTGGTTTTGAGTCCCATTAGATTCTTTGACAGCTGAAAAAACCTCTCTCACTTTGCCTCTTTTATCCATTTTGGTCCTTGGCTAAAACAAAACAAAGTGGCTCTGACAGAACATAATTGAGTAGCAGTGAGCAATTCATTGGTGAGTAAGAATCAATTAACAGCACTTGCTGGCGATTTAGAGTAGACTTGATGGAAGAGGTGATGTTGGTGGTTTCAGGAATCCACCTCACTGAGCCAGAGACGGGGTTTGATTTTGATCTCTGGTCCTGTCTGCATGGAATTTGTATGTTCTCCCTGTGTCCATGTAGGTTTCCCTTGTGTGCTACACCTAACTAGCCACTGTGAATTGTCCCTTGTGTGAAGGTGAGTGGTAGAATCTGGCAAAAATTGGTCGGTTCGAAAGCCTTTTGACATTTGAGCAATTTTTCACTTTATTAGTGTATGTTCCAGTCTGGTGGTGCTGGGAAAAACATTATCCATTCTTGGTTTTTTACTTAGTCATAGAGTGTGGAAACAGGCTCTTCGGCCCAACTCGCCCACACCAGCCAACAATGTCCCAGCTACACTAGTCCCACTTGCCAGCACTTGGTCCAAACCTGTCCTATCCATGTACCTATCTAACTGTTTCTTAAACAATGGGATAGTCCCAGTCTCAATCAACTACGTCCTGTGGCAACTTGTTCCATACACCCACCACTCATTGTGAACTTATTTGAACCTTTCCACTAGGACAGAGAAGAAAGGCCAGTCAGTGTTTTCACAGAGAAAACTATTTGGAATATATTGATGAGTAAAATAGACAAACCAGTAATTACTAAATCGCATTTTAAACAAAAATAGATTTGTGAACAGAGTTTTGTCTCAACAGTCAAGAAATCCCAGAGAATTTCAAGCACAAAAATTAGTGTGGTTATACTGTAGTAATTTTGTGGTTTGGCATTTGTGATTATGACAATATAGATTTAAAAATATCTGAATAATGATAAAACAGTGTGGTCTGGACAGAATACAAAAAATATTGAATAAAAGCTTGGCATTTTCTGAATTTGTGAAAAACTTAGTATAGATCAAAATAATAATTACATTTTTAAAAAGTGCTTATGATTATTGTACAATAATGGTTATTTTATTGATGGTCTAATCCATTGGACAAATGACCTTAATGAAAATCAGAGGACTCATTTTGAAATATTTAGCAATTAGCTTGAAATAAGTGAACTTATCATCTGAAGCAAGTCTTAGACTGATATGTTTAAGGTGCTAACGAGGTTATAAATAAATGGTAATGAAACACTGGCAATAATCAGCATCTGAAAGTCATAGTTCTGATGAAACATCCTTGGCCTTTCTCCTTCCACAGATACTGTCTGACATGCTCAGTATGAATAACTGGCTAGTTATTTCAGATTTCCAAGATCTGCAGGATCTTGCTTTTGGATTACAAATATATGCTAATAGTCTCATACCTACGCTGAGCATGTCATACCGCATTAACTATGATTTAGTACTTTATCTCACACAACTGAGCAAGGAAAATCGTTCACAGAATTTTTAATGCAGCTCTGATTTGGAATGTTTATAGTATAACGATCTATTGATCCAGATGTCATCTGTTTAGAATATATTTTGTCTTTGATCTTTCTAAAAGGAGTCTGAAGAATTGCATTCCTAACATGACTAATGCCCAGCCGGACATTTCTAGAATGTTTGCAATATCTGTGGACTCATTCACTCTTCATGCTGTATTTTGATTTGTTTTTGTAAATTTTTAAAAGCTTTCTCAGAAGGGAGCAGTTAAGAAGATAAAGTTGAAGTTAGAACAATTGAATGATTGTTGCACATTAATCTGGAGCAAAGGAAAATGTTTATTGTGCATCGATGAAGTAATTACTGTCTTGTCCTATCAACGCATCCCATGTACAGAGTTTAAAACCTATACTCTAGCTCAAGGAAGTTTCATGGGACATGCAGCAGCAGAACAAATAACTATGTGCAAATTTGTGTTGCACTAAGTCCAACTAAAAGGCCCAAAAAGACACAAAGTAATGGAGTAAGTCAGCAGGTTAGACAGTATCTCTGGCGAACATGGATAGGTGACGTTTCAGATCGAGACCCTTCTTCAGAAGCTATTCTTGAACCAGATGGTTAAAGTTTTCAGATTCTTATACCTTCTTCCCGATGGTAGGAGTGAAATGAGGGAATGGCCAGTGTGGTGTGAGTCTTTGGTGATGCTGGCTGCCTTTGTGACTGTGCCTCCAAAAGATCTCTTTGATGGTGGGGAGGTTAGTGCCTGTAATGGACTGGTGGTGTCCACCACTTTTTGTAATCTTCATTCCTGCGCGTTCAAATTGCCGAACCAGGCCACGATGCAACCAGTCAATCTGGTCTCTACCTGTAGAACTTCAAGAGCGTTTTCATCAATCTTCCAAGGAAGTAGAGGTGGTGATTTTTTTTTATGACTGCATGAATGTGCTGGACCCAGGACAGTTTTTCAGAGAAATGCATGCCCAGGAACTTGAAGTCGTTGACTGTCTTGAAGATAGGTTCATGGATCCTTGACTCTCCCCTAAAATCAACAATCAGCTTACTGACATTGAGAGCAAGGGGACACTTCATTACCCATTACACATCCAAC
Source organism: Leucoraja erinaceus (assembly GCF_028641065.1). NCBI lineage: Eukaryota > Metazoa > Chordata > Chondrichthyes > Rajiformes > Rajidae > Leucoraja > Leucoraja erinaceus. Next base: position 50,303,736 of record NC_073384.1, on the reverse strand, counting down.
TACTGCTGTCATCAGTGAATGACAGAGAGAGACAGCAGGAGAATGGGTTGTCTGAAAAGGGAGAATTCAGTGTTTATGGCAATCGGCTGCAGATTACCTAAATAACATGATATTCCTTGAGTTAATATTTAGCCTCACTTCAATTTGGATTGAAGTAGGTGCATGTGAATCTCTGACATGCTTGCAGGGTTGTAGAGGAAAGAGCCTGGGGATGGGAAGGGAGAGGTGAAAAGACATGAGAGAACCAGGGATTTGAGGAGAGGTTGGTCCGGAAAGCAGAAGGGGTCTGGAGGGGAGATGTGACTAGTCATGGGATAATGTGTCTGATGGAAATGTCAAGGAATGATGTGCTGGATTCAGAGGCTGATGGGCTGAAGGGTGACGACCAAGGGAAATATTTTTTTATTCTGTCTGGGGGGAGGATTGCCTGAGCTTTTTTTGTGCTTTTATTTCTTTATTATCTGTTCTCAGTAATATCTTGGAAACTTAGATCAAACCTCGGTTTAACAATTTAAATTCCTGAAAAAAAGCTATTTTAGTTTGTGTTAGCACTCCATGTAAGGTAACTCTGAAAGTTCATGTATCCGTCTGGTGAAACTGTGCCGCGTTCTCTCGAAATCTGTAATCAAATCAAGTTGAGTTTATTTTCAAGTACAGTGAGGTATAGGTACAGTGAAAAAGTTGTTTGCAGGAGCATCGCAGGCACATTGGCTCGGACAACAAACAAGAAAAAAATTACACCTCAATTATATTTAGAATTCTGCCAGACAGTGAAAAGAGAAATATTGCAAACAAAAACAAGTCATTAGTGCAAAAAACACAACAAGCAGTGCATGGTAGTGCATGAGGTAGTGCACGGAGTTCTGGTGCCAAGATAGGATTAGGATTTTGCAGGTCGGTTCAAGAACCTGATAGTTATAGTAATGTAGCTCTCCTGATCCTGGTGTTGCCCTGAGCAACTCTTTCAGGGATGTTCTGTGACTGAGATGATTACCTTTGTGCTACATATGATTCTAACCAGCAACGTTTCTATTGACTCCAGTTTAGCCAGGTCTTGTCTCTTAGTTCCTAATATTTCCCAAACAACATTTCTTACCTACTCTTTCTTTATTGTAAGTAGAGTTGTACAATGTGGAAATAGGGTCTTTAGCCCAACTTGTCCATACCAATCAGAATGCCTACCTGACCTAGTCCCATTAGCCTGCGTTTGACCCATATTCCTCAAAGCCTTTCCTATCCATGTACCTGTCTAATGTCTTTTAAATAATGGAATTTATCTCCTACCTTTAGAGGTTCCCCTGGCAGCTCGTTCCATATACACACCACCTTCTTTATAAAAAGTTTCACTATATCCCTTTTAAAATTTTCCTCTATTTTCTTAAACAAATGCCTTCTAGTTTTTGGTTCCCCTATCATGGCAAAAATACTTTGGTTATTTACCCCTGCCCCTCATGATTTCATATATCGGCGTAAGGTTACCCCTCAGTCTCCCCCAGGGAAAGAGGGGCAGGGGTCTATCCAGCCTCTCATTGCTCAAACTCTCCAGATTTGGTAACATCCTGTTCAAATCGTGGTCCCTATTATTTAGGTCATCTTTCCCCAATTGTTTTGGGCTGTCTTTCAGTGACAGTTTGGGGACAATATATTATTTCAGAGTCTTTGTCTCTCTTTGTCAAGAGATTCTTTTTGAATGTCCTAATTATTAAATCACTTACATTTAACACAGACTAACACATTCTTCCACCTCTACCTGCATTTACAACAAAATGTGTCCCCATTCTTCCACCTCTACCTCTGCACTCCTTCAGCTAATTAAAGATGTACCTCTCTAAGTGATCAAGGTGTGGGTAAGCTACCTAGTTACTCTTTCCCCTCCTTTGAGTTGTACTACCTCCAACTCTCACCTCAGTTCAATGCCTTTGAGGAAGAAACAGCTACCGCATAGATGTTTACTTGGGCAGTCTTACAAACCATTGGGAAATGTTTCCAGCCATCCAATTTTCAGACACTGCTTTTATTCTTTCCTTTTTCAAATAAAGATTGAGATTTACATAATCAGAGCCAAGAAAAGCACTGAAATCTGTTACACCAATGCAGACCTTCTCAATACAATCAGTGGGAAAGTAAGGAATGTCAAAATTATGCTTACATGCAACTGGCCAATGTAATGAATCACTCATTATAAAACATTTTTGGGCTTGTACCCAGTTGTGCGTAGGATACACAAGAAAATATTTTCTTTTAACAGCTAAAACTTTGCCATTTTTCTTCACCTTTAAACAATGCCTAAATGATTGCGAGTAAATCAAGGGGGGAAATGTAATTAACCAAGCAAAATATATTCAGTTAATGTATTGAAAAAGACTTGAGATAAATGTGATGAATGTAAATGATCTACACAGAGTATTTTTTTTTTTTAAATATCCATTTTATTGTGTGATTAGGTGGTTTGTTCTGGATGCCGAGACAAAAGACCTAGTTTCAATACACACGGATGGAAATGAACAACTATCGGTAATGCGGTATTCTCCAGGTAACTTGTTTTGCTTTTAAATCCGGTCATTGTAAAACACTGTTAAAGGCACAATGCTGCGAACAATTAGAAAGGTGGCTAGTATAATTGAAAGGAATACAGTCAAATCCTGATGTAGCATCTCAAACCAAGACCTCAATCATAGCTCTGCCTCCACAGATGCTGCCTAACCCACTAAGTTCTTCCAGCAGTTTGTTCATTCAATGTTCATTTTGGTTTAAAGGTATACTTACAGCCCTGTTTTTCCTAGGCATTGCTAATGATCAGCTCTGATTTGGCTTGGGTAAATTTACTTTTAAAAGAAACTCGAGTTGTGATCGAGACATTTAGCATGAACACAGGCCCTTCAGTCCAGCTCGTCCATTGCCCCACCTAAGCTATTACCATTTGCCTATATTTGACCCAGTCCATCTGACTCTTTCCTATCTATGTACCTGCCAAATGTCTTTTAAATTTTGTTATTGTAACTGCCTCAACTACTTCCTCTCGGGTTCGATCTCAGGTTCATGAAAAATCTTCCCATCTTACCTTACACCTATGCCCTCTAATTCTTGAATCCCTTATCTTGGGGAAAAAGACTACAGTCTGCTCCCTTTGTGATTTTATATACCTCTATATAAGATCATCCCTCTGCCTCTTGCACCCCTGAAATCCTGGCCTATCCAACTTTTCCCAATAACTCAGGCTCTTTGTCCTGATAATATCCTTGTAGTTCTTCTCTGCACAGCTCATTGGCATCATTCCTATTGCAGGGAATAACTGAACACAATACTTCAAATGCAGCCTCTCTAATGTCTTGTATAACTGTAACACAATGTCCAATCTTCTATACTCAATTCCCTGACTGATGAAGGCCAGCATGCCAATTTTTTTTTTCCTCACTATCCTATAAGGGGAGTTTCAAGTAAGTATGATGTGTTGCATTTTGGGAAGTCAAACCAGGGCAGGATATTCACAATGAACGGTAGGGCCCCCTGGGGAATGTTGCAAAGCAGAGGAATCTAGAAGTACATTATTTACGTACATCCCCTTATAATTCTTGATTGTGTTATTTTTCTATTTTCCTATTTTAACGCCATCTGCAAACTCACTAATTGGGCCTTGTATATGCTCGTCCAAATCTTTGATAGATGACAAACACCAACGGGCCAACATGATCCCGAAGGTACATTACTGGACACAGGTCTCCAGTCCAAAAAGGACACCTATTATCAACACCTACTTCTTACCTTGAGTCAATTCTGTATCTAGATAGCTAATTTTTCCTGAATCTTATGCAATAGGAAGCAAGTCTGGCCTAACCATGGTCATTGGTCATCGGCAAGCCGCAGATGCTGACAATCTGAAATAAAACCTTCCATATCAGCCTCTCTTGCAGAATCTTATCATAGGCATTGCTAAAGTTCAAATAAACTATGTCCACGGCCCTGCCCTCATCAACCACCTTGCTTCTTTCCTCGCAAAACTCAATTAAATTCATGAGACATGATCTCCCATGCACAAAACCCATCCTAACTCTCCCATATCAACCTGTACCTCTCCAAATGCATGTATATCCTATCCCTCTCTAGTAACTTCTCCTACCACATATGTTAGGCTTGCTCATCTGTAGTTCCATGGATTGTCTCTGTGGCCCTTCCTAAAAAGAGGCACAATATTAGCCTACCCCTGCTCTTCCGGCTCCTCACCCATGCCTAATGATGCTATATCTCAGCCAGGGCTCCTGCAATATTTTATCCCGGTAGCTTCCCACAGTGTCCTTGGAAATATCTTATCTGGCTTCTCAGTTCTAATATAGATTGCCCTTAAGACATCGCCATTATCCTTCCAAGTTCCCTAGTCTTCGTATCTCTGCCGTAAAAAAGAAGACAACAACATAAGACATTATGACAGCCCCAGTCTATATTGGGAAAGTTAAAGTCTTCTACTATGACACCCTATTAGTCTTGCAGTTGTCTGTAATCTTCTGAACTATTTGTTCCTCTAATTCCTGTTCACATTGAGTGATTGTTGTACACTTGCAACAGGGTGATCTTTCCCTTTTTATTTCTCAACACCATGAAGCCTCAAAAAATGTAATCTCAGGCTACAGCCTTGATGTTCACCTAAATCTATAAAGCAACTTCCCCTCCTCTTTGAACCCCTCCTCTATCTCTCCTGTAGCACTCATACCCTAAAACATTAAGCTGTCAGCCCTGTCCCTCCTGTGGCCAAGTTTCCGTAGTGGCTTTGACATGCCAGTTACATGTACCGATCCACGCCCCGAGTTAATCTGCCATACCTGTCGGGCCTCTGGCATTGAAATAATTGCAATTTAATCCAACTATTTTTCCTCGCTCCCTGCCGTGCACCTGCCTATCCTTTCCGCTGAACTTGCAGTCATTGACTTCTGTACTGACGTCCAGCCTTCCACCTATCTCACTACTTCATTGGATCCTGTTCTCCTGCCACTCTAGTTTAAAGCCTAATTTGTAAACCTGCATGCCAGGATATTAGTCTCCCTCCAAGAGAAACCTGTCCCTCTTGTACTGGCCACCTCTGCTCCACAACTCCTGATCATCCAAAAAGCTGAATCCCTGCCCCATGCACCAACCCCTCAGGCATGCATTCATCCTCCTGCCATTCTCTTCTTCCCCTCACTAGCATGTGGCACCAGAAGCAATCTGGGGCTTAATACCTTTTAGGCCCGGTTTGGAGATCCTGGGACAGCACAGCTGGTAGAGCTGCTGCCTGACAGTGCCAGATACCCAGGTTCAATTCTCACCTTGAGTGCTGTCTGTGTGATGTTTGCATGTTCTCCCTGTGACCGTATACACGTTTCTAGGTTAATTGGCCTTTGTAAAAATTGCCCCTAATGTTTGTAGAGAATGGATGCAAAAGTGGGATAACATAGAACTAGTGTGAACGAGTGAGTGATCAATGGGCCAAAGGGCCTGTTTCCATGCTGTATCATTAAACTAAACCTAACTGCCTATATTCTCTCTGTGATTTGCAGTTGCAGTATTGCAAACTTCATTTTATAATGAGCAAAACAATGTAAACGCTTACAGCCATACTATATTAAGAAATCATTTTATTTATAATTGATATTTGGATGGCTAAGTATTGGTTAAATGTATTCAACTGTAAAACTGTGCTAAGTAGTAAGCTCTGTTTGCCAGCTTCTAGGGAGTAGCTAACTTTTTTTTGTTGGATCATGTCTAATCTCAGTTGTAGTTGCTTCAATAGAATTTCTTGAAAATTTAAATCATTACTGCTTCTCAACACTGCAAATGCGCCAATATTGGTGCTTAGCCCCATCTGTCTCTTTAAAAAAAATTGTATTGTGTTTTCAGTAGCAAACAACTAAATATGAAGGAAATGTCTACATACTTGTAACAAAGCATACCTATCAGAAATAATAATTCCAATGCACTAAGGATATTGTTTAGAAGGATGAAAGGGAAATTCATTGAAACTTAACAAATAGTGAAAGGCCTGGATATTGGATGCAGAGAGGATGTTTCCACGTGGGAGATTCTAGGACCAGAGGCCATAGCCTCAGAAGAAAAGGATGTACCTTTAGAAAGATGAGGAGGAATTTCTTTAGCCAGAGTGTGGCGAATATGTAGAATTAAATGCCATTGACGGCTGTGGAGGCCGTCAATGGATATTTTTAAGGTGGAGATTGACAGATTTGTGTTTAGTGAAGGTGTCAGTGGTTATGGGCGAAGGCAGCAGAATGGGATTGAGAGGGAAAAATAGATCAGCCATGATTGAATTGATGGGCCTAATTCTGCACCTAGAATTTATTACCTTGCTATAGTATTGCCCATTTAATTTTAAACAAAATAAGTTTAACAGTTCTGTCAAACACAAATTTAAAAACTCATGTTTTGTGGATAGAATGTCATTCAAGGGACCTGAGATATAATCAGAATATCTTTACCTATTTATTCTATTTTAGTTCTAAGATCACAAGAATTCTTAGAACAAATATTAATTAAAACCAAAGTCATCCGGTGATTGGATAAAATACAACATTGTGTTGAGGACGTTCCCTTCAGATATTGACTGAATGAAAAGCTCTACCCAATATTTTGTCAAAAAACAAAAGTGCATTTTACATTATGACTGTTAAAACTAGAACTGAAGTGAAAATATTTTTTTTTAATTCTGAATTTAAAAAATTTGAGAGTGTAAAATCAAGCAGTTCAGAATCAGTGCCAGGAATTATTCATTTTAAACTTGCATTGAAAAGGTTTCGAATTCTGGAGGGTCTGGAAAAGTGTGACATTCCAGCCTAATTTTCTTTCATTCCCAACTGTCAGTGCTGGCCTACATTGGGGCGGAAAATGAGAGTGGTTATGCTCTAATATCTGTTATGCTCCACTGTCATTTTAAATGTTTAGGGAAATATCTTTTTTGGATTGTTACTGTTCCTTGTGCAACGCAACCCCGAATGCTGCATTATAACATTCCTTATATCCCTTATAACATTCCCCACAACAGGCCAGACCAAGTGTATTCTGTCTGTAAGCTTGATTATGGCTGCTGGGAGGCGATGTGGGAACAGCAACATACACTCAGTGGGTCCAGTCGCATTTGTGGAGCGAATGGACAGGCAATATTTAGGGTTGGAACATTCTTTTGTTTAGAGATACAGCATGAAAGCAGGCCCTTCAGCCCACTGAGTCCATGCCAGCCGATGATCACCCATTCGCACTAATTCTATGTTGTCCCACTTTCTCGTCCACTCCCTACACACTTGGGGAAATTTACAGCGGGGAAAATTAACCTAGAAACCCGCACGTCTTTGGGATGTGGGAGAAAACTGGAACACCCGAAGAAAACCCACGCAGTCACAGGGAGAACATGCAAACTCCCCATAGACAACACCTGAGGTCAGGATTGAACCCGGGTCTCTGCTGCTTTGAGGCAGCGGCTCTACCAGCTGTGCCGCCTGTGCACTTCTTCAGACTAACATAAATGTGAGAGCCTGCTTCGTGGTGACTACGGAACACATATTCCATGTGCCACTAATTTGTGGAGAAAGAAAAGACTAATACCAGCAATCGGAGGATCGTTTGCATTCTGGATTATGTGACTATTCATCTGGTTTCTCAAATTTTGCAAAATGTGTGAATACCAAGTGGGGGGAGGGGAGAAGGATAAAAGCGAACTGTGGGACAGAAGGGCATACAAAGGAGGTGAAAGGATTAAAGGAGCAGGGTGGCTGGGGGTGGTAGGAGATGGTGCTCCACAGGGTAGGGTGGGGAAGCAAGGGAAACAGCGAAAAGAAGGGGAGAATTATTACTTGAAATTTGAGTTTTCAATGTTCATACATGTTATCTGACATTACTTTGCCTCCTATTCACCTCCACAACCCCCTTACCTGTAACTACCTATCACTTGCCAGGCTTTGTCCCATCCTCTCTTTGCCAGCTTTCATATCTCTACTCCAATGTCTGAAGTAGAGTCTGAACCCAAAACGTCAGCTGTCCATGCCCTCCACAGATGCTGCCTGACCTGCTGAGTTCCTCCAGCTCTTTGCTTCTTCTTCTTCAAATCTCCACACAAATGTGTGCAGTTGGAAACAGCTGGATTATTACTGCTTAGTACAATTTCATTGGAAGTATTAGAATTTCCAAGAAATACAAATTGAGGCATCCTTACAGGAATTATAGGCTACCATTTGGGGCCCATTAGGCTAATCTTCCTGGAGCTCTCACCCATTGCATCATGGATTGTAGTGCTCTAACACATTCTCCAATCTACAATTAATGCTGTTTGTAGATTCTTCTACACGGGTTCCATCTGTGGAACAATCTGATTTAATCTCCAGCTACAACTTCAGCTCCAGTTACAACTTCACAAATGGAACACAGGGCTCTCGATCTCCAAGCTGTGTACCCACGATGCAACACATCTTGGTATTTCAATTAGTAATATCTTTCAAATGATGTGCTATTTGTTCCTGCACTTGTTTGTCTATATATCCTCAAGTGCACGCACACTGGCTGTTTTTCCAACTGTTCCTGGCTGGGCATGATAGATGGTTAACAACTGTGAATGGTGTGAATATTTGCCAGAGATGCGGAGCTTGCCTTTAGTTGGACTGAACTGAGAGAAGTAAGAAGGGTTGAAAACGATTTTCTAAAGAGATTAGTACACATGTTGCTGTATAAAGTGATCTGTATGATGAAAGGTAGGAATTTGCTGGCATTGCTTATCATTAGAAGGATACATCAGTTATTGGATAGTCATGCTGTTGCAGTTCCCTCAATTACTTTGTGCTTTGTTTAAAAGTGCAAAAGATGAACTTTCTCTCGTTCTTGTAGTGTGCAATATTCAGTTCATAGTCGGAAATGAGCATAGCAGGTGAATCCATCCAGTAATTACACTCCCTGCATTGTATTTCTGAACGATTGCAGAAATCTTTTCATGTGATAACTGGGATAGTAAATATAGCTTCCCAAATTTCAGACATCCAACTTCCTTATGAAGTTGAGTATATTCCAGCACAAAGGCCACGTTTGTTCAAACCCTGCAAGAAATGCAAGGAAAATCAACCTTTTGCTTATTGGGTGAGCAATTCACATTGTGGAAAGGATGAAAATGGAAATGACAGGAGTGCATGGATCGATCTAATTTGCCCATTCTGATGTGGTAATCGTTTGTTTTAAGAAGGGTACATTTTAAATATTGGTTACTGAACAGCCACAAAAAATGTCTTTGGGGTCTTTCACTTCTCTATCCTAGAGATGTCTTGCTCATCTACTAACCCTGTTACAGCTTCATGGATTAAAATCCCATTATTGTCCGAATCTCTACCCTTTCCCTCTCTCTATGGAGATCCGCACCTCATCTCGCAGTCATCTGACTGATGAAGCTCATTGAATATCTTCAAGTGAAGCTGACTTTGGAAATGATGGCTGGGTCAACTCTTAACATAGGCAAGGCATGATTTGCCCCAAATCTGTTGTGCTTGACCCTGATTAGCTAAATCAGTTTTCTGCTGTACATTTAGGATCAATTATATCTCCTACAAGCTAAACAGAACAATATTGATTTAGTTTAGTTTAGAGCTACAGTGTGGAAACAGACTCTTCAGCCCACCGAGTCCGTGCTGCCCAACGATCACCCTAGTCTATGTTATCCCAGTTTCACATCTTATGCACTAAGGGGAATTTACAGAAGTCAATTAACCCACAAACCTATACGTCTTTGGAATATGGGAGGAAACCGGAGCGCCCAGAGAAAACCCACATAGTCACAGGGAGAAAGTATAAACTTAGTACAGAGAGCACCGTAGTCAGAATCGAACCCAGGTCCCTGGCGCTATAAAGCAGCAACTCTACCACTGCACCACCGTGTCGCCCTAATGTATATGATGTATAATTGGAAACAATCCGTCATGTCTTGCAACATATTTTGGCAAGCTAGAAAAGTGGGTAAAAACTCTTCAATACTCCTCTGGAATGCTGTTTTGAATTTCCCAGAAAATTTGATACATTGAAAATGCATATTTATCATTTGTTAATGGATATATAATTCATTATTTTCCTTTACAGATGGCAATTACTTGGCAGTTGGATCCCATGACAATTTTGTTTACATTTACACAGTAGCAGAAAATGGCAGAAAATACAGCAGACAAGGAAAATGTACTGTAAGTAACTAACAATTATTTAATCTGGTGCAAGATTAATGATGAATGTACTCCATGACTTCCAATTGATTTGTACACATTCAAAGGTGTGCTCTTTAAATGCATCTTTAGAACTTAATTAAACTGTTTCAGGTTAATTTTTAAAGAAAGGTCTAGAAATTTCACTTTAACTTTTCAGAATGTCGGTCCAGAATATCCACATACGCCGAGATGATTGCATGGATATGTTATCAAATGTAACCTTAGTTTTAAGAAGTCAGAAAATGAATGCTCGTCTTCCTGGCCTGTGTACTATTTCACTCAGCTGCTACTAATATATAAACCTGGGCCACGTCATGCTGTTGTTCAGCTGGTAGATCCAAGAGAACCGACGGCTAACAGTGTTGTGCAGGTCAGCGCAATGGTCACTCCAACAGCTGCACATTACAGTGAGGAAGTGCAGAATATGCTGGAGGTCAGGCGTTGGTACAGCTGAACTGCCGCTCCACCTCACGTCTGTAACGCAGTCCAGGGGCAGAGCTCGGCTGTGCTGAATGAAAGGATTCACAAGTCTGGATGAAAAAGTGGTTTATATTTTGGATAAATGCAATAAGTAAATGTTTTTAATCATTTTACTTCTTTTCAACTATTTTTCAATCCTCCCTCATGATCAAGACCCTTAGGGACTTACTGGTGGCACTGGTTTTCCTTGCAAACTCCTCTTGTGGTGCTGCTTAACTTCAGTTTGCAGTGCTGTCCTCATACCTCTGGGTATGGGACACACCTGTGCTTCGCCACTTCATCTTTCATGATACAGGCATCTGGATATCGATTAATCTGAGTTGGGAACAAACAGGAATAGGGCATTTATCAGGGCAGCACAGTGGATCAGCTTTGGAATTACTGCCTTACTGCGCCAGAGTCTTGGGTTCAATCCTGACTATGGGCTCTGTCTGTACAGAGTTTGCAAGTTCTCCTTGTGACCGCATGAGTTTTCTCTGGGTGCTCCGATTTCCTCCCACACTCCAAAAGTGTGTAGTTTTATGGGTTGATTGATTTTAGTTAATTGTGTGGACTCAGTGGGCCTATTTCCATGCTGTATTTCTTTAAACTAAACTAAAAAAAAACAATGATGTCTGTGCCAAACATTATGGCAAATTAAACTAATTCCTTCTACTTGCACATGATTTATCCCTCCATTCCATGCATATTCACTTCATAACCAAAACAAACTGTTAAATGTCACGATCATATTTGCTTCCACTGCCATCCCTGGCAGAACATTCCAGGAAGCTACCACATTCTGTGTAAACAGAACACCAACTTGCCCTGTTCATCTATAAACTTAATGGTTTGTTTTTTAAGGACTTCTGAGAAAGTAAAAGCTTTCAAATCAAAGTCAAAACTGAAGCTGTGCCAAAAGCATGAAAGTTACAAACATTAGTCCTACATATAGGAATCAACAGTCATATGTGACCTGTAATATTTCTACACTGTACAATGTATTTATGAATATTTTCCAAATTGCATAACTATTTATACTGAAAGGTAAAATAGAACATAGAACAGTGCAGCACAGACCCTTCGCCCACAATATCCATGCAGAACATGATGCCAAGATAAACTAATCTCATCTGGCTGCACATGATCTCTATTTGCGTATTTCTTGCATATGGCATGCACAGCCTAAAGTTGTAGGGCAACTTGTTCTATTTGATTTTATTTGATTGTGCACACCGACTGGGTTGATTGAATTTGTCGAAACAGGGCGGACGACGTGAAGGTTGCATTCTTCCACCCCAAAAAAAAGGATCTGACTCACCAACGTATCTATGCATCTCATAATTTTATATACTTATATCAGCTCTGGCATTCTAGAGAAGACAATCCAAGTTTGTCCAACCGGATATATTGACTGTAATAATATTGTAGAATGCATTGGATTAAGGTATCATTCATTGTGTGGTTATTGTGATAAAATGAAATATGTTGTAGTAATAATTGGAAATTGATTTCCATAGATATTTTTGTTAGTGAGGAGAATACAGCTAAATTATAACCTACAGGAAAGTACATACAGACACGCAAAGTTGCACAACTATCCATCCAAAGCCAGGTTGCATATTTTGGATAGCGATCAGCAGGGAGCACATGCGGTGAACCGTGAAACTGGGCAGTGTATGGACGAAAGGTATAGCTGAGATTGCATAGTTGGTGCAAGTGTTGTAAGCAGCTGAGAGAGAAATATATTGTACATGGTGAATGTGTTTGTGATTCATTTCAACATAAAGTGTACATTGAAGAGGACATCAATAATATATGGAATAGACAAGATGAGCTGTGCAGGGATAGAGATCTGTTAATCATTGTCTTACACTTCTTAAAGTGGATCCAACCAATATCATTATGTTACTGCAGTCTCTAGTGGTTTCTTGAAAGACAGCTGGTTAGGTTCTTACTGCCTGATACAATTGGGAATGATATCCACAACATATGTTTTACCAATTTGTACAATGAAATTGTATCCAGCTTGCTGCAGCCAGCATATGCTGTTGATTTATAGATTTTTGGGGAGCATGCTGGGATGCCATTTACAGTCTTGCCTGAAAATTAAATGGGACATGTAATTGGCCATTTTAAGTTGTCCACTAGACACTCTTTAGATGGCTTCCTGGTTTGGTTGCACAAAAGCATGTGATCTGCAGTTGAAAATTGCCCCATACAGGTGAGGATTCCCATATAATGCGTCCTGGTTCATCCGAACTGTCCCAACTTTATAACTGATTATGGAATTTGGCTGTATTGGTTAGTTTTTCAGTTTTAAAAAGCCTGTCATAAATTTCACTCATGTAGAATTATAATCCCTCAACTCCCAGTAATATTCAATTTGCAGTAGTGTTCCAGCTTCACCTTTCCATGATGATAGAACATGGGGCAGTACAGGCCTTTCTACCCACAATGTTTGTGCCCAACATGATGCCAAGCTAAGCTTATCTCCCCAGGTGATCTATACCCCTTAATTCCCTGCATATTAATGTACCTATACAATCGCCTCTTAACAGCCATTATTATATCTGCTTCTGCCATCCACCCATGGCAGTGCATTCCAGGCACCTACCACTCTCTGTAAAAAAATAACTTGGCCCGTACATATTCGTTAAACATTTCCCTTAAAGCTATACTCTAGTCTTTGACATTTCCACTCTGGGGAAAAAGGTTCTGAATATCTACCCTTCCTGTGCCACTCATAATTTTACATACTTCTATCAGGTTTCTCCAAAGCATCCGACACACCAAAGAAAACAATCTGACTTTGTCCAACCTCACCTTACAGCTATGATGTTGCAAACTTCAGTATGCCCACATAGCTTAGTAAAGTAACACTGTCTTAAGTCTTCAGTCTTAAGTATTTTTGGAGTAAGTCAGTGGGCCAGGCAGCATCCCTTTCCGCAGAAAAGGAATAGATGACATAGAAACATAGAAACATAGAAATTAGGTGCAGGAGTAGGCCATTCGGCCCTTCGAGCCTGCACCGCCATTCAATATGATCATGGCTGATCATCCAACTCAGTATCCCGTACCTGCCTTCTCTCCATACCCTCTGATCCCCTTAGCCACAAGGGCCACATCTAACTCCCTCTTAAATATAGCCAATGAACTGGCCTCAACTACCCTCTGTGGCAGAGAGTTCCAGAGATTCACCACTCTCTGTGTGAAAAAAGTTCTTCTCATCTCGGTTTTAAAGGATTTCCCCTTTATCCTTAAGCTGTGACCCCTTGTCCTGGACTTCCCTAACATCGGGAACAATCTTCCTGCATCTAGCCTGTCCAACCCCTTAAGAATTTTGTAAGTTTCTATAAGATCCCCTCTCAATCTTCTAAATTCTAGAGAGTATAAACCAAGTCTATCCAGTCTTTCTTCATAAGACAGTCCTGACATCCCAGGAATCAGTCTGGTGAACCGTCTCTGCACTCCCTCTATGTCAATAATGTCCTTCCTCAGATTTGGAGACAAAAACTGTACGCAATACTCCAGGTGTGGTCTCACCAAGACCCTGTACAACTGCAGTAGAACCTCCCTGCTCCTATACTCAAATCCTTTTGCAATGAAAGCTAACATACCATTCGCTTTATTTTACTGCCTGCTGCACCTGCATGCCTACCTTCAATGACTGGTGTACCATGACACCCAGGTCTCGCTGCATCTCCCCCTTTCCCAATCGGCCACCATTTAGATAATAGTCTGCTTTCCTGTTTTTGCCACCAAAATGGATAACCTCACATTTATCCACATTATACTGCATCTGCCAAACATTTGCCCACTCACCCAGCCTATCCAAGTCACCCTGCAGTCTCCTAGCATCCTCCTCACAGCTAACACTGCCCCCCAGCTTAGTGTCATCCGCAAACTTGGAGATATTGCCTTCAATTCCCTCATCCAGATCATTAATATATATTGTAAATAGCTGGGGTCCCAGTACTGAGCCTTGGGGGTACCCCACTAGTCACTGCCTGCCATTGTGAAAAGGACCCGTTTGCTTCCTGTTTGCCAGCCAGTTCTCTATCCACATCAATACTGAACCCCCAATGCCGTGTGCTTTAAGTTTGTATACTAATCTCTTATGTGGGACTTTGTCGAAAGCCTTCTGGAAGTCCAGATACACCACATCCACTGGCTCTCCCCTATCCACGCTACTAGTTACATCCTCGAAAAATTCTATAAGATTCGTCAGACATGATTTACCTTTCGTAAATCCATGCTGACTTTGTCCAATGATTTCACCACTTTCCAAATGTGCTGCTATCCCATCTTTAATAACTGACTCTAGCAGTTTCCCCACTACCGATGTTAGACTAACTGGTCTGTAATTCCCCATTTTGACGTTTCAGAATGGCAGGCAGTGACTAGTGGGGTACCGCAGTGTCACACACACTACTACCCCCCCCCCCCCCCCCCGCACTCACGCTAATTACCCCCCCTTGATATAATATTAGTATTATTAATTTGCTCCTTTTACTCCATAAACACCCTATCTACTGACGCATAGCCCCCAACTTGCAGTCACACTTGGGGGGGGGGGGGGGGGGGTAGAGAGAGAAGGGGCAGAGACAGAGAAACAAAGAGAGGGGCAAGAGGGAGAGGGGGGTGGAGAGGAGGAGAAGAGGGAGGGTGGATGAGGGGGGGAAAGGTGGGGGACGAGAGGAGGAGAGAGAGAGGGTGTGCTGAGGGGGAGAGGTGGGGAGGTAGGGTGGAGGGAAGAGGGTAGGGGATTTAGGGGAGGGGGAGAGAGAGAGAGGGAGGGGAGAGGGGGGAGGGGAGAGGGGGAGAGAGAGGGTGTGCTGAGAGGGGAGGGGAGATGGGGGGGGGGGGAGGGAGGGTGGAGGGATGGGGTGTGGAGTGGAGAGGAGGGGGGGTTTAGGGAAGGAATGGTGGGGGAGGGAGGGGGGAGGTGAGATAAATAGGGTGGGAGAAGAGGAGAGGGGGGGGGAGAGGAGAGGAGAGGGGGGGGAGATCCTAAGAAACATTTTAGAACCAAAAAAAGACACATTCTGCAAGCATTGTAGAACCAAAAGAGACACTTTTTGCAAACATTTTAGAACCAATAACCACTTTTTGCAAACATTTTAGAACCAATAGACACATTCTACAAGCGTTTTAGAACCACTAAGGACACTTACATTTGAGTAGCCGGGTTTAGTGTTAGTCACAGCTCAGAGAAACATGACCCTCCCGCTTGCAGACACTGATTGAGGCACACCACTTCCTGGTTTTATAGTCCCTCCCCCCTGCCGCCAGCAGGGGCAGCAGAGAGAATGGAGAATTTTGTAAAATCATTAATATCTCGTCATTTTTCATCGACGGGAAAAATCCTCGGCGCACATACGGCGGAGGGGGGCTCTGATCAAGGTGGCCAAAAATGACGGCCGTTGGTGGCGGCGTTCTCTCGGAAATCGCAGCACAGATGGCCAAAACCGGTCAAGAACAGACTTTTAGTAATATAGATTAATGATTTGGACAAGGGAATTGAATGCAACATCTCTAAGTTTGCGGATGACACTAAGATGGGGGGCAGTGTTAGCTGTGAAGAGGATGCTAGGAGGCTGCAAGGTGACTTGGATAGGCTGGGTGAGTGGGCAAATGCATGGCAGATGCAGTATAATGTGGATAAATGTGAGGTTATCCACTTTGGTGGCAAAAAAAGGAAAGCAGACTATTATCTAAATGATGGCCGATTAAGAAAAGGGGAGATGCAACGAGACCTGGGTGTCATGGTACACCAGTCATTGAAAGTAGGCATGCAGGTGCAGCAGGCAGTGAAGAAAGCGAATGGTATGTTAGCATTCATAGCAAAAGGATTTGAGTATAGGAGCAGGGAGGTTCTACTGCAGTTGTACAGGTTCTTGGTGAGACCACACCTGGAGTATTGCGTACAGTTTTGGTCTCCAAATCTGAGGAAGGACATTATTGCCATAGAGGGAGTACAGAGAAGGTTCACCAGACTGATTCCTGGGATGTCAGGATTTTCATATGAAGAAAGACTGGATAGACTTGGCTTGTACTCGCTAGAATTTAGGAGATCGAGGGGGGATCTTATAGAAACTTACAAAATTCTTAAGGGGTTGGACAGGCTAGATGCAGGAAGATTGTTCCCGATGTTGGGGAAGTCCAGGACAAGGGGTCACAGCTTAAGGATAGAGGGGAAATCCTTTAGGACCGAGATGAGAAAAACCTTTTTTCAGACAGAGAGTGGTGAATCTCTGGAACTCCCACAGAAGGCAGTTGAGGCCAGTTCATTGGCTATATTTAAGAGGGAGTTAGATGTGGCCCTTGTGGCTAAAGGGATCAGGGGGCACGGAGAGAAGGCAGGTATGGGATACTGAGTTGGATGATCAGCCATGATCATATTGAATAGCGGTGCAGGCTCGAAGGGCCGAATGGCCTACTCCTGCACCTATTTTCTATGTTTCAGGTTGGAACCCTTCATCAGACAGTCTGAAGAGGGGTTATGACCCGAACGTCATCTATTCCTTTTCTCCAGAGATGTTGCATGACCCACAGAGTTACTCCAGCATTGTGTGTCTATCTTCGACTGTAAAGAAGCATCTGCAGTTCATTCCTACACATTCTAAGTATTATTGTCAGCATTCAAAGTGTATTATAATGAGAGAACTCAAGAACTTTAAACATGACTTCCTCAGACTTGCAATCTACAAGTTTGTGTTGGAAAGAACTGCAGATGCTGGTTTAAATTGAAGGTAGACAGAAATTACGCAATTACCCAGGGTCATTACAGGTTCTTTTTTAGGAAAATATGATTTTGGTGTTTATATGTGTAACAAAAATCTGGATTTCTCATCAGTAAATCTCAATAATTATGAATTATTTTATTGGATTGATGATTTGGTTTTTCTATTCCAATGTGTGATTAATTGCACAAAACCCCATCTTTATTTAAACAAGAATCCACCCTTATGTCACAGCTCTACTTTCATTCAAAGCAATTTTCTACAGTTGTGGGATATCTGGCAAAATGGTAATAAGATATTTATGTTAGTATAAGAATTTATAATCTGCAGAATTTAATTTTCTCAAGAATGTTAAACAGATCTTAAAACTATCTGAAAAATCTGATTAGTTTTGGTATCTGTGCTCTAGCTTGATATCTGTGAATACTAACCACAGGAAAACTTTTAACATGCTGATTTTTTTTTAACCTGCGTTAAGCCTGTCAATGAATCACAGTTAAGTTTCACAAGGAATATGTTGACCTTTCACAATTGCTGTTGAATATGGCAATCGCATAAGCCATCTCACAGAGCCTATAATTGATGCTGAAGTCCAGAGAAAAGTGCTGATGTGCAAGTTAAACTTGTTTCTGGCAATAATGGCAGGCGGAGAATAATCCCCATCGCTCGCGGAAGGGTTGGTTATTTGTCCAGATGTATCTACCATTTATAAGCTTGCCTGAAGCTGGCTTTGCTCTGCTGAATTCGGGTACACTATCCCAACATTTAAGAAACATTTAGACAGGAACATGAATTGGACAGGTTTAGAGGGATATGGGCTAAATGCAGGCAGCTGGGACTAGTGTAGGTGGGACATGTTGGTCGGTGTGGGCAAGTTGGACCAAAGGGCCTGATTCCATAATCTCTGACTCCGTGACTTTATGACTATTGACAGAAGGAAGATATTGGTACATTAAACCACAGGTAACCTTCACGAGTAGACTAAACGGTAGGAAATTTATGTCCTTTTCAGATATATTTCCTGGTTTTGTTAGGTAACACAATTCATCAAATGCCTTTTGTTTTCTGTATGTCTTCTCATTATTGCTGATGTCCAGTCAGGTACACGCTACCTTCTGATGGCAGTGTGGTGCTGTTTTGCCAGAGTGTCAAAATTTGTGAGCTGAGCTTAAAGGAAGATTTCTATGAATGTTGCTGTTGCTGTTAGCAAATTCATTTTGTTAAATCTTTGAACTGCATTTTCCATTTTTCACATGGCAATATACTGAATACAGGTGTCGTGTTATATTTGTATAGGACGTTGGTGAAGGCACATTTAGAGAATTGTGTGCAGTGCAGGATCGCTACGTCATCATGTCCTTAATACAATAACAGATCATTAAACTGGAGATGGTGGAGAGTAGTTTTGCGAACATTTAATTGTCATGTGAATGGGAACCAAAACAAGTAAATCCCTAATTGGAGGAGCAGCACCTCATATTTCGCTTGGGTAGTTTACACCCCAGCGGTATGAATATTGACTTCCCCAATTTCAGGTAGTCCCTGCTTTCTCCTTCCTTCCCAGCTCTCCCACCCCGCTCTCCCACAGCCTGCTGTCTCTGTCTTTTTCTTTCTTTTTCCCTCCCCCCCCCCCCCCACATCAGTCTGAAGAAGGGTCTCGACCCGAAACGTCGCCTATTTCCTTCGCTCCATAGATGCCGCCTCACCCGCTGAGTTTCTCCAGCATTTTTATCTACCTTCGATTTTCCAGCATCTGCAGTTCCTTCTTAAACAAATCCCTACTTATGCAGCTTTACAGGCACATTAAATGCTACAACACAACAAATAATCAAACGATAAATTATCTTTAATTCTAGATAAACCAGATCAAGATATTACAACCCAAATTACATAATTCATCGTCAGAAGTGCAAAGTCCATATTCGTTTGGTGCTGAGATTGGGTTGTGGTTAGGGGTGGGCAGGGTGGTTTAAGTGATTGATAGTTTGTGAGAAGAAGCTGTTCTTGAACCTGGAGGTAATAGTTCCCTGGTTCCTGGACCTTCATTCCGATGATAGCAGCAAGGTGAGAGTGTAGCCAAGGTGGTGTTTGTCTTTGATATTAGCTGCCTTCTTGAGGCTGAGCTTCCTGTAAGATCCCTTTGATGGTGGAGAAGTTAATACTCATGATGGACTGGGTCCAGCATTTTCTCTGGTTTGAATTAGAAACGTAGAAACATAGAATTTAGGTGCAGGAGTAGGCCATTCGGCCCTTCGAGCCTGCACCGCCATTCAATATGATCATGGCTGATCATCCAACTCGGTATCCCGTACCTGCCTTCTCTCCATACCCTCTGATCCCCTTAGCCACAAGGGCCACATCTAACTCCCTCTTAAGTATAGCCAATGAACTGGCCTCAACTACCCTCTGTGGCAGAGAGTTCCAGAGATTCACCACTCTCTGTGTGAAAAAAGGTTTTCTCATCTCGGTTTTAAAGGATTTCCCCCCTTATCCTTCAGCTGTGACCCCTTGTCCTGGACTTCCCCAACATCGGGAACAATCTTCCTGCATCTAGCCTGTCCAACCCCTTAAGAATTTTGTAAGTTTCTATAAGATCCCCTCTCAATCTCCTAAATTCTAGAGAGTATAAACCAAGTCTATCCAGTCTTTCTTCATAAGACAGTCCTGACATCCCAGGAATCAGTCTGGTGAACCTTCTCTGCACTCCCTCTATGGCAATAATGTCCTTCCTCAGATTTGGAGACCAAAACTGTATGCAATACTCCAGGTGTGGTCTCACCAAGACCCTGTACAACTGCAGTAGAATCTCCCTGCTCCTATACTCAAATCCTTTTGCTATGAAAGCTAACATACCATTAGCTTTCATAGCAAAAGGATTTGAGTATAGGAGCAGGGATTATAAGGGAAGACTTGACAAGCTGGGTCTTTTTCATAGGAGGATGAAGGGTGATCTTATTGAGGTGTATAAAATCATGAGAGGAATAGATCGGGTTGATGCGCAGTCTCTTGCTCATAGTAGGTGAATCGAAGACCATAGAAACATAGAAAATGGGTGTAGGAGTAGGCCATTTGGCCCTTCGAGCTAGCACCGCCATTCAATATGATCATGGCTGATCGTCCAAAATCAGTACCCTGTTCCTGCTTTCTCCCCATATCCCTTGATTCCATTTGCCCTAAGAGCTATATCTAACTCTCTCTTGAATACATCCGTGAATTGGCCTCTACTGCCTTCTGTGGCAGAGAATTCCACAGATTCTCAACTCTGGGTGAAAAAGTTTTTCCTCGTCTAAGTCATAAATGACCTACCCCTTATTCTTAAACTGTGACCCCTGGTTCTGGATCCCCCCCAACATCAGGGACATTTTTTGTGCATTCAGCCTGTCCAATCCTTTAAGAATTTTATATGTTTCAATATGATCTCCTCTCATCCTTCTAAGTTCCAGTGAATCCAAGCCCAGTCGATCCATTGTTTCATCATATAACAGTCCTCCCACCCTGGGAGTTAACCTGGTGAAGCTACGCTGCACCCCCTCAATATCAAGAATAGGTTTAAGGTGAAGGGGAAAAGATTTAATAGGAATCTGAGGGGTAACTTTTTCACACAGACTGGTGGGAACAAGCTGCCAGAGGAAGTAGTTGTGGCAGAGACTATCCCAACATTTAAGAAACAGACAGGAACATGGATAGGCCAGTTTTGGAGGGATATGGACCAAACACGGGCAGGTAGGACAAGTGTAGCTGGGACATGTTGGACGATGTGGACAAGTTGGGCCGAAGGTCCTGTTTCGATAATGTATCACTCTACGATACCTGTAGTCAGGATCAAACCCGGGTCCCCGGCTACTCTTCTGCTGTGCCACTATTACCCGCTAAGTTACTTCAGCACTTTGTGTTATTTTGTGTATTAGCCAGCATCTGCAATTGTTTGTTTCTACGTGGGACACATCAATTCTGTGCACAGATAATTGTCTCTGTCTGAAATTTAAAACAAATTGATATGGGAAATGTTAAGTTGTTGAAAAAATTCAAAAGGCACATTCGCGTTATTAGTTTTCTTTGCCAAAAACGACAAAAGGAGAACTAAAATGACTGTCAGAAAACTAATTTAATGAGCCCAGGCAAATAATGTAGCTGCTTTGCATACAATGTGCAATTTAATAGCTGTTTATTAGGATGTAGTTTGCGGGAAATGCTTGTTAGATCAGTGACCTCACGGTGCTCTCCTGAATACAACATTGCCATTATCAGCATCGCAACATGTCTGTGATCAGGTAGAGTATAAGCTTCAGGATATAGCTTCCTGTCACTGTCACACTGGGTGTACCTGAGTTTTTCATGTACTCTGCACATATCACATTACTGCAATGTGATTCAATGACAGCATTTCCCATGGCCATTACCGGATTTTGTCAAATTTTTAAATCTGATTGATGGCATCTTGGCAAAGGGACGTAATCTGATCAACCTGATGTGTTACTCGCATCATGTTACTGGCCACATGATATACCACATTGTGGTTTGTTAGGCAATTGTACTATCGTTGCAACATCTTGTTTTCCTTTCCAAAGAGCTCCCTGAATGTTTCCACCAAAAACAATGCTGGCCCAGAGTTTGTCTCGTAAGGGAACACCAAATACGCCTCCACATCTCGATCTGCATGCCCTCTTTCTGAAAAGCAACAACTTCTTCTTTCAGAAATCTTGGTTGAAACCCATAGCTGGCATTGGGGGAAATAAAAAGGAAATTTAAATAATTAACAAAATGCTCATGGCAACCCAAGTGCCAGAGAGAAAATAACGACACATTTGGATTTAATTTGCTTTTCCGTTTCCCTTAAATCATACACATTATGACTCTCCAGCAAACAACAGTACCTGTTTTCTATGGGCACCTTTGATGAATGTATCTGACATTCTGAATGTTCATGTTTAGCTGGGTGCGTCCCATTCTGCTGTCCCCCACCCTGAGAAGTAATGCTACCACGCACCGTGTCTGTCTGGGCTCTTATAATTTTCTTATGCCAGATATATGAACTGCTCCACAGCAGATGACAAACGTATTATGCAAGAGCACTTTGGGTTTGTGTTGAATGTTGGTATTTATTTAATTTTATTAATATTAGAAACTGCATTAACATATCGGCTACAAATTGGTTTTGTTATCTTCCCCCTCTCTTTAGGGACATTCCAGTTATATTACACACCTCGACTGGTCACCAGATACCAATTTCATAATGTCTAACTCAGGAGACTATGAAATCCTATATTGTGAGTATTCTAATAATACTTCCAAAAAATGAGAAGAATATTATTAAAGCGATTTATAATGTTTTGGTTTATTTTTTGTTTTGGTAATCTTTTCAGCCAACAGTAAAACTTTAATGCAAATGTGGCACTTAATGATTGTCTTTCCACCTCGGGTTTATGAATCACCTATTGTTTTTTTCACAATATTTTGTTAGCTTTGCAAATAACCATTTACATAACAGATTATCACTGTATTGACATTAGTCCGTGACAACCACTTGGAGAGTTTGTCTATTTTGGCCCATTCTTTCATATTTAAAAATACTATAATTGTTATTGCATCAATATTTTTAAAGAAAAAAGCCGCATGTGTGAATTGCAGATGCATTGTTTGGACTGTACGTAACATTATGCTTCTATAAGCTTGAGTTTCAGTTTAGTTTATTATCGTCACATGAAGGTACAGTGAAAAGCTCTGTTTTACATGCGATTCAATTAAATCAGATAATACTATACATAAATATATTCTAGTTGATCTCAAGTACAATAGGTAGAGCAAAGCGAAAGATACAGAGTGCAGAACATAGTTCTCAGCATCATAGCGCACCTGCTCTAGAGGCGACAGCGTTCAAATTTAACAACTATATTATGAGTCACACTAACCAACAAACTGCAAAGAGTACCAGATTGGATGATGATGCACTCAAAAGTTAAAGCAAACACAAAATCAACATTCTATTCCAAAAATAGCGTTGTGTAACCCTGTCTGTTGTGTTCATTTCACTTTGCTCAGGCTGTTTGTGCCAGTCATTATGGATGTAAGCAATAGTCCTTCCATCATTGCAACATGGCAGGTGAAGCTACAGCTTGCCCTCTGTGACAACCTTGAGGTACTCTGGGTTTAGAAGTTCCATCTTTGGACTGCATGTTCTCAGAACGATCAATTGTGTTGTGGGTTGACTGAACGACAATATTGCATTTTCCTGCTGAGAGGAAACAGCAGATTCAGGCTCAGTAAAGTGTCAATCGGCAGCTCAGCAAGTCTAGTAGTTTCCACCAGGTGCTCTGGTTTCTCCCCATATCCCAGAGATTGCTGGTAGTACAATTGGACACTACAAATTATTCCTTAATGTAGGTAAGTGATGAAAGAGCCAGAGCTAAGATTCATGCGCATGTGAGAAGGAGAAAAGACTAGAGGATAAAGGAAGTGTAATGGAATTTCACTACTGGGACTCAACATTGAATCAATGGCATGAATTGTATCTTCCTGCACTGTAAAAAATAAGTTAAAACATTGTTCTATGTTGTCTTAGTGAAGAGAGAAAAATAATCAGATTTTTTTTAAGTTTAGAACATTGGCTCAAATTTCAAAAGCATTTTGTAGTGAATAGAAGGAGAGGAAATGATTTGCCGCTACATGAAAGTGTACATTTGAAGGTGGAATCTAAAAATGGCATTTAAAAAAATACCCACTGCTAAGTTTGATAAGTTTGTCAGTAAAATATATTTTGTCTAATCTCAAATAATTTGTGTTTTTAAGGGGATATTCAAAATGGCTGCAAGCTGATCAGAAATCGTTCTGAATGCAGGGATATGGAATGGTATACATATACATGTGTTCTGGGCTTTCATGTATTTGGTAGGTTATTATAACAGATATTATTGCTATACACTTTCATCATGTAAGTTTTGTTGCATGTTGTATATATGTAAATAACAGTGCAAAATATGTAAATTAAAAGCTGCAAATTACATTTTTATCTGAGCAAAATTGTTTTCAAAGGTAATTAATGCACTAATTCCAAATAAAGGAAGTGGCTGACAGGGCCTGGTTGTGTATAACAGACAATCAGCTGAACAAGTAAAGTGGGGGATAGTTAATTTGTGCTTCTACTGATCCATGTAGGTCTTCAATGACTTGCCAGTTAACAGTTCACACTTATCATAACGTTAATGCTTCGACCATTATGAGTGGAACAATGATATCATACTCGTTCTATAAACAGTTTGTTCTTTTTAATTCAATTCTATATTGTAAAATCATTACTCCCCTCGCCTTGAGTAATGACAAGATCTCTGCTTTGTTAATTGCTGAGAAGAATTAGATCAGATAAATGCTACCAGTTGCATGTTGCCATTAAAGATTACACACTTGTGGTAAACTTCACTAGTACTCGACAGGCAGCATCAATTTTGTCACTGTTATAACTGTACTTTAAAATCTTATTTAAAGTAGCTCAAATATATCTCAACGTTTAAGTACGTAAACATCAAACAAAATAAATTGAAATTATTAAATGTTGATAAATTAATATGTTAAATTCTTAGTTTTTAATATAGCTATGTAGTAGTCAACGATGAAGCTTGACAGAGAAACAACAGCAGACAGCAAGAATTGTAATGTCTAAATATTTGCAGACACTATGGTCTTCACACATACCAGAGACCGTGGTCACTGCTATAAAGCAGCAACTCTACTGCTGTGCCCCTGTTGCACCCTATGTACTAATAAACTCGAAGAACAATCTCTGAGCATTGTTGTTCTAAAGTAATATAAAATATATTCAATTAATTCTTGGTGGCATTTATTTCTAAATTACGTGTGTTTGACACATCAGATAAGAAAAATAAATAGTGCAAAATCATTTGCAAAGATGGGTACCCCTTTTTATGAACAGTGCGCTGCCAAAATATAATAACGTGATAGCTCTAGTACAATATTTTATATTTATATCAACTTATTTTCAAATTTTAGAGTAACAACATTCGAAATTAAGAGCAGGAGCAGCTGCAATGAAATTTAAATCAGTTTTATAATTTGAGATTAATGGCAGTTCTATCACGCAGGTTCAATGCAGCTGGCAGTAGTCTGAAATGAGGACGTGATGGCTTGGTGTGGATGCCCATATCAGCCCGCATTTTTTAATCTCATTGGTCTCTCGTCATATGAATACCATTGGGTGATTGTGCAGAACATCTTAGCTGTGCCTAATATCGTTTGACATTTACGTGCATGTATACTTTTCAACAAGGATAACAATGAATAGGAAGGAGTTCTAAATGCATTCTCCCTTGCTCCCTGAGGTTCAGGCCACTTGACCAATAATGTATTTGCTCAGTGCCTAAATGAATGAGCAGGGATTAAAAATCCTTACACATTTAATAAAATAAAGTTCAGTGAGTGAATTTTCACCACACTCTTGTTTGCTTGTTGCCATAGTTTTACTATGGGTGTTAAATCCAGGAAAATAGCAGAAAAGCCATTTTCTGATTTTCTTGTGACATTTTTTCCTCATTAATATATTTACCTTGAATTAATATTCCAATAATTCACTGTTTGCCAACAATGCCCAGAACCACAATAGAACATTGTGTAAATGTCAAGTTGTATATATTCTAAATACTTGATTCAGTGATAAGGCTTTAACTTATAGCATGCTCTCAAGGTTTTGGATATAGATACAAATATATAGAACTAGACTAAACTTCTTCCCACCCTGCTTCCTGTACAGACTCTATCAGCTACTCCCTATTCCTCCGTCTACGCTGCATCTGTGCCCAGGATGAGGTTTTCCATACTAGATCATCAGAGATGGCCTCGTTCTTTAGGAAATGGGGGTTTCCCTCTTCCATTATAGATGAGGTCCTCACTAGGGTCTCCTCGACATTCCGCAGCTCTGCTTTTGCTCCCCCTCCCCCCATTCGCAACAAGGACAGAGTCCCCCTTGTTCTCACCTTCCACCCCATCAGCCGTCGCATACAGCATATAATCCTCCAACACTTTCGACACCTCCAACGGTATCCCACTACTCGCCACATCTTCCCATCTCCATTCCTCCTCCAACATTTTGTGTCTACCTTCCAAATATATAGAATACAGGTCTGAACAAGCTGAATGCATTATTTCTGTAGCTTTATTTTTGATCATTATCAACTTTAGTTATTCTGCTTTGTAGCTCAATTCCCTTGCCCTTTACTATTTTACTTGTTCAGTCAAGTGTCTTAATTATTTTTTTTAAATAATGTTTTTATGGATTCTGCATTAATTACAGTTTTTGGCAGAAAATTACTAATGCCAGCCACCCTCTAATTGGTGCACGAGATAGATAGCAAAGGAAACGAGAATTAAACTAGTCAATCCCCAGTTGGCCATCAAGGAAGGAATTAGCAGCACTTATTGATTTAGTTGAACATTACTGTATATGTCTGATAAATCAAGCTGTTCAGTTCTGTTCACATCGCTCCTTAAAATTTACAAGGCTCATCTTGGCTTGCAGCATTGAATTTGTAAACAATGTTTATCACTGCTCATAAAAAAAAAATACCCAAAAGTGATTTGGTTCTATTTTCATGCCTTATTGACTTCTGCAATGTGAACATCTTACAATTAAGAACATTTGATCATTCATGCAAAAAAATGTTTATTCTTTATCGTGTTTACTTTCAGTGCCAGGTAACAAGTTAAATGTATTTTTACTTCTTTCTAAAACTACAGCCATTTGTCAAATGGAAACAGCTTGAAAAGTCATGATTTTTTTAAATTTAATTTCTTGCAGGAGTATGGCCTGAAGGCTCGGATGGCACCGATATCAATGCACTTTGCAGATCGCACAACAAAAAAGTGGTGGCTGTTGCTGATGATTTCTGCAAAGTTCATATCTTTCTTTACCCCATCTCTAAGCCTAAGGTGAATGAGGTTATAGTTGCTATGAATCTTTACAAGCTAAAAGTTACATATACCATTGCAGAATCAGAATCAGAATCCAAATCCAATGACCAAGTATCACAAAGCCATCACCTAAACTGCAGTCTGAACAAGGGTCCTGACCTGAAATGTCACCTCTTCATGTTCTCCAGTGGTGCTGCATTGGGTTTGTCCAGCACTTTGCATCTTTTTTTTGTTAGCCAGCTTCTGCAGTTTCTAATATCTACCTAAACCTTATTGCCGCACTGATTTTTTAAACAGGTAGATTCATAGTCATAGCCCACATATCTGTACGTGTCCAAATGTGTTTTAAATGTCATTATTATGCCTGCCTCAACCGTTTCCATATACCCACCACCTTCTGTGTGAAATGTTGCTCCTCAGGTTGCTATCAAATCTTGCCTCTCTCATCTTAAAACTATGCCTTGTAGTTCTTGATTCCCCTACCTTAGGAAAAAGAGTCTGTTCATTTATCCCATCTACTCCCCTCCTGATTTTATACACTTCTATACAATACAATCAGCGCTCCAAAGAATTAAATCCTAGCCTACCCAACATCTCTCAAGAACGCAGGCCTTTGATCCAAGGCAACATCCTAAATAAGAAAGTACATCATTTTTTTAAGATCTACATGGGAGACAGCTGTGTTCCCCAGGTGTCAGTATAGAGACCACTTGTTTGCATTTTCATAAATTATTTGCATACTGCAATTGAGAGTAAAACATCTAAATGTTCCAATGAAAACACATTTGGAGATATAACTAATGGTGAGGATGATACCACGTCAGATCTGACAGATTCTGGGAATCCATACATTTGAATATCGTGGTTAGGAAGGAAAAGATCAAACGTTTTAAATTATTTAGTTGATTTGTGTGTTAATTTTATAACATGTACTCATCTTTAATTATTTGCAGATAATTTTCATAGTTATCAGAAATCCCAAGATGTAAAAAGCCACATCTTTTGACATTAGTTGCAGCCCCAAACCTAATATCACCTCCTTCCCAAGCAGCCCAGGACAGTCCCAGTTCAGGACCAATGTAGTTAACCACCTGTTTACACATTGCTGGCTGCCTCTTTGGTGACACATCAAATGTCCCTGCACATCTGACCCAGGCTAATTGCAAGTAGGCTGGCACTGTGAATGGCGGGCTACATGCACCACAATTTGACACAATCATAAATTATCAATGTGTTGTCCTATATTTCCTAATCCCTTATTTAGAATTTAGCTGTGCCTCAGTAGGATCCAAGTATAAACCTTACACTTACCGGGACTTTATTGTGTTGTATCTCCAGGCTCCAAGTCATGTTTACAGTGCACACAGTAGTCATGTGACCAACGTTAGCTTCACCTACAACGATGGCCATTTGATTTCGACGGGAGGAAAAGATACTAGCATCATACAATGGAGAGTGTGGAGAGCAGCCGAAAAAGTACCTCTTCCATCAAACGAAAGCAACCCGGAGCAAAGTTGCTCACCACCTCCAGCTGCAAGTCCAACAGAAAATTTGCCAGTGTCTTAAAACCTCAAACCTGTAGGAGATTCTTGGCTTATTTTCGGAGGAATAGTAGCTGGGCATTGTGAATAGGGATGCTGGATTTGTTTAATTCTGGTCTAATCATCTGTGGAAAGGATGGAATGATTCCCAAGGGCTTCATTTGAAAGTGTCAAGTGAATTTAATGACTGGCCAAAGTTCTTCTTGGGAAGAAATTCCAACAGTTATAATACATTTTAGACACCAGTTAATTATATAAAATCAGAAGTTACTGTAAATACTGGAAAAAAAAACACTTCTGCGGTTGGGATATGCTGAGTTTGCTTTGTATTATGAAGCATTTTTTTCAAGTTGAATTTAAATGATTGCATAACAAATAACACTAATTGTTAAATTCAGTCAGAATTAACTCATTTTACCAGGTCTGCATGTGGTCAAGAATTATGAATGAGGTTGACTCACACAGAGTATTCTGGTAAACTATGACTGCCAAGATTATGGCACTGCCTTCTTGAATACTGAATATACAATGTCTCTGCATCACTTATGTCTGATGATCATGTGGACATTTTTGTGATCTCTGATTTGAAGTAGGCTTATTTGCATTTGTTGTTCAGATGAATTAAACTATACCTCGTGAAGTGGTCTCAAGTCTACACATATCTTCTAATTCTATTTTTTTAATTTAACATTAATTTCCAGTAGCAGACCTGTGTTAGGAGCAGTCACATAATCTAAACTAAACTCAACCCTTTGAAGTATCTTTTAGATTTTTGTTGAAGTACAAACTGCCTGATTGTTTCCTCCTTTCTAGACTGGTTATGTTTGCGAAATTTGTACTTTTTGCTACTTCTTCATGAACTAAATGATCCACCAATTACCCGCCAGTCATTGTGTATTAATTCTGACCATGGCCATTCATTGAACAACATGGCATTTAGCGTATCCTATCAGGATATCTAAGTATAGATTAGTTTTGTGTTTTCTGGGGATTTTTCTTTGTTTTCAGGCCTGCAAAATTGCATTTGAAACATGAGGGGGAGAGCAATCACTGACAATATGCAAGGGAAAGTGTCCAATTAGATTATTTATAATTTGATTTGCATAGTGTAAACTAAATCTTTTATTACATATGTTGATTCAATGCTTTAGATTTATGGAAAAGTCATAGCTAGTAATTCTAGGTGTTGTTAAATGTGCTTAAGTCTTAAGTGTGAAATCAAGTGTTTACCAGATCGTGCCATTCCAAAGTGGATCAGAACTGTCATTCCCTTTTAAT
The DNA here is from genome assembly GCF_028641065.1 of Leucoraja erinaceus. NCBI lineage: Eukaryota > Metazoa > Chordata > Chondrichthyes > Rajiformes > Rajidae > Leucoraja > Leucoraja erinaceus. The sequence goes on along the minus strand of NC_073384.1, from coordinate 50,273,592 downwards.
CTGTACTCAGGATAATCTAATTACCAGGCATTTAGCAATTGCTGATCCAGGGCAAGTGCCTAGATGGACTCGAAAATATGCAAAGTCCTTTATTTCATAATAGGTGCTATCTGGGGATGCTTTTGACATGCAAAAAGCCTTACAGCTACCAACTGAAAGTATAACAACAAATTGATACATCGGTCTGCAATAACTTAGGGAATTTAATATGGAAAATGTGTTGCTGTATTAAAACAAAATTGATTGTAAGGGAAATATAAATGACCAAGGATTTACCAATGTGTTGATATTAGAATTGTTTTCATGCATTCCTGAAAATGGCATAAGAATTGATGAAAAATAAATAAGTGATCAGAGTGAAAATTCACCTGTGTTTGACTTTTCAATGCTATACTATTAAATCAGCTTGTTTTTATTAATATACTACATCAGTGAGGGAACAATTGCCAGTCATCCAAATTTAAACATATATGCCAGCTGACAATCATATTTTCCAACCAGGGATGTCCATTTCTTATGTATATTATTATGTAATTTATACCTAGTCTCCCCCCCCCATTTCAGGGCATCACAATGTTTGGGACACAGCAATGTCATGTAAATGAAAGTAGTCATGTTTAGTATTTTGTTGCATATCCTTTGCCTGCAATGACTGCTTGAAGTCTGCGATTCATGGGCATCACCAGTTGCTGGGTGTCTTCTCTGGCGATGCTCTGCCAGGCCTGTATTGCAGCCATCTTTAATTTACACATATTTTGGGGGCTAGTCCCCTTCAGTTTTCTCTTCAGTATATACAAGGCATGCTCAATTGGGTTCAGATCGGGTGATTGACTTGGCCACTCAAGAATTGACCATGTTTTAGCTTTAAAAGTATGTTTGGGATCATTGTCTTGCTGTAGAATGAACCGCCGGCCAATGAGTTTTGAGGCATTTGTTTGAACTTGAGCAGAGGGGATATGTCTACACACCTCAGAATTCATTATGCTACTACCATCAGCAGTTGTATCATCAATGAAGATAAGTGAGCCAGTACCTTCAGCAGCCATACATGCCCAGGCCATAACACCCACCACCACCGTGTTTCACAGATGAGGTGATATGCTTTGGATCTTGGGCACTCCCTTCTCTCCTCCATACTTTGCTCTTGCCATCACTCTGATATAAGTTAATCTTTGTCTCATCTATCCACAATACCTCACCATGTCTCTTGGTTTGGTGGATTTCACCACTTTGGAGGATGGTGTTAGTTATGGAGCCCCACCCTCTGCTACCAGGTTGGTCACCATCATTCTCAACTGGATGGCCTGAGGTTACAACACTTTGTACCAAAACATTGGTTGAACAACTAATAGTCATATAGCTTGGAAACAGGCCCTTTGGCCCAACTTGCCCACACCGACCAACATGTCCCATCTACACTCGTCATAGACACAAAATGCTGGATTAACTCAGTGGGATGGCAGCATCTCCGGAGAGACAGAATGCGTGATGTTTCGGGTCGAGACCCTTCTTCAGACTGAAGACATCTACAGTAGTGCCACCTGCCTGCATTTGGCCCATATCCCTCTAAACCCATCCTATCCATGTACCTGTCTAATTATTTCTTAAATGCTGCAATAGTACCTGCCTCAACTACCTCCTCCGGCAGCTCGTTCCATAAACCCACCACCCTTTCTTTAAAAAAAAGTTACCCCTCATGTTATAACCATATAACATAAACCATATAACAATTACAGCACGGAAACAGGCCATCTCGACCCTTCTAGTCCGTGCCGAACACATAATCTCCCCTAGTCCCATATACCTGCGCTCAGACCATAACCCTCCATTTAATGTTCCTATTAAATCTTTCGCCCACGCACCTTAAACCTATGTCCTCTGGTTCTTGATCCCCCAACTCTGGCCAAGAGACTCCTTGCGTTTACCTGATCTATTCCTCATGATTTTGTACACCTCTATAAGATCACCCAGGTGCAATATTTGCAGATAGTAACAAAAGTTAATGCAGTTTTTGTAATCCACCCACTGGGCTACAACTGAAGTAATACATCCATTTTCAAGCATGGTATTTTCATAGGTATTTTCAAAAGCCTGACCGCCATGTCATGGGATTCCAACTCAGTATCCCGTACCTGCCTTCTCTCCAACCCCCTGATCCCCTCCACAAGGGGAGAAACTCCCTCTTAAATACCAATAAATAATACCCTCTGTGGCAGAGTGTTCCAGAGATTCACCAGGGTTTAAAAAACAGACTAGAATAATAGTGATAATCAGAGGAGTGTGATACCTCTGGAGGAATAATAGTGATTGTTTGCCTCTGGAGGTATTTTGATCAGAGGAATTCCAATAGCTTAAATAACAAAATGACATGGATTTAAAGGCGAGAGAGCTTCATGTGCACCTCTTCCAACCTCGTCTATTACATTTGGTGCTCTCAATGTGGCCTTGTCTACATCAATATGACCAAGCGCAATGACCTTGCTGTCTGACATGGCATCCTGGCACTTCCAGTAACCAGCCTTTTTAATTCCCACACCTACCTTCCTTATCTTGGCTTCCTCCACTGCCATGTTGTGGCCAAACGCCAATCTGTCTGGGTAGTTGACTATACAATGATGTGAGGATTGAATTTTCCAATTTATAGTCATAGTCAAACTGCAAGGAAGCAGGCCCATTAGCTACCTTGCCCATGACAAACAAGATTCTCCATCTAAGCTAGGCCCATTTGACCATGTTTTGCCCATAATCACAAACATTTCCTATCTGGGTACCTGTCCAAATGTGTTTTAAATAGTGTTATTGTACCTGCCTCAACTGCTACTTCTGGCAGCTTTTCCATATACTCATCATCCTCTGAGTGAAAAAGTTGCCCATTAGGTTTGTATTAAATCTCCCCTGTCACTCCATCTGTTGCGCATAGGTTAAATTATGTTCTCTAGTTCTTGATTCTCATACCCTAGGAAATATAATCTGTGCTTAGTTTAGAGATACTGTGTGGAAACAGACCCTTTGGCCCACCGAGTCTGTACCAACCAGTGATCACCTGTACACCTGCACCAATACTACACACTAGGGACAATTTACAGAAGCCAAATAACCTACAAACCTGTACGTCTTTGGAATGTAGCTCCCAGAGAAAACCCATGCGGTCACGTGCAGAACGTATAAACTCTATACAGACGGCACCCGTAGTCAGGATCGAACTCGGGTCTCTGGTAATGTAGCGCAGCAACTCTACCACTGTGCCACCAGGCCTTCTCCACCTTAGGAAAAAGACGCTGTGCATTCACCCTATTTATTCTTGTGATTTTATAGTCCACTATCAGATCACCATCCTGTATTCTAAGGAATAAAGTCCTAGTCTCGTTACTTTACCCTCCCTTGTAAAACTGATCACCGCCGTGAAACCTACTACCTGCCCCCTCTGCCCTCCAAAAGGATGTCATTACAACAGCAGGTCCGAGCATCCTCGCCATCTTCAACAGCTCTCTGGCCACTGGCACTGTACCTACCTGCTTCAAGCATGCGGTGGTCCAGCCATTCCTGAAAAAACCTACCCTCGACCCCACCTTGCCAAGCAACTACAGACCCATTTCTAAACTGCCTTTCCTCTCAAAAGCCCTTGAAAAGGTAATTTTAAGTCAACTTATGCCTTACCTTCACCAAAACACTATCCTGGAAACATTTCAATCAGGTTTCAGGGCTCACCACAGCACAGAGTCTGCCTTGTTGAAGGTACACAATGACCTACTGCTCACCGTTGACTCCAGCGACTGTGCAATCCTGCTCCTTCTTGACCTCAGCGCAGCATTTGACACTGTCGACCACACCATCCTAATTGACCGTCTCCGGTACGGGGTTGGTATTGATGGCACTGCCCTGAGCTGGTTCATCTCTTACCTCAAAGGTAGGAGTTTCTCGACTAACATAGGCAACTCTTTCTCCTCCCCAGCTAATCTCTGCTGTGGGGTTCCACAAGGTTCCATCCTTGGCCCCATTCTCTTCTCCCTGTATATGCTCCTCTTAGGCCAAGTCATTGAAAGGCACGGCATTTCCTTCCATTGCTAAGCATACGATACACAACTCTATCTCCCCTGAAGCCCAAAAAACAATCAAATCTACTTAACCTTATCCACTGCCTCGAGGATATAAAGTACTGGATGACCCAGAACTTCCTCCAACTAAATGAGAGTAAGTCTGAGGTCATCCTTCTCGGCCCCTCGGACTCAATCAAAATGATAGCAGGCAGCCTTGGAAGCCTTACCCCACTACTCAAACCTCACGTCAAAAACCTCGGCGTGATATTTGACTCGGCACTGAAATTTGACAAGTCAATGTGTGGTAAAAGCTAGCTTCTTCCAGCTTCGGATGATAACTAAAATAAAACAATTCCTCCACTTTGATGACCTCGAAAAGATCACCCACACATTCATCTCCTCCCGCCTCGACTACTGCAACTCTCTTTACACTGGCATCAGCCAATCTTCCCTGTCCCGCCTGCAACTGGTTCAAAACGCCGCAGCGAGACTCCTGACGGGCACCCGAAAAAGGGACCACATCACCCCAATCCTGGCCTCTCTCCACTGGCTCCCTGTGCAGTTCCATATACATTTCAAGACCCTCCTCTATGTCTATAAAGCCCTCAATGGGCTTTCCCCCTCCTACATTAAACGTCTTCTCACCCACCACTCCACCTCCAGGTCCCTCAGATCGGCAGACTTGGGGTTGCTGAATATCCCACGGTCTAGGCATAAGCTTAGGGGCGACCGCGCCTTTGCGGTTGCAGCTCCTAGACTGTGGAACAGCATCCCCCTTCCCATCAGAACTGCCCCCTCCATCAACTCCTTTAAGTCAAGACTAAAATCTTATCTATACTCCCAAGCCTTTCCTGACGTCCACTGAGCGAGGGTTATGTGTATATATGTATGTTAGTTTGTTTGTTTATACTATTCTTATAACAAATGTAAAGCACTTTGGCCAACGAGAGTTGTTTTTTTAAATGTGCTATATAAATAAATGTGACTTGACTTGACTAGTCTGACCTATCTCTTCCTATCTCAGGCCCTCAAGTCCTGGCAACATCCTCGTAAATCTACTCAACACCCTTTCTAACTTAACAGCTGTGTTTTTGTTTTTACCCCTTCCTTAGCAACCCCATTTACCCATCTCTGACATACTCCTCCCATTAGGTTCCCTATTCTCACCTCCCATCAACCCTCCCTTATTTGGTTCCATTCATTATTTTTTATTACATTCCATAATATGAGACCTATGCCCATCTCCACTTATCGCCTCCCAGCCTCTGTTATTATCTCCATCCTTCCTGTTCCATCTAATTCCATTTGCCAATTAACCCTATTCATCTGGTTCCAGCAATTGCTTACCAGTTTTTTCACCCTACCCCTCCCCGTCACCTCTTTCGAATACCTATCTTCCCTCTAATCTCAGTTCAAATGAAGTGCCTCAATTTGAAACATATGCTCTCTGAGTCTGTGGACATATGCTGTCCACAGACTCTGCCTAACCTGTTGAGTTCCTCTAGCAGTTAATATTTATTTTAATTCCAGATTCCAACATCTGTAGTCTCGTGTCCCTAGATTTAAAGGAATTAGGCCCAGATATAAGGAGAATATATTGTGTATGTTATGATCAGGAATACAGCCCCTAAAAATATAGCAGAAACAGATTTAAGAGTGATTTTGTTATTCTTATTCTTTATTACTGTTATTTCAATGGCCAAGAAGAATTAGATGCACATTTAGCAAGGAACATTTACGAGAAATGGGGGAAAAGCAAGCACTGGGATTTGTTATTCTGATGTTATGATGATTCAATGAAAGCTCCACTTCTTCATTGTAAGCAAGTATTCTGTGTCAGACAGAGCACTGCTGTGATGACAAAGACTTGCTAAGATCTTGCTTAGGGCGACACGGTGCTGCAACGATAGAATTGTTTCCTTACAGCGCCAGAGACCCGGGTTCAATCCTGACTATGGATGCTTGTCTGTACGGAGTTTAAACGTTCTCCCCGTGACCTGCGTGGGTTTTCTCCGGGATCTCCAGTTTCCTTGCACACTCCAAAGACGTACAGGTTTGTAGGTTAATTGGCTCAGTATAATTCTAAATTGACCCATGTGTCTGTGGGATAGTATAAGTGTGTGGGAATCGCTGGTCAGCACGGACTTGGTGGGCCGAAGGAGACTGTTTACGTGCTGTATTTCTAAAACAAAAAAATGAAATCTAACACTTTCATGTCAATTAGAGCCTATTGAAAATCCCCAGGCCCATTGCTCGGATACACTGGGAATCTTGCAGTTTGCAGATGCCCATTGAAAAGTAATTAACAAACACTTTGAACCAAGAGTTTAATAAGTTGTTGTGGTCATTATCGTGTTCCAGCTTTCCTGAAGTCAAAAGTTTTGAGATACAATATGGAAACAGGCCCTTGGGTCCACTGAGTCCATGGGTCCACTGAGTCCATGGGTCAACTGAGTCTATGGGTCAACTGAGTCCATGGGTCAACTGAGTCCATGGGTCAACTGAGTCCATGGGTCAACTGAGTCCACGGGTCAACTGAGTCCACGGGTCCACTGAGTCCATGGGTCCACTGAGTCCATGGGTCAACTGAGTCCATGGGTCAACTGAGTCCATGGGTCAACTGAGTCCATGGGTCAACTGAGTCCATGGGTCAACTGAGTCCATGGGTCCATTGAGTCCATGGGTCCACTGAGTCCATGGGTCCACTGAGTCCATGGGTCAACTGACTGAACTGAGTCCATGGCGACCAGCGATTCCCACTCACTCGCACTATCCTACACAAAAGGAACAATTTACGATTTTTGCTGAAACCAAATTAACCTACAAACCTGTACGTCTTTGGAGAGTGGGGGGAAACTGGAGCACTTGGAGAATACCTACGCGGTCACGGAGAGAATGTACAAACTCCGTACAGACAGCACCCATAGTCGGGAACAAACCTGGGTCTCTGACACTGTGCGGCAGCAACTCTGCCATTGCATCACTGTGCCGCTCCCAGCAAGATCCACACCCGGGTCTCCGGTGCTGTAAGGCAGCAACTCTTCCCTGTCGCCCTTCATTGTTATATACACTAGCATGATGAGGTACAGGTCTGATGAAAATCTTGCTCGCAGAAGCACTGAAGGCACATGGACTCAGACCACACAGAAAAACATAAATGATACATAAAAAAACACAAATTCTGCAATACAATGAAGAGAAAAAGACCACAAAAAAACAAGACAATAGCGCAAAACACAATTAGAAAACAAGTCTGGTAATGGAAGATGTTTTCCGTATTGTTTAATTGCTGAGGTAGATGAGAGTTGTGCAGTTCGGTTCAAGAACCAGGATAACAGCTGTTCCTGCACATGGTGGTGTGGGACTTCAGGCTTCTGTACCTTTTGCCCAATGTAGTTAGTAGTGAGAAGAGGATATGGCCAAGATGATGGGTATCCATGATGATACATATCACCTTCTTATAAATATCAAGCAGTTCATGTATTCAAGAAGGAACTGCTGATGCTGGAAAATCAAAGGTACACAAAAAAGCTGGAGAAACTCAGCAGGTGCAGCAGCATCTATGGAGCGAAGGAAATAGGCAACGTTTCGGGCAGAAACGTTGCCTATTTCCTTCGCTCCATAGATGCTGCTGCACGCGCTGAGTTTCTCAAGCAGTTCATGTAGATGCTTTCAAAGGTGGTGAGACTGTTCCCTTTGATGGACTGGGCTGAGCCCACCACTCTCTGCAGTCTCTTGTGTTCCTGGGCACTGGAATTGCCATACCAGGTCATGATGTAACCAGGCAGAATACATTCTATAGTACATCTGCAGAAGCTTGTTGGAATATTCGGAGAGATGCCAAATGTATTTAAACCTGTGGGAAAGAAGACGCGCTGGCTGCCTTCTGTGTGATTACATCTATGTGTCGAGTTCAGGACAAATCAACCTAGATGTTAATGCCCAAGATTTTGAAGCTGCAACCTCTCTCCACTGCTGACTCACCAATGAAAACTGGAATGTGGTCTCCTGACTTCCCCTTTCTGAAGTCAATGGTTAGTTCATTGGTTTTGTTGATGTTGAGCGAAAGATTGGTGTGGTGGCGCCAGATGTTCTATCTCTGTCCTGTACGTGATTCATCGCCACCTTAGATTAGGCCAATGTCCGTACCGGGCCATGATGCAACAAGTCTGGATACTCATAAGGGCAACATTGCTGAGTTGACGTTTTCTATCCTGGATGTCATTCAATGTGTTGAACAACAGATTGCCCCATTAGATTATCTGCAAAATCTCAAAACCTACCATTCCACATTTCCTAGGACAGGATGACATGTGATGTCTTTACTGTCTGTTGCTACTTATCTACGTGGCTCTCCAACACTTGGATTCATCTATATCTGTCAAATTAAATGCTATGTTGCAATGCTCTCTTCCTCCTCCTCCATCTGCCATTTCTACCCATTGAAATAATTGACATTTGAAGGTATAAGTTCAAGCTTGTTTAATTTCTTAATTTTTTGAGTGCAGACATGTTGATTTTAGCTAGAAAAACAAATAATTTACTTGCGGCATTTAATTTATGAGTTGGGTGTTCCAAGACAACGCCTTTATGATTAGAATTGAATATTATTTTTCATGCTATGATCTTGCATTACCATGAAATGCTGCAGGCTGGTATTTACATATCCAAATGCCTGCACCATTTGGAAAGGACTAAACATTAGGACATAATTTCTACATTTATGTGTGTACAGTATGTTGAAAGCTGAAGTTAATTTTTCTTTTCACAAAGGTTGTGCAGATCCAGAATATAGCATTAAACATGGCTCCTCCTGGTAGGCTAATTAAAAGCTAATAGGCACATGGGATCCGCAGTTATTGGGTAAATTAAATTCAAAATTGTTTTGACCATGGATAGACGGTAGCTGTGGAGACATGCTTTCCTGACCTGAGATTTTGTGGCCAGTGGTGTGCCATTGGGATCAGTGCTGGGATATCTGTTGTTTGTGATATACATAAATGATTTGGACATAAATGTGGATAGGCTGATGAATAAGCTTGCAGTGGGCACAAACGTTGGTGAAGTTGTGGATAGTGCATAAGATTGCCAAAGGATGCAGCAAGATATAGATCAGAAATGGCATATGGATCCAGGCAAACGTGTAAGGGATGTCAATGTGACTGGGAAGTATCCTGTAAATGCAAGACCCTAAGAAACATTGATGTTCTTGGGAACTTGGGATGCAAGTTCATAATATCCTAATAGTGCAAGAAATGCAGACAGATTGACAATGGAGTATGGCGTGCTTGCCATCATTGGTCAGGGCATTGAGCATAAAAGTAATTTGCAGCTGTATAAAACTTTTGTTTGGCCACAGTTGGAATATTGTGTGAATTTCTCTTCACCTCATTAGAGGAAGGATGTTGAGGCTTTGGAGAGGGAGCAGAGGAGGTTCACCAGAGTGCTGCCTGCATTTGAGGGTATGGGCTATGAGGAGGGATTGGACAAACTTGGATTGATGATTAGCCCGAGAATGGTGTCGAGCACAGTTTGCTTCATCTGATATACAGTAAATCCTCGTTATAATGGACCATGGGAAGGGGGGTGGGGATGGTGTCTGTTATTGCCGATTGACCACAATAATTGACTAAGGTATTGCCAATGTATAAGTAGTAGAAACAAACAAACAACTGCAGTTGCTGATTCATGACATGAACTTGAAATCCATGCTAACCATCAACCACCCACTAATCCCACATGAATTCCAGTTTGTACTCTTCACATTTCTTTCAACTTCCCCACTACCGTTCACCTGCAGCTGAGGTGCCACTTACCAGTGGCCTACGAACCTCCCAACTCTCACATCCTTACAGTGTGGAAGGAAACTGGAGACCCCAGGGGCAACCAGCGGGGTAATAGAGAGAACATGCAAACTCCACACAGGCAGGAGCTGAGGTCAGCAATAAACCTGGATCTCTGTTGCTGCGAAGCAGTAGCTTTACTCGGGGCACCTGCGCTGTGCAAATCACCCAGCACATAAAAAAGATAATCATATTGTGTAAGCGTATCCTCCTCACTTTGGCATCTACACAATATATAGCACAATGAAATTACAAAAGAAAGCAATTCTAGTGTAACCAATGGAACAGCACATGTTAACAATCTCATTATCAACATGACAATAAAACCTGAAGCAACAGATGTGTGCCTAATGTGCATAACTGTAGAGAATCGGTTAATTTGATTTCAAGTTGTAATTGGTTGCATTTATGAAATGAAAACAGCAGCAAAAAGTCGATACTCAAATTATTTCCTCCTTGTCTGAATCGCAGCCCGATTCTTGGTCTGTCTTCATTATTTGTGTACCTGAGTTCACATTTTCTCTGGCGAGAACATCATTTCCCAATCTAAGTTGTCCAGATGAAGAGCTGGAGATCAGAAAAGCCAGATAATCATAAATTATGTGGAAAAAAAATTAAAGGTTGATTACAGACTATGCCCCTTCATATTTTAGTCAACTGTCAGTTCTGTTAGCAGAAACTTGCAAGGTTTATTGGGCAAGAATAATGTATGGGCAGGCCTTTCAGTCCAACATGATGGTGTGATCACAGTTTGTGTAGTTGGAGCAAAGATCTTTCACGTAACTGTGCTGTGTATGTACACGTGAAGTTCCAAGAGTTTTGAATCAGGCCCAAGTTTTGCCTGCTTCAACGTACCAGAAAGAAAGGCGGGCGCTCAGAACTGGACAAAGAATTTACAGCATTGAAACCGACCCTTCTGACCAATGAAATATGGACAGGGTTTTCTTAGTATAAATGAGCCTGCAGTGGTGTGATGTGGTGAGATGAATTTTCCTTCATCAAACCCGACCAAAATTCCCTTCAATTTTCTTTTCTCCCTCACTTGCTTATCCAGTTTCCCCTGAAATGCAACAATGGTATTTCCTCCAGCCACTTAACACATTTCACATTCTAACCCTTTCTGTAAAAAAAAAAATTCTCCTGCATTCTTTTTTGCATTTATTACTTGAGGCTGAATTCAAGATCGCTACCTTTGGACACTTCGTCAAGTTTACTTAGACAAGTCCTTTCATGATGTGTCTATCCAATCACACATTGCCAGAGCAAAGATTATTAAACTTGCCTATTAGTCATAAGCTTACAGGTCAGATATCATTCACGTAAATCTTCTGTACACATTCTCCAACGCCTCGATAATATTTATTTTTCAATATGGAGATCAGAATTATGCATAATCTGTGAACTATAGTCTAATAACTAATATTAGTTTATTTCCTTTGGAATTCCATTTCTCAAGAAATGATCCTCATTGCTTCAAAGTGAATGCCAGAAATATATTGCATTACTCAATACTTTAGTACACCCTGGGAAGGAAGTTAACTTAAAACTCGGTTGATGAAAGTGGGTAAGTTCTTTTTGTGTGGGTCGTATATGGTGCTGAATTTGTTCATAGTCTTCAGTGTGTATGATGTGTTAATGCACTAAAGTCACTAAGGCACTGAGGACATCAGGTTTAGATGTTTTTTGCATATCTGTGCCACCAAACAGTCATTGAAGCAAGATTTCAATGGACTGTTAAGGCCTGCCTCCATATTGTTGTGTCCAAAGCACATATTTTCTTCCAGGTGGGTCTTCCCATCACTGAATCCCAGCTTTGATCAATCCTCCTGGACCTCTGCATTTTCCTCAACCTTACCTCCTTCTGCTTTCGGCCACAACTGCCCACCTAGTCCCAACCTGTCCCCTAACATCCAATAGATCCTTCTTCATCAATTCACGTCTGACATTCATGCTCCCATCCCTGGCATCTCTCAAACATCTCCACTTCCACCATGGGCCTTGTGTAATGGAAAGCTGTGGTGAGGAGATGTGGAGAAACAGTGCACAGGCTGGGCACGTGCACTTGGGCTGGGCTAACATCCCTTTTGACTTTTAAAGTGTGGAAGAATGCATTGGGATGCCAAGCTAATGCAAGTTCCTTTCTCTAATAGGTATAACATATGCCCCTTCTTATATTCTTCTTGTTTTCTATGTCTAATTATTCAAAGGCATTGATTTAACTTTGCAGTTGTGACCGAATTTGCTTTTTGTCCAAACTGTGCTGGCTCTAACTTTCATACTTAAAATATGTAAAACCTTTCCAGGAAAATTGATTTTTAGCCTGAAAGACAGCAGGTTCCAAGATGCCATCAAAACGCACCAAATAAATGTCAAAAATCTACATTTTCACGTCAGGGGAGACAGACTCAGCTAGAACATAAATCTGATGCTTGTAATAAAAATGCTTGAATGTTGGGGTCGAACCACAAAAGTTATGGCAGGCTCATGTCCAGCTGCACTTTCAATACTGTGTGCTGGCCTCAGGCCCAAATTCCAGGCTGGTTTTAAGTTCAGCCCCATTGGAGCCTCATCAGTTTAGTTGGTTGTTCTTGGTTGGCACACATGTGCAAGTGTCCCATGGCTCTATTTAAAAAATAGAGTAGTTAATTCCCAACATCCTGGCCAAAGTTGCTGCCTGTACCAGTGCCACCGTAATCAGATTAACTGGTCATTCATCTCAGAGTTAATTCCATACCCCTACCATGTACAAACTATTTGCTGTACAAATGAATTTACTGCAAGTGGCTTGGATCGAGGAGTGACAAGATCAAAACTTATTATTTTCCACTATTCATCTAGTTCAGGTCAAAACCTGCTTATAACCAGAACCATTTTTTTTAAAAACCTAACAAACGAAGGTGACATCAGAGCAGGTGATTTTTTTTGAAATTTTAGCCTATATCTCCCTTGATTTCTTGCAAAAGATGAGCACTAGCAAGGATTTTTCAAAGATAGCAAACCACCAACATCGATGTTAGTCAGCCAAGTGGAAATGTGCAGTTCACACATTCTGCATGGGATAGAGATGGTGCTCGTTCCAAAACCTTATTGCAGAGGCAACTCCCTGCAATGTCTGCATCATACTTTTGTGTAAGCTACTTCCTGAACTGCAGGAACCGTAGCCTTGCAAGAAAGGCAGGTGCGTGCTTGGTCTTTTTCACTTGTGTTAGTACCGCAACATGGTGGGGTGGGAGGGGGTTGGGGGGGTGGGGGGAGATGCACTCTGCATTCTGTCAGTGAGTACTGCTAAACGTTCCAACAAAATGCCAAATATTCTTCTGGACAGGAGCGTTTCATTTATCTGAACATAGTGTGCTCAAAAATCCAGGGAGCGTCAGAAATATGAAAGAAAATATTTCCATATTTTGAACCCAGTGTGGATATCAATCAGTGTGCAGAAGAGACTGCATACTTTCTATCTAATCCCCACTGTGGGGTATAACAGCCCTGATTTCTGAAGTCCACATTTCTATTTCACCACAATGATATTTTGATTTCCACCAGATGTCATTCTTTAATATTAGGTTCTGGGCAAGTTCATATTGTAGTTTTCTATTTTACTGGGAAACAGGTTAAATCTGCTCAAGCGTTTTTGACCCCCAGGGAAGGGAGAGCGAGTTTTTCATCTTGTGAAGCAGTTCTGGATACAAATCCCCAGATGCGAAAGGACAACAAGTACTTCCCGTCAATATCCATCCTCCAACATTTTTGAACATTTCAAGTCAAATTTACATTGATCTACAAACACTTGGGCCACCATTCACTCTTTTTTATAATACTTTATATAGCACATTAAAGGCTTTCGTGAGTCAGATGCCTGTGGCTACATTTACGATTTGCAACACACCATTATAACATACGGATATGAGAATGGCCAGTCCCTTGTTTAATTTATCAGCGCATCTACAACTTTATATTGGAGCATAAAACTGTGTCACACTCGACTGGAGCACAGGTTTGCATTGCAATCGCTTGTACTTGGAGTTCCCATTAAAAAGAATATGAAGCTAAAGGTTTGGAATGTAATAAACAGTGAATGCAAAATATACCCATTAGGTCAAAGACATGTAGAAGGTTATGTACACAGAATGATTACTATGTTGGATTGTGACCGACCGATTGCAGTTCAAGGACTCTCTGATCTTAGACATCCACCTCAGGCTGTTCCTGTGTATCTCCTAATGTAAAGTTGTGGAGCAGAAATCCAGAGGCCTTGAATCAAGTTATCTGAGGTCACAAAGCATGTGCTAATAAATTGCAGAGAGTTGTGGATGTTTTCCAGGCAATCACACAAGCCAGACCCCCCACAATTGACTCCATCTGCACCTCATACTGCTTTGCAAAAACAGCCAACAAAATCAAAGAATAGAGTCAGGAACAGTTTCTTCCCCTCTGTTACCAGGCTTTTGAATGGTCCTTCGATAAACTAGGGTATTGTCCGCTTCAACACAACCCCTTTGCGGACATTGGACTTTGACTATGGAATTAGTGCGCAACGATGCTGAGAACTATATTCTGCGCTCTGTATCTTCCCCTTTGCTCTACCTCTTGTACTTGAGTTTGTCTTGATTGTATTTATGTATAGTAATATCCAATTTGATTGGATATCATGCAAAACAAAGCTTTTCATTATACCTCGGTACACATGTCAATGATAAACTTAAACCCAATAAAGAGGGAAAAAAATAATCAGCTGTTGGCAAAATCAAAGCTTTTGCTAGAACACCCATTCAGGAAATGTCGTGCAATCTTTATACATCAACAAAAGTAATATTATGATGAAAATTAATAGTCCATAAAGTCGTGGGAATGTTTCACTTGATTAGATTTTAGAGCATTTTTGTTTCCATCCAATTTAATGATATTTTTGCAATGAAAGCCTGTTCTCAGGGGAATATTCTAATAAATCTAGTTGCCAAGCTAGAAAACTCAGAGGTTGAATAGGTTCAAAAAAGCTCTCATTAGCACCACAAGACTAAGAGTACTCTGAGAGAAAATTAAGTCATAGTCATCATCTTATAGCTGGGAAATAAGTCTTCTAGACCGTCCATCAACCATCTTCAAAGTCATGGACTGCGTCATCACGGAAATGGTAAAAGGGGACTTCGAAATTCAGAGTCACCCAGGGCATTGCCTGCAGCCCGTGTGCTGTTGATAAATTACTCTACTTGATGAAGTGGAATCTCCATCCTGCTAGATCTAGTCCACTCCTATCAGTGGCGTTTGCATGTTCTCCCTGTGACTGTGTGGGTCTCCTCCGGGTTATTTTCACATCTCAAAGTCATGCCGGATTGTAGGTTAATTGGCCTCTGTGACTTGGCCCAGGTGTAGGAGTTGATGAGAAAGTGGGAACGTAGAATTAGTAAGAATGGGTGAACAATTGTTAGCGTGGACATTGTGCGCTAAAAGGTCTGTTTCCATGCTGTATCAGTAAACTCAACTCAACTCAACTCACTATAAACAGAACTCGTCAACTTAGCTAAACACTGTGATCCCTATGAAAACAGTCTGACTCCTGGGGGGAGCAGGAACTGCCTGAAATGAATGATGTGATGAGGGTGTCATTTTGTTCATTAGAGCAGAAAATAATATTGTGAATCATAGAAAGAACAGTCAATGGTGTCGTAGGGAAAATTTATGTCAATTTTTCATAAACAGAGGAATTATGGTGTAACTACAATGCACTTAGAGCCCCCTACCTATGTAGAAGGGGGACCATCATCAAATACCATTCCACTGTGGATCTCCTGCCTATTTCCACAGTGTCTCATTGGTAAAGCTACACAAGTTAATTAGCTTTGTTTATTGTCACATGTACCGAGGTACAGTGAAAAGCTTTTTGTTGCATGCTATCCAGTCGGGAAGGACTATACACGATTACAATCGAGCTGTCCATAGTGTAAATAACAATAATAATGGAGAAAGGGAACATCGTTTAGTGCAAGATAAAGCCCAGTGAAGACCAATTAAAGATAGTCCGAGGGTCTCCAATGAGGTAGATGGTAGCTCAGACAACTCTCTAGTTTTGGTAGGATGGTTCAGTTGCCTAATAGCAGCTGGTAAGAAACTGTCCCTGAATCTAGAGGTGTGCATTTTCACACTTCTGTAACTGTTGCCTAATGGGAGAGGGGAGCGAATGGGGCGAGACTCGTCCTTGATTATGCTGGTGGCCTTCCTGAGGCATTCACAATTCTCTGCATTTTCTTGCGGTCTTAGATGGAGCTGTTCAAAACCATGTTGTGCATCCTGATAAAATGGTTTCTACGGCACATCTGTAGATGTTGGTGAGAGCTGTTTGGGGCTGCCGCACTTCCAAAGACTTCCAAGGAAAAGGATGCATTGGTGTGCATTCTTGGTCATTGCTTCAATGTAGATGGTCCAGGATAAGTTGTTGGTGTGAAGCTGAGCATCCTCAGGGTTTACATGTAACTTGATGATGCTACTTCAGGTGACAGAGATGAGGGAGAAGCTAAAGGAGAAAATGCAAGTAAAATAGAACAACCTTTTTCCCCAGTATTAGAATCGCATAACTGGAGAGACATGGTTATGAGATGTCTTGCTTTTTCAGCTTTATGGAGAACATTTACAATAAAGTAAGAGTAAAGAAGTGCAAGAAATTATGAGTTGGAAGGAAATGCAGATGTTGGTTTAAACTGAAGATAGACACAAAAAGCTGGAATAACTCAGCGGGACAGGCAGCATCTCCGGAGAGAAGGAATGGGTGATGTTTCAGGTTGAGACCTTTCTTTAGAGTGAAGAAGGGTATCAACCCAAAATGGCACCCATTCCTTCTCTCCAGAGATGTTGCCTTTTCCACTGCATTACTCCAGCTTTTTGTGTCTATCTGCAAGTAATAATGATCTGGGGGAAACCGATCTTTCAATATGAGGTTGCTGGTAGGAAATCTTGACCGTCAAAGATTATTGACTTGTTTCATTCCAATGAAATGCAGGAAAATGATCCTTGAGAGCACTTGAATGATGTAGATTTGTTTTTAAATATTTCCACATTCATGCCACACACATATACATATGCATGTCAGTAAAACACATTTGGCATTGTACTTAGATCTGACTAAGAGAACACTTGTTAAGGAAACCAGTGAATGTATGCAGCTGTGACGAATTAGGAGACTGTGTTGAAAGCATCACATTACCGTTTAAATCAGCAATGACCTTCAGTATGGCTTACAAAACTACAGCTCTATTGTGCAATGATGAGAAGGTGCAATTTTGTCCGAAGCAGCTAAAAATATATATTGCTCATAACAAAATTTCCCTTGCTCATACAACACACCCATCTCAAAACTTGTATCAATTATTGAGCCAGAAATATAAAAGACAGAATGAATCATTACCAGTTGTGACAGAGATGGATGTATTACTAAAACACAAAAAGGACACAAAGTGCTGGAGTAACTGAGCAGGTCAGGTACCATATTTGGAGAACATGGATAGGTGATATTTTGGGTTGAGACCCTTATTCAGACTGATTTTGGGAGAGGGGGTTGGTGGGGAGAAGAAAGGTAGAAAAGAGGAGAGGCAGGACAAAGCTTGACAGGTGATAGGTCGACATAGTTGACGGGAGTTCTTTGGATAGGCAAATGGTTGGAACAAAGACGGTAGATAAGAACAGAAGGTGTGTGTCAGGTTTGAAGAGTTGTGGATTGTGAAGCCAGATGGAGGAATGTAGCAGGGCGGGGGATGGTCGGAGGGTGTGGCCTCACTCTCGCAAGGAAGGAGGCTCAGGGCAGAAAGGTCAGTGTGGGAATGGGAAGGGGAGTTAAAATGGTTAGCTACCGAGAGATCAAGTAAGCCTTGTCATACCAAGCACAAGTGTTCAGCGAAATGGTTGCTGACTACCCTTGGTCTCGCCAACGTATTATTAATCCCTTTCACTGTCCCACCATCCATTTACCATCAAAAGTCAATACAACTAAAGCCAACTAGTTACGTGAAATGTATTTGTCCTGTGAGCCCCTAAACCGATTCAGTGAGATGTACCTTTCCTTTGAAAGTTCAGTGAGATGTACCTTTCCTTTGAAAGTTCCAAAGAAAATGTATCTTTAGCAGTATCATACCATGGCATTTTATCAGGTATCCAGTCAATGAAAGCAATCAAGTACTTTGCCTTAACTTTTACAGTCTGAAGAATGGTCCTGACCCAAAACATCACCGATCCATGTTCTCCAGAAATGCTGCCTGACCGGCTAAGTTACTCCAGTACTTTGTATCTTTTGTTTTTGCAAACCAGCATCTGCAGTTCCTTGTGTTTAAAGTTTGCAAAATTACTTCTGCATTCAAATGATGATTTAATACCTTGATCTGGCCTATGGAATGGGAATTGGGTGTAACAGGCAAATGGTAATAAATCAAATATTTCATCATATGATTAAAGCATGTTATAGAATATATTTTATGTATGTCAGGAGAATGGTAGTTTAATGTAACCCTGTGGACCAGGTGGGATTAATAATTTAACAATATGTCTGGATCCCATCCCATTGTGGCTGTTCGAGAATTTGAATTCCGTTTCTGGTACAATACAGGATGGCAGAGTGACATAGCAGTAAAGTTGCTGCCTTACACCACCATAGACCCTGGTTCAATCCTGATGATGGGTGCTGCCTGTACGGAGTTTGTACCTTCTCCTTGCGACCTTCGTGGGTTTCTCCATGTACTCCGATTTCCTCCCAAGGACATTCACAGACTTGTCACAAAGCCACTCCTGCATTGTCTTGGCTGTGTGCTTAGGGTCATTGTCCTGTTGGAAGGTGAACCTCCGCCCCAGTCTGAGGTCCAGAATGCTCTAGAGCAGGTTTTCATTAAGGATCTCTCGGTACTTTGCTCCATTCATCTTTCCCTCGATCCTGACTAGTCTCCCAGTTCCTGCCGCTGAACAACATCCCCACAGCATGATGTTGCCATCACCATGCTTCACCGCAGGTATGGTATTGGCCAGGTGATGAGCAGTGTCTGGTTTCCTCCAGACGTGACACTTGGTATTCAGGCCAAAGAGTTCAATCTTGATTTCATTAGACCAGAGAATCTTGTTTAGGTGCCTTTTGGCAAACTCCAAGCGAGCTGTCATGTGCCTTTTACTGAGTAGTGGCTTCCGTCTGGCCACTCTACCATAAAGGCCTGATTGGTGGAGTGCTGGAGATATAGTTGTCCTTCTGGAAAGTTCTCCCATCTCCACAGAGGAACTCTGAAGCTCTGTCAGAATGACCATCAGGTTCTTGGTCACCTCCCTGACCAAGGCCCTTCTCCCCCGATTGCTCAGTTTGGCCGGGCGGCCAGCTCTATGAAGAGTCCTGGTGGTTCCAAAGTTCTTCCATTTAAGAACGACTGAGGCCACTGTACTCTTCGGGACCTGCAATGCTGCAGAAATTGTTTTATACCCTTCCCCAGATCTGTATCTCGACACAATTCTGGCTCGGAGATCGACGGACAATTCCTTCATCTTCATGGCTTGGTTTTTGCTCTGACATGCACTGTCAACTGTGGGACTATATATAGACAGGTGCGTGCCTTTCCAAATCATATCCAATCAATTTAATTTACCATTGGTGGACTCCAATCAAATTGTAGAAACATCTAAAGGATAATCAATGGAAACAGGATAAACCTGAGATCAATTTTGCGTGTCATAGCAAAGGGTCTGAATACTTATGTAAATGTGATATTTCAGTTATTTATTTTTGATTACTTTGCAAAAATTTCTAAACACCTGTTTTCGCTTCTTCATTCTGGGGTATTGTGTGTTGATTGATGATTAAAACAAAATAATTTAATCCATTTCAAAAAAAGGCTGTAACGTAACAAAATGTGGAAAAAGTGAAAAGGTCTGAATACTTTCTGAATGCACTGTGAAGGAGATGTCCAAATGGACCAAAAAAGATAATTGATATCGGCCAATTTTGTAAATGGACCAAAAAAGATGTGGTTCTCTTTACTAGATCTCACTCCAAGCACCTGAAAATTTGAAAATGGATTTTGTGTGTCAGTGTGTGTGTGTTGCTGATGGTTCGACTTCATTCGAAAGCTCACAGTAAAGTCTTTGCGCTCGTTAAAAAAGGACTCAATTTAATTATTGGTAAAACAGACCAATAACTCTTCATAATTTTAAGAGATGCCAGTAAATTACCTATCAGCATATAATTTAACTTTCCACAGGTGCAATTAGATTTTGATTTACTGCAATTACATTTTGTAGCCCTCATTATATTGATAAGGGCTTTGGGGAGAATTAGACATTACAGAGTTATGATCAGATTTGGATTGATTATCGTAATATTGATGATTTGTCTCATATCTCAGGATATGACAACACCTCAGGACACTAGATTCTTGAATGGGTTCCAGTTTTGGCATCTGGCACCATGCCGTGTTTCATTCAGTGCAAGTTCAGATTGTTGTTGAATTTGTACTTCCTGTATTCATCTTCATGATCTTTCTTGAGCTGAGTGCTCTCAGCCCCTTGCCTGTGGTACCACACTTACCTTCCCTGTCTTTTCCAGCTCCAGATGATTTTGGGTGTGTTGAGCAACTCTCGCAGGTTTAAATGCCCACACCCACACTGTTCAGTATATTTTATGCAAGTTCATCTATACAAATACATTTGTAATACTGCATAATGTAAGGCAGATTATTGTTTATGTGAGCAGATTATGACAAACATTGCATGCCGTAGATAGCTCAGCAAAAGCAAATTTAATTTTGAAAAAGGGAGTGATTGCGTTTTTTCCATACGATAATTTCCTCATTTTCAATTTGTTGCTATTTTTTGCTGCTACGTGCAGGACTATTGCAGATTCCTGCGTTCACCACCACAGGGGAAGAGCTATAAGACAAGTCATCCCTGAGCCATACACTCTACTGGCTGTAAACCCTTTCATACCTCTAGACCATTGATTCTTTTGAGGTGTTATAAACTTGAAAAAATGAAATGATTCAATTTATTGTCATTGTCAGTGTATTGCGTTTTTCCACACAGGGCGTCGCGGTGTGCCCGCGCCTGCCGCCGTACATTCCATTACAGGCAAAGGTGGGTGAAGTGTCTTGCCCAAGGACACAACGACAGTATGCACTCCAAGCGGGATTTGAACCGGCTACCTTCCGGTCGCCAGCCGAACTCTTAGCCCATTGTGCTATCTGTCGCCCTTTTCACCAGACATGCTCCTGACCCGCTGAGTTACTCCAGCACTTTTTTTTCTATCTTCACTATCACCTGTTTTGTATCACGGCACAATCTCAAAAATGCAGATATTTTGGTAAACTGCACATCCACACCATTGATGGAGACAGGGGACAGTGGCGTTCCTCTCCATTAACTTCTCCTACCCTGCTACCCTATCACTTCTACCCTTCCTCATCGAAACCCATCAGTAAATCTTTGGAACATATCTTTCTTATTAATTTCCTCAAATAATCTTTGAGCAATACTGTAGTGTTGTGGTTAAGTTACTGGACTAGCAGCCAGAGTTCAGAACTATTGATCCAGGGACGAGTTCAAATCCAACCAAAGCAACTCAGTAATTAAATAAACCTTAAAATAGAAAGCTGGTCTCAGTAATCACGACCATGCAACCCAGTTGGTTCACTAATGTCTTTCAGGGTAGGTAAACTGCCATCCTAACTTGGTCTGGCCACTGGGTAACTCCAGATCCACCTCAGTTCAGGAAGAATAGGCACCAACCTCACCAATGACAGCCACATAGCATAGAGTTATATTCATAGACTTGGACATACAGTGTGGAAACAGGCCCTTCGGTCCAACTTGCCCACACCGACCAACACCCGCACTAGACCCACCTGCCTGCATTGACCCATATCCTTCTAAATCTATCCTGTCTAAATGTCTCTGGCAGCTCATTGCATACACCCACCATTCTTGATGTAAAAAAGTTATCCCTCAGATTCCTATTAAATCTTTTCCCCCTCACCTTAAACCTATGTTGGCTGGTTCTCAATTCCCCAACTATGGGCAAGAGATTCTGTGTGTTTACCTGATCTAATCCTCTCATGATTTTGTACATCTCCATTAAATCACCCCTCATCCTCCTACACTCCAAGGAATAGAGTCCCAGCCTGCTCAACCTCTCCCTATAGCTCAGGGCCTCGAGGCCTGGCAAAATGCTCGTAAATCTTATCTGCACCCTTTCCAACTTTTCAGTTCTGTTCTTGCACAAATGAATGTCACGGCTTTGTTTCTTTAATATTCTTATTTGCCTCATCTTGTTTAGTGCCATGCATCCAAGCTCTCAATCTCTCAGCTGCACAACCCCGTGTCAATGCTTATTTCCCAAGCAGCATGTGGCCTCTTTAATCTTCCCTACCAAAATGTGTCACTTCACACATTTATAATGAAGTTCATTTGCCAATGCACATGCATGTCTGGCTATACTTATTCACGTTTTCTTGTATTTAGTTATACCTTCTCACTGCATTAACTTCACTCCCAGTCAGGTGATGCCTTCAAATTTTACAGTTATGCACCTGATTTCTATGTCAAAATTTAAGGGGTAAAATATATGGTCCCAGCAGCATTTTTTCATGAAGCGCTGTTCTCGGTCCTGAGACCCTGCTGACACAATACTTTAAAGCAGTGACAAATCTCAGGATTCAGGATATATTGATGAAACGTCAAGCTGAGAATATTAACTGAACTGCTCATTCTATGCCACATCCAACACAAATTAATGAAGACATGTTAAGGATCCATTTTTAACCTGATGCTTGCCACTGGGTACATTTTGGCACGTTGGGGATATCACTTTCCAACCACGATGTTAACTAATGTTCTAAAAGTGATGCATTGCGCATGTTTTAATGGCCGCTTCTCCCAGAAGATGAGCATAACTGGAAGGGGAACAAGATCAGCAAAATTACCTTTTTAATGTTTTCACTGTGAAATTCCGAGGTCCCAGCCCTCCCATTAACTAGAGAGATATTGAGCAAAATGTCTGTACCAATTTATGAAGCACTAAATTACTTTATGATCCCATTAGTTTTTTTACTAGGTTGTCTGTTCTGTAGGCAATGGACTGGCACTTGTTCACACCATTCATGGGTCTGCCTGGTAAATTAAATACTTTTAACAGAGACCACAAGACTGGTGGGATGGTGCCCACTGGCACAATGTGGATGAGCAACATAGCAAAAGCTTCCACCTGCCAACTCACCGCTCCAATTGTGCAGCTGGTCTTTTAGATTGCCGTAATATGCCCTCACGCACAAGGTTCAGAAACTGCAGCTTTGTAGTCAATTTAATGCAAATAGGTCGCTGCTTCACTTCCTGAATTGTAAATGTGGATCGCTCTGCATGTTTATCCTGTAACAAAGGCAGTGAGGGCCAGCTGTGCTCTCCACATTCAGCAAGTAGCTCCTGAAAACTGAACTCTTTGAATTTTAATGGCAACCAAAAACAAGGATGTAGTCATAGTCAGAGTCTTATAGCATGCAAACAGGCCCTTCGGCCCAACATGCTCACACTGGTCAACATCCCACCTGCCTGCATTTGGCCCCTATCCCTCTAAAATGGGGAATTATAGACCAGTTAGCCGTACATCGGTAGTGGGGAAGATGCTTCAGTTGCTTGTTAAAGACGTTATAGCTGTGCATTTGGAAAGAGTGACAGGATCGGTCAAAGTCAGCATGGATTTATCAAGGGGAAATCATGCTTGAGTAATCTTCTGGAATCTTTTGAGGATGTAACAAGTAGAATGGATAAGGGAGAGTCAGTGGATGTGGTGTAGTTTGGACTTTCCAAAAGCCTTTGACAAGGTCCCACAGAAGAGATTAGTGTGCAAAATTAGAGCACATGGTATTGGGGGTAGGGTATTGACATGGATAGAGAACTGATTGGCAGACAGGACGCAAAGATTAGGAATTAACGGGTCCTTTTCAGAATGTCAGGCAGTGACTAGTGGGGTGCCACAAGACTTGGTGCTGGGACCCCAGTTATTTACAATATACATTAAAATTTAGACCAGGAAATTAAAAGTGCCATCTCCAAGTTTGCAGATGACACAAAGTTGGGTGGCAGTGTGAGCTGTGATGAGGATGCTATGAGGCTGCAGGGTAACTTGGATAGGTTGGGTGAGTGGGCAGGTACATGGCAGATGCAGTATAATGTGGATAAATGTGAGGTTATCCACTTTGGTGGCAAGTACAGGAAGGCAGATTATTATCTGAATGGTGTCAGATTAGGAAAAGGGGAGGTGCAACGAGACCTGGATGTGCTTGTACATCAGTCACTGAAAGTAAGCATGCAGGTACAGCAGGCAGTGAAGAAAGCTAATGGCATGTCAGCCTTCATTGCGAGAGGATTTGAGTTTAGGTGCAAGGAGGTCCTACTGCACTTGTACAGGGCCTTTGTGAGACTGCACCTGGAGTATTATGTTCAATTTTGGTCTCCTAATTTGAGGAAGGACATTATTACTATAGAGGGAGTGCAGCGTAGGTTCACCAGGTTAATTCCCGGGGTGGTGGGACTGACATATGATGAAAGAATGGGTCGACTGGACATAGTCACTGGAATTTAGGATGAGAGGGGATCTTGTAGAAACATAAAATTCTTGAAGGATTAGATAGGCTAGATGCATGAAAAATATTCCCGATGTTGGGGGAGTCTAGAACCAGAGGTCACAGTTTAAAAGTAAGAGGTAGGCCATTCAGGACTGAGATGAGGATAAACTTCTTCATCCAGAGAGTTGTGTATCTGTGGAATTAACTGTCACAGAAGGCAGTGGAGGCCATTTCGCTGGATGTTTTCAAGAGAGAGTTAGATTTAGCTCTTAGGGCTAAAGGAATCAAGGGATATGACCTACAATCACTCTTTGACATAGAGAGACCCATAGACTCATGACCTGAAAAAAACTGCCACATTTCTGCCTACTCTTCATATCCTTTCATCATGTGACAACTGATCTAATCCAGGCATGAGTGTAGTACCGCTTCCAAAGCATTAGCAACATTCTTTAAATAATTGGGAAATACTGCTCCTAATATTCGAGATGAGAACCCACCAGTGCCTTGTAAGGAGATTGAGGTCATGTTCCAATGCTTCTTATTGAGATTGAGTGAAAGATACAGCATGCAAAACAGACTGAGTCCGTGCTAACCATTAGTCGCCCATTCACACTAATTCTATGTTATCCCAGGTTTGCATCCTCTTCCTACTCACAAGGGGCAATTTACAGAGGCCAATTAGTCGGGTCTTTGGGATGTGGGAGGAAACCAGAGCACCTGTAGGAAACCCACGTGGTCACGAGGTGAACACATAAACCCAACACAGCCAGACAGCACCCAAGGTCGGGATTGAACCAAGGTCTCAGACACTGATGCAGCAGCTTAACCAACTATGCCACTGTTGCCCACACATATATCCTAAAGGGGATAAATCACATTAAGGATTTTTGAAGGCAAAAATATCTAACTTTTAAATGTTTTCGATGACATCCAATAAAACCTTACAAACACTATTTAATGCAGGAAAAAAGGGTGGTCCATTTTGTCGTCACTTACAGATGATCATATATACATAATATACTACCTTGAGAAACTATAATTATAGATATTCCTCATTTACTTACAATAATTAGTTTCTTAATGCTCTGTGAAACAATGGTGAGATTGATTTGTCTGTATTTGACTGGATTGGTTTTCAATCCCTTCTTGAATGTGGACATTATTACGGTCGTTTAATCGAAGAAAGAAGGGAATAAAACTTTACAAAAACTCTGCCTGGCCTGAAGATTTACAGCCAGTGGAGCAATTTGAAGTGCAGCTGCTGTTGTAAGGTGGAGAAATGTATTGGTGCATCTCCAGTATATAGTGGCTCCTTCATGATAGTTGTCAGCAGCTCACAAATCTTCACTCCTACCTTCCCCAGCACTGAAGTATACAATACTCACACCCCACAATTTATGCACTGGAGTCCTTTTCCCTGTCTAGCAGTTATATCAAAGCTATTAATTTTATTTTGATGAAAGTTTTTAAATTCAGGGAGGGCATATTAATCACATGTCTCCGTGAATAATTTGATCAGAATATTTAACATTTTGTGTTCAACTTCAGTTTTGATTTTGTTTGAATTTGTCAAGGGTCAAGAGGGTCAAGAGAGTTTAATTGTCATATGCACCGAAAACAGCACAATTAAATTCTAACTTGCAGCAGCATAACAGGGCAGCACAGTGTCACAGTGGTAGAGTTGCTGCCTTACAGCGCCACAGACCGGGTTCGTTCCTGACAAATTCTGTCTGCACGGCTTTTGTACATTCTGTTTGTGATTGCGTGGGTTTTCTCTGCATGCTCCGGTATGCTCCCATACTCCTAAGTCGTACAGTCTTGTAGGCAATTGTCCTTGGTAAGTTGTAAAAAAACTGTTCCTAGTGTGCAGGATAGTGTTAGTGTATGGGGTGATCGCTGGTCAGCGCGGACTTGGTGGGCAAAGGTCTTCTTTCCACGCTGTAACTCTAAAGTCTAGAAACAAAAGTCTAAATGTCTGTAAACACAATGAAGAAAATTCATTTCAATTAATTTAAAAAAAGACAATATTAGTGTAAAGCAAAAGCCTGAAGTGCCTAGTGCAACCCAGACATTGTCGTTTGTAGTTAAATTGGTATTTGTTGTGTCCAAGAGCCTGATAAATGTTGGGAAGAAACTGACCCACAACCTGAAAGTCACCATCTTCAGGGATTTTCACTTATCTGACTTTCCTCGTCCTGATTTAAATATTTAAGGAATCTGCCCTGAATAAGTAGAGGATTCTCAGATTAGTGTATGACTAGATAGTTAATGTACAGATCACATATGTGCAGGTAAAGTAACAGATCACATAGTCTATATACAATAAATTTACATTCAAAAACTTAGATTCAGCCACAAACATTGCGCTGAATGTTGGAAGTTGCACAAAACTGGAAAGGATTTAAGAGCTATGAGTTGATAGTGTTGGAAGCTTTCCACATTATATGTAAGTTGCTTCCATTGCTTTAGGTTTAAGTCCTGGTAAAGAGGCACAGAGAATATCCAGCCTTGGTGAAGTGAGATAAGGGAGGCCCCAAGCATTCCAAAGTCATGAGCGAGGTAAGATTAGAGACAAGCAGCTGTGAACATGAGTCCATGCAAACATGACTGGCAGGGTATGTGCATTTGAGTTCACACAGCTTTAAAATCCCGAGCATAAGGCAGATGCCCAGAATCTAGTCTTAATGTTACAGTCCTATTTCACCATAGAAAACAAATTATATTCCTTACTTCTTTATGAATCTTCACGTTGAGGTTGCGGAGATTTGAGATGAAATTCAGTAGAAGATTAGTTGCAACCATTTGGTATAAAAACCTAACCAATCTTGCAGGTTAATTTGTCACTGCACTTCCTACTCCCCTTAGATCTGTGTCATTGTTTTCTTTACACACTGCAGCTATTTTGGGCTGCCAAATGCGAAGCAATGTTTAATCATTTGCTTTCTGAAGAGAAGATATCTAAATACAAAATAAAAGTTCCTAACTGCCAATCACCAAGTTACACAATGTTTCAGGACTTGCACTTTCACAATAGACAGTATGGGAACAATCTAACTCCAAAGCACTAAACAAATGATGATACTTTAGTACGGCACTGCAGGAATTGTTACATATGTGAGTTCTGGTGAGTTCTGGATGTGGTTTAAACCAATGCCTTCTCAGGTAGTTTAAAACAAATCTCCTGGCAGTATTTTGAAGAATAGTTAGGATGTTCTCCCCAGTGTCTTGGTGAATATATCCTCTTAATATAACCAGGCAACAGATTATCTGGCCATTGACCCACTGCTACCCATGGGATATTGTTCAGCACGATAAATGGCTACTCCATTTCCCACACCGTATCAGCGTACTCCCATGTAAAATTAATACACAAGCTGACTTTGCTTGTCATGGAGACATACAGCGTGGAATCAGGCCCTTTTGCCCAACTTATCCGTGCCGAACAATATGCCCCATCTACGCTTGTCCCACCTGCCTGTGTTTGGCCCATTTCTCTCTAAACCTTTCCTATACGAATACCTGTCCAAATGTCTTTTAAATTCCTGTAACAGGCATAAAACAATGTTTGGGCTGCTCTGTATGTTTACGCTGTATTTTTGATTCAGTCGACCATTGTTTGCATAATTTTCATTTTATCTTTTAGATTGATGGACCCTCTACTCTGCACAGTTAGAAACATAGAAACATAGAAATTAGGTGCAGGAGTAGGCCATCCGGCCCTTCGAGCCTGCACCGCCATTCAATATGATCATGGCTGATCATCCAACTCAGTATCCCGTACCTGCCTTCTCTCCATACCCCCTGATCCCCTTAGCCACAAGGGCCACATCTAACTCCCTCTTAAATATAGCCAATGAAGTGGCCTCAACTACCCTCTGTGGCAGAGAGTTCCAGAGATTCACCACTCTCTGCGTGAAAAAAGTTCTTCTCATCTCGGTTTTAAAGGATTTCCCCTTTATCCTTAAGCTGTGACCCCTTGTCCTGGACTTCCCTAACATCGGGAACAATCTTCCTGCATCTAGCCTGTCCAACCGCTTAAGAATTTTGTAAGTTTCTATAAATATCCCCTCTCAATCTTCTAAATTCTAGAGAGTATAAACCAAGTCTATCCAGTCTTTCTTCATAAGACCAGTCCTGACATCCCAGGAATCAGTATGGTGAAGAAAAGATCTGTCTGTCTCTGCACTCCCTCTATGGCAATAATGTCCTTCCTCAGATTTGGAGACCAAAACTGTACGCAATACTCCAGGTGTGGTCTCACCAAGACCCTGTACAACTGCAGTTACTGCAGTTAGCACTAGCTGCTCAGGTATACAGTGTGGTAACCACATCCGGACCTCCATGTGTAATATCACCGTTACATATGTCAATAAAAAAAACACAAGATACCACAATACCAGCTCAAATGGATAGGAAAAGTTTAGAGAGATCTGGGCCTAATGCAGGCAGGTGGGACTAGTGCAGATGGGGCACTGAGTCAGCTTGTGTAATAATTTTGCATGGGAAAGCTGGGCCGAAGGGCCTGTTTCTGTGGTGTATGACTATGACTATGACTCAAAGTTACAAATAAAGAGTGAAGAAGATTAGACTTTATCACAGTGAGGAATGTGGGGAATACGCTGTGGTGGATGTTCATGTTAACTTTTATGTCGTTGTGTGTCTTGTTGCTATTTATAGTATGACTGTATGGTAAATTGAGTATCACTGTACTTTAATTAGTAAATGTGACAACAAAATACCCTTTGCACCCTTTGAAAACTGAATCATTCTACTCAAGGTTTGTGTAAAAATGCAGAATAAGTGGTCAAAATAGAATTGAAATATTTATTTAAACAATAATATTTACATAATCTTTCATTAGGAAACAAATGGGATCCAATTCTGTCAATTCCTGAAATAAAACCAGAAAATGTTGGAAGCATTCAAGCAGTATTTGTGAGAGAAAAAGATAGTATCGTAGCCAATGAAGATGGTTATCAAGAATTAAAGTGGAATCTTGAGCAGTTGGGAAAGTGGGCTGAGGAATGGCAAACAGAATTTAATTCAGATAAGAGTGATGGGTTGCATTTCTGGAAGTCAAATAAGGCAAATAATTTCTCTTGCTTATCAAGATGTAAGATGTAGGTGCTCAGAAAGAAAATATGAACAGGTAATTTGACCATAACTGCTGTAGGATCTTCAGCAGTTGTGAGAGTCTTTTGCAGAGCAGAGAGATCTAGGAGTACCAGTACATACCTGAAAGTGGGGTAGCAAGTAGATAAGGTTGTGAAGAAGGCCTTTGGCATTCTGGCCTTCATCAGTCAGAGAAGTTGGAACGATAAGTTGTACAATAAGTTGGTGAGGTCGCACTTAGAATATTATATTCAGTTTTGGTCACCCTGCTATAGGAATGATGCCAATCTGCTGGAAAGAGTGCAGAGAAGATTTATAATGGTGGTGCAAAGACTCAAGGGCCTCTGTTGTAGGGAGAAGTTGGGCAGGCTAGGACTTTACCTCTTGAAATGCAGGAAGCTGAGGGATGATCATATAGAAATGTATAAAATCATGAGGCGAATAGATAGAGTGAATGCACAGATACTTTTCCCCCAAAAATCAAGGATTGGAGGGTATAGGTTTAAATTGAGAAGAGAACGATTTAATAGGAACCTATTTTTCATTCAGACGATGGTGGGTATATGGAACAATTTGCCAAAGGAAGTAGTTGAGGCAAGTACAAAAAACACATTTAAAATATATTGGAACAGATGCAGTACATGTATAGGAAAGGGATATGGACCGAATACAGGCAAATAGCCTGGGTTTAGATTGAGTATCTTGACTGCCGGAAAGGATTGTTTCGGTGCAGTAAGACTCTCTGCTTCTAGGAACACCTCAGACATGAAAATTCTGCAGCAGTTATGCTGAAATGAGCTGTTCATGTTTTATTTCCATGGCATCTTACATTTTGATAAGCAAGAGAAAAAAAAATCAATATTCCATGTTGAAAATTGTCTAAAACAGATAGATAGGTAAATCCTGGGAATCATTGAAATTTCCGTCTGTATATTTGTTCCACAGTAACACCATTTGACATTTTGATTTCTCACACGTTTTTTTTTTTCTCACAAACTAGATGAAATAAATTGTCTAATTTGTACTGATTCAAGAACAATTTTGCCCCTCGATTTAGTTCTGACAGAGAAATGCATTGAGACTGTCTGGACAATCTAACTTGCTTTTAAACACGAATCAGTGTGAGATTGAAGGCTTTCATTATAGAAACATAGAAACATAGAAAATAGATGCAGGAGTAGGCCATTCGGCCCTTCGAGCCAGCACCGCCATCCAACACAATCATGGCTTATAATCCCGAATCAGTCGCCCGTTCCAGCATTCTCCCCATATTCCTTGATCCATTAGCCTGAAGAGTTATTCCAACTCTCTCTTGAATACATACAGTGAATTGGCCTCTACCGCCTTCTGTGGCAGAGAATTCCACAGATTCTCTGCCACAGACTGCTGTCTGGGTTATGCTTACTAAGGAAGACATAAGTAATCTGCCGGAAATAGCAGGGGACCGGGGGTCAAATGAGATGGAGGAACTGAGTGAAATCCAGGTTAGTTGGGAAGTGGTGTTAGGTAAATTGAATGGATTAAAGGCCAATAAATCCCCAAGGCCATATGGGCTGCATCCCAGAGTACTTAAGGAAGTAGCCCCAGAAATAGTGGATGCATTAGTAATAATTTTTCAAAACTCTTTAGATTCTGGAGTAGTTCCTGAGGATTGGAGGGTAGCTAAAGTCACCCCACTTTTTAAAAAGGGAGGGAGAGAGAAAACGGGGAATTACAGACCAGTTAGTCTAACATCAGTAGTGAGGAAACTGCTAGAGTCAGTTATTAAAGATGGGATAGCAGCACATTTGAAAGTGGTGAAATCATTGGACAAAGTCAGCATGGATTTATGAAAGGTAAATCATGTCTGACGAATTTTATAGAATTTTTCGAGGATGTAACTAGTAGAGTGG
The DNA here is from genome assembly GCF_028641065.1 of Leucoraja erinaceus. Lineage (NCBI taxonomy): Eukaryota > Metazoa > Chordata > Chondrichthyes > Rajiformes > Rajidae > Leucoraja > Leucoraja erinaceus. Next base: position 50,242,138 of record NC_073384.1, on the reverse strand, counting down.
ATAAGGGAGAACCAGTGGATGTGTTATATCTGGACTTTCAGAAGGCTTTCGACAAGGTCCCACATAAGAGATTAGTATGCAAACTTAAAGCACACGGTATTGGGGGTTCAGTATTGATGTGGATAGAGAATTGGCTGGCAGACAGGAAGCAAAGAGTAGGAGTAAAAGGGTCCTTTTTACAATGGCAGGCAGTGACTAGTGGGGTACTACAAGGCTCAGTGCTGGGACCCCAGCTATTTACAATATATATTAATGATTTGGACGAGGGAAGTGAATGCAACATCTCCAAGTTTGCAGATGACACGAAGCTGGGGGGCAGTGTTAGCTGTGAGGGGGATGCTAGGAGGCTGCAAGGTGACATGGATAGGTTGGATGAGTGGGCAAATGCATGGCAGATGCAGTATAATGTGGATAAATGTGAGGTTATCCACTTTGGTGGCAAGAACAGGAAAGTAGACTATTATCTGAATGGTGGCCGATTAGGAAAGGGGGAGATGCAACGAGACCTGGGTGTCATGGTACACCAGTCATTGAAAGTAGGCATGCAGGCGCAGCAGGCAGTGAAGAAAGCAAATGGTATGTTAGCATTCATAGCAAAAGGATTTGAGTATAGGAGCAAGGAGGTTCTACTGCAGTTGTACAGGGCCTTGGTGAGACCACACCTGGAGTATTGTGTACAGTTTTGGTCTCCTAATCTGAGGAAAGACATGCTTGGAGAGGGAGTACAGATAAGGTTCACCAGGCTGATTCCCGGGATGGCAGGACTTTCATATGAAGAAAGACTGGATAGACTCGGCTTGTACTTGCTAGAATTTAGAAGATTGAGGGGGGATCTTATGGAAACTTCCAAAATTCCTAAGGGGTTGGACAGGCTAGATGCAGGAAGATTGTTCCCGATGTTGAGGAAGTCCAGAACAAGGGGTCACAGTTTAAGGATAAGGGGGAAATCTTTTAGGACTGAGATGTGAAAAACATTTTTTCACTCAGAGAGTGGTGAATCTATGGAATTCTCTGCCACAGAAAGTAGTTGAGGCCAGTTCATTGGCTATATTTAAGAGGGAGTTAGATATGGCCCTTGTGGCTAAAGGGATCAGGGGGTATGGAGAGAAGGCAAGTTGGATGATCAGCCATGATCATATTGAATGGCGGTGCAGGCTCGAAGGGCCGAATGGCCTACTCCTGCTTTATTTTCTATGTTTCAATGTTTACCTAGACTACATTCAGAAATGAAAGGGCAGAATTCTGAGACAAGAGCTGCCAAATCTTGTCATCACTGTTTTATTTAAAATATTCTTTTGTATTAAATTAGCTAGTTCAAATGTGTTTCATTAAATACATTTTGTGACATTGACAACCAGGAGCTGTCATGTAATGAATGAATTGGTAATTCTTCCCAGTTTTGTGAACATGAAAGAGAGTTGTGTAGCACAGTAAGTAACAGGGTGATGAGTCAAATGCAATCAGTAAATCTACACCTTGCATCTTGCTGAAGAACTGATTTTAAAAGTGGCAAGGGGCTATCAATGATTAGGAATGAACTGCACATGCTGGTTTAAACTGAAGATAGACACAAAAAGCTGGAGTAACGCAGCGGGTTAGGGAGCATCTCTGGAGAAAATGAATAGGTGACGTTTCGTGTTGAGACCCTTCTTCAGTTACACCAGCTTTTTGTGGCTATCAATGATTGGCAGCTATGGGATTCAAAGTCATCAGTTTGAAAGGTGTTGTTGCGAAAGGAATAGTGAGGACTAATAACCACTAAATAAGGATATGGATTGTGCTAATGTGGTGATAGGGAACCGCTGACAAAACCAAAAAGCAGAGACATGGAATTCAGCAGTGATAACACCCCTGTTTCAGGAACTTCATTGACGATGTTATAGTGTGCACCCATTGCTGTAGCAATGGATATGCAGATGATCTGGCCCTACTGCATTCGGACAGGAGTTGCGCAAACATGGAGGTTGTGCTCTCGGCGATATGGAACTTGTCGCGGGCTACCTTAAAACCTGGAGATTAAAACTGAGTGCGGCAAAAACCACCACAACGGCATTTCACCTGTGCAACAAGGAAGCTCAACACCAGCTATCCGTCACCCTCAATGGGTCAGCCCTACCCTATAACCCATTTCCTCGGGGTGAAAGTAGAGCGGCAACTGACCTCCAAGCAACACCTTGAAGCTCTCCGTGCTAAAGTCTCGGTGCGGAACAACCTCCTGCGTTGCTTGGCTGGATCGTCACGGGGCACCAGGACATCTACTGTCTGAACCAGTGCTCTTGCACTCGTGTACATCACCGCTGAGTACGCCGCCCCAGCACGGTGCCACAGCGCTCATACTAGCCAGCTAGACACCATCCTCAACGACAACATGTGGATCATCACCGGCTGCCTACGTCCTACTCCGACGGATCTTCTGCCGGTGCTCGTAGGTATCGCACCCGCCAAGCTTCGCGGAGAGTACTTCACCCACAGGCTGGTGTGCAAGGCCCCATCGGACATCAAACATCCTTTGCACCACCTCGCCCAGGACTCACAGCAACTGGGACTTCAACGCCTGTCATTTTGTCGCCCCTTCTCCTGTCATGCAGCGACCCTCTGTGGTTCCGGTTTCAACACACTAAGAGCATGGAGAACCTGTTGGGAACAGACTTCGTGACCTCCTCAATTCACTGTTGCACCGAACACCACAGACCCACCTGGCTCGGACCTGCCCTGCAAAGAGTGGGTCGCCCTGAACCGGCTCCGTACAGGGGTAGGCAGGTGCAGGGCGGCAAACAGCGCAGCACGTCATTTTCGACTGTGCTGTCCTTCGCCCACCTGGTGGAGGGGTAAACCTCAGGACCCTCAACAACAGCAGATAGACCTGGCTACAGCACCTGGAGGGCATCACATAGCCTCTGCTGCCTCAAACGCAAGAAGAAGAAGAAGAAGCTGTAACAGAAGATGGAATCAACAAAATGTGTAGGAAGGAACTGCATATTCTGGTTTAAACCAAAGAGTGACACAAAAAGCTGGAGTAACTCAGTGGGACAGGCAGCATCTATGGCGATAAGGGATGAGTGACATTTCGGGCCGAGTCCCAAAACTTCACCCATTCCTTATCTCGAGATGTTGCCTGTCCCGCTGAATTACTCCAGCTTTTTGTGTTCATCATGGGATCAACTAAGATAGACTTGTGGATAATCATTTTATTCTGTGATCAAGACTTAGTTTGTTAAGTCTTTCTGTAACCCCCATTCACTAATCAGAACTAGTTTGTGACCTAATTAAGTCTCTCCGTAACCTCCATACTGTAATCAAGACCTGGTTTTACTGTTAATCAATTTTCTGTGCAATCTTGTCAGCTGAGAATGTAAAAGATGTAACAAAATAGCGCTCAGGAGATCAGCTTTGACTGGCCTTTCCTCTTGCTCCTACCATTGGTAGCTATGGGATTCAAATTCATAACCATCTGTTACATCATCATCTGCTTTCATGGAGCAGCTGGGAAACGTACATTGCTATGCTGCTTATGTCGTAGGATTAACTTGGTAAGAGATTGACACATTGGAAGCAGTACGCTTGCCACGTGGAATGGTACAATTAGGACAAACATATCATTAACGTAACTAGTTACAGAGTTATACAGAATGCAAACAGGCCCTTCGGCTCAACTTGCCAATGCCGACCAACATGCCCCATCTACACTGGTCCCACTTAGGGTCATAAGGTCACAAGGAATAGGAGTAGAATTACGCCATTCGGCCCATAACATCTGCTCTATCATTCAACCATGGCTGATCTATCTCTCCTTCTGAATCCCATTCTCCTGCCTTCTCCCCATAACCTCTGACACCTGAACTACTTTTGGCCCATATCCCTCTAAACCTGGCCTGTATAAACTAGTTCTAACGAATTATAACTGAACCAATGTTATTTCAGTATTATGGCATTTTAACACCTGCTTAGTTTAGTTTAGTTTAGTTTAGTTTAGTTTAGCTTAGTTTACTTTAGTTTAGAGATTCAATGTGGAAATCGGCTCCTCGGCCCACCAAGTCTGCCCTGACCAATAATCATCTGTACACTAATTCTATCTTACACACAAGAGACAATTTACAGAAGCCATTAACCTATGCACTGGACAAGGAACACAACATCAAGGATACACACCATGTATAAAAGGCACAATTTACACCACAGGTATTACTTTGGCATCAATTTTGATATGATGTTTTAGTTGGCTAAAGGAAGGTTCTACAAGCATGGCACACATCTACACTATGCACTAGAAATAGAATGTTGTTTGTCATTTCATATTTCATATTGAATGTAGTAGGCTCACGACTCATTAACAATGCACCTAAAGGTGCAGCCACTGCAAAAGTAACTTATTATGTGGATGCATTTTTAAAGCATCAGCTTGTTTAGTTGGGCAGCCTAGTGTACACATTTTGTAACGAGCTATGGTGCGATATACTTGCACTCTGCAGATTCACTGGTTTTAATGTCATTATCAGAACACATTAAAAAATGAAGTTTGAATTAAGTTGCCATAATTCTACATCACTCTGTTGGAGTACTAATTACTTTAGATTAATGTGTTGCAATTATAATTGTGCTAACTGAAATCACCAATGTGGTCTTGGCACTAATAATTGTTCCTAGCTTGTAATGTGAATGTGGACGTGTCATCAATAGTAAGGCACATCTGCTGTATTTTATGTATATATTTTGGAAAGAGTACTTCATTGGCTGTGTCATTACTCGGAATTTATTCTAAGAACACCTTTAAAATGTAACATTAGGTTTTAGCATCTACAATAGTAAATTACTACCAGATATTTCCAGTTGGCTCTGGAAATGGTAGGCCTTGAATGGTTTCTCTGGGAACCAATTATCCAATGAATGGCGTCTAGTTGGAGATGCATTACTGTTCATATTTCATAGAATGAGCAGCTGCATCATGGAAGAACTCCTAACACATTGATGCCAGGCCATTTCAATCCTTTTGCCCTTGTGATTTTACATGTTCCCCTTGCAAGTACTGCTCCAATAGTTTCATCGTGAGCTATTCTTTGTGAAAATAATTTTAATTTCTTATTGGTACTAATTTGTCTAGTCATCTATTACTAATTTTGAGATTATTCATGCTGGAAATGTCTGTCACAATTAAATTAGATGTGCAATTGCAGTTCATTTTTAATCAGTATTGCAGTCCAATTTCTTTGAGGAACGATGCAATGATATAACATGTGTGTTGCCAATGATGCATAGTGCTTTGGAGTTCAGGGATAAGTGCTGCTTTGAGTTTCCATGTGCGGTGGTTGAGGCAGATAGGCATATATGGATGGGAATGGAGGGATATGGATTATGTGCAGGCAGATAAAAGTTGGTTTGGACACCACCTTCGGCATAGGCATTGTGGACCAAATGGGCTCTTCATGTGCTGTACTGTTCTATGTTTTGTGTTCATCTCTGCTACTCTAAAGAGATGATCAACAAAGTAGGTGTTTCCCTTGGCCAGTGAAATTCAGAGCAAAGGTTCATAGAGATTTTGTAAGAACATTCAGGGAAAAAGGGTAACTAGAGATAGAGAGTTGGGCCTGTCAGAAACTAAAGTGGTTATCTTTGTGTGGACCCCAATTAATATTTCTCCTCCGTTTTTACCGTGGAGGAAGATATGAAGACTAGGAAACTTGGTGAAGTTATGGGCCTGTCCCAGTTCGGCGATTTTTCAGCGGATTGCCAGCGACTGTCAAGTTGCCGGCAGTCGCCTGAAAACCGGTAACTGGAACAGCGACTGTCAGAGTGAAACACACACACACACAAACACATTGTTTCCTTCACCAGCCCATTATGCAGGTGGGGAACAGGGCAAGCGGGGGGAGGGCTGTCTAAACAATTCACACGGTGCAAAGCCAAAGGTGAAGCAGACACACACCACGATGAACAGGAAGGTTGGCGCTGTAAAAAGACGGCCAAAGCACAGTGAATGGTAAGTCCTTTTAAAGAAGGGGGAGGGGGGGAGATTGAGTGGAGACAACTTTTAAGAAGTCAGAGATACAAGGCTGTGAAGCTCGGCGGACATTTAACATTACCGGTCGGTTATCCTTGGTTCTGAAAACTACTGAAAAAACTTTTTTTTCCCAATGAGCCAATTAAATCCACTGGTCAGCACCGGCTACAACCTACGAGAACCTCGGAGAACCTTCGACCTCCTCGCAACCCATTAGGACCTCCTGGCGACCCACCTACGGCTTGAGAATTCTCGCTACGCTCCATGGCGGCTTCATTCTACTCGCCGCTAATTTTTCAACATTTTGAAAAATTCACCGCGACCATAATGAGGCCGCGACTACTTCCCAGAATGGGGGAACTCCTCACGACCATGAAGGCGGTTCCCCGGCAACCGCCCGCGAACATGTGGCGACCATGTGGCAACTGCATAGTTTCCTGCAGTCGCCTAAAAAGTCGCCTAAGTGGGACAGGCCCATTAATGGAAATGTCTTGAGGACAATCTGTATTGCAGTCAAGGAGATGCTGGAAGTCCATGATGTGTGAAGGTCAATATATCTCCTGAGCGTGATTAGATAGATCCATGGTCACCGTGGGAAGCTAGGGAAGAAATTACAGGAGTCCTGGCTGAGATATATGAATCATCTATAGACATGCGTGAGGTGTCGGAAGACCAGAAGGTGGCTAATGTTGTGCCTCTATTTAATTCATCATCGTTGAAAACATTAGCGACAGTGGTGCCGGTTTCTGACGGGAACGGTGACGGACGCACCACACATCTCTATCCTCCAGTTCCGGGGGATTTCCGCCACTGGAAATATAGGATTTTGGTGTGCGTGCTTTATCATCATTCCTTACAATGCTATGCAGGACAGTGATCACAACTTCTACTGAAGTGTGGATGGCCGTTGGATTGCTAGAAGCTCATCCGCCCTTTGACAGGTCTTGTTTTTGGTCCTGCTGGGGGTCCACAGCCCCCTCCTCACCTGACAAACCAGGTGGGGAGACGGTTTAGTCGCCGACTATCCGACCATGGAGCAGGTAGCACGGGATTACATGGTACCTGTGGCAAGTCAGGTCAGGGGGAAGTTCTTCTATTTAAGAAAGGCTGCAAAGATGATCCAAAGGATTGTTGGGTATTTGGGTCATCAAAACAACTAGTGTAAGAGCAGCACACACACCCATCTGATTCCCTCACAACCTTTCTCTCAGTATATGGGAAGATCAGAAAGGAAAACAAAACAAGGTTTAATGAAGCAGGAAAACTGCTAATTGAAATTCTAACATATCCTGTACATATTATTGTATTGAAAAATTAATCTTGGTTTGATACTAAAGAAAACAAAAAAACATCTTGAGCCATTTAATCAAAACACTTTCCATGTTGATTATTCAATAAATCTTGCATATATATGATCTGATAACAGGCAGCTGGAAGCTGGCCCTGCCATCCTCTTCAAAAATATTTGGCACTTTAACTGTAAAAGTAGTGCACCATTATGGGAATTAAATGTGGTATGCAAATAAAATAATGCAGGAAACCAGATGTTTGAAAGGCCTTGAGAGATATCATTCTCAATTGTTGGAATGCAGCAAGGAATAGCTCAGCTTGCTTTATTTTAACTTTCTAAGCCGCTGAACCATCTGTTTTGTATTAGCTTGTCCCATTCATAGAATCATAGAGTCACGGCATTCAACAGCATGGAATCAGGCCCTTGAGCCCAACCCGTCCATGTTGGCCAACATGCCCATCTGAGCATCGACTGTTCACATTCTTGTATTCCGGTAGTTGGCACATCTTCCCTGGCCATTATGGATTCCACCCTTCCTGAGGTCATCTGTTGCTGGCCCTGTTTTGTTCTGGCCTTTGCTATCTATCAGTCTGCAGAAGGGTTCCGACCAGAATCATCACCTATTCCTTATCTCCAGAGATGCTGTCTTACTCCCTGCTGAATTACTTCAGCATTTTGTGCCCATCTAACCAAGTCCTATTTGCCCACATTTGCCTTATATCACTCTAATTCTTCCGTATCCGTGTATCTGCCCATATGTCTTTTAAATGTTGTAATTGTACCTGCATCAAATACTTCCTCTAGCAACTCATTCCATGAATTCACCATCAGCTGTGAAAAACCTACCTGTCAGGTTCCTATTAAGTCTATCCACTTTCATCTTAAACATGTGCCCTTGAGTTTCAGTTCCCCTAACCTAGGAAGACCTATCAATTCCTCTCCCGATTTTATACACTTATCTAAGAATACTCCTCAGCCCCCTGAACTCCATGGAATAAAGTCCCAGCCTCCCCAACCTCTCCCTACAGTTCAGGCCTTTGAGTCCTGGCAACATCCTTGTAAATCTTCTCTGCTTAACCATTCCTGCAGCAGTGTGACCAAAAATGAATGCAATACTCCAAATGTGGTCTTACAAATGTATTGTGCTACTGTAACATAACATCCCATCTTCTGTACTCTTTCCCTCACTGATGAAGGGCAAAAAGTGGCAAAAGCCTTTTCTACCTCCATATCTACTGACAGGGAACTATGTACTTGTACTCCTAGGTCTCTCTGCCCTACAACAGTCCACAAGGCTCTACCATTCACTATGATGGACCTGCACTGGTTTGACTTCCCAAAAGGCCACTTTCCTACTGCAGATGTTAGGTTAATTGGACCATTGTTGCCAGGTTTTTATTTACAGTTCTTCATAATGGAGACACAATATTAGCCACCCTCCAGTCTTCCGGCACCACACCCATATCTAATGATGATTCACATATCTCAGCCAAGACTTTTTCTTTCCTAGCTTCCCACAGCATCTTTGGACATATTTGATCAAGCCCAGGAGATTTATTGAGCTTCACATGGCTTAACATATCCAGTACCTCCTCGCCTGGTACAAACTATCTTCAATACATTTCCATTAACTTTCCCAAGTTTTCTAGTCTTCATGTCTTTTATAGCAGAGGAAAAATATTAATTGAGGACCTTGCCCATCTCCTGCAGCTCCACACATAGATACCCACAGGTTTCTGAGGACCCTTTTCTCTATCAACTTACCATTTTCCCCTTAATATGCTTGTCAAATCTCCATGGATTCTCCAGAATCTTATCTATCAGAGCTATCTCATGCACCCTTCCTGCCCTTCTGATTTCCTTCTTCATTATGCTCCTTAATCTCCTATACGCCTCTGGGATACACTTGATCCAAGCAGCCTATACCTCACCCAAGGCTCCTTCTTATTCCTGACCAGAGACTCAATTTGTGCAATAAAATAAATCAGTAAAATAGCCTTGAATATGTTTGGAAACATACATTAAAATATTTTATTCTGCATCTTATTTACTATTGGGCAAAACTGATTGGAAGCATCAGTGTTAAATACTCAATAGGCAAATTATACTTTTGATGGGATGGATCCAGATGGGTTGAAGTTGATGAGTTCTATTGGTTTTGATAAATGTCAGACTTTAAGATATCTGATTGTCTTTCCCAGTGCAGTCCATCTATTCATGCAAAAGATTTCTTCTTCCATAGGCCATAAAACTCTCCCTGGGGGTGGTCCCGTGACAGAGACCTGGGTTCAATGCTGACCTTGGGTGCTGTCTGTGTGGAGTTTGCACACATGAAGCCTTGTGACTGTGTGGGTTTCCTCTATTGTGTCTTTCCTCCCATATCTCAAAAAATGTGCAGCATTATAGATTCATTGGCCTCTTTAAATTGCAGTGTGTAGGAAGTGGTGGGAAAAAGCGATAACATAGAACTAGTGTGGACTAGTGTGAAGGGGCGATCAAAGTTGGTGTGGACTCAATGTGCCAAATGGCCTGTTTCCATGCTGTGTCTTTCAATTAAATCAATTAATATCTTTTTTTTTCCTTCCATATTTAATTTGAACACTGTTCCCATAACATTTATGTCCAGATTGAATGGTTCATTTTCCAGGTTTACATGAATACACTAGGCTCTGATTTCTTAAAATCTGTATGGCCATTAAGAGCAGAACTCTGAATAGTAAATTTCCCCCATGTGTTGCACACCGTCTCGTTGAATATATCCCTCATGACTTGCCAGCTGTTCAGCCTTTGGTCCACTCTGCACCACATCTGCAGTAACAACATCACAAGCACTTTCTCTTTTTTAAGTTCAATGCACTAGATCCCATTAAAATCTTCGCATATTAAATGGCAAGCAGGTTGGAAGCATAGAATAGACTCTTGCTACTCCCACTCTCTCTCTCTCTCTCTCTCTCTCTCTCTCACTCTCTCTCTCTCTCTCTCTCTCTCTCTCTCTCTCTCTCACTCTGTGTGTGTGTGTGTGTTTCTCTCTCTCCTCTCTCTCCTCTCTCTCTCTCTCTCTCTCTCTCTCTCTCTCTCTCTCTCTCTCTCTCTCTCTCTCTCTCTCTCTCTCTCTCTCTCTCTCTCTCTCTCTCTCTCTCTCTCTCTCTCTCTCTCTCTCTCTCTCTCTCTCTCTCTCTCTCTCTCTCTCTCTCTCTCTCTCTCTCTCTCTCTCTCTCTCTCTCTCTCTCTCTCTCTCTCTCTCTCTCTCTCTCTCTCTCTCTCTCTCTCTCTCTCTCTCTCTCTCTCTCTCTCTCTCTCTCATTCAAGGTCTCCTCTCAATTGCTAGAAGAAATCATTGGGTCTGTGGACTTGAAATGCACCCTATGGACTTTGGTCTATCGGGACTCTCACAACCTACAGATTGAAGGAAAAACACTGAGGGCAATCGCAGCCTAAAACAAATTGCTAGAAGAACATGGGGGTGTGGGGGAAATGGGGGACTTTGGGGGGGAACCTTCTTCAGATTGAAGGAAAAAAAAGATCAAGCAAGAGGAAACCACACTTTCATTGGGGTGGGGGGGGGGGACCTGGAATGGCAGAGCAAAACAAACCCATACAGAAAGCACCAGAATCAAGATTAAACCTGGCTCGCTAGAACTGTGGGGAAGCAGCTTTAACTATTGCATGACTGAATCACCCTCATACTTACACAAAAACAATTGTATAGATGAGAGAGAAACATGTAAATGGGGAGGGGACAAGAGGCTTTAAGTACTCATTTGATTATTTTTTCAAAAGGAAAACAATGAAGTAACAACGAGAGGTATGGGTAGATAGCCGGTCAGACCTTTCTCCTCAGGTGGAAATATCCGCAGTGCATACGACACAGCATAGTTTTAGGAGATGTGTGGGACAAGTTATTTACACAGAGGGTGATGGGTGCCTGGAACATGCTGACAGGGATGGTGGTGGAGACAGATGCGATAGCGGCATTTAAGAGGGTTTTGGATTAGTGCAATGTCATGCTGGGAATGGAGGGATATAGATCACATGTAGGCAGAGATGATTAGATGATTGGCAGCATGTTCAGCGTGAACATTGTGAGCCTAAGAGCCCGTTCCTGTGCAACACTGTTCCACATTCTATCAGTAACATTTTGAACTTAATCAAAAATTGACAGGTGGTGGGGTGGGAATTAGATCAGGCATAATAGGAAGAGAACAGGGGGAAGGAGAGAAGCCTAAGGGACTGTAGATGCTGGAATCTGGAGCAAAAAAACAAGTTGTTGGAGGAACTCAGCAGGATAGAGCTGCACCTGTGGTAAGTTGATGCGTCAGGTCAAGACCCTGCATCGGGAGAAGGAGGGATGTGGATTGAGCACTGGGAGTAGAAAACAACATCTGCTTTTGGATTAGTAATGGATGAATAGAGTAAGCATGGCAATAGAGTAAGCAAAGGCTTTCACAAAGCCTTTGATAAGGTCCCGCACGGGAGACTGGTGACTAAAATGGGAGCACATGGTATTGGGGGTAGGGCGTTGACATGGATAGAAAATTGGTTGGCAGACCGGAAGCAAAGAGTAGGAGTGAACGGGTCCTTTTCAGAATGGCAGGCAGTGGCGAGTGGAGTGCCGCATCAGAGAGAGAACCTGAAGAGGGAAGAAATAGAAACGAGAAGGAAAGAGGGAGTGAGACAAAAAAGGAACGAAAAAAGGTAAGTGGAAAGAGAAAAAGTGGGAAAAAAGTGGATAAACCAGATTAGGCAGAGAGGCGAAATCCAAGGCAGGTCCAAGGCTGGTGAGAAACTGGTCAGTCTGGATGGCGATGACAGAATGTTTATGTAGAGGGCCCTACATGGGAGTGGGGAAAAGCTGATCTAGTCTTAAGAAATCGGGGAGGACAGATTGAATCAGAATCTGTGGGGCAACTTTTTTCACAAAGAGTGTGGTGGGTATATGGAATGAGGTGCCAGAGGAAATAGTTGAGGCAAAAACAATAACAACATTTAAAAGACATTTGGACAGGCACATGGATAGGATAGGTTTAGAGGGATATGGGCCAAATGCAGGCAGGTGGAACTAGTGTAGATTGGGCACCTTGGTCGGCATGTGCAAACTGGGCCAAAAGGCCTGTTTCCTTGCTGTATGATTCTGGGACGCTATGAAAATAGAAATGTCTGTAAAGCCACATCTTTGGTGGAGTTTGTAAGTGATTGACATCAGTGGAGCAATTAATCATAATTGTTGTTCTCAAAAGATAAGATTAGAACACATTCATTATGAAAGCTGTGAATATCGCCACAAAGATGTCGTACATGATAAGTGTGGATCTAATCAAAGAGAATATGTGAGCTCTTGTTACAATTACCTGCAATCTAGGCACATTGAATCTTTTTGACATATCTCAAAAGTTAAATCATTTTAGGCAACCAATTGAACCCTGACGTACTACCTATTAATAATCATTTCAACTCAAATGTTTATAGTATAGAAGTAAGTCAATGAGCTGGCAGTAAGTTTTGTTTTAACCTGAGAAAAAACTGATTTGCATCAAAAATGATGCAAGTTTAACAGAGTGGGTTTTCATGTCTCTGTAACAGCAATTAATTCAATAATGAGGGTAGGATAGATGTCATTAATTTTATTCCATCTGATAGTCCTAAAACACATCCAGGATTATAGTTCAGTTCAGCTCAAGCTTTAAGTTTAATGTCAGCAAGTATAATGAAAATCTATTTTTATTACCTTGCTCTGCCACAGTAATGGAAGCTGCAATGAGCAAGCAGGACCAAATCGATCAATATATATGAGTGGTGAATTCGAGTCATAAGGATACTTGGCGCGATATCAACTTGTTAGACTTCAGATGGTCGTTATTCTGAATAAATTTGCAGTCATGAAATTTGAAACCTAGGAAGGGAGGAAGGCCGTATTTGCAATTTCGCTGCTCGAGACAGTGAATGATTTATGTTCTGAGGATTCCTGGTGAAAGAGAGAACTATCTAGACTTTAGAGTTTATAGATATGGCGCAGAAACAGGCCCTTTGGCCCACCGAGTCCAGCCCAACCGGCGAGCCCCGTATCCCAGCACTATCCTACACGCTAGGAACAATTGACAATTTTAACAAAGCCAATTAACCTCCAACCCAGTACGTCTTTGAAGTGTGGGAGGAAACCGGAGCACCCACCGGAAAACCCAGGCAGTCACAGGGAGAACGTACATACTCTGTACAGACAGCACCCATAGTTAGGATCAAACCTGGGTCTCTGGGGCTATAAGGCAGCAGCTCTATCTCTGCGGCACTGTGCCTTCCCCTACGCCATCGTACCTTCCCACCATTCAGACTGAGCATTATAGAAAAGATTACTATTCGATTCAGGGAAGTCTAACTCAAACCCAAAATAAATTTAAAATGGAGATGAACAGAAGACTACAAGACACAAGAACAGATATATTTCATAGCAAACTAGAAATGTAAAAGCAAAATACTGCAGGTGCTGGAAATCAGAAGTATAAAAAGTGCTAGAACATCTCGGTGGGCCAGTTCAGGTGGAGAAAGAAACCGTATTAATACTTTAGATCAATAACTTTCCCTTTATTGATGCCGCACCTATGCTGTACTTTTCTATGTTCTATGCTCTAACTCACATTTTCTACATTTGTCTTTTCCTCATTCCTATGTTGCTATTTCAGATTTAATTGTATCTCTGGAGAACATGGAAAGGTGACGTTTCGGGGCGAGACTGAAGAAGGGTCCTGACCCAAAACGTTACCAATCCAATTATTCCAGCATATTGTACCCTTTACAGTAAATGATTCATGTCTGGGAACTTTCTCACACTGAACCCAAAATATTAACAGTGTAGGAAGGAACTGCAGATGCTCGTTTACACCGAAGATGGACACAAAATACTGGAGTAACTCAGCGGGTCAGGCAGCATCTCAGGAGAAATTGACAGTTTGAAGCAGCGCCGTCGACACGTGGGCTGCCCAGAGCTTCCCGTGTTACAAGCGCTGCAGTTGAAAGGCACGGAAAATTACGCCTACCTAAGGGATCAATCTCTTAGCTAGGCATAATTCTCCCATGCCTTTACTATTTATATTTAATGATTACCATGTCATAATTTTAGTCAGTGCCTACCTTGACTACCCTGACGGCACGTGCCTGTCGTAGATAGTCATCAACATAGTCAAAGGAGGTCGAAGGAGATCGAAGGAGGTCGTCTTCACTCTCCACTATTTGGTGTCCAATTTTCCCGAAGCTGGTCTTCAACATAGTCGAAGGGGGTCGAGGGAGGTCTTCAACATAGTCGAAGGAGGTCTTCAACATGACATTTTTTCAAACTTTCCCTAACTCTTCTAAACTCACCAATTAGGTCAGCCCTTTAACTGTCTGACCTGCTGAGTGTTTCCGCCACTTTCTGTTTTTAGTTTGTTTTTCAGTATCTGCAGTTTTTTTTTCATTTTCAACCAGAACATTAGTTCTGCTTCTCATTCCTCAGATACCATTGACTTGCTGAGCATTTCTAACAATGTTTGTTTTTTGTTTCAAATTTCCTGCATTCACAGTATTTTTCTATTTTTTTGATAAACAAAATTCTTGAAATGGATTTTGGTTTAATTTGTTCATGTTTTGCAACATAAATGACATGTTGGCACAGTGACACAACTAATGGAGTGGCTGCTTCACAATGACGGACACCCAGGTTCAATGCTGCCCTCAGGTGCTGTCTGTGTGGAGTTTGCACGTTCTTCCGATGGCTGCCTGGGTTTCCTCCGGCCGTTCTGGATTCCTCCCACATCCCAAAGACGTGCAGATTTGTCTATTAATCGTGTATGTAGGTAAGTGATTGATTTTGAACAAACTTGTTGGGATTAATGCAAGATTAGTGTAAACGGGTGGTTGATGGCAAGCATTGACTCAGAGGGCTGAAGGGCCTGTTTCTCTGCTGTATCTCTCCCTCAATATAAACATAGCAAATATCAAATGCAGTGACATTTATAAAAAAACAAACATATAAGCCATTCTCAGGATCTCTTTTTGAATTCTATTTTGTAGCTGTATAGTAGGCAATGTTATAGTTACCAGCGTTGATTATTATTTGTTGATGTACATGAATCAACCTTAACATGTCCAGTAATACCTTTAGATTTGCTAGACCGTAGCAAGCTTCAGATTGCTTATCATAAGACACTGAGTTAAGAAAAATTATATTGCCGAGTACACAGTACCTCTGAACTGTTAATTGTCGTGACAAAGGTCTTGCCACTCAGATCACAGCCTCCCATTTAAGTGTACGAACACAATTGTTTCCAGGACAAGGGGTCACAGCTTAAGGATAAGGGGGAAATCCTTTAAAAACCGAGATGAGATTTTTGAATCTCTGGAACTCTCTGCCACAGAGGGTAGCTGAGGCCAGCATTGGCTATAAAGAGGGAGTTAGATGTAAGGGGATCAGGGGGTATGGAGAGAAGGCAGGTATGGGATACTGAGTTGGATGATCAGCCATGATCATATTGAAACGGTGCTTTTTCGAAGGGCCGAACAAATGGAAAATTATGTTTCTATATATTTTTTTTAATGCTGCTGTGGCCTATTAATTTTCAACTTGGGAGTTCAAACGGCTTTTTTGATCAAATGGAAATTAGAAGTCAGAATATTAAGAGTTCCAAGAATTTGTCAGAAATTAAGATAATCAATCTAATCATTTCTCCAACCCCAAGTTAATGATCACTCTATTATTAAGAACCTCATTTGCTGGAAGAAAGAAAGTTCAGTCTTTGATTCATTCTTATTATAGAAAGAAGTTTGCTGGACTACTAAGAATAGAATAATTGGTAATTTTGACATTGCAGACTAATGTTAAGCCATTTGCTTTTGCTGCTCCTTGAAGCTAACCCACACATGCAGCTGTGCGTCAGATGAAAAGTTTGGACACCCAACCTATAACTTTTCCAGATGGGAACTTTGGACACCCAACTTATAACTTGTCCAGATGGAAACATCGGCAAATCAACATATAACTCTGCCAGATGGACACTCTACCAATAACTATCATTTTATTTGCACACATGATTAAAAGAAGTACTGAAATCCAAATCTAAACCAAACTAATCTAAATTGTACCAAAACAAGTTGAAAAGAAAAACTTGAAACATATTGGGAAATTGTATGTCCCAATTTTAGGTTCTTTTTCATTTCCTTAAAACAGTAAGGAAGGCCATTTCAATGCATTGAGTCTAGACTGGATAATAAAATAATCCCAAATCTTGAATAAATTTACAGTGGCGAATTAGCCTTCTGGCCTTTTTGAGATATGTGAGGAAACTGGAATACCTGGAGCAAGCCCATATGGTTTGTAGAAAAACATACAAACGTAGACAGTAAATGGATTGGGCCTGGGATGTTGTAAGCATGAGGCAGTGGTTCTACATGCGCCAACCACCACTCTAGCTGTGGATAAACCTTCTGCCTGGCACTGCACATTTTTAGTGGGTTGAAAATATCCTTTGTGTTTCTTAATGTAGTCACAAACATTTTATCCGGTTCATATACACGCAATACGTTCCATCAAACATCCCACCATCAATTGTAGGTAAAGAACGGGCAGTTCTTGGCTGCTGTGTGTGAAGGAAGTCACTGCTACAAAAGTATAATTGTTCCCTTGGATTCATAAGTCATAGTAATGGAAGTATGCTATTCAGCCCATCATGTCAACTGCGCCATTCAATCATGGCTGATCTATAGTTCCCTCTTAACCCCATTCACCTGCCTTCTCCCTGTAACCATTGACACCCTTACCAATCAAGTATCTGTGTGGAGTTTGCAAATAAAAGAGCCAAATTGCCCTCCACTGCCGTCTGGGCAACAAATCCCACAGATTCACCACCCAATGACTAAAGAAATTCCTCAGCATCTCCTTTCTAAAGGCATGTCCTTTCATTCTGAGGCTGTTCCCTCTGGTCCAAGATGCTCCCGCTGGTGGATACATCCTCTCCACATCCACTCTATCCAGGCCTTTCATTATTTGGTAAGTTTCAATTCAGTCCTCCCTCGTCCTTCTAAACTCCAGCGAGTACAGGCCCAATGCCGTGAAATGCTCATTATATTTCATCCCATGGATCATCCTCGTAAACCTTCTCTGACCCTCTCTCACGCCAGCACATCCTTCCTCTGATATGGGGCCCAAAACTATTCCTTAACACAGTATATTTTCTTCTTTTTTTATGCTGGGGATGAACCAAGTTTCAACAACTGCAAATATACTTCCAAGCCTGCTATATTGGATTGTGAGAGTCAGTGGGAGATAATCAGTGACTTGCGGTGTTGGTGTGAGTTGTCTGATTTCCATTGGTTTCACGAAAGTAATTGGCTTCCCTTGGGCTGTGGAGGCAAAGCTTCAACAAGTTTTCGAGCCTTCAAAACCAAAATCGCTCTTTATAAAACAGAATACTTAATAACTGTTATAGTTGACAGAGATCAGGATCAGTGTTTATTAGGTCTCTGCAGGACAGATGAAACTGCAAAGATACGGCATGATTGGGCTTGTCGTTTCTGTTTTCACCTCTTCTTTAAATTATCTCTTGCAATATCTTACTTCCATTATGTGCATTTACTATTCTGAAGCTTAACAATTAATACCAACCACTCTCCATGCAATCGTTTTTTCTATACAAAATAATTGATGATTAGCCCAACATTTTTTTAAATTGTTCTTAACTGAAGGAGAAAAAATTGCATTAATTTTTGTGCTTTAATTTTTCATAATTTTCTAGGGATATTTCTTTTGGTTATATTTAGCTAGTCATCCATTTTCATCGATGGCTAAAGCTACTTTATGTGAGAAGAGATTGTATATATTCATTCTCATCATTGTAAAGGAAAATAGTGATCTGTTTCTCTGCTGCTCCACTGATTGAGAATAATGGAATTAATTAGCTATTATATATAAAATTGTCCATTGACCAGCAGAAAAAGAATGCAAGATTTAGTACGTATATTTTACAATATTCAACTGTAATGAACGGAATCCTACAATATCAGCACTAGTTTATTTTGAAAAAAGAAAGAAATGATTTACACATTTTATTTTCACAAAGTGTATCTCATAAAAACAATATATTGATCAGGCAATTGAATTTGCCAAATAATGGACTCTTCAGTAAAACATAAAATTTGCTTTGGTCGTTCAGTTACATGATTACATGGTTCAGTTAAATCTAGGAATGCATAAATGACATTCTTAAATCTAGTGTTGATTATGAAGTACAGTTGATGTTTATATTACGGTTTAGGTCAATGTCACTTTGCCTCATTCAAATACTGAGCTATGATTTGCATATAAATAAGGAAGCTAAGGAACAGCATTTCATAAATTAATTCATCATCACTTTAATCCTTTTGACCTTACCCTGAAATCATTCTTGACCTTAATTAATTTAAAAAACCCATTATAGGTTCCAAATGTCGGAACATGACAGCGAAAGATCTCGCACAACAAAGCTCCTCTTCACAACCTTAATTAACCTTTTGTGATCTGAAGTAGAAACGTTGCAGTCTGCGGTGCTTTCCTGAGGAATATTTTCAATACTTCTCAGTGCAGTTCTTTTTATTATGTATTAACCTACTGGGGCGAAATTACCTTCAATGCACAATGAAACAGATTCGAGCAAGTGTTCATGAATGGACTCAGTACTTAGAATTGCTATTTCAGCCCGTTGATTGAAAAAGGTGACTTCCTCACTAACACTGAGGAAGTTTCCTCGTTTCCTGTTTCACATTGTAGCAGAAGACTTTCTTTTTAACTTGAAATGGTAACTGACAACTATACAATTCACTGGGATCAGACAAGAACCTCTTTATCACTTCCTAAAAATGCCTTTTCTGAGGATATCAAATTCTTAACTTATTTCCTTATATTTGCTTCTCGGGTTTACACATTCCCTCTGCCTGTGATTGGCAAGACCCAACGTAGACTGGGCAATCGTTTCGCTGAACACCTTCGCTCAGTCTGCCTGGACTGACCTCATCTCCCGGTTGTGAAACACTTCCATTCCCATTCCCATTCCTATATTGATCTTTCTGTCCTAGGCCTCCTCCATTGTCAGAGTGAGGCTAAATCCAAATTGGGGGAACAGCATCCCATATTTTGCTTGGGCAGCTTACAACCCAGGGGTATTAATATTGATTTCTCTAACTTCAAGTAACCTTTGCATTCGCTCTCTCTCTCCATTCCTCCTCTGCCCTAGCCATGTCAGGTTTCATTCTCATCTAGCTATAGCTAACATAGAAACATAGAAAAAAGGTGCAGGAGTAGGCCATTCGGCCCTTCGAGCTTGCACCGCCATTCAATATGATCCTGGCTGATCATCCAACTAAGTATCCTGTACCTGCCTTCTCTCCATACCCCCTGATCCCTTCTGCCACAAGGGCCACATCTAACCCTCTTAAATATAGCCAATGAACAGGCCTCAACTACCTTCTGTGGCAGAGAATTCCAGAGATTCACCACTCTCTGTGTGAAAAATGTTTTCCTCATCTCGGTCCTAAAATATTTCCCCCTTATCCTTAAACTGTGACTCCTTGTTCTGGACTTCCCCAACATCGGGAACAATCTTCCTGCATCTAGCCTGCCCAACCCCTTAAGAATTTTGTAAGATTCTATAAGATCCCCCCTCAATCTTCTAAATTCTAGCGAGTACAAGCCGAGTCTATCCAGTCTTTCTTCATATGAAAGTCCTGACATCCCAGGAATTAGTCTGGTGAACCTTCTCTGTACTCCCTCTATGGCAAGAATGTTTTTCCTCAGATTAGGAGACCAAAACTGTACGCAATGGCCTGTTTCCTTTATCATTGTTACTTTTTTGCATATCTTTCATTCATTTGTTCTATATCTCTCTACATCATCGTCTATATCCCTCATTTCTCTTTCCCATTTCAGATTTCAGTCTGACGATGGGTCTCGACCCTAAGTGTCACCCATTCCTTCTCTCCAGCGATGCTGCCTGGCCCGTTG
This sequence comes from Leucoraja erinaceus, assembly GCF_028641065.1. NCBI lineage: Eukaryota > Metazoa > Chordata > Chondrichthyes > Rajiformes > Rajidae > Leucoraja > Leucoraja erinaceus. The sequence continues at coordinate 50,221,855 of NC_073384.1, read as the reverse complement.
AATTACTCCAGCTCTTTGTTTCTATCTTCTCCCTAAACCCATGGATGCAAAGAGTCATACAGAACAGAAACGAGGCCATGTGCACACAGTGAGAAACCCACTCCTTATGGTGACTGTTTTTCATCTAATATTGAGAAGATATAGTCATAGATGTGGAAGAAAATGATTTTTGAAAGAGATACTTGTGGTAGAATGTGAAAGATCAGGGAAGTTTTTTTCCGGCAGATCTCGACCAACGATGGGTCTGAAAGAACCTGCAGAATATCTTATTCACTGACGGTGGGAGATATGCAAAACATGTTCTTGCCTTTATGGTTAGACCGTGGAATGTTTTGGAAAAGTCACTGGACTAATTTAACCTAGTTAATCTCTGTGCTAAATGTGCAAATTGCCTATGTGGAGGCACTGAATAGAATTACAGATAATTCTAGATATCAGATTCAGAGATACGGTATACCCAACTACGAGTGCATGGAATGAATATATGAAGCTCGGTGTAGAGAGGAAGGGAAGGGTATCATTTTCTCCCCTGTCGTGTGTAAACCTTTGGTCGGAGTAGGTTGTTTGATAGAAAAGGAATGTCAGGAAAGGGATGTTTTTAAAAGTGTACTGACAAGAGTTCGGGACATGCACGTCCCTGTCAGAGTGAAGGACAAGGCAGGCAAATGCAAGGACGCCTGGATGATGAGCGAAATAGAGGCTTTGGTCAAGAGTAAGAAGGAGGCATCGATTTTCAGGAACTAAGGAGAAAGCTAAAAAAGAAAATCAGAAGGGCAAAAAGGAAATAGCTCTGACAGATAGCATTCATGATAATCCCAAGAGATTTTATAAGAACATAAAGCACATATAAGTACATAAAGGGAAAATGGGTAACCAGAGAGGGAGTGGGACCACTCAGGAATCAAAGCGGTCAATTCTGTGTCGAGCCACAAGAGATGGGCAAGGTCCTCAATGATATTTCTAATCTTTTATTGCCATGGAGAAAGGCAGGAGGATGGGGGGATTTTTACGCAGTGACTGGAAGTATCTTGAGAGCAGTCAGTAGTCCAGACGCAGAGGTGCTGAAGGTCCTGACGTGTATGAAGATAGACTAATCTCCCGGCCTTGATCAAGAATCAAGAACAGCAGTGAGGGCAGAAGCAAATGATGTTCAGGTGTTCAATGCTGATGCTAAGAGAAGGAACGGTATCTCTGTAAGGACCCATTTCCCCATTTCATCACAGCAACTAAATCTGATTTCATGCTTACACCTGGTAATGCCTTTTTTTATTGAGGATGGTGAGTAAAATCAATTATAAGCGCATCTTAGTCAGGCTTTACAATTTTAGGTTTAATTAGATTTGAGAAAGTCTTCCAATGGTACATTGCACATGCTGCCACATTAGGATCAACATGGGGCCATTTTATTTTATACTTCCATGAGGCAAACCCCAATTTGATTGATTGATTGAAAGATATAGCATGAAAACAGACTCTTCAATCCACCAAGACCACACTGACCATCACACCTGTTCACACCAGTTCCACATTATCTCACTGTTGCATCCACTCCCTGCACACTGGGGGGCTATCTTACAGAGGCCAATCAACCTACAAATACACATGTCTTTGGGATGTGGGGGGAAACCGGAGTACCCGGTATGAACCCCACGTGGTGCAAACTCCACACAGATAGCACTTGAGGGCATGATCAAAGTCGGGTCTCTGTCAGCTGTGCCACTGTGCCGCCTCATGCCACCAATTTGGAATAATAAAGCATCACACAGGCCAACAGCCCTGGGACGGCTGGAGGTGTAGGGGGGTGGAGTGGGAGATGAGGGGGTTAGGGGAGGGATGGTGGTCCGATGGAAACGCTCAGGCAGCATCAGTGGAGGGAGAAACAAGAGTTAGTATTTCAATGGTGCAATGATTTAATGAAACCTTATTGTCAAGTGTACCTAAGTACAGTGAAATTATTTTTTTTCATGCAATTCAGTGACAATCCCGCTATACATTAGGTACAATCATACTAAGTGTGAAAATGTAAGAAATCCGATCATACTGAGTCAATACACAAGAGGCGACAATTTAGGCACCATCCTGTACCTTTCAAGACCAAAACTAAAATAAATATTGGAGTCTTAACTTGGCCATAAAGGCCTGTTGTCCTGGCAGCGGCACTGGGTTGGAGTTGCAGGGGTCGGCCTGGCCAGGCAATGTATCAATGTCCTCTACCATTGTCACTCGATGCTGCTGCAGGCCGCCTCCGTTGATGTAGTCAAGAGAGAGTTAAATTTAGCTCTTAGGGCTAACGAGATCAAGGGATATGGGGAGAAAGCGGGATGATCATATTGAATGGCAGGGCTGGCTTGAAGGGCAGAATGGCCTACTCCTATACCTATTTTCTATGTTCTATGTTTTTATCACATAAAAAAAGGTCGATTTAGTAAATTGGCCCATTTAAAGATTTGGAGAAGGGGGTGGAATGGGGAGAACAAAATGTACATCTATGATAGGGCATTTATGTTTCAGATAATTTCAAATTTCTGCATCTGCAATTTTTATGCTTATGCTCGTTATTCCTGAGTCAGTTCTTTGAAAAGGCAATCTAAAGCTAATACAGTTTTTTGGCTCTTTCAGACATGTTATTTTGATTTGCTTTATTTGGATTGATCAGACTCAGTTATGTTAGAAACATCTTGATGCTATTGTACACACTGTAAGTATTAATGTTTGGCAAAATAACACTGATTCCTAATGCTCAGTGTTTATGCTCCTAATGCTTGTTCTGTTTTATGACTCCTTCAAGAAAATGTAGCTGATTCATAATGCCTGGTTCAAGAGATTTCTTCATACATTCTTTCCAATGATAGAAAGTATTTTTTTTTTAAATTATGCATATAATTAAGCTATAATTCTGAAAATGATGTACCTTACATTATAGAATAGAATGGAATATAATCTTTATTTGCCACACAACCAGGGTTGGTGGTATTTGGGTTTGGTACATGATGGTCTGTTTACCCTCCTACCATCCGGGAGGCGCTACAGGTCTCTCCGTTGCCGAACCAGCAGGTCGAGGAACAGCTTCTTTCCGGCGGCTGTCATATAAAAACAACGTAGGGTGACTGCCATAGTAATAAATCGTTTGCTATCTCTTCAAGGGAGATGCTAAATGCATTTCGTTGTCTCTGTACTGTACACTGACAATGACAATTAAAATTGAATCTGAATCTGAATCTGAATGGTACACTGCTTTAGTCACATTAACACATATAACAACACAGATCATAGTAATAAAGTGCATCCATACCACATCACAAATCACAAATCTCACCAACAGAACATAGTGCAAAAGAACAGACAAAGACCATAGACAAGACGCTCTATACATCAAGTCCTTAGTGTTGTCTGTCATTGGAGGGAATTGAGTGTTCTTATTGCTGAGGGGAAGAAACTGTTTTTAAAACGGGTGGATCTTGTGGCAAGTGACCCGAGGCGCCTCCCTGAAGGGAGAGACTGGAAAAGGTGGTTTGCTGGATGGGAGGAGTCCGAGATGATCTTTATTGCCCGTTTTGAGGTACTTTGGAGGTAAATGGAATAGATTGAGGGGAGGGGGGAGTTGATGGTCCTGGAGGCCTTGGAGACAATGCACTGTAATCTGTGTAGTGAATGACTGTCAGTGTTTCCGTACCAGACTGTAATTGAGGAGATGATGATGCTTTCGATAATGGATTGATAGAAACGGACCAGGAGGTGTTTGTGGACTCTGAACCTTTTGAGCTGTCTGAGGAAGTATAGGCGTTGTTGACCTTTCTTGATGACGTGGTCTGCGTTGATGTGCCATTTTAGATTATTGCAGATATAGGTGCCCAGAAACTTGAATGAGTTTGTGGAGGTTATGGGATGGGAGTTGACATGGACCAGGGGTTTGGGGTCCTGTTTGCATCTGAAGTCTATGGTGATTTCCAAGGTTTTTGATGTATTAAGCTGGAGGTTGTTGTCTGTACACCATTTGACTGCGCTGTCGACTGTTTGATGGTACAGGTGCACAACCTTTTATCCGACGATCCAAATAACGAAAACCTCCGAATAGCGACATTTTTTCGGTCCTTGAAGAAAGGTCCTTGAAAACGTTCACCGAGGGCGGCCCGCAGAGGTGACAGCGGAACCTCCGGTCGGTCCTCGAAGAAAGGGGAACTAAATCCCCATTCATAAAAGAGGTGAGGGTATATTGCGCGGGAGGGTTAATAATTGACAATATGCTGCTGCCTGCCCGCTGGGTTAAAAGGTTCCCACGGTAGACACGATACACAGTGTATCGTGAGTCTTGCGTGGGAACTTTTAAACTTAGCGTGCAGGCAGCAGCAAATTGTCGCTCCCTTCAGTTTCACCCCACCTACACCCCTCTGGTTCCTGGCCATGTGTGTGACCCCTTCCCTCCCCAGCTCCCCGCTCATTGCACCGGCGCGGGGGCTTTGCACTGTCTTCACGTCGGCAATTCTAGCAGCGCAGTGCAGTCACCGGAGACGTCAGGACCAACGGGACACCGACCCCCAGGCCCACTGCAAGCACGGAGAACCCAGAGACCCACAGCCAGCAGCAGCCCAGCCCCGTTCCAACTCCAGAGGAAAACTGCAAACTGGCCGGAGACGTCAGGACCACCAGAAGCCGCTCCCCGATGGGCCGCTACGGCGACAAGTGGCAGTTCGCCCACAGCCCGAGCTGCGCCCTCTCATCGGACACCGACCCCCAGGCCCACTGCAAGCACGGAGATCCCAGATCAGCAACTCCAGCCCAGCCCCGCTCCAACTTCAGAGGAACACGCAGTGTATGGGCAGAAGCTGATAGTGTGGAAGGTACTTCTTGTTCTTGGGGTCGCGTTGGAGGGGGAGTGGGATATTGTGCTGTTTGATCGCCCCCTACTATTCCAGGGACAGGGAGACAGGACGTTCACCGAGGGCGGCCCGCAGAGGTGACAGCGGAACCTCCGGTCGGTCCTCGAAGAAAGGGGAACTAAATCCCCATTCATAAAAGAGAAGGTGAGAGTATATTGCGCGGGAGGGTTAATAATTGACAATCTGCTGCTACCTGCCCGCTTAGTTAAAAGGTTCCCACGGTAGACACGATACACAGTGTATCGTGAGTCTTGCGTGGGAACTTTTAAACTTAGCGTGCAGGCAGCAGCAGATTGTCGCTCCCTTCAATTTCACCCCACCTACACCCCTCTGCTTCCCGGCCATGTGTGTGACCCCTTCCCTCCCCTCTCCAGCTCCCCGCTCATTGCACCGGCGTGGGGGCTTTGTACTGTCTTCACGACGGCGATGGCTGCAGGTCTGTGCAGTCACCGGAGACGTCAGGACCAATTGGACGTCGACCACCAGGCCCACCGCAAGCACGGAGAACCGAGAGACCCACAGCCAGCAGCAGCCCAGCCCAGCCCCGCTCCAACTTCTCCTGCCGGGATCAAGGCGCAAACTCGCGACCTTGCGGATATGAGCCGAACACTCTACCACTGAGCCAGCCATTAAAATCTACGCAAAAAAATTTCCATTCCGAAGACCGACAAATTCTGAATTACGAAAGGTGTCTGGTCCCAAGGCTTTCGGATAAAAGGTTGTGCACCTGTATTGTGATTCGTTGTTGTCTGAGATGAGGCCAATTGTTGTTGTGTCATCTGCATATTTGAAAATTTTGACTGAGCTGCATTGGGATGTGAGGTTGTTGGTGTAAAGTGAGAAGAGCTGAGGTGACAGAACGCACCCTTGGGGGGCTCCTATGTTGAGAGTCAGAGGGCTGTAGAGTTTTTCACCCACCTTGACTCTTTGCTGTCTGTTTGTCAAAAAGTGCAGGATCCAATGGCACATGGCTGGGTGAATGGTCATGTCCAACAGTTTATTATAGTTTAATTGGGTGTATGGTGTTAAAGGCCGAACTAAAGTCTATAAACAGGATGTGTGCATAAGTGTTCGGTGATTCCAGATGATGTAGGGAGTAGGGAAGAGCTAAGTTAATAGCATCCTCAACCGACCGGTTGGCGCTGTATGCAAATTGGAAAGGGTCCATGAAGGGGGCAGTGTGTGTTTTCAGATGGGTGAGGACTATGTGCTCAAAGGCCTTCATGGCAACTGATGTTAGTGCAACAGGTCTAAAATCGTTCAGGCAGCTCACCTTGGAGGACTTGGGCACAGGGATGGTGATGGATGATTTGAAACACTGCGGGACTCTACATTGGCTGAGGGAGGTGTTAAAGATGGAGGTGAACACAGGAGCCAGCTGAGCTGCACAGTGGTTGAGAGCAGCAGGGCTGAGGTTGTCAGGCCTTGCCGCTTTTCTTTTATTAAGATTTTTGAAGGCCGCTCTAACTTCTGTATCTTTGCAAAAAATAAACATGGCGCTGGAAGGATATGGGTAAAATATTGCTTCCCCTTGGGTCCAAGATCAGTAATAATTTGCCTTTAATGTAATTTGCATGTTTACTACACAATTATAAAAAATTATCTTTCATTTTGGTCTAATTAAAGCACATCATTAGTTTATAGGATTGGAAGTATTGTTTTTGCACTATTAATCTTTTATCTGCCTCTACCAGCAAATTGAGTTGCTTGTAATGCACATGTATTTGCATCATTACATTGGAAAACATACAATAAATGACATTTTTACAATGTAATCAAAAGCACATCCAGGTGTTTAATAATGAAGAATTATCTGTGAAGATACATAGAGTATTCTAGATAAAAAGCCACTATTACACAAACTTAAGTGGAAAAGAAGTACATAAAGAAGAAAAAAAGAAAATAACCCCTTCTAATCCTTAGTGGAAAGTCTACTTATTCTTTGTGGAAAGTCCAGCAATATTTGATTCAGTAGAAGTTTAGATTTAGGTTGAGACTTATTATTGTCACGTATACCGAGGTACAGCAGAATCCTTTGTTTTGCAAGCTGTCCAAACAGATCAGATATATCAAACATAGATACAGCAGTTCAATCTACAAATAGATAAAACAAAGTGGGTGGTAAAGTGTAGAATATATTTCTCAGTGTTCCAGCACATCAGTTCCTTATACAAAGTCGAATAGAAGTACTCAATAGAATAGAGGATATTTGTCTTTACAGATAAATGTTTATGTCAAGTCAAGTTTTATTCGTCACTTGCACATAAAGTGCAGTGAAATGAATTTGCCAGCAGCAGTACAATAAAAAAAGAACACGCAATACACAATAAAAATTTAACACAAACATCCATCACTGTGGTGGAAGGCACAAAGTTTGGTCAGTCCTCCTCCATTTCCCCCCGTGGTCCGGACCACAACGCCTCCGCAGTCGCCGCTGCGGGCGTCCAGATGTGCAGACAAGATAAGTCCAGGTAAGTCCTGAATTGGTGCCTCCCCACCGGAGACCACGGCTTCTAGATGGTGTAGGCCGCAGGCCGGCGGTCAAAGATCCAAAGTCAGTTAAAATTTACTTTTCCTTTTGTTGGGAACATCTGGTTGTGCATGGCATTATTTATTTTTTAAATGGTACATTAATTGTATGTTTTCTATTTAGTTTAGTTTAGAGATACAGTGGGGAAACAGACCCTTTGGCCCACCGAGTCTGCACCAACCAGCGATCCCCGCACGCTAACACTATCCTACATACACTAGGGATAATATACACATACATCAAGCCAATTAACCTCCATACCAGTACATCTTTGGAGTGTGGGAGGAAACCAAAGATCTTGGTGAAAACCCATGTGGTCAGAGGGAGAACGTACAAACTCCATACAGACAGTACCCATGGTCGGGATCGAATCCAGGTCTCTGGCGATGCAAGCACTGTAAGGCAGCAACTCTACAACTGCACCACCGTGTCGCCATATTGTGATAATGATGATGCACACACTCATGTCCATTGGAAGCAACACAATTTGCTGGTAAACGCAGATAAAAGGTAATAATGTAAGAATAAGCATGTGTAATAGCTAAGTAAGTAAGTAAGTTTATTGGCCAAGTATTCACATACAAGGAATTTGCCTTGGTGCTCCACCCACAAGTAACAACATGACATACAGTGACAGTTACGAATGACTCAGAAAACACCATTAATAATAATAAAACATTAATGATAAAACACCATTGATCAAGCATGTGAACCAACAAAATACCAGATCAAAGGGAGGCTACAGATTTTTGGCTGTTGAGTAGAGCAACTACTCGTGGATAAAAAACTATTTTTATGTCTGGCTGTGGCAGCTTTGACAATCCGGAATCGCCTTCCAGAGGGAAGTGATTCAAAGAGTTTGTGGCCAGGGTGAGAGGGGTCAGAGATGATCTTGCCCGCTCGCTTCCTGGCCCTTGCAGTGTACAGTTCATCAATGGAGGGAAGGTTGCAGCCAATAATCTTCTCTGCTGATCGGACGATTCGCTGCAGCCTCCAGGTGTCGTGCTTGGTGGCTGATCCAAACCAGACCATGATGGAGAAGGTGAGAACAGACTCTACGATGGCCGTGTAGAATTGGACCATCATTGCCTGTGGCAGGTTGTGCTTCCTCAGCTGCCGCAGGAAGTACATCCTCTGTTGTGCCTTTTTGACTGTGGAGTCGATGGTAGCCACCCACTTAAGGTCTTTGGGGATGATGGTTCCTAGGAACTTAAAAGACTCCACAGATGTGACTGTGGTGTTGTTGATGGTGAGTGGGGTGGGGGGAGGGGGAGCTTTCCTAAAGTCTACAATCAATTCCACTGTCTTAAGAGCATTGAGCTCCAGGTTGTTGTGGTGGCACCAGGATGTCAGCTATGTGGGCATTGTCCTGCCTAGGGTTTCCTTCAACACCTTCAATAATGGCTCCCACCACCTCCCATCTCTCTCTGCTTGTTGTTTACTCAGTAATGGAATTGACTTGTTTCCTGTGCTCACACGCGTAATGGAAGTGATTAGTATTATAGGCACCATTTCCCTTTTTTAAAATCGCTTCAGTCAGCTAATGGTTGGATTATAAGCAAGATGTAACCTCCCTTCGAGGCACAGCAATCACTGCACTTGGATGCCAATTCTGCTTCCAATACTGGCCATTTTCTGGTTGTTCTGAATGAGATTATTGCTGCATGTTTATGTCTGGGAAATGTTTGGTGGTGGAGTCTCACTCATTATCAACTATCCCAAACCATCTATCCATCTATCCATCTCCATCCATCCATCCATCCATCCATCCATCCATCCATCCATCCATCCATCTCCATCCATCCATCCACCTCTAAAACTCTGATCTTGTTATCATCCGGCTTGCGCGGATTTTCTATTTGTGCAAAAACAGTACGTGATAGTGCAACGATTTTTCGCTAGCTCACTCACCATTCTCTTGTGCTGCGTGTGCACAAAGTTTTGTTCCAATCGGTGGTCTATTGTAAAAGTTAGTGAGGTTTAAAAATCTTAAAACTGCACATGCGCAGATCGATCTCCTTTCCTGCCAGTCAGCGCCACGCGGATTAGTCTTTTCTCCTGTCACTCCACGGAATGGTCCGTCCCTTCCTGCGCCATTGCATCTTTACTCGAGCTGAGGGACACAGTGGATGGAAGGCAGAGGTCTCCAACCGGACACAATTTCAGAGGGACCGGAAGCGGCCGAGCCTGGCCTGGCCCAGCTTGGCCCAGTTTGGCCCAACCCAGCCCAACCCGGCCCAACCCGGCCCAACCCGGCCCAGCCCAGCTCAGCGCAGAGTCGGGGATGTCGCCAATGTCGCCAAATGGAAAGCGGAGACTGACCCCGATGGAGGAGAACGACCAGCGACCAGCGGCCACTGTGAGTTCCCATCACACCGCCAGCTCCAGCCCCTTCCCTTCTGGTCCCCCTCGCTGGCTCTGCACCCCTCCCCTGTGATACCCCCCTCTCCCCCATGGCTCTTCCCTGTCTTTTCTTTGAGCTCTCTCCTCCCCTCCTCCCCCCACCCACACCCTTCTCCCACCCACACACCCCCCCCCCCCCCCGCCCACATTCCTTCCACCCACACATCCAACCAACCCGCCCACACACACACCCCTAAGCTTTCCCAACACCCTTGCAATCACTCTGAAGGAAGGTCTCGACCCGACACGTCACCTATCCATGTTCTCCAGAGATGCTGCCTGAACTGCTAAGTCAGTCTAGCATTTTGTGTCTTTCCTTGGTAAACCCGCATTTGCAGTTCCTTGTTTCCACATGGTGATTTATAATATGTGTGGGAATTTGATGAAAACAAGAGCTATTAAATTTTCATTTATTATAAATCGCCTGTTTGTTTTAAATTCATCTTACACGCCTGGCACAATTTGCTTTGAAGTGATTTTGTGCATTGAGCAGGATTCAAACATTATAAAGTACTTCTGCATTACCAAAGGGTTATATTCTACAACACCATTGGGGTTAAATATCTGGGATTGGCAATTTTGAACAGGGCGAATGAAACAGAGGCATAGATTCAGATTTGATTACCATCAATCTATGGGACTGCTCCAAAACCCCACATAGCTCTACAATTTGCTTCAGAAAAAAATACCTGTCATCCTTAGACACAAACTGCTGGAGTAATTCAACGGATCAGGCAGCATCTCTGCAGAAAAGGAATAGGCGACGTTTCAGGTCGGAATCCTTCTTCTGGCCCAAAACGTCACCTATTCCTATTCCCCAGAGATGCTGCCTAACCTGCTGAGTTACTCCAGCATTTGGACCAAGGCTTATGCATATTATCTAACCAACAAGTGGGTAACCAGACCAGAATAGCACATATTATAGACATTCTTACACATATTGCAAACTAGCTTGTGGCCAGCCCAAGCCTCACCCTAACCCCTATCCCTGTTTGCAGCACATTTGTAGAAGTAATGTTTCCAAAAATGCAAAATGTCTATTTTTTATGGTGCTTATGAATCATCCAGGCCTATTTTCTATGTTCTCATTAATATGAAGGCCCGCAGCATATTATTTCTCACCTACCTCTTGACTGAAGCATTTTAGTTCAGCGGGAGTATTGAAGTGCTATTTGTTCTTAGTTGGTAGTAACTTGCACAAACATTATGTGCCCAAGGGCTTTAGGAAAATAACTATTTTCTTTTGTAGCTGTGTGAAAAGCAAGAGTAACATATGCAGAAGTGTTGCGACATTAGTGAGGGTTGATTTCTCTTCATCTGTTGGTAGTTTGATTGGGAATTACACAGGAAATTGCCCCAGACCATATTGCAGCAATTGGTTCAAGGATGGTTATGAATCTAATAGATTTTGTGCAATTGAATTGGAGCGTGTTGTTCAAAACAATACTGTGCATCTGAGATTTTAAGAAATGTTACAGATTAACATTAAAATGATTAGTCTTTGCTGTTCAGTATCATTTGACCTTGACAGGAACATAGTTAGGTATTTTTCAGCCTTGTTTCAGTATATTTCACCTGGTTTGTAGATAGCCCCAGTTCAGCCAAAATTGCCATTCAATTTTACTGGGCCACAGATAATATTTTGACATCATTATAATTTTCCTGAATATGCATGTGCAAAATATTATGATTTGAAATGAGACATGGTTATTTCCCCATTTTAGCTTCTCTTGGCCAAACTTGTTCCATATTATTGCATAAAAGTTAACCGATTTCAGACAAAATAATGTAGTGTTAGTTAATGATCAGTTAAATTATGACATTGACACTGAGTTACTGAATACACAAATCAGATCCCATTGTAAATGACAAAATGTGAGCTTTAAGGAGCCTTGCACCATGTCTGAAGAATGAATTTGCCACAGATCAAGCACTTAGTATTTAATGATTCTAATTAAACTGAATTTAACTGAGTTAAAGGCAATTGCATCAAAATGGCTATTGACCTTTGATAATAAGAAGTGTGGTATTGTTATTAAGTGAAAATCCCAGAAGAGGTTGTATTTTAAGAATCAAAGATTCAGAGAGACAGGAAAATAAGTCAGGATTAGTCTGAGAAATAATTATGTTGACAACACAAAGCCAGGATTAAGAGATCATGCAAACCACTGCAAAGAGCTTTCTGATGGAAATATTAAATTCTTCAACTTATTTATATTTCCTCTGCAGTCTGGCTAGATATGCTGGCACAGTCTGTAGGAATTAAGTTTAAAACATCTGTGCAAGAATGATTTTGTTTTTGCTGCCCCAGCCTTTGTGGTAACTTGCTAAACAACAGCTGTAGCAGAAGAACAGATTTAATTAAACAGAATTGCCTGATGAGGTCAAAGACTTTATAGCTTTCATGTGAGTAGGATTTCACTTAGGATTATGGTACTACAGAGATAATAATGCAGATGAATTCTGTACCAGCGCTGAAAAGATGATCATGCATCTTCTGGTACTCATGGCATTTGGAAGCAAAGACTTGTTATATAAGACTTTGCATTAGATGTATTCATTACATTGGGCAGAACTACATATGGATGCACAGGTTGGGATATACAGGGGCTCCCTGGGTCATGAATGATCTGATTTAAAGAAATCAGACTTATTGCAATTTTTTCCATACGATAGAAAACATTTTTGGAATAATACTAAAATATTTCATAGTATACATTTATGGTTTCATGCTGTCTATATTACATTAGTTTAATTAAGACTGGTGTTAGGTTAAGTATTGAATGAAATGAAAGAATATAGGAGATATATAGTAGCCGATACCGTATGGGTAGTTTGTTAGTTAGTTTATTATTAATATTATGTGTACTGAGGTACAGTGAAAAGCTTTTTATCACGTGCCATCAAGTCAGTGAAAATACTACACATGATTGCAATCATGCCACCCACATTGTACAGATACATGATAAAGGGAATAACATGAATAACGTTTAGTGCAAGATAAAGTCTAGTAAAGTCCGATCAAAGATAATCCGAGGGTCGCCAATGAGGTGGATAGTAGCTCAAGACTGCTCTCGAATTATTGCTAGGATAGTTCAGTTGCCTGATATCAGCTGGGAAGAAACCATCCCTGAATCTGGAGGTGTGCGTTTTCACACTTCTATACCTACTGCCTGATGGGAGAGGGGAGAAGAGGGAGTGGCCCGGGTGCGACTCATCCTTGATGTTGCTGCTGGCCTTGCCGAGGCAGCGTGAGGTGCAAATGGAATCAATGGAAGGGAGGTTAGTTTGTGTGATGGTCTGGGCTGTGTAAACAATTCTTTGCAATTTCTCGTGGTCTTGAATGGAGCTATTCCCATACTATGCTGCGAAGCATTCCGATAAAATGCTTTGTACGGTGCACCTGTGGAGTTGTTGGGGACATGCCAAACTTCTTAAGCCTACTAAGGAAGTAAAGGCATTGGTGTGCTTTCATGGCCATTGCTTCAATATGGGTGGTCCAGAACAAGTTGTTGGTGATAGGTACTCCTAGGAATTTGAACCATCTTTGCTTTGATGCTGTCAATGCAAACTGGGGTATGTGCTTTGCTTCCTGAAGTCCATCACTATATCTTGCAGACGAGAGAAAGGTCACGAGGTTCTCAATCTCCTTTCTGCACTCTGTCTCATCATTATTTATCTTTACATGTGAGAATAAACTAACTATTGAACTACTATTGATCTACTGCATAACATGGGTTATGCATGGGTATAACACCAGCCCGGCGTGAGGGCCTGAACATCGGGCCACCCGGGGCAGCGACTGCGGGGCCTGCTCGGAAGGCCCCGACCACGGATGAACACGGAGGGGAGGCTGGCTGGACTATGGTGCCATCCTCACCTTGGTGCCATTTATGTTATGTTGTGTCGTGGACTTTCTGTGTTTGTGCTTTTTTTTAATTCAATTTCAATTTTATTTTTAATATGTTTTATTATTTATTTATTATTATTATTTTTTTTTGGTGATTTTTTTTTTATGATACTGCCTGTAAGGGAAATTCATTTCATTGTCTCAAATTGAGACAATGACAGTAAATTTGAATACAATACAATACAATGGGGACTGCCTGTATCAGTAAATGAATTACATGTAATTAACACCATAAATTACAGTATAAAAAGGCTGATGGGAGGTTGTAAAGAATCAGAGGTTGAAGCTGCTTTCCATATTTTTTTACGTTGCTGAATGGATAAATTCATGTCTGTTGTACGTTTGATGAACAGATCTTACAATTCAATGAGCAGTACTTTAAGAACGGGGCAAATGTTGTTATCGGTATGACTGTATGGCAAATCAAATTCCTCGTATGTTGGAAAACATACTTGGCTAATAAGGTATGATTATGATTATGATCCCTCTAAACATTTCCTATCCATTATAGGCACAAAATCCTGGTGTCTCATCGGGTCAGGCAGCATCGCAGGAAAACATGGACAGGTGACATTTCATGTTGGGACCCTTCTTCCAACCCTGTTTCAGCTGAGTTCCCAGTCTATGATAGAACATTACTTTCTGCTGCTGTCGAGGTTGGCTGCCAGAGCATTATGATTTCAGGTCTTTCATTCCACAAATTTCATTTTGAGAAGTAGAATGGCAGTATCATTTCCTTCAGCATGGCTGATCTTTGCCTTTCACCACCACATATTCATCACAACACAATAACCAGCTGGTCCCAGATGACCGAAGAGCAGACAAAATGTGTAGGAAGGGACTGAAGATGCTGCTTTATACAAAAGAAAAACACAAAATACTAGCGTAACTCAGTGGGTCAGGCAACGTCCCTGGAGAAAAAGAATAAGTGTCGTTTTGGGTCTGAAGAAGTGCTCCAACCCAAAACGTCACCTATTCCTGTTCTTCAGCGATGCTGCCTGACCGGCTGAGTTACTCCAGCATTTTGTGCCTATGATTGTAGGGCAGTCTGGAGAAGGGTCATGACCCATAATCATTTTCTCCACAGATGCTGTCTGACCCGCTGAGTTACTCCAGCACTTTGTGCTTTGACATGAGAACCAGGCTCGTCTTAAGTCATCCTAAGAATCCTTCTGAATCACCTTGTGCAAGTGGCTGAAGTGCTGCTCCCAGTCACAGTGCAGAGGTCAACGATCAAGAGGCACACAATAGACATGATCTTCATCACACGAGAAATATAAGAACTATGGACTCTCCGACCACTTTATGAATTAATGAAACATCCTCACTATCACCCATCTCGATTTATGACCAAATTTGCCATAAAATTCATCAGCAACCTCACACTGTGGCCAGGCAACTGTCATAAGTCTAATTTCATTTCAAATCTTCCTTACAGTCATTCTTCATCTCACTACGACAAGCTCTTCACCGTAATAGATGTCACCTACTGGATGAATGGAAACAGTTAAACATTCATTGCCTCCTCTCCAGAACCAAGGTCACTGCAACCTCAGTCACCTAGCTACAATGTGCAGACGGTACTTACAACTATCCACAGTTGAAGGCTGAGCTTTGTCATTATTGACTTGCCCACTGAAGTGTGCCTGAAAATGGTGCCTTACTGTAAACAGTCATAAGACAAAGATCTTCCGCCAACCCGCACTATTCATTACCCATCTCTCCGACAATAAAGGGCCGTGACAAATCCCTGGAAGACACGGTTCAAAATCCGTATCTCTGGAGCCACCTGTCAGTGTAGGTAGGCATTAATGATGAAATTCATCACTGTATCTAAAGTGCTGGCATTGCCTTTGGCACAGAGTAAAAGACTGTTCAAAGACTAAGGCCACAAATCCAACACAAAATTCATGGTGTACTAGGCAGCAGTGATCCCTGTCCTCCTCCATGCTTCAAAGAAATGGACAATTTACAGAAGTCACCTTAAGGTGCTGGAAAGATATCACTAATGCTGTGTTCACTGAGTCTTCATTGGCAGGATAAGTGACCAATGTCAGCTTCATGTCTCAGTACAGGCTCATGTAATTTGGAGCCAAGCAGGCTTTGAGTTAAAAAACAGGCAGGTCGGACTAGTATAGATTGGGTATGTTGGTCGACATGGGCAAGTTGGGCCAAAGGGTCTGTTTCCATGCTGTATCACTCCATGATTATGGCACACCTAGTATTTGCTCGCCTGATACTAGTTTCCAGAAGCAGATGCTATTGCAAGGTCCATCATGGCAAGCGATTTTCTAACCGACGTAGAAAATTCTGCAAGAACATCCTCAGTGTCGCTCTGAAGGTCCTGGCCCATGATTATTCAAACTGAAGTAGGAACAGTCAGGACAGGACTGTTTTTTTTCCAATGGGAGGATGCAGAGGCCAAGCAAAATTTGCAGAAGTACCCAAGCAGAACATCCACCTGCCTCGGCAAGGCCACCTGCATAATCAAGGACGAGTCGCACCCCGACCACTCCCTCTTCTTCCTTCTCTCATCAATCAAGAGGTATAGAAATGTGAAAACGCACACCTCCAGATTCAAGGACAATTTGTTCCCAGCTGTTATCAGGCAACTGAACCATCCTACCAACAACTGAAGAGCAGCTGTGAGCTACTATCTACCTCATTCGAGTCACTCGGACTATCTTTGATTGGACTTTACTGGACTTTATCTTGCACTAATTCCCCTTATCATGTATGTGTATACTGCGGATGACTCAATTGTAATCATGTATTGTCTTTCTGCTGACTGGTTAGCATCCAACATCAGCTTTTCTCTATACCTCAGTAAACTTGACAATAAACTAAACTCAACTCAAACTTGAACTCAAATTCAAACACACTTGCCCCATGTGAAATGGAATCATTTGTTTGCACATTGGGTTCAGCTACCACACAACTCATAGAACTGGTAGTAAGTTATCCGCAATCCTGATTGATTGTTGTACAGAGGAGAAGAAGAAAATACTGTTTAATTAACCTTGTTTGTCACAGCTAAAGCCATAAAAAGTCAAATGATTAAGCTTACAAAGGCAGGAGCACTAAAAATATTATCATGCCAAGGCTGGAAGAACATTTTGTGGTTTTGCTTGAGGATATTTCCAAGAAAATTGAATGTTTCATATAAAATCCATGATGGGTAAATTATCTGATTTTATTATTCATTTAGCTGAATAGCATATTTTGTTGTAGTTCTCTTATTTTTTATTTAGTCTTTGGGGTTATGATTGATTTATCTTAAATATTTAATGCTTCTTGAGGCATTGCAGAATATCTTCACTTCTAAATATTAGGAACACATGTAGGATTGCTGACAGCTAGATTACCTAAAAATGTTTTTTCCTCATATTGCCACTGGATGTTTGGCCAAACATTTTGAATTTATGAGCAAAACCCAAAGTGCTGATGGAACTCAATGGATCAGGCAGCATCTGTGGAGGGAATGTAATGGTGACATTTTGGGTCCCAACCTGTCTTCAGACTGCAATTTTTAATTTATGGCCTTTGTCCTTGAAACTTCAAATTATGGAAACAGCTCATTCGGAAGAGGAGAAAGGCCGGTAGTAGAGGAATGGAAACTGGGGTTTGCCGTACTCTGTCTTCAAGGTCTGCTGCGGGAGGTTCCCACAGCAGACAAAGGTGGATGGGTGGTTGCTGGCTGACCAACAGAGGGAGCGATGGCTGGAGGCTTGCAACAGCCTGGGGTTTTTTTTTTGTTTATTTTATTAGAAGTTAATACAGTACAAAACAGCACAGTGGAACCTAATTTTAGGTGCCAACTATGTCATACCGTAATCCATTCTATGTACAACCTCTAGTTTTATGTTTTGAGAAGGAAGTAAGCAAGACAAGAAAAAGAAAACAATAGAAAGGGGAAAAAGTGGAAAAATAGATGGTAGAGAGTAGAAAAACGTGAAGTGTGTATATAAAAAAAAGAAAAAGTGGGAAGTAGAAATAGAAGAGAATTTTTCAAATCTTTATTCGGAGATGTAGATTAGCATGAACTGCCTGGGGTTTGCCTGAATTGGACACCACTCATAACAACTGTAGCATATTTTGGACTTGGGAAATGGGGCTAAAACATGGCGCCTCATGTATGCAGACGTAGCACACTACTGCTGTAAATTGCTGAGCAAGGGTGGTATGGTGGTACTCTACTGGACTGTTAGTAAGAAAATAATTTCACTCTGTGCTTGCACTTTGCACGTGACAATAAAGCACCATTGTTTTCACTGACCCTCTCCAAACAAAACATATTCTTAATATGTACCTTGATCAAATATTCTGTCATTTTCGCTGCTGGAAGGCAGACAACCATAGAGTCTCTACTCCATTCTCATAATCCTTTACTCTATTCTCGCCAATCCTTCCTGCTCTCATTCTATGGCTTTCTAAGGCATCCTGAAGTGTGGTGACCAGAGCTGTACGCAGTAAACCAATTGTAGCACAACCGTTGTTTTACAAACATTCACCATTTCCTTCTTCCTGTTGTACTCTTTGCTTCTATTTATGAAACCCAGAATCCCCCAGGCTTTGTTAACTGCCTTTGCAATCTTCCATGACGCTAGTATGGACCTATTCAAATACAGTACTGTTCCTTCTTTTTCTCTCTTCCTGCATCCCCTTTCAAATTGCACCATTTATCTCAATTTTCTCTCCTCGTTCTTCCTGCCACAAGGTCTCACTTCACACTTCTTGGCAATGTATTTCATCAGCCACATGTCTGCCCTTTTGCACCAGCCTATTTTGGTCTCAATGCTTTCAATTATCCTCCTGACTGTTTACCACAGTTCTAGGCTCAGCGTCTTTGACAAAATCAGAAATATTTACCCTCTACAGTCATGTCTAAATCATTAATGTAGACAACCACAAATAACAGTGGTCTTTGCTCTGAGCCCCCCCCAGGACCACCATTACTTACCTGCTGCCGTTCTCAAGAAGAACAGCTTACCACAGTGACTGCTCCAAGGCTAATATCTCTTCCATCCTGCTTCTGAATAATTAATTACACAAGCTTCAATGTTTCTAATCAAGCTTTCATTTAGGACTTTATGAAACACCTTCAAAAGGTTCACAAAAATGGAATCAATCGGATATCAACCCTCTCTGTTACATTAAAAACTCAACTATAAAATTAGATCTTAAACTGAATTAAGAAAATGCCTCCTCTTCCTTTCAAAGCACAGTGGAATGAAATGAAAGCATTATAGCTATGACTTTTTTTAAAGCTGCATGCTTTGCCTGTGGGTCTCAGACCTAAATAATTTGTAAGAGACCTTTTCATAGAGTCAAATACAGCATGAAAATGAGCCCCCCTGCTCATTGAATACACCATGCACACATTCTATTGATACTGGGGGCATGAACATTGAATTCTCCCAATTTTGTTAGCCCTTGCTGTCTCCTCCCCTTCCTCAGCCCTCAGGCTGTCTCCTCCCATCCCTCAACCTTCGGGCTCCTCCTCCTCCCTTTTCCCTTCTTCTACCGCCCCCCACCCCACCCCCCACCAGTCTGAAGAAGGGTTTCGGCCCGAAACGTTGCCTATTTCCTTCGCTCCATAGATGCTGCTGCACCCGCTGAGTTTCTCCAGCATTTTTGTGTACCTTCTATTGATACTACATTGATCCAATTTTTATTTCTTCTATGTTCCCACAAATTGCACCCAGGATTCTACAATGTGCCTACACATTGGAAACAATTTATAATGTCCGGTAACCTGACTAACCCACACACTTTGAGATGTAGAGAGGAACTGGAACCCCTGGGGGGGGGGGGGGGGGGGGGGGGGGGGGGGGGGGGGGGGGGGGGGGGGGGGGGGGGGGGGGGGGGATCCATGCGGTCACAGTGAACATGTGCAAACTCCACACAGACAGCAAGGACTGGGTTGTACAGGGGATGTTGCAGCTGTGAGGAAACTCTTCAATTAAACCATACCAATTGTACTTTCACAGCTGGAGGAATCTTTCAGAGGGCTTTGAAGATGTTCTTCTAAATTCAATATTTGATCAAGAGACCAAAGGAGCCATAATAAAAGCAAAGTCTCCTGATTAGATTTGTGGAGATCTATATGTGCAACTTAAAATTCAAGTGAAGTATTAAATTGATTGCATAAATAATTTAATCAAGACTTTAATACCTCCCTGAACCTGAGAGTTGCTATGAAAGCGATGATCGTTTTGATTTTCAATACTTCCAAGCTACTGCTAGCAAAGAAGGTGCAATAAGTCAATCACCTGTTGACAAATGGAGGGAATTGGTGACAAAAATAACCTTAAATATGTCTCTGCGTTAAAGGTCAATTGCACAATGGACACAGCAATAGAATGTAGTTGCAGTCTCTCCTAAGCACATTGCAGCGTGAATTTTCGGTCATGGAATACTTTGTGATATATTTTCAGTTTGAGTAGTCAGAAAATACATTGTGTGCATGCATTAAATCGATTTAGGTGGCTATTAAAATAACAGTAGGCTTCAAAGATCATGTTGTCACAAATTCCCAATCTGTGCACATTTTTCTCCACGGCTATCAACTTTACAGTTTCATTAAAAAGGATTTTCATCAATTCAAGTACCAGATCAAAATTTTTGGCATTAAAAATGAGCTCCAAACTTTAAAACTGTCCCAAGATTAAAGGTTTGCATCACTTGAGAGAGAAAAGATGGTAGATAAAGGCTCATTCTGGACTGATGTATAGCCTCCTGAAAGGGGGAGATCAGATTAAGATGCATGGAATCCATGGTGAATTGGTCATTTAGATTTAGAACTGGCTTTTACTCAGAGAAGACAGAGGGTTGGAATGGAATGATGTTGCACTGGCTGGAAGTCTGTGACCGCTGGAGTTCCGAATGGGTCTGTGCTGTGATCTCTGGTGTTTGTGATATATATAAGTGACTTGGATGTAAATGTAAATGGGTCTTGGTTCTTGGTTTCTTGGTCCTCCAAAATATTCCAAATGGAATTTAAACTGGAGGTGGTGGACGGAGGACTTAAGCCAGAAGGGGTTTTTGGAAAGGTTGTTTGGCAAGTTTTCAGACAACACCTTAATTAGTGGAGTTGACGACAGTGAGGAAGGTTGTCAAAATGTACAGTGGGTTCTAGATCATCTGGAGAAATGGGCAGAGAAATGCAGATGGCGTTTAATCTGAACAAGTGTGCGGTGTTGCACTTCGGGGGGTCGAATGGAATGCCCCTGTCCCACTTAGGAAGCCTGAACGGAAACCTCTGGAGACTTTGCCCCCCACCCAAGGTTTCCATGTGGTTCCCGGAGGTTGCAGGTGGTTGCTGGAGGTTGCAGGTAGTGGAAGCAGGTAGGGAGACTGACAAAAACCTCTGGGAACCTCCGGGAACGGCATGGAAACCTTGGGTGGGGCACAATGTCTCCAGAGGTTTCCGTTGAGGTTTCCTAAGTGGGACAGGGGCATAAGGAGAAAGTTTATTGTTAATGGCAAGACCTTTAACATCATTAATGTATGGAAGGATCTTGGAGTCCAAGTCCACGGCCCACTGAAAATGGTGCACAAGTAGATAAAGTGGGAAAGAAGACAAATGGTATGCATACTTTCAATGATCAAGGCATTGAGTATAAGAGTCAGGAAGTCATGTTGCTGCTTTATCAGACCTCATTTGGAATATTGTGTGTGTTACTGGTCACCTCATTACAGAACAGTGTGCAGGCTTTGGAGAGGGTGTAGAAAAGATTTACTAGAATGCTACCTGGATTAGAACCTATTAATTATGAGGAGAGGTTGGACAAACTTGGATTATTTTCTCAGGAGCATTGGAGGCCGAGGGGAGAGCTGATAGAAGTTTATAAAACTATGAGAAGCATTGATAAGGTAGACAATCAGTACTTTTTCCCCCCAGGGTTAAAATATCAAAGACCAGTGGGCACAGTTTAGAAGGTGAGAGGGGCAAAGTCTAATGGAAATATGCGGGCAGATTTTTTTACACAGAGCATTGTGGATGCCTGGAATGCACTGCCAAAGGTGGTGGTGGAGGGAGATAGGAAGCACCATTTAAGAAGGTTTTAGATTGGCACATGAATATGCAGGGAATGAAGGTGTGGAGGTAGAAGAGATTAGTTTAACATGGATGACATGTTTGACGTGGACATTGTGAACCAAAGGGCTTGTTCCTGTGCAGCACTGTGTTATGTTCTATGTACGTTCAGTGTTCTATGACACCCTTGAAGCAGCCACAAATGGGGATAGAAAATGATTATTATTGATTTAATGCTTTCATCATCATTTTTTGAGGTTCTGGCAATCACCGTGTGATAATGGATTTGGAATCTTGAATTGAGCTGACGAATCCGAGATTAAGTTTCAACAAAATTTCCAAATCATAGCAATATATCTTCAGCCTACAGAAAGACATTACTATGGAGAAAGAATCTGCATTTATATGAGGTAATTTTAATGTCATAAAACATTTTCATTGCGCTTCTTACAGTGATTATCAACCACCATTTAACACTGAAGTATCTGAGTAGATATTAGGACAGAAAAGTTACACTCTTCAGAGAACATCTTAAAGCAAGAGAGAAAAGTAGAAAAGAGGACATGCTTCGAAAAGGATTCTTGTTGGGTACTGGACGGACAACACCAGCGGTCATCAAGAAGGCTCAGCAGCGGCTGCACTTCCTGAGGGTCCTCAGGAAGCACAACCTGGACTCTAACCTGCTGCTGACCTTCTACCGCTCGTCCATCGAGAGCCTGCTGACATACTCATTACAGCATGTATGGCAGACCATGGCAGACAGGGAGAGGCTTCAGAGGGTAACCAGGACAGCGCAGAGGATCATTGGCTGCCCTCTCCCCTCCCTGATGGACATCTACACCTCCCGCTGCCTTAGCAGGGCAAAGAAGATCATCAAAGACAGCTCCCATCCTGCGTTTGGACTGTTCGACCTGCTGCCCTCTGGAAGGCGCTATAGGTGCATCAAATCCAGGACAAACAGACTCAGGAATAGTTGCTTTCCGAGAATTATATCTACCATAAATTCAAATTCACACATGCACTGACTACACCGCCCAACACGGACTTCCATCTGTATATATGTATATATGATATATGTATATATGTCCCCCCCCCACCCCATCTCCCTTCTGTTTTTTTTTCTGTTTCTTGTTTGTTGTGCTAAATTGTATGTATGCACTGAGTACGAGCAGCTTTCAGTTTCACTGTACATGTATAGTGACAATAAATGGCATATCTATCTATATCTACTACCTGGAAAGCCCTAAACCGCCTCCGCACTGGAGTGGGACGTTGTTGACTCAACCCGAAGAAGTGTTGCAACTCGCAGAGTGGGACGACAGATGGCGCAATGGGCTAAGTGTTCGGCTGGCGACCGGAAGGTAGCCGGTTCGAATCCCGCTTGGAGTGCATACTGTCGTTGTGTCCTTGGGGCAAGACACTTCACCCACCTTTGCCTGTGTGTAAATGTAATGTAATTATGTGAAGCACTTTGGGGTCAATATATAAATAAGATTATTATTATTATTATAAGTGGGGCTTCTTGGACTCTGGCAAGTGCAACTGCAGAAAGGTACAGACAATGACCTACCAACTGAATTGCGACATTGAGGTATGCACTGCGGATGATCTTTGCAGAGGCACAGATGTGGCACTGGCTGTGTCAAAGTGATGGCAGAACCTCGTCTGACACACGAGCAAACGTTGGGGCAGGAGGTGGTTGCAGGCAGTGAGCAATAAGGCCAATAATTGTGGAGCACAGTAAAACCTGGCTCTATAACTGGAGGAATTCAGAAATCAGAAATAATCAGCCTTTTGATGGACTGAAAATGGGAAACATTTTAAAACATAGTCGTTGCTGTTTTGGGATTTAACATAGATCAGCAAACATTGGAGGAAAAACAATGAATAGAAACTTGGAGTGAGTCAGGAACTAAACAGCAACAATTTAGATGAGCTCAAATGTATAGAATGGAGGAAAGTAAAAATGACAAGGTTAAAGAAATATAATAAGGCCGAGCAAAAATAATATATCAAGGCACACAATAGTAAATTTAATTATGTGCTAGAGAATGCATAATCAGTCTTATCCATTCCAATTCAATAGACAGCATGTATACCATTACTTTCCACTCCAATGTAACTGAAGTACATACATAACTCCTAGTGCCTCATTCTGTTATAGGAAATGTTTTCACTGAGCAAAGATGAAATAAAGATGAAATAAAGTGCAACCATATTTTTTCCCTACTGGTGAACGGTATATTGAGCAGCAATATTTTAGCCTTAAGTGTTGTCCTTAACATTGTCATCTGTGACCATAGGTTGGCAAACCTTGATGACATTTCCTGCAAATGATTGATTGGAGGCATAGGTGCTGCGAGTGTTTCAAATGCATCAAAGTGAACATATGGCAAATCTTCTTTTTGTTAAGCTTCTGATGGTGCAGTGCTGTCAGAATCCTGTTAGTAAATGCCTACTATGTTCTGTGTGCTGAAGCAAAGCAAGAATTTCATTGTCCTATCAGGGACACATGACAATAAACTCACTTGAACTTGAACTTGAATCCTATTTTGGGAAAGAACCCCAAAAAAATGATTAAATTATCTTTTTATTCTGAAACTGCAAAATGTTTCCATTAATTTAGTTAAAACATTATTGTTAATTGTTCTTGCAACTATAAATTGGCAGAATCAGGGATTATTAGCAATCTATTACACACTTAAATTATCATGGAGGTTATTATTTTAACCTTCTGGAGCAGGACAGCACACAATATTCCGAGTGCGGTCTCGCAAATATTTAAACTCTTGCACACAATGGAGAAACAAAGGAATGGTAAAAGCTGGTCTACAAAAATGACAGCTGGATACTATAATTGGCTTGGTGGAATGAGTCAGAGGTCAGTTAACATCCCTGAAGAACATGATAGGTGATATTTCGGGTTGGGAGCAGTCTAATGAATGGTCCCCACCCAAAACATCACATCCAAGTTACCCAGAGATATTGCCTGACACGCTGAGTTACTCCAGCACGTTGTGTCTTTTCTTGTAATCCATGTCTCATTTGATCAAGACAAATATGTTATATACCTCCTTCACCACCTTCTCTGTCCATGTCACTACTTTCAGGGAGCTATAAATGTGTCTTCCTTGGTCCCTCTGCACCACAACAGTCCCCAGTGCCTTACCATTCAATGTATATGTCCTCCCCTGGCTTAAGTTCCCAAAATATATCACTTTCACACTTGTTTAAGTTAAATTTCATCTACCATTGTGATGGCCACTTTCCAAGTTGATTGATTCTATTGTAACCTTAGACAACCTTCTTCACTGTCCAGCGTGTAACCAATTGTAATGTAATCTGCAAATTTACTAATCATGCCACCAATGTTCTCATCTAAATTGTCAATATACATGACAAACAACAGACGATCGCAGCATCACAGTGACCAATACGAAAGACATTCCTCTACTACTACTCTCTAAATCATTCCACCAAGCCAATTTGGTATCCAACTGGCTAGCTCATCTTGGATCCCGTGTGATCTCAACCTGTGTCCCAGTCTACAACATGCAGCATTGTCAAGTGCCTTGCTTAGTCCACATGGACCATATCTACTAATTTGACCTCATCAATCTTCTCGGTCGCCTCTTCAACAAACTCAATCAAATTTGTGCATCAAGATTTCCCACGCACAAAACCATGCTGACCATCCTTGATCAGTCCTTGCCTTACCAAATGCAAGTAGATAGATCCTGTTCCTCAGAAATGTTTCCAGTGAAAACCTCATCACTGATGACAGGTTCAATGGTCTGTAATTCCCTGGGTTCTCCCTTCAGCCCTAGTTTAATAAAGGCACATTTGCCACTTTCCATTCTTCTGATACCTCACTCCATACCTAGTCTTTTTGGAGTCACCAATTGAGTCCAGAACCTCAGAGGTCCACAGTGGTGCAGCTGATAGCATAGCTGCCTCACAGCGCCAGAGATCTGTGTTCAATCCTGACCTTGGGTGCTGGATTAAACTATAC
The DNA here is from genome assembly GCF_028641065.1 of Leucoraja erinaceus. NCBI lineage: Eukaryota > Metazoa > Chordata > Chondrichthyes > Rajiformes > Rajidae > Leucoraja > Leucoraja erinaceus. Next base: position 50,196,085 of record NC_073384.1, on the reverse strand, counting down.
TAGATCACACTAGAACATAGAACTAGTGTGAATGGATGACTGATGGTCAGCATGGACTTGGTGGATCATAGGGCCTGTTTCCATGCTGTATTGTTCAATCAATTCAATCAAAAAATGAAGTGTAAAATGAGCAAAACAGTTGATGCAGTAATCCATGATGGCCAGAAATTGAAATGGAATTGCAGCCGAACGTGGAGCACGATACATTAAAGAACCAGCTTGCTCAGGAGACTGGAGGAATATAGAATTTCATTATCACTGGTATTTTGTTATTGTGTTTAAAATAAACAATATGAGGAGTTATCTCCAATAATCTATATACATCCTACAAGTTGCACGTGACGTTGCCTGTTTAGAAAATAACTCGACATCCTGACATTCATTTAAACGGAACCAAACTTTTTTGTTACGTGTTCCACGACAAACTGCAAACAGATTGAATATATGAGTCAATCTAAGAATTTTGTCTTCTCATCCGTTGCTCACTTATCAATGTCTGTATGTTCACAGAGTGATTTATTCTTCAGTTACATATCTCAGTGATCATTTCTGAGATTGACTTCAATGTGACAAGAGTCTTGAGCATCAACACTGAAGCTTTTATCTGAGCCAACTACATACCTATGCATTCAATTTTGATGCTTCCTCTCAGGCTACAAGTAACGGCGAGTGGCAATTTCCCCAATCTAGCTGAACAAAATTGGAATGCCACTTCCATTTTGTTTCCACCACTTTGTCTAAGTGAGGCTTGAAGAAACTGAAAGCATCTGATAATATCTGCTGCAGGGCGGCACGGCGGCGGTAGAGTTGCTGCCTTACAGTGCTTGCGGCACCGGAGACCTGGGTTCGATCACGACTACAGGTGCTGTCTGTACAGAGTTTGTACGTTCTCCTCATGACCGCGTGGGTTTTCTCCGAGATCTTCGGTTTCCTCCCACACTCCAAAGACGTACAGGTTTGTAGGTTAATTGTTTGGTTAAAGGTTCTCTGGATGCTTTCAAGAGAGAGCTAGATAGGACTTAAAAAATAGCAGAGTCAGGGAATACGGGGAGAAGGCAGGAACGGGGTACTGATTGGGGATGATCAGCCATGATCACATTGAATGGCGGTGCTGGCACGAAGGACCAAATGGCCTACTCCTGCACCTATTGTCTATTGACTATTGTCTATTGTATAAGTGTAAATTGTCCCTAGTGTGTGTAGGATGGTGTTAATGTGCGGGGATCGCTGGTCAGCGTGGACTTAGTGGGCCAAAGGGCCTGTTTCCGCGCTGTATCTCTAAACTAAACTAAACTGAACTTTTCCTTCTCTCACTGTTTGTTTTTTGACCTTCAATGCAGCCAATGGGCGATCAACAAGGAGATGTTCCATGTTCAAAAACAACATTTTCATTTATACACTTGGCTTGAAAACTATTTTGCTGGCTTTCCTGCAATGTTTAAAGTGACACTCAACTTGCATTGAGAGCAATGACAGGGCAGATTCATGACTCATTGCAGGCCATTGTGCACAGAACGTGTCAAAATTAATGGAGCACTCTCTCCAGCATTTAGCTACTCATTCAATGGCTGCCTCAATGGTGACACCAGTAGCAGCATCCCATTAGAATCATGCAGTCACACAGCATGGCAACAGGCCCTTCAGCCCAACTTTCCCATTATGACCAAGATGTCCCATCTACTCTCGTCCCACCTGCCCACATTTGGCCCATATCCGTCTAAACATTTCCTATCCATCCATTGGTCCAAATGTCTTTTAAACATTGTTACATTTAGCAATTTTACTTGGAGAGTAATGGTAGAGCCTGCAGCGATTGTAACATCTACTACACCGTGATCACTTACCAAAGCGCAATGAAGGGTTTGCTCCAAATACCAATGTATTTCAGCAGAGCTAGTATGTTGAGAATTGCTTTTTAGTGGTAAAACATAATCTAATAATGTACAAATTGAAAATCATAATAGTGTGGTCTACCCTTTGACTCTCCTGTGCCCTTTCAGTTTCACAACCTTGTTATAAGGCAAGTCTTATTGTCTTGATGCAACATTGTAGTACCCTGCATGACTGTATGAGTGACCAGATTGCCTCTCCCATTCTCTTTGGGTCCTGACAACGGGGTGGCACATTGGAGCAACTGGAACATCAGCTGCTTCACAGCGTCAGAGACCCGGGTTCGATCCTTACTTCTGGTGCTGTCTATGTGGAGTTTGCACGTTCTCCCTGCATGTGCTCTCCGGTGCTCCGGTTTTCTCCTGCATCCCAAGAATGTACACGTTTGTAGGTCGATTGGCCTCTGTACATCACCCGTAGTGTGTAGGAAAGTGGGATAACATTGAACTAATGTTAATGGTGATCGATGGTTGGCATAGACTCAGTTGGTCAAAGCGTCTGTTTCCATGCTGTATCTCGAAACTAAACTAAACAAAACTAAACAAAACTAAACTAATCTAAATAAAGCACTTGCCCAGGATGCCCAGCTTCAGACTGCTTGCTTGGGGGTAATTGAGGAATTGCTAGCTGTGAGGCACAGATACTCACATATAAGATTGGGAGGTGACCTAGTGTCTTCAGTGCTGATGGGGAGGACGGGGTTGGGGGGTGGGAGACATCAATGTTCTGAGCCTACGCACCAGGCAATCACTCAGGATTCTGACGCTGTACCCCTGTCCCACTTAGGAAACCTGAACAGAAACCTCTGGTGACTTTGTGCCCCACCCAAGGTTTCCGTGCGGTTCCCGGAGGTTGCAGGTGGTTGCCAGAGGTTGCAGGTAGTGGAAGCAGGTAGGAAGACTGACAAAAACCTCCGGAAACCTCCGGGAACCGCACGGAAACCTTGGGTTTCCGTTCAGGTTTCCTAAGTGGGACAGGGGCATAAGGCAGAAACTCTACCTCTGCATCACTGTGCCGCTTTGCCTTGTCCTTCCAGAAATCATTCTTTTCCTCAGAGTCATCTCTCCGACCATTCAGATGTACAGTATCTCTGTTTAAAAAAAAGGAGAGAAAGTGCAGGAATAACTCAGTGGGCAGGCAGCATCTCTGGAGAACATTCAGTAGAAGGATCCCGACCCGAAGCTTCACCTCCCCCTGTGCTCCAGAGATGCTGCCTGACCCACAGGGCTACTCCAGCATTGTGTGTGTTTGTTTGTAAACTGGAGCATCTGGAGATCTTTGTATTTTCTATCACATCTATTTCAATGAATAGATAATTCTTGGACTATTTTTTCAGGTTTAAAAATACCCAAATACTTGGCCTCCACAGCCATGTATGGCATTGAATTCCACAGATTCACCTCTGGGTAAAATTTCTCCTCATCTTTCTAAACATCTCCTTTTATTCTGAAGTCTTAGATTCTCCCACTAGTGGAAACATCCTATCCACATCCACCCTATCCAGGCCTTTCACTATTTGCTAAGTGTCAATGAGATCCCCCTCATGCTTCGAAACTGCATCCCTCTTGTCATCTCCTCCATACAGCCAGAGCAGCCTTGATATGACAGCAGCCCAATTAAGATCCTCAAGTGTGCTCCTTGGGATTAGCCCAAGGGTGTAGACTAACCCTTCCCTACTATGGTGGAACCTTCATGTTAGTTTCCCCATGTCTGATGCCAGATTGCATGGTGGTCAGTGTGTGTGTGTGTCGAGAGTCAAGAGTCACAAGTTCTTAATTGTACTATGTACCAGCAATGGAACAATGACATTCTTACTTGCAGCAAAATAACAGGCATGTAAATGCAAGTGGGAATTCTTCACTTAACCCAAGTTATTCATCCTTTTTACGGTGCTGTGAGATATCAGGCACAATGATGCACTTCAGGCATTATCAGCATCAGCATCAACACCATTATCTCATCGGCCTCTCATTCCTGTGGGCCCTATTAATCATCACATTCCTCCTGCTTTAGTCTAGTTTAAGTTAGTTTAGTGATACAGCATGGAAGCAGGCCCTTCGGCCCACAGCAATTGCCTTACTCTTGTTCTATCCTACACACTAGGAACAATTGACAGCATTTTCCCACATCGAGTAAACATCAGGCTACTTGATGTTTACTTGATGTATCTAGCTTATTGAAGGGTAATTGCAAAAAAATCTGTGGGCAAATGTCTATATTTTCAAGCATTTTATTTTGAAATGACAACTATTGGATAGTTTTATAAATGATTGAAAATAACTCACAGATGGAAACCATTTGTAAGGGGAAATGGGAGCAACGTGGGAATCCGCTAATCTCCTTATACGGCTACAGTTTTATAGGATAATTAAGCTTGTAATGCAATTCTTGTCACTGACCTGAACAACTTTGAGCTAATGATTCAAATATGGAACCATTTTAATGTAACGCTGCAGTAATTTAAATTTTTGTCTTATTGGATCGCCATTGCAATAGTAATTATATGTGTGATTCATGGTACATGACAGCACCAAGCCTACAAAGAGTTGGGTGGATCTAAGGCTCGTGAAAATAGGGTGGAAGTTGAAATAGTCAAGTGGTAGTTATAATGTGATTTCAAACCAGTGATGATGAAAGGAAAGAAGAGTACATTGACGGAATATTTGGAACTTAAGAGAAGTGTTTGAAGTTGATTTTCAACCCACTTTCGCTGTGTGGCCTTTTGACTCCACAATTCGTACTCAAAAGAAAACAAGTTTGGCACTAACAAACTGCAATACCACTGACTCCCTGCTGGAGGCTCTACGGAGCTTTCGAATCATCTTATTCTCAGCCAAAATATCAAAATACCATTGAAGAATCCAATCCTGTTTTATATGACCTAGTTTGTTTTGACAAAATATTAAAAACGTGAACATTTCAAGAACTGTATTCCCTGATGGTTATGAATTTGAATAAAATACATTGTAAATATTGTAATACATTCAGTTATAGCGTTTTCTGCATTTGGAACATTAAAGCTGATATATTAAGTTTGATATGAACATGGTATCTCTGATTTTTTGACATGCTAATAATGTATTTAGCTCCAATTGTGTCCCCAGTAAAAGCATGAAATGAAAGATAGTTCAAAGGTTTCCAATGAGGTAGATGGGAAGTCAGGATCGTACCCTAGAAGATGAGAGGACTATTCAGTTGTCTGATAACAGCTGGGAAGAAACATTTCCTGAATCTGGAGTTATGCGTTTTCAAACTTCTGTACCTCTTGCCTGATGGGAGAAGGAGTGTGCGGGGTGAGACTTCTCCTTGATTATGCTGGTGGCCTTGTCGAGGCAGCATGAAGTGTAGATGGAGTCAATGGAAGGCACGTTGGTTTGTGTGATGGTCTGGGCTACGTCCATAACTCTCTGCAATTTCTTGTAGTGTTGGATGAAGCTGGTCCCATGCATATTGAATTCCCTAACATCTAAAAATAGATTGAACCATCAAGGGTGGCGAATTCGAACATTTCACTATCACTTGGGTGAAAATATTTCTGTCACCATTGTCCTAAATGGGCAGCCTATTAATTTGTTCAGTGAGTTTTGACACCCCATCCAGGATTAATATCTTTTAGTTTAGTTTAGTTTAGGATGATCTATCATCCATCATAGATGAGGCCCACACATGGGTCTCCTCTGTATCCTGCAGCTCCGCTCTTGCTCCCCCCTCCCCCTTCCCCCAGGCGCAACAGGGACAGACTCCCCCGAGCCCTCACCTTTCACCCCATCAGTCATCGACAGTTTTGCCACCCCCAACAGTATCCCATCACTAGCTACATCTTCCCATCTCCACACCTTTCCGTTCCCTCCGCAACTTCCTGATTAACTCATCCCTTCCCACCAACAACCCCCTCTCCAGGTACTTTCCCCTGCAACCACAGGAGATGCAACACCTGTCCCTATATCTCCTCCATCGATTCCGTCCAAGGACCCTGACAGTCCTTTGAGGTGAGGCAGAGGTTCACTTGCACCTCCTCCAACCTTATCTACTGTACCTGCTGATCCAGGAGTGGACTCCTATATATCGGCGAGATCAAGCGCAGGCTCGCCGATGATTTCGCTGAACACCTCCGCTCAGTCCGTCTAGATCTACATGATCTTCCAGTTGATAAACACTTTAACTCCCCTTCCCATTCCCACACTGACCTTTCTGTCCTGGGATTCCTCCACTCTTTCGACCTGAAACCCGAAAGGGCCTGGTGCCACATTGAATCATGCTATGATCCTATGACCCCATGAGCACTCGCCAGGTAGGTCTGGGAAAAGTTGAGACACAAGGAACTCCAGCCACATGCAAAATGGGGGAACTGCACCTTATATTCTGCTTTGGTAGCATACAACCAAAACGGTATGAATATTGAATTCTCCAATTTTAGTGAACTAACCCCCCTCCCCCCCCCCCCCCCCCCCCAATTTGCACCTATTCTATTTATCTCACAGTTTTTGTTAATGCATCTCGAATGTTTAATTAACACTGGATTCTATGTTCTGCTGACTGTTCCCAGCAACATGCACAAAACAAAAGTCAAAGGCTGCTGAGGGAATATTGTTTTAGTGGAAGACTCCCTATGATCTACCAAGAACTTGTTGACCATCGAGTGGAAGGAGGTATGGTCTAACAAACATGAGAGACTAGAGAACACACTGAGGAAGTTGTACCTGCTGAATAGTCTCAATGAGGAAAGGCCACAGCTTAGGGGTCCTGCTGCAATTGCACAGTGCGAGGCTTCAGCCCTTTTAAAACCCCATCAGGCATACACCAAGGAGAGTAATTGAAAGGAAGATTAATGTCATGCCAACATAATGTGAGACAAAGAAGGACCCAGCGTGGGGGAGGTGCCGAGAACATTGGGGACTAGATTGCACACTTGTAACTGTGTTGGCGCCCTGTACATGGCAACTTGTTACATACTTGTGAATGACTTTCACTGTGACATGCCACAGTGATAATAATGTATCGATCAATCAAGTTGCTGTTTTATACTGTGAATGACAACTACTGAATGTGTTTTACTCTGTATTTGTCAATGTTATGAATAGAGTATCATCTTCATAAAATATATTAGGTAGAGTAGGAGGTAACTACAACAGACTTCTCTAGTGGCAGGAATTCCCACACCTTTGAACAATGCAGCATTCAGTTTTATAATAAGCCCTGATACAGCATGATCTGTCTAGTTGTGCCCTACACCACAAAACACTGCCTCTCAATCATAGTCTTAGCGTCATACAGCACACAAACAGCCCCTTTGGCCCAATTAATCCATGCTGACCAAGATGCCCTTTTTAAGCTAGGCCTTCGTGCCTGTGTTTGACCCATATCCAACTAAACCTTTCACATCCATGTACCTGCCCAATGGTTTTTAAATGTTCAAGAAGGAACTGCAGATGCTGGAAGATCGAAGGTACACAAAAATGCTGGAGAAACTCAGCGGGTGCAGCAGCATCTATGGAGCGAAGGAAATAGGCGACGTTTCGGGCCGAAACCCTTCTTCAGACTGATGGGGGGTGGGGGGGGGGAGAAGGAAGGAAAAAGGGGGGAGGAGGAGCCCGAGGGCGGGGGGGATGTGAGGAGACAGCTCGAGGGTGAAGGAAGGGGAGGAGACAGCAAGGGCTAGCAAAACTGGGAGAATTCAACGTTCATGCCATCCAGACGCAAGCAACCCAGGCGGAATATGAGGTGCTGTTCCTCCAATTTCCGGTGTTGCTCACTCTGGCAATGGAGGAGACCCAGGACAGAGAGGTCGGATTGGGAACGGGAGGGGGAGTTGAAGCGCCGAGCCACCAGGAGTTCAGGTAGGTTATTGTATGGTCAACAACCTCATCTGGCAACTTGTTCCATATCCCCATAACTCCGAGAGTTGCCTCTCAAATTCTCTCATGTTATGTTCACTTCTATCTGGATGATATTTAACAACAAAATCTATCATTAATCCTACCTCATTAAACATTCAAAAACCTAAAATAGCCTGCCATAGATAAGCACACTGGCATACTGTTCAAACTAACAGTCCCCTATGCACTCCACAAATTCATTTTCCAAGGTACCCTTGTTACCTTGATTAGTCCATTAAAAATGCAGATTAAAATGACCCATGATAAGTACAGTTCCATTCTTTCATGCCATTGCTATTTCCCCATTAATGCATTGTGGTATTGAGAAGCAACACGGGCTTAGCAGTAGAGTTTCTGCCTTACAGCGCTCGAGACCCGGGTTCAATCCTGACTATGGGTGCTCTTTTGTATGGTCAGTAGGAGTTTGTACGTTTTCCCTGTGACCTGCATGAGTTTTCTTTGGTTGCTAAGGTGTACTCCCACACTCCAAACACATACAGGTGTGTAGGTTAATTGGCCTTGGTCAAAAATTGTAAATTCTCCCCAGTGTAGGTTGGTGCTAATGTACAGTACGAGGATTGCTGGTTGGTGTGGACTCAGTGGGCCGAAAGACCTGTTTCCCCACTGAATCTCTAAACTAAACTAAACTAAACTAAACTAAACCAAACCTTGGGGGCTTAAAGACTATTCTGACCAGTGTCTTCTTTCCTCTATTAGTAAGTATCGCACCCCAAACCAATTCCACATCATTGAACACTGGGATTAAATCACTGGTCTGTTGAACACTTAAATGCTTTCAGCTCTAAAATCTGCACCTGCTGGAAACGTTAATCTTATTGTAAAAGTGTCTCATAAATGCGTGAGTTATTTTATTTTACTAGACAGTTCAGCAAAATCACATATGGTTCATTTGAAATGTTTCCTGAAGAGTTAAAGGTCACGTTGATGCAATTACGCTGCAGAACAACTGCTGCATTGTACTTCCATTGCTGTGTTGGAAGCAGAAAGCAGCTTTACTTCGTACTATCCGACATCACATTTCCTTGTGCTTATTTTGATAAACATAATTTATTCGGAAATTACATGTTGCCACGATGTTTTTAAAATCCGTTCTTCCTTATATACGTACAATAAAGTAAATTGCTTCCTCCCCATCCCCCCCCCTAATCAGTCTGAGAAAGGGTTCTGAAGATAGACACAAAATGCTGGAGTAATTCAGCAGGACAGGCAGCATCTCTGGAGAGAAGGTAACGTTTCGGGATGAGTGAGAGTCAGGGGAGAGGGAAACTAGAGTTATGAAAAGGTACAGAACAGATCAGAGCCAGCACCGATGGCCAAGGAGCCCACAATGGTCCATTGTGGCTGTAGAGGAGGTGATAATGAAGGGACATGAACAGTGAAACTAGCAGGGTGACCAGGGTGCGGGACTCTGACTCATAATGTCGTCTGTCTATGTTCTCCAGGGGTACTGCCTGACCAGCTTAGTTCTGATCAGGACACAGAGTCACACGTTTTGTCCACCGGTGTTCTTGTTAAATCAAAATGATGACCCGTAGGAGAACTGCCTGTAAAGTTGCCTTCATTGTGCTAAAACAGATAGATTTCTGACAGCATTTCTAAAGTGCTGGGAGTGATTGCTAACCTTGCTCGCATCATCCTGACATATGGGATTTCAGAACTCCTCCTTGCAAGTTCAAAGGGCATTTGTGATGGTTCTGAAAGCAGGGAACTGGAAAAACAGAACTTCAAGGGTGTTGCTTCAATTCCACAGCAAAATTCCAACCCTGATAGTGAAACTGGGTGCAATTTTAAACACTGCCACACTCACCCAGATCTTCTTCAGGGGTTCAATAGCAAGAAAAAAACGAAAAGAAAATAGACGTCATTTAGTGAGATCTGGTTTTTGTAGAGGCAAGTTAAATACCTCGAGAATACTGCCAACACCAGTGTTTAGTTTAGTTTAGTTTAGTGCAGAGATATAGAACAGTAACAGGTCCTTTGGCTCACTGAGCCCATGCCGACCAGCAATCCCCGCACATTAGCAGTATCCCACATACACTAGGGACAATTTTACTAAGCTAATTAACCTACAAACCTGTATGTCTTTGGGTTGTGGAAGGAAACCTGAGCACCCGGAGTAAAGCCACGCAGGTCATGGGAAGAACATACAAACTCCGTCCACACAGCCCCTGTAGTCAAGATCAAACCCGGGTCTCTGACGCTGTAAGACAGCAACTCTACCGCTGCGTTACCGTGCCACACATTTTATTGTCTATTCCTCATTCTGTTCAACTGAAAGGAGTGCTGAGACATTACAGAGGACATTCAAGAGTTAATCTTAATGGGTGGGTGGATGTAGACTGGATTGGGTAAGGTAAGCAGAGTCCCCTGGTCAAGTGAGACAGGGAGCTCATAGTTTCATGGCCATTTGTTGCAGTGATTTTTTTTAACTTCAAATTCCAGGTTCGGTTTTAGACTGTGAACTGAACACAAAATCCACAGCTGCCATTTTGCTGAGCAAACCAAGGCAGGGTACTTAGTACAATACTTTAAAGAAGCTGCAAGCCTCCAATTTTACTTATTGTTTTTAACTTTTAACTAATTAATTAGTCAATTACTTGCAACTCAGAAAAACCGAACAGGTGGAAGGAATTGAGAACATAGAACAGGAACAGCCCATTTAGGCCACAAATAGCAAACATGATGTGATGTTAAACTAATCTCCTCGTACTGCACCTGATCCATCTCTCCATTCCCTGCATATCCATGTGACTTTCCAAAAGCCTCTTTAATGCTATTATTGTATCTGTCTCCACTATCACCCCTAAGCAGCACGTACCAGACATCTACCCCTCTCTACATAAAAAAGTTGCCCCTGACATCTGCTTTAAACATTGCCCCTCTCACCTTAAGCTGAAGCCCTCTCGTCTTTGACATTTCCACTGTGGAATACACGGTTCTGACAGCCTGCTCTCTATTGCTGGCAACTCAGATCATGGAGATAGAGTTCCTGTCACTCACCAGCCAAGAAATCATTTGAAGCAACTTAACAAGGCCAGCTCCCAACCCTCAAACCTAACCTCATACTGCAATGAAATGGTGAGAGGGAGCCTGTTATTTAATTGATTTTAATTTAGTTTAGTTTATTGTCACATGCATTGAGGTACAGGGAAAAGCTTTTGGTGTGTGCTAACCAGTCAGCAGAATGGATGGCACTTACCAACTACTTAGTGATGAGACCGACTTTGAATGCTCCCAATAACGTCTAAGAAACATTTGGACAGGTACTTGGTTAGGATAGGTTCAAAGGAATATGGGCCAAATGCAGACAGGTGGGACTAGCATAGATGTGGCATGTTGGTCGGCAAATTGGGCCGAAGGGCCTGTTTCCATGCTGTATGACTCTATAACTTGATGAGTCTAATAAAAGCCCATTATGAAACATCTACTTATGTTCATAAGTTCGGCCCACCAAGTCTACTCCTCCATTCAATCATGGCTTATCTCCCGACCCCATTCTCCTGCCTTCTCCCCTTAACTCCTAATGATCACAAATTTGTCAATCTCCAACTTAAAAATATCCATTGACTTGGCCTCCGCAGCCTTCTGTGCGATGAATTCCACAAATTCACCACCCTCTGACTAAAGTTACTTGTTACATAAGCTTATTTGCACATCCTTGAACATTAATCCCTTGGCAAATCCTTTCAGCTATAGTCTCAGAAGAATGTTGTTTTATGCCCTGCAAACACTGTTTGCCTCAGGCAAGCATGAGTATCACTGTGCATTGGTGATGTTATATTCCCCTATGATGTTTGCCTAGAAGGATGTGCATTAAAGGAGCATGAGGAGTTATGCGCAGGGGTGACCTGAACATTAATTGCATTTAATCACTTTCCTGTGCTGTGAGTACACTTTATGAGTAATTCATTTTGAAATGACTTTCTTTAAAGATCTCTTTGAAAATATGATAGGTGCAGTCACTTTAAAGTGCCGTGTGTCAAAGTGGATTTCTGCATTATAGTGTCACATTATTCAGAACATTTAGGTCATAACTTTTGATTAAGCTATTGATTTGTGCCAGCTTGAATCCAATGGGCTCCCTTTTTGTGAGTTATGTACTTTACACATGACTGAGAATCTATATAGATATAACACCAAATAGTTATTCTGTGGTAAAAATGATGAGTATGTGTTTGCAGTACAGTGTGATGATTTAAACTTTGGAATAAAAGACAAATATCACAAGCTGTTTTGGGTATTTCATTTTATATTTTGTTTGTCTATTGTTATCCTTCTTTTAATAAAAATGCACTTTGTAATTGAAATTGGACATTTAATTCTTTAGTTTTTAGTTTAGAGAAACAGTGCGGAAACAGGCCTTTTGGCCCACCAAGTCCCCACCGACCAGCGATTGCCGCACATTAACACTCGTGAGTGGACGTGGCGCCAACGGACAAGAGGCTGAAGCAAAGAAGTCGAAGCCAAAGAACCGAGTGGAGAATGAGGCTGAAACGCCAATAAACTGAAATATTACGAAGACGAAATGTCTACTAACCGAAAGGATGGGACGCCTAAAAGCCAACTAAGCTGCTTTGCCTAAAAGCAAACTTACCGAATGGCCGCTCTGTCGAAACGCCACCTACCCGAAAGGCGGCGTCGCCTCCAGGCCGACGAACCGACTGCCGCTAAACAGAAAAATACAATAACGGACATGACGTTGCCGGGCAGCGGGACTTGTCAGCGATTGGTCCCGACCTCCGCGTCCATCACATCACTGTGAAGGCATGAACATTGGCCCAAACCTCCGCTCCACCCGACCCTCAGCCCGCGGAGGGGGGCCGTGGGAGAGTGGGGGCTGTCCCGAGGGATGCACACCTTCGGCCGCTTTCAACTTGGTGCTTGGGTTCAGACTGCCCAGTCACCTATGGCTTGTGTGTGGGAAAATGAACCCTACGCTCCCGTCTCCCCCTTCTATCTCCCCTCTTCTCTCTCTCCCCTTCTATCTCTCTCTACTCTCTCTCCCTTCTCTCTCCTCCTCTCTCCCCCCTCTTCTTTCTCTCCTCCTCTCTCTCTCTCCATTCTTCTCTCTCTCCTCCACTCTCTTCCCCTCCTCTCCCCCCTCCCTCTTCTCTCTCCCTCCCTTCTCTCTCTCCCCACTGTCTCTCCCTCTCCCCTCTCTCTCCCTCTTCTCTCTCCCCTTCTCTCTCCTTCATCTCCACCCGCAGGAGCGTCCCCACAGTCACTGACCATGCACCGCCATCGGACCCCATCCTCCACACCAGGGTGATTTCCCCCCCCCTCCCCTCCCCTCCGACCCCCGGACCCCGACAACCACACCCACAATTCTAAGATCTTGTTGAGGTCTGCTAACCATTCTGTCCATCGGTGAGAGGAAGTTTGCGTTATACTCTCATCCCATCCAAGTTTTTCCTTACAAAGATCCTGCAAAATCAACTTGGCTGGAAGTGTAAATGGTGCAAGAAATCCCAAAGGGTCGTAAACGGAACAATTACAGATAGGATACCCCTTCTAGTACATGGACGCTCTTGAATCGAGATGATTGATGCTGACTAACCAAAATCCCACACAATAATAATAATAATACTATTAGTAGCTCTACAACAATAATTATAGCAACTATAATAACAATATTACTGTACAATAAACAACAAAAATGCTATATAATAAACAAAGATTACACTTCTACTGAGTAGAAAGTTACAATAGAGTTACAAGTTACAAGTTATCAAAAGAGAATTAGATTTAGTTTTTAGGGCTAAGGGAATCAAGGAATATGGGGAAAAAGCCAGAACGTTTTACTGATTTTGGATGATCAGCGATGATCATATTGAATGGTGGTGCTGGCTCGAAGGCCTGCTCCTGGATCTATTTTCTATATTTCTATGTTACATATATTGGATGAAATCCAGTGTTAACTTTTTGCAGTAAGTAATCAAAATTCTGGAATGATTGTGATGAGAGCAACTAGTTTTATTGCAATCCACTCCATCCAAAGAGTAGCTTCAGTCACAAGCAGTCTGACTTCTGTGCTACAGTAGCAAACATCCCAAGTTTCTTTGCTGGAATATTTTCAGGCATAATTTTACATCAAGGAATACTTGGGTTAAATTAAGATTAGCCAGAGAAGGCTTTAAAAAAACTCACAATAGAGGGAAAAGAGGTGAAATGTAAAGTTTATGAAGAAGTTGCAGTTGCACAAAGTTAAGCTCGACACATTTGACCACAAAGCCTCAAGAGACGTCTATGTTATTTTCTAAAGTACAAATGTAATTGCAGATTAAGCAAGCTTATTGTACAGTGAATGGATGCAATCAAAATGTTAATGTATTAAGATCATAATAGAGAGGCCATTTAATGAGACTGTGGTGCTTATAAGTAACATTGCAATATTTATAAATATAGGTGTGCTGGACCAAACTTCCGTGATATGCTGTAATTTTATAAGGCTGCTCTCTTATAACTCAGTGCCTAAACTGCAAAAAACCAAAAACTGCTATTTCTGGTTTGTCAGCAAATTACCTACTTGATTTCAACAGCTTTCCAGCTTGTATTAGCTGCTGAGTAGGTTTTTAATTATAATCACATTCACATCTCTTCATTCCCTGCTCTTTATTTAATTTCTGTAAGATAAGCATCAGCACTCCTGCTTGATTAAAGAACATTTGTAGTCAATGTCACGCTATTATTGACTCAGAGGTTCTGTTGACTGAATATTTTGGCATATTTCACCGCCATAAAAGACTCTGAGTTATTTTCCATTGAGCCTTCTTTACATGCAGACAATTATAAAATCACAGAGTTTCGGGTTTTCTCTTGAGTGGTATTTCTTTGTATTAATGAGATCCCTGTCAGTAAATTTTCAAATCCCATGCATCATATTTACAAGAATGTCACTGAGATTTTCACAACTTCATCTTGATGGATTTTTTTGCTTCAGAGAATAGTAGACAGGAAAGGCATAGTGAAGAAAGCTTTTTAACATACAATCCACTTGATAATTTGGTGATGTAAGTATCCCGTAATATAGTGATGTGCCATTCAGGTCAACGGTGCAGCATGTTCAAGTGTCTGTGTTGAATTATTCACTCTTCCTCTTCCCTCCCCAACTTCACCTTGTGTATGAAACTGTTAAAATCAATCTCGTTTGACCTGAGGCTTTTGGTTATCTGCCCCATTATTTCCTCATATGGCCCAGTCACAGATATTGTGTGTTAATGTAGTGGATTTTGGAATTTGGATAGGAAAAGTTTAGATGGATATGGGCCAAACATTGGCAAATGGGACTAGCTTAGATGGGGCATCTTGGTTGGCATGGACCGTCAAGGGTCTGTCCCACTTGGACGTGAATCCCAAAATCCTGGGGTGCCGCTCACGACTGCGCGTCACTGCCTACGCCACCACGCTTCGCCATGCGCGCGTAATGCATGCCATGTGCGCATCACGCACGCGTCGTGCGTCGTGACGCGTAAATGATGTTGCGTAAATGACACCCAAGTGGAACAGCCACATAAGACAGCAGAATTAGGCTATTCGGCCCATTGAGTCTATTTCGCCATTCAATCATGGCTGATCTATCTTTCCCACTCAACCCCATCACCTGCCTTCTCCCCATAACGTTTGTCACCCAGAAATGTTCACAGCATCAACTAGCCCACTCCTGGTGGATGAGTTCAACAGCAAATGCTAAGTATGTTCAATACAGGGTACCGGAATAGGGTGCGGTAAAGAGGGCTGGATTTTCCAGCAGGGAAATATGTTTTATTACTATCCACAAAAGGGGAATTGGGGTAATCAGCTGCGGTCAAGGTTATTAAAATAACAAACCACCAATAACATGGAATTGTTTGTTCATTGCAATGCGTTTGAAGTTTTGTGCAAACACAAATGTGGCTGGGTTAAGTAATGCAAAAATTGAGATATCTTTACACTTCACAGTGCCAGGTGCCCTGAGGTCCACAGGTCTGGTTCTTTGACCTTGGTGATGCTGTCAAGGTTGGTGAGGCCACATTTGGAGTACTGTGCACAGTTCTGGATGCCCTGCTGCAGGATGTCATTAAACTTGAAACGGTGCAAAAAAAGACTAGTTTCGTTTAGTTTATTACTATTGTCACGTACCGAGGAGCTACAGTGAAAAACTTTTTGTTGCGTGCTCTCCAGTCAGCGAGAAGACTATACTTGATTACAATCAAACTGTACACAGTGTACAGATACAGGATAAAAGGAATAACGCTTAGTGTAAGATAAAATCCAGTAATGACCGATTAAAGATAGCTCGAAGGTCTCTAATGAGATGGATGGGAAGTCAGGACCTCTCTCTAGTTTGTGAAAGGACAGTTTGGTTGCCTGATAATGGCTGGGAAGAAACTGTCCTTGAATCTGGAGGTACGTGTTTTCAAACTTCTATACCTCTTGCCTGATGGGAGAGGGGAGATGAGGGAGTGACTGGAGTATAACATTTAGTTCAAGATAATCTGATTAAAGATGGACACAAAATGCTGGAATAACTCATGGGTCAGGTAGTATCAGGGAAGGAACAGTCCCTGAACCTGGAGATGTGCATTTTCAGACTTCATTATGAGCAAGGATGTCACCACATTTGGACAGCTTGGGTTACAAGGAGAGGATGGATAGGCTGGGTCTTTTTTCCCTGGAGCAAAGGAGGCTGAGTAAAGTCCATAGCTCATATGCAAAATCATGAGGTGAAAAGTCAGTCTTTTCCCCAGGAAAGGTGAGTCTGAAATTAGAGGACATACAGTGGTTTAAAGTGCGAGGAAGCAGATTTACAAGGGATCCGAGGGGTACTTTTCCACAAAGAGCCTCGTGTAAATAAAACCTGCTGCCGGGGAAGTGATAGAAATAGCAACAATTATGATATTTAAAAGACTCTTGGGCAGATACATGGATAGGAAAGATTTGAAACTAAATGGGCCAGGTACAGGCATGTGAGACTAGTTTGGTTAGGCAACTTAGTTGGCATGGACAAGTTTGGCCAAAGGGCTCTTTCTGTGCTATATGGCTCCATGACAATATGACTGCTTTCCAAACATTACATAATGCAAATCAACTATTCCTATACTTGTGAGGGCAATTTACCCCAGCTTCTAGCATAATCTTCCTGAGTAACACTGACATTAATTAAATATATTTCAGACTTGTTTTAACCACAGGATGGAACCACTTTGCCAATTAATATGATCATTTATCTAGTCAAATCTAGTCAAATCTAGAGGGTATATAGCCACACTGATCTGTTTTGTAGTAAATGCCTACTATGTTCTGTGTGCTGAATGAAAGCAAGAATTGTCCTATCAGGGGCACGACAATAAACTCACTTGAACTTGAACTTGAAATCTTCTTTATTTTCATGACCGGTATAATTATTTATTGTGATTCTGAAAGTTTCCAACAGAGGAAGCTATTTCATTGCAAAATATGTACTTGTAGGTTTCACAGTAAACTACTTCTTTTCACCATGCTAAAAGGTCTTCTAGAGAACTGCAAATAAATAGGTGACAGTTTGTATTGAGACTACTAGTCTGAAGAATTACTCCAGCTTTTTGTGTCTATCTTCGTTTTAAACCAGCATCTGCAATTACTTCCTACACATTTATCCTGCCATAGTCACAGCTAAGAATAATAAATTTAAAAAAAATTGTCATATTCCTCCATCAGAATCCTTGGGTAATTCATGTTCCAGCAGAAGACTCTCACACAGATGTTGGCAGCACAGTAGCATACAGATAGAGGAACGTAGCCTTGTATAGGGTGGCACAGTGTGCAGTGGTAGAGTTGTTGCCTTACAGTGCCAGAGACCTGGGTTTGATCCCAACTAGGGTATGGAGTTTCTACATTTTCCCTGTGACTGTGTGCATTTTCCCCGGGTGCTCCAGTTTCTTCCCACATTGCAAAGACATACAGGTTGGTAGGTTAATTGGCTTCTGTAAATTGTAAATTATCCCAGTGTGTAGGATAGTGCTAGTGTATGAGGTGAAAGCTGGCATCAGATTAGAGCACGTGTCCTCCTGCTTACTGCCTATTGCCCTCCCTCAGCTGATGAACCAGCACTCATCCTGTTGACCAACTTTTGGAAGAAGCACTGAAAGAGCCAAGGGTACAGGTTGTACTCTGGATGGGGGTCTTCAATGTCCACCACCAAGGACAGCTTGGCAGCACATCTACAGATTGGACATCACTGCCAAGCTGGATCTGCATCAGGTAGTCAGTGAATCCTCACAAGAGGTAAACCTGTTTTCCCTTGACCTCACCAATTCACTTTAGCAGGACGTAAGTGTCTGTGATAACATTGGTAGAAGTAATCACTGCACAGTCAGAGAATCATGGAGTCACACGGCATGGAAATAGGCCCTTCGGCCCAACTTGCCCACACCGACCAACGTGGCCCATCTACACTAGTCCCACCTGCCTGCATTTGGCCCATATCCCTCTAAACCTGTCCTATCCATGTACCTGTCCAAATATTTCTTAAATGTTACGATAGTACCTGCCTCAACTACCTCCTCCAGCAGCTTGGTCCATAAATTCCACTTTTTCACACATCCTATGTGTGAAAAAGTTACCTTTCAGGTTCCTATTAAATCTTTTCCCCCTCACCTTAAACCTATGTCATCTGATTCACAATTCCCCTACTCTGGGCAAGAGACTGTGTACGTCTACCCGATTTATGTCTGTCATGATTTTGTACACCTCCATAAGATCACCCCTCATCTTCCTGTGCTCCAAGGAATAGAGTGTCCTAGCCGGCTCAACCTCTCCCTATAGCTCAGACCCCTAAGTCCTGGAAGTCCTTGGGAAGATAATATCTTTCTTCCAACCAAATGTACCTTCTACCAAATTGTACATCACTACAAATATGTGAAAAGGGTGAGGATTAAAATAAATCTGGCAATTCAATACTTACTCTCCATGAGGCAACGTGTACCATCGGCACCTCCTGGCCTGGGACATCCTTCAATTTACTGTCTACTGTTTACTGTTTACAGCATAGAGTGCACAAGGCCAGTCCATGAGAGCAGCTGGAATAACAACAAACGACGAGGCTCCAGCCTGGAAAAACGTCAGTAAACATCTACACATAAGCTCAGTAGCAAAGACATGATGTAATAGACAGAGCTAAACTTTCAGAATCAACGGATCACATCAAGGGCCTACAGTACCATCAATGGTGTTGGAAAGTTAAGCAGCCAACAGGAGTAGGATACAAGAACATACCCGTCCTCAACATGGCAAAGCCCAGCATGTCAGTACTAAAGAGATAGCTGATATATTTGCAATCATGTGCAGCCAGAAGCAGCGAACTTATGATCCAAAAAAAGACTCAACATGCTGGAGCAACTCAGCGGGTCAAGGCAACATCTTTGGAGAACATGAACAGGTGATGTTTTGGATCAGGACCATTCTTCAGACTGATTGTAGGGGGGTTGGGGAGATGGGGGGGGGGGGGGGGGGGTAGAAAGCTGGAAGGGAGGAGGGGCAGGACAAAGCCTGACAGGAATAGGTTGATGTAGGTGAGGTATGGGGATGGGAGATAGGCAGATGGCGGACAAAGGCCAGTGATGAAAGAACAGAAGGTAACGACAAAAGGATTGAAGAGTTGCAAATTGTGAAGCTAGAGGAAAGAATGGAGATAGAAAGGGAGGGGGGAGGGGGGGGATGAGAAATAAGCATGAGTCCAGTTGGGCCAGAGGAAAGAGGCGAAAGGGGTGGATGTTGGGGGAAGAGTGATGAGGGAGATGGTTTTGTAGTTTCCTAAGATAATTCATCCTGACATCCTTCTAATTTAGTACAGGTGTCAGAGGTTATGGGAGAAGGCAGGAGAATGAGGTTAGGAGGAAGAGATAGATCAGCCATGATTGAATGGCGGAGTAGACTTGATGGGCCAAATGGCCTAATTCTACCCCTATTCCTTGTGACCTTTTGACCTTATGAACTCCCCTTCATCACAGAGGCCAATCTCGGTCTACATGAAATCAGTGCACACACTCCAGACTAAGTCTAAAGGACCAGGTAACATCCTGGCCATAGTGTTGAAGGCCTGCACTCCTGGATGAGTTGCTCCTCTAGCCAAACTGTTCCAGTACAGTTACTAAACCAGCATCCAGTCAACAGGGAGAAAAGTTATCCAATTATATCCTTGTCACAAAAAGCAGGTCAAATCAATCTGGCTGTAAGCTGTTGAACCTCTCTCAATCACCAGCAAAGTGACAGAAGCTGTTGTTGACACTTTACCATCAAGTGGCTCTCACCGTTAAACTGTTGCCAGTTTAGATTTTTTTTTTAGGACCATACAGCTCCAGATATCACAACATTAGTCCAAATATGGATAAGAGGGCTGAATTCTAAAGGTGAGCTGTGAATCAGGGACCGAAAGATCGAGGCAATGTATGATCAAGGTGTGCTGGCACCTGAGGACATAGGGCATCAAAAGGGAAGCAGTCCTCTAGGTGAAGTCATAACTTGCCTGGAGGAAGATGGTTGTGGTTATTGGAGGCCGATCACACCAGCTGCACTGCAGGAATTCTTTAATGTTGTGTTCAAGATCCAACTATAGAACACAAAACAAATAAGAACAGGAGCAGGGAACCTGGCCCTTCAACTCTTCATTATGTTCAAAGACGGTCTTCCCCAGGCTTAAAACCAACTCCAGCGTCTTCATCAATTGTTGTCCTCTGCAGATCTTGATGTGGCTCCTGGATTGTATTTTGCCTCCCCTCCTCATGACCTCTTCGTTTGTGACAAGACACTTACTGTATGACCAGGCCTTGTTAGAATAACTATATTTTTGCTTTAGATGCCATTCCAAAAATTTTCCTGGGCTTTTGTCACAGATCCCCTTATTGGCCTTTTCTTTCACCACGTTAGGTGCTGTGCTGAGCCACAGCGAGGGCATGGATACTTCTTTGGTCGAGCTCAATTAATTTACTTTCCTTTCCCCAGGCTGCAATCTTGAACCGATCTCTTCCATGACACCGGGTATCCTTAGATCACTACTTGATATCGTCTCCGCTCTTCCAACTGAAACTGGGCAGGCACTTAAGAGAGAATAACTTGAGAATAACTTGACAGAGACCATTTGCAGAGCAGTTGAGAAAGAATAGGGGAAATGAAACCAATTGGATTCAATAATAGCAGCTCGGTCTAGACTCAATGGCCTCTTGCTCTGGTGTAATAGGGAGGCACAGTGGCACAGATGGTAGAGCTGCTGTGCCAGAGACTGATCTTTGGTGCGATCTGTATGGAATTTGCACGTTCTCTCAATAACCCATTGCTTTACTCATGGTGCTCCAGTTTTCTCCCACATCCCAAAGACATGCGTTAATTGAATTTCTCATTTGTAGGAATGGATGTGAAAGTGAGATAATAGAAATCGTGTGAAGATACTACAGAACTAGTCCACTGGGATTTGGTGAGTCAAAAGGCCGGTTTCCATGCTGTATCTTGCAATCAATAAAAAAAAGCTAAAGTTTAATGATTTTATAAAATAGGCTCCACTTTATCCACTTCATTATTGGCCCACCCAGAACTGCAAAACCAAATTAAGTCTCCATTCATAGTGGACATCATTTACAGTTATTTTGTTTCCCTTCTTCAATGCCTTTACCTGTCCACAATGTTTCCCTCAACTTCCTCTCAGAGATACATGTTTGCCCACACCATGTAGAAAGACAAATAAGGAAAATAATAATAAGTGTCCGGGGGGGGGGGGGGGGGGGGGGTGGTGATTGGCAACCGAGGTGCAGGAGGGTAAACAGTCCATTGTTGGGGGGGGGAACCGGTGGGTGCCTTCCGGTCGGAGACAGAGCAGTTGCCATACCATACTGTGATGCAGAAGGATGCAGGATTACACAAAAGAACACGTTGGGGGAACTCTGTGAGTTGAGACCCTTCTTGCCTCAGTTCGACCTGAAACGCCACCTATCCATGTTCTCCAGAAATGCTATCTACCTCATCGGGAACCTCGGACTTTATCGGATTTTACTGGCTTTGATCGGATTTTACTGGCTTTACAGTGCACTAAACGTTATTCCCTTATCATATATCCATACACTGTGAATGGCTCGGTTGTAATCATGCATTGTCTTTCCGCTGACAGGTCAGCATGCACCAAAAGCAGTTTTCACTGTACCTCGGTACACGTGACAATAAACAAATAAACATGACCCACTGAGTTACTCCAGCACTTTACGTCCTTCTCTCAAACATCATACTCTGATTAAGGGTCATTGATTAGCCATCAGGAATCGATACTCTTATGCATTTTGTTCAATTTTCCAGCCCTGTATTGACAATGAGCCTTTGAATGCCAAGCCCCCTACTGCCACCCAGCTCTTAAAATGGACCTCTCCTTATTGTATAAATCCAGTTAGCCATTCTGTAAAATGGAGAAAACGATCTTACCTTTATTAAATTTATCATCCTCTAAGACTTCAGGCAGTACTGTACTGCATCATTTAAATTACTTTTCAGAAATTAATAAAATTATTACACATTTTGCACATTGCAATTATTACACAAGCGTTGCTCATTTATCACCGTACGGGTAATATTTATTTTCATCAAAGACCAATGAGAAATAAAATTTAGTATAACATAAAACAAGCTGTCAGTTTGGTATCAGTCCATTGCATACTGCTGGTGAAGTCCAATCTCTCCTACAAATTCAATTTAAATGTCTGTAACACATTCAATCTAACCTTTTATCATTTTATTTCAAAGTAACATGCAAGTGACAATATCAAATACCTCAAATCTTAAACAAACAGCAGGTAAACTTTAATTAGAGGGAAATATTTGAATGGGACCGCTTTGTATGAAGACACAGTATATTTTTCACTGCATCAAGAGTCAAGAGTGTTTTATTGTCATGTGTCCCAGATAGAACAATAAAATTCTTACTTGCTGCAGCATAACTGAATATGTAAACATATTTAAACATATGCGGCTGCAGAGGTAAGCACCAGGGGAGGGGGTGGTCTGGGTGGGAAGGTACAAATTGACCAGGGAATTACGGAGGGGACGGTCTCTATGGAAAGCAGGAAGGCGAGGAGATGGGAAGATGTGGCCAGTGGTAGGATATGAATTGCTGCTCCTCCAATTTGTGTTGGGCCTCACTCTGACAATGAAGGAGGCCCAGGATAGAAAGGTCAGTGTGGGAATGAGAGGGGGAGTTAAAGTGTTTAGCAATTGGGAGATCACGTAGGTCTAGGCAGACTGACCGGAGGTGTTCAGCGAAACGTTTCTTGTGGAGATTAATGACCACAGAACTATTCAGTAAAGTATTGTGCAACACTTCAAATGCATAGCATATTAAAAAATGTTCATAACTTGAATGAATTTTTAGGCCAATATCATTTGATTTTGTAAGATACTAACATTGGCATGATTTGGGGATGCTTGAACAAAACAAAATACTTGCCCTTAATAATTTCAAGACAAACTGAATTATTTTATTGCCAATGGATTACCCTTTAATGTAAGAAACTAAGCTGTTTACAGGCGGCAAATTCCTACAAACTGCAATACCTGATGACTGGATAATTTGGTTTAAGTGACAATGGATAAATATTGACAATATCACTGGGGATGACTCCCATCTTCTTTGAAGCAGTTAATTTGAGCCATTTACATCAATCTGAGAAAGCAGATAGAGGTGAAGGTGACACTGTTAAACTCATTTGCTACAACCTGTGGGATGGCATTGAATTGCAGTTGAATGGAGTGCTCTTGTAAATGGAAATATACACAGTTAAAGGGGAAAGACAAAGCAATAATATGGTTTAGTTTAGTTCAGTTGCCTGATGACAGCTGGGAATAAACTGTCCCTGAAACTGGAGCTATGCGTTTTCCCACTTCTGTACCTCTTGCCTGATGGGAGAGGGGAGAAGAAGGGGTACCTGGGGTGAAACAGGTCCTTGATTATGTTGGTGGCCGAGGTGTAGAAAGAGTCAATGGAAGGAAGGTTGGTTTGCTTACTGGATTGGGCTGCATACACAACTCTCTGCAATTTCTTGCGGTCTTGGATGGAGCTGTTCCCAAACCATGTGGTGACGCATCCCGATAAAATGCTTTCGATCAAAGTTGGTGAGAGTTGTTGGGGACATGCCAAAATTCCTAAGCCTTCCAAGGAAGTGTTGGTGTTGGCCATTGCCTTGATATGGCTAGTCCAGAACAAGTTGCTGGTAATACTGGTGATTATAAGGGTGATCATAACTAAAGTATGCCAGGAAGGGACATCTCATAACAAATAGAATATCTCCACTGAAGTCAAAACAGGGAAAAATGGTAAAAAAAAAAGCAAGCTTAAATGGTTGCTATCTGAATTCATGCAGCATTTGGGGTGGGAGATTGCAACCTTCCCTGTCCACCCTGTTTCAACGAATGCAATCAACCTGGCGTGCACAAACAGAAGATCAAACAGAACAAGTCGGCTTTTGGCTGTGCATGCCATACGCAAGAAGAAGAAGATGCATCATTGTAACAAGATAGATTAATCAATAATACATATAGAAATTAAAGTGCATGGTCCATTATCCATTACCGAGATACAGTTTGTTGTAAAGTGGCCAGTGTAAAGAATTTTATATCGAAGTCTCGTGATGAGACTGCGTGAAGAACCTGCCAGCCCGCATGCGCGTCAATACGTTGTCACATGGCGCGGGATTCGGAGACTTTCCTAAACAGCTAAGCTATTTCTGTTTGCAGGAATGGCCCACTGGCTCCAAAAATAGATTCAGCGGGCTCGGAGAGGCTGGCAGGCACGACCTGTACAGCTACCGCCGTTGAGGCTCTGGAAGGGAGCAGGCGGTCAGCCTCGGAGTAAACCGGCAGGCGCGACCTGCAAGAGCTACCAGATATTTGAGGATATCTCCTGCTCAGAGGCAGGGAGTTTGAGGATTCCCTCAACATTTGTTAAATTCTTTCAGCTCAGCTAAAAAGAGTTGCCAGCATGCTGGAACATCATTTGCCATCCTCTCGGGGATAGGTAAACCAGTAAAGGCTGAACTGGCATGTAGCATTTTTTACCTGACTTGCAGGTTCGTGTTGTAAAAAGTAAAAATAAATAAATAAACAAATAAACAGATAAATAAACAATAAAAAGCAAAAGCTCCATAAGGGAGCAGTTTGGCGACACAAGTTCAGGGTAGGTCAAAGCCAAAATGTCAAAATGTCCAAAAGGACAATATTGGGCAGGAAGGTACTGCCTCAACATCCATTGAGTATATCATCTGTAGGCTCTCAATACTGGAAATCCTGATTCAGAGGCTGGTCGAGGGGAATGTGTTGCGCACACTGACGACCGAGACAGGTAGTTCCAGCCAGAGGCCTGCGGGAGCAATACCTGGTTCAGGGTTGCATTATGATATCTCCCATTCTGAGGAGGGGTGTTTTGAGGATTATTCGTGGAGACTCTGACTGTGGGGTAGTTGGGGAACTCGAATTCCCACATCAATTGGATGATATGCTTCAACTCGTCTCATAAGGATCTGCTGGCACTTGTGACTAAATTTGCCATCCCTTTTGGGGATAGGAGAACCGTTAGAGAAAGAACTGGCAAGTAGCATTAGTTATTTAACTTCTCATCCGTTGATTGAGATGATCATGCAGGACACTGCTGGATAGTATGCTAGTCCTGATTTCTGCCAGACACTGGAGGTCCGTAGGTTAATGCCACCATTTGGGGCTATCTGAAGGGTAAAACAAAGTCAAATGGCTTTAAACTCCAGCGAGTCCAGAGAATTCTCAAAGAAGGATTACAGCATTTGCAAGGTCATTTGCAAGGATTACGGCATTTGCAAATTGGAGGGAACTCAGCTGTCTGAATTGCAAAAGACACCTTAGCACTTTTGTGTAATGCACAGTCTAAACTCAATTGTGTTAGGATGGTAGAAGCCTGAGATCAACCCAATATATGCTAATTTTGTGCAAGTCTAGTGTGTGCATTCTGCAAGTATCTCTTTGGAGAAGACTTGGGCTAGCAAGTAAAAGATTTGCAAAAGGAATTCAAGGCTGTGGTCGGTGTGGTAAAGACACCCTTTGTGGGTAAGACTCCCGTTTACCTGCATGCATATCATCCCTACCAAACGAGTGGCAGTTACCGCTACACTGAGGCTGGTTGGAGCACCAGGCCAACACAATTAAAACCAAGCCAGAGGGCTTTTTATTCACAGGTTTTAGCGCTCACCATGGAGGCAGCGCACTCCATATACTCAGTATCGTTTCCCAGCTGGTCAGTTAACTCTATTGATCATTCGCCTAAGGCTATTTTTGGTGATGTCAGTCTCAGGGGTTGCTGGATCTTGGGGTCATAATCACCTTTTGCCTATTATTTTATTGGCAGCCTTGGTGGTTTTTATAGCAAGTGCTTTCTTAGAAACTGCCTTGATCACATCTACAGCCACCGTCTGCCTCGTCATGGACAGCAAAGTGACAATGAGGTGGACAATGAGGTATGCAAATATTATTCCATCAGTCGCATGAGATGTACTGACGATATTCAAGTCGGAGATAGGTTGAGACGGTTCAACAACAAGTGGGGACTGATAACCTTCCGATCTTTCAATTTTACAAATCATAAACGGTTATAAGATTCAGTTACTGGCTGATTAATTTCCTCCGCGGCAAGAGAAGCCAAGATTTCCATACATACGGTCTAAAGAGGAAACTATGGCTATCCAAGTTGAAACAGAGTTTTTCACAAAAGGATGAGCAGTCTGCCCATGAACAAGAGGGGTATATTTCTAATATCTTCTCAAGGTTGTAGAAAAGTGGAAGATGCCAAATCATTCTAGGATTTGGCTAGTCTGAACATGTGTTTGGTATAACCATTTTAAGATGGATAAGGCCTCAATCGATCTGGAAGATGCATACGTTTCCATATCAATACACGAGTCGCAAGATATATCTGAGGTTTATCTGGCAAGGCCATTTGTGGCAATTTTAGGCTCTACCTAAGGGGTTGACTTCAGCCCTAGGCTATATACAATGATTCTAAAGTCAATGTTGCCCAACTCAGATCTAAAGGGCATTTTGTCATGGAGTTTATAGAGGACATGCTTATTGTAGGGAAGAGATCAGGTGTCACAGAGTTAGCTGTTTCAGCAACCAAGACACTCCTAAAATATCTAGGGTTTGTTATTCATCCAGGAAAGTCCATACAGGAGCCGGCATTATCTATTACATATTTAGGTTTTGTCATAAACTCTGCAGATGTCTCGGACTTTACCCACAGATAAGACTCAGGGTATTTATCAGTAGATGCCTCCAAAGATAATTCAAGACGAGGCAACATGAATTATAGTAGTGCCAAACTGGCATACTCAACCATGGCTTCCATTGTAAATAAGTCCGCTGAAAGAAGCTCCTATATTTGCTGGAATACACGAGCAGTGGCTATTTCAACCTATCTCTCGTGCATCTATCACTGCATGGTTGCATGGAAAGTTTTGTGAAGAGACACATGTGAGCTACTTTTAAACAGAAGTAGCAGAGGTTTGTGATTTTCTTTCAGTCTGGGTTTAAGAGAAGCGACTATGTTATAGCGCAATTAACACTGCTCATACTGCTTTGTCGTTGTATCTAGTACTATAAGTGGGACAATAAATGATTGGTTCTCACCCACTGTTGACTAAGGTTATGGAAGGTGTCCTTTATATGAACACTCTAAAGCCTAGATAGAAAGTAGTGTGGAATGTGGAAAGTTTATGCAGATTATCATCAGCTGTATCCCTAACTTTGGAGCAGTTACTCTTAAGTTAGTCATGCTTATGACACTGATTTCAGCATGAAGAGCACAGTCTTTACACAATCTCCGTCTGGATCTCTCGGTCATATCTGACGAGGGTAGCATTTTATGTGAATGAACTCATAAAGCAAAACAGGCACGTTTTGGGTACAAGTTGGAGTTGACATCATATGCACCACATCGGAGATTGGGGGGTTTATTATGTAAAAAGGTACACTGAGGTTACTAAGAACCTATGAGATGAAGGAAAAGTTTCTTCATAGTTATATAATAGTTTCACAAGAGATTGTTGGTGCAGATTATTTCAAGATGGATAGAGCTGAAAGCAGGAGTGAATACAAATCATTTCAAGTCTCACTCTACCAGGGCGGCTGGCTTGTCAGCAGCCAATAGAATGGATATTCCCCTTTGATCACTTTCTTGCAACAGCAGGAGGCTCAGGCAAGTGCACTTTCAGAAGTTATAAAATTTCATTGAACATGTCTGGACGATTGCAGATAGAATTCTGAACAGTGTTACATGAGCTATTGTCTAACCCAAAGGCAATTGGGACTGAGGTCCAATTAAGGGCGATGTACATGTATGTAAAGCTAGCATCATGTTGTTAATGGCCCATGTCTTTTCTACCATTTATCTTCGACACCACCTTATGGTGTGACCAACTTCATCACATAACAAACAAAATCCTTTTTGCTTGATAGTAGATACATCTCCTTTCATTCCACTTGTCGTTTCCACAGGTATTATAGCGGTAGCAAAACTGCCTCCCTTAGGTCCTGATCTTCCTTTAGTTTTAGTAAAGGTAGAACCTTTGACAGTTGCAATTGGTTTAGGATCTTGACTACTCCCGTGGTGTGGATCGAACATGAACCGTACTTCACGTTCCAAGGAATCCACCAGGTCTGGTAACGTGGCTACTCAGTTCTTCTTTTCCATTATTCAGCCGGCTTTATCTCTCCACTTTTCTCTGTCGAACGGGCAGCTTCAGAATGATGGCTCTAGTATTACTAACAAGATTCATCTCCTCCATCTGGTTGAGATTTTTCATTGAGCTACAACAACCTCCAAGAAATATCGGAAACTCACTTAATGCCTCCACATCCTCTAACGATATATTTCCAAGCCTAGGACTTCTTCATGTATGCATTACCAATCCTCTGTTCATTACCATAATGTTCTTTAAGTAACCTGCTTGCTTCTTGATAGCCTTGGCTTTCAGGCCTATTTAGACAACTTTCTACAAGTACCTTAGCATCTCCACTTATGTACTACGCCAGAAATCGTAAGCGCTCTTTATCATCAGTAACTTTCATTTCTACTACTTCGTCAAACGCCATTATGAAAGCTTCATACTGCAAAAGATCACCGTTATATGTAGGAGTTTCTATAGGTGGTAGAATGAAAGAGAGATTTTGTTGAGCTATGAGCTTGTTAAATTCAGCTTGATTCTTCGCCAATTCAAGGAATCCATCTTGAGATCCTTGGCTTGGCGCAAACGAATGATAGGCCTCTGATAATCATAGTGGCTTGCTCGAGCATGTGTTTCAGGCCTCGAAAAAGCGTACTGAATTGTTGGTTTGGCCCGAGTCTCGACAGACGCCCCATAAGTAATTTGCTTTGGTCTAGCAACCAGTTGCTGAGATGAAGTTTTGCTTTTGGCTACTTGCTAGTTCTGAGTCACGAGGCTGGATATCCTCTGGCTGCTGATTTGATTTAGCTGTTGTTTCCTTTTGAGCAGTTCCTTTTCTCAAATAAGAGTTCATCCCATCAGATGCTTTGGAGCCACATCTTGAGCCCTCACTTTCCATTATCTCCTTCTTCGATTTGACAACCGCAAACTTTGTGACTAGTTCCCGCTGTTCCTTTGTCGCCTCATCTCTTCTTCTTCTCTCCTCGTCTCTTCTTTCAGCTGTTCTTCGTGTCTCCTCATCTCTCCTTTCAGCTGTTATTCTTGTCACTCAATCTCATGTTTCTTCTCCAAGGCATCCACTTCTATTGAGAGAGCGGCTGGATCAGCTTCAACTTCCATTCGAGTAGAGGCCCTTGACGCTGAACTGGCTATAGAACCAGATCTATGTCCAGATCTTCGTGTGGATACATTCGAGATACTATCTTGTGGTGTAATCTCATCTTCCATTTCAGCGCCTTGTTGCGTAGCTCTTTCAACTGTACAGTAAGTTGTGGTAATTTCAGATAACCACTCCTCCACCTCATCTATGAAACCATCAAAACGTTTTGTTTTCACTTGAAATCACTGATTTTGCCTTTCGCGTTCCTCCTTAGGCAGTGATAAACCCAGCAATGATGCGTGGCTTTTCCCAACCTCATGGGAGAGGTTGATTAATTGAACCAGATTGGATTGTACTTTCTTCACGTTCTCAACTGATTCCATTAGTTTCTTCTGGTTTTCAATTGATTTGGTAACCTGTTTCCATTACTTGTTTCTCTCCTTCTAGGTTTCTTTAGAGGTAGGCAACCCAGGCCTCACCTGCTTCTTCTAGATACACGAGTTATCCAAAGCTTTCAATTGACTCATTAACTTGATCCCATATCGAGTCGGGTATCTTTCCATGTCAGCTGATTGTCCTTGGTTGAGCTTGACATCTCTCATCTTATCTCTTGGCTTTTCTCTGCTACCTTGTGGTTCCTCTGACTCACCTGCTCCATCTTGCTCCATGGATTTAAACAGGTCTTGGCAGATTGCCAAATCTGCTAATTGGACAAATGGGATTTCGTCAGTTTGTTTTAGTCACTATTGATCAACATCAAATGCTGAATGTTTCAAATCATCAGATAAGAAACTAAAACAAACTGGACTTTCAGACAACATCCACATATTTTCGAAAGATATGTGACCAGTTCAGAAAGAATGTGTCTTATCTCAACTTAAGACCAAACCAAGGCCAGGCACCTGGATCTTCAGTCACCCTCTCACCCTTGGCTGCCTTCCAAAACTTAGCAGAACTTGCTTCTAATACTTTTTCCAGACTCTTCTCAGAGCCTGTAACTTTTAAAAAAAACACAATGTCAATCTTTACTTTTTCAGCCTCTTATTAAGAAGCTGTTCTGAATTAAAATGTTCCAGCTTTCAAATTCACAGCATAATACAATATACTCTACTCACGATTTTGTGGTGAAGTTTAGATAAGTCGCAATAAATCTCGAAGCCAATCCCTGGCTGAGATCTATTTTCTTCAGTTCCTCTTCCTAGGAACCGGTCTTCAGTTCCTCTTCTGGAACTAACTCTTCCGGCAGTAATCTCTCTCCAGAGATCCAGCCCAATTTTCTGACCCTCTTCTTTGGGACTAATTCTTCCATCTCCTGTCTGTAAGCTAGCTTTCAATTAGATGTAGTGGCAGATTATTATATTGTTTAAGGAATTTCTTCCTGTAGCCACTATGTTGAAGACAAAGGGGATAAGGAGATAGTCTTGTTTACGCATGGGAGCTCTCCACAAGAAATTCAAAGCCGTCAAAAGATAAATCTTCAAAACACAGTCTCTTGATTAATAGTTTCTTTATTGTCATAGTAATGTTTTACTGCAGGTTTGAAAATCAGAAACATAACGTGTGTGTGTGTGTGTGTGTGTGTGTGTGTGTGTGTGTGTGTGTGTGTGTGTGTGTGTGTGTGTGTGTGTGTGTGTGTGTGTGTGTGTGTGTGTGTGTGTGTGTGTGTGTGTGTGTATATATATATATATGTATATATGTATGTATTTGTGAGAATGTGTATATCTACCCTCACTGGACGTTTTTTCTCTCTCATTTATTATATTGTTTACAGTGTACTATGTTTAAATATTCTGTTGTGTTGCTGCAAATATCTTTCCGGGACATATGAATAAAACACTCTTGACTCCCGACACTTGAGTACTGTGCTTACAAACCGGTTGTGCTGCTGCATGTAAGAATTTCACTGTTTCAATTTAGTACATATGACAAAGAAGCACTATTGACTCTTACATTGAAACATAGCTTACAAGTTATATATATTATTCTACGACAAAAAAGGTGTCTACCTCTGGCTATCAAGCAAACAAATATTTTTTTTTAGGTGTAAAATGTTGCAAAAACAGCAATAAGTCTCACCATAAGGAAGAATTCAGATTTCAGCAAAGAAAGATCATTCATAAGGGAAAATAAAATACAGGATTAAGCTAGTGGGGAAACTAGTGGGGAAACTAGCCTACTCCTGTAAGGCAGAGATAGAGTCTGAAGAAGGGTCTCGACCCGAAACATTCCCATTCTTTCTCTCCAGATGCTGCCTGGCCCGCTGAGTTACTCCAGCATTTTGTGTCTACCTTCGATTTAAACCAGCATCTGCTGTCCTTTCCTATACATAGATAGATACTTGATTAGTACATGTGTCAGGTGTTACGGGGAGAAAACAGGATAATTGGGTTAGGAGGGAGAGATAGATCAGCCATTATTGAATGGCGTAGTAGACTTGATAGGCTGAATGACCTAATTCTGCTCCTATCATTTATAACCTTCTGAAACATAAATGATGGACAGTAAGAACTTCTTATTGATATGTAAAATGGAAGAGATGAGCACAAATGAAGATGAGGCAGGAATAATTATACTGGGGAGTAAGGAAATGGAGGGGAAATAAAACAAATATTTGTGCCTGTCTTCATGAGAGAAGAGAGAAAATCTTCTGGATAGATTTGATAGTTACAGCTCCAGAATGAATGATGAACTCAAAGGAATAAGCATCAGTAAAATATTAGCGTCAGGCCATTCCCTTGACCTCCACTCTCCAAAAAGTGTGCTGGGAATCAGAATTTTAAAAATCACTAAGTCAGCCTTGGGAGAAATCAAAAACTCCTGGGATCTGCTCCTGCCAGCTATAGTCATTTGAACAGCTTTTAATATTCATGAGAAGAAATTGATGACAACGTTTGACTGACAACTATTATCAGTTGAGTTTAAGGAGCCACCTCAATTACATACCTTGATGGAACAGTGCTGAAAGATTTCATTCAATGCTTACTCATTTGGAACAAATTATCGAAGACTGAACAAATATTTATATTCTTAGCATTTCTAATGGTGGAAAAATTGAAATGTAATTTATTTAACTTAAAAGGGGTGAAAAGAGAACATTGCTAAAACCATGTGCACCTGTGGACCGATTTCTGTAATGATTTTAACAGAGCAAATCTGAAAATTATTGCAACAGCTTATTGTTCCTCACTCAGTCATCAAGAGTGCTACTTCTGCAAACCGAAGGTTGAAATTCTGAGTAGATTTTATAGTTCTCATTAATTTACAATTCCTTTTCAGCCTGTTATTTATGCTAACCTACAAGATCTCGCCTTGGAACCAAAGTCAGCTCTAAATTGCTGTGAATTAATAATGATCATAATATTTCACCGAAATTCTGTATCTGGTTACATTCTGACATTGATGTGAAACTTTGCAGACTTTAACTGTAGTTGTTTATAATTCTGTACTGATTGATTAAGTTGAACAAATTCTATCACAAAGCAAATTGGACTTGGACACAATAATGGTAATGGGCCAAACCACTTTTAAGCATGTCTTTTTGTCTGATTACAAGTGTGTTTTGTTAGATAATGAAACACACACATCTGGATCTCCTCCACATACATCTGGATCTCCTGCCATCAGGCAAGAGATACCGTAGCATCAAAGCCCGGACTACCAGACTGCTAAACAGCTTCCTGCCACAGGCTGTGAGGCTGCTAAACAGTCACTCCATCTGATTCTGCTGCTTTGCACTGACAATTTAATAACTCTGGCACTGGCCACTCAAATTAGCTGCCCTGGACATTTTAATGACTGTTTTTACTGTATTTTAATGTTGCTGTTTTACCTGCTTTTAACTATTTATACTGTTTCATCAGGGGCTGGATTGTTTTTACTGTTATTATGTGAAATGTTTAAGATTTATGTGCGATGCTCCGGTATTTCCTGGGAAACGTCTTCTCATTTTGTACTGTACAATTGTTGCTTTGCAAGATGACAATAAAGGTTGATTGATTGATTGATTGATTGATTGATTGATTAATTGATTGATTGATTGATTGAAATCTCAGATGGTAACCTAAAAAAAAACCCATTAGCTTTTCAGCCAATGGTGGGTATTAAGGTCCAATAAATGAGTGCATGGATCGGTGGTCTTCCAGCCCCTACCCCACCTCCACCCCCACACCTCACCGTTCTCTTTCCTCCCCTCTCTCCCCTGTGCCTCATCTTGACTTCCACCTATTTCAAAGCTATGGGATACCGAGGTGGCACGTATGATAGAACAGGGGAACACCCATTCCTAAAGAATGAGCACATCTCGGATGTCCTGGAATGGAACACCTCACCTTGGGTGCAGATACAGCAGAGAAAGGGGAATTGGGAATAGCCAAAACTAATTGAAGTTTGAATTAAAGGGAAACAGGAACAAATCCATGGGTTACCATATTGAAAATGTTTTTGATCTACATGGTTTATTAGGATTTGTTGGTTCTTAATAATAATAATAATAATAAATTTATTTATATAGCACATTTATAGTCAATTTTCATTGACCCCAAAGTGCTTTACATAATTTAAAAATCAGTTCCATACAAAGCATAAAGATGGGTTAACAAAATAATAAAATGCATAAACAGGTCACAACATGTAACATAAACATCCACCACAGCATTTATCACTGTGGTGGAAGGCACAAAAACTTTTGGCCGTCCTCCTCCATTTCCCCCCCCCCCCCCCCCCCCCCGTGGACAAGACCAGAGTCCAGAGTCCAGTCCAGGACCGGTCTTTCCTCACCGGAGACCGCGGCTTCAAGATTGTTGTAGGCCGCAGGCCGGCGGTTGAGATTTAAAGTCCCCGCCGCAGCCAGAAGCACCGTAGACTGCAGGGCCGGCGGTCGAAGCTCCCCTCCAGGGGTGATGGTAAGTCCATGCCGGCCCCGCGGTAGAAGTTATCCGCGTGCCGGCAATGGCGGCTTCTTCTTCCCCCGGGTCCCCCACGATTATGCTGGTAAGTTTTATGCTGGTAAGATTTTTTTTTAATGAAAAAACTGTTATATAACTCCCTTTCTCTTAATCTCCAAAAAAGGCTTTGCTTTTTATCTTAAGAGAACCCATTTCTTTTAATGCGATCTACCAAAAATATTTTTGTCTCATTTGGAGATAGAGTGCGGAAACAGGCCCTTTGGCCCACTGAGCCTACGCCAACCATCAATCACCCATACACTAGTTCTATGCCCAACATACAAGGGGCAATTTACAGAAGTCAATTAACATACAAACCTGCACATCTTTGGAATGTAGGAGGAAACCGAAGAACCTAGAGAAAATCCACGTGGTCAAAGGGAGAATGTACAAATTCTGTACAGACAGCTCCCATAGTCAGGATCAAACCCGGGTCTCTGGCGCTGTGAGGCAGCAACTGTACTGCTGTACCACTGTCCCGACCTAATTAACCATAAATAATGAAATTATCATTCAACAGATAGGAAAGCCCCAGTATTGCCATATGTTTTGCAAAGGAATTGATATATTAGTAATCACAATTAATCACGTGGCAGTTTCTTGTGCATTAATACTAATACATATTGATGATCTACTTGAGAACAGAAAAACTGATGTTAAGCCATCATATTGTGTGTATTTTACAGGAATCCATCATACCCACCACTTTGTTTCCCTTATCATCATGGCAGACTTCTATTGCTGCTGTTCTGTGTGCGTTATTTCCCACCAGTCAATGGGACAACGATGTCGGAATTGTCATTAGGACAGGAGAATCTTGTTAAAGCAGTAGTTGCAGAATGTGAGCTGATGGCTGAGCCAGCAAATGTTTCCTGATGGGGATTTTTAACTTTTAATTTCAGAGTGATATTCACTCACTTCACAATTTGACCCACATCAGCACCACCCTAGTGCTTGAAGGTTGGCAAGATAAACAATGGTAAGTATGTGAAATAGTCTCACATTGAGAAATGCTAATCGGACAAGAGATGTGAAAGCAAAGCGGAGCATGAAAACATAAGACTTTTAATATTTTATGATCTCCTATGACATTGCTTGAAGGAAGGTTAAATGCATCTTTAAACTCAGTGGTGGATCCTGATTCTGTGCAGCAGTGTGAAATAGTCAGCAGTATATCCACATCTCTCCCAATTTACATTTCTGCATAGTTTAAACTAATTGCACTGTAAAAGTTTTCATTAAAAAAATAAGATGGCACAGTGATACAGCTGGTGGAGCTGCAGCCTCACAGAGACCCGTCCTATCCAAACCTCGAATGCTGTCTGTGTGGAGTTTGCACGTTCTTCCATTGACCATGTGTGTTTCCTCTGGGTCCTCCAGTTTCCCTCAAAATATAAAAGATGTGCTGGCCGGTAGGTTATTTGGACTCTTTGAAATTGTACCTAATATGTAGGGAGTGAATGAGAAAAGAAGATAACATAGTACTCGTGTGAATGGGTGATCGATGGTCAGCATAGACCTGGGAGGCCAAAGGGCCTATTTCCATGCTGTATCTCCCAACTAAACTAAACTAAACTAAATGGACTCAAGTGATTTTGATAATTTTGTAGATTTTTAGTTTAAAAAGTAGGCTTTACAACTCTTTTAACATTACATCGGGAAATGAGGTACGGATGAATGTTAATACAAGATGATTTATAAGATGGACCAGATTGTACAGTGAAATACGCCATAGTAATTTTCATTATTTATGGAATATTTCAGGCAATGAGCTAATGCATGATTTAAAGCAGATATCCAAAACATGCTGGCTAAGTTGTTCCAATCCACCATTAGTTTTGCATAAGCACCATTTTGCTGTCTGCCTCAGCATTGACAAGCACTGCACATTGTGAAATTGCTTAATTTGCACAGTGGGTAAGAACTATGCTTGCGACTGAAATTTAGAGCTGCAATTACAAGTACTTCTAACCATGTGATAAATGTTAATGACTTCAATTTCTTTGGCACAAGAAAATACGTGCAGAATCTATCAAATCAGTACAAGGTAAACCTCAATCACAAAAAACTCTACATGGACTTTCTGTAATGGTAGATACTAATTACTATACTATATATACTATGAACACTGTACAACTCCTTTTGTTTGAGTGTCAATAGGTTGTCTCTGAGGCATTGACTAAGAAGAGGGATCTTTGCCAGGTCTGAATATATGGTGGCAGTCTTCTTTGGTGGTTGAATAGTCACTGATCAGAGAAATGTATGGTCTACCGTTTTTCGATGCACTGGTACTTGTTGAATTATATTACTGTCTGAGTGAGATATCACAAGGATATTCATTTCACCTGTGCCTGACAAGTACTGATGACTGACCATTATTTGGCTCTCTTGGTTAAGGGGCTGTCCCACTTGGGCAACCTAATTGGCGAATTTAGAAGAGTTTGAAAAAATGACACGTTGAAGACCTCCTTCGACTATGTAGAAGACCTCCTTCAACCTCCTTCAACTATGTTGAAGACCAGCTATGACTAGCTAAGACTAACTTCGGGAAAATTGGACATCGAATAGTAGAGAGTGAAGATGACCTCCTTCGATCTCCTTCCACCTCTCTTCCACCTCCCTTCAACTATGATGAAGACTATCTATAACTACCTTCGACCACCCTCGATTACCTACGACTAACATGCCGACCTACTACAACTAAACCCACGAGTAAAAAAAGTATTGATTTTTTCCATGGCGGCCTTTTTTACTAGAGGGCATTTTTTAACATATTGAGAAAAACACCGTAACCTAGCTGAGGTGTCGAGTACGTGGAGACCACTCTTGAGCATGAAGGAGAGTTACGAAGACCTCGTACGACCTCGTGTCGGCCATGCTGCGAGTACGAGTCGAGGGCAAATTCGCCAGAACTCGCGGATTAGGTCGCCCAAGTGGGACAAGCACTTTATCTCCTTCAATGAAGTCACAAAACAACAGCACTAAATGAAACACTACCACCAGATATTCAGACCTGGCAAAGATTGCTCTTAGTCAATGCCTCAGAGACAACCTATTGATGCTCAAACAATAGGAGTTGTACGGTGTCCATAGCATATATCCACCATAATTAGCATCTACAAAAATGACTCTTGGCTTTTCAGTTGGTTTGTTGAGAATGGGCAGTAAAATGGCACAGTGATAGAGCTGCTGACTTACAGTGTCAGAGACCCGGGTTCGATCCTGAATATGGGTGCTGTCTGTGCGGAGTTTGTACGTTCTCCCAGTGACCACGTGGGTTTTCTCCAGGTGCTCGTCTCCTCCCACATTCCAAAGCATGCATGATTTTAGGTTAGTTTGCCTCTGTAAATTGCCCTTTGTGTGCAGAATTGCATGGCATACTACTAATGTATGGCTAATCGATGGCCGGCATGGACTTGATGGGACGAAGGGCCTGTTACCATGCTGTATCTCTAATCTAAACTAAAATGAAACTAAATGACTGGGAAGCTAATTTTTTGTACACAAACAGCTATCCTGGGTTGGAAAGTTGACCATTCTTCAAGGGAAAATAAACCTCCCCAGTAGCAGCTAAATGTCCAACAGAAAACTTGTGATCTAAAGAATAAATGGTTGGAGCAGGAGATCCAGCAACATACTGATGATCAATGCATGCACGTGTTCCTCAGCATTTTCAAGGCTGTCTGGATCTCAAACAACTAAGGCCATGAAGTGTTTACTACTATGTGACTCATCAGGCCCTGTCACTGCATGGAGGTGCCCAAACATATGGGAATCCATAACGCACACGTCTGCTTTTCCCTTATTTCTATTGCAGCCTATTTTTGCTGCTGTTCTGTGGCTGACAGTAGGCTTACTTCCCAGTGATCAATGCAACAGTGCTGAAGGGACCACCATCAGGAAATGCACGTAAAGCTTCAGATGGTCAAATTCTGGTAGGACGTAGAGATAAACAGCAAGGAGCTTGAGAGCATTAAGATAGACAATGGACAATGGTGCCTTATTTATCACAAGGGTAACTGCACAGAAATTATTTTTTACACATGCAGGTGCCACCATGTTTGCCGCCATTTCCAAAGTCCAAAGTACGGTCCGCCCGCGCTCTCGGTCTACTGGAGCAGATCCCGATGCAGGAAATCCCCAGGCTTCTGCAGGGCCTTCCTCCATCAACGTTGAGCGGATCGCCCGTGAACCGACGTCCTTCTCCTCGCCCGGCCATCTTTGTGTTCCGGGGGACCTCCTGCAGCCGGCCTTGAAGGTGCTGGAGGCATTGCCCCAGTTTACCCTTCTACCTGCCCTTGCTCCTCACTTCCAACATCTCCAGCGGCTCCCTCCTCATCAGTTCTCTGGTCATCTCTCGACAGGCGAGGTTTCAGGTCCTCTGGGCATGTTCCCGAAACTGCGCCACCTTGGACTCTGCTGCGCAGCACCTAATATATGAAGATACCTTGGGGTGTAAGTACAGGTTCCTAAAAATGGTGCCACAGTTAGAGAACGTGGCAAAGAATGTACTCAATGTAAAATTGGAGAATTGGAAAATACCCAAACTTATGGTACTGTTCCTCCAGTTTGCATCTGACCTCACTGTAGCAATGGAAGAGGTATAGTGTGTGGCAGTGGCCTGTCGTGCCCTCTCTCCGTCAATGGAAGAGGCCCAGGACAGAAATTCAGCATGGGAATTAGAAGGGGTTAGAATGGTTAGCAATCAGGAGATCTAATCTAGTTGTCTATTTACTGTTATTACTGATCGTGGCATAAATACTACATAATCGCAATTGTCATTGCCTGAATAAAATACCAATCAATGAAGTACTCTCGTTGTAAACATTTTTGAAATTGCCAGTGGAATTCCTTTTGTTTCGTATCTTAATAGCCCTGTCCCACGGTACGAGTTCATTCCAAGAGTTCTCCCGAGTTTGCCCTGATTCGCACTCGGAGATTTACGGTAATGGCCACTCGTCGGTACTCGGGGCTCTCGTGGACATTTTTCATCATGTTGAAAAATCTTCACGAGTCTTCCCGTGCTTACTTG
The DNA here is from genome assembly GCF_028641065.1 of Leucoraja erinaceus. NCBI lineage: Eukaryota > Metazoa > Chordata > Chondrichthyes > Rajiformes > Rajidae > Leucoraja > Leucoraja erinaceus. The sequence goes on along the minus strand of NC_073384.1, from coordinate 50,156,552 downwards.
CCGTTAGCGAGTCTTCCCGAGTATCCGCCATTAGCGCTAAGATATGTCCCCGAGCTCTACAGAAGCATCTAGGCTTCTCCATGTATCAGCAAATGAAAAGGAACTTGGAAAGAATATGGTGCAAAATGCCACAAAACCCACGTTTTTTTTTTACCTTGTGTTTCTTTGAAATTAAATCAAGCAGCATACAAATTTGTGGCACCGTCCAATTAAATATTTGGGCATGGCAATTTCTGAGATTATTGCAGACGTGCCATTATAGGCCTGATATCCAAATAGCCCATCAGGAGCGCTTGGTCTTTTAATGAGGAGCACCTGCTTAGATATCACAAATCATCCTTAGCCCTGGATGTTAAATTAAAGTTGTCAGCAATTAAATAACTCAAGACAGGCTGGCAGCTTTCACACTGATGCAAGCCAAGTGATACTTTGCTGCTTTTCCAAACCTGCCCTTGTAAATGCAGTGAGGAAATCACGACAGGAAGGAAATATCTGTAGCACTTTATACGAATCAAAAAGTGAAGCGTCTCTCTTTGAAAATGATTCATAACTTCACACTAATGAGTAACTTTAATGATCCACTTCCCATTCATGAACAAATAATTGGCTGTATAAATGTTTGGTAACAATAGCTGCACATTTTAAATAAATGCATTCAATAAGACAGTTCCAGTTGCATTTCAAGGTTTCAAGGTCAGTTTATTGTCACATGCACCAATTAAAGTACAGTGAAATTTGAGTTACCAAGCAGCCATACTAAGTGAAAAGCAACAAGACACACAACCACATACAAGTTAACATAAACATCCATCACATTGGATTCCACAATCCACACTGTGAGGGAAGGCAATAAACTTCAATCTTCTTCCTCTTTGTTCTCCTGCGGTCGGGGCAGTCAAACCATCTGCAGTCGGGGCGATCAAAGCCCCCGCAGCCGACCATCGAAGGCCCCGTCGGGGTGATCGAAACTCCCGCATTTGGGCGGTTGAAGCTCTCTCCGTGGCATGGAGCTCCTGTGGAAGAAAATATTAATATCCTTTATTACTTAATTTTGATTGGAATTGAACAAGGTAACGAAAGGGTGTTTGGATGTGACAATTCATGGTAAATGTAAACATGAGATAGTAGACGGAGATAAGGAAGCTTGTTTCTCTCAGCAGTGTGTTACAGTAGACCACCTGCGCTCCCTATCGCTAGTAGCGTAGATAAGTTGCACTAAATGGCTCGTAGAGGGGATTGTGGCGCCGTCCGCCTATAAGGCAAATAGAATAATGTCAAGATGCCCAAAAAACAAAAGTTGTTTACTGCACAGTATAACTGTCGGCTAATTCTGGTGTGAAGTCAGAGAACTGGTGAGCAATTAACTGCCACGATATCATGCAAATAAAGTCTCTGTGAAGTCTCTGCTTTTCTTTTTCTTTTAATATCCTGAATCGGCCTCTTCTTACCAGAGATGTTAAAATGCACAGGCCCTGCGGTTGGAGCTTCGATCCCCAGCAAAAGGATCGCAAGCTCCGCGATGTTAAAGTCCCGCAGACTCCTACGGCTTAGAGTGCCTGTCGGTCTCCAGGAAAGGCCGCCAACGCCACGATGTTAGGCCACAGTGGGGACGGAGATACGATACGGAAATAAATCGCATCTCCGTCGAGGCAAGAGATGGAAAAAGAAGTTTCACCCAATCCGCCCCCCACATAAAACAAACCAAGGAACACTAAAACATACTTTTTAACACTTACTAAAAATAACAAAAAGAAGAAAGGACAGACAGACCGTTTATCTTCCTTCTCCTAACACATGTTTTTCTGAATCTCCTCCTGTTTTAGAAATTGTTGAGCAGCTTTGCAGACTGGACATGAACATTTACCAGAATATACTGCAACCTACCACTCATGGGTTCTGGCAAAGTCCTGCCTGTCAAGGTTCGGCCTAGTCAGCCACTGCAAGAAATACAACCAGAGATGAAGCAGACCAATGGTTCAACAGTTCTTTTATTATCACGTACACCAAGGTATAGTGAAATTATTTTTTTTACATACAGATCTGTAAGATTATTGCCATACATAATTAAAATCCTTGGCTAAGTACATAATGCATAGAAACAACCCACTGTGTCCATATGCAAGAGTCGGCAAGTCTTGGTGCCATTTTCAAAGTCCCAGTTGCAGCTCATAGTCATAGAATGGTACAGTAATAGATTCAGACCCTTCGGCCCAACTTGCCCTCACCGGCCAACACGTCCCAGCTACACTATAGTCCCACCTGCCTGCATTTGTTTCATATCTGTCCAAACCTGTCCTATCCACGTACCTGACTAACTGTTTCTTATGTGGGTGAACGTGGCGCCGAAGGACGAGAAGCCAAAGCAAAGAAGTGGAAGCCAAATAACCGAACGGAAACAAAGCCGAAACGCCAAATAACTGAAAGCATACAAAGCCGAAATGTCAACTAACCAAAAAGGTGCGACGCCTAAAATCCAATTAACCGAAAGGGTGGGAAAGGCCGCCTGCCGAAATGCCAACGAACCGAAAGGCTGCATCGCCTACAAGCCAACTCACCGAAAGGCCGCTCTGCTAAAACGCCAACGCACAGAAAGGCTGCATCGCCTACAAGCCAACTCACCGAAAGGCCACTCAGCCGAAAAGGCAAATAACGGAAATTACATCACCGGGGGGGGGGGGGGGGACTTGTCAGCGATTGGTCCAGAACCCCGTGTCCATCACATCACTGGCCGATGGAGACGGGAGGATGGGGGTCATTTTCCCACACTCTGACTGGGTACTCTGAACCCGAGCACCAAGTTGTAAGCGGCCGAAGGAGCGCATCCCTCGGGGCAGCCCCCACTCTCCCACGGCCACGGCCGCCCTCCGCCTCATCTCCCCTGTGCGGCCGTACTGTGACGGGCTGTGTGGGCAGCGCCGGGTGGAGAAGAGGTGCGGGACAGGCTGGTCCCTCCGTCCACCCAGAGTCATTGACCGCGATGCACCGCCATCGGATCCCAACCCCCACACCAGGGTGATTCACCCCCCCCCACCAACCCACGGACCCCGACCCACACAAGGGGTGATTCACCCCCAACACCCACCCCGGCCGCAGGGACAGACGGCTAGGGGCATTGGCAGCCATAGTAAATTGCTTTTTAAAACATGCGGGACGCACAAATTCCCTGGCGGGCCGATGACAAATGTGCATGATAACAAACAATTGTATCTTCTCCCACTCCCTCCCACCCCTTGACGACAAGAAGCACGTTTTATTTATTGTTTAAACACAGTAACACCTTCCTTTTCGATATGTAATGTTCTTTTTCCGCTTTTTGATGTCAGCGATTCAAAGAGATTGATATTTGTTTTATTTGTTTATTTTCCAAAGATCATAGACCTTGCTCTAGTATCTGTTTTTTATTCAGCTTTTTGACGTCATGTCAGCTCGGCATCAGATTGTTTTTCGGCTTATAATCACGGAAACGTTTTCCACATGCTGAGGCCGCGAGTGTTTGGGAACTTCCCTCGAGCATGAAGGAGAGTTCCAGTGACCTCATAGGACCTCCTAGGACCACGTGTCGACCATGCCGCGAGTTTGAAGGTCGAAGATACTCTTCTAAACTCGCAGATTAGGTGGCCCAGTTGGACAGCCCCTTTACTGATTTAGAAACAAAAATGTTACATGTATAAATAGTTCTTACATTCAGGAACGTGGTTATTTAAGTGGTGGGATTATTTCCCTGTCCTAACTATGCCTTTGCTTTAGCCAGTGGTAACATCCATCCCTCCCTCGCAAAGATGTGAGATTTCATTAAGAGCACATGGATGAATAGATGCAAGCGGCATTAAAGTGTCTCTTCCATGCGTGCAATACAAGAAGCCGATGAAAAGAGACAACTGTCACACCAAAGATAGACACAAAATGCAGGAGTGACTCAGTGTGACAGGCAGCATCACTGGAGAGAAGGAATCCTTCAGACTCAGTCTTCAGGTCTGAAGAATGGGTCTCGTCCCGAAACGTCACCCATTCCTTCTCTCCCGAGATGCTGCCTGTTCAGCTGAGTTAGTCCAGCTTTTCGTGTCCATCTTCGGTTAAAACAGATTCAGATTGCCTGGTGTTATGTGCGTGGGCGCTTGTGTGCGTTACGCAGACAACCAGACAGTATTACTGTGCTTAAATAATAAATAAACCATGCTTCTTGTTGCCAAGGAGGGGGGAGTGGGAAGTGGGATGAGATGAAATTGCTCGTTGTCATGCTCATTTGTCATTGGCCCGCCAGGGAATTTGTGTGCCCCCCATGTTTTAAAAGTGATTTACTATGGCTGCCAATGCCCCGAGCCGTCCGTCCCCATGGCCAGGGTGGGGGTGAATCACCCGGTGTGAGTGTCGGGGGTGAATCACTCCGTGTGTGGGTCGGGGTCTGGGGGTCGGGGTGGGAGGTGAATCTCCCTGGTGTGAGGTTTGGGGTCTGATGGCGGTGCATCGCGGTCAGTGACTCTGGGTGGGCGGAGAGACCAGCCTGTCCCACATCTCTGCCCCACCCGGCGCTGCCGACACACAGCCCGTCACAGTGCGGCTGCACGCGGGGGATGAGGTGGAGGGCGGCCATGGCCGTGGGAGAGTGGGGGCTGTCCCGAGGGATGCGCTCCTTCGGCCGCTTACAACTTGGTGCTCGAGTTCAGAGTGCCCAGTCACCTATGGCTTGTGTGGGAAAAATGACCCCCACTCTCCCGTCTCCATCAGCCAGTGATGTGATGGACGCAGGGGTCTGCACCAATCGCTGACAAGTCCCGCCTCCACAGCAACGTCATGTCGGTGAGTTGGCGTTTCGGCAGAGTGGCCACTCGGTGAGTTGGCTTGTAGGCGACGCAGCCTTTCAGTGAGTTGGCGTTTCGGCAGAGCGGCCTTTCGATGAGCTTGCTTTAAGGCGTCCCGCCCTTTCGGTTAGTTGGCGTTTCGGCTTCGTACGCTTTCGATTATTTGGCGTTTCGGCTTCATTTCTGCTCGGTTATTTGGCTTCCACTTCTTTGCTTCGACTTCTCGTCCTTCGACACCACTTCCGGGTACCGTTTCTTAAACCACCTCTGGAAGCTTGTTCCATACACCCAACACCCTTTGTGTGAAAAAACTACCCCTCAGATTTCTATTAAATCTTTTCCCCTTCAACTTAAACCTATGTCCTCTGGTCCTTGATTCACCTACTCTGGGCAAGAGACTCTGTACATCTACCCTAACTATTCCTGCAGCTGGCCATAAAGGCCCGTTGCACGTCACCTTCAGCCTTTTCATGCCCCGGAAGCAACTCCTGCAGCCAACCTTGAGGCCGCAGAAGGTAGGTCCCTCTATTCCCCCTTCTTCCCCTTTCCAAACAGGCCACCCTCCATCATCATCATCTCTCAGGTGGGTGGATGCCGACAACAAGAACAACAAAAACTGAGATTTACCTTCTTCAAACTGAACCCTTTCCCACGTGTCTCTGTGATGAGAGTAAAGGTTCCTCATATGAATAAGACACCTTGTTAAACAGGAAGAAGCCTCTCCAAAGCTATTCCAGTATCTTCCAGGCACTTGGTAGAAAGATGAACTGGTCTTTGTTTTTACTGATGAGTGTAGCTCAACGATACTCAAAGAAACGCAATGCTATTCAGGTCACTAGATTGCTCCCATCAGTTTAAATAATCCCAGTATCATTATGGGTTTAGTGTGTACCAGTTACACACAACCAAATGTGTCAAAGGCTTTTTTTTTGCAGCACCTCAGAGACTCGTGAGTTCTACCACCAAGAAGTACATGAAGATGCATTTCCAATTCTCCTTCCAAATCACCTCACCTTGAAATACATTGCTCTTTCTTCATTGCTGAAGGTACAATATCATGAAGTTCTCATGATATTCTCATAGCCTCCTTCTCAAATGTAATTTGCAGTGCACAATTGACCTTTCTAACACTTCAGATTTCTTCATCCTGAGGTGATTTACTTGTTGAGGTGCTAGACATTCAGAGCGGCAGGCTTTCAAGAACAGCAAAGTGTCATTGGGCTGGCATCAGCACCAGACACGTTGGCACCAAACCAATATATATTAACTAGTAGGTGCATAGACAGTCGGACAAAACAGGCAAACAGATGGACAAGCAAACCAATTGAAAGTGAAATGACAAGTAGGCAAACGATCATTATGGAGCCACATGGGAAAAGTGCCAGAACACCAGAGGAAGCTGATGATTTGATTTTGTGGCGACTGTGGAGGCCTCAAATAGGCCCCGACCACGGGTGAACACAGAGGAAGAGGACTGGACCTTTTACTGCCTTCCCTCACAGTGGAAAATGTTGATTCTGCTGTGGGGAGACGTCCATGTTAAATTCTATAGTGTGTTGTGTCTTTTCTTTTTTATTTTGTATGAATGTATGGAAACCCAATTTCTTCTATGTACAGCATTTTGGTTTCAACGCAAGTTGATTTAAATGTGCTATATAAATAAAAATGACTTACTTACTACTTACTTGCTTACTTACTCTCTATTTAAGAAGGACTGTTAAGTAATGCTGGGAACTATAGACCAGTGAGCATAACATGTCCATGCCTTGTTCATTTAGACAGCAAATCTGGCTACAGTTGACTACAGTATATAAAAAGGAACAGGATTTGTTGATGGAATGATCGAATGAGACAAAGTGAGAGTTAGCACGTAACAAAAGCTTTTCACTGTACCTCAGTACATGTGACAATAAACTAAACTCAACACAACAAATAAAAGTGGGAAGATATACAAGATACTGTCAGTACATGATAAAGATATGTGCATGAGACGAAAATCTTAACCAGAATGCAAGCCAGAGGAAGTGCCCCTCAGATCCTAATGATGATAAAAATATATATATTTCATTGCAATCACTACGACTTTACTCAGAACTCTACAAGGGATCATTATCCATGATGATGACAAGAAATATGACGTCACTACAAGTCTTCTGTGTGCTTGACGACCTTCCTTAAATAGCTCCGATAAAGCAGAATCTTGGAGATCAAAGGCATCCCAAAAACCGGCAGCACTTTGGCCACGGATGAAAAGGAATCTCAATCTGGAACATGAGGGAGTGGCATATTTTTCTATTAAACCGTCTGAGGGGATTAGCTGTGGCTCTACCCTACTCTGCACTTTGAGGATTGCAGGCACTGGACCATCAGTATCAGTGCCCGTACTTCAAAATAAATCATAGAATGCTGCACTCACTTCATGGTCCTGCAGGAAAGAGCTTTAATCTGGACACACTCCAAATGTACACCATTGAATGATTAACTAGCAAGTGTAAGTAAATTTAGCCACATCTGCTCAGCAGCAAGAGAAATATAATAAGCATAAGAAACACTATCTAAATATTATCTTGATGCATGATTTGAAAACTGACAATAATATTCGAATTTCTATATGAAGGTAATTTAGTAGAAATGGCACATCAATTCAGCACTATTGTTATGAAACATCATCAATAAACTAATCAATAGAACAGTCAGCACAGCACAAGAACAGGTGTTTCAGTCCACAATGTCTGTGCCAAACATGATGCCAAGATCTTCTCTTAGCTACCTGCACATAATCCATATCCCTCCATTCCCTGCATTTCCACATGCCTATTGAAAAGTCTCTTGAACGCCACTATCATATCTGCCTCAGCCACTGCCCCCTAGCAGCATGTTCCAGACACTCACCACCATCTAAGTTAAATGCTTGCCCTGCACTTCTGCTTTAGACTTTTCCCCTCTGACCTTAAAGCTGTGCCCTCTAGTATTTGATTTTTCCATCCAGGCAAAAAGGACTGACTATATCTCTGCTTTTCATAATTTTATTTAGTTCTATCAGGTCTTCCTGCAACCTCCGGCATTCCGGAGAAGATGATCCAAGTCAGTCCAACCTCAAGGTCTTGTGGTGAATACTCTAATCCACTCATTGTTCTGGTAAACCTTCTCTGCACTCTTTTCAAAGCCTCCATATCCTTCCTGTAATGGGGTGACCAGAACCGCACTCAATACTTCAAATGCGGCCTGACCAAAGTCCTATAAGACTGCATCATGACTTCCTGACTCTTATACTTAATGCTCTGACCTATGAAAGCAAGTAAAGATAGACACAAAAATCTGGAGTAACTCACGGGTCAGACTGGAGAAAAGGAATAGGTAACGTTTCGTGTCGACACCCTTCTTCAGCCTGAGGGCATACCATATGCCTGGGAAAGCAGAATCTGCTGTCCAGCAGAATCCAGCATCTGCTGTCTCTTTTGTCATCAACAAAGCTTCAGTGTTTACTCTTTAAATATTGCAGTATTGGGAGAATTGGAGTTAGCAAAAACAGATTGTTCTGAGTAAATAAGTACAGACTTTTTTTCAACAATGGAGGTGAAACAATCATGAATGTTTGCAGACTGAAGAAGGGTCTCGACCTGAAACATCATCCGTCTAAAGAAGAGTCTCGACCCGAAACGTTACCCATTCCTTATCTCCAGAGTTGCTGCCTGTCCCGCTGAGTTACCCCAGCACCAAACTGAAACATTTTCTATTTGTTTTCCAAATTTTTGCCGATGTTTGGCCAGGTATAATCTGATGATTTGCTATAATCTTCATGCTATGGTGAATCCAGATGCTTTGCCATTCCTCGATGATATTTATTTATTACATTGCAGTTATGGGTTAATGAAGTGTGACACTGCAGGTAGGTACACCATGAGACTGGTTAGATTTCAGGCTGGTAGAAAGCTTCGATGAAATCTCATTATATTGCAAAATATTAAATAAGAGAATCATTGCAGCTGGTGCCATAGCAATAGAGTAAAACCTATTCACCTTTCATAAGGACTTGAAAGTGGATGACTTAAAGTGCTATCTGTGGAATATTGGTGATTCTGTAACAAATAGTCTTTTCATTTAAACTGAGAGTCAGTAGTTTGGATATTGTAAATATTTAGACCTCATGCTCTAATGGTATGGTAGGACAAAGACCAAGATTATATCTTCATGGATCTAGTCAGATTGCTACTTTGGAATGATTCTATGATAATTTACCCAAATGTCATCTATTCCCCTTCTCCAGAGGTGGCAGTGTGAACAAAGTGTAGGAATAAACGGGTTCCTGTCGGAATGGCGAGTGGAGCGCCGCAAGGCTCGGTGCTGGGGCCGGAACTATTTACAATTTACAATTTCTATTAATGATTTAGGTGATAGGATTAAAAGTAACACTAGCAAATTTGAAGATGACACAAAGCTGGGTGGCAATGTGAACTGCGAAGAGGATGCTAGGAGGTTTTAGGGTGACGTGGACAGGTTGAGTAAGCGGGCAGATGCATGGCAGATGCAGTATAATGTAGATAAATGTGAGGTTATCCACTTTGGCAGCAAGAACAATTGTGTAGGAAAAAGGGAAGTGCAACGAGACCTGGGTGTCCTTGTACACCAGTCACTGGAAGTAAACATGCAGGTACAGCTGGCAGTGAAGAAAGCTAATGACATGTAGCTAATGCTAATAAAGCTAATGACAATAGGAGTAAAGAGGTCCATCTGCAGTTGTACAGGGCCTTGGTGAGACCACATCTGGAGTATTGTGTGCAGTTTTGATCTCCTGATTTGAGGAAGAACATCCTTGCTATTGAGGCAGTGCAGCGTAGGTTCACAAGGTTAATCCCCGGGATGGCGGGACTGTCATATGAGGAAAGATTGGAAAGACTGGGCTTGTATTCACTGGAATTTAGAAGGATGGGAGGGGATCTTCTAGAAACATATACAATTATAAAAGGACTGGACAAGCTAGATGCAGGGAAAATGTTCCCAATGTTGGGGGAGTCCAGAACCAGGGGCCACAGTCTAAGAATAAAGGGGAGGCCATTTAAAACTGATGAGAAAACACTTTTTTCACCCAGAGAGTTGCGAATTTGTGGAATCCTCTGACACAGAGGCCAATTCACTGGATAAATTTAAAAGAGGGATAGATAGAGCTCTAGGGGCTAGTGGAATCAAGGGATATGGGGAGAAGGCAGACACGGGTTACTGATTGTGGATGATCAGCCATGATTACAATGAATGGTGCTGCAGGCTCAAAGGGCCAAATGGCCTCCTCCTGCACCTATTTTCTATGTTTCTATGCACCTATTTTCTATGTTTCTATGCTAACCCGCTGAGTTACTCCAGTATTTTATGTCCATCTTCTGTGTTTATATCAACTACACCCTGCCGTCCCATCCCATTTCCCCAATTGTTTCTGCCATGTCTGTTCTCTGCACGTGCTTCTTCTGTAGAGCTTCTGAAATGTTCTCCTTCACCCAGAAATATCCACTTTGCCATAATTGATGGTCTTCACATGTGAAACTTCTATTTCCTGCATATTTGATCTCACCTTCCCTTTCTCAGAGAGAGCAGCCGTTGAGCTCCCTTGGTCCTTACCGTTCACCCGACCAGCCTCCACTTCCAATGTATCATCATCCACCATTTCCATCAACTCTGAAGTGATCCCACCATTAGTCACATCTTTCCCTCTTCCTCTGCCCTTTTTGGAAGCAACCGCCTTCTCTGTGACTCCCTGGTCCACTCTCCGCTCCCCAGCCACCCACCCATTCCAATCCCCTCCAACGTTCCACTGCAGCCACAGGGAATGTAATGCCTTTCCTTTGACCTCCTCTCTCACCGCCATCATAATCAGCCCTTCCAGGTGAGGCAGAGGTTCACCCACACCTCCTCCACTCTGGCTACTGGTACTCAGTGCTCGGTAAATGATGTGGCCTTCTCTACTGCTAAAACCAAACATAGATTGGGGACTCATTTATAGAGCATCTACATGCTGCCTGCAATGGCCATTCCAGTTGCATGTCATTTTAATTTTCCTTCCCACTCTCAAACCAGCATGTCTGACCTCAGCCTTTTTTATTGAAACGGAGAAGTCCAATGAAAAGTGGAAGAAAAACATCTTGTATTCTGCTTGGGTAGCTTACAACCCAATGGTATGAACATGGAATTTTCCAATTTCAGGTACCCACACCGCCGGTATTCTCCACCTACACACATCTTCCTTTGACCACCTTTCCCATCACTTCCACCCACCAGGTTGCATCTGTCCATTGTCCTCTCCTCGTCCAGTGACACCTACCATCTACCAGCCTGTATCCCCACCATCTCCCTCATACTGCTATGTATTGGCCATCTGTCCTCTTCGCTCTCTGTCCTGATGCAGGCTCTCAACTGAAACATTGACTCACACCTTTGTCTCCACAGATGCTGCTTGACCTGGTGAGTTATTCCAGGATCCTGCTTTTGTTCCAGATTCCAGCATCTGCTGTCTCTTTTGTCATCAACAAAGCTTCAGTGTTTACTCTTTAAATAATGCAGTCTTGGGAGAATTGGAGTTAGCAAAAACAGATTGCTCTGAGTAAATAAGAACAGGATTTTTTTCAACAATGGAGGTGAAACAATCATGAATGTTTGCAGACTGAAGAAGGGTCTCGACCTGAAACGTCATCCGTCTGAAGAAGGGTCTCGACCCGAAACGTCACCCATTCCTTATCTCCAGAGTTGCTGCCTGTCCCGCTGAGTTACTCCAGCATTACTAGTAAACAAGGGTGTGTAAATTTGCAGATGAAGCCAACTTTCAAATCTACAGCTCCTTTTTTTCCTCAGGTATATAAATGAAATTCAAGTAATGAAAATTTAAAATTTGAGAACGGCTCTGTCTGATGTACTGTATGCCATTGTCGTGCAAGGATTTATGCTTTTTGGCTCAAACTACACATGATATTACTACCTAATAACGCTTCAATCTACAATGTCACACTCCATCCCTCACCAATCGCTGCTAGCCACAGAACATTGGTAAATGAACAATTAAAACACTGCAGATGCAGGACATCTGAAATATAAGTACAAGATGCTGAAAGTACTCAGCGGGTCAGTTCACTGGTGTAGAGGGAGAAAACGTGTGATCATTTCCAGCTCATGATCCTTCCTCAGTTCTGTGTATTTTCAGCATGTTGATTGTTATGGCTAGTTTTCACGGGGCGACTTGACGCAAGATGTAGCCAGAGTGGAGTGGTCGTGGTCTAGCACGATATCACACGATATAACGGGGGTAGAGTAAAGAGTTCCCACGGTACTCGGCAATTCTGTCATTTGTGCGAGTGACTTGTCCGTCTCCCGATCTTTCCCGTTAATCGTGAATGAACATCGTGGACTGTAGTGTAGTTAATCACGTGGCACAAATGATGTTACTTTGTTGTCACACACTATATTGTTTTTTTTCACCCGTGCTCTTTAATGAGCTGAAGAATAATCTGTGTTTTTTTAGACAAATGGTGTTTGGTGTGATGCACCTTCTCTCAATATGTGCAAGAAGTCATCTTTTTATTTTGTCAAATATGAATACACACTGTATCTCACATTGACCGTGATGATTGTGTTATTTTATGATCTACTGAGAGGTGAAACTTTCAGTCTGAAGAAGGCTCTCGACCCGAAACGCCACCCGTTCCTTCTCTCCAGAGATGCTGCCTGTCCCGCTGAGTTGCTCCAAGCAACTGGTGTCTATCTTCAAAGGACTGACCAGGACTGCCTCTCTCTCTCTCTCTCTCTCTCTCTCTCTCTCTCTCCCTCTCTCAAATGGACAGGCGACCCATTCTTCAGGCTGCCTTATGTCTCTCTCTCCCCCCCCCCCCCCCCCCATCTCACCCCAACTCCCACCCACACACACGAATGCTGGAGAAACTCAGCGGGTGCAGCGGGGCCAAAACGTTGCCTATTTCCTTCGCTCCATAGATGCTGCTGCACCCGCGGAGTTTCTCCAGCATTCGCGTGTGTGGGTGGGATTTGGGGGGGGAGAGAGACATAAGGCAGCCTGAAGAATGGGTCACCTGTCCATTTCCCTCCGTAAATGCTGCCTGGCCCGCGGAGTTCCTCCATTCATGCCTGTGTGAGAGGGAGGGAGGGAGAGAGAGAGAGAGCGAGAGAGAGAGAGAGAGAGAGAGAGAGAGAGAGAGAGAGGCACACACACAAGTTGGATGCGAAATTTCACCTGCCTGTTTCAGTGACAGACACCCACCGCCAGTAAATGAAGACACCCCCATCTGTCTCCCCCTCCTCTCCCTCGACTCCCCCACCTTTCCCTCCCAACTCCAGTCCCGTCCTGACCACCTGGGAAACTGAAGGTTTCCCACTGTAATTAAAGAGTTCCCACGGTAGACTGTAAAACTGGGACCCTGGTTCTGGACTCCCCCAACATCGGGAACATACTTCCTCCATCTAGCCTGTTCAATCCCGTAGATACGATTAGACAGGTATCTAGTTATTTAATTCAATTAATGATTTCTATCGCCCAGCCTCTCATCTTTCAATCAGGTTCGGCCAGGAAGGAACTGCAGATGCTGGATTAAAACGAAGATAGACACAACATGTAGCTCAGCGGGACAAGCAGCATATCAGAAGGGTCTCGACCCGAAATGTCACCCATTCCTTCTCCCCAAAGATGCTGCCTGCCGTCGAACTCATTCTCTTTAAACCGGCATCTGCTGTTCCTTCCGACACATACACAAGAAATAAGCAACTTTTCGGGCCGAAACGTTGCCTATTTCCTTCGTTCCATAGATGCTGCTGCACCCGCTGAGTTTCTCCAGCATTTGTGTGTGTGGGTGGGAGTTGGGGGGTAGAGAGATAAGGCAGCCTGAGGAAAGGCTCGCCTGTCAATTTCCCTCCATAGATGCTGCCTGGCCCGCGGAGTTCCTCCAGTTAGAAACTGCTTTCAGACAAAAAGAGACACACTGACAATGATGAAATGCTTGTTAGCTAGTTTTATTAGATTTGTATGTAAATAGCAAACTGGCTGGATTCACTCTATCCAACTTCCGGGTTCACCGTTGGCAGGAGTTCCCACGGTGACCGCAAGAGTTACTACGGATATCGCATTGGCCACTACATTCATAAAATGTTGCAATGCTCAACAACAAGTGTACAAGTCACTCTTGGACAAATTCAAACATGTTTGAATTTTCTCCCGAGTACCCAAGTTACACGATTACCTGCCGTTAGCGCCACGGTGGTCCACGAATGCCGTACTGTTACCACACGAGGTTCCCACGATGTCAAACTCTGGTTACCTCTTGCGTCAAGTCGCACCGTGAAAAGGGGGTTTTAGTCCTGCCTTCTGTTTATTATTGGTTAATACTATTTTATTTCTCACTTTCCTGCTTTTATATATATTTTTTCCTTGGAACGAAATGGTAGAAAATTCTGATTTGATATTCCCACACTGAGCTTGTGTATATAAGATAGGTTTTCTCCCTATCCTCCTCTATTCATTCTAGTGCAGAACACCTGAGACCTTGATGCACCTTCGTCCCCAGATTAAGGTCTGGTACATGGGCAACTGTCTGCCTGATTATTCCTTTGTTAATATGCTTTTCTTCATTCACCATGCATATGTGTATTCTTGTTTTTCTTTGATCAAAATCCTCATGGTGCACTTAATGTTTCTTAGAAACATCCTCTTTAATATTTAATTCATTTGGTAACACAATGAAAGCAGCTATTTATTAAGTACACTACTTCATGTACTTCAAAGGTATTATCAAGAAAATCCATTGTTAAGACAAAAGGATACAAATTATTGTTCATCATTTTTATTTAGTTTGAGATTCAAGACCATTGCTTTTTGATTTGCTAAACAGAAATAACCAAATCTGGATCACAATTAGATTTAGATAGAATTTATTGCCACACAACCAGGGTCGGTGGGATTTGGGTTGTCAGCAGCGATACAATAATAAAGAACACACAACCACAATAAAAATGTAACACAAACATCCACCACAGCATTCATCACTGTGGTGGAAGGCACAAAATCTGGCCAGTCCTCCTCCATTTCCCCCCCGTGGACAGGACCAGAGTCCAGAGTAGTCCCGGATCGGCTCTTCCTCACCGGAGACCGCGGCTTTAAGTTGGTGTAGGCCGCAGGCCGGCGGTCGAGATTTAAAGTCTCCGCCGCAGCCAGAAGCACCGTAGACTGCAGGGCCGGCGGTCGAAGCTCCCATCCAGGGGTGATGTTAAGTTCACACCGCGCCCGCGGTCGAAGTTGCCGCGGGCCGGCAGTGGTGGCTTCTTCTTCCGCCCCCCCCCCCCCCCCCCCCCCCCCCCCCCCCCGGGTCCCCCATGAGGCTTCAGGCTGCCGGCTGCTGCGGGCTTGCGAAACCGAGCGCTCCCCTCCAGCGAGCCCCAGCGAGGGCTCACCCGCTCCATGCCGAGAGTCCACGCTGCGCCCGCCGCTGAAATCCCGGGCCGCACCGATCCTTGATGTTAGGCCACGGGGGAGGCGACCTGTAAAAAGTCGCCTCTCCATGGAGGAGGCGACCAAAGCGGTTTCCTTGATGTGCCGATCCCCCACACCACCCCCCACACAAGACACACCGAGGAACATCAAAAACATACTTTAAAACATGCTAAAAAAAAAAAAAGTTGAAAAAACTAACGCGCTGCTGACATGGCTGCTGCCAGAGCAGCGCCCCCTACGATCCAATCAGACTGTTAATACTTAGCAGGGTTTTAAGACGTTCAAACTATAAAGGTAGTGAAGATAGACACAACAAAGCAGGAGTTTCTCAGCGGGTCAGACAGCATCTCTGGAGAAAAGGAAGAGGTTGCGTTTTGGGTCGAGACCCTTCTTCAGATTAATCATATTAATCATAATCATAATTATACTTTATTAGCCAAGTATGTTTTGCAACATATGAGGAATTTGATTTGCCATACAGTCATACCAATAAAAAGCAACATGACACACAAAATATATTTTAACATGAACATCCATCACAGTGACTCTTCCACATCCCTCACTGTGATGGAAGGCAAAATAAAAGTTCAATCTTTTCCCTTCTTTGGCCTCCCGTGGTCAGGGGCCTTGAGCCTTCTGTTGACGGGACGGTTTTGGCTCCCATAGTCAGCGGTTGGGCCCTCCGTATCAGGGCGATCAAGCTTCCGCATCGGGGAGGATTCCAGCTCCACCGGGCTGGGTGATCGGACCCCGTGTCAGGGCTGGTTGAACCTCTTCAAACTTTGGAGCTTCTCGACATCGGTCTCTACACGAGACTGCGAGCTCCTCGATGTTGAAATCCGCAGGACGCGGTTTGAGTGTCAATTCCAGGCAAGGGATCGCAGGCTCCAATGGTAAGTCCACGACCCCGTGGTGGGGAAAGGGAAACGAGAGATATAGACAGTGATGTCGAGAGATAAAGAACAAATGAATGAAAGATAAGTTAAAAAGTAACGATATTTAAATATTGTATATCTTTCACTCTAGCGTAGATGAGGATCTGGATCATGATGAGCTAGTTAGGCTGAGGAGTCTGCATCTGTGCTGTATCATTCTATGGATCTGTAACAGTCAGGCATTGGTTTATAATAGACATTTAACCTTTTCACCACAGAAGTACCAAGCAATGGTCATGTCTAACAAGAGAGAATTTAACCATCTCTCCCTGACATTAAATGATATTACTGTCCGCAATTACTGACTAATGACTTTGTGTGGGTTGCCACTGACCAGAAACTCAACTGACGAGGCAAATAAGTGTTGTGGTGACCAGAACAAGAGTGAGACTGGTATTAAGTAGCAGTAGACTCACTGCCTGACAAAGCCATTTCACCGTCTACTAGTCTGGAATGTGATGGAATACCCCCATTATGTCTGAGTGTTGCAGCACCAACAACCTTCCAGAACTTAGACACAACCTCAGACAAGGCAGCAGATCAGATTGGCGTACTGTCCACCACACCACTCATTCATTCTCATTCTCTCCACAACTGGCACAGTGTGTTCCATCTCTGAAATGCACTGCAATTATTCACCCAGGCATTTAAAAGAGCAACTCACAAGCTCATAACCTCAACTACCAAAAAATACAAGGCAGTAGGTACTTGGTACTATTTAAAAGAACTGGGCATTCTTAGACCACAGCTCCGGATGTAAACGATGCAACAGAAAAAATGTCAATGAAATCATTATTAATGATGCAATCATGATAAATTATATACTAACCAAGATTACAAACTGATGAATCTCCTTGAAAAGTCAACACAGTTGGCAAATCTCTTATCCTGAATGTCATCATAAACAGGCATTGGAAGTGCAGTTGTCACCTGGCTACTCAGTGGCGTGAAGCCCCCCAGAAGGTTTTAGACTGAGTCATGAAACAAATACGGATAAAGATACCACCAGCATAATCAAGGACGAGTGTCACCCCAGACACTCCCTCTTCTCCCCACTCCCATTAGGTCAGAGATACAGAAGAGTGAAAACGCACTCCTCCAGATTCAGCAACAGTTTCTTCCCAGCTGTTATCAGGCAACTGAACCATCCTATCACCAACTAGAGAGCGATCCTGACCCTCCATGTACCTCTGTGGAGACTCTCAGACCATTTTTAATCAGACTTTTCTGGACTTTACCTTGCGCTAAATGTTATTCCCTTTATCCTGTATCTGCACACTGTGGGTGGCTTGTTTGTAATCATGTATAGTCTTTCCGCTGACTGGATAGCACACAACAAAAAAAGCTTTTCACTGTACCTCGGTACACGTGACATTAAACTAAACTAAACTAAATGGAAGGTTTAGATGACTGCTGCCACCTTGCCGATGGCAAGACTCATGCATTCAGATGCTTGAATCTGAAGTCAGGCAGACTCCTCATGTGCATGGTCAACACTTGCCCTCTTTGCCTTGGACCAAGGAGGGCTAGGTTTCTATAAATACTGATGCGAATATGGTTCACTTTCTTGGGTACCCAGAAAGAAACCTGCAGGTTCATTTGGCACAACCACTGACAGTAAGAAAGCAACCAGCAAAAGAAATTCCAAAAAAATTATCCATTTTATCCTTGATTATGTCACTTCAGATAGCTCACAGCAAAGTATTAGTATATGCGTTCAGTGGAGTTTCTGATACATTTGAAATTGACGGGAAAGGATTTATAAATGATTGTAGCCTCCAGTGCTGAGGTGATGCATACATAGTTTATTTGTCCATATAAAAGACATAGATAAAATTTCACCGGCATTAGAAAGACAATGGAGCAGAATGAAGCCTGTGACTGGGTGGAGAGTACTGAGGAAGGGCATGGATTTAAATATATTTCATTTCTTCTTGCAGAAAATATGACATCATTAAAACAATGTCAGACGGCAGTAAATATTGTTCAAGGTAAAATATGCAAGATTGCAATGGGATTGATTTCCTTGTCTGCAGAATTGGCATTAATAATCGCAAAGAGATGCCAAGAATTCAGTTTCAGAAAGTTAAAATTCCTTCCGATATCTTTGTTCAATAACCTCTTCTAGTTCTCAGAAATGTAAATATATCTGGATAGCTCATTCAAGTTTCCCTAATTTTAACTTTGATTTTAAATATAAAGTTCAGAAATTGCTTTGTGTCATGAAAGTCATTTTAAATAGCAATGTGTAGGGAGTGATTGATAGGTTCAGGTGGCTAAAGCATGTGTTTAAGAGGGAACTGCAGATGCTGGAGAATCGAAGGTTACACAAAAAAGCTGGAGAAACTCAGCGGGTGCAGCAGCATCTATGGAGCGAAGGAGATAGGCAACGTTTCGGGCCGAAACCCTTCTTCAGACTGATCGGGGGCGGGGGTGGGTGGGGACAAGAAAGGGAAAAGGAGGAGTAGCCAGAAGGCTGGGGGATGGGAGGAGACAGCAGGGGGGCTAAGGAAGGGGAGGAGACAGCAAGGACTAACAAAATTGGGAGAATTCGATGTTCATGCCCCCGGGGTGCAGACTCCCCAAACGGAATATGAGGTGCTGTTCCTCCAATTTCCGGTGCTGCTCGCTGTGGCCATGGAGGAGAGGCTAAAGCATGTTTTGGGTTTGGACATCAGCTACATCAATCTACTGCACACAAGACCCAATGTGTAACTTGTAGAAAAGTATCAACCTTGCACAATGAAACACATTCAAGGACCTTTACTCTATCAGGTCCTGTGGTGGAGCGTTAAAACTTCAGAACACAATGGGGATTTGGGAATCAGACAGGGGCACAGGGTAAGGAGAGAGTTCACCATCTGTTGCTAGGGGTCAGTTGGATTGTAAGCAGGCTGAGGGAGTAACTCAGCAGGACAGGCAGCATCTCTGGAGAGAAGGAATGGGTAAAGTTTTGAATTGAGACCTGTCTTCAAGACTTACAGTCTGCAGAAGGGTCTTGACCGGAAATTACCCATTCCTTCTCTCCAGAGATGCTGCCTGTCCCACTGAGTTACTCCAGCATATTGTGTCTATCTTCGATGTGAACCAGCATCTGCAGTTCCTTCCAACGCATTCAGGCAGAGGGAGGCTGGCAGAAAATGGAGGTCATAGATTCATCGTGTCATAGAGTCATACAGCCTGGAAACAGGCCCTTCGGCCCAACTCGCCCACGCCGACCCATGGAGTCATGGAGTCATAGTCACACAGCCTGGAAACAGGCCCTTCAGCCCAATTAGCCTACACCGTGGCCCATCTACACTAGTCCCATCTGCCTGCGTTTGGCTCATATCCCTCCAAACCTATCCTATCCATGTATCTATCTAAATGTTTCTTAAATATTGTGATAGTACCTGCCTCAATACCTCCTCCGGCAGCTCATTCCACATACCTACCACAACTTTGTGTAAAAAGTTTCCCCTCACTCATGAGAGGAATAGATCAGGTAAACACACAGTCTTTTGCCCAATGCAGGGGAATCAAGACATGTTTACATAAAGGGAGGTGGGTGTAGGAGCTGACAGAGAAGTTAGTTGAGGCAGGTGTTATTATAATGTTTAAGAAGCATTTAGACAGGTATATGGATAGGATAGGTTAAGAGCGATATGGGTGAAACACATGCAGGTGGGACTAGTGTAGATGGGGCATGTTGGTCAGCATGCAGGTGGGACTAGTGTAGATGGGGCATGTTGGTCAGCATGGTAAGTTGGGACTAGTGTAGATGGGTCATGTTGGTCAGCATTGGTAAGTTGGGACTAGTGTAGATGGGGCATGTTGGTCAGCATGCAGGTGGGACTAGTGTAGATGGGGCATGTTGGTCAGCATTGGTAAGTTGGGACAAAGTGGTTGTTTCAATGCTGTATGATTCTATGACTCAGGTTCCTATTAAATATTCTCCCCCTCAGCTTAAGGGGGATGCAGGTGGTTGGTGAAAATGTAAGCCCCATAACAGAAGTATTCACGTCGCAGGGCTGGAAGCTGGAAATATCCCGAGCTAATTCTGCTACCACCATCATTTATTGCAACGTGATGGCTCCCAGTGATTGTCGCCGGAAGCTTGCGTCCTTTTCAGGACGGACGATGACAGCGATGTCAACATTGAAACATGAAAGATGGACACGAAAGAAGAAGGTGAAAATGTAACGACTAGATAATGGAAACTAGATCTACTTTAAAAAAATGTTTTCAGTGCATGGGTGTAGCTGGCAAGGTCACCCCTGATTTCCCTTTCAGGTGGCAATGGGGCATATACAACTGAGTGGCTTACACAACCATTTGCGGGTGCTCGGAAGGCCCCGACCACGGATGAACATGGAGGGGAGGCTGGCTAGACTATGGTGCCATCCTCACCTTGGTGTCGTTTATGTTATGTTGTGTCGTGGACTTTCTGTGTTTGTGCTTTTTTTTAAAATTTTTAATTTTTAATTCAATTTCAATTTTATTTTTAATATGTTGTATTATTTATTTATTATTTATTTTTATTATTTTTTTGTGATTTTTTTATGATACTGCCTGTAAGGGAAATTCATTTTGTTGTCTCAAATTGAGACAATGACAATAAATTTGAATACAATACAATACAATACATTTCAGAAGCATTGAAGGGTCAACCAAAGGAAGTGAGCCTGGAGTCACATTGAGGATTTGAAGAGGGTGTAGGAGAGATTTACAAGAATGCTGTAAGGGTTAGGGGGTATTAGCTCTTGGGGGAAAATGAATTTGAGACTTTGATTGTTTTCTCTGGAGCACCAGAGGTTGACGGGAGATCTGATAGAAGCATATATACCCTTTTGAGAGGCATAGATAGAGAAGACAGTCAGAACCTTATTCCCAGGGTGGAAATGTCAAATGCCTGATGTCATTGCTTTAAGGCAAGAGAGAGAATGTTCAAAGGAGATGATGAAGGTCAGTTTTTCGCACTCAGAGTGATGGGTGCCTGAAACACATTTGCCGTTGGTGTTAGTGGAAGATAATGGTGTTTCAGATGCTTTCAGATAGGCTCAAAAATATGGAGGGAATGGAGGGATGAGGATCATATGCAGGTAGATGTGATCAGTTTAACTTGGCATTGTGTTCAGTGCAGACATTATGGGCATAAGGGCCTGTTTTTGAACTGTTCTACATTCTATGGATGCAGCCCAGCCTCTCCTCCCCCATTGACTACACCTACACTTCACACTACCTGAAGAAAGCAGCCAAAATAAGGTCTGAACAAGGGTTCTGAGCCGAAACCTATTCCTTTTCTCCAGAGATGCTACCTGACCTGCTGAGTTACTCCAGCATTTTGTGTCCATAATGAAGGTCCACATGCCTGGCCATTCTCTGTTCTCAGGCTGAAGATAAAATACTTGAAACCATGTTCTACCAGATTCAGAAGCAGCTTCTTCCCCACTGTTAACAGACTGCTGAATGTATCTCACATACTGTAAGTTAAGGGGTAGTTGTGATCTCCCAATCTATCTTGTTGTCGTGGCTCTGCATTCTGATTATTTCACTTTGCACTCTCTGTTGTACTTATGTATGCAAGATAGACACAAAGTGCAGGAGTAACTCAGCGGGTCAGCCAGCATCTCTGCAGAAAAAGAATGGTTGACATTTCAGGTTGGGACCCTTCAGATTCATAAAAACAGTCTGAACAAGGGACCCGACCAAAAATGTCAACCATCCTTTTTCCTTTTTCGCCAGAGATGCTGCCTGACCTGCTGAGTGACTCCAGCATTTTGTGTCCATCTTTGGTATATACCAGCTTCTGCAGTTCCTTTCTACGCATATTAATGTAAGGTTTGAATGCTTGGTATGTACACATGCATGGTATGATTTAATTAAACAGCATGCAGAACAAAGTTTATCATTGTATCTAGTGTGCATGACAGTAATAAATCTAATGAACTAATACCATAGCCTCATAAAACAGACTACCCTGCTAAGGGGAAACAGTAGAACCATTTGTATCTCAAACATTTTGGAAGAGTTTCTTCTTCACAAACCCCAATGTGTCAGAAGCCAACAAGTAATTTTGAAGCCGAAGCAGGAGCCAGCAATGATACCAATAATCCTGTGTACACATTTGTGCTTCTTCACACTCATCAGACACCCATATGTGTCAACATTTACATCTGGTGAATCAGTGTACTGGTTGCTACAGATGCATCTGTTGTCATGATGAGTCAGGAAGCTTTCACCAATCTTCATTGTCGCTCGACTCTAACTTAGTGAGGAATTGCCTAGATATTCTTTCAATTGTCAAATATCCTTGACAGTTCTGGGAACATTTTCATTTCACATGACATTCACATCCAAAAGTGTTAACACCACATTCTATGTAATCCCAGATGATCGTGACATTCTGCTGAGTTTTCACATAGTATCAGCCCTTTGTCTTATAAAGATCACCAATATAGTGCTAACTTTCAATGACAGCCATACTTGATTTGCAAATGATCTTATCGGCATTAAAATCCTAAACCATATCAATGCTGACCCTACTGTACAGTTATTCCCACTGCCATGTTGTGGGATTCCTTCACATGTTCACAAATAGGGAAGGAACTTGAATGTCTTCTCAGTCTTTTTCCAGTGCCCTACCAAGTTGCCATATTGTGCCCCAAACAATATAAAAAAAATCTAGCTGCAACAAAGCACGAGGTAACACAAAATCTATCTGAGAATTGGACAGGTCATACAACCTTTAATGATGGTACCTGTAAATTGCGAGATTTTAATAAAGAAGTAGAAATAAGGAATTGCAAAAAGCAACACTAAGTGCTGGTGTAGCTGAGCAGGTCACTCAACAACATACTTGGCGAACATTGTCAGGGGACGGTTTGGGGTAGGATCCTCCTTCAGTCTGAAGAAGGGTCACGACCCAAAACATATTCTCCAGGGATGCTGCCTGTCCCGCTGAGTTACTCCAGCATTTTGCGTCTGAGATTTTTATAAAAGTCTGAGATTAATGTATGATTACACCAACATCATATTTTGTATTGAGGTAAACATTGATCATCTTTCTCACAGACACTTCTGGAAGATGTGCATGTATTCATTTGTGCAGTGGAGGTATTTCTGTTGTTGAATCTGCTATTGCACAGACTGCTCATGATCTAGCAATCATGAAAACATCATCATTGTTAAAGGTGAAGGCATAGTTACAAGGACTGGATTGTTGAATTGAACACAAAATCAACAAATGTGTGTCACCCAACTCAAACAACAAATCTACAAGAATAATCTAAATCAGTTATAAAAAAAAAAGGGCCATTGATTTTGATTGCGACAGGTGATTCTTTGCTTTTGATTGTCACCAAATATAAAAGATTTCAGTGCAGTAATCACGAGTTCTACTTTTCCTAAGCTTGGTCATGACTTATGTAGCTTACTGTACTGCACAAAGTGAGGATGGATGATGGACTGCCAGTTAATAGTAAGTTCACAAATTGCCGCAATTTTCACATCTCAAAAACACACCTCACCGCCCATTAATCAATGGAAAAAATAGAGAGACTTGTGCAAGTGTTAAAGAAAATCTTCCGTGCTCAGCTCATGACAAAAGATGACAGTGGAGGTATGAATTTTACAGGTTTTTTGCAGAATTATAGTGCAATAGCAGATTCAACAACAGAAACACCTCCACTGCACAAATGAATACATGCACATCTTCCAGAGGTATCTGTGTGAAAGATGATCAACGTTTACGCAGACCTGATAGTGTCAAGCGGAGCATTGGAAAAGCAGGGGAAACAAACGAAATTCAGATCCAAGTCATCTCAGGCTGGCAGTATAGTTGTTGTGAAAACTGATAAGCAGATAGGCAAGCAAGCAACTCCATGTGACGGCGTTTGAAGTTACAGCCATGAAAGGCTGCATGATCACAGCAGTCTGTGGTTTGCAGAGCATCACACAAAAAATCATTCTTCAAAGCACTCAAAGCTGTCAGTGAGTCTAAAATGGGTAATGTCGCGGTTAAAGCCAAAACAACGGCCAATGCCTTTGTACCAGAAAGGTTCCACTGATGCTGTGAGCAGAAGCCTGCTTCATAATTGGGAGACGTTGTAGCAATGTGATGAAAATTGCAAGAAGATTAGAATTAGGTTGGCAGGGTTATGTTGTTATATTATATTTCCTCTTTAGGAAGTATGCCATAGTCATAGAGTTATACAGTATACAGCATGAAAACAGGCCCAACTTGTCTATGCCGACCAACATGACACTCGTCTCCATCTGCCTGTGTTTGCCCCAATATCCCTCAAAACCGGTCCCATCCATGAACCCGTCTAAATGTTTCTTAAACATTGCAACAGTACCCAACTGTCTCAACTACATCCTCTGGCAGCTTGCTTCATACACCCACGACCGTCTGTGTAAAGAATGTAGATATTTGCTGTTAAGATTCCATATTGTGCACACATTAATGAATAAGGACAAGGCACGAAGAAGGCTGATGAACCGTAATGTCAACCTATCCATGTTCTCCAGAGATGCTGCCCTGTTGAGTTACTCCAGCACTTTGTGTCCTTTTCCACAAGGCATCTCAAGACCTTTCCACCATTTAACCAGTTCTTTTCCATGCCTTTGTTTTTCAAGTATCGTTCTACCTCTGCCTTCAAAATATTCAAAGATTCTGCTTCTATTTTACATTGTGAAAGAGAATTCTAAACACACGCTGTCGTCGGTGAGTAAAAATATGGCTTAATCTCTATCTTAAATAACTGTGTACTCCCACAAGAAGAAACATCCTCACCCCCATCAACTTCTCCGCAGGATCTTAAATGTTACAGTCCAGTGACCACTCAGACTTCCATATTCCAATACAGTTGCCTGTCAAACTTTACTCGTTCTAGGGATTGGGCTAGCTGTCCAAACAGTTGCAATTTCCATTCCATTTCATTCCGAACCGTTGAATTGAATTGAAAAGAATGGAATGGAATAATACAGCATGGAAACAGACCCTTTGGCCCATCGAGTCCTCACAGACTATCTATCACCCATTCGCTATAGGTATATGTCATCCCACCTTCACATCCACTCCCTATGCACCTGGGGCAATGTCACGGAAGCCAATTAACCTACAAATCCGCACGTCTTTGGCATGTGGGAGGAAACCGGAGCACCTGGAGGAACCCGACGGTCTTAAGGGAGAGCGTGTAAACTCCCGCCTGACCCGCTGAGTTACTCCAGCAATTTGTGTTACACTGCAACGTTCCTCGTGGGAGTGAAGCGAATCTTCAGAAGAGGAAACCATCCAATGTAGTTTGGTTTTGTTTTAATTTAGTTTATAATTGTCACGTCTATCGAGAGACAGTGAAAAGCTTTTTATGTAGGTTTCACGTGTGTTTTTAATCTTTCAGGCTATGCAAGACAGCTGCAATGCCACACTCTTTTTCATCTTCTTTATTTCACAATGTAATAACTAAGGATCACATTCCCTCAGTGTAATCTGTACAATTTATGACAATTAACAGTCAAACACAAAAAGGAAGTTGTATTTTCCTGTGTGAGTAGGTTACCTTTAAAGATTTAAACCTAAAAATTCCCAACGACATCCCTGCATTTTCCTTAACAGCAAACTAATGTAAAACTAGCCCCTCTTCCTTCCAGTCCTAACTGGCCCTGACTGCCTGCTTGCAATTGTGTCTCTGCATTTTACCGCTCTTGAAGTTCACAGCATGAATTGAAGTGCTGCACAAATCCCAGTCCATCTCACACAATCTGATTGCTGAGACAAGCTGACAAGTTGTTTTTTGGTCCGAGCCTTTGCGAAAGAAAGAAAAATCCATCAGTGCATCAAGTCCTCTCCTCGTACTTTGTTCTCTTCAACTTGTGAAACTGCACTTTGCCCTAAAAATACAACTTCAATGAAAAAAATCTCTTGCGCCATGATTCTGCTTTTCCACCTGTCAATGAGATATAGAATGTTTTTAACCTCCCATTCCTCAAACAAACTGCTGACTTTGAAAATCCTATGTTTTCCATTCATTATTCCCGGAATTTTATCAGTATTGAATATGTCCATTGGCTGCAGATGAAAGTGGGTCTCGAGTCTCGAATGTTTAATTGCCATTTGTACCAACAATGAACAATGAAATTATTTCTTGCATCTGCAAAGCAGGCCTGCAATCTCATTACTCATGATCGCATAATAAAGTAATGTCATAAGTGATAGGAGAGGAATTAAGCTATTCGGCCCATCAAGTCTACTCTGTCATTCAGTCATGGCTGATCTAACTCTTCCTCCTAAACCCATTCTCCTGCCTCATCCCCATAACTCTTGACACCCGTACTAATCAAGAATCTATCTACAGTATCTCTGCCTAGAAAAATATCAATTGAAGTGGCCTCCACAGCCTTCTGTGGCAAATAATTCCACAGATTCCCCACCCTGTGACTAAAGAAATTCCTCCTCATCTCCTTCCTAAAGGAACATCCTTTAATTCTGAGGCTATGACCTCTGGTCCTAGACTCTTCCATTAGTGGAAATATTGTCAGCACATCCACTCTATCTCAGCATTTCACTATTTGGTAAGTTTCAATGAGGTCCTTCTAAACTCCAGCAAGTACAGGCCCAGTGTCGTCAAAAGCCATCAGAGGTTAACCCATTAATTCCTGAGATCATTCTTGCAAACCTCCTCTGGACCCTGTCCAGACCCAGCACATCCTTCCTCTGATATGGTGGCCAAAATTGCTCACATTACTCCAAATACTGCCTGTCCAGCACCTTATAGAGCCTCAGCATTACGTAATTAAAAATTCAATACATTTAAAAAAACAGTATTCGTGCAAAAAGCCCAAAGTCCTTAGTGCAGCCAAGACAGTTTAGTTTAGTTTAGTTTAGTTTAGAGAAATAGGCCCTTTGGCCCACCGAGTCCACGCTGATCAGCGATCCCCACACACTAGCGCTATCCTAAACAAGGATATTTGACAAGGACAATTTACAATTTTCCACCAACGCCAATTAACCGACAAACTTGTACATCTTTGGAGTGTGGGAGGAAAACAGCACACCCGGGAAAAACACATGCAGGTCACGGGGAAAACGTACAAACTCCGTACAGTCAGCAACCGTAGTCAGGATCAAACCTGGGTCTCTGGCGCTGTAAGGCAGCAACTCTACCGCTACGCCACCATGCCGCCATTCATAGTTTAATTAATTAATATTTGTAGTGTTCAAGAACATGATGGTGGTTGGAAAGAAGCTGTTCTTGAACCTGTGGAAGCTTCAGTATGACAAGGGTTAAGATAGCTGTACAGCACAAGGACCTTTGGACATCCTTTGACATACAGCTAGCTATAACCTAGAGCACAAGGTTCTTGATAATCATCCTTACTAAAATTGAATACAAATAAAGGATTAAATCTCATGCAGATTTATTTGTATTAGTGTTATTGTATTTGTATTAGTGTTTTGTATTTGTATTAGTGTTTTAAGAATGTATTGTGATCGATGTTGAGAAATTAGAAAGTGCGCGTGATTTCAAGGGTCAAAGTCTATATAAAATCTGACAGTTCCAAGTGGAATTTAAGAGGAGTAGGTAACTGTGACTGTGCTGCTCTCCCTGTGCACAAGTAAAATAAAGTGTGTCTAGAAAATGATTGCAAGTTGTCAGAGTCCAGTTGATCAGCGACGCCAAATCTGGAGGTCACGGTTTTCAGATTTTCATGCCTTCTTCTCGATGGTGAGCATGAAATAAGAGCATGGTCAGGGTAGTGCGGTACTTTAATGTCGGTTGCTTAAGAGTGTCACACGAGATCCCCTCTTCTAACATTAGTTATACCGTGCTTGCAGAGGGGTTGAAGACAGGCGGCCACAAGAAACAGTTGTGCTCACATGATGCATTGTATTTAAGCGAATGAATGGATGAGTCGTGCTCAGTCTTAAACACCCACTCAGGAGGTCCCAAGGTAGACCACAATCAGCATCCAAGAACCTCACCTGATGGTTTTTAATGTATTTTGCAAAGAAATGTACCCAACTTTGAAAACTACCTTATCATAACATATGTAAATGTTTTAGGGCTGGAAGATGGGGAAGAGGAGGCAAAGGGATGGACGGGAAGGGATTGTGGAGAGTGGTGGAGTGGAGAAGGGGGGAAGACTGATTGTCTGTAACGTTGGACCCTTCACTCAGTTTTGTCAAAATAATTATTTCTAAATTATCAGCCGGCACAGTGGTGCAGCATTCGGCACAGTGGTGCAGCATTCGGCACAGTGGTGCAGCATCCGGCACAGTGGTGCAGCATCCGGCACAGTGGTGCAGCATCCGGCACAGTGGTGCAGCATTCGGCACAGTGGTGCAGCATTCGGCACGGTGGTGCAGCATTCGGAACAGTGGTGCAGCATTCGGCACAGTGGTGCAGCATTCGGCACAGTGGTGCAGCATTCGGCACAGTGGTGCAGCATTCGGCACAGTGGTGCAGCATTCGGCAGTGGCAGCATTCGGCACAGTGGTGCAGCATTCGGCACAGTGGTGCAGCATTCGGCACAGTGGTGCAGCATTCGGCACAGTGGTGCAGCATTCGGCACAGTGGCGCAGCATTCGGCACAGTGGTGCAGCATTCGGCACAGTGGTCAGCATTCGGCACAGTGGTGCAGCATTCGGCACAGTGGTGCAGCATTCGCATTCGGCACAGAGGTGCAGCATTCGGAACAGTGGCACAGCATTAGTGTTGCTGTCTTACAGCACCAGAGACCCGGTTCAATCCTGACTGCAGGTGTTGGTTGTACAGAGTTTGCACGTTCTCCCTGTGACCACATGGGTTTTCTCCGGGTGTTCTGCTTTCCTCCCACATTCCAGAGACGTGCAGGCTTGTAGGTTAATTCACTTCTGTAAATTGTCCCTAGATTGTAGGATAGAATTAGTGTACAGATGATCGTGGGTTGGTGTGAACTCAGTGGGCTGAAGCACGTTTCCATGCTGTATCTAAACTAAACTAAATAACTAAACATTGATCATCAATTAATCACAGTGATTATGTCACAATATTATTTTATTTATTACTAATTAAAAGTAATGCGATTTTCTCAAAAATAGTGAATTATTTATAATCTGCCTTCTGGTTGATGAAATCTAAAATGTTAGTTAACAGCTGCAAGAAGAAAACAAACCCAACATTGATTAAAGTAAGTCCTATGAGTACAGAATGGATCATTAAAATAATGAATAACCTTAAGTCATTGAATCGGTTTTATTACACAGAGATCATGCAGTGTTTCCAAGATAGACTCAAAAAGCTGTAGTAACTCAACGGGTCAGACAGCATTTCTGGAGAAAAGGAATAGGTGACGTTTTGGGTCAAGACCCTTCTTCAGAACCGATCCGAAACGTCACCTATTCCTTTTCTTCAGAGATGCTGTCTGACCCGCTGAGTTACTCCAGCTTTTTGTGTCTATCTACAGTTTAAAACAGCATCTGCTGTTCCTTCCTAAACAATGTTTCCAAGCTGTTTTGTTGTGCTTTATGACATAATCTGAATGATTTGATGCATGTTTTTCTTTTAGTTTCTGTTATTTTCTGTTGTTGGTGGTAGACATCCTAACTGACACTATTGCAATAATTTCAGTGCAACAATTTATGGTTGAATGAGTGTTGCGGGAGGTATCAAACAATGGTTTAGCTATATAAAACCGGTTTCTAATGGGTTAGCACTGGGACCAGGATTCAAATGCTCAGTGAATTGCCTCCTGCCTTGGATACAATTTGTACTCAGTTGTACAGGCACTCGATCAGAAGAATAACAAGGAAAGGATAGAAAACTCACAGAGCAGAATTGCACAGGTAATTATGAACTGTAATGGAAAGACTGCGCTCTGTGCATGCCACTTCAGATGTGTTGTTAAGATGCATTTACCATTATTTCACATGAAAAGAAACAAGCATCAATTAAGGCAATTCTCCGAAAGAAAATATCAGTTCTGAGTTTCCTTCGGTATTGTTGTAACTATGAGGGATGCTGCATAAACCTCGTTTACTGATGGATTTAGGCAGCTACTGCTGCTTTTTCCCCTAACTTCTACACGATGCTTCACATTGGGGACCTCCATTTTAGCTGACCCTGATCTATCTTTCAAGTCTATAAGAGTCCAACAATATAATGTTGTCAGTCGGCCCCAACAGTCTATGTCCACAACCAAAGAGCTGCAAACCAATGCAGTCTAAATACGGACCGCACTAAAAACTGTCCAGGATCTTTCTTTTTAGTTTTTAGTTTGGAGATACAGCATGGAAACAGGCACTTCAGCCCATCGAGCCAACGTCAACCATCGATCACTCATTCACATTAGTTCCATTTTATCCCACTATCTCAACCACTCACCACACACCAGTGACAATTTTACAGAGATCAATTAACTGACAAACTGCATGTCTTGGGGATGTGCAGATAACCCAAAGCACCCAGAGGAAACCCTTGCAGTCACAGGCAGAATGTGCAAACTCCAAACAGACAGCACCCGGGGTCAGGATCAAATCTGAATCCCAAGCACTGTTCTACTATATCTTTCCTTCCTCGATCTCCCTGTTCAATCCATCTAAAGCAGCAAATTGGTTAGACCACAATGAAATTAGATTAGATTAGATTAGATTAGACTTTATTAATCCCCTTATTCAGGGGAAATTCAGATGTCCTTGCAGCACACTAATAAAAATACAACATAGTATTCATGAAGAAATTCAACACCAAACATAAAACATCCCCCCACAGTGATTCCCACTGTGGGGGAAGGCACAAAGTCCAGTCCCCATCTTCTTGTCCACCCAAAGTCGGGCCTATCGAGGCCTCCACATTCGCCGCCACGACGCTCGATGTTCTCGCCGGGTGATGGTATTCCGGCGTCGGGAGAACCCCCAGCGGCTTGGGGTGCCAGGAACGGCCGCCTTCCCACCGGAGCCCGCGGCTTCCAAGCCAAACGGACCGCGCCAGACGGAGCCCCGCACACTGGTGATCTCGGCGAGATGCAAGTTCAACGTCGCAGCTGGCCGCTCCACAGAACCGCGGCTCCACGATGTTATTATCGGCGGTCCCAGCATACTGGAGTCCCAGCGCGGCGACCCAGGAAAGGCATCGCCCGCTCCGCGACAGCGCTCCAGCGCCGCGCCGCCGCCAAAGCCGATGTTCTGGGCAGGGCCCCTCAGGAAAACGTCGCTCCAGGACCCGCTGGTAGGCCGCGAGGATGGGTCGAAGACGCTGCTCGGAGGAAGGCAACCCCTCCGACCAGGTAGGGACTTGGAAAAGCAGTTTCCCCCTCCCCCCCACACATAAAAAGATTAGACCCCCTGACTGTACACTTAACGTACTAAACGTACTAAAAATAACAAAAAAGAAGGGGAAAAAACGGATAGCTGCAGGACAGGCAGCCGTTCAGGACAGCGCCTCCTCCTCCTCCTGGCTTTGCTGCTACGTGACTTTCTACTGTGTAAGTATTTTGGGAATGAGAAGGATGGGAAGCAGGGAAAAGTGAGGGAAATTTTGGGGGGTATATCTTGAAATTGGCGAAATCAGCTTTCAGACTTTTGGGTTCTAAGATACTGAAGCAGAATATGAGGTGCTTTTCTTCCAGTTTGGCTTTGCTCTGACAATCACATGCCCAGCCAGCAGCTGTCTGTCTTTTCATCTTTTTATTTTTATTTTAGTTAAAAGTTAAAGTGTTTTTGTTTGGAGGTCTCGACTTTTTTATGTGAGGGGGGGGGGGGGGGGGGGGGGGGGGGGGGGGGGGGGGGGGGAACTACCTTTCAGGGTCCTACCTGGTCGGAGAGGCGGCTCTTCTCCGGGCTGCAGCTTTGACCCGTCCTCGCGGCCTACCAGCGGGCCTGGAGTGGCGTTTCCTGTCGGGGACCGCCCAGAACCTCGGCTATCGTGGAGCGGGCGATGCCTTGCCCAGGTTGCCGTGCTGGAGCTCCGGTGAGCTGAAGATCGCTGAGGAAAACATCGCGGAGCTGCGGGACTGTGGAGCGACCAGCTGTGGGCGGCGGCGCTGAACTTTACACCGGGAGCCTGGGATCTCTAGATGAGATCGCCAGTTGTGGAGCTCCAACCGGCGCGGCCTTGTTGGCTTCGGAAGCCGCGGCCTCCAGTACGGAGGCGGCCGTTCCAGGGTTCCCAAGCCGCTGAGAGGACTCTCCCGACGCTGGAGCAACATCACCCGGCGAGAACGGCCTGGAACATCGGGCCTCCGTAGAGGAAACTGTGGAGGCCTCAATAGGCCCAACTATGGGTGAACTGGGGTTGGGGACTGGACTTTGTGCCTTCCCTCATAATGGGAACCATTGTGGGGGGATATTCTTTATGTTTAAAACTCTTATTAATGTTATGTCTGTATTCCTTCTTTATGTGCTGTAAAATGGCAAGAGGCATTTCACTTCACAACACCTAGGTGTATGTGAATGTGACCAATAAAATACCTTTGATACCTTTGACCCTTGAAAGGCAAAAAGAATGATACGGGAACAGGAAGGGGAGTTCAAATGGTTAGTAACTATGAACTTCGGCAGGCCTTGGTGGATGGAGCACAAGTGTTTGGTGAAACTATCCATTGTACTACGAATAAGTTATAAACAAGGGGTCGGCAACCTACGGCCCCTGGGCTGAATGCGGCCCGTAACCCAAAATCATCGGGCCCGCAGGCGCCCTGAGCAGCGGCCGGGCGCCCACCCCAAGCAGCGGCCGAGCGCCCACCCCGAGCAGCGGCACCCCAAGCAGCGGCCGCGTTCTGCCTGTACCACATCCTGCGCAAAACCACCGGCACGGCTGCACACCTTCTGTGAACACGTTTAAGAAAGAACTGCAGATGCTGGAAAAATCGAAGGTAGACAAAAAATGCTGGAGAAACTCAGTGGGTGAGACATACAAGGATTGCACGAGGCTGCCTCACCCGCTGAGTTTCTCCAGAATTTCTATCTACCTGTGAACACGTGATTTGATGCCTGCCATCCGGGGCGGGATGGGGGCGGGATAGATGTGTACACGTGATAGATGTGGCCCCCCCATCCGCTCACAGGCATGCATCCCGGACCCTATGCAGAACAAGGTTTTTGCCCACCCCTGTTATAAACCATAAATTATACTAGGTACAAAATGATCAGCTACACTAGGTAAACAGATCAAAATAGTGCAAGCCGAAGTGCATAGTGCAACCTTATATGTTGTTATACAAGCTGAAGCCTTATATAAACTGAAGGCTATGCAGAACAAGAGGGAAAGAGGTTTAAACAATGAACAGAAGATACAATGGGTAGAGTCGTCATCAAGAGTGTTTTATTGTCATATGTCCTGAAACGGAACAATGAAATTTGTGCTTGCAGCAGCACAACAGATATGTAAACATAGTACTATGTAAAACACACAATAAATAACATCAAAAGTTCAGTCTATCTAAAAATCTGACAAATAAATGGACAATAGCAGTGCAAAGTCAAAAATAATGTCCCCGTCTATATAGTTTGGTGCTTATTTGGTGGTTGTATTGTTTAATGGCCTGATGGTTGAAGGGAAGAAGCCGCTCGTGAACTTGGATGTTACTGCTTTCAGGCTCCTATACCTTGTTCCCATTGTCAGGAATGAAATGAGAGCATGTACTGAGGGTACGGATCTCTGATGATGCTGGCTGCCTTTAGGCAGCTACTCCTGTAGATCCCTTCAATGGTGGTGAGGTCAGTATCCATGATTGACTGGACAGTGTTCACCACTTTTTGAAATCTTCTTATTTCCTGGGCATTCGAGTTGCCAAACCAGGTCATGATGCAGCCAGTCCATATGCTCTCTACAGTACACGTGTAGAAGTTCAGGGGAATATTTGTTGTCATACTGAATCTCCTCATTCGTCTACGGAAGTAGAGGCGTTGATTAACTTTCTTTACGCTTGCATCAATTTACTGGGTCTAGGACAGATCTTCAGAGATATGCACACCCAGGAATCTGAAGCTTTTGACTCCCTTCACCACTGTCTCGTTGATGGAGACAGGTTTGTGTAGACTCATCCTTCCTCGTCCAAAGTTCACAATGTTCCTTGGTCTTATTGGCGTTGAAAGCAAGATTGGCATTGAGAGCAAAATTGAGAGCAAGATTGTTGTTCCTGCACCAGTTAGTCAGTTAATCAATCTCCCTCCTATATTCTGACACATCATCATCTGTAATTCATTCAACAACAGTGGTGTCATTGGCGAACGTAAAGACGGAGTCAGATTGTTTATTTTTTATTTTTTTAATTGCTGTTTTTTTCCCTCCACCCACAATGTTTGATATGTAAAGAATATGTGATTATGTCTGGTTGTTTGTTTGGTTGTCCTTTTGCACATATTCCGCGAACATTGCCACTTTTCATTTCACTGCACCTCTCGTATGTGTATGTGACCAACAAACTTGACTTGACTTGACTTGAGAACTGAGTCCGGCTACACGGTCATGAGGATAGAGTCATAGAGTCATAGTCATACAGTGTGGAAACAAACCCTTTGGCCTAACTGGCCTTCACTTGCCAACATGTCCCAACATGTCCCAGCATTTGGTCCATATCCCTCCAAACCATAGAGTAATGCAAAACTTCACATGCTTATGGCCAGGAACTCACTGCCAGTGAAGGTGGGGAAAGCAGAATGAATTGGGGCTGTCAAAACTGAGAAAAGGAGAGAAAATAGTTAACAGGACAATGAGGAAAGAGCAGGGGACAAGGACTGCAAGATTGCTTTGCCAAGTGTGCTGAACGTGTTGATATAATGCGTGCTGTGCTGAGTTAATAAACTGGAGATGATAATTTAGATATATAATGTCTGCTTTATTTGCTTTAAAGACGTTCAGAGTGAAAGCAAAATTACCAAACTACATTGGTCCTTTACCAATTTGATGTCAGAAGGAAAGTCTCTGAATATTTTGAAATATAATGGCTTTAAGAGGGAAGCTATTTTTAAGATAAAATATGTGTTTTGTGGGTTCTGATAAATTGATAATAACAGCAATGACAATTTCCATGTTACTGGTGGAAGTGACAGAGGTAGCAGCACCTCATAATCTACACGATTCTTATTCTTTTTGTCATCGGTGACATTATTTTTACTGAAAAGTATAATCTCCCTTGACATGAGAGTTTCAAATAGTTTGCTGCTAATCAGAATATTGAAGTCATACTGCCAACTCAGAAAGCTGTGATAAGCAGCTAGGCAAATGCAAATAACCTTTTGCTGAATGAAATGAAAAGAAATGCAATTAAATTAATTCTCATTTTAATTTAATTTCTAGTTAAAATCAATATTTTACATCCAATAGATTCAAAAGCTAACTACTTTTCTCAGTTTAATTTCTTTTTATTTCATCCCCAGAACTGATTTCAGTCCTTATGCCTTAAAGAAAATGTTAACTGCAATAATAAAAAACAAGTGATAGAATTCCATTTTACAACTCTTCCCATGTTTCCATTAATATTAGCAACCTGATTCCTCTAGGTCTGGTTTGTTGTAAACTCTCCTTACTCGTCACTACAAAACTGGTAGTTTCTGCTTGAGTATTAAACTCCTGTGCCTTGAAATTCCCTTCACTCTTCACCTTCCTTCCATATTCAACTTCTTCTTAAATCGGCTCTTGGCCAAATGTTCTGTCACCTCTTCCTGATGGATGCTTCCCTTGACTCAACATATTGATTGCTTAACCATGACACTGCTTGCCACTTTCAGGTCATTTTCTATATCAAGGTTACCGTCTAAGTACAAATTGTTGTGAATGAAGTGAATGGGAGGGAATTTCTAAGGAGCCTTAGGTAGCAGAAACTTCTCCAGGGATTCTCCCTGCGATTGACAACAACTGAACAGTAAGGTTGAAAAATTCAATCAGTGTGGCTGTGACTGTCCAGGTAGATGGATAGTTTATACATCAGTTTACACAGGAATATCAAGGGTGTCCATATGTGCGATTCAGAAAATCACAATGGATGCTGGCTAAATACATGGTGAAGAGAAGTGTGTCTGCTTATTACACTTGACAATGCAGATAAGTGGCTGAATCTTTTCTACTGCACATATCACCAAATCACTGTGTTCATCAACAATGTAGATTTAGACCAGACTTGAGAGATACAGCATGGAAACAGGCCCCATTTGTCCACTGAGTCTGCACCGACCAGCATTCACCCCGCACACTAGCACTATCCTACACACTGGGGACCATTTACAATTTACAGAATCCAATTAACCTACAGAACTGTATGTATTTGGAGTGTGGGAGGATTTGGATCACCCAGAGAAAACCCATGCGGTCAAAGGGAGAACATACAGACACCACCATAGATCGATCCCGGGTCTCTGACACCTCCACCGGGTGGCGCCAGCAATGGCTGCCTCGCCAACAGGCTGTCTGTCCCTTCCTTCTGTGTTGTTTAAATGGTATATGTTAAATGTATGTTTTATTGTTCTTTAGATTGTTTTATATGGGGGGCGGGGTGTTGGGGGAAACTTTTATTAATCTCTTACCTCGCCGGAGATGCAATTTCCATATCGTATCTCTGTCCGCACTGCAGCCTAACATCGAGGAGTGGGCGGCCTTTGCTGGAGACCAACTTTGGGAACTCCAAACGCGGGAGCCTGTGGACTTATAATCGTGGAGCTTGCGATCCCTTTACCAGGGATCGACCTTGAAGCTGCAACCGCGGGAGACTGCGGACATTAACATCGTGGAGCTTGCAGTCCCTGGTTAGAGACCAACTTCGGGAGCTCCAAGCCGCAGGATCTTCGACCGCTTTGACGCGGGGGCTTCGACCGCCAGCTGCAGGAGCTTCAATCGCCCCAATGGATGGTTGGACTGCCCTGATCATGAGAGAATAAAGAGGAAGAAAATTGGACTATTGCCTTCCATCACATTGAGGAATGTGGGGAATCCGCTGTGTTGGATGTTTATGTTAACTTTTACGTAGAGTGTGACTTTTTGCTTTTTTTTAGTATGGCTGTTTGGTAATTTGCATATCACTGTACCTTAATTGGTACACGTGACAATAAAATACCTTTGAAACCTTTGAAACCTTTGCAAGGCAGCAACTATAACGCTGCTCCACTGTGCCGCCCTGAATGAATATGTGACATAATATGTTTGAAATTATTCTTGACCCATAGTAGGTTGCATTGATAACTGTGTCATTGAGGGAATTAATGATAACCTATTAGTTAAGACATAAATTAGGTCGCCTGTCATAGAATATAATTCTGTATTACCCCATCTTAATATATTTGAACTGATCTGATATTGAATGGATCAAAACAAATTGAAGTCACTGCTAGTTGTGGATCAATATGCCATGTTGATCAGGCAAAATATGTTCTGTCATGTAGTCTGACCACAGATTACTTCATATTCAGTACTATTTGTAGCTGGACAGGGTTGACAAGTGAATTACAAGACTAACCATTAATCATTTTGGCACCGTAGTACAGAAACAAGAATTGGAAGTACAAGTAAGAGTGATCTTTTATTAGGGGGGCCAACTGGAATGGTAACTGTGTACAGCCTTCGAATAACTTAAGGATTAAAGGAATTTTTAAGTCTCATCAATCAATCAATCAATCAATTTTATTGTCATCTTGCAAAGCAAAATTGTACAGTGCAAAATAAGAAGACGTTTCCCAGGGAATACCGGAGCATCGCATTCGCATAAAACTTAAACATTTCACACATAATAAAAAACAATAAAAACAATCCAGTCCCTGATAAAACAGTACAATAGTTAAAAAGTGCAGGTAAAAACAGCAACATTAAAATACAGTAAAAACAGTCATAAAATGTCCAGGGCAGCTGATTTAAGTGGCCAGTGCCAGAGTTATTAAATTGTCAATGCAAAGCAGCAGAATCAGGTGTGGAGTGACTGTTTAGCAGCCTCACAGCCTGTGGCAGGAAGCTGTTTAGCAGTCTGGTAGTCCGGGCTTTGATGCTACGGGATCTCTTGCCTTTCAATATTTCATTTTTCACTATTTTTCACTGTTTACCAATGGCTGTTAAAGCATTGAAGACAGGCAAACAAGATTAGTTTAGCTTGGCATCATGTTCAGCACGGACATTGTGGGCCTTTTGGTGGAGGTTCTCCAGAGATCATGCCTGACCTATTGAGATCAGGTATCATCCAACACTTTGTGACCAAAGGGAGAATGTGCAAACTCCACAGACAGCTCTCGAGATCAGGACACTGGAACCATGAGGCAGCAATTCTACACTTGGCTACAATTAAGTGGCTGATGCTCATTCTCAAGAGAACGTTAGCATAAACCGATGGCATTGCCTTGTAGGAATGTGGTCTGGAGTATCTGTAGATACCGACTGTTCAGATAGCTCCTCAGAAGCAGCAGCTGATGAGTGGGAGAGAATAGAAGCCACTTGATGAAATCAAAAGTAGGGTCCTGCAATTAGCAGCAGGAGATGTTGTAAGTGAGAAGTGGTGGTGGAGACAGATAAGATGATGGTGTTTAAGCGGCTTATAGGTAGGTACATGGATATACAAGGAACGAAGGGGTTTGGATCAGGCGAACAAGATTAGTTTAGCTTGGCATCATGTTTGTCACAGACATTGTGGGACTTTAGGTGGAGGTACTACAGAGATGCTGCCTGACCTGCTGAGTTACTCCAGCACTTTGTGTCCACACAGACAGGTCCAGGGAGCAGGACACTGGATCCATGAGGCAGCAATTCCATTAATGGAGCCACTGTCAGGTTATAATGGCACACTTTCATATTAATGGAAACTTGCATGATTTCCTTACAAGTTATTTTTTTCACAAAGTCTAATTAAATTAACTTCATTTTCCCCTTGTGTTATGCTTTGGGTGGCACAGTGGCACAGTGGCACAGTTGCTGCTTTACAGCA
This sequence comes from Leucoraja erinaceus, assembly GCF_028641065.1. NCBI lineage: Eukaryota > Metazoa > Chordata > Chondrichthyes > Rajiformes > Rajidae > Leucoraja > Leucoraja erinaceus. Next base: position 50,117,490 of record NC_073384.1, on the reverse strand, counting down.
CCAGAAACCCAGGTTCGATCCCGACTACAGGTGCTGTCTGTACAGAGTTTGTACGTTCTCCCCGTGGCGTGGGTTTTCTCTGGGTGCTCCGGTTTCCTCCCACACTCCAAAGTGTGGTTTGTAGGGTCAATTGGCTATGGTAAAATTGTAAATTGTCCCTCGTGTGTGTAGGATAGTGCTAGTGTACGGGGATCCTTGTCTGCGTGGACTTGGTGGGCCAAAGGTCCTGTTTCTGCACTGTATCTCTAAATTAAACTAAACTTTGGCTTGTTCCTGTTTTGTATGAGGGAATGTTCTCAGTCCAAGACTGAAGGCAGATATTTAATTGTGACATCTCCTTACTTACGTTAATATTATCTCGAAAATGCACAGTGGAAAAGCAATTGAATATCATTTTCTACTTCCAAGCTTCTGTATTCCTTTCAAAGGCACCTTTACATTATTCTTGTAAAATGTTAATTGGGAGCAGATTCAGAGAATTGTTCATGTGCAAAGTAATCAGCAAAGATAAAAGTCAGAGGGAATTTCCCCCCCATTGTTACTGACATATCCTTTGTGCTGCAAAACATTTGAATTCATCTATATCACAAGGGGACATCTTTCTCCACAGGCTCTTCATTGTATAATGATTTCAACTGGCAGCGAACATTTTGTACCAAAACAAATGTCTATTGAAAGAGAACTTAAGATTTTTTTTTAATGTTTTGAACAAAAGACATCCTGCAAATTGTTTCTTTTATCTTCCAGATCATGATTATTTACATTGCATTTACAATGAGTAAGAATGCAATGATCTGGCAAATTCTTTACTTGTGTTTAATTTGAAGAGCCGGAATAGGAAAAAAGGGATTTTCATCAGCAAAAAGAGATTGAATTTATATTGCCTCTCCATGTGCAACACAAGCCAAGTTGTTGCAAAATTTAAAAAAAAAAAGTTTAGTTTAGTTTATTATTGTCACGTGTACCAAGGTCAAGTGAAAAGCTTTTGTTGCTTTCCAGTCAAAGAAAATACTGTACATAACTACAATCCACAGGGTACAGATAATGGATAAAGGGTACAACATTTAGTGCAAGATAAAATCTGATAAAGTCCAATTAAAGATAGTCACTGATCTCCAGTGAGGTAAATGAGAGGTCAGGACTCTAGCTGATGAGAGGACAGTTCAGTTGCATGATACCAGCTGGGAAGAAACTGTCCCTGAATTTGGAGGTACACGGTGCACAACCTTTTATCCGAAAGCCTTGGGACCAGACACTTCTCGGATTTCGGAATTTTTCGGATTTCCGAATGGAAGATTTTTAGCGTAGGTAGCGCGGGCGGCTTGAAAAGTCTGGAGCAAAGATCTTAGAGCAGAGTAAGATCTTTGGTCTGGAGCGGCTGCCTCCTCCCCGGAGACCAGGGAATCATTGTAAATCATTGCTTAAATGTTAGTCAGTTAGTTTGGAGGGATTTTATGTGGTGGGGGGGGTGAAGGGGGAAACTTTAATTCTTAGTCCCCTACCTGGTCGGAGAGACGGGGAGCGGGCAATGCCTTACCGGGTCGCCGTGCAGTAAGCTCCGGAGCGCTGTGGCCGCCAACTCCCAACATCGCAGAGCTGGGGGCCAAAGATCTTAGAGCAGAGATCTTTGCTGGGGGCTGCGGGCGTCCGGCCACGGGCGGCGCCGGTTGGAGCTCCGACCCCGGCAACTCTACCCCCGTCTGCGCGGCGCTCCAAATCCAGCGCCGCCCGCGGCCGGACGCCCGCAGCTCCAGCTCCGCGATGTTGGGAGTCGGCGGCGTCGCAGCGCTGGGACACCAGCGGGGAGCAGGCAATGCCTTACCGGGTCGCCGTGTGGTAAGCTCCGGAGCGCTGTGGCCGCCGACACACAACATCGTGGAGCTGGGGCTGCGGGCGTCCAGCCGCTGGCTGCGCTGGATTTGGAGCGCTGCGCAGCCAGGGGTAGAGTTGCAGGGGTCGGAGCTACAACTCCAGCGCCTCCCGTGGCCGGACGCCCGGATCCCCAGCTCCGCGATGTTGGGAGTCTGCGGCCACAGCGCTCCGGAGCTTACTGCACGGCGACCCGGTAAAGCATTGCCCGCTCCCCGCCTCTCCGACCAGGTAGGGGACTAAGAATTAAAGTTTCCCCCTTCACATAAAAGCCCTCCAAACTAACTGACTAACATTTAAGCAATGATTTACAGATGTTTAAGTGTCTCCCCAGTCTCCGGGGAGGAGGCAGCCGCTACAGTAGTACAGATCTGGGTTGACCGTGGGTTGTTTCGGGTCAAGTTTGGCGCCAAACGCGAGCTTTGGTGTGCAGACGACATCCTGGGGAAAATGTCCGGTTTTCGGAGCTTTTCGGTTTCCGGAACTCCGGATAAAAGGTTGTGTACCTGTATGTGTTTTCAAAGTTTTGTGCCTCTTGCCTGATGGAAGAGGAAAGGAGAGGGAGTGACCAGGCAAAATTCACCCCATGAAATATTAGGGCGGATATCCTAAAGCTTGTTCAAAGGGATACGTTTTAAAGATTGTTTAAGGAGAGTTAAAACATGTCAGGAAACAGAGATTATCAGAGAGGAAATACTAGAGTTTTGCATGATGGCGTGGCCCAGGCTTTAGAGCAATTGACATGACAGTGGACCAAGAAGCCTGAAGTCAGGGTACACACTCGAGTGCATTACAGAGAGTGTGGGAAACAAGTCTATGTCGAGACGTGAAAATAGGATGAAAATATTAGAGTGTGTAGGAAGGAACTGCTGATGCCGGTTTACACCGAATATAGACAGAAAATGCTGGAGTAACTCAGCAGATCAGGCCACATCCCTGGAGAGAAGGAATAGATTACGTTTCTGGTCGAGACCCTTCCTCAGACTGTTAGAACTGCTAGAACTGAGATGGAACCCAGACGGCACCTAGCCGGGAGTGAAAGAGGTGATGGTGCAGTTCAGAAATCACCAGAGCCAGAGATAGCCAATTGCAGAGATGAATCAGATGAACTGAACTACTAGGACCTGGGTAAAAAGTCTGAAGAGGAGTCTGGACCCGAAACGTCACCCATTCCTTCTCTCCAGAGATGCTGCCTGTCCGCTGAGTTACTCCAGCATTTTGTGTCTATCCTCTGACCTAGGGCCCGGTTTGAGCAAAGGAGATGGAAATAGGCAGTCTTAGTGGTTGGATGCTCACCTTCTGGTCCAAATCTCACCAAGGCTGCTATCAGTCTGGATCGTCCTTGGACAGTGGTCAGTTAAAGAGATCGAGAGGGTGAGTGGGGAACAGAGTTTGCCCAGGGGAGTGAAGACACTGGCTTTGGTCCACCTTGAATGAAGTTCAAGGACATTTCTAAACAATCTGTCGAAGTGAGAGGAATGAACAGAGTACGAAGCTAAAAAGAGGAAAAAGTGCCTGAAGAGAACTAATACAGACTCGATGCTTCTTTGAAGTTTAGGACTTGAATGTATAGTACACGCTCTGACAACAAGGCAAGATCCCCAGCAACTGAGCCAACTGACAGCAGAGCAAGACACGTCTACCTCTGGTACGATAGTCAAAATGAATTCATAGGAGAGGAGTTTTCCAATCTCATTACCTTCAGTACAATTGTTCAAACTTTTCTCAGTTTGAATCACTTTGGGGTTTTTTTCTGAAATAAAAGAGCATTTTTATCAAGCTTGAAGGCTGCGGATTAAAAAGGGAGCCGGCAGCATGGATAGAAAATTGACTACGAACAAGAAACCGAGAGCAATAATGAGAGATTGATTTTCAGGCAGACGAAAAGTGTAAAATGTAGTTGAGTGAAGGGTTCTAGGTCATCAATTGTTCTTAATAACTTGTACGTGGAAATACAGGGCACATTTTCAGATTTTGAAAATGACACAAACTTAGAGAAATTAAGAGCAGTTTTCAGACTGAGAAGATATGGACAGGCTGATGCAATGGCAAACAAGTGGCAAATAACATTTAATGCTGAGAAATGTGAAGGTTTACATCTTGGTTGGAAGAACAAGAAGATGCAACTTAAACCAACGGCAATTCTAAAAGGGATGTATAGTCGAAGAAATCTACGGGTTATTGTGCATAGATTAATGAGGGTTGGGCTGTGGATGTTACTAACATTTTTGATAAAGTCCCTCATGGTAGGCTAATCCAGAAGATTAAGATCCATGGGATGAAGGGTGATAATGGTTTGGATTCTGAGCTAATTTACCCATACAAGATACAGGGTTGTGGTGGAAAGGTTAGATTTTAGCTGGAGGTCTATGACCAGTGGATTCCTGCAGGGATCTATGCTAGGACCTCTGTTGTTAGTGGCATATTTATAAAAGACAGATAAATAAATGCAGATGGGTTGGTTAGTAAGTTTGCAATCAAAACCAAAATTGGTGGAGTCGCAGGTCATGAAGAAGGCTGTCACAATGGGATTTAGATCCGTTGCAGATATGGATGGAGAAATGGCAGATGGAGTTTATGCTGAGCAAGTGTGAGGTGCTGCATTTTGCGACGTCAAATGCAAGGCGAAAATACACAGTTAATGCTAGGAACCTTAACAGCAGTGATATACTGAGGGATCGTGGGGTCCTATGCCATAGCTCCCTAAAAGTGGCAACACTAGTAGATAGAGTGGTGAAGAAAGTGTATGATATACTTGCATTCATCAGTCGAGGCATTCAGTATAACAATTAGAAAGTTAGGTTGCAGCTTTTTAAAGCTTGACCTTGCTTGGAGTATTGAGTGTAGTTCCGGGCGCCTCATTTCAGATTTCCACTTGCTTGTACTTTCGATAAATGTAACAAAAATATGGAATGAAAAGGAGCTGTAGATGCTGGTTTATGCTAAAGAAAGACCCAAAATGCTGTTGTAACTCAGTGGGTCAGGCAGCATCTTTGTAGAAAATGGATAAGCTACGTTTTGGGTTGGGAACCTTCTTCAGACTGAGTCTGAATCAACCTGTAACATCACCTATCTATTTTCACCAGAGATGTTGCCTGGCCCTGCTACATTACTCCAGCATTTTAAGTCTATCCTTACCACTAAAATATGTATGCTTTCCAACTTTCTGGGGATGGTGGAACTATGGTTTCTTGGAGTTATAGATTTTAGACAATAGTCAATAGACAATAGGTGCAGGAGTATGCCATTCGGCCCTTCGAGCCAGCACCGACATTCAATGTGATCATGGCTGATCATCCCCAATCAGTACCCCGTTCCTGCCTTCTCCTCATATCCCCTGACTCCGCTATCTTTAAGAGCCCTATCTAGCTCTCTCTTTAAAGTATCCAGAGAACCTGCCTCCACCGCCCTCTGAGGCAGAGAATTCCACACTCACAACTCTGTGTGTGAAAAAGTGTTTCCTTGTCTCCGTTCTAAATGGCTTACCGCGTATTCTTAAACTGTGGCCCCTGGTTCTGGACTCCCCCAACATCGGGAACATGTTTCCTGCCTCTAGCGTGTCCAAACCCTTTATAATCTTAGGGTTTTAAATGATTAGTGTAATTATCAGGTGAATAATGATGGAAAATTATGACTATTTTACAACTCCCACAATGGTGACATCAATCAATTTTAAATCAGGTTGCTTTTTTAAGCAGGAACATTTGCAATATTACAATGGTAACTGGATGCCAAATATAACACCTGCTCCCCATCTTATCTCCAACCTTGCTGCCAAGGTGAGATCTTTTTTTTTGGTGTGCAAGCAATGCAATTATTTTAAAGGTAATTTAATTAATTCCCCTTTGAGAAAAATGTCGACAGGTTTCACACAGGACCCCATGCCTCTAGCGTGTCCAAACCCTTAATGATCTTATATGTTTCAATAAGATCCCCTCTCATCCTTCTAAATTCCAGAGTATACAAGCCCAGCGGCTCCATTCTATCAACATATGACAGTCCCTCCATCCCAGGAATTAACCTTGTGAACACTCCCTCAATAGAAAGAATGTCCTTGCTCAAATTTGGAGACCAAAACTGCACACAATACTCCAGGTGTGGTCTCACTAGGGCTCTGTACAATTGCAGAAGGATCTCTTTGCTCCTATACTCAACTTCTCTTATTATGAATGCCAACATGCCTTAGTTTAGTTGAGTTTAGTTTAGTTTTATTGTCATGTGTACCGAGGTACAGTGAAAAGCTTTTGTTGCGTGCTAACCAGTCAGCTGAAAGGCTACACAAGATAAATAAAATGTATTATTATTATTATTAAATGGGCGCCTTTCAGACATCTCAAGGACACCTTACATAGTAATCGGAATAAAAACATATAATCGGAATAAAACAAGTAATAAAGACATCACAGAGACACAAATTAAAAACAGAATTCAATCCAAAAACAGAAAATCAAAAACACAATGTGAAGAGAGAGCAGCGGCAGCCAAAGCGCGTCAGCGTCCACTCTCTCTTCACGGCAGCCATCTTAGACACAGACCTACAGGACTACAATTAGACAAAAAAAAAGATTACTATAGAGCCATCCACAGTGTACAGATACATGACAAAGCGAATGACATGAATAATGTTAGGTGCAATATAAAGTTCAGTAAAGACCAATTAAAGATAGTCAGAGTGTCTCCAGTGAGGTAGATAGTAGTTCAGGACTGCTCGCTTGTTGTTGGTAGGATGGTTCAGTTGCCTGATAACAGCTGGGAAGAAACAGTCTCTGAATCTGGAGTGTGTAGGAAGGAACTGCAGATGCTGATTTAAACCATAGATAGACAAAAAATCCTATAGTAGCTCAGTGGGACAAGCAGCATAGAAGGAATCAGAACAAGGGTCTCAATCCAAAACATCATCCATTCCTTCTCTCCAGAGATACTGCCTGTCCCGCAGTTACTCAAGCATTTTGTTCCTATATGCTGAATCTGGAGGTGTGCGTTTTCACTTCTGTACCTCTTGCCTGATGGGAGAGGGGAGAAGTGGCTGGCGTGCAACTCGTCCTTGATTATACTGGAGTCCTTGCCGAGGCAGCGTGAATCTCCTAATTTGAACCCAAAATTTAGAACAATAAAAAATGACAGTTGCATCCCAATGCACCACTCATTCTCCATAAAGTTGCAAAACTAAAAATCTGCACGTTTCCTGTGAACCATAGTGCACATATATATATGATATGAAAAATATGTTTTTTACAAGTGGCTATTGAAGCACAGTCTATCTTGACACTTATAAATGACATAAACACTGGTGAAAATAATAAAAACATAAGATAAAGAATAGTCAATTAAGATTATCGTGACTGGCAGTAATATTGAGCCAGCACAAGCGCTTGTGTTGAATTGCTCTCTTTTGTTTGTCGTGGTCGGTTTGGTTTAATGGCTGACTATTTCTCCGCTTTACAAAAGGTAAGCATTTTCTTTAAAGTATTCCTCCTTGTACCAATCAGCAGTTAGTATTAAAGTTCTTCAAATACATCAAACGAGAGCATGGTTTCATGTTGTTATTAATGGGCAATTATCTCACTGGGGAACTCGTCTTCACTCTTCAGTGTGAATGCAATCTTAAAATGTCATTCCCAGGAAAAGGCAGAATGTGAATCCACAAGCCACTTGATAATTTACCTTGTCTGCAGTAAAATCATTTTCTTTCTTCCATGACAGAGAAAGATAAGCCCAGATAGAGACTGAAATTTCTAGGAAACTGTCTGGCATTGGGTATCCACCACTAGAAAAACAGACAGCAATTTGTAGTAAGGATACAATAATTTGCTATACACCATTGATGCTGCATAAAAACATGACCTTGCTTTGAATTCCCCCATAGAGTCATAGAGTCATAGAGTCATACAGTGTGGAAACAGGTCCTTTAGCCCAACTTGCCCACGCCAACCAATATATGCCATTTAAAATAGTCTCACCTGCCCGCAATTGGCCTGTAACCCTCTAAACCGATCCTAACAATGTACCTGTCCAATTGTTTTATAAATGTTATGGTAGTATCTGCCTCAACTACCTCCTCCGGCAGCTCGTACCATACACCCACCACTCTTTGAGTAATAAAGTTATACCTCAGGCTCCTATTAAATCTTTCCCCCCTAACCTTAAACCTATGTCCTCTGACTCGCGATTCCAAAACTCTGAGCAAAAAGTGCATTTACCCAATCTATTACTCTCATAATTTTGTACACCTCTATTAGATCACCCCTGATCCTAGCCTGCTCAACCTCTCCCTATAACCCAGGCCCTGAAGTCCAGGAACATCCTTGTATATCTTCTCTGCAACCCTTTCAGCTTGACAACAACTTTCCTTTAACACGGTGACCAAAATCGAACTCAATACTCTAAATATGGCCTCACCAATGTCAATTTAAAATAAATTGGATAGGCATATGGATGAGAAGGGAATGGAGGGTAACGGTATGAGTGCAGGCAGGTGGGACTATGGGAAAAAAGTTGTTCGGCACGGACTTGTGGGCCGAGATGGCCTGTTTCCGTGCTGTAATACCAATGGTTATATGGTTAATGGTTATATAACTGAACAGGCCTCGTAGCTTCCATCTTAAGAAATTGTTGGGTTTGTGCAGAAAATAGGAATTAATACCAATGGCAACATTGCAAGATATAATTGATGCTGATCCTCTTGCACCAGAAAAAGATGCGGCGTGACGCGGTGTGACTCGGCGGTGACACTGCGTGATGTGGCGCCACGCGGCATGATGACGTATTGACACGCTGTGTTTCCTCAAGTGTCGCAACATTTTTTTGGTTGCCGCTGGATTTTGAAATGTTCAAAATCTTTTGGGCGACCCTGATACGTCAGACAATGACGCTGGCAGTCGCCGAAAAAACCGCCAAGTGGGACAGGCCCTTAAACCATCAGCAGTGGGGTTTACAAAAATGCTGGAGAAACTCAGCGGGTGCAGAAGCATCTATGGAGCGAAGGAAATAGGTAACAATTCGGGCCAAAACCCTTCTTCAGACTGGTGGGTTTGGCTAGTTGCCCTGGTTAGGTAATCCACTTTCAAAACATCCTGGAAAGCTTTAGAGTCATGAACTCACATTGCACCTTTATAAAACTTTATAAAGTCTGTCTAGTTATAAAACTTTAGTTAGGCGCAGTTAAAGTATTGTGTGCAGTTCTTGTCACCCCATTACAGGAAGGATGTGGAGGCCTTGGAGCGGGTGCAGAAGAGGTTTATCAGAATGCTGTCTTGATTAGAGAGTATTAGCTACAAGGAGGGGTTGGACAAAGTTGGATTGCTTTCTCTAGAACGTCGGAAGTTGAGTGGAGACAGATTGAAATATATAAAATATATAAAATTATGAAGGGGTGTCAATAGGGTAGAAGTGGAAATGTCAAAGGCTAGAAGTTTTACCGAAGTTTTACTGACATTTTACCAAAGCCAATTAACTCACAAAACTACATCATTGGAGCGTGGGAGAAAATAGGTGCACCCGTAGAAAATCTACGTGGTCACAGGGATAACATACAAACTCTGTACAAACAGCGTAGTCAGGATCAAACCTGGATCTCTCAAGCTGTGCAGCAGTAACTCTACCATTGCACCACCATGTCGACCCCAATTTGTCACTAAATCTGCAGTTCCTTGTTTCTCCATAAGAGGAGCATTCTGATTTGTGGGAAGGACATACTCTGAGGTTTCCTTACTAATCGCTGGCCAAGGGTCAGTACGATCTTATATATATTGCAACTATTTTGCGAAGAGATATTGCTGGTGGTGAGTGCGTGGAACATTGTCGGGGGCGTTGGTTGAAGCAGATACGTTAGTGGAATTTAAAAGACTTTTGGATAGACCTATGGGTATGCAGGGAATGGAGGTATATGGGTTACGTGCAGGTAGACAAGTGATGATCTTGGCATCATGTTCAGCCCAGACGTTGTGTCTTTGTGCTACACTATTCTATGTTTAGTACCTTGTTGGTTATTTGGCAGTCTAGAACTCTGCAGTGATTGTGTCAACTCCTGGCCAACCATGGCTTTTTCACACGAGTTTCCCAATATCGCTTCATCAGATGTAAAAGATATTCAATATTTTAAATTAAGAAAACAAAGTGCTTCATTCATTGTAAAAAGCAGATTATTTTACCGTGCCTTGTCATGAGATGGAGACAGCTTCTAGATTTCTCTGCAATGAAGGCAGACTTTCTGACAGTATCTATATTGAAACAATATTTGGTTACATGCTTCAGTTCTTAAAGTGGTTCTAATTCATGTTATATATCTTTCAAGGAATATGCTGAAATATTCTCCACTTGACTTAGTGACTGCAGCTTCAACCACAAGCAATAAGCTCAACACCTTCCAGCAGAGGAAGGCGGCACAGGGTGTCACAGTGGTGCAGCGGCAGAGTTACTGTCTTACAGCACCAGAGACCCGGGTTCAATCCTGACAGGTGCTGTCTGTACGGAGTTTGCATGTTCTCCATGTGATCCCATGAGTTTTCTCCGGGTGCTCTGGTTTTCTCCCACACTCCAAAGATGTATAGGTTTGTAAGTTAATTGGCTTTAGTAAATTGTAAATAGTCCCTGGTGTGTTAGATGGTGCTAGTGTATGGGGTGATCGGTGGTCAGCGCAGTCTCAGTGAAACGAAGGGCCTGTATCTCTAAATTAAACTAAACTAAACTGAACTAAATTGAACTGAACTGAACTGAACTGAACAAAAGAGCACACTGGATGAATATTCGATCCAATATTTAAAAATACACTGCTTCCACCATTAGTACACTGTGGCCATGGCATGTTTCATCTACAAGATGCCTGGAGCAACTTGCTAAGGTACTTCCAACCACTTACACCTATAGTGGCAAATAGAGCAGGCACAACAGAACATCCGCTCCACGCTAACACAGAAATATATCATCATTCCCACATCACGGCTGTGTCAAAATCCTGTAATTCCTTTCCTAATGGCAGCATATGAGTTTCTAATCAAATAGACTGCAATGCCTTAAGAAATCAATTCACCACTACCTTCACAACGACAATTAAATGTTGGTCTGGCCAGAAGTGCCCAAGTCCCATGGGAGAATAAACAAAAATAACATTCTGGAAGCACATAAACTGGCTGTCTGATGTGAAACAATTTCTCATATTTATGTTCTTTGATGACCCTAAGTGGATAGTCTGCAACATTTCTCTCACAATAATACTTCTTTTATCATTCTTAAAATACATGGTGGAATTACAGTTCTACATACACAGTAATGTACATACAGCGGCTGAATCCATTAAAAAAATAATTACAGTCTACAGAATAATTAAACTTTAGCTGTTTTTACACCAACCTAATTGAGAAGGACGTCGTTAAATTGATTTTGCTACAACAATGTTGCCTTTGAATAGTGACTACAATCATTTTGAAATAAACTTAAAGGTGCCCAGGAGGCAGCTTAACCGTCTGTCAGGAGCTGGTTTTCACAATAAACATGTTACTAAATTGTGCATGTGAAATTTTATCATCATTCTGCAGCCTCAATGGCTTTTGTCGTCTCTCAGTTCCTTAATCTTGAGCTATATTTTTATCCTGCTATGACTTTGTAGTAGTTCTTAATAGATCATTACTGCCATTAGCAATGTTAATTCTGGAGGTTTTTGTTTCTCACTGTACCAATATTTCTCTTATAGTTCTGGGAAATTCCTAATATCGTATCTTGTGTTTGCAGATTGACAAATAACGGGATGACTTTAGGGATGGATTTAGGCATAGGTTTAGGTTTAATATTGTCGCATGTTCCGAGGTGTAGTGAAAAGCTTTATTTCGCATGTTATCCTTTCGGACCAGATAATATGTTCATGAGTTAGATGTGTGTGTTCAGTGTGATATCTCCAAATGTACTGATACAATAAAGCTTGGATTATCAATCAACAAGTTGGTGAAGTGCAGACTGAAATTAAAAAAAAAACATTGTTCAGCTGGCTGAATGGGCAGATAGGTGACAAATAGCATTTGGAACAAAGAAGTTTGAAAGGATATACTTTGGCAAAAAGGAATAAAGAGAGCAGCACTAAATTACACAGCTCGAAAGAGTATGAGATACAGTGATTTGCATTAGGTCTTGAGGATCGAAAGAAATGTGGAAAGAGTTGTCATTGAGGCAGATCCGAGAATTCATATAAAATGTGTATATATATATATATTTGTAAGTCCAAGGATTCATATATAAAACAAAGATTTTCACTATACATATGACAAAAATAAACCAAGAGAGTTAGACAAAACACAAAGTGTGCTGGAGGAACTCAACGGGTCAGTCAGCATCTATGGAGGGATTGGACAGGTGGCCTTTTAGGTTGGGACCCTTCTTCAGACTCTTGGGTCCTGACCTGAAATGTTGCCCATCCATTCCCTCTCCAGATGCTGCCTGACCCACTGAGTTCCTCCAGCACTTAGTGTTTTGCTAAAGACTCCAGCATCTGTAGTTCCTTGCTTCTCCAAGTAGAGGAAAATAATTTCCGATAGCAGATGATACAAAGGCTTAGGAATAGGAAATCGGAGGGTACGTAAAGAAAATGTGTTTTACAAGGATACTCATTATAATCTGAAATCTATTGCTAGTATTGATAGTAAAAGCAGAAACAATTTAAAGGGATTAGAAAAACACAGGAGGGAAAATCATTTTCAGAAACATGGGAAGTGAGCAATATGACAGGACTAACTGTATTCCTAGCTGAAGATAGACACAAAAGGCTGGAGTAACTCAGTGGGACAGGCAGGATCTCTGCATTAAAGGAATAGGTGACTTTGTGGGTCAGAAGGGTTCTAACCTGAAACGTCACCTATTCCTTTTCTCCAGAGATACTGCTTGACCCATTGAGTTACTCCAGCATTTTGAGTGGATCTTCAGTATAGACCAGCAGCTGCAGTTCCTTCCTGCACATTATTCCTAGCTGATCTTCCTACCAAGGTTTCAATGGTAAGAATGTTCTTCTGCCATGTAACAGTTCTCTGATTCTATGATTTAGATAGTTAAGCAGTTTGGCAGCAATTTTGGAGAACATGGATAGGTGACGTTTCGGGTTGAGACCCGTCTTCAGACAGATTGTGGGGGCGAAATCTGTAAAAGGGGAGAAGCAGGACAAAGCGTGGCAGGTAATACAGTGCGTTCAGAAAGTATTCAGACCACATCACCTTTTCCACATTTTGTTACGTTACAGCTTATTTTAAAATGGATCTGACCCTTTGCTATGATACTCAAAATTGTCTGTAGACCTCCGAGACAGGATTGTGTCGAGACACAGATCTGGGGAAGGGTATAAACAATTTTTGCAGCATTGCAGGTCCCGAAAAGCACAGTGGCCTCCGTCATTCTTAAATGGAAGAACTTTGGAACCACAAGGACTCTTCATAGAGCTGGCCACCCGGCCAAACTGAGCAATTCGGGGATAAGAGCTCCAGAGTTCCTCTGTGGAGATGGGAAAACCTTCCAGAAGGACAACTATATCTGCAGCACTCCACCAATCAGGCCTTTATGGTAGAGTGGCCAGACGGAAGCCACTCCTCAGTAAAAGGCACATGACAGCTCGCTTGGAGTTTGCCAAAAGACACCTAAAGGACTCTCAGATCATGAGAAACACGATTCTCTGGTCTGATGAAACCAAGATTGAACTCTTTGGCTTGAATGCCAAACATTACGTCTGGAGGAAACCAGGCACCGCTCATCACCTGGCCAATACCATACCTACGGTGATGCATGGTAGTGGCAGAATCATGCTGTGGGATGTTATTCAGCGGCAGGAACTGGGAGACTAGTCAGGATTGAGGGAAGATGAATGGAGCAAAGTACAGAGAGATCCTTGATGAAAACCTCCTCCAGAAGGTTCTAGACCTCAGACTGGGGTTAGGTTCACCTTCTGAGTAAAGGGTCTTAATACTTATGTAAATGTGCTATTTCAGTTATTTATTGTTAATTACTTTGCAAAAATTTCTAAACACCTGTATTCGCTTTTTTATTATAGGGTATTATGTGTAGGTTGATGATAAAAAAAAAGAATTTAATCCATTTTAGAATAAGCCTGTAACGTAACAAAATGTGGAAAAAGTGAAGGGGTCTGAATACTTTCTGAATGCACTGTAGGTCGACATAGGCGAGGGGGGTTTTAAATGGGCAGATGGTTGGAACAAAGGCCAGAGATAAGAAGCAAGGAAGGTGTGGGACAGGATTGAGAAGTTGCAGATTGTGAAGCCAGAGGAAAGTAAGGAGCTGGGGTGTGGGGAATGGGGAGTAGTTGGAAGGGAGTTCAAGTGGGGCGCAGGGGAGGTAAGGGGGAGATGGGGAGGGGCTGTGGGAAAGAAAGGGAGGGGGCGGGGGATTGAGATGGGGGGGGGGGGGGGCATTTAGTGAGAGGTCACCTGAAATTGCAAAATTTTATGTTCATACCATAGCTTGTAAATTACATCAGATAGGACATTGAATTCAAAGGGGACTTTTGAGCTCCTTCTTTCCCAGTCTTTGACTGCTACTCATCCTGCTGTGGAACAGTTGCTGAGCATTGAGCGATCAGCTCTAATGTGCGTTGTACCAGCAGAACCATTGAATAGAACATGATGATTTTCTCAGAAGATGCTAATGGAGTGGGTTGTCAGAAAAAGCACTAGGTTGACCTCTGTTCCTTCATTTATAAAATTCCGCTCTTTGTTTTTGTTGATCCCATCACTTTCCGCACAATGATTAAATTCACACTGGGAAGACAAACAGTAATTGAACCTCTGCAGGCAAAGAAAATGTGAAAAGCTATTGGCATGTCGACAAATGATGTAATACCCTGCACCTGGGAAGACCAAATCAAAAGCTGACGCAAAAATTGACTGCCATCTATCTCAGCAAAAGCTGCTGATTAATCTGGCTTCTTTTGCAAGTCTCATGCTACCAACTACATCTAAGCAACATGAGACAAACACAACTGGTTCAACAAGTCTGCAAAAGCAAATAAAATCTCAACAAAGGGGCAATGGGGATGGCTTGTGATGGAGGTGGTGATAGGGGGGGGGGGGATAGTCGGCAGGGAGGTGTGGGATCAGCAGGAAAAGTCCACGGAATGTTTTCCATGGAAAATAATTAACAAGTCAGTGTAACTCCAGGCAGTAGGACTGGGACATTATTTCCATCACTCCATTGTCTTCCCTCATGACTTTTTAGAGATACAGCATGGACACAGGTCCTTCGGCCCACTGAGTCCATGCCAACTATACTATCAACCACCTGTTTACACTGGTTCTATGTAATCCCATTTTCACAGCAATTGCATGTTATTTTCACGTGTGTCTAGGTACGGTGAAAGTCCTCTTTTCCATCCAGCTCAGTAACAATCCTACTGTACCTAAACACAATCATACCTAAGTACAAGAGTGCAAAAATAGTCAATTAATACTGAGACAATACACCAAGAGTACGGCAGTTGTTCTTACCGATTAATAGGCCTTTCTCACGGGGCGACTTGACGCAAGAGTTAACCAGAGTTTAGCACCTCGTGCGATAACAGTACGGCATTCGTGGACCACCGTGGACCACCGTGGCCCTAACGGCAGGTAATCGTGTAACTTGGTGACTCAGGAGAAAATTCAAGCAAGCTTGAATTTCTCCAAGAGTGACTTGTACACTTGTGGTTGAGCATTGCAACATTATATGAACGTAGTGGCCAGTGCGATATCCGTACTGACTATTGCGGTTACCATGGGAACTCCTGCGAACGGTAAACCCGGACAGAGGGGACAGAAGGCGAGTAAAAATTGTCTTCTGTGGGATTGAATTTAAAAAATAAAGATTTGCATCCGCATATGGACATCAACTTATTCATGAGTTATGTTAAGAAAATAACTATAATCTTTAAAAGGGACTTTACTGAAAGGTCCCGCATTTTTATGGTCCATGAGAAATTTTTCACATGTACTTCTTTGAGAGATACAGCTCGATGCCTTTCCGAAGCAGGGTCCGGAACGCTACCAATCAATGTTCTCCAGAGACCCGTGTAAGGAGTAAACTGCACATGCTGGTTTAAACCGAAGACAGACACAAAAAGCTGGAGTAACTCAGCGAGTCAAGCAGCATCTCTGGAGAAAAATAGGTGATGTTTCGGGACGAAACACATCTTCAGACTCAATTCCGATTAGGATGTCTGAAGAAGGGTTCCAATTCGAATCGCCACCTATTCTTTTTCTCCAGAGATGCTGCCTGACCCGCTGACTTACTCCAGCTTTTTATGTTTTTCTTCACAGACCTGACTTAGGTAACTTACACTCACTCTCTCTCCCCCATGGTCAGGATCGAACCCCAGTCTCTGGGGCTATGAGGCAGCAACTCTACCACTGTGCCGCATGTAGTCAGATTTAATAAATTGCTGGTGTTGCTTCCAAAGACAGAGGCATTGATAATATTAGATCAGAATTGCATCTTTCCGCTAATAGAGTCAATTAATAATAGAATCAATTATTGTTGGTGACATTTCACCTACGAATATCAGACTATTTTCGCAGAGGTAAGGGCCAATTAGGCATAGCAAAAGGTATGAACACTTTTAAACATTTTTTTCCGAGTATTTTGTCAAATGCAAATACAGGGAGAATGATCAAAGTGCTCACATGGCTCACTCTGTTAGAAGCGTTCTGAGTTTAAATGTTCCGTGTATTCCTTCTTAAAGTATAAATTTTCGTGTGGCCAGGGGTGCGATTGAGAACAGCTGGGAAAGGGCGGAGGGGGCGTCACAAATAACAGCGTTTCCCTGGCCATATTATGGCCCATTCCCCAACCGTAACATTAATCAAGCTCTGTCTAACTCCGCCTTCACACCATCCCCCCCTGTGACATGGGTTAGTCATCGCTGGCCGGGCTGTGGGCCGAATGGCCGGCCAACGGGAGTCAGAGACTGACACTGAGATCCATTGTTCAGGAAGGAACTGCGGATGCTGGTTTTTACCGAAGATAGACACAAACGCCACCTGTTCATTTTCTCCAGAGATGTTGCCTGACCCATTGAGTTATTCCAACATTTTGTGTCTGTGTTCACTATGAACATTGAATTATTTAATTTTAGGTAACTTACACTCTCTCTCTCTCCCCCGCCCACCCCCTCCTGGGGTCCCCCCCCCCCCCCCCCCCCCCCCCCCTAAATGCAGTAAATGTCGGTTAACCAGTCCAAGGTTGCAACGATGGGCCCCTCTTGGGATCACACTATCCCTAGCCAACAATTGGCCTATCAGGGAACCAAATATAGACATAAAGTGCTGGAGTGACTCAGGGTCAGGCAACATCTCTGGAGGAAAGGGTTAGGCGACATTTTGGGTCGGGACCCCTCTTCAAAATACCCTGCTGAGGTCATCTGTTGTTGGCCCTGATTTGTCCCGGTCTTTTCTTGCTTCCAGCTCCCCCCTACAATCATCCCGAAGAAGGGTCCCGACCAAAAATGGAATTTATTCCTTTTCTTCAGAGATGCTGCTGGCACGCTGAGTTACTCCAGCATTTTGTGTCTAACTTGCTGATTCAGACAGTTTTTGATTATCAAGGATTCTGCGCTGACTCTTTACAAGAACCACAGATCCCCACCTTTATAAATTTCTATCTGGCAGTGTTTTCTGTCTCAGGAATTTCAGCCCTTTGTCTGTAGTTACTGTCATCAAATATAGACAAAGGGCTGAAATTCCTGAGACAGAAAACACTGCCAGATAGAAATTTATAAAGGTGGGGATCTGTGGTACTTCTGAAACACACGTTGGAAATTTAAACTTGGGCGCAACTAACATCGTCTAAGTAATGTGGCATCTTCCTGCAGTAAAGTCACGGCATTAGTACAGGCATGTCTCCAAATGAGCCAATTCAACCAAGGGAGGATATTTATAGTGTGTGAAAAAAAAGTGACATCATTTGTGCCACGTGACACTTCACAGTTCACAATGTTCATTCAAGATTTAACGGGAAAGCTCGGGAGACGGACAAGTCACTCGCACAAATAACAGAAATGCCGAGTACCGTGGGAACTCTTTATCTACCCCCCGTTATATCGTGTGATATCGTGCTAGACCACGACCACTTCACTCTGGTTACATCTTGCGTCAAGTCGCCCCGTGAGAAAGCGCTTTAAAGACCACCGATACACCGCAGAAATCATCAAGAAATTTCATAGTTGTGGATGTAGCCCAGTCCATTACACAGACCTGCCAGTAATAATAAACCTTTTTGTGAATTCTGCTGAGGGATAACTCCACTCCCTACACACCAGAGGCAATTTGCAGCAGGGCAGTTAACCTACAAACCTGCACATCTTTGGGATGTGGGAGGAAACTGGAGCACCAGAAGGAAACCCACGGGGTCACAGGAAAAACATGTAAACTCCACGCGGACAGCATCCGAGGTCGGGATCGAACCCGGGTCTCAGTCTCTGTGAGGCAGCAACTCGACCAGCTGCTCCACTGTGCCACTGTGTTAGCCTGTTCTGGAACTCCCCACAGGTTGTGGGTGGAGTTTAAATATATTTGTACATCTGGACCCCTGTGTAGTAATGGGCAGTACTAAGCTCCTGTGACCAATGAGGGCAGAAGTTACTGCTATAGTGCTGGTGTTTTAATCAGTGTTCCACAACAATGCACTGACATTAACATAAATCCCAGTTTGCTATGAGCTGCACACTGCAGTCATAACTCACACAGAGGTGTAATCATGAGAACAGATTGCAATGTGATTGAGTAATGTGAATTTCAAAAATTGTTTTGATCAAAGAGCACCTATCCAATAATCCATCACGGAGATCTGTGCCTCCAGAAATATAGTATTTCCTTCATCTCTTGTACTTTATGTAATCATCTGAAAATGACAGCATCTTGCTGAATTTTATTTCACAGAGCATTGAACACTACAGTACAGGAACAGGCTTTTCTGCCCACAATGTCTGTGCTGAACATAATGCCAAGAACATGATCCATGTCCCTCAATTCCCTGTATATTCATATATCTATTCAAAAGTCTCTTATCTGTCTGAACCACCACCCCCGACAGCGCATTCCAGACACTCAAGAGCCTCATAATCAAAAACATGTCCTGCTCATCTCCTTTAAACTTTGCTCCTCTCACCTTAAAGTTATGCACCCTCGTATTGGATTTTTTGATGCTGGGAAAAACGTTTTGACAAATTATTGTATCTACGCTCTCTCATAATTTGATATACTTCCCTCAACCTCCAGTGTTCCAAAGCAAACAATCCAAGTCCAACCTTTTCTGGTAGTTTATATCCTCTAATATAGGCATAATTCCCGCAAACCTTCTTTGTGCTATTTCCAAAGTCTCCACGTGTTGGACATAACTAGTTATCTTACCTGTGGAGCATTTACCAGATGATTAACCACAGTGGCCTAGAAAAGCAAGCCTGGTTATTTAGGGTAGCTGGAAGAACTACTGGTCAGGACCACACGCATTCAGGAAGAGACATTCAGCCCAATGTCTTCCCCAGATCCCACAGCATACTTATCTTCCTGGTCATCAAATATTTTTCCAGTCAATGACAACAGGCAGAAGGCAAATCAAGGCCTGAGGATTTGCCATCGCTATGCTAAAGTGGTCTGGATTTCAAAGCATCCTCCAGGCAGACTCCACACAGGCAAAAATTCCCACTCATTCCCTCTTCATTTCTACCAAAAATTAAAATGGATTTTATTGATGTTTGTTGAGACGCAGTTGAAGTGCATGTTTTTTTGGACGAATTTTGCATATTTACCCATACTCAAGGTCTGGCTTTTATGTGGAGCCCATCCGAGCAACACAATAAAGAAAACTCACATAGCTGTGGTAGGATTCTCAAACAAGTCAATCTGAAGAAACTTCTTGACCCGAAACATCACCCATCCCTTCTCTCCAGAGATGCTGCCAGTCTCGTTGAGTAACTCCAGCATTTTGTGTCTTTCTTCAGTTTTTTTTTTTTTGCCTTGCTCACAGCATAAGCATGTCGGTTGAGTGCTGAAAGATGCTTCAATGATCCCCAAAAAACTGTTGTTACTGTGCAACATTCATGTCGCAATAGTTACATGCAAATTCTGTAGTTCCTCAATCAATCACCATGATCTTGTTTTTCTTAATTGGGGACTGTGCTCATGAAGTGTTGATTTATATGGGACTTGCCTGAATATGGTTCCCCCATTATTCCTGTAGATAATGACTCCCCCTTTGGCCATCAGTGTGTGCAGAAAGATTTGTAGGCCTGTTCTTCCATCCTTAATATATCTTACTTATCCTGTGCATAATCCTACATTATAACTCCCACACACAGCTAGCTTTATTCTAATTAACTCTGCTTTACAATCTAAGCTGTTCCCTATTCTAATCACTGTGCTGCCTCTTCTAACATGACCTTTAAACTACCTTCTCTACATTGATTTAATTTTCCACAACCATTTCCCAGTACATAAGGCACTTAGCTTGACAGAAGATCTGACACGAGACAAAAGCAGAAAATATTGGAAATATTCAGCAGGT
Source organism: Leucoraja erinaceus (assembly GCF_028641065.1). Lineage (NCBI taxonomy): Eukaryota > Metazoa > Chordata > Chondrichthyes > Rajiformes > Rajidae > Leucoraja > Leucoraja erinaceus. The sequence continues at coordinate 50,097,105 of NC_073384.1, read as the reverse complement.
CAGGCTGCATCAGTAGAGAGAGAAACAGACTCAGTGTTGAGCCAAAATATCAGCTCTGTTTCATTCCACACATATGCTGCATAATCAGCTGAGCACTTCTACCATTCTATGCCTTTATTTTGTAGTAGACTGTGGGACCCGTTGGGTCCCAGGTTCACACTGGAGGGCTGGTCCCCCAACACAATATTCAACCTCTCCACCAATTCCAATATTGGTGGCCAGTGGGGGGGGGGGGGGGGGGGGGGGGGGGGGGGGGGGGGGGGGGTTTCTGGAGTGCTAGCATCATGGGTGTTAAGGGTCAAGTCAACCACAGTGAGTGCAGGGCCAACAATCCATTTCAATCCATTTCATGTCAAGTCAATCCATTTCAAGTCAAGTTGATCCATTTCAAGTCAAGTCGATCCATTTCAAGACAAGTCAAGTCAAGCCAAGCACAGTAAGTGCAGGGCCAACCATCCATTTCAATCAATTTCAAGTCAAGTCAAGTCAAGTCAAGGCAAATCAAGTCAATCCATTTCAAGTCAAGTCAAGTCAATCCATTTCAAGTCAAGTCAAGTCAAGCCCAGGGCATGCGGTGCCAGCCAACAATACAATGCATTTGATTTCATTTCAGGTGAGGTCAAGCAAAAGAAAGTCAAAGCAAAAGCAAAAGCACAGGGCAGGTGGGGGCAGCCAACAATACAATCCATTTGCTTTCATTTCAGGGAAGCTCAAGCAAAGCAAAGGCAAAGCAAAAGCAAAAGCACTGGGCAGGCAGGGGCTAGCCAACATTACAATCCATTTGCTTTCATTTCAGGTGAGGTCAAGCAAAGCAAAGGCAAAGCAAAAGCAAAAGCACAGGGCAGGCCAAACAACTCATTTCATTTCATTTATATTTCCATTTCAATTTCAAGCACAGGGCAGGTCAAGCAACTCATTTCATTTCATTAAGGGCTAACAAATCATTTATTGCAAGCACATGAAGGGTTAACAAATCATCATTCATTGCAGGCACATTACTGGCTAACAAATCATGTATTGCAAGCACATTACGGGCTAACAAATCATTTATTGCAAGCACATAAAGGGCTAACCACATAAACCATTTAAAGCACATAAAGCACATAACCACATAACAACATAAAGCACATAAAGGATAGACTTATAGTTCGGTAGACTCACAGCAGAATCACAGTTGTGGCCTCTCCCTCGCGATCTTCCAGAGCGACTGACTCACGTCCAGGCATCCGGAGTTTTATAGTCCTGCTCCCCCTGGAAGGGGCGATACCTTCATCATGGTGATTGACAGGCGAGAGGACCAATAAGCTGATCACAAGATTTTTTAAACATTCATAACCTTTTTATTTTTCATTGGTCGGAAAAATCCTTGGGGCTGCCACAGCGGAGGAGGACTGTGAGTAAGATGGCCAAAAATCATAGCAATATATGGTAGCTTTTTTTCTAAAATCAATATACAGCGCAGATAGGAAGTGATCAATGTAAGTGGAACTGGCACTTGTAGTGTTTTCTTCTGACTATGATTTCTGAGGACAAAAAGGCACAAAGTGCTGGAGTAACTAAATAGGTCAGGTAGCATTTCTGGAAAACATGGATGGATGACATTTTAAGTTGGGACCGTTCTTCAGCCCGACCTGAAACAGTGCCTATCCGTGTCCTCTCCAGATGCTGCCTGACCCGATGAGTTACTCCAGCAGATTTTGTCTTTTTTTGTAAACCTGCATCTACAGGTCCTTGTTTCTCCCTGATCTATTAGAGTTTATATTATGTGGTATGGGTGTTCATAGGATCTCTTTTTCCCTTCTAATTCTACCTTTTTCCATATGCTTAACCTTGATTTACTGTGTTATTGGCAGACACCACCATATTACTTGTCTCTTATACTCACTACCTATCTCAGCTTCCTTTAAAATACTTCTTAAAATCTATCTCGTTCACCAACTTCTCCAATTTTTGACAGCGTTGCCCGAAATATTGTTGGATTGTATTGGGAATTTTTATTGCATCAAAGGAATTCAGGAATTATCTATTAATATATAAAAGTCAAATCAGTCCGCCTGCAGTACGGATCCCTTCCTGCCTTTCGATTCGTTCCCGCCGTGCGATGTCACAATGCCCGATGCTTGCGGACGTCCAATCGGAATGGATCCATTTGCATGTACGGCTTTCCGGCCGCGATTCTTCCTTTGATTCTCCGCAACTCCGAAACCGGACGCAGAATCGCCGACGTCTTTTCCATTTCGGTAGAGATTTCGCTTTTCTTTCTAAGTATCCACTCCTCATTACATTTCGTCGTGTTTAGGTACACTTTTTTAATCAAATCCTTCCCCCCACCCCACCACCTCAATATTTCAAAAATAAACTGGATTCTCACCCACAGAAGCAGCACCAGCCGCAGCCAATCGGAATGGATTCATTTACATATGCCTTTGCAGGAGCCACAGCCCCGGTGAACGTTCCATTGTGTGATGTCACAATGCCCAATGTTCAATTACATTGTTGCCATATTGGGAGTACAGAGAATAGGCTGTGGGCCGAGGAGCTTTATTCAGCAGTTTCGTGACCCAAGTCACCAATCTTCATGAAATTTTCACATATTGTGTAAAAATATTTGTATAAATCACCCCTGAAACGCGATATGAAGAAGACTTGCACATTTTTATTAAATTAGAGAAAACCGGAAAAATGTCGGGAGTACAGAGAAGGTTCTCCAGACTGATTCCTGGGATGTCAGGACTTTCATATGAAGAAAGACTGGATAGACTCGGCTTGTACACGCTAGAATTTAGAAGATTGAGGGGGGATCTTATAGAAAATTCTTAAGGGGTTGGACAGGCTAGATGCAGGAAGATTGTTCCCGATGTTGGGGAAGTCCAGAACAAGGGATCACAGTTTAAGGATAAGGGGGAAATCTTTTAGGACCGAGATGAGGAAAACATTTTTCACACAGAGAATGGTGAATCCCTGGAATTCTGTGCCATGGAAGGTAGTTGAGGCCAGTTCATTGGCTATATTTAAGAGGGAGTTAGATGTGGCCCGTGTGGCTAAAGGGATCAGGGGGTATGGAGAGAAGGCAGGTACAGGATACTGAGTTGGATGATCAGCCATGATCATATTGAATGGTGGTGCAGGCTCAAAGGTCCGAATGGCCTACTCCTGCACTTAATTTCTATGTTTCCCTCTCCCCACCCCTCTCCCTCTCCCACCCATCTCTCTCTCCCCCACCCCCCTTCCCTCTCTACCACCACCCCCTTCCCCCTACCCCTCTGTCCCTCTTTCACCACTCCCCTACCCCTCCCTCCCCTCCATCTCTTCCACTTCTATCCCCTTACCCCCACGCCTCTCCCACCCCCACCCCCTCTCTCTTCCCCTCCCTTCCCCACTCTCCCCCCACCCCATCCCCCTACCCCTCTGTCCCTCTTCCACCACTCCCCGTCCCTCTTCTACCACTCCCCCCCATCCAAGCTACCCCTCTACCCCTCCCTCCCTCCCCACTCTTTCACTTCTCTCCCACTCTTTCACTTCTCTCCCACTCTCTCCTCCCCCTCTCCTCACCCCTCTCCCATCCTTCCCTCCCCCACCCCCATTCCCTGTCTACCCCACCCCCTTCCCTCTCTCCCCCCCCCCACCCCCTTCCCCCTATCCCTCTGTCCCTCTTCCATCACTCCCGCTACCCCTCTCCACCTCCCTCCCCACTCTTCCACTTCTCTCCCCCTTCCCCTCCACTCTCCCTCCCGACTCTTTCCCCTCTTTCCCCCACACCTCTCCCCATCCCTCCCTCCTCCCCATCCCCCCTCCGCCACATCTCTCTCCCCATCTCTCACCCCCTACCGCGCTCTCCTTTCTCTCCCAAATCTATCCCGTTTCCTCCTCCTCCCTCCCCTCTTCACACCTCATGCCCCCCTTCCCCCCCCCCCCCCCCCCCCCCACAAACGCTGTTGGGGAAACAGACCCAACGGGTCTGCACTTGGTCTAGTATAATTTAAAATTGATGTTGGTGCTAATGTTCTTAGTTACTACCAAAAACAGGTTGAGGTTTAGATTTATTAAATTCACGTACGCCAGAGTGCAGTGAAAAGCTTGGTTTTGCATACTATCTGAACAAATCAGGGACACTAGACATAACTACAATTATATGCATCAGTACAATTGCAAATAAATATCTTTCAAAGCATTAAGGTCAGTTCCAATATTTTAGGCAATTATATCTGAATTTACAAACACTTAGTTATGAGACATTAATAGGTTTTGTCATTGAATATCTGTCATATTCCATTCAACCAAAGCTGAAGAGAGCCCACAATTGCTTTAACTGCCCGTGAAATCCACCACAATCAGTGGCTGTGACAGGACCCTTCCCTTCCCTATAGGTTAGGAGGTCTAGGAGATAATTAACTACAAACAAAGTCACACCTGCACTGGAAGCTCCACTATGGCTGAAGGGAAAACAAACTGCTCTGCAGGCACTAAAGGCCAAGGTTCACCAGGAAGTGAGATGGAGAGAATGCAGGAAGTCTAACTTGAGGGGTAGCACAGTAGAGTTGCTGCCTAACAGCACCAGAGACATTGGTTCGATCCTGTCTACGGGTGCTGTCTGCACGGAGTTTGTACATTCTCCCTGCGTTCATGTGGATTTTCTCCGGGAACTCTGGTTTTCCTCTCACACTCCAAAGACGTACAGGTTTGTAGGTTAATTGGCTTCGGTAGAATTGTAAATTGTCCCTAGTGCGTGTAGAATAGTGCTAGTGTGCGGGGATGGCTGGTCTGCGCGGACTCGGTGGGCCAAAGGGCTTGTTCCCGCGCTATTTCTCTAAACTAATAGACATTGATGGCCATGAATGCACAGATTCCTCAGTTTTGTCAAATCCATCTATGAACCAAATACTCAAAGCCCACCCAAACCCACAGAGAGACAAGTCAGAGAGGTGTTTATTAAGGACAGAGAAGTAATTAACACCGACTGGTGGAAACCCTCAACCATGACTCTTCTGGAAGAAGATCCATTGAGAGGGAATGTGAAGGGAGCCATCCCACAGCAATGTGTTTAGGTCAGAGAACTACTCCACATATTGCAGTGTGGACTTTATACATTTGGTGGCAAAGTAGGCAGGATCCTCATTGTGTGTGCCAAATCCAAGCAAAATACAGGGAGCTGTAACGATCACTTTACACAACCATGCCACCACTCCTGATCAGCAAGGTGGAAAATGATGTATATTATCATAAAGTAACATGTCCTCTGGGCGGTTGGTACATCTTTTCCCGGTCTCAATAGTGTTGATTTTTAATCACAAACCCGTAACATCATTTTGCACATCTGGGTAGAGGAGGATATACAAGGGACGACAGAGACAACAAAATCATGACCATTGACGAAAAGAAGACAAATTTGACTGTTGTAACTACAGAGACATCTCACTGCTGTCTGACTAAGAGAAAGTCATTACCAAAGTCCTCCTTAACTAGCACTGTTTCCTGAATCTTAGTGTGAATTCCTTCCATCTAAAGGCATAGTGAACATGACGTTTAATGTACATTAACTCCAGGGAATAGCAAATAATATGGAAGAGGTTCCATTCTTTCTACAGATACCCAGTGTTTACTTCTAATTGTATCGGGTCTGGTAGTATCTCTGGAGAATAGGAATTGGTGATGTTTCAGGTCAAGACCTTTCTTCAGCTAAGGATACCCATGAAGAAGTGTCCAAACCCAAAATATCACCTATTCCTTTTCTCCATAGATGCTGCCTGACTCACTGAGTTACTTCACCATTTTGTGAATATCTTGGGTTTGTAGGTTAATTGGCTTTTATAAATTGTCCCTAGTGTGTAGGAGAGAACTAGTTGTTTAAGAAAGAACTGCAGATGCTGGAAAAATCGAAGGTAGACAAAAATGCTGGAGAAACTCAGCAGGTGAGGCAGCATCTATGGAGCGAAGGAATAGGTGACGTTTCGGGTCAAGACCCTTCTTCAGACTGGCCACATCTTCCCATCTCCTCCCCTTTCAGCTTTCCGCAAAGACCGCTCCCTCCGGAACTCCTTGGTCAATTCGTCCCTTCCCACCCAAACCACCCCCTCCCCTGGTACTTTCCCTTGCAACCGCTGGAAATGCTACACTTGTCGCCTTACCTCCCCCTTGACTCCATCCAAGGACCCAAGCAGTCTTTCCAGATGAGGCAGAGGTTCAACAGCACCTACTCCAACCTCATCTATTGCATCCGTTGCTCTCGGTGTCAACCGCTCTACATTTTGCATCATATTTTTTAAATGTGCACACACTAACACAGCCGAAGAGTAACAGGCAATCAAATCAACACACAAAACATTTTCTAAAAAAATATTTTATTTACTGCAAAAACTTACAGTATTTCATTTGCAGTGTTTGCATGCTCCTTTATAACATTTTACATAACATTTTACAGTAAAACTTGATTATTAAAACAAAGGCAGCTTCAATTCTTGATTTAAAAAAATGTATACAACAATGACCCCAATCATCCCATTCCAACCACACATTACTCTCGACTCAACCCAAATTATTTCTGAAATATTGGTCATAAATTTGGTTCACAAATGCTCCATAATAAGGCTCAGAATGCACCAGAGAGTATCTAAAACCCCAGAGCCTCCAGGGCCCACTTAAGGGCTGCAAAGGTCTTTGAGCTTTGCGCTTGTGATATGTGCTGCGTGCACTTATTTCACATAAAATGTTTGTAATCCTGCCATGCCACCCCCTTTTTTGAAAAGCTTCGTACGGACCTGGTGTATAATATTTTTGACACTGTCATAGGCCTTTCTTACATATGCTGTCACAACGCACTGTAGTCTCTAAAAAACACTTCAGTAATTTTCCATTTTACAAATAATAATGTTTTAAGCTGATAACGCAACACTAGCCCTCCCCCCCCCCCCCCCCCCCCCCCCCCCCCCCACCCCACCCCACACCCCCCCCCCCCCCATGCTTATGCCATTGGGAGCCTGTAACGTCCAGGTTCAGGATCAGCTTTTCCCTGCAGCTATTCAGCTATTAAACACTCCAACCTCAAATAAGCTCTGAACTACATAGACTATTATTGTTATTATTGCACTATCATTGTTTGATTTTGTGTGTACGTATGTGTGTGTGTATATATATATATATATGTGAGTGTGGGTGCGTATTTGTGAGTATGTGTGTATATATACACTCACTGTACTTTTTTTCTCTCTCTCTTTACCATATTGTTTACAGTGTACTATGTTTACATATTCTGTTGTGCTGCTGAAAGTAAGAATTTCATTGTTCTATCTGGAACACATGACAATAAAACACTCTTGCCTCTTGATTCTCTTCATTGCCACTGGCTGTGGAGGCCAAGTCATTGGGTATTTTTAAGGTGGGGATTGACAGGTTCTTGATTAGTAAAGGTGTCAGGGGTAAAAAGGAGAAGGCAGGTGCATGGGATTGAGAGGGAAAGATAGATCAGCCATGGTTGAGTGATGGTGTAGACTTGATAGGCCGAATGGCCTAATTCTGCTCCTATAAGTATAGAACGTATGAACGATATAATGTATGTGTAATTTGTGTGCCAGTGATGCTGCTGCAAGCAAGATTTCCTTTGCTCCAGTACCTCACTATATATATGACAATGAACTCAATTTGACGTGACAATAAAATATATATATTTTTAATTGAATCATTTCCTGTGCTTCCTTACAGCCGTTATCTAATGGTAAGCCTATACCATGCATCAAAAGCACAGACCAATAATAAATGGATCCAGGTATTACTTGATGAATGCAAGTTAACTACTTTTGAAAACTGAACTGGTAGTAAGCTATTATTGGCAGCAAAGATCTCCTTGAATTTACAGGAGAGATGTCATCAATAAAATGGTAAGAACAATGGAACCTCAGGCTAGCTTTTCGCTTTATAAAATGTTCTTTCTTTACTCCACAAATGGAAGAAAGGTTCATTTTTCACCATAATTTACAACCCAGGGAAAAATTGCTTTTAATGCATCCAGTTTCTGAGAATATAATTTCTGCGGCTCAAATTGAAAAATGACCAATCATAGTACTCACGCATAATAATAATCAGTTAATGAATAATGTAACTGATTTTAAAGTGATGATCTTTCTCTGTGGAATTTAGATTATAGACTTCTTGTGAATATTGGCTGAATGTCAATTGAGAAAAGTTCATTATACCAACCAAATTTCTGTTTTTTATTTGTCTTTTAGTGCGACAGAGCAACACAACCAAAATGATTGTCAGTGGAAAATGGTAAAAAAACTTGAATTAATCACGAGACAAAGTGATATGCCTTTAAAAGAGTCAGCTCATTGAGAATTAATGCTGATTGATATCGTTCGCCTTATTGCTGAAACTTCAAAACAAAACCTCATTAGTTAACAAAGTCATAGCCAAGTGGAGTCACAGTAAAGAAGGACTTTATGTTCCAATTGATCGAGGATATAACGCAGCTCAGCGATATTGTTCTCCAGAGATGCTGCAAAGATGAAATCATTTATGCCCTATCTCTCATAATGATGCCAATTGTTTGTGGTGATCTCTCTCAGATGCGATCACAAACAAACTCTCAGGTGATCCAACAGACACCAGGGCACAATTTTAAAGAGACTCATGGAGCTTCCTCCTGTGCTTTGTCAGAATCTTACCATCCCCTCAACCCTCTCTCCCCTCTATCGCTACGAAGATACATTATCTGTTCTTTTTAACTTTGCTGTCTATGGGACCCTGTGAATTAATTTATTCCTACAACACATTAGTTTAGTTTAGGTTATTATTATTTTCATGTGTACCACGTCCTTTTAGTACAATTGATGCATGCAACCTGGTATAAGTAGTGAATAACAACAGTTGATATCAATTTTGGCAATATTAATATAGGAACACAAGGAAATAGGAGCTGGCATAAGCCACCTGGCCATTAATACTGTCCCTTTATTTAATATGATCATGGCTGATCCATACTGACCACCGCATTCCATGATCTGGGCAGCACGGTGGCTCAGCAGCAGCGCTTGCTGCGCCGGAGACCCAGGTTCGATTCCGACTATGTGTGCTGTCTGTACGGAGTATGTAAGTTCTCCCCGTGACCGCATGGGTTTGCTCCGAGATCTTCGGTTTCCTCCCACACTCCAAAGATGTACAGGTTTGTAGGTTAATTGGTTTGGTATGAATGTAAAATTGCCCCTAGTGTTTGTAGGATAGTGTTAACGTGTGGGGATCGATGGTTGGTGCGAACTCAGTGGGCTGAAGTGCCTGTTTCTGTGCTGTATCTCTAAACTAAACTAAAACTAAACACTTCTTCCATGCCAATTCCCCATAACTCTAAATAAGCATCTTTTCATATCTTCATTAGTGAGAGGGATAGATTGGTTAAAAATGTACAGTGTCTCTTGCCCAGAGTTGGGGAATTGTGAACCAGAGGACACAGGCTTAAGCTGAGGTGGGAACATTTAATAGGAACCTGAGGGGTAACTTTTCCATACTGAGAGTGATGGGTATATGGAACAAGCTGCCAGAGGAGGTAGTTGAGGCAGGTACTATGACAATGTAGAAGAAACATTGAAACACGGAAGTGGATAGGATAGGTTTAGAGGGATATGGGCCAAATGTAGGCAGGTGGGACTAGTGCAGATGGGACATGTTGATTAGTATGGGCAAGTTGGGCCGAAGGACCGGTTTCCACGCTGTATGACTCTTTGACTCCATGACTATATAACCTTATTTTGCAGTTATAATCACTATATTAGAGCATGGAACACTGCAGCACTGGAACAGCCCCTTAAGGCCACAATGTGCATGCCAAAAGTGATGACCAGACCAACTCTTATCTGGATTCACATAATCCGTATCCTTCCATCCCCTGCATGTGCATGTGTCTATCCAAACGCCTCTTGGATGTCATTAATGTATCTGCCTCTGCCACCACCCATGTCAATATGTCCCAAATACCCACCACCCTTTATGTAAAAAACGTGCCCTGCACATCTCCCTTAAACTTTGCCCTCATCCTTTTTTTAACTTTAGTTTAGAGATACAGCGCGGAAACAGGCCATTCAGCCCACTGAGTCCGCACTGACCAGCAATCCCCGCACATTAACACTATCCCAAACGCACGAGGGACAATTTACACTTATACCAAGCCAATTAATCTACAAACCTATACATCTTTGGAGTGTGGAGAAAACTGAAGATCTCGGAGAAAACTAACGTTGTCATGGGAAGAACGTACAAACTCTGTACAGACAGTACCCGTAGTCGGGGTCGAACCCGGGTCTCCGGCATTGCGAGCGCTGTAAGGCAGCAACTTTACTGCTGCGCCACCGTGCCGCAGTATCTTGGCTTCTAGTATTTGATATTTCTATCCTATGGGAAAAATAATCTTATGGAGACAGCACCCGTAGTCAGTATCGAACCTCAATCTCTAGCACTCTGAGACAGTCAGTCTACTGCTGCGCCACTGTTCCACCCACCCGTGTTGATGAAGAAAGTTCTACCTCCATATTCTTAGATAACACTCTCACTAATGCCTTAATAAGGAACTGGCAAACTGCCCACCAAGGACAAAGGAATTAAAATGTCAATGGAGAGTGAACCCGGCATTCATGGCCTTTTGGTTGAAAACTCAGTGTTCCTCATTCAGAATGAAAGTACAGCTAATGGGAAAAGCAAAATCCTGTTGAAATAACTAAGGCCACAAGTGCTGGTGCAGTTTCGGAATAATGAACTGTCTGGCTGCTCCTCTCGGAGAGAGGATTAAAAGGATAATAACTCAATTATTTTCAGGGTTTGAAATAACCAGTGGCCTTTCAGCACTTCTTTTCAGGGCAAGGCCAGATCTGTTCTGAAGTCTAGAAGCTTCACTGCTTCAGTAGTTTGGAGGTGTGGACATTAGATTTGCCAGGGCCGTTATATTTCTATCTGGCAGCCAAGATCACTATACATCAACAATCAGGGCAATGATTTATCAGCCATTGCTCTGCGGGCTTGTACACCATCTGGCTTTCAGGCTCATGCGTACTTTATTCTCAAGCTGTTACTCAGAGAAGTTGATTATTGTATCCGTGGACTGCCAGACATGGTGCTAACGATAACTATCCTGGCACAGGCAGGTGTGCCATAAAATAATATTTGTTAAACATTTCTGGGTTTGGGGTAAATACCGTTAAGATAGAGAGAGCCTAATTGCAAATCGCCTTGTGTGTAAATAATTGTGTGCAGTGGGAGGTTAGATGGATTGAGCTGTAGGAGCCATGTGGGAATTACAGTGCATTCAAACTTGTCCCGGTCTGACATCCACACAAGTGCAGTAAAGGAGATAGACCCAAAAAGCTGGAGTAACTCAGAGGGTCAGATAGCATCTTAGGAGAGAAGGAGTAGGTGACTTTTCGGGTCGAGACCTTTCTTCACACTGATTGAAGAAGGGTCTCGACCCAAAACGTCACCTATTCCTTTTCTCCAGAGATGCTGTCTGACCGTCTGAGTTACCCCAGCATTTTGTGTCTAACTTCAGTTTAAATCAGCATTTGCAGTTCCTTCCTACAGAAGTGCAGTACAGGTCTCAGGGGTTAAGGGGAGAAGGCAGGAGAATGGAGTTTGAGAGGGAGAGATAGATCAGCCATGATTGAATGGCGGAGTAGACTTGATGAACCAAATGGCCCGATTCTGCTCTTATAACTAATGAACTTATGAAGTGTCCCTTCCAGGAGATGTTGCGGGGCAGTAATGAATTCCCCCCTCCCCTTTCCCCCACGTCACTGATCAGTTCTGTGCCATCACCAGTGGTACCAATGACTTAACTCAGCACATGTAAGTGGTCAGAGGACCACTGTATGGCACGGCACGTTTTTACTGCTGAACACTATAAAGATTGTAAGAAGCTCAAATAATTATTCATATTATGTTTAAGAGCAATAAAGTCTTGCATAGCAAGGTTATATTATGGAAATCTTATGCCTACTTTATGTATTTTCATGACTACAAGAAATAACAGATATTCAAAATTATTTTTGAAGGTACTATTCCTTCCAGCTTACAAGACACAATTTTCACTCCCAATAGATCTGACATTCAACTATCTGTTAAATGTATCCAGGGGACCATTATATAACAGCTTGACAGCCCGATGAATTCAAATTAATATGTATTTTAAAATAAATATTCCTCATATTTTCCTCTCTTTTCCTGATGTACAACAATTCATGTTAACAGATGAAAAAATGCAGTGCACATAATATTAATAAATATGTAAACAAAAAATGCAAAGTATTCTTGAACAAATTAACAATATTCTGGAAAATAAACAATCACAAAGAATTCCATTTGCTTTTAACAGATTTGCTGGGATCCTCAGCAATTTTTGAAAAAGTTCAAAAACTAAAAGTTGCTCAAACTAAATAATCTTCAATACAAACTGGTAAACTGGGACTGTTGGGATATTTTTTTCCTGGACACATGACAGAGTAGTAGAGCCTTACAGCATGGAAACAGGCCCCTCAGCCCAACCTACCTATCACAACCAAAATGCCCCGCCTACACTAGTCCCACCTGCCCGTGTTTGGCCCATATCCTTCCAAACCTTTCCTAACAATATACTGATCTTTTAAATGTTGTTATAAATGTTATTGAAGAATGGGAAAAATCTCTGAAAAATTATTCACATTAATATCCAGTCACCCGTAAATATACAGTCATAGAGTCTTAGAGTCTTAAGAGTCATAGAGAGATAGGGCGTGGAAACAGGCACTTCATTCCACCAGTCTGGCTGATCATCCATTTACACATCCTACATTAATCCCATTTGTTTGTGTAAATGGATGGTCAGCCAGACTGGTGGAATGAAGTGCCTGTTTCCACGCCCTATCTCTCGATGCTGCCTGACCTGTTGAGTTACTCCAGCACTTTGTCCATTTGATGCTAGAAAACATTTGAATTACACTCTTTGCAAAATACTGTCCACATACTGTTTGGGAAAACTGTCCACAATCTATGTGGGTGTGTCTGACTTCTTCTAGCAGCAAATCTGTACATACTAATGGAAATATTCATGCATTGGCCTTCCTGACAGAAACTGGAATGCTCTGCTTAACCTGCAACTGTCGTGCACCGGTTCTAGTTTGTGGCTCTCCACGTTATTTATAGGGATGTTCTGCCAATATTGAGAGATTTGACTGCACAACTTTAGAATCACTGCTGACTGCTCTGATACTTTCTGTAAATTACAGAGAATTTTAGCGAGTCGAGACGTCAGTTGTTTTCACAAACGAGCTTTATTGTCAAAGCAGTGAAAACAACAAGGATCAAACGATAGCTAATACAAAAACGATCTTACTACAATGGTGGTCGAAGTATTGAGAATGGCCCACCTTTTAAATAGCAATGTAAAAATTTTGAAAACAAAAATCAAGTCTAGCCCAGAGAAACGCAATAAGAAAACACAAATTCACTTTCATATCTCAAGTATTAACACCAGTTTCACCGGAAATTAGACTGAGGTCAATGGACATTACGACCGCTGTGAGGGTCAAAAGCCCATTTCTTAAGGACTTACCTACCGATATTCACAAATAATTCACAAATAGTGACAGGTGCCGCTACAGGCAAAATGGAAGGATTTAGATAAAGAGAATACCCATAAACTCGTTCCACTTGTGAGGTGAACCCTGGTCCATTGACATCCCTCATTAGTGCCCTCAAATGCCGAGAGCAAGATGGTCCACCAAATGAACTACTCGCTATAGACACTGATATACAGGGTTATATAGCCCCATTTAATGTGGCCCTTTAATGGGATAAAACCCTGGGGTGGAAAGCTGCGCTTTTTATTTATTTATTTATTGTCGAGTTATTGGCTTAAAACACTATTATTCTGAAATGGAGTGCAAGGAAAATTAGTGAAGGGTTGTTTAGAGACTACAGTGTGTTGTGACAGCATATGTAAGAAAGGCCAATGACAGTGTCAAAAATATTATACACCTTGCAGGGCTCTCACTTAATTTTTTTTTTCTGTTGTCAGCTGGGCAACCTTGGCAGCTATTTAAGTTGCCAAATGACAGTTTAGGTGGTCATTCAAGATGGCTTGCATGACACATGCGATAATGTGCTCGGACGAAGTGCGTAGTTACCAGTCGGAATTATGCTCAATGAAGCATTCACATATTATTTCTTCTTCAAATAAAGTCACAAACTAAACATATTCACCAATCAAGACATGATATAAACCACAATGACAAGCAGCAAAATTATAACACGGTATCTCAATTATTTTTACATGTTGCAATGAATGCAATTTCTATTATTTCTTTCCACTTCCAAACAAAAATGTGGTTGGATTATGTGGTAAGTGGAAAATGTGGTATGATCAACCTCGGTGAGACCAAGCGCAGGCTTGGCGATCGCTTCGCACAACTCCACTCAGTTCGCAATAATCAACCTGATCTCCCGGTGGCTCAATGTTCTTCACGTTATCTACCGTGCAAATGAAGCTACTAAATTAACAAAAAGATGAGAAGGTAATTTATCACTGCACGTTGGAAATTTGAACATTCGGCAGTTTTCTGACCAAAACTGGTCATGAAATTATAGGCTGAGCACATTGTAATTTCCAGTTTGTGCTCCCAGTATGTGCAGCAACCCTGCTGCTAGCTCTTTATGGTAAGAGCTCCATAGGAAACCTTATAATTGGAATGAATTGATTTGTGAAATGAGTTTCAATGTAGGGACAATCACATAACGTATATTAAATCTTTCTACACAAAGATATATTCTGGCCTTCTCTTTATGTGCATATCAGCCCGGTTAGAATATTGATTCATAAACAGCGGGCATAAACCAATTCTACATGTGCCTTTGCTTCAAAATAAAAAAGTCAATCACAATTACTTTTGTCGTAAACATTTCCAGCACAATTATGTTTATCGATAGTGTGTTCATTATCACTGTTTTCTTTCTGAAAACCTGACATAAGGAAGTCCCCCCAGTGCATCTTCATCAGCTTTTGTTAATTGAAGGCAAGTCAAGTGTTTATCTGGAATTACTTCAAAGAGGGAGGTAAAGTGTTCAGCAAATTTCAACAGAAGTACTAAATCCTATAAAGGCTGAGGAAATAAAACATATATAAAAAGACACATGTGGTAAATCCCATGAAGGCTGAGAGGAAATATATATTTTCAAAAGACACAAAGTGTTGGATTAATTCAGTGGGTCAGACAGCATCCCCTGGAGAGCATGAATAGATGACATTTTGGGTCAGGACCCTTCTTTAGCTAAGGAGGGTCGAAGGCTTTGTGCTCGCTGTTGCTCGCTGGTTTATGAATCAATATTCTACAGGAGACAGCAGGGGAGTGGACACCTCCCCATCCACATCGGAGATGCTGAGGTTGAAAGGGTCAGCAGCTTCAAGTTCCTCAGTGTGCACATCACCGGTCATTGCACATGGACACAGTAACTAAGAAAGCCCGCAAGCTCTTTTTCCTGGGAAGACTGAGGAAGTTTGGCATGAACGCCAGCATCCTCACAAACCTCTACAGTTGCACCATCGAGAGTCTGCTGACGGGCTGCATCACAGTCTGGTACGGGAACTGTTCTGCCCACAGCCACAAATCACTACAGATAGTGGCGAAGGCGGCACAGCACATCATTGGCAACTGTCTCCCTGCCATTCAGGACATTTTCCACCGGCGGTGCCTGCGGAAGGCACACAGCATCATCAAGGACCACAGCCAGTCAGCACGCAGACTGTTCTCCTTGTTGCCGCCACGCAGACGATACAGGAGCATGGCTGCACGTACCACTGGACTCAAGAACTGTTTTTATCATCAGGCCATCAGGCTTCTGAACTCATAAACGCATCATGTGTGTTGATTATTTTATTTATTATTGTCTATTATCTACCAATGTCATTTTTATCTTATCTGTTTTTAACTTAATTTTATGCTTGTAATATCATTGCTGAGGTGACCCGTTGTCTTGTCAAACATATTTCATTGTACCATTGACCCTGTGTTAACCTACATATGACAGATAAAACTGAACTGAACTGAACTGAACTGAAGACCGGCAGAGTGGGGTCCATGAGGAGGAGGAATGTTGGAGATGTGAGAAAAGATTATCAAGGGGAAGCGAGGACTTCTTGCCAGAGACGAAGACCCAGACGTGGAGGCTGGTTTATAGTTTGTTGAGATATAGTTAGAGTGGTATAAAGGTAAGGCCTCTGCTGAGAATTGGCTGTTCTGTATCAGAAAGGGGAGGTCATAGGGGAACGGTGAAAACATGACAAGAGTAAGGGCTGTGTCAGACCCAGGCTGAGAAGGGGTCAGAGGGGTGGAGGAGGGTCAGAGAAGGCGCTGTGGGGGGATGATGGGGCCTCAGATGGGAGGGGGGTTGAGGATCAGAGGGGAGGAGCCTGAAGGAGGGGTATGTGAGGGGGGTTCCCGACCTAAACACATCTCCTGCAGTGTCAATTTCCAGAGAGGGCCTGACCTGCCAAGTTATTCCAGCACTTTGTGTCTTTGTTTGTAAACCAGCATCTGCCGTTGCTTATTCCAAAATAATTTTTAAACTTGCTTTGGAATCAGATTCTTAAATAATCAAAATGTGTTCTTTAAATGTTAAAGTAATTTGGAACGTGTAGTTTTGGCAGAACCTGACTGGATGCAAGTTCAGACTATTTATCCCAATCAGCCAACTAATTATCTAATAAATAATTAGAATTGGGATACATTAAACAAATGGAACTGAGATTTCGAGAGGTGACATTTTAAAAATCTTCTTAACCTGGAAGTAATTGTAACTTATTTAACAACTTTGAACTTGAAGGGTATAAGACGGTGCCAGAAACATGGTGATTCTTGTGTACTGCCTCAGTATAATCTATTATTCAAATACTCTTGTGCTTAAGTATTATTGTACGTAAGATTTTTACTGAACTGCAAAAAAAGGAATTTCATGGTATCAAGGTACATGTGACAATAAAGTACCATTGAACCATTAATCCCAGTGAAATTACTTTCTTCAATCTCACACTCGGAAGGATTTCAAAGTCAAGGCAAGGGTAAGATGAGATTTAACTGAACGAAGCTTGCAAAATATGGAAATTCAGTTATGTAAGAATTGAGAAGCTGCTTTGTTCAAGCAAAAGAGAAAAGAGGATTTAGTACAAGCATTCAAAATTCTTTGTTTGCAAAGGTAGAAGAGACTGATCAGAGGACACAGATTCAAGGCAGTTAGTAAACGAATCAGGGTAATACAGAAAAACTGTTTTACGTATGTAGCAAGTTATCCAAAGTGTACTGCCAGAAAGGGTGGGGAAGTAAAGTTGATGGAAGCATGGAAGAATTGGATAAATAATTCAAGAGTAAAAAATATTGCAGACCAAGAGTGGGCAAGTGAAATCACTTTGGTTGCTCTAATCAAGACTCAACTTGGGCATGACAAGATGAATGACCTCTTTTATAATGCATAATTATATAATTCTATGATATACAGTTAGTTCTTGTCACACCACTACACTCTGAGAGACAGGAAACTCATTTGGGTGGGCATACACCTGAACTTTCAGTGCATGGTTTTCAATAGAGTTCGTACCACGGAAACAGCCACTTCAGCCCAACTTGCCCATGAAGCCCAAGATGCCCCATCTACCTATCCATGTTTGCCCCATATCCCTCTAAACCCCTACCTGTACACATATCTGTCCAAATGTAGTTTAAATGTTGTTATAGCAACTGCCTCAACTTTCTCCACTAACCTCTGTGTGTAAAAGCTGCCCCTTGGGTTCCTATTAAATCTGCCCCTCTCATCTTAAACCTATGTCCTCTGGATCTTGATACCCCTACTCTGGATAAAAGATTCTATGCATCTACCATATCTATTCCACTCATGATCTTGTACACCTGTATAAGATCACCTTCATCCTCCTGCGCTCCAAGGAATAAAGTCCTAGCCTGCCCAACCTCTCCCTATAGCTCAGGCCTTCGTCCTGGCAACATCTTTATAAACCTAACATTTGTGTAGAATGGTAAAACTTATCAGTCATGGAAGCACAACTGCAGGTGAGTGGCATAATCTCCTGATTTGTAGCTCGACTATGTGAGCATAGTTAGCATAAAATAATTGTCATTCTTCTCAGTCAGTGATTTTTTTCTGTGGGCTATGAGCAATAAAAATTGCAACCCATTAATAAAATTTCATTCTCCAGCTAACTATTCTTTTATAGTATCATAGTGATATTATGAAAAGTTAAGGCCTCAGTTTAATTAAGGGTTAAAGTGTAAAGCTATTGAGAAATTAACATAATTCCTCTTGTAGAGAAGGTGAACAGCCAGCAGTAGTTGTGCACGTAGGCACAAACGACATCGGGAAGAAGAGGAGGGAGGTTCTCCAACATGAGTTCAGAGAGTTGGGAAGAAGACTGAAAGACAGGACTTCTCAGGTGGTTATCTCTGGATTGCTTCCAGTACCTCGTGCTAGTGGGGACAGGAACAGGGAGATAGGGGATCTGAATGTGTGGCTGAGGGGCTGGAGCAGGGAGCAAGGATTTAGATTTATAGACCACTGGGATCTCTTCTGGGGTAGGGGTGACCTGTACAAAAGGGATGGGTTACACCTTAACTGGAAGAGGACCGACATTCTGGCAGGCAGGTTTGCTAGGGCTACACGTGTGGGTTTAAACTAAATAGTGGGGGGGAAGGATTGACAAATTGGGAGTATAAAGATGGAGTTGAAGGGGAAGTGGCTACAGGAAAAATGACAAAAGATTCTCGAATTAATGTGAAGGAAAGTTCGAGAAGGGATAAAAAAGTAAGGTCAGAGCCAATTGCGAGTGGTGCCAGGGGGGACGTGAATACGGAGCTTAAAGTATTGTATATGAATGCGCGAAGTGGTGACTAGTGGGGTACCGCAAGGCTTGGTGCTGGGACCGCAACTATTTACAATATACATCAATGATTTGGATGAAGGGATTCAAAGTAACATTAGCAAATTTGCAGATGACACAAAGCTGGGTGGCAGTGTGAACTGTGAGGAGGATGCTATGAGAATGCAGGGTGACTTGGACAGGTTGGGGGAGTGGGCAGATTCATGCAGATGAAGTTTAATGTGGATAAATGTGATATTATCCACTTTGGTATCAAAAACAGGAAGGTAGATTACTATCTAAATGGTGTCAAGTTGAAAAGGGGAAGTACAACGGGATCTGGGGGGTCCTTGTACATCAGTCTATGAAAGTAAGCATGCAGGTACAGCAGGCAGTGAAGAAAGTGAATGGCATGTTGGCCTTTATAACAAGAGGAGTCGAGTATAGGAGCAAAGAGGTCCTTCTGCAGTTGTACAGCACCCTAGTGAGACCACATCTGGAGTATTGTGTGCAGTTTTGGTCCCCTAATTTGAGGAAGGACATTTGTGCTATTGAGGGAGTGCAGCGTAGGTTTACAAGGTTAATTCCCGGGATGGCGAGACTGTCATATGCTGAGAGAATGGAGCAGCTGGGCTTGTACACTCTGGAGTTTAGAAGGATGAGAGGATATCTTATTGTAACATATAAGATTGTTAAGGGTTTGGACATGCTAGAGGCAGGAAACATGTTCCCGATGTTGGGGGTCCAGAACCAGGGGCCACAGTTTAAGAATAAGTGGTAAGCCATTTAGAACGGAGATGAGGAAACACTATTTCTCACAGAGAGTTGTGAGTCTGTGGAATTCTGTGCCTCAGAGGGCTGTGGAGGATGGTTCTCTGGATACTTTCAAGAGAGAGCTAGATAGGGCTCTTAAAGACAGCAGAGTCAGGGGATATGGGGAGAAGGCAGGCACGGGGCACTGATTGGAGATGATCAGCCATGATCACATTGAATGGTGGTGCTGGCTCGAAGGGCCAAATTACCTACTCCTGCACCTATTGTCTATTGCCTATTGTATACACTCTTACCATACAGAGATCTGAACAAAGAGTTGCAATTTTCCCCACTTATTTTATTTCTGTCATCTACAATTTCTCTTTTTTTTATTTTGCCTTCCACTTCAACATTTCAATGTTTAAAACATTGTAATAACTTTTCAAATGATAAATACTTTATTGCTCTGTCATCTACACTGTGTTTAATCCTTTACAGAATTTCATTTATTTCTCTTTGGCTTCATTCATGATTAATGTGGTTCAAATGCACTATCTTACTGAAGAGCACCATCTCCTCACGCATTAAAGATTTTAATCAAGAACACCAAATGGCGTAGTAGAATCTGTAAGGCATAAATGTTTGTTTCCTACATAAAGACATAATCACTATTTATTGCCTTTGCTAGTAATTAATCTATTACAAAATTAGAGTATATCGGCGAGACCAAGCGCAGGCTCGGCGATTATTTCACTCAACACCTCCGCTCAGTCCAACTAAACCTACCTGATCTCCCGTTTGCTCAGCACTTTAACTCCCCCTCCCATTACCAATCTGACCTTTCTGTCCTGGGCCTCCTTCATTGTCAGAGTGAGGCCCAGCACAAATTGGAGGAACAGCACCTCATATTTTGCTTGGGTGGCTTACATCCCTGTGGTATGACCATTGATTTAGCTTCAAATAACTCTTGCTTTCCCACTCTCTCCATCCCCGTCCCTCTTTCCAGTTCTCCCACCTGTCTTACCTGTCTACATTTTATTTTTGTACCGCCCACTCTCTGACATCAGTCCGAAGAAGGGTCTCGAACCGAAACGTCACCCATTCCCTCTCTCTAGATATGCTGCCTGTCCCACTGAGTTACTCCAGCATTTTGTGTCTACCTTAGAGTAAGTACCTATATTCTTACATTTCACAAAATGCATTGGGTTTTGTTAATGTTATTCCAAAAGTCAGTCAGAGTAAAAATATTTCAAGATCAAATTTGTAATGGCTCTTTTACATTGATAAGCGAAAGGCAATCATCAAGTGCATTGTTCTCCCACATCAGATTGAAATTGAAAATGAGAATAACCAACTATTCTTCTCTGGGACATTTCGGGTCTTGACCTGTCCAGGTTCTCCAGAGGTGCTGCCTTACCTGCTGAGTCACTCCAGCACCTTGTACCCTTTTTGTGTATTAGCCAGCGGGTCTTTGGTTCTACATTTTGCCCGGCTTGTCCTGTCCTCGGAGACTCACATTCACTGGACATCCTAGAAATAGTCAGGAGTCCTCCTAGGTAAAATGGCAGTGAGACAATGGTTAACTCAAGGCAACGGTGGGGAGGGGGAGGGAGTTCACAGAATGTGAACTGTGAACAGTGCTCTACAACAACATCAGTGAGCAGCAGAGGGAACATCCAGATGCTTTCTTCATGGCAGCTGGGGATTTCAACCAGGCAAGTCTTATATCTGTTCTGCCTAAATTCTACCAGCATGTGAACATTGCAACCAGGGGGAAGAACAAACTAGATCTGGTGTACACCAACATTAAAGATGCATATAAAGCAGCCCCCCTCCCCCATATCGGCAACTCTGACCACTTAGCGGTTATGCTCACACCTGCATACAGACCCAGGGTGAAACAGGACAGGCCAACGGTCAAAGAAGTCAGAACATGGCCACAGGGAGCTACGGCAGCACTACAAGACTGTTTTGAAACCACACAGTGGGCCATTTTCAGAGAGGCAGCAACAGATGACAGTGGCATCAACCTCCAAGAATATACAGAATCCGTCATCGCATACATCAATAAATGTATTGAGGATGTAACGGTGGTAAAAACCATCAGGAGGCGTGCCAATCAGAAACCTTGGCTAACTGGGGAAGTGTGTTCCCTACTGAGAATCCGGAATGCTGCATTCAAATCTGGGGACAACGCAGCATACAAACTGGCAAGGGGTAACCTATCCCGGGGGATCAGGGAAGCGAAGAGGCTGTATGGACAAAAACTCAATAGCCACTTCGCAAATGACAAAGACACACGTCGCTTGTGGCAGGGATTTCATACCATCACTGACTACAAGCCCCCCCCCCCTGCTGCGGATATGCCAAAACAACCCCTCCCTACCAGATGAACTGAACGAGTTCTACGCACGGTTTGAGGTTAAAAACAGCACCCAGACACGTGCACTACTGCCATCTCCCAGTGACCAGTCGCTCAGGCTGTCCGCAGCCGAAGTTAAAAAGGCCTTTGCCAGCGTCAATCCACGCAAAGCTGCAGGGCCGGACAACATTCCTGGATGCGTTTTAAGAGACTGTGCCGAGCAACTGAAAGATGTCTTCACAGACATTTTTAACATCTCACTCAGCCAGGCAGTAGTGCCCAACTGTCTTAAGAGTGCCACCATCGTCCCTGTCCTGAAGAAACCAAACCCAGCCTGCCATAATGACTTTCGACCAGTGGCCCTAACACCCATTGTAATTAAGTGTTTTGAGCGACTAGTTATGCAGCACATCAAAAATAGTCTACCTGCCGACCTAGACCCACTGCAGTTCGCCTACAGAGCCAACCGATCCACAGAGGACGCAGTCTCAACAACACTGAACCTCGTATTGTCACATCTCGATCGGAAAAATACCTATGCCAGGATCCTCTTCATAGACTTCAACTCTGCTTTCAATACAATCATTCCGCAGCAGCTGGTGGAGAAGTTGGAGCTATTGGGGGTTGATGCTGGCACATGCAACTGGGTCCTGAACTTTCTGTCGCAACGGCAGCAGACAGTCAGGGTGGGCAGTAGGACATCAAAAACCATAGCCGTGAGCACTGGCTCACCCCAAGGCTGTGTCCTAAGACCCCTGCTGTTTAGTCTGCTGACACACGACTGTACTGCTAGACTCAACAACAACTTCATCAACAAGTTCGCTGATGACGCAACAGTGGTGGGTCTCATCAGTGACAATGATGAATCGGCGTACAGGATGGAGGTGGAGCTGCTCACAGGTTGGTGCAAATCCCACAACCTCATTCTTAACGTGGGAAAAACTAAGGAGATGGTGGTTGACTTCAGGAGGGTGGGGAAACAACACCATACACCTCTGCACATCGACGGAGCCGATGTGGAAAGGGTCAGCAGCGTGAAGTTCCTAGGACTACATCTGTCTGATGACCTGACGTCCACGGCCAACACCACAGCACTGGTCAAGAGAGCCCAGCAGCGACTACACCCTCTCCGAAGACTACGTAAAGCAGGTCTCCCCACTACACACCTACGGACTTTTTATAGGGGGACTGTCGAGAGCACATTGACCTACGGCATCACTTCCTGGTTCGGGAGCTGCAAGGCGTACGAACGGCACCAACTTGACAGGATTGTGAAGACCGCCAGCAGGATTATTGGTGCTCTACTCCCCTTTCTGCTGGACATATACAGGAAGAGATGTATCAGCAGAGCCATCTCCATCATCAAAGACCCCTACCACCCATCGCATGACATTTTCTCCATCCTGCCATCTGGGAAGAGGTACAGGAGCATTAGCTGCAAAACCAGCAGGATGCTCCTCAGCGTCTTCCCACAGGCTATAAGACTGCTAAATGGACTTTGCCCCCTGCCAAGTATCGCGCACAAACCCCCAACCTGGACACACTGCAGCAGAGCCACTGTTGTGCCGCTGCCGATCGGAACGCCTGTTGAATGTTTAGTAGAGTGTTAAATTTGTTCATGATACATGTATTTTATTTCTATTTATTTTTAATGCACACTGAATGGACACTGGTTGAGCAACGTTTTTTTGTTTCCTCTGGGTATGTGAATACTCAGGAAATGACAATAAAGATATACAATACAATACAATACAATACAATACAATACAATACAATACAATGTGAGCCACTGATAAAAATATGAAAATATCAGGGAATATGTTAGCTTGCAAAAAAACAGCAAATCAATCATATACATTGTTGGTGCTCATGTTCCATCAGCAAATCAACTAAACAAAAACACTGGGTGCTGGAAATTTGAAACAAAAAACAAAATGCTAGAAGGCCACACAAAGGGCCTCCGACAATAAATTAAAAAAAAACTCTTCTTTCTCTTCCCAGAGATACAGCTTAATCTGATGTATATTTTCAACATTTTCTGCTTCTAATCTAAACAAAGTACTTCTGTAACGAGTATTGTTCCTACTTCTGTAATGAGTCTTGTTTCCACTTCTGCAACGAGTCTTGTTTCTCCTTATCTAACGAGTGTTCTGATCCATGTCTTGTGGGGATCTAATTTTGTGAAGCTTCCATTTGTACATGGGCAGTTATCTGGTAGAATAGTTTACTGCTCATTAAAAATCTTGCCAGTCTTAATTCTCTTGAATTGAGGGTCTTAAAATCAGCAAACCATATAACAGGTTGATGATTTGGCAGTCATATAATTGATTAGATTACCTCCCTTGTAGTGAGGACAAAATCAAACCCCATTCACATTACACTTACTCTACCTCTTTGTGCAAAATAAGGAATTAAAGAAAATGGGATATTGCAATTCCAAATCTTGTGATGATTAATGTTTTTTCATAATCACTAGCAATAAGGGCTATTAATTTCTCCATGTCATTTCTTTCATTTAAAACATAAAATATTTATGTTCCATGCATAAGCTGACTCATTAGATTGGAAAATGCTTCTTTGTAGATGTGAAAATGTGACATTATGACTAGTGTGGGTGTTTCTCTGGCTTCAAAGTACTTTAAGAGCACGAAAGGTGAATTATGAATAAGGCGTTTCAGCTGATATCCTGGAAGGAGATCATCCTAACTGTCTTCCCATCTCAGCTGGGTTTTGTGTGAAGAAATACTTTTTAAAGTCTACATTAAACCTGTTTTTAACAGGCATGAACCTACACTCTCATATATTGTTGGCTCAGAAGATGTGCAAGTGTTATTCATTCTGGACACCCTTCGTTCCGCAAGAAGTTGAGCTTTATACAGAGAAGGGTCTTGACCCAAAACGTCACCTATTCATATCCTCCAGAGATGCTGCCTTTTTAAAGTTTAAAATGGCAATCACTTGTAAAAAATAAGATCATTTGGAACGCATCTCACTCTCCCTCTTCAGTCCCCTATTCCCCTCCTCCATTATCCTCCCTCTCCCTAGCTTCTTTGCTTCTTCCCCTCACCCCCTCCCTCCCCTCCTCTCTCTTCCCCCTCCCGTCCTCCATTACCTCGCCATCCCTCTCCCTATCCCTATCCTCCTATCCCCATCCTCCAGCACTCCCTCCCCTCTCCCCTGCCCCACTCCCTCACCTCTCCCTCCCTCCCTTTCCCCCTGTCCTCAGTCACTCCCTCCCTCACACCATAACATCCCTACCCCCTTTATCCCCCTCCTCCCCCACTCCTCACTTCCCCCCTCTCCCACCCCCCCACTCTCCATCCTCACCTCCCCCACTGCCCTCCTCTCTATCCCCCGGGGAGGGATCATTCCATTGACCCAGTACGCCACGGGGAGGATTTATTAGAGTGTGTGATTCATCTTCATAATAAGTGGATGCTTGTAGTTTATATTGGAGTGTGTTTTGGTTTACTTGTAATTGGGGGAATAGTTTCTTGTTTGATTATAGTTTTACTTGCGTGGATCGGGTTTGTTTGTCTTTGTGAACTTAACGTTTTCTGAGTGGGAGAGATTGCTGCAAGGATTTAAATATTAAGAGCCTTAGTTTGAGAGACCGGAGATTCTTTGTTTACAGGCTGAAAGTTGAATAAGGTGATTGTGATCGAAAGTTGAGCGCGCGATTGAAGAGTTGATTGAGTCGAACAATTGAATAGAGCGGTTGAGTAGAGTGATTGACTGGTGGTTGGGAAAGATTGAATGTACAATTGTGTGGGAAAGGTATGAATCTGCTAGACGTTAGTCATTGTGTGAGAACGATTTCAGTGGCCTTGGAGTCTGAAAGGAAGGAGTGCGTATTGAGGAGGTGTGAGTGCTTTGAAACTTATCTGTATTGTGTCTATTGTGTAGGAGGATGCGAAATATACTAGAGAAGAACCTATCAAACATTCTTGAAAGTCTGTTAAGAATAATTTGAGAGAAAATTCTTCAGGAAGCAGCAAGATTAAGGAGATTGTTGGGGAAATTAAATAAAGTTTTGGGGAACGAACTTTGTCCGATAGGTGGGCTAAAGTCTATAGTAGGAATACCCTACATAGAGACAATTATTAGGCGATATGGGAACAGTGAAGAAGGGCACGAGCTTACTGAAATATGAAAAATGTTCTTCACTGCAAGGAAGGTAACTAAAGAAGTTGTCTACTTTCTACTTTAAGAATGGCAGCGTTCAAGTTAGGGATAAGAATGGAAGAAGAAAGAACTGGTCCTTCTCTAGGTATTTTGGAACAGGGTGAGAAAGATAGTGGAAGTCAGCAGCAGGAGCAGGAGGGAGCATCAACTTTTAATGGGGAAATGACTACGATGGCTCTTAAAGGGGAGGTGCCGACTAAAATTAAATTCATCAAATTTAGTATGAGTGCAGCAGTTACAGTAGATCTCGAAGGGAGCGAAGCCCAATATATAAAAGGATGGGCAGACTTTTATGGAACAGAGTCACAGCATTCCTCTCAGCCATCTCATGTTCTTAGTTCTAAAATATCTTGTGCAGCTTGCGAACAGGGCGCTCAGGTGGAGTCAGCGGTATCTTCGACTCCTCCCACTAAATTCAAATCCAAGGCAGGGAAATCGGGAGAGAATTCTCTAACTCCGATGATTGCTTCACCAGCAGAGATAGTGTGGGGGATCGGGGAGCTAGAAGGAAGGTTCCTCAGAAGTGGGTGCCAAAATTAATTCTGAAACCAAGTGGGGAAATAATGGAATCTCTCCTAAAGTATAGAGATTCCGTTAGCAGAAAGAGCAGTTACTCTGAGGGTGAGACAGCTGGAAGCTATGAAGTGGCTGATCCTGACATTGCTAAAATTATAAGATCAGAACAAATCCCCGATATTATGGATATGGAGCGGATTCCCTGTAGGTAATTCCTTAGTAGGATGCTGCCTACTCCTACTCCCCGGGCTGCAGACGTCCACGTTCCAGTGCAACCTGGTTCAATGGCAGCTAAATCCTTCCAGAGACCAGTACTAAGAATACAGATCAATACAGATCAACAGATCTGTGGGGAATCAGGACATTGGAGCAGATCTTGCCATGTGAGGGAACACAGAGGAGGAAGGGGGTCAAAGAAAAGGGATACGGGTTCTAAGAAGTCAGTGGATCCCTAGAGGTTAAAGGGACACTTGGGACCCTGAAGATAGAAGAGAACACTGACCAGAGAATCAGGGGGCGTTCTGGCAGCCAAATCCATTCCGATAGCCCTGATCTGCCAGCTAGTACAAAGTAAAAAGATGAAATCTGAGGCAATCCTCACATGGCTCATAAATAATAATAAATTATAAGAACAAGAAAGAACACCGCACCTTCCAAATCCCAGGAAGAAAGTTACAAAGAAGCTAATTGGGATTGAGAAACCTCACTAAAAGGAAGGAATATGAAAAGAGAAACATAGTAGCTGGTGTCAAAAAGAATAAGAACTGAAGGGAACTAAACTGGCACTAGGGAAAGAAGAATTTTACTTGTTGCGCAGGAGGTACGGGAGTAGGGAAAGGAGCTATTGCACTAATTTGTTACAAAGTTGTTGTGCCTCCAGGACAGTATAACCTACAACACCACTATCTGGGGAGTGAGGTAAAGAGTATGTGGACCCTGAAGAACGGGCGGAAGACACAGCTCAGGTAGGATGTGTAGTTATTATCTCCATCCAGGAAGTTCCCCGGGGACAAAGACCAACAACAACAAATAAATGATACTGTCCTGTCCCTTTAAGATACATCTGGGAGAGGACAACAAATAGAGAAGGCTGCTCCATGGTATTCCTACTCCTTTGAAATTAACATTGAGGAAGAAGAAGAAGATACCTACCCTAGTGCCCAACTTTAACATCATACATTTGACACCAGTGAAGGGAAAGGAAAATAACAACATCCAACATTTTCTACAGAAAGCTCCGATTTGAAGAATTGAAATTAAATTTGAAAATAGATACTCCTTTGTAGTTCGAGGGCAAAACACCTACTTTGCACCCAAATTATAGCCATTAGAAATAAATTGATAACATTTTGAATTTGATCTCTAAATCGTATGGTGATGAAATTGGAAGGAATTGAAAGTTTGAGATTTGGAACTGACTTATGAGATCTGGCTTAGGAGTATTTAAAATCTGATTATTAACTTTGCATTTTTATTGTCTCATCCCCAGACTGGCAGCCAAAGATGGAAAGGATTATTCAGAGAACATCAGGGAAGGATGGAACTTGGGAAGATCTGGTCAAATGGAAGAGTTATTCAGGGAATATGAGAGCTGGCATTGAAAGAGTAAGAAAGAGGAAATATGTTTGGCAAGACTCCCCCTTTAAGAGACCAAAGTTAACATACTAAGAAAGAGTTACTCAGTGGTAAAAGGAAACTAGTTATGAGAAAGAACCCCTATTGCATGAGAGCCCTTTCAACATACTAAGGAAGAGGTGCTGGAGGAGAAGTCTGATTGCATTAGAAGGAGGAAGAAGCGAATGTATATTGATATCAGAGTTGATGTATTTGACTGGTGGATCAAAATTTGTCTAACCCTTGATAGTAAAGCGGCTTCTATCATCAAGGTGTAAAAAAATTGGCCCTAGATTCAGCATTCTTATTTGGCTTTATGATAAAATTGACAACATATAGAATGTGATTGATTAAATTTGAATAGCTGGGAATTCCACAGGAATTGGATGGAATTGTGTTATCGACCACAAGCTGTGGAATGAGAAAGATGAGATGGACCCTGAAATTTTAAATATTAAATTGAAGTCTGAGACTGAATTTGGTTGAATTGAAATATTCTTCATGGTTTGCTTTAAATAACAGTCACACCTGTAGGGAAATCTGGACTGAATCCAGCTGAAATTTATATGAGAAACCACTATCAGATATACATTCAAGAACATCGTGTGAGTACGGAGAGGGCTGATTAGTGTTGATCCTAGGATAGTAAAGAGTATATTATTGAACAGAATAATGATAGTGAAATAGAAAAGGGCTTGTGACTGACAGAATAGGAATAGTAATACAGTGGAATGTATGGGAAAGCATTAGGGCATGAATGGTATCTTGCTTTGTCCCACGTTTTTCAGGGATTATAGGTTATAGGTTCGACTGTGGAAAGGGATGGAAGTATGGGCGACAACATGGATGAAGGGAATTCGCGCCCACGAAAACCCGGGAGGTGAAGACTCAGCAGACGGAAATTGTGAAGCTACGCCAAAAACTCGGGAAGCTTGATTAGATTCTGAGAAAAAACTTCATTGTCTTGTTGTTGTTAATAGATGGAGAATGTAATAGTCACACATATGTATGTCTGATTATTTGATTATCTGATTATTTGGTTATCATAAATGATGGTTTATCATATATGATAAAACCAATGAATTTTAATTCTGGCCAAATTGGAGCTGCCAGGACATTAAAATTGAGTAAAGGCTTGTGTGCTGCTAATGTTGTGAAGCTTTATTTGGACAGTTGTTGATTGGTTAAGATGTTGAGCTTTGTCTGGGTTGTTTGAATCCCCAGGCACATGTTGCAAAATTCATCTCTGTTAACATCCGTCTAGAAACTTCGTCAGATACATTGTATTAGTTACTGTGTTATTGGGTTAGCGAACTGTCTATCATGTACTGTGTTAATCGATATTTGTTATTAGACTGTATAGAGACTACCCCCATGTGGTTCGGCCCCTCAAGGTTCGGGGACCTATAAAAAGTAGCGCTTGGGACTGCGTGACCTTTTGGAGTGTCTCTGCTTGCATGAGGTGAGAAGGGCTTGGCCAAGCTGATACAAGGATCGAACCTGCTGTGGTTACGTATTGTATAGGGGAATTTGTGTTGTGATATCCAAAATAAAGTTTAGTTGCTCAAGTGCTTGATTTAGTATTTTATCGACTGAAACTAGACTGGGAGGGAAGCTTAGAATGAGCTATTTACAGGTGTATAGCCATGTGCTTGTGTGCGTGAGTGTGTGACTATGTGTGCATGTTGGGTATTGTTAAACGCGTGCATGCAGGTTATCATTAAATCTATTTACCTTTTATTAAAGACTCCAGCTTCTTCATAATCTCTCTCACAATCATAGCATTCAACCACTAATTAATGACTCCTAAATTATTTTCAAATTCTCCAACAATGTGCTCATATCTGGAGAGCATGGTTCATATTCAAACATTGTGCGAAATCACCTTGTCACCTTATTACTATTGCTGTGAAGTTTCTATCAAAAGCAACTTCTCCATAAATTACTGTGCTCCTAATAACGTCATTTTGGCTCCCGAGGTGTAACATCCTAGGCTAAGTTTCATCCTAATCATTTTACTCAACCTGAAATTATTCTTGTTGAATAGACATTCAGCTGGACAGATCTATTGGTCGGTATGAATAAAAGATTTTTCATTCATCTGTTACTTCATCAATGCAATGTAGAAGTTGAGTGCAATTAAAAAGTAGTAGCCTAAATAGTTGGATGGTCAGCATAGTATGATTTCAGTCCCACGGACCTGTAAGGTTGATTATTTTCCAGTGGATTATGATTGTGTGTCAATCACATCAGTTCATTTGACCATATGATATAGGGACAGAATAATTCCAGTCGGCCTGTTGACTCAATTCCTTCAGTCGATCATGGCAGATCTTTTTTCCCTCTCAACCCCTTTCTGCTGCCTTCTCACCCATTCCTTCTCTCCAGAGATGCTGCCTGTCCCACTGAGTTACTCCAGCATTTTGTGTCTTCCTTCGATTTAAACCAGCACCTGAAGTTTTTTCCTACACTCAATTTGGGAAATAAAGCAAGTTAGTCCAAGAAGCACCAGCAATTGATCAATCTTGCAACAATCAGTTTTAATCACACCTGGATCATGTCTTTGGTGAACCTTTGAAGTTAACGATCAATCTTTCAGTGAAGTATTATTATATAATACTAGACAAAGTGGGACCCATTGGGTCCCAGCATCACATGGGAGGGCTGGTCCCCCAACGCAATATTCCACCTCTTCACCAATTCCAATATTGGTAGCCAGTGGGGTGGGGGCTTTCTGGAGCGCTAGTATGGGTGTTGTGGGCTAAAGGGACTGGTTTCCAGAGGGCTGGTATGGACAATGTGGGCTGAATGGATTCTTGGGCTGGCAGCTCAAGCCTGTTGTGCTGGCAGCTCACTCACTCACGGCTGGTGGGCTGGCAGTTGACTCATGGTTATTCCTTGAAATTCCATTTCAAGCAGGATGCAAGTCCACCAAATTCAACTGCAGTTTCTTACCACTCCAAGCAAGGTGCTAGGCCACTAAAGACAGCGAGCAGTGACCTCTCCCTCCTCCATCTTGCAGAGACTGAGCCACGCCCACACTTCTGGGTTTTTTAGTCCTTCCCCCTCCCACCAGAAGGGGCTTGGCCTTCATGGTGTGATTGACAGGAGAGAATCTAAAAAAAAATTTAAACACTAATAATACTTTTATTTTTCATCGATGGGAAAATTCTTCAGCACCTGATGAGCGAGGCGGGACCCTGAGTAAGATGGCCAAAAATCACAGCCGTACGTGATAGCTTTTTTTTTCTAAAATCAATATAAAGCGCAAACAGTAAGTGGTCATGATTAGACTTTTAATTATATATAAGGCAAGGCAACTTTAATTAGGCAAGACAACTTTAATTAGGCAAGGCAACTTTGATTAGGCAACACAGCTTTAGCATTTCCAAACCAAAGGCAACGCAGCTTTACCATTTCCAAACCAAAGGCAACACAGCTTTAGCATTTCCAAACTATATTTTCAAACCACATTAAGGGCACTGACAGGTCAGTAAAACCACTCACAGTTTAGTAGACATGTGTTCAGTGTTATTCACAGCTCAGACTGAGAGACATGACCCTCTCGCTTCCCCCATCTTGCAGAGATTGACTGAGGCACTCAACACTTCTGGGTTTTATAGTCCCTCCGGAAGGGGCGTGACCATCAGAAGACAGAATCTGAACATTTTTTAAACACTAATAACGCGATATTTTTCATCGATGGGAAAAATCCTCTTCTCCTGCGCAGCGGAGGGGGACTCTGACTAAGATGGCCAAAAGTCTTACCAGTTCCATCGTCAAAGTTTATGGAAGGAATTATATAATTGTGTTCAGTTTTGGACATCATTTTATAGAAAATATATTGTCAAACTGGAAAGGGTGCAAAGAAGTCTTACGGGGATGTTGCCGGGACTCAAGGGCCTGAGCTATGGGGAGCGGTTGTGCAGGCTAGGATTCTATTCCTTGGAGTGCAGGAGGATGAGGGGTGATCTTATGAAAGTGTGCAAAATTGTGACAGGAAGAGATTGGGTAAACGCAATTGGGTAAACGTAAAAGAGTGTCTTGCCCAGAATAGGGGAACCGAGAACCAGAGGACATAGATTTATGGTGAGGGGGGGAAGATTTAATATGTAGCTGAGGGGTACATTTTTTATACAAAGGGTGTGGGCATGTGGAATGTGCTGCCGGGGGAGGTAGTTGAGATAGCTATAGAAATATTTAGACAAGTACGTGGATAGAACAGGATTGAAGGGATGTGGGCCAAATGCAGGCAGGTGCGACACGTATAGATGGGACATTGGCCATTGTGGGCAAGTTGGGCCGATGGGCCTGTTTCCATGCCGTATGACCCCATGACTCTATTTCTAGCAAAGAGAACAGGGAACCCAGGAGACAATTGTTCTTCAGTGACAGCATTTTTCTTCGCACTGTGGGAATAGCTCTATTAAATATGTCCAACTTTGGCAGCCACTAACTGAACTAAACAATTATATTCTAACGATGCAGGTGAAAGATGTGTAGCTGTCAGCATCCTCACACAGGGGGATCCAGAAAAGATATTCAAGTTGCCCATCTGTTGCCTACATCAAAGCTGTAACTAAATGTCAGATGATGAAAGCAGTCAGAATTTAAAGAACCTCCACACTGCTCCAATGTCAATCTGAAATCATTAAAAATGCAAGGCCGATTTAGTTAGGAAGAAACCATATTTTAGGGGGAAAAAGCACAAAGTGCTGGAGTGACTCAACGGGTCAGGCAGCACCTCTGGAGGACGTGGATACGCAATATTTCCGGCTGGGACCTTTCTTCAGACTGATTGTAGCACGGGGGTGAAATCTGGAAGAAAAGTGGTGGCAGGACAAAGCATGCAAGTGATAGGTGGAGGAGGAGACAAAGCTTTCCCGATAGGGAGACAAAGCTGAAAGATGAGGAGAGAAGAGACATGGAACGTGATGCCAGAGGAAAGGATATAGGGTGGGGAGGAGGTGGAATGGGGGAGAAGGGAAATAGGGAAAGGAGAGGTGTGATAGTAGGATGGTGGAAAAAAAAAATGGTGCGCATCCAAGTGGGACACAAGAAAGAAGGGGGTGGAACAGGCGGAGGGGGGGAGGAAACATGTGTGGGGTGGGGGGGGGGGGGGGGGTGGAAATGGTGGGCGGGATGGCAGTGGGGTTTGGGTTGCTGGTTAGTTACCTAAAACTGGAGAATTGAATGTTCATTAATTTTGGATGTAAGCTACCAAAGTTATGTAAGCTATGAGGGCTGTTCCTTCAGTATGTGTGGGGCAATGGAGGAGGCCCAGGCTAGAATGGTCATAACAAGAAGGGGAGTTAAAATGGTCAGCAAACATATTTTACAACATTTACCTCAGTGTTTAATTATCTACATATTTGTTGATATAAGATGATAATGGAATAATCTTTAAGATAATTCAATTATAAGAAGCGTTTTAAGCACTTCCTTGTGCTGCTGTCCACACTGGTCCCTCTTCACATTCAAACCAGGAGCAATGAATTTTAGTTTTAGCACAGAAACAAAACAGACAATAATGGATGACTGTCCTTGACATCTCCTATCTATTTTACCTCGTCATCTTCAGCTCACTCTGGCTGATTGACTAATATCCAACGAGAATTAAATTCTATCTCTCATGGCACTCCATTGTCCCGCAGATATGAACTAAGTGAAAGGTGGTTTCCAAAGAAAGCAAGAAATGATTCATTATCTTACATTGTTCAATGCAACAAATGAGACCCTTATTTGCAGCTGACATATTAACTGTCATGAGTTTCAACAAAGATCTGTGCCCAACTATATTGTATATCATTAGTGATTATTCATATGACATACATGTTATCAGTGCTGCAATAAGCATCAACTATAAGGAAGACAATATCTATGCTCAATGACTAACGAGCCTGATATAGTATATAGATTAGTTTTTCCTGTGTTTAACTACTAATTCCAAATTGAATGTGATTGAATGGCCAATTAAACTCTGCTTTGGTCTATAAATATTTTCAAGTGTTGCAGAGTGGGTTGCTTTAAAATCCTATTGCGATGCTGTAGGTCTCCAGCTTTATGCATAAAGGTATTAAAAATCCAAGCTGAGATTTTAAACCTGATGTTAGCTGATCCTCAGTTTCAACATGTTTGCATTGAAACCTTCACTATCTCCAAAATCTGAGCTATGTTTAAGCCATTGCACTTGTAACCCACCCAGACCATGTACCAACCGAATGTAGAAGATATGAAGGAGGCGATCGTACAAAAACTCAGCTAGAATTTAACTGAATTTGTTCTGTCAGGTTCAATGGAGCTTTTCTGCTCTTTGATTACTAGCATCTTTTGAAGAAATTTTAAAAGATAATTGAGTACATTTTTTATTCAATAAACAAAGGGAGAGTAACTCTCAGAATAAAAAAATAATGCCAGTTAGAATCCATCAGTTATTTTCCTGCCAGTGTTTGAAATTTTAATTAATCCACATGAGATTTTAAATTAAAGTAAAAAGGTTGTCAAAATATTATCTCACACTCCAAAAACATGGAAATCATATGTTCAAAGACTCACTGCCAGTAAGCATATAATTGTCCTAACAACCTTTATCTACTCGAGAATTTATACACACTAATTACATAATGCAAGATCTTTTGAACAATTCTGTGAAACATTGGGTGTTAACCCATGCACTGATGGGCATGTTGTGTACAACCTCTTTGCTTTGTCATCTACATTTAGAGATTTACACCTGAATGATCCTTAGGACTGTAGATGAATGGGGATTACTGATAAAGTTACACAAGGGAAGTGACTACTGTTTTCAATTAATCTTATATGCAAAAGTCCTAATAATGATGAATTACGTTTAATACCCATCCTGTAATTAAAGTTGAAGATATACACAAAAAGCTGGAGTAACTCAGCGAGACCCGACCAGTCTCAACCCGAAACATCGCCCATTCCTTCTCTCCAGAGATATGTCTGTCCCGCTGATCTACTCCATCTTTTTGTGTCTATCGTCGGTTTAATCTGCAGTTCCT
The DNA here is from genome assembly GCF_028641065.1 of Leucoraja erinaceus. Classification (NCBI taxonomy): domain Eukaryota; kingdom Metazoa; phylum Chordata; class Chondrichthyes; order Rajiformes; family Rajidae; genus Leucoraja; species Leucoraja erinaceus. The sequence goes on along the minus strand of NC_073384.1, from coordinate 50,061,788 downwards.
TCCCACACACTGTAATTAAAGTAACTGGCTGAACAGGAAACTTTTATCTATATAGACTCATTGTCTTTGAACAAGTCAAAACACAAACATGAAATATGGCTGGGCTTCTCCAGAAGAAATGTCACACTTTAATGTTGATGATGTTAATGTTTAAGTTTTAAACTGATATGCAGAGCTTTGTACATTTGCAATGATGTAACTAATGTTTGCACACTTCTGTGCACAAATATGAAATGAAACGGTAAACTTAAATTTTCACAGCCAGAGAGGATGCATTTCAGATGGATATTGTAATTTGGGATGGAATTTAGATGTCAGATTTCCATCTAGAACATAGAACAAACAGTACAGCACAAGAACAGGCTCTTCAAGTCACACTATCTGTGCCAGACATAATGGTATATCCAATTCTTATTTGCCTGCACATAATCCACACCCCTCCATTCCATGCATGTTCATATGCCTACCCAAAGGTCACTTACATGCCACTATTATATCTGGCTAAACCTCCATATACCCAGCATATTCCAAGTACTCATCAAGATCTGTGCAAACAACATACCCAGCACATCTCCTTTAAATGTTGTCCCTCTAGCTTTAAAGCTATGTCCTCTAGTATTTGATTCCTCCATTCTTGACATTTGTGCACAACACTTGTTTACATCATAGAGCAAAGTTGCTGAATTCAATTGGTTGTTAAGTGAGGAAACAGAAATTCACTCCCTTTGATAATGTTGAGTCGTTTATAATTATCAGCTGTTCAAAAGTCGTCTTTGAAAGAAGAGGCAAAACTGGTGATACTTTAAAAAATGACACAAACGCTGGTGTAACTCAGCGGGTCAGGCAACGTTCCCCATAGGTGACATTTCGAGTTGGGACACTTCATCAGACTCATGACTCCCATAGCTATCTAGACTACACTTCTTCCCACCCTGCTTCCTGTAAAGAATCTTTCCCCTCCTCCCAATTCCTCCGTCTACGCTGCATCTGCACCCAGGATGAGGTTTTCCATACCAGGTCATTGGAGATGTCCTCATTCTTTAGGAAACGAGGGGTCCCCATTTCCATTATAGAGTCTCTCACTAGGGTCTCCTCGATATCCCACAGCTCTGCACTTGCTTTCCTCCCCTCATTCGTAACAAGGACAGAGTCCCCCTTGTCCTCACCTGCCACCCCATCAGCCATCACATACAGCATATAATCCTCCAATACTTTCGCCACCTCCAACGGATCCCATAACTGGCCACATCTTCCCATCTGCACCCCTTTCTGCTTTCCGCAGAGACCGTTCCCTCCGTAACTCCTTGGTCAACTAGTCCCTTCCCTCCCAAACCACCCCCTCCCCAGGTACTTTCCCCTGCAACCACAGGAGATGCAACACCTGTCTCTTTACCTCCGCCCTCGGCTCCAACCAAGGACCCCGACAGTCTTTCCAGGTGAGATTCCTCCAACCTCATCTACTGCAACCGCTGTTCCAGGTTTCAACTCCTGGTGTCAACATCGGCGAGACCAAGCGCAGGCTCGGCGATCGTTTCGCTGAACACCTCTGCTCAGTCCGCCTTAACCAACCTGATCTCCCAGTTACTCTGCACTTTAACTCCTCCCCTCCCATTCCCATTCTGACCTTTCTGTCCTGGGCCTCCCCGATTATCAGAGTGAGGCCGAGTGCAAATTGGAGGAACAGCACCTCATACTTCGCTTGGGTAGCTTACATCCCAGCGGTATGAACATTGACTTCTCTAACTTCAAATAGCCCTCACTTTCCATCTCTCTCCATCCTCTTTCCCTTCCCAGTTCACCCACCATTCTTACTCTCTCTGATTACATCCTATCTCTGTTCTGCCCACTCCCCTGGCATCAGTCTGTAGAAGGGTCTCAACCGGAAAGGTCACCCATTCCATTTCTCCAGAGATGCTGCCTGTCCCGCTGAGTTACTCCAGCATTTTGTGTCTACCTTCACTCAACCCGACGTTCTCCAGACATGCTAATCCGCTGTTAGTCCAGCACTTTGCATCATTTTTTTGTAAGCCAGCTATTGCAGTTCCTTGCTTCTACACTCTGCTGTTACTATCTATTGGTTTCCAGCTTGTCTGCACCTTATAGCTAGGCTTCCCATTAGTCACCGGTTGGTTCAGAAAAACCCAATTCATCCAGTAGAATTAACACAATTTAATATTCTTCTATCATAACATGTATCAGTTTGCTCCCCATGTGAAACATGTTTTGATCTTATCAATATTTTTTTAGCTAACACCACATTGTCACCACATCATCAGTTCTTTCATCGGTTCATTCGGTTGACAAACTGTCCCGTTTCTTTGTTGTCAGTTCCTGCTGAATCTGAAGCTTCTTTGCTTTGTCTTTCATGTTCCTCCGAGCTTCTTTCATTTAACCTTTCAATTAACCCTTCCATCAAGCTCTGTTCCCACCAAACACCCAGCTCCCCATGCCTGCAGCTCATCTTATGCCCTACTTTGTGCTCAACACAGTGAAATTTGGAGGATTATTCAAAATAGAATTTAAAATATATTATTCAAAATAGAATATCTCAATGATTAAACAGGTGTAGTTCACAGACGATAGTTGTAAAGATTCAGTGAAATTTGCTGGATTATTCAAAATGGAATTTAACAAAGATTTAAAATAGAATATCAAAATTATTAAATAGGTGTAGTTCGCAGATGATAGTTGAAAAATCTCCTCCTATCTGGTTCATTCATCATTCTCTTACCTTTTCATTACTGTTTCATTTTGTTTACTTCAATTCTGCTTCTCTCTCTCTCAGCTTCGGATGTTTCTGCACTCGTCTGTTCCCTGTGGAGACCGCTCTTCATATTGACTACATTTTGACAATTCACTGGCCACTTAGCAGTGATTTCCTAAAATCTCCTTTTTCAAGCTTGCATGGAATTGCAGCATTTGTCCCTCATTTACACTCTCTCCTCGACTCTACTGGCTCCCCTTGATTCTACTATGTTTTTCGTTTTTATCTCTCATTTCATGTAAATTAATATTCTACGCCAACGTTAAAGCTCAGTGCTGGTATCAGATAAGTAATATCAATTGCAAATTTATCTAGTTTGTTATTTGCAAGCGAATAAAGATTTAGCATACCTGGAAAATTACGGATTGTTTTTTACAGTATCATAACTTTAATTAGAAAGAAAAGTTTCAATAACTCTGTCAGGTTGACATTCAGCAGCCACATGGAGTGATTTTATCAAGGCCAAAATATTACTTCAGTAAACTATTTTTTCAAACAAAGGAACTATTATATTAATAAGTCATTTGGTACAGGTCCACCATCGATTTTCTGGCAACTGGTAATCCGGCACCTACTTTAATCTGGACAAAATAATGAGAGGCCACTTAAAGTCCCCCATGAAAAATGTGGTGCCTAGGCCAGGTGAGTTGGCCAATCTCGACCTCATCAGGACATCTGTGGCTGATCGGCGGGTCACATTTGCCCCCTGTGGCAGTGATTCTGGAGCTCCGGCCCGGCTGGAGCTGGTGGATCCATTCCCGTAGCCAACTTCTGTAGCCGACTTTGCGGGCCGGTATCTCGGCCCCTCAGTGGTTTAGGTGGACCATTCCTGTACCATTCGACTTGCAGGCCGTGACCTCTGTTGGTCCAGCAAAATGGACGATCCAAAAAGGCTCTGAAACCAAGGATGCCAGATAATCGCTGGTGGATGTAATATTATTTCTATTTTGCTATTATGAAAAGTGATTGACATATGGAATGAACCAGCTAGCCATCGCACCACGGAAGGTTATTTGAGATGGGCAATAAATGATTTTTGTTTTCCATGTTCACATCTCAAGGGTAATTAAACATAAGCATCATTGTGACAAGGAAGTGGCTTATCAACAAGGAAGATGTGGATGGCAGGTTTGCCTTGTATCACCAACTCCTGACGCCAATTTAAAATCTGATAATCAGTTGACAAGTAGTGAGTCCGTATCAAGAACAAAATCTCAGCATGTGCTGACACTAATTAATACTGCACTGATGAATACTGACAATTATGAAAAATGATGCATAACTGTATCATATTAAATTTAAAATTCTAAAATTAACAATTTCCTGAAATAAAAACATTTACTTCTTATGTTTTTAAGTAGGTTTATTACTTTTTAAAATGTAACATTATCAACACCCTTTCTATGAAATTTGTTCCATAGCAACGGATTGCAGGACAAATTTTAATAGGTAACTTTGGTGAACAAGAATTGTGTTCATTGTTTTATTGACCATAGATATTGAGGTTGTATCATACACAATGCTTCAATCCGCTCTATTTGTCAGGGTGTCTGGGGTAATGGGTAGAAGGCAGGAGAATGGAGTTAGGAGGGAGAGATAGATCAGCCATAATTGAATGGTGAAGTAGACTTGATGGGCCGAATGACCTAATTCTGCTACTATCACTTATGACCTTATGACCTATTTCTGACTGGTAACTGCATGGATTACAACTGAAGGAGAGCACTTTCATAGGCATAAAGTCATAAGGTTATGCAGTCTGGATACAGGTCATTGGACTCACCACGTACACTCCGACTAGCGGGAGCCCATCCGCATTAATCTCTTCTTCCGCCACTTGAACCTTATCTGCTATTCCCAGCGAATTCAAGTGCTTATCCAGACACTTCTTAGATATTGTCAATGACTGCTTCCATCACTCTCTCAGGCAGTGCATTCCAGGTACTCACCACTCTCTGGGTAAACACAATTACCCTGGATCCCCTGTCAATCTCTTATCCCTTACCCTAAATCTATGTCCTTTTGTTTTATCTACTTCTGATTTGGGGTATAGTTTCCTAGAGTCTACACTATCTATTCCCCTGGTAATTTTAGATATCTAACTTATGTCCCACTCTTAACCTCTGCAACTCCAGGGAAAGCATAGACTTAGCTTCTTAGACCAGTTTCTTCTCAAGAATCATTTGCTCCATCCCAGCCAATCCTCCCTGCATTTTCTCCAGCGCGATCACTAATCTGCTGCCTCCTGGAAAATTGTAGTACGATTAAGATTAAAATATACCTTAGTTGTTTTACAGCGTGCAGCCAGCTCTGCAACATACATTTTTAATTATGGCAGTTAAGTCAAACTTAGTTTGCCCATATGTATGAACATTAAAATATCATACATTGTTGAACTGCAGATAAGCAAAGTGGAGATCTAGTCCAGTGTTGAAATGGGGGTTTGCAAAAACCTGGAGTTAATGAGACAAATAAATGTGGTCTCTCATTATTGGGAGATTAGAGATATTTAGAAATATTCATAAGGTTTGTTCTATTAGTTTCCGTGCATCAAATCTGTAGGTAAATTCTAAAACAGTTTAATGCATGAATATAGTGTCATCAAGTCAGAGTGCAATATAGTGTGGAAACAGCACTTGATCCAACCCGGCAGTGCTGACCAAGTTCCCTAACTGACCTGGTACCCCTTGACTATGCCTGGCCCATATTTCACTACACCTTTCCTATCCATGTATCAGTCCAATTGTCTATAAAATACAATACTTGTACCTACCTCTCCCACTTCCTCTGGCAGCTTATTCCATTTACTCACCATCTTCAGTGTCAAAAAGTTATCCCTCAGATCCTTTGTAAATCTTTCCCCTGTCAGCGTAAACCTATGTCTTGTTTTAGACTCTTTTATCCTGGGGAAAAGACTGTGGCTAGTCACCTAACCCAAGCCCCTCATGATTTTATATACCTCTGTAGGGTTACTCTTCTGCCACCTCCACCTCCTAGACTTAGCCTTACCTGACCTCTTCTACCTGACTTCTGACCCCTTATAACTCCTTATAACAGGGCCTCGTATCCTGGCATCATTGTAAATCTTCTCTGCACTCTTTCCACTTTGATGGCAACTATCTTATAGCAAGGCTCACAAGTTCAAATGTTCACAAATTATAGGAGAATAGGCCATTCGGCCCTTTCAGTCTACTCCGCCATTCAATCATGGTGATCAAAACTGAGTAGGATATTCCAAGTGTGGCTCCACCAACACCCTGTGCAGCTCTAACATGACATCTTCACTCCTGTACTCAATGCACTGACTGATGAAGGCAAGCACGCCAAATACTTCCATCTTGGTCCACACCTGTGTCACCGCAAGCTGCAGGCTATGGACAATTGTTGGTTACACAGAAAAGCTGGAGAAACTCAGCGGGTGCAGCAGCATCTATGGAGCGAAGGAAATAGGCAACGTTTCGGGCCGAAACCCTTCTTCAGACTGATCGGGGGTGGGGGTAGGTGGGGACAAGAAAGGGAAAAGGAGGAGTAGCCAGAAGGCTGGAGGGTGGGAGGAGACAGCAGGGGAGCTGAGGAAGGGGAGGAGACAGCAAGGACTAACAAAATTGGGAGAATTCGATGTTCATGCCCCGGGGGTGCAGACTCCCCAAACGGAATATGAGGTGCTGTTCCTCCAATTTCCGGTGCTGCTCGCTGTGGCCATGGAGGAGACCCAGGACAGAGAGGTCGGAGGCGGAGTGGGAGGGGGAGTTGAAGTGCTGAGCCACCGGGAGGTCAGCTTGGTTATTGCGGACCGAGCGGAGGTGTTCGGCGAAACGATCGCCCAACCTCCGCTTGGTCTCACCGATATAGATCTGCTGACATCTAGAGCAGCGGACGCAATAGATGAGGTTGGAAGAGATGCAGGTAAACCTCTGTCGCACCTGGAACGATTGCTTGGGTCCTTGAACGGAGTCGAGGGGGGAGGTAAAGGGACAAGTGTTGCATCTCTTGCGGTTGCAAGGGAAAGTGCCCGGGGAGGGGGTGGACCGAGAGGGAAGGGAAGAATTGACAAGGGAGTTATGGAGGGAGCGGTCTTTGCGGAAGGCAGATATGGGGGGAGATGGGAAGATGTGGCGAGTGGTGGGGTCACGTTGGAGGTGGCGAAACTGACGGAGGATTATTTTTTGTATGTGACGGCTGGTGGGGTGAAAGGTGAGGACTAGGGGGACTCGGCCCTTGTTGCGAGTGCGGGGATGGGGAGAGAGAGCAGTGTTGCGGGGTATGGAGGAGACAACTCCCTTGTCAATTCTTCCCTTCCCTCTCGGTCCCCCCCCTCCCCGGGCACTTTCCCTTGCAACCGCAAGAGATGCAACACTTGTCCCTTTACCTCCCCCCTCGACTCCGTTCAAGGACCCAAGCAATCGTTCCAGGTGCGACAGAGGTTTACCTGCATCTCTTCCAACCTCATCTATTGCGTCCGCTGCTCTAGATGTCAGCAGATCTATATCGGTGAGACCAAGCGGAGGTTGGGCGATCATTTCGCCGAACACCTCCGCTCAGTCCGCAATAACCAAGCTGACCTCCCGGTGGCTCAGCACTTCAACTCCCCCTCCCACTCCGCCTCCGACCTCTCTGTCCTGGGTCTCCTCCATGGCCACAGCGAGCAGCACCGGAAATTGGAGGAACAGCACCTCATATTCCGTTTGGGGAGTCTGCACCCCCCCGGGGCATGAACATCGAATTCTCCCAATTTTGTTAGTCCTTGCTGTCTCCTCCCCTTCCTCAGCTCCCCTGCTGTCTCCTCCCACCCTCCAGCCTTCTGGCTACTCCTCCTTTTCCCTTTCTTGTCCCCACCTACCCCCACCCCCGATCAGTCTGAAGAAGGGTTTCGGCCCGAAACGTTGCCTATTTCCTTCGCTCCATAGATGCTGCTGCACCCGCTGAGTTTCTCCAGCTTTTCTGTGTAACCTTCGATTCTCCAGCATCTGCAGTTCCCTCTTAAACACTATGGACAATTGTTATTCATTTCTATCTTTTGACTTCAGACTTTAGACTTTAAAGATAGAGTGCAGAAACAGGCCCTTCGGCCCACCGAATCCTCGCCAACCAGCGATCACCCCGTACACTCACACTATCCTAACACAAAGCCACTTAGCCTGCAAACCTCTATGTCTTTGAAATGTGGGAGGAAACCGGAGCATCCGGAGAAAACCCACATGGTCACAGGGAGAACGTGCAAACTGTATACAGACAGCGTCCTTAGTCGGGATCAAACCTAGGTCTCTGGCGTTATAAGCCAACAACTCCACCGCTGCGCCACTGTGCCCCCCCCCCCCGAGAATTAAATCTTCTATTTCCATTCATAAGAAGAAAATGATAAATCATTCTTTGTAGGCTTATACCTATCATGATTTTTATGAAATGATTACCAAATTGTTTCCTTATAATCCAATCTGTCCGGGATTCAGTGGATAAAATCTAAGCACATCCTAAGGAAAACGGATGCACAACATGGGTCACGGTACATTGCGTAGGAGAACAGTAGAGTCTATAGGGAGGTCCAGGGAATGTGGGAACAATAAAATGGTGTTGGCAGAGGTGCATTGTGCAGCGATTCTTGCAGCCTACCCAGTGCTAGACCAAAAATAATTCAGAGCAGTAAAAAACACAGTGGGGCATCCATCTTGTTCAAACTGGAAGAGAAACTTTATTTACACACTTGCTCACACATCAATTACAGTACCTCTCATTGGCTGTTATCATTGTCAGTTACTATTGGCTGCTATCATTGTCAGTCATTCACCACCTGCACCAAGATTGTCTGAGTAACAATACAACATTAAGATTAACTTCTTTACAATTGAGAGCATATTTTTCATATATGTCAACAAATGGGATTAGTGAAGATAGGTGCTTGAAGTCAGCACAGCTTCATTTGGGACACTGGACCAGTTGCCATCTTGTATGACTCTATGACTATAACGTCATTGAACAGGAAGAAGCTTAACAGTTAAAATAACAATGCAGACAAGTAAACACCTCCTTTGAATGATTTGATAATGGGAGCTTCCTGTGAATTGACGCTGCAAATATAAAAATTGTGGAAAGCAGTATAAGCTACTTGAAATATGAAAATAGCCCTTGCACTGATTTATGTTATGTGCATCGCATTTAGAGAATGGAAATTCAGTAAATGGTGCCTCTCATAATTTAATATAATATTATATTTTAATTTTGCAACAGCCAAATAGTTAACTTGGAATTCAATAATTGCTGAAATTACTTACATTTCAGTCTTGTGAGTTATGAAATAATATGAGCTCAATATTTGATACTTCAGCCCATGCATTAATCAGTACAAGATGTATCAATTACATGCTGAAGGATTTTTAAACAGTATACAATAATTTTGGTTCTTAAGAAAAATTAGGTAAAGGGTGTCATTGTTGCCATTAGAACATAGAACAGTATACTGTAGCAGTGGGCTCTTCGGCCCACAATGTTTGCGCTGAGCATGATGCTAAGTTAAATCGATCTCATCTGTTTGTGCATGACCCATATCCCTCTATTCCTTGTACTTCAATGTTCCTATCTAAATGCCTCCTAAACACCACTATTGTATCTGCCTCTAGCACCACCCCAGGCCATGCACTCCATGCCTCTACCATTCTCTGTGTAAAAAACTTTCCCCGCACATCACCATTTAACTTCCCCCCCCTCTCACCTTATGGTTATGCCCTCCAGTATTAGACATTTCCACCTTGGTGAAAAAGATCCAGACTGAACACCTGCTCATTAGCTGGACCTCCCATCTACCTCTTGGAAAACCTTGAACTATCTTTAACTGGACGTTATTGACTTTTATCTTGCACTAAATGTTGGCCCTTTTATCCTTTACCTGTGCACTGTGGAAGGCTTGATTGCATTCATGTATAGTCTTTGACTGGATAGCATGCAAATAAATCTTTTCACTGTACCATGGTACACATGACAGTAATAAAGTAAACTAAATTAAAAACGGTGCCTCATAATTTTATGTAATATGTTATATATTAAATTTGCAAAGAGCAAATGCTCAAATAGTAATGCCCCTGTCTCACTTAGGAAACCGGAACAGAAACCTCTAGAGACTTTGCGCCCCACCCAAGGTTTCCGTGGGGTTCCCGGAGGTTGCAGGTGGTTGCCGGAGGTTGCAGGTAGTGGAAGCAGGTAGGGAGACTGACAAAAACCTCCGGGAACCGCACGGAAACCTTGGGCGGGGCGCGAAGTCTCCAGAGGTTTCCGTTCAGGTTTCCTAAGTGGGACAGGGGCATTACGCTGCAGACCTGACAGCTGTTCCAGAATGCAAAGGTTTTAACTTTTAAATATTCTTGGCCTAACCTGTATTTAAAAATAAAAACTCATCAGCTATTACGGCCAACTGTGATAATGACAAAGCCGAGTTGTGAACATGGTTGGGGGCATTCCGGTGAATAGATTTATTGGGTAATTGAAGTGAGCAGCTGGCTGTTCTCTTTCTGGTTCCAACATAAATTTTCATTACGAACATTCCTTTAAACATTTTTTTTAAATCAATAGTCCCACAAAGTGTTACATAATAAACTTGTGGAGTGAAGAGTGAGCGTGTGAGAGGAAGCGTCGAGGAGAGAGCATTTGTTGCCAAGCAGCCAGCCTCTCACTTGCTGTACCAGGCCAATGTGTGGGGGAGGGGGGGTTAGGATGGGATAAAGATAAAAGCATTCTGACAGCTGACAGGAAAGCAGGTTCAGAACCCGCGTGATGTAGTGGTTGAATTAGTGCCAGTGGCACATCAATGCTCTGGATGTCCTTATGATTCATGAAGGCAGTAGGGTCACCTGCAAAACTACACAAAACTGCATGTGTATAATCGGTGAGTAATCGGTGAGTCCTGGACTGGTGAGTTTTGGGGGGGGGGGGGGGGGCGGAGCTGCTTCAGCTGTTTCCAGTTGTCCATGTGAAGCAAGTCACGCATCTTCAACTGCTTAACATAAGCATGAATTGCAGATGAATTGGTGTTGCAGATAACCGTTGCCATGGCTTAGAACAAAGGCAGAGATGTCACAAAGGTTGAAGTAACTGAAAGAAAGAGGCAAAGTCGCATCTTGTAATGGGGTGGATGTCTTGTGGCGGCGCAAATATGAGGGGCAAAAGTTTCAAGAGTCAAGAGTGCTTCATATTATATGTACTGGCGACAGACCTATGAAATTCTTACTTGCATCAGATTTACAGGCCCATTAACACAATAACACACATATAAATATTCAATAATCAATAAAACAATAAGGTAATAATCAGCAAAAATGGGAAACCAGACTAAATTGGGAAATTAAAAATGTGAAACCAGACTAAGGTAATAATCAGCAACAATGGGAAATAGTTTCCCATTATTAACTATTGGGAAATAGTTAATGTTTCCCTTTCATACGTTTTTCTCCCCGCTTCTGCCGGGCAGGAGATACAGAGGCATGAAATCGCATACACTCACCCAAGAACAGCTCCTTATCCACTGTTATCAGACTTCTGAACAGCCGCTCCAAAAGCTAGGGTACAGTCCCTATTTTCCAACCTACGTCTTGACAGACATTATGTGTGGGAATGAACTGCAGATGCTGGTTTAAACCAAAGATAGACACAAAAGGCTGGAGTAACTCGACGGGACAGGCAGCATCTCTGGAGCGAAGGAATGTTTGACGTTTCGGGTCGAGACCCTTCTTCAGACTTCCTCCCCGTCTAGTGGTTAGTGAAGATGAATGTAGGTCCCTTACAGTCAGAGACAGGTGAATTTATAATGGGAAACAAGGAAATGGCGGAACAGTTAAACACGTACTTTAGTTCTGTCTTCACGAAGGAAGACAAACAATCTCCCGGAAATACTAGGGGACCGAGGATCTAGTGGGAGGGAGGAACTGAAGGGAATCCACATCAGTCAGAAAATGGTGTTAGGTAACCGGTTGGGGCTGAAGGCAGATAAATCCCCAGAGCCTGATGGTATGCTTCCCAAAGCACTCAAGGAGGTTGCCCTAGAAATCGTGGTTGCATTAGTGATCATTTTCCAATGTTCTCTCAACTGGATCAGTTCCTGTGGACTGGAGGGCAGCCAATGTAACTTCACTTTTTTAAGAAAGGAGGGAGAGAGAAAACAGGGAATGATTTACACAGAGAGTGGTGAATCTGTGGAATTCTCTGCCACAGAAGGTAGTTGAGGCCAGTTCATTGGCTATATTTAAGAGGGAGTTAGATGTGGCCCTTGTGGCTAAAGGGATCAGGAGGTATGGAGAGAAGGCAGGGATGGGATACTGAGTTGGATGATCTGCCATGATCATATCGAATGGCGGTGCAGGCTCGAAGGGCCGAATGGCCTACTCCTGCACCTATTTTCTATGTTTCTATGTTTCTGTAGACCAGTTAGCCTTACATCAGTAGTGGGGAAGATGCTGCAGTCAATTATTAAAGATGTTATAGCAGTGCATTTGGAAAGCAGCGACGGGATTTATGAAGGGGAAATCATGCTTGACTGATCATTTGGAACATTTTGAGGTTGTAACAAGTAGAATGGATAAGGGAGAGCCAGTGGATGTGGTGTATCTGGACTTTCAAAAAGCCTTTGACAAGGTCCCACACAAGAGATTAGTGTGCAAAATTCGAGCACAGGGTATTGGGGGTAGGGTATTGACATGGATAGAGAACTGGTTGGCAGACAGGAAGCAAAGAGTAAGAATCAACGGGTCCTTTTCAGAATGACAGGCAGTGAGTAGTGGGGTGCCGCATGGCTCAGTGCTGGGATCCCAGTGGTTTACAATATATATTAAACAATTTAGACGATGTAACATCTCTAAGTTTGCAGATGACACAAAGCTGGGTGGCAATATGAGCTGCGAGGAGGATACTATGAGGCTGCAGAATGACTTGCATAGGTTGGGTGAGTTGGCAGAAGTATGGCAGATGCAGTATAAATGTGAGGTTATCCACTTTGGTGGCAAGAACAGGAAGGCAGGTTATTATCTGAATGGTGTCAGATTAGGAGAAGGAGAGGTGCAACGAGACATGGGTGTGCTTGTACATCAGTCACTGAAAGTAAGCATGTAGGTACAGCAGGCAGTGAAGAAAGCTAATGGCATGTTGACCTTCATTACGAGAGGATTTGCGTTTAGGAGCAAGAAGGTCCGACTGCAGTTGTACAGGGCCCTGGTGAGACCACACCTGGAGTATTGTGTGCAATTTTGGTCTACTAATTTGAGGAAGGACATTATTGTTACCGAGGGAGTGCAACAGGCTCACCAGGTTAATTCCCGGGATGGCGGGACTGACGTATGATGAAATAATGGGTCGACTGAGCTTGTATTCACTGGAATTTAGAAGGATGGAAGGTTTGTATAGAAACATGTAAAATTCTTCGAGGATTGGACAGGGTAGATGCAGGAAAAATGTTCCCGATGTTGGGGGAGTCTAGAACCAGTGGTCACAGTTTAAGAATAAGGGGTAGGCCATTTAGGATTGAGATGAGGAAAAACATTTGCACCCAGAGAGTTGTGAATCTGTGGAATGCTCTGACACAGAAGGCAGTGGTGGCCAATTCACTGGATGTTTTCAAGAGAAAGTTAGATTTAGCTCTTCGAGCTAAGGGAATCAAGGGATATGGGGAAAAAGCCAGAACAGGGTACTGATTTTGGCCGATCAGCCATGATCATATTGAATGCCGGTGCTTGCTCGGAAGGCCAAATGGCCTACTCCTGCACCTATTTTCTATGTGTCTATGTTTCTATGACCCAAAACTTCATCCATTCTTTCTCTGCAGAGATGCTCCCTGTCCCGCTGAGTTACTCCAGTTTTTTGTGTCTGTCTCTGTTGAGTTTCTCTGTTAAGTTATGCTGAGAAGCTATATTGTGCACTCTTGTATTTTTATCTTTATTCTGAAAAAAAAATCAGAAAATGCTGGCAAAAACTCCATGGATCAGGCAATTTCAAATTCCTTGGAGTGCATATCTCCGAAGATCTGACATGGACCCAGCACATTGTTGCAATCATAAAGAAACCTCATCAACACCTCTACCACTTTGGAAGATTGAGGACAATTGGTATGTCAACGAATCCTCTCTTGAAGTTTTACAGGTGTTCACTAGAGGACATACTGACTGCTTGCATCACAGCAACTTGAATACCTAGGAATGTAGGAGATTGCAAAAATTTGGGAACCTTGCCCGGTCCATCATGGGTAGTGACTTCCCAACCACCTATAGGGGATGCTGCCAAAAAAAGGTAGCCTGTATCATCAAGGATAATCACCACCCTGGCCATGCTTTCATTTCACTCCTGCCATCTGGATGAAGGTATAGGAGCCTGAAAACTGGGACCTCCAGGTTCAGGAACAACTTCTTCACAAGATCCATCAGGCTCTTGAACACTACAAACTCCATCTAACTGAAGTACGAACTGCCTTTGTTGCACTTGGGACCTTGGGCACTAGTATTGAGTTTTATTTAATTTATTGAATTTGCTTTTGTTTATTGCGTGATCTATAAGTATTTTGTTTACAGACCCATTACGCCATGGCTTAACAGGTCTGTAAACATATACTTATAGATCACACAATACATTCTTATTCGGGTAAGAATTTCACTGTTCCGTTTTCAGTACATTTGACAATTAAACACTCTAAACTCTTGGCTCTAGGATCTGCGAAAGAGAAACATAGAAACATAGAAATTAGGTACAGGAGTAGGCCATTCGGCCCTTCGAACCTGCACCGCCATTCAATATGATCATGGCTGATCATCCAACTCAGTATCCTGTACCTGCCTTCTCTCCATACCCCCTGATCCCTTTAGCCACAAGGGCCACATCTAACTCCCTCTTAAATATAGCCAATGAACTGGCCTCAACTGCATTCTGTTGCAGAGAATTCCAGAGATTCACCACTCTCTGTGTAAAAAATGTTTTTCTCATCTCAGTCCTAAAAGATTTCCTCTTTATCCTTAAACTGTGGCCCCTTGTTCTGGACTTCCCGAACATTGGGAACAATCTTCCTGCATCTAGCCAGTCCAACCCCTTAAGAATTTTGTAAGTTTCTATAAGATCCCCCCAAAAAGGAGAAGCAGTTAATGTTTTGAAAATAATCACGGTTTATAACAGAAAGTAGACATAAAATGCTGGAGAAACTCAGCGGGTGAGGCAGCATCTATGGAGAAAAGGAGTAGGCGATGTTTCGAGTTGAGACCCTTCTTCAGACTGATGTCGGGGGGGGCGGGAAAAAAAAGGAAGAGGTGGAGACAGTAGGCTATGTGGGAGAACTGGGAAGGGGGAGGGGAAGGAAGGAGAAAAAGACTACCTGAAATTAGAGAAGTCGATGTTCATACTGCTGGGGTGTAAACTACCCACACGAAATATGCGGTGTTCCTCCAATTTACGCTGGGCCTCACTCTGGCAATGGAGGAGGCCCAGGACAGAAAGGTCAGATTCAGAATGGGAGGGGGCGTTGAAGTGCTGGGCAGCCGGGAGATCAGGTTGGTTAGTACGGACTGAGCGGAGGTGTTGGGCGAAGCGGTCGCCGAGCCTACGCTTGGTCTCGCCGATGTGGAGAAGGTGACACCCACGATGCGGGTGCAGTAGATGAGGTTGGAGGAGGTGCAGGTGAACCTCTGCCTCACCTGGAAAGACTGTTTGGGTCCTTGGATGGAGTGGCGAAAATGTCGGGGGATTATTTGTTGTTTATGACGGCTGATGGGGTGGAAGATGAGGACAAGGGGGACTCTTGTTATGAGTAGGGGGATGGGGAATAAGAGCAGAGCTGCGGGATATAGATAATACCTTGGTGAGAGCCGCATCTATAATAGAAGAGGGGAACCACTTTCTGTGCCTACAAACTGAAGCGCTGGAGGGCGTTTCTGCCGGGGACTGCCCTTCGACGGCGGTGTAGAACACACCTCATCCTGG
Source organism: Leucoraja erinaceus (assembly GCF_028641065.1). NCBI lineage: Eukaryota > Metazoa > Chordata > Chondrichthyes > Rajiformes > Rajidae > Leucoraja > Leucoraja erinaceus. Next base: position 50,046,091 of record NC_073384.1, on the reverse strand, counting down.
GGTCGCCTGCAGATGCGCGTAGCACCGCAGAGCCTGGATCCGGATCGAGTAGGGGATAACTTTGGAGTCCTCGCGTACAGCGAACCAGGGTGATGGAAGTTCAGATGTAGTGGCAAGATAGCTGTGGGGGGAGAGTTTTTTGGTGCCTTCCCTCACAGTGAATTCTGCTGTGGGGGGACGTTTCATGTTGATTTCTATAGTGTACTGTTTCTGTCTTTTTTCTTATTCTCTTTTTTCTCTTTTTTTGATTTGTATGGATTTATTGCATTGATCTGTTCAATTAATTTAATCAATCTCTGTAAAGCACTTTGGTTCAAATACTGGTTTTGTTGAAAAGTGCTATATAAATAAATATTATTATTATTATTATTATTATTAAGAGCTGCGGGATATAGATAATACCTTGGTGAGAGCCGCATCTATAATAGAAGAGGGGAACCACGTTTCCTAAAGAATGAGGACATCTCCGATGCCCTCGTCTGGAACACCTCATCCTGGGTGCAGATGCAGCGTAGACAGAGGAATTGGGAGTAGGGGATAGAGTCCTTACAGGAACCAGGGTGGGAAGAGATGTAGTCAAGATAGCTGTGGGAGTTTGTAATGGGGTTTGTAGTGGTTTATAACAAGTACTTTCACATATTAGTATGTTTCAATAAAACATCTAGATTTTTGTTCACTAATACGTGTACAGTTCCTTATTTCAAACATTCAATGGCCTGTAAAAATGGGTAAACCAAAGTAAATTCAATAAAAAGGAACTGCAATGCTGGTTTCCCAAAGAAAGACACAAAATGCTGGAGTAACTCAGCAGGTCAGGCAGCATCTCTGGACAACATGAATAGGTGAAGTTTCAGATTGTGATCTTTCTTAAATGAATTATTTAAAGATAATTCTTGAATAATGACCTGTCTTAACTATATCCAAATTAACAGGATACACTCTGTCCTTTATAACAAGGACATACATAAATAAGTTCATACACGGACACAGTTTTCAGCACCCAGCTTCTGCATGATCACTTAATTAATTCTGCTTCCACTGAACAAAGCCTCTTTTTTTTCTCTGCAACAGGCATACTAATGTGGTAAGTATTTATAGTCACGTATGAATAGCACACTGGGCTAATTTAGATGTGGAGATCATAAACAAACTAATAGATTGTCTTCAATGTGAGGATAACAGTCTCCAAAAATTTAATTGCGTGGTGAAAATTGATTGGCAGATTTATGGCTGTAAATTTGACATTCCTCTCACAGAAATTTGCTTCTTAATCATCAACCACATACGTCTTGAGCATTGCATTAAATAACAATACACTCAATTGCAGAAAGCAAGCAGCATTTGAGTGATAGTGTAGGAAGGAATTGCAGATGCTGGATAAACTGAAGATAAACACAAACGGTTGGAGTAACAGCAGTTCAGGCAGCATCTCTGGAGAAAAGACATTTTGTGTTGGAACCCTTGTTCAGTCTGTTTTTCTCAGCTATAAGAGAAATCTATGGAAAAAAAAGAACTTTGGTTCAATGATGCATGCATTTCCAATGTACATGATATTTGCTGCAAATATTATTCACAGTCTTGTTTCTTTGTTTAATGCTGATATCTCAGGGCAGTCATTTGTGTGCAAATAAGAGGTGATGGGATTCAAAAATAAAATAGTGTATATCTAGATCAAATGCAATAAAGGGAATTAAAAAAGCATCATGGCACATTGACTGTTAAAAAAAAAAGTAATTGATTGACAAAGAGGTACTAAATTGCAGTAAGGCAGCTTACAACATTATTAGGCAGAACAGATTTACAAGAATATTGCCATGAAACGAGAGCCTGAACTATAGGGAAATTTTGGGCAGGGTAGGATTTTATACCTTGGAATACAGGAAACTGAGGGGTAATCTTATAGAGGTGTGTAAAAGGGGAACAGATAGGGTGAATGCAGCCAGGTTGGTGGATTCAAGACCCAGAAGACATGGCTGGTAAGAGGGGATAATAGGAACCTGAGGAGCAATCTTTTACTCAAGGTTGATGGGTATATGGCACGTGCTGTCAGAGGAGGTTGAAATCTGTTCAAAAAGAAAAAGGAAGCACATGTCAGATTTAGAAAGATGAAATCAGACAGGTCCTTTGGATAATATAAAGCAAGCAGGAAAGAACAAATGGACAATTAGAAGGGCCAAAATGGGTCATGAAATGTTATTGGTGAATTGGATTAAAGAAAATCCTAAGACTTTTTTAGTTTTGCTTAGTTTAGAGATACAGTGCGGACACAGGCCCTTTGGCCCACTGAGGCACGTCGACCAGCAATCCCCGCATGCTAGCACTATCCTACACACAAGGGACAATTTACAATCTTTCCCCAAGCCAATTAACCGACAAATCTGTACATCTTTGGAGTGTGGGGGGCAACCAGAACACTTGGGGAAAACCCACACAGGTCACGAGGAGAACATTCAAACTCTGTAGAGGCAGCACCCATAGTCGGGATCGAACCCGGGTCCCTGGCGCTGTAATGCAGCAACTCCACAGCTGCATCACCGTGCCCATTGCTTTTTATAGGTACATTAAAACAAGAAAGCAACCAGGGAGAAGGTAGGACTGCTCAAGGTTAAAGGAGGGGATTTATGCTTAGAGTCAGAGGATATACGCAAGGAGCAAGATTAGTACTTTGAATCTGTACTCACCAAGAAGCAGAACATGAAGACAGTGGATCCGTGTGGGGAATAATAATGTGCAGATTGAGATCAAGATGGTATTGCAGCTCTTGAGGACTATAAAGGTAGATACTGTAAATCCCCAGGGCCTGGTGGAATCCATCCCAGGTGACTAAGAGAGGCAAGAGAATAGATTGCAATGGTCTTAACAAAGATCTTTGCAGCTTCTGTAGCCACAGACAAGGTTCCAGAGGACTGGAGAGTGACCAATGTTCCTTTCTTGAAGAAGGAAAGTTGAGATAATCCAGAAATTTATAAACCGGTGAACCTCACACCAGCGATAGAGAAGCTATTGGTGAGGATTCTTCAAGATAGGATTTACTCCCATTTGTGAACAAAATGGCTAATTAGGAACAATCAGGTTATCTTTGTAGGCAGGAAATAATGTCTTAGTAGTTAATGTAGTTTTGTGAGGAGATGTTGAAGGTGAGGCAATTAAATAGGCAGATCAATATGGAAGGAATGGAGGGATATGGATCATATGCGGGCAGAGAACATTAGTTTAATTTGGCATCATGTTTGGCACGGAAATTGTGAGCTGAAGGGCCTATTCCTGTGCTGTACTGATTTACAGTGGGAATGGGCAAAAACCTTTATTCTTCTACAGCTCAATAAATTTGCTACATTAAAATTGCTGTGCAGAACTATTTAAATTAGCACTTGGCCGAGGCTGTATTGGCAGCAAATAAAAAACATAATATTCCCTTCAAATATGAATTAATCTTTTCATCCACATTTCCACCCACTCCCCTCTTTTCCATATGTTGTAACTTTTGCTGCAAAATTGCTTGACATGGCTTTAATTTGCCACCCACCTCCAATTAGTCTTTTCCATTATGAATTTCATCTTTTTCTGGGGATATAGTCTAGATTTCAAGGTACTATAGTTAAACAATGTATTCACAAAGCAAAACATAGAGGTTTTTATCTCACTGGCTGGATCAAAAGATTTCTGTCTGACAAGGAACTTTGACGTGTTTCACCATTCTTTCTTGTCATTACCATGAGAAAAGGATAAATATTCATCCTAATATATTAGCATCTCCTTTTTGACTACCTGTTGAGCAACATGATGAGTCCATCTGATACGTACCATGCTACTCTAATTAAGGTTTGTTTAGTTTAGTTTAGAGATACAGCGTGGAAACAGGCCCTTCGGCCCACCGAGTCTGCACTGACCAGCGATCTGCGTACTCAAGGCTGCGTGTTCAACCCCGTGCTGTACTCATGACTGTGTAGCTGGACATAGTGCGAACTCCATCATCAAGTTCGCCGACGACACCACTGTTGTGGGACGAATCAGAGTACAGAAAAATGAAGTCGAGTGATTGACCAAATGATGCCCCTACAACAACCTGGATCTCAACACAAGTAAAACAAAGGAACTGATTGTGGAAGAGGAAGGATAGGGACCCATAATCCCATTTATATCAACGCAGTGCCGAATTTAGATGAAGATAGGCCCTGGGCTATTCAACTTGTGAGGCCCCTCCCAATCCCCCACCCCCACGACTAGAGGAAGATGGGAAAGTGTTTAAAATGATTTGAGTAAAGCCAAGAATGACAACGGGTGTTTAAAATTCCGCAATTCCTTCTCTAAAGGACATAAAATGTTATTATTATTTTTCTGTATAATATATGGGAAATATTTCTTAAAGAATTGTTCCTTAATGACAATTATATCGCAAAATCTGAATCAAATCTGCTTCCAAACATATTTACAAAACGAGTTTTTCCAATAGTTAACAAAGATGCTACAAATAAGTGTAGTTTTATTACTAACCTGACAGTGGCAGCCACAACACTACACAGTAGGTTTCTAGCAACGATTATCAGCTCTACCCCTAGCATTGTTCCTTGCCAACTTCCTAGTTCAAATATCTTTGCACTTTCCTGCTTACCCCTGAGTTTTGACTTTTGAAGCCTGCAAGTATCCAGAGATGTTCCCTGCGCCCGCCATCGCTGCTTACTGGAGTTTGCCGGACCCCGGTGCCACCGATGTGCAGTCAAGCGTGGCCAATGAGAAAAGGGGCTGGAAAGCTGAACTTTAAAAAAATGTATTTATTGCCAGTGCTAGTGTCGAGTTATCGGCTTAAAACAGTATTATTCTGAAAAGGAGGGCAAGGAAAATTACTGAAGGGTTGTTTAGAGACTACAATGCATTGTGACAGCATATATAAGAAAGGCCTATGGCAGTGTCAAAAATATTATACACCTTGGCCGGAGGCCCCCTAGATTTTGAGGCCCTAGGCTTCAGTCTGCCAAGCCTATAGGTAAATCCAGCTCCATATCAAGGATGGTGGAAAGGGTCAAATTTCTGGGTGTGCATATTTTCAAAGATCTTTCCTGGTCCAAGCACACATCTGCGCCTCTACTTCCTGAGAAGATTACAGAGAGTCTGCATGTCAAAGAGGACTCTCTCGAACTTCTACAGGTGCACAGTAGAGAGCATGCTGACTGGCTGCATCATGGCCTGGTTCGGCAACTTGAGCGTCCTGGAGCGGAAAAGAATGCAGAAAGTTGTGATCACTGCTCAGTCCATCACCGCCTCTGAACTCCCCACCATCGAAGGGACATATCGCAGTCGCTGCCTCAAAAAGGCTGCCAACATCATCAAAGACCCACACACTCTCCCCCCCAGCCCCCATCAGTCTGAAGAAGGGTTTTGGCCCGAAACTTCGCCTATTTCCTTCGCTCCATAGATGCTGCTGCACCCGCTGAGTTTCTCCAGCATTTTTGTGTACCTTCATCCTGATCATACACTCATTTCACCATTGCCATCAGGCTATTAAACATGACATCAACTAAGCTCTGAACAATAACAGTCTATTATTATTATTGCACTATATCTGTTTATTTATGGTCTATGGTCTACTGAGACACAAAACTTGTATCTTCCATTTTATATAATGTTTACATATTCTGTTGTGCTGCAGCAAGTAAGAATTTCTTGTCCTATTTGGGATACATGACAATAAAACTCTCTTGTCTCTTGTCTTGTCTAACACTATCCTACATACACTCCGGATAATGTACATTTATACCTAACCATTGTAGATCAGTGCATGTTCCTTTAACCACAGTGACCTCCCCACCACTAACCACTCCCCATTGTCTCCAGTATAATTATAGTGTCCCCACCTCTAGCTCGCTCTCTAGCTCCAGTGATGACCACGGACAGCTATTGCATAGTGTATAACAGTGAACGTAATAAACAGTTATAGTAAAAGACTCTGTGTGGAATAAAGTCATTTTACAACCATTTAACCTACAAACCTGAACATGTTTAGAGTGTGGGAGGAAACTGAAGATCTCAGAGAAAACCACGTGGTCACTGGGAGAATGTACAAACTCTATATAGACAGCACCTGTAGTCGGGATTGAACCCTGGGTCTCAGGCGCAGTAAGGCAACAATTCTACAGCTGCGCCACTGTGCTGTCCAAGTTCTAAAGCTGGGTATCCAGAATTGTTTTAAACATTAACTTGTTCTGAGGAATATTGATTCCAGTTGGCAGGCAGGTGATACGGGGGGATTTCATTGAAAGCTTGCCGAATGATGAATAATGAAACTTAGAGAGAGTGGATGAAGAAAGGACATTTCTGGTAGTGGGAGAGTCTAGGACCAGTGGGCACAGCCTCTGAATAAAAGGACATACCTTCAGAATGGAGATGAGGAGGAATTTCTTTTGCCAGATATCGCTGGTGGTGAATCTATGGAATTAATTGCCACATATCGCTGTGGAGGCCAAGTCACTGGGTAATTTTATTGATAGATTGATAGGTTCTTGCTTATTAAGGGAGTCAAAAGTTACGGGGAGAAGTCAGGAGAATGGGGTTGGGAGGGAAAAATGGATCAGCCCTGATTGAATGGCGGAGAAGACAATGGGCCAAATGGTTTAATTCTGCCCCAATGTCTTATGACAATGACAAGTCTTTGTAGTTACATCGTGCCGTGCACTTGAGATGAGAAACATTTTTAAGCCATCCTGCAGAAGGAATACTGGCGAACAAAGTTTGTATTCACATTAGGTGCCATTTTATTGCACTTTGATGTACAATCACATAGAAACATAGAAAAATAGGTGCAGGAGTAGGCCCTTCGAGCCAAACTCCCTCTTAAATCTAACTCTCTCTTGAAAACATCCAGTGAATTGGCCTCCACTACCTTCTGAGATCATTCATGTTTCTTACTTGCGACTGGTATAACTTTTCACCTATAAAATACCTGTCTTTAGGCCAGTGGAACTAAAGAATTGGTGATTTGAAGATTGCACCACGTTCATTTAGCTGAATAGATGTAACAGTTATATATCTAGACCCTGGGCTTAGAAGCTCTGTTATTCTTCCCAATATGTATAGAATACTTGGCAACTCCGTGAGGAGCTATGCCAGGAGCCTTTCCTGCAGATAGAGAACCAAACCATGTCCTGGAGCAACTCAGCGGGTCGTTACGTCCATGGAGGACAGGAATTGTCAATGTTTCGGGTCAAAGCCTTGCATCGAAACTGAGCTTGGGGAAGGAAGAAAGACCGTATAAAGATGACAGGGGAAGAGGTGAGACAATGGCCAACAGGCAATTTTGTGGAGCAAGGAAGCATGAGGGGCAGATGGAACCAGGGAGATAGCAATAAGTTTCCCTCACAAATGCAGCCTGACCCGCTGGGTTCTTCCAGCAGATTGTTTATTGCTCCAGATTCAAGCATTTACATTCTCTTGTGTCTCAGATGTTTTTGCAGACTGGTTTAACCACCACAGCTATGGTGCCTATACAGGTCAAATGACTGCAGGCCTCTACATTAGTGTTTCCGCATTCTTCCAGGCTGGAATGTGGACGGTGCATTATTAGGCAAGGGTCACAAAGCTGACTAACATGAAGAAGATGGATGTTCATCAGAGATGAATTGCTTCACATTTAACGTACCATACCTGGAAATAGACACAATACACCAGCTGTGTACGAATCAATGATTTAGTTTAAGGTAGATAAAAATGCTGGAGAAACTGAGCGGGTGAGGCAGCATCTATGGAGCGAAGGAAAAGGTGACGTTTCGGGTCGAGACCCTTCTTCAGACTGAAGAAATGTCTCGACCCGAAATGTCATCTTTTCCTTCGCTCCATAGATGCTGCCTCACCCGCTGCGTTTCTCCAGCATTTTTATCTGCCTTCGATTTTTCCAGCACCTGCAGTTCGTTCATCTAACCTAATAATGCTTTTTACAGCAATAACATTTCGTTCAGACCGAAAGGTCTGAATGACAAATAAAGGATTCAATTCAATTCAATTCAATTCAATTCAATTCAATTCAATTCAATTCAATTTCTTTTTAAACAAACTTAATGATTTAGTTTAGTTTAGTTTAGATATACTGCTTGGATACAGGCCCTATGGCCCACCGAGTCCACGTCAATGATCGATCACCTGTTCACACTAGTTCTATGTTATCCCACTTTCTCATCCATTCCCTACACACTAAGAGCAATTTACAGAGGCCAATTAACCTACAAACCCTCTCATCGTTGGGATGTTGGGAGAAACCGGAGGAAACCCACTCGATCACAGGGAGAACATGCAAGCTCCAAACAGTCAGCAGCCGAGGTCAGGATCGAACATGGGTCTCTGGCGCACTGAGGCAGCAGCTGTATCAGCTGCACCACTGTGCTCTCCATTATGAAGGCTTATCATGATCTCAATTCTCTTATACTCTGCATCTCTCTAAAACCCAGGATCCCCTTTGCTTTTTTAACCACTCTCTCAACCTGTTCCGCCTATTTCTGGGAACTATGTTCATCCATCCCTAGATCTCTCCAAGCACCTTTTCCCATTAGAAATGTGCCCTCTAATTTACAATGTCCCATCACGTTCTTTCTCCCAAAAGTTCTCTTCAAATTTATCAACATTATTTCATTTGCCCCCCCATCAGTCCACACCATCCGTCCATACCTCATTGAAGTCCATTACTGTCCTCTTCACAGTTCATTAAGCCTCGCATTTTTTGTCACCTGCTGATATGGAAATTATGCACCACAGGCCCAAGTCATTAAAGCAATGATCCTAGTAGGAGCTCCACTGCACGATACCCTTTTGACCGCAAAAAAATCTTTCATTATTAATCTTTATCCTTTTACTCAAATAATTTTCGATCCATGTTGCTTATGCCCTTTCTCTCCTGTTTTCCAATCTTGATGATATGCCTATGTTGTATTTTCCAATGAAAGATGTTATAAGCCTCATCAATCGGGTTTCCTTCATTAAGCCTCTCTGTTCATTAAAAAGCTTTATTAGGTTAGCTGAGCCTTCAACAAATCCATGCAGGCATTTCCAAATCAGTCCGCACATGCCTAAGTGACTGGTAATTATGATCCTATAGTTATTTGCTGATCACTGAAGTTAAGCTGACTGGTGTGTAATTTATGGGATTTATTGAGACACCTATTTTTGAACAAACCAATTGCTGCACATCCTGGGATGTCTTCAGAGCCAATGTAAAGGTATAATGTCCCTCATCTCTCCTACCTATGGGGCTAGAGCTCATGTGTTGGAAGTTGTTTTTAATGATACAGCACGGAAACAGGCCCTTCAGACCCTGAGTCCACACCGACCAGTAATCCCCGCACACTAACACTATCCTACACAGACTAGGGACAATTTACAATTTATAATTTTATCAAAGCCAATCAGCCTCCAAACCGGTAACTTTTTGGACTATGGGAGTAAACCGGAGCACCCGGAGAAAACCCAAGCAGGCCACAGGGAGAACGTAGAAACTCTGTACTGACAGCACCCATAGTCAAGATCGAACCTGGGTCTCTAGTGCTGTAAGGCAGCAACTGTACCACTGCGCCACCATGCCACCCCTATGTCCATGAAGTCATGGGCAAGTTTCTCCTCCTGGAAAGTGGACAACTCCTTGACTAGCTCACCAACAAGCCTATTATATATATCAAAATCTACTTAAGACAAAGTTGATGTGTAGAAGAAAGGAAAGGAGTGACAAGATGGCAATTTGTACACAGACGAGGCTCATATGTAAGTGAACTAGATGGCTTGTCTCTTGTTCCTATCCTGGTTATAGGATGAGATCGTAGGATGGCTTCAATGTCCTGTTTGTTCTCTTTGTTTCTGGTCCCACAGTTTGCAGAAAATCAGGAAAGTAGATGAGACAGAGCTACTTTGACCCTGTTAACAAAGGCATAAATGTACCTTGGGTTATTTAGTTCCCTGAGAACAGGTAATGCCGGCCATTCACTTAAGGTGCTGAGATTTATAACCTGTCCAGCTGAAGAAGGGTCCTGACCCAAAACATCATCTACCATATTCTCCAGAGATAGTGCCTGACTCGCTGAGTTACTCCAGCACTTTGTGTCATTTTTTCTCAAGTAGTACCTGCAGTTCCTTGTATTCAACTTCTTCCAGATGTGATCATTGCACTGTTCTCTGCATTCCCCTGCAATCCTGAGTTAGCTGGATGCATTGGTTCTGTTTCATGTTGAGTTTCACGATTAACAGCTCTGACAACTCTGACAAAGCTTTTCACTGCACCTCGGTACACATGACCACAAACTAAACTAAACACTAAAATAAAACTAAAAACTTGGAAGAGCACACGCCCAGGGGATTGGTCCCTCTTCTCCTCCACCCTCAGCAAGAAACTATTTAAATCCTCTCTGAAATAAGCGCTCTTTTTGAACAAACTTTGCTATATTATACCGCAACAGTATTGCCACTTCCTTTGTCATCCTGCTTCTAACAAAGAATTCAAATATTGGCAATCAATGCCAGGCAGAAACTTGAAAATAAATGAGAAAAATCATTCCAGGGTTGTGTTGAAGGCTAGGATCTAGGCAACACTGGTATAGTCAGTCTACAATGCACATTCACCAATGCACAATTAGTACCTTGCAAAATCCCCAAAATAGCTTCTGCCAGTCATCCTCAGCCAAGCACCTCTCACTACATCTCTCGTGTAACAGACAGTTTTTTCAAACCATTAGATAGTTATTGCATTCAAAAATATCCTTGCAGTTACTGTAAATATGAACTCGGTAATAATTATCTAATTGTTATTTTTAAAAGTCTGTTACACGAGAGAGGCAGTGAGAGATGTGTGTCCATTATGGGGTAGCGAAGTGGCGAAGTGGGCACCAGTAGAGTTGCAGCCTTATAGTACCAGTGACTCAGCTTTGATCCTGATTACGGTGCTTTGTACGTTCTCCCTGTGACCGTGTGGGTTTTCTCCGGGTGCTCCGATTTCCTCCCGCATTCCAAAGGCTTGCAGGTTTGTAGGATAATTGGCTTCTGTAAAGTTGCCTCTAGTGTGTAGGATGCAAAACTAGAATTACATAGAAATGGTGCGTGGGTTATTGTTGGTTGGTGCTGTCTCGGTGGGCCGAAGGGCCTGTTTCCACGCTGTATCCTAAACTAAACTAAACTAAACTAAACTAAACTAAACTAAACTAAACTAAACTAAACTAAACTAAACTAAACTAAACTAAGAAACTCTGCTGCCCATTTCCCAACTCATGGCAACTGCTCGCCCATCTACATGTGTTGACATCCAGCCATCTCTCAGTTTCAGAATATCCTTATTTTCAAATCTCTCCATCACATTGCAAACCTTGTCCCCCTTCCATCACACCACTGTAACTGTAGCATTTTCTAACCTGACAAATCCTCTGCCATTTCTGCTAGTTTTAGACACCCGCTCATCCAAATACATTGATCATGCTCTCGCCTGTTTGGCACTAAACTCTGGAATTCCCCTTGTGAAATCGCTTTCCGGGATCCTGTCATCCAAAAATCGACCTTTTTGACAGATGTTAATTGGTGCAAAACACAAACTGTATTTGGAAAAAGCATTTTACCGGAATGCATCACAGAATGTTTTGGGAACAGCTCCATCCAAGATCGCAAGAAATTGCAGAGAATAGTGGACACAGCCCAGACCATCACACAAACAAACCTCCCTTCCATCTACACCTCACTCTGTTTCAGAAAGGCTGCCAACATAATCAAGGATGAGTCTCACCCTGGTTACTCCTTTTTCTCCCTTCTCCCATCAATCAGGAGGTATAGAAATGTGAAAACGCATATCTCCACATTCAGGGACAGTTCCTTCTGAGCTGTTTTCAGGCAACTGAACCATTCTATCAACAACTAGAGAACAGTCCTGAGCTACTATCTACCTCTTTAATCGGACTTTACTAGATTTGATCATGCACTAAATATTATTCCCTTTATCTTGTATCTGAACACTGTGGATGGCTAGATTGTAATCCTGAATTGTTTTTCCATTGACTGGTTAGTAAGCAACAAAAGATTTTCACTGTACCCCTGTACATGTGACAATAAGCTAAAATATATTAAGCTAAATTGAATAACTCAGCAGGTCAGGCAACATCAATGGAGGCCATAGATAGGCCATGTTTCAGGTCGGGTTCCTTCTTCAGACTTTATTATATACGTTGCCTATACAGGTTCTGACTTACCTGCTGAGTTACTCCAGCACTTTCTATTTTAATCAATTCAGCATCTGCAGTTCCTTGTGTCTCCATTTAATTGCCACATAGTCTCCTTGCATGGTTTTTGCCAAAATATTATTTGTAAATACTCCTGTGAGGCACGTTAAGAACTATTGCTCCACTGAAGGTATTATAACTGGTGTTGCTATTTTACATATACATCGCTCCAGCACATCCACCAACACTTGTTCTAGTTCATTTACTAATTAATTTTCCAGGATATTTGCATGCACTTCCCTCTGCTGGTGAATGGCTTTACGTATTTAAGGAAATGGAGCTCAAAATTCTTCCCTGTGCACCTGTATTTTGTTGACGTATGTTACAATTATTTTCAAAGAGAGAATCTCTCAATCGGTAGTGACCTCTTTTGTACGTGGCACAATGACAGAATAAACTGCATTCTCAAATCCCACAACCACACTTCCGATAGGATCAATTTTAAGCTTTATTTATAAACATCTGTTGTGTCATGAGCAAATGTCGCTCATGTCATTCACAGGTGGCACTTTAGTAGCAAGAATGACGCTGTTTCTTCCCGAATCCACTGATTGAAATTCTAAACAGTAAAACCGTGATGACTCCTCTCGAAGTCAATGGGAAACTGAGATAGTGAAGCTAGTACAGTTTCTAGTGTGGCCATGAGTTCATATGTTTTATAAGTTATAGGAGCAGAATTAGGCCATTTGGCCCATCAAGTCTACTCCGCCATTCAATCATGGCTGATCTATCTTTCCCTCTCAACCCCATTCTCCTGCCTTCTTCCCATAACCACTGACACCCTTACTAATCAAGAATCTGTCAACCTCTGCCTTAAAAACATCCAATGACTTGGTCACAACAATGAATTCCACAGATTCACCACCCTCTGACTAAAGACCCTTCCTCCTCATCTCCTTTCTAAAGGTATGTCCTTTTATTCTGATGCTATGGCCTCTGGTTCTGGACTCTCCCACTCAATTTTATTTCTTCATTATCATTAATAGCTTTTGCAATTCCATCTTAAATGGAGATGTGTATAAAAACATGAGGGCAATAGATAGGACAGATGCACAGTCTTTAATCCAGAGTATTGAATCAAGAACCAGTGAACATAGGTTTAATTTGAAAGGGGGAAGATTTAATAGGAACCTGAGAGGCAACTTTTTTGCACAGAGGACAGTAGGTATATAGAACGAGCTGCCGGAGGAGGTAGCTGAGGCAGGTACTATAACAACTTTTAAAAGATATTTGGACAGGTACATGGATAGAAAACATTTAGAGGGATATAGCCCAAATGCAGGCAGGTGGGACTAGCTTAGAGGGGGCAGGGACAAGTTAGGCTGAAGGGCCTGCTTCTATGCTGTATGACATAGAGTGTCATAAAGTGTCATAAAATGACCAAGATTGGGCATTCAATATAACAGGATACTTAATTCTCAGAAGACAAGAGCGAAACAGAAAGGAAGTGGATTACACCACATGGTAAATGATGGGGTGACGGTGGTAGAGAGAAAGGGGCTGAGCTTCGAAAATCAAGAAGTAGAAATAGTTAGGATGGAGCAGAGAAACAGCAAAGGACAGGAGTAAGAGTTTCTTTTAGTTTAGTTTATTATAGTCACATGTACCGAGGTACAATGAAAGGCATGCCATCCAGTCAATGAAAAGTATATACATGATTACAATCAAGCTATACGTAATGTACAGATACAGGATAAAGTGTATAACATTTAGTGTAAGATATAGTCTGATAGTCCTGTTAAAGATAGTTCAAAGCTTTCCAATGAAATAGGTCAGGACCGCACTCTAGCTGGTGAGAAGATGATACAGTTGCCTGAAAACAGCTGGGAAGAAACTGTACCTGTATCTGGAGGTATGCTTTTTCAAACTTTTGTACCTCTTGCCTGATGGGAGAGGGGAGAAGAGGGAGTGACTGGAGTGAGACTGGTCCTTGATTATGCTGGTGGCCTTGCCGAGGCAGTGAAGCTTTGGAGATGGTAAAGCTATGCATCGGGTTGAAGTTAATTAACCGAAGGTTCCCAAGACAATGTCTGGTGTTCAACCACTCCCAGATAAGTGTGTCCAGGACTTATGCGAGCTGTCAGCCCGAAGTGTGTTGCGTGACAGATATCTCATGGGGACCCCAACGGTGGGACTGTGTTTCTCTGGGTTTCTGCCTCTCCATCCAATACCAGTGAGAGGGGGACCAGGAAGGTCAGCTATACAGTTTTTACATAATTCACATTATTTAGATTTTCATTAGTTTCTAGTGTAATCACATGCATATAATTAGTTCTATTTTTAAATCACGTTTTTAGTAACTTTTGGCTATTTAGTTATTTAAAGCAATTACATGCACTGATTGGCCAAATGGAGATATATAAAAACGGTTACAAACCTCAAATTATGTCTGGAGAAACGTCCGGACCTAAATCGTTGTCAGTCCATTCCCTCCATAGATGCCGTCTGACCCACTGAGCTCTTCTGGTATCCTGTGCTTTGCTCAAGATTCACGCATCTACAGTTTCTTGTACCTCTGTTATAAAACCTCAACAGGGTCTGATAAAACCTTTGGTTTTCCTCCTGTCAAAGGACCCCCTGGGCACAGAGCATCTGCAGTGCACATGCAGGGCAACTCTGATGTCTTATAATAACGTGCTGGGCACTTGCTAGCAGCCCAGGTAAACACAGGCCGCCTGGGACTGTAGGCAGCAAGTCTGGGAGGTGGCCAGGTCTGTCTTGATTTGGCCCATTAACTCCGAGCAGTTGTAAGGACTCACACTGTCTTTCACAGGGAATTGCATTAATCTTGGTATCTACAGAGTGCCTGCAGCTGAGAACATAATAACCTTCGGGTGGATGCAGACTTCTAAGTGAGATGTAATTGCCACTCAAATACTTTTGGCGCTGTGTTCTCCACTTCAAAGGAAAAATCTTTGCAAAAGAAAAAGAAATGGGCCTAGAGACTATACTGTGGGCTGGTGAGGACAAAGTATCAAAAGCAGATTATTGACAGAGAAACACTAGAGTTCAAAGTTTAGGTATAGATCCAACCAGTTCACTTCCACCAACACTCTCTCACGCAGGTGGAACTTATGGTTATCATGAACAACTGATCTTTCCACTACTCCCACCTTTTACAAATCAAAGCCGTGGTTCTGGACACTCGCATGGGCTCCAGTTATGCCTCCACTTTGTGTGGTGCATAGATCATTCTTAGTTCCAAACCTACCCTGGCACCACTCCACTACTCTCTCTCCACTGTGATGATGGCATTGTTGTTGCCTCTTGCCACCCATGCAGAACCCTTCCCTTTCATTAACTTTGCAACAAACCTTCACCCAGCCCTCAATTCACTTGCACCATTTCTGACTCCCTTACTTTGATCTCTCCGTGCGCATCTCAGGAGAAGAACTATCCACTGATATTTACTACAAACACACTGAATCAAGGGCGGCACACTGGTGCATCAGTAGAGCTGCTGCTTTACAGAGCCAAAGATCCGGGCTCCATCCTGACTACGAGTGCTGTCTGTATGGAGTTTGTACATTCTCCCTGTGACCACATGGGTTTTCTCCGGGTGCTCTGGTTTCCTCCCACACTCTAAAGGTGTACAGGTTTGTAGGTTAAATTACTTCACTAAAATAGTATGTTTTCCCTAGGATGTAGGATAGTGCTAGTGTACGGAATGATCACTGGTCGGTGCAGACTCGGCGGGCCTGTTTCCATGCTGTTTTACTAAATCTTCACCTCTGATGGATTGTCATTGAAATTCTTATCACAATTTGAAAAGTATTCCATCTAGGTAATAAAGTATTACCTATAGATAGGTAAATATTTCTAGTTAAATTAGTCATATAGGCAAAGTAGGTCAATGAACTCTTCAGTTCTTACAAGAAACAGAAATAGAGTCATAGACTCATACAGCTTGGAAACAGGCCCTTCGGACCGACTTGCCCACTCCGACCAACATGCCCCACCGACTGGTCCATAACTCTCTAAACCCATCCTATCCATGTAACTGTCCAAATGTTTCTTAAATGTTATGATAGTACCTGCCTTAACTACCTCCTCCAGCAACTCTTATCATATACCCACCAAGCTGTGTAAAAAAAATTACCCCCTCAGGTTCCTTTTAAATCTTTCCCCTCTCACCTTAAACCTATGCCCTCTGATTCTCGATTCCCCTAATCTGGGCAAAAGACTGTGTATTCACATGATCCATTCCTTTCCCGTTCTTATACAGCATTGAGAACTCAGGCCTGTGTTTCAAGATACTCAGCAGACCAGGAAGTATCTGCAGAGGGATATACTTTCAGTTAATTGAGTTAAGATATAAGATCACCCCACATCCTCCTGCGCTCCAAGGAATAGAGTCCTAGACTGCTCAACCGCTCCCTATAGCTCTTGCCTTCAAGTCCTGGCAACATCCTTGTGTTCTTCGGGGCAAACAACATTGTTGAAATTAAGGATATAAAAGTTCTAGACACTTGAGGATAAAAGTGTCCCTCTTCACACCGAACAAAATATATTTTATGTTTGATGAAATGTCATTAATCTGAACAATTAACTCAATTAACTGAAAGTATACCCCTCTGCAGATACTTCCTGGTCTGCTGAGTATCTTGAAACACAGGCCTGAGTTCTCAAAGCTGACGTTGTTGGTTGTTGCATTGTTAATACTTCATGGTGATTTCTTAATGATGTACATTAACTGGGCAATGGCAGCAAGGAATCAGTTTTCCATTAATGAAATTGAAAGGGGTTGCATTAAAATGTGCATTTTAGATTAATTTGATTTGATCTGTTGCTTCCTGTTCCTGGAGGAATTCTCCTGTCCATTTTGAATTGCATTGTTCACTTATTTTAGTTTTCCGTTCTCAGCATGAATGAACAGAACCACAAGCCCTGCTTAAAAAGAGAACAATGATCTAAAAGTCATGGAATTACACAGTATGGAAACAGGCCCTTCGATCCAACTTGCCCCTGCAGACCGTGAACCCCCATCTTTACTAGTCCCACCAGCCCGCATTTGGCCCATAACCTTCTAAACCTTTCCTATCCAGGTACCAGTATAAATGTTGTTATAGCACCTGCTTCAACTACCTCATCTGACAGTTCGTTCCATATACCCACCACCATCAGGTTCCTATTCAATCTTTCCCCTCTCACCTCAAGCCTATGTCCTCCGGTACTTGATTCTCCTATTCTGGGTAAAAGACTGTGCATCTCCCCTATCTATTCCACTCATGATCTTATACACCGCTATAAGATTAGCCCTCATCCCCCTGCACCAATGAACGAAGTTCTAGCCTGCCCAATCATTCCTTACAGCTCAGGCCTTCAAATTCTGGTAACATCCTTGTAAATTTTCTCTGCAATCTTTCCAGGTTAATAACAGTAGAGTCAATCTTCTTCAAGCAATAACGATTTGTTGTTTGCCTAGTGCAGCAGGTTGCCCAGAGCAATCGAGCAACCAAACGATGTGCAGAATGGTAGACACAAAATGCTGGAGTAACTCAACGGGACAGGCAGCATCTCTGGAGAGAAGGAATGGGAGACGTTTCGGGTTGAGACCCTTCTTCAGACTGATGTCAGGGGAATGGGCTGTACAGAGGTCGAATGTAGTCGGAGACAGTAAGACTGGTGGTAGAACTGGGAAGGGGGAGGGGGTGGAGAGAGAGGGAAAGCAAGGGCAATTTAAAGTTAGAGAAGTCAATGTTCATACCGCTGGGGTGTAAGCTCCCCAAGCAAAATATGAGGCGCTGTTCTCCAATTTGCGCTGAGCCTCTCTCTGACAATGGAGGAGGCCCAGTGCAGAAAGGTCAGATTGGGAATGGGAGGGGGAGTTAAAGTGCTGAGCAACCGGGAGATCAGGTAGGTTAAGGCAGACTGAGCAGAGGTGTTCAGTGAAACGATCGCCAAGCCTGCGCTTGGTCTCGCCAATGTACAGGAGTTGACACCTAGAACAGCGGATACAGTAGATGAGGTTGTAAGGGATCCAAGTGAACTTTTACCTCACCTGAAAAGGCTGTCGAGGTCCTTGGTTGGAGTCGAGGGTAAAGGTAAAGTGACAGGTGTTGCATCTCCTGCGGTTGCAGGGAAATGTACCTGGGGAGGGGATGGTTTGGGTGGGAAGGGATGAGTTGACCATGGAGTTGCGGAGGGAGCGGTCTCTGCGGAAAGCAGAAAGTTCAGTTCAGTTCAGTTTTATTTGTCATATGTAGGTTAACACAGGGGCAATAGGGTCTCAGCCCCATTTGGGATTAGCAATGGTGTTAGACAAGGGGGGACTTTGTCCCCAGTCCCTTTTAATCTTTATATTAATGATCTGTCCAAACAATTGAAAGCCTGTAATACTGGGTGCATGATTCGTAATATTTTACTGAACCATATTATGTATGCAGATGATCTTGTGGTCTTAAGTCCATCTAGCGCTGGTCTACAGCAGCTCCTTACTATATGTTCTGTGTATGGTGTGGAATATGATATTAAATATAATGCTTGCAAGAGTGCTGTTATTATCTGTAGAACCAAAGAGGATAAATGTCTAAAATGTCCTGATTTTAAATTGTCTGACAATAATCTTAAGGTAAAATATCTAGGGCATTTTATTACAGAACAAATGACAGATGATGAGGATATTTCTAGGCAACGAGGCATGCTGAATGTACAGGCGAATATTCACTTGCATAAGTTTGGTGCGTGTACAGATGTGGTGAAGATGTCGCTGTTTAGAGCATATTGCACACCACTCTATATTGTGCACCTGTGGTCGAACTATGGAAAGACAAGTTTGCAGGGACTAAAGGTGTCATATAATGATGCCATGAGAACACTGCTAATGAAACCTAGATGGTGTAGTGCTAGTAACATGTTTGTGGCTGCAGGAGTCAGTACATTAGAAGCTATCCTAAGAAATCATATGTATAAATTCATCTGCAGGGTAAATTACTGTAAAAATGTAATTATTGTGGCCTTGTCAAACATAAAGTTTAGCACTACACGCTACGAATGCCAGTTATGGAGGCACTGGTATCGTTGTCTCCTTGTAGGACATTGATCATTCTTTTTATTCTAGATTTGAATTCATGTATTGTGTTTTTTTTTAATATATAATTTATGATGCTTTTATAGGTGATATGCTAAGATTTTATATGTATTTTATGATGTTTTTAATATGCAATGTATTTATATGTAATGTTGTACCTTGTCTGGACCTTGAGTCCGAAATAAAGTTTATTATTATTATTATTAAAACTACTTTTTTCAACTTCCCAATTCTGACGACGAGTTTTTGACCTGAAAATGTGAGCTCTGTTTCTCTTCCCACAGCCTGACCTGCTGAGTATCTCCAACATTTTCTCATTTTATTTTAACCATGTCACAATGTTGCTTAACGTTGAGATTGTACACAAAGTGTTAGAATAACGGTGTTAAATGTGGGATATCCTGTAAATGTTAATGCACATTTCAGTTTCAAGTTATGGAAGACAGTGAAGCCTCTGAAAGGAAAAGGTACTTAATAAAATAAATGTATTCTATTACCTTACCACTGAAATATGTTCTCCATTGTTGGATGGTGGGAAGCCACAATTTTGGATGAAATTTGATCATGACTCCACTCTATTTACCATCATCAATATATTCCACCAGAGAGAAATTAAAAGCAAATCCTTTTCTACAATGGTGATTGCAACTAAGCTGTTTAGAGCCATCTGATTGAGCTATCTGTCAAGTTTATCGCTGATCAGCATCATGGGATCCATGCATACATATAACATTCTTAAAGGATTCGACCGACTCGGTGCAGGAAAAATGTTCCTCATGTTGGGGAAGTCCAGAACCAGGGGTCAAATTTAAGAATAAGGGGAAGGCCATTTAGGACTGAGGTAAGGAAAAACATTTTCACCCAGAGAGTTGTGAATCTGAGGAATTCTCTGCCATAGAAGGCAGTGGAGGCCAATTCACAATGTTTTCTAAGGAGAGTTAGATATAGCTCTAAGGGCTAATGGAATCATAGAAACATAGAAACATAGACAATAGGTGCAGGAGTAGGCCATTCGGCCCTTCGAGCCTGCACGGCCATTCAATATGATCATGGCTGATCATCCAACTCAGTATCCCGTACTCTCCATTCTCTCCATACCCTCTGATCCCCTTAGCCACAAGGGCCACATCTAACTCCCTCTTAAATATAGCCAATGAACTGGCCTCGACTACCCTCTGCGGCAGAGAGGTCCAGAGACTCACCACTCTCTGTGTGAATCAAGGGATATGAGGAGAATGCATGAACGGGGTACTGATTTTGGATCATCAGCCATGATCATATTGAATGGCAGTGCTGGCTTGAAGGGCCGAATGGCCTACTCCTGCATTTATATTTTATGTCTCTATGTTTCTATGCCAGCCAACGCATCAAGGGTTCTGTCAAGACTCCATTATAAAACTGAAAGTTCTGTGGCAAAGAATTCCACAGATTCACCATCCCCTGACTGGAAGTGTCTTCTTCTTGTAGGGTAGGTTTTGTAGGTTAAATGGCCTCTGTATATTGTCCCTGGTGTGCAGGGTGGCACAATGATGCAGCAGTAGAGTTGCTGCCTTCCTGACTACGGGTGCTGTCAGTACGGAGTTTGCACGTTCTCCCTCAGTTCAGTTTATTGTCACGTGTACTGAGGTACAGTGAAAAGTTTTTGTTGCGTGCTAACCAGTCAGCAGAAAGACAATACATTGTTACAATCAAGCCATTTACAGTGTACAGATACATAATAAGAGAATAACGATTGGTGCAAGATAAAGCCAATAAAGTCCGATCAAAGATAGTCCAAGGCCACCAATGAGGTAAATACTAGTTAAGGAGAGATCCCTAGTTGTGATAGGATGATTCAGTTGCCTGATAAGAGCTGTGTAGAAACTGTCCCTGAATCTGGAGGTGTGCGTTTTCACACTTCTATATCTTTCGCACAATGGGAGAGGGGAGAAGAGAGCGTGGCCGGGGAGTAACTCGTCCTTGATAATGCTGCTGGCCTTGCCAAGGCAGCAAGACAATAAGATGGAAGGGAGGTTGGCTTGTGTGATGATCTGGGCTTCATCCACAATTTCTTGTGATCTTGGATGGAGCTGCTCCCAAACCAAGCTGTGATGCATCTTGATAAAATGCATGGCTTTTCCCCAGGTGCTACGGTTAACTTTAGCCGCTGGTTTTCATGGACTCGGTGGGCCTATTTCCATGTTGTATCTGTCAACTAAACTAAACTAAACTTGCTCTTTTTCTGGACAACCAATCATTAAATTACCCCTGCTGTTTTCTGGAGCAATGGTTGATTGAATCTATACCTGATCAGTAAAACCATAGAATCTTACATTTCAATCAGCAGATTGCCTGAGTCCTATGTGAATGGAGTTTGCCAATTTCTACCCTAATTAGTAATTGCAATCAAACCACATCACAAAACATTCCACCAGTGGGTTGCTTCTACGGTTTACTTCTATGGCTGGGATTAACTGATATCACGTCATGTCAATGCAATTGTGATCTGCATAACTACGCCATTGGACTATTAATCCAGATCCAGAGGTATGAGTTCAAATCCCACAGTGGCAGCTGGAGAATATAAATTCAAAACAAAAAAATAGTCCCTGTAAAGGTGGCTGTGAAACAGCAGGATTATTGTAAAAACCCATTCAATACACTAATGCTCTTTAGGAAAGAAAATCTGCCATTCATTACGCTGTCCAAATCTACTGCAACATAAATGCACCACCAGGGGGCGCCAGGGCGATGGCTGCCCTGCCGGCAGTCTGTTTGTCTTTTCACGCTTTTTGTTATTTTTTAGTTTGTTAATAGTTTTTGTTTTAATGTTCTTCGGTTTGTTTTATGTGGGGGGAGGGTGGAGGGGATCGGGGGAATTTTTTTTTCAGGTTCTTACCTTCCAGGAAATGTGATCAATTTACGGATCACATTCTCCGGGCTCTGCAGCCTTCCATCGATGGAGCTGGAAGCCTCCTCGGACTGTCGTGAACCCCGACTTAACATCGGAGCTGATCCCTTGCACGGGATCGATCCCACCACGACCACCGCAGACTTACCATCAAGGGCTCGCAGTCTTCGGGATAGGCTAGTCTGGAAGCTCCAATGTTGCGGAAGGTTCGACCAGCCCCGACGTGAGGTTTGATCGCCCGGTGCGGAGGAGCTGACATCCCCCCGATGCAGGAGCTGATCATCTTGGACGCAGAGGGCCCGAATGCCGCCGGCTACAGGAGTCAAGATCATCCCGTCAACGGGGCCTTGAGGCCCACGACCGAGGAAGAACTAAGGGAAGGACTTGATCATCTTCGCCTTCCATCACAGTGAGGAATGTGTAGGAGTCATTGTGGTGGATGTTCATGTTAAAATGTGTTTTTGAGTAATCTGTTATTTTTAATTGTATGACTGACCTGGCCAATGCAACCTCCATCAGAAGGTTACATCTATCATCAAGGATCCACACCATTTGAGCCATGACCTCTTCTCACTTCTACCATCTGGCAAGAGGCACAGAGGTCTTGAGATGAGAGTTGTTTGGACTCTGGGACTCAGAATCATATGGGAGGGCAATGAATGAATGATTGAATGAATGAATGAACGAATGAATGAATGAACGAATGATTGAATGAACGAATGATTGAATGAACGAATGAATGAATGAATGAATGAATGAATGAATGTATAAGTTTATTGGCCAAGTATTCACATACAAGGAATTTGCCTTGGTGCGCCGCCCGCAAGTGACAACATGACATACAGTGACAGTTAGGAATGACACATAAAACATTAAACATTAATAATAAAACAATATAGATTAAACATGTGAATTAAATAAAATACCAGAGCAAATGGAGGCTACAGATTTTTGGTGATGTAATATGAGTAAACTGGCCTCTAAATATAAACCCATGTTTTTGTTTATTTTGATATGACATTAAAACAAAGAAAAATTAGACATTCTGCCTTGTTCCTCATAACCCATCTACCCAATATGCCCTTGCCCCAACCCTTCAGATACCCAACCACTTGTCACTCAGAAACCTCAAGAATAAAAGTATAACTGCAATGTGTTCTTGACATTTTGTTAATTAAAAATATTCCCAGTGATTGAAATAACAGCGTAGCACAGAAATCCTTACAGGCACATGCCTGCTTCATCAACACAACCAACGGGCATTGTTTTACAAGCTGTGATTTGAAATTACGTCTTTTTTCTGAATGACAATGAATTCAAATTATTACACCAGGGGTAATCTAAAGTAATTGGAGGAAGAAACAGCACAAATTCAGCTTCTATTCATTTACAAGAAGTCAAGTTGAATGAAAGTGCACAGAAGAGCTTTCATAATCATTCAGCAAGTGGAATGTCCAATGAAAGTATTCAATGCCAGTTGAAGTAGCACTTTATTTCCAAACTAATAAATGATAGTGGCATTCATAAGCACAGAGGGAACTAAATTGGATGGGACTGAAAACATGTACTAGGATTATAAATCGTGATTAATCAATTTTACCCATTGTTGATTGGAAGGTCACCCTCACGGTTCATGCTCTGACATGCTCATCATGATTTCAGCCTGCAGTCAGTGATAATCAGGCTGATTAATGCCAGTGCGTAACCAACGATTGAATTTGATCTATTTAAAGGAGACGCGTAGAGCAAACACGTTGCACGGAGAGTAGTGGGTGCATGGAATGGAAGGGTTGGTGGTATTTAGGAGGTTTTTAGATAGGCACATGGATATGCAGGGAATGGAGGGATATGGAACATATGCAGGAAGAGGAGTTCAATTTAACCTGACATCTTGTTCAGATGGACATTATGGGCTGAAAGGCCTAATTCATAAATCATAGGAGCAGAATAAGACCATTCAGCCCATCATGTCTTCTCCACCATTCAATCATGGCAGACATATCTTTCCTCCTCAACCCCATTCTCCTGTCATCGTCCCATAACCCTTGACATCCTTACTGATCAAGAATCTGTCAACCTTTGCCTTAAAAATATCCAATGTGCTTGTTCCTGTGCACTACTATTCCAGATGCCTGTTTTGAAATCATGGAATCATATTGCACCAGAACCATGTTTTCAGCCTGCCATGTCCAGGCTGATCATCAAGTGCTCATCCAGACTAATCTCATTTACCACCATTTGGCCAGGTGCCCCAGCCTGCCTTGGCAATTCAAATGCACACTTAACTTAGATGCATAAATGTGAGATGATATGCGTCCAATACCCTCTCATGCAGTCTGACCCAGGTTATAACCATCCTCTGAGTAGAAATAATTCCTCAGTTCCACTCAATCATGGGGAGAGGGATCCAAAAAAGCAGCTGAAACAGATCCAAAAGCATCTGTTTTGATCTGTTGCATTCACACCATACCCATCCATATTTCTAGATTTCCTCTCCCCTGACTCTCAGTCTGAAGAAGGGTCTCCACCCGAAATGTCACCTATTCCTTTTCTCCAGAGATGCTCTCTGACCCAGCATTCTGCGTTTATCTTCAGAATCGCTCACCAAAAAGGTTGTGCTCACTCTCCCTGATGAGGGCGACACAGTGGCGCAGCTGGTAGTGCTGCTGCCTCGCAACGCCAGAGACCTGAGATCGATCCTGTCCTCAGGTGATGCCTTTGTGTTTAAGTGCGTTCTCCCGGAGACCACATGGGTTTCCTCAAGGTGCTCCGGTTTGGCCACTATGGGCACTGCATGATGGCAGCCTCTGCCTACAGTTTGTCTGTTTTTCCATCTTTTTCTAATTTTTAGTCTGTTTAAAAAGTATGTGTTGGAGTTTCCTAGTATTTTTATGTGGGTAGGATAAGGAGGAAACTGTTTACCAGTCACTTCCTGGCAAGGATGCGACTATTCTTCGAGTCACGTCCTCGCGCCCTCACCCCCCCTCCTCACGCCTACCAACTGGATTGGCGCAGCCTTTCCTGCCACACACCGGACCAGAGGTTCATCGGCGGCGCAGCACTGATTTACCGCGGAGCAGTCGATGCCTTACCTGGATCACAATTTGGAACTCCGCAGTGTTGGGCCTGCTGCTTCAACATCGTGGAGCTGTGGTTTGAGGAGCTCCCAGCCACGGGCGGAGCTGATTTCAACATCGCGGAGTCCTGAGATCCCTTTGCCGAGGGCCGCCAGCGTGAATCTCCGCCCAGCTCGGCCTGTGGACTTCGGGAGCCGCGATCTCCCCGTAAGAAGTGGCCGATTCGGAAGTCCAAGCCACTGACAGTGTTCTACCGTTTCGACGACGGAGTTCCATCATCCTGGCCTGAACATCGGGCCACCGTTGCGGTGACTGCGGGGGGCTCGGGAGGTCCTGACCACGGGTGAACGTCAAAGAACATCAAAGAGGAGGATGACTGAACTTTGGTGCCTTCCCTCAGAGTGGGAAACTTTGATTCCGCTGTGTGGGGATGTTTATGTTAAAGATTATCGTGTTCTGTGTTCTTGTTTTATTTGTATGGCTGTATGGTGACTCCAAATGTTACTGTACCAATTGGTGCATGTGACAATAAATGTCTCTTATCTCTTTCCTCCCACATGCCAAAGTTTAATTGGGCTTTATAAATTGCCCCTAGTGTGTAGGAAGTGGATGAGAATGTGGGAGAACATATAACTAGTGGGACTGGGCGATCAATGGTCGTTGTGGACTCAGTGTGCCAAAGGACCTATTTCCACTCTATATCTAAACTAAACCCTGCCTTTCCAACTGTACATTATTCCTGCCACTAATAATTTTCTGAAATAACTTCATTTTTCCTGATATCTTAAGATATGTTAATTTATTATTTATAAACGTATATTTTGTTTACTCAGATGGTGACAACTTAACATCCCATTGATCTCATAAATTATGAAAAAATCAAACTAAATTGATGTTATCATGTGATCCCTTCTTTTTCAAAAGCGAAATTAGATTTTTGAATCATTTTGTTATTTAGAAGGATTTATGGTTTGCCATGGTGATATCCAATTATTTTACTAATTTAATTTGACATTGCAATATGTCAAGGAGTTAACTTCAGGAGAGCAGAAAACTAGGTCTGAGTTATTAATCCAGAAAATCATATAGTTCAGTGCACACTCAAAAAGGAACTATAAATTTTGTGCAGTATAAAAATATGTCAAATTATGAAGCAAATTAACTCAAAAAGTTGATTGCTAACTTAATGGTCAATTATAGAGAGAGAGTACAGAGGAGATTTACCAGAATGTTGCCTGGGTTTCAGCAACTAAGTTACAGAGAAAGGTTGAACAAGTTAGGGCTTTATTCTTTGGAGCGCAGAAGGTTAAGGGGGGACTTGATAGAGGTCTTTAAAATGATGAGAGGGATAGACAGAGTTGACGTGGATAAGCTTTTCCCATTGAGAGTTGGGAAGATTCAAACAAGGGGACATGACTTGAGAATTAAGGGACAGAGGTTTAGGGGTAACATGAGGGGGAACTTCTTTACTCAGAGAGTGGTGGCTGTGTGGAATGAGCTTCCAGTGAAGGTGGTGGAGGCAGGTTCATTTTTATCATTTAAAAATAAATTGGATAGTTATATGGACGGGAAAGGTATGGAGGGTTATGGTCTGAACGCAGGTGTATGGGACTAGGGGATAATTGGTGTTCCCTAGTGTTCGGCATGGACTAGAAGGATCGAGATGGCCTGTTTCCGTGCTGTAATTGTTATATGGTTATATATGGTTATATAGTCAGTTCAACATCATAGTAGCAGGATATGGGTAATGAAAAATAAGGTCAGATGTTTAAAGGGATTATGGAACCTAATTAGTTGGGCAAGGGTTGGTGTGTCAATGTGAGAGCATTTAGGAAAGAGAGATTTTAACTCTGCAAGCGTCATGGTGGTTATAGAAAAGAATTGAGAATCGAGAACTTGAGGACATAAGTTTAAGGTGGGGGGGGGGGGGGGGGGGGGGCAGATTTAATAGGAACCTGAAGGGTAACATTTTCACATAAAGGGTGGTGGGTGTATGGAACAAGCTGCCGGAAGAGTTCGTTGAGGCAAGTACAATTGCAAGGTTTAAGAAATATTTAGACAGGTACATGGATAGGACAGGTTTAGAGGGATATGGGCCAAACACAGACAGGTGGGACTAGTGTAGATGGGACATGTTGGTCAGTGTGGGCTGTGGTCCAACGGGCTTGTTTCCACACTGTGTGATACTATGACCCTATGACTTTCTCATAAAGATAGGCCAGAAATTAACTTCCTAAATTAAAAGGCTAATTTCAGTCATAAGACAAGACCTGGCAGTAGTAGACTGAGGGACAGCTTGTTGAGATGATCCCAGGCATCAATGGGAGGCAAGAGTGGAGATTGCTGGGGCTTGATAGAGATTTACATTTCTTCACTGGTCAAAAGTTGGATGCTAGAAGACCAGCAGAAAGCAAATGTGGTACGTTTGTTAAAGAGTGCTGGAGAGATGAGCCAGGTAATTATGGTCTGACTCTAATGTCAGAAGTAGATAAGTTATTAAGAAAAAGATTCAGCGGGACTGAATTAATCTGCACTTGGAGATTAATTCAAGGAAGTTAGTGTGGCTTTTGTTAGAGGAGATTCCATCTGACAAATCTGATTGATTTTTTTTTTTAATGGTACTTTGATGAGGGCAGTGTTAAGATGTTTGAGAAGGTCACATGTGAGAAACTGGTCCAAAATATTGTAGCCCTGGGATTTAGAGCAAGTTGGCAAATTGGATAAAAATTCGACTTGGTCATAGGATGCAGAGGATGGTACTGGTGGATTGGTAATGTAATTGAATACCTGTGACCAGTGGTGTGCCACAGGGTTTGACACTGAGACCATTACTGTTTGTTATATACATGAGCAATTTCAATATGAATCTAGGAGGTACGAACAGTTAATTTACAGATGACATGAAAATTAGAGGTGGTGTTGATAGTGAGGTATATAATATTAGGCCATATGGCAATATTAATGTAGGTAACGTGGGAAGAGCAATGGCAGATAAAATGTAATCCTGATTGGTATGAAGTGATTCATTGTTTCAACATTTTATGGTTTTGGGCCTGTACTCAGTGTGGTTTAGAAGGACAAGGGGAGATCTCATTGCAACCTATAGAATAATGAAAGGCCTAGATAGAGTGGATGTGGAGAGGCTGTTCTACAACACGAAAATTAGCCTTTTCACTCACCACCTCCATGCTGCAACTTACACCCATCTACATCAAACCATTTGCCCATATTATAATAACCATATAACCATATAACAATTACAGCACGGAAACAGGCCATCTCGATCCTTCTAGTCCGTGCCGAACACATAATCTCCCCTAGTCCCATATACCTGTGCTCAGACCATAACCCTCCATTCCCTTCCCATCCATATAACTATCCAATTTATTTTTAAATGATAAAAACGAACCTGCCTCCACCACCTTCACTGGAAGCTCATTCCACACAGCTACCACTCTCTGAGTAAAGAAGTTCCCCCTCATGTTACCCCTAAACTTCAGTCCCTTAATTCTCATGTCATGCCCGCTTGTTTGAATCTTCCCTACTCTCAGTGGGAAAAGCTTTTCCACGTCAACTCTGTCTATCCCTCTCATCATTTTAAAAACCTCTATCAAGTCCCCCCTTAACCTTCTGCGCTCCAAAGAATAAAGCCCTAACTTGTTCAACCTTTCTCTGTAACTTAGTTGCTGAAACCCAGGCAACATTCTAGTAAATCTCCTCTGTACTCTCTCTATTTTGTTGACACCCTTCCTATAATTAGGCGACCAAAATTGTACACCATACTCCAGAATTGGCCTCACCAATGCCTTGTACAATTTTAACATTACATCCCAACTTCTATACTCAATGCTCTGATTTATAAAGGCCAGCACACCAAAAGCTTTCTTTACCACCCTATCTACATGAGATTCCACTTTCAGGGAACTGTGCACAGTTATTCCCAGATCCCTCTGTTCACCTACATTCTTCAATTCCCTACCATTTACCATGTACGTCCTATTTTGATTTGTCCTGCCAAGATTAGCACCTCACACTTATCAGCATTAAACTCCATCTGCCATCTTTCAGCCCACTCTTCCAACTGGCATAAATCTCTCTGTAGACTTTGAAACTCTACTTCATTACCCGCAACCCCACCTATCTTAGTATCATCTGCATACTTACTAATCCAATTTACCACACCATCATCCAGATCATTGATGTACATGACAAACAACAGTGGACCCAACACAGATCCCTGTGGCACCCCACTCGTCACTGGCCTCCAACCTGACAAACAACCATCCACCATTACTCTCTGGCATCTCCCATTCAGCCACTGTTGAATCCATCTTGCTACTCCACCATTAATACCCAACCATTGAACCTTCTTAACCAACCTTCCATGAGGAACCTTGTCAAAGGCCTTACTGAAGTCCATATACACAACATCCACTGCGTTACCCTCATCAATTTCCCGAATAACATCTTCAAAAAATTCAAGAAGATTAGTTAAACAAGACCTTCCAGGCACAAATATTAGATCTGTATCCTTCTAAGCCTTACCTATTTAAGTGTTTATCTAAATGCTTCTTAAATTAGTGATTGTATCTGATTCATAGGGAATAGGTGCAGGAGTAGCCCATTCGGCCCTTCGAGCCAGCGCTGCCATTCAATATAATCATGGCTGATCATCCTAAATCAGTACCCTGTTCCTGATTTTTTTCCCATATCTATTGATTTTATTAGCCTTCAGAGGTAAATCTAACTCTCTTGAAAACATCCAGTGAATTGGCCTCCACTGCCTTCTGTGGCAGAGAATTCCACAGATTCACAACTCTCTGGGTGGAAAAGTATTTCCTCATCTCAGTCCTAAATGGCCTACCCCTTATTCTTAAACTGTGAGCCCTGGTTCTGGACTCCCCCAACATGGGGAACATTTTTCCTGCATCTAGCCTGTCCAATCCCTTGATAATTTTATATGTTTCTATAAGATCTCCTCTCATCCTTCTAAATTCCAGTGAATACAAGCCCAGTTGACCCATTCTTTCATCATTCAATGAGCAACGCATTCCAGATATGTGGAATGTGGTAAAGAAGGAATATTGTATGCTTGCCTTCATTGCTAGGGGAATTGAATATAAGAGTCGGGAGATCTTGAGTCAGGAATCTCTAGACTCCCTCTCCCCTGACTCTCAGTCTGAAGAAGGGACTCGACCCGAAACATTACCTATTAATTCTCTCCAGAGACGTTGCTTGTCCTGCTGAGTTACTCCAGCATTTTGTGTCTATCTCTAGAATTTACATAACCTGGATGTGTAAAATCTATCTCGTTGTGGCATAGGATTCAGGAAGCAATATCCCGGAGTAATACTCAAAATAAACTGAGTCCCCTTCCTGGGACATCATTAAACCTGGGGGACGGACTCATGTGCGGAAGTCAGGAACCAACCGCTGTTTCAAAAGCTGAATAAGCCTGCAAAATTTGGTGCAATGTGTTTCACCAGGTCTGCATTCAACTTACTTTTCCTCAACGGATACATTTGTTGTAGATTCACAAGAATAGCAACATGAAAAATGTTTGAAATTGGGAAAAGTCCACTGCATAAAATTGACATTTCCTGAAATATTATTTCATTTATATCTGAACTTTCTCAATATGTGAATTTCATAGGAAGGGAAAAGAGTGAAAATTGCTACATTAGAATAAATTGCTTTTAGCAAAATCACGTTATGCTAATTGTAGTGGTGAAATATAAACTGAAATCATTAAAATTCCAACCTGTAACAATAATACGCAGGGTGGTGTCAGAGTGGTATTGAAAACGGAGACACTTCGGTGATTTTTCAAGTGACTGCCGGCGACTGCCAAGTCGTAGCAGGTCGCTGAAAAAATGGCGACTGGAACGGAGACTGTCAGAGTAGAACACACACACACATACACACATCGCTTCCTTCACCAGCCAGTTATGCAGGCAGGGGACAGGGCAAGCGGGGGGAGCGCTGTGTGAGTGAAATTCACATGGTTCAAAGCCAATGTGATACAGACACACACCACGATGAACAGGAAGGTTGGCGCTGTAATTCAGACGGTGAAAGCACAGTGTACGGTAAGGGTCACTTAAGTCCTTTAAAAGAGCGTGGATAAGGGGGGGGGGGGGGGGGAGGGGTGGGGGGAGGGGGGGAGGGTGGGAGAAGGGGGAGATGGGGTGGGGAGAAGGGTGTGGAGACAACTTTTAAGAAGCCAGAGATACACGGCTGTGAAGCTCGGCGGATATTAACATTACCGGTCGGTTATCCTTGGTTCTGAAAACTACTGTTTACGTTTTTTTCCCAATGAGCCAATGAAATTCACCAGTCAGCACCGGCGACAACCTACGGGAACCTACGACAACCTACAACCTCCTGGCGACCCACTACCACTGCACCTACGGCACGAGAATGTTCGCTTCTCTCCATGGCGGCTTAATTCTGATCGCCGACGGCGACCAGAATGAAGCTGCGACTAGTTCCGAGAATGTGGGAACTACTCACAAACATGGAGGCGACTCCCCGGCAACCACCCGCGAACATGTGGCGACCATGTGGTGACCGCATAGTCTCCTGTCGTCGCCTAAAAAGTCACCTAAGTGGGACAGGCCCATTACATCATTTAATGCTGAGCCAAAATAGAACTCCAGTCAGGAAATTCCTCAGAACGACTCTCACTCCACTGGCTTTATTACCTCAAACGGCAGCAAACCAATGGTGTTTCCACACTCTTAGCCCAGTAACAACAGCTGAACAGAAGCTTCTCCACTGATTTAGATTAGCACAGTGGTGCAGCGGTAGAGTAGCTGCCTTATAGCACCAGAGACCCGGGTCCGATCCTGACTATGGGTGCTGTCTGTACAGAGTGCTCTGCCTGTACTACATGGATTTTCTCTAGGTGCCCCGGTTTCCTCCCACACTCCAAAGACGTACAGGCTTGTAGGTTAATTGGCTTCAGTAAAATTGTAGATTGTCCCTAATATGCAGGATAGTGTTAGTGTATGGGGTATCGCTGGTCAGCATGGACTCAGTGGGCTGAAGGGCTGTTTACACACTGTATCTCTAAAGTCTAAATTCTAAGTAATTTTCCACCCACATTCGGAAACATATTTTGAGACAGGCCAGTAAGATATATTTGGGGTTCTTTTTGTTATTCTGCTCAACTTCCTTGGAAAAAAACACAGCTGAATTCTGTTTTGATCTTTCTTGCGGTTCATTAGCTTACCTGAGCAACAAACCTTCATCGGTTAGACATGTGACCGTTCAAGGTATCAGAAATGAGCCCAAGTCCATTGTCATCATAGTTCACACAGAACCTTCATTGCATAATCGTAATGAGCAAGGAAATAATTGGTCACAAAGATTTTTCTGTTTGTTAATCATAACTTTAAAAAGAAGCAGAAAATTCATAAAGCAGTAAGAAATGCTCTCGTAGATATCCACTCCCAAGGAATCTTCTCGTATTTTCACTTCCTCAAATGATAAATTCTGGGGTGAGTCGCAGTACATTTACTTTTACTCCACCTAATCCTCCACGGACTAATCAGTATTGCTTAATGTCTTGCATCAAGATGTTTGGTGGCCTTAATAAATCTTTTTTTCCAATATGATGTGAAACGCTTCTGGCCAGCTTTAAGGTAGGAAATGGAAGAGTCTGAGGGGGTCTCACACAAACCTTGGGGCTCCTGGGCCGACCACACGTCGACAATAGAGTGGGCTTTTAGATTTAGGTTTAAGTTAAAGTTTTGGTTTATGTTTATCATTATTATCAACAGACCCTGTAGCCTCAGCCACTCTTAAGCCTCTGTGATCTGCATCAGTGCAAGATTATAGATTAAGGCGTCCGTGAATTACAGTTTCCTGTCACACAGACATTTAAATCTTTAAAGAGGTCTGTCATTTTTTTTATTATTTAAAAAATGGCCGGGGAGTAATTTTTGGTTATAAATAAAGTATTCTGGGGCGGTGGGGTCACTTTAATCCACATGTGGCTCACTACTTTCACTGTGGTGTACTCATTTCATTGTGTGTTATTTACAGATGCTATGAGGCGTGACCTTTAAATCAAATTTCATTATGCAATTAAAATGAATCATTTTGGTAATATCACGTGTAAAATATGGCAGGATATGAAACCTGCATGAGGAAGAATCGTGGGAGGTCATATCCGATACATTTTACCATTAGGCAGGATGTCAACAGGAAATGGATGCAAAGATGTACAGAACGACAAATGCCCAGAAAACAGGTTCTAATTCCCGGGCATTTGCCTCCTGAACATTGGGGGATGAAATAATTAGGAGAGCTCAGATTCTAGACTCTGGGAAATACTGAGTTAAAATTGGAATCTTGATGTCGCACAGTGGAATCTGACGGACTTAAAAATCACACTTTAAAATATTCGAGCTCTCGAAGAACAATGAAGAATATATGAGCCGTTTGATGAAAACTAATGTTTAATAGAGCATGGCGTGCACAGCTTGGAGTCAGTGTTCACCATTTCGAGATTCCAACCCATGGAAACACAATGTAATTTTTACAGCCAATAATGATTAAAAAAAAAGGTAAATATACATCATTGTTGGAACGACCTCTTGTTGGAACGTGCTCACTTGCTGACCCATGGGTGCTATTAGTTGTCAGGCTCAAAAGTAATTGTCAGATTCGGAGCTGGGTCTATTCACACCACAACTAATCTCTGAACGGGGAAGTGTTCATGGAGCCGCCTTGCCTTCTGATAAAGCAACACTGTGAAATTTCCAATCTCCAATAATTGAGTGATTAGGCTGCCAGGCAACAGCAGCACTTTGGGAAAGAACAGCAGGCGGCCGCGGACTGGCTTCAAAAAAGAAGAGGTTTCGACTGACTGATTAAAATAAAAATGCGTAGCCGTCACACATGCACGGAAATGAAATTGGGAAACATAAGCCAGCAATTGATAAAACACAAAGCTATCGTCATAATTGAAATATCCAATGAAATGGATCCACGATCTCTCAATGTATTTGGAGTATAACTAAGAGAAGCCATTTAGTCCCTCCATCCCGTTCCAATTGAAATCATGGATTTATCGGTGAATAAATTGTTCTATCCACAAGCTGAAACTCCATAGATGTTCCAACAAGCCACAAAATCTTCTTTTTTAATTCTGTCCTAAAGCTTCCAGTTATTTTGATATCTGTATCTTCCATTCCATTTCCTTAAATAGAGATTGAAGAGTTTGACTTAAAGAACCAAATGCCATGCACTCACAATGTTTAAGAGCATTTCATGCTGGTTTTGTAAAAATTAGCACTCACATCATTAATACGTTAAAAACTAACACTTCTATAGCTGTTTGGGTTTTGAGGAGTAAGAAAATCAGTCATATGTGACATTCAGCAACGGTTAAAATATTTATAATATAGGCTGCAAGATTATGTTTTATTATCTTTCAGTAAAACAGGAGGTTATTATCTCACAATAAAAGCCTTCTATTTGCTAGCTTCCATTAAACCAACAATCTTCTTAAGAAAATGTCACATCAAAAGGTTTTAAAATGCATGAAAAAATGTGTTACCGGCACTCACATATGGATGAATATGAATAAATTGATAACACAATTGAAAATGAACCCAACAGCCTAGTTTCCTCTGCAGATTTCTGAAAGTAACCTGTAGCATAAACTATGCCTTTAGTGATGCTGGAGAGTTTTACCATTTAATTACTATTAATGCAAACAGTAGCATTGATCTACATCAGCCACTTCCATTGTTCCTTCACAGGTGGTGGTGAGTATATGAAACAAACTGCCAGATGAAATAGTTGAGGCAGCTACAATTTGGACATGTACAGAAATAGGAAAGATTTAGAGGGATATGAGTCAGACACTGCCATGTGGGACTTGCTTGGATGGGATATCATGGTGTGTCGGGCTGAAGAGCCTCTTTCCTTGCTTCTTCTTCTTGCGTATGGCGTGCACAGCCTAAAGTTGTTGGACAACTTGTTCTATTTGATTTTGTTTGCTTGTGCACGCCAGGTTGATTGCATTTGTTGAAACAGGGCGGACTACGTGAAGGTTGAAATCTCCCACCCACTTTCCTTGCTGAATGACTCCAGGACTATCTTTATGCTCATTCAAAACTCAACAGATGAACATTCTAATATAAGGCACAAACAGGCAAGTTAGTGGCACAGTGGCAAAGTGGTAAAGCTGATGCCTCACTCTGCCAGAGACCCGGGTTCAATCCTGATCTTGAGTGCTATCTGTTTGGAGTTTGTACATTCCCCCCGTGACCGCATGGGTTTCCTCCAGGTGCTCCAGTTTCCCCCCACATGCCAAACATGCCTTTGTAAAAATTGGGAGTGGATGTGAAAGTGGGATAACATATAACTAGTGCGTACGGATGATTGGTGGTCAGTGTAAACCCGGTGGGTCAAAGGGCCTGTTCAATGATGTATCTCTGAACTCAACTAAATAAGGGAGCGTTAGTTATCACATTTCACTCCAGGAAACATTTGTACAATGTTGAACAAAAAACACAATTATGCAGTGGAACTTCTCGGTGACTTTTAAAGTATTTTCTAGTGATTTTAAATGTTTGTAATAAGTTTAAAATGTTGTTTTGCTTTAACACAGATATTTAATTTTGATAGAGCTATGATCATTGATTGGAAATTCCAAAATATTTATGAAAATTGTACGGGCTAAAAGTTTAAAGTTTAAAGGAGATGTCCGGACAAGTTTTTTATTCAGAGAGTGGTGGATGACTGGAACTTGCTGCTGGGGATGGGGGTGGAGGCAGATATGGTGGCACTTTAGAGGCTTTTAGATAGGCACATGGATATGCAGGGATTGGAGGGATATGGTTCACTTGAAAGAAGAAGAAATTAGTTTAGCATGGCAACATGTTCATCACAGAGATTGTGGGCCGAAGGGCCTTTTCCTGTACTGTACTGTTCTGAGTTCTACGTTCTATCTTGAATGCAATATGGGCCCAAATATCTGCAGGTATTGGACCTTACTAAAATCCTTGGGATTGACTGATTAGAAGCTTTGACCACTGGCCCACTGATCTGTAAAAGTTAGCAGTTTACCTTTTAGTTTTAGTTTTGGAGGTACAGCGTGAAAACAGGTCCTTCTGCCCACCGAGTCTGCGCAGCCCAGCGATCACCCATGCACACTAGTTCCATCCTACACACTAGACTAGGTGACAATTTACACAATTTACAGAAGCCAATTAACCGACAAACCTGCACGCCTTTTGGAATGTGGGAGGAAACCGGAGAACCTGGAAAAAAAACCCATGTGGTTACATGGAGAACGTACAAACTCCATACATCCAGCACCCGTAGTCAGGTTGAACCCGGGTCTCTGGTCCTGTAAGACAACAACTCCACCGCTATGCCACTGTGCCACTTTGTTGGCCCTGTACTTGTTATCCCTGGTCTGAATCTTGAGACAGCTTCCATTTTCTTTGGTCAAAAAGTCAATATTTTTCATTCTAGTTAGGTCTGCTGGAAGCCCTGACAAAACTGTGAAAATTTCTGATCTCAGGATCATTTGGTATGCTTATATATCCTCTAACATTTAGCAAATTGTCTTTGGCCCAAACTGTTGAGTCTATTCTTCTTTCCACAGATGCTGCCTGGCCTGCTGAGTGTTTGTAGCTTTTTCTGTTGTTATTACCATCTAATGTGATGTTGCACCTCTTGGGAAATGGAGCCCAGAGCCTGGTATTCCCAGGATATGGTCTACATCATAGGCCATCGTCCACAGGCCTGTTTACCTCCAGTGAGTATGCATCAGAAAGCTCAGCTGGTCTTCCTTCTGAATGCATATGTATAACTTGAAAGAACAATTGCAAACTTCTACCAGATATCCATCAACTACATGCATGAGGTTCCTCATGCATGTCTCAGTCTGAAGAATGTCGACCCGAAACGTCACCCGTTCCTTCTCTCCAGAGGTGCTGCCTGTCCCGCTGAATTAATCCAGCATTTGGTGCCTACCTTCAATTTAAACCAGCATCTGCAGTTTTTTGCTACATATGCATGAGGTTACTCTTCTTTACAACTTGTGATTCTCACAGGGAGTAGACAAGGAGAGATTAGTACAGAGAACGAGAAGAGTCTCAGGAGCATGGCAGCAAATGCAATACTTCAAGTCTTTACCTGTGGTTCACGTGGATGTTTAGTTTAGAGATACAGCGTGGAATCAAGCCCTTCGGCTCCGACCAGCAATCCCCGCACACTAACATTATCCTACACACACTAGGGACAATTTTTACATTTACCGAGCCAATTAACCTACAAACCTGTACGTCTTTGGAGTGTGTGAGGAAACCGAAGATCTCAGAAAAAATTCACACAGGCCACAGGGAGAATGGACATCATCATCCTTTAAAAAGGAGATGAGGAGGATTTTTTTTTTAGCCCCCTCCCTCCCCCCCCTTCCCTCCCTCCCTCTCCCCCCTTCCTTCCCCTTCCCTCCCTCCCACCCCCTCCCTCCCCTCTCTCTCCCCTTCCATCCCCTCCCCCCTCTCACCCCCCCCTCAACCGCACGTTTGGGGAACAGACCCAACGGGTCTGCACTTGGTCTAGTCATCCTTTAAAAAGGAGATGAGGAGGATTTTTTTTAGCCAAAGGATGGGGAATCTGTGGAATTCATTGCCACAGATGGCTGTGGAGGCTGTCATTAGGTATTTTTAATATGGAGATAGACAGTTTCTTGATTAGTATGGGCATTAAAGACTATGGGGAGGTCAGGAGAATGAGGTTGAGAGGGATAAATAGATCAGCCATGATTGAATGGAGGAGTAGACTCGAAAGGCCGGATGGCCTAATTCTGCTGCTATGACTTATGAACATAAACTTATCGTTGGCATATTCCGTGTATGTATGCTGGCAATGCCAGATAATCATCAGAAACATCTTATCATATTTAATGCATTTGATATAGAGCAGATTCCATGCGACTTGCTAAAGTTTGGAAAGCAGTTGGAACAAATAGTCTATTGGGCTGTGATGTGGGATATTAAAGACAGATCAGATTGATTAAAAGTAATAGAAGGAACTAGGCAGAGCAATCAGTTAACACAAGCTGCCTCCTCAGGGACCTGGGTTCAATTTCAGTTCATACTGATTGGATGAATGTCTCTGGCGGTATATTTCCTTTGTGAAATGAACAAAACAGTTCTGCTGGATATAAAAGGAGGATAGTAAAATGCCATGCCAGCTGCAAGTTTGAGACCAAACTGCACAACAGTTGACTTGGATGTGAGTTTGCTGCTATCGCTAGGTCCTGAAGTGGGAAGCGAGAGATAAGAGGCAGAAGCAGAAAAATTCAGCAGCGATTCACTGAATCCACTTAAGAAAAAGTCAAGAGAGACACAGCACTTTGCAAAGATGAATTTGTATCTGGCATGTTAATCAATAGGAAGCACGAGCAGGCTGTTGGTGACCTGTGTGCTTTTGCTTGGAGCAGTCTCTCTTTTAAATTTGCACCCTCTGTTTTCTGTGCATGTATGTGTGAGGTCTTACTGTGATCCAGATTGGATAGGAGTCATGCGGTGTGCCTGTTTAGTTTAGTTTAGTTTAGTTTAGTTTAATTTAGAGATTCAGTATGGAAACAGGATGTCTAGCCCACTGAGTCCATGCCGAATCCACGCCATTCATACCAGTCCCATGTTATCTCACTTTCACACCCACTCCCTCCACACTAGGGGCAATTTACGGAGGCCATTTAATACCAACACCAGCCGCACATCTTTGGGATGTGGGAAGAAACTGGAGCACCTGGGAGGAAGCCACGTAGTCGTTAGGAGAAGGTACCAACTCCACCTAGACAACACTGGAGGTCAGGATGGATCCTGGGCCTTAGCAGCGGTGAGGCAGCTGCTCCACCTGCTGTGCTACTGTACCGCCCTGCCCCTCACTAATGTATCATTGTCACAGATAGTTAGTCTGCCATCTTGTCTGTGCAAAGTGAATTTGTACCTCGCATCTCAATGTGCTCCCTGGCAGATAAATGCTACCTTACATGCAGTGTCTCATTACATTTGCATTTTATCCCTAAAAGAAGAAAATGTGTTGGAGTTGAAGAATATGGTGAAAGGCTTGGATGGGGTAAGTGTGACAGGAGCATAATCTCTGGCATAGACAGCGGCCTGGATGCCTTTTTTCTATCCATAATTTTATCACCTAATTCAAAAATTGTTTCACCAAAAAACAATTGATAACGCAGATGTAGAAACTCCCTGACCCCACTGCAAACTTGGATGGAAATCTCCATACACACGAGCATGGTGAGGACAGCACAGCAGGAGAAGTATGAGGAATTCCCTTGTCCAGTATTTAGTACCTACCATTTTTAAATCTAGTTTACTTTAGAGATACAGGCCCTTCAGCCCACCAAGTCCATCCCAACCAACAATAGCCCATAACACTAGTTTGTTCCTATATTCTAGAGACAAAGATTGGATTGGGCTTATAATCACTGGAATTTAGAAGGATGAGAGGATATCTTATAGATATATTTAAAAAATTATTAAGGAATTGGACAGGTTAGATGCAGAAAAATGTTCACGTTGTTGGGGGAGTCCAGAACCAGGGGTCAAAGTGTAAGAATAAGGGGTAGGCCATTTAGGACTGAGATGAGTAAAACCCTTTTCACCCAGAGAGTTGTGAATCTGCGGAATTCTCTACCACAAAAGGCAGTGGAGGCCAATTCACTGGATGCTTTCAAGAGAGAGTTAGATATAGCTCTTAGAACTAACCAAACAGTGGGGGGGGGGGGGGGGGGGGGGGGGGGAGTTAACAATGTGGAAGCGTATGCGTGCAGTTAACAGGAAAGACAATGAAGGAAAGGTCACGGTTAAACCAACAGGAAGGGGGATGGGAACCAATGCAAGGAGACAGAGGGCTGTAAAAGGAGGACAAAGGCAAAAGGTAGAAGGGAGATAAGGTATAGGGAATCAAGGAATCTGGGGAAAAAGCAGGAATGGAATTCCTGATTTTAGATGATTAGCCATGATCATATTGAATGGCAGTGCTGGCTCAAAGGGTCGAATGGCCTACTCCTTCAACTATTTTCTATGTTTCTATGTTTCTATTGACATAGCCCATTTAACCTCCAAACCTGCACATTTTTGAGATGTGGAAGGAAACCGGAGCACAAGGAGGAAACCCAAGCAGTCACAGAGAGAACAGCCCACAGAGTCCACACTGGCCAGCGATCACCCCATACACTAGCCCGATCCTACACACTAGGGACAAGTTACAATTTTATCAAAGCCAATTAACCTACAAACCTGCACAACTTTGGAGTGTGGGAGGAAACCAAAGCACCCGGAGAAAACACACGCGGTCACAGGGAGAACATGCAAACTCCGTATAGACAGCACCCATAGTAGCAATGTTACAAAATTTTGAGATTTAAAAAATCAAGTCTGCAATTTATCCCATCAGATAAAGCATAACAATAAGTTTAATTTGACACCTAATTCACTTTCATATCTCAAGTAATAAAAAAAAACGTTATGGCCATTTTCATACTCGGAAATTAGCATCTTATTCCCTATTGATTTTCTATGGACATAACAAAAAAGCTGTGATCTTGGACAGTCAAAAGCCCATAACCTTCTTAAAAATTAAGAGAACTGAATGAAATTTTCAGTTATCATAGATTGAAGCATTCTGAAACAAATATAAAATAATCTTACTTGGATGACCTGAAATTAAAGCATATAATTAGTTAGTTACCCAATTGTAGCTAATTTCAAACTTCAATTACTAGACCTAAACATCTATCCATTTCTTAATAAATGATTAACATTTTTAAATAGCCCAAGTGTCCAAATAATATTCACAAATAATTCACAATAAAACATGATTTTTAAATCTCATTTACATCAATTTATAGGTCAAATGGAAGGAATTTAGTGTTCAATTGCTGTAAATTAAAGTCAATTTAAATCGGCTTTCTAGTGGGTTCCTGTGAACGCGCTGGTTTAGAACGTTCACATTGCGCTGGATTTGTGCCCTCAAATGCCCAGAAAAATACTGCGGGATATAAAGAGCCCAAAATGAACTATTCGCTATAGAAAACTTTATTGACAGGGTTCTTAAGAAGCCCAATTTAATGTAAAAATAAGGTACATACCTTTAATTGTTTGCTTTATAAAACCCTGGGGCTGCGAGAGGTTGCGAGTTTAGAGAGTGATTTTTAAACTACTATAACTATTTTACAAGGCCATAAAAACTAATAATACCTTTTGCGACGGGGTCTTTCAGCGATTTTCCGTTAATGATTTACTAGGCTGAACATTTTCGATTGCAACAGCCTAGTATAAATCGCGTTTTAAACCCGCCCCCTCTAAACAGCGCCAAAATCACACACACGGGGTGGGGGCAGATGCTCAGCCACGATTCAGGTAGGTTTTGTAACATACCTACCCATAGTCAAGATCAAACCCGGATCCGTGGCGTTGAAAGGCAGCAACTTTACTGCTGCACCACCGTGCCAGCCCATTATTTGTTGGAAAACAAACAAACATTATTCATTGGAATTTGTGTCATTAGCTGCCCTGAATTTAATCATGTTAAAGCAGATGACATTTGAGAGTTGCTGTCTCCATCAGCGAAAAGTGAAGTTTATAGTTGATATTCCCCCTACACTTCCAACTAAAGTACCTTGTGATGGTTCTTGAATTATTTTTTCCCATTCGCTTTATTAGTTGGATGTTTTAGTTTTGAAATCTTTATATGCTGTGCCCTTTTATATCTGGGATTTCAAGCAGCATTGTTAATGGCAGCTTTTATATGGAGCACTTGTTTAGAATTTACAATGCATTAACAACGTG
Source organism: Leucoraja erinaceus (assembly GCF_028641065.1). NCBI lineage: Eukaryota > Metazoa > Chordata > Chondrichthyes > Rajiformes > Rajidae > Leucoraja > Leucoraja erinaceus. The sequence goes on along the minus strand of NC_073384.1, from coordinate 50,004,017 downwards.
GCTTTGATCCTAATGCTGAAGATTTGACAGACGTTCTTTGGTGAATAAAGTCATCGGGGCTAGAAATTTAATGGCATTGTTCTTATTTTACATAAAAGTCCATTAAAAACTGCTTTTTGGTTCTGGCTGTTCAGTAAATATCCAGACTACGGTCTTGAAGCTGCCAGAAGATACTTTGCATATGGAGACCATTTGGTTGTTTTTGAATAGGGAAAGTTCCTCAGTTCTGACATTAATTATCCAACAGAGCATAAAATCTCCCAAATTCATCAGAAGAAAAAGGGAACAACAAAAAACAAGGTCGAGAGGCAAGAGAGTCAAGAGTGTTTTATTGTCATATGTAATGAATCAGAACAATGAAATTCTTACTTGCAGCAGCACGTTTGTAAACACAATACCCAATAGATATTACAATAAACAAACATTAATAAAGGTACGTTCTATAAATAAAAACAAAATATAGTGCAAAAACAAAATAAAAGCTGAAGTCGCTAGTGCAACCAAGGCATGTCATAGTTTGGAGTTGAGTTGACACCAACTTTTTGCACTTGTACATAGGTGCGTCATGTTCATAGCATTCAATCGCCTGATGGTTGTAGGTAAAAAGTTGTTCCTGAACCTGGATGTTACTGTTTTCAGACCGCTGTGCCTTCTTTCCAATAACAGGAGTGAAACGAAAAGCGGGGCCAGGGTGGTGTGAGTCCTTGATGTTGCCGGCTGCCTTTTTGAGACAGCATCTCCTCTAGGTCCCTTTGATGGTGGGGAGGTCAGTACCCGTGATAGACTGGGCTGTTTTCACCACTTTTAGTGACATTCTTCATTCCTGGGCATTCGAGTTTCCCAACTACGCCGTGATGTAACCAGTCAATATGCTCTCTACCGTACATCTGTAGGGGTTTGAGAGAGTGTTCATCAACCTACTGAATCTCCTCAATCTGTTAAAGTAGTAGAGGCACTGATGGAATTTCTTTACATTTGTATCAACCAGGAGCGACCTTCAGAGATGTGCACACCCAGAAGGTTTCATTGTCCATAATTTGTAGAACAACGATGGTGTCTTCTGCGAATTTAAAGGTGGAGTTGGAACTGTGTCTGGCTACACAGTCATGGGTATAGAGTGAGTAGACCAGGGGGCTGTGCCCACAGGCATGGGGTGCCTCTGTGCTGATGGTTATTGAGGAAGAAGTATTGTTGCCAATTTGTACCAATTGTATTCTATTGATGAAGAATTCAAGGATCCAGTTGCAAAGAAATGCACAGAGACCCAGTACTTTGAGTTTGGTAACAGGCTTGAGGGGGACAATGATGTTGAACGTCAAGCTGTAGATTATGAACAACAGCCTGACGTATGTGTTTTCTTTTGTCCAAGTGGTCCAGTGCAGAGTGAAGTGCCAGCAATATTGATCTATTGTAGCGGTAGGTAGATTGAAGCAATCTCTTGTTGTTGCAGGGTAGGACTGCTCCATCTATAACTCCCTTGGTTTACTCATCCCTTCCCACCAAAACTACCTCCGCCCCAGGTACCCAGCAACCGCAAGAAATGTAACAAGTCCCTATACCTCCTCCCTCACATCCATTTAGGGACCCCAATAGTCCTTCCAGGTGCGACAGGGGTTCATGTGCACTTCATCTTCTGTATTCGGTGTTCCCAATGTGGCTTTGTGTACATCAACAAGACCAAGTGTAGACTTGGCGACCATTTTGGCGAACACTTGCCAAGCCAAGCCCTACTGGATCTCCTGGTTGCTAACCATTTGAACTCCTCTTCCCATCTCATAAGGACCCTTCTGTCCTGGGCCTCCTCCATTGTCAGAATGAGGCCATATGCAAACTGGAGGAACAACATCTTATATTCTGTTCGAGTAGCTTACAGCCCAATGGTGTGAACATTGAATTCTCCATTTTTAGATAACTACAAAAACCTCTCCCTCTCCCTTCTTTGCTCAAACACCCCCCTTCCTCCCCCTCCATTTAACTCCCTGTGCCCCATCTGGACCCACACCTATTTCTCCCCTCCCCCTCCCCTTCTACCTACGTTCATTCCTCTAGCTTCACAATTCACAACACTTCAATCCTTTTGTTTCACATTTTCTGTCTTTTTTATCTCTGGTCTTTGTCCACCATCTGACCACCAAACCCTCCCCTCACCTGTATCAATCTATTACCTGCCAGGCTTTGTACTGCCCCTCTTCTCTTCCCTGTAGATGCAAAAAGAAGACACAAAATGTTGGAGCATCTCAGCAGATCAGGCAGCATCTCAGGAGGACATGTTGTTTTGGATTGGCACTCTTCTTCTGACAAGTTTTAGTAGTGGGTAGATAGCTGGAAGGGAGAAGGGAATTGTTGGATACTGGTGATGGAGGTTTAATGGGCTGATGTTTGGACAATGGCTAGAGTTGAAAATGAGACAAAAGGACATATGACAAGGAGAGAAGAAGAGTGAAATATGAAACCAGAGGAAGAAATATAAGTGGAAGGGGGTGAGGGGGAAGGGGAAGGGGGCAGGGCAGTAGGAGAAAGGGTTCACACCCAGGTGGGGCACAGGGAAAAGAGGGGGGGGGGGGGTAAATGGGGAGTGGTGTTATCTAAGTTAGGAAAATTCAATGTTCATACATTGGGTCCCAACCCAAACGTCACCTATCAATTTTCTCCAGTGATGCTACCTGACCTGTTGAGTTCCTCGATCATTTTGAACACATTTTGCTCATAGTGTCAGGTTGCAAGCTACCCCAATGGAATATGAGATGCTGTTCCTCCAGTTTGCATGTGGTCTCACTCTGGCCAATAGAGATTTATCTTAGAAAATCAGGATGCGCATCTTAACGGTCCTGCAATTGTTTTCAGGTAAAATAACAATCTCAAAGCACATGTGACCTTCACTTGCCCACTTCCCTGCGTGCGATACACCTATGTACAAAGTACAAAGCATATTTATGGTAAGAATTTTACTGAACTGTATGCGCTAAAAGAATTTCACGGTATCTAGGTACACGTGACTATTAAGTACCATTGAATCAATTAATCTTTAAGTGTGGATTGTTTCAAACTACTTACAGAGTTCCATTTCTGGTTTGCCCATGGCATTGATTCAAGATTCCTGCAATTACTTGCTGTTAATGTCACTAATTAAAAAAAAGCCTCTTCTGGAGTCGCCAACATGTTCGAATGTGTTACCCACACATAAATTGTACCTGAAGATGTCTGGGTAAACAAATAAGATGTTCCTCCAGTTTGCATGTGGCTTCACTTTGGCCATTGGAGATTTACCCTAAAAAAAATCTGGATGTGATATTTAACTGCTCTGTCATTGATTTCAGGTATAACATCAATCTCAAAGCACAAGCATGATATTTTAGCTTTAGTAGATACCTTTATTGGCTTATGAATTTCTAGACCTTAGCAAATAATTCTGCAAAGAGAATATTAATAAATGGTGAAATAGACAAACTGAGCACCAAATGGAATTCAATATCAGTAATGGTGAGTTGATACATTTTTCAAACATTTCTATCCAAAATATACAAATAAATAATAATTGAACTTGGAGATTCTACTTAATTAATGATTTTATTTGATTATCGACTTGATTGCACATTAGCCGGAAATTAATAGGAATAGATATGGAAAATGGATAGCAATATTAAAATAATCACATTGGGTGTCCAGTTACAAAATGTATTTCATTAAACATGACAATAGATCATAACAAAGAGCATTTTTAAGTATTGTTTTCAAAGAAAGACTTGAAAATTTTAATAAGATTGATGAATGCCACAGCTAGTAACAAAAAGACTGGATAATGTGAAAACATGGGTAGATTATAAGCATAGCAAAGCTTGAGCTCTTGCACCTGATGAGGAGAGAAGGATGATGCAGTATCGTGGAAATGGTCACCAAGCAATTTTCACACGCAGACAAAAATGCCTACAAAAATAGCTTTTCACGTTGTTTGACATAAGATACTTAACAGTTCAGCTCTAGATGGGCAGTACAATCCTGAAACTATTAAATCCAGGCAGCTTAAAATTCTGACTCTTTAAAAAAAAATGTGTTCAATTGTCAAGAGTCAAGAGTCAAGAGTGTTTTATTGTCATATGTCCCGGATGGGACAATGAAACTCTTACTTGCTGCAGCACAACAGAATATGTGAATATGTAAACATAGTACATAATGGGGGAAGAGAAAAAAAGTTCAATAAATAACAAATATAGTGCAGTAATAATATAGTCTTTTGCAGTTCAGAGCTCGGAGCTTATTTGTTGTTGCATTTAATAGTCTAATAGCTGGAGGGAAGTAGCTGTTCCTGAACCTGGATGTTACAGTTTTCAAGCTCCTGAACCTTCTTTGTTTTAAATAAACAGCTATCAGATGAGATCTGAAATTGAATTTTTATTGATATATTTTATTTGTCAGAAATAATATAAATGAATTGCATAATTTATAAAATGAACATCTATATAATTAAAAGTCTCATCTTGACCACTTCCTGTTTGCACTGCATATTGATTTTAGAAAAAACGCTACCACTTACAGCTGTGATTTTTGGCCATCTTACTCAGTCCCCCTCCGCTGTGCAGGACAAGAGGATTTTTCCTATTGATGAAAAATAAAAGAGTTATTAGTGTTTAAAAAATGTTGAGATTCTCTCTCCTGTCAATCACCGCCATGAAGGCCACGCCCCTTCCGGTGGGAGGGGCAAGGACTATAAAACCTGGAAGTGTGGGCATGGCTCAGTCTCTGCAAGATGGGGGAAGAGAGTGGTCATCTTGGTGGCCTTGCACCCTGCTTGAAATGGTAGGAAACTGCTTTTGAATTTGGTGGCCTTGCACCCTGCTTGAAATGGTAGGAAACTGCTTTTGAATTTGGTGGCCTTGCATCCTGCTTGAAATGAGAAGAAACTGCTTTTGAAGTTGGTGGCCTTGCACTCTGCTTGACATGGTAGGAAACTGCATTTAAATTTGGTGGCCTTGCTCCCTGCTTGAAATGGTAGGAAACTGCATTCGAATTTGGTGGCCTGCACTCTGCTTGAAATGGAATTTCAATGAATAGCCGTGAGTCAACTGCCAGCCCACCAGCTGTGAGTGAGAGACCTGACAGCACACCAGGCTTGACTGACTGAGCTGCTAGCCCAAGAATCCATTCGGCCCATAATGTCCATACTTGCCTTCTGGAAACCAGTCCCTTCAGCCCACAACACCCATACTAGCGCACCAGAAATCCCCCCCCCCACTGGCCACTAATATTGGAATTGGTGGAGAGGTGGAATATTGCGTTGGGGGACATGGGACCCAATATGTCCCACTTAGTCTAGTCAAATATATATATTTGACATGACAGAAACAATACAAATGAAATACATTTATATAATTTATAAAATACACTTATATCATATATATATTTTATTTGACAGAACTAATACAAATAAAATGCACTTACTGGTAAAATCATAATTTACATTGAAAGGAGAAAAGCTATTTGAGCTGGAAGCTGGAAATTTTGGATTCAGGTGTATAGGACACTGCCAGAAGTTATGGTCACCAGTGCACCAACTGCTATTTTCCTCTGACTTCCTGTAAGCTTTTGCACTGGAACTCGATTCAAAATCCATATTTGTGCAACACCAGATAATCTAGGATCTTTTGTTTTTATTTTTATTTTTAAAGATATTGCATGGAAATAAATCCTTTGGCTCACTGAGTTCATGCCAACCTTCGATCATCAGCTCAAACTAGTTCTAGTTACTAGGAGTAATTTGCAGAGACCAATTAATCCTCAAACGTGGATGCAGGTGGAAATTGGAGCACCCGGAGGAAACCCACCTGGTCTCATGGAAAACATGCAAACTCCACAAAGACTGTGAACACATCCTGAGGGCAGGATCGAACTGGGTCTCTGGTGCTGTGAGGCAGCAGCTCTACCAGCTGCACTATTGTGCCGCTATGATAAAAAGAAAAGCTACCTTGTGAGCCAGAGGGATTGAAAGGATAAACATTGCTAGGGGAAGTGAGAGGCAACAACAGACAATCAGTATACATGAGAATAATTATGTGAGTGAGAATTGGGGCAAAACTGAAGGACAAGTGAAAGTGAAAGGTTATGAGCTAAATTTTGTGAGAGGGTCATATCAACGGGAATCCTTTGTCCCTTGTGCATTATTGCAATCCACTTGAGATTAACATTTAGGCGGGATAAACCAATGATATCTATTTTCTTGGCCAATAAAGGTCTATGTTGTTAAACAATAGCAATTGATAAAAGGCATTTATCAGAGGAAACTTTTTTTCAGTATTTATTTCTATCCAGAATATTATTGTAATGTATACTTATTTCTTGTGTTCTTGCAATTGTGTGCCTGTAAAGATGCAGCAAGTAAGAATTTCATTGTTCTGGTCATGACAATTACAAACTCTTGACTCTAACTCTTTTGAAGTGCTGGGGGAAGAAGAGCAAAAAGTTTAAAATACTGAATTTTAGATGCTTGTATCCCTTTGATATTACCTCTTTTCCAACCAACTGTAGGCCATTATGGGCTCCACCCTTCCTTGGTCATCTGTTGTCAGCCCAGCTTTGTTCTGGCCTTTTCTTACCTCCCGTTCCCTCCCCTCCCCCCCCCCCCCCCCCCCCCCCCCCCCCCCCCCCCCTTTCAGTCTGAAGAAAGGTCCCGACCCGAAATTTTACCCGTCCTCCTTCTCCAGAGATGCTGCCTGACCCGTTGAGTTACTCCAGCACTTTGTGTCTGCTTTATAATTTCAAGATTGAAATAGGAATTCTAACATCACATGACCAAAATTAACACGGTGTTATATAGGACGTTTTTCAGACAGTGTCACTTATGTCATTCATTAATTTAAAAGTAGAATTATTCTAACATCAGTACAAGCTGTGATCATGAATGCTGCTCACCAAAATCTAAATGTAGCAAAAATAGCAGCAATAAAAGCTACAGGGGAGCCTAATAGGCCTGTCCCACTTAGGCAATTTTTCAGGTGACTGCTGACGACTGTCAAGCAATAGCAGGTCTCTGAAAAACCGGCGTCTGGAACAGCGGCTGGAACGGCGACTTTCTGAGTGGAACACCTACACACATCGTTTCCTTCACTAGCCAATTATGCAGGCGGGGGACAGGGCAAGCGGGGGGAGCGCTGTCTGAGTGAAATTCACACAGTGCAAAGCCAATGTGATACAGACACACACCGCGATGAACAGGAAGGTTGGCGCTGTAATTAAGATGGTGAAAGCACAGTGTATGGGAAGGATCACACATTCTTTAAAAGAGGGGAGAGACGGGGGAGAATGGGGAGACGGGGTGGGGAAAAGGAGTGGAGACAACTTTTAAGAAGCCAGAGATACAAGGCCGTGAAGCTCGGTGGACATTAACATTATCCTTGGTTCTGAAAACTACTGTTTACGTTTTTTTCGCCCAATGAGACAATGAAATTCAACGGTCAGCACCGGCAACAACCTACGACGTCCTGGTGACCCATTACCACTGCATCTACATCGTTATTCTCCATGGCGTCAAAATTCTGGTCGCCGTTAATTTTTCAACATGTTAGTGGCGACCAGAATGAAGCCGCGAGTAGTTACGAGAATGCAGGACCTACTCACCACCATGCAGGCAACACCCCGACAACCTCCGGCGAACATCTGGTGACCTTTAAGCAACCTCATAGTCTCCTGTAGTCGCCAAAAAGTCACATGTGGGACAAGGCCCTTAAGCCTGGTCTATCACATCACAACTGTTCCTTCATCTCAGCTCCACAGTCCAACCCGGTCCTCAAACTCTGGAAGCCCATTATCACCCTAGAATCTACAAACAACATCATAAATATACTGAAACGAGATCATTAAACTGTGCATTGCAAAGGGAATCCTTTGTTGGAAACTGCTTAAACCACTACAGAACAATAGTGTTAACAATAGTTTTTATAAGACTAGTGATGCACTTTGGTGTCTTTCCAAGGTCATTTGATTCAATTGCTTCAGTGAGTATCCAAGGTAACCACTCTTTTGAGAGGTTTGAAACCTCACATTCATTGACTGCCAGATTCATGATCAATTTGTATCCTCTGGTGAAGTTAACGCCTGCTCTCTCTGGTTACTCCACCTGATGAGAAATCGAATAATCTTCAAGTGCCCTTAAGTAATTGCAAATAACACGTTTCTGACAATGCCCTTTGGGAAATGGGATTGCTGAGATGCATTGATTCCCCCTTCATTCCCCATTGCTCTATGACAATTAGGTGGAATGAAGTCAAAAACTGTGGTGGTTTAGTTTTGTACATTTTCTGGTTCACCATTCCAATGTGAATTGCTTATGTTTTTCTAGATTTTCCATATCAATGATTTAAATAGGTGGCTTCAATGGAAATCAAGTGCACTCGCCAAAGTCGTTGAGACTTTAGACTTCAGACTTTAGAGACAAAGCGTGAAATCAGGCCCTTCGGCCCACCGAGACCGTGCTGACCAGTGATCACCCCCTACACTAGCATTATCCTGCACAATTTATAATTTTACCAAAGCTAATTAACCAACAAATCTGTATGCATTGGAGTGTGGGGGAAAACCACAGCACCGGGAGAATACCACGAGGCCACGGGGAGATCGTACAAACACCATACTGACAGCACCCATAGTCAGGATTGAACCCTGGTCTCTGGCGCTGTAAGGCAGCAACTGTACCACTGCGCCACTGTTCCACCCCTTGTGACACCCCTTGTGACACTGTGTCTCCCTTATTGTTGTAAAACTTTTATCAGTTTGTTTTTAAAATATGTTAGCAAGTTTTGATTCATTACTTCATGGAAAGCTCAGCCAATATCCAAAAACAAAAAGTAATATGCAATTATTAGTATCATTAGTTATAGCATATTTAAATCTGAAGCAGCAGAAAATGCATAGGACTTAATTGTCGAGGTCGTTAGACTTGAAACTCCCCCACTGATTTTCCCGGCGTTTACCTGACCATGTGCAAGGCTTGTTCCTTTGCTTTCCCACACCTCCCATTCTGCCCCCTCCCTTCCCTCCCCTATGCCTTACCTGCAGACCCACCATTGAGAACCTACAATCCTGCTTTGACTGCATGGATTGGAATGTGTTCAGGGAAGCAACCACAAGTCTCGATGAATATACAGACATTGTATCATCATCTGTCAGTTTTTGTGAGGACAGTTTCATTCCAACTAGGACCCGGACATAGTCTAGGATACTGACAAAGTTAGCAATAGACAAGACAGAAAGTTAGATCTGTCCTGGGAAGTGTCAATGATTTTCAATGCTGGGCCAATATGCCACTTACCCCCAGCTGCAGCACACCACTTATTTAAGTTTAATTGAGTTTGGTTTAGTTTAGTTTAGTTTAGAGATACAGCGCGGAAACCACCCCCTCAGCCCACTGAGTCTTCGCCAACCAACGATCCCCTTACACTAGCACTAGCCCATAGACAAGCAATGCTACTTTTTTACCTTACAATTTCTCCTCATCTCCTTCCTAAAATAATGTTCTGTAATTTTGAGGGTATATCCTCTAGTCCTAGACTCTCCCACTCGTGGAAACATCCTCTCCACGTCCACTGTATGCAAACCTTTCACTATTCTGTAAGTTTCAATGAGGTCCCCCCCTCATTCTTCTAAACTCCAGCGAGTAGAGGAGTACACGAGTCCCTCGTGTGTGGAATAGCGCTGGTGTGCGTGGTGATCGCTGGTCGCCGCAGACTCGGTGGGCCGAAGGACCTGTTTCTATGTTATATCTCTAAAAATTAAATTAAAGTTTCTGGTCTGCCAACCATAGATGTTTGCAAAGACCAGGGATATTGGAAGTTGGTAGTCCCGTGCAGAAGGTGAACCTGATTCCATGTAAGCACTGCCATCGTTCATCTAGAATACCATCACTACATGAAATTCCTAAAGACATCGAAGTGAATGGAACCAAGTTTTGGAAGCTGAATAAAAGTAGCCAAAGAATAGAAGAAAACGTCTTCTGAATAGAAGAAATACTGCCCATTCAGCAAATGAGTTTTTCCCCTTTCTGGTACACAGTTGCCAGCAATATTGAAGATTTATTCGGAGAACTGTTCCTGCTCATCAATTGATCCATGAGCCAAAATTACTTCAAGCATTTCATCATCCATAAATTGCAACTAATTTTAAGAAGATCCACATCCACCTTCTCAAGAGAGCAAATGATGGAATTTAAAACTGTATTTCCAGCATCAAACATATCAAAATATATATTTTAAATTAATAAATCAGTTCCCGTTCTTGAGATAGTTCTCTTTTTAATTCCTTTCAATGGACAATAGACAATAGGTGCAGGAGGAGGTCATTCGGCCCTTCAAGCCAGCACTGCCATTCAATGTGATCATGGCCGATCATCCACAATCAGTACCCCGTTCCTGCTTTCTCCCCATATCTCCTGACTCCGCTATCTTCATGAGCCTTATCTAGCTCTCTCTTGAAAGTTTCCAGAGAACCAGCCTCCACCGCCCTCTGAGGCAGAGAATTCCACAGACTCAAACTCTCTGTGTGAAAAAGTGTTTCCTCATCTCCATTCTAAATGGTTTACCCTTTATTCTTAATCTTTGGCCCCTGGTTCTAGACTCCCTCAACATCGGGGACATGTTTCCTGCCTCTAGCATGTCCAAACCCTTAATAATCTTATATGTTTCAATAAGATCCCTTCTCATCCTTCTAAATTCCAGAGTATACAAGCACAGCCACTCCATTCTCTCAGCATATGACAGTCCCACCATCCCGGGAATTAACCTTGTGAACCTACGCTACACTCCGTCAATAGCAAGACTGTCCTTGTTCAAATTTGGAGAAGAAAACTGCACACAATATTCCAGGGGTGTCCTCACTAGGGCCATGTACAACTGCAGAAGGACCTTTTTGCTCCTATACTCAACTCCTTTTCTTATTAAGAGTTTCCATAATGTTTCACGCCACATATTTTCACTCCACAAGATATAAATCCAAAATATTGTATATCTTGTATATCAAAAGATGTTAGTAGATATTATAGCCTATGAGAAGCTAAAGGCAACTAGAAAGTTTACAGAAACATGACTTTGATGGAAAAGAGACATGAAAGGTATCTGGTGGTGGACTAATATCAAAGGGAAAAGCTTTAGGATGAAGGCAAAGGTGAGGTCAAGGAAAACGATAAAAGCATGACCACCAACAGAACTAGCAACTAGATCACAGTATAAGAATTTAAAGAATCTCTACAAGAGAGGGTTTTATTACATGGAGGGCAGGAGGCTGAGAGGTAATCTTATAGAGGTGTACAAAATCATGAGAGGAATAGATCGGGTGCACAGAGTCTTTTGCTCAGAGTAGGGGAATTAAGAACCAGAGGTCATAAAGGATTAAGGTAATGGGGGAAATATTTAATGGGTACCTGAGGGGTGACTTTTTTTACACAAAGGGTGCTGGGTGTATGGAACCAGGTGCTGGAGAGAGTAGTTGAGGCATGTACTATCGCAACACTTAAGAAATATTTAGACAGGTATATGGATGGGTAGGTTTAGAGGGATGTAGGCCAAAAGCAGGTGGGGCTAGTGTAGATGGGGCATGTTGATTGGTATGGACAAGTGGGCCAAAGGGCCTGTTTCCATTCTGTGAATGACTGACTATGAAAGTAACTAGGAGAGTAACATTGACAAGAGCAGAAATGCAGAATCATGCATTTGTTTCAATTATTGCTACAATTTTACCCAGTTTGATAGTTCAATTTAATATATTTTTAATTTAAACAAATGAATAATAATCCAAAAATAGTCACATAGGCCATATCCTTTACCATATCCTTTGCACTAATTTGAGGCACAATTCTCTACCTTTTCGACAGAGAAAAGAGTCCCTGATCAAACTCTCTCAAATCAAAGTGGCACAGTCAGCAGAGGTTTAATTAATATTTTAATTATTATATGACTATTATAACCAACAGACAATGGGTAAAATTACTTTGATGTCATTGAATCATTTTTCTGAAAATATTGTTTTGGCCTGAAAGTGTTACATTTGAAAATACCTCATAAGCCTTTATTCCCTTCTAAATTATTGAAATGGATTTACATCCAAAGTCTTCTTGAGCAATGTACAGGGTGGGAGATTGCAACCTTCACGTGGTCCACTCTGTTTCGACTATTGCAATCAAGATCATGCACAAACAAGATCAAATAGAACAAGTTGACCAACAACTTAAGGCTTTGCGTGCCATAGGCAAGAAGAAGAAGACTTATGGGTAGCTTTATTGATACCAGGTGTCACTTTTAACTGGTTTGGTTTTAACTTTAAGGTGTATCTAGACCCCTGTGTTCTGGTCCTCCTCCATAACGACAGTTTCAACTAATTCCATTATTCTCAGCAGCTCAATGGGGTCAAGGAAAGAGTGTTCACGTCACGGCCCTGTTTCCACCAATCTTTCCACCACCATGCATAAGAAGTGACAAGACAGACACCATTGTATGCAGATGCCGAGAAGTGTGTTCAGCTCTGGCTGAACAACGACTAATCTTGTGTGTGGACTCGATAAGAAGAAGAAGCAGCTCAATCATGTCACCCGTTAGCCTCCTTACCCAATTTTATCCAATGTCTTGTCAACCTAAAATAAACCTTATGTACAGTTATGAGACTTCCTCGGAGGCCAATGTAGTTTCTCAAGTAGGACACATCAAGCTGAATTCCAGTGCTTCTGCCATTCTGTTACTTTATTCTCAATCTTGCTTTGTTTTAATGATACAGTAAAACTCCGATAACCTAACTGGTTCAAGACTTTGATGGGGACCCTACTGACAGATGTCATGGATCGGCTGTATGTCAACAGACATTTAATTATTAACATTGCACCTTCTGCTTTTAACTCTGGTCTTTGTTCCAAGCCTCTGCCTATCAAACACCTCTCTCGCCTGTATCCGCATATTACCTGCCACACTTTGTCCTGCCTCCTGATTTTTACACATTATTATAATAAACTCCCCAGTGCACCCAGCAAGTTTTGAGGGTCCCGGGTAGTCTCAGTGATGGTGATGAGTAGGATGCCGGTGAAACTCAGGGGAGTGCAGAAAATGGGACTGTGGTAAGTCTCGGAGGAGCGATGGATCCAGGGCCCTGGTGACTCCGGGGAACATGACTGGGCCCCAGGGAGCCTCCAGGGAGTGGGAAACCACTGAGTTTCAAAAGTGCATGAAGGGACAGGGCCTCGATGTATCTCAGGGAGAGCACAGGAACTGAGTCTCAGGGGCGAGGGGGACATGGGCCCCTGGCGTGTTTCAGGGAGAAGGCGGAGATGGGAATCCCAGTGAGTCTTCAGTTCATGTCTACACCGTGGCACAAGAAGCTGGAATTTTGATCAAAACACAAAATGCTGGGGAAACTCAGCGAGACAGGCTGCACGCACAAGAAACTGCCGATACTGGAGAAGAGTCAAGACCCAAAACGTTGCCTGTCCATTCCCTCCACAGATGCCACCTAACCCATTGAGTTCCTACAGCACTTTGTGTATTGATCTCACTTCACAGATACTGCCTGACCTGCCGGGTGTTAACATTTTCTCTTTATCTCTCTGAACTGACAATGCTATGATCAGCAGACAACACTTGTGTTTTATTGTGGAGAATATAGGGCCTAGAGAATATATAAAGCACATGTCTCGTTGTTACAAAGCGACTCTAAAGAATACATACAAATTTATATTTTCATTTAAACAAGCAGACCAAATACAGAGTAAAAATGATCACTGCTTCAGTTAATCTTGCCTGGGGATTAATCAATGTTAGGCCTCACAATTAGAAATACATTAGGTCAGCTTTTCACATATTGAATAATGCACAATTACTGATAAAACACAGGCAGCTATAACCGCTAACAAATGTTTATATTTGAACGATAGACACACTCTACACATTATAAAAGTTGTTTGATTGTTATATTATGTTAATTTGATGAAAATAACTAATGGAAAACATTACTCATTGAAGGCTCAGAAATTGGATGTTCTGTTTGCATAGTATCCGGCTGAACCAACATCCTTTGCTGAATTAGATCTACAGTGCCCTCCATAATGTTTGGGACAAAGACCCATCATTTATTTATTTGCCTCTGTACTCCGCAATTTGAGATTTGTAATAGAAAAAAAATCACATGTGGTTAAAGCGCACATTGTCAGATTTTATTAAATGCCATTTGTATACATTTTGGTTTCACCATGTAGAAATTACAGCTGTGTTTATACAGAGTCCCCCCATTTCAGGTCACCATAATGTTTGGAACACAAGGCTTCACAGGTTTTTGTAATTGCTCAGGTGTGTTTAAATGCCTCCTTAATGCAGGTATAAGAGAGCTCTCAGCACCTAGTCTTTCCTCCAGTCTTTCCATCGCCTTTGGAAACTGTTATTGCTTTTATAAACATGAGGCCCAAAGTTGTGCCAATAAAAGTCAAATAAACCATTACAAAACTGAGAAACAAGAATAAAACTGTAAGAGACATCAGCCAAACCTTAGGCTTACCAAAACCAACTGTCGGAACATCATTAAGAAGAAAGACAGCACTGGTGAGCTTACTAATTGCAAAGGGACTGGCAGGCCAAGGAAGACCTCCACAGCTGATGACAGAAGAATTCTCTCCATAATAAAGAATAATCCCCAAACACCTGTCCGACAGATCAGAAACACTCTTCAGGAGTCAGGTGTTGATTTGGCAATAACCACACTGTCAGCAGAAGACTTTATGAACATAAATACAGAGGCTACACTGCAAGATGCAAACCACTGGTTAGCTGCAAAAATAAGATGGCCGGGTTACAATTTGCCAAGAAGTACTTAAAAGAGATACCACAGTTCTGGAAAAAGGTCTTGTGGACAGATGAGACAAAGATTAATATATCAGAGTGATGCCAAGAGCAAAGTATGGAGGAGAGAAGGAAATGCCCAAGATTCAAAGAATACCACCTCATCTGTAAAACACAGTGGTCGGGGTGTTATAGCCTGGGCATGTATGGCTGCTGAAGGTACTGGCTCACATCTTCATTGATGATACAACTGCTGATAGTAGTAGTATAATGAATTTTGAAGTGTATAGACACATCCTAACTGCTCACGTTCAAACAAATGCCTCAAAACTCATTGGCCGGTGGTTCATTCCACAACAAGACAATGATACCAAACATACTGCTAAAGCAATAAAGGAGTTTTTCAAAGCTAAAATATGGTCAATTCTTGAGTGGTCGTCAATCACCCAATCTGAAACCAATTGAGCATGCCTTTTATATGCTGAAGAAGAAACTGAAGGGGACTAGCCCCCAAAACAAGCATAAGCTAAAGATGGCTGCAATACAGGCCTGGCAGAGCATCAGCAGAGAAGACACCCAGCAATTGGAGATGTCCATGAATCGCAGACTTCAAGCAGTCATTGCATGCAAAGGATATGCAACAAAATACTAAACATGACTACTTTCATTTACATGACATTGCTGTGTCACTGAAATGGGGGGACTATGTATAAACACAGCTGTAATTTCCACATGGTGAAACCAAAATGTATAAAAATGGCCCTTATTAAAATCTGTGTGCACTTTAACCACACATGATTTTTTTTTCTGTTACAAATATCAAATTGTGGAGTACAGAGGCAAATAAATAAATGATGGGTCTTTGTCCCAAACATTAAGGATGGCACTGTGGTCAGATGGTACAATGCAAAGAAAAGGGTGTAGACCTGACTTCCCAACCTACCTTATTGCAACCCTTACACTTTTTATTGTCTGCACTTTCGCTCTAGTTGTAAGACTATATTCTGTGATTTATTTATTTTTTATCTCTGCACTGTTCAATATATTGGTTTTAGACTTGATTGCATTCATATATAGTGCAATTTGTCTGGATGGCACACAAATATACAAGGTATTACATTGTACTTTATCTAAGTACACATGACAATGCTACACCAATACTAATAAAAAGTCATTATTTCCTTTTGTGGCTGAGTAAATCTTTAGTTTAGTTTTGATGGACACAAAGTACTGGAGTAACTCAGTGGATCATGCAGCATCTTTGGAAAAAAATAGTGGGATGACGTTTTTGGTCGGGACCCTTAATCAGTTTGAGAATGTACCTCTGCTGTCTCAGGAGACACAGTGATTGTAGATGCTGGAATCTGCATAATTTTTAAGAAACCCCAACATGAACATCATTTGTTCATTCCCTCCACTGATACTGCCTCACCTGCTGAGTTGTTTCTGCACGTTATTTTTTCTCTGCACAGTCTCTGTTGGCCACCACATTTCTGGTGGTAAATTGTGATTTCAGACCTCAACTTCCAGCAATAAGGACCCTTCCTCTGCTATTTCTCGTTTTCTTTTGTTGACAAAATGGCACGGTGAAACAGCGGTAGAATTGCTGCCTTACAGTGCCAGAGACCTGGGTTCAATCCTGACAATGGGTTCATTTCTGTTCGGAGTCTGTACGTTCTCCTTGTGACCGCGTGAGTTTTCCCCGAGTGCTTCGGTTTCCTCCCACAGTCCAAAGACTTACAGGTTTGTAGATTAATTGGCTTTGGTAAAGATTGTACATTGTCCCTCATGTGTAGTGTACAGGATGGTGGCACAGCGATAGAGTTGCTGTCCTAAAGCGCCAGACTCCAGGTTCAATCCTGACTGCGGGTGCTGTTGGGAATTTGTATATTCTCCCTGTGACCGTGTGGGTTTTCTCCAGGTGCTCTGGTTTCCTCCCACACTCCAAAGACATACAGGTATGTAAGTTAATTGGTTTCTGTAAATTATAAATCACCCCTAGTGTGTAGGATAGTATCAGTGTACGGGGAACACTGATCGAAGGGCCTGTTTCCACACTGTATCTCTAAAACTAAAGAAAAACAAAATTAAAAACACTATTGCAACAACATTGTTCTATTTTCAGTGAAAGGATCAAGCAGACTGATCAATGGTTGAGTCACATCCACATGCCATGCGGTTTAGTTTTACATGACTCCAAAATACATTAACAATGATCTTGCAAGACTATTCATGCAAATTTAAAACAAGATTCACAGGATCTAGTCGGTAAATTGTGCAGACTCAATATTATGCAAACAACATAATCATTTGAATTTTATATTAATTATTTAATTAAACATGGAAATAAATTACTTTGAACTTTGAAACCAAAG
This sequence comes from Leucoraja erinaceus, assembly GCF_028641065.1. Lineage (NCBI taxonomy): Eukaryota > Metazoa > Chordata > Chondrichthyes > Rajiformes > Rajidae > Leucoraja > Leucoraja erinaceus. The sequence goes on along the minus strand of NC_073384.1, from coordinate 49,986,850 downwards.
CATACTTTAAAATCACCGAATCAAAAGATAATGTCTGGACTTAAAGCAAATAAGCAAATGTACACAGTTGCAGGATGCAAAGATGAACAGATGCCCATCCAGACTTTGTCTCCCTCCTTTATTTGTTACTGGGTATATGATATTAGCACTAAAGTCTGCATTTTGGCCCTCACTCCACAACCGTAACTTTCGAAAGACACTAAAACCAATGTGTGAAACTGAAAACAAATCTGTAGCATTGAGAAACAATTGATCATATTTTGTTTAAAATTATTAAATCTTTAAACCAAGTTGAAATGGTGTTTTCTTTGCTTCTCTCCATGTAGACGCAGACAGTCCGCTGTTGGTATTTTTCTGCTCCAGTATAATGAAACCTCGCTGGAGTAAAATTCTGGTCATGAAAGAATTGCCCGAGCATGAATTAGAAGAGCAGACCAGAGACCGCCTGCTGTGCCAGCAGGTCACCTCTTGGCAGAGAATCTATGAAACTTCTGTTATTCATTTTGTTAGAATAACTTGTACTCATACAGAACGTTTAGTGTAATAAAATATCCCAAGAAACGAGATGAGAGAGTTAAATAAAATTAAAATGAAACCAATGTTAGGCAGTATCAAATAGCCTGGATAAAGAGATAGAGGACCAGATAGGCTGCATCCCAGAGTACTTAAGGAAGTAGCCCCAGAAATAGTGGATGCATTAGTGATAATTTTTCTAAACTCTTTAGAGTCTGGAGTAGTTCCTGAGGATTGGAGGGTAGCTAATGTTACTCCACTTTTTAAAAAGGGAGGGAGGGAGAAAACGGGGAATTACAGACCAGTTAGTCTAACGTCGGTAGTGGGGAAACTGCTAGAATCAGTTATTAAAGATGGGATAGCAGCACATTTGGAAAGTGGTGAAATCATTGGACAAAGTCAGCATGGATTTATGAAGGGTAAATCATGTCTGACGAATCTTATAGAATTTTTCGAGGATGTAACTAGTAGAGTGGATAAGGGAGAACCAGTGGATGTGTTATATCTGGACTTTCAGAAGGCATTCGACAAGGTCCCACATAAGAGATTAGTATACAAACTTAAAGCACACGGTATTGGGGGTTCAGTATTGATGTGGATAGAGAACTGGTTGGCAGACAGGAAGCAAAGAGTAGGAGTGAACGGGTCCTTTTCACAATGGCAGGCAGTGACTAGTGGGGTACCGCAAGGCTCAGTTCTGGGACCCCAGCTATTTATGATATATATTAATGATTTGGACGAAGGAATTGAATGCAACATCTCCAAGTTTGCGGATGACACGAAGCTGGGGGGCAGTTTTAGCTGTGAGGAGGATGCTAGGAGACTGCAAGGTGACTTGGATAGGCTGGGTGAGTGGGCAAATGCATGGCAGATGCAGTATAATGTGGATAAATGTGAGGTTATCCACTTTGGTGGCAAAAATAGGAAAGTAGATTATTATTGTAATTGTAATTGTAATTGTAAATCTTTATGGTGGCCGATTATTCGCAAAGGGGGAGATGCAACGAGACGTTTCTGGACCAGTGTCATGGTACACCAGTCATTAAAGTTAAAATACATGTCATGAACAGGTGCAGCCTCTAGGCAGTCAAGAAGGCGAATGGTATGTTGTTAGCATTCATAGCAAAAAGGATTTGAGTCTATAGGTGGGAGAAGCAGGGCAGGTTCTACTGCAGTTCCTGTACAGGGTCTTAGTGAGAAAGTCACACCTGGGTAGTATTGCATACAGTTGTTGGTCTCTTCTAATCTGAGGAAAGAGCACCAATTCTGCTTGCGGTCTATAGAGGGAGTACAGAGAAGGTTCACCAGACTGATTCTTGGGATCTCAGGACTTATCTGAATGGTGGCCGATATGAAGAAAGATGCAACGACTGGATAGGTACTCGGTTTGTACATCGCTAGAAGTTAGAAGATTGAGAGGGGATCTTATAGAAGGACTTACAAAAGGGAGGTTAACTGTGGGGTTTAGTGACAGGCTAGAGTGCAGGAACATTGTTCTCCTAATCTTGGGGAAGACCAGAACAGAGGGAGTCACAGAGAAGGTTACCAGACTGATAAGGGGGAAAGGACTTTCATATGACCGAAAGATGAGGAAACTCGGTTTTTACTCGCACAGAGAAGATGGTGGGGGATCTCTGGAAACTTCTCTGCCGGGGTTGGACAGGCTAGATGCAGGCCAGTTCATTGGGGAAGTCCAGATAAGGGGTCACAGTTTAAGAGGGGGGAGTTTTTAGATGAGATGGCCCTTTTGGCTAAGGGGTGATCAGGGGGTCTCTGCTGCAGTTGGAGAGAGAGGGCAGGAACAGGGATACTGAGTTGGATGATCAGCCATGATCATATTGAATGGCGGTGCAGGCTCGAAGGGTCGAATGGCCTATTCCTGCACCTATTTTCTATGTTTCTGTTTCTATGTAAGTGGGGCTTTAAAGGTGGAGAGAGAGAAGGTGAGATGGATAGGATTCAGTGGGGAATTTTTTCGATATAGAGGTTTAGGAGCAGATGGCATGGGATTACCTAAGAGACCAAAATTGGACCACAACGCCCTTGGAGATTTGTAGAACTGAAGGTTATGTCAAGTTGAAGTGAGCTCGGGCCATAAAGGATTTGAAGACTTTTTAACTCGGGTGCATTATATTGTCTGTCTGTCTAGGTCAATCCGATTCAGCTAGATTGATGTATTTTCATATACACGAGTGCAATGAAGTTCTGAGTTCACACGAAGCTCATAAAGTAAACAAGAAAAGCAATAAATATACGACAATAAACATAATGAGAGTGCAAAACATCATTAGTGCACAGATTGTAGTGCATTCTGAAGTAGTGCAAAAGAAAGTAACGGGGAATTAGAGAAGTGCAACACTTTCTGAAAATGGGGCTATAGAAAGTATTCTTATGCGATGTACCCCAGCTAGGTATGACAAACTGATCTGCTCTCGACAGACCTTTATCATCATGCATTTCTTGTTGAAACCTGCGATGATCAAAATATACTCATTTAGTTCTTCAATATCTTCCACTCCACTGACTCAAGGCAGTCCTGAAGTAGAGCCTCTGCCTCCTCAGTGCACTGCTGGATTACTTTCTTCACTGGAGTCATGCATTTTCTTCTCTAAGCTGGCAGGAGTAGCACCGACAGATGATCAGACTGGCCAAAATGAAGTTAAGCGATGGAGCGATAGGCACAGTTGATGGCGGTGGTCAAGGATATTAACACTCCGAGCGGAACTGGAGACAAGTTGATGGTATGTGGAGAGCACATTCTTAAAGTTAATTTGATTAAAATACCGGCAACAATGAACAGTGTATCACAAGTTCATAAGCTCATGAACAGTAGGAGCAGAATAAGGCCATTCAGCCCATCGTCTACTCCGCCATTCAATCATAGCTGATCTACCCTTCCTTCTCAATCCCATTCTCCTGCCTTCTCCCCATAACCTTTGACACCCTTTCGAAACAGGGTTTGCTGTCGCTAGAAAAAATCCTCATTCATTAGTTTCAATGATGGCGGTCACGGTGGCGCAGCGGTAGAGTTGCTGCCTTTCAGCGAATGCAGCGCCGGAAACCCGGGTTCGATCCTGACCAAGGGTGCTGTCTGTGTGGAATTTGTACGTTCTCCCCATGACTTGCGTGGGTTTTCGCCGAGGTCTTCAGTTTCCTCACACACTCCATACACATACAGATTTGTAGGTTAATCGGCTTGGTAAATGTAAAAATTGTCCTTGGTGTAGGATAGTGTTAGTGTGTAGGGATCACTGGTCAGGGCGGACCCGGTTATCCGAAGGGCCTGTTTCTGCGCTGTATCTCTAAACTTTGTGTACAGTTCAGTTTAGCTTCATTCAATTTAGTTTAGTTTAGTTTAGTGTAGTTTTATTTAGTTCAGTTAAGTTTAATTTATTGTCACATGTACCAAGGTACAGTGTTAAGCTTTTTTTGTTGCGTGTTACCTAGTTAACAAAAATACTCTACATGAACTAGGTCAGGGGTGTCAAACTATTGGCCCGCAGACTGCATCCGGCCGGCAAAGGGATCCAATCCGGCCCACAGGATGATTTCACCGGTGCCGGATCGGGCTGCGTTCACGTGCACGGCATGAACCGGCACGCATTTTGCCCATGACCTGAAATGAGTTAAAATGAGTTTGACACCCCTGAACTAGGTTAATATTGAACACACATTTACTTCACTACATCATTCAGTATCAAATGGTGTGGCAGAGATATCAGTGGAATTTGTCAAAGGAACATTGAAGATACAAATATTGTCTGGTGCTCAAGAGTAACAGTAATGCAATGACATTGCTACATTTCACAACAGGTTAGACACCAACTGAGTTACTCCTGTGAAAAAAACAGCATGAGCTTGTTCAGCTAAATCTTGAGAGAGAAGAGGAAAATAATTAGTTAAGACAGAGACTGAATTGGGACACAATGGTTCAATGGTACTTTATTGACACTTGCAAAGTGCAAACGTAAAATGAAATTATTTCTTACAAACAGTCCAGTAAAGTATAGCCATACCATCCCCAATTAGCATATGTGCAGCAATAATTTACTGAGCCCACATGCAAGAGGTGTCATACTATTCTATTTCTATGTTATGGAGCAAGACAATTCAACTAACATCATGGTGTTTGCATGTTAACACCACCTGGCAAATCTGACAGTCAGAAATCAGATCTTAGAATTGTAACTGAAGATTACAGGTCAAAGAAGCATCTTGTAAAATCTATACATAACTAAAACTGTGATCTTGTGCTCTTCTGGTTTGCCTGGTTTTTCTAATTGTGCAAAAACGGTACATGATAGCGCTACAATTTTTGCCATCTTACTCACCATTCTACTGTGCTGCAAGTGCAACAAGTTTTGTTCCAAACGATGGTATATTTTAAAATTTATTAAGGTTTAAAAATCTTTAAAACCGCGCATGCGCAGATTGGTCTCCTCTCCTGTCAGTCAACACCACGCAGGTAGGCGGGTGGGCAGGGTGGGGACGGGCCGAGCAGCAGCAGCGGGCAGTTGGGCAGAACGAGGATGAGCCGAGCGGCGGCTGAGCTGGAGTGTGCAGAGGGAGAATCGGGTTGTAAGGTAGCCGAGCAGTTTGCTCAGAGTTTGAGTAACTCACACATACGATGTAAACTGGTCCAATCGTCAAGTCAATGGGATCTAAACCACAGCTAACAATGAATGATCTGTAAAGGAACTGCAGATGCTGCTTTATATGGAGGGAGGGAGTGACTAAGGGTAGGGGAAAGGAGGAGGGAGGGGGAGAGAGGGGGGGGGGGATTAGGGGAGGGGAGGAGGATAGGGGAAAGATCCTGGGGAGGTGAGGAGGGAGAGAGATGGGATTGAGGGAGGGGGTAGTAGGAAGGGAGGGGGGAGGAAAGTGGGGGAGGTGCAGAGGGAGAATTGGGAGGAGGGGGTAGGGAGGGGAGAGGAGTTATGGAGGGAGGGAGTGACTGAGGGTAGGGGAAAGAAGAGGGGGGAGAGGTGAGGGAGGGATTGGGGGAGTGGACAAGGAGAGTGTAAAAAGTGCGAGGGTGAAGGGGAGGGGAAGGAGTGCTGGGGATAAGGGGAAATGAGCACCGCTTGCACAATAGGAGGCTATGCTTGAGTGGTGGGATATTGCGTTGGGGGAACGGGTGAGTGGTGGAATATTGCGTTGGGGGAATATTGCGTTGGGGAACGGATTGCATTGGGGGAATGGGGGTGAGTTGTGGAATATTGCGTTGGGGGAGCAGACCCAATGGGTCTGCACTTCGTCTAGTAGGAAATAATATTAGTACATTTAAATTAGATTATTCCTGCTAGATATATGGGAGAGTATATCAAAAAGTTATATGATTATGGCAGTACTCCAGAAGTCAATTTATTTGAGTGTGAAAGTAATAACACGTTTCCCCAAATTGAGTCAAACAGACAACTTTCTCAACAAAGGAGAATACAACACCAATGATACAAAATCATTTGCGATGGTCCGAATATCTGTGAACAGATTAACTCCTAATTAATATGAATACGTCAATAAATTTATTCACGAAGGGGGAATCAATATAATGTATGCAGATATGTGACATATAGATATATATATGTATATAAATATATATGAAAAATGTACATGTGCGTAGCTATTAGAAAGATAAATAAGATGCATAGTTGTTATCTACATCTCTTTGTGATTTTAAATTTACCTGCACAACCTAATTAGAACAAATAATGTATACATTACAAGCATGCTCCTTGTTCTCTCTTTTATTGCAAACATCAGTAAAAAGGGAGGGTTTTGGAGGCTTCCACAGTACTATATTATTATATCAGCTGTCTATTTTCTGCTCCTATACACTCAGAAGGTGCAAATTATATTGGAAGGATACTGATAGAGAGCCAATAAAGTCATACTTTTACTTCAGGCTTTTTTCTTCATGGAGAAAAAGGGAAAGCAAAGAAATAATAACTTGGCCAAGGAGATGATGAGATTGTGATGATTTGGAACTTTACACTTACTGCTTTGGGACCTACATATGAAAGGCATCGTGGCCTACAGCACAGAAATGTTCTCATTGATGTTCCTTACCTAATGAAACATAATTCAATCTTGTTTGATCAAGCAATCAGAAAAAATTGTTTTGTCTAAACAACATCCAAAGTGCAGTATTATTTGTTATTGTCAGTTTTCTTTCATGCAGAAAATTATTTTTGGAACATTAGAAGTGTCAGAATCAAAGCCATTTGTAAGGAAAGAATGGTAATTCAGTTCAAATTAGGTCGGTAGTAGCTTTCACACATTTTCTCTTAGAAAGACCATTGCGGGTTCTTCATTTTACTTTGGGAACGTTATTTATGCAAAAACAATACTGCAAAGACAGGAATGATTCATCTTGTAGAATCCATAGTTTGATAAAACAATTAATATTCTATGCAAATAGACATTAAGAAGATGTATTACCAGAATGAGATTATCAGTTTCTACTGACCGGAAAAATACGTTTACTTCTACCCATCAGTTTAATAGCGTAACATTAACATTAACATCCAGGTAGCTGCATTAACCTGACAATAATGTTATTCTAACAGTGATGATACATGGTAAGTGAATGAGGAGATTAGAATTTTGGCACAATTAATAGGGCATCATGTTAATGAATTTCCCCAGCTCCACTGTGTAATTATGAATGAAATGTATATAGTACTTGTGTGGTACTAAAGGAGAGGTGTTCACCTTGAAACCAAATGGGCAAGGTTGGAACCCACATTTTATTTAAATTGGGTACATTTTGCCTGGAGTTTTTGAAGTAAATCCTGTGAGCCATCAAAAAATAACACAATTTCTTTCATGACAGATGATGTTTAGTTGTCTCGATGTGCAGCATAAAATAAATCTCATTAATTGAGTTTGACATCTTAAGTAATTGATTTGTTCTGCGATTAATATGACTAATCCTGGACTGTTAATTTAAATGCCACAATGTGAAAGATGAAAGGTCTAGTTTGAGTAAAAACACAAACGTATCCCATAAATTTCTAACGATGTTTGATTTGAAATTGTACTTTAGAGTTTCAATGTTAATGGACGTTCACATTTGGTATGTCAATATTTTTGAAGCAATTATATCTTAATAAATTATCCTTAAGTGAGAGTGTCAATATATTACTGCATCATCTCTTAACACTTGTAAGCAGTGATTTCACTGCCAAAAATAAATAAAGGGAATCAAACTTTCATAACTAATTCCATAGCATCTGTAATATGTGAAGTAGTGGCTACACAGTTGGAATATAGTTTGTATTTTTTTTAATTTTACCAAAAACATTACTCAGGAAAAAAATCAGGACCAATTTCACCTTGAGTGACTTCACACCAGTAATGTATTCTCAGAGTAGATTTCAATCTCAAAAGGCTTCAATTTGATTTTCACTTCCCTTTCATGGGTAGAACAGGCCAGATGAAGGGTTTAAATCCAATTATTTGGATCCAGCATCCAGTCCTCTGTGGTTCCTGTCAGCAGCAGCTGGAAACTACTTGATATGCAATATCCAGAGCCTGATGATAGCCTAAATGTTCTATTAGCTTCAAGACAGAAGGGTTTCTGCAGTATACATTTGCTGAAACTGAATGAGCAGCAAATGAATGAATGAATGATAAATGAATGAATGCATGTATGAATGAATGGATGAATGAATGAATGAATACGTTTATTGGAATGAAGTATTCACACATACAAGGAAATTGCCTTGGTACTCCACCCGCAAGTAACAACATGACATACAGTGACAGTTCGGAATGACACATAAAACATTAAACATTAATAATAAAACATTATTGATTAAACATGTGAATTGAATAAAATACCAGAGCAAACGGAGGGTACAGATTTCTAGTTATTTAGTAGAGCTACTACTCGTGGAAAAAAGCTGTTGGAAAAAAGCTTTTTTTACAGCTGAGGTAAGAGTTAATGTCTTCCTTCTTTGGCTTCTTTCTTGGCCAAAATGAACTGAACTGCTCTCCTAGGCCTCACGATGTGTTTTGGTATCTCCCTTATCCTGATTGTTCCCAGTACATTAGATAATTCTCCAATTCAAGTTACACCCTAGAATAGATTACAAATGATTATCCAACCATGCTTATTATCATTGTACTTCTGACCACAGGGCTCTGTAACTATAAATCTCAAGGCTACTCAATCCCCCAAATGTATTACTCCCACACACTGGTCACATCATAAACCTGGATGGGTCTGGGGAAAATATCTGTTAGTCTTTGTTTCAATGAAATCTTGTGACAAAGATTGGCTGGATCTCCTTGAGCCAGAGCTGCCCAAATCTGCTAACACTCTGTAGAAATGCTTCATAATATGTAGACCCATGAATGGTGATAGGCTGCTATCTGGACTCACTATCTGGAGCCATCATCAAGTGTACCTTACTGACTAGAAAATGTGCATGATTTTCAGTCCTTTTAATACTTCTTTCAAGTTTTCAGAAATTGGATTTTTTTAATTTCATGGAGAACAGCAATCCCTGCACACTTACACTATCCTACACACTGGGGACAATTTACAATTTTACCAAAGCCAATTAACCTGTACAAACTCCATACAGACAGCACCCGTAGTCAGGATTGAACCCAGGTCTCTGACGCTGTAAGGCGGAAACTCTACCGCTGTACTACCGTGCTATAGTTGTCGGTGAACCCTTTCAGGATAAAGCTGGTAGAGATGCTGCCTCACTGCGCCAGAGATCCAGATTCCATCCTGACCTCGGGTAATGTCTGGGTAGAGTTTGCACATTCTTCCTGTGATAGTGTGAATTTCCTCCCACATCCCAAAGACATGTGGATTTGTAGATTCATTGACTGCTGTAAGTTACCCCTGCTATGTAGGGAGTTAATGCAAAAGTGGGTTTGCAAGTGTGAAGGAGTGATCGATGGTCGGTGTGGACACGGTAGGCCGAAGGGCCTGTTTCTATGTTATATCTTTCAATCAATTCAATCAATCTAAACAGTGAATGTTTTTGCTCAGAAATACCAATCAGATTTCCAAAAAGGTACTGAATAACTGTGCAAAAAAAGGGAAACTACAAAACCTCTGAACTGGATAGGAAAGGTTTGGAGTGAATTGGGCCAAAGGCAGGCACATGGGACAAGTGTAGAGGGGGCATCTTAGTCTGCATTGGCAAGTTGGACTGAAGGGCCTGATTCCATGTTGTTTGATCCTATGACTCTGTCACAGAAAATCGCAAACTCTGAATGCAATGAGAAAAGCAGTTTTGTGAACCTCCTGGGATATTACAATGGTGTCGATAGCCCTTGCATTTGCAAGTTTTATGGTATAATATCTAATGAGACTGAAACACTCAGTACTTTTTTTCAATAAGATGTATTCTAATGTGAATTTACAGTGGTGAAACTTTACTCTTCATTGGGTAGTAAAATGTAAATATGTTTTTTATAATGCATGTGTTAGTCATAGCATGCAAGGGAAATCTTCCCCTAAAGCAACAAACATTATTAAATAACGTCATTACCTCAGCTACCAAAGGGATGCATGACTACACATCATAATACCTCTGTGAATAAGCACACCTCACAGCATCCAAATGGATTTTTCATGACGCTGGAGCCCTTGATTGCAACTTCATTAGGCAGTGCATGTTTAATTAATGTAATGTTTCTTTATCAGAAGTTAATTTAAAAGTAATCAAACAATAATTTGGCAAAATTGCTCCTGAATTAATGTTCCATACATTTGATTTGTATTTCATTCTTGCAGCACAAAATAAGATTTATGACGGTTTAAAATGAGAACAAAAACTGCTGGAAATTCTTCACAGGATTCCATCAGTGGAAAAAGAAACAGTTAACATTTCAGCTCAATGACCCTTCATCAGAACCAGAAAAGAAGTTTCTGGGAGCAGTCCTTAGAACTTCAAAGGACATTGGAAATGTGAATACCACTAAGTCAGAGGTAGATAGATACTAGAGAGGCAGCATGAAAATATGCCCTTTGATATATCGAGCCCTCGCCAACCAGAGATCATCCGTACACAAGTTCTATCACACACACTAGGGACAATTTATAAAACCAATGAACCTATAAAACTGCACATCTTTGGAATGTGGGAGGAAATCGGACACACGGCGAAAACCCACGCGGTCACAGGGAGAACGTACAAATTCCGTATAGACAGCATCAGTAGACAGAATCGAAACTGGGTCTCTGGCGCTGCATGGCTGCAGCTCTAGTACTGTGTCATTATGCCACCTTTTGTACATGTACTTATAGTCCTGGATCCCTCTGCTCAACAACACTCCCCAAGCCCCTAACATTCAATGTGGAAAACACTGAAAAATTATTCCCATGGCTTCAAAAGAGTAAATGTCTGAATGATTCACAGGGCTGGGTGTCTCTTAGAGGTCACACCCTCAAACTGAAGTTGACCTATCAGGTCAAAGATGAGAAGAAATGTCTTTAACGAGAAACAGTTAATCTTTAGAACTCAATAATCAATGTGACTCTGGAGATCAGTCACTACATCTATTCAGGGTTGAGATCAATAGATTTTTGAACAAATTAAGAGCTATGGATTTTTGAACAAATCAAGAAATATGCTGGAAAGTTCAATAAAGTATCATTGAATGCTGAAAGTGGCATTGAGGAAAAAGGTCAGCCATGATCTTATGGAATAGCAGCGCAGTCACAAGGAAACAAATACCTTTCTCCAGCTTCTATTCTTTTATGTTTACATCCTAATATCTCTAACTTCCTCCAGACTATGGAAGTATTTGCATATTTTCCAATTTTGTACTTTGTGCAGACACATGTATTTTTTAAAAAGGCACAAAGTGCTGTAGTAACTGAGCGTGTCAGGCACCATCTTTGGAGGACATTAATAGGTGACGTTTTAGGTAGGGACCCTTCTTCAGACTGGTTGTATAAGGTGGAGAAAGCTGGAAAAGAGAGGTGGGGCAGGACAAAGCTTGGTAAGTGATATGGAAACACAAGGATCGGCAGATGCTGAAGAAGGGTCACAAACCAAAATAATATCTATTCATGTTCTCCAAAGATGCTGTCTGATCCACTGTGTTACTCCAGTACTTTGTGTCTTTTCCTGGTAAATGATAGGTGCACACAGATTAGAGGGAGGGGGGCTGAATTGGCAGATGTATGGACAAAAAAAATAGACAAATGGGTGTAAGACAAGGAGAGAAGAGGAGTGAAATATGAAGCCAAATAAAGGGATATAGGTGCAAGGGAATGAGGAGGAGAAGAGGAAAGAGGGGCATGGAACAGCGGGAGAAATGGGTGCACACCCGGGTGGGGCGCAGGGAAGTACGGAGAGAAGAAAATTGGAGAATTCTATGTTTACGCCGTTGGGCTATAAGCTATCCAAGCAGAACATGTGGTGCTGTTCCTACTGTTTCACTCTGGCAATGGAGGAGGCTCAAAACAGAAAGGTTGGTATGGGAATGGAAATGGGAGCTAAATTGGTGGCAATTGGGTGGTCCAGAAGGCCCAGGCAGACTGAGAGCTAATATTGTCAATATATTAATTTACTTCGCCATTGTAGCCATTCCATCACATGCCTGGGCACTCTCAGGAATTTCTATGTGCCTTTTACAAGCTTCTTTCCTTTTTTAAGATACTATTTAAGCCTATCAGGTTTTTTTTTTGTTACCAATCTTAACTTGTTCTCAAGGAATATGAAACATTCCTTTTGCCAAATTTCCTGTAAAGTGGCTTGGAACATTTTGCAGTATAAAAAGTGCTGTATAAATTGAAAGTGTTATTATTAAAAGCTCCACTTTGAGATTCTTACAATATCTCCTACGGGCTTTAAAATAGAGAGTTTTAATTAATGAGCATAATTTAGTTTTGTTTAATATTGCTATGTGTACAGTAAAAAACGTTTGTTTGCATGCTATCCAGCCAAGAAAAGACTATACATGAATACAATCAAGCCATCCACAGCACACAAATAAAGAATAAAGGGTACACAATTTTAGTAAAAAGATATAACATTGAAGTACGATAAGGTCTGATTAAAGATAGTCTAAAGATTGCCCATGAGGTAGATGGGAGGTCAGGATCACACTCTAGTTGATGAGAGGACCATTCAGTTCCCTGATAACAGCTGGGAAGAAATCAAAATGCTATAAAAGTCGACTAATTTATTTATAATGTACTTTCACACTTTTCGTGCTATGGAAACAGAACTGCAAGACTACTTGCCCAACAGTCTTACAATTGAGTTATTATTCTGAATGTGTTTGACCTCATGGTACTATTACATGACTGAAGCACGTAATATATACACAGTTACTGGTTCAGTGTACATGCCCATTAATCACTAGTTCTGACAGCTTTTCAATGGGGTCAGTCCGATTTCAAAATTGCCTGACAGACACCTTGTCATTTCTTTAAAATTCACAGGATTATTTAACACAAGATTTTCCAAGGCACCTTTTATTTATGTGTTATGCAGCTGGAATCTCATTTCGATCTGGCAGAAACTAAAGGAACAACTATGTGCCTTATTCCATGGTCCAACAACAAGTCTGCGATTTCTGCTTGGGTCGGTGGTCAGAAATTTTGCTTTGCAGAATTCTGGAAATGTGTTGATATAAAAAAATGTATCACCTAGGTCCCCTCCCCTTCCTTAACCCTCGAGCTGTCTCCTCCCATCCCCCGCCCTCGGGCTCCTCCTCCTCCCCTTTTCCTTCCTTCTCCCCTCCCACCCCCCATCAGTCTGAAGAAGGGTTTCGGCCCGAAACGTCGCCTATTTTCTTCGCTCCATAGATGCTGCTGCACCCGCTGAGTTTCTCCAGCAATTTTGTGTACCCTATCACCTAGGTGTGTTTGGCCTTTCAGGTAGAGATATGGCTAAAGTGAATATAGTAAGTTATGAATTGAGAGAAAGCAAGAAACTGTAAGCAATCTGTAGGAAGGAACTGCAGATCAGATTCAGATTCAGATTCACATTCACATTTATTGTCACATGCACCAATTAAGGTAGAGTGATATTTGGGTTACCATGCAACCATACAATTAAAAGAACACAACACAATTAAAAAGAACAATAGAACTTAACATAAACATCCACCGCTGTGATGGAAGGCAATAAAGTTCAGTCAGTCTTTTGTTCACCCGTGTTGACGCTGGTTTAAACCGAAGATAGACACAAAAAGCTGGAGTTACTCAGAGGGACAGGCAGCATGTCTGGAGAGAGGCAATGGGTGACGTTTCGGGTCGAGACCCTTCCTGAGACTAGTCAAGGGAAAAGGAAACGAGAGATATAGACAATGACGTGGCGAGATAAAGACCAATGAATGAAGGATATGCAAAAAAGTAACAATGATAAAGGAAACAGGCCATTGTTAGCTGTATGTTGTGTGATAATGAGAAGCTGGCGTGACTTGGGTGGGGGCGGACTGGAAAGAGAGGGAATGCTGGGGTTACGTGAAGTTAGAGAAATCAAAATTCTAAGCTGCCCTAGCGAAATATGAGCTGCCCAAGCGAAAACTGCAAACAATGCACATCATTCTGCCTAGTATCTGTCTTTGGGTGTCTTGTGTTTGTTCGGTATCAAAATATGGAACTATGCTGAACTAACTAAGTTGTTTTATACAATGGCATTTTACCATGTAGGGTGGTATAATGGGAGTAGAAAATATTAAGTGAGTACTACTTGAACCCTGCCCCATGCTCATCCACGACAAAGTGAACACAAATTGCCTTTGCACCTCTGCTGAAAACCAAACAATACCACAACACAAAACTGAGAGGCAGCATAAGTTCAACTGGTCCGCCCAACCCATCGGGCTAACTTACCAAACACCGATAGTCCTCCAGCTGACAAGTGAAAGTGGAACCACAAAATATATATCATTTAAGTTCTGCTTTCCAGTTCTATTCCTCACAGTGTGCAAAATATCATCGAATGACTTGAAAATAGATATCAAACAATTGGTTTAAACTGCAGCAAAATATTTCTCTTTCATTATTGAGCAACCACTTTATAGGTGTTACTTTTAGGGTTTTTTTTAAGTTTCATTTACTTTTTGTTTATGTTTTCAAATTGTGAAACATCCCTCTACTACTCCTACAGATCCCCCATCCTGTGACTTGATTGCCTTCTCTGATGGAAGCATATTTGCTGCTTCCACAGGTTATATATTTTTTTCATCTCTGGCCACATCTGTCATGCAGAGACCAACGTTTTGCCATTTAATTGCAACTTAAGTGAGCCATCTCAAAAACACAATTTTACTTTCTATTGCTTTTTCTTTTGCATCAGTGCATTTCTCTTTAAGTTATTGCTGAGTCCGTTGTATAGTAACTACAGACTTATTGCCAATTCCTAAACTTGGATTTCCAATTTTCTTTCATCATACCTCTTTTAAAAATGTTGATTCAGACTCTGGAACCATTCAGTGACAACAGCCAGTCTTCCAGCATACTGCCTTTGGAAAGCCTTAGAAAGCCTTCCCAGGATTTTGGTGCAACTGTAGTGCTTCAGTATTACCGAGAAGAAACCAACTTTCTCAACACAGATAGAACATTGAGGTCCATCAGTCTCACAACTGCACCTTTAAGTATTTACATACTGTGAGGGTAACTCTACAGAAAAGACGTGAACACAAACATCAGCTCTAATTCTCCTGTTGCAGCACAAAGGAAATGCTTTCCTATCAACCATGCTGTACATTTGATGTGTTATTAAACTTAGACATTTTGGGTGGGTGGTCAAGAGCTAGTGCTTTATTGTGAAGGGCAGTATAGTCATCCCTGGGGTCCTAACTAATACTAAAACTAAGGGCGGCACAGTGGCGCAGAGGTGGAGTTGCTGCTGAGACCCAGGTTCAATTCTGACCTTGGGTGCTGTCTGTGCACAGTTTGTACATTCTCTCTGTGACCCAGTGGGTATTCTCCGGGTGCTCTGTTTTTTACAGAAGCCGATCAAAATATAATCATGCAAATACCAAAGACGTGCATATTTATTGGTTAGTTGGCTTCTGTAAATTGTTCCCAGTGTGTAGAATGCAAAACTAGGATAACATAGAACTAGTGTATGGGTGATCGTTGGTCAGCGCAGACTCGGTGGGCCAAAGGACCTGTTTCTACACTGTATCTCTAAATCTCAACCAAACTAAACTAAACTAAACAAAACTAAACTAAACTAAACTAAACTAAACTAAACTAAACTAAACTAAACTAAATTGAAAATGAAAGCGATCGGGCAGACGAACAAGGCGACATGATCTCGTACACACATGACTCGTGCTCAGGGACACAACCAGAAACCCCTGATGGCGAGGCTGGGCCACCAGCACTAGCTGACTAATGTCCAAATGAGCCGGCTTAAGGTGAACCACCGACACAGCCTCTTGCCTGCCCCCCATGTCGAGCACAAAAGTCGAGGTGCCGTGCCACAGCACCCAGAAAGGACCCTCATACGGTCATTGTAATGGCGTCCGGTGAGCATCACGACGCAAGAAAACATACGGGCAGTCCTTGAGGGCAGACGGAATGTGCGAGGAAGCAAGCAGGAGCCATCAGAACAGGAGAGAGCGTGCCCACCTTCTCCTGGAGATGCACTAGCATGGACGAGGGCGGCTACTGCTGCCCATGCGCCGCCGGAATAAAATCCCCCGGAACCGTAAGTGGGGCGCCATACACCAACTCAGCAGAGGAAGTAGCCAGGTCCTCCTTCGGGTCAGTGCAGATTCCCAACAGAACCCATGGCAACTCGTCCAACGAATCTGGACCCGTGAGCCGCGCCTTCAAACCATTGGATTGTGGGTGGTAGGCCGTGGTGTGATGTAGCTGAGCTCCCAACAGCCGGGCCATGGCAGATCACAACTCGGAGGTGAACCGCACACCCGTCAGACGAGATGTCCACCGGCACACCAAAACGAGGCACACGTCGCAGCAGATGTATAAGCGAGTGGGGCAGCCTCCGGCCACCGCGTGAAGCAATCCACAATGGTGAGAAGATGAGTGACACCCCAGGACGGGGGTAGCGGACCCATGATGTCAACGTGAATATGATCAAACTGCCGGTGAGCTAAGGCAAAATCCTGCACAGGCACCTTGACGTGACATTGTACCTTGGACGCCTGCCAGGGAATACATGCCCTGGCCCAGTTATAAACCTGCTTGCGCAACCCATTATGCCTCATAAACCTAGCCGCCACCAATGCTGTCGTCACCCGGATGGAAGGGTGAGCCAAACCATGAATCATATCGAGCACCCGGCGACGCCAAGATGCAGGATTGATTTGTCTTGGGCGACCAGGAGACACATCGCACAGGACCGTGGAACCAACGACACCAAACCGCAATCCTCCAACACCAGGCCAGAAATGCCCACAAACCCCTGGAGTCCCCTCACCGTGGATGGCCGAGGAAACTGACGAATGGCCTCAACCTTGTCCGGGAGCGGGACCGCACTATGCGGAGTAACGTGATGGCCAAGGAAATTGGTGGAACTAAGACCAAACTGACACTTAGCCAGGTTGATGGCCAGGCCAGGCTCGCTGAGCCGCTGACAGAGTAACCAGAGATGAGCACAGTGTTCCTGGCGAGAGTGACTGGCGACAAGGATATCGTCCAAGTAAATAAATAGGAAGTCCAAGCCACAGCCCACCATGTCCATGAGGCGCTGGAAAGCCTGCACAGTGTTGTTGAGGCTGAACGTCATCCGGAGGAACTCAAACAGCCCAAAAGGGGTGATGATAGCCGTCTTGGGTATGTCGCCTGGATGGACTGAAATCTGGTGATAGCCCCAAAGCAGGTCGACCTTAGAAAAAATCCAGATGAGCCATGAAGTCCTGGATGTGAGGAACAGGGTGTCATGGCGTCATTGAGATGGCGGGTAATCCCCACAAAGCCTCCAGCTCCCAGACACTTTGGGGCTAGTATGTCAGGGAATTCTGCCAAAATCTGGGCGTACACATTGTCATTGGAAGACACCGGGTCGAGGTGTGGCGTAGCTAAGGCTGCAGGGTGCAAGGAGATCAATTCCAAAGTCGCAGAATGAACGAGATGCTGCCCCTCACGTCGACCAGCAGGGATTGTGCCCAGAGGAAATCGGCAACAGTGAAAGTCCAAGTGAAACGGCAGGATCCAAAAATGAGAGGGACCGTGTGAACACCATACGTTCGGATGGAGCTGCCATTGACGGCGATAAGAGAAGGCCCCCCGCTTACCGACTCCCGACAGGGGCAAAACGCTGACCTCCGCACCCGTGTCGACGAGGAAATGTCACCCCGAATGATGTTCCCAAGCATAGAGGCGATGCTTCTGACCAGCTACTGGCGGCCGACTGCGGCATTTCCCAGATACATGCAGGGTTTGTGGCATCAACAGGCCTCGGAACGCCAGCGCTGGTGGTAAAAGCACCACGTACCTTTACTGCCGTCATTTGGGCATACAGAAACACACACAGCCACACAGCCAGACACACACAGAATTTTAAGTATAGATGGATAGATAGATGTGTGTGTCTGTGCATGTGTTTTGTCTTTTTGCGCTATTATTGTTTGTTTGTTTTATAGAATTGTTTGTATTGTTTGTATGTTTAATAGAATATAGAACATGATTTTTTTTCTCCTTCGTATTTGTAAGTCAATGGGCTCCTGGCTTGTTCTTTTCCACAGGTCCACATTGCTTACTTTGTCTCTCCACCAGATGCTAAGTATTCCACTAAGGCAGGTGTTGTGAACATATGTATGTATATATGTGTATGTGTGTATATGTGTGTGTGTATATGCATACATACATGCATATACATACACTTACACACTTACACACATACCTATATACATACTAACATACACATAAAACAACCAAAGATAGTGCCAAGAGTCAAAATCTATGCCCCATGTCTATATAGTTCAGAGTTCATTTGAAGGTTGTAGTGTTGAATAGGCTGTAGGGAAGTGGCTATTCCTGAACCTGGGCGTTTCAGTTTTCAGGCTCCTATATCTCCTTCCCCAATCCACACATAGAACATGATTTTTTTAATTGCCTTCATATTTTCACTCTTGACATATATTCAACAGTTCTGACCATCTGTAATGTTTTAGTTGGGGCTGTACATTTTGCACAAATGCAGGATAATGAAGGAAGGTGAGAGAAGATAGCATTATGGTAATGGACCGTTACCGTAGCAACTGCATCACCTCAACTGCCAGAGCACTTAGTAAAAGCAAAGGTTGCGGGAGACAGCTTCCTGACAAGTACAAGCTGGCATTGGCTAGTTTCAAAACAGCCAGAACATGATGATCTAATTTTCAAAAATGGCAAGACTGTAATAGTTGTAAATTGCTTTTATTTCCACAGAACTGCTCTTTAATTAGAGATGCCAAAATAATTATTTAAAAGGTTCAGGTGCATACAAATGTAAACAATTTTAACCCACTGAAGTCCAGTTAAAATGTAACCATGCTCTGCCGAAAAGGCCTGTACCACTTGGCAAATATTTTGGCGACTGCCGGCGTCATATCTTCTGCTTCTTCTTGAGCCCTTTGCTCCTCTAGGGAGTATAGACCATTGACAAATGTCCTCCACCTCATTCGGTTGTTGGCAGTTCTCTCGAGATCTCCCCTGTTGAACCAACTCTCAGACATTTCTGTCTGGACACCTCTTCTCCAGCTGTTCCTGGGGCGACCTTTTTTCCTTTCTCCTTGGGGGTTCCATTTCAGGGCTTGCTGGGTGATATTTGTGGCAGGTTTCCTGGAGGTGTGTCCAATCCAACACCATTTTCTCCTTCGTATTTGTAAGTCAATGGGCTCCTGGCTTGTTCTTTTCCACAGGTCCACATTGCTTACTTTGTCTCTCCACCAGATGTTAAGTATTCCACTAAGGCAGGTGTTAGTGAATGTTTGCAGCCTGTTTGTGGTGTGTTTTGGTGTTTTCCATGCCTCTGATCCATACAGCATCACCTGTTTAACATTTGAGTTAAAGATGCATATTTTGGTGTTGTTTGAGATGTGTTTTGAGCTCTAGATCTTCCTGAGCATGTTAAACACCACCCTAGCCTTCTTGATTCTACTTTTAATCTCTGCCTCTGCCCCTCCGGTGATGTCCACAATACTGCCTAGGTATGTGAATGTTTCTACCTCCTCTAGAGCAGTGCTGTGCATAAGGATAGGGTTGCTGGTTTTGGAGTGGATCCTCATCACCTTTGTCTTTGCTGTATTGGGTGTAAGACCAGGTTTTGTTGCGGCTTGTGAGAGTCTGTCCGTCTTCTCCTGCATTTGTATCTGTGTGTGAAAGGAGACCTATGTCATCTGCAAAGTTAAGATCATCGAGCTGCTCCCACTGCCACTGAATTCCATGTCTTTGCCCTTCTGTTGTTTCCATCATGATCCAATCAATTGCCAGGAGGAACAGGAATGGTGACAATAGACATCCCTGCTTGACGCCCGTCCTGACACTAAAGCTCTGAGAGAGCTGGCCTGCATGTATAACTTTGCATGAGGTTCCATCATACGAGTTCTTGATTGTTTATGATCTTGGTGGGGATTCCATAGTGGTCCATTAGGCGCCACAGTGTTGTCCTGTCTAAGCTGTCAAACACTTTCTCAAAGTCGACAAAGTTGATATACAGGGACGTGTTCCATTCAATAGACTGCTCAATGGTGATGCGTAATGTTGCTATGTGATCTGTGCATGAGCGATCCTTCCTGAATCCTGCTTGCTGGTCCCGTAGCCTCCTGTCTACAGCTTCCTGAAGACGGTTGAGGATGACCCAGTTGAGAATTATACTGGGTACAGAAAGTAGGGTGATCCCTCAGTAGTTGTCACATTTTCTTAGGTCACCTTTTTTTGGCAGTTTCACGATGTATCCCTCTGCCAATTCTGTGGGTGTCTTTTCCTCTTCCCAAATTCTCCCAGAGAAGCCATAGAACTGATGAGTCTATATCTATTTTCGGGGCTTCAGGTGGAATATTGTCAGGGCCAGCAGCCTTTGCTTGATTGCAGCCTTTATTTCTGATTTTGTTGCTCTGTCACACTTAATTTGTTGTGGTGTCCTGGCTTTGGGAATGTGTGTCTGTAGAGCCGGTGGTGGCCTGTTTAGGACTTCTTCGAAATGTTCTACCCATCTGTCGAGCTGCGCCTCCTGGGCTGAAAGCAGTTGACTTTCCTTGACTGCAATTGGTTTATTACTATGCAGATATGTCCCGGACAATTTCCTTGTGATGGTATACAACTCCCTCATGTTCCTTTGAGTTGCCGCAATTTCTGCCTCCTTGGCTAGCCTCTCCACCTGTGTTCTCTTGTCCCTCTGATGTTCTTTCACACTTTTTTGTGGCATCCGTTGTACTCCTTTTGGGCCAAAGCCTTTTCAACTCTTGTTCTTGAGTTGTTCACTTTCTCCTTTAACTTTCTCCTCTGTTGGATTGTGTTGAGGGTTTCTGGTGTTATCCACTCTTTGTGCTTTTGGATTCTTCACCCTAGGGCCTCCTCACAGGATGAGCTCCAAGCAGCTTTTAGGTGTTCCCACTCCTCATTTATTGTCCATCCTTCTTTCCTCCTCCGCTGCAGCTCCGTGTTTTCCCTTGAGAGGATATCCTTGAACTTCTTCACCACTTGAGTACTACTGAGATATTCAATGTTGTATTTAGCTCTTTGGCTTTGGGCCTGGTGGGGTCTCTTCAGCCTTAGCTTGAATTTCCCTGCCAGGAGGTGATGGTCTGAAGCTGCATCTGTTCCTCTTCTTGTTCTGACATCTTCCATGGTCATTCTGAGCTTCTTAGATACAGATGTGGTCAAGTTGATTTTCTGTGACATGATCTGATGACACCCAAGTTGTTTTGTAGGTTGTCTTATACACTCCCCCCCACTCACTAGGTTATTGTTAACACAGGTCTCAGCAAACATCTCACCATTTTCATTCATTTTCCCTACTCCATGCTTTCCCATTACTGCCTCATATCCCTCGTTTTGGCCATCATCCTTAGCGTTGAAGTCACCCATCAGGATAATGAGGTTACTGGTTGGGGAGATGAGACAAGAGTTGATGGGTTCCCATCCCATTAGAGCCTTTCTAGCATCCTTCGTTATCATGATGGCCACTCCCTCTATATGCTTCGCTCCCTCCTCTTCCTGTCCAGAGTAGATAATGGACTGCCCGCTGACCAATTTGATCTCCCCTGACTGTGTCCATCTTGTTTCAGCCAAGCCCAGGACAAAGAGATTGTAACGCACCATCTCGTTGACAATCGTGGCAGCCTTGCCAGCCTGGAACATGGTTCGGATGTTCCATGTCCTCATAAGAATGGATTTCTTTGGTGTCAGAAGGTGTGTCAGCTTCCCAGCGCCTTTGCAGGATTTGGCTGAGAAACGTCATGTTCCCCATCGCTAGGGCACCTTCTTCAACCAAGTGTGTAATTTGGTTTTCATTCATCAATGTTTCTGTAACTCACACCTTTTTACAGGGTGGGGTAGTTAACCCCATGCCCAACCCCCAACCTGGAGGACCAGGGACTGCTTTGTCTGCCTCCTCACCCAAGACCTGTCCGGTTTGGTTGAACCTGCCAGGGATATGAAGCCCCATCCAACATAGCTCTCAGGATCACTGGAGTACACAAGCCTCTCCTCCATGTCAAGGTTGCAGTGCAGGAGAGGGGCGTCATATCAGGGTTGCCAAAAGATTTTGAACATTTCAAAATCCAGTGTTGCGACTCTTGAGGAAACACCGTGCATCAATGAGTCATCACGCCGTGTCATCACTACGTTACGCTGCATCACGCCGTGTCATCACCACGTTATGCTGCATCACGCCGTGTCATCACTACGTTACGCTGCATCACGCCGTGTCATCACTACGTTACGCTGCATCACGCCCCAACTGTTTTAGTGACCTGACACATCAGTCAATGATGCTGGCAGTCGTCAAAAAAATCCCCAAATGGGACAGGCCCTTTAAGTACTACTGCATGGATTAAGTGTTCAATCTGAAGAAGGATCTCGACCCGAAACGTCACCCATTCCTTCTCTCTAGAGATGCTGCCTGTCCCGCTGAGTTACTCCAGCTTTTTGTGTCTATCTCCTGTAAATACTTCTCTGGATCTTCATTAAGAATGGGTCTTTATAATGATGCTAATGCAGGACGATACCTTTCATGAATGCTTTCCATTACCTATACACACAAAAAAAAATTAAATATGAAATTGTTTATTTAGCTAGAAGTTACTCCATAATCCTTCCTAACATGCATATAGAGTTAAATCCATTTTCTACAAAGGAGGGGAATGATTATAAAAAAATTAAACAGTTCATTATTATAAATCGGCAATTTGGTGAGTTCAAGGTAAACAGATTGGTTGTATACCGGATATAATGAGCACCTGGGATTTAACTGTTCAACTTCTCTTAAGGGCTTACTGCCTGCCAGCTTTCTGCTGGTCAAATTTATGAACAGAAACACAAAGTAATGGCGCTAGCAAAACTAGATTTCCTGGCATGCATCAAAGGAAATATGAACAATGCTGATCATTCTCAGATTACAATCACATTCGTAATGTAGAAACAAGAATCTGCAGTTGCTGGTTTTTCACAAAAGGGCATAAAGTGCTGGGGTAACTCATTGGGTCAAGCAGCAACTCTGGAGAACATGGACAGGTGACGTTTCGGGTCAGGACCCTTATCCAGCCTAGAAAGGTCTTGGCCTGAAACGTCACCTGTCTA
The DNA here is from genome assembly GCF_028641065.1 of Leucoraja erinaceus. Classification (NCBI taxonomy): domain Eukaryota; kingdom Metazoa; phylum Chordata; class Chondrichthyes; order Rajiformes; family Rajidae; genus Leucoraja; species Leucoraja erinaceus. The sequence continues at coordinate 49,963,647 of NC_073384.1, read as the reverse complement.
TGTTCTGTTGCACTGAAATCACTATGGTCAGATTTTGTTTGAATCCAGCTATTTCTTTTAAGGTGGTCGAGAACTTTAGAACTTTGGTATTTTCTCCCTGCAACCATCTGCATGCTTTAAAAATTTGGTTTGATGTTAGTTAATTGCATCATGCTGATTTATCGCATATTCGTTTCAGCTCTTTGAGGATTGTGCTTCATTGGACTTCATTATTTAATAAACTTTCGCCTGTCTTAATATCTTCAAAGTGACATGGTTTCTAATTTTAGCTCTTTGATAACATTCCTGTGGAGGAACTTGGGACGTTTTATTAAATGTGCAGAAAGACAGAGGTTGTCACTATAACTGATGCAAAAGCAATCGTTAAAAGGTAAGGTTCAACAGAAACGCATTTGTCTTAAAGTAGATAGAATGACTGCATGTCATCTCTCTTATACTTCCCTCTCGGGTTGCACCACTGATGTGATTATAAAATAATTTATCCACTCGAATCAACTGAAAGAAGAAGATTCTATTTTTATCGTCATATTTCTCATGGATACAACTGCCCATCCACTTTGACACCACATTGCCACCTGCTTGCTAAAGAACATTGTTTGTAATGCACAGAAGATTCAGTCCGTCCAGTGATTGCATTTGAAGGTGATTTATTATATGTGAAACACTGTTTCTGAGAGATGTGATGAAAGAGCATAAGTAGAAGTGCATAAGAGACGGATAACTATTTAATTTCATCCAAAGTACTAGAATCAAGAAAATTCTTGACATCTTCTGGCTAGATATACAAATTATTTTTGAAACTTGGTTCATAAATAAACCACATTAGCAATATACCATGCAGCAAATGAGTCAGAAAATAAATAATTGCCGTATTTGTATCAAAGGCGAATGTTACTTTTTCAGTTATGGAATCCATCAACCGACACCCTTGTTTTGTCGAAAAAAATAATGGCCTGAATTTGTCAGAGAAATTGCAATAAAGTTTCTGCCTTTCACCATTATTAAATGGTAATTTGAACAATGGCTTCTAAAGGCCACTCATGAGCAGTTAACCATATCAACGTTATCCTTCTTTTTGCAGAACCAAGGAACAGTTGCTAGTTTATCGTCTGAAGAAGAGTCCCAATCTGATACGTCATGTTCTTCAGGACTGCTGCCTGACCCGTTGAGTTACTCCAGCATTTTGTGCCTATCTTTCCTCTCCACTAACTAAGCTACTTTGCTAAGAGACTTTGCAAAGACATAGAAGATGTGAAAATACATCATTCTAATTGAATTGTGAGATTGCATTATCGGCTTTTTTGCTCCCGACGCCGAAGGGTAAACTTCAAAGGGAAGATTTAAAAAGACCTGAGCTATACCAGAGTGCCCATTGTAAGAGAGGCTCCCCATTCCACATTGTGAGAGAGTCCCTGCATTTCAGGTGGCATCTTGCGCCCTTCAAGTCTGAATTAAAAAAAAATTGTTAGAGCCTTAACTTGGCTACAAAGGCCCGTTGTCCGGACAGCAGCAGTGGGTCACAGATACAGTGGTCATCCTGGCCAAGCCACATAGAGTGGGCTTGGATAGAGTGGATGTGGAGAGGATGCTTTCACTAACGCTTTCACTAACGGGAGAATCTAGGACTAGAAGTCGTAGCCTCAGAATTAAAAGACGTTCTTTTAGGAAGGAGATGAGAATAATTTTTTTTAGTCAGAGGTTGGTGAATCTGTGGAATTATTTGCCACAGACACCTGTAGAGGCCAAGTCAGTGGATACTTTTAAGGCAGAGATAGATAGATTTTTGTTTAGTACAGGTGTTAGGGGTTACAGGAGGAAGGCAGGAGAAAGGGGTTAGGAGGGAGAATAGATCAGCCAGGATTGAATGGCGGAGTAGACTTGATGGACCAAATGGCCTAATTCTACCCTTATCACTTATGACCTTATGAGCTTATTAACCGAAACAAATACATTCTAACTTTCAATCATGACGTTTTTGATCTCAATTGCAGCAGTTACAAAGATGTATGGTGTTAAATATCAATTCATGTTAATTATCCCAACCCCTTACTTCTAAATGTAATTTCTGTGAAGTTTAATGGGATCCTTGATGGGAAACGTCATTGCACATCTGCAGCTTTTCAGTTATTCTTCCCAGTCAATCAGATTTAATTTAGTACAAAGAAATTTGGCCATGAACTGTCATTTTTCTTCTTCTTATCTCTAATTAAATTTGCTTGGTCTTTAAATCATAAAAGGACCTCAATTATAGTGAGTCCAAAAATGGACAGAAACATTGTGGAGGAAATCTTAGTTGATTAACCTGTCATTTTCATTCAGATACCAAATGACCTTCTTTTATAACATATTAGAAAGGAGCTTTGAATGAATAAAGTAAATTACAGTAACTGGGTTTCCATCACCTAATTTGAGACCTCAGAATAAAGTAGATAGAGCTTCTTGATTTCCTCCTTAATGTGCAGCTAAACTTTGATAAATGAGCCCAGTGTAGCCTCCATAATGTTGTAGACCTTTAGCCAATGTTTACAGCGCAGCAACATGTTTGCAATCATTACCTGTTTACAAACAGTGGATTAAATATGTTGTGTCCCCCTCTGACCCCTGACGTGTCCCCCTCTGGTCGCCGTGTAACAGGGAACTGACACAAACAGGGAAGCCGCTGAACCCGGCCCCTGCTCACCTGGTGAGGAGGGAGTCGGAATCAGACAGAGGGCTGGTAAGCGGACGGGCTGCAAGATGCAATGCAAGTGCCTTCTTGGAGGAGTGGGCTACTGGAGCCCCTGCAGCAGCCTGCGGCTCGGCTGGACTGGGCACCGCAACAAGAGGCCCAGTGCATGGACTGGACGCGACCTGCAGCTGAACTAAGCAGTGGTGCAGCGGCGCAGGACATCAACAGCCACGCTTGGTCAGGCCAACCCTGCAACGCCATCAGGACATTGGACCTTTATAGTCAGGTTAACAACTCAACATCAATAACAAGTGGGACTTGAAAATTGTGCCAAATTTGGTGACTCTGGATGTCTGTCACTAATACTATCCACTTGTACTGCATCTGAGTGACAGTATCCAGAATCGTCAAATTTGACACCATTTCACTGTACTGGTACATGTGACAATAAAGTGACATTGAACCACTGAGAGTTACAAACCCAATGCTCTGTCTAGAGATAAAAGAGCTCCGCACTTCTAAAAATTAATCTTTCACAGTCTGCACTCTGTATATGACATAACTGCATGTGGCTGAGGCATATACATTGGCATTTTTCCCACACCTTCCCCCTTCTCTTCCCTCCTCCCCCACTTTCCCTCCCTGTGGCCACCTGTGCCCCCACCTATTTGTCCCCTTCACACCAACTCCCCTACTCCTGCTAATTTCCTCCCCTGGCTTCATAATCTGCAACTCTTCAAAATGGTCTCACACCTTCTGTTCTTATCTCTGGCCGTTGTCCCAACCATCTGCCTGTCACATCTACCTCCCCTTGCCTGTACCTACCTATTATCTGTCACAATCTGTCCTGCTTCTCCCCCTTTCCAGCTTTGTTCTCCTCCCCCTCTCCCCCCCACCCCCACCCATCCTCCAATCAGACTGAAAAATGGTCTCTACCCGAAACGTCACCTATCTATGCTGCCTGACATGCTGAGTTAGTCCAGCACTTAGTGCCCTTTTGTGACATTCTGCAAGATCTATTCAGCTGGACTGCGATTTACAGGAATAACTTTTCAGATTTATGTTTAGCATGTTACCATCTAAATGCATGAAAGATACCCATTTATTTTAATACTTCTGACAGAAAATTGAAGTTGTCAAAACTACTAAGCCATCAGTTAACATTTTTCACCAGATCTTTCGCACTGTCCGGCTAAGTTTAAAGGAGCAAAATTTACGTCTGAATTACACATCACGTCTGATGGAGGTACAAAACTGAAATGGCTTTGCAACACCAGAAATACATTGTTGCTCAGCTCTAAGATGCTAGTCGTATCATTACACCTAAAGGACAGAAGCGGAGTTTAATCACATCAGTCTTCTGACAGCACTTGTTGCCTAGAGTGTAGTGGTGCTCAAATAGGTCAACTCCGATGTCTCACCAAGCTGGATTTTATGACTGCACCAGAAAAAAACTGAGCCAGAGGAGACAGGTTTGACTTGCATGAGAGATTTATTAATTTACAATTGTTCTCTAGATTGATATAAACTACATTCACTTTCGAGTGAACTTTATGGAATACATGAGTATTAGAATGTTGAAATGTCAAATAATTAATTCCAAAAGTGAATGTTGTAAGGCAGAGTACAGTTTAAAAGAATGCTCCAACTTCCAAGAATATATAAAAGGCAGGAAAAACACATTATTCCACAAATGCTCATATGGTATCTAACAACTGAAACCTGGTACAGGTACTGCCTGTCATGTCCATTTTGTAACATTTCGCACACGCTACTTTTAGTATGTAACAGTTCATGATGTCCAGGAAAAATACAATGTGTCAGTAACTAATACAGATAATTTGGTTAAAGAAAAGTTAAAGAAGCAGGCCTAATGCTTCATGCAAAAAAAAAATATACAGATGCTGGAAATTTGGAATAAAAAGGAAAACTGCTGAAAATACTAAGGAAATCAAGCAGCATCATTAACATTTCAGGTCAACAGGGATAAGGGATAAGATGGCGGCGCGACCGGAGCTCGCAGCGACCTCTCCCAGTGGAAGTTCAGAGTTTTCATGGATTTTTGGAGCGAATGGTGTGTACGAAGAGTGTGTGTCGGAGGAGTGCGTGTACGTGCGTAAGTACGAGCGGCAGGTTCTTTTAAAAATCGGCAGCAAGGCTTCTTGCTGCGACCTTACCTTACGGAGCGTCCTGGTGGAGCTGAGACTTCTGCGTCGCGTAGGCCCACGGAGGTGCGCAGGCCCACGGAGGTGCGCAGGCCCACGGAGGCGCGCAGGCCCATGGAGAGCCGCTGCACCCGCACCCGCACCTGGAACAACGCTGGTGGGGAAACATCGCAAGCGGTGTAGTAGAGGGCAGAAGCGGGGGAAACGCGCAGGAGCCTACGCTAGGCTAAACGCGAACCCACACAAACCGGCAGTGCCTACAGTCATGCTGGCAAATGTCCGCTCCCTCGACAACAAGATGGACTACCTCAGAGCGTGGAGAGCCTCCCAACGAAGCGTGAAGAACTGCTGTGTTTACATCCTAACGGAGACCTGGCTGAATCAGAACATCACAGACGCTGCGATCCAGTTGGAGGGACTTATGCTATACAGAGCTGATAGAGTAGCTTCGCTAGCTGGTAAGGCAAGGGGAGGGGGGCTGGCTGTGTATGTGAACAGATCATGGTGCCGGGATGCTGTGGTGATTTCCACCTACTGCTCACCCCACGTGGAGCTAATGACTGTGAAATGCCGACCCTTCTACTTACCCAGAGAACTAACAGCTGTCTTCATAACCGCTGTCTATGTACCACCGAGCGCGGACGTGAAGGAGGCTATGACAGTGCTCTACAACAACATCAGTGAGCAGCAGAGGGAACATCCAGATGCTTTCTTCATGGCAGCTGGGGATTTCAACCAGGCAAGTCTTAAATCTGTTCTGCCTAAATTCTACCAGCATGTGAACATTGCAACCAGGGGGAAGAACAAACTAGACCTGGTGTACACCAACATTAAAGATGCATATAAAGCAGCCCCCCCTCCCCCATATCAGCAACTCTGACCACTTAGCGGTCATGCTCACACCTGCATACAGACCCAGGGTGAAACAGGACAGGCCAACGGTCAAAGAAGTCAGAACATGGCCACAGGGAGCTACGGCAGCACTACAAGACTGTTTTGAAACCACACAGTGGGCCATTTTCAGAGAGGCAGCAACAGATGACAGTGGCATCAACCTCCAAGAATATACAGAATCCGTCATCGCATACATCAATAAATGTATTGAGGATGTAACGGTGGTAAAAACCATCAGGAGGCGTGCCAATCAGAAACCTTGGCTAACTGGGGAAGTGTGTTCCCTACTGAGAATCCGGAATGCGGCATTCAAATCTGGGGACAACGAAGCATACAAACTGGCAAGGGGTAACCTATCCCGGGGGATCAGGGAAGCGAAGAGGCTGTACGGACAAAAACTCAATAGCCACTTCGCAAATGACAAAGACACACGTCGCTTGTGGCAGGGATTTCAGACCATCACTGACTACAAGCCCCCCCCGCTGCGGATATGCCAAAACAACCCCTCCCTACCAGATGAACTGAACGAGTTCTACGCACGGTTTGAGGTTAAAAACAGCACCCAGACACGTGCACTACTGCCATCTCCCAGTGACCAGTCGCTCAGGCTGTCCGCAGCCAGAGTTAAAAAGGCCTTTGCCAGCGTCAATCCACGCAAAGCTGCAGGGCCGGACAACATTCCTGGATGCGTTCTAAGAGACTGTGCCGAGCAACTGAAAGATGTCTTCACAGACATTTTTAACATCTCACTCAGCCAGGGCAGTAGTGCCGAACTGTCTTAAGAGTGCCACCATCGTCCCTGTCCCGAAGAAACCAAACCCAGCCTGCCATAATGACTTTCGACCAGTGGCCCTAACACCCATTGTAATGAAGTGTTTTGAGCGACTAGTTATGCAGCACATCAAAAATAGTCTACCTGCCGACCTAGACCCACTGCAGTTCGCCTACAGAGCCAACCGATCCACAGAGGACGCAGTCTCAACAACACTGAACCCTCGTATTGTCACATCTCGATCGGAAAAATACCTATGCCAGGATCCTCTTCATAGACTTCAGCTCTGCTTTCAATACAATCATTCCGCAGCAGCTGGTGGAGAAGTTGGAGCTGTTGGGGGTTGATGCTGGCACATGTAGCTGGGTCCTGAACTTTCTGTCGCAACGGCAGCAGACAGTCAGGGTGGGCAGTAGGACATCAAAAACCATAGCCGTGAGCACTGGCTCACCCCAAGGCTGTGTCCTAAGCCCCCTTCTGTTTAGTCTGCTGACACACGACTGTACTGCCAGACTCAATAACAACTTCATCAACAAGTTCGCTGATGACACAACAGTAGTGGGTCTCATCAGTGACAATGATGAATCGGCGTACAGGATGGAGGTGGAGCTGCTCACAGGTTGGTGCAAATCCCACAACCTCATTCTTAACGTGGGAAAAACTAAGGAGATGGTGGTTGACTTCAGGAGGGCGGGGAAACAACACCATACACCTCTGCACATCGACGGAGCTGATGTGGAAATGGTCAGCAGCATAAAGTTCTTAGGACTACATCTGTCTGATGACCTGGCGTCCACGGCCAACACCACAGCTCTGGTCAAGAGAGCCCAGCAGCGACTTCACCCTCTCCGAAGACTACGTAAAGCAGGCCTCCCCACCACACACCTACGGACTTTTTATAGGGGGACTGTCGAGAGCACACTGACATACGGCATCACTTCCTGGTTCGGGAGCTGCAAGGCATACGAACGGCACCAACTGGACAGGATAGTGAAGACCGCAAGCAGGATTATTGGTGCTCCACTCCCCGTCCTGCTGGACATATACAAGAAGAGATGTATCAACAGAGCCATCTCCATCATCAAAGACCCTTACCACCCATCGCATGACATTTTCTCCATCCTCCCATCTGGGAAGAGGTACAGGAGCATTAGCTGCAAAACCAGCAGGATGCTCCTCAGCTTCTTCCCACAGGCTATAAGACTGTTAAATGGACTTTGCCCCCTGCCAAGTATCGCACACAAACCCCCACACTGCAGCAGAGCCACTGTTGTGCCGCTGCCGGTCAGAACAGCTGTTGAATGTTTAGTAGAGTGTTAAATTTGTTCATGACATGTATTTTTTAATCTTAATTCCTATTTATTTTTTAATGCAAACTGAATGGACACTGGTTGAGCAACGTTTTTTTGTTTCCTCTGGGTATGCGAATACTCAGGAAATGACAATAAAGATTTACAATTACAATTACAATTTACAATTACAACAAGAATCATTTTAACATTTCAAGTCAACAATATTTCCGGCTTTCACATGATGAATGGTCACTGTCTTTTAAAACAACAGGGTACAGGTCTAAGGTGAGATGAGAAAGATGTAAAGGAGACTGAAAGAGTTTTTCCACGCGTAGTAAGGGGATTTGTCACATAGGATGGGGGATATATGGAACGAGCTGTCCGAGGAAGTGTTATGGCAAGTATAATTACAATAGTTAAAAGTCATTTGGACAAGCCCAAGGAGAGGAAAGGCTTAGAAGAATGTGCGCCAAATTCAGGCAAATAGGACGAGTTCAGGAGGGCACCATGGACATCAAAGGCCTACTTACATGCTGTATTTCTCTATGACCCCAGGTGCAAATCTCTTTACAGCACTATAATTTGAATCCAGTGAAGTTGATGAGGTTCGGTATTGGTATTGATTTATTATTGCCACTTGTACTGAGATGTCGTGAAAAACTTGGTTTGTATGCAGCCAAGTCAAACCATCCTATACCTGAGTACAATCGAGCCATATACAAATACAACCAGGTAGAGCAAAGAGAATGTGAGAGAGCAAAACATAGTGTTACTGCGGTGTAGCATTACAGTTACATAGAAAATGCAAATTAAAAAATGCAAGGTATATAACGAGGTAGGTTGGGAGATTGGGAGGACTGTTCAGTGGTCTGTAACTTAACAACAATAGAAATCACCCAAAAATGGTGCAAAAATGGTGCTGAAGTGGGGATGGTCGAGAGCTTTAAGTTCCTATGCATAAATATCGCCATCGATTTGTCTTCGACCAACCACATGGAAGCTATGGCCACAAAAACATATTAATACCTCTACTTGCTCAGAAAACTGAGAAGTTCAGCATGTCTCCAATGGCTCTTACCAACTTTTACAGATGCACTGTGGAAAGCATCCTATCAGGATGCATCACTGCTTGGTTTGGCAACTGCTCTGCAACAAACAGGCCGCAAGAAATGCAGAATTGTTGATGTTGCCCAGACAAAAACCAGCCTCCCTCACATCGACTCAATCTACACATTACACTCTTGGGAAAGCAGCCAACATCAAAATTGGCAAGTAACGGCCTGGTCATTCCCCCTTCTCCCCTCGCTCATTGATCAGAAAATACAAAAGCTTGACCACAAGTGCCATCATATTCCAGAGCAGCTACTACCCTGGTGTTATCAGATTCTTGAACACACCTCTCATGAATCAAGAATATTTAGTTTAGTTTAGAGATACATGTGGAAGCAAGCCCTTTCGCACATCGAATCTGCATCAACCAGCGATCCTTGCACATTAACACTATCCTACATTCTCTAGAGACAATTTACATTTATACAAAACCAAGTGTGGGAGGGGAACTGAAGATCTCCGAGAAAACCCAAGTGGTCACGGGGAGAACATACAAACTTCGTACAGACTGCACCTGTAGTCGGAATGGCACCCGGGCCTCTGCCGCTGTAAGTGTGGTAAGGCAGCAACTCTACCGCTGTGCCATCATGCCCAATCTACATCCTCGTGGCCTTTGCACTTTTTCCTGAACTTTTCTTATCTGCACTTTCTCTCCCTGTAGCAGCAAAGCCACATTCTGCACAATATTTTCTTTCTCTTTTTGCACTACCTGTTGTACTTCAGAATTCAGGTTGGGGGGAGTTCCCCCCGCCACGGGTACCATGCAGTCCCGTGCTACCTGCTCCATGGTCGGATAGTCGGCGACTAAACCATCTCCCCCACCTGGTTTGCCAGGTGAGGAGGGGGCTGTGGACCCCCAGCAGAACCAAAAGCAAGATCTGTCAAAGGGCCGATGAGCTTCTAGCGAGCCAATAGCCATCCACACTTCAGTAGAAGTTACGATCACTGTCGTACATCGCATTGTAAGGAATGATGATAAAGCACACACACCCAAATCCTATACTTCCAGCGGCGGAAATTCGTGGGGAGGACAAAGATGTGTGGTGCGTCTGTCACCATTCCCGTTGGAAACTAGCACCACAGCATTGCTAATGTTTTCAATGATGATGATGATGATGACGTTGTACTCATGTATGGATTGATTGAATCAAGTACGATATGGTTTGCCTGGAATGCAAGCAAAATAAAATGTCCTCGGTATCTCGCTACACATGATAATATAAACCAATATCAAAACCAATATCAATTGTGTAATCCTATCGAGATGCATCACTGTTTGCTTTGGCTATGCCAAAGACTGCAAGAAATGTTGCAATATTTAGCAGGATCTTTGCAATGTGTACTTTTACAGAATGTAACGGTTCATTCAACAATGAACTAATGCATTCTGTAAACATGCACATTGATAAAGAACCTGCTGCATATTCTCTCTGCCAATGCTAAACTGGAATTTTTGTTCCGTTTGTTCTCATCTTTCTACCTTTCCATTGCTGCTTCCATAAAATACATAGAGCTGCAATAAGATTACGATTTACTTCATTATAGAAATCTGTAAAATGTGTAATAAGAGAAATTCTAAACCAAAGCACATCAGAAATCATATGGATGTTTTCCAAATTCTACCAAAATGCCAGTGTCTGGCTTGTCAATGAAAAAAGGTTGACAATTGTCTGATTTTACTTCGGAGTCACGTGAGTGACTACGTGAAGAACCCTCCAGGATGCATGCGTGTCATATCGCTTCACGGGTGGAATCAAATCGACATCATGTGACAATCTGGCTAATACAATTTGGCAATGGTGTATTCAGAAAAATATTTGGATATCAGCTACTTACCTACCAGGTAACCTCAATTCAGTGGCAGACACCAGCTCATGCAAATTCAATGAAAACATCGAATGGATGTTGGATCAAAAAGTATTTGCTGATATTGTAGCACGGTATGGAACACCAGATATCGATCTATTTGCATCTAGACTCAATTACCAGTTACCAAACTATGTTTCTTGGAAACCAGACCCTGGGGCATCAGCGATAGATGCCTTTTTGCTGCATTGGGGGAAATTGTTTTTCTATGCATTCCCTCCTTTCTGCCTCATCAGTCGGGTATTACGCAAAATACAACAAGACTCGGCGTCTGGTATTTTGGTAGTGCCCGATTGGCCTACTCAACCATGGTTCCCTGTGATTCTCGACATGGTCTTAGAACCATGTATCACCGTCCTGAAACAACCAGATTTGTTGGTTAATCCCGTAACGGGGGATAGCCATCCATGTCATAATACGACAAACTTATTAATTTGTAGAGTCTAAAGAAACCTCTACTGGAACTGGGACTGACGGACTGAACATTGAACATTATCTCAGCGGCCCACAGGCAGTCCACCAAAAAACAATATCTGGTATACATCAGGAAATGGGAGATATATTGTTTCAAAAACAACATCACTTACAGCACGATGAACATAACGTCTGTTCTGGAATTCCTGGCAGGCCTCCATTATGATGAGGGGCTCAGTTATATTGCCATTAACTGAGCCAGAAGTGCCCTTTCAGCATATCTGTGGCGAGGATCAGAGCATCATTCTGTTGGGACTCACCCCCTGGTAACCAAACTTATGAGGTTAATTTTTAATACCAATCCCCCAAGAACCAGGTACTCTCATATATGGGATGTGAGTATTGTCCTAACGTTGCTAAGGACCTGGTCTCCAGCAACAGCTCTGTCCCTGCAAAAACTGACGCATAAAACAGTAATGCCGATGGCTTTGGTCTCAGCACAAAGGGTACAGTCGTACATAAGTTAAGGCTGGACAATATGAATTCTTCAACAAGAAATATAATTTTTCATAGAAACATAGAAACATAGAAACATAGAAATTAGGTGCAGGAGTAGGCCATTCGGCCCTTCGAGCCTGCACCGCCATTCAATATGATCATGGCTGATCATCCAACTCAGTATCCCGTACCTGCCTTCTCTCCATACCCCCTGATCCCCTTAGCCACAAGGGCCACATCTAACTCCCTCTTAAATATAGCCAATAAAGTGGCCTCAACTACCCTCTGTGGCAGAGAGTTCCAGAGATTCACCACTCTCTGCGTGAAAAATTCATATTCATATTCACAAATTAGTCAAACAGAACAGACTGGGATCATCAGGCCTCAAAATAGAATTTAGGGCTTACCCTATAGATGATCGTCTCTGTATAATAAGACATTTATTGTTATACATAGAGAACACCAAAAATATCAGAGGCAATGAGATGGCACTGCTAATCAGCCACAAACAACCCCACAAAAAGGTGTCGGTTCAAACTATTTCCAGATGGCTGAAACAGGTATTAACAACAGCTGGGGTGGATACTAACATATTCAAATCTCATTCCACCAGGGCTGCAGCTACATCGGCAGCTATGGAATTGGACGTACCGATGGACCAAATCCTGGAGACAGCAGGATGGTCTAGGGAAAAAACGTTCCAACAATTCTACTATAAACCAGTGGTTAAACCTGGAACTTTTGCAGAAACAATTTTAAGTTCTGTATTATGATTTCACCCCATGAAATAGGGGCTATAATTTGTTGTTAATAAATTTATCATGGGTTTTCAATGTCGGATTCATGTTTAAATATGTTAACACAATTCCTTCCTTAGTCAATTAAGGCAGATGTGATGCATGGACTCGTTTCCACGGCATGAAATCACAGAGCTTTGAAATCTTCAAGTAGTCACTCACGTGACTCCAAAGTAAAATAGTAAGATTAAACGAGAATTTACCAGTTTGAAGTTTGATTGTCATTTTATGAGGAGTAACGTTGAGGGATTACGTGCCCTCCGCTCCCACCCTTGATCATAAAGTTCAACTGGTATCCTCTTCTCTAATCTTACTATGTTCAGTCATTACTGTTATCTGTGATTTTTCACCGCTACTTTGAAGAATGACACGCATGCGTCCTGACGGGTTCTTCGCGTAATCCCTCAACGTTACTCCTCATAAAATACAGATCAAACTTTAAACTGGCAAGTTCTCGTTTAATCTTACTATTTTGCATCACTTGCAGTGAAAAAATAGTATTGTGTAATTACATGTTCCTATTCCACCCAGCACAACGACATACAGTATAAGGCAACTGTGAAAAACATGGCAGTTGATTTCTGATCAGACTGTTAAATATCTTTCACAACCTACTAATACAACAAAGCATCCAGAATTATTTTGCGAAAGACCTATATAACAGGTACCTACGCAGTCCTCATGTGGAAGGAATGGTTTGATGCCAGAGAACATGGCCCACCACTAGTACTGTGTTATATCCAAGCAATAACCCAAAATAAAACACATTTCTGCAAAGCTGGTAGATGCTTGCCCATCTGTACAATCTTCAACTTTAGCCATTAGTGTCCTAGAGTCCGAGAGTCATTGAGTCATAGAGAGTCAGAGAGTCATAGAGTCATACAGAATTGAACCAGGTTTTTCAGCCCAACTTGCCCACATCGACCTACACTAGTCCCACATGCCTGTTTTGCCCTCTAAATCTATCTCGTCCATGTATATGTCTAAATGTTTCTTAAACGTTGCAATAGTACCTGCCTCAACTATCTCCTCATGAAGCCTGTTCCATACACCCACGATTATTCGTGTAAAAAAGTTACCTCTCAGGTTCCTATTAAATCTCTCCTCCCTCTGATCCTCGATTCCCCTACTCTGGGCAAGAATGTCCAACCTGTATATATTCTGGGTAGAATGACAACCTGTATATATATATATCTCATTCCCTTATCAATGACCAGTTGTGAAATAAGATATATTTCACCTCCTCGGAACTTTGGTGATGGAATTGACAATGGCTTACGATTGACATGAGACACAGCAAAAAACTTTATCTGCATGCAGTCAAATCCTATCTGACATGATACATCAGGTAATGCAAAATAGAAATTGCAGAATATAGTGTTACAGCTGCCGAGAAAGTGCAAGTGAAAACAATAGTACAAGGGCCACAATGAGGTAGATTGGAAGATTGAAAATTCATCCACATAATTCATTCATTTACCACAGAGTTTGTATATTCTCCCTGTGACTATGGGGTTTCCTCCCATATTCCAAAGATGTGCAGATTTGTAGGTTAATTGGCTTCTGGAAGTTGTCCCTGGTGTGTAAGATGCCAAAACTGGGACTAGTGACTAAAACTAGCATATGGGTGATTGTTGGTTGGCGTGGACTCGGTGGGCTGAAGGGCCTGTTTCCACACTGTATCTCTTAACTAAACTAAAAACATAGGAGATGTCTGTTCAAGAATCAGATAACAGCAGGGAAGAAGGAGTTCTTGAATGTGTTGGTACGTCATTTCAAACTTTTGTATCATATATAAACACACAGGATAAACGCACATAAAATACACTTGATCATTCTAAAAGATGATGGTGCAAAATAAATAAGATATTAGTGCAACATAAAATTAGATAAAACAAGTCCATGCCCGACGGGAGAGAAGACTCCGTGGGGGAGCAGGAGGCTTGCTTGTGATGGAATGGGCTGCTTTCAAAACTATCTGCCATCTGTTGAGGTCTTGTACTAGGTATGCTGCAAAACTTACCTTCAGCGGCGCTGCAGTTCTGTCACTGCCCATGTGCGCGACTTTGGCGCCTTTGAGAGGGGGGCGGGTTTAAAATGCCATTTTCTCCAGGCTGTTTAAATCATGTTGGTCAGCCTGTTTAGTTGCTCAAGAAAAATAGCTTTGACTGCCGTTCTCTGCACTTATTTTTAAACTAAGTTGGATAATTTAATTGTTAGAGTAAATTAAAAATCATCTTCTAAAGCCGTGAACGCCGACAACGGGACGGATCTCACTTAGGGGACAAGGCAAGGTACGCTGTTTATTTTTACATTAAAAAGTGCTTCTTAAGATGCCTTTAATCAAAATTTTAAGTTGCGAGAAGGTGACTTGGAGCCTCTCCGAACTGGCAGTATTTTTCCTGCCGACTTGGGGTACAAATTCACTGCAATCGCAACGTTCCAAACCATCGCGTTCCACAAAATCCCACTCGCAAGATGATTTAAATGGCCATTAATTTACAGCAATTAAACACTAAATTCCTTCTATTTGGCCTATAAATTCATGACAATGAGATTTAAAAATCATGTTATATTGTGAATTCTTGTGTGAATGTTGTTTGGACATTTAGGCTATTTAAAAATGTAAATCTTTTCTTAAGAAATGGATAGATGTTTAGATCTAGTAATTGAATTTTGTAATTAGCTACAATTGGGTAACTAACTAATTATATGCTTTAATTTCAGGTTATCCAAGTAAGATTGTTTAATATTTGCTTCAGAATGCTTCAATCTATAATAACTGAACATTTATTTCAGTTCTCTTAATTTTTAAGGAAGTTATGGGCATTTGACTGTCCTCGATCACAGCTTTTGTGTTAAGTCAATGGAAAAGCAATAGGGAACAAGATGCTAATTTCCGAGTATGAAAATGGCCGTAACTATTTTAATACTGAAGATATCAAAGTGAATTAGGTGTCAAATTAAACTTCTTTTTATGCTTTATCTGATGGGATAAATTGCAGACTTGATTTTTTAAAATCTCAACATGTTGTAACATTGCTACTTGGACAGAGCAGTTGCCGTACCAATGTGTGATGCATCCAGACAGGGTGCTTTCTATGTTGCATCTGTAAAAATTGGTAAGAGATATGTTGAAGTTCTTATGTCTTCTGAGGAAGCAGAGATGTGGATATGGTTTCTTGGCCATACTCCTCTGACCAGTACTTTTGATTATCTTCCTCCTTTCCAGCTCTCTATTCAAGATCCATTGCTGATCTTGTAAAGTATCGTGAAATTACTGAATATGTGCCAGCCCTATCATTAAAACTTGCATTGATTTCCTTTCATTTCTCCACATTCCTTTATATGAAATGATCACTCTAAGTCACAGGGTTTTACGTTTTTCTTCTCACTGTTAATTGAATCAGACAGTTTGACAATGCTTCACATTCTAAGGGACTGGACCTGAACCTGCCTAACTAATGTGCTTTGTGCTATATTATCAGTCCATGCAGTATAATTTCAACTGTACATGAACGATAGGAGAAAATCAAAGGAGATTATAAAGACTGCCATGCTGGGTGTAGACAATGTTTCAGAAATATAACAAAATGTGTCTGATGATAAAAAATACTATCAGAATTTGGCATGTCGATTGAAGTTTGAATGAACTTAGCCCCTAAGTTCATTCAAACTTCATTTAATGAACACGATCCTCATCCCCACTCAAGTCACCTTGAAAGATTGTTACATCAAGGTTTCACCAGAGTATGTTTGGAGATATGCTACCTCAGAAACATGCTGGCTAATTGTGTGAATATTTTAATTTGTTTAAAACAAAACTCTTTAGCCTTGATTGTTTAATTTGTGCTCTTTTGATACAATCCATTTTTATTTTGTTAAAGTGGCCAAAAGGATGTGCATCTCCAAGTAATATATGATATCAATATGGAGAATACCGTTTCGGCTACAGTTTGCCAATCAAACGGGAGTTTCAATTGTGGGAGAATATGAGACACTTAGATGGATTAGGTATGAGCAACGGTATTAGCTTTGCCAATAATGGCAGGAATCATTTCCATGTGGGTCTTAGGACATGTAGGCATGCCAGTACCCCTCTAATTAGCTCCAGTCATATACAATTGCTAACCATCTTACCCTCCCCAGAATGGCGTGTCATTGCGGCATTGCTTTCCATTTGGATGTTGTGGTAATTGAATTATTGGTTGTGAGCTGCAATATGAATAGTGGGTACAAGATTTAGAACAGTGCAAAATATATGTGGGTGTGATAGGACACAAAAGCATATTGGAGAGAGATTATTTTTGATAGAAATGAAAACACATGAGATAATGTGTGATATAACACAAAAACCACCTAGAGAGATTATTGGAAGGTAGTTAAAGAGGAATAAATGATTAAGCAGTATTTGAGCTAGTGATGCAGTTAATAGCTATGGTATTTGAAGTTGGATTCATTGACCCTGAGTGTCCTCATATATGTTGTAAAACTGCTTTCAGAATCCTGATTCTTGACCATAAAACTGATCTCCACAGCTATTTGCTCCCCTGCTTTCCGGACATGTCATAAAGTCATAGAGTCATAGAATGATACAGTGTGGAAACAGGCCATTCGGCCCAACTTGCCCACATGGGCCTACATGTCCCAGCTACACTAGTCCCACCTGCCTGTGCTTGGTCCATATCCCTCCAAACCTGTCCTATCCATGTATTTGGATTACGTCTTCAACCCTACAGGACAATTCTCTTTCTTTTCATCTCCTCAAACAGAGTCTCCATTGTTGAACGTAAAAAAAACATCTTGGAGCTCCTTTCTCTTGTGTTGCTCCATTCATCATTTTTTTCAGGTAAGGTTTTAATGACTGCCGAAATGCACCTCACCTTCCGCTGTGGTGCAAGTGAGTTTTATGTAGAACAAGCCACCCATCGGCCAATTGAAATCATCCAGTCAATGGACAGCATAGTTAGCAAAGGCTGGATGCTGGAATCTTTGAAAAGAAGCAGGGTGCTTATTTCATATGGAAGGCACAAACTGCTGGAGTAATTCAACGGGTCATGCAGCATCCATGGAGAACCTGGACAGGTGACGTTTTGGGTCAGAATACTTCTTTATATACGTAGTCTGAAGACAGGTCCTGACCCGAAACGCCAATTTTGAGCTGAGTTACTCCAACATTTTGTGTCTTTCTTTGGTAAACCAGCATTGGCGATTCCTTGTTTCTGTTTATTTCATATGTAGGCTACATTGAAAATCAACTTGATAGACTAATGATACCTCATGCTCCCTGCACCTAGTATCATGGGCTATCAATTGTAGCTCCCAAAGCATTTGAAGATGGTTCAACCACTGCAGGGCAGAACAGTGGCATAGCAGGAGAGCTGCTGCCCTACAGCACCAGAGATTCAAGTATGATCCCGACTAAAGGTGCTATCTGTTCGGGGGTAAGTCTCCCTATGACTGCGTGGGTTATCTTCGGGTGCTCTGGTTTCCTCCCATACATTTCAAAAGACATACAGATTTGTTGGTTAATTGGCTCTGGGAAAATTGTAAATTGCCCCTAGTGTGTATGACAGTGTTAATGCACGGGGTGATCGCTGATCAGTGCAGACTCAAAGGGTCTGTTTCTGTGCTGAATCTCTAAAGATACAGCTAAAGTCACTAAAGCCTATGGTCACTCTTTACAACACTCTATGCAAGTTGTGTATCAGACTCCACCACCCACCTTGTCACTGAACGCAGCATCTCTGGCAGGGTTCCCATTGCAGCAGACACTTCATTGTGTATTCCCATCAGCCTCCTGCACGAGGCTGCTCCATTAACTTCTCCTCTGAGTTCTGTGAGTGGAATTCCTCAGTGGCCACCCCCAGAGTAAATAGGCATCTGCATTCTGTGACCTCAGCATGGCTTATGCTATGAAGATTTAATCTACTGCTCTGCACTAAAAATACAAAAAAAAACATTTGATCTGGTTTGTTTAGTTTTCCACTAAGCTTTTGATGCATTGCTGCATGGGAGATTAGCTCAGTGGTTTTAAGGTGCAGACCAGCTAGAATGATTCCAGGGCAGATCATTTGTAGCTGAAATGAAAGTTGGTGATACATGTTACCAGAACAGCACATGAGTTATGGGATTCTTAGTAATCAGGTCTGATATGTTTGTTCTATGTCATGTAAATAAACTCTTAATTTCAGATCTCATAACAAAGAAAAAGACCAAGGATTTACTTTACCTCACCAATATTGCAGATGCTGAATGAATCGCTGGCTCCAGTATTTTCTGATCTTTATTCCATTTCAATAGAGTTTCATGAAATTACTTCTAAAATCAAATGAGACATTAGATTTTTCAAGACCAGAAAAGCAGACAGATGACAAGCCTAAACAATGCAGAAGGTATATTGAACTTCCCGCATGTCTGGCTCTCCAAGTAAATACGTCTTAAACTTATTATATACTCACTGAAAAAATATTAATAACAGCCAACATCCTAAATCATTCTTCTCCTTCTTTGGGAATTCTTTGGGAATGAGAAGGCAATGACTCCAATCTGGTTGAGTTGTTCTTAAACTTCAAGTGGCTGATGAAGTCAATAAGGGAACTGCAGAGTCTTCAACAGTCAGGGTGGGTTGAATGGGCAGGCAGGTGGATGGTTTGTTCGGTGGTGAGCTTCCTTTTGGGCTTCTGGGCTTCAAGATTCCCAATACCATCCCCTCTTCTCTTTCTCTACATTGGTTGGTCATGGGCTAGCGGTTCCTAGGAATTAGTGGGGAGGCTAACTCCTTATTCAAGGAGCCTTTGAATACATCTTTACATTTCTTTTCTCTATCTGCCTGGTGGTATCTTCCCAGAATTGAACTTGAATTAGAACGTCCATTTCAGGAGGCTGATGTGGGCCGTGCAAATAACAAGAAAATAGATACAAAACACAACAGTAACTCAATGGGTCAGGCAGCATCTCTGGAGGAAAAAATAGGTGACATTTTGGGTCGGAACCCTTCTCAGAGTGAGACATGGCGTGCCCAACATAGCCATCCAAGAGTAACAAAGGCCTCACTGCTGAAATCATTGGTCTGGAACAAGATGCTGAAGTTGGTCCACTTATCCTTACAGTGAATTTGGTAGATTTTGTGGAGAAGCATTGGTGGTACTTTTTCAGTCCCTTGAGATGCCTACTATAAGTAATCCAGGTCTCAGAAACATACTGGAGGGCAGGGCTCACTGCACTCAATTTACCATGAACTTTGTGATAGGTCTGAGGTCTTAATCTTCAAGCATCCTTTATCTCAATTGACAAAGCATTATACTAATGCATTGAAGGTGGTTGTAAATTTCCTTATTTATGTGTTCCATCTCCAAGAGATGGCTCCCAAGATAACAAGAGGTGGTCCACATTTTCCAAGGTTTTGTTTGTTTTCTGTGGATGTGGCGTGGTGCAGTGGGGTCCAGTTGGCAGAGTATGTTGGTCTTGTGGATGTTAACTAGAAGGTCCATCCTGTCATGTGTGTAAAGTTAACAACATCATAGTGCTTGTCCTTCAACTGTGGAAACATAAGCATTGACTGAATGTTGCAGTTCAACCACTGAGTTTCAGTTGGCTTTAATTCTGGATTGTATTCTCCGTAGTTTGATCGGACTTTACTGGACTTTATCTTGCACTAAACATTTCTCTCATAATTCCCTTTATCCGTACACTGTGGATGGCTCGATTGTAATCATGTATTGTCTTTCCACTGACTGGTTAGCATGCAACAAATGCTTTTCACTGTGACAATAAACTAAACTCATAAACTCAATTTCATCTTCATTCCAAAGTTTGTTCCAATCGTACTAGATGTTGATTGGAGGTGAAGTACATGAATGCAGCGAGATAGATTGAAAAAGTGTTGAGGTATTGACACAGATGGTCAATGAGGTTGGTTTTGTTGCAGACTCATTGGTGGTATCATGACTTGCTTGCCACCATTGAATTTCTGTGCAGAGCCCAGTTTTAGGAGGATGTTCACAGCGCCTGCTGATTGATGCATTCAATGGTTGTTGTAAGAAGGCCATGTGTAGTGGCTGGTGTTATTCCCATCTTTTTTTCTGAGTTGTCGCATGGTTCATGGCACCTCTTGGTGATGGAATCCACACATTTGCCACTGAGAAGAAGAACAATGACATTGACTTTACCCGTGGCAGATGGCATGAAGATCCCATTACTGCTAGCATTGTTGGACTTGCCTCCTTTGTTGAAGATGGTCACGTTTATGTTATTTCTGAAGTCCACTGGTATATTCCCTTGTGGATGACGTGATAGAGTCACGCAGCACAGAAACAAGCCCTTTCGGTCCATTTTACATGGCAACCTTTTTACCATTCTATCCTAATCGCATCCTCATTGTCTTGCCTATTTAAGCGCCTGACTAAATATCTCTGGCTATATAAATAAATGGCATTGAGTTCCAGATATTAACAACTCTGTGTGTTAAAAAAAAATCTTATCCCTCAGCCCCACTTTGACTTATCCGTCCTGGACCCTCTATTGCTAGAGTAAGGCCACATGCAAACTGCACTTCATATTCCACTTATGTAGCTTACAACCCAACTGCCTGAACATTGAATTAACCAGTTTTAGTTAACCTGTCAAATCTCTCAATATGTTATAAAATATTCTTGGCTGATAAGGTTAAGGAAATTCATATTTCATGACCCCTTTTTGCCCTAATTTCCTTCTTAATTATTCCATGCTCTCTCTATATTCTTCAAGGGATTTGCCTGATTGCAGTTGTCTATATGTCATATGCTTCCTTTTTCTTCTGATCAAACCTTCAATAACCTTGTCATTTGAGGTCCCTAATTATGCTATGTTTTTCTTGAATCGCATACTGGCGCATACTGTCCCTGAACTCTTGCTAACCTTATCTCAAAGAACCCCATAAAATAATCTGCTCTCAATTTACTTTCTCCAAGACATCTCTGGCACTATAGAAATCAGATTGTGTAAATCATACCCTTGTGTTTTCATTATTTTTTTCAGAACAGTTATTTCTTTGATAATTAATTTATCTTCGATTAGAGTGTCACAATGCGAAGTTTCAACATAGATGATTTTAATTATGTTTTCTACGCAAAACATTCAAACCAGCTTAATTTAATTTGCTCATCCTTTGTTTAATGATTTCTTTAGAGGACTGGAAAAATATATTCAGTAGAAAATGTGAAGCAATTTCCTGCTGCAGCAAAAATTTAATTGAATTTGCTTACTGAGTTGCCAGAGACAGTGACAGTAGTCTGGGAATGTAGCATGACGGAGAATTAACTTTAGATTAAATAGACTCTAAGTACATAGATAAACACTATTCATCTTAATAATTTTGTGGAAGTGATTATTCCCAATTACCTTATTCACATATGCATCTGCCTTTTCCCCATATCCCATTATTCTATCTTTCTTTGACCACCCAATTAACTCTCTATTGGAATCAGTGCCCAAGGCTTAGAGCATGCCAATACCTGTTTTCCTTCCTAAATGTCTTATATGCCATCTTCTGTCAGCTCTTGCCAGTGATACTGGGGATGATGATCACTGTGACTGTATTGTGGTCAGATATCACCGAAGGCCTATCTATTAATGATCCATGATATACATAAGAGTATTCTCATATAAATTGTCTCACTTCAGGTGCAGCAACTTTAGATTTGAATTTCATCTTACTTGCTGAACAGTAACGGGCAAACACAGAAGGGGAGAGAGAGGTTACTTTTCCAACTTTTTTTACTTAAATACATTGGATTAAGTCATTTTACATGGTGTTATGTTTAACTTGCTACTGTAAATTGTTCAATCCTTCTCATGGTTTATAACATCTCAGTGTGTGCAGTGCATTTATTACTAACATTGATTTAGCATTGAATTATGCAATTTGCATCCAAAAGTAGATGACATAAACCAGACTAAGCCTCCATGTCTTACAGAAATTCACAAATTACTTTCACTGTTGTTGGTTGAATAATTACAAAAAAACAGACAAGGACTCACATGCTCGGGTTTCAACATATAGTGAGATAAGGCTGATCTAGGATTTTAACAGTTCTTGGCCTTATACTGTACTCCCAATACCCGAGTTCCATTGACACTTTAAGATATAACCTCTGTGTAAGTGTGTATTGGTTGCAGGCAGTTGTATTGTCTAAATTATGTTTTGTCTCGTGTTGGCACGATAACGCTGCTGAAGCAAATGCCAACCTTTAGCTTGTTTTTCGCAAAGTTTTATGAAACCTGTATTTGCCTTTAAATCTGTGTAGGCAAGTAATTACTGTGGGAGATCTTAGTCGGAAATAGCACGTTGGAAGTCAGGGAAACAAAAATATATTGCACAAAAAACTGGATGAGCTCAGCAGGCCAAACAGTTTCTCTGGAGAAAAGGAATAGGTGAAGTTTTGGGTCGAGACCCTTCTTCAGGCTGAGAATCGGGGGAAAGGGAAACGAGATACATAGATGATGTAGCGAAATATAGAACAAATGGATGAAAGATAGGCAAAAATGTAACAATGTTAAAGGAAACAGGTCATTGTTAGCTGTGGCCTAGGTGAGAACGATTACAGCCAATGAGACTCACCAATCCAACTGAAGCTGGTACGCCTTGGGTGGGGGAGGGATGGGGAGAATGTAAGAGTTACTTGAAGTTAGAGATATCAAAAATCATATCACTGGGTTGTAAGCTGCCCAAGCGAAATATGAGATGCTGTTCCTCCAATTTGCGCTTGGCCTCGCCCTACAATGGAGGAGGCTGAGGGCAGATAGGTCAGTGTGGGAATGGGATGGAGAATTAAAGTGTTTGGCAACTGGGAGATCCGGTAGGTCCAGGGACTGAGAAAAGGTGTTCAGCAAAATGATGGCCCGGTCTATATTTGATCTCGCCGATGTATAAGAATCCACACCTTGAACAGCGGATAGAGTCGATGATGTTGGAGGAGATGTGCCTCGTGTCCCTTTTCTCCAGAGATGCTGTCTGACCCGCAGAGTTACTCCAGCTTTTTGTGTCTACTGTATCTTCGGTTTAAACCAGCATCCGCAGTTCCTTCCTACACAACAATATATTGCACCTCCATGGAACTTTTGACTCCATCACCAATCTCTCCATCACAATAATGTAAACATTGTAACAATGAACCTCAGCTCACGTTACCTTTGTACTTTTAGAAATAAATAACTAATAGAGTATGGGGTGTGCTGCACAGACCAGTATTTATTTTCCTCTTTATTATCCCTTGAAATGTTGTGAGTGAGGCACCTTTTTAAACAGTTGCAGTCTGTGTGAATGTTCTTGCACAGTGGCATTAGATAAAGAGTTTCATTATTCGAGGCACAATCATGGCGGAAGACTGGTAATTTATATCCAGGTCAGGTTAATACGGAACTGTCATTCTAGGTGGTAGTGGGTGTAGGTTTGGGAGGTGCTGTCAGAGGCGAGTTCCTGCAGTGCAGTTTGCAATTATATTCACTGCAGCCAGCGTGCCAATGCTGGAGGATGCGAATGTTTACCGAAGAAGTTCAGGTGCCAATTAAGCCAATTCCTTCGTGTTGGTTGTTTTTGAGCTTCTTGAATGTCACTGGAGCTGCAGTCATCAGGGCAATTGCAGAATGTTCTATCATATTCCCGAATTATGTTTCACTGGAGGTGGAAATGCTTTGTGGAAAGATGACATGGATCACTCAATGATTCAATGATACTTTATTGCCACATGAACCTGGGTACAGTCAAATGCTTTGTTTTGTGCACAACCTGATAAATAATAGGGCAGACCTCACTTAGTCAGTACACACCCAGACAGTACACACCTAGACAGTACACACCCAGACAGTACACACCCAGACAGTACACACCTAGACAGTACACACCCAGACAGTACACACCCAGACAGTACACACCTAGACAGTACACACCCAGGCAGTACACACCCAGACAGTACACACCTAGACAGTACACACCCAGGCAGTACACACCCAGGCAGTACACACCTAGGCAGTACACACCCAGGCAGTACACACCCAGACAGTACACACCTAGACAGTACACACCCAGGCAGTTCACACCCAGGCAGTACACACCTAGGCAGTACACACCCAGGCAGTACACACCCAGACAGTACACACCCAGACAGTACACACCTAGACAGTACACACCCAGGCAGTACACACCTAGGCAGTTACACACCTAGGCAGTACACGAGTGTCTCCACGTGTGTGGTGCCGACAAAGTTACAAGAGAGTCAATGCTCACCTCAGCATAATGAGCCTCTGACCCCCTCTTGCAGCAATTGTATTTAGGACACTTGGTCCAGCTGAGTTTGGTTCCAAGTTGGCGCCTGCATTTGCAAAGCAGCCCGACAGAAAAGGATTATCTGCAGCTTCAATCAACTCACCTGGATCAGGAAAATGGCCGTATCGGACAAGCTGCTAGTGCACTTGAAGGCACTAGTGATATCACGATCTACCACAGCTGCGGGAGCCTCCGACTGTAAATGTTCCCTCGCTCGCTGGAAAACACCCGACCCGACGGAGGATCGCAGGTACAGTACCAGGAAACTCCGGGATGACCAATGGGCAGGGCCTCCCAGGAGCAATGGAGCTGGATTCAGATTCAGATTCAGATTCAGATTCAGATTCAGATTCAATTTTAATTGTCATTGTCAGTGTACAGTACAGAGACAACGAAATACATTTAGCATCTCCCTTGAAGAGCAACATAGCAAACGATTTGAATAAATAATAATAAGTGTCCGGGGGGGGGGTGGGGGTGGTGATTGGCAGTCACCGAGGTACGTTGTTGAGTAGAGTGACAGCCGCCGGAAAGAAGCTGTTCCTCGACATGCTGGTTCGGCAACGGAGAGACCTGTAGCGCCTCCCGGATGGTAGGAGGGATCCTCGACCTGCTGGTTCGGCAACGGAGAGACCTGTAGCGCCTCCCGGATGGTAGGAGGACATCTGCGAGAGAACCCCCATTTGTAACGGAGCTGGAGCTGCCATCTGTAAGGGAATCCCCGTTCCAGCGCAGGTCCGCAGAAACAGCAGGTACAGCAAGTACAGTACCTGGAAACAAAGGGGAAGCCTCCACTGTGTCCATAAACATGGCCGATGGGCAGGACTTCAGGTCAGACTGAAGTGCAGGGGACTTTGACCCCCTCTCCCTACTATCCTACTGGCCAACGTATAGTCCCTTGAAAACAAAGTAGAGGACTTAAGGGCAAGACTGCTTTATCAAAGCGAGCTGAGGGAATGCTCTGTGTTCTGTTTCACAGAGACATGGCTCACCCCCAGCTCCCCAGCCTCAGCAGTCCAGCCTGATGGTTTCTCCATCCATCGTATGGACCGTACACTGGCATCTGGGAAAAGGAGAGGAGGGGGCGTCTGCCTCATGGTCATCTCTGCGTGGTGCTCAGACGTGGCAGTCCTGTCCAACTCCTGCTCTCCACACCTCGAACATCTGGCGGTGAAGTGCCGTCCCTTCTACATACCAAGGGAATTCACCTCCATCATCCTGACCATAGTCTACATCCCACCCCAGGCTGATGTCCATCTGGCACTGGGGGAGCTGCACACCGTGGTCAACAAGCACCAGACAGCTTACCACGAGGCATTTACCAACATTGCTGGGGATTTCATCAAAGCCAAACTTAAGCAATTGCTCCCTAGCTTCCACCAACATATCTCCTGCAGCACCAGAGGGCCAAACACCCCCGACCACTGCTACACCACCATCAAGGATGCCTATCACTCAATCCCTCTCCCTCACTTCGGTAAATCCGACCAAACTGCGGTGCTGCTTCTTCCTGCCTACAGGCAGCAATTAAAGAGCACACCCCCAGAGGTGAGGACTGTTCAGAGCTGGTCTGGGGGGAGGTGGGGGGGGGGGCCTTGGATGAACTATGAGCTGCACTTTCCTGAAGACCAGACACTGGGCATCCATGTCTGAAGATACAGAGGTCTACAAGAAGTCCAGATACGACCTCGGTCATCAAAAAGGCCATCAAAAAGGCCAAAAGGGACTTCTGCTCCAAGCTGAAGAATGAGACAGATGTTCGGCAGCTGTGGTGGAGCCTGAATGCAATCACCTCCTACAAGGCGAAATCAGGAGGTAGCTCAAATGTCAGCGAAGCATCACTCCCTGACGAGCTCAATGCGTTTTACGCACGCTTTGACAGAGAGAACACTAATGTGCCTTCCCTAGCCCCCATTCGCTGTGATGGTATTTCGGTCACAGTCACAGAGGTCGACTTCAGAAAATCCTTCAGAGGGGTGAAACCTCAGAAAGAACCTGGTCCTGATGGTATATCCGGTCATGTTCTAAAAACCTGTGTCGACCAACTGGCTGGAGTTTTTACGGACATTTTCAACCTCTCACTTCTGAGGTCTGAGGTTACCACCTGCTTTAAAAGGGCATCAATAATACCGGTGCCTAAGAAGAGCACGGTGACGTGCCTCAATGACTATCGACCAGTGGCACTAACGTCCGTGGTGATGAAGTGCTTTGAGAGGTTGATCATGGTGCAAATCAACTCCTACCTTGACGAAAACCTCGACCCAGTGCAGTTCGCTTACCGCCACAACAGATCAACAGTGGATGCAATCTCACTGGCCCTCCACTCCACTGGATCATTTGGACAACACAAACTCGTATGTCAGGCTGTTATTCATTGACTACAGCTCGGCATTTAACACCATCATCCCCTCCAAGCTGGTTACCAAGCTCTCAGAACTGAGTCTCTGTGCATCCCTCTGTAATTGGATCCTCGACTTCCTCATTCACAGACCACAGTCCATTCGTATTGGTGGAAATGTGTCAGCTTCGATAACAATCAGCATGGGAGCACCTCAAGGCTGCATGCTCAGTCCCCTGCTGTACTCACTCTATATTCATGACTGCGTAGCTGGTCATAGTGCAAACTCCATCATCAAGTTCGCTGACGACACCACTGCTGTGGGACGTATCACTGATGGAGACGAGTCAGAGTATAGAAGTGAGATCGACCGACTGACCAAATGGTGCAAGCACAATAACCTGGCTCTCAACACCAGCAAAACCAAGGAACTGATTGTGGACTTTGGAAGGGGTAAGATGGGGACCCACAGTCCCGTTTATATCAACGTGTCGATGGTGGAAAGGATCAAGAGCTTCAAATTCCTGTGCGTGCATGTCTCTGAAAATCTCTCCTGGTCCCAGAAGACTGATGCAATCATAAAGAAAGCACATTAGCGCCTCTACTTCCTGAGAAGATTACAGAGAGTCGGGGTGTCAAGGAGGACTCTCTCAAACTTCTACAGGTGCACAGTAGAGAGCATGCTGACCAGTTGCAACGTGGCTTGGTTCGGCAACTTGAGCGCCCAGGGGTGGAAAAGACTGCAAAAAGTTGTAAACACTGCCCAGTCCATCATCAGCTCTGACCTCCCTACCATCGAGGGGATCTATCGCAGTCGCTGGCTCAAAAAGGCTGGCAGCATCATCAAGGACCCATACCGTCCTGGCCACACATTCATCTCTCTGCTGCCTTCAGGTAGAAGGTACAGGAGCCTGAAATCTGCAACATCCCGGTTCAGGAACAGCTGCTTCCCCACAGCCATCAGACTATTAAATCAACTAAAAACAAAAATCTGAGCTTTAATAACCTATTGCACTTTATCTGCTCATTTATGTGTGTGTGTATATATATATATATATATATATATATACACACACACATATGTACATACATACATATATATTCAATGGTATATGGACACACTGATCTGTTCTGTATTTATTTATGCCTACAATATTCTGTTGTGCTGAAGCAAAGCAAGAATTTCATTGTCCTATCTGGAACACATGACAATAAACTCTCTCGAGCTCTTGAACTTGAACAGATAGTCATTGCATTGCCACTATATGATGTAAGTTACCTTATACTTCAGGTAATTTGATTTCTGTCTCAATCTATCATCTATCTGTGATACTGGATCAACTTGTTTGTTGGCCTTTTTTTCCCCACAGCCTGGCTGACAGGAAACATCTTCCTACCTTCCATTTATCCCAATAGCCAGCCCTGTTGTATCCCGTCAGAACCCCCACCCCCACCTCGCCCGCTGCATTTAAAGCTTTTTTTTGTCTCAACCTACAGTAATTCTGATGAATGGTCATTACCTGAAACGCTGGTTCTGTCTTTCCACAGATGTGGTTTGATCTGCTGAGTGGTAGCAACATGTTTATTATAGGTCGTTCTGAGATTGTTCCGAGGGCAGAAAGCTATGATTATCTTTGGCTGAGATAATTAATTTCCATTAATGAGCAGATGAGCAGCCCTGCTGAATATATGTTGATCATCAGGGGAATAGGCCATTAGTAGGTAATCGTTAGCCAGAGAGAAATGCACCTACTTTTTGTGAAACGGACATTCCTCAACAGTTCTTGTCTGAGGCTTCCAATCAGATTTGGTGGCAATGAGAGAGTGAGTGACTGGTCTGACCACAAGGCTGCTGTAGTGGCCATTTGGCTTCTTTTGTGTGCCATTAATTATGGCATTTGCCTTTAAATTTTAGACTGCCCGTGTTATGTGGGTGGGATTTAATACATAGTCAGTGGCGTGTTTAGTGCTGGGTTTTTTGCGCAGAAGCTCAGTTACATGGGGAAGGAATACCCTTCGACCATGTGATGTTTAACTGAGACACGAGGAGTTTGCTAACGTTTAAAAGCAATATGCTGGAGTTTGAACAAGATTAAAGTGTACGAGTCAGAGAAGAAGGTCGGATGTATATCTGATTGTGTTTCTTCAACAATAAAGAAACTATTAATCAAGAGACTGTGTTATGAAGATTTATCTGTGAAAAAGCTCTGCAGGTCTCACGGAGAGCTCGCATGCGTATTACGACATTCTCCTAAAGCCATGTAGTCTCTTTAGTGGCTAGAGGGAGTAATCTCTTGAACAATAGTTAAAATATTTATGCACTATGTCATGAAGAGTGCATTCTGCTTGTTTTAATCATATGTATTATCTTCTATAAACATTAAGTAAATAGCATCAACTCTGTTTGAGGTATATATGTTTACAGAATGTATTGTCATTTTCTTTTTGAAATAAGCAGGATGACCAGCTAAGCTAACAGGGCAAGAAAGCAAAAAAGAAGAAAAAGGGGAAAGGTTGAATTACACAGCATTTTATCACCTTTCAGAAACATCCAAGGAATTACATACAGTTGGCATCATATGGTTCCATGACATTAACATCTGAAGGCTGAAATCTAGTAAAACAGTCACAGGGTTGTCTTTGCACCTGAGGCTACAAATCAAGAAATATCTTTGATATTTCACTTTATTACTACGGGTTTTGATCTAAACCCACAATTTTTCTTAATGTTGATTATCTTTCCAAACTTTCTAATTGTACTCTCTGGATGATTCCGGCAAGATCTCCGAGCCAATAATTGTACATGTATTAAAAAAAAAACTTAAAGTGCCAAATTTGGAATTCAAAGAGTGAATAGAACTAAAGTTCAAATGTTTCTTTGTGGTCAGTAAAATTGGTGCAACCTTTGTACGTTTGACTTTGATGTGAAATATTTACCGAACCCTTTCAGCCTCAAAATGTCAATCAGGACTGATATTTAATCATGCTTTTTAAGAAAGCCTTTGAATTGCAAAGTTTTTTTTAAACTTTTATCTTTTGACTCCAACTGAGGATCCTATTCATTTGTTGGCCCAGACATCCCAACCCCCCCTCCAACCCCTCCCCAGACAAAATGCTTGATCATATGTGCCCAAAGAGTTGATCATGGAAAATGTCACAGAATACTAATTTGCCAAAATCTAACCTAGATCATGGAATTTCAAGTAATCTTGTGGCATAACTTGGCAATTGACAGTAATATAGAGGAGAGACAAAGGGCAAGGACAAAAGGAAATATATGTGGTTGCTGGAATGTGATAAATGAAGAATATGGATGAGAGAACAGAATTGTATAATGTAATTGGGAGACAGAAACAAAATCTAACTCCCAAATGATTGTTGTCTGGATTAGTTGAACTTTCAAAATCATGATGGATAAATTTCTTTTAGGTAGGAATATCACTGGATATAGATTGACAATGGCTAAATGGAGTTGAAATGTAGATTCACTAAATCATGTCTAGGTGAGAAGAATTGGCTTGAGGATCTGATGGCGTCCTCATGTTTCCATGTCTACTGAACTGGAAGCCAAGCTCGATTTGCCTCTACCACTCTTTCCAAGTTGAAATGCAATCTAGTTGCCCAGTGGATCAACTAGTAGTGTTTGACAGCCAAGTAGAGTTCATCTTTGATTCTATGGACTAGCTCCGCTTCAAATGCAGTTCCACAATCAGACACAATCTCTCAATCTGAAACATCGAATTACATGTGTAGGAAGGAACTGCAGATGCTGGTTTAAGCTGAAGATAGATACAAAATGCTGGAGTAACTCAGCGGGACAGGCAGCATCTCTGGAGAGAAGGAATGGGATCCTTCGTCGGACATCGACTTGCATCTTTTGCCTCCACAGATGCCGCTTGACTCGCTGAATTCTTCCATCACTGTTTGTGTTTTTTTACAGTATCTTAGTTGATGAATTATGTCAACTCTTAGCTGAGTTGTCTGATTTAGTACATGCAGAGATAATAGTTTCTTCGCTCAGGCCACGGAGGGAAAAGATGACATTTAATGGAAGGCAGAAGTGAGTTGTAAACACCATTAATTACATTTCTTGTGTGAATTCATAGTAATAACTTGAAATGTGATAACAGCACACCTCTCCCAGGTGAGCTCAATGCATTCTTTACTTATGCTGAACAGGTCAGTGGAATGACGTCACCCACTCTGACAGCCTTGAGTGCACCTGTAGTCACAGTCATCGTCACAGATTTCAGCAACCTGTGGAAAACAACGGGCTGAGATGGGGTTCCTTGCAGCTTTCTCATAACCTGCACGAACCAGGTGTATGCACTAACATCTTTAACTTCTCCCCATTTCAATCTGACATTCCCACCGGCTTTAAGATCACTATCATCCCGGTATCAAGAAAAAATAAGGTAACATACCTTCACGACTAATGTCCAGTTGCTTTAACATCCACAATGATTAAGTGCTTCAAGAGGCTGGCATAGCCCACCTGCTCCAGCCTCCCAGACAAACTTAATCCACTGAAATGTTCCCTGTGGTGACAAGAGGTCCACAGCAGATAATCTCTCTCTTAGACAGAAACAAAATGCTGGAGTAATTCAGCGGGCCAGGTGGCATCTTTGGAGAATAGGAATAGGTGACATTTCAGGTCAAGACCCTTCATCAGACCAAGTCAGGGGAGAGGGAACCTCGAGGTAGCATCTGTTGTTCTACATATCATCTCTCTCTCGTTTTACACTAATCCCCAGAACATGTGGAGAACAAGGACACCTACAGTATGTAGGAGTTCTATTTATTGACTATAGCTCTATCTTCAACATAAATCTAACCAAACTCATCTCCAAACACCAGGACCTATAACACAGCACCGCCTCTGCATCTGTATCCTTGACTCCTTGATCTATGGTCTGCAATAGGTAGTGATGGACAACAAAATATCCTCCACATTTCCAACATCAATTTCTCTCAAGGGTGATAGGCATACTGTGCTCCCCACACTGTGCTCCCCATACACTCAGGCCCGTACGGCCAAATGTTCATTTAACTCCATTTACAAATTTGCAGATGCTGCCGCTCTAGTGGACTGGATGTCAAACAATGCCAAGATGGAGTACAGTAAGGAGATAGAGAACAGCGTAGTATGGTGTGCAGACAACGGTCTCTCCCTCAGCGTCCGCAAAATGAAGGAAGTGGTCATCGAGATCAGTAAGCACGGTGGAGTACATGCCTCAGTCTACATCAATGATGTGGAGATGGGTGATGTGGTGATGATTAAGAGCTTCATGTTCCTCGGTAGACAATTTGTTCTGCTCCAACATATTGATGCAATGGCAAGAAAGCACACCTAAGCCTCTAATTCCTCAGCATTTCTCTATTGATTATCACTGATTTCCACAGAAGTACCATAAAAAACATCCTACCCAGATGTCTGCACTTGCACTGTAGATATATTCTGCACCTTAGTCTACTCTGTTTATTAACGCTTTTACAGTACCTGATGTACTTATGTTTGACATGATTTGCTTGGATAGTACGCAAAGCAAAGTCCTTCACTATATCTTAGTATACATGACATAATAAACCAATACAAGTTGAGAATGGTTAGAATAAGTTAACTGTATTAAATTTATTTTCCATTGGCTGGTTTGAAATTTATATAACATTAACACATCAAGCAACCGCTATTTCTTTTTTTTTAGGTGAGGATTTAAATTGTTCTTCCTTCCCCACCCACTACCACATTATCTTTGCTGTGATAGAAAGCCAATACAGATTGAATGACCTCTGTCAATGCAGATTGGGCTGCATTTATGGCCAGAAAATCTATGTTTGCCCACATAATCATTTATACCTTTGGTCTTTCATATTGGAGAGATGTATTAATGTGTTGGAAGCATTGCTATTCCAGTGTTTGGTGATAGTTTTGAAACTTGGAGGATAGATCTGGAGGGCAGAGAAATTATTATCCTCTGGAAAGGTAGCTCCCTATATCAAAATCAGTCAAAAATCCAGAGAGCAAAATAAGAGTCCTCTTGACAAAAAAGATTCAAAAATGAGCAACGATGTTAGACATTTTCTCTCCTCTTATTTAAGCACACAAGTGATCTATCAAAATGGACAATGTTGCTACCAGAAGTGAGCAGGAATAGGCTACTGAGCACAAAAGATGTAGGAACCAAGCCTAATCCTCTCAACTGTTCTCAAACACAATTTAATTATAATCTGAAAAAATGTAAATGGAAGTAGAACTCCTGACCAACAAACCACTCAACCGCCCAGAGGCCTATTGTAATGTTCAGACACACACAATCATTATGCAATTTAATGTATTGCAGATTAGTATTTGGAATATTCGCAGTTGTAGGCTGCTAGATTTGGCCTGAAGATATTGAAATGGTTACATTCCTCAGTCACAATAAAACACTGAATGACAGGGTTGATTGCCATCATCTCAGGTAATTTTGGACCAGGAGCCATTCTCCAAGTTCCTTTCTAAAAAAAAAAATAATGAACATCTTATAAAGGCTTCAGATTAACTTGTAAAGGGTGAGTAATTAATAGTTGAAAAGAGAGAAAAGGAATAATAATAGGAAGCCGAAAGTAAAATTTTCTATCGGAGGCGGCCACATATTTTCTTGCAGAAATTATGCCAGAAACTTACTTGACCTCATCCTCAATATTGAATTGAATTTCCTTTATTGTCATTCAAAGTTTGAACGAGATTTTGTACCATGAAGTCATGACAGTAAAAAAGCAACAAAACTCACAATGAACACAATTTAACACAAACGTCCATCACAGTGAATCTCCAGGCACCTCCTCACTGTGATGGAAGGCAAAAAGTCTTATCTCTTCCTTGCTTGTTCTCCCGCTGTGTCGAGGCGATCGAGGCTTTCAATGTTGAAGCCCGCTGGGCGATGGTAAATCCCGCAGCCGATTTTAAGCTCCGCGAACGGGCCGATTCAACCTCCGCGAAAATCGGTCACCAACCAGGGACCTGCGAGCTCCCGATGTTACCGTCCACAGTGCTCGCGGCCGAGGCCTCCGAAGCTCCGGTCGGGTCGCACCCATAGCGCCACCACAGCCTCCGAAGTTAGGCAGCTCTGCCATGGTAAGTCCACAGGCTCTGCCACCAGAGCCCCCAAGGACGATTCTAGTTGGAGGCCACCAGCTCCACGATATTAGGCCTTAGCGCAGACGGAGATACGACAAGGAAAAGGTCGCATCCCGGTTGAATGAAGAGATTTAAAAAAAAGTTTCCCCCCAACCCCCAGATCTACACAACTAAAAATAGACTAAAACATACATCTAACAAGACAAAAAGAAGACAAAAAAAGGAAAGGCAGACGGACTGCAGGCGAGCCGCAGCTGCTTGGGCAGCTGTGACATATGCCACCGTGATAACATCAGTAGAACTGGCTACCCCACGAAGACAAAGTTTCACCCTCTTACTAAAGAAAACATTCATTAGTATGAGTCTTGATTTCAGAAATATGAAAATAGAAAGTACAGTACTGGAAATACTTAGCTGGTCAAGCAGCAATCACTGGAAGGAGAAACAGAGTAATCATAACAATAACCCCTCATCACAACTGCAAAATTGAGAAAACATGTATCTTTTAAGTTGGTATTGTGGTAGAGAGAACAAAGGGTGGAGACGAAACATTATGTTATAATTAATCAGACTCATCTGATTAATTTGTGAATGATGGCAATTAGGGAGATAATTAAATAAACAGAACACGCAGTAATTGTGACAAGCAGCACATAGAGAGAAAAACTGAAGCGACACAAACACAAAAAAAGAGATCTGATATGGTTATATTCAAATATCGAATTCCAAAGGCTGCGATCAGCCTACACAGAACACAACGTGGCTTCTGTTGGCTATCTCTGCAAGTGTGCATCATGTTAGTGTGGCACTACATTTATCCCAACTGAGATAAGCTCAGAACAGATCTGGCATTCAAACGGGACATCCTGATACAGTATGGACTATCATCAACAGTAGAAATGTGCACCACCATCTATACATAACTAAAACTCTGATCTTGGTATATTCCGGTTTGGCAGTCTTTCTATTTGCGCATCAAGTTTGCGATAGGGCTACTATAGGGTGATTTCACTAAAGGTCACTGGAGCGTGGATCCGCACCCACGTGACCAAAATTCTCAGGTGGAGGACACAGGGGGGTTCTGGTACATGTTAGTGGATGGGAAAAATCGCATTTTCCCACCTGTTAAAAACATAGAAAACGGCGAGGTTGAGAGCTGCAATTTACTGTGCCAGTCGGGGTGACTGTGAGGCACAGCTACCTAGATTTACAGGAAAAAAAAAAGATAGCAAGTAAGGTAAATTCAAGAGGGAACTGAAGGTGCCTATCCACCGGAAGTCAGGAGCCGACAATTGCCGAGGATATTTAAAGGTCCAAAATATCGGGAAATATCGCGTTTTCCCGCTGAATTTCATCAAAAGTAAGGCATTATATACTTTTTTATCTTTATTCATTTGTTAGATGAGAATTTTTAAAAGTGAAAAATCACTCAGTAAAAGTTCAAAATCGGCCATGGTTCTCGGGTTGGTTTAAACATGCAAAATCAAAACGCCTCTGAAGCTGCATTTACCATTTAAATAATGATAAACTATCAATGCATTTTTAAATAAACTTCACTCAGATGCAAACTAAGGAATGTGATAATTATCAGCTGTCAGTTGGACAAAATTAGGACATTTTATTATTTGCCAAAATATATTTCTCAATGTTTCTTGTTTAAAGCCTGCACATTCACCCAATTAATACATAAGTTGTTTGGGTGAATGTGCAGGCTTTAAACAAGAAACATTGAGAAATATATTTTGGCAAATAATAAAATGTCCTAATTTTGTCCAACTGACAGCTGATAATTATCACATTCCTTAGTTTGCATCTGAGTGAAATTTATTTAAAAATGCATTGATAGTTTATCATTATTTAAATGGTAAATGCAGCTTCAGAGGCGTTTTGATTTTGCATGTTTAAACCAACCCGAGAACCATGGCCGATTTTGAACTTTTACTGAGTGATTTTTCACTTTTAAAAATTCTCATCTAACAAATGAATAAAGATAAAAAAGTATATAATGCCTTACTTTTGATGAAATTCAGCGGGAAAACGCGATATTTCCCGATATTTTGGACCTTTAAATATCCTCGGCAATTGTCGGCTCCTGACTTCCGGTGGATAGGCACCTTCAGTTCCCTCTTGAATTTACCTTACTTGCTATCTTTTTTTTTTCCTGTAAATCTAGGTAGCTGTGCCTCACAGTCACCCCGACTGGCACAGTAAATTGCAGCTCTCAACCTCGCCGTTTTCTATGTTTTTAACGGGTGGGAAAATGCGATTTTTCCCATCCACTAAC
Organism: Leucoraja erinaceus; assembly: GCF_028641065.1. Classification (NCBI taxonomy): domain Eukaryota; kingdom Metazoa; phylum Chordata; class Chondrichthyes; order Rajiformes; family Rajidae; genus Leucoraja; species Leucoraja erinaceus. The sequence goes on along the minus strand of NC_073384.1, from coordinate 49,927,125 downwards.
ATGTACCGGGACCCGGATGTGTCCTCCACCTGAGAATTTTGGTCACGTGGGTGCGGATCCACGCTCCAGTGACCTTTAGTGAAATCACCCTATTCTTCACCAGTTCACTCACCGTTCTCCTGTGCTGCAAGTCCACCAAGTTTCGTACCGATCGGTTGAATGTTATAAAAGGTTTAACAAATCATAAAACCCATGCGTGCGCAGATCGATCTCTTCTCCTGCCAGTGAGCGCCGCGTGGATTAGTCTCTTCTCCTGTCACTGCCCGGGAGGGTCCAACCCTTCCTGCACCATCGCGTCTTTATTGGAGCCGAGGATGGTCGGCGGAGGTTTCCAATCTGACTTTCGGAGGGACCCGAAGCAGTCCAGCCAGCCCAGCCCCAAGGTGCCCAGCCCCAAGCAGCCCCGCCCCAAGCAGCCCAGCCCCAAGCAGCCCCGCTCCAAGCAGACCAGCCTCACGCAGACCAGCCCAGCCCCAAGCAGCCCCGGCCCAAACAGCCCTGCCCCAAGCAGCCGCCCCGCCCCAAGCAGCAGCCCAGCGTCAGAGACCCGACCCGACCCAGCCCAGCGTCGGTGACCCCCCTGCCCCACAACATGCGCAGTTAGGGGCCATCGGTGAGTGGTGGAATATTGCGTTGGGGTAACGGGTTGCGTTGGGGGAACGGGTGACTGGTGGAATATTGCCGTGGGGAATGGGTTGCGTTTGGGGGACCAGGCCTCCCGTGTGACTGGGACCCAATGGGTCCCACTTAGTTTAGTTATCTGTAAACTCCAGGGTGGCACAGTGGCGCAACAGTAGAGTTGCTTCCTTACAGCATCAGAGACCTGGGTTTGATCCTGATTACGGGTGCTGTCTGTGCAGAGTCTTCTCCCTGTGACCCTGTTGGTTTTCTCCGGGTGCTTGTTTCCTCCTACACTCCAAAGATATACATATTTGTAGATTAATTGGCTTTTGTAAATTGTCCCTATTGTGGAGGATACTGCTAGTGTACGGATGATCACTGACTTGGTGGATCGAAGAGCTTACTTCCATGCTGATATCTCTAAAAGTCTCATGACCCAGCATTTCCCTTCATTAATTAATGGGCCAGAAAACCTATCGGATCAACGGGCATACCCGGAGATACACCAAGCTAACACCAAACAATGTGGTGCTAGTCTGGTGAAGATGCAACATAGACAACAGAAGTACTGAAAGCAGCTTGTAACAAATAAGGCTGCACAATCTCACAATAACTCAGTCAAATCAAAGCTCTGAAGTCACATCAAGTTGTGAAAATTAAACAGCTAAAGCAAGAGACAATTTTTTCTTTTACTTTTCTCGCAAATATCAAGGTCTAAAGCATTCTAATGTTCAGCCAAATTATTTATTTCTGATTCCCCCTGAGATCCCCACCATCACAGCAACCAGTCTTCTGCAAGTTCTTTTGTAATTTTGCACAACTACCCTATCACAAAATCATGGATGTTTGTGACAAAATGTAACGATTTCAAATGAAAATAGTGGGCTCTAGTTTCTCCAAATTTGCACACATTGTCCAAATAGATGCACAGAGATAAGGCAGGAATGTTCACATTTCATTATCTTCCTTGTCGATTCAATTAAATGCAATCGCCTCTACCATATATTCTAAGTGATTCCTTCACATGGTGATGGACCTAAAAATCTATAACTAAGAGGAGAAATCCACATTGTAACGATGAGACAGTATAGGAAGGAGATAGAAAACCTAATAACATGGTGCCAGGAAAACAACCACTACCTCAATGTTGGAGAAACTCAGCGGGTGAAGCAACATCAATGGAGCAAAGGAAATAGGCAATGTTTCGGGTCGAAACCGAAACGTTGCCCATTTCCTTCGCTGCATAGATGCTGCCTCACCCGCTGAGTTTCTCCAGCATTTTTGTTGACCTTCGATTTTCCAGCATCTGCAGTTCCTTCTAAAACAACTACCTCAATGTCAGCTGACATTGAGGTCGCGGTTGTTTTCCTGACAAGTGAAATAATGTTTGAGCTGAACAGTCGGAAGGATAAAGTGCCGAATAACATTTTGGATCAGTTTTGAAACCTTAACTATTTTCTTGTCATACCATTCTTTTATAGTCCTATTTCAATTTATAAAAATGAGTGGGGGTAATTATATGAAATGTATAAATGATCCGAAGCAAAATACTTTTGTCCAATGCTTAAGCTGTAAATATATAGAAGTGTACGATACAGATCATCCTCACCCTTCCAGTGATTCAATAGATCATTCTTCCATGACTGACTTTCTGATTCTAATAGAACTTTTTTTGAAAAAATGAATTAATCAAGCTTCAGCCAAGGAAATCATAACTTAATTTGTTCTAGCCTGAACGTACACACAAGGACCAGTGGTATGTGTTAAAAGGTCACTTAAAATTATTTAACAGCAGTGTACCAGCTCAAAGTATTTCAGAAAGGGGAAGCTCAACAAGGGACAGTTAAAGACGAAGTCTGAAGAAGGGTTTCGGCCCGAAACGTCGCCTATTTTCTTCGCTCCGTAGATGCTGCTGCACCCGCTGAGTTTCTCCAGCAATTTCTGCAGTTCCTTCTTGAACACAGTTAAAGACGCTTTGGGAGGTGAACGGAAACACGCTGACCGAACTAGTTTAAAAAAGATGCACAAGTAATCTTGTTTTTAATTCTGTTTAGTATTGTTTAGATACAGTGTGGAAACAGGCCTTTTGGTCCACCGAATCTGCACCAACCAATGATCACCCAAGCACTATTTCTACCTACACAGTAGGGACAATTTATAGAGGCCAATTAACCAACAAACCTACATGTCTTTGGAACTGAAGCAACCAGAGAAAACCCACGCAGTCACAGGGAGAAGTGCAAACTCCATACAGACAGCACCCATAGTCAGAATCAAATTCGGGTTTCTGGTGCTGTAAGGCAGCAGCCCTACTGCCACTGTGCCGCCCCAAGTCTAAGGGGGGCATTCTTGGTTCAAAAGTGAAACGTGACAGTTACTATCAAGTCCTACCTGCCATTCGGCCCTTCGAGCCAGCACCACTATTCAATATGGTCATGGCTGAGCATCCAAAATCAGTATCCATTGATTCCGTTAGCCCCAAGAGCTATACTTAACATTCCATTAACTCTAAGAGCTATATCTAACATTCTGTTAGCCCTAAGAGCTATATCTAACACTCATGTAATGAATCCAAAAATATCAAAAACATTTTCTGCTTCATAAAATCATACCTTCAGTATGTTGAGGTGTTATCATTTCTTTCTTCAGTGGAAAAGCAGCATTTAGATGTATTGAGAATCTTCTGAGAAAATTCTGGTATGAAATATTTGATATTTTTTCAAAACTGATCAATATAAAACTGGCACCAAAACCAGAATGGATTATCTTCGGAATATCGGAAGGTAACCCTGAATTAAACGTGTTTCAGAAGAATTTAATTAATTACGGGCTAATAATGGGAAAAAAGCTTATACTTAAATTCTGGAAAAATGCGCCGACACCAACAATAAAAATGTGGATATCAAATATGTTTGAAACATTACATCTGGAAGAGATGAGATTCCTCCTAGCAGGTAAAGCAGACCAATTCCAAAAGACGTGGTCTATGTTTCTGGACCTATTACAAGTATGAGGTGCAATAGTAATCTAAAAAAAACAAATATATAAATAAGCGGAATCAGGACCTGGTAACGGGAGGTAAAATAACAAAAACAGGCTTGGTTGGTAGTCCCCTTTCTGCGGAGTTTAATGTTATAATAGAGCGATTGTTTCTATTTTCTCTTTCTCTCTTTTCTAGGGTCTATTTTCTTACTTTACTTCCTTCTCTAACTTCTTTCCTAAGGGGCTTTCTTTTCCTTACACTCTTGCACTGCACGACTCTCTTGCACTTTCTTTACTTTCCTTACTGCTACCTTTTTCTTAAAGCTCAAAAAAAAAAAAATGAAGCGGTACTAAAAATGTATTAAGATATATGTGCTGTGTAGAATTGTAATTTACCGTACTTCTAATAAAAATAAAATAAAAAAAAAATTAAAAAAAAGAGAATCTTGAGGCCATCCATCAAGGTCACATAGAAGCCTTACATGAGGGACAGGAATGCACCGCACAATCTACCCACCCACCTCCTACCTCCTACATGGAAGAGTCATGTTGGTTTTACGGGTTCTCATGTAACCAGAGTGGAAACAAAACACCCTTGACAAATGAGCCACAATTTAACATGTATTTTCTCTCCTTTTCCAATGTGAAAAGCCTTGAACACATTTCACTACCTTAAAAAGACAAGATAAAAAGTGTGTTTTTTTTTAATTAGCACTGCAAATTTTCCATTTGTGTAAATAAGTAAACCAATGTGCAATATAATCTGGAAATGATGTTGAAACAGAAAGGTTTGGATAAACAGAATTAGGCAATACATTAAGCTAATATTTTTCCTCTATTTACCAATCTATTGTGTGATTCCGTCACAATATTCAATTTCTCCATTGTAAGTGATGGAAATTAAGGTCTAAAAAACAAAAGCTAAAGATTTACATTGTAAGTGTAAAACCTGATAATCACTATTAATATAAAACAGAAGGTTGACACTTTTTCCCAACTTCATGATAAAAAAAACTATTGCCGTAACAGACATATAACTGAAGGTCACCATGCCACATTAGTAAGAATTTCAATTTTCTGTGTTGGTACATTAAACAAATAAACACTCTCTTCTCGAAAAAAATTCAGACGCAATAACAATTCAATGCACTCTAAGGGTCATGAATATAAGTATTTATATTAAAGTCTAATTCTGCAATGATGCTGTAATGAGCAGCAGAGGTGCAGCTGGTAGAGCTGCTGCTTTACAGTGCCAAAGGCCTGGGTTCAATCCTGACAATTGAGTACTGTCTATGTGGGAGTTCACACTTTCTCCCTATGACTGTGTGGCTTTTATTCTGCATGGTCCTGTTTCATCAGAGATGTGTGGGTATGTAGGTCAATTGTATTTTTTAAATTGCCCCTAACGTGCAGCAGTGCATGCGAGAGTAGGATAACATATAACTAGTGTGAATGGGCGATTGATGGTCACTGTGGACTCGGGGGGGGGGGGGCGCTGAATGCTATGTTTGCATTCTGGATTTTTAATTCAATTCACAGATCAAGTTTACAATTAACATCTTCGTTATTTTGCATTCCAGCTATTAGTATAAACGTCAAAGATGGTTAGTTTACCACAGGTTTTAATATCAAATGTGCATTAAAGACAGATTCAGACCAAAGTCTAAATAAAGTTAATGTCCCTTTATTTTTTTTAAATAAGGGAATTTTTCATAATACAGGTCCACCACCAATTTTCCAGCGCCCTTTGTTGTATTATGCATTTTGCTGGATCAAGAGGTCCTGGCCTCAGGGGATTGAGATACTGGTCCACAAATTTGGCCTCGGAAGTCGGCTATGGGAATGGATCGGCCGGCTCCGGCCGCCCGGAGTTCCAAAGTCCCAGCCACAAGCGGCAAATTTGACCCGCTGATTGGCCGTGGAAGTCCCGTAAAGGTCGAGATCGGTCCTTATCCGCCTCACCCAGCCCAAGGGGGGGGGGGGGATTTCAAGTGCGTTCTCATTATTTTGTCTGGATTAAAGGAGGTGCCGGACCACCAGTTGCCGAAATATCTTTTACACATACAATAAAAGATGCGTTTTTCTTCTACTCACACCACTTGTTATTATCTACAAATTAAGTAATAAATCATACCGTCAGCAAATACACAAGTCTACACTCAAAAGTGGACCACAAAAAAAAACTAGCAGTGAAGATGTATAGTCAGCACAACAGCCAGGCTAAGCACAGAATCTGCACAAAAATACATTATGCCACAAATTTCATTGCTATATTGTTCATGAAGTGGATCAAGAGAAAAAGTAGTACATAGCTGACATTATCTTCGGGCAATGTAATCTGTTACCAGCAGTCATTTGAATTTATTGAAATGTCACATGTTTCCAGATGAACATTAATTTTAGAACAAAAGGTTCTACAACAGGCTGTGCACATAATTGAGATTGTAAGACGATCTATACAAGATCTCATAATAATTATGAACATTAGAATTCCTCTTCTCATGCCCTGGTCCTTTTACCTTTTTGGCAAAAGAAGAGTTGCATTCCTATTCTATTATTAGTGGCATCATATCTTATTTCTCCACACTCATTCAAATATATTTTCTTGAACATTCTCCATGATTCAATAGATTGATTTCTAGTTAACCCGATTATTATTTTCCCATGATTAGGCAGCATCCCGGACATTTCTTAACAATGGTCAAAGAACAAACTTAACTGAAATGAACTGCAGATAAATCACACCTGTATAAATATCAGAGAAAGTGATGCACCAGCAAAGAAAATCTTGGAAGCAGCAAATTAATTTTAACTGTGCAAAGGGCTGTATGCAAGTCCTTGTAGCAAGGATTTCATATGTACTCGTCACGATGACATAGTCTCTTCAATTCCGTTTCTTGGGCTGAGCAGCCAAAAAGAGGGCTACCAAGCAGTAAATGGTCCCTCCGATAGTCAATGCCATCGTGGTCCTGTACAGTAGTCGATCGGGGACACCTCGCTTCAGATGTACAGGCACCCCATCTGCCTTCTGCAGAGTAAAGATAATAGCACTTAAGTAACAGAAACCTCTAACTGTACGTAAATTGGTAAACAGTCATATTCATATTGAAAATGTTTCTCCCCTCTTTCAAAGCAACATGTCCAAAACGAAGCATCCAAGATATTAGTGACATCTAAACATCTAACAATAATGCATTACTTAGAAAGATCAGGGGGAATTCTGAAGTTGCTTTTAAATAAGTACTCTAGACAGTTTGATCAGTAAAAAAAAAATCTAGAGATAGATGAATTGAATTTCTGAGTATGCTTGATGTACCTAATTAGGAGTCAAGTAAAGATTATCAATTGCCAATTCCTACTGCCTCAGTAATATATAACGCATAAAGATATTTAATACTGTTTGATGATAAACATACAGATGGGTTTTTTTTAATAACTATTCCATTTACGATCGATGTATCGTAAACTGTTCTCAATTTATGATGAGCTATGTGTTGCTATGTATTAACCATACTGCACTATTGATGTAAGGCAAGTAAATTTTCCCAAAGCCTCAGCTGTAGTTGCCAAACAGATTGCTGGAGGAATGCAGCGTGTCAAACAACATCTGTGGAAGCAAAATTATATTTTGGATCTTAGAGATAAAACAAGATTGCCAGGATATAGCATTTTTAATGGGGACGGGGGGAGGGGATAAGAGGCTGTTATGTAATTCTAGATTGAGTTGGGATAATAATGGGCATGTGTGGGAGAGGGGGATGTAGGACAGAGGCTGCCAGGTGATAGATGGAAACATATGGGGAGGGAATGTTGGGCTGATGGAACTAGGTGGGGGGGGGGGGCGGACAGTGACTTGGCCATCCAGTGACTTGGCCTCCACTGCCCCCTGTGGCAGGGAATTCCATAAATTCACAACTCTCTGGGTGAAAAACTTCCTTCTCACCTCAGTCTTAAATGACCTCCCCTTTATTCTAAGACTGTGGCCCCTGGTTCTGGACTCACCCAACATTGGGAACATTTTTTCCTGCATCTAGCTTGTCCAGTCCTTTTATTATTTTATATGTTTCTATAAGATTCCTCCTCATCCTTCTAAGCTCCAGTGAATACAAGCCTAGTCTTTTCAATCTTTCCTCATATGACAGCCCCGCCATCCCAGGGATCAATCTTGTGTACCTATGCTGCACTGCCTCAATCACAAGGATGTCCTTCCTCAATTTATGAAACCAAAACTATACACAATACTCCAGATGTGGTCTCACCAGAGCCCTATACAACTGCAGAAGAACCTCTTTACTGCTATACTGAAATCCTCTTGTTATGAAGCCCAACATTCCATTAGCTTTCTTCACTGCCTGCTGTCCACTCACTCAACCTGCCCAGGTCACCCTGCAACCTCCTAACATCCTCTTCACAGTTCACAATGCCACCTAGCTTTGTGTCATCCGCAAACTTGCTAGTGTTGCTCCTAATTCCCTCTTCCAAATCATTAATATATATGGTAAACAGTTGCAGCCCCAACACCGAGCCTTGCGGCACTCAACTCGCCACTGCCTGCCATTCTGAAAAGGACCCGTTCACTCCTACTCTGTGCTTCCGGTCAGCCAACCAATTTTCTATCCATCCAACACCCTACTCCCAATACCATGTGCTCTAATTTTAGTCACCAGTCTCCCGTGCGGGACCTTATCAAAGGCTTTCTGAAAGTCTAGATACACTACATTGACTGGCACCCCTTCATCAATTTTACTTGTCACATCCACAAAAAAATCCAGAAGATTAGTCAAGCATGATTTCCCTTTCATAAATCCATGTTGACTTGGACTAATCTTTTTACTGCTATCCAAATGCCCTATTATGACCTCTTTAATAATTGACTCCAGCATCTTTCCCAACACCGAGTCAGGCTAACTGGTCTGTAATTCCCCATTTTCTCTCGCTCCTTTCTTGAAAAGTGGGATAACATTAGCTATCCTCCAATACACAGGAACTGATCCTGCATCTATTGAACATTGGAAAATGATCACCAATGCGTCCACTATTTCTAGAGCCACCTCCCTGAGGACCCTGGGATGCAGACCATCAGGTCCAGGGGATTTATCATCCTTCAGTCTCATTAGCCTACCCAATACTATTTCTCGCCGAATGAAATTTTCTTTCAGTTCCTCTACCCCCTTAGATCCTCTGTCCTCCAGTACATCTGGGAGATTGTTTGTGTCTTCCTTAGTGAAGACAGATCCGAAGTACCTATTCAACTCTTCTGCCATTTCCTTGTTGCCCTTAATAATTTCACCCGTGTCTGCCTTCAAGGGACCCACATTCGACTTTGGATCTTATAGAAACGTATAAAATTATAAAAGGACTGGACAATCTAGATGCAGGAAAATTTTTCCCAATGTTGGGGGAATCCAGAACCAGGGGCCACAGTCTAAGAATAAAGGGGGGGGGGGGGGGCATTTAAAACTAAGATGAGAAAAAAAAACTTTTTCACCAGGAGAGTTGCGAATTTGTGGAATTTTCTGCCACAGAAGGCAGTAGAGGCCAATTCACTGGATGAATTTAAAAGAGAGGTAGATAAGAGCTCTAGGGGCTAGTGGAATTAAGGGATATGGGGAGAAGGCAGGCACGGGTTACTGATTTTGGATGATCAGCCATGATCACAATGAATTGCGGTGCAGGCTCGAAGGGCCAAATTGCCTCCTCATGCACCTATTTTCTATGAGTTACAAACCACACAAAAATTACACTCAAAATGGCCGTAGCAGACAGCGTGGGTGATTGCCAGTTCTTACGAGATGAATAGAATTGAATAGTTAGAAGATAGCGAACTTAGGCAAATCTTTTTTAACCAAGACACTACACGTTCTAGATTCCATTTTGTGAAAGAAAAGTGATAGAAACATCAGAGAATGTGCAGTGAATACTTATTTGAATGAATATTAAAAGATATTTTAGGAGTGAACTGTAAAATGCATTTGTGCCTAATCTGTGGCAAATTATGAACAGATTATAAATTACTGAATGAGATTTAAGAACTAGAAAATGCAATGAAGCTTTAGTGTAATGAAAAATTAGATACGGTACCAAGGCATTTCAACCGAGTTAGCCGAGATTTGGTATGAAGAATGCATTGATTACAATCTGCCTCCTCCCAATTTGAAATGGAAAAATATATCTACATCTGTTTCACAAGGATTCTTGTAATGACGACGTACTAATAGGATTTCAGCTACCTTTTAATTATCCAACCATGTAAATTAAGCTACAATTTCACAAATGTGCATTATTCAACACGTTATTAAGCTTCGATTACAAAATGCAGTCCAAGATTTTCCAGCATCTGCAGTTCCTTCTTAACCAGATCCATGTTCATCACTTTCTCATTTGCAAAATACTTTGAATCCTTTGAACAATACACTGAGATTATAATTAAAAACAGCAAAATTTAATTAAACATAAGTTATACCTGAAAAAGCTTCTGGAAATGATGCACTTTATTTTGTCCAAGGAATTGAACTCCTTCTCCCAATTCCGATACAACTTTTGTCGGAGTAGCAAATATCAAAGTAGGAGGTTCAGAGGAAACGAGAGGCTTCAAACCCTATGATTACATAATTCATAAATAAAAGTTATTTTGCCGTATCGACACTACCTGTTGAATTAAGTGGGCAAATGATTAACTCAAATGAAATTACATGGAAACTTGTCTTTAACCCATCAAACTGCATACTATGCTTTTTCTCTGACACATGTCTGCTTCCACCTGAACCTTTCACTGTGTCATCAATTTTCATATCTTGTACTTCCCGTTTGAAGGCCCTTGGACCCACATCTTGGTATGGACCAGGGGAAAAGAGGCTCATCGATGGATTTTTAAATTGAGTAACTCCTAATGAATGAATATTGTCAGCATCAACCTGCAATTGACTTTTACAAGGTTGCACAACATACTTCACTCAAATGGTGTGGTTGCCTATTGTAGCTGAGAATTTATTGTATATTTATTTGTTGTGTTGTTGTGTTAATGTGCTTGTAAGGCTGCTGCAAGTATGATGTTCATTGTTCCTGAACATACGACAATATAATGGTCTTGGCTCTCATTTAGGTAGATAGACTCATATATTTGGAACTTCTACTGGTGTACATCAGAACATTCACATTCAGAAACAGTTTCTTCCCAACAAGCAATAATGTTACTGAACATTACAAACTCCAACTAAACCCCAAACTATCTTGATTGTATAAGGGACTTGGAGGTTCTGCTATTGTCTTTGCACTATATTGTGCTTTTTATGTTTTTATATTAAACTTCTCTTTGTTGCAAATTGTGGTGTCTACTGAGTATTATGTTTACATATCTGTTGTGCTGCCTGCCACAAGTAAGAATGTCATTGTTCTGTTTTGGGACATATGACAATAAAACACTTAACTCTTGAGTATAGGGGTTGAGACATGTTACAGCTGTGGAAGACTTTGATAAGGCCACATTTGCAGTACTGTATACAGCTGTGGTCACCCTGCTATGGCAATCACCTGGAAAGGGTGCAAAATAGATTTACAAGGATGCTGCTGGGTCTGCTGGGTTTGAGGTGTAAAGACAGCTGGAAAGGCAAAAGAACACAAAGTGCTAGAATAACTCAGGGTTGGATTTTCCCCCCCTGGAGAGAGGTTAACAGATGACCTTACAAATATAAAATCATGAGGGGCAAATAAATAACCAGTCTTGTCCCCCACAATAGGAGAGTCTAAAACTAGGCATAGATTTACTGTGATTGGGAAAGATTTAAAAGGGACCTAGGTTATCGATACAACTGGGAACCAGGCCCTTTGGTCCACATTGACCAATGATCACCCCTATACCAGTACTAGTTCTATCCGATACACGAGGGACAATTTACAGAAGTCAATTAACCTACAGCCTGCACATCTTTGGAATGTGAGAGGAAACCAGAGCACCAGGAGAAAACCCATGGGGTCACAGGGAGAACGTACATCCGACATTTATTTTGTCTTATCCATCTCTCCTACCTTCTCTGCAACTTAAACCCAACTTTAATCCAGGCAGCATTCTGGTAAACACACCATTGACCTCACCATGACGGTCACTTAACCTTGATGTCCAAATGACAGCCATTTCACGTACAAAGTCCCATAAATGAAATAACCCGTGGGATGGTTATCTTCCATCTCCAACAAGAGTATAACTGTTGACATTGAATGGTGATACCATTGTCATGTAGCAGGAGGTTGGACAAACTGAGACAGTTTCCTCTAAATGAGCTTCGGAGGGTGAGAGGGAGACATAGAAAAATAGGTTCAGGAGTAGGCCATTCGGCCCTTCGAGCCAGCATCGCCATTCAATGTGATAATGGCTGATCATCTAAACCTGATAGAAGTTTATAAAATGACGAAGGGCTGAGCATTTCGGAATGCCCGGGTGACCTTGCCGTCGAGGACCCTGTTCCTGCGGGGCCGGGACTCGGTGGGCAGAAGGGCCTGTTTCTGCGCTGTATCTTTAAAACTAATATATTTGATCCAAGCTCTCAACACGATGAGCACACGTAGTGAGTTGTTGTAATGTGTCCCACAGCAGCGGTGGGTGGACGTGGGGACAAGGACAAGGTCAAGACCGGCACCTCCGGCCCTCGGCCACCACGGAGCCGCGACACTCGCCCGCCCTCCGGCCCGGCCCGGCCCGGCCGCTGGAGCCCTCCCTACCTGCGGGCTGTAGACAGCCGGGCCCGCCCCGCCGCTCAGTCTCTGCGTGAACCCATCGAACTTGTAGAACATGGTGCCGGTGCCGGTGCAGGAGCCGGAGCCGCTCCGACTGCCACAGCTCAGGCTGAATGTGAATCTGGGCCCAGCGTCCCTCCTCCTTCCCCCGCCCTCTCGCCACCGTCGTCACCGAGCTGTCTCTGCACCGTCCTGCTCTCTAAATAAAACATTCAAGCTGATCTCTCACCAAAGGAATCACATTTCTGCAGCCGTTCGTTTCGAAGAATAAATTTAATAGGATGTAAGTTGACGGATTTAGAGCGCTCGGCACTAGAGGTCATAAGGAATAGGAGTAAAATTGGGCCACTCGGCCCATCAAGTGTACTCTGCCATTCAATCCAAAGATCCGAGAGGAGCAGTATCTTAGGTTCAATCATGGCTGATCTATATCTCCCTCCTAACCCCATTTTCCTGCCTCCACATAACCTCTGACACCTGCACTAATCAATGCGTTCAATTCAGACTGAAGATGGTGCAAATCAAGGGTTCCCAACCTGGGGTAAATTTAAGGGCCTGTCCCATTGGTGCGAGTTCACACGAGAGCTCTCCCGAGTTTAAAAAATATATCAAACTCGTGGTAAGTACGTAGAATGTACGTAGTGGGTACGTCGGAGCTTGTGGATATCTCGCAGCGGCTCGTAATGCTAACGGCAGGTACTCGGGAAACGCGGAAACTCGTGAAGTTTTTTCAACAGTGAAACATTTCCAAGAGTAAAAAAATAATCGTGATGAGGTACCACGCATTTGATTTTTTTTAAAACTCGGGAGAGCTCTTGGATGAACTCACATCATGGGACAGGCCCTTTACCCCCAGGGGGTAAATTTTGCCTACCCAGCGCATGGGTGGAAATTGCTTTTAAAACATGGGGTGGGGGGAGGCACAATGAGGCCTGACATCTAGGACAGGGGTCGACAACCGGTGGCCCACTGGCCGAATCTGGCCCTTAACCCCAAATCATCCGGCCAGCAGGCATATTTTTTTTCAATTTGTTTTCGCGGCCTGGGAACTGCAGCCAGTTCCGGGGCACGCAGGCGACCTGGGCATTACAGCCAGACCTGGGGCAAGCGAGCCGACCTGGGAACTGCAGCCAGTCCCAGGGCATGCAGGTGACCTAGGCGCTACAGCCTGTCCCGGGGCAGGCGAGCCGACCTGGGCGCGCATGTGATCTGGGAACTGCTGGTCCTTTGGCCTACCTTGTCCATGTCGACCAGCAATCAACCCGTACACTAGCACCATCCGACACACTAGGGACAATTTACAATTTACCGAAGCAGTTAACCTACAAACCTACACGTCTTTGGAGTGTGGGGCAGGCAAGCTGACCTGGGCGCTACAGCCAGACCTGCCATCGGACTTGGGCGCTACAGTCAGTCCCGGGGCAGGCGAGCCCACCTGGTTTTGCTGCAACATGTTTCACAAGACATGGGGGGGGATTGTCCCCCACCTCTCAAAACATGGGGAGGACAGGTGTCCACCCCCCCCCCCCCCCCCCCCCCCCCCCCCCCCCCCCCCAGGATTTCTGCCCATGCCAGGGGGTAAATTTGTTGATTCCTAATTTGTACATATTTTTTCTCATTGACGGACTGTTTGGCTCTGGCATACCGGTATCTGTTCATTAGTTGTTCATAAATAAGTGAAATAACATTGTTATGTGCTATTAAAGTTGGCAGGAGTACATGGGATAAAAAAGGTTGGGAATCTTTGGTGTAAATTGTCAGGTGGCCAGGTAGCATCTGTGGTGGAAGAATCTTAGTCAGGGAAAAAACAAGGTTTGAGGTTGCAGGGGATCGTAGCCGAGGGATAGACAGGACAAAATGAAACGCCTGTCTGAAGAAGGGTCACGACACAAAAACGTCACCCATCCTTCTCTCCAGAGAGTGCCTATCCTTCTGAGTTACTCCAGCATTTTGTGTTTATCTTTTATAGGTTGAGGCTAAACTTGGTGTGGAGAGGGGATGTGGAGGTTATCTGATCAATGAGGGCAGTTGGTCAGTGGGGGAAAAAATGGAGCAAAAAATGATGTGAAATGCAGGGGTGTAGGGTTGCCAACTTTCTCATTCCCAAATAAGGGATAAATGGTCAAAATAAGGGACAAATTCCCGATGGCATAAAGTACAGAAGGCCTTCGTCGAGTCATCGCTGACGGGCTTAACCCATGTCTTTTTTGCTTCCCATAGCTTGTTATAGTTGCACAGTGTTTTCATTTTTGCAGATTCATCCATATTTGCACATGCCAAACCGACCAAACAACACCTGATATTACTGAAACTTTTTTGTTTTGGCAGGAATTGGCAAAATATAGCATACAACTGATGCGCATAAGGTAGCCTGTGATTGGATGACAGGTGAATCACTCGTGCGCGGCGTCAACAGCACATGCAACACGCACGCACGCACGCTGTTGTTTCGTGAAATCACCCTATTTATCTTGATGTAAGGTCGATTGAGTCAGCTGTTTTGTATGCAAGGTATCTGAGCTGAGGCTGGAGAGAGGGAGAGAGAGAGAGAGAAAGCGGATACAGAAGAGGCGAGCTTCACAACCGAAGAGGCTGGCGTACGGTGAAATTTTGCAGGGAGATAAGAGAACCGTGTTAGCCTTTCAGTGGGAGGAAGCGACAAGGAAGGGACATGAGCAATCTTGCAGGAGGCGAGATGGACATTGAACGGCAACAGATTTGATGAGCCAGTTGATAAAATGTCAGAGCTGTGACAATTCGCCATGTGTTCGCTCCTGCGGGCGCTGGCACTCGGGAGATTTAAGGGGTGTGGATGCTCAGGGAATTGGTGAGTGCTCCGACCAAACAGGGGTGGTGGTGGGAGTGTGGGTGGAGTGGGCGGTTGAGAGACACCAAATAGATTTCATAATTATACATGGAAATTAAAAACACTCCCAGTAGCAGTCAAAAACGGGACAAGGGCACTTCCGTATTGGGATGTCCCGGCTAATACGGGACATTTGGCAACCCCAGGTGTAGGTCGACAGCTAAACAAATAATGGGCTAATGTAATAGATGTATAACCTGCAGAAGTTACAGATACAGAGAAAACCAGTTTACCTGAAGTTGCAGAATTTGTCCATGAGTGCAGTAGGTTACAGTGTGCCAAAGCTAATGGATATAGTTGGTGAAGATGAAAGAGCAAAGGGAACAATCTCTTCAAAATACTCAAAGTAAGGAGGGAGGGTGGAGGGATGCCACTTGATGGAATCTTGTTGACCTATGAAACTCAGTCCTTGCTTTCTCCAGATGTGGGGTTGAGAGCAGAGCTCTGGAAAGTAGATGATATGAGATCAATGTTCTCTCAACTGTGGCAGAGAGGATGAAGAAAGACATCTAGGAGGGAGCTGTGTGCAAAATCTCGACTTTGGAGCAAACATTCAGAAATCAAGGAACTGGGACATTGTAATGGAGGCAGAGTGGGAGGAACTATCATCAAAATAATTGTGAGAGTGTGCATGTTTGCAAATGTTGTTTGTTGTTGTTTGTTGCTAGACTATCCCATGAGATCAAGAAAGGAAGAGGAAGCATCATGAGATAATCAGCATGAAACTGAGAGCATGGTTGAAATTGGCAGCAAAAGGTAAAAGTGATGACATTTTTTACAACAGTATGAGTGGAGTACCAGAAAATTGGTTGTGGGAGGGGGACTCTGTAGGTTTGCAACAAAAAATGTTCTAGATATGTGATATTAAGACAGATACAGTTCAGGCTCATGCAAGTTCCCATGGCTATATCTGGAGAAAGTCAATGGAGCTAAAGGAGACAGAATTTAATGTGAGAATAAGTTCAGCCAGGTAAAATAATGTGTTGCAGAGGGAAACTGGTTGGGTCTCTAAGGAAGAAGATTGTATTATTTTTGTACCATCCATCCCTTTTCCATCTTCTCTGCAACATAAAATCATATTGTTTTTTCCCTTTTTCCATTTCTAGCAGAGTCTCGAACCTGAAATGCCTTTCCACAAATGATGCCTGACCCGCTGAGCATTTCCAGCATTTTATGTTGTTTTTCACGTTCCCTGTATCTGCATTTTCTTTAAAAAATCATTATTAAGAATTCCTCAGTTTGTGCAGGAAAGATAAACCTGAAATGGGCGAGATTTATGTTTAGGTTTATTATTGTCATGTGTATCGAGGTATAGTGAAAAGCTCAATTGTGCATGTTATCCAAACAGATCATACATACTAATACAATCAAGTCAAACTTGTTTACAACTGTTAGAGCAAAGAGGAAGATATAGAGTGCAGAATATAGTTCTCAACATTGGAGTGCATCAGTTCCATAGACAAAATCCAATGTCCACAATGGGGCAGAGGTGAATCGGACAGTGCCCTAGATTATAGAATGACCATTCAGAAGCCTGATAACATAATAACAGAAAGTGTTCCTGATACAAGATGTGGGAAGGTGAGCCTAGGTTGTCTATGGCTGCTGTTATATTCTGTGCACTTGCTTGAGGTGGATGGTTGCTGTGTCACTGCTATATTCACTTAGAATTGTCACTGACATCCAGTCTTAGAATTGTCTTTGAAAAAGTGATAATTTGAATTCATTCCCTTGAAAATATGAATTGGCATTTTTATTATTGGAAACATTTACCATTGTTTTCATCAACAGATATAAATTGTCTCATTGAATTTATGAAGCCATGTTTTTTTCACCAAAGATATGGTCTTGCCTTTGGGCTTGTTATTTTTATTGTATCCAGGATAATTTAATGAAAAATAAATGAACATTTAAACAAAGTAAATCAATTAAAACCAGTAACTGTTTCTCTTCGTACAGGTGCAGCCTGACCAGCCGAGTCTTTCCAGCATTTTCTATTTTTATTAATAACGTCTGAAGCTGAGTAGTTCTAACATAACTCAGACTGTACAGGTTACTGGTAAGTAATTGTCACTTCATTAAAAACTGTTGACAACACTTTCCATCATTTCCCTGCTAAATATGAATAAGACTATTTGTAGCAGTCATCGATCATACTGGATTTGCCCTACTTTTTGTGGATATAAAATCTCTGGGCAAATTTCAACTTTATCAGGTAGATGTCAGAGATGGTCAGACGAGTGTGGATAGTAACAAAGTAGCTCAGTTTGACACCTGAAGTGGGTCACGTAGCCTCTACCTGGCCATTACACTCGGACAGTTTTTAATTTGAATCAAATTAGTTGGCACCCACAGATCTCGAAAGCATCTAAAATGAAGAACAAAAGAGGAATATAAACATGCTGATTAGTCTTTAAATATCTAAGATTCCATGTAATAGCATTTAACATTATTTTCAATAATCATAACATTTTAACCCCCACTGCCTTATCTGGAAATTTGCAATTTTTTAATTCATGTCTGGCGTTATATTCATCTTTCTGTTACATGAACCAGTGCTCCCTGATCCTACCTTTTGATGTGATATTCCATATTTTCCTGTACTACATCACTTAGCATCTTCAAATAGGGCAAAGCATAAATGTAGAAATATCTAGGGCATATTTGAAGGGACTGCAGTTGTTATCAGAGAGTTTAATCTATATATTGATTGGACGAGACAAACTGCCAAGTGTATCTGAGAAGAAGAATTTGTAGACTATCCAGGTTTCTTAAAGCAGCATGTTACTGGATCTAAAACAGACACGAAGTGCTGGAGTAACACAGCAGGTCAGGCAGCATCCCTTGAGTACATGGATAGGTGACATTTCAGGTTCTTCAGACTACTTTGAACAAGTTCCCCTCCTCTCTCCAGCATTTTGTGTAAACCAGCATCTCCAGTTCCTTGTTTCTACATGTTACTGAACCACAGGGACAGGCTATTTTAGATTTGGTCATGTGTAATGATGAAGGATTAATAGGAAGATATATGGAACTACAGATGTTGGAATCCTGAGCAAAGTGCAAAGTGCTGGAGGAAATCAGAGGGTCAGGCAGCATCTGTGGTAGGAATAGATAGATAACAGGATAGACTGAAGACATTTTGCTTGGCCATTCCTTCCACAGATGCTGCCTGAACCGTTTATTTCCTCCAGCACTTTCTGTTGTGCTCAAAGATTAATAAGAGATCTTGTGGTTAAAAGTCACCGAGGAGGTAGTAACCACAATATAAAGTCAGACAACATACCCATGCTGACCAAAATGCCCCATCTACACTACCCACCTGCCTGTATTTGGCCCATATCCCTTTCTTATCCATGTACCTGCACAAATGTATTTTAAATGTTGTTATGGTACCTTTTTCAAATACCTCTTCTGGCAACATGCGTTATATACCCACCACCTCTGGATGAAAACGTTGCCTCTCGGGTTTCTATTCAACCTGTCCCCTCTCTCCTTAAACCTGTGTCCTCTGGTTCTTGATTCCCTTCCACTGGATTAAAGACACTGTGTTCCCTTATCTATTCCCTGCATGATCTGATCCACCTCTATAAGATTATCCAACATCCTCCTGTGATCTGAGGAATAAAGTCCCAGTCTGCTCCAACTCTCCCTATAGCTCAGGCCCTCTGCCTTGGCAACATCCTCCTAAATCTTCTTAACAACAACCTTCCTATCGCAGGGTAACCAAAACTGAACACAGTACTCCAAATGTGGCCTCACCAACATAATAGAATTGCTGATCTTGTGTGAGAGTGAACTTGACTTAAACTGATTAACTTCAAATTAAATTAAAATTAAAATCTTCAAATTAAAACTTGACAATTATAGTGGTAAGAAGGTGGAATTGTCAAAAATAGGCTGGGAAAATTAACTAACGTACAAGTCAGTAGATGAACGGATGCAGCTATTCAAACAGCTGATCCACAATGCTCAACAGGAAGCTATCTCCATCATAAAGAAGGATTGCAATGTGTGTTTAACTAAGGAGGTCAGGGATAATGTTAAGGCATACAAAGGCCCTATGGGATGCGAATAAGAAGGAAGAAATTTGATTTTGAGAAAAGCTTGTGTGTAATATCATAACAAATGATAAGAATTTTTTATGGTATATAATTATAGGAAGGCTGCCAAAGAAAATGCAGGACTTCCAGTGAGTGACATTGGTAAATTAATAGCAGGAAATTTAAAAAATGGTTGCACGTTAAACTATTTTCTTTTTGAATCAGTCTGCACCATGGAGGACATATTTTAAAGGAAGTCGCTACAGACCTAGTAGAACCATCTGTTGACATTTTTCAAAACTCTTTAAATTCTGGAAAGGTACCAGATGATTAGAAAACATCTAATGTACCTCCCTTGTTCTAAAAAGGATCTCGACATGACAGGGAGCCATCGGCAAGTTAGTTTAACATTTAATGTTGGCAAGATGCTAGAGTCAATAATCAAAGAGGAAAGAACTTCATTTAGAAAACCTTCATATAATTGGTTTTATAATAGGTTAATCCTGTTTGTCAAATTTGCTCAAATTCTTTGAGGATGTGACAGAGAGAATTGATATAGAGGGACCAATGGATGTTGTATTTTTAGATTTCCCAAATACATTTAACAAGGTGCCACATAAGAGGTTGGTGCATACATTAAGACCCCAAGGTATTGGAAGAAGTGGATACAAGGAACTGTAGCTGCTGATTTATAAAAGAAGCCTTGCAATAAGTGTTAGAATGGATTGAAGGCTGACTGTTACAAAGAAGACAAGTTGGAATAAATGTGAGGTTATCCACTTTGGTAGCAAGAACAGGAAGGCAGATTATTATCTAAATGGTGTCAAGTTGGGAAAATGGGAAGTACAACGGGATCTTTCAGACAAGAAAAATTTAACCAGTCGAGTAACCCAGGGATCAGTTTTCAATCACTAATTCTTAACATTAATGACCTGGAGGAGGGAACAAAATGTAAAGTTTCTGAGTTTGCCAATAAATGGAAATAGGTGGAAGGGCATGTTATGATTCTGCAACAGAATATAGATAGTGATTGGGTGAAAATCTGACAAATTAAGTTTAATGTGGGAAGTGTGAGGTCTCACACTGAGATAAAAGGAATCAAAAGATAGGTTATTATCTGAATGGAGAGAGACTGCTAATGAATAAGGTACAGATGGGCCTAGATGTTTTAATACATGCATCATAAGAAAGCTAGCAAGCATGTTCAACAAGTAGTTAAGAAGGTTAACGGCATTTTTGCTTTTATTGCAAAAGGGGTGGAGTATAAGACTCAGTGGAGTCTGAAGAAGCATTCCGACCTAAAACAATAGACAATAGGTGCAGGAGTAGGCCATTCGGCCCTTCAAGCCAGCACTGCCATTCAATGTGATCATGGCTGATCATCCCCAATCAGTAACCCGTTCCTGCCTT
Source organism: Leucoraja erinaceus (assembly GCF_028641065.1). Taxonomy (NCBI): domain Eukaryota; kingdom Metazoa; phylum Chordata; class Chondrichthyes; order Rajiformes; family Rajidae; genus Leucoraja; species Leucoraja erinaceus. The sequence goes on along the minus strand of NC_073384.1, from coordinate 49,906,473 downwards.
TTCCCCATATCCCCTGACTCCGCTATCTTTAAGAGCCCTATCTAGCTCTCTCTTGAAAGCATCCAGAGAACTGGCCTCCACTGCCCTCTGAGGCAGAGAATTCCACAGACTCACAACTCTCTGTGTGAAAAAGTGTTTCCTCATCTCTGTTCTAAATGGCTTACCCCTTATTCTTAAACAGTGGCCCCTGGTTCTGGACTCCCCCAACATCGGGAACATGTTTCCTGCCTCTAGCGTGTCCAAACCCTTAATAATCTCATATGTTTCAATAAGATTCCCTCTCAATCTTCTCACACGCACGCACACCCCCATCCACATTAACGGGACGGAGGTGGAACGTGTTTCTAGCTTCAGGTTCCTGGGAGTCAACATCTCCGATGACCTCTCTTGGACCCACAATATCTCTACTCTGATCAAGAAGGCTCATCAGCGTCTCTTCTTCCTGAGGAGACTGAAGAAGGTCCATCTGTCTCCTCAGATCCTGGTGAACTTCTACCGCTGCACCATCGAGAGCATCCTTACCAACTGCATCACAGTATGGTATGGCAACTGCTCTGTCTCCGACCGGAAGGCACTGCAGAGGGTGGTGAAAATTGCCCAACGCATCACCGGTTCCACGCTCCCCTCCATTGAGTCTGTCCAAAGCAAGCGCTGTCTGCGGAGGGCGCTCAGCATCGCCAAGGACTGCTCTCACCCCAACCATGGACTGTTTACCCTCCTACCATCCGGGAGGCACTACAGGTCTCTCCGTTGCCGAACCAGCAGGTCGAGGAACAGCTTCTTTCCGGCGGCTGTCACTCTACTAAACAACGTACCTCGGTGACTGCCAATCACCCCCCCCCCCGGACATTTATTATTTATTTTTTATTCAAATCGTTTGCTATGTCGCTCTTCAAGGGAGATGCTAAATGCATTTCGTTGTCTCTGTACTGTACACTGACAATGACAATTAAAATTGAATCTGAATCTGAATCTGAAACTCCAGAGTATACAAGCCCAGCCACTCCATTCTCTCAGCATATGACAGTCCCGCAATCCCGGGGATTAACCTTGTGAACCTACGCTGCACTCCCTCAATAGCAATAATAGCATCTTTCCTCAAAATTAGGGGACCAAAACTGCACACAATACTCCAGGTGTGGTCTCACTAAGGCCCTGCACAACTGCAGAAGGATCTCTTTGCTCCTATACTTAACTCCTCTTGTTATGAAGGCCAACATGCCATTTGCTTTCTTCACTGTCTGCTGCACCTGCATGCTTACTTTCATTGACTGATGGACAAAGACCCCAGATCCCGTTGTACTTCCCCTTTTCCCAACTTGACACCATTTAGATAATAATCTGCCTTCCTGTTTTTAAGGATAGGAAGGTTTTGTTACTGTTGTACAAGTTGTTGCAGAGGCCACAGCTAGATATTGTGCACAGTTTTGATCACCTGGTCTAAAAAATAATATAGTAACATTGAAGACAGTCCAAAGAAAATTCACCTGGGATGAGCAGGTTGTCTTATCAATACAGCTTGAATCTGTATTCATTGAGGAGTGGAAGAATGAGCTGTGACCCGTGACCTTAACATATAAGATCCTAAGGGGGATTGTTCCAGATGGATGTTGATATGTTTTCACTTGTGGGAGATTCACAAACAAGGGAAATAAAGCCACAAAACCTGAGGCTGGTACTTTAAATCTGTGGCGTGGAGAAATTTCTGCCGTCAAAGGATGGTGAATTTCTGAAATTCTCTCGAAAAGACCATGGAATTGAGGATTATGGGGAACCGGGACAGAAGTGGATTTGAAGCCAGTGAAGATCAGCCAGGATCAAAATGAATGGTGGGGCAGGCGTGAGGAGCCTGTGCTGTGGCTGCGGTACCCGCCTAGAAGGCTTGTCAGTTGGCGGTCCCCTTGCGAATGCTCTTCAAGTTGGCGGTGCCCGCCTGATGACACGGTGGCAGCAGTGCCTGCACAAAGGCCCATCGGTGCCCACCCGAATGCTCTTTGGTTGGTGGTGCCCACCTGGAAGGCTCGTCGGTTGGCGGGACCATGCCCGAAGGCTAATTGGTCAATGGGACCGGGAACCCGCTCGAAGGGTCATCTGGACCCATCTTAAGACTCATCGGTTGGCGTGACCTGATCTTACAGAACTTGGAAATAGAGTGGCACACATGTGGACTGGTTGCACTTGAAAATTTTGGGGATTTTCAGAACTGATTTCTGGAAGTAGTTAGTGAAAAGCTCAATGCAAGTGTCTCAAGTCAGCGAATTATCATGGTTTGGAGAATAAAGGATAATAATGTGAACATGAACAACATAAAGAGAATATTTTTTTGCATGATTTGTTTTGAGTATGACTTTTTTATTCCAGTACATATTTTAGCATGATACCAATGTATGTTGCCAAAATATATCAAAAATGTGAATCAAAGTCAGGATGCATCAGATGTGATACATATGTTATAAGTGTCACCACTGGTGCCATGTACATGTATTGTTGGAGGCACAAGGAAGGCTAAACATTTTATTTATTATATCTACAGAGTACTATTTACATATTCAGTTGTGCTGCGGCAAATAAGAATTTAATTTTTCTGTTTGGGACATATGACAATAAAACACTCTTGACTTGAAAATACGGACTGTTATTGGTGTCATTAACTCATTCTCAAGTAGAACAATGACATCTAGTTGACAGTGTTCTGATGTGGGTACACAAAAATGCTGGAGAAACTCAGCGGGTGCAGCAGCATCTGATATGTTCTGATGTGTATGGAGATAGCTAATTAGACCAATCTTCCACACAGATGACGGGGGGTAGGGGTGCTGTTGTGGTTCTTGATTTTTAAGATTATTTTCTCTTAGTTTCCTTCATTCTTGGTTCCTTATATGAGGGCACATTGCTTCTAATAATAGAACACCATGGACCACCTCATGCACTAACATTAACATACAAGATCCTAAGGGGGCTTGTTCAGGGTCCATGTTGATATGTTTGTACTTGTGGGACTCACAAACCAGGGAACAAAGCTACAAAGCCAGAGGCTGGTCCTATAAATCTGTGGTGTGGAGAAATCTCTGCTGTCAAAGGATGGTGAATTTCTGAAATTCTCTCTCCCAGAGGTGTGGTTGAGGCCAGAGTATTAGATCATTTTCAGTCAGAGAAAAAGAACAATTGACAAGACCAAGGAATTGAGGATTATTGGGAACAGGCACAGAAGAGGAATCGAAGCCAGTGCAGATCAGCCGGGATCATATTGAATGGTGGGGCAGGCGTGAGGAACCTGTGCCACAGCTGCGGTGCCCACCCAGAAGGCTTGTCGGTTGGCGGTGCATGCTTGTTGACTCGTCGTTTGGCAGTGCCCACCCAAATACTTGTCGGTGCCGACACGTATGCTCTTCAGGTTGCCGATGCCCGCATGGAAGGCTCATCGGTTGGCGGGACTTTGCCTGAAGGCTCATTGGTTGATGAGACGAGAACCCGCGCGATGGCTCGTTGGCCGACGGGATGGTTACCCGCCCGAAAGGTTGTCGAAACCCACTCGATAGCTCGTTGGTCGATGGGACCAGGAACCTGCCCATAGGGTCATCTAGGCCTGTTTGAAGGCTCATTGGTTGGCGTCACCAGGAGGTTGCTGGAGGCGTCAGATGCAAGGTGTAAGGGTTGGTAGGAGGATTAACCGGGGTAATGCCTTCGGCGCCTTCAAAGTCAGGTGCAGGAATCATCCCCGGGACAGAAAGATGGCTGGGCGAGGAGAGAAGAGGATGTCGGTGTGTGGGAATTGCTCCAGCACATTGATGCGCGAACCAAGTGGACTTTGGACTTTGATTAATGGCGGCGAATATGGAGGTGCCTGCAAATGTAATATACGCAAAAAGCATTTCACTGTGCAGTTGCATATGTGACAAATAAAGCACCATTGAACCATTGTGTAGAAGGGTCTCGACCCAAAACATCACCCATTCCTTCTCTCCGGAGATGCTGCCCGTTCCGCTGAGTTACACACTACTCTCAGATCAAATATATTTGCAATGAAAAAGATCATTCTTTTAACTACTATTTTCATCATATGCAACAGAATTCAAGTTTTATCCCACACATGTATCAAATTTTCCCAGTTTTACAGATGGATGGATCTTTGATTATTCTACATTAACTTTGACAAATATTTTTAAAAAATTAAAATTTGTTCAGAGCTTTTGAATTTGCGTCTATAATCCTGTGGCAAGCATATATGAATCTTCAGTATATTGACTTAATTAGCAGAGAAAGTTCCTTTTCAACAGTCTGTTTATATTTCTGTCTTTTAAACCATTACTATGATCAATCAGATTTTGGCTCCTTCTGGCCAATTACTCTGCCAAGCTTAAAGTGCTCTTCAAACAAAAACTTAAAACAGTATAATATGCTTTGGAATTAAACAATTTAATCTTGAGAAGTATGTTTGTCTTCACTCCTCTGTGGCAAAAGCACACAATTACTGATCAGAAAAATATTTGTCTGTGATTCTTGAGCGGAAGGAGAGTTTACAGCGTCTGGAGTCAGAAAAATATCTCCTCTGATTTAAGTTTGGGGAATAAGGAAATGGCAGACGAGTTGAGCAGGTACTTTGGGTCTGTCTTCACTAAGGAAGACACAAATAATCTCCCAGATGTATTAGTGGCCAGAGGACCTAGGGTGACAGAGGAACTGAAGGAAATTCACATTAGGCAGGGAATGGTGTTGGGTAGACTGATGGGACTGAAGGCTGATAAATCCCCAGGGCCTGATGGTCTGCATCCCAGGGTACTTATGGAAGTGGCTCTAGAAATTGTGGGCGCATTGGTAATCATTTTCCAATGTTCTGTAGATTCAGTGTCAGTTCCTGTGGATTGGAGGGTAAATAATGTTATCCCACTTTTTAATAAAGGTGGGAGAGAGAAAACGGGGAATTATAGACCAGTTAGCCTGACATCAGTGGTGGGGAAGATGCTGGAGTCAATTGTAAAAGATGAAATATTTGGATGGCAGGAACAGAATTGGTCCGAGTCAACATGGATTTACGAAGAGGAAATCATGCTTGAATTGGAATTTTTTGACGATGTAATTAGGAAAATGGACAAGGGGGAGCCAGTAGATGTTGTGCACCTGGACTTTCAGAAAGCCTTTGATAAATCGCCGCATAGCAGATTAGTGGGCAAAATTAGAGCACATGGTATTGGGGGTAGGCTACTGACATGGATATAAAATTGGTTGGCAGACAGGAAACAAAGAGTAGGGATTAACGGGTCCCTTTCAGAATGGCAGGCAGTGACTAGTGGAGTACCGCAAGGCTCAGTGCTGGGAATGCAGCTATTTACAATATATACATCAATGATTTAGATGAAGGGATTAAAAGTAACATTAGAACATTTGCAGATGACACAAAACTGGGTGGCAGTGAACTGTGAGGAGGATGCTATGAGGATGCAATGTGACTTGGACAGGTTGGGTGAGTGGGCAGATGCATGGCAGATGCAATTTAATGTGGATAAATATGAGGTTATCCTCTTTGGTGGCAAAAACAGGAAGGCAGATTATTATCTGAATGGTGTCAAGTTGGGAAAAGGGGAAGTACAAAGAGATCTTGTTCATCAGTCACTGAAAGTAAGCATGTAGGTACAGCAGGCAGTGAAGAAAGCTAATGGCATGTTGTACTTCGTAACAAGAAGAGTTGAGTATAGGAGCAGAGGTCCTTCTGCAGTTGTACAGGGCCCTGGTGAGACCATACCTGGAGTATTGCGTGCAGTTTTGGTCTCCAAATTTGAGGAAGGACATTCTTGCTTTTGAGGGAGTGCAGCTTAATAAAAGGTTAATTCCCGGGATGGCGGGAATGTCATATGCTGAGAGAACGGAGCGAATGGGCTTGTATACACTGGAATTTAGTAGGATGAGAGGGGATCTTATTGAAACATATAAGATTACAAGCTAGAGGCAGAAAACATGTTCCCAATGATGGGGGTCCAGAACCAGGGGCCACAGTTTAAGAATAAGGGCTAGGCCATTTAGAACGGAGATGAGGAAAAACCTTTTTCATCCAGAGAGTTGTGAATCTGTGGAATTCTCTGCTTCAGAAGGCAGTGGAGGCCAATTCTCTGGATGCTTTCAAGGGAGAGTTAGATAGAGTTCTTAAAGATAGCGGAGACAAGGGATATGGGGAGAAGGCAGGAACATGATACTGATTATGGATGATCAGCCATGATCACAGTAAATGGCCGTGCTGGTTCGAAGGGACGAATGGCCTACTCCTGCACTTGTTGTCTATTGTCTATTGTATCTAGATACAGTCAAATCCTTTGTTTTGCATACAATCCAGGAAAATCATACTTTGCATAAACAGAATCAAACATAAGTAAAAGAGTGTAATGATGGTAAGGCAAAAAAAAAAAGTAGATTTCTTCTGAGGCAGTACATAAAGAATCACCATATTTACAGCCCCATCTTGTACCTTTCAAGTGTCCAGTTCCGGAAAATATTGAATCTTATCTCCCCCTTAAAGGCCTTAAAGGCCAGTTGCCTGGATCTGTGATGTAGGTATTCGCCTGGCAATGTTGCCAGTGCTTGCCACCTCCGATCTGTGTTGCTCCTGGCCATGCCCAATCTGCTCACTCATCCCACTTCTGTGCGACTTCCAGCACCTTTTGATCTACATGATCCCCTGGCTTCTGTCGGGCTTCCAGCACCCCACTCCACTGACACCACTGCAAGCAAGCCATCTTCTTGACTCTTGCTCTGCATCTGTGTGACAAGATGCTTCCCTTAGCTGACCATTTACATTTTTGAGTGCTTCTGAGGGCATGGGAGTTAAGCCTTGTCCACTGCCTTTCGTCAGATGTCGAAAGGCTGAGATAGAACTGTTTTTTTTATACTAATGGACACATGGTGGATAGAAGGGGCACAGGGAATCCAGTTGTGAGAACATAACCATAACATGCATCCTTCAGTGTTTGAGAATCATCATGTCCCCAATACCCACCCAGTAGAGATTCAAGAATGAAGATCTCATCAAGGACAGAATGTCAACTGATCATTAATGGGAGGACTATTTTGATGTTTTCCTCAATCACAAATTCTCTTTTTGACATGTGTTTGTGGCTTCATCCCCCACCTGATTATCTATTATAATTTTAGCATCATCCCCAGGCTGCAAGAGATTGAAAGGCTATCTGAAAATTGAAAAATCATCAAACATATGGAGTAGTAAAGATCTCAGTTGAAATACTAAAACCTGAAAATGAAATACTTTGTCCAGGAATCTTTGATCTCAACCATCTCTACTGGAAGAGAAATAAAAATACAGGATTCCCCCGAGACATAATCATGGTCATCATCAGCAAGGGTGATTCTAATTGTGAGATGTTTTCTTTCTGTTGTCTATCATAGAACAATCATCTTAACCACATTCTTATTGTATCAGTAGAGATTCTGCCATAATCCGAATGTGGATTCAATACATTGATTAGGAATATTACAATACTTACCTTCAGTGGCGCTGCAACTCTGACACTGGCCGTGTGTGCGATTTTGGCACCTTTGAGGGGGGGGGGGGGGGGGGGGGGGGGGGGGGGGGGTTAAAACACGTTTTTTTTTCCTACCTTGTCCTGGAATATATTTGGTGGGATTGGTTTTGGTTGCAAGCTTTTACTGAAGAATCGTTCCGACAGGCATTCTGTGTATTTTTTTTTTAATCGCCCAACTAGTTCAGCGCTGGAGTCATTTTAATATCAGTTTCTAAAGCCGTCAACGCCGACAACGGGGATGGATTTCAGGTACGGGACAGGTAAACAAAAAGCCGTTTATATTATGTATAAAAGTGCTCCTTAAGATGCCTTTAATTCACATTTTAAGTTGCGAAACGGTGATTTAGACCTCATACGAACCGGCAGTATTTTTCCTGCCGATATGGGGACTAAATCGCCGCAAACCGCAACGTTACAAATGATCGTGTTCCAGAAAAACCCAGTCGCAAGATTATTTAAATGGCCATTAATTTACAGGTATTAAACATTAAATTCCTTCCATTTGGTCTATAAATCCATGACAATGAGATTTAAAAATTATGTTATATTGTGAATTCCTGTGTGAATGTTATTTGGACGCTTAGGCTATTTAAAAATGTTAATCTATTCTTATGAAATTGATAAATGTTTAGATCTAGTAATTGAATTTTGTAATTACCTACAATTAGGTAACTAACTATATATGCTTTAATTTCAAGTCATCTAAGTAAGTTTGTTTCGTATTCGTTTCAGAATACTTCAATCTATAATAACTGAAAATTTCTTTCAGTTCTCTTAATTTTTAAGAAATTTATGGGCTTTTGACTGTTCTCGATCACAGCTTTTGTGTTGTCAATGGAAAAACAAAAGGGAACACGATGCTAATTTCCGAGTATGAAAATGACCATAACTTTTTTAATACTGAAGACATGAAAGTGAATTAGGTGTCAAATTAAACTTCTTTTTATGATTTATCTGACGGGATAAATTACAGACTAGATTTTTTTAATCTCAAAATCTTGTAACATTGCTACATTGATCCAACAGGCATGATCTTCACCATGTGATAAATCCACAAAGCAAATTGGTGAGCTGCTACAAGCATTATGCCATAGGGGTTTTCACCTCACAGGCATGAGAAATATAACCACAATAGCAATTACAGCACGGAAAACAGGCCATCTCGGCCCTGAGCCGTGATATAGTCCCAAGCACTCATATACCCTCCATAGGATCCAATTTATTTTTAAATGATACCAATGACCTGCCTCCACCACTTCAACTCTCACAGGCTACCATCTTCATCACTTCATATTACCCCTAAAGAAATCTTCAAACATGTCCTCTTATATGAAGAAATCTTCTGGAAATGCGATTGTTTTGAGAAATTCTTTATCTTCTGCATTTTCTAGATTTGACAAGGTCATGACTCTAACCAAAGGATCCACCGTTGATCCAATGACAGTGCAGAATTAGGTCAACTAATACTATGCTATTGCAGATGGAGGCTAATAGGGAAAAAAACAGAGGAAGAACTCAATGTTGTTTTGGACCCGGAACTCACTAGGGATAGGGGATGCAGGGATAGATGTTAAAAGGAGTCTCTTTTGAAGACTGACTGCTCAGTGTCAGAGAGGGGGAGTCACAATGTGTAATCTTTTTGCAAAACCCTCTCAATCTCATATCCTACATCTCACTAGAGATGTTTAATCTACGAGTTGAATGAAAACTGTTCAAGCTGCGCATCTCCACTTCACAACCAGAGTCATTAACCGTAGTTATTGATCTATAGTGCACAGGTAATGTTTGTTAACATACATATTCAGAGCTAATCAAGTTACCATTGACTCAGCAGGTTAGGCAGCATCTCTGGAGTAACTCAGAGGGTCAGGCAGCATTTCTGGAGTTATAGGGTGGGTGACGTTTCAGGTCGCGACTCTTCTTCAGGCTGGTCTTACTCACCCCGACTTTCAGTCTGAAGAAGGGGACTGACCTGAAACATCACCCATCTTTTTTTGCCAGAGATGCTGCTTGACCCACTGAGTTACTTTTCCACTGAGTCACTGAGCCATGTTGAAGACTAAGGAAGCTACACCCAGTAACCTGATAATATGTTTCCATCAGTCATGTCACCAGAATATTTAGTTGAAATAAAACTACTATTTGTAGCAGATCACAATGTAATTTGAGGGTTGCATTTCCAAAATTATAAACAAGTGTTGACGCTTGAAACCTATTTCATTGACTACAAGGGGCTTTCATGTGAGAAACAACCTATGATTATTTTCTATGTGAGTCCACTTCCACTTGGATGAATCGTTCAAAGTGAGAAAAAAAATGTAATGGCAGTGAGATTGCGAGAATGTTAGACATGAGATGGAATAGATGAGCATCAAAGAACGTGAATGGATGCAATAGGAGAGAACGTTCTATCTTTTATCTATCCTTTTATACATTTTATAAAGTACCATACATCTCCACCACCTCTAACAAAACAGCCAAAGAGAAAGGGAACTAACCAGAGTAAAAGTCAATGGTAGAATATCAGAGCAGGAAAGCAACACTGATTTAATGTGCACAGTCTCACTTCTTGCATATGGCGTGCACAGCCTAAAGTTGCCAGACAACTTGTTCTATTTGATCTTATTTGATTGTGCACGCCAGGTTGATTGCATTTGTCGAAACAGGGCGGACCACGTGAAGGTTGCAATTTCCCACCCCACTATCTCACTGATGATCAGTCAATAATGTTTAGTATCTATACCTTGAATTTCCACAAGGTTGCCTCTGAATTTCCTTGGTGGAAAGTTTTTATGAATCCTGAAGAAATGGCTGTACAATTCACCCTCCAACACTGCGTGGGAATTCAGGCCGAAAATAATATCACTTTTGCACCCAATCACAAACCTGTCACAACTGCTTCCTTCATCAATCCCAATGTAAACTTCTCAATCTGACATTACAGTCATTCTCTAATTGTGTATTTGTTTCTCGAAACACAGACATGCATTTTGATTGCCTGACTAGTTTACATAGAGAGCCATCCTATCAACAACTGGAAAGCGGTCCTAAGCTACCATCTACCTCATTGGAGACCCTTGGGATATCTTTAATCAGACTTTACTAGGCTTTATCTTGCACTAAACGTTATTCCCTTTATCGTCTACCTGTACACTGTAGATGGCTTGATTGTAATCATGTTTAGTATTTCCACTGACTGGTTAGCACACAACAAAAGCTTTTCACTGTACCTCCATACCCGTGACCATAAACGAAACTAAACTATATAAGCCGTTCCAATTATAAATAAAGACATATGGCTTTATATTGGACTATGAACATAAGAGCACAGTGTTTGGCCTTAAAATATATGCTGACTGCCCCAGGTGTAATATATTACATGGACATATTTTTTTAGCGGTACGTTCGTATTATCGATTTAAATACTGAATGTGTTGGTCACTTACTTACTTTCCTCACTGGCGCTGCCCTGATGTAATGATTCACTTCGAGTCCCGCTTCACCTGAAGCTTAACACTTGGGCCAGATTTTCTGTGCGCTGCATCTCGTGAATTCGACAGTCCATATATGGAAACGACCCATTACGATTTGTGCATGCATTTAAAGTGCTGGGGTTGGAAATTAATTTCCACTCGCAGAAGGAGATTTGTTTGACCATTTGGTCTTCATGACTCTACCAGATACACGGAGGGAGAAGGTTTAGGGGAAGACGCAGTGCTAGGCTGCCGTCTGAAGAAGGTTCCTGACCCGAGAGATCACCTATCCATGTTCTCCAAAGATGCTTGCTGATCCGCTGAATTACTCCAATGCTCTGTGTCTTTTTTTGTTAAAGCGAAAATCCAGCATCTGCGGTTCCTTGCTTCTAAGGTTTGGAGGGATATAGGTCAAATGCGGGCGAATGGGACTGGCTTAGATGGACTTCTTGATCGACATGGACTAGTTGGGCCAAGGGGCCTGTTTCCATGTTCTATGGCTGATTCCAAACTAAATCTACAGCATTTCAGAAGTAATTTGGAAGTTTTTATGATATTTATAAAACGCACAACGATCCAATATTATGTTTTTTTATTCAATGAAAGGCTCGGCTCCAGGCGGTATAGAAAATACATTTACTACAAAATTACAATTAAATCGGTCGAAGCTTGCAGGCACGTTATACCAAATATTTTTAATATTGTAAAATAAATTTTCGGCGAATAGGCTGGAAAACATTAGGGCCAAAATAAAGAACTATCTTTCACGCGAGTCTGTGGCTGCCTTGAGTTTCCTACAGCAATGCGTCGAGTCGTTAATGGAAGGAAAATGTACCACGGCCGAAATGGCTCCCGTCTTCATTCCCTCCAAACAACCCAAAGAAAAGCTGCACTTCCACGGATCGGTCTGCATTCACTCGCACGGGCGTCACCTGGTCCACTCAACTCTTCACATCTTCCTCCGCAGTCGTTCAGCTCAGGAGACTCCAGATGTTGGTATCTGGAGCCAAACAAAGATGAAACTCTGGAAGTACTCAGCGGACCAGGCAGCATCTGCCGGAGCGAAGGGAAAAAAGCAGGGTCGCGTCTTGAAAACGTCAACCATTGTTTTGCTGCTTGACCCGCTGAGTTCATCCAAGGAAGGACCTGCAGATGTTAGTTTAAACCAAAGATAGACACACCATGCTGGAGTAACTCAGCGGGACAGGCAGCATCTCCGGAGAGGAGGAATGAGTTCTTCCAGCAGTTTGAATTTTGCAAGACTCGTTGCATTCGGGAGTAATGTGTTCTTGATTGTCCTTTGTGCCGCTGTTGTAGAATTATCCTCAAAGGAAAGTCAACCATAAACCTGCTGCAATGTTTATAATGTTTTTTTTGCGGGTTAGTTTGTGGATCTTTCTGCAGGTTGAGGTGCGCTGTTGGTCTGGGAGGCTTTTTGTAGGGGTCTCTTGAGACTAGTCATTCCTCGTATTACAACATTGAGGCGAAGGTTGTTGGAACCAATGGAAAGTTGCAAATGTTTGGGCAGTCGGTCGCAGTATGAAAGTCGCCTCGCCATCTGCGGTTTGTATGATAAATTAAGAGGCCGCTTCCATTTGATTTATTCAAATGAGCTCAACAACGATAAACAATCTTTATTTTCTTCGCCAATTTCGGAAAGACTGTATCGATTTACCCGATTTATTTTCATGGCAGATTGAATTAAAAAGTTTCGGTGGATGTTGGGTGCGCCTCCGCATCTCGTTGTTATCTAAGATTATTGTTGATAAGACGTGCTGTAACATATCCCAACCAGCTGCTGAAAGACACAATCTGGCCTTGAATCTGCTCTGAGGAATAAGTGTACCTCTTCGGTTGCCGGGAGTCTTGCGGGAAATTCGAGTGTAGATTCTCTTCCTGTCTCCACGCTGAATTTAACATTGGGGACCACTGGCCCGACTGGGGAAGAGTATCCGGTCGAATCCCATTTACAGGTTGCTGCACATCAATCAAATGGCGATCTAAGTATGCCTGCGTCTGATGAGGGCTTCTTTCTCTTCCACCAATCCCAATTTAAAATTCAACGCGAGCATTTTACAAATACTCTTATACGCCCTCTCTGACTATGTTCAAACCAAAACTGCATTTAGATATTTCAAGTAGAACCTAGTCTCATTTCTTCCTCTCTCAATGCCCCTCCTCTGTGATCCCTGCTGCTCTTCTGCTCTATCAAGTGTCTGGAGAAGGGTTCCTACCCTAAACATCACCTATCCATGTTCTCAGGGATGCTGCCACTCGCTGAGTTACTCCAGCAGTTTGTGTCTTTTTTTGTAAACTAGCATATGGAGTTACTTGTATCCACATTTTATTGCTCCTTTATACCGTATTCACCTGACCTAAAGTCTGGGGTCACATACTCGCAGATCCCTCTGCACCCCAACATATCCTACTGTGCATCTTCTATTCCCTTGTCTTGTTTGCTCTCCCCAAACAGTGTCTCACACCTCTTATGGTTTAATTCTATACTGCCCAGCCTGACCAGTCCATTGATATAATATTTACATTTACAGATCCCAACCTCTCCCCACCCCCTCACTATAAGTCACGACCATATGTTAATGTGATTTGCAAGCTCCTTAATCATAATTTTCCTCCAAGCGAGCTATAATGAAGAAATAAATTTCATTATTTTTCCTTCCTGTTTAGGAGTGCAAAGTGCTTTAAGCTAATGATGCACTTTTAAAATTTTATAATGTAAGAAGCATAGCAGTCAATCTGAACTCAATAATTCTCCTCAAATAATGTTACCTAGATTTAATTTTAAGATTCTTCTTAAGTTTGGCCATGTCACGAGCTGCATAGCTCACCTACTCTACTTTGAGGTATTACGATGGGATTCTTAATATTAATCTAAGAAAGCAGACATGGTGGGTTTCTAACACCTAATCCAAAACCCTGACAGTACAACATTATTTTGGCACAGCTTTAGAATGTCAGCATTTATTTTGTGCTTAAATAGACAAGGACTAATCTAAATGTCTTATGCCTAAATGTTTGAAAAAGGGTCCCGACCCAAAACGTCACCTATCCATGAACTGCCAGGATCTGCCTGACCCGTTGAGTTACTCCAGCATTTTGCGCCTTTCCTTAGTGAACCAGCATCTGCAGCTCCTTGCTTTTAAATGTCTTATTAACTGGACTGGGAATTGAACCTTCAGTCTTCTAACTCAGAAGTGAGAACATTATCAACCGGGCCAGTTGACTATTAACCTATTGAACCTTACAGAACTCCACTGAAAACAATCTTATGCAGGCCATGCCCTGGTAATGAATGGGTTCTGTTTCTGCAAATGTCAATGTCCGATGTTAACCATACCTCTACAGCATTATAATGAATGGTATCAAAAGCAGAGAAGATTGATAAGAAACACCAATTCGGAAAGGTGAAGTGTGAGGAAACTAGTTCTGTTTGTAGGAATGATCATAGGTATGTATGTCAGAATTTTGAAGTTAATAGCATTATGGGAGCTCGTTTGTATGAAAGAGTGTCCAGAAATTGGCGTCTGTAATCTGGGGTTGACATATTCAAATATCACCAAGCATTCTTTGTTTTCTTTCACTGAGCCAATTTTGATCTCAATATGCCATTTTTTCATGGATCCCATTGAGTTCTTCTACATCTGCGTAGACTGCAATCTGAAACCTTGTCAAGGGTTGTGCTAAATGTCATATTAACCGTCGTCCTTATCAACCCCAGTTTTACCATCTGAAGAAAAATGATTAATTTTGCCATTCATGACTTTCCCTGAATAAATATATGATAACTATTCTTTATTTATTTGTATGTTTCTAAATAATGATTAATACTGCCACAATGAACTTACAAATGTTTTTCCTACCACCAATATTAGGTTGACTGGACTGTAATTATTTTATTCTATTTTTTTCATATTAAATAGTAATAAAATGTTTGGAAAAGTTTGGAGGGGTATGGACCAAGAACAATCGAGTGTGACTCTCTTGGCTAGGATAACTTGGTCAGCAGGGATGAGTTGGACTGAAGGGTCGGTTTGTGTGTTGTGTAGCTCTATGTCTCTATAACAGCTTGGAAGAAACTGTGCTTCCAGATTCAGGGACAGTTTCTTCCCAGCTGTTATCAGACAACTCAACCATCCTATCAACAACTAGAGAGTGGTCCTGACCTACTATCTACCTCATTGGAGATCCTCAGACTATCTTTAATCGGACTTTACTGGATTTTATCTTGCACTAAACATTGTTCCCTTTATCATGTGTCTGTACACTGTGGATGGCTCAATTGTAATCATGTATAGTTTTTCTACTGACTGGTTAGTACTCTCAACCTCGGTACCTTAATACACTTGACACTAAACTAAACTATTTCTTCCGACATCACCAAAAAATGATAGTCAATACTTCTGTCATTTCCTTCTTAGCTTCTTTAACACCATGGAATATAATCAAAAAGCCAAACCCCTTCAGAATTTACCATATCCATTTGTTCTCAATCCATCTTTTTTAGCTACAGTGCCCACACTATCTCCTTCATTTGTGAACACAGATCGAAAGTCTTTTGTTAAGTTTCCTATCTTATTGTCATTTTGCCTGCCAGCATTTTATGTGCCAATGCACTATCTATTCTTTTTGACGTCTAATCAAATAATCATGGAACAAGACTGGTTAGTCAAGTGCATTGAATCTCTCTCAGATCCCTGCATGGGATAGATGGCTGGTCCTGCTACCTACTCACTCCCACTCTCTTCAAAACCCTGTGAATTCATTCTTTTCAGATATTTATATTACTCAAGTTCAAATGGCACAATTGAATCTTTTTGTTTAGTTTAGAAACCGCGTGGAAACAGTGATCCCGTACATTAGCACTACCCTACATGCTCAGGACAATTTATTGTTGCTGCTACTTTTCTTGCAGATTCTAACCACTTGCTAAAAAAAAAAAAAAATGTCCTCGTCACTTCTAGTTCTGTTGCCAATCATTCCATGTCCCTGAGTTTTTTTAACTCTCCTCCGATGGGAGCAGTTTCTATCTCTCTACTCTGCCTATACTCTCCATGATTTTAAATACATACATCAGATCCCTTCACAACCACTTTTGTTCCAAACACAAAAGCTCTCTCACAAGGGACTTTAGGGGTAATATGAGGGGGTTCCAACGCACAAAAGCTCTCCCAGTGGATGGTGGATCCAGTGGTATTATATATTGGATAGGCATATGGATAGAACTGCAGTCTCAGGTCAAGGGGGAAAAAAAAATTGTTCGGTGGAATCAATTTTTCCGTGCTGTAATTTTTTTATGCACTGCTTCACTGAATCAATTTGAGAATTTTTTTTTGCACCTTCACTGAAATATTTTTTTTTTTTTTAAAGTGCAGCACTCAGAACCAGACACAGTTCTCCAGTTGTGTCCAAACCAATGTTTTAGAAAATATAAACAAGGAACTGCAGATGCTGGTTTACACAAAATAACACTAAATGCTGGAGTAACTCAGCTGGTCAGGCAACAACTCAGGTAAACATGGTTAGGGGACGTTTCAGGTTGGGACCCTTCTTCAGATCCAAACACCACCTATCCATGTTCTCCAAAGCTGCTCCTTGATCCATTGAGTTACTCTAGCACTTGCATACCTCAATGTTTTATACATTTTTATATATAGCCCCTTGCATTTGTACATAGAAACATAGAAAATAGGTGCGGGAGTAGGCCATTCGGCCCTTCGAGCCAGCACCACCATTCAATATGATCATGGCGGATCATCTAAAATCAGTACCCCATTCCTGCTTTCTCCCCATATCCCATGATTCCATTAGCCCTAAGAGCTGAGAGTCTGAAGAAGGGTCTCGACCCAAAATGTCACCCATTCCTTCCTCTCCAGAGATGCTGCCTGTCCCACTGTGCCACTCCAGCACTTTGTGTCCACCTTCAGTGCAAACCAGCATCTGCCGTTCTCTCCTACACCCCTCTTGCAAAAAAGCCCAACACACTTACAGCGAGCTGCCAGCGCTCGGCTCTGCTCCTGCGGCCATCCGCACAATGGGACCTCTATGTACAAAAGTCAGGATCCAATGTGCTTTTTCAACCACTTTCTCAATCCATTGTGCTTTTTTGCCACATTTAACTAACGATAGATCCACCACTGATTTTTCCGGCAACTGATGGTCCAGTACCTCCTTTCCCTGCCCAGTCTTCACATTAGATGCTGAGTGCAACATTTTATCAATTAATTTTTCAGCCCCTTGACATCACTGAAAAACCCCATCCCTAATCACCCTTGAGGAGAAGGCAGTGAGACACCTTCCTGAACTGCTGTAATCATTCCAGTAAAGGTACTCCCACACTGTTTTGGGTAATGAGTTCCAGGATTTAGATACAGTGACAATGAAAGACCAGCAATATTTATTTTCCAAATCATTATGTTGTGTGACGTGGGTGGGAATATGCAGGTGGTGATGTCCATGTGTACCTAAGGCCCTTGCCCTTCTTGGTGTTTCTGGTCAAGGGGTTGGGATGACTCATTGGAAAATTCCGGGCAAGTTAACTGCAGTAATTTTGCAGACGGCACACACTGTGGTGGTGGGGTCATGGATAGGTGCAGCAATCAAGAGGGAAAATCTATACAAAATGGTGTTCAGCTTCTTGCATGTTGTTGGAATTGGACTCTTGCAGACAAGTGTAGCATCACTCCTATCGTGCACACAATGAAAAGGCTTTGGGACGTCAGCAGGTGAATCACTTGCCACATTGTAACCTGCGCCTGACTTCCTTTTGCAAATTTCTTTGATAAATTTTATATAGCTGATCCAGTCCAGTTCCCAGAAATAAATAATTATTTGTGTGTTAATTATACTTATCATATGCCTAGAGTAACTCTTGCCTAGATCAGAACATGAAGCATTTTATGATGACTCAGAATTTGTTTGGTAGTACAAATGCAATGTTTGTTACAACCCTGACAGAAACATTTGAACGATAGTCCCTTCTTGGTCATAATACGTCCCTCTACCCTTACCGTCTGAAGTAGGTTACTATTTCTTCTAGTTCTGTAGCTAGGACAGGTCAGTCTAGCTGAACTTTACCCTTTCACTATTCCACAGTTTACCTTTTTCCACCACCAACTTTGAAAGTGCAGCTGCTAGTTGGTCATGCTGAAGATGCCAGAAATTCGGTACCAGTCCAGATAATTATTTTTCCCCAGTGTGTGCATAACTGACTCCTCTAGGTGTGTTCTACAGCCTAATGACCCATGAAAGTGTTCTATCAAAAAGAGACAAAGAGCTCTTTTCCTCTTGAAGATTATTTTAGGTGTACGGTATGAGTTGAAAAGGCCAAACTATAAATGTTCCGACAGTAGCTCAAAGTTAAATTGTTTTTATTGGTCCATTGGCTTGATTGAAAAGTGCCTGCTGAAAATGCTCCTTGAGGGGTGGAGGGTGGGGACATCTCCTTAAGCATTCTCTCTTCCCACCCCTTGCCCAGCAGGTTGTTAAATTGCCTTTGAGCCAGTGTAAAGAATCGAGATGAATAGCAATCCCTCAGATCTTTAGAGGGTCTCAACTATGTTCAACATCTGAATGACGAGAATTTTCTGGGTTGACCAATGTTGTCACACTTCCAGGATTGATGTGGGTTTAGCAAATATTTTTTGATCCCAATGCAGTTCTGCGAGTCAGCCAACGGCGAGTCAGCCATGAATCTCCTTCAGCCTGGGTGGTCTGTTCTGGCCCAACCTCTGGACTCTCAATGGGTTAAAAGAGTCAACAGCGCAGAAGCAGGCCATTCTGCCCAACTGATCCGTGCCGGTCCGATCTCTTTTCACTTACTTCATCTCCCTCCGTCAGTTTAGATATTCCATGGAGAAGCTCCTACCGCAGCGAGCCGATCTGAATTTGAGCTCATGGTAACAGTGCACGAAGCTGTGGTAGATGAAAGTGATTGGCAGTGCTAAGAGGACAATGCCGCTGACAACACACATTCCTCCTAGGATCCTGCCGGGGACGGTGAACGGGTACATGTCCCCGTATCCCACAGTAGTCATGGAGATGATCACCCACCAGCACGAAGCGGGGATGCTGGCGTACGCTTCGTTTTTATCCTCCAGGTCAAGTCCGCACTCCAACAACTGGGCAAGAGCACCGAATATGGCCATGGCGACGCAGATAAAGACAAGGAGCATGACCATCTCACGGTAGCAGCGTTTCAGGGTCAGGCCCAGTGTCTGCAAACCGATAAAGTGCCGAGCAAGTTTGATCAACCAGAATATCCTCATCATCCTCAAAACCCTAAGCGTCACTCCAGCCCGCTGCAACTGAGAGTTTTCCCCGGTGAAGACCGACATGAGAACGGAGATGTAGTACGGGGTGATAGCCATCAGATCGATGATGTTCAAAGGCTTTCTCATGAAATCGCACTTGTTTTTAGAGACGAGGAACCTCACAATGCACTCGGCGGTGAACCAACCCATGCAGATCGCTTCGATTATCCTTTGGATCAGAAAATATAAACATAAGTTAAAAAAAAGGCAAACAGTATTCATGCAAAATCTATAAATATTTGGATGATGTAACAAATCAACATCTAGTGAAAGGGCACTTTCAAAGTTAACTCCCAGGTAATATTATCATTGCTGCGGTTCAGCCCCGTAAATGTTTTGTGGACTCCACCGAAACGAGTTCAAGTGTCCACCGGACTATTCTGATAATATTCAAAATGCCCTCCATCTCCCACAATGGAGTTGAGATCGGCTGTCTTGGCAACAATAACGTTAAAACTGTGTTTTATTTCAAACTTATATTTTAACCATTGGGTCAATCTTGACTGTGTACAGAATGGAACAAATCTGAAAATATGTGTAATATCTGTCGTATTTCAAATCTGTGATATTCCCTTTGTGAGTCTAGCACGCATTGAACATGGAACATGGAATAATATTAACAGGACAGCCTTTTTAAATATACTCAAATAAATGTCTTTAAAACATCGATACGTTTACAGCTTATCTCCCGACTTGTTTGATCGACGTGCATTGTCAAACAGCGCATGGACAAGCCCTTCGGCCCACAACGTCTGTGCCCGACATGATACTAAAATAAACTAATATGTCTGCACATGATCTATATCACTCAATTTCCTGCTTCTCCATGCGCCTGTCTAAAAGCGACACTATCATATCTGCCTCCTCCACCTCCCCTGGCAGCACGATAGAAAATATTGGGAATTATCGCGTTTGCTCATTGCATTTCATCAAAACATCAATAATGCCTTAGTTTTGATGAAATGCAGTGAACAAACGCGATAATTCCCGATATTTTCTATCTTTATATCTGCACGGCCAACAACTTCCGTTGTTATTTTCCCTTCAGCTCCCTCTTGTATTTACCTTCGTTTTTATCTATCTTCTGGACTCTAAAGCAGGATAACTGTGCCTCACGGTCACCCCGACTGGCACAGTTATTTACAGCTCAAAAACGGGCCGTTTTCGCGGTTTTTAACAGGTTTGAAAGTGCGCGTTTTCAGCATCAATAACATGTACTGGGAGTGACGCTTGTACCCCAGTTAAATTTTGCACTCACATGGGTGAGGGTCTATGCTCCAGTGACCTTTCGTGAAATCACCCTATATAAACAAGTATATGGACGCTGTAAAAGTATCGATTTTTTAAAGACATTTCTTGTAGTATGTTTAACAACGATGGCCTGTTAATATTAGTCACGCGTGGATTTTGCTTAACCTTGAAGTAATTTAAATGCCAAAATATGAAAATCTGTGAATGAGATGGAAACAATAGTAGCCAAGATTATATCAATGGAGAACATTTCTTTGGAATCTTGGCTATTATTGTTTCCATCTCATTCCGAGTTTCCTATTCTTGCATTTAAATGACTTGAATGTTAAGATTTGTTGGTTTTAGTAAGAAAAGTTGCGAGTTAGATGGAGAGTGACGTTTTAAATTATTATACAAGGGAGAGGATACATAGGACAGAAGTGCCAATGAAGCTTGGTGTTCAGAATATAAATTGTGTTTCCTCCTCTCCGTTCTAAATGGCTTACTCCTTATTCTTAAACTGTGGCCCCTTGTTCTGGACTACCCCAACATCGGGAACCTGTTTCCTGCCTCTAGCCTGTTTCACGACCCACTAAAGAGCTTACTGGCCAATACATTACTTGTGAGGTGCAACTACAGTTGGGAAGGATATCTGCACAGATCAAAATCCTATAGATAGCAATGCGGCGAGGAGTAGATATTTGGTGAGTGAATCCAAGGGATATTTCACGTCCACCATTTGATTTATCTCATCCCGTCCAGTGTGTCTAGATTGTGGAGGTTGTTCTTACGTTCTGGAGTAGGTTTAGAACCCCCGATTCAGAGAGCAGTGAGCCAAGCCTGTCACCTTGAGAGATAGATCTGTAGCCCAGCTAATATTCTTGGTCTCACTTGGATTTGACAGTCTTAATCTGCGAGACTGCAACAGCCCGAGCCGCACCCCGGGAGAGTTCTAGTTTACTAAGTTTCGCTTTGTAAAGCCAAAACACTTGAAATGAGACAAAACAGATCTAACACATGACATGTAGTTCGAAAAATACATTCAAAGACAAAGGACGTTCACACCCTGAGGTGGAAAAGACTTACATTGATATAGTGACTAAACACCATAAATTTAAAAATAAATTATAGATACCCTGATGGTCCCATTAAATTTTCTGTGTACCTGTGTTCTTCCACACTGTTGTTTTCGGCTGTTTTCCAATCTGGCAGAGTGCTAGCGCACAACACCACCATGGAAACAATTACAAATAGTACCGACACGGTGGCCAGAATCTGAGCCGCTACAGACGAGGTGGGCTCTTCAAAGGTCCGCCTCATCCTGTCCAGCCACTTCCTATCAATCTGGCTGTGTTTTAACTCCTTCTTCTTCTGCTTATTCAACTCTTCCTCTTCCTCGGAGTAGAAGGTGTAGGTGTCGGACATCCTGTCGTCCAGTCGCCTTTGGCAGCAGTACTCGAGGTGCGATCGGTCCAGACCCCAGTAAATCAACTCGTTGTAAAAGGACAACTCGCACATGTGAGGGACAAAGCGGAGCTTCCCGTACTTGACGTAGAGCATGATGAACCCAAAAGCCTCGGAGTGCCTGTCAAAAAAATACTCGTTCCTTTCGTGATCGTAGTCATCGCACACCTCCAGTACCTCTTTCTCCGAGGCGCAGCTGTGAAGTCTGCTCACCCTTCTGAGGGGAAAGTCCTTGATCGCATCCTTTGGGAACGAATACCGTGTCCCCCCGACATTCAGGATCAATGTGCCGCTTCCAAATTTCATTTTCTGTCAACGCCTGTCGCTAAATTTACTTTCAGCACTCTCAGCGTGGGCTCGGTGCGCGGATTGCGCTCACTGCTGGAACATGTATCCGGACGGATACATCCTGGGTCCCAACACTGATGATGTCGGAAAGTTGTCAGGCATGGCAATTGGTGCTTGCGGCGCTGTCCCTGTGCGGGGAGCGAGGGCATCAGTTGAACTGTCCGTCCGCTCTCTCCCTCTCTCTCTCTTTCTCTCTCTCTCTCTCTCTCTCTCTCTCTCTCTGTCTGTCTGTCTCTCACTCTCACTCTCGTTCTGTGGTTCTGCCGCACCAGCGGGATGTGAGCAGGACTCCCCACACTGGAGTGACGCGAAAGGATTGTACTAACCACAGCGCCGCTCCAACTAAAGCCTGCACTCGACTCGACTTGATTCTATGTAATACCACATCCCCAGCAACGATCTGGGCTTACACGTAATATTACACCGACATTCTGACTTCCTTATATGGGTCACCGTGTTTTTACAATTATATTCAAACACAGGGTATTGCATAGGATAGTACAGCTGAACGGGCCGAATGACCAGTCTCGCCGTAATAACTAAGAAACGTGATTTTACGTTTTGGCAAATTATAAACACGATTTCAAATCAAACCGATCGCTATGGTCTGCTCGCCATTTGTTTGGCAATTTCAATTTTAGAGCAAATGGCATTAACATTGGAACTTTGAACGCACGATGGAAGTTAGAAATAGGCTTTTACTATACTTTTTCTTAAACATTCACTCGTGTCTCTTCGGGCACTTCAATCCTACAACATGCTCAGTATTGGTATTGGTTTATTATTGTCACGTGTACCGAGCGAGATACATTGAAAAACTTTGTTTAGCATGCTATCCAGGAAAATCGTGCCAAACGCGAGTATACGGGGTAAATAAACACAGTGCAGAATATAGCTTTACAGCTACATCAAAAGTGCAGATAAAAATAATAATACGGGGGCGCGGCTAGGTTGATTGAAGATCGGGAATTCAATCTTAGCAGTCGAGAAGTCCGTTCAAGATTCTGATAACAGCGGGGAAGTAGCTGGTCTTGAATCTGTTGGTAGCCGCTCTCAAGCGTTTGTACCTTCTGCCCGACAGGAGAAGGGAGAAACGGGAATGATATTGGCCACTTTCCCGAATAGGCAGTAGGGGTTGATGGGGGGGGGGGCTCATTCGCGTGATGAACTTGGGTGCAATTTCTTACGGTGTTGGGCAGACCAGTTGCCATACCAAGCTGGAGTCCGGAATACATAGATACGTCCCGAAAGGATGGTATCTACCGCGCATCTATAGACATTGACAAGAGGCATCGGAGACATGCTGGTTTTCCTTAGCCGCCTGATGAGGTAGAGGTGTTGGTGTGCTTTCTCGGCTGCAGCGTCGCCGCGGTAGTACGGGGCAAAACTGATTTTCTACACAAGGAACTGCAGATGTTGGAATCTCGAGCAAAGACCAAAGTGCCGGAGGAGCTCAGCTACTCCGGAAGAACGGATAGACAAAATATTTCAGGTCGGGACCCATCTTAAAACCATCTCGAAGTTGTGTTAACCTGGACAATGACATGTCTGAATTGTCTGTGACTGTTCCCATTTTCGGTTATTTTGTTAGAAAGGGTCATGTTCCCGATCAAAGTTGTGAACATTAGTGCAAGACGATCTACACATTCATGACTCATCGCCAGCACACTTGAAAACAAAGAAAAGTGACCAATGCCTTAAAATAGTTGATTTTAAAATAGTCACGAGCAGGAATAACACAACGCGATATAAGTAACTGTTCCATATCTCTAAAGATAGACAAAAAACGTTGGATTCACTCAGCGGGACAGGCAGCATCTCTGGAGAGAAGGAATGGGTGACGTTTCTGGTCGAGACCCTTCTTCAGACATCACCCATTCATTCTCTCCTGAGATGCCGCCTGTCCCGCTGAGTGAATCCAGCATGTTGTGCCTATCTTCGGTGTAAACCAACATCTGCAGTTCCTTCGTGCTCTATTGTTAATAATAAATATGAAATTGATGGCGGCATCCCGTCATTAAGTAATTTAAAACCAGGAAATGGTAGCACTCGCTTTGTTCTGCCATGTATTTATTTTCATGAGCGAATATGCACAGACCATAGTCTCAACGTAATTTCCCAAGAGCAAGTAATAAATTGTAATTGAAGTCCTGCGCAAAACAGCGACAATTATTAACGTTGCCTTCGGAATGTATCTTCACAGTATAAGGAGGTACCTGGTCTTGTTTATACAGTGTTGCCATTTAATGAGTGGGGAATGAAAGCAGTGGATATTGTCCAAATTAGACTCTCACCCAGAAGCTGTTTCGAAGGATGACTATAAAATGTTGGTTCCCTTTAGCCACCAAATGAATTCAGAAGAATCCCGCTTTTAAATCAGGCCTCGGAGCGATTTAAAGCATGGACATCATTTTCCTGTTAGAGCAGGAATGGGTTTAAACGTTGTAATAAAAAAAATATATATAAATAATTCAGACCATGTATTTTTGCCTAACATTATGCTAAATTGAACAGTTCCTCGCCTCCTTTACAATTTATTCTTGAGTGCACATGTTCAATTTGCCATTTAAAAAATCTGATTGACCATCAGGAGAAAAGCTCGTTTAACTCACAGCGACGAGAGGGCTTAAATGAAATCGAGGAACCATCTCGAAGTATTCCAAAGTGGGAAAACAAAAAGAGAGAATATTGTTCCAATTTCACATACATGCTATGTGAAAAAACAAACCCTCTATCAAACCGCATACCACTTCGTTCGGATAAATGTTTCATGCCAAATCTCTGAAATTGAACTTCATTACAGTGAAACCTTTTTGGCGTTCTAAAGGTGTTGTGAAATAAATGCATGTCGACCTTTTCTCACCAATCTTTCCACCATATATTCCGTAAGTTTAATTGTGAGCAGTGAACAAAATGCGATGGGGAATTAGACTGCACTTCGCCTTCGTTCACAGCAGATGTCGGTATTAAGCTACCTTGCCTCTGACGAGCGCAGACGGCAGCCTCTGTTTGCAAAGTGCTGGAGTAACTCAGCAGGCAGCATCTCTGGTAGAACATGGATATGCGACGAAGGGTCCCGACCCGAAACGTCGTCTATTCATGTTCACCAGAAATGTTGCCTGATTCGCTGAGTTACTCTAGCACTTAATGTATTTCTTTGTAAACTAACATCTGCAGTTCTTTGTGTCCCCCTTCCATTTGCACCTTCCAGATCTGCAAGTGGATGCACTAGACAGTCTGCCAAATTTAAAGTGAACATTGAGATGTGATGGAATTTTTGGCTGGAGCAGGATCTGAGTCACATTTGTTTTACTGATCATGTCTGGGGTTAGGGGTAAAGGCAGGAGAACGGGGTTAAGAGGGAAAGATAGATCAGCCATGATTGAATGGTGGAGTGGACTTGATGGGCCGAATGGCCTAAATCTGTTCCTAGAACTTATGAACTTGTTGGGGGTTCAGCATTAAAAAAAAAATTGAATTATATAAAGAAAAAAGTGCTTCCATTTTTAATTATATCTGATCTAACACCCTGTGATAGACAACCAAGGACTGGTACAAAGCTAGGAAGATATATGAGATATGGTGCATGACCATTTAATATTTAACCTCTAATTACTTTTACATTGAAGTGACGTGTACACAGGCTTTTATGGTAATTACAACATCAAGTAATATTTAATTAACTCGAAATGAAAGCCCTGAGCATTTCTTTAAAAATACATTAATGCTTGAATTTATGGTCTGGTAACATTTTAATAGTTATCGAGGTGAGGGATGGGGAGAACGGTGGATGGAATGCTTTTAAAGTTTGGCACAAACAGTCATCTTTACACATTTACAAGCGGAATGCAAAGCTCATTTTATTGTAATCCAGCAATATACTTACTCTCTGAAGTGCACTTTCGCATTGGTAGGAATGTTTCATTCATCATCGTTAATCATGATATGCCTACATTAGATTAAGGTTTTCAATTCTGTTGGTGTTCTCTCCTATGCCATATAACATTAGATTGAACGAATATTATGCATAATGGCAGTGTAGCGCAATGGAATACCAGTATAATACACATCATATTAACAGGCTTTCTACCTCTTCCAGATACACACATTGCAGGTCTGCAGAGAAACCCTTGGAAAAATACAGAGCATTGCGAATTGGTGCTATTAACATGAATAGTACGATTAAGCCATTCGATCTTTTGAGATTGTTCCACCATTTAATATGCTCACAATCTCAGGAGTTTTTTATACAGAGAGTGGTGGGTACCTGGCACGCACTGCCATGGGTGGGACTGGAGGCTTTTAGATAGGCACATGGATAACCAGGGAATGAAAGGATATGGATCACGTGCAGTCAGAGGGGATCAGTCTAAATTGGCATCATGTTCGGCATGGAAATTTGTGGCTGAAGGGCCTGTTCCTATGCAGTACTCTTCCATGTAGTATGGTAATCATGCAGTATCCCTTTTCAAGCTGTCACCTCATGTTAGTTGATCCCTCTAGACCTTCAACTGCGATCTATGGTCGAAAACTTCACAGATTGACAGATTGCCAGATTGACAGAAGAATTTCTTCCTCATACCAATTTTAAATAGCTTACCCCATATCCATATTCTGTGCCTCCTGGTCTTGACCTCCCCAACAATCAGGAACATCCTTTGTGCATCTGATCTATCAGGTCCTGTAGGTTTTTTTAATGGGATTCCATCATATTCTTCTAAACTCTACTCAATATAAGGCAAGTTGACTCAATCATTCACTATAGGTCTGTCCTGCGATCCAGGAAAGTTTCTGATGAACTTTTCTTGTGCTCTCTCCAATGCAGGAACATCCTTCCTGAGATAAGGATATCTCCTGGATATATAGGCTTTCCTATCCACAATACTCAAGGGGCCATCTCATCAAGGGCCTGGTACATTTGCATCGTCATCTCTGTTCTTCATTCAACATTCTTCCTCAAGTGCAATCCCCGAATTGAACACAACTGTCAACTGTACTTACCTTTCTTGTTTTATCCTTACATTAGTAAAATCAATAATCTCATTTGGTTCATTTGAGCTCCGAGGGGAATATATCTGAAATGTAGCACTAATTTCAGTAAAGAAAAATATTAAACCATGGGTTGGGAGGGGTAGGGGGGGGAGGTGAGAAGGAAATAGACATGATGTTTTAGATCGGGAGCTTTCTTCAGACTTGTGATGATGTCTGTTTATTTCCCTCCACAGATACTGCCTGACCCACTGAGTTCCTCTGACAGTTTGTTTTTTGCTTAGGATTCCAGCATTTTCAGTCTCTCGTGTCTCCAATGTAATTTTCCTTTCTACTGTGTCTTATGCATGATTCCAATCCTAAACCAACAAGGCTGTTATCAGCCATTTGAACGACCCTTGATAACCATTTAGGCATATCACGTCATTGTAAAGATAATGTTGCAATGATGAGAAAGACTGCGTATGATCAACCTCTATGGGTAATGAAGAATTAGCAGTAAATAGCTGGTTACCAGCAGCACCTTTGCCCTTAAAATTCATTAAATCAATTAAAGATTCTGATTTGCAATGATTGTTTTGTTAAACACACTGTACATTTCACAAACATAATCAGGCGACTGACACTGGATTTGGAGCTTTCCACTCTCTACCACATTCCTCTCCTTTTCTGGAGACCAACAATCTGTGAAACTCAAACTATGCACATGTTGTATCCCCAGTGTAACAGGACCTGCTCTTCAGTGTTAAAATCTCCATTATCACATAATTCTTTCTTTAGCTGTCTGTTGAATGTTCACATCATTTTTCTCCCCCAAAGATCCCAACCTTCTTTGTCTAATGAATAATGTACACACAATATGGATTTTTGTTTCATTTCATATGACCAGCAGTGTTATTCCTACCTTTTAGCAGCCTAGTTCAAGACCACATTTTCTTAGTCATCATTCTTGTCCAATTAATATTTTAGGATACTTCTGAAGCATTGTATTTAAGTGTCCCCAGTCATCCTTATTTGAGCATTTGTAATCCAGATTTCACATCTACACAGTGTTGTTTACTGTACAAATCTCTTAAGTGTTTTTCTTATCACTCGACTTATTTTACAGTTACACAAAAATACATCCATGCTCTTAAATGTCCCTTTACTTTCCATTTAAACTAATTTGCACCTCAGCATCTGAGTTTCTTGGCCCACTTGAATAAACAATTTTGTTCACTTTCCGTTTCATTGCACCCAAAGTTTGAAAAGACAAAAGGAATACTTTTGGATCATTGTGTTCACTGAAATCAGTTTCACAGCGTGCAGAATGGAGATAAAGAATGAAATGATCATTGAGATTAAATTATAGTTCAATAGTACTTTATTGTAATATGTACCCAGATACAGCGAAATGCTATGTTCTGCATACAATCCAGAAAAAAACATATTCCATCTACGCACAATCATAGGAGTGGAGTGGAATACAGGAGTGGAACAATTTTGGTGTACAAATAGCAGATCCTTCTGAGGCAATGTGCAAAGAGTCACCGTGTTTCTGGCACCATCTTATCATGGCTTCAAAGTCCCATTCTCCTGGTGTTGGCACTGGGTCAGTGATGCAGGGATTGGCCTGGTCTGGCGATGCTGTTGGTGTATCCCACAGTTGTTCTGTGTTGCTGCGCTCTGCAAGCCAGTTCAACCTCCGTAGGACCTCCAGCTGCGTTTGATCAGTTTGCTTTTTCACTAATGCCAATAATCCATCCTGATAACCTTGGCTTGGCTTCACCTGCTCATCAGGCATCAGAAAAGCATATTCCGATCTTTGTTTGTCCCAGGCCTCTCCAATGCCCCCATAAGTACCTTGCTTCGATCTAGCACCCATTTGCTGAGATGAAGTTTTACCCATCTTATTCTGTTCCAATAGGTTTTCCAAGCCAAGAAATCCGGAGGACCTCGATTGTGGAATTGATCCAACTGCTAATTCACTTTGAGCAATCTTTATTCCCAAATCACCTTCGATGTTCTCGAACTGCATCTTGACCCCTCATTTTCCAGTAGCTCCCTCTTTGCTTTGGCCACCGCCATCTTTGTGACTAGTTTCAGTTGTTCCTTTCATCGCCTCATCTCTTCTTCTTCTCATCTCATCTCTTCTTTCATCTGTTCTTCTCGTTGTCTCATCTCTTTTTTTTGTCTTCTTATCTCTTCTTTCCTCCGGTCAATTTCATGTTTCATCTTCAAAGCCTCTGCTTCTATTGAGAGAGCGGCTAGGTCAGCTTCAACTCCCAATGATGAAGGTGATGAACTCCGATTTGGGAAGCCCTTGATACCGAACTGGCTGAAGAACCAGATTTATGTCTTAATCCTTATGGAGATATATTAGAGATTCTATCCCCAGGTGCAATCTCATGTTCCATTCTGGCACCTTGTTGCATCGCACTTCCAGCTACTAATCTCATAAATTGTTGCATAATTTCAGATAACCACTCCTCTGCCTTATCCATGAAACCATTGAATATCTTCACCCTGTCTTCCTCCCATTGGGTGTGTCTTACGCGTTCTTCCCGAGACGGCTGTAAACATCTTGTTTCTTGCCAACCTCCTGGCAGAGGTTCTATAGTTGGCTCATATTAGATTTCACCTTGATCACGTTCTGTTCTGATTCCATTAATTTCTTCTGTTTCTCAATTAATCTGGTAACCTGTTTCCATAATTCATTTCTCTCCTTCTCGGTTTCTTTCAAATAGACAGCTTGTGAATTATCTGAGGTAGACAAAATTGCTGGAGAAACTCAGTGGGTGTGGCGGCATCTATGGAGTGAAGTAAATAGGCAACGATTCGGGCCGAAACCCTTCTTCAGACTTATGCAGTTGGGGGGGGGGGGGGGGGGGGGGGGGGGAAGGGGAAGAAGAAAGGAATAGAAGGAGCTCTGCAGAGGCTGAGGGAGAGCTGAGAAGGGGAGGAGACAGCAAGGGCTAGTGGAAATTGGAGAAGTCAATGTTTATGCCACCGGGATGCAGACTGCCCAAGCAGACGTGCTGCTCACTTTGGCAATGGAGGAGGCCCAGGAGAGAAAGGTCGGATTCGGAATGGGAGGGGGAGTTGAAGTGCTGAGCCACCGGGAGATGAGGTTGGTTAATGCGGACCGAGGGGAGGTGTTCGGCGAAACGATCGCCAATGTCTCACCAATGTAGATCAGCTGACATCCAGAGCAGCGGATGCAATAGATGAGGTTGGAGGAGATGCAGATAAACCTCTGCCGCACCTGGAATGACTGCTTGGGTCCTTGAATGGAGTCGAGGGGGTAAAGCGATAAGTGTAGCATTTCATGCGGGTGGGAAGGGAAGAATTGACCAGGGAGTTACGGAGGGAGCGGTCTTTGTGGAAAGCCACCAGGGCAGGAGATGGGAAGATGTGGGAAGTGGTGGGGTTAAGTTGGAGATGGCGAAAATGTCGGAGGACTATTTGTTGTATGTGACGGCTAGTGGGGTGGAAGGTGGGGACTGGGGGACTCTGCCCTTGTTCTGAGTGGGGGGATGGGGAAGAGCAGTGTTGCGGGATATTGAAGAGACCCCGGTGAGAGCCTCATCTATGGTAGGGGAGGCGAACCTCCGTCCCCTGAAGAATGAGGACACGTCCGATGCCCTGGTGTGGAACACCGCATACTGGGAGCAGATGCGGCATAGACGGAGGAATTGGGAGTAGGGGATGGAGTCCTTACAGGAAACAGGGTGGGAAGAAGTGTAGTCTAGATAGCCATGGGAGTCAGTGGGTTTATAGTGGATGTCGGTCAAAAGTCTATCACCTGCAATGGAGATGAATTATCTGTTTCTTCTCGATACTTGCGTTTTCTGTAGCTATCAATTGACTCGTTAACTTGTTCCCATATTGAGTTTTCCTCCTTCTCGGCTCCTTTCAGAGCTAGAAGTTTGCCTTTCTCAGTGAGTTCAAGTTGTCTAATTGGTCTTTAATCAGGCATGGCTCTTTCTTCATCTTCTGGCTCCATGATTTTAAAGAGGTCTTGGCAGATCGCCAAGTCTTTAAATTAAATGAACAGAGTCTTCTCTGAATTCTGCTCCAACTTTGTGTAAACATCGAGTGGCTATTTGAAAAACAATTTCCTCAGAACAATAACATACTGAGATTGTTGACAACATCTCTCCAACAGCCATGGACTTAAAGATGACGATAGTTCGAAAGGAATGCGTGTTATCAAGACTTGAAAACAATTTCCAAGGTCAGTCTCCTTTCCCCAGACAGATTGGAAAAAGCACTTTCTGGCTCTTTTTACAGAATCCGATTAAAATTAAAGCTTGTAGCTTCAAATTCAAAGAATAATAGTCGATTTCTACTCACAATTTCTGTGATGTGTCTTCAGATCTTCAGATAAGCCTCGATGCTGTCGATAGACCCCTAGGCCTTCTCTGGCCGAGATCTATTATTTTCAGTTCCATTGCTGGAACCAGTCTTCTGGTCAAAACCTCTTTCAAAATCTTAGTCCAGTCTTCTGTCCCATGCTCATGGACTGGCATTCATCACCCCTGGTCGGAGGGACCCTTTGACTTAATGTAGCGGCAGATTTTTATATTGTTCAAGAGATTACTCCCTCTAGCCGATAAATGGACTGCATGGTTAAGGGGAATGTCTTGATACACATGTGACCTCAACGTCAGAGACCTCCAGAGCTTCTTCACAGATAAATCTTCAAAACACAGTCCTTTGATTAATAAATTCTTTATTGAAAAACAATAAAGTACATCCAAACTTCTTCCAACTCGTTACTATAATCTTCATTGAACTCCAGCCTATCGCTTTAAACATTATAAAACTCCTCGTATCTCCGTTACACTTTGCATGGTCGAAGGATAAACCATCTCCATGCTGGTCCGAAACTAAACTAAAAACTAAGCTTCTGAACAAGAAACTTAGCTCAAAACACGCCTTAAAATACGTCATAAATCCCACCTACATAATAACAGGTAGTCTAAAATTTAAAGACACATGCCATCATTAATGACACACAAAACAAGCCAAATGGCCACGACACCACTGATAACTTGACCCGCGAACGTGCCTTGTTCTCAGCTCTAGCAACCACTGCTCCACATCCGTGTGCCGAGGTGTTTCCTGTGGCTGACCTCGTAACTTTTACGGCGCTTCTGGGGTAGCGAGGTGGGCCCACAGCTCGCTCACAGCCTCCGATATCCTCCTCCGTCTGCCGCTGCCACCGCCATTTCTTGTTTGCTATGTTGATGCTGGTCCTCCCGGTGCTGTCTACTGGCACAAAGATTTGAGATGCAGTGCTGAATGCCGGCATTACCTGAACCCAGAATTCAACAAAGACACCACAGTCACCATGCTCATTGTAAGCTATCTGCTCCCCGGAGCTGGGACATGGCATACCCTGTAGTCTTTCCTTTTCCCCAAATTAGTATTTACCCTGTACTCTATTTCTGCTTTTGTTTGATTAATTCCCATTTCTGACAATGGTTTCAATTGCAATCTATAGAAAGAATTGATCATAGTTCATAGGAATACGCGCAAAGAAATAATAAAAAACAGTGGATTCTTGTGGAATTCCAGTGGAAAATCAGTGGAATTCTTGCCATAGAGGGCGTACAGAGAAGGTTCACCAGACTGATTCCTAGGATGTCAGGACTTTCATATGAAGAAAGGCTGGATAGACTCGGCTTGTACTCGCTAGAATTTAGAAGATTGAGGGCGGATCTTATAGAAACTTACAAAATTCTTAAGGGGTTGGACAGGCTAGATGCAGGAAGATTGTTCCCGATGTTGGGGAAGTCCAGGACAAGGGGTCACAGTTTAAGGATAAGGGAGAAATCTTTTAGGACCGAGATGAGGAAAACATTTTTCACACAGAGAGTGGTGAACCTCTGGAATTCTCTGCCACAGAGGGTAGTTGAGGCCAGTTCATTGGCTATATTTAAGAGGGAGTTAGATGTGGCCCTTGTGGCTAAAGGGATCAGAGGGTATGGAGAGAAGGCAGGTACGGGATACTGAGTTGGATGATCAGCCATGATCATATTGAATGGCGGTGCCGGCTCGAAGGGCACCTATTTTCTATGTTTCTATGGAAGCCTACGCAGCACTTTGCGCCTGGTCTGCCATTCAGTCAAATCATGGTTGGTCACATGGCTTAGGTCCAGTTGCTAATATCTTGCTGTCCAAAGATTACCAATCTCTACCTTGAACACAAAGATTGCGCAACTATTGTCCTTCGAGCCAAATTATTCTAAAGATTCATGGTCTTCTGTGAAAGATGATAATTTTTGTCATCTCAATTCTCAATTACCAAACCTTTCATTCTGACACTGTCTCCTCGCCAGCTGCATGAACTGTATCGTTCCCTGTTGGCATATCGGGCTATTTTTTTTAAAATTTAAAACATTTTTTTTAAAAATTAGAAGCAATTGTACAAGGATAAGACGGCATACCAATTATACAATTATTGTACAGCTTCATTTTTAACCTTATAACCTAAATTTAAAAAAAAAGGAAAACAAGGAAAGAATTTAAAAAATGAATGAAGAGATAAAGTAGAAAAGAGCAGGAAAAGACCCCTAAGCTACCAAAGCAGTGCAGAAGAAAGAAAAGGAAATAAGAAAATAAAAAAAATGAGATATAGCTTCCCCCCCACCCATCATAGCATCGGATTTAAATTTAAATTTGTGTTTAACCATCCTGTTGTTGTAAAAATTCAGTAAAGGGTATCCATGTCTTAAGAAATTGATCTGGTTTTTCTGCCAAGACAAGCCTAATGTTTTCCAAGTGTAGTGTCTCGGACATATCTGTAATCCACATCTTCACTGTGGGGACTGTTGTCTGTTTCTAAAATGTAAGTATTAATTTTTTCGCCATTATTAGGCCATAATTGAGGAAACGTCTTTGAAATATCGTTAGCTTAGAGCAGGCTGTGACATATCTAATATGACCAGTTTTATATCTGGGTGCAATTTAATTGTAAATGTTTTGGAAAAGGTATCAAATATTCCCCTTCAGAAGTTTTGTAACTTTGTACAGGAAGCAAAAGAATGGGTTGTAGTCGCTTCTTGGAGGAGACATTTATCACAAATAAGAGAGACATTTGGGAAGATCTTGTTCAATTTGGACTTTGAACATTAGTCTGTGCAGTATTGTTAATTGTATCAGGGAGTGCCTAACATTAAGAGAGCAGTAATGTATGTATAAAAGGCTTTCCTCCCAACTAGCCTTTGAGATTAATAAACCCAATTCATCTTCCCATGCTCGCCTAAGCATTTCAGATGATGGGATGTGTGCAGTTAAAAGGGTATTGTAAATGTAGGATATTAACTTACTTGTATCCCCATTTCTATTCATGCATTTGTCTAATATATCTGGGCCCATAGGATGACAGTATTGTGTATGTGTTTTCACATAGTCTCAGATTTGAAGATATCTAAAAAAATTACTAGCTTTCAAATGATATTTCTCCTGAAATTCTTCAAACGATAGGAAAAACCCCTTCTCATAAAGATCTCCCAGCGTTTTGATTCCTGAGTTTTTCCATTGTGCAAATGCCTTATCTAAAGTAGACGGTTTAAATGAAGGATTGTTAGCGATTGGTAAAAGGAGAGAGAAATTTCTCAGTTTGAGACTTGATTTCAACTGTTTCCAAATTCGTAGGGTGCTATGAATTATCGGATTTTGCTCATATGTTGATTTATTCAGATGTATTGGAGAAAGAAGAATCGCGCCTATATTAAAAGACGACCAGTCTTCCCTCTACATTTTTAACCAGTTTACCTGTTGACATGTATCATCCATACAGTAGATTAAAATTTTAATATTAGTTGCCCAGTAGTAGAAAAGAAGATTGGGGAGTACTAATCCACCATTTTCTGTAGGTTTACATAAATGTCGCTTGTGAATTCTATGGGTTTTACAATCCCAAATAAAATTTGTAACAACAGAGTCAAGTTTTAAAAAAAAACTTTTAGGGAGATGTCGGTATTGATTGAAATAGGTATAAGAGTCGTGGCAGGAAAATCATCTTTATGGCATTTACTCTACCTATAAGGGAAACAGGGAGTTTTTTCCAAAATTGAATAAGGGCATTTAATTTAGTAATTAATGGTGGAAAATTTGCTTGGAATAGAGAGGTATATTTTCTAGTCACATAAACTCCAAGGTATTTACATTTTTCAGTGACAATTCTAAAGGGGAATTTTTGGAGATGTGAAGGGTCTTGAGCTTTTATTGGCATAATTTCACTTTTATTCCAGTTTATTCTATAGCTGAGAAGGAACCAAATTGTTCTATAAGGTTTAATATATTTGGGATACTGACTTGAGCGTTGGTAATATATAAAAGTACATCGTCTGCATATAACGAAATCTTGTTATTGGTATGTTTAGTATTATGACCGTGAATGTCCGGGTGTACTCATACTTTCAGCTAAAGGTTCTATGGCTAGGGCAAATAGCATTGGTGAAAGAGCACATCCTTGTCTTTTACCCCTGGATAATTGAAATTTTGGTGACAGAATTTGATTAGTAAATATTCTGGCAGTCGGATTGTTATATGACAACTTTATTCATGAGATAAAATTTTCTCCTAGTTGGAATTTTTCCAACACTAAAGAGATAGTCCCATTCTACTTGATCAAATGCTTTTTCTGCGTCTAAAGAAATAATTGTTAAGTCTTCATTTATCGTTCTGTGTGAGTACATTATATTAAACAGACGTCTCAAATTATAAAACGAATGTCGCTTAGGTATAAACGCAGTTTGGTCTGAGTGTATTAATTAACTAATGTACGAACTTAGGCTTCTTGCCAAAGTCTTAGCTAATATTTTCTGATCTGTATTTAAAAGAGCTATTGCTCTGTAATATCCAGGCTGTTCGAGAATTTTGTCTTTTTTAGGTATCATTGTGATGGTTGATTTGGTTAGTTTGTGGTAACGTCTGTTCTTTAAAAGCATGTATATAAAGGGCTCGTAAGCGTGGGGAAATTAAGTAATTAATTTTTTATAGAATTCATTACTGAACCCTTCTGGATCTGACGTTTTCCCATTATTCATTGATTTGATAGTCTCTTCAATATATTTTATTGTAATCTCGTTCCACCTCATTGAGTGATGGAAGGTTGCAATTGTCAAGAAAGTTTTTGATCTTTGTGGATTCTGCTGAAGTTTTAGATGCATATAAATTTTGATAGGTTTTTAGGAATCTTTCGTTAATATCTTTAGGAAGTGTAAGCAGCTCACCTTTTTCTGATCTGATTTTTTGAATGGTGTGCTCTTTTTCCATTTTTCTCAGCTGGCATGCCAGAAGTTTGTGCGGTTTATCATCAAATTCGAAATTCTTTTGCTTAGTGTATTGAAATAACTTAACAACTTTTGCGGAGAGGATTTGATTATGTTTAACAGTGGATGGATCAATTGAGTTTTCTGAATCAGCTGTTTAATCTGTTTTTCTAATTCCAATTGTTCCGACCTGTTTTTTTTGTTTTGATAAGCTTGGTATGAAATAATGGAGCCTCTGATAAAGGCCTTAAAAGATTCCCACAATAAATAAGCCAAAATATCAGGTGTGTCGTTTGTCTCGTAAAATAGTTCCATCTGTTGCTTCAGATAATATTATCTGAAGCAACCTGGCTCAGTAAATATTTGTGGATTAAATATCCAAAACGTTTTTTTGTTATGCATTCCTTCTAGTTTTAAGGAGAAAGTTAATGGACAATGGTCAGAAATGATATTGTTATGATATTTAGGATTGATTGTAAAAGGGATCAATTTTGCGTCCACCAGAAAATAATCAATTTGTGTATACATTTTGTGAACACATGAATAAAAAGAATACTCTCTACCTGATGGGTTGGCAATCCTCCATACATCGGTTCTGTGTGCGTTTTTTATGTAAGTATTTAGAAGTTCACTGGATTTTGATTTTGTAATGTATCTCCTTTGCTGTGAAGATTTGTCCAAATATAGGTCCAATACACAATTGAAGTCTCCTCCAAATATCAGATTTTGCTGGCTGTAGTCTGAAATTATATTGATTTTTTTATTAAAAAATTGTGAGTTATCAAACTTAGGAGCGTAGATATTCACTATAGTAAGTGGGGTTGAGTGTAGCTCCCCAGATACTATAATGTACCTACCCTCCTTATCGGCTATAGTGGATTTGTGTTTAAATGGTGTGCCTTTACGAATTATAATTGCAGTACCTCTTGCTTTAGAAAGAAAAGTAGAGTGATATAATTGACCAATCCAGTTAGCCTTCAGCCTGCTATGAGCTCCATCTTTGAGATGCGTCTCCTGTAAAAATATTACATGTATTAATAGATTTTAGGTGGGCTAAAACCCCTTTTAATTGGCTCATTAACGCCCCTGACGTTCCAAGTACAAAAAGTAATTCCTCCAATGTTCCTATTGGGATTGTCTTGCATTTTAAAGCTTACACGGTTTCCTTTGTTTCAAATGGTCTAACACCATATTTAAAATGAAACATTTAGTTGCTGGGTGGGTGAGCCCCATTCCAATCCCCTGCACGTATATCCCAGAAAAAAAGTACATTAGCAAAGATAGATAAAGTATCCAAT
Source organism: Leucoraja erinaceus (assembly GCF_028641065.1). Lineage (NCBI taxonomy): Eukaryota > Metazoa > Chordata > Chondrichthyes > Rajiformes > Rajidae > Leucoraja > Leucoraja erinaceus. The sequence continues at coordinate 49,868,549 of NC_073384.1, read as the reverse complement.
AGAGAAACTAAAAGGTGAAAACAAAAGACAACAGAAATTGCAGCAAAGAAACATGCTGCGAGTGAATGCTACCCCATGGTGGTGTGATTCGTGTTAACTTCCATAGATGTTAATATCAAATAACACCGCTCCTTCCTTAAAGAGTAAAAAAAAGACTGAACAGAGCAGAATAAAAAAATATCAGTATATAAATTTGTCGACGGATCCAAATTCCCAAAAGGTTAAATATCTTTTTGTACACTGAGTAAACAAGTGGATATTTGGTATTTAGATTAATATATAAGACTTGTTAGATAGCTTACTGATATTGATATGTCAAACTATTCGTTGATTCAAAGTTGGTGAACTTATAGTAGTTTGTTAATTCCATCTGCAGTTGCATAGACAGAGCAAGTATTCTCTCTCTCCTTCCCTCTCTACCACCCTTCAGCTCCCCCCAGCTTCCCCACACGTTCCAATACAATCTCTAGACTTCTCCATATCTTGCCACAACTTACTCAATACCTCCCAACACTTACTCAACCCCTATCTCTCTCTTAACCTCTGCCCTCTCCCTGGGCCTCTCACCTTCCCCCGTCACTCCCTAAACTCCCCTAACTTTCCATGACTTCCCCTAACTAATTCTCACTAATTCTCACTTGCGATGACTCTATAACTCTCCCATGTTCGCTCTCCCTGCCACTACCTCTAACTCTCTACTGCTCTACCCCTACCCCTCCCTTTCTCTGCCATATTCCCACTCGCTCTGTCATGCAATCTGTCAGGATTGACCCTTTAACCGGCTTTGCATCGGCCACTTTATCACCGCATATTAAGTATGAACACACTAGAAAATCATGGCATAAATCTGGTAACATAATTAAATATTAGATGTTGTTAAAATACACGACTTAATGCGTTACTTATTTGTATTAGTATATTAGTATTACTATTAGCTATTAAAAAAATTTGGAGAGCCTGTAGTAGGTTGTTGATACAGCTATGGTGTACAGAGAGAGAATAATTTCTCTCTCCCTCCCACTCTGCTTGTCTATGGCTCCCACCAGTTTTCCCATGCATTCCAATTCAATCTCTAAACTTCCCCCAGACTTAGCAAAACGTACTCAATAATATCGGCCTCTTATAAGAACATATTAGATATAAACCCAATATAAATGCATGCAATATAAAATAATTATAAGATTCAGATAAACCCAATATAAATGCATGCAATATAAAATAATTATAAGCCCAGTATAAACCCTAACTCCTTTTATAACCACTTTATGAGTGGATACAGATAGAATGAATTAAAAACACAGTATGACTTCAGGGTAAATAGAATATAGTCCTCTTGATTGGCGTCGTAAGATAAGCTCAATGTGACTTTGTGACATAGCTAGATAAAATAGTTACTTATCCTTGCAATGTCTTGAGCGAACTTAAATGCTTCCTCAAGATCAGTAAAGAAGCGTTCAGTCCCTTTATATGTGACTCTCAGTTTGGCTGGGTACCTCAGAATGACTCGGTAAAGAGTGCTCTTTTCTGGACAACTTTGGCTGGGTAATCTCTTAAGATTCGTATGTTATCCCCTTCAAAGATCAGATTTCTTTTGTTAGCCACTTTTTTCATGATGTCTTCTAGAACGTAGGAGTGGTGTATCTTCAGAATCAGCTGCCTTGGTTGAGCTACGGGTCCTGTCCAGGCTCTCAGAGCTCTGTGTACCCAGTCCAGTTTGGGTCTTTCATCCAGGTTAAGTACCCCTTGGAGTAATTGAGCCGCAAAATCTCGAGGGTCTTTACCAATGTCTTTTCCTTCCTTCACCCCGACAATCCTTAAATTCTGGCGTTTAGAGCGCCCTTCGAGATCAAGACATTTTTTCAATCATCTTGGCAAGTTGCTGAGAAACACGCTCCAATTCCATCTTCAGTCTTTGTGTTGTCTGAGTGATTTCTGTGGTCGCAGATTCCAATTCTCAGATGGCTTTGCAGTGTTTTTTTGTGTTGAACTTTACTGGATGTTATCTTGCACTAAATGTTATTTCCTTTATCCTGATTGTATCATGATTGTAATCATGTAGATTATTTCTGGGTAGCATGCAACAAAAAAAGCTTTTCACTGTACTTGGAGTATCAAATACCTGTGCATGTGACAATAAACTAAACTAAACTAAACTATTGTATGTTGAAATGTCTGAAGAAAGGTCCCGACCCAATATGTCACCCATCCATGATCTTCCAGAAATGCTGCCTGGCCCACAGAGTTACTCCAGCACTGTGTCTTTCTCTGCAATTTCTTGCAATCTTGGGCAGAACTGTTCCCAACCTCGGTCTGATGCATTCCAGCAGTATGCTTTCCATGGTGCATTTATAGACGTTTGTAAGAGTCACTGGAGACATGCCAAATCTCCTAAGGAAGTAGAGTTCTTGCCGCTCACACCAGTGTGGTTGGTCCATATCGCGGATAATAATAATGCTCCTCAACATCTGAGAATAACCATAACCATATAACCATATAACAATTACAGCACGGAAACAGGCCATCTCGGCCCTACAAGTCCATGCCGAACAAATGTTTTTTTTTCCCCTTAGTCCCCACCGGCCTGCACTCATACCATAACCCTCCATTCCCTTCTCATCCATATGCCTATCCAATTTATTTTTTAAATGATACCAATGAACCTGCCTCCACCACTTCCACTGGAAGCTCATTCCACACCGCCACCACTCTCTGAGTAAAGAAGTTCCCCCTCATATTACCCCTAAACTTCTGTCCCTTAATTCTAAAGTCATGTCCTCTTGTTTGAATCTTCCCTATTCTCAAAAGGAAAAGCTTGTCCACATCAACTCTGTCTATCCTTCTCATCATTTTAAAGATCTCTATCAGGTCCCCCCAATAACCTTCTGCGCTCCAGATAATGCTGCCTGACCTAACTTATTCAACTGTGTCTATCTCTGCAACTTAGTTCTTGGGCAAACCCCAGGCGGTCTGATGCATTCCAGCAGTATGCTTTCCATGGTGCATTTGTAGAAGTTTGTAAGAGTCACTGGAGACATGCCAAATCTCCTAAGGAAGTAGAGTTCTTGCCGCTCACACCAGTGTGGTTGGTCCATGACAAATCGTGGATAATAATAATGCTCCTCAACATCTGAGAATAAAGGTCAATCCTAATTTATCTTCATGTGACAACCATATTAATCAATCTAATAAATCCACACTCTACTGGTTTCAAATATGTCTTTCCTTAGGTATGACACCAAAACTGTATACATAACTCCAGATATACTACAAAAGCCTTCATCAATCTGAGCAAGATTTCTCTATTTCTCTATTTCACTATTCAATGTGATCATGGCTGATCATCCCCAATCAGTATCCCGTTCCTGCCTTCTCCCCATATCTCCTGACTATGCTATCTTTAAGAGCCCTATCTAGCTCTCTCTTGAAAGTATCCAGAGAACCAGCCTCCGCTGCCATCTGAGGCAGAGAATTCCACAGACTCACAACTCTCTGTGTGAAAAAGTGTTTCTTCATCTCTGTTCTAAATGGCTTACCCCTTATTCTTTAACTGTGGCCCCTGGTTCTGGACTCTCCCAAGATCGGGACATGATTCCTGCCTCTAGCGTGTCCAAACCCTTAATAATCTTATATGTTTCAATAAGATCCCCATTCTTCTCAATTCCAGAGTATACAAGCCCAGCCACTCCATTTTCTCAGCATACAACAGTCCCGCAATCCCGGGAATTAACCTTGTAAACCTACGCTGCATTCCCTCAATAGCAAGAATGTCCTTCCTCAAATTAGGGGACCAACACTGCACACAATACTCCAGATGTGGTCTCACTAGGGCCCCGTACAACTGCAGAAGGACCTCTTTGCTCCTATACTCAACTGCTCTTGTTTTGAAGGTCAACGTGCCTTTCGCTTTCTTCACTGCCTGCGGTACCTGCATGCTTACTTTAATTGACTGATGAACAAGGACCCCCAGATCCCGTTGTACTTCCCCTTTTCCCAACTTGACACCATTTAGATAATAATCTGCCTTCCTGTTTTTGCTACCAAAGGGGATAAGCTCACATTTATCCACATTAAACTGCATCTGCCATGCATCTGCCCACTCACCCAACATGTCCAAGTCACCCTGCATTCTTATAGCATCCTCATCACAGTTTGCACTGCCACTATTCAGATGTAAATGTTTTTATTTTTTCCCCCAAGTTTTCTTGAATTGATTTTTATTACTTATGAAATAATAATTAAACTCTCAGCCTGTTCTTGTCTGATTTGGCTTATCAATTCTCAGTTTGCTTCTACGATCTAAGGCATTGCATTTACTTTTAAATTTGTAACATTTTATTTTATTTGAACTAACATTTATTAATTTAAAGCCTTGTCTACATCCTTAGATATCGAACACACCAGGTCATAAGTCCCCATTTGAATTAAGTGCACTATACCTCATTAGAACAGCTCTCTCTCTCCCTGCAAATTCCAGTATCCTCTCCCAGAAGATAGAAGATAGAAGAGGAATGGCCAGGGCATCAGGCAAACTTGATGATAGTTCCCTCCTGGCTGATGCAAGGCACTGTGAAAATGGACTGGATGGAACAAAGAGATGAGGCTATGATGTGTTCATCTCTCTCTACACGTTCAGGTGGTGAGGAGCAGAAACGTTGCCCTGGGAGGCAGACGTGAATCCCATCAGAATACTTTCCATTGAGCTTCAGAGAGAATCCTTGTAGACATGCTGAATCTTCTCTGACACCGAAGAAAGCAAATACATTGTTGAACTTTCTTAACCCTGACATCAGTGTGAAAGGACCAGGTAAGGTCGCTGGTGATATTGATGCTTCGGAACTTGAAGATGTTGACCGTCTGTGTAGCAGTTCTGTTGATGAGGACAGAATTGTGTTCATCCACTTGCTTCATCAGCTCAACAACCTTTTGTCAGGGTGACATGAAGGGCTAGGTTATTATCTGACACTATGACACAAGGTTCACAATCCTTTTCCTACACTTCATCTCTTCATTCTTGTGGTTGTGACAACAGTGGTATCACCAGTGAACTTAAAGATCAATTTGGCACTGTACTTGTCCACACAGCCATGGGTGCACAGCAAGTAGAGCAAGGGACTGAACACATAACCCTGAGGGACACCACCCTGCAGTACATTCCTGGTTAACTTGATTTAAGTCATTGGCAACGGTGAATGGGGCATTAGGGTTTACCATCTCAGCAGAGTTGCCTTTCCGAGGTGCCGCGGTGGCATAGGCTTTCCCGAGGTGCCGTGACTGTGGTTCCTGCCCAAATGCCCGGTGGTTGGCGGGGCCTGCCCAAAGCCTTGTTAGACCGCAGACCCGCACAATGGCTCGTCGGTCTACGGTACCCACCTGAAAGATCATCGGACTATGGATCTGCCCAAAAGCTCGAAAGACCGCAGGAGCCACCCAAAGGCTCAGCAGCAGAGGGAACCGGGAGGGAGCTGGAGACATCAGATGCAAGGAACAAGGGCCGGTAGGAGGATGAACTGGGGTAATGCCTCCAGTGCCTTCAAGGTCAGCTGCAGGAGGTGCCCCCGGATCACAAAGATGACTGGATGATGAGCGGGACGTCGGTTTGCGGGAACTGCGCCAGTATATCGAGCGCGCGGGCCGACCGGACTTTAGGCTTTAGACATGGTGCCAAAACATGGCGGCATCTGCATGGGTAAATATGCAAAAAGAATTTCACTTTGTCGTTGCATATGTGACAAATAAAGCACCCTTGACCTATTGAACAATTGAGTTGACAACCAATTATAATCCGTGTAATGCTACTTTGGCAATGTTTCGGAGTGGTATGTAGACCACCAACATGATGGTAGAGGCGAATTCCCTGAGTATAAGATACTCCAGATCAGGAAATAGAATTGAGCTTAGACTCACATCAGTGCATCATGAAGCATTGACCAAAAAGCAGACATCGCAGTCTTTCAGTCATTGCACTGCTCAACATCTACAAATCAGCTTGCTGCTCAATAACTCCAAGCCAACATTCTTTGAGGTGTAGAAACATAGCCCTGATGTGTTTGCAGAAACGTCTTCTCCCACATATTGCAGCTACAGCACGTCACCTACCTTGCAATCCTTTAAAATCTTGGTTTATATATTTCGTTAGTTGATATTTATATTCAATCGATATTTGGTTTATTTTTCAAATTAAAAAAAAGACACAAAGTACTAGAGTATCTCAGCAGGTCAGGCAGCATCTCTGGAGAACATGGATGACAATGTTAGTCATTGGAACCCATAACTTCATGTCTCAAGAGACCAGAGTAGTTCTAACCATGCTACTGTAAATGCATACTTATTATGGCACAGAAGACATTTGACCCATTGGAAAGAAACATAATGCTGGAGTTATTCAGCGGTTAGGCAACATCCTTGTAGAACGTGGATCGGTAATATTTTGATCTGGGACACCTCTTCAGTCTAAAGAAGGGTCCCAACCCTAAATGCCACCTATCCGTATGCTCCAGCGATGCTGTCTGACCCGCTGAGTTACTCCAGCATTTTGTGTCTTTCCTTGGCAAAGTAGCACCTGCATTTCCTTGCTTCTACATTTGACCCATTGGATTCATGTTGGGCTCCAAGCTGACTACAGAAAACGTGAATGTGATGTATTTATGTTAAAGGAAATTTTCAGTGGTGTATCATACATCGGTCCAAAGGTGCTAACACAGGAAATAGTTATTAATGTTTGAGAAGCACTGAGCATACACTGAACCAGGAAACGCAAAAGATGGTTGAGAAGGAAGCTTTGTTATCATGACAAGTGATCACTGTTAGGCACCACAACAAGGTCATTGTTGGTTGCAGTGCATGAAATGTATTTAATGTTGCAATAGAAATAAAGCTGTCAAAGTTCACTGATGAAATCAAAAGAGGAAAGAGCTTTAAACAATAATGAAATAGCAAATTGGACACAAAGGCTTTGTAGGCTGAATGATAGACTGATGAATAGCAAATGACAGTTAATCTGGGCTAAAGCAATCGGCTCAGGAAGCGAAGTAAACAGAAAGAAAGGAAGCTATAGTTCTAGTCTCTAGGGTGTGGAATTGAGGCAGTCAGGATAGGACTGGAATTTGAGATAGGCCCAGAATCCAACACGTTTCTGAATCTTTTAACTTCACCTGAAAAGACAGATGCTGCTATGACAGGCTCGCCTTATGCCTGCTTGCCTTTTGCCAGCATTTCAAGCACTTGTCTGGAGAAAGTTTCTCATGCTGTTGTGCCATCTTACCATCCAGCAGTATTCATTCATGTTGTGTAACCTAAAAAGACATGAACGTGTGAGGCAACAGATTGAATTAATTGTTCAAGAAGGAACTGCAGATGCTGGAAAATCGAAGAAACTCAAAAAAGCTGGAGAAACTCAGCGGGTGCAGCAGCATCTATGAAGCGAAGGAAATAGGCAACGTTTCGGGCCGAAACCCTTCTTCAGACTGATAGGGGGTGGCGGGGAGAAGGAAGGAAAAAGGAGGAGGAGGAGCCCGAGGGCTGGGGGATGGGAGGAGACAGCCCGAGGGCTAAGGAAGGGGGAGAGACAGCAAGGGCTAACAAAATTGGGAGAATTCAATGTTCACCTGTCCCTTTACCTCCCCCCTCGACTCCATTCAAGGACCCAAGCAGTCGTTCCAGGTGCGACAGAGGTTCACCTGTGTCTCCTCCAACCTCATCTACTGCATCCACTGCCCTAGATGTTAGCTGATCTACATCGGTGAGACAATGCGGAGGTTGGGCGATCGTTTCGCCGAACACCTCCGCTCGGTCCGCAAGAACCTACCTGACCTCCCGGTGGCTCAGCACCTCAACTCCCCCTCCCACTCCGAATCCGACCTCTCTGTCCTGGGTCTCCTCCATGGCCAGAGCGAGCAACACCGGAAATTGGAGGAACAGCACCTTATATTCCGCTTGGGGAGTCTGCAGCCTGCGGGCATGAACATTGAATTCTCCCAATTTTGTTAGCCCTTGCTGTCTCATCCCCTTCCTTAGCCCTCGGGGTGTCTCCTCCCATCCCCCATCCCTCATCCTCCTTTTTCCTCCCTTCTCCCCGCCACCCCCTATCAGTCTGAAGAAGGGTTTCGGCCCGAAACGTTGCCTATTTCCTTCGCTCCATAGATGCTGCTCACCCGCTGAGTTTCTCCAGATTGAATTAATTACCTGAATTGATGTAATGGAAACAGTCCCTTCAGCCCACTGAGTCCAAGCCATCGAGCTCCCATTCATGTTCTATGTTATTCCCACTTTCACATTCACTGTCTACACGTGGGGCAATTTACCAGGGCCACTTAACTCTACAAACCTGCATGCCTTTGGAATATAGGAGGAAGCCAGTGCATCTGGACTAAACTCCACACGGTCACAGTGAGAACATCCCCACAGACAGCAGCGAATCTGTGCCGCTGATGCTGTGATGCAGCAGTGTCACTGTGCCATCCTTAAAATCCTCATGAAGGACTTTCATTTTTTTCTTCATGGAAGTAAAACTAAGATAGTCCTACGCTTGAAATTCTGGGAATATAGCAGAATCAGTGCCTCTAATCTACTTTTGCAGAAATGAATTGTCCTCTCTATTTATTTAATGAACCTAATTCCATGATTCAAACAGATCTCTGTTAAATATGAAATGGCAGAAGTCCTGTTTTACTGCACCCGTGTCATTTAAGTGTCATTTGCAGAGGTATTACGCTATTGGACACATCACCAAACTCAATTCAGACCAGATTCTAGACCTCGATGAATAGCTTAAAATGTGTCTGTAGAGAATGATAAAGTAAATGTAATTTAAAATCAACAAAGTACATACGGCGGAAGTCAGAAATGTAATCTAAAAATGCTGCAAGCATTCAGCGAATCAGGCAGCATCTGGACTTTATTTGCTTTAAAGGTACAGCGAGGAAACATGCCCTTCAGCCCACAAGTCCACTCCAACCAGTGATCTCCCCGTACACTAATACTACCCTACCTATTATGGACAATTTACAACTTCACTGAAGCCCATTTACCTACAAACATGTATGTCTTAGGTGTGTGGGAGGGAACTGGAGCACCGGTAGAAAATCCACACAGTCACAGGGAGAAAGTACAAACTCTATACAAATAGAACCCCTAGCCAGGATCGAACCCGGGTCTCTGGTGCTGTAAGGCAGAAACTCCACCGTTGAGCCACTGTGTAGCCCTACTTGACAGGTCACTGAAGAAAGAGGAACAGAGTTAACATTTTCATGGCAAGGACCATTCATCAAAAATGGGTCAAAATCTGATGATAGACCTTCAATTGGAACTGTTACCTCTGTTCTTCTTTCCACAGATGCTGCATGACCTGATAGGCACAAAATGCTGGAGTAACTCAGCGGGACAGGCAGCGTCTCTGGAGAGAAGGAATGGGTGATGTTTCAGATCGAGACCTTCTTCCATATGACCTGATGATTGTTTCAAACATTTACAAACAATTTCCGCTTCTACGTATAATGAAGTTCAGATCCTCCCCAAGCTATAAACACCTGATCTACAGTATGTACGTCCCGATACATATGAGCAAGCGTTTGAGAGAGCAGTGGGATGGATTTGCCGGCTGCTGCGGGGCTGCAGGTATCTTCTGTAGGGGACTTGGTTTGCCACCACCTTTCTGACTTGCAAACTGTTCTGGTGACAAACTGTTCACAAGAACGGAACCATGCCTCAACCTGGGGAAGAGCCTGTAAGCTAATGCATCTTGGATTGGACAGCCAAAAAGAGGGAATACCCTCATGAATGGTATGGTAATTTTTTACTTTTGTCATATGAATTGTAAACCAGTGGAGCAGATCACCTAACCTAGACGGCCGAGAAAGAGTGGACATAGAGAGGATGTTTTCAGTAGTGGGCGAGTCTAGAGCCAGAGGGCATGGCCTCAGAATAAAAGGATGTACCTTTAGAATGGAGATGAGGGTTAATTTAATTAGCCAGAGGCCAGTGAATCTGTGGAATTCATTGCGACAGATAGCTATGCAGGCCGTCATTGTGTATTTTTAAAGCAGGGTTCGATAGGTTCTCAATGTCATCAAAGGTTACGGGGAGAAGGTAGGAAAATGGGGTTGAGCGGAAAAAATAGATTAGCCATGATCGACTGGTAGAGCAGGCTCGATGTGCTGAATGACCTAATTTTGCTCCAATATCTTATGGTCTTATGGTTTAACTATTGAAGGGCACATCATATTTAAAATCAGATGTATTTTCCCTTCATTTTTCCATCTGCAGAATTTGTAACTTTATTTGGATTTTTTTGATCAGTTTGAAGAAGTACTTAGAATTGTTCAATTGGTCTAGAATTTGCTTCTGTTACATTCATCCCATGAGGCTGCAACATTTCCATCTTTTTTAATAGTGTGCAAGTCTACCTAAAGGCATTGATAAATAATACATTTTTATGCCCTTTGCTCTGGTCTATTTTCCAATCAATTTGACCTATATTTTGGTCATGTAGATCTACTCATCCTGCTCCCTGGAAAAATCTTTAATAAATACAAAGAAAATCTTTTCGTAAAGGCCTCTGGCAGTTCTTGGAAGACCATCAATTTGGCATTGCAATGCCTGGGAACGTGAATCTATTTAATTTTGAAAATTCCATCTGGGGGTATATCAGGTTACAGTGGATCTGCATTTACAAACTGCACCCCAACTGTTTGCTTGTTCTCTTCACCAATTCCTCTTTCCTACAACCTGTGTTTGGTTTCTGACTTTTCACAGTTCCGATGCAAGGTTATTAATCTGAGACCTTATCTCATAAGGTCAAAAGGTCATAAATTATAGGAGTAGAATTAGGCGATTTTCTGGAGCGCTAGTATGGGTGTTGTGGGCTGAAGGGACTGGTTTCCAGAGGGCTAGTATAGACATTGTGGGCCGAATGGATTCTTGGGCTGGCAGCTCAGTTCCTCAAGCCTGGTGTGCTGGCAGCTCACTCACTCACGGCTGGCGGGCTGGCAGTTAACTCACGGCTATTCCTTGAAATTCCATTTCAAGCAGGGTGCAAGGTCACCAAATTCAAATGCAGTTTCCTACCATTTCAAGCAGGGTGCAAGGCCACCAAATTTGTGGGTTTGTGTTTTGATCAAGATTCCAGCAACTGCAGTTTCCTTTGTCAACATTCGCCTCACGTCCATGTTCCTGCCTGGTTCCCATATTCACTACTTCCGTTAAAGGTAGAAAAATCAATTGAACTAGGCAGTAAATTTCAAGGATTCACAATAATCTAGGTTAAGAAATGTCTTCTCATCTTGGGACAACCCACTTTCTTAGAGTATGTCTCTGGTTCTGTACTCTTTAGTCATGGAAACAGCTTCTCAGTGTTGATCTTATCAATCCCTCTTCACGTCTTTAATGGGACAAGGACATTGATCAAGAATATACATATTACCCTAAAAGTCACCTAATGCATGCAATATGTGAATGAACCATTTGCTTGTTGCAACTCCATGTTAAGTTTCTAACTTTGCAAATGAGTACAAACGTCTCTCTGCATACACCACTGTAAAATAGTTTCTCAACATAAAATAATATGTGACATTTGTTGCAGCTGATTTCCTAGCTGGTAACTTCAGTGTGCACCACTCTAGTACATGATTTTAAATTGCAATGTTCTTCCTACTATGCAACTATTAGGTTTAAATTCCTGATCCACATCTCCTAAACTGGCTTTCCACATGTTGTCTAATATGGATGTTGACACGTTGCCATCTCTTTAAGCATATTGAATTTGCCCATACTCCAAATCACTACTGGGCACGGCAGATGAAATCAACTCTCCTTTTCCCTTTCATTATCGCTTTCTGTCATTGCTGGACATGTGCCAGAGAACTCTAAGTCTTCCAGTTTCTGTTCAAATGAATTGCAGCATTCATTCACTTTTCCAAATAATTTTCTTTCGAATGAGATTACCTTGTCCAGTCTACCAGCTCTACTGAGATTGTGAAATCAATTGTAAAGGACAGGTTTCTGATTTCATGACATTTAGTTTAAATAGGAAAACTTTTACACAATGCCACTTCTCTCAACTTTGTAAGTTCCCGCTCAGGTATATTCAAATGTCTTTCATCAGCTATTCTTCTCAACAAACTTCAGGAGACAATAGAGGTATCGGCAACAGTATCAAGAAAAGCAAAGAACAACACTGTATAGAAGGAATGGGTGATGTTTCGGGTCGAGACCCTTCTTCAGATTGAGCCTGAAGAAGGGTCTCGACCCGAAACGTCACCCATTGTTTCTACCCAGAGATGCTGCCTGTCCCGCTGAGTTACTCCAGCATTTTGTGTCTATCTTCGGTCATCTGCAGTTTCTTCCTACATAAAGCAAAGAACAAACTTGCCTATAGACTTAATTGTTTCTTGCTTTACTGTTAATCGTTTGCATGTGCAATTACAATGTGTATCATTTCAGTCTTTTTAGTATATCCCAAATCAACATTTACCTCTCTATGGTACAGTTTGTAACACAAAGTGATCAAGGATTTGATTTCTTATAACTATCCTCAATTTGCGATTATGCAGAAGGCACCATTGGCATGACGACTCTTTGTGTGCTGTCCCCAGCGGATCTACTTACATCTTTTCACATTGTGTTTTTGATTTTTTGTTTTTGGACTGAATTCTGTTTTTAATTTGTGTTTCTGTGATGTCCTTATTATTTATTTATTTCTGATTATATGTTTTTTATTCCTGTTAATCTCTGTAAGGTGTCCTTGAGATTTCTGAAAGGCGCCCAAAAATAAAATTTATTATTATTATTATCTGTACAATCGTTCTATTCGTTACCTGATGTACTCATGTATGGTAGGAGTTAGGGTAATAAACAAAGTTTCACACAATCTCGGTACATGACAATAAAAAGCCAATACCAATAGCAATACAATTCAGGTTGTTAACTGTTCTTTTTTCAATTCCTCTTTTCACTTTCGTTCTGAATTGCTATCTAATGTTACTAGGCTGCTCTTGCAAACTATTTTACCTACATGGTTTATTTCCACATTGTTCAGTCTCAGATACATTTTTTAGAGGATCTCATTTTTATTGCAACTGACTTGGTCTTCTTATAATTTATTTTCAGTTTATGTTCAATTTTGTTTGATTTACTTTCTCATATATTTCTAAAACTGCAATCAATACAGCCACCTCAGCACACTTTACACTATTCATCAGGTTTCCATCGATTTGTAATCCAATTTGTAAATGAATTAAATTTTGCTCAGGATGAATTTGAAGTGTACTCGGTGAAACAAATTCATTTTGAACACTTCTTTTGACATTTGCCCAGTTTTGTTAACTCATTCTTAACTTTTCCTCCTTGGAGTTATCACTTCACAGGTCTGAGACTGGAAAGAAATCTATTTACACTGAAAATTGTCTATAAAATGTGTTTTCTTGAAAAATTAAATCAGGAAAATAATATGATTCTGAGTCTTACAGTTTACAAAGGAAGTGTTTTATCACTTTGTTGCTTGGATGCCATTATTATACCAACTTAGAAACTACTTGCAGAGTTGCACAAGTTGCAGCAACTTGTTTGCTCCCATATTGTTTGCTGTATACAATGCTTTCATATGTCCTTGGTGGCAGGACCTGGAGTTGCCACATATGATTAGTATCTGCTGGAAAATGGAGATTTAGTATAGGATAGGATTAGGTTCAATGCCTGTCCAGAGTGGCACCTTCACAGTAAAGTGCCATTGATTAAGAATACTGATTGATGTGAGGGAATAGAATTGGCCAGCTATGTTATCTCATACTCATTCATAATCAAATCTGTGGATTCTTTGTTAGCGATTTGAATACTGACCATGAAAATTATTTTATCCATCTACCAGCCACAGCAATACTAACTCTTTGAAGCACCCATTTATCTTCATAGTCACACAGCCTGGAAACAGGCCCTTCGGTCCAACTGTGACGCCTCAGTATTTGTACTGCTCATTTTCCTGTCCTGGTACAATGAGAACATACATTCAAAAGTTGATGGGCTATGCCTCATCACATTTTTCACCACCAGTATATGGGTTTAAGTTTATTATTGTCAGGTGTACCTTTCTAAAGTTGTGCTATCTCTGAGAAATTACCTGTTTTCCTTATTTACCTTGGACATGTGCGTAAATCTTTCATTATACCTTGAGGTATTTACTTTTTAGGAGCACACTAAGGTTACTGTTGTCCAAGAATCTTTCACTGCTTCTTATGAACACAGAAGAATATACTTTGTGATGCCGAGCAACAGATGATCGATGACAGAGAGTAATCTTGTTTTGTTTTATTAACAATAATGGTATTTATTTGGGTAGGCAGCCTAAAATAATAAGGAAGTGGTTCTATGCAGCCATAACTTGTAGAACTGAAGTACTGCTCTGTAGAATGATATATGATATTTTTTTCACATTCAATTCTGTTTATAATACGTCTTTCCCCAATCATCTATAAAATACCAAGGGGGAGGACATTATTATTGAGTGAGGGAGAGAAATGAGAAATAGATGACAGTTCCTGCCATATTTTACTGTTCTCCAGAGCAATCTGGCACCTCACACTCCAAAGGGCTATTGAAAATCCAAAAGAATTATTAAAAAATAATTTATACAATTTCCCATGTAACATTCTCTTGCTTTATTGTGCTGTCATGAGATTGCAGCACGGGCATTTCTTTGGACTTCTCAGCCAACAGCCATTTTTAAATAATTAGGCTTAAAAATTAAATCATTTTCACTCAAAAATTGACAGGTATTAGTCCATTTAGTGAGTATTAAGTGACATCGATGAAAATTGAACAGACAATGGGCCATTCTACATTTTCCTTGAACTTCATCTCTTTTTATCTCTTAGACTTCCTTATCTCTGTAACTTCCTCTCCCCTGACGCTCAGTGTGAAGAAGAGTCTCGACCCGAAACGTCACCCATTCCTTCTATCCAGAGATGCTGCCTGTCCCGCTGAGTTACTCCAACATTTTATGTCTATCTTTGGTGTAAACAAGCATCTGCAGTTCCTTCCTTCACATTGCGGATAACTCCTCTGCTCGTCTTCAAAATACTGCTTTGAGAATTTAGGCCTCTACAAGAGAGCAGACAGGATATTAGTTTAACAACCCATCAAAAACTTGGCACTTCCAGTGCACTGGAATTTAAGCCTAATTTTTGCTTTGCATACCTCTCTGAATTGGGAATGGAACTGACTACATTGCAACTCAGAGTCAATATTGTTACTAATTGAGCATTGATAAATGTGAGCAATCATCTGGCACACTCAGTACATGGAAAATTGGATAATTGTACGATAATTTTGGGTACAGTGACACATCCCCAGAATGATATAAAATTCACTCTACCTTGGCCTTGAATATATGCATTGATTTAGTTTCCATAGATCTACTGGCTAATCATTTACATCAAAATACTGTTAACTTGGTCACTTCATTCATTGAGCTCATCAGGGGACCATTTCATTGCGCTCACTCAGGGGACCATTACATTCAATGGATCACTTCTCCAAAACGTCCATGCACACACAGTTGTGCTGCATGAGTTGTGCTATTCATTGGAGTCCTCTTATAAAGCAATAATCTCTCCTTGTTTCAGTCCATTCAGCAATTCTATAATGAGTAAACATTTTCATGGAACTTCTCTTGCAACTGTTGCAGTCCCAAGTTCTGCCTCTTCATCTGTGCTAGCTGTGCCAGCGTGGTTGCTATCATCATGCTACACGTCTGCCTCAAATGCTTGTGTAGGATTGAACTGTAGATGATGGTTTAAATCGAATTTAGACATAAAATGCTGGAGTAACTCAGCGGGACGGGCAGCATCTCTGGAGAGAAGGAATGGGTGACATTTTGGGTTGAGGTCTAAAGAAGGGTCTCGACCCAAAACGTCACCCATTCCTTCTGTCCAAAGATGCTGCCTGTTCCGCTGAGTTACTCCTGCATTTTGTGTCTACCATCAACTGCTTGTGTCTTTTCTCAGCCCACACTTTACGTTCCCCCTCAAATGGTCTGTCACCAAATTCTGTTTGACAAGATGCTAGTCATTCAGTGCCCCTTGATCAACACACTTGCTCTCCTGGAGAGATCTGTCTATATTCATTGCATCCTCAGCCTATATTGTGCTACCTCATAGTTTCAGGTGGCCACAAACTGCCATTTTCTATAGCTATTATGTAGTTAGTTGAGAGATACAGCATGGAAACAGTCCCTGTGGCCCACCAAATCCATGCTGACTATCGATCACCCATTCACTCTAGTTCTATATTATCCCAGTTACTCATTCATTCTCTGGACACTAGGAGCAATTCACAGACGCCCACTAATCTACAAATCCCCACATCTTTGGGATGTGGGAGGAATCTGGAGGAAACCCATACAGTCACAGGAATAATGTACAAACTCCACACGGATAGAACCCGAGGTCAGGATAAAACCTGAGTTTCTGGCCCTGTGAGCAGTAGTTTACTATCCGTATTTGCCAGTGTTTGTAAGATAAAGACTTCTTGGTTCCTCCCAAACACTTGTGTAATTGGAGTCAATAGGAATCAGGGGCACAGCCTCTGCTGGCATGCTTGGTGGGGCTGTGCGTTTTGAATTGCCAGCATTCTCTGGTTCTTTTCACTGCCCAATACTACGATCCTTTCAAAACGACAGTCCAAGTGGCACAGTTTGTGTTTGCTCATAATTGCTTGTGTATGTTCATAATTGTGATCGTAAACTAAATCTATTTGCTTCTTCAATCAGTTTACTTCCTCATAACTCAGATGTTCCTCCTGCATATATTCTCCAGGACAGTTTTTCTCCGCTGCAATGGAAACCAATGAGTTATCTCAGATACACATCCTGCTCTTCCAGAAACTAATTTGTCACAGTATCATTGCGCATAGAAAGAAAAGAGCTGAAGCATTTGCAAGAACCTTCGGGCAGAAGTGCTGAGTGAATCATCCATCATGTCCTCCTCCAGTATGATACATACCATTTGCAGCCAATTTGATTCACTCCACAGGATATTAAGAAACGGCTAAAGGCAGACACATAATCCTGGGGTATCTCTGGGGTCAAGTAGCATTCCAGGAGAACATGGACAGGCGATGCCCAGGTAGGAACCCTTCTTCAGACTGACGCATTGGTTATTCCCAGGCTTTGAGTGCTGACAACATTCTGGCCGTATTGGACTAATGCTCCAGAACTTGCTGCACCCTTAGCCAAGGTGTTTCAGTAGAGTCACAAAGCTGGATGTGCCACTTACCTGTCAAAGTAGAAAATTGCCCATGTATGTCCTTGTCCAGATTGAGGGGGGATCTTATAGAAACTTACAAAATTCTTAAGGGGTTGGACAGGCTAGATGCAGGAAGATTATTCCCGATGTTGGGTAAGTCCAGAACAAGGGGTGACAGTTTAAGGATAAGGGGGAAATCTTTTAGGACCGAGATGAGAAAAACATTTTTCACACAGAGAGTGGTGAATCTCTGGAATTCTCTGCCACAGAAGGTAGTTGAGGCCAGTTCATTGGCTATATTTAAGAGAGAGTTAGATGTGGCCCTTGTGGCTGAAGGGTTCAGGGGGTATGGAGAGAAGGCAGGTACAGGATACTGAGTTGGATGATCAGCCATGATCATATTGAATGGCGGTGCAGGCTTGAAGGGCTGAATGGCCTACTCCTGCACGTATTTTCTATGTTTCTAAATCCAACCCGGCCATTTACCACCCATTAGTCTACTTTGATGATCAGCACTGATGGACGGGTTAATTGACATCAAGTGTCACTTGCTTAATAACAACCAGCTCACAGAAGCTGACTGGCTGCTGCTGAAGTGACCATGTTTCTGGAGTTGAAGTGATGTAGGATATTCCAGTAGGTTCTCTCCACATCTATGGGAAAATATTCTGGGTGAGATGCAATATTATGATGAGAATGATTTTAGGCAATGATACAGCTGGCTTAGCACCAGTCCATATGGAGACTGGGTTTCCCTGTTCCCCCTCTCCCCTTCCACCTATACACATCCCTCCTGGCTTTATATTTCACTTATCTGCTTTTGTTATGTGACATTCTTTTGGCTCCTTTTCAACTTTTGCCTTTGTCCACCCATCTGATGATCAAAACCCCCTCTCACCTGTATCCACCGATCACTTGCCAGAATCCCGACCTGAAACATAATTTATCCATTCCCTCCACAGATGCTGTCTGACCCACTGAGTTATTCCAGCATTTTGTGTTTCCTCGCTCAAGATTTCAGCTTGAGTTCATTAAGGACACAATTTGAACACCACTATGATGGATACAAATGAGGCCAACCAGAGTTGTGGAAAATATTCCACTGCCCATATCCGTTGTCAAAGCCAAAGGCTTCTGTGATGTCAATAAAAACATGCTCTGGGCTGCAAGCCAATGCTTTCTCAAGGTCGGATTAGAGTACGGTTCATTGCAGTTAAAACTGACTGAGAGGATGGGATGAAAAGTCACATGTTCACATATACTGATAACACAGAGATAGGAAACATTGTAAGTAGTTTAAGTCGAAGCATTAAATTGCAAAGAGGTATTAACAGATACAGTGAATGGAAAAGCCTTGCCAAAGGGATTTCAGTAAAGCCAAATGTGAGGTAATCACTTTTGTATCTCAGAAGGAATGTACAGTGTAACATGTAAATGGTGGCAGCAGGACATGGTGAAGGTCCAAGTAAACTGAGGGCCCATGAATATGGATCATTAAAATGACAGGTGACCAGGCAGGAAATGGAGGAATAGACACCATGTGATGCAGATGGTATCATGGTTGGCACAGACATCGTGGGGCAAAGAACCTGTTCCTGTGCGATACTGTTCTTTATTCTATGACACAAACACGTATACAGGTTCCCACAAGTTTACGAGTGCCCAACCCATGTGCAAATGATCGAGCATTTGGATGAATTTACTGCAGGGCTACAGGCAGGTTTTACCATGTGGGAACTGGGTTCACAGGTTCATTTCAAACGTGTGGACTGTTCGGGTTATGAATAGTTTTCAGGATTGGAAGCCTGCTGTATCTTGAGGGGGACCAGTATAAAGACCAGAAAAGAAGTGTGTATAAGTTACCACCATACAATGCAAAGGCTAGACCACATTTTGAGGAATGTAAGCGACATTGAACTGGCCTGGTATGGCAATTCCAACACGCATCAAACAAGAAGCTGCAAAGAGTGATGGACCCCAGTCCATCATGAGCACAGCCCACATGAGTTACTGCTTCAAGAAGGTGCCTTCCATTATCAAGGGTTCCCACCATCCATGCCACGCTTTCTTCTCGCAGCAACCCTAGGGCAGGAGGTACAGAGGCTTGAAGTCCCACATCAGCAAGCCCAATTATTTTCCGACAGCCATCATGATCTTGAACTGACCTTTGCAACCCTTATCCTACCTCGGTAGTGGAGCACTACTGACTACCTCTTGCACTATCATGGGCTTGTTTTTTTTAAAGTATTTTTTACTAATATCTTGTTTTTATTTGCAGTCTTATTCTTTTCACTGCCCTGTAGAATTTATATGTCATTTAAATATAACCTGTTATTGTGTGTTGTTGGAAGAAGTGCTGGAGTAACTCAGCAGATTGGGCAGCATTTCTGGAGAAAAATAATTCGTGACGTTTTGGGTTGGGACCCTTCTTCAGACTGAAGAAGACTTCTTCATTGTACCTGTGCCTCGCCATGTATGTGCACATGACAGTAAGCTCGATTTAACTCATTCACAGGAATAGTGAAGATGAATAAATTAATGCATTTTGAATTGAATTTATTGGGGGACCAAAGGCAGATTTTCCAGAAGACGGTGACTACCAAGACAAACACCATCCTTTATATTTCCCTTTGGAATGTGGATTTGTTTGTGACAACATTATCCACAGCATTAATGAACATGAACATAATGACAGCTGAGCTTTGACTGAAATCTTCTAATTGAAGCCTCACAAGGCTGGCAATACTTTGCACTTTTGAAACAAGGGTGGAATGTTTTATTACAATTTATTACAATTCAGGCATTAGTTATTCTCTCTAGTCTCTTTAGAACTGTAGCCAGCTCAAGAATCTCACTGCTACCCTTTGTGATGGCCTTTCAAACTTGCATGCTTAAAATTATATTGGAACAGGTGATTTAGTACATGTCACAGAGGTGGCACTTTCCACTTCTAACATTGCCAGCACAGGCAGAACTGTGGGAAATCACACAGTTTACTTCCTCTCATTACAATAGATCTCTGAAGATAATGACAACAGGAGAGTATAGCAACCATGGCAATGCTGTCTTGGACACATTCACACATTGGAGCATACTTGACAGATATTCTTGGCTATTCTTGATAGTGTTAATGTGCGGGAATCACTGGTCGGCGCGGACTCAGTAGGCTGAAGGGTCTGTTTCTGCGTTGTATCTCTAAACAAAACTAAACTAAACACAGTTGGTATCTCACTTTTGGCCATATTTACAAATTAGCATTCAAAATTCACATATAACAAATTCTTATACTTCCTTATGATAATTCCTATACTTGCATTATCAAATAAGACTGAGAGATAAAGGATAACCAGTTTTATATTAAGTTCATAATGTGTGCTTATACTTGGGAGGCCAAATCAGTTTTCGACCATTGACAACTATGTAAAATCGGACGCGAATGCGTAGATTCCAAAAATGGTAGTTCACACGGAATCAGTATTAATTCGAGGCAGAAAGCGAGAGTGAAGAAGTCCATTATTTACCAAAGTAGGCAGGGTTTTTTTTAATTCAAATTAATTAATAGGCAATTTATTTAAATTTGTGTGCAGGGCGCTCCTTCAAAAAAATAATGATGCCAAATTGTTTGCAGGTCAAGCGGCGCTGCAGAAGCTAAATGTAACATTGCTGTCACTCACTGTATCAAGTACCTGCTGTGTTAAAGTGTAGTCCTCCCGTTCGATTTAATTGTTGGTGATTGGTTTTCATTTGGGACCAAAACCCCAATCATAAAAGAGCCTTTTTTTTGTAATCTGCTCCACATCCCACACTCAGGCCATCTGAAAGCTGTATTTTATTTACTTGCTAGAATTTTTTGGATGGGAAAAATAAAATGAATTTTCAGCAAACGGATAAGTAGTGATGAATAAGTTCTCTTCTTTATCCCTTTATGTTATAAAAAATCGGAACACATTTATCTTGATCCAGAGTTTTGGGATATTCATGATTATGCAGATTACACCCAAGGGTTTGTAAATATTTAGAAACATAGAAACATAGAAATTAGGTGCAGGAGTAGGCCATTCGGCCCTTCGACCCTGCACCGCCATTCAATATGATCATGGCTGATCATCCAACTCAGTATCCCGTACCTGCCTTCTCTCCATATCCCCTGATCCCCTTAGCCACAAGGGCCACATCTAACTCCCTCTTAAATATAGCCAATGAACTGGCCTCAACTACCCTCTGTGGCAGAGAGTTCCAGAGATTCACCACTCTCTGTGTGAAAAAAGTTCTCCTCATCTCGGTTTTAAAGGATTTCCTCCTTATCCTTAAGCTGTGACCCCTTGTCCTGGACTTCCCAAACATCGGGAACAATCTTCCTGCATCTAGCCTGTCCAACCCTTTAAGAATTTTGTAAGTTTCTATAAGATCCCCTCTCAATCTCCTAAATTCTAGAGAGTATAAACCAAGTCTATCCAGTCTTTCTTCATAAGACAGTCCTGACATATTTATGGTTCCTAAAGTGATTATTTAATTTCATAGGTCATGGAACATTACAGCCCAGGACAGGTCCTTCAGCCCACGATCTTCATGCCGCACATGATGCCAACTTAAACTAATATTTTTCCAATTTCTCCTCAACTTTTTATTAATACCCATAATATTTGAACACTGGGTAAAACATCATAAACACAGCTTTATATAATTGTGAATCGACCACCTGTAATGAAATGCCCAATTGACCAACATTACACAGACCCACTGTGAAATCACTGAGAAATCCGGCCTTCCATGGAAACAAAGGTCAGATGTTTCCATTTGTCAGCATAAATAGTAACTAATTGGCCTGTTTGAATTGGAGGATCATCGACCTTTGACTGCAGCTTTGTGAAATATGTAATGTGATAAAATATTGTAATTTTATATAACTTGGAAGAATTAAACTACATATGCCCTGATTTTTTTTAAAGTCCCTTTCCGTTGTCTTAAGGTGGTGCTGAGAATATTCTCTCTTCATATCATTTTCAACTGCTCCATAGCCAGGTTTATTTTACACACATTGTATATTCGTGGTGAATAATGGCCATTCTGTGTTAAATAATGGGGCTATAGAACAGGCAATATGACCAACTTAATGCACTTCGAGCATAGCAGGTGTATACCTTTAAGAAAAACAAGACACAATGTGCTGGAGTAACTCAGCAGGTCGGACAGCATCTCCGAAGAACATGGATATGTGACATTTTGGTTTGAGACTCTGATTCAGACTGTTCCATGTTCTCCACAGATGCTGCCTGACCCGCTGTGTTACTCCTTTTGTATCTTTATCTTTGTAAATCAGCATCTGCAGTTCCTTGTATCTATACCTTTAAGAGTTAAGTAGATATCATTTTACAAATAATTCTTAAATCCATCTCCATAAAGTGTGGATAAAGATGATAGAAATTAAAAATATCTGAGGATGGTTGAAAAGTGAATAAGGCAAGAACTCCTCTTCATCTTAAGCAGTCCTTAGTGGATGAGGATAATACGCTTCTACTCCTGTCTCAGGAAATCCAAAAAGATGTAAAGAATTGGGGAAGATAGAGGCTGATCAGGGATAGTCAGCATGGCTGTCAGTGTGGGGGAAAGACACAAGTGCTGGAGTAACTCAGCGGATCAGGCAACATCTCCAGAGAAAAATGATGGGCACAGTTTCGGGTCAGAACCCTTCTTCAGACTGAAGGTAGAGGGAGGGAACTCGAGATAAGAAAATGCTAGAACAAATAAGGGCCGGCAACAGATGACCAAGGACGTGGAGCCCATAATGGCCCATTGTTGGCGAGGGAAGAGGTGGTAACAAAGGAATACAGGGATGCGAACAGTGGCTAGTAGGATGTCTAGGGTTGAGTGGGGGGTGGGGGAGAGAGGGAATGTAGGGGTTACTTGAAATTAGAGAAATACAATTTAATACCACTGGGTTGAAAGCTGCCCAAGCGAAATATGAGATGCTGTTCCTCCAATTTGCATGGGCCCTCACTCTGACAGTGGAGGAGGCCCATGACAGAAAGGTTAATATGGGAAGGGTAGTTAAAATGATTGGCAACTGGGAGATCTCGCAGGCCAAGGTGAACAGGGCGTGTGTTCAGCGAAATGATCACCCAGTCTGCTCTGTCTGTTTTGGGGAATTTGGTTGTGATTGATGAAGACCCTGGCCATTCCCTCTTCTCCCTCTCCCATTGGACTGCAGATACAAAAGGGTGAAGGCAAGTATCACCAGATTCAGGAACAGGATTTCCCCCCACTGTTATCAAACTAATGAACGGACCCCTCATAAAGTAAGAGTGTAGTCCTATTCTCCCAACCTATCTCATTGCAGCCCTTGCACTTTGTCTCTCTATATTTGCTCTGCAGCTGTGACACTGTAACACTATATTCTTTACTCTGGATTTTATTTTCTTTGCTCTATCTTTTACACAGTGCATGACCTGATGTACTCATGTACAGTCTGACTTGACTGGATAGCATGCAAACCAAGTTTTTGATTTATCTTGGTACACACAGTAGTAATAAACCAGAACCAATCTCTCATCATTTAAAAAATATTAAAGTGGATGACCTTACATATTTTCCACAACATATCCATCCTTATGTTCTATTTGTGTAGGAAGAAACTGCAGATGTTGGTTTACGCCAGATAGGCACAAAATGCTGGAATAATACAGAGGGTCAGGCAGCATGAGTGAAGATATGACTAGTGGTGGGATCCCTTTGGAGGTGGCTGAAATGTTGGAGGATTATGTGGTGTATGCAAAGGCTGAAGGGGTGAAAAGTCATATCTTCCCATCTCCACCCCTTTCTGCTTTCTGCATAGACCGTTCCTTCCTGGTTAACTCATCCCTTCCCACCCAAACCACTGAGGTACCTCTCCCAGGGTACTTTCCCCTGCAACTGCAGGAGATGCAACACCTCCCTCGACTCCATCCAGGAATGCCGACAGTCCTTTCAGGTAAGGCAGAGTTTCACTTGCACCTCCTTCAACCTCATGTACTGTATCTTGTGTTCTTGGTGTAGACTCATACATATCGGCGAGACCAAGCGCAGACTGGGCGATCATTTTGCTGGACACCTACACTCAGTCTGCCTAGGCCTATGCGATCTTCTGGTTGCCAAACATTTTGACTACTTCCCATTTCCATGCTGACCTTTCTGTCCTGGGCCTCCTCCACTGCCAAGGTGAGGCTACAAGCAAATTAGAGGAACAACACCTCATATTTTGATTGGGCAGCTTACAACCCAGCGGTATGAATATTGATTTCTCTAATTACAAGTAACCCTTTCATTCCCTCTCTCTACGGCCCTCCCCCACCCCTGTTGCCCTGCTAGTTTCACTGCTCGCATATATCCCCTTGTTATCCCTTCTTCCACAGCAAACAATGGGTCAGTGTGGGCTCCAGCTTCTCTTCGTGATTGGTGCTGGCTCCGATGTGTTCTGAACCTTTTCATACCTCTAGTATCCATCTCACCTGATTCTCAGTCTGAAGAAAGGGTCTTGACCCGAAACATCACCTTTCCTTTTTACCTGAGATGATGCTTGACCAGCTGAATTACTCCAGCATTTTGTGTCTATATTCTTGTCCTAGTTGTTTTGTCCTTGACCTGGAACTAAATGTGTCTCTTCACTGCTACTGCTACTGCTACCATTTAACTTGATATCATCAATAAACCTGGGTTATTCCAGCATATTGTGCCTAGTTTCCTATAAAACATTGATATAAATAATGAACAACTGAGCCTCAGTACTAATGCCTGATCTAATTTTCCCAACCCAATCATAGATCTGTTTATTATTTCTCTCTATATTCTGTTCATTACCCAGTCTTCAATCCATGCCAGTATATTACTCCCAGTGCGTGTGCTCCATTTTGTTTTAAATCTTTTGCATGGCACTTTATCAAAGGGCTTCTATAAATCCAAATACACAACAGCCAGGACTTAAATATGTTGCAACTTCTAAAAATTCCAACAGGGTGAAACAGGATTTCCTCTTGTTGCACATCTATGTTGACTGCTCAACCCTATTATTATTTTTGAAGTAACTGCAGATGCATGGAACTGAAGATGCTGATTTACAAAAAAAACCCACAATTGCTGCTGTAATTCAGCAGGTCCGGCAGCATGTCTTCAGTCTGAAGAACGGTCTCGACCCGAAACTTTACTTAGCCATGTTCTCCAGAAATGCTGTCTAACCCACTGAGTTACTCTAGCACTTTGTGTCTACTATTTTTCAAGTACCTTGTTATTAGATTATTGGCTATAAACTCCAATGCTTTCTCCACGACTGATGCCAGAAACTGGACACTACTGCTACTAATCAACTGCTGTTGATTCCAGATAATTATCTGGGGGTGGAGATAAAGCTATAAACTTCATGCAGTCAGTGGACCATTCAAAATTACGTGGTTTGTCTATCAGGAATGGCTTGAGTGTTGCCAGCAGTGCCAATCGTCAGAGATTGCAAGTTGTCAAAGCTATATTGCTGGATGTGTACTGTCTATGGTGTAGAAGATTTTATCAAAGCAACATTGAATTTTAACTCATTGCAGAGCTAAGATATAGGTGTCAACATGTAATGCTGCTGATTTGATCATGGGATCACCAATTGTCCCTGGTTGTATCAGCAAGAGCTCCAACGAGCAGATCTAGTTGACTGGAGATAGCAATGATCCTACACCAGCTTTTATGGCTAACACTACCTCAATGCGGAGTTGTCGCTGAGGTAACTCCCTACAGCACAGGAACAGGCCTTTTGGCCCATGATGTCCGTGCCAAACATATCAAGACCAACTTGTATCTGCCTGGACATAATCCATATCCCTCCATTCCCTGTATCTCCATGTGTAACATAAAACAATTCACTTCTTGGATAGCAAATATACATTTAATAGTTACTACCTTTGAACAGATACAATTAAGCTTGAAACACAAAATAATAAATATTTATAGCATTTATGCCTCATCGTTTCCATTAAGCTTAATTCCATCAGATCAAATTTTAACAAACGAGTCTTTTGCTGTTTTATTCAGTTGTTATTTTTGCAGACCTGTTAATATTCTTCAGTAAGTAAGGTCTGAGAACGTTCTGCTAATTTTTTTTTTAAGTTTAATTTGTAGTATTTTCATCTGATTAATTCTATAGGATCGCATCTCTCGTCGAGGTCGTCTCGTTATTTTCGTGAATAAATAACAGAATGTGGAGCTGTATGGGTTTTTATCTAATTGCCTGTTATTTAACAGATATTGTACATCACTGAGCAGAGCAAACCTCCGACAGAAGGAAACTGGTAGTTTGTAGCCAGATAAACATGACCGTACATTAAATGACCACAAAAAGCTGAAGTAACTCAGCGGGATATGTAGCATCTCTGGAGAGAAGGTACGCGTAATGTTTTGGGTCGAGACGTCTCGACCCGAAACGTTACCCATCCCTTCTCTCCAGAGATTCTGCCTGTCCCTCTCTGTTACTCCAGCTTTTTGTGTCTGGCTTGGGCTTAAACCAGCATCTACAGTTCCTTCTTACACATTAAATAATCGCAGTCATCTTTCAGTTTGCATTTATTCGTTCTGCTATTAATTCATAGGCTGTTTTGGGGCATGCATCTTCTGTAAACCGAACGCATTGTCAGTTCTCAATGCTGCACCTCATGATTTCTGGGTCAAAGTTCACCCATCGTTTGGGTATTTCCTGCCACATACGACGCCGAATTAACCCATTGATTGTTTTATATTGCAACGTGTATTGGCGCCCGTGCAGCAACATCCTGTGTACGAGGAAGGGCCAGTGTACAGTTAAATAATCCCACCATTCTAAAATGAGACAGGAAACATTATTGAGAGGAAAAATGTGTTGCAAATCACTTGTTATAATGCATGTTGTAATCTTACTAGGAGAGTGTGAGCAAACGCCTGAGCAATGCGTTCATTTAACATACACTTAGAGAATATATCTCTGTGAAGCATAATTGTCAGTAAAGGAAATTTTAAAAGGACAAAAGTAACTACCTGATTTACAAGAGAGCCAATACTTATTATTGCTCCTGGTGGGGTGTTTAAAATAGCATTATTTTTTTCTCACCAAAGCTACGAGGTTTATTTCACATGATATGTCATAGAGCAGCAATCCAATTCTTAGCATCAAAGATAGACACAAAATGCTCAGCATCTATGGAGAAAGGGAATGCGTGACGTTTTGGGTCGAGACCCTTCTTCAGACTAAGCGTCAGGGGAGAGGGAATGAAAAGGCACATCAGCGGACGGATGCATAAACAATGGGTTAATGTAGAAGATAGGACTTCTTACGATACGATAGAACTTTATTTATCCCGGATGGGAAATTGGTCAAAAATTCATAAAGGTAAAGTTGTATTTATATCACAAACTTTTTGGGGAAAGTGTAAACAAAATTCGCAAAGTTAACGCCAGCAGTGAGAAACTGACAATAAATATTTAGCAGATATGTACTGTCTTTCCTCTAAATTTGAAGATTGAAAGATGTCTTCAACGTTATGACATGGTTCTAAAGGGATGTTGGGAAACATTTCTCACACGTGGTTACTTCCAGTAAAAATGAGCATAAACATAAGATTGCTCCTAACTGATCAAATTAAGAATATCTGAGGCGTTTCTTTACACATATTGGTCGGACGAATATGAAACTCTGCCATTTTAGGGGAGGCGATGCATTTTGGGGGAGATTAAATGAGAGAGAAAGTGTGAATGAGGCCTGTGTAGTTTATAAAGGGATTCAAACACCAGCTGTTTCACAGGTTTCTCTGTTGATTCCATGTAATACTCGAAGGATTATTTTTTTAATACCATATCTGAATATCATAATTTTGTGTAAGTATACATTAAAATATGATATTCAGGTACTAAAGTATTTAAAATGAATTGCAGTAAGGGCAAGTAACTATTGCTTTGCGCATGGGGCATTTAATATATATTTGTATTACACATGTATTTAATTATTTTTGAACACATTTGAAGCTTAATAAAGATATTATGTTTTATACTACTTTAGGCGCACAATCGCATTCCAATGCCCGATAGAAATGTTTTTGGAATTGGAAATGAAGCATTAAATACATTTAAATCCGTCCTTACAAATAGCTCTAAACGTTATAATTGACCACGCGATTTGACAAATAACGTCGAGAATCCAGGGCAGGTAATTACTACTTTAGCAGATCTAAGGCCTGTTGCGTAAAGTTTAGGCCAATTCTAGACATTAATGCTAAATTAGGGATGAATTGCAGTTAGAAACAATTAAGAACAATGTCACGATCTTTTGGAAGAATAAATTAAATGATATATCAACAGGCAAGGATGCATTGTGAACATTTCTCTATGAAATGCAGTTATCCTTATAAAACAATGTAAAATATCCCATCAATAAGTATAAACAATACTTGCTTTGTCTTATGTAGATCCGTGTACGTGTACAATGGGCAAGCCTAGCATTTCTCCTACAGTGCATACATTCAACATTGACATTCGTGGGACATTCGTTCTACATATCTGGACATAAAGACTATGTGCTTTAAAAGAGAGCATGCGATATTTGGAACATTTGTATTGCCATTCTCTGTACAGTCGAGGACTGGTTCATACGAATACTGAAAATCGAGACCATGATACGGTCGCCGCTTCAAACACAAATACAAAGCTTTTACACGAGTTACTTCAATTTCCAAACGTTTCCAGCAAACCGTTTGAGAAAATGTGCTTTTTCAGCGTTTATGTGTTTTCTTTCATTGTTTCCGCAACATTTATGGCATCTTGATTTCAGTGAATGAAATCAACACGTTTTACTTACTATTTTATTTAATGATTAACTCTCCTCTTTTTTATTTTAATGGCGAACTTAAAGTTTACTCTGCGGGCCTGTCCATTCCCTCCCCAGATGCTACCTGACCCGCTGAGTTCCTCCAGCACTTTGTGTTTTGCCAATATTTACTCTGTATTTCGCAACCGAGCCCACTGAAGTATTGTCCTGATTTAGCACAACGTATAGATACATCTTGGTGCTCGAGCTATATTCCCACCGCCTTTGAAGCGCTGACTGCAACTAGTGCGCTGCTAGTACCGATCAGCGTCAAAGAAAGACCCGAAACTGGCTGTAGTGAGTTTACAGAACTAATACGCCAGGACTAGCAACTTTGAAATATGTTGAAAGAATAAAATGAGAACATGTAATTTATTGAGATGTTCAAAAATGCTTCAACTCCATCAGACTCAGTGGCTACAAGTGTACACAATCATCCAGTTGACACTCATTCCAGAGCACTGATGGTACGTGGCGAGGACCTTTGTATAAAACACATTTTCATTGTACCGTACACCCGTTCGCTGACAACAAACTTCCAATAACAAACGACTGGGATTTCCACTGACGACAGCACTAAGGGGATGTGAGGTAACAGCGATTAAAGTCCTGAACCCATTAACGAATTCCGCGTTTATTTT
The DNA here is from genome assembly GCF_028641065.1 of Leucoraja erinaceus. Lineage (NCBI taxonomy): Eukaryota > Metazoa > Chordata > Chondrichthyes > Rajiformes > Rajidae > Leucoraja > Leucoraja erinaceus. The sequence goes on along the minus strand of NC_073384.1, from coordinate 49,838,835 downwards.
ATTACCCGAGTCCAGAACCGTAACCCCGCGACCGTCCATTCCACTATGGGGTTATTCTCGGGAGACCTGGCCGAGTCTGCACCCCAAAATGATTGCTATGCTGTGATTGCAAGACCCCGAATCTCCCACTCCTTCCATCTCTCCGACCATCCACAAACTTTGCTTTGCATTAAAGCAAACTGACTCTATTGCAATAATTACCATACCGTTTTATCTGTGAAATGATATCTATATTTTAATTCTTCCCATGGGTATCGGCATGGTCACCCTCCAGCAATTATTAATTTAAAGCTGGGTCAGGTTTAATTTTGAGTCTGAAGAAGGGTTTCGGCCCGAAACGTTGCCTATTTCCTTCGCTCCATAGATGCTGCTGCACCCGCTGAGTTTCTCCAGCATTTTTGTGTACCTTCGATTTTCCAACATCTGCAGTTCCTTCTTAAACAGGTTTAATTCATGTCGCTCTGCAATCAGCGTCTGTTGAACTATTCGCAATGCTGATTATTCTTTCCATCATTTCGAAGTTTTGCACCTTACTGCTTTATAGACACCGTGAAACAGATTGGTGGGAACTCACTGGCGTCCTATCTTGTTGAATTGTTTAAGGCCTAAACTTAAAGCATGTACTCCAAACAAGACGGTTTCACACTCTCTTCTTCATTATATCAGAAATTACCAATGGGATTGTGAATTAGAACGCTTCACTTTTTTCAGAGAAACGTATAAGAAAATTATAAGGCGTTGATTTTGGATATGCTTATTGATTTAAAATATATATTTTCCCTAGTTTTTTTTAATATATTGAATTAAAGGCCTTGAATGTATCACCAATAAAGTCATGTTTCTATCTTATTAGCGCCATTTTAATGTTAACTTGGCAGATGTCAAATTCAATATCCATAAGAATTATGGCATGCGATTTCAGTCAGTACAACTAAAGGAAGGATTGTAGGCGATGGACATCCGAAATGATCAACTGGAAATACTGGAATAGGCCGGGCAAGATCAATGGTTGGAGAAACAGGGCTAAGGTTGCAGGTCCGTGGCCTTTCATCGGATCTTGCAACAGAATTCTTTATTTCCAAATTAAACTAATTTTGAATACGTTTAAAAAAAAAACATGGTTTATGTAAGTAAACAATCCAATTCAAATGTTGCACTACATAAATAATTAAACAAATCCTTTACATGGTGAAACCCGTCTGCATCTTCTACTCGCATTGAAAACATATTCAAAATATTGGAACTGGATCCCAGTCGTACCCTGAACTTAATGGCAACGTGCGATCTATCATTAATTATTATTAATGTACCATTCTCTCTGTTATCCTCTAAATAAAGACACTGAACGTTACATTTAATAACAGCAAATGTGGTTAATAAGCTCAGGTGAGTAAGGGTCAGAAATCTGCGTGCCGGGGAAACACTATAATATAGTGCTTTTCTTCTATCATTGGAACTCCCTATTGCTGCATTTCAGTGTACTTGTGCACCGCGACTTTTGTGACCGATTGCAAAAATATATAAAACATGATGCACCGTGTGTGCACATTTAATTGGTATTTTAAACAAAGCTTGGGAGTAAAGGCATGGAGTTATCGTTTCGCCAGCTTTTGTTTGTAAGGGGAATTTGCGTGTCAGTTTATTTGTTCTTCACGTATTTGTGTCAGTCCGTATCAACCCAATGCCAATTTCCCAATAAATATTGAACCCAATGGTAGCTCTATCTATTGTTTCCCAAGAGTAACGTTTTTTTAACATTCAGAATGGGACTGTCGTCATCTGACAATGCAATATTAAACAAGTCAAGTTCTACTATGCACTCTCTGCAGAAAGATTCATCCAATGTTTCTACATTGCTGTCAGCATGCACTTGCATCTGATTCGTAATGCTGCTGCCAGCGATTCCAGTTCTGGGATACTCGCGAAGTAAAGGGGAGGAGAGGGTGAGGTTGAGAAGGGTGGGGGGGGGGGGGGGGGGGGGGGGGGGGGGGGGGGGGGGGGGGGGGGGGGGGGGGGGGGGGGGTGGGCAAGAGCGGGGATGGGGAGGAGTGAGGGAGGGATGCAGCAGGGTTGGTGGAAGGGGACAGAAGAGGGACAGGGGAAAGAGAGAAGGTGGGAAGAGGTAAGGAAGAAGAAGAATAGAAGACAAAAAAAAAAGAAATGGCACAGGGAAGGGTGCAAAGGATAGAAGGATTAGGAAAAGGGACGAGACAGAAAAGAGAAAGGGTGAAGAAATATGTGTTTGGATAAGGCGAGGGGTGGGAAAGGGACAAGATAAAGACGAAGTGGGAGATTGCCATAGCAGAAAAAAGGCAAAAGTGGAGAAGAGAGGGAATTAAAGAGAGGATAGAGAAGAAGAGTAGAGGGGGATGTGGACATTTTGGTATATACAAAAGAGAAAGATTGAGGGAAGAAAATGGATGGATGAGGTGAGGGAGATAAGGTTTGGAACTAGTAGTGGTCATAAGTTATATAGGAGCAGCATTAGGCCATTCGGCCCATCAAATCAACTCTGCCATTCAAACTTGGCTGATCTATCTTTCCCTCTCAAACCCATTCTCCTGCCTTCTCCCCATAACCCCTAACACCCGTACACAGAAAGGGAAGGTGATACAAGAGAGGGGAGGAGGGGAGATACGAGGGAGCATAGGGAAGAGAAAAGAATGTAAAGAGGGGTTAAAAGGGGAAAGAGAGAGTAAGAGAGTGGGTGAAAGCTGAGTGAGGGAAAGGTGTCAGAGAGGGAATAACAGAAAGCTGGGAGGAGAGAAGACGAGGTCAGTGAAGCCCTGTGCCAGAAAATAAAAGCTTTTCACTGCACCTCAGTATGTGTGACAATAATAAACTAAACTAAGTGGTGATTAAAGGAATATTGGCTATGAAAGTGAGAAGGCAAGTGGGATCATAGAGGCAACAAGAAATGAGTTGAATGGAGAGAGGGGGAGAGAACAAGAGGGAAAGTAGGAAGTAAATGGGTGTATGGATTGGATAAATGGTGCGTGTGGAACGGGGAGGGGAAGTGGGTTTAAATATATCGTGGAAGGGAGAATATGGTATGGAGGGTTTTAGATTGTAAGCATATGAATGGGCATGAGAAAGGGTAAATGTGATGTTGGGGAAAGAAGGGAGAGGAGGGGATGAGGATGGAAGAGCAGAAGGGTAGATAGAAGGCAGAGTGAGGAAAAAGAGAAATAGTAGGGAAGATAGTAGAGGAGAAGGGGTAAGAAAGGAGGAGATGAGAGAAGGAAGTGGGGCGGGAGTGATCGAGGAGAGTAAAAGGGAAGGTGATGAAGAAGGATGTTGGGCAGTGGAAAACGAGATCAAAAACAGTGGGGTGTTTCCCTAGAAACAGATGTAAAGCAGGAAGTAGATTGTGATTAATAATGAGGGAATGGGGAGTTTGGGGGTGACTGATTAGTATGAGGGATTGGGTTAAATGTATATTGGATATTGAGGTAGGGATGAGTGGGTGGAGTGTGTAGAAGGTGATTGGTGATGTGGATAAAACGTTTGTGGTAAATGAAGTCCGTGTCATGCAGCGTGGAAACCCTTTGGCCCAACTTGCCCATGCCGAGCAACATATCCCTTCTACACTTGTCCCACCTGCCTGAGTTTGGTCCATATTCCTCTAAAATGTTTCTATCCAAGTACCTGTTGCAGTGTTTCTTATACTATGTGATAGTACCTGCAGCTAGGATAAGGATGGGTTGTTGGAATAGGGGGCTTGGACTCAGGTATTGGGGTTGGGGATGGATGTTGTGGATGGATGGATAAAGGTTTAGGGGGGTTGGGAGAATGGCGTTTGGCTGTTTAGTTTGATGCAAATGCAAGTGAAGACTCAGAGAATATGGTTGGGGCAAGTGGATGTGAATTGGGACTGATAGGGGTAAGGGTCTGATGTTGGGTTTGTGCAAAGTTGGGGTTGGTGATTGAGGGTTGAGTTTGGAGATGGGGTGACTAGATGAGGGTTTGGGGGGAAATGAAGGGGGTCGGAATTGGGGGTGTACGGGTGAGAGAGAGGTTTTGGGGGCGTGGTGTTAGATTTGGGGGTAAGGGGGAGGGGTGAGAGCAGTCAGGAAGGAAGGGGGAGGGAGGGAAGCGAGGCCGGTTCGGCCGCAGCTTCGATGCTGCCGCCGCCACAGCAGCAGGAGGCGACGGCAGCGGCAGGAGCGGAGCGGAGCGAGCACTCGGGCGGGCGGGCAGCGCTGTGTCCGCGGCTGGCACCCCAGGAGCCGGGGGCAGAGAGAGAGGGGGGAGTCACCGCCCCATTCCTTGTCCCTACACACCCTCCGCTCCAACACTGACCTGGCAACCGGCAACATATAATAATAAAAGGGGAGGAATGGCGGCAAATATGTACAGGGTCGGAGGTAGGTGTCTGACTGCTGGCTGGCCGGCCGGGCTGCGCTTGTGTGGCGATGGGACGGGCTGGGCTGATCAATGGGGGACTGATCACAGGGTCGGCGGCTGCTCCGGGCCTCCCCGCCGCTTATTGTTGCTTCATCTGCCTCTTGGTGGAGGAACTGCAGCTTAACTGGGAAAGTTCAAGGGGCTGGGCAGGACTCGGGTGGTGAAAATATCATTTGTTAGCCCCCTCCTGTCAATTTATAACAAAGGTGAAAACTCCTCTGTGAATTTTTTGTTTTGTTTTGTTCAAAGTTATGTAGAAGTGTTGGCTGGAGTTTGGAGTTGGGGGCAGTGGAGTGTGAGGCGGTGGGATTGTAAATAAACACAGTTATCAGTGGAAAAATGGCGAAGTGACACTGAGTTCAGTGGCTCCCTCCCTCTCGGTGCTGGGCCTGCACCTTCACACTCGGGGTGCGCTGCCTCTGCTCCTCTCTCTCTCCCCAGGTAGAACAAAAGACAGCCACTGCTAAACAACCTCCCTCTGTAATGCCCAGCCTTGAAAAATACAAACTCCAGCAGAGGCAAGCCATTGTGCACCTTTATAATGTCTGGATGCACAATTTCTCTTCTCCCCCCCAATGATACAAGGAGAAAAACCAGCATGGCTGCAGCATCAGCGGGCAGATCATCTGCGTTAGCTGCCACCAGTTTATGTTAACCCTTAAGATGCCGTTCCTCACATCTCTTCCAGACAGCCATTTATTACCAGCTCTTGTAGTGGTCAGGGGGTAGTTGCTGGAATTTAGTAATGAAACTGGCCCACAAGTGTGTGGGTGTGATGGCTTTCAAATGATTTATTTTAGCCATCGTTTAAACGTTTATCTTACCCTTGTTAATAGAATGTTAAAACAAATAACGCGTTCAGGATTTTGTATAAGACAGGGGAAATCTGCAGATGATGGCAATCTGAAATAAAAACAGAAAATACTGCAAATATTCAACAGCTGAGCCAATACTATGGAGAAAGGAACAGCTGACGTTTTAGGATGATTTTTAACTTTTTAATATTTTGACTTGAATATTATCTCTATTTTGCTCTCCATTGATGCCGCCTGGCTTGCTGTTTTGATTGCAAGTGATTATTGATATTTTCATGATTTGTCTTGTTCCTTAAACACCTTTAATAAATATGTACCTTCAGCATCTGTGTTTGAGGGGCCCAGTAAGGAACATAAACCATAGGATCTGGTGATTCATTCCGCCAGAGCATGGCTTGTCATTCACTTACACCATGGCTGATCTGTACATCAAGTCCATTAACCTGCTTTTGTTCCATGTCCCTTGGTATCTTGCCTAACCGGCACCTGTCAAACTTAGTCTTGGAAACTGCAACTGACCCAGCATGGGGAGAGTGAGCACCAGACTCTGCTGCTGTGCATGATGGAGGTTTTTTCTATCCTCCTTGCTCTTTGATGGTCTAACCTTTTAAAATTCTTGGAAAGTTTTAATTCTAACAACTTTAATATTGTCATATTATTTAGAGCCATGGAGCCACAGCATGGAAACAGGCTCTTCAGCCCAACTTGCCCAACAGGTCCCATCTACACAAGTCCCACCTGCCTGCAATTGGCCCATATCCCTCTAAACCTGTCGTATACATGTACCTAAAAAGAAACCTCATGCGTCACTGTGTTGGCTCGAACCACCAATCTTTCGGTGAACAGCCGAACGTGTTAACTGATTGCGCCACAGAGACTGAGGCACCTCTAATTATCTCGCCAACGTTTCTCTCTGATCCACCTTTTCAGGTATGTCTAACATCATGAAGACTTTGATCAGGTGACTCCTGGAGACCAGTGAGAATGCAAGCCATGTTTATGATTTAAGCCACATTTACAATTTAACCCTCAAAGCCCTGTGGTATTGTTACTGAATGTTGTCAGTGAACTAAAGATGCATAACAATTTACTGATCGTGACATTTCTCGGCATATCAGCTGTAAATGTTTGCCTTTTGTTTTGCGATTATTTCTCTAGATACCCTAGCTAGGAAAGTAATCTTGTGTTATTGTGTCAAATCTTGCCGAACCTGTAACCACTTCACTGAGACAGCTTTCAATATCTGGGGGAGTCATAAGGTCATAAGGAATAGGAGTAGAATTAGGCCATTCGGCCCATCAGGTCTACTCCGCCATTCAATCATGGCTGATCTATCTCTCCCTCCTAGCCCCATTTTCCTGCCTTCTCCCCATAACCTCTAACACCTGTACAAATCAAGAATCTATCTATCTCTGCCTTAAAAATATCCACGGACTTGGCCTCCACAGCCATTTGTGGCAAAGAATTCCACAGATTCACCTCCCTCTGACTAAATACATTTCTCCTCATCTCCTTCCTAAAAGAACATCCTTTAATTCTGAGGCTATGACCTCTAGTTCTAGACTCTCCCACTGAGTATAGGGCTGTTCTACTCATCCTCTGCTTGTAGGCAAAACTCTTCCTGCGAGGAATCTGATACTTGTCAAAGCAAAGTTAGGAGTGGTATTCTGGAATACCAAATGTGGTCTTTGTGAGTTCCTTTATAAATCCAACAAGTCTCCCTTACTCTTGTACTCCGTATCCCCTACAGTAAAGGATAATGCAGTATTTGTCTTCTTCATTGGTCGCGGCTTCAATATTATATTTGATATATTTATATTTTGCAAAATTCTTCCATCAAATTAGATATATTACATTTTAATCATTTGTTTATTTACTAATATCGCTTGTAAATAACTGAGACCTCCAGTATACATTTTTGTGGCTCCATGTAATTTCAGCATGTTAACTGGAAAAATTATCTACTTTCTACCTTTCTTGTTTTCAGTACTTTAACAAATTAACTATACCTGCTAATATATTACTTCCATTTTTTGAACATCTACTAAAATGCCTTTTGGAGAATCTATCTACACTACACCCAGTGGCCCACCCTTTATCAACCATGCTTGTACGTCCTCAGAAAACTTGTTAGACTTGTTAAACACCACTTTCCCACTTGAAGACCATGTAGACCATACTGAGTTCACAGTCTGATTTTCTGTCTGTGATCTTAGCAAGTCTTTCACAGTAGATCACCACTTTTCTGTGGCTGTTGGAGTCAGATTATATAGTCTGTAGATCATTTATTTTTCTCTCATCTCTGTTGCTTTATTATCTTTCAATCCATGGTAACCATTCCAGAATCTCAGAGGTATTGGAAGATCACCATACCTAAGACAGTATAGTTAGATCAATGAGCCATAAAATTTATAAATAAGAATTGTTAGGATTTTTTATGTAACTTGATTGGACTTTCCCTTTTTTGTTGCAGACTATGTTTACTTTGAAAATTCTTCCAGTAATCCCTACTTAATAAGAAGAATAGAAGAACTCAATAAGGTATTTTAAATGTGTATGTATACTTAGTTTTTTTTACTGTGTTATTTCTTGCTCTTAAACATATCTGTTCTTATGGTAGACACAAAATGCTGGAGTTAAAGCCCTGTCCCATGGTACGAGTTCATTCCAAGAGCTCTCACGAATTAAAAAAAATCAAACTCGTGGTAAGCACGGAGAATGAACGTAACCGGTACGTCGGAGCTCGGGGACATCTCTTAGCGTTAACGGCAGGTACTCAGGTAGACTCGCTAACGGCAGATAAGCACGGGAAGACTCGTGAAGATTTTTCAACATGATGAAAAATGTCCACGAGAGCCCCGAGTACCGATGAGTGGCCATTACCATAAATCTCCGAGTTCGAATCAGGGCAAACTCGGGAGAACTCTTGGAATGAACTCATACCGTGGGTCAGGGGTTTAACTCAGCGGGACAGGCAACTTCTGGGGAGAAGGAATGGCTGACGTTTCGGATCGAGACTCGTCATCAGATTCGACCCGAAATGCAACCCATTCCTTCTTTCCAGAGATGCTGCCTGTCCCACTGAGTTACTCCAGCATTTTGTGTCTACCTTCGATTTAAACCAGCATCTGCAGTTCTTTCCTACGTATCTGTTCTAATGTTCTAATGGTCAATTGCTAAACCTCTATCCTTTGGAAACTTAACTTAAGCCAAACCTGCTTCTGCATCAAATTCTGCAACCTTTTGTTCAGCCATCTCAATTGTTTATGCTCGTCTTCTTTAGCTCCTTGCTTCAGAGTGCTCAAAATTAAAATTCCCATTCTTCTCTCTGTTCATGCCTATTCTTGTAACTTCTTCATATTCTATGCCCACCTTCCCATATCAGTCTAATCAGACATTGTGTATTGAATTCTCTCTCTCCCACTGTTGGAACATGCCCTCAGCCCCATAGGGCCAATGCACTGGACTTTTCTCATACTTTTCAGATTTACCCCAAACCTGTTTAGAGGCTTTGAGAACATCCTTGATTCAGTTCCTCTGCCCTTTCAATAACCTGCTGTGCCTACGCTCAGAGTAGAGTGACTATTTCGGAGTCCGATGTCAGGTATGTGAACTATATTGCCAACTAATTGTAACTCTTAAGACCTGATGCTGAGGATGCTGCCCTGAGAGAGGACGTTGATATTGGTTCTCTTATCATGCCTGGATATTTAGTGAATTTTGTGATAACTGTGTTTATGCCCTGAGGTTCCAGCTGTAGGAAGTCCATAGCAGTTGAGAAGGGCACATTGATAACAAGGGCACATTTTCAGCCAAATATATTCTTTGATATTGGTTTATTATTGTCATGTAAGAAGATCCAAATGAGAAATTTTATTTTGCGTGCTATCCATTCAAATCATACCATGCATGAGTACAGTCATGCCATACAACAGATAGTGAAATAGTGGAACGAGTGTAGTGTGGTTGATCCTCGTCTGGGTCCAGCATGCAAAGAGTAAGGACGTCATCTAAGGACCCCCAAATAAAATGAAATGCAGTGATAATCAAAAGGAAGATAATTTATGGCTGCAGTCACAGCAGAAATATATGAACATATTTGGAAACCATTCATCTAAGCCTTGGGATGCTGCTCCTTGAGTTCCTCGGGGGCATTTCCTGTAACCATCCGTCTTCAGATATTTCATCGATGACCTTCTCTTGGTGTTGAGGGAGAATTCTGACTTGTTTGTTGACAAGATGATACTGCAAGTGACCTGGGTTGTAAAAATGCTGCAGGGTTGGTTCAGATTGGCTGAAACCAGTTCTAAGAAACAGAAGGAACTCCCATATAGGCAATAAGTTAGGAGATGGCACGGAACTAAACAAAACTGGCTCAGCATGGAATGCAAGACCTGGCGGACTGTGGCCAACCGTAAGAGCCGGTGGACCGTGACCTACAGGGGGTGGCTGCTGAGCTGGCTCATGCTCAGAGGACCGGCGGACTATGGTCTGGAACCTGGCAGACCTGCAAGGGGAGCCCGGCAAGCCGCTGTTGCTTATTCCCGAAGACCAGAGGTTGGAGCCGGCGACGACGACAGACATGACAGGAGAGGAACGAGACCGGTAGGAAAGGAGAGGATACCAGTGCCGGGCCTACCACTCCCTTGAGGAAGGTGCCCCTGGGGCACAAAGGTGGATGGGTGAGGAGAGGGTGTCGATTCGCGGGTCTACCAAGGCAAAGCTGGAGGACTGCAGCAGCCTGGGACTTGCCTGAATTGGGGACCGCTCACAACAGCTGGAGCGTGGACTGGATTTGGAAAAAGGCGCCAAACAAGGCGTTTCTTGCTTGTGGGCTCTGTAGAATATTTCTGTACAATTGCTAATCAGGGATGGTATGGCAATACTGTACTGGTGTACAAAATTATTCATAAAATAATTTCACTGTGCGTTTGCACTTTGCACATGTGGCAATAAAGCACCATTGAACCAATCAGAATGAGATGATTACGGAGAGCGATACGGGTTCAATGGTAAGAAAGGGCAGTTAACATTTAGTGGGCGCGGGAAGTATAACTAGTAGTTGCATGCTTTTGCTTTGTCTTTGAATGAGACCATGTAAACACAGTGCCTGGATAAAAGGTTTTAAATACTGCCACTGGACTCGGGATATCATTAAGAATTCAATGATCTAACCAATCATTTGGGCGGTAGTGGGGTTCCAGCTCTTCAGATAATGAACCAGTTGTCATGTGTACGCAGCACACATCAGGCAACATCCAAGTATGCCCGAGAGACAGAGTGACAATTGTGTCAAGCACTGATCATCTCCTTCAAGAGTCTCAGCTTGCATCCTTGGCGTTTACTGGCAGTCTGACTATTGTATCCTCGCCACTAATAATAAAATATAAATAGATACGAATATCACCGTACCTTAATTGGTACACGTGACAATAAAAGACCTTTGAAACATTTGAAACATTTGCGGGGTTTGGAGCAGAGGGTTTCACTATTGATGAGAATTTTAATTGGATCAGCCACACAAAGGAGATCAGAGGTTCGTTACATTTGGGTAAATGATTTGCCTCCCAGCCCCCACAGCCTCTTTGCCCTCTGCCTCTCCACTCTCCAAGTTCCAAGTCAGGAATATAATGATATACTCTTGCCTCAAAGAATACAGCTTCAAGAACATTCATCAAAGTTGTCACTATCCAGGACAAATCTATCCATTTGATTGGCATCTAATTAATCACCCTAAACATCACTTCCTCGCCCATGAATGTATCGTGACAGTAATCTGTACTACTTGCAAAATGTACCGAGGCAACTTAGCGAGGTTTCTTTGATGGGACTTTTTTAAACTATGACCACCTCCTGCAAGGTCAGCATGTGTTTCTGTAAGCTGCCACTTTCAAGTTTCCTTCTGACTTGCAAAGCCTGTTCAGGACTGACATTCCTTTATTGTTGCTTGGTCAAACTCCTATGGCTACCAAGTTAATGGCAGTGTGGGCTTACTTTCATTGTGGACTGTAGCAGTTCAGGAAGGCAGCTTACCACTATCTCAGGAAAGAAAGGTGTTTAATAGTAAGATTAAACGAGTACTTACCAGTATGAAGTTTGATCTGTATTTTATGAGGAGTTACGGTGAGGTATTACGTGAAGATCCCAGCCCAGTGCGCAGGTGCGGCATACTTCAAAGCAGCGGTGTGAAATCACAGGATAGACACAATATTTGAAGTAAGATAGTAAAGATCATGAGACATTAGTTTATTAGTTTGATCTATATATTGAGGGTGGGAGCGGCGGGCACGTAATACCTCACCGTAACTCCTCATAAAATACAGATCAAACTTCATACTGGTAAGTACTCGTTTAATCTTACTATTTTACTTCGGAGTCACGTGAGTGATTCCGTGAAGACTTCAAAGGTCTGTGATTTCAAACCGTGTAACAGTTTTTATTTCACTCACTGCCGAAGTTTTTGAGGGAGGAAGTGTTATCGTAATCAACCAGTGGATCTGCTTTCACAAGAAACAGAAAGGTATTTGTTAACAATAACAACATAAAGAGCTCCCCTGAGCTTAAATTAATATTGCAGTTTGTAATATTCTTTCTGCAATTAAATCAGGTTTATCAACGGTTTATAATAAAAAATGTTCTGAACGTCGTTCCCTTGACCATTCTGCCGTTTTGAGAATGTGGTCAACCGGGATGTCCATTCGTTCAGCCGCTGATATCAATGCTGCCCTAGTGGAATGGGATTAAAATGTATTATTATCTATTCCGGCAGCTTTCAGTACCTGTTTGAGCCACCTTGGAGTGGTTGGCTCGTACCCCGTCTTGGGGTTTCTGTGGTTGACCCATAGGCTTTCCTCTCCCTCTAAGATTGTGGGTTGTGTCTATATATTGTAGTAGATGGGTCACCACACTCAACCTGGACTCTGGTGGGTAGGCCCGGAATCCCACCAGTGAATTGGGCGTTCCTGGTCCATATAGCCATATAACGATTACAGCACGGAAAACACAGGCGATCTCGACCCTACTAGTCCGTGCCGAACTCATAATCTCGCCTAGTCCCATATACCTGCGAGTTAGATTTTTACCAGACCTAGAATATGAACGTGATGCGTCTGGGGTAATCACCATGTTATCCAGTCTAGTTTTATGGAGTGACTGGGCTCTGTGAGCGTGTACGAGAGCCATAAGCATGAGCGTTTTTAACATGGATTGAGCAAGCTGAGGGATCTGGCTGGTGCCATTCTCTGAGATATGTCAATATCACACCAATATCCCATACATGGGTATACCTGGGTTTTTGGGGCTTATTATTATAGTTGCCCTTCATAAGTTTACCTTCAGTGGATGGGATCCCATGCTCTGCTGTCATGCTGTTTTAGATAAGCAGATAAGGCGCTCCATGCTGTATTTACGGCACTGTAACTCACCTTTTAGTCATGGTGTAGATGTTCCAGGAACTCCAATACGTCAGTGGTTGAATAGTTTGTTGTCCCTGCGTCGTGGCAGTATTTTACCCATGTTAGCTTTTGGTGACTGTTCGCAGGGATGCCGACATGGTGGTAATGGTTCCTTTGGATAATCCCAGTCCCTGGTAAGGTCTATTCTAAACCTGCACCCAGGAGTTTGATGTTTTTCTGGCATGGGTGGCTTGTGCCTGATACTGGGTTGAGTCAGCAACCATGGTCCACTATGGAAATCCATAGGTGACTCGCCCACCGTGTCGTGATGAACTGGGAACCATGGCTGTGTAGGCCGGTTGGGCATGTTCAATATCTCGGAGACAGACCCATCTGTATTGCGAAGTGCCCGACTGATGAGGCAGAAGGGAGGAAGGCAAAGCAGAAATTCCCCCTTCCAGCGTGTAGGCATCTATCGCTGCTGCCTCTAATCTGGTTCCTAAGTCACATACATAGGTTACTGGTGATTCCGTCTTGTGCAACCAAATTGATATCTGGCTTTCAAACTGCTTAATACCTTTAGCAGATATCTTGGGTTTGACATCTATTCAATGTTATCATAAATTTTACCCCGTGACATGGTGTCTCCCACTGTGTTCTAGCTTCCTAGGACATAGGCAGCTGATAGTTAAAATGTCTTTTGACACACCATTGCCAGATTTGTTTGACCAATTTGTTGCACAATAATGATTATTATGCTCCCCATATGGTTGATATAAGCCACCACCATAGTATTATCAATCCGTAACCACATATGTACGTGCTGCATTTGAAATGCATATGCTTTTTAGCCCAATAGGCGATCACCAATCCCAAGTAGTTGATGCCCGGTGTGTGTAGTAACGATGTTTGTGAATTGGTCCATCTGTTACCTGTGCTGGATATGGAGTTTAGTTGCTCCCCAGCCTAAAGTACTGGCATCGGTTTTTAATAACCAAGTTGGGATTGGTGATGATAATAGGGCTGAAAACTATGCCAAATATATGTCTAACATATATGGACGGAATTATTATTGAAGCCCAGATAATCCATGGTAGTTAACGCTTCAATTCTGGTTTATCTGGGCGTGGGATAAACCTCAGAGCTTTAGGGAGCTGTTTCGTAGCTAGAACTGCTGCCACAGCTAATTCCTTTGTTTCCCCTAATATGAGGATATCATCCAATATATGCCATGATTATGCTTGTTTTCTTAATATTTTCATGGCCATTTTTTTAAATATTTATAATAGTTTAGGGCTGAGGTTAGACCATAGGGAATGCTCTATGCTCCCATGGTTGCCCTAACCGGGATATCCATTATCCAGGTAAAAATTTTTAGGTATCTATAATGATCCTAGTGTATGGGTATAAGATAGTTAGCATCTTCCATATCAATGCTCCCCATAGGTATCCTTTGGAGATCAGATGTCTGGCAGTGACAAAAACCCGTCTCCATCTTAAAGTGTATATACTCAACAGATTTATTTAGTGATATTAGATCAATGATGATGCTACATTCACCATCTTTTGTAGTTTGGGTGAATATATTCGATACAAATTCCAATGGTTCATGTTTACTCCCATGATCCGTTTAGTAATGAGCCTTTCTAGTTCAGCTTGACCTTCTCACTTCTCTTTCTTAGAGGGAGAAAATGCCCTTTGGGCGCATTGCTGAACTGGCGGTAATATGCCCAATTTGAATTCGTTTTTATCCACTAATACTGTTGAGTATATTTTAGTTATTTGTGACAGCATCCCATGCTTTATCAACAAGTGTAAATGCCCCCCCCCCCCCCCCCCCCCCCCAGTTAGTAGAACACCCTTATTTAGTGTAAACTGGGAGGAACCAGACTACCTACCTCCATGTTTATTGTTTTTTCATGAAGGCCTAGTTTGCTGGTATGCTGGTGCTGTCGGTGGGGCGGCGCATTTTCCCACGGCTCCGCTCTGGGCCCCTGTCTAAAAAGAACTTTGGGGGTAATGTGAAGCGGTCGCCAGGCTTTCACCAGTCCTTGTTTGATATTGCTGGTGGATGCCGAGGGGTGCTGCCAGCTGGGTGTTGGATGCGATGTCCTGCTCGTTCCATGGCCTGCCCTCATGAGGCGCACAGGTTTAGCTGCCTCTCTTCCCGCAGCTGCGGTTTGCATAGCCCCGTATATTTGGGGTTGCGGGCAGGTCTTATATGCACCATTGTTCAGTCGAGTATCCCAAATTTGGGAACATCTTAGGCGTCAGCACCCTGGTAGTGCAACGGGATAGTCTCATCCTGGGAGAACCATCTTGGTGATCATGGCGTCTCGCCTGCCAGGTGAGTATGATCCGTGGAAAACGAGCAAAGGCGGTGACATCTTGACCCTTCTGTTAGGAGCTTCAGAATTTGCTGCTTTTAGCTCTTGTCTGCGAGTCTGCTGACCCAGCTGCCTGCGGATTTGCCTCTAGAAAGGCCTGCTCCTGCAGGGCTTTGTTGGGAAGATGGTCGCGTGGAGGAGCCATGTAGTGGCCCACGACACCCAGTAGCTCTTCCTGATCCTGCTCCCCTGGCATACTGCTGTTCTCGTCCGCCTGCCCAGCGTTTAAGCCAGCCCAGCCCTGGCCTCCTTAGCTAGCCTCAAAAGAGGGAGCAAAAGGGTGTGCTATAAATTGGAGGAGGCATAGCTCAAACTCCGCTGTTGCATCAATCCCTCGTCAAGGGAGATGGCTAGTGCAATAGCACTGGGGTAGGAGTGTCAGCTCCCTTGGCATTCAGCCAGTGCCCCTTTTTTCCTGGAGGTGTTGAACTCCATGACCTCCTCTGGCTTGGGGAGACAGACATACTTATTTTTGCTGTCTCCAACATGTTCCAGTTTGGAGGAAGTTGGCTCCTGTAGAACCTGTAAATTGGTAAGATTTTTGTCTTACCTGTATGTAGAGGCTGCCTGCCGTTTTTCAGGCGGCATTGTAGCGGTTCCCGGGCGGCGATTCTCCTTGTCAGGAGTCTGCAGGGCTGCCGGTCGGGTTTTTAAACTTCCCACCGGTCCGCTGCTGTTACCAAACAGCTGTTCAGCGGACCGGCATCAGCGCAGCTCCCTGCAGTGGTCCGCAGCCTGTGCGGTCCCGTTAGCGCCTTTCCCCCTCCACTGTCGGCTCCTTCGCTGGAGTCGAACGGGGGCCGCTTCCTCTCTACTTTGCTCCCCCTGGAGCAAAAAAACCACAAGGCCCGATAAAGGTAAGTACTTACCTCACGTCCTTGGATGCGGGAGCTGCCGACTCCCGCTGGCCGCGTTGCACAGCAGTGCGATAATACCGCACCTGCGCACTGGGCTGGGATCTTCACGGAATCACTCACGTGACTCCGAAGTAAAATTGTCATATGTACCCTCAATGGAACAATGGCATTCTTACTTGTTAAGCATAACAGTACTTGCAGCATAACAGGCCTGTAAACACAATACATATGGGTAATATAACAAACAAAAATCCAGTAAATTAATAACCACAATATTAGTGCAAAACAAACCCACAGTCCTTAGTGAACAAAAGATCCTTGGATAGACACAAAACGCTGGAGTAACTCAGCGAGTCAGGCAGCATCTCTGGAGAAAAGGAATAGTTTCAGAAGGAGGGTCAGAAGAAGGGTCTCCTGCCTAAGCCGCTGAGTTACTCCAGCATTTTGTGTCTATCTTCAGTGTAAACCAGCATCTGCAGTTCCTTCCTACACATAAAGATACGGAGATGAATATTCAATGCTGGCCTTTCCAGCAATTCATCCATTAAAAAAATTAAATTAAAATTGAAATTGGACGGCACAGTAATACAGCTGGTAGACCTGTATGTGTGGAGTTTGTAGATTCTTCCTGTGACTGCGTGGGTTTCCTCTGGGTACTTTGGTTTCCTCCTAAAGACGTGCGGGCTTGCAGGTTAATTGGCTTCTGTAAATCGCCCCTAATGTGGAGGGAGCGGATGCGAAAGTGGGATAACATAAAACTAGTGTGAACGGGTGATTGTTGGGCCTGACCTCGGTGGGCCAAAGGGCATGTATCCCTGATGATAGGCACAAAATGCTGGAGAAACTCAGCAGGACAATGTTTCCCCACTGTATCTCTAAACTAAATATTATATTCTCACTCAGATGCTAATTGATGATAAATGTTTCTAATTTTTGTTTTCTATTTTTATTTTCTGTTCTGATTAATATTCCAATATTGTTGTTACATCATACATAATGCCATTTACAAATGTATCAACAGTGACTGAAAAACTCTAATTGTAATTTAGGTAACCACCTTTCCGAGTCATTGAAGATTTGACCTCAGTTGGGAATGCCATGTAGAAAGTTAGTTATTAGTAAAGAGAAAACAAAGATTATTTTGGTCTGATTATAATGTTTACTGACTTTACCTTGCACTAAACATTATTCCCTTATCATGTACATTGTGAATGACTCCATAGTTATCATGTATTGTCTTTCCACTGACTGGATAGCATGTGGCAAAAACTTTTCACTGTACCTTGGTACACATGACAACAAGCTGAACTAATCTTAGTGTTCTAATCTTAATGTTCTAATGTACCTTTTGTGGTGGGTGATATTCCAGCATTTATAATAGAGGATGAAAGTGAAGACACTGGGCTAAGCAGCAAGAGTCAGAGAGATTTATAAACATTAGATCACACCTGACATATTGGTTGTAACTTTCACAAAATAATTCGATTTATATAAATGATTGAGGATGCAGCGAGTATTGTGTAAAGAATTAATAATGAAAGAAGGAAGAAATTACAAAAGCTTTTGCCTACATTTTGTTTCAGTTCTCCCTAGTTACATCAATGGTACCAGGGTACTGGAGGTCTGCATTGTATTGTGTAGGAAAGAACTGCAGATGCTGGTTTAAATTGAAGGTAAACACAAAATGCTGGAGTAACAGGGGCAGGCAGCATCTTTGGCGAGAAGGGACAGGCAGCATCTCTGGCGAGAAGGGATGGGTGGCGTTTTGGGTTGAGACCCTTCTTCAGACTGAATTGTATTGCACTGTTGTTTTAACATGTGACAGAGGGCGAAGGGTCCAATCAAGTAGTTACAGTTGAGTCATTCATTATGATGGTAGAAAGATTATTGGAATCCATTTAAAGCAAGAGTATAAATATATTAAAAGTCACTGACTAATCGGCGTCAGTCAGCAAGAATTTATTCTGCCAAAATGATGTCTAATTAACTTAAATATGAGAGATTCACAAAAAGTGCTGGAGGAACTCAGCGGGTCAGGCAGCATCCCTGATGAAAAAGGATGGGTGACATTTGGGGTTGGGATGCTTCTTCAGATTGAAAGCCTTCTTTTGACTTCATTGGTATAAACGAGCATCTACAGTTCTTTGTTTCGACTCTCTAACTTAAATATGTATTTTTTGAAGAGTTAACAAGAAAGGTGTATGGTGGCAATACTTTTGATGTAGCCAGCATGGATTTTAACAAAGGTCTTTGGAAAGATTCCATATGACAGGCTGGTCACTCGAGTAAAAGCTCATGTGAGCCGTTCCTTGGTTCTTGGTATTTTTTAAAGAGCCTAATGTTTTAGATCTGAGTGTAGAGGAGACAGTTTCAGAGGATATAGTAATTGGCTGTGGGCTTAACGTCGCAGAGGAAGATTAGGTCTACAAGATAAGTCTCCCTAAGATTTGAGTATAGGAGTAAAGAGGTCCTTCTGCAGTTGTACAGGGCCATGGTGAGACCACATCTGGAGTAATGTGTGCTGTTTTGGTCTCCTAATTTGAGGAAGGACATCCTTGCTATTGTGGCAGTGCAACGTAGGTTCGTGAAGTTAATCCCCGGGATGGTGGGACTGTTGTATGAGGAAAGATTGAAAAGAGTGGGCTTGTATTTACTGGAATGTAGAAGGATGAGAGGAAATCTTATAGAAACATATAAAATTATAAAAGGACTGGACAAGCTAGATGCAGGAAAAATGTCCCCAATGGGGGAGTCCAGGACCAGGGGCACAGTCTAGGAATAAAGGGGAGGCCATTTAAAACTGAGATAACATTTTCACCCAGAGAGTTGTGAATTTGTGGAATTCTCTGTTACAGAAGACAGTAGAGGCCAATTCACTGGATGAATTTAAAAGAGAGTTAGATAGAGCTCCAGGGGCTAGCGGAATAAATGGATATGGGGAGAAGGCAGGCACGGGTTACTGATTGTGGATGATCAGCCAAGATCACAATGAATGGCGGTGCAGGCTCGAAGGACCAAATAGCCTCCTCCTGCACCTATTTTCTATGTTTCTACGTAAGATGTAGCCTTAGAATAAAAGGACATACATTTAGAAAGATGATGAGGACGAATTTATTTAGTCGGGGATTGGTGAATCTGTGAAATACATTGCCAAAACTCCAGACAGACAGCATCCATAGTCGGGATTGAACGCAAGTCTCTGGCGCTGTGAGCCAGCAACTCTACCGCTGCACCACTGTGCCTCCCTCTGAAGATTGGAAGACATATCACCGTAAGCATCTAATGTGTTTAAGAAGGAACTGCAGATGCTGGAAAATCGAAGGTACACAAAAATGCTGGAGAAACTCAGCTGGTGCAGCAGCATCTATGGAGCGAAGGAAATAGGCAACAGTCTGAAGAAGGGTTTCGGCCCGAACCGTTGCCTATTTCCTTCGCTCCATAGATGCTGCTGCATCCACTGAGTTTCTCCAGCATTTTTGTGTACCTTCACCCTAAGCATCATCTGTTCACCTTTCTGTTTGTGGTTCTACCAGCTAACTGTCAGTTTAAGTGTGGTAAGTGAGAGGGACTTTAAAATAAAGTTCTTGTTTAATGTGAAGGTGAGATGTTATGGAAGTTTCTTCCCAGGAGTAAGCAGTATGCTAAGTGTTCACTCTCAATTTCTTCCTTGGATTGGCTTTCATCACAATTTGTAACTATTGGTGGAAGTAGGACATGTTATACTGTGGACAGTTTGAATGTAATGATGCATCGTCATTTCACTGGCTGAATAGTATGCAATTATAAAGCTTTTCACTGTACCTCACTACACATGCCATTAATAAACTAAACTATAGAGCTTCATCTTCTGTCGAAACATGACTTGATGTTTGGACTATTTCTTCCAGACTGTCACTGGTACCGTAGAAGCGAAAGTGATCTGTTTTTACCGACGTCGGGACATTACAAACAGTCTAATCGTGCTTGCGGATAAACATGCAAGTAAGTACAGATGAATTATGAATAATCACAATTATTAGTGTGAACTTGAAGCTGTTAATAAACTTTGTGAACTGTGGGAGCTTGTTATACCAAGATAAGATTTGTTTATGCAAATTGGTTAGCATGTTACAAAAGCTTTTCACTGTACCACCATACACGTGACAATAAACTCCATATAACTCAACTCAGAAAAACAAATGAATGAATATTTTAAATAAATCTGTGAAACAATAGAAAATTGGTTTGTTGTCGCTTGTACACAAAATATATGACTTTGAACTGTGTTTATTGAGTTTTGAAGATTTCACCGCTGTGAGCGAAATTCTCAGGCAGCCTGAGCTATTCTCATTGTACACTTAATAAAGAAGAAAGTGGTCAAAACTGTATTTGCACCTTTTTATGGTAGGATATGGGATTCAAGAACCAGAGAGGGGAAAGATGTAATAGGAACCTGAAGAGCTACTTTCTTGCACAGAGGGTGGTGGGTTAATGGAATGAGCTGCCAGAAGACGTGGTTGAGGCAGGTACCACAGTGGCTTTTAACATACATTTGGACAGGGACATGGATAGGAACTGTTCAGAGGAATCTATAGACCAAAGGTGAGAAAATGGGACTAATGTAGATGGGCTATTTTGGATGTCATGGCTGCTTTAGATCAAAGGGTCTGTTACCATGCTATAGGACTATTAAAGTCATTCATGATAGAATCAGTATTGTTGTCTCCAACGTAATGTTAATTTCCTATTTTTGCATGACAGAAATCCTTTTCTCTATGTGACTTTTTCAAGTGTTTTAATTGGTGAAGAATATAGCTGGGTTAAAAGGAGAATCTGACGTACGTTGTGAAATGTCAAATAATTTCAAGAGCGACGAGAGAAAAATTACGCTTCTAATTTTGCGAATTTCATATATATCCGTTCATAGAAAATAAAACACTGTTTGCACGGTTGTTAAATGTTTTTGATCAAGTTTAATGTACAAGCAGAACATGCCAGAAACGTTTTGCAGGACAGGATTCATCTTCTCCACCACTATTTTCTACAAACTTCTGGATGTGTAAGAGTAAGGATACAGCTGGGTTGCATCACAGCATGGTTTTGGAACATCTCTGCCCAAGACCGCAGGAAATCGCAGAGTTGTAGATGTAGCCCAGTCCATCACACAGACCAGACTTCCCACCATTGACTCCATCTACACTTCACGCTTCCTCGGAAAAGCAGCAGCGTAACCAAAGACTTGTCCCACCCCGGTCATTCCTTCTCCCTGCTCCCATCTGTCAAGAGGTACAGAAGCTTGAAAGCATGCAAACACCAGACCTCATTGCTCATCCCCTCTGTTATCAGACTTCTGATGAATAGTCCATCCATAGGCTAGGGTAATGTCCGATTTTCCTCTACCCCATTGCAGACATTGAATTTTGTCCATGGAATTGTTGTACTGCAATGCTGAGAACCATATTCTACACTCTGTATCTTTGCTACACCTATTGTATTTGAGCTTGACTTGATTGTATTTATGTGGAGTATTATCTGATCTGATTGGATAGCATGTAAAACAAAGCTTTTCACTATACCTCAGTACACGTGACACGAATAAACCTAAACCTAGATCTGCATCCCATCGACCTGAAATATTAACTGTCTTAATTTTCCCAATGATGTGACCTGACCTGCTGAATCAAATTTGCACTCATGCTCTTGAATTAGCAGAACTGTTTAAAAAGTTGATGGCTTTCCCTTGTATTGATTTTCAAACCCATTACATCCAATTTTGTATTAATAATTCTGAGCTAACAAGTGTACAATTATGCTTTAATCTGTAATGAATTTTTAAGTTAGGTAACGTGTACTTTAATATTATGAGTACATTAGGACAATGGATAAATTCAATACCTACTTCATGTGTTATGCTTGCTCTTGTATGGATTATGGACGTCCTCAGCCCCCTATTGTACTCCCTGTACACACATGACTGTGTGGCTAGGTTCAGCTCCAATTCAATAATTAAGTTTGCTAATGACACTGTGGTGGTGGTGGGCCTGATCTCAGACAATGATGAGAGGGCCTACCGGGAGGAGGTGGCTGGTCTAGCACTCTGGTGCCAGGATAACAGCCTCCTCTTGAACATCAAAAAAACGAAGGAGCTGATCATGGACTTTAGGAGGGCACATCATCCAAGGACGTACACTCCATTGAGGATAAATGGGGATCCTGTGGATAGGGTGAACTGTTTTAAATATCTGGGAGTCCACATCTCTGAGGATATGACATGGACATCACACGCCTCAGCACTGGTGAGTAAGGCAAGGCAGCGCCTTTACCACCTCAGGCAATTGAGGAAATTCAGAGTGTCTCCGAGGATCCTACAGTGCTTCTACGCAGCGGCAGTGGAAAGCATCTTGTCCGGGAACATTACCATCTGGTTTGGGAATTGCTCTGCCAAGGACAAGAAGGCTCTGCAGAGAGTAGTGCGTTCGGCCAAACGCACTATGGGAACTTCACTCACCCCCCTGCAGGAACTATACAACAGGAGGTGCAACTCCAGAGCAAACAAAATCATGAGAGACCTCTTCCACCCCTGCAACGGACTGTTCCAGCTGCTACGGTCAGGCAAACGCCTCCGTTGCCATGCAGTGAAACATTTTCTGCAAGTAAAACTTGGTCGGCATGGTTCTTTTGAACTCATAGTGCAGTGGTAGTGGGGTCGCCATGTAGTTATAGGCAGTCGAGGTAGCCGTAGGCAATCTCCTGGGCTGACCGGGCATTTTAATTGGCTCAATGGGGAAAAAAACATAAGCACGAGTTTTCAGAACCAAGGAAAACCGACACGTAATGTTAAATGCCCGCTAAACTTTATTAAAAGTTGTCTGGCTTCTTAAAAATGTCTCCACTCCTTCTTCCCCCTCTTCTCTTCCCTTCTCCTCCCTTCTCCTTCTCCCCCCTCCCCCTCCCCTCCCCCCCCCCTCTGTTAGAGGACTTACCGTACACAGTGCCAGCCGTCTTTTACCTTCCTGTTCATCGCGGATATTACCTTGGCTTTGCACCGTGTGAATTTCAGACAGCGCTCCCCCACTTTCCCTGGCCCCCGCCTTTGCGATGTGTTTGTGTGTGTGTGTGTGCTGACGGTCGATCCAGCTCACGGTTTTTCAGCCGAGTGCCTCCGAGCTTGAAGGTTCAAGACAGTTGTTGAAAAGTCGCGTCAGTGGGACAGGCCCTTTACCTTTTACAAGAGTATTCACGAATTCTCCCGAGTTATTCACGAATTCTCCCGAGTTTTCAAACTTGCAGAACGTTCCTAATGAGTCCGTAGGAGGCTGTAGGAGTCCATGGATATATCGTAGCGGCTCGTTATGCCAGCCGTAGGTACTCGGGGCATCACGTTTTTTCAGCATGATGAAAAATGTCCACGAGTAAAAAAAATAGCCCCGAGTACCCACGGCTGACATAACGAGCCGCTACGATATATCCCCGGACTCCTACAGACTCGGTACAAACATTCTGCGAGTTTGAAAACTCGGGAGAATTTGTGAATAACAGGAGAATTCATGAATAACTCGGGAAAGTGAGACAGGCCCTTAATTGTGTGTTTAATTTGGAGTTATATCTCTTATTTCTGAAGTAGGTCAATAATTTAACCAGTCATTGTAACTTTGGACTCATCTGCACTTTTAATGATGTAAAGATGAAACTGGGATACGCTTATTTTATTTTATGGTAATCATAAACATGAATTGCCAGCATTATGGAGATATCAGCTTCAAAGTTTAGCAAATATATTGGAATATTACAAAACCAAATAAACATAGTTATGTGTATCAAACATTTTAAACCAAATATTTATACATCACTGTGGATAGTTCTTTACTCCCATCTGTCTCTGTGGGTTTAATTTTTTTCTCTCTTGGTACATTTGTAATGTGCATCGAATATTTTAGGCACCAAGTCTTCCTTTTTTAATTCTAGACTGCGAGGACATTCGGTATGCAAAAGTGAAAGAGTTACCAGATTCAAGGCATCAAACGCAACTTGTAATGTCTAAACTGCTGCCTATATTAATGTAAGTGTATCTAAAATGAAAGAGATGTATCTGTGCCAAAAACAGAACATGCAGGGAACACTCGTCAGCTCAATCGACATCAGTGGGGAATGAAAAAGTAGAAATTTCAATTCACCAGCCTTTCATCCAAATCGGAAAAGTGGGAGAAGATTTTTTTACAGAGAGGGTGCAGATTAAAGGTTTCAAGGTAACAATGACCTTGAAAATTGGCAGGTAGAAATGCAAGAGATTTAAAAACAAAATAAACTTAATAAGATCAACGCACACTTTTGGAGGAAAAGGCCCTGATTATCTGAAATTGTTAAATTTAATATTAAGTTCCTAGGTCTACAATATTCTGAGAGGATCACTGATGCACTGTTTCTCAAAGTTGTGTTGGGCATCATTGAAGCAATGTAGGATAATTGTTGGCAGGCGACTTGAAGCTCAGGGTTGCTCTTGTGGATTGAGTGGAGGTGTTCTACGAAGCAGTCTGCATCCATAATGCTTTTGATTTCTTGATTGTACATCATGAGCACCAAATGCAGTTCATTAAACTGGCGGATGTGCAAGATAACTGCTGACTCATCTGTATGACTGGACCGCTGGATGGTGGGACGGGAAGAGGAAAGAGCATAGGACTTGCATCTCCTGTAGTTGCATTGAAAAATACTATGAGGAAGGGAATGGGTGTTGGTGGGAAACATTGAGGAGGAAGCTGACCCTTCAAAATATTGGGAGGGAGGAAAAACTGGGACCACTATTGACATTTGGCCTGAAGAGGATGTGGAGTATACTGTGGGAGATAGTGATCAGAATAGAGAATAAATCAGCAGTTTCAAAGAAAAGGTTGTATAGAATAAGGGAGTATGGGAAGATAGATTAGGATTACTTTGTGTCGAATATATAATCACCAACACTCCTAGGTTGGAAGAATTGCTGTTTTAGTTTTAACTTTGATGCAATTCTGCATGATCAGCAAATTTCCACTTAAACAAGACTCCTACCAAAAAAGTAATGCAAAAGTTTAAAGTGAGTGGTCTTGAGGGAAAGGTTTGGTGGGAACTTGGGCTGCAACTTTTGTTCACACAGAGAGTGATGGATGTGTGAAATGAGCTTCTGGAGGAAGTGGTTGAAGCAGGTACATTGGGTAGCATTTAGAGGCTATTTGGATAGGTGCAGGGGTGGACGGGGAAGGATGGGCTGGAGGGTAGAGTTGGAGTGATGTGGCCAGATGCTGGTTAATGGGACATCTTCTGTGCTGTATGACTGGCACTAAATACAAAAACAGTGGGCCAATTAAGCGCTGGGAACAATTAAAAATAATTAAAGGCCTGTCCCACGAGCATGCGACTGCATGCGGCAAGCGCGATCAAACCGGAAGCGGGGGCGGCGCGGAGGTTGAGTGATCCTGGTATGGGGCCTGTCCCACCAGCACGTGACTGCATGCGGCGAGTGCGACCAAACTAGAAGCGGGGGCCGCGCGAAGGACGAGTGATCCCGTACGAGTTGACGTGAAGTTCGAGTGAAGTCCGCGGGCAGTTCGCGCTAGGCGTACGCCGTCAAGACGCTGCGTACGGCGTCGAGACACTGCACACGCCTGTCGAGGCGGTGAATACGGCCTCAATGTGGCTGCGGGCCGGCAGGCCATTGCTGCACGGAATCTTTGGACAGTGTCAGTTTTTCGGAGCACCGCGCGATGTCGGGACCAGCCCCGCACAACTCCATACAGCTTTGGCGAGCGAAGTGGGACCGGCCACGCGAGGCCGTACGGCTCAAGCGACCACGTTAGGTCGCGCTTGCCGCATGCAGTAGCATGCTCGTGGGACAGGCCCTTAAAGCCTGAAACATTACCCATCCATGTTCTCCAGAGATGCTACCTAACCCACTGAATTACTCTAGCACCTTATGTCCGTTTGTGTAAACCGGCATCTGCAGTTCCTTGTTTCCACAAGGTAAAATAGTTATTTATTATTACCGCAGTAACAAAATGCAAGCAAGGCAAAGAAATAAGGTATGATGCTTTCTATTTCATTTAAAAAAGTAAAATAAATACCTATTTCAAATTCTTTATTACAGTTATGAAGTAATGAAATAGATTCTAATTTTTAGTTGTGTTATTTTATCTTTCATTTTTCCTGTCTCAGCAGAGATCAGAGGTCACTTTAAATTTGTAAAGTAACCAGATTTAACCTTGACTTATAATGTTCAGAGTTGTTTAAAGCCCAACTATGTTTGCTAAAACAGAGACGTACTTTAAAATCAGCAACAAAATTGGTTATCAGATGAAAATAAAATAAAAATAACACTATTTCTAAACACTTTTTAACTCGCTGTTGATAAGGTGGTCCTTACATCACGTGACCTGCAATGCCACATAACAGTGAGGAGGTGGCATCTCATTGTGCTTCCCTGTGCCCTTTCGTCCCCTCCCATCCCCAACATCACTAGCCAGTTTGATCCAGGCATTTCAGCAGCCATTTTGGGATTAAAACAACAGCTTGGAATTACTTAACCCTTTCAGTGCCAGCTGGTGACAATGGCATATTGATTGCCATTAAAACCAAAAAGTAAATTGTCAAATACATTGTCTTATTACAATTGTTATGTTTATTTTGGACATAATTATAAGCAATCACAGAAGCATTTCTGCACATTAGAAAAGATGCTTTGACAATAATACTGTTTAAAATTTATTGTGCTGTCATAAAAAATGAAAAAATATTAAGATAAAACAAGGGTGAAATACAGTTCACATTAAAAAAAAGTCATAGTATATGGATTTGATAAAGGGGCGATAAGAGGTTGTGGAAGATTTGGAGAGGGTTAACAGAAAAAACTTGATTGTTCAAGGAGTAAAGGAAAGTGTGTAAGAAGGAACTGCAGATGCTGGTTTAAACTGAAGATAGACACAAAAAGCTGGAGTAACTCAGCGGGACAGGCAGCATCTCTGGAGAGAAGGAATGGGTGACGTTCCCGGTCGAGAACCTTCTTCAGGTTTTCAGGAATCTGATTTGAAGTGATGGGCAACAGTCACTTTCCATGCACGAGAGAGGTTATGAACTGGAACTCATTGGCCGAAAACAGAGTTAATAAGGACTTTCAAAAGGAAATTGATAGCTATTTGATTGAAAATTAAGGGCAGGGCTATAGGGAGAGTAGAGTGTAATGAGGACTGCCTAGCTAGAATTGGCACGAATTGTAAGTCAAATAGCCCCTTCTGCATCCTTGCAAATCTGTGGCATAGCGTTAGTACAGGTGCACAACCTTTGCGGTGACCTAATCAACGAGTTAAGAAGAGTGCCTTCGACCGTCAAGCTCGAGGAAACTCGCCTGGAAAACCTGGAGCTCGATCGACCATCGCGAACTGGATCCACCGACCACACACACACACACACACACAGCAACGGCGGGGGCCAGGGAAAGCGGGGAGCGCTGTCTAAAATTCGCACCCACGATGAAGAGGAAGGTAAAAGACGGTTGCCACAGTATACAGTAAGTCTTTTAGTGAACACGGAGGAGGTGGGAAAGAGAAGGGGAGAGAAGGGTGGAGAAGAAGTACTAGACCAAGCCTGCAGGGTCGCCGTTGGTAAGTTCCGCAGCGCTGCAGCCGGTGGGGGGGTGGGGGGAGCGCTGGTTGTAGCATCACACCCACTAACATCTCTACCCCTGGCCCCCCCCCGCTCCAAATCCAGCGCGGCATTAATTACCCCCCTCCGCGAATGTCGGGAGTCGGCGGCGTCGCAGCGCTGGGATACCAGCGGGGAGCAGGCAATGCCTTACCGGGTCGCCGTGAGGCAGTGCTCCAGAGAGAGAAGGGCTGTTGCCGAGAGACCCAAAACATAGAGAGAGGGGCAAGAGGGAGAGGAGGGTGATTTGGAGGAGGCGCAGGAAGGGGTAGAGTAGGTGCCGGGGGGGGGGCTCCAACCGGCGAGAGAGGGGCCGGGACGGAGCCCCCAGCTCCGCGATGTTGGGAGGTCGCCGACCAGGTAGGGGAGTAAGAATTAAAGTTTCCCCCTTCACCCCTAGTCCACCACCACCACATAAAATCCCTCCAAACTAACTGACTGAGGTTTATGGTAATGATTCTCCCGGAAGAGGAGGGAGGGAGGCAGAGAGCTCTTTTACTTTCAAGCCGCCTGCGCTACCACCTAATCTAGTGCTAAAAATTTCCATTAAATCCAAAATTTCCGAAATCCGACAAGTGTCTGGTCCACAAGGCTTTCGGATAAAAGGTTGTGCACAGGTAAAGGGGCTGCCCCTCTGCGGCGACCTAATCAACGAGTTAAGAAGAGTGCCTTCGACCGTCAAGCTCGAGGATACTCGCCTGGAAAACCACACACACACACACACACACACAGTCACACACACACACTGCCACCACACACACAGCAGAGAGACACACACAATTTTGTACAATCATTAACATCTCTGTCATATTTCATCAACGGGAAAAATCCTCGGCACACATACGGCGGAGGGGGGCTCTGAGCGAGGTGGCCAAAAATGACGGCCGTAGGTGGCGGCATTCTCTCGGAAATCGCAGCACAGATCGCCAAAACTGGTCAAGAACAGAGTTTTAGTAATATAGATAATAAAGTTTAGCGGGCATTTTACCTACCGGTTGGTATTCCCTGGTCCTGCAAACTCCAATGTGCCAATCAAAATGCCCGGTGAGCAAAGGAGATGGCCTATGGCTGCCCTCGACTGCCTGTAACTAAATAGTGACCCAACTCCACTGCACCACAAGTTAAAAAGAACCATGCCGACCAAATTTTACTCGCAGAAAATTTTGCGACATGCTGAAAATTTTTCCGTGACCTAGCTGAGGCCACGCGTAGGTGGGAACTTCCCTCCACCATGAAGGAGAGTTCCAGTGACCTCATAGGACCTCGTGTTGACCATGCTGCGAGTTTGAGTCGAGGGCAAATTCTTCTAAACTCGCAGATTAGGTCGCCCAAGTGGGACAGCCCCTTAAGTCTGCTCTGGACCCATGGAAATTATATTAATCTGCTTTGCATACATTAATGCAGATGTGATAAATATTATTTGCTAATATGATTTTTTTTATAACTCTCAATGTTTTTAACATGGCAAGTAGGCAAACATCTAACATCTGGTAACTTTAAGTGTTGATCAAGAATAAAAGTTGTGTTTATTTAACAATATTTACTTAACAATAAACCCAATAATTAATTAGAAATTTAGTTGATGCTTCAGGGTTGCCACCAGCATGCCTTAATCACATAATGTGTGGCAGTTAGGTGTGATTTTATAGGCAGGAAGTTCCGATTAAACCAGGCAAGAGGGGCAAAAGTTTGAAAACTCATATCTCTTGGGCAGTTCTTCTCTCCTCCTTACATTTCTCTTGCCATCACTCTGATATAACTTAATCTTCATCTCATCTGTCCACAAGACCTTTTTCCAGAACTGTGGTTGCTCTTTTAAGTACCTGTACTTCTCAGCAAAATGTAACCTGGCCATCCTATTTTTGTGGCTTAACCAGTGGTTTGCATCTTGCAGTGTAGCTTCTGTTCATGAAGTCTTCTGCGAACAGTGGTCATTGACAAATCCACAACTGGCTCCTGAAGAGTGTTTATGATCTGTCGGACAGGTGTTTGGGGATTTTTCTTTATTATGGAGAGAAGTCTTCTGTCATCAGCTGTGGAGGTCATCCTTGGCCTGCCAGTCCCTTTGCGATTAGTATGCTCACCAATGCTCTCTTTCTTTTCAATGATGTTCCAAACAGTTGATTTTGTTAAGCTTAAGGTTTGGCTGATGTCTCCAATGGTTTTATTCTTGTTTCTCAGACTCATAATGGCTTATTTGGCTTTCATTGGCACAACTTTGCTCCTCATGTTGATAAACAGCAATAAAAGTTTCCAAAGGTGATGAACATACTGGAGGAAAGACTAGGTGCTGAGAGCTCTCTTATACCTGTATTAAGGAGACAATTAATCACACCTGAACAACTACAAACACCTGTAGAGCCATGTGTCACAAACATTATGGTGCCCTGAAATGGGGGGACTATGTATAAACACAGCTGTAATTTCTACATGATGACACCAAAATGTATAAATTTGGCCATTAATAAAATCTGACAATGTACACTTTAACCACATGTGATTTTTTTCTATTACAAATTTCAAATGGTAGAGTACAGAGGAAAATAAATAAATGATGGGTCTTTGTCCCAAACATTATGGAGGGCACTGTACATGTAATGAACATGCAGTGTCCATGTCATGATACCTATCCTAAAGTGTGTTACATCACATCAAGTTTCGAGAAGAAATAAATTGAGAATAAATTGGAAAATATGTTCTGTAAATGGATCTATGAATCTTTAAAATAACTGAAGAAATGCCTGGGTCATAAAGCTACAGTATTTGAGCTGGATAAAATACGGAAGACCTGCAATGTATTTAAGTTAAGGAGGCGGTGAACCAACCATAGGTTATATCTTGTTTCCTTCACAATAAAATGGTTGACCCCCGGAATAAACTGTAACATCAACTAGGTACTGATTTATGAAGGAACTGAACCAGTTCTCAGAGGAGGCACAAATCCCTGAATTATGGAGTGATTTTGGTTAGTGGCACTAGCTATGGTAGCCTTTTAGGAGTTTTATTTCTTCTTGAGCAACCTGCAACATTTATTTTTCCAGGCTATAAATTCAGAGTGCTTGTTTGGGTTAAACAGATGACCTGGTTCTTTAATCTCCAGTCATGGTCCAAAGAATTTAATGTCGGGTCCAAATAATGTAAAAATTATAGCTTGTTCAAACACTCTACTTAATAATTCAGGGCACACCTGAAAAAGTTATAAATTGTGAAATCAATCATGATAGTCTTCAATGAAAACGCAAGAAATTCAGTGAGGCTCAAACGAAATTCCGTTTCCACAGCCATACAAACAAAGACAATTTCCTACAGACATACACACAATTTAATTCACACAAACATCCATCACAGTGAACCCACTGTGATGAAAGGCAAAGTCTTTTCTCTCCCCTGTTCTCCATTTCTCTCCCGATGACCAAGCCCCAGGCGGGCGATGATAAGTCCCACGGCCATTTTAGGCTGTGCTGGGCGATTTACGGCCCCGCTCCCGGTCTAAAAGTCACAATGCTGGAGCCCCCGGCGGGCGCTGTAATGTCCCATGGCCATGAAGCCGTGCCGGGCGATGTACGGCCCCGCTCCGGGTCGTTCCAACCCCGCGACACGGGCTGGAGAAGTCGCGTTGCGGGAGCTCCGGGATGCGGTCTCCTCAACCGGACCCACGAGCTCCCGATGTCCCGACAGTCCAACGGACCTGGGGCTGCGTTGCTGGAGCCTCTGAGCCCCAGGAGTCGAGTCGCAGCAGCGAGTCACCGCCGCTCCTCACGCTCTGAGGCCGGCCAGCCCCACGATGGTGAGTAGTCTGCAGCTCCGCAGTCTCCCGAGCCCCCGGGTCATTCAGGTTGGAGGCCGCTCCACGATGCTAGGCCCCAACGACAACGGAGACCCGACAGGGAAAAGGTCGGGTCTCCCGTACAGGGAAGAGATTTTAAACGGTTTTCCCCCTTCCGTATATACTTCAGTAACAGATTAGGCAGAGAAATAGCAGATGTAGTTTTATTCGAGAAGGTTTGAGGTGTTTAATTTAGTTTAGTTTAGAGATACAGGCCCTTCTGTCAAAGTTCGTCTCTTAAAAGCAGACAGCAACAAAATTGTTAAAGGTAAACCAAGCCAATCTTTAATAGATTCATCAGATGGGAGTGACGAGATCTACAAAGAGCACACACGTTGCTCAGTGCTTCTCGGGCTCCACTCAAAGAACAAAGGAAAGTTAGTGTAATTATACATTTTCTTATCAATAAAACACACCTTCTAAATCTGAGTGAAAGATCTGTAGCCTAAGGGAAACAAGGGAGGCTGGACCCATATATTTGCAATGTCAGCCTTATTCTCAAATCTTGGCACAGCTTCAGTACTGCTGCCCATTCCAGAAGGACAACTAACTCCATCTTGTTTTCAAATTACTTCCATTTTGGTTCCAGAATGGGCATCCGTCTGTGAACTAAAACAAGCTTGTAAGACTTGGATGAAAGCCACTACCTTGTCCTTAGCTGGGTCAGGCAGTTCAGCCTGATATCTAATATGGTGCCGTGTCCAGTCAATACATCTCTATCTACATTGTTAATACATTGTTTCAATGATTAGTATAATGATTAGTATAAACTGAGCTTCTAAAATGTTCCCATACTTTATTCTGCTGGGAAAATTATCTTTTAAATTTGACTGCTTTCTGTTTTTTCAACAAATCTCCATTTTTAATTTACAAACCAAACTTGACCAAACAAAACTCTTTCATTCCCTCCTCTTTATCACACCGTGATAACATTCACAGTCCTCGATATCTACACAATGGTCGCAAGCATTTAATGATGACAATTTAGAGCAATAATTAACAGAAAGAATAAACCATAATGTATCAGGGTACCCCAAATTCCACCGACACAATTGTAAGGCCACCAGTTCCCATATTCCTTACCATATCCATGCCTGTCACTGCTAACCTTACGGATCCTTTTAATTTCGAGGGAAATGTGGGCAGCTAGGTCAGTGATATTAGAGGATTTATCAGGGATATAGGTGCAACTCTCTTGTTCTATTAGAGCATAGGTGCCCCCTTTTTCTGCCAAGATAAAGTCTAATGCCCTACGATTTTGCAAGACCATAGTGCGGATGGCAACCATTTCTGCTGAAAGATATATCATGGCTGTCTTTGTATCTGCTAGGGCTGCGACAATTGCATTTGCCATTGCTTCGATGGCAGAGGCCATATTGAGCAACTCCCTAGTTGACTTGGTTGTCCCGTACATGGGGAAAACGATCATCCAAAGCCTCTGTGCTTCTGATATATCCTTTTTAACTCTCAGGGTTCTAGTTATCTCTGCAAGATCCTGGACCATCCTCATACGGGGAACAATATAGGCTAAATAGCAACACCCGTTCCAGTGATTGTTCTTTCTCCACCTCCTTTCCCAAGTTCTGTAGTCTCCCGGTGGCATCCCTGGCAGCCATGGGTATGTCCATAACCCACACACAAAGTATGTTCCATTCACTGGTCTTGGTGGTCCCTGAGGAGAGATTGTGGTGCATGAGCTGTTTCCCAAATGTATCCCTTTTTCTGTGTAGTTGCAGTGACATGAGGTATTTACTGGTATACGGGGGTTACTTGTTATTCTCAACCAGGGTATTTTCCATACCCTAGTTTCATTCACCTTCCACCCTGGTTCAAATGTTGGATGGTATACCATCCTTTAAAATTATTATACTTGGGTTTCCTGTGCTTAACAGTTCCATTCCCATGTGCTCATGGGTTCATTTGGCAACGGCTAG
The DNA here is from genome assembly GCF_028641065.1 of Leucoraja erinaceus. Lineage (NCBI taxonomy): Eukaryota > Metazoa > Chordata > Chondrichthyes > Rajiformes > Rajidae > Leucoraja > Leucoraja erinaceus. The sequence continues at coordinate 49,805,569 of NC_073384.1, read as the reverse complement.
ACGCTGTGATGTTGCAAAAACAGAAAAGGGCCACCCTTTCAGTCAGATTTAGGGGTATTGGCATTAGTGGTTCGCCTCCCCCACTGTTTTTTGAGAACCTGAACGTTGTCTGCGGAGGGCGCCCAGCATCGCCAAGGACTGCTCTCACCCCAACCATGGACTGTTTACCCTCCTACCATCCGGGAGGCGCTACAGGTCTCTCAGTTGCCGAACCAGCAAGTCGAGGAACAGCTTCTTCCCGGCGGCTGTCACTCTACTCAACAATGTACTGCCAATCACCACCACCCCCCCCCGGACACTTATTATTATTTATTCAAATCATTTGCTATGTCGCTCTTCCAGGGAGATGCTAAATGCATTTCGTTGTCTCTGTACTGTACACTGACAATGACAATTAAAATTGAATCTGAATCTGCACACCCAACAGTTGCTGCCATTCCCCCTTCGAGCGAACTCATAACTCATAGACAAGAAGGTGTTAGTCTAGGTCATCTCTAGATCATTCCCAGGACCAGCAAAAAGATGGGTCGTGTTTGTACTATTATGTCTTTATTTATTCTTTATTTAAGTCCAATTTTTTTGCAATCGGTGAGATGTATCCAGCGAGAGTTGTTTTCAACTTTATTGGCAGTCGGTGTGGTTAGCAGTACTTGGTACGGTACTTTCCAGTATTCGTCCAACTTTTTCCGATCCCAATTTCGTATCTGCACGTAGTCACCGGGCTGGACCTTTTGTTCTGAGTCTCCGTCAGGTAATGGTCTCTGTGATTCCTTCACCTGTTATGCCCCTGTCCCACTTAGAAAACCTGAACGGAAACCTCTGGAGACTTTGCGCCCCACCCAAGGTTTCCATGCGGTTCCCAGAGGTTTTTGTCAGTCTCCCTACCTGCAACCACCTGCAACCTCCGGGAACCGCACGGAAACCTTGGGTGGGGCGCAAAGTCTCCAGAGGTTTCCGTTCAGGTTGCCTAAGTGGGACAGGGGCATAAGTGTAAGGCTGACAGAATATGGGTTTAGTTGCTGCACATAGGTTATTATCTCATCATTCAATGCGTTTAAGTCTAATGTGCCTTCATGGGGTCTACTATACAATACAATACAATATAATACGGTTTATTTGTCACATTGCACATAAAGTGCAAGTGAAATGAATATGTCAGCAGCGGTACAAAGATAAAGAACACACACAAAAACACAATGAAAATTTAACATAAACATCCACCACAGCATTCATCACTGTGGTGGAAGGCACACAATTTGGCCAGTCCTCCTCCATTTTCCCCCGTGGTCGGGACCTCAACCCTCCGCAGCCGTTGCTGCGGGCGTCCAGATGGTAAAAGGACAAGGTACAAGTCCATGTAAGTCCAGGATCGGCTCTTCCCCACCGGAGACCGCGGCTTTAAGTTGGTGTAGGCCGCAGGCCGCGGGTCGAGATTTAAAGTTTAAAGTTCCCGCCGCGACGCAGCCAGAAGCACCACAGACCGCATGGCCGGCGGTCGAAGCTCCCCTCCAGGGGTGATGGTAAGTCGCCACCGCGCCCGCGGTAGAAGTTGGCCGCGGGCCGGCAGTGATGGCTTCTTCTTCCCCCGGGTCCCCCATGAGGGATCCCGGGCTTTAGACGCCGCGCCAGCTGGAGCTGTGCAGACCGTGCATGGCTTCAGGCTGCCGTCTGCCCCGGGCCAGCGAAACGGAGCGCTCCCCTCCAGCGAGCCCCAGCGATGGCTCACCCGCTCCACGCCGAGAGTCCATGCTGCGCCCGCCGATGAAGCCCCGGGCGCGTCTCCGGGAAAGGCAGCGCCGATCCTTGCTGTTAGGCCACGGGGGAGGCAACCTGGAAAAAGTCGCCTCTCCATGGAGGAGGCGGCCGAAACGGTTTCCCCCTCAGGAGTCCTTACACAAAACACACAAAGAAACATTAAAAACATACTTTAAAACATACTAAAAAAAATTAAAAAAGTTGATAAAACTAACGCGCTGCTGACAGGGCTGCCGCCATTGCAGGGCCCCCACCGATTGTTGACGTCCCCAAGGAGTCCTTAGTGGTCTATCATAGACAGTTTCTGCATGTGATAGTTTTGTAGCACTGAGGGGAGTTACTCGCATCTCAAACAAGGCTAAAGGTAATACCTTAATCGAAGTCTGTCCCATTTCTCCCATTAACTTTGTAGCCTTATTCTTGAGGGCTCCATTAGCTCTTTCCAACATACCCAAAGCCTGAGGGTGATGTACACAGTGAAATTGTTGTCTAATGTTAAAATATGTACATAATTCTTTGTTAACAATAGCAATAAAATTTTGGGCCGTTATCAGAACTTATAACAGTGGGTAGCCCGAATTTTGGAATAGTTTCTCTTAACAATAATGTCACAGTACTTACGCAGTATTATTGGTGGTTGGTAGAGCTTCAATCCATCTGCTAAATAAATCCAGTATAACTAAGCAATATATGTAGCCTTTGGCATTTCAATAAAATCAATCTGAATGCACTCAAACGGTCGTGCTGGCATTGGTGTTACCCCAGGGGATATTTTAATGGATTTGCCTGGATTACCTTTCTGGCAAATCCTACATTTGGAGGCTTGATTTAGAGCCTCCTGCCGAATCTTTGGATGCCACCATGTCTCCTTCGTCAACCATGTCTCATTCCCTACTTTCCAGAATGTGTGAGGGAGTGTATATAGGTTAGGAGTGTGGGTAAGAATGCATCAGGCACACAAACTTGTCCAAGTGGGGTTAGCCAAAGTCCCGTGGTAGAATCAATGGGGCATCCATCTTGTTTCCATTTTTGTCTTTCATGTTGAGAGGCGGCCCACTGAAATTCTTGTACCTCCCTCATGTCTGGCAAGACTGTTTTATTTACCAGCACCGTACTCCCTGAGGGCACCAGGTTATGTGATCTATGGGCTGCATCCTTGGCGACCTGATCCGCTTGGGCATTTCCCCTGGAGCCAATTGTTTTGGTAACATAAGTGCCTTTAAAATGTATTCTTAATCGGAGTGCCTGCGGCGATGAGAAATCCTCTGTGTTGCCAAAGTGCTCCAAAATTGTGGGCTACTCCGATAGCATACCTAGAGTCCGTATTGATATTAGTGCATTTGTCCTTAGCTAATATACATGCTCTAGTCAGTGCAAATAATTCTGCCTGCTGTGCTGACAGAGGGTTTTGTAATCGTCCTTCTTCTAGGACCATCTGGGATTAATTTACATCCCTGCACATTAACACTATGTGTTATATGACAATATTACATTTATACCAAGCCAATTAACCTACAAACCTGTACATCTTTGGAGTGTGGGAGGAAACCGAAGATCTTGGAGAAAACCCAAGCATGGCATGGGGAGAATGTGCACAAACTCCGTACAGACGACCACCCATAGTCAGGATCGAACCTGGATCTCTGGCGCTGTAAGGCAGTAGCTCTACCGCTGTGCCACCGTGCTGTCCTACATAGGGAGGTTAATTGTAAGGAAACAGTATATAGTGAATGGGAAGATCATTAACAGCAATATAAAGAGATAGACACAAAATGCTGGAGTAACTCAGCAGGAAAGGCTGCATCTCTGGAGAGAAGGAATGGGTCACATTTTGGGTCGATACCCTCTTCAGACCCGAAAAATCACCTCTTCCTTCTCTCCAGAGAGGCTGCCTGTCCCGCTGAGTTACTCCAGCATTTTGCATCTATCTTCGGTGTAAACCAGTTCCTTCCTTAACAGCAATGATGTACACAGCGATTTTGGAGTCCATTTCCATAGTTTCCTGAAAGTAACAACGGAGTAGTTAGAATGGAAAGAAGGGATTCAACATACATGGCTTCATCAGTTAGAGCATTGAGTCTAAGAGTCAGCAAGTCATGTTACAGCTTTAGAAAACTTTGGTCAGGCGTATCAGGTAAGTCGTGACGTTTTTTCCAGCCTAATAAAAAATGTCCACGAGTAAAATAATAGTCGGGAGGATGCCCCGAGTACCTACGGCTGGTATAACGAGCCGCTACGATATATCTATCGACTCCTACGGACCCGTTACGAACATTCTGCGAGTTTGAATCAAGGGGAAAACTCGGGAGAATTTGTGAATAAAATTTGTGAATAACTCGGGAAATCCTTTACAATCCTGAGGATTTACTGGCTCAGTTGTTCAGGGCTGTTGAACTTCAAGGCTCCATTCTTGGCGCCCATGATGCTCGAAGAGACCAACTTGTAGCAACCATCCAGCAGTTGGCGAACACTGTCAGCCAGGTCCTGCCACACCTCGCTCTGTCGCCAATTCCTCCCGTCTCTGCTGATGCCTCTCCACCTCTGTTCACCGCCAGCTGTATCCAGCACATTCTGGAACCAGTTCTTCCCACCCCAAAGAGGTACCATGGCGATCCCTCTACCTGCAGGTCATTCCCATCCCAGTGCTCCTTGATTTTTGAGCTACACCTTTCCTGCTTCGGCACAGATTGCTCCAAAGTACCCTATGCCATCTCCCTGGTGTCAGGACATGCTTCAGCCTGGGGGATAGCTGCCTGGGAGAGACAGCTAAACTTCTGCCAGGACTTTGGCACACAACCCAGGCGTTGTGTGCCAAAGAGCCTGTTCCTGTACTGTATTGTTTTGTTTTGTGTTCTTTACATTGTTAAAAACATTTGTGGGTGAACCCTGTATTATGGCGGGTGGGGGGGGGGGGGCAAGGAGAGGGGGGAGGTTATTTTCCTGTAAAACTATCTATATTGCGATATCCCGTAATGTGAAGCTGCATCATTGATACATGCTTATCCCAGATGTTTGAAGTAGATGGTGATGAGGTTTTTCCATAGAGGCAAAGCAAGGCAGTGGTCAGAGCGATGACCTTGTCTGTCAATGCTGTGATGAAACTAGAGAAATCATGCGAGATTGCGAGGTTAAAGGATAAATATGAGGAGGAGAATTTTAGTGGAAGGAGCCATTAAGCGTTTGTGACAAACCATTTGGAACCATGATGCATCGTTCAATCCTTATTTCATCTTCTCATCTAGTCTGCTCATGAAGAAAGGGTTGGAATTTTCCTTCTTGGCCTCATTGACCAACCCCCATTCAGCCCTCGTCACTTCTCGTCTCGATTGTTTCTGTGCTCTCCTGACTTCCACTCATCCACTTCCTCCCATCAGCATCATTCTGTTCAAAGCTCTTGCCACCTATATTACAGAAAATCCTGATGACTTTCGGACATGGTGACCGTCCGACTTTACTTGTTCGGACTTTGCTGGGTTTACCTTGTACTTAAACGTTATTTCATTATCATGTATCTATGCACTGTAAATGGCTCAATTATAATCATGTATTGTCTTTCTGCTGACTGGATGGCACGCAACAAAAGCTTTTCACTGTGCCCCGGTACACGTGACAATAAACTAAACTGAACATTACCAGTCATTCCCCTCCTTGTAAATGTGCATTATCTCTATCAGCACATGAGCTTCTAACTAAAAGTTGTCAAAGGATTAAGTTAAGGTTTTGCCGTACATTTTCGGGTGTCTGTTGACAATGTCAAATCTAACAGGGGCAGAGTGATTATTATATTTAGATTATTTTTGCTTCATATTGCGATGACAAATAAGCAGTGCATGTACACGAACACTTCCACTTTCTGATATATCTCTTTCCTAATGGCATGACAGTGGGTGATTGGTATTCTTACACTTTCATCCTTTGGCTATTTGCTGTGATCAGATAGCTCTTGGTCCATGGACCTATAACAATCTGAATATCAGACCTTGGGCTGATAATAAAGAGATAATTGGCTACAGATTTGACCAGGAGTAACATGGTGCATATAGTAAAAGCCAGACAATAGGGTCTCAATGAAAATATGCCTTATGACTTTGATGGAAGGAACTTCAAATGCTGGTTTATACCAAAGATAGTCACAAAATGCTGGAGTAACTCAGTGGGTCAGGAGAAAAGGAATAGGTGATGTTTCAGGTCAGAATCCTTCCTCAGACTGATGGCTATTTGCTGTGATTAGATTTCAAGGATCCATGCATTATAGCAATCTGAATATCGGACCTTGGGCAGACTGAAAGGTCAGACCCTGTCTGTCCTTGTGACTACTACAGGTGCACAACCTTTTATCCGGAGTTCCAGAAACCGAAAAGCTCCGAAAACCGGCCATTTTTTCCAGATGTCGACTGCGCACCAAAGCTCGCGTTTGGCGCCAAATTTGACCCAAAACGACCCACGGTCAACCCAGGTCTGTACTACTGTAGCGGCTGCCTCCTCCCTGGAGACCGGGAGACGCTTAAACATCTGTAAATCATTGCTTAAATGTTAGTCAGTTAGTTTGGAGGGCTTTTATGTGAAGGGGGGTGAAGGGGTAAACTTTAATTCTTAGTCCCCTACCTGGTCGGAGAGGCGGGGAGCGGTCAATGCCTTACCGGGTCGCCGTGCAGTAAGCTCCGCAGCGCTGTGGCCGGTGGGGCAGCGGGCGTCGCCGGTTGTAGCTCCGACCCCGGCAACTCTGACCCCTGGCTGCGAGGCGCTCCAAATCCAGCGCGGCCCACGGGAAGGAGCCATTAAGCGTTTGTGACAAACCATTTCCGCGAATGTCGGGCGTCCTTATTTCGTCGCAGCGCTGGGATAGCAGCGGGTTGAGCGGGCAAATGCATTGACCAACCCCCATTCGCCGTGCGTCAAGCTCCGGAGCGTTTCTGTGGCTGCCGACACCACAACATCGCGGAGCGTCAAAGCTGGATTTGGAGAAAATCCTGCGCTTTCGGACATGGGGTAGAGTTGCCGGGATCGGAGCTCCAACCGGCGCCGCCCGCGGAGCTCCAACCGGCTATGCCGCGGCTCCCAAATCCAGCGACGCTCCGCGAATGTTGGGACTGTCCCCGGCCACATCGCTCCTGAGCTTGCCGCACGGACCCGGTAAAGGCATTGCCCGCTCCCCGCTGGTATCCCTAGCGCAGCGACGCCGCTGACATTTTCGACATTCCCGGAGCTGGGACAATGTCCGGCCTAACAGGGGCAGCCGCGCTGGATTTGGAGCGCCTCGCAGCCAGGGGTAGAGTTGCCGGGGTCGGAGCTACAACCGGCGCCGCCCGCGGCCGGACGGAGCCCCCAGCTCCGCGAGGTTGGGAGTCGCCGATCAGGTAGGGGACTAAGAATTAAAGTTTCCCCCTTCACCCCTACTCCACCACCACCACATAAAATCCCTCCAAACTAACTGACTAACATTTATGCAATGATTATCCCGGTCTCCGGGGAGGAGGCAGCTGCTCCAGACTTTTCAAGCCGCCCGCGCTACCTACCTAATCTACGCTAAAACCCTTCCATTGATGAATCCGAAAATTTCCGAAATCCGCACAAGTGTCTGGTCCCAAGGCCTTTCGGATAAAAGGTTGTGTCATCCTGTACTACAACTAAGATTTTTCAATACTTAACTCGTAATGGCGATTTGCATTTTGGACTTTGCTGGAAATTTAGTGTTCACAATTTATTTACCTGGAACTAAAGAGATTGTAATGAATCAAAAACCTTCCCGATAGATAGATGGAAAATATCATTGGTGAAAGTGTCCATTGCACACACTCCATGAAGTAACACGTTGCTTCTACCATTGGAACATCCCACGATGTGCTGGAGTAACTCAGACAGCATCATAGGCAGTTTGGTTGGCATCGATGTTGGGCTGAAAGGCCTGTTTCCAAGCTGTGTAATTCTTAGATTCAACTTGCTTCCAACAGCCACATTAGCACATTTAGTCTTCCCTAATGGAGACAGTCCTTTGTTCAGTTTAAAATATCTAATGTGTACTGGATACTTGTTTTCTCATGTAATGTAAATTCTGTTTTTATTCCACAGATGCTGCTTGACCTGTTTAATATTCTTGGCTTTTTCTGTTTTTATTCCAGATTTTCAGCATCTGCAGTTTTTAAAATGTAATTTATTGAATTAAATTTGCCAATGTGAGTTGGGCAAGGCAGAATAGACATTTTTGTCAAGTTTTTGTATAGCTATCGAATAAATACAAGGAACAATTTAAACCATCTTTGCAATGCATGTGTCCAGGTGCTCCACATTTATAATTGGTGAATACTGGATCACACTGAACATGAATTTTCTTTGTAGCATCATGAAGATTTCTCATTCCAACTGTATAGAGTAGAGTAATATTTATATCATTGCAGTTTAAATTGCTGTGATCTATTGTTCAGAAATATAATTTTCTCTATGCAAACAAATGTAACTGTTGTAATCCACCCCGGAATGCTGCCTGAACCACTGAGTTAACTCCAGCACTTGGTGTGCACAACTGCTGCAATGCTTTTTCAAAAAGCTTCTTACATGTTAATATCTTATGTTTTTACTTTGTGCAGGAGAAATGGAAGAAGAACTGGAGACGACAAGTCTTTCAGACTTGACAGAAAAACAAAGACACCAACTTAAACACCGGGAGATATTTCTATCACGCCAATATGACTCACTTCCAGCCACTCACATCAGGTAGGGAATTGCACTTCAGTGGAAATTTATGCAGCATGTGGAATTTGCTGTTGTTTTAAAAAGCACCAAATATTCATCCTGTCATTGCAGTTTGAAACAAACCCAATGAGTGTTAATGAAAACAGGAAAATATTGGAAGTACTCTCGTAGGTGAGAGAGCAATGTGGTGAGAGAAAAGTTTTTTTTCCTTTGAAGTCAGATATTCGTTTGAATAGATAGATAGATAGATAGATAGATAGATAGATAGATAGATAGATAGATAGATAGATAGATAGATAGATAGATAGATAGATAGATAGATAGTTAAGTTGAAGAGAAGGGGGAAGGATGGAGGTAACAAAGGGAACATTTGTGATAGAGTGGAGACAAATAAATATTGAACAGTGTCAGCAAAGAGGCAAAAAAGTTGGTGAAATCTTGTTTGTCACAGGTGTTGTGAATTGAGATGAACATGCTGGAGCTATGAAATACAGAATGCAGACATTACTAGAAATCAGAAACAAAAGGGAATGTTGAAAACCCCTGCCTTTGGGCAGCATTTGTGAAGCGAGAAAAACGGAGTTAACATTACAGGCGAATATCTTTTTGAGTATTTGCAGCATTTTCTGTTTTTATTTCTGCATTTATTTTCTCTCTCTCTTCACCCATCTCTGTTCCCATTCCTCTGGATTGATAATCTATTAACAAATTGTCTGATTTCCCAACTGACCACCGATGCTATTGGTATTATTCAGTCTCTACTCGCCCTATCACACATATTCCTTCTCCATTGTATGTCTTTCTCTGCAACTTATAACGTGCATATTTTGCAATAGTCCAAAATGTTAATTCTATTTCTCTGTCTAACGATACTGCCTGATCTATGAGTATCACAACATTTTTTTATTTTTCTATCATATTTCCAACATCAGCAATTTTTTTTGCTGTTTAGTTGAGAGTTTATTACTTTATTGATCCACTAAAATTACCATTGACGCATATGGTTATGTACAAACCACAGATAATATTTAATTATATCACATATTAAAGATAAATATTTGATTTTTTTTCCTTCATAGATTAGCTAACGATTGTTTTTCCGCTGCTTATTGCATTTACAATGCCCTCCATAATGTTTAGGATAAGACCATCATTTATTTATTTGCCTCTGTACACCACAATTTGAGATTTATAATCGAAAAAAAATCACGTGGTTAAAGCGTACATTGTCAGATTTTAATAAAGGGTATTTTTATACATTTTGGTTTCACCATGAGGAAATTACAGCTGTGTTTATATTAGTCTGGGATGTTTGGGGCACATGGCTTCACAGGCGTTTGTAATTGCTCAGGTGTGTTTAATAGAAAGATTAAACGAGAACTTACCATTTGAAGTTTGATCTTTATTTTATGAGAAGTTGAAGTGAGGGACTAGGTGAAGAGCCTGCCAGCCCGCATGCGCTTCAATCTTCAGAGCAACTGTATGAAACCACAGACCACTTGCACAAACTGAAACTAAACTATAGAAAGATTAATAACCATTGACTTACCGAATGATCTTTATGAGATTCAAGGTTGGGAGTGGAGGGTACATAGTCCCTCATTTCACGCGCAGGTTTTTTGGTTAATTGGCTTGTGTAAAATTGTCGCTGCTGTGCAGGATAGAACTAGTGTATGGGTGATCACTGGTCAGCACCAACTCAATGGGCAGATGGGCCTTTTTTCATGCTGTATTTCTAAAACAAAAAAAAACCTAAAACCTCTGGATTTTCCATTTCCAGTGCTCTCGTTGCTGACTCCAATCTCCAAGAATTTATCTCCCACCAAAATCTGCAATAAATCACAAAATCTTGTTGAAGATCTTCCTCCCTCCGAAGACAGTTTTACAACAAAATCTTGTTCAACTATGGCTCTAAGCTCACTGATCTATTCTGGCTTCTCATTAAGAAAGGCCTTGATTGTGCTCCTTATTTTAAAATCCGTCATGGTCTTGTTCATTGTTATCCTTGTGAACTAATCAAACCTCTGAGATCGCTGGGTGTCTTCACTATTCCATAATTGCAATTGCTTCACTGATGGTCGCCCTGTGTTCATCTGCAAATAATTCTTTCCCTGGATCCAGGGGATAATTATTGGCAGATGAACACAGGCTGGCCATTTCAATTTCACTGGACTAACTTTTAAAATGTATAACTTTCAATAAGTGTTTTGTTATTTATACTTGTATTCTGTTTTGGTTTAGTGTCCAATGTTGATTCACAATACTGCATAAAGTACAGGAGGCCATTTTACTACTTTGAAAGATGCTAAGTATATACAAGTCGTTACCTTTGACGACAAGCAGATTTACCCCAATGCAACATTATCTTGAAAGTAGTCTCTACTTTTTGACCAGCATGGATGTTCATAAATTGCCGCACCTTAAGCTGTCCAAAGCCAAGTTCTTCTTCACACTCATAGCATTTCTTGGTGTTTGATTTTGGTTCCATTAACGTCCAGTGATCTGGAGTTGAATGTGATTTTGTCCTATTTTCTATGCTGTGTTTCAACACATCCAGTGAAATTTCCTTTCATGTGAAGGAAGGAACAGCAGATGTTGATTTATACCAAAGATAGACACAACATGCTGGAGTAAATCACTGGGTCAGGTAGCATCCCTGGAGAAAAAGAATAAGACATTCTCCAGAGATGCTACCTGACCCACTGAGTTATTCCAGCATTTTGTATTTGTCTTCGAGATTTCATTTCATTTCACTCACATTAATCAGCTTTGTATCCCTACAATTTAGACACCCCAATCAATATTTGACCCCTAAGGATTAATTCCTACCACATTTTCCTCATGATCTCTCCACATTATATAACAAAATAAGATGCATTAGAACTCTATGCCATGTATTTTCCTGTACAAAGACAGCTGTCTATCCCAATTTCTGTGGACTCTCTGTACTCCACTAATTTCAATTTAACATCTTTTCTGCAGGGGTTCATGAAAGTCGGATTTTTTTATTTCTGTGTTTATGTTTGCTTTAATCATGGAAAACAACCATTCATTCATTCTGGTCTTTCTGGAATTCTCTTTTTCAAAACACTGTTTCTTTTCATCTCCAATTTTCAAATTTCTCCATCTAAGGCCTTCCTTTCATCTGTAATTTTGGCACCATAGCCACTGAATGTTTCTTCCTTCCTGTTCCTCGTTTTCCTCTTCCAACATTGCAAAATATGCTTTGTTGTTTGAAGGAAGTGCAGCAAAATCACAGGAAAATGCCATGCACAGAACCAAGCTTCTAATGTGAATCATGCTTATGATTCAGCAGAACACAGAGATGAACTGAAGTTATAGTGCTGATGATTATGTGTCCTCCTATTTTTACAGTCCGTTGATCTGAAAGAGAATTAGTACATATAAATACAAATTTGGTTCATATAGTCATATACAACGGTAAATGTTCACCAGCTCACCAAGTCCACACCAATCATTAACTACACATTTACTCTGATCCTACATTGATCCTATTTTTTTATTTCTCACACTTTCCATGAATTCCTCCCAGAGTTTACCACTCTACCTACAGACTCAGAATAATTTATAGAGGCCAATTAATTTACCAAACTGGTCATCTTTGGCATGTGGCAGGTAACTGGAGTGCCTGGATGAAACCTACACAATTAAAGTGAGAACGTGCAAACTCCACGCAGGCAGCACCGTTGATCATGATTGCACCCTGGTTTCTGGCATTGCAAATACATTTTATTTGCTTTGCTTGTATTCCAGGTAATTTTACCTGAGCTATATGTTTTCATGTAGCATGCCTCATTCTAAATTGTAGAGGATGTAGCAAACACATAGCATTTGAGATCGTAATAAATTAGCTATAAAAATAACTTGTTGTGTTCCTTTGTTCTGCAAATATCAGCACAGATGACAATGAGCAAGTCCCTTATTCTAACATTTGGTTACAAAAAGATTCTTGCACCACTGGTCCATGCATGCCTCTTTTTGGAATCCTTTGAAACATTTCCAATTGATTCCAGTGATGTTGACTGAATCAGTGAGAGATGCATGAGTAGGTTGAGAGAAAGCAGGTATTCGCTTGTGCTCATATGTACCTTCCAGAAGAATCTAATATCCTTTGTTTAAATGTTATTACTGCAACTTTTAATGTTGTAATTTTTAATTTAAAAGGGCCTTGTGATATTGCCAGTGTACAACAATCTGTGCAGAAGTTATGTGTAGAAATCTGCATTGTAACTGGCACCGACTCTAAATGTATTCTACAAATACAAATTACTACAAATGTGGGTGAATGTTGTCTTGTCTTGACACCTATACAATTTCATTACTTTGATTCCTTTGAGCAAATGGAATTGATTCATATAATCTTGTGTAATTTTTTTGTTTAGTTTAGAGATGCAGCGCAGAAACAGGCCCTTTGGCACACCGAGTTTGCACCGACCAATGATCACCCATGCACTAGCACTATCCTACACTCCAGTGACTATTTACAATTTTTTTACAAACGAGGGACAACCTACAATTTTACCAAAACCAATTAACCTACAAACCTGCACATCTTTGAAGTGTGGGAGGAAACCGGAGCACCCGGGGAAAACCCATGCAGTCACGGGGAGAACTTACAAACTTCGTACAGACAGCATCCTTAGTCAGGATCAAATCTGGGTCTCCGGCATTGTCAGGCAGCAACGCTACTGCTCACCACTGTGCCTCCCCTAATCTGTCTTGCCTATACAATTTCTCTACTTTGATTTCATTGCGCAAAATGAATAGGTTCATGTAATGTGGTGTTCATGTGGTTTTTTGCCTGCATTTGTTAATGACATTGATTATACAGTAACTGGCATAGTTTCAGTTCTCCTTTAAGTATTCTGTGATATCGGTCAATATTGGTGTTTTCTTCAGATGCAATGAAGGGAATTGCCATATCATTGATGTCTGATGATAGTCTTCAGTCTAAATAGCCTTAAATGATTAGAAGATAATAAAATGTTGTTTTCTCCGATTAGATCAAACATACTCGGTACCCTTTGAACTATTTAACACATTTTAATGGGAAAATGTTGTACATTTTACTTTTGCTTATCCACATTTCTGTTGACATGATCAACATTTTTCTAATGATGTGTGCAACACGCAGAAGATGGGATTTGTCAAATTTAAAAAAATTGATTATCTGCATGTATAAAATTAAGAAAATAAGATACATTTGACAAATAAGTATGAGAACATATTTCCCAAATTGGTTGTACTTTTCCGCTTGTTTGTGTATTTCTGGATTGGGTTTCCAGGGTGCAAGGCCACCAAATTCAAGTGCAGTTTCATACTATTTCATGCAGGGTGCAAACCCATCAAATTCAAATGCAGTATCATACCATTTCATGCAGGGTGCAACACCACCATGTTCAAATGCAGTTTCATACCATTTCAAGCAGGGTGAAACCACTATAAAACCACACAAAACACCACATAAACACCACACTCAAGTCCAGTAGACATTCAGTGTGTTCAGTTGATTCACAGTTCAGACAGAGTTGTGACCTATCCCTCCCCCATCTTGCAGAGACTGAGCCACACCTACACTTCTGGGTTTTATAATCCCTCCCCCCTCCCACTGGAAGGGACGTGGCCTTCATGGCATGATTGACAGGAGATTCTCAACATTTTTTTTAATAACACTTTTATTTTTCATTGATGGGAAGAATCCTCTGCACCTGATGAGTGGAGGGGGACTGAGTAAGATGGCCAAAAATCACAGCCATAAGTGATAGGGTTTTATCTAAAATCAATATAGAGTGCAAGCAGGAAGTTGTCAATTTTAGACTTTTAATCATTTGCCATTTCAAGCGAACCACCACCAACCATTTGCTGTGCTTTATTTCAAACCAACCGACATGAACCATTTCTGTTTTATTTCAAACCAACCACCACCAACCGCCACCCATTTGCTGTGCTTTATTTCAAACCAACCACATTTTCATTTTCAAACCACATTAAGGGCACTCAAGGTCAGTAAAACCACACTCACAGTTTAGTAGACGTGTGTTCAGTGTTATTCACGGCTCAGACTGAGACACGTGACCCTCTCGCTTCCCCCATCTTTCAGAGACTGACTGAGGCACTCAACACTTCCGGGTTTTATAGTTCCTCCAGAAGGGGCGTGGCCTTCAGGAGAGAGAATCTTGACATTTTTTAAACACTAATAACTCTTTAATTTTTCATCGATGGGAAAAAACATCCTCTTGTCCTGCACAGCGGAGGGGGACTCTGAGTAAGATGGCCAAAAATCACAGCCTTAAGTGGCAGCGTTTTTTCTAAAATCAATATACAGAACAACAGGAAGTGGTCAAGATCAGACTTTTAGTAATATAGATTAAAACTGGGTGGCATTGGATATATCCATTGTGGTTGTATTTTAGAGTAAAGAAGAATAGCGTTACCCGGAGGTTTGGTTCTGAAGGAAAATTCAATTTAACTTGCACCGTAGAATCATAGGCTTAACAAAAATATGTAAGTGTTTTAAACAGTCATAATTCTGAAATAGCATTGCCTATTGGTACATTTTTGTGGAACATATAAGATTGATGGGACATTTTTATTATATACTAGACCAAGTGCAGACCCGTTGGGTCTGTTCCCCCAACGTGCGGTTGTGTGGGGGGAGGCGGCATGCAGCGTCACACACACTAACTATCCACTCTCCCCCCTCCCTCTCCCTCTCTCCCTCCCCCTCCCTCTCCTCTCTCCTCCCTCTCCCCTCCTCTTGCCTCCTCCCCCCCCTCCCTCCTCCTCCCCCCTCTCCCTCCCTCCCTCCCCCCCTCTCCTCCCTCTCCCCCCCTCCTCCCCCCCCTCCCTCTTCCCTCTCTCTCTCCCCTCTTTTTTCTCCTCCTCCTCCCCCATCCATCCCCTCCCCTAAACCCCCCCTCCCCTCCACACACACCCCTACCCCCTCCCCTCCACCCCCCTCCCCTCCCTGCTCCCCTCACCCCCCCTCCCCCTCACCTCACCCCCCCTCCTCTCCCCCCCTCTCCTCTCCCCCCCCCTCCTCTCCCACCGCTCCCCTCTCCCCCCTCCTCTCCTCTCCCCTCCCTCCCCCGCTCTCCTCCCCCCCCCCTCTTTCCCCTCCTCTCCCCCCCCCTCCTCTCCCCCCCTCCTCCCCCCCTCCTCCCCCCCTCTCCTCCCCCCCCCCCCCCTCTGTCCTCTCCCCCCCTGTCCTCTCCCCCCCTGTCCTCTCCTCCCCCCCTCTCCTCCTCCTCTCTCCTCTCCTCTCCTCCCCCTCTCATCCCCATCATCCCCCACCCACCCCCCACCCATCCTTTTTCTCCAGAGATGCTGCCTGACCCGCTGAGTTACTCCAGCACTTTCAGTCTATCTTCAGCATAAACCTCCATCTGCATTTCCTTTCCACAAACTGAGCGCATGTCTTTAGTTTTAGATTGCTTATTTGACTGAAATCTATTCATGCGCTATTTGGTGTTTTGTTTAACTGAATATATTTCTCCCCTTAGGGGCAAATGCAGTGTTTCACTGTTGAACGAAACAGGATCAATGGGCAGCTATTTGGAAAAGGAGGTAAAGTATAGACCAATATTTTTGATATTGTTATGACTGACATTAACAAGTACAGTCTTACATGATCTTCCTGTGGGTGCTGGGATCTGGCCTCTAGTACCCTTGTTTACTGTGTTTTCCATATAAAATGTGACATCTCTAGTGGTGTATAAGAATATGAGAGGAATAGATTGGGTAGATACGCAGAGTCTCTTGCCCAGAGTAGGTGAATTGAGGACCAGAGGACATAGGTTTAAGGTGAAGGGGAAAAGATTTAATTGGAATCTGAGAGGTACATTTTTCGCACAAGGGTTGGTGGGTGTATGGAACAAGCTGCCAAAGGAGGTATTTGAGGCAGGGACTATCCCAACATTTAAGAAGCAGTTAGACAGGTATATGGATAGATCAAGTTTGGAGGGATATGAACCAAATTCTGGCAGGTGGGACTAGTGCAGCTGGGACATGTTGGCCGGTGTGGGCATGTTGGGCTTGTTTCCACACTGTATCTTTCTATGACTCTATCTTAGCTTCTGGAAATAGTGAAACGCTTGAGTCAAAAGATGCAGTACTTATCCCGCTGTGACACTATAATTAGTAATGTTGTGATTAAAAACTCTGATGTTTTTTTCCCAACAACTCCGTGGGTAGACCTTATTTGCAAAGGGCAAGACGAGTGGTAACTGCTTTCATTAAAAAGAACTGTTGAAGCATTTAAATCATGTCCACAGAAAAAGAATGCAGGTTTTTTTCTGTCATTTCCATGACTGAAACTTTAAAACCTTGGGTCCAGACAGTGAGCAACAAGGTTGGGAAATTACAGCGACACCAGAACTAGCTCTTTTGGAACGGAAATAGTTAAGAAGAGCATTAATATTTTAAGCATTATCAGATTGACTTCAGTGAAAAGGGGAAGACTTTTAATCATGGAGTCTTTAATGTGTGATCATCTGTTTGAAATTGTCATAAAAATAGAGAGATTGGGAAAATTGTTTTTGGCTCATGTTTTGAGCTTTGCCTTAAGAAGTCATTGAGGTATAGATCAATGCATCAAGAAAGAATTTAATATGTATTTGAAGCATAGAAAGATACAAGGCTCTGGAGACAGCACAATTATTGCTGATGCAAACACGATGGACCAAATGATTTATTTCCATCCTCTCAATGACTGTTAAAACTCCATTCTAATCAGTAATTGCACCAAAATGTGTGCAAATGTATCATCATTTCTGTACTTGTGTGTCCAATGCCCCATTTATAAATACCTGGAATAACCTACCAATTTTTATAATCTCTCAACCTATTCTTTCCTTGCCTGCCTCTGTATTTCCATTTCCATTAAGTCCATGTCTATTCTTCATTTTCTCTCTCTGTATTAAATTGCAACTGTCATCTCCTCTGTTGATTTTACCAGCCTCTCTTCTGATGTCATTCCTCTCCTTTGAAACACCCTGCGTTTGTATAGATGTTCAAAGTGAACATAAAATAATCTAAATAAACATCAAAATAATCCAAATAAACAGAGTTCTAAGTAAGAAAGAGCATTTAGTCTCTGTTTATTTGGATTATTTTGATGTTTATTTAGATTATTTTATGTTCACACCGTCTAATGTTAGGCTTGCTGTTGAAACATCAAAACAATTGAACCATGCGGAGACCAAATTTGTTGATCCCGAACCCCTGGCAATTTGAACACCTATTTATCTTCCTCGAATGATTCTCACTTCATCATCCAGTAGTTAGTTTGTCAATAGTTTTCATAATACCATTTTAATCAATTTATTAATTTGATTATTTTCTATAGAATTAAAATGTTGAAGAAATCCACAGTACAATTTATTTTTACTTACGTCGAACAACGAAGGAATGCTAATGTTTCTTTTCTTTGAAGCTTTGTGAGAAATACTGCTCCCTGCATTGCCAGAATGCAGCATTTCTCTTTCAGCAGGTACAAGATCCTGATGGTTTTGTACTGAAGTCCCTTTTCCACAATAGATTAGTAATTGTAAAAGTCTAACTAATGTTCAAAACTTTGCGCGCAAATACCATTCAGCTTTCCTCCTGTGTTTTTAAAAATATTTTCATTGTTTCAACCATAAGCTCATTTGAGTTTGCCTCACTGTGGCTTCTCTGTTGCCACCCTTTCTAGCTACTGCTTCCAAGTATAGGAATATATTTTATAGAAAGATTATAAAGGATTATGTAAAATAGAAAGCAATTGAAGGCAGCACAGTAGCATAGCTGGTAGAGATGTCGCCTCACCACCAGAGACCTGATCAAACACATCACAACTCTTATGCCTCAAGTCTTGGGCTTCCTCAATAAAAACGGATGGGAATATTAATTTACTATCTTCCCTATACACAATGACGGCCAAGCTGATATGTAAGGAGCCCTAATCTTTCTCCAGACATCCTTTCAATCTTAATATACTTGTAGAATGCAGAATTTTCTTTAACCTAGTTCCATTTCATGTCCTGTTTTTGCCCTCCTGATTTCCTTCATCAGCAAATTCATGGAGAAATGTGCTTCATCTCAACTGTCTCAATCTGACATGCCTCCGTTTTCCTGCTTGTTTCCAGTAGTGTGAGATTCAAAGGACCAGAGGGCACAGCCTCAGAATAATAGGATGTTGTGGTGCGTGGGTCTCAAAAAGGAAGAGAGGAGTCAAGTATTTTGAGAGGCACCTTTAATTATGTTCCTCCTGGTTGTAGGGAGGTTCAAACGAGAGGAAGATGGCACCCAAACCCCTGCATTAAACCCTCTGGTTAAGGACCACCTCCGGACTGAACCACTCCCGGGCCGAAGGGTTCGACAGTATGATGGCGCGACCCTTGGGAGCCACCACAATGTACCTTTAGAATGGAGAGGAGGAGGAATTTATTTAGCTGGAGCGTGGTAAATCTGTGGAGGCCGTTATCGGGTATTTTAAAAACTGAGATTGCTAGGTTCTTAATTAGTAAGGGTGTCAAAGGTCACGTGGAAAAGACAGGAGAATGGGTCATAAGATCACAAGGTCATAAGGAATAGTAGAATTAGGCCATTCAGTCCATCAAGTCTACCCCGCCATTCAATCATGGCTGATCTATTTCTCCCTCCTAACCCCATTCTCCTGCCTTCTCTGCATAATCTCTGACACTTGTACTAATCAAAAATCTATCTATCTGCCTTAAAAATATCCACTGACTTGGCCTCCACGGTCTTTTGTGGCAAAAAAATCCACAGATTCACCACCCTCTAACTAAAGAAATGTCTCCATCTCCTTCCGAAAACAACGGCCTTTAATTCTGACGCTATGACCTCTAGTCCTAGACTCTCCCACTAGTGGACACATCCTCTCCACATCCACTCTATGCAAGCCTTTCACTATTCTGTATGCTTCAATGAGGTTCCCCCCCCCCCCCCCCCCTCATTCTTCTAAACTCCAGCGATTACAGGACATTCCGAACAAACGTTCATCATAGGTTAACCTACTCTTTCCTGGGATCATTCTTGTAAACTCCTCTGGACCCTCTCTGGAGCCAGTACATCCTTCCTCAGATATGATGCCTAAAATTGTTCACAATATTCTACTAGGATATTCTATCCTGCATGAGGGACAATCAGCCATGGTTTAATGGCAGAGCAGACTTGGTGGGCCGAATGGCCTACTTCTGCTCCTATATCTTATAATCCAAACTTCTATACTCGATACCCTGTGATGAATTTTAATGTACCGAAAACGTTCTTTACCACCTTATCTATGTGTGACTCGACTGTCGGGGAGTTATGTACCTGTACTCCTCGAGCCTTCTGCTCACACCACTCCACATTCACTATGAAGGGTTTGCTCTTTTTCTTTCATTCCTGCCTTGGTTTTTTTTCATTACTGCTCTAGTTTGACTCAAATGCAACACCTCGCACTTATCTACTTTAGCCATTAGCCATTCCCCAGCTGATTAAGATCCTGCTGTAATTTTTGATAACCATCCTCACTGTCTACAATACCACCCAGTTTAGTGTCATTTGCAAATTTACTATTCATTCTCATTGAAATTGTTGATATAAACCGCAAACAGCAATAGGCACAGCACAAATCCCTGAGACATGCCACTCGTCACAGGCCTCCAGTCCATCAATCACCTTTCCACCACAGTGCACTGCTTCCTTCCATCAAGCCAATTCTGTACTCAATTAGCTAGCTCTCCCTGGATGCTGTATGATCTAACCTTCCAGTGCAGCCGACTGTGCAGAACTATATCAGCCTTGCTGAAGTCCATATAGACAATGTTTGCAGCTTTGCATTTGACAACCTTTTTGATTACCTCTTCAAATAACTCAATCAAATTCATAAAACACGATCTCATATGTACAAAACCATGCTGCATCCCTAATCAGCCCCTGTATATCCAAATGCATATATATCTTAACCCTCAGAATCCTCTCCAGTAACTAACTTACTGTAGATGTTAGGCTCACTGGTTGATATCTTCCTTGCCTGAAGTCTCTGTATATTATAACAAGCTATTTTTTTCAGTATAATACTTAGTATTTGTTTGTACTTTCAATGGAGTTTTCTAAGTTCTTCAGTGGGGATTGAAGCCCACAACCTCATTCTTAACGTGGGAAAAACTAGGGAGATGGTGGTTGACTTCAGGAGGGCGGGGAAACAACACCATACACCTCTGCACATCGACGGAGCTGATGTGGAAAGGGTCAGCAGCATGAAGTTCCTAGGACTACATCTGTCTGATGACCTGACGTCCACGGCCAACACCACAGCTCTGGTCAAGAGAGCCCAGCAGCGACTTCACCCTCTCCGAAGACTACGTAAAGCAGGCCTCCCCACTACACACCTACGGACTTTTTATAGGGGTCTGTCGAGAGCACACTGACCTACGGCATCACTTCCTGGTTCGGGAGCTGCAAGGCGTACGAACGGCACCAACTAGACAGGATAGTGAAGACCGCAAGCAGGATTATTGGTGCTCCACTCCCCTTCCTGCTGGACATATACAGGAAGAGATGTATCAACAGAGCCATCTCCATCATCAAAGACCCTTACCACCCATCGCATGACATTTTCTCCATCCTCCCATCTGGGAAGAGGTACAGGAGCATTAGCTGCAAAACCAGCAGGATGCTCCTCAGCTTCTTCCCACAGGCTATAAGACTGTTAAATGGACTTTGCCCCCTGCCAAGTATCCCGCACAAACCCCCACACTGCAGCAGAGCCACTGTTGTGCCGCTGCCGGTCGGAACGGGTGTTGAATGTTTAGTAGAGTGTTAAATTTGTTCATGATACATGTATTTTTATTTCAATTTATTTTTTCATGCACACTGAATGGACACTGGTTGAGCAACGTTTTTTTGTTTTTCCTCTGGGTATGCGAATACTCAGGAAATGACAATAAAGATATACAATACAATACAATACAATACAAGCCATTGATTCTATCAATATCCTCTATGGTTTAGTGTTACGTTGCCAGGTAAGAAGGTGTTCTGTCATTCATCAACAGTTTGAATCGCTGTCTTTCTGCCATTAATTTCCACTTCATCTTCAGTACCAGGACTATCAGCTCTTATGAAATGTCATGGACTGATAAGGCAGGTAAATGCAATAAATATTGCACAATGAATGACATGGGTAACTGCACAGATTAAGTGCATTCTGTGCCTGAACCTGTTTCCAAAGTTTGTTTTCGGCTTGTAGATATCAATTGTTAATATCCACCCTCTGCCCTTCTGTGGGAAATTAAAGTGATGGCAACTTCGTTTAGTTTCGAAATAAAATGTGGAAATGGGCTGTAAAGCCCATCAAGTCCGTGTTAACCAGTGATCACTCATACACAAATTCTATTCTGCACACTAGGGACAATTTATCACAGACAATTAACTTACAAACCTGCACATATTTGGAATGTTGGAGGAAACCTGAGCACCCTAGATAAGACCCCACAGGGTCACAAGGAGAACGTACAGTGCCATCCATAATGTTTGGGACAAAGACCCATCATTTATTTATTTGCCGCTGTGGCGACGTCTGGTGGTCAAGCCACTTATTGCTAGAACCCTCGTCAGGAGAGCTGGGACTATCAAGCGACAGAGTTTTGGTGGGAGTTGGTGATGAGTAAGTCGTCAGTCAACTAGTGCACCCTATAACAACGGCAGGAACTTTACTCAAGTCTTTACTAAACGCGCATGTGTGCAAAAACTGTATTTGTTAATAAAGACACTGTTTTGTTCACAATGTTTGGATCTCTACAACTCCACAATTTGAGATTTGTAATAGAAAAAAGTGCACATTGTCAAATATATATATATATTTTAATAAAGGCTATTTTTATACATTTTGGTTTCTCCATGTAGAAATTACAGCAGTGTTTATACATTGTCCCCCCATTTCAGGGCACCATAATGTTTGGGACACAGCAATGTCATGTAAATGAAAGTAGTCATGTTTAGTATTTTATTGCATATCCTTTGCATGCAATGACCGCTTGAAGTCTGCGATTCATGGACATCACCAGTTGCTGGGTGTCCTCTCTTGTGATGCTCTACCAGGCCTGTATTGCAGCAATCTTTAGCTTATGCTTTTTTGGGGGGGCTAGTTCCCTTCATTTTCCTCTTCAGCATATAAAAGGCATGCTCAATTGGGTTCAGATTGTGGGATTGACTTGGCCACTCAAGAATTGACCATTTTTTAGCTTTGAAAAACTTTAGCAGTATGTTTGGGATCATTGTCTTGCTGTAGAATGAAACGTCGGCCAATGAGTTTGGAGGCATCTGTTTGAACTTGAGCAGATAGGATGTGTCTATACACTTCAGAATTCATTATGCTACTACCATCAGGAGTTGTATCAATGAAGATAAGTGAGTCAGTACCTTCAGCAGCGATACCCTCAACACCGTGTTTCACAGATGAGGTGGTATGCTTTGGATCTTGGGCAGTTCCTTCTCTCCACCATACTTTTCTCTTGCCATCACTCTGATATATTATTCATCTCATCTCTCCACAAGACCTTTTCCAGAACTATGGCTGCTCTTTTAAGTGCTTCATGATAAACTGTAACCCGGCCATCCTATTTTTGCGGCCAACCAGTGGCTTGCATCTTGCAGTGTGGCCTCTGTATTTCTGTTCATGAAGTCTTCTGCAGTCATTTAACAAATCCACACCTGACTCTTGAAGAATGTTTCTGATCTGTCGAACAGGTGTTAGAGTTTTTTTCTTTATTATAGAGAAAATTCTTCTGTCATCAGCTGTGGAGGTCTTCCTTGGCCTGCTAGTCCCTTTGTGAACAGTGCTCTCTCTTAATGATGTTCCAAACAGTTGATTTTGGTTTAGCTGATATCTCTAACAGTTTTATTCTTGTTTCTCAGTCCCATAATGGCTTATTTGACTTTCATTGGCACAACTTTGGTCCTTATGTTGATAAACAGCAATAAAAGTTTCCAAAGGTGCTGGAAAGATTGGAGGAATGACTAGGTGCTTAGAGCTCTCTTATACCTGTATTAAGGAGGCATTTAAACACACATGAGTAACTATAAACACATGTGAAGCCATGTGTCCCAAACATCATGGTGCTCTGAAATTTGTGGACAATGTATAAACACAGCTGTCATTTCTACATGGTCATACTAAAATGTATAAAAAATACCCTTTAATAAAATCAGATTTTTTTCAGCTGTGATTTTTTTCTATTACAAATCTCAAATTGTGGAGTACAGAGCTAAATAAATAAATGATGGATCCTTGGCCCAAACATTAGTGAGGGCACTGTATAAACTCCATACAGACAGCATACGTGGTCAGGATTAAACCTGGGTCTCTGTGCTGTAATGCAGCCACTGTGCCTGCTGTGATAATTTTGATCCCTTTTGAGTGTTTTTTCATAAGTTTGACTGGTAACTTTCACAAGTTTGTTTAAAAAAATACTTATCTTCTGTCATGCAGGATAGTTTTTTCTACTTCTTGGTGTATGATCCCTCACAGAAAACGCTCCTAGCGGACAAAGGGGAAATACGTGTAGGCACTCGATACCAAGCAGATATTTCAGACATGCTGAATGAAGGTAAGATTGTTGTTTCTTTGTACAACGTGAATCTATGGCATGTGTTTGCTCAAAGAAGTTCAATGGTTCAATGGTGCTTTTATTGTCACGTGTGAATAAACGCAGTGAAATTCATTTCTTACGTATAGTCCAGTAAACTATTGCTATACCTAAGTACATCCTCGATTAGCAAAGTGTACAAAGATAGAGGAAGGACATTATTGCCATAGAGGGAGTGCAGAGACGGTTCACCAGACTGATTCCTGGGATGTCAGGACTGTCTTATGAAGAAAGACTGGATAGACTTGGTTTATACTCTCTAGAATTTAGGAGATTGAGAGGGGATCTTATAGAAACTTACAAAATTCTTAAGGGGTTGGACAGGCTAGATGCAGGAAGATTGTTCCCGATGTTGGGGAAGTCCAGGACAAGGGGTCACAGCTTAAGGATAAGGGGGAAATCCTTTAAAACCGAGATGAGAAGAACTTTTTTCACACAGAGAGTGGTGAATCTCTGGAACTCTCTGCCACAGAGGGTAGTTGAGGCCAGTTCATTGGCTATATTTAAGAGAGAGTTAGATGTGGCCCTTGTGGCTAAGGGGATCATGGGGTATGGAGAGAAGGCAGGTACGGGATACTGAGTTGGATGATCAGCCATGATCACATTGAATGGCGGTGCAGGCTCGAAGGGCCGAATGGCCTACTCCTGCACCTAATTTCTATGTTTCTATGTTTCTAGTCCACTGAGACCACTGGATCATCCTACTGTTTTTCTTCAACAATAAAGAAACTATTAATCAAAAGACTGTGTTATGAAGATTTATCTCCAGAGAAGCTCTGAAAGTCTCATGGAGAGCTCACATGCGTAATACAACATTCTCCTAATGCCATGTTGTCTCTTAAGTGGCTCGAGGGAGTAATCTCTTGAATGATATAATAATCTGCCGCTATATGGTGCAATGCATTTGCAATCTCCATGAATATTTCTGATTGCAATTAATAAAAGTAGGAAAGTGTTATAATGTATTGTGTAAATTAATTCATTTAAGAACATGCGACAGTACCGCACAGGAACAAGCCCTTCTGCCCATCATGTTTGGATCGACCATGATGCCAATGTACACAAATTCCATCTTCCTGCATGTGTTCCACATTCCCTGCCTGCCTAAATGCCTCTTAGATGTTGTTAGAGTAACTCTTCCACCACCTCCCCGATCATTACATTCCAGGGACCTGCCACTCTCTCGGTAAATAAAAACGGATGAGAAGCATTCATTTACTATCTTCCCCATACACATGGCCGTCATTGAAGTCAAATAAAACATTTTGCATCTCCTATCCACTCCCAACTTAAACCCATGCCCTCTGGTATTTGACATTTCCACTGTGGGAACGCGGATTATCTATCCCACCTATACCTCCCACAGATTGAGTAAACATTTAGTATTGGAATATGCTCTGCCCAGTTGGGATGCTGTGAATTTGTTCCTTGAGTGTGTTTACAACAAGTGCAGAGTTGTTCTTGGTAGTGCTGAGCAGGTGCTGTATACTCACCATTCGAAACATTGTACCTGAAAGCTAAGAATTACAGTTTTACAATGAAATACTCAATATGGGAAATATTGAGCCATCATTCTTCTTTAATACATCATTTTATATAATGAAATGGCACCTGGCAAGTCCAGCAGATCAATGAGATTGTGATCGAGCAATTTCTCTCTGTTCCATGGGCAGCACAAGACAGTTTCAAGGTTGTTATTGTTCTTACCTATTGCAACATTACCTCCTCAACTCCATCCAGGGATCCCAACAGTCCTTTCGGGTGAGGCAGAGGTTCACTTGCACCTCCTCCAACCTCATCTACTGTATCTGTTGTTCCCGGTATGGGCTCCTATATATCGGCGAGGCCAAGTGTAGACTTGCTGATTAATTTGCTGAACGTTTACGCTCAGTCTGCCTATGCCGACACGATCTCCCGGTTGCCAAACATTTTAACTCCCCTTCTCATTCGCATACTGACCTTCCTGTTTTAGGCCTCCTCCACTGTCAGTGAGGCCAGGTTCAAATTGGAGGAACTGCACGCACCTCAGTTTGTTTGGACAGCTTGCAACCCAGCACTCTGAATATTGATGTCTATCATTTCAAGTAACTGAAGTCTGAAGAAGGGTCTCAACTTCTTGTATAGTTAACTTGTATTGTTATATTGTTTACAGTGTACTATGTTTACATATTCTGTTGTGCTGCTGCAAGTAAGAATTTCAATGTTCTATCTGAGACATATGACAATAGAACACTCTTGACCCAAAACGTCACCTATTCCTTTTCTCCAAAGATGCTGCCTAACCCGCTGTTATACTTCCAGCATTTTGCATCTACCCTGGTAATTTCTTGCTAACGATTGACTTTGTGACAGATTATCTGCAGGTCAGAATATTAGATTTGCTTATTCTGCCAGTGAATATGTGTGACTTTGTGGAAAGTACGCTACTGGCATCTCTCCAGTGCTTTGAGGTATCAGGTTTGGGTAGTCCTGTCCAAGAAGCATATGGGAAGATGGTGATCAATGCTGGCCTTGAGCTTAGTGCCAGGTTGAGATTTTGATTTTTAAATACCTTTTTTCTCAGATGACGAAATGCTGTGAAGGCGATTACATTATCAATGTTTGGCTCTACAGATAAGTGCCGCGTGAGGTGCAAAGTAGTCTGTCTTCCAGTGTCTCATCTTGGACCTTCGTTGTTGGGGTTTGGGGGGGGGGGGGGGGGGGGGGGGGGGGGGGGGGGGGGGGTACAACAAAGGTAAATTGGTGTAGGAATTTCATTTTGAAGGTGCTATGCATAAAGCCCTATCACTTGTAAGTTTCAGCGAGTGGATTGATGAAAGATACGTGATGAGAAAAATATATTGAATATGTATGCATGGCACTAAATTAACCTGAGGAAGAGCGGCGCAGTGGTTGCCTTAGAGCGCCAGAGACTCTGGTTCGATCCTGACTTCGGGAGCTTGTCTGTACAGAGTTTGTACGTTCTACCCGTGACCTGCGTGGTTTAGCTCTGAAATCTTCGGTGTCCTCCCATACTCCAAAGATGTACGGGTTTGTAGGTAAATTGGCTTGGTATAAATGTAAGTTATCCCTATTGTGTGTAGGATAATGTTAGTGTGTGGGGATCACTGGTGTGTGCAGACTCGGTGGGCTGAAGGGCCCTTTTCCTCGCTGTATCTCAAAAACGAAAAAGATTCAAACTAAAGACTTGGGCTTTTCTATGTTTGATTTAAAAAGGGACCCGTGTGGGTAGATAAGGTAGTTCTGTGACAAAATAGAACCTTGACACTGCTAATTAAACCATACTTCAAGTCAAACTGTGGCAGAACACCAAGAGGCATGTGTTTAAACTGGCAAAGTGAAATATATGCTTGATACTGGTAAGCTTGTTGGACATCATTATTAAATTGAACTAACTCCCTGGAGTCCTAGAGAAAGAAGCATAGCCGCAAGCTGTGATTAATTGAAGGCTGTTTCTAGAAGGACAAACAAAGATCAGTCGGCATATCATTTATCTATTTTGCGATCTTCATGCTTTTACAGAACAGCCTTTAAGGCTCTGAAATAAAACAATAAAATGTGGAGGTATCTAGTACGTTAGGAAGCAGCAATGAAATGTGAAACGGTTTCATTACACAGATCATAGATCAGTACAGCACAGGAATGGGCCAATCAGCCCACAATGTTTGTGTTGAACATGATCCACAGATTAACTGACCTAGTCTCCCTGTACATGATCCAGATCCCTCTAT
This sequence comes from Leucoraja erinaceus, assembly GCF_028641065.1. Classification (NCBI taxonomy): domain Eukaryota; kingdom Metazoa; phylum Chordata; class Chondrichthyes; order Rajiformes; family Rajidae; genus Leucoraja; species Leucoraja erinaceus. The sequence goes on along the minus strand of NC_073384.1, from coordinate 49,777,737 downwards.
CCGTTACATATTCATGTACTCATTTAAAAGCCTCTTAAATGTCGTTACCCTATCTGCCTCCACCATAAGCCTGAGCAATGTGTCCCAGGCCCACCCCACTCTATGTGTAAAAAGAAACGGACCCTGCACATCTCCATTAAACATTTCCCCTCTCACCATATAGCCATGCCCTCTAGTTATGGACATTTCTACCCTGGGGAAAAAGGTTCTGTCAAAATCTGATATATTTCTTTCCAGACTCCCCTCGACCTTTGAAGTTTGATATTCTCAGGTGGAGAGAGGGGTGTGAGTGGCAGGGTAAAGAGCGGGAACAAAGTCTGATAGCAACAGTTTGTGTAATGTAGCAAAAATGGAATTCGTTTCCTGGAAGTATTTAGTTTGGTGTTCCCATTTTTGCTTAAAATATTATTTAAATATTCACATTCAAGGAGATAACTGCCGTGTCTTCAGTTCTATTTCCTGAACTTTGAATATGACTTCAATGCATCTGTGTATCTAATGAGTATGTTTATTTTAGGTTTGTAGTAAACAATTGGCCATTAATATTTTGTCAAATTATTGTTGTCATCCTTTAGGAAATATTTAACATAATGAACTATGAAACAAAATTGAAGTACTAAAACATAAATTTGTTTAGCTAGGTTCTGAAAAACTGCAGAATTTTCTTTTTGTTGAGAAAGCTCTGCCAATGTTTTAATGTAAGTTATACATCTTCTAATCAATTGTTACTTAAACTAATTCTAGCTGCTAGAAATTTAAATTATTGTTCAATCTGTTACTGGTATCTCAAAATAGATTTTGACTTAGAACTTTTTTATGATTTGGGTCCATTCAACAAAAAAAGATGATTACCAATTCCTGTGGAATCAAATATAGCTTAGAACATCTGAAAAATAATTATATATGCTCTGGCAACTCAGTGTATGTTGTTTTAGATACACTGTCCCAGCTTCACACGGGAGGGCTGGTCCCCCAACGCAATATTCCACCTCTCCACCAATTACAATATTGCTGGCCAGTGGGGGGGGGGGGCTTTCTGGAGTTAGTATGGACATTGTGGGCTGAATGGATTCTTGGGCTGGCAGCTCAGTCACTGAGACCACACACACACTCACTCGCACACCCACATAGGCACACAAACACACACACACACACGCACACACACACTCACACAGACACTCACACACACAGACACTCACACAGACACTCACACAGACACTCACACAGACACTCACACAGACACTCACACAGACACTCACACAGACACTCACACACACTCACGCTCACACACACAGACACACACACGCACACACATTCACAAACACATACACACACACACACAAACACATACACACACACTCACTGACTCACATGCCATATATATGGCAGTAAACTTTCTTGAATACTCACACGGCTGAGCGCGGCCTCTCCACTTTGGGGCTTCCGCAGTCAGCGGCACTTCCGCAATCAGCGTGACCTCTGCACTCACTGGAAATTAAGCAATCAGCGCGATCTGTCCACTAAGCGGAAGTCACAAAATGAGAGGGACTTTTGAACCAAACACAGTCGGACTGAATAAAGCCTTTATTCCTTCCAAACACAGTTGGACCTAATATAGCATTGCCGTTTCAAGCACAGCAGAGCAGCAGGCCAAACAACTCATGGCATTGTCATTAAGGGCTAACAAATCATTTATTGCAAGTACATTGCAGACTCACAGTTCAGTTGATTCACAGCTTGGAATGAGAGTTGTGGCTTCACCCTTGCGATCTTGCAGAGTGACTGAGTCACGTCCAGGCATCTGGGGTTTTATAGTCTGCCCCCTCCCCCCCCCACGAATGGGCGTTACCTTCATCCCAGTGATTGACAGGCGCGAGGATCTCAAGGTTTTTTACACACTCATAACTTTTTTTTTCATCGATGGGAAAAATCCTCGGGTCCTGCCCAGCGGAGGAGGACTGTGAGTAAGATGGCCAAAAATCATAGCATTTTTTCTACAATCAATATACAGCGCAGACAGGAAGTGGTCAAGATGAGACTTTTAATTATATAGATGTGACTAATGAGTAGAATTGTTATTATCATCTCAGTATAAGATATTATTTTTGTAACATTTATAGCATAGGAATACGGGTAAAGCAGACAGTAAAATGAAATTAATCCTTTTGCTGGAGTAGGCCATCTGGCTCTCTCAGGCTTGCCTCACCATTTGTTATGTTTGTGGCTGATTTATGCTTGCTAAAACTCTTCTGTGTCAGTTCGCTGGGCTCTCAATTCCTTAATCTTTCAAATATTTATCTATGTCTATCTTAAATATAGCTGGTGATCTGGCCACCAAATCCACAGGGGCAGAGAATTCTAGAGATATATACGATCTTCCGAGATAAAAAGTTTATATGCACCACATGTACTGTTTAAATATTAAAAATTGTGAGCAAGAACGGCAATCTTATAGTGCATGTCAGGTTAGTCTTTAGACTCATGACCACATTTAAAATGACTTGTATTCAGTTTTGTGCAACTGCACCATTATTATTTTTCTCCTGTTTCAATGCCAGTTGGAATATATCCCCCACGATTTTATTTTATGATTTGTAACATTTGTCAATTGGTGTCATTGTTATATTGTAGTTTAAATAGTTCAATTTACAGAAGGGTCATGAATGGGAGCAGTGCAGGAACAGCTTTATTTATTGCACACAGAGCACTTAGAGCGTTTTTGTAAGAATATAGTAACTGGTCGGTGAACTGTATGTCAGAGATCAGCAATGTTCAATCACTTGGGAAACTGATTTTTTATTTTTGCTGAAATGACTCTTGGGTTATGTTATTTTTTTGTATTTTACAATCGAAAACATCTGATATTTGTCATAATTCATGGATTTTCTTTGAAAGGCACTGCTCGGCAGACCTCAACAGTATTGACAGATTTGTTAATGCATTTAAGCCGAAGACTTAATTCTCATGCCGTTTCCACTTTGTGAGTATATACCCTCAGTCAGTGGATTGCAGGATGTTGACCATATCTGCCCATTGGAACTCAGATAGTTCCATGGTCCATATGTTAATTTATCATTTAGTTTAAAAAAACCTTTGATTGAAATATGTTGTTGCAGAATTATTATTTCTCAGCACTTCAAATGTAAAAGTGAAGATTATCATAGAATATTTTAATTAGGTTTCAATGAGCAAAACTCTTTAAACATAAAATAATCAGTGGGAATATTGCAGGAGTAAATAAGTAGTGAAAGTAAAATAAGTGGGGCAAAGAGAGCATATGAGAAAGGTTTAGCTACCTACAATGAGAAACCCAGGTGACTCAAATCTTGACAATAATGTGTCCTGTAAAGAGCAGAGCAATAAATTATTGGAGTTTGTGGACAGGATGCTGGAATAGGCAGGTGCACGGCAGATGAGGTTTAACAATGGCCTTAACATCAAAACTGTTGTTTAGGCACATAAATATTAGAAAAAATAAGCAGCACATGGAGCAGTGGGACATTTTCATGACAAAAATGGAAACTCACGCATGAATGCTGATGACAAATGATACTTTGCACCTGAATTCATCAGAAAATAGGGTGTTTCCACATTCATAGTGAAGATATAGATACAGTGCATTCAGAAAGTAATCTGACCCCTTCACTTTTTCCACTTTTTGTTACGTTACAGCCTTATTTTAAAATAGCTAGACTCATACTGGTATGCAGGATGGTGAGGGATCCAGGTGTTCTCCTTGTTTCTCCTAAATTGATAAAATGTATAGCAGTTTTCCAAACAAACCTTAAATGCATCCTTTCGATTGGAACGCTGCAAGGGCATTGTAAATAGCATAAATAATGTTGCGAGAGCCACGGTCATCCTGTTAATTATAGCCAATGAACTGATACCTTCTGCGGCAGAACTTCCAGTTTCAGCCTCTCTGGAGAAAAAGGTTTTCCTCATCTCGAAACGATTTCTCAGGGTTCTGGACTTCCGCAACATCGGGCAACCCCTATTATTCTTTTCTATATGATCCCCCCTCAATCTTCTTCGAGACAAACCGCTTCCTGTCTTTCAAATACGATGTATACATCCCAGATCAGTGGTATTATTGTACTTTAGGGAATTGTCAATTATATACTGTTATTATCAATATGTTTACTTGGTTTATAAAGAGACCACCCCCCACCATGTGGTTTGGCCCCTCAAGGTTCGGGGACCTATAAAAGGTAGCTCCCATGAGGTCCGATGTCGATCTTCTGGAAGAACGCTTGGGACTGCGTGACCTTTTGTAGTGTCTCTGCTTGCACGAGTCTAGAAGGGCTTGGCCAAGCAGATACAAGGATTGAACCTGCGGTGGTTAGGTATTGTATAGGGGAATTTGTGTTGTGTTATCCAAAATAAAGTTTAGTTGCTCAAGTGCTTGATTCAGTATTTTACTGACTGAAACTAGACTGGGGGGAGCTTAGAACGAGCTATTTACATGTGCTCCTGCTACATTTTAGAGATACAACGTGGAAGCAGGCCCTTCTGCCCCCAACCAGTGATCACGCTGTACACTATCACTATCCTACACACCAGGAACAATTTACAACTTACCAAAGCCTATTAACCCACAAACCTGTATGTATTTAGAGTGGGAGGAAACTGGAGCACCCAGAGAAAACCCACGTGGACACAGGAAGAATGTACCAACTCTGTACAGACAGCACCCGTAGTCAGGATTGAACCTGGGTCTCTGGTGCTTTAAGGTCGCAACTTTTTAGCTGCGCCACTGTGCCTCCCCAAATTTGATATGCTGGTTCCCAGTACTTCCCTCAGAAATCGATTCCATGTGTTCTTGGTTACTTAATCAATTGTAGCAAAATTTATGTTTTTATAAAACCTTCAACTATCAATAAGTATCAATTTATGCTGCGACACAAAAGACTGCAGATGCTGGAATCCTAAGCAAAATACAATCTGCTGTAAGAACTTAATTACAATGCATTCAGAAAGTATTCAAACCCCTACATTTTTTCCGCGTTTTGTTACATTACAGGATTAAATTCCTTTTTTTTTAATCATCAATCTACACACAATACCCCATAATAAAAAAGCAAAAACAGATGTTTAGAAATTTTGGCAAAGTAATAAAAAAAACCCTGAAATATCACATTTACATAAGTATTCAGGCCCTTTACTCAGTACATTGTTGAGGCAGCTATTACAGCCAAGTGGGTCTTCTTGGGTACGACGCTACAAGCTTGGCACACCTGTATTTGGGTAATTTCTCCCATTCTTATCGGCAGATCCTCTCAAGCTCTGTCATCTTGGATGGGGATCGTTGATGCACCGCTATTTTCAGGTCCCTCCAGAGATGTTTGATCGGGTTCAAGTCCGGACTCTGGCTGGGCCACTCAAGGACATTCACAGACTTGTCACAAAGCCACTCCTGCATTGCCTTGGCTGTGTACTTAGGGTCGTTGTCCTGTTGGAAGGTGAACCTCCACCCCAGTCTGAGGTCCAGAATGCTCTGGAGCAGGTTTCCATCAAGGATCTCTCTGTACTTTGCTCAGTTCATCTTTCCCTCGATCCTGACTAGTCTCCCAGTTCCTGCCGCTGATAAACATCCCCACAGTATGATGCTGCCAACACTATGCTTCACCGTTGGTATGGTATTGGCAAGGTGATGTGTGGTGTTTGGTTTCCTCCAGATACGACGCTTGGCATTCAGGCCAAATCGTTCAATCTTGGTTTCATCAGACCAGAGCATCTTGTTTGTCATGGTCTGAGAGTCCTTTAGGTGCCTTTTGGCATACTCTAAGTGGGCTGTCATGTGTCTTTTACTGAGGAGTGGCTTCCATCTGGCCACTCTACCATAAAGACCTGATTGGTGCAGTGCTGCAGATATAGTTGTCATTCTGGAAGGATCTCCCATCTCCACAGAGGAACTCTGGAGCTCTGTCGGAGTGACCATCGGGTTCTTGGTCACCTCCCTGTCCAAGGCCCTTCTACTTCAATTGCTCAGTTTGGCCGGGCTGCCAGTTCTATAAAGAGTCCTGGTGGTTCTAAAGTTCTTCCATTTAAGAATGATGGAGGCCACTGTGCTCTTTGGGACTTGCAATGCTGCAGAAATTGTTTTACACTCTTCCCCAGATCTGTGTCTCGACACAATCATGTCTCAGAGGTATACAGACGATTCCTTCATCCACATAGCTTGGTTTTTGCTCTGACATGCACTGTCATCTGTGGGACCTTATATAGACAGTTGTGTGCCTTTCCAAATCATATCCAATCAATTTAATTTACCACTGGTGGACTGCAATCACATTGTAGAAACATCGCAAGGATAATAAATGGAAACAGGATGAACCTAAGCTCATTTTTGAGTGTCATAGCAAAATAAGTCATGCTGAGCCTTTTATAGAATATTGATCTGGTATCAGCTGGATTATTGTTAAATTCTGGTTGCCTTATTAGAAAAAAGATGTGAGGGTATTAGAGAGAACATAGAATATATTAGAGATAAATTCCATCCGAGATGCCTTAAATCTTTAGGGAACAGGGGTTCTCCTCTTCCATCATGTATGAGGCCCGCACACATCTCCTCGGTACCCTGCAGCTCTGCCCTTGCTCCCCCTCCCCCTAGTTGTAACAGGGACAGAGTCCCCCTAGTCCGAACTGTGGAGGCGTATGGAGTTGTGCGGGGCTGGTCCCGACATCATACTCACCAATCAGCTGCAAAGGAGGCGGGCCAACAGATGTCGCACGCCCACAGACGTCGCACGGCGCTGGGCGGTGACGTCATCACGCATCGGCACGCCGGGCGGTGACGTCATACGACGTCAAGACGCTGCGTACGTCGTTGGCGCGCGGAATTTTCGGACAGTGCAGGATTTTCGGAGCCCCGCGCGATGTCGGGACGAGCCTCACTCAACTCCATATGCCTCTGCGCTTCGAAGTGGGACCGGCCCCGCGCAGCCGTATGCTTCAAGCGACCACGTTTGGTTGCGCTAGATGCATGCAATTGCATGCTGGTGGGACAGTCCCTTAAGTTTGTGGACTGAAATAGGTGATATTGTCGGCAGTGAAGAAGTTTATCAAAATTGCGACAGGTGCTTGATCAGCTCGATAAGTAGACTGAGGAATGGCAACTCGAGTTTAATTCATTTTCTGAACTAGAGTATGAGATGCTGCATTTGGAAAAGACAAATCAGAGTAGGACTTTTACAGTGAATGGCAGGGTTTGGAAAGTGTTGTAGAACAGAGAAATTTAGGAGTACAAATACACAGTTGCTGATCGTGGTGTCACAGTTAATACCTTGGTGAAGGTATTTGGCTTGCGTGCTTCATCAATCAAATATACAAATTGGGATGATTTTTGTAGTTGTACTAGATGTTCGTAGGGCCACAGTTGAGGTATTGTGTATAGATTTTTTGTTACCATACTATAGGAAAGTTATCCGAACACTGGAAAAAGTGCAAGGATGATTTACACAAATGTTGCCAGGTCACCAGGGTCTGAGTTATAGCGAGACGTTGGGCAAGTTAGGACTTAATTGGTTGGAGTGTGGGAACCTAAGGAGTAATCTTATAGGTGGTGTATAAAGTCATGAATGCACCCAGCCTTTTACCCCCTATGAAAAGGGATGAAAAACTAGAGGCCATAGTTTCAAGGAAAAGGGAATAGATTTAAAAGAAACTTGAGGCGCAACTTCTTCACTCACAGGATGGTGCGTACATGGAATGAGCTGCTGGATAAAGTGATTGAGGCAGGTATCACATTCAAAACACATTAACATGAATAGGAAAGGCCGAGAAGGATATGGTCCAAACACGAGCAAATGGCACTATCTTAGGTTGGCATCTTGGTCAGCATGGACAAGATGCTCTGCAGGGCCTGTGTCCATGCAGTATTGTTCTAAGACAGTACAGATACCAAGGGTTGTATGGCCTCCTGTGTTTAACCTTTCTGTGCTTTGGTATACAGTATTTCTGTATCAATCTATTCCTTTTGCATTTGCTGAAAAACTTGTGGCCAGGTGGGAAACCTCAGTAGGTTGTGTGATTGTTTTCTTGACAGTAATACCATGAACCTTAGCTGAATAATCTTTCCTATATTAGGGAAATATATTAATCGTACTATTTTCTTGTTGATAGGTGAATCAGATTCCAGAGATCAATCCAAGATGGAAGTGAAAATTTGGGATCCAGACAACCCATTGAATGATCGACAAATAGAACAGTTCCTGGTAGTTGCATGGTGAGTTCAGGAGAAAAGAGCCCTCTGTTTACACTGTTAACTAATAAAATATCTCATTATGTTATTTAAGTTGGGGGAAAGAATGCATATCAATTAGACGGACAATTAATGCAGTATTGATAAATGCAAATTTGCACATGTTAGAAAAGTGGTTACAAAACTGCTGTCAATAACGACTAACATAGAACAGTACAGCACATGACAGGATAGTACAGCACAGGCCCAGTCCACAATGTTTGTAGCGAACATGATGCCTGGCTGAACTGATCTCATCTGCCTGCACATGATCCATTCCATGTGCCTATCTAAAAGCCTCCTAAATGCCACTCTCTTATTTGCCTCAATCACTACCTCTGGTGATGCATTCCAAGCCCCCACTAATATAAAAACAACTTGCTCCACACATCTCCATTAAACTTTCCCCCTCTCACCTTATATCTATGCCCTCTAACGTTGTCCATTTTCACCCTGGGGGAAAAGGTTATGACTGTCTACCCTATCTAGGTTAGATATAAAAGAGATACAAAGGACCTGGTTCACATGGAGTTCAAGATATACAGCCACAAAAGGTTAAAAAATACAGAGCAAATGGCAGTATATTTAATTGGTCAATCCTCACGGAGATATAGGTTATGATGCCTCTTGGATGAATCAGTTGTAACAATATGGTGATTTGTTTTCCGTGATATATGGACTGAAAATAAATCTAACCAAGGGTTAGATGGATGAGAGGATGTGCATTTTCCAATAGTATTATCTTGCAATTAAGTATATTACTTGGGATTTATTAAAACATAGAACACAACCACAGACCATTTGTCTTAACCAGTTTGAGGGTATTTATGTTCCAATTGACTCTCTTCCCATCATAGTTTCCTTCTTCCATGCTTATGGTTTCCTTCCCTTAAATGCATCAATTTTATTTGCTTTAAAAATCTAATTTAATCAAAGTTATTCACTTGATGGGTTTAGTGTTAAAATCTGTATTTGTTTTTTAATTATCTTATATTCATGGCTCTAAGATTTGCTCTACCCTTTAGAGAAGGGAAGTTAGAGAAATCAAGTTGTAAGCTGCCCAATCAAAATATGAGGTGCTGTTCCCCCAATTTGCTTATGGCCTCACTCTGACAGTAGGGGAGGCCCAGTATAGAAAGATCAGTAAGGGGATGAGATGGGGTTAAAGTGTTTGGCAACCGGGAGATCAGGTAGGCCAAGACCGACTGAGCGACTGTGTTCAGCGAAACACTGTCTGCGTTTGGTCTCACCGATATATAGGACAGCCGACACAGTAGATGAGGTTGAAGGATGTGCAAGTGAACCTTGGCCTCATCTGAAAAGATTGTCAGGGTCCCTGGGCAGAGTCGAGGGAAAGGGTGAGTTAACCAGGGAGTTGCAGAGGGAACGGTCTCTGTGGAAAGCAGAAAGAGGTAGAGATGGGAAATAGTGGGATCCCTATACCTCCTCCCTCGACTCAGTCCAGGGACCTGCCAAACACTTTAACTTCCCTTCCCATCCCCATATTGACTCCTCCACTGTCTGCAGTACAACATCCAAGACCTGGGTTTGATATTGACTAGGGCGCTGTCTATACAGAGTTTATCTGTCCTCCCTGTGATCACTGGGTTTGCACCAGCTGTTCCAATTACCTCCCACATTCCAACGGCGTGCAGGCTTGTAGGTTAAATGGCTTCCGTTTAAATTGTCCTTAGTGTGTGGGTTAGAGCTAGTGTACGGGTGATCGCTGGTTTCCATGCTGTATCTCTAAACTAAACTAAAGCAAAACTAAACTATTCAGGACGAACCAACACACTAGGTGTGCACCCCATCCATCACACTCCTTTCTTCCACCACCAGCATTCCTGGTATGTGTACTATCTCCAAAATGCACCGTAGCTATTCACCTAGGCTATTGTCGCATCGCTTCCAAAACCTGGGACCTCACATGATTTGGATATGCATCTTCGGTTCTTCATTGTTGTTGGGTTCTTCTCATACAGAGAGACTGGGGAAAACCTTTTCTGGAAGGACTGTAGGTGTTTTAAGGAAACAGCTCACCAGCGCCCTCTCAAGGTCTAAATTAGTGATGGTCAACAAATCATTAGCCTTTAAAATGCTGTCCAGACCTAGGAAATCAAATAATAAACAAAAAGTCAACTTGTGCATTTCAGAAGCCAAAAGATAACAGCCGGTCACTGCATCGTGGACAACTTCAGGGTCCTGACCTGAAATGTCACATATCTATTTTGTTCAGAGATGCTGCCTGAACTGCTGAGTTACTCTAGCACTTTGTGTCTATCCAGGGAGGGAGCCTTGGGTGACTAGTGGTGAAGGGGTGGGCAATTGCTTTGGAACACTTGATCCTCGTAGCTTGGGTATTTTGTTTTCAACGAGAAATAATACTGTATATCAGATTCAAGAGTTGTTGAGCTGGTTTTGAGCTGGTTAGTTCTGTGAAATGGTTTTGCTAAGGGGCCTTCCCCACATTGGATTAATATACGAAATATGCTTGATCTCTGCAAAGCCACATACATTAATAAAATAGATTTCAGAATGTCTCTTCTGATTAGACTCTAAAATTCTTTTAGTATACACCTCTGGGAATAAATGTCTTGAGGACCACTCTCTGCCCCAAATACTGTAGATTACTATAAAGCTTTGATTGTTGCACAAAAGATAATTCTGACATTGCAGTTGTTAAGTGCTCTCTCTGCAGGGATGTCATCCTCTCCGCCCTGTTAAAAGTACCATCATAGAATAAAAAATGCATGGCAAGGGAGCAGGCCATTGGCACATGGACCAGCTATGCCTGGCTATTTGTTCCAGACGTACTCTGGCCCTATTCCCAAACTCTACCTCCTCTACATTGACGACTGCATCGATGCTACCTCCTGCACCCATGCAGAACTCAATGACTTCATCAACTTCACGACTAATTTCCATCCTGCACTCAAATTCACGGACCATCTCTGACATCTCCCTACTGTTCTCAATCTCACCATCTCTATCCACCGGTGACAGACTATTGACCGACATCTATTACAAACCCACTGACTCCCATTGTTATCTACAATACACTTCTTCCCACCCTGCTTCCTATAAGACACTATCCCCTACTCCCAATTCCTCAGTCTATGCCGCATCTGCAAGCAGGATGATGTTTTCCGTACCAGGTCATCGGAGATCTCCTCATTCTTTAGGAAACGGGGATTCCCCTCTTCTATTATAAATGAGGCTCTCACTAGGGTCTCCGCGATATCCTGCAGCTCCGTTCTTACTCCCCCTCCCCCCATTTGTAACAAGGACAGAGACCCCTTGTCCTCACCTTCCACCCCATCAACCATCGCGCACAGCATATAATCCTCCAACTTTTTCGCCAGCTCCAGCGGATCCCTCTACTGGCCACATCTTCCCATCTCCACCCCTTTCTGCTTTCCACAGAGACTGTTCCCCCCCGCAACTCCCTGGTCAACTCGTCCCTTCCCATCCAAGCCACCCCCACACCAGGTACTTTCCCCTGCAACCACAGGAGATACAATACAATATTTATTACGTCATTTGAATCTCAGTGAGGCTCAAACAAAACTCCGTTTCCACAGCCATACAAACAAAGACAATTTCCTACAAGACATACACACAATTCAATTTACAGAAACATCTATTACAATGAATTTCCTCCTCACTGTGATGGAAGGCAAAGCATTTCCCTGTCAACAGCAACACCTGTCCCTTTACCTCCCCCCTCAACTCCATCCAAGGACCCCAACAATCTTTTCAGGTGAGGCAGAGATTCACTTGCACCTCCTCCAACCACATCTACTGTATCCGCTGTTCCAGGTGTCACCTCCTGTACATCCGTGAGACCAAGTGCAAGCTCGGCGATCGTTTCGCTGAACACCTCCGCTCAGTCTGCCTTAACCTATCTGATCTCCTGGTTGCTCAGCACTTTAACTCCCCCTCCCTTTCTCAATCTGATCTTTCTGTTGTGGGCCTCCTCCATTGTCAGTGAGGCCCAGTGCAAATTGGAGGAGCAGCACCTCATATTTCGCTCTGGCAGCTTGCACCCCAGCTGTCTGAACATTGACTTCTCTAACTTCAACTAGACCTTGCTTTCCCTCTCTCTTCCCAGTTCTCCCACCAGTCTTACAGTCTCTGACTACATTCTATCTCTGTCCCACCCACTCCCCTGACATCAGTCTGAAGAAGGGTCTCGACCTGAAACATCACCCATTCCTTCTCTCCAGAGATGCTGCCTGTCCCGCTGAGTTACTCCAGCATTTTGTGTCTACCTTCAGCACATTTTATTTAATGGCCAAAGAACAGTGATGGAGAATTGTCTTCAGCATTGCACTTAATGGCACTTCATAGCACATCTAAGTGAAGGATTTAGCTTCTACTATTATTTCGGGAAATGCATTTCTGAAATGCCAAGAAGAATCACCTCAGCTCCCCCTTAAGTGGTCTATCAGTCACATGTGCCTATCAAGGGAAAAAAATTCCTTCCTCTCTCTTTATTTGGGTTCTTTAGTTTTATTCCCCCCGGTTAAATATCTACCTCGGTACCTCATTAACAACAGTCAAGAGTATTTATGTGGCAGATTTGAGTGAACAGTGATAAAGAAGTGGGCAATTGTTCTCGAGCTTCTGATCCACCTGCCACATGATGATTAAACATATGTACTAGTTTATAACCTATGTACTAACAATTAAATTATTTCATACAGCAGCATAACCAGCGTATAAATGCAATACCCATAGAGAATGGCCTCACCAATGTCTTGTTCAGCTGTAAAATAACATCCCAACTTTTATAGCTGAAATAGTGGAATGTCAAGATAACAAACTTAAGTAATGTCATATCCATTGTAAATATGACACAATGGAATGAAAGTCAGAATATATGACTAAAATAACAATGAATACAAATAACCTTTTAACTGTCTATTCTTTAATGCTTATTCACCTGAAATCTTGGTTTTACTTCTTTGAGGAGCAACATAGGAGACTGATGTTTGTATAGAATTGTTTTGTATATTTTGCTTTCCATTAGGATTTTTTTGTTCTCGTATGTCTGTCTGAAGCATTTTCTATCAGGCACTTTATAGCTTGCATTAAATGGTTCACTCAGAGGATGGAATACAAATTTAAATGGATTGCTGTATTATTCTCTTGGAAGGAGAAATTGTTGCTGTATCCATATGGTTTGCAATGATAATGTAATAACTATTATTTCTTGTCAGGCTTAAAAAATACAGAAACAGGCTCTGTGGCCTGTCAAATCCATGCACCTAATTCCACTCATATTGATTTATTCTCCCAAGTCCCCATTAGTTTCCCCCCCCTCACCGACACATTCAGGGCACCTTACAAATGCAAATTAGCCGACTGATCCACGTGTATTTGGGATATGGGAGGAAACTGGTACCCGGACGTGGTGTCGAAGGACGAGAAGCCGAAGCAAAGAAGTGGAAGCCAAATAACCGAATGGAAACAAAGCCGAAATGCCAACTAACCGAAAGGGCGGGACGCCTAAAAGCAAACTAACCGAAAGGGCGGGACGCCGAAATGCCAACTAACCGAAAGGGCGGGACGCCTAAAAGCAAACTCACCGAAAGGCCGCTCTGCCGAAATGCCAACTCAACGAAAGGCTGCGTCGCCTACAAGCCAACTCACCAAATGGCCACTCAGCCAAAAAGTTAAATAACGGACATGACGTCGCCCGGGGGGCGGGACATGTCAGCGATTGGTCCAGACCCCCGCGTCCATCACATCACTGGCCAGTGGAGATGGGACGGTGGGGGTCATTTTCTGACACAAGTCATAGGTGACTCTCTGAACCCGAGCACCAAGTTGTAAGCGGCCGAAGGAGCGCATCCCTCGGGACAGCCCCCACTCTCCCACGGCCATGGCCGCCCTCCACCTCATCCCCCACGTGCAGCCGCACTGTGACGGGCTGTGTGTTGGCAGCGCCGGGTGGGGCAGAGATGTGGGACAGGCTGGTCTCTCCACCCACCCAGAGTCACTGACCGCGATGCACCGCCATCAGACCCCAACTCCCACACCAGGGAGATTCACCTCCCATCCCCGGACCCTAACCCACACACGGGGTGATTTACCCCCTGACACCCACACCGGGTGATTCACCCCCACCCCGGCCGCGGGGACAGATGGCTGGGGGCATTGGCAGCCATAGTAAATCACTTTTAATACATGGGGGGCACACAAATTCCCTGGCAGCCCGATGATGTGTGCATGACAACGAACAATTGTATCTCCACCCATTCCACCCCTCCCCACCCAACAACAAGAAGCACGTTTTATTTATTACCGTCCGGTTGCCTGCGTAACGCACATAAAACACTCCCACGCACACAACAGCAGATAATCTGTGAGCTATTTTAATCGAAGATGGACACAAAAAGCTGGAGGAACTCAGCGGAACAGGCAGCATCTCTGGAGAGAATGGTTTTGTGTCGAGACCATTCTTCCGACCTGAAGACTGAGTCTGAAGGATTCCTTCTCTCCAGAGATGCTGCCTATCCCACTGAGTCACTCCAGCATTTTGTGTCTATCTTTGGTGTGACAGTTGTCTCATTTCATCGGCTTCCTGTCATGGAAGAGAGGCTTTAAATGTCGCTTGCATCTATTCATCCAAGTGTGCTCTTAATGAAATCTCACATCTTTGCGAGGGAGGGCTGGAATGGATGTAACCACTGGCTAAAGCAAAGGCACAGTTAGGACAGGGAAATAATCCCACCACTTAATTAACCAGGTTCCCAAATGTAAGAACTATTTATACATGTAACATTTTTGTTTTTAAATCTATGTAACTCTTTTTTGATTTTTAATGCAGAGTTAAAACCCCGTCCTATGTGAAGGGCTGGCGGCAGCTGGTTTCATAGTGCCTTCATTGTTGGTAGGTGCTGTCCTTTCACATGGACCGCTTACAACTTGGTGCTCAGGTTCAGAGTGCCCAGTCACCTATGGCTTGTGTGGGAAAATGTCCCCCACCCTCCCGTCTCCATCGGCCAGTGATGTGATGGACACGGGGGTCTGGACCAATCGCTGACAAGTCCCGCCTCGCAGGCGACGTCATGTCCGTTATTTGACTTTTTGGCTGAGCGGCCATTCGGTGAGTTGGCTTTTAGGCGTCCTGCCCTTTTGGTTAGTTAGTTTGCATTTAGGCGTCCCATCCTTTCGGTTAGTTGGCGTTTCGGCTTCGTACACTTTCGGTTATTTGGCGTTTCGGCTTTGTTTCCGTTCGGTTATTTGTCTTCCACTTCTTTGCTTCAGCTTCTCATCCTTCGATGCCAATTCCGCACATGGAGGGAACCAAAGCACTTTGAGGAAAGCAGAGTAATTACCTACATGGCCACAGAGAGAACATGTAAACCCCTCATAGACAATACTGGAAGTCAGGATTATGCCCAATCACTGGAACTGCAGCAGATATACTAGCTGTGTCTCTGTGCTAGAAGTAGAGCTGCTATCTTTTAGGTATGAAAGATATCAAGTTGCAACGTAAATTATATTATTTTCCCATTGTACTGTTTTCTGATCCATCTCCCTTCCCAATCTGATCCCTTGGCATGTTTTCATGGCCCCTTTCTGATCTTCCCGATTTTAAACAATGTGTCCTAAGCAGAGACCTGAACTTAGTTTAGTTTATTTTTGAGATAACACATGGCAGGGGACAAGAGTTTTTGGGAGGTACACAAAAATGTTGGAGAAACTCAGCAGGTGCAGCAGCATCTATGGAGCAAAAGAGATAGGCAACGTTTCGGGCCGAAACCCTTCTTCAGACTGTCTGAAGAAGACTGATCAGCCTGAAGAAGGGTTTTGGCCCGAAACGTTGCCTATCTCCTTCGCTCAATAGATGCTGCTGCACCCGCTGAGTTTCTCCAGCATTTTTGTGTACTTTCGATTTTCCAGCATCTGCAGTTCATTCTTAAAGTGTTTTGGGGAAATTATTGGATATAATGGGATGAAGGTAGTCATGGTTGTGATTGAAAGCTGCTCACAAAGGAGCAGGAAAATTACGCTTATCTGTTCACTGTTCTGCTTGAAGTATTTTTCTGACATGACTTCACTCTGGTTTAATTCATTTGAGTGATAGTTTGGTTGTTTCATTGATTTGATGTAGTCTTTGCCATCCTTAGGGTTTATTTGTATGTGCAGGATATCCCTGACATCAATACCGTCAAACGTTCAAGGGATTCATGCTTCAACATCCAGCCAAATGTTTACACCAGTTTCAGACCCAGCTCCTTTCTCACCAAGGGGTGGCACAGTGGTGCAGCGGTAGAGTTGTCATCTTGCAGCGCCAGAGACCCGGGTTTGATCCGAACTATGGGTGCTGTATGTACGGAGTTTGTATGTTCTCTCTGTCACCGTGTGGGTTTCCCCCGGGTGCTCCGGTTCTTCACACATTCCAAAGACGTACATGTTTGTAGGTTAATAGGCTTTGGTAAAGATTGTAAGTTGTCCCTAGTGTGTTGGATAATGCATGTGATCTTGGTGGGCCAAAGGGCCTGTTTACGAGCTCTATCTCTAAACTAAACAAACCCCCCCCCCTCCCAAACCAATGGGCCCGGTGCAAATTTCATCCTGACTTTGACTCGGAGAGTCAGGGAATTTTATCTAGCAGCCATTCAAAGCTCTTATTCTCTAAATGTTGCCTCCCATTTTCTTACATAATCTGCTTCAGAAAAACGTAGAGACTCAAATTGTTGAAAAAAAGAACAAATGAGAAATCTGCAGGTTTGACAGAAAAGGTGGCAAAAGTGCAAGAAATCCTAGTGTCTTATAAGTAAGGAAAGTATGTAGCGAGGAGGGAAAAAAATACAAAAATGAACTAGGAACTTTATAAAATAAAAGTTTTAATACGAGCAGTTATGTTAAAAACCACTACAGAATTGACTAGAATTATAGAAAAAGTCAAATTGTTTGGGTTTCATTGGTTAACAAGATTTAATTGTGAATTTCACCAGTAAATTAACTCATGCAATTAAATATTAATTCTTAAATGCATATATCAAATTGTGAATGTTTGATGGTGTTAATGTTTTAAATACGAGCTAACCTGTAGTAAAACCACTACATAATTGACAACCAGTATAGTTTTGATTTCTTTGGTTTCATTGTGAAGTTCACCAGAAT
This sequence comes from Leucoraja erinaceus, assembly GCF_028641065.1. Taxonomy (NCBI): domain Eukaryota; kingdom Metazoa; phylum Chordata; class Chondrichthyes; order Rajiformes; family Rajidae; genus Leucoraja; species Leucoraja erinaceus. The sequence goes on along the minus strand of NC_073384.1, from coordinate 49,760,354 downwards.
GTTCTCATGCAATTAAATCTAAACTCATACATGCACGTATCAAAATGGGAATGTTTGATGGTGCTAATACTGCCCTCTACAGTTGGCTAGTCTCACAAGTGTTACAACATTGACTTATGGCATTGTTTCAAATCTTGGGAAACATAAGATTAATAAATACAATGGCAGACATTTTTAACTTTCCAGTGGAAGCAGACACCAATTTGAAACCAGTCAACAGATTTAAATACTAACATTCACAATTAGCTGAACATATTTTCCACAGCATCTAGTATTCTTCGATGACCTAAAAAGTTATTTCAAAATGAGAAATTATTCCATATCATCTTTTGATGTTTTGCTGTACCAGAAGTAAACATGATGCTCAGCATAAAGAGTATATTTAGCTGCAGGAAGGAAGTTAAGAGAAAGCTTAATAGTGTATATGAAACATGTGTGTAGATATGGGCCTTGCAGAATATTAGAGGGATGTTTGAATGATAAAGGCCTTAGCTTATAGGCTTAATGTTAGTGCAATGAACTACAAGTAGAAGGCAAGTTGGTGAGAAGAAGCAAAGCATGCCTTACATAAATAGTTCATTCAATTTAAAGTTATTTTTATTTGTGGCCTTGATCTTGGCTGGCTGATTTGAATTGAATACTTTATTGTCACATATGACAAGTCACAGTGAAATTCTTTGTTCACGTACCCACGGTATGCAAATAGTCGCCACATAAGGGTGCCGACAAAGTTGCAAAGTATACGCAATATCCGGGTCGGGTCCCCCTTTGTTCTCGCCCTCCCCTCACGACGCCACCCCAACGCCGGGACCCCATTGTCCGTTGTTCTTCCTCCTCCCTTGTGGCAGTCCCCCCACTCTCCTTTGTTCCTTCCCTCGCAGTGGGTCCATCCTCGTCCATCGGTTGGTGCCCTCATCGACCGCCGCACCGACCCCTCCACTATCGCTGCCGGGCCCTCTCCGGTCGCCTCCGTGGTGCCGACCCAGGCCCCAGCCATGGGCTCTGTCGACCCAGGCTCCATCATCCACATGCTCTGTCAGCCGCGGGGGCTCTGACCTCGGCCGTGGACTTCACCGGCCGCGGGCTCCGGCCTGCGGGGGTTCCGGCTAAGGCTACTCCGAGGCTCGCCGGGAGGCGTCTGCCGTAGCAGCTCACCATTTCTTTAAACCATGGTGTGCAAGCAGAGTGGATGTGCACTTCCTAGCGTGCACTCTTGTTCCTGTAATCAGAGGGAGCATATGTCAACTTAAAAAACAGGGTTTAAATGGGGAGTTCATACGTGATGGATAATTGAATATATCCTGAAATTCAAATTCCAAATCACAGATGAATCTTACAGTGGTGGCGTTATTAACAAGTAAGCTGCTACATCAACACTTCTTCTAGATAATAGACCGGGTGTTTATTTGACACCATGAGCAGTGAGAAATTACAGAGGATTTATGAAAACTCTTGAATCTCACAGTAAGTGAATTTACTGTTTTGATGATGCACTATATTGATCATGCACTGTAAACTGGGAAGTCATCCAAAGCCACAAAGCTCAGCAACTGGTTATTCCTACTGATATCTCAATGTAGACAGAGGTGACCCAATGAACTTGATGCAAGTCTTACATGTGGGCCATATGTTGCAAGAGCCTGACACAATCTTGGGCCCTTGAGATATCTTGAGGCAAATTTGAAGATGATAGTGAATTTGGCAGGTAGAAATGTTTGCCAAGTCCATTTCATTCAAGGAAGTAAATTTCCACTGTGTGATTCTGAGCTTTCTGAGAGTGTGGCCCAATAAAATTGGAGGAAAGTCATCTTCAACCAGGACACCAACAGCCAGCAACCCAATTGCAAGCTCTAATCTTCACAACTCTTTCCCACCTCCAACCAACCCATTCCACCTCCTCAATCAAATTTGAAGGCATTTGAGTTTAATTTCTCCCCATTTGAGATACCGTGAGTCTATGTTCAACCTACCATTACACTAGATGGTACTTTAAGAATTATAAGTATCTCAATTTAAAACGGACTCAATTTTGAACTATGGTAAAATTGGTTGAAAAAGTGCAGTGAAAAGTTATAATTGCACCTGCACTTGCAAATAAAAGTGAGATATCAGAGTACAAATACAGATGGCATGTTGAGTGCAAAGCACTCTTCAGGCAAACTAAAGTACGAGTCCAATTTTGGGCACCGCAATTTAGAACTGGTGTGACAATTCTGGAGTGGAGCTCCAAACTGGCATCCCAGTATGAGAGATTTCAGTGGTAAGGTTGGATTGGAAATGTTCTTCTGCTTGGAGCAAAGAGTATTGAGAGACGGCTTGATAGACTGTACCAGATCATGACAGATAGGGTTAATAAAGAAAATATGTTTCCTTTACTAATGTTTCAAGGATCAGAAATTAAAGTCCAACATTTTGGATAAACTATATAAGCGGAGTGAAAAGCAGAAACAGAATCAATTAGTTTCTTCAAAAAAAAGTTGGATAAACACTTGGGAATGTTTTACAAGGCTGCAAAGAACCAACTTAAAGATAGGATTAATGGGTTTCCTCACATCGACTTGATGGTCCAAATGATCTACGCCAAAGCATTTCTCTGATTTTTTTTGTACCATAGACATCCAAACAAAATATGTTGTAAAGGCATTTCGTTGTTGTGAGGAATTAAATCTTAAATATCAATAAATTGGCCAGTCTTATTTTTCAGCACAGCAACATAAACGATGCTAGGGTACATAATTGTTTTTCAGTTTATTTTACAAGTTCCCGTTATAAGGAATTTAGTCAGAAGAGCCAGGGATCTTTTGCTATTAATTTGTCCATAGTTGAATTAAAAATAAATCTGGCCTGCATTCAGATTGGACAACACAATTAGAGTGCATGTATTCTGGCACCTTGAAAGAAATGTTTTTGTGTTTGTCTCAACTGTGTGGCAGGGAACATAAAGGAGGTCTGGAAATTATTCATGATCTTACATTGATGCTAACCACAGGGAATAGTTGAAGTCAATACTATGAATACATTTAAAGGGAGAATGTCCAAGTGTATGAGGGAGCATGAAATAGAGGAAAAGTTTATGGCTTTTTAATGAGGAAAGTCAGGAGGACGTCAGACAGGTTGGACTGAATGGTATATTTCTGTACTGTAATCCTACTCAAATTGAAAGCTTTGTGTATGATGTCTCAGATGCAACATAGAATTTTTCCTGTTTACCTACTAATAATAAGTCCTTACATAACATATAAATAATAAACTCCTTGACCATTTCCCTCGTCTCTTTTCCACGACAGCGCTGTGGGTACGTTTGCTAGAGCTTTGGATTGTAGCAGTTCTGTCAGACAGCCCAGTTTACACATGAGTGCAGCAGCTGCTTCAAGGGACATTACTCTGGTAAGTTCAGTATTGTTTTCCATTTGCTATCCAAGGTTTATCAGCTGAATTTAGTGTATTGTCACGAATGTCGAGGTACAGTGAAAAGCTATTGTTGCGTGCTAACCAGTCAGCGGAAAGAATATACATGATTACAATCGAGCCATCCACAGCCATTCACATGATAAAGTGAATAACATTTAGTGCAGGATGAAGTCCAGTAATGTCTGATTAAAGATAGCCCAATGAGGTGGATGGTAGCTCAGGGTCACTCACTAATTGTTGATAATATGATTAATTTCCCTGATAACAACTGGGAAGAAACTGTCCCTAAATTTGGAGGTGTATGTTTTCACACTTTTGTACCTCTTGACTGATCGGAGAAGAGGGTGTGACCGGGGTAAAAGACGTTCTTGATTATGCTGGTGGTCTTGCCAGGAAAATTGAGTCATGTCATCATTCCGTAAGGCTTGCGTGCATACATACACACATACCTGGCTTATGGCACGACACATTGCCAGAGGACATCAAGCATTTTAATATTAAAATTAGTTCACAATTGTCTAGAGCATATAGCAACAGTAAGAAATCTGGTGAAAACGGCATTTTGTTTAGTTTTGGCATCTGGAATGAAATCAAGAAACGTTTTTCGCCATCCTACAGATAGTAGAATTTCATTGATGCTGAGACCAATCCACATTTTCAAGATAGAAATTGGGACAGCTGTTATCGTTCAAAGCTGACGATAGAAATTAATTGTTTCCTTTCAAGACCAATGGATGAAGTTGAAGAGCCAATCAGCCCTGGTCTAAAGCAATGACAGAATTGCTTGAATAGTTGAAAGGTCATTCTTATCTTGCAATTTTCATTTGCTGATCACGTTTAAAAGGCATTAAATGGCTGGCATCTTCCAAGTGAGATCACGCCAGTTTTCCTCGTACACGTTTTAGGGTCAAAGATATATTGCCATTATAAATTTGGTGCTGGGCTATGCATCCCTTTCCCAGGTCTATGGAAACATCTTAAGAATTGATATGGGGGAAGTGATATCAATAATCCACTTGGTTAGATACGGATTTGGGTCTTAAAGCATGTTTATCTACAAAGGGAATTGATTTACAAAGATTGAAATATGTCACCTGCATGGATCCTTCATCATCTCATTGTACCTGTACCTCACTGTAATTTGACAATAAACTCAACTCGACTTAATCTAAATGCTGTGCTACCTCAAATTATCTAGGGTTGCGGATTTAATTGGAGAGGCTTTAAAGATAATCTTTTGATATAGAATCATGGAAAAAGGCCCTTCGGCTCAACTTGCCCACACGGTCCAATATGTCCCATCTACGTAGAGCAGAGGGATCTAAGAGGTCCTTGAAGGTCGAGTCGCTGGTAAATAAGGTGGTTAAAAGGCTTTTGGAACATTGGCCTTCATCAGTCAGAGTATTGAGTGAGACTGCATTTAGAATTTTGTGTTCAGTCCTGGGCACCATGTTATAGGAAAGATATAGTCAAGCTTGAATGGGTTCAGAGAAGATTTGTGAGGATGTTGCTAGGACTAGAGTGTCTGAGCTATAGGGAGAGGTTGAGTAGGCTGGGTCTCTATTCCTCGGAGAGCAGGAGAATGAGGGGTGATCTTATAGAGGTATACAAAATCATGAGAAATAGATTGGGTAGATGCACAGAATCTCTTGCTCAGAGTAGGGAAATCGAGGACCCAGAGCACATAGGTTCAAGGTGAAGGTGAAAAGATTTAATAGGAATCTGAGGGGTAACTTTCACACAAAGAGTGGTGGGTGTATGGAACAAGCTGCCAGAGGAGGTAGTTAAGGCTGGGACTATCCCAATGTTTAAGAAACAGTTAGACAGGTACATGGATAGGACAAGTTTGGAGGGATAAGGACCAAGCACAGGCAGGTGGGTTAAACAAAATATATATATTTCAAACTTTTGTTATGGGGAAGTAATAATTTACGGTTTTCAAATAACAACTTAGGAGTGTAAACGTAATTGTGTGAGGCATTTCTGCCTAATCTGAATGAATGAGTTGTACTTTCTGCTAAACTTTGGACTTTGTCTATGTTTGTAGATTTGAATTTACAAAGCAAAATATTTTTGGCATTGTCAATCTAAGCTTAAGTAGATTTTCTTTGGCATAGTGCTCCAATATGCTAGTCACCCTTTCGGTTAATCAAAACAGAAATAGCTGGAAATCCTCACCATGTCTGGCAGCATCAATGGAGAAATGGAAATGAATCAATTGTATTTCAGCTCAAGCATTCTTCTTCTGATCTGGAACTCATTGTTAAACTGTTCAAAATGAGATGGGAATAAAACTAAAAAGCTGCAGGAAAATAAATCGAATGGCATAAAGTTCTTGTGCGGGCAACCAAAATGATAAAAACGCAAAGACCAAAACGTGACGATGAGAAAAGTATAAAAATAATACACACCAAAAATATTAAATATTTCTGAATAGTCTAAACTGAATGGCAAAGTGCAAATGCTCGGAAGGTGGAGAAGACTTCAGCAGCCCCTGAATACATTGAGAGAAATTATGCATTTGAATAGACTATATTGTCCAGAGTATTCTGTCCCCAAGGTCCCACCTCATGTATCGACATGTTTCCTTCCCTTGTCTCTGGAAGCCACATCATAACCCTTCCCCAGTTAATGGTGGTTACTGGCTGGTGTTCTTAAAATTAAATGAAAAAGGCTAGATAAGTGAAATATAATTATTTCATCTTCCATTGAGAATCTATGGAACAGGATCAAGACCAGAAAGGGCATAAATTAGATAATTCATGAGCAATATAATTAGGTTGCTCTACATTGTTATTTTAACACTTTCTTTAAACAAATGGTTTGTTTGTGAGCATGTCTTAGAAGTCCAAAGTTTGAAATCTGATCAGTTCTCTGAAGACTGAACAAAGTGGGTTAACTGTTAAATGTTAAATTGTAATGTGCCTAGCAAGAAGGTAAACAAAGTTCTTCAAATTATGCATATATAGCCTCTTCTGGGTTTAATGAAATGATATAATTGGTCTGTCAACAGGAAGTCCTGCTTACTCTCTGAATGTTTGGTCTTGCTGCTGCTTTAGAAAAAAAAACATGCATAAATAAGGATCAAATATTTGAACAGGAAATAAACTAAGAATTTCATATGCAAGAAAACTGAACTGCTTTTAATTTAGTTTAGAGAAACAGTGCGGAAACAGGCCCTTTGGCCCACCGAGTCCAGGCTGTCTCCGTACACTAGCACTATCCAACAGACTAGGGATAATTTACAATTTTTACCAAAGCCAAAGTAACCTAAGTTTTTGGAGTGTGGGAAGAAACCGGAGCACCTGGGAAAAACCCATGCGGTCACAGGGAGAACGTGCAAACTCCGTACATACAGCAACAATTGTCAGGATCAAACCCCAGTCTTTGGCGCTGTTTGGCAGTAACTCTAGTGCTGCACCACCATGCTGCCCCTATAGTTTTAATTTTCAATTAGTTGAGTTCCAGTAGTTTTAAACCACAAACATGTTTAGTAGCTCTTTGCTGTTTTCCATTCTCCCAAACTTTTTAAATGCTTGCTCACCAGTGTCTTATTCTCCTCTTGTTAGTCGTGGATAAATTCACCTTGCGCTTTGCACTCCAGCTATCCTGAATATCATTCTTTATCCACCCTTGACTTGAAATGTGACTGTTTATTTATTTACTTGTGAACAATGTCAAGAGAGATCAGACAGGATAATTACATCATTCTGTTTTACTTTTGAATGCTTCATCATAATGGAAATTTGTGTCTTCTCTTTTCTTTGTATCACTTCTGGTATCTATTTTTAATTGTATTTTCTTCCATCAGTTCCATGCAATGAACACTTTACACAAGCACAACTATGACTTGACACAGGCAATCAACATCTTAGTACCACAGGGCGGTCCTATTCTCTGCAGAGATGAAATGGAAGAATGGTCAGCGTCCGAAGCGAACTTGTTTGAAGAAGCATTGGAAAAGTATGGCAAGGATTTCAATGACATCCGACAAGACTTTGTAAGACCATAGGATTATTTCAAAGGTTCAATGGTACTTTATTGTCACATGTACCGAGGTACAGTGAAATATTTTTTTGGATCCAGTTCAGTACAAGTATCACTATATATCAGCAATTAGATCCATTTTAGATAAGCGTGTCAGATACAGTGCGAGTGTATAAGTAGTAGTACACTGAGGCAGGATACAGTGTTGCCAGATTTGGTGTCATTTTCAAGTCCCAGTTGTTGTAAGTGCAGGGTTCTCGACCTGGCCCGTTGTCCTGCTGGCGATGCAGGGTCATAGAGTGATACAGTGTGGAAACGGGCCCTTCAGCCCAACTTGCCCGCACCGGCCAACATGTCCCAGCTACACTAGTCACACCTGCCTGCGTTTGGTCCATATCCCTTCAAACCTGTCCTGTCCATGTACCGGTCTAACTGTTTCTTAAACATTGGGATAGTCCCAGCCTCAACTACCTCCTCTGGCAGCTTGTTCCATACACCCACCACCCTTTGAGTGACAAAGGGTCGGCCTGGCCAAGCATAGCCGTGGTGTCCTCTACCGCTCCACAACCGCTGCGGAATTATTTTTTCTTAAATTATTTATTCTTATATCATTAACGCATTGATAAAAATTGTGAAATAATGCAGGAATTAAGTTATTTTCACACATTTGCTCTGATAACAAGAACATTTCAATGTTTTGAGCTACAGAGAATTAGCACCATCAAGTGGATACATACCTGATAAAAAAAAACTTGTAACCCTTCGATATCACCTCTTCTCCAGGCAACAATGGGCCATTGAGGTTTCCACCCTTCCTTGGTCATCTGTTGCTGGCCCTTGGTTTGGTCTGGCCTTTTCCTACCACCAATTCCCCACCCCCATTTATTTTCAGTCTGAAGAAGGGTTCCGACCTGAAACGTCACTCATCCTTTTTTTCCAAGGACGCTGCCTGACCCGCTGAGTTACTCTGACACTTTCCTCATATTAAGGAGATGGGAATCAAAGGAAAATAGAAAAGGGAGAATAAACTAAATAATTTTGGGAAAGAAGCATACTGGAAGGAGGAGGAAATGTAAGAAAAGAGTAAATGTGCTTGATTCCTTATCATGGGTTTTCACCTTTCCATCTAGACTTTTAAACTTTTAACCTTCTGTCTCTACTGATTTCCTTTCTGTGAATGCTTGCTGCAATTTTAAGTTTACTTTCCACACCAGCCACATGTGCGTGTACCAATTTGACTGACCAGAAAGTGCTTTTAGATGCATCACTCCTGGATGAGCTGGATGCTTTCTATGTACGTATCGAAAGTGAGAACATTGATGTACCTTCTTGTGCTCCCCCACCCCTTGGCGACACTGAACTCAATCACCAAGGTCGATGTCGAAGGGTCCTTCACGAGGTTGAATCCTCGGAAAGTGAGCGGCCTCGGTGGTGTACCAGGCCGCATTCTTAAAATCTACGCTGACCAACTGGGTGGAGTTTTGTGAACCTGCTCAATGTTTTATTGCTGACGTCCGAGGTCCCCACTTTCTTCAAAAGGACATCAGTAATGCCATTGCCCAAGAAGAATAAGGCGACATGCCTGGTGATGACCGACCAGTGGCACGAACCTCTATGGTGATTAAAGATTTTGAGTGGTTGTTTATTTCATGTTAACTCCTGCCGAGGTAAGGACCTGTACCTCCCGTCTCAACAGATCTACAGGGGATGTGATCTCACTCGCTCTTCACTCTGCTCTTGAACACTTGGACAACATCAACATGTAAATCAGGTTGTTATTCATCGACTACCAGCTTGCCGTTCAACACTATTGTCCCCGCCAAACATATCATCAAACTCAGCGAACCAGCTCTCTGCGCATCCCTTTGCAATTGGATCCTCAACTTCCTCATGGGAAGACCACAATCAGCATGAATTGGTAACAGTATTTCTACCTCAATATCTATCAACACAGGAGCACTTCTAGGCTGTGTACTCGGATCCCTGTTTAGCTCACTCTCTACCCATGACTGTTCAGGCATACACAGCTCAAAGGCCATCTTTACATTCAATGCTCTGCCACCGTTGTTGGATGAATAACAGGTCAGAGTACAAAAGGTGAGATCGATAATCTAAGTGCTAACGGAATGACAATCATATTTTCAACTTTGTGAACTTCAGAAAGGGAAAGCCAGGGATCCATGAAGCCCATCGATGGGCTTTGACTAGCAGGGGAGAGAGTATCTCTGAAGATCAGTACTGGACCCAGCACATTGATGCAATCACAAAGCAACACCTTATTTCCTTAGAAGGCTGAGGCGATTTGGTATGGCGCCGAGGACTCCTACAGGTGTACATATAGAGCATACTGACTGGTTGCAAAGCCACCTGGTTTGGTATCTCAAATGCCCATGAACAAAGGAGGTTACAGAGAGTGGAAGACATAGCTTGTTCCATCACAGATATTGACCTCCACACCATCGACGGGATCTACTAGAAATGTTACCTCAAAAAGGCAGGCAATATCATTAAAGACCCACATCACCCTGGCTGTGCTCTCATTTCACTACTACCATCGGGAAGGTACAGGAGCTTGTGAACTGTGACCGATTTCAAGAACAGCTTCTTCACAGCAATCAACGGGCTCTTGAATAGCGCACTTCATTAACCACTACCTCACCAACTATGATCTATACACTGCGATTTGTGGTTGTACTACAAACTTAATTTAGTTACTTTGTATTACCATTATTAAATTATCGATTATTATATGTTGGGTGTTATTGCGTTCATGAGCGTGTAAAGCTGCAGCAAGTAGGAATTTAATTGTTCTGATGCTAGTACACGCGACACATGTCTCATGTGATTTCTGTCACTGAATCTCAGGCCATCGTCCCATTTCCACTTTAAGTCATTTCCTTATGATACAATTTCCACATCAGAGGTGGACATAATGATACCATTGCCAATGCATTGCTAATTTTGGATAAGATTATGGGCCACATGGTCGTGGGGTAATCTGTTATGGGACACTCTTAGACCAACATTATCCCCAACTGCAAAGAGTCTGTTGTCACCATCACCCACACAAAATTATTTTCTCCAGTCGCTACCCAAGCTGTTTTTCTTGCTATGCAAAGTCTTTGAAAACATCATCATTTTGCAATGATATGCTTGCCGCCTGAGACCTTACCTGCTGGAACATTACTTCTTTCCAATGTATCCATAACATTCTTAATGCACATCACCAGTCTTCGGTAACTCTTTATCTTTCTGTAATCCTTTAGCAAGAATTTCATTGTCCTGTCAGGGACACATGACAATAAACCATCTTGACTTGACTTGACTTGACTCTCTACAATATTCCTTGCTGGTGCATCTTCATGTGATTGCTCCCAAAGTATTTGGCCAATTTCACAATGTTAAATTCTTGATTTCCATTTTTTTGCACCCACCTGATGCCTTAACAATGCTAGCAGAATACTTCAGATTATTTGTGTTTAAAGTTAAGTCAACCTTGTGAAACATAAACCAAAGTTTACCCCATTGCCATGATCACCGTTCCATTATACCCACATTTTGCTGCTATCAACATGTTTATTCTTCACTTTGAAAGTTTGGTTAATGTTTAAAGACATTTAGATTAGAATAAATTCTGCACTGATTTGTAGTTTGGTGTAATAGTCAATATCTTTTTAACAGCTTCCATGGAAGTCACTCACAAGTATCATAGAATACTATTACATGTGGAAAACAACAGATAGATATGTGCAACAGGTAAGTAAAAAAGGCGGTTTTGTCTTATTGACTTTTTAAAATTTATTGAACTGATATTGTATTGACACGCACACACACATATTCCGAGAATTTTGTTCATATGAACTTTAGATTAGAATTTCCACAACATCTTCTTTGCAAAGTTAATACATTTTTTTAAATAAATTATTTTTAAAAAAATAATCTGAGAATAATAGTAGTGGTGATTTTCTTTTTTTTCTAAGCTTCCCGAGCTGAATAAATGATTATGCCTCATTTACACGTAAAATTACAATATATTGTTGATATCCAGTTTCATGCATTGTGGTAGAGTTATTGTGTTAATTCACGCAAGGCTTAATTTGTGCAGGAAATCTGTGTTAGGGCCACATTTACTCCCATTCATTTTGATGGACAATATATCACTGGGTTGAGTTCATAAGGCAAAGGAGCAGAATGAGGCCATTCGACTCATCGAGTCTGCTCCGCCATTCAATCATGGCTGATTTCCCTCACAACCCCATTCTCCTGCCTTCTCTCCATAACCTTTGACACCCTTACTAATCAAGAACTTATCCCTAACCATGCTGTGATGCATCCTGATAAAATGCTTTCTACGGCACATCTGTAGAAATTGGTGGTATTCCCAAGAGCTCATTAAATGGACAACTGTTAACTGATATATAACTCTTGTTTTTGTTATAAATTGCAATGTTGGGTACAGGTTTCAATTTCCTTCTAAATTATATATATTTTTTTTAATTTTAGAAACGGTTGAAGGCAGCGGAGGTGGAGAGCAAACTGAAACAGGTGTACATTCCAACATAGTAAGTTTCTGTAAACCAGGGTACCAATGTAATGGGTGAAATGTTGTCATGTAGTTTGTAAGATCTTTATACATCTGAGAACATTTTAATTTAAATTGCAAACAAATCCTGTTTCCCTCATTACAACATTGTATCCTTTCTCTTCCATTTACTCACTCATTTTTAATTAAGAATTTATGCTTTGCTGGTGATCAATGTAAAGAAAATTCACATTCTAATGTAGACCAACAATTTGTGTTCAACTAATTATACATTACCAACGTGTTTGAGTTTGAGTTAGCCTGATCACTATGATATAAGTCATTGACTAGCAATATTTACTCTTCACTCTACAGTTTAGAGAGACATTTACACTAACTACAGTTGATTCGTGACCTGTTAAGTATTTCTGGCATACAGGTGCACAACCTTTTATCCGAAAGCCTTGGGTCCAGACACTTTTCGTAATTCAGAATTTGTCGGTCTTCGGAATGGAAATGTTTTAGCGTAGATTTTAATGGCTGGCTGGCTCAGTGGTAGAGTGCTCGGCTCATATCCGCAAGGTCGCGAGTTTGCGCCTTGATCCCGCCAGTTACTCGGTCGCGAGTTTGAGTCTTCAATGTCGTTTTTTCTTGCAGAATAAATGTTTGTATGAAATGCAGTGTAGGAGAGGTGTACTGACTGTGTGGGCAGAACTTTGGAAGTGATTGCCCACCAGTCTAAAAATATGCTGTGTCTCCCTGTCCCTGGGATAGCAGGGGGCGATCAAACAGCACAATACCCCCCTCCCCCTCCAACTCCAGAGGAATCCGCTCCCCGATGGGCCGCTACGGCTACAAGTGGCAGTTCGCCCACAGCCCGAGCTGCGCCACCCCAAGAACACCTTGCACACCATCAGCTTCTGCCCCTACGTGTTCCTCTGGAGTTGGAGCGGGGCTGGGCTGGAGTTGCTGCTGGCTCTGGGTCTCTGGGTCTCTGGGATCTCCGTGCTTGCTGTCCCGTTGGTCCTGACGTCTCCGGCCACCCCCCTGGACTGGAGCTGAGACTGGGAACTGTACCGCCCTAGCCCCCTCCCTCTGTAACTGCAAACAACCCCACTCTCCTGCAAGGGCGGTACAGTTCCCGGAGGATAGCAGGTGGCCGGAGACGTCAGGACCAACAGGAACCCGCTCCCCGATGGGCCCCTACGACACCCCGAGCTGCGCCCCGTCATCGGCAACCCAGGTTCCTCTGTAGTTGGAGCGGGGCTGGGCTGCTGTTGGCTGTGGGTCTCTGGGTTCTCCGTGCTTGCGGTGGGCCTGGTGGTCGACGTCCAATTGGTCCTGACGTCTCCGGTGACTGCACTGGCCTGCTGCCATCGCCGACGTGAAGATAGTGCAAAGCCCCCGCGCCGGTGCAATGAGTGGGGAGCTGGAGAGGGGAGGGATGAGGTCACACACATGACTCATGATACACTGCGTATCGTGAGTCTACCGTGGGAACTTTTTAACTCAGTGGGCAGGTAGCAGCATATTGTCAATTATTAACCCTCCCGTGCAATATACCCTCACCCTCTCTTTTATGGATGGGGATTTGGTTCCCCTTTCTTCGAGGACCGACCGGAGGTTCCGCTGTCACCTCTGCGGGCCGCCCTCGGTGAACGTCCTGTCTCCCTGTCCCTGGAATAGTAGGGGGCGATCAAACAGCATAATACCCCCCTCCCCCTCCAACTCCAGAGGAATCCGCTCCCCGATGGGCCGCTATGGCGACAAGTGGCAGTTTGCCCACAGCCCGAGCTGCACGACCCCAAGAACAAGACGTTATTCTTGCACACCATCAGCTTCTGCCCCTACGGGGAGCGTGTTCCTCTGGAGTTGGAACGGGGCTGGGCTGGAGTTGCTGATCTGGGATCTCCGTGCTTGCAGTGGGCCTGGGGGTCGGTGTTCCGTTGGTCCTGACGTCTCCGGTGACTGGCACTGTGCTGCTAGCATCGCGACGTGAAGACAGTACAAAGCCCCCACGCCGGTGTAATGAGCGGGGAGCTGGAGAGGGGAGGGAATGGTTCACACACATGGCCGGGAAGCAGAGGGGTGTAGGTGGGGTGAAACTGAAGGGAGCGACAATCTGCTTCTGCCTGCACGCTGAGTTAAAAAGTTCCCATGCAAGACTCACGATACACTGTGTATCGTGAGTCTACCGTGGGAACTTTTTAACTCAGCGGGCAGGCAGCAGCATATTGTCAATTATTAACCCTCCCGCGCAATATACCCTCACCTTCTCTTTTATGAATGGGGATTTAGTTCCCCTTTCTTCGAGGACCGACCGGAGGTTCCGCTGTCACCTCTGCGGGCCGCCCTCGGTGAACGTTTTCAAGGACCTTTCTTCAAGGACCGAAAAAATGTCGCTATTCGGAGGTTTTCGTTATTTGGATCTTCGGATAAAAGGTTGTGCACCTGTACTTAGTTTTAATTTCAAATTCCCATTAACATGTTATATGAGGAATACCAGACCTGGTGGAGTTTTTTTCTAATTTAATGTTGGCTTACAATTTAACAACTCCTTCATGAAGACGTCAGCAGCTAGTTCTGACTAAAGGTTATTACAGGTGCACAACCTTTTATCCGGTGTTCCGGAAACCGAAAAACTCCGAAAACCGGCCATTTTTTCCAGATGTCGTCTGCGCACCAAAGCTCGCGTTTGGCGCCAAACTTGACCCGAAACGACCCACGGTCAACCCAGGTCTGTACTACTGTAGTGGCTGCCTCCTCCCTGGAGACAGGGGAGACACTTAAACATCTGTAAATCATTGCCTAAATGTTAGTCAGTTAGTTTGGAGGGCTTTTATGTGAAGGGGGGGGGGTGAAGGGGTAAACTTTAATTCTTAGTCCCCTACCTGGTCGGAGAGGCGGGGAGCGGTCAATGCCTTACCGGGTCGCCGTGCAGTAAGCTCTGCAGCGCTGTGGCCGGTGGGGCAGCGGGCGGCGCCGGTTGTAGCTCCGACCCCGGCAACTCCACCCCTGGCTGCGAGGCGCTCCAAATCCTGCGCGGCCCGCGGCCGGACGCCCCAGCTCCGCGAATGTCGGGAGTCGGCGGCGTCGCAGCGCTGGGATAGCAATGCCTTACCGGGTCGCCGTGCGGCAAGCTCTGGAGCGCTGTGGCCGCCGACTCCCAACGTTCGCGGAGCGTCGCTGGATTTGGAGCGCCTCGCAGCCAGGGGTCGAGTTGCCGGGGTCGGAGCTCCAACCGGTGCCGCCCGCGGCCGGACGGAGCCCCCAGCTCCGCGAGGTTGGGAGTCGCCGACCAGGTAGGGGACTAAGAATTAAAGTTTCCCCCTTCACCCCTACTCCACCACCACATCATAAAATCCCTCCAAACTAACTGACTAACATTTATACAATGATTTACAATGATTCTCCCGGTCACCGGGGAGGAGGCAGCTGCTCCAGACTTTTCAAGCAGCCCGCGCTACCTACCTAATCTACGCTAAAAATGTTCCATTCGGAAATCCGAAAATGTCCAAAATCCGACAAGTATCTGGTCCCAAGGCTTTCGGATAAAAGGTTGTGCACCTGTATATTGAAACATTGACTCTGCTGTTCGCTCCACTGATGCTGCCTGATCTGCTGAATATGCCCAGCATTTACTATTTCTGTTGAAGATTTTTATTCTTTCATTGTTGCTAGGTACCCATCAGCACTGGAAAAAACCCTAGAGCAGAGTATTTACTCTAGTTCAACCGTAGATTGGCTAAACTATTGGATAGGCAGTCAACATTGTGTAAATCTCACTGTGCCAGTTGTGGGATTCAGATACACCTAATTAAATACACTGGGAGTGAAAAATGATTGTCGCAATGACTATAAAAGTATAAGATTTTTGTAAAAAAAAAAAACCCGTCAAGAGTGTTTTATTGTTATATGTCCCAAACGATGAACTTCTTACTTGCAGCAGTGCAACAGATGTGTATGGGCAAATTTGAACCTACCAAACGGCCGCAGAAATCGGCTATGGGAATAGATCTGCAGGCTCCAGCTGGGCCGGAGTTCCAAAGCGCTAGCTGCACGGGGCAAATTCAACCCACTGATCTGCGCAGAAGTGCCGATGAGGTTGAGATTGGCCGCCTCACTCGGCCTAGGCACCACATATTCAGTGGGGGGGGGGGGGGGGGGGGGGAGATTTCAAGTGCATTCTTGTAATTTTGTCTGGATTAAAGGAGGTGCCGGACCACTAGTTGCCGGAAAATTGGTGGTGGGCTTGTATTATGTATAGTTCTGGTTGCCCAATTACAGGAAGGAAGCGAAGGTTTTGGAAGTGGCGCAGAGCAGATTTATCAGAATGATGCCTGGATTAGGGAGTATTAGCCGCAAGGAGAGGTTGGACAGATTAGGGTTTGTTTTCTCTTGAACACCAGAAGTTGCAGGTAAACGTTATAGAAGTATATAAAACCATGAGAGGTAGAGAATAGGGTAAGCAGCCAGAATCTTTTGTCCAGGAGGAAAAATCAAAACTAGAGGCATAGCTTTAAGGTGAGAAGGGCAAAGTTTAAAGAAAGTGGGATGGGCAACTTTTTTCACATATAGGACGCTGAGTGCCTGGAACATGCTGCCAGCGATGGTGGTTGAGCAGGATATGATCGTGGCATTTGAGAGTCATTTGGATAGGCATATGGATATGTAGAGAGGGGAGGGATATGGATTATGTGCAGGCATATAAGGATTGGACCAACATGCCTCATCACCAGTCCCACCTGCCAACTTTTGGCCCATATTCCTCTAAACCTACCCTATCCATGTACCTGTCTAAATGTTTCTTAAATATTGTGATAGTACCTGCCTCAATTGCCTCCTCCGCAGCTCCGTATACCCACCACCCTTTGTGTAAAAAAGTTACTCCTTGGGTTCCCATTAAATCTTTCCCCCCCTCACCTTAAATCTATGTCCCCTGGTTCTTGATTCCCCTACTCTGGGCAAAAGACTATTCCCGATCTATTCCTTTCATGATTTTGTGCACCTCTAGGATCCCCCTCATCCAAGAAATAAAGCCCTAGATTGCTCAACCTCTCCATTAGTCCCACGACTCCTGGCAACATCCTGGTAAATCTTCTCTGAACCCTTTCAAGCTTGACAACATCTTATCTTGCTTTCTCCTTTGAAAGTTTCCTTTGTTCAGCGAGCTGAGCACAATGTAATTGGATTCATTTGTGGAGCAGTCATTACCTGTAGCAGGGTCCTGAGCACTTTGAAAGTTTTAATTTTTTTAAATTCTAATTTCATGATTGTAAGAGCAGAGCTGAATTCAATGACAAAAACTTTTAATGCTGGACATAATTCCAACTGACGTTGCTACATGTTCATCCCAAAACAAATATGTATTCTGGTGAATGATTTGTGTTGCAATACTTAACTTTTTAATGAATAAACAAAAGTTTACTTTTTTTTTGCTTAGCAATAAACCTAATCCCAATCAGATATCGACCATCAATGGAAAGCCTGCTGTAGTGAATGGTCCAGTTGGAGAGATGATTCACCAAAACCAGAACTCGAGTGTATGCCGACCATGTGAAAGTTGTTACGGTGAGTACTATCCAAACTAAATTATTTTACCATAAGATCTGAAGCAAGTTCTATTAAGAAGATGCTGCAAACATATATAAACTTTGCAAGAAGGGCACATTAAAAGGAAGGTACACAAAAATGCTGGAGAAACTCAGCGGGTGCAGCAGCATCTATGGAGCGAAGGAGATAGGCAACGTTTCGGCCCGAAACATTGCCTATCTCCTTCGTTCCATAGATGCTGCTTCACCCGCTGAGTTTCTCCAGCATTTTTGTGCACCTTCGATTTTCCAGCATCTGCAGTTCCTTCTTAAACACATTAAAAGGAAGCCTATTTAATAAATAGAAAGATTAAATCAGGCAAGCCCTTTGAGGAACATAAAGCAAACAGGCAGACAAATAGAAGGGTCAAAGAGGGCCATGAAATGTTTAGAGATAGAGATACAGCACGGAAACAGGACCTTCGGCCCACCGGGTCTATCCCGACCAGCGATCCCTGCACATTAACACTATCCTACACCCACTAGGGACAATTTTTACATTTACCAAGCCAATTAACCTACAAACCTGTACGTCTTTGGAGTGTGGGAGTAAACTGAAGATCTCGGAGAAAACCCACGAAGGTCAAGGGGAGAACGTACAAACACCGTACAGATAGTACCCATAGTCAGGATCGAACCTGGGTCTCCGGCGCTGCATTCGAAGGCAGCAACTCTACCGCTGCACCACCGTGTCTTTGGCGAGTCAGAATAACGAAAATCCTACGGTTCTTCATGTGGACATAAAAACAAGAGGGTAACCAGGGAGAAGGAGGGACCACTCAAGGGTAAAGGAGGGAACTTATACTTGGATAGACACAAAATGCTGGAGTAACTCAGCGGGACGGGGAACATCTCTGGATAATAGGAATGTGTGACATTTTGGGTCGAGACCCTTCTTCAGACTTCAGTCTGAAGACAGATCACGACCAGAAACGTCA
Source organism: Leucoraja erinaceus (assembly GCF_028641065.1). NCBI lineage: Eukaryota > Metazoa > Chordata > Chondrichthyes > Rajiformes > Rajidae > Leucoraja > Leucoraja erinaceus. The sequence goes on along the minus strand of NC_073384.1, from coordinate 49,741,905 downwards.
CCCATTCTTTCTCTCCAGAGATGCTGCCTGTCCCGCTGCGTTACTCCAGCATTTTCTGTCCATCTTCAGTGTAAACCAGCATCTGCAGTTCTTTCCTACACAACATATACTTGGAGTCAGAGTGTGTAAGCAAGGTATAAAATGCCTTGTTTCGCACCATTGGGTTCCGACCCAAAATGTCACCTATCTGTGCCCTCCAGAGACCCACTGCGTTACTTTGTGTTTTGCTCAATAAACTCAATTCCAAAGAAGAATAAGACTAAGAAAAGTAAGGTAGTGTGCCTTAATGACTACCGTCCAGTGGCTTTGACATCCACCGTTATGAAGTACTTCGAGAGAATGGCGATAGCTCACATTAACTCCAGCCTCCCAGCCATTCTTGATCCACTGCAGTTTGCTTAATGTCGCAACAGGTCCACATCAGATGCCATCTACCAGACTGTAAACTCATGTCTGGAACATCTAGACAACAACAACTCCTATGTTAGACTCCTATTTATAGACTATAGCTCTGCCTTCATCACCATAATCCATCCAAACTTCCACATTACTATTGTACTTGAGTGTGAACTAATTATATATCTCTGTATTGTGGTGTCAGCTGATACACAGACCACTTATGGTCGAACCCTCATCAGTAGCTACGAGGGCTGGCACGTGACGTCATGGGCTAGGGGGAGTGTCCTGCTACTTAAGCTTATCTCACCTTGAGACCGAGGGAGTCAACAGGTAGCTGAGTCCGAGAGAACAACTCGCTCAGCTACAGCAATAATGACGATTACGTTAGTGGACCAACTTAACATGTAACACCTAAATAAAACTACTGTTTGAACCTGCCTGACGTCTGGCCTTATTCACCACGTTTGGTGCCGCTACAGTATGGTATATCTGATTTGTTTGGAAGGCATCAAAACAAAGCTTTTCACTTTACTGTGGTGCATGTGACAATAATAAACCTAAACCTAAATGTTTTAAATCACATGAATGCATTTGGGACTAAATGGAAACAGTAATTTAGATATTCAATAGAATTTTACTATGACACCTTCTTTAAGTTTCTTTTGTGCTCTTAGGCGACAGGGTTATAAGCTTTCATAATATAAATAAAATTGGTATATATAGTTTAAAACTGAATGTTCCTGTCAGCAAGGCAGTCAGTATTTATTGTACATGTTGCAATAATTGTGCTTCTTCAGGATGTCTATTTGAGAGGAAGCAGTTTAAAACCCTGATCACTTATGACTGATGACAACAATGAGTAGGATAGGAACATTAAGGTACATGGGATGAACATAAAATGGAAATGCAAAAGGTGTCTTTCATTTGGGGCGGCACGGTGGTGCAGCGGTAGAGTTGCTGCCTTACAGGGCCAGAGACATGGGTTTGATCCTGACTACTGATGCTTTCCGTACGGAGTTTATACATTCTTCCCGTGACTGCGTGGGTTTTCTCCGGGTGCTCCGGTTTCCTCCCACACTCGAAAGACGTACAGGTTTGTAGGCTAATTGGCATGAGTTAAATTGTAAATTGTCCCTAGTGTGTAGGATAGTGCTAGTGTATGGGGTGATTTATGGACAGCATGAATTTGTTGAGCTGAAAGGCCTGTTTCTGTGCTGTATCTCCAAACTCTCTAAACTAAACTATCTAAGAGATTGTTAGGTAGATGAATAGTCATTGTACAGAAGTTGTGGAAAATCAGACTGGAATATTAGGAGGAATCTTCCCCTTTCACCGGAGCACGGTCTTCTGCAGGGAAGCCACCACACATCTGGCTGGTTAGTGGCACTTTCCATTCACCTTCTGGGCTCCTTGAAGTGTTCTGGGATTATTGACCAGTAGAGCAGAAGGCTGAACCTCTGCCTGCACTTAGGAACCCTCAACGTCTGTCGGATAATTAAGTGAATGAGAGCTTATGATATTGCATTGCTGATAGACTATTTCTCTGCCTGACGTCTGGCCTTATTCACCACGTTTGGTGCCGCTACAGTATGGTATATCTGATTTGTTTGGAAGGCATCAAAACAAAGCTTTTCACTTTACTGTGGTGCATGTGACAATAATAAACCTAAACCTAAATGTTTTAAATCACATGAATGCATTTGGGACTAAATGGAAACAGTAATTTAGATATTCAATAGAATTTTACTATGACACCTTCTTTAAGTTTCTTTTGTGCTCTTAGGCGACAGGGTTATAAGCTTTCATAATGTAAATAAAATTGGTATATATAGTTTAAAACTGAATGTTCCTGTCAGCAAGGCAGTCAGTATTTATTGTACATGAGTTGCAATAATTGTGCTTCTTCAGGATGTCTATTTGAGAGGAAGCAGTATAAAACCCTGTTCACTTATGACTGATGACAACAATGAGTAGGATAGGAACATTAAGGTACATGGGATGAACATAAAATGGAAATGCAAAAGGTGTCTTTCATTTGGGGCGGCACGGTGGTGCAGCGGTAGAGTTGCTGCCTTACGGGGCCAGAGACATGGGTTTGATCCTGACTACGGATGCTTTCCGTACAGAGTTTATACATTCTTCCCGTGACTGCGTGGGTTTTCTCCGGGTGCTCCGGTTTCCTCCCACACTCGAAAGACGTACAGGTTTGTAGGCTAATTGGCATGAGTTAAATTGTAAATTGTCCCTAGTGTGTAGGATAGTGCTAGTGTATGGGGTGATTTATGGACAGCATGAATTTGTTGAGCTGAAAGGCCTGTTTCTGTGCTGTATCTCCAAACTCTCTAAACTAAACTATCTAAGAGATTGTTAGGTAGATGAATAGTCATTGTACAGAAGTTGTGGAAAATCAGACTGGAATATTAGGAGGAATCTTTCCCTTTCACCGGAGCACGGTCTTCTGCAGGGAAGCCACCACACATCTGGCTGGTTAGTGGCACTTTCCATTCACCTTCTGGGCTCCTTGAAGTGTTCTGGGATTATTGACCAGTAGAGCAGAAGGCTGAACCTCTGCCTGCACTTAGGAACCCTCAACGTCTGTCGGATAATTAAGTGAATGAGAGCTTATGATATTGCATTGCTGATAGACTATTTCTCTTGTGTGCGTTGGAGTTTTTGAAATTAGTTTGACATTCTCAGTATTACTCTGGAGTTTCTGATTAATGGAAGTCTATTATTCAAAGCTGGCAGATGGAGATATGTTGTTGCGTTGTGCCTGCACTGTATTCATATGTTCATCAGTTATATGAGCAGTATTAGGCCATTCGGCCCATCAAACTTGGATAGATCAAATGGCTGATCTATCTATCCTTCTCAACCCCGTTCTCCTGCCTTCGCCCCATAACCCCGGAGAGACGTTCTAGTGAAGAATCTTTCAATCTCCACCATAAAAATATCAATTGACTTGGCCTCCACAGCATTCTGTGACAATGAATTCCACAGATTCACCATCCTCTAAATATTTGTGTCAATCTTCACGTCACTATGTCTTTTGTAAAAATGTGCAGCACAAAACATGAGCACCGATAATCGTTAGAGAAGCAGGCCAATTGTTCAATCATTGCAAACTCAAATAATTCGGCACGGTCACATCTAATCAATCTCACTCTCACTTTTATAGCCCATCTTCATTTTCCTGGATTCCTTTACCGTCGAAAGGCCCATCAACAGTTATAACTTCAATCTATGCAGCACATTTAACAGAGCAAAACGAACAAGACATCTCACAGGGGGATTACCAAATTAAATGTAGTCCAAGCAATTTAACTTGGTGCAGGTGATTAAAGGTTTGGTCGAAGAGATAGCTTTAAAGAGATGATTAAAGGAGGAAAGAGAATTAGGTGACATTTAAGAAGCAATGTCCAGAATTACTCACGGCCGATGAAGGCAAGTCTGCCAAAAGTGGAGCAATTAATAATTTGAAGTTGGTTGAGAAATTTGAGAAGCACAAATATCTTTGAGTGCTTGTAGAAATTGCAGACATCAGAAGGGATGAGACCATGGAGGATTTAGAAGTAGAGGAAGAGAATTGAAAAACAAATTATATAGGGATTTAATGTCGCAAGAATAAGATAAATAAGATAGTAGAGGCGTAGTAGAATTTGGACTGCAGTATTTGTGGTGAATTTGGATTTTAGACTTTGGACATACAGCATGGAAACAGGCCCTTCAGCTTTCCGAGTCTACCGCGATCAGGAATCATACCCATACACTAGCACTACATCACACACTGATTTTTACCAAAGCCAATTAACCTACAAACCTGTATCTTTGGAGTGTGGGAGGAAACCGGAGCACACTGAGAAAGCCCACATGGTCACTGTGAGAACATACAGTACAAACTTTGTACAGACAACGCCCGTAGTCAGGATCGAACCTGGATTACTAGCATTGTAAGTCAGCAACTTTATTGCTGCGCTACTGTGCCATATCTTTGAACTACTGAATTTTGGTTGACTCCATTAACACTGTAAAGAACAGGATATCTGCTAAAAAGTGGGTAGATATCAAAAATAAAAGAGGTGCAATCACCCCTATGGTACTATACTGTTGGCCTCCCAATAGCGGGAGACAGAGAACAGAAGTATAGAAGGATTAAGGAAAAATGTCAAAGCAATAGGGTTGCCATATTGTGGGCGACTGACTTCCTCAATATTGAATGGGATTTCCAAGCAAAGAGCTTGGTTGGGGCAGGATTTGTTAGGTGTGACCAAGAGTGTGCGGATAGCCCAACTTAAGGAGCGGATATCTTGGGACTTGTATTGGAAATAAATCTGGCCAGGTGACTGATGTTTTCATGGATGAGCATTTAGGATACAGTGATCACAACTTTGTAAGTTTTAATACGGCTATGAATATATATAAGTCTTGACCATTGGAGAAAGTACTAAATTGGGAAAAGGTGGGTTATGAGATTATTTGGTGGAGTGGGGAGACTAAATTGGGAGCAGTTGTTTTTGGGCAAGTCCACATCAAACATGTGGGAGTTGTTTAAGGGCCAGACGATAAGAGCTCAGGTCCAGCTTGTTTCAGGTAAAGGAACCTTGGATGACCAACGAGATTCTAAATGTGGTCAAAAACAAAAAAACAAGCACATCTAGGGTTTAGGAAGGTAAAATCAGACAGGGCCTTGGAGGAATATAAAGCGAGCAGGAAAGAACTCAAGGACGCAATTAGAAGGGTCAAAAGGGGCAATGAGATATTATTGGCAAGTCAGATTAAAGAAAATCCCAAGGTTTTTTTTTCATGTTTATTAAACACAAGAATAACTGAGGAGAGGGAGGACAACTCAAGGATAAAGGAGGAAATTTGTGCTTGGCGTCGGAGTATATAGGCTAGGTACTAAGCAAGTTCTTTACATCTGTATTCACCAAGGAGGAGGTCATGGAGCACAGCAAGATCAGTGCAGGGTATACTAATTTGCTGAGGAAGTTTGGCATCAACAAGGAAGTGGGTGTTGGGTGGCTTGAAAAGCATTAAGGTGGAGAAATCTGCAGTGTCTGATGGTATCCATCTCAAGTTCTTGAGAGAGGCAAGAGAGAAGATTGTGAGGGTTTTGACAAAGATCTTTGTGTCCTCTCTAGTGACAAGCGAGGTCCCAGAGGACTGGAGAGTAGCCAACATTGTTCCTTCAGTTAAGAAGGGAAGTAGAGATAATCCAGGAGGTCACAGGCCAGTAAGACACACGTGTGCGGGAGGAAAGCTACAGGAGAGGGTTGTTTGGGATCGGGTGTATTTGCATCAGAATGTGAAGAAGAGACCTGACCCGAAATGTCGCCTATTCCTTCGCTCCATAGGTGCTGCCTCACCCGCTGAGTTTCTCCAGCATTTTTGTCTACCTTCGATTTTTCCAGCATCTGCAATTCTTTCTTAAACATACCGAGTTCCTCCAGCACTTTGTTCAAGATTCTAGCATCTGCATTGCCTTGTGTCTTCATACATAGATAATAATCTGATCCATGTACCCAGTGATATTCTGAGACAATATTTCTCAAGATAAATGCATAAAGGAATTTTGCCAAGTCAGAATGTTGATTAGCTATCAATCTACAGTGAATGTTGGAAAATGTGCTATCATGTTTACCTGTAATAGGGAAAGGTACACAGGAGAACATTTGGACAGGTATATTGATCGGAATGGTTTAAAGGGATATGTGTAAAGGGACAGGTTTAAAGCCAAACATGTGTAGGTGGCACGAGTACAAATGGGGCATCTTGGTCCTCATGGGCAAGTTGGGCTGAAGGGCCTGTTTCTGTGCCTAACGTCTCTGACTAAGATGTCATTATTGATTTTGTTTTAAGTTTATAGAAATCTGAGATAAAATAATTCAATAAACCACGTATTGGAATGGTCACAAAATTAGAATATATCAAATTAGTCCAATGTCTTAAGAAATTCTGTGATTTTAATAGATTGTAATTTAAGTTTACAAATTTGACGGTTTTCATCATTAGAATAATTGATTTTTGTTTTTCAATCTGCACTGTTTCAGCCACACAGTCTCAACAGTGGTTTTCCTGGGGACCGCCTACTATGCAGTGTAGACTATGTGCTTTATGTTGGATATATTGGAAGAAGTATGGAGGCCTGAAGAAGCGCACTCGAACAGAAGCAGAAAAAATGTCACCACCGCATGACGTCTCGGTAACAAACAACAAGATTTGTACTTCCCAAATTATGTTGATACTTGTTTTTGACTATCGTTTGGCTGGCTGTATCCGCGGGCGGGGGCTAGCTGTGTTGCGGACGGGGCTGTGAGCGCGACAGGCGCTGGGGACAGGAACCACTGAGCAAGTCCAGAGCCGGTGAGTGCGGTCAGAGCCGGGGACGGGAACCGGTGAGCCCACACCCTCCCCCCCCCTCCCCCTCCCTCACACCCCACTTTTGGATCCCACCCGTTGGGTCCCATGTTCACAGGGGAGGGCTGATCCCCCAACGCAATACTGCACCTCCCCACCAATTCCAATATTGCTGGTCACTTTGGGGGGGGGGGGGCATTCTGGAGCGCTAGTGTGGGTGTTTGTGGGCCAAATAGATTTTTGGGCTGGCAGCTCAGTCACTCAGGCATGGTGGGCTGGCAGCTCAGTCACTCAGGCCTGGTGGGCTGGCAGCTCAGATACTGCCAGAGATTCTGCCCAAAACAGGTGAGAGATTCTGTGAGAGAGAAGGGGAGAGGGTGGAGAATCAATTTTAGACATTTTTCATCTTTTTCTGCAGATCACAGCAATGAAGGAGGGAAGTCTATCCTGGCCTGGATCTCACAGGGAGCAAATGAAGGGAGGGAGAAAAATACTGGGGTGAGGTTTAATACTTGCAGGGGGAATACTTACTGATAGACCAAAGAGACTCCTGGGCTCATATGGCATTTTGGGCAAAAGTGACTGGTTTCTCGGCTAATAGGGGCCTTGTGGGCCGAAATTAGTGGTTTCAGGCAGGCCAAACAACTCATTTCATTTCCAATTGCATTGCAGTTTCAAGCACAGGGCAGGCCAAATAGTTCATTGTATTTTCATTTCACTGACATTGCAACTTCAAGCACAGGGCAGGCCAAGGCAAACAGCTGATTGCATTTTTACTTAATTTCCATTACCACTGCACTTTCAAGCACAGGGCAGGCTTAAGCCAAACAGCTGATTGCATTTTCACCATTTCCATTGCCATTGCACTTTCAAGCACAGGGCAGGCTCAAGCCAAACAGCTGATCGTATTTTCACTTCATTTCCACTGCCATTGCACTTTCAAGCACAGGGCAGGCTCAAGCCAAACAGCTGATTGCATGCTCAGTACATTTCCATTGCCATTGCACTTTCAAGCACAGGGCAGGCTCAAGCCAAACAGTTCCTTGCATTTTCAATTCATTTCCATTGCCATTGCAGTTTCAAGCACAGGCCAGGGCAAACAACTCATTTCATTTTCATTAAGGGCTAACAAATCATTTATTCAAGTACATTGCATACTCACAGTGTTCTGTAGTTTCCCATCTCAGACAAAGAGGCGTGACCTCTCCCTGGCCATCTTGCAAACAGACTGAGCCACGCCCACACTTCCAGGTTTTATAGTCCCACCCCCCTCCCACAGGAAGGGGCGTGGCCTTCGTGGCAGTGATTGACAGGAGAGAGAATCTCAAGATTTTTTGAACACTAATAAGTCTTTTATTTTTCATCAATTGGAAAATCCTCGGGGCCTGCGCAGCGGAGGAGAACTCTGCGTAAGATGGCCACAAAAATCACAGCCATATGCAATAGCATTTTTTTCTAAAATCAAAGCACAGTGAAAACAGGAAGTGGTCAAGATGAGACTTTTCATTTTATATATTTATATATATGTGTGTGTGTGTGTGTGTGTGTGTGTTGCAAAATTGACATGTGTAATACAGAAATATAAACTGATGAAGTTGATCAGGCATGAATCTTAAAGCTAAAAGGAAATCCATTGTTTGGCAGCAGTCTATTTTATTGGCAATGGGAGAACTAATGCTCATCATCTCATCTGCCTTAATGATTTTTGTTTATATTTTGGTGTTAGATATTCTATTTTACCAAATTGATTTACTATTATAACAGCGCCTGTTGTTTGTAACAATCTTACCTTTCCATATGTAATAAGTTCACATTACCGATTATGGTTTTTTTCCTGTTATTTTTTATAAAGGAACCACATTTAAGAGGCATCTTCCATCACGGTCAGCCAGGCGTGCCAATGATAATCGATAGTCCAAAGTCTACTTTGAAAACACACATGTCTTTCTTTTTGCAATCGACGCATCTTACAAAACTTGCAAGGCATGTCTGCAGAGATATTTTGCAGCTGAAACAGGCAGCAAGGAGACCATTTGTTCCAATTAACTGTGCTGCCGTTAAGGCAGAATGTAAGAACTTTTTAAATTCTTAGCTTTAACTTTCAACCATTTCTTGTCCCATTGTTTGCAATAAATGAACTTATGACTTACTACATTATTTATTTGTGTGAATTTTTTTTATTGCTCTTCAGCCTTCTGTAGCTGTTTGTGTCATTCTGTAAGCAACTTCAAGGAAGACTGTCTGCTACAAAATGTTAAAAATATCTGTAAAAGTGTGTAATTTATATTGTAATTAAAACAACAGTGTGCAGTCATATCATTTTTAATACTTTAATAATGATATAAAGTGTTTGGAATATTTGTATGATTAATTAGTACAGATTTCTAAGATGCATACTATTTGAACAAATACATAGTTTATAATGTTGTTGCCATTGTTCTAGTTCTTACCATAACAGAAAACATGAATTATTAAACTATTTAAAACATATTTTGATGTAAAAAAGTTATATACTCCTTTAAATTGTACTCTGATTCTCATAATTTAGTTTTTATGTAATTATACAAATATTAAATACATGATATTTTAATCAAACCAAATGATTGCAAATAGATCTTTTAGCAGACATTCTTTCTTTAAGTTGGCTTATTGTGCTTCACATCGGCTGCTTTAGATGCAATCAAACTATCCTGGGCTATATGTGAGGTTTTAGAAATCCAATTTGACACCATAAAGCAAAGGATAAAAATCAAACCATTGACCTGAAATAGAAGACTAGCAATTATCTATCTATAGGCAGGAAAGGTCATGGTAGAAATGCCTATAGTGCTCTTGGGTCATCTTTTCCACAATTGTGCTGAATATTCTGCAACTAATATTCAGCTTACTCTGTAAGATGAAAATTATAATGGGATCCCTAAATAAAGGGTTTATCGCAGCAGAGATCCGCCTAAATGTTTTTGATATCCGTACCTGATCAAGATGGGCATGACTTCAACATTGCAAGCCATGTATAAATGGTGATATAACCCATTAACAGAAATGATTGGCACCTTTTGCAGCTGCACTTTTGTTTATTGTTCTTCATTTGTGCCTGTGGTAAATCATGTGATTCCTTTAAAAATGGTGCATGCAATTGCTAATACATAATCACAATCATCTTCATAAGTGTCCCAAATTGTGCAAACCGTCTGATTGAGAGCAAACTCTTCTTCCAATGCTGAGATTGCTAGATTGGCAATTTATGAAATATAGAAAGAACTGGAAGATGGAACATACAAGCAATTATTCTGAACAAGCTGACATTTTGTAACATCACAACTGAATTCCAATTAACTCATACCTGACTGTCTGCAGGATGCTTTTGATATAGGAAAGCTAAACATAATTTTTCTGAATGTTGAGCTCTATATCAGCTGGATCTTCACTGAAAATGTGCTGATGCGTGTAAATGAATGGTTTAATTGGACTTTGAAAGTGCAAGGTCAGCAATTTATCCGGTGTGTTTCGTTTAAAAGCTGGTAATGGTTTGACTAATCAGTTATGCTACTTTCTCCAGTTTCATTGGGTAAGTAGAAAAACTGCATAGAAAAACTGCATGTGAAGTTTGTTAAGATCAAACTTTATGGCCAGATGTATTTGAGATATTGTAGCTTTCCGATATCCGGAAAGGATCAGAAGGAGAAGATAAAACAAAAGGCTTAATTTTTCACTACGATCCAGGCAAGTTCCATATAAATGAGTAGCTGATTTTGGAGGTAGATGGGCTTGGGCTTCATTTACAATGTGCCAGACCTCTGACGAAGACTCTTGAGGGATTGTTATTCGCACGAGCTGGCTCTCACTATGTACTATGTTGTCCATACTATTCTTGATTTGCAATAGAAGGCTGCAATGAACATGGGAAGAACTGTTGAAGAAAAGCACACCTGAGTTTATTATTATTAATTTATTACCATGTGCATCAAGATACAGTGAAAAACGTTGCTTTGTGTGCTGTCTAGGCAAATCATACCCTGCATAAGTACAGCAGACAGTGCAAAAGATTAAATAAACAGGATGCAAAATGCGTTACAGCTACAAAGGAGATTTTTAAAAGTGCAAGGCCCCTAATGAGGTTGATGGGAAGATTGGGAATTCATTCCTAACACATGAGGGGGCTATTTGAGAGACTTAACAATGGGAAAGAAGCTGTTTATGAATCTGCTGATATGTGCTTTCAAGCTTTTGTACCTTCTGCTCAATAGGAGAGGGGGGAGAGAATGGCTGGTGTTTGTGCGGTCCTTGATATGTTGACTACTTTCCCAAGGCAGCATGAAGTATACATGAAGTGGATGGATGCAGGGCAGAGGCTGCTTTGTGTGATGGACTGGGTTGTGCTTGCAGTTCTCTGCAATATCTCGCGGTCTTGAGCAGAGCAGTTGCCAAACCAAGCTCTGACACCCGGATAGGATGCTTTCTATGGTGCATCTGTAGAAATTGGTTAGAGTCATCAGATAAATGCCAAATATCTCAGAAGCTTTTCCTGAGGAGGTAGATGCATTGATGTGCTTTCTTGGTCAGAGCATCAAATGTGGTTGGATTAGGATAAAAATGGTTAGGATGGATGCTGTTTCTTGTCTTCATTTTAAAAACAATCTGAATTGCAAAACAAATTATTGGATAATGTTTCAGTTATTCATTGTGTAATTGAAGAACATGTGGTGGCTGATGAGGAAAACTATTTGGTCACCTAATCGAGAGTGACAAAATCAAAGTGTGCCCTTTGTAAGGAAAATTTTGTTTTTCTTAAGGAGTAATATTCAGTAGGTTTGGGTTTAATATTGCCACGTTTATTGACGTACAGTGAAAAGTTTTGTTTTGCATGCTGGTCAGGCCACATCTGTGGGAAAAGGAACACAGTTAACATTTCAGATCAATGGGATTCAGATCTAGATTATGTTTATTTTTGGCATGTATGCTGAGGTACAGTGAAAAGCTTTGTTTTGCAGGCTATCCAAACAGATCAGATAATATCAGACATGGATACAATCAAGTCAATCTCAAGTATAATAGGTAGAGCGAAAGTGAAGGGACAGAGTATAGAATACAATTCTCAGCTTGGTAGTGCATCAGTTCCATAGACACAAGTCCAATATCTGAAATGGGATAGAGGTGAATCTGACAGCACCCAGCTTATGGAAGGAGCGTTCAGAAGCCTGATAATGGGAGAAGAATTTGTTCCTGAATCTGGTGCTTTCAACCTTCCGTACCTTTTGCCTGACTGGAGCAGGGAGAAGAGGGAATGACCGGGTGGGCCAAGTCTTTGATTTATGTTGGGAATAAACAGAATGTGTTCTGCAAATGGCAACGTCTTCAAATTTGATTTACATTCTGTTCCTTGTCTACAATCCAGGAATGGTTCTCTTGCTGTAATATTTCATTGACCAACCTATTTTCTTAATAAGATGCAAGATACTAAGATGTTCATTATTACTGGAGAAAGTACAGCAATTGTTCGGTTTGCAAGTAAGAGTACGTGAAGGCACTGATCAGAATTTTTTATGTTCAGAGCAGTGTAAGCTAAGCACTATTCTTAATTAAGGTGTTTTTTTAAATCTAATGCAAGGGCCACCTGATAAATTGCAAAGGACTGATTGAATAGCTAATTTTTCATCCATTATATTTTGTTTAAGTGAATTCTATAACTAGACCTTCAGGCTTGTTTGTCGAGATCTTAATATACAATATGAGAATGGTTGGGTTGAAATCATATTTTGGCTTTTTGCCGCACAAACAGCTAACAGTCATTAATATAAGGTCCACCGGAAGCCTTGTGATTTGTGGAAATATCTCCTCTACTTCTGCTACATTAAAAAAAAAGAAAAATAAATTAATCAAAGTTAATTTGAGAGACATGTCTAGAAATTTTTCCTTCAATCTGGCACAGATCATCTGTTTTCCCCATCAGATAAATGCAATGACATTGCCCTCCATGCAGCACTTGTCCCCAGAAAACATAAGTTCAGATTGTTCGAAAGCAGACTGATAGTTGGGAACCCTGAGTCCAATTTAGTTTTAATGGCAACTAGACGACCCGTTGGGTCCCCGTTGTGACGCCAGAGATCCCCGTTGTGACGCCAGTCAAAATGGCGATCAGAAAATGGCGGCGGGCCTGACAACCCTTCCCCAACAGCACATGCGCAGATAGGGGGCCTAGCAACCCACCACCTGCGCAGGCGCAGCTGACGAGCCCGGCAAGTGTGAGCATTGTGGCATTCACGGTTTAAATTAAATTAAAGTTTATAAAGGGAATTACTTTGTCAAACCAAATGAAACTTGATACTGCACACCCCAGGCGAATGGTGTGTAAGGCACTCCTAAAATTGGTGCAACCAAATCGTGTATCGTTTTGGTTGTATTTCGGGAACATACAAACATATATATATATATATACACATACACACCCACGTCTATGTATGTGTGTGTGTGTATATATATATATATATATATATATATATATACACACATATACATACATATATAACCACATATATATATATATATATTCACACACAAACACACATAAATGTATATGTGTATATATATATGCACATATGCATACATATACAACCACATACACACACATATATATATATGTATATATATATATATGTGTGTGTGGTTGTATATGTATGCATATATATATGTATGTATACACATATACATTTATGTGTGTTTGCATGTGTATATATATAATATATATACAGACAAGATGAGACTTAATAATGTACCTATTGTATATTGATTTTAGAAAACAAACGCCACTTACGGCTGTGATTTTTGGCCATCTTAATCAGTCCCCCTCCACTGCGCAGGACAAGAGGATTTTTCCCATCGGTGAAAAATAAAAGAGCTATTAGTATTTATAAAATGGTGAGATTCTCTCTCCTGTCAATCATGCCATGAAGACCACGCCTCTTCTGGTGGGAGGGACTATAAAACCTAGAAGTGTGGGTGTGGCTCAGTTTCTGCAAGATGGGGGAGGGAGAGGTCATGACTCGCTGTCTTTAGTGGCCTTGCACCCTGCTTGAAATGTTATGAAACTGCATTTGAATTTGGTGCCCTTGCACCCTGCTTGAAATGGAATTACTGCGAGCCCACCAATCGTGAGTGAGCTGCCAGCACAACAAGCTTGAGTGACTGAGCCGCCAGCCCAAGAATCCATTCGGCCGACAATGTCCATACTAGCCTTCTGGAAACCAGTCCCTTCAGCGCACAACACCCATCCTAGCACTGCAGAAAGCCCCCCCCCCCCCTCCCCCCAGTGGCCACCAATATTGGAATTGGTGGAGAGGTGGAATATTGCGTTGCTGTGATGCTGGGACCCAACGGGTCCCACTTAGTCCAGTATATTACTAAAACTCTCATCTTGACCACTTCATGCCTGCGTTGTAATTACATTTGCGCAAAAACTATCCCCCATAGCGCGACAAATTTTCGCCACCTTACTCACCATTCTCCTCAGTTTTGTTCCGAATGATGAGATAGTACAAATGTTATGAAGGTTCCCCCTCCCCTACACCCCCCCCTCCCCCAATTCTCCCTCCCCCAATTCTCCCTCCCCCACACCTCCCCCCCCCCCACACACCCCCTCCCCCACACCTACATTGGAAGTAGAGGCAATTTTGAAATGTAAATGTTAGTTGTATTGGAGATACAGAATTAGTTCTAATTTTGCAACATGGATAAGTAAAGTTTTCACCCTTTTCCAGTTAGTGTCATGCAAAGCAAATTTGTTTTTTTGCTGGAGTGAAATAAGGCTGGCACCTCACAGAGGCAGAGTCCTGGGTTTGATCCTGACCTGTCTGTGCAGAGTTTTGTGTGTTCTCCCTGTTCCGGTTTTCCCCAGATGCTCCCGGTTTCCTCTCACATCCCAAAATCTTGTAAGTTTGTAGGTTATGTGGCTTCTGTAAATTGCACCAGTGTGCAGGATAGAACTAGTGTACAGGTGATTGATAGTCAGCGTGGACTTGGTGGGCCGAAGCGCCTGTTTCCACGTTATATTTCTAAACTAAACTAAAAAAGAGCGAATTACCATTCCTGAATAGTTTTGCATCACTCAGAAAATTTGATTGAGCGACTACTGCCTCGGTCACCTTGTGATCCTAATGTGATTTCCACTTTAGGGATGCTTGAGGTGAGGTTCATTTCCTTGGACCATTGCAGCCAAATGTAGACAAAAGGTTCCTGGAGACACCTCTTAAGGGTATTCCTATGGTAAGCGGTAACATAATCTTACAAACAGGAACAACTTCTTCCCAACAGCCATCAGCCTATTAAACACAACAACAAATAAGCTCTGAACTGCAACAGACTTATTATTATTGCACTATATTTGTTTATTTATTGAGTATGTGTGCATGTGTATATATACACACACTGAACTTTTTTTTTCCCATCAGGTACTATACATATTCTGTTGTGCTGCAGCAAGCAAGAATTTCATTGTCCTATCTGGGACATATGACAATAAAACACTCTTGACTTGACTCTCTTGAAATGCTGAAAGCCCCCAGCATGTCAGACGGCATCTAATTTTCGTAGTTTTAGATTTTAGAGATACAGCGTGGAAGTTGACACTTCGGCCCACCAAGCCCAGGACAGCTACCCATACAATCACCCATACTTTAGTTCTATCCTACACAGTAGGAACAATTTACAGGAACCAATTAACCTATAAACCTGCATATCTTTGGAATGGGGGAGGAAACCAGAGCACCCGGTGAAAACCCACACAGTCATAGGGAGAGCGTGTAAACCCCATATAGGCAGCACCCATTGTCAAGATTGTACTCGGGTCTCTGGTGCTGTAAAGCAGCAGCTCTACCACCCTCTAGCAGCTTGCCACAGATGCTGCCTGACTGGCTGAGTGTTTGCAGCATTTTCTTTGGATTACCAGCATCTGCATTTTTTTTATAATTTCTCTAATATGGTCTTCCATGCACTGCTGGAGTGGTTGGTCTACAGTGCATGTAAACCTGAACCACTGAGCCCACCACCTTGGCACAGAAGTGAACTGCACTGAAATAAACTACCCCCATTGTGCACAAGGCACCAATTAGAGCTCCAATACCCACTCAAAGCACAGGTCCAAATGTCTCGTGTGTTGGGCTTCGGTGCCAGATGGAATTTTCACTGGAGAGCCATTGACACAGTTGTTGGTGCCTCACAGTTGTATCACTCCAGTGCACTCTCATGGGTGCAAATATACTTTGTTAAATAAAAAAGAATTCAGAAAAATCTACACATTCACACTTCATGCAAGTGCAAGCAACCTGAAGAAGGGTTTCGGCCCAAAACGTTGCTTATTTCCTTTGCTCCATAGATGCTGCTGCACCTGCTGAGTTTCTCCAGCATTTTTGTGTATCTTTGATTTTCCAGCATCTGCAGTTCCTTCTTAAACCTTTTACACGTTCTGTGTCCTGTTGCATTGTGTGTATAGAGGAGGTAGAACAGATTACAGTAGCCTTTCCCCATGCATCCTTTGTATATTCATACCTTTAGTTTCCATCTCCCCTTGACTCAGTCTGAAGGAGAGGGTCTTGACCCGAAATGTCACCTATTCCTTTGCTCCAGAGATCTTGAACTTGAACTTGAACTTGCCTCACCAACTGAGTTACTCCAGCATTTTGTGTTTATCTTCAGTGTAAACCAGCATCTGCAATTCCTTCCTACACTGCTCTTTTGTTGCTTGGTTTGATCTCACAGCATGTGTTCTTGAATTTTGAAACATGCTGTTGAGCAAAACTATTTAATGGAGTGTTCCATCTGGGACCACAGGGCCACTTTCATTTCCCAGCATAATTACTGTCTTATGCTGGGAATAACTGGTAGAGCACAGATTCATGTATTATTGCCCTTTCCTATGCAAAGGTACATTCAGCAAGAGGTTGGTAATGGTCTCTTTCCAGTTGCAAACTTAAAGGCACTTGGCATTGTCATGAGATTTTGACTGTCTTAAGGGATTGCATTGAGAGGACCTTCCACACCAACATTTACTGTGCAGGCCCACATCCCCAGTGGATTTTTAGGCTCATCATTCACCTGTGCAAGGTAAGGGGAATGATGGCATAGTTTGCCCGGGATGACCAGTGCTTCCTCAATGACCCCCCCCCAGCATTTCTGGAGCATAGTTAGAACCGAAAGCATCTCAATCTTCACTCTCCAACCAAAATCGTTTTGTTTATTGTCACGTGTAATTGCAACAAAAGCTTTTCACTGTACCTCGGTACACGTGACAATAAACTAAACTAAAATAGAAGGTAGCTCAGTTGATTATGGCAGAGGCATATCAGGGGGAGGGTCTGATTTAGGCCATGTGGAACAACACATGAGAGTCTAGTACATTTTCATGAGATTCCCACCAGTGACGGAAAGAGAGCAATCGCTTCATCTAATTGGCTTCTGTTTGGCCTTGGCATCTTGTTCTTCACAGTGTTTGGTACAGATTTGCACCCATTACTAGATCTTCCACAACTTAAAGTAATCAAACTTTGCTGATGAACGATACAAAGAATTAATCTACCCATTTTGGTTTTGCTTTGTGCTACTGTATCTCCTAAGGTAGGCTTGAGATGTTCACAGATATACATAGGTTTGTAGAGCAAAGGATGGTTGTGTTGTCCATATATTGGGAAATATCCTAAATTGAAAATATATTTTCTGATGCATTTACAAGAAAATGAAAATGTTGGTGGCTTTATCAGTAGGGTAAAATATGTGTGAAATATCAAATGATCCTTGGGAAGAATTGGTAAAAGGATACAAACATTGCGGTGAATTTAACATGCAGCTTAAGGCACTGCTGAATGACAGGGACAGCGGAGGAGCACTGTCTGCGCGATGAAGAGGAAGGTAAATGGCTGCCACAGAGTACTGTAAGTCCTTTAGTGAGCATGGGGGGGGGGGGGGGGGGGGGGGGGGGGGGGGGGATTGAGGGAGGAGTGACGGAGAGAGAAGGGGGGGGGGGGGGGGGGGGGGGGGGGGCGAGACACTTTGAAGAAGTTCAATAAAGTTATGCCCCTGTCCTACTTTCCCGAGTTACGAATTCCCCCGAGTTTTCCCCTTGATTCAAACTCGGGGAATGTCCGTAGCGTCCTTAGGAGCCCGTAGATATTTCGTAACGGTTCGTAATGCCAGCCGTAGGTAGTTGGGGCATCAGGTAAGTCAGGACTTTTTACTGCATGTTGAAAAATGTCCACGAGTAAAATAAATAGCCCCGAGTACCTACGACTGGCTATTACCGTAATTCTCCGAGTTTGAATCAAGGGGAAAACTCGGGAGAATTTGTGAGTAACTCGGGAAAGTGGGACAGGGCCTTTAGCGGGCATTTTACCTACCAGTAGGTCTTCCTAGGTCGTGAAACTCCATTGAGCCAATCAAAATGTCCGGTCATCGAAGGAGATTGCCTACGGCTGCACTCGACTGCCTGTAAGTAAATAGCGACCCCACTCAACTGCACTACGAGTGAAAAAGACCCATGCAGACCAAATTTTACTCGTGGAAAATTTTTCAATCTGCTGAAAATTTTTCCGCCACCTAGATGAGGCTGCGAATAGGCGGGAACCTCCCTCGGGAACCTCCCTCGAGGAGAGTTCCAGCCACCTCATACGACCTCGCGTCGACCATGCTGCGAGTTTAAGTCCAGGGCAAACCAAAGACCCTATAGCGAGCAAGATAGTCCACTCGACGAAAAAGACGTAGTGCGGTCATGGGCAGATTCAAGGGTAATTATAGGCCCCATTTCCGTAACCGGCTTCCATCTCCGCACCAAAGATCCCATAGGATAGTAGTGCGGAGACGGAAGCCGGTTACGGAAACATCCTCATAAAAATAAAAGTTATTTGGTAAAAATCTTCTCCTCATTTTCAGAATTGTAATTTATTAACACAAACTGTTCCCCCGCAACGTTGATTACACTGCGAGTCGGGTCGAGTCCGGTTTATGGAAATGGATGAAAAAAAGGCCCACGTTCCGTTCCGTTGCGTTCTACACGTCAGTCCATTGCATTTAGCAGGAGTGATCTATCTTGCTCCGCTATAGGATCTTTGGGGCAAACTCTTCTAAACTCGCAGATTAGATCACCCAAGTGGGACAGCCCCTTTAGTCTTCCAGTCGTTGAATCTTGATTAATTGTTTTTTATTGAATTATTTCAAAACAATGATATATTACATCACTTTTTGTTCTTCATAGCTGTTCCAATCATATCATAAACTTGCTCTAAGCCCGTAATCATGTCCATGACTCATAGCTCATGGCTCAGCTTTGGGCTCAGCTCATGGTGAAAACTGTTATTCACATAATCCCACAAGGTAAACTGAAACTAAATTAATGAGCCTGCGCTAGCTTCTTCAGAGATAGACAGACCCCTCTAAGTATTAAACCCCACCTACAAGCATACATACAGATACGAATTAAAATATTTAAAATGTTAGACATGGCTATAATATACTGACTTAAGCTTAATGGCTCCTACATACAGAGTAATGGTATTTAATGGTTAGTAACAAAGGCTGACCTGGGCACTTGATTAAAAAACACATTTAGTTCAGATTCATGGATTCATTTTAATGGTTAGTACACAACAAAATGCTGACTCCCTGGAAGAGCACTTGATTGAAAAAACACATTATAGTTATTTTTCAGATTCCGGGGGGGGCAGATTCAGATTACGTTGTTGAACTTTAAGAAGCTGTCCTGGACCTTGTCAGGAGTCAGTGTACAGTACAGAGGGTACGTCCATGGTGAGCCTTCTTGATCAGAGCTTGCTTTGGAACAAGGGGACCGAGGAAGCAGCAATGGCATCTGATTGAACCATACTGCATGGTTGCTCTCGATGGTGCAGCGGTAAGGAGACAGATGGACCTTCTTCAGTCTCCTCAAAGAAGAGACGCTAAAACAAACAAGCAGGGCATAAAACTGAAGGTAAAATTTGAAATAGTATATGAAAAAAAATGATGACGCCTGTTTTTCCACTAATCTGTATTTCTCTCCAGCAACAGCATGTCATCTTGCTTTATTGGTTGCATGGAGGAACATTTTCATGAGATTTGGTGATAATATTCCCACCGGTTGAAAATGCGAAAATGCGAAATTAAAACAAAACAGCTCAAGTTTTATCCAGAATCCATCACCACATTACACAGTCTCTAAGTGTAATTGCTTATATTACATCAGAGATAGTAACAAGTTCAGTTTTGGCATTCTTGAGTAAAGTACCAATGGTCAAAACGTAATTGAGGAATGGGTAAAGCCAAACATTTGACTGTATAACTTGTTGTCCATGGAAGGTGCTTCTGAAGATTCTTTACTTGGGATTCTTTTTGAACTGGAATTTGATATGTTCAGTAGGGGAAGATTTTTATTAAAATAATTCTACACAGAGAATGCTGTAAACAGGCAGCTGATACATTTACGTGAGATGTTTACTGTTTTATCTACAGGTGCCGCTAGATTCCCAAACGCATTGAAAACACCACTGAATATCAAAGCTCCTTTGAGGAAGCCTCTGGCAAGTGTCATCAAGTATCTAGGTGGGTGATCATAATTTGGGGAAAATACTTCAATGATAGAATATATTGGAAATTAGCATGTATATTCTTTCTCATTGAGATGAGTTTAGTTTATTGTCACGTGATCGAGGTACTGTGAAAAGCTTTAGTTGCGTGCTAACCAGTCAGCGGAAAAACAATACATGATTATAATCGAGCCATCCACAGTGTACAGATCCATGATAAAGGTAATAATGTTTAGTGCAAAGTAAAGTCCAATCAAAGATAGTCCGAGGGTCTACAATGAGGTAGACAGTAGCTCAGGACCGCTCTCTAATTATCTCTAGTTGCTGGTAGGATGGTTCAGTTGGCTGATAACAGCTGGGAAGAAACTGCCCCTAAATCTGGAGGTGTGCATTTTCACACTTCTATACCTCTTGCCTGATGGGAGAGGAGAGAAGGAGTAACCGGGGTGTGACTTCATTTGTACTTCACGTTGCCGCAGCAAGGCCAGTAGCATAATCAAAGATGAGTCACACCCTGGCCACTCTTCTCTCCTCTCCCAAGTCAATGTAAGGGAGATTGGTTTGTGTGATGGTCTGGGCTGCGTCCACCCACAGATACTCTCAATATGTTTCAAAGAAGTCAGAGCATTCCGCACACTCCCAATTCGCCACATTTCTCTGAAGCCTATTCTCATGTTAGGTTATTTAAATAACAAAATCTCACACATTGTCATAAATTACCTATATAACTCAGTGGTGCAGCGGTAGATTTGCGGCCTCAGAGCGCCAGATGTTCGATTATGGGAGCTGTCTGTATGGACTTTGCGCATTCTTCCTATGATTGTGTTGGTTTTCTTCGGGTGCTCCAGTTTCCTCTCACATCCGAAAGACATGCAGATTTGTAGGTTAATTGGCTTCTGTAAATAACATTGGCCCCAGGGCGTAGGATAGAACTAGTGTTATATGGTTATATGGTTAGTGCGGGCTGATTGCAGGTCGGCATGGACTCGCGGTGGGCTGAAGGGTCTGTTTCCGCACTGTGTCTCTAAACTAAACTCTAAACTAGATTTTTTTCAACATCATATTTCCAAGTATCTATAATAATTGTTTTGATTTAGTTTAGTTTATTGTCATGTGTACCGAGGTAAAGTGAAAAGATTTTGTTGCGTGCTAACCAGTCAGTGGAAAGACAATATATGATTAAAATTAATCCATTCAGAGTGGTACGGATACAGGGTAAAAGGAATAACATGAATAACCTTTAGCGCAAGATAAAGTCCAGTAAAGTCAGACCAAAGATAGTCAATGAAGGAAATAGTAGCTCATGACTGCTCTCTAGTTGTTGGGAGGATGGTTCAATTGCCTGGGAAGAAACTGATGGGTTTTGTTTAAAATGTATAATTTCAGTGCTCTGAACAGATGGCAAAGGATGTGGGGGGGCAAGGTCTTTTACCCAGTGAGTGGTGGAATGCCACAGGTGGTGGTATTTAATAGGCTTTTAAATAGGTACATGAATATGAATGGAGTGATATGGATCACATGTAGGCAGAGGAGATTAGTTTAACGAGGCGTCATGGTTGCCACAGACATTGTAGCCCGGAAGACCTGCTCCTGTTCTGTGCTGTTATATGACTGGAACTAACAGTTGCTTTTGAATAAGGACAACATGAATGCAATGGGTTGAAAAGTTTACTCTTGTCTTCATTTGAATTATATTAAAATCATGCATCAGGAACCAAAAGCAGTTCTTCAAAGGTTAAGTATTAATTAATGGAATGTTTTATTTGTTGCTCTTAATTCTTGATACCTTATTATATTTCACTCTTTTTTTCTAATGTGCAGAAGTGCATCCTGCTGTAAAGCCAGATATGTTCAGAACCGGACCAGCCATCACTGCCAGGAGCACCAGTCAAACACCAAAACGACTGTTTACGATCCAAAACAATGGGTCTCCAACTATTCTAGGCAAGCGAAGCTACAGCCAACACAATGGCGTGGATGGTTAGTTTAATGCCACAATTTAATACTGCACGGTAAAGTAATGCAATTAACATTTATCAAGTGACAGATGTATGCCATTGTTGCATCCCATTACTTTTTACATTGTGGGGGAGTTTATAGATTTTAATTGCACAGTTTTCCACTGAATGCACCCTCGTCAGGAGGTGGATTCCCATGGTTGAACATTGCATCTTTCCAAGTCCTGCTCTCTCAAAAAAGAAGACAGTTAGCAAATCTTTTGTGAGATCCAAGTGCATCTAATCATTGGATTTAGACCCAGCAAAATATTTGAATATCGAAGCAGAGATTTGTGTATTGTAATATAAGAATGTACGAGGTGCATAAAATTCACAAGGGGAGTTGATAGGGTGAATGCACAGAGCCTTTTACCCAGGGTAAGGTAATCAATGAACCAGAGGGCTTATGCTTAAGGTGAGAGGGGATCGATTTAATAGGAACCTGAGGGCAACTTTTTTCTCCGAGGGTGGTGGGTATATGGAACGAGCTGCCTGAAGAGGTAGTTGAGGCAGGTATAATAATAATATTTAAGAAACACTTGGACAGATACAAGGATGGGGCAGGTAAAAGGGCCTGTTTCTGTGCTGTATGACTATAGAAATTCACCATTTTAACTGGAGTAACAGCAGAAATGGGCAGTACCTTGTGCCTGCTTCATCACCATGGCTGATCATTTATTCTGTCAAGTCTCCTCAGAACCTCGTGTGCTTCACGTCATTTTTATAAACTCTATGAATAGATCCAATTTGGGTTGAGTGCTTCAGTCCTGGGTATCATTCTAATATTATGAATCAGGAGTTTCATGCAATATACAAATTATGACAATTAACCTGCTAGATTATTTTATAGGATATTCGTCTTTGAATACATTTCTAGTGATAATGATATTTTTTTAATGGATAAAGGCACCACCATAAATACCTGATGGAAGTTAATAAAATTATGAGAGGTATAGATAGGCCATAGATAGACTGTCAGAACAGTTGTCCTAAGATGGAAATGTCAAATACTGGAGGGCATAGCTTTAGGTGGTGGGCCAAAGTTTAAATGAGAAGTGTTGGGCAGGTTTTTCTGCACAGAGGGGAGTGAGTGCCTGAAACACACTGCCGGGCTTTAAGAGGCTTTTGGATAGTCATGCAAGGAATGGAGGAATATGAATTAAGTGCAGGTAGGTGAGAGATAGTCTTGACATCATGTTCAACACAGACATTGTGGGTTGAAGGGCCTGTTCTTGTGCTGTGCTAATTTCTAGGTTAGTTCCTGAACTAGCTATTTGGTCTCCATGGTTTGTTGGAAATCATGTATTGTTCTCTGTTCGAGGAAGGTGGCATTAGGACAGGTCGATGGGAAAATGTGCATTTTGAATGAGGGTAGAACGGGTTGATTTGGTAAGATCAAATATTGATCATATTCCAACATTACTGCAACAAATTGTGTATGTTTGATATGCAAGATGAATAATTCTCTTAGACAGCACACCATTAGCTTTTGTGCACATGACTTAATAATGCAAGGAGACGTCCAGCATTGTATTGGTGGGTCAAATGTAGGACAATGCACGTATAAACATCAGTGCGGGTAAATTCAAATGCTTATGCGTGATCTGCAGGTAGTGGAACCTTGTTCATGGAAGCAGGTCTTCACAACAAAAGCTACTCCTGCTTAAAGGAGGAAAGCTGACAGATAAATAGGCAAATCCCCTGCAAGTTATGTACCTGTTTCTTGCTGTGATTCTTCCTTGGTCTGATCCTAATGGGGATGTTCTTCACCACCACTGTTTATTCCGCATGCCCTCCTAACCCCCACAAAGGAGATGTGTGGGGCAAGTACTATTACACCGAGGCTGGTGAGTGCCTGGAACGTGCTGCCGGGATGGTGGTTATTGCAGATACATCAGTGGTATTTAACGGTCTTTTGGATTGGCACATGGAATGTAGGGAATAGACAAATATGCCTGGTTCCTCCAAGCATATTAGCCTCATTAAGGATAAAGAATACATGAACCCCAACCCATTTCCGACTCAAATCATCGCCCATTCTTTTTCTCCTGACCTGCTACTCCAGCACTTTCTGTCTATCTTTGGTATAAACCAGCATCTGCAGTTCTTTGTTTCTATTTTTCTCTTTATTACATTTCATTGCCTTTGAGATTTCACCTGGAATCCAATCAAGTTTGATCCTGACATCTGATTGTTGTGTTTAATTCCAACTGCAGTTGCAGCAGCATAGGGCAGAATTTGCAGCACTGTTATAGTGGCAGAACTGAATTTGTGATTAGAATCAAATGATGGCTTTAAAGCTACCTTTAGAGCCATATTCAATAAGTATCTTTGATTTATTTAATGGAGATTTCTATACAGTCCAATACATTTATTCATACAGATACATATTATGTGTGCTCATAAAACCAATCTCAGCGACCTCTTTTTTTGCAGTGCCTCTGCTGCTGATGATCATTGGGATCATTTTTTGCTGCTGAAATCGTCCCAATATGATGAAGTAAGGGTGTGATCAAGTTAATGCATCTGTGTCAGTACCGGCAGATGGAATTATTTTCACAATGGGACCAAAATACATGTTTACAAATACACAGGACTAGATATTAAAAGTCCAAAGTGCCAAATATCAATTTACTCCAGATGGTGATGGGAGCCTTCTGCACTCACCTATGCTCCTCCGATGTTGAGAAAGGCTAGGCAGACACGTCATAGGGGTTATCATGTGGGTACCTACTTTCATCGAAGCTGATAATTATATCTAGCTGATGAAGAAAATATGTGGGGTTGAATGTGAAATATTGTTGTATTTTGTATGTGCAATTTTGTTAAATTTGGGAGAAAATGCTTTAATTCTCTATTTGTTATTTTTATCGGGGAATGTGAAAAAATGACTTTTGACGGCATAGGGTTATGTTTTGTGTGAGTGACGAATAATTATAAGTAGGGTGTTTCTTTTCCATATCCATGTTTTCTGCAAGTACTGCTATGAATGCTAAACAAATTGTATAATATTGCATACCTGAGAATGTGAGTGGTGTCTGGGACATTTATGAAGTAGATTGGAGAGCACTTTCCTGTTTTTACAATGTGGATGTCAGCATATAATCCCTTTTTGACATGTCTTAGAGTCATGAAGTGATACAGTGTGGAAACAGCCCCTTCGGCCCAACTCGCCCATGCCGGCCAACAATGTCCCAGCTACACTAGTCCCACTTGCCTGCGCTTGGTCCATATCTCTTCAAACCTGCCCTATCCATGTACCTTTCTAACTGTTTCTTAAACGATGGGATAGTCCCAGCCTCCTCTGGCAGCTTGTTCCACACTCACACCACCCTTTGTGTGAAAAGGGTTCCTATTAAATCTTTCACCTTCACCTTGAACCTATCTCCTCTGGTCCGTGATTCCCCTACTCTGGGCAAGAGATTCTATGCATCTACCCGATCTATCTCATGATTTTATATACATTTCTCTCATGATCCTTTCCAAGGAATACCCATACTCAACCTATAAGCTCACCCTCCTCCTTCAACATCCTGCGCTCCAAGAATCCATCCAGCTTGACTATATCCCAGCCTGGTGCCCAGACTCACAATATTCCGGTCTCCCTATAGCTCAGACCTACCACTTCTATACTCAATACTCCGATGAAGCGCAAAGTGCCAAAAGCCTTGTTGACAATCTTCTGGGTGAGGAGTCCATTTGGCCCTTCGAGCCAGCACCGCTTGACTATGATCATGGCTGATTCCCCAATAACACCCCGTGTCTGCCCTCAGATATCTGAACAAGAGCCCTATCTAGCTCTAAATATCCAGCGGTCCACCGCCATCTGAGGCAGCGAATTCCAACTCACAACCCTCTGTGTGAAAAAGTGTTTCCTCATCTCCGTTCTAAATGGCTTACCCCTTATTCTTAAACAGTGGCCCCTGGTTCTGGACTCCCCCAACATCGGGAACATGTGTCCAAACCCTTAATAATCTTATATGTTTCAATAAGATCCCCTCTCATCCTAAATTCCAGGGTGTACAAGCCCAGCAGCTCCATTCTCTTAGCATATGACAGTCCCGCCATCCCAGGAATTAACCGTGTGAACCTACGCTGCACCCACTCAATAACAACAATGTCCTTCCTCAAATTTGGAGACCAAAACTGCACAAAATACTCCAGGTGTGGTCTCACTAGGGCCCTGTACAACTGCAGAAGGACCTCTTTGCTCCTATACTCAACTCCTCTTGTTATGAAGGCTAAATGCCATTCGCTTTCTTCACTGCCTGCTGTACCTGCATGCTTACTTTCATTGACTGATGAACAAAAGACCCCCAGATCCCGTTGTACTTCCCCTTTTCCCAACTTGACACCATTTAGATAATAATCTGCCTTCCTGTTTTTGTTACCAAAGTAGATAACCTCACATTTATCCACATTAAACTGCATCTGCCATGCATCTGCCCATGCACCCAACCTGTCCAAGTCACCCTGCATTCTCATAGCATCCTCATCATGGTTCACACTGCCACCCAGCTTTGTGTCATGTGCAAATTTGCTAATGTTACTTGTAATCCATTCATCAGAATCATTAATATATATTGTAATTAGCTGTGGTCCCAGCACCGAGCCTTGCGATATCCCACTAGTCAGTACCTGCCATTCTGAAAGGGACCTGTTAATCCCTACTCTTTGTTTCCTGTTTGCCAACCAATTTTCTATCCATGTCAGCACTCTACCCACAATACCATGTGCCCTAATATTGCCCACTATTTTCCTATGTGGGACCTTATCGAATGCTTTCTGAAAGTCCAGATACACTACATTCACTGGCTCTCCCTTGTCCATTTTCCCAGTTACATCCTCAAAAAATTCCAAAAGATTAGTCAAACATTTCCCCTTCGTAAATCCATGCTGACTCGGACCAATCCTGTTACTGCTATCTAAATATGCTGCTATTTCGTCATTGATGATTGACTCCAGCATCTTCCCCTCCACCGATGTCAGGCTGACTGGTCTATAATTCCCTGTTTTCTCTCTCCCGCCTTTACCAAAAAGTGGGATAACATTAGCTACCCTCCAATCCACAGGAAATGATCCTGAAACTCTAGAACATTGGAAAATGACGTCCAATGTGTCCACAATTTCTAGAGCCACTTCCTTAAGTACCTGGGATGCAGACCATCAGGCCCTGGGCATTTATCAGCCTTCAGTCCCATCAGTTTACCCAACACCATTTCAAGCCTGATGTGGATTTCCTTCAGTTCCTCCGTCACCCCAGATCCTCTGGCCACTAGTACATCAGGAAGATTGTTTATGTCTTCCTTAGTGAAGACAGATCCAAAGTACCTGTTCAACTCATCTGCCATTTCCTTGTTCCCTGTAATAAATTCACCTGTTTCTAAATTACCTTAAATAGACCACCTTATCTACCTGCAACTCGACCTTTAAGGACCCATGCACCTGTACTCCTCAATCCCACTGCTCTACAACACTACCCAGAGGCCTACCATTTACTGTGTAGGTCCTGCCTTGGTTCGACGTACCAAAATGCAACACCTCACACTTCTCTGTTTTAAATTCCATCAACCATTCCTCCGCCCACCTGGCTAATTGATCCAGATCCTGGTGCAATCATTCACAACCATCTTCACTATGCAAAACCACTAACTTTTGTATCATCAGCATACTTGCAAATCTTGCCCTGTATATTCTCATCCAAATCATTGATGTAGATCCATTTGAAAGTGCCTACTAAAGAGCAATTAATTGAATATATATTTCAAAGTGGTTGCATTGACATTAATTAAAAATGAAAACATGTAAGCTGCAACTCATATGAATAACATTTTATAAAGTATTCCAGCTACATTTATGACATCTACTATATTAGTGTAATTTATTTTCATTCATTTTTCTATGGGATTTGTTCCAACACATTGTATTCATTAAAATTACACCATTTCTTGAAAAAAATCAACATTTTGCAATGACAAAATGAAACGCAAAAATTACACCAGCCAAACCTTAATCATCTACATAATTCATGTAAAAATATCTCTCATAACCAATCCTTGTTTAAGTATAAATAGTTATTTAACCCGTCTTCCATCAATTAAATTGGATAATAATTTTTGCTCATTCTATGCTATCTTCTATTGACCAGGCTAATTCCAATAAATAGTTATCATCAGTTAATAAACCACATTATTTCTTTTAATACTTTAGCTTAAGTGCAATCACGCATTAATAGTCTGCAATCAATCCTTTTAAAATGCAAAAGGATTTAGACTCGGTGAAGAAACAAGGAACTGCAGGTACTGGTTTGCAAAAAAAGACAAAGTGCAGGAATAACTCAGCGGGTCAGGCGGCATCACTGGAGAACATGGATACGTGATGTTTTGGGTCCTGCAATGTCTCCTATGCATGTTCTCCAGATATGCTGCCTGGCCTGCTGAGTTACTACAGCACTGTGTCTTTTTTTGACAATGAAATATTGCCCATAAAGCTCACAATCTCATTTAAAAATCACCGTTCCTACAATATTGAAGTCATATTTTTAATAAAAAGTAGCACATAGTTATTGTGTGAGCTTTCCCTTTGACGTCTGTAATCTCAAGTATCTTCCCAAACCTTTGGCAAGTTTGCAACCCTATCTTTCTGTGATTCCATAATTTTTTAATCAGTGGCAATCTGCCTTCTTTTGAAAATGATGCTGATTAGGTTTAGATTACGTCTAGTTTAGTTTAGTTTATTGTCGCTTGTGAAACTTTGTTGTCACTTGGGAACAGTGAAAGGATTTGTTGCATGTTAATCAGTTAGTTGAAAGACAATACATGGTTACAATCGAGCCATCCACAATGTACAGATAAATTATAAAGGGAAATAAATTTTAGTGCAAGATAAAGTTCAGTAAAATCTGATTAAAGGTAGTCCAACGGTCTCCAATGAGGAAGACAGTAGCTCAGGAGCGCTCTCTAGTTGTTGATAGAATGGTTTAGTTGCTTGATGACAGCTGGGAAGAAATCCTGAAAGTAATAACATAGCATGATTGCTTAAATATAATTAAACCAAACCCAGATTGAATCCCACAGATTAAGAATTAAGAATTATTGTGCTTGAATTTTGATGATATTAAATTTTACAGGAATTAAATTCTACAGTTAATGCTAAACAACCTAAAAAGTAATTCTGGGTTCTGGTGGGACTGGACTTAATTCTGAATTATAGATAAGAACAGGAATTGACAAATGTATCAGACATGTATGCATAACAGGTTTGTCTCATTATTAGTTTTATCACTTGAGAAAACACTGATTATTTATTTTATCAGTGACGAGTTGTTTCAATGTTGTTAAACAGATTTTCTGTTTAGCTAACCTGGTATCTTTAATTAGCCTGGCATAGACATCTTTTACAATTTAACACAAATGCAGTCCACTTTATTAATTGTTGTAAATGTTATTAATATTTTGCATTAGAATGCAAACCTCATTTGAAAATCTAATTTTTCAGATGGTGCAAGTCTAACACAAGGACCATTAATAGTAAGTATTTTATTTCTCGCAAAATAATCAAGCTTGTTTTAAACCGGGGAAAAAATCATGGTTTATTGAATTCCTAATGCGGCACGGTGGCGTAGCGGTAGCACTACTGCCTGACAGCGCCAGGGACCCGGGTTTGATCCCGACTACGGGTGCTGTCTGTACGGAGATTGTACGTTCTCCCCGTGACCTGTGTGAGTTTTCTGCCAAGATCTTCGGTCTCCTCCCACACTCCAAAGGTGTATAAGTTTGTAGGTTAATTGGCTTGGTAAAATTATATCAATGTTAAATTGTCCCTAGTGTGTGCAGGATAGTGTTAATGTGCAGGGATCACTGGTTGGTGGGCCGAAGGGCCTATTTCCATGCCTAATTTTTCTTGCTTCTGTTTGAGAACAACTACCAGGTTCCAGGCGATAAGCTCCCTAGTGTTTATTCCAATAATTCAAGAGTCAAGAGTGTTTTATTGTCATATGTCCCAGACTGAACAATGTAATTCTTACTTGCAGCAGCACAAGAGAACATGTAAACATAGTACTCTGTAAACAATGTAATAAACAAGAAAAATACTGCAACGTCTATGTAGTTGAGAGCTTATTTGGAGGTTGTAGTGTTTATTAGCCTGTAGGGAAGAAGCTGGTCCTGAACCTGGATGTTACAGTTTTCAGGCTGCTTTATATTCTTCACGATGAACAGTGAAAGGATTTGTTGTATTCTTTCCCGATGAACAGTGAAAGGGCAGTCACAGTGGCGCGGCGGTAGAGTTGCAGCCTTACAGCGAATGCAGCACCAGAGACCCGGGTTCGATCCCGACTACGGGTGCTGTCTGTATGGAGTTTGTACGTTCTCCCCGTTCTCTCCTGCGTGGGTTTTCGCCGAGTTCTTCGGTTTCCTCCCACACTCCAAAGACGTACAAGTTTGTAGGTTAATTGGCTTGGTAAATGTAAAAATTGTTCCTAGTGTGTGTAGGATAGTGTTAGTGTGCGGGGATCGCTGGTCGGCACGGACCCGGTGGACCGAAGGGCCTGTTTACACACTGTATCTCTAAACCAAACTAAACTAAACCAGATTTAGAAACACAGCCATATTCAGCTAGAATCAAGTTAAGTTCTCGAGGAAAGGGTCTTCTGTTGGGGGTATTATAGTTTAATTATGCACATAATGATTTAGTTTTATGCAAATGCTCCTACATCAAAAGAAACTCTAAGTTGGGTACCAATAGTCGAATGTACGTAAAGATTAGCTCGTTCACTTATCAATTCGCTTCTCATTTAGATGAATAACGTAAGCAGTTTTGTTGTTTTGGTTACACATTGGGGAAGGAAAGGGTTATAATGTGAAGGGGGAAAAAGTAAAGTTGGCCTCAAATTGAGGTAAGGCAGTTAATTTGGCATTTCCATATACATTTTTAGCACACTTGTTACCAAAGGGAATGGGTAGTTTTTCAGGATAAACCATTCCTTGAATATTCCTGCAAAAATGTTGTGCATGTTTTTTCCCAACAAATAGATTAGTTAGTAATTGTCAATCGTTTAATTTGACTACAAATTGATGAGGCAAATACTTACGTAAGCTTCAATTCCGGCAAAATTATTCTCCTGTATTTAATGTTTGTTACAGTTCGTCAGTCGAAAGGTGACCTTGTATGTCTTTTAATAGCTGAAGAAGGGTCTCAACCCGAAACTTGACCCATTCCTTCTCTCCAGAGATGCTGCCTGGCCCGCTGAGTTACTCCAGCTGTTTGTGTCTATGTTGTTTTATAAAATGTATGTACTGATTTTATTAATCCGAATTACTATTAAAAAAAAAAATCAAACAAATTGATATCCTTGTAGTACACATGTACCTACAATTCCCATGTTTCAAAAATGTCCAACCTTTGGACATTCGGTGTAAATGAATGTCGTAAGTGAACAGTCTTAAATAGTTTGAAGAAAGGTCCCAACCTGAAATATCACCTATCCATATTCGCCAGAGACGCTGCCTGACCTGCTGGGTTACTCCAGCACTTTGCGTCTTTTTTCTAGTCATAAATATCCAATTGACTAAATATGAGCAGATCAATATGGATCAGTCTGTAAGTCCAGTCTTTGGGACACGCATTTGATGACAGATTTTTGTCTGAATATCTACATGGCCTGTGTCCCATTATCATGCCTGCCTTTCTATGCAGGTCTGTGCTCTTTGTGCTGCTTCATCTGTGCCACCTCACTTCAAAGCTTACTGATTAATCCCAGCAGTGTTCAGTGTTTGGAGATGCTAATGCTGGTTTAAAAAATAAAGACACAAAGTACTGGAGCAACTCAGCAGGTCAGGCAGCATCTCTGGAGAACATAGACAGGTGGGACCAGCACCTAGGGGGCGGCACAGTGGCGTAGCATTAGAGTTGCTGCCTTACAGCACCAGTTCGATCCTGACTATGGGTGCTCTCTGTATGGAGTTTGTACGTTCTCCCTGTGACCATGTGAGCTTTTTCCGGGTACTTTAATTGGCTTTGGTGAAATTATAAATTGTTCCGAGTGTGTAGGATATTGATAGTGTATGGGATGATCGCTGGTCAGTGTGAATTCAGTGGGCTGAAGGGCCTGTTTCCGTGCTGTATCTCTAAAGTCTAAAGTGACATTTCGGATCAGGACCCTTCCTCAGGTTGATTGTGGTGGTGGGTGGAAAGGGGGTGGGGGGGGTTAAAGAAGGGAGCAGAGAGGGGGAGAGAGCTTTCTACCGCAGCTGTCTCTTGTCCCACCTCCCCTCAGCCAGAGATACCCTGACCCACTGCATTACTCCAGCAGTTAGTGCCTTTTAGTTTACAGTGTTTAGCTGCTATGAAGAAACCCTCTCTTTGTTGAAATTACAGGCAACATTCAAAACAGCCAAGAATTTAGTTTAGTCAAAATAAACTCCAACATGTATAATAAATGCGACTTCGCTTAAAGAATGCGAAGTTTCATTTAATACTATAGCAAAAAATCTTCTTTAAAAAAAATCCTTGTTAACATTTGCCTCCATGATGTTCGATAGGATGAAAGAAAGATTGTAGATTCAGGAACCAAGTTTCATTATCATGGTCTGGCTTTCCTAAGAAACACCCATATTCCTGTTGCAACTGCCAGCCTTTACCTCTGTAATTGTTTTGATGCTGCAATTCCCACATTCCCACATGTGCCCAACTGGAAGTCCCAAATGTTCTGACAAGTGGTTCACAGTTGGAGCTGGAAACCACACAGAATGTTCACTGGGAAATCTGTCCTTTGAACCTGCACCTTTGAACACTGATGCATGATCACTGGTTCCATTCACTTAATTGGGGAACAATATCCATGCAGAAGGGAGGTATTGAATCTTGTCTTCTTCAAAATTATTTAATTATACGTGTATTTTGGTTGAAAACTAATCAATAGTTTCTATAAGTTTAATAGCTTGATTAACTTTTTATGGATTCTGGACGTGGTGAACAGCCAAGACACTCATAAGCATTTATTTTATTTGACAGCTGGGGGAGCTTAGGGTGTGGATCATGGTGTGCTGTCTCCCGAAGTATTATTGTGGTTGTTACTTGTTTTGGCTGCTGTCCAAACCTTGTCAACCAGTCCAAATCTGGTTTCACAACTGCTTGCTACTTGAAGATCTGCACAGAGAAAGCCCACGACTTGCTGCTCCCAGGAAATGCTACGCCAGTGTGTCTTGGAACATAATAGCTGCCAAGGATGGCTGTCAAATGCTCAGGCTAATATGACGGAATGATGTTAGACCAATTCTTCTGGTGCATGCTAATGCCACCTTTTGCACTCCTGAAGTAGACCACATGCTACTTGTTCCAAAATTAATAAACATAGAAGGTGTCCTACAATTTCTGTCCTGATTAATGTTTTGTTGGACACAAGGCCTGATTCTTTGTTTTTGCAAGAATTCAAGAGAATCAAGAGCATATGTGAAACTCAGAACCAAGTGCAATATCAATTTGTGATTTTTCAACTCGGTCAATGTATATCACACTTCCAGGTTTCCAAACAGATTAAAATAGTGGGCATGACGACATCCTACATGAATCAAGCTCAACTTCAGTGCTTAAAAAGCCATCGCACCATGGAATTTGATGATTTCTGAGTTGGGAGCTGAATGCAGCTCATTGCCAGGATGATCTGCAGAGGTTCCAAGGCTGCACCTCATTTTGCCTCCGTGGTGTTCCCCTGAAGCTGGGATTTGGTTCATTATTCTCAGATGTTTCATGATGTCACATAGAATGATTCAAGTTGACAGAAAATTAGATTCTGTGAACCTTTCAGACCCGATAGGGGCTCAAAATGGATCATCTCCATTTCAGCACATAGAAATGTACTCAGCAGATCAGCAAGCATTCCTGGAGAAATGGAATGGGTGATGTTTTCAATTGGAACCTTTCAGTCTGAGGAAGGGCTCTGACCCGAAATGTCACCTATTCCTTTTCTCCAGAAATGTTGCCCTGACCTGCTGAGATACCGTGGCATTTTTAGTTTATCTGCAGTGTAAACAAGCATCTGCAGTTCCTGTCATTACATCTACTTTTCAGCATTTAGTTTAGTTTGGTCTAGTTTAGCTTAGTGACACAGGAAACAGACCGTTCGGCCAACCGAGTCTGCACTAACTAGTGTACGCTAGTTCTATCCAACACACAGGGACATATTTTACAGTTTAAAGTTAAAATAGAAAATAATCCTTATTGTTACAACTACACTGAGCTGTTAACGTAATGTTATTGACAATACACATTTAGAAAGAACCTGCTTGCACACAACTCAACGTATCGGTGTTACATCCTCATGTTATAGAGTTGAAGCCAATTCCATGGGAGGCTGTTAGTTTGCTCCATTTCCTCAGCTGCTCTCAAAACCACCCTATCCAAGAGATTTAATTTTAATATTTTTATTGTTCTTTCAGTCCCTGTGTAGAAATAAGAATTGTCGAAGATTTCGTTTAGTTCATTAGTTTAGAGTTGCAGCCTGGAAACCAGCTCATTGCCTTACCGAGTCCGCGCTGACCAGCGATCACCCCGTACGTTAACAATTTCCCAAAGCCAACTTACCTACAAACCTCCATGCCTTTTTGGGAGGAAACTGTAGCACCCGGAGAAAACCCACGCAGGTCACGGGGAGGACGTCAGCATACAGACATCATTTGTAGTCAGGATCGAACCCGGATCTCTGGCACCATAAGGCAGGAACTCTACCGCTGTGCCACCATGCCGCCCTAAAGATTGAAGCTCTTTTTAAAAACAACATAATAAAACACTGCGAATATCCAGTGAAGATCCATTCAGATTTTGCAAAGATAATACTGAATGATTGTCATGCAAAATTGCCACCAACAACAAATAAACAAAGGAGTGGTATCTTCAACGTGGCCTCTTCTCTTCTTTGTTTTAGAAAGCTGATCATTTTCCATACTTGGCTAATGGAAAAGGAATGTCGACTGGGACCAACATAAACCAGTCCAGTGCTGCTCCAGCGATCAAGAGACAACGGCCAGACTGGGTGGACGTTCATGACAATGGATTTTTTAAGGTTACTGAGAAAACAAGGTGGGATTTCATGCTTCAAAAGAGGAACTTGCTTAAATTAAAAGTAAAATCCCATAAAGTATTTTGTTAAAAATTGGGGAAAAAATCACAGTGATTTGATGAGTACGTTCTTATTAGTGATGCATTATAAGTTTTAAATGTATTTTATTTCCATATCTGATATGCTATGCAATTCAACATACTGATACAGTTATTGTTTTACTTTTAATTAACTTGGAAGTCTGCACCCACAACTATTGGCATCATGAATACCCAGGGTTGTTCCTGTTTCTGAAAAATGCCACTGACCACATGTCTGCGGTCTTTTGTGAGGTAAAGGCTGTAGGGCTGCTCTATATATTTTTTTAAAGTGAAATCACATAAAGCCGGTTGTGTAGTAATCACAGTATGCAGAAGCTAATGGAAACCATTGCGATCTTTGGTGACCACATCTATGATGCTTGCAGCTCAAGGAATCTGGCTTAACGTTGATGAGCTGGAGTATGAGATTTGGACAATGCAACAAATCAGAGAGTGGGAAAGTTTCCCAGATGACTTTTTCTCCAAAGGCAGCAATAAAAACTCTTAGATTATGTAATGCAATTGGCCAGTCATAAGGAGCTGGAGGCACCATAAGCAACAGTGAAGCAGGTTTGCAGATCTAGCTATTAATGGAGGAGAAAAGAGATAAAATGACAAAACTGACATTTATTTCTATATATGTGTCGTTAATCCACCTATCTTGTTCTCTATATTTGC
Organism: Leucoraja erinaceus; assembly: GCF_028641065.1. Taxonomy (NCBI): domain Eukaryota; kingdom Metazoa; phylum Chordata; class Chondrichthyes; order Rajiformes; family Rajidae; genus Leucoraja; species Leucoraja erinaceus. The sequence goes on along the minus strand of NC_073384.1, from coordinate 49,705,778 downwards.
TGCATTCAGAAAAAAAAAGATAGTTGAATTAATGACACAGATAGAATTAAATGGGAACAATTTAATGACTATCACAGAAAAGTGGTTGAAGTGACCAAGAGTGAGAATAAAATGTTCTAGGATACTTAACTTTTGAGATAGGCAGAATAGTAAATATAGAGGGGTACAGCTGACAATAAAAACAATAAAAAGGTGATTTTACTGATGTTGAGGACGTAAGGAGGGGACTTGCTTTAGTTTTATGGGTCCACCACCGATTTTCCGTCACCCTTGGTTCTGGAGACTTTCTAGATTATCCATTTTGCTGGACTAACAGAAGGGGGTGGAATATACCAAACGCACTCTCATAATTGTTTCCGGATTAAAGGAGGTGCCGGACCACCAGGTTCTGGAAAATCGTTGGCGTGCAATCTTGTATAGTGTGAAAGGGTTGTTTAATAACCTGGTTGTTATAGGGCATTCGGTGAGGAGTGAGCATAATGGGGTTGTATTTTGTATAAAGATTGAAAGTTATGCAATTCAGTCAAAGGAAACTATGAAGCATTAAGTGTGCATTGGCTATGGTAGAGTGGGAAACTATATTAAATGGTCAGATCTTAAATGAGCAAACCTTAATGTTTTAAAGAATTAATAAACAATGTAGAGCAAATTTATATCTTTCTGAGGCACAAAATCCTGACATGAACATTTGCCAATTAAGAGTAACAAAAGACGTGTCAAAACAAAAGATTTTCCTGTCAGCAAAATGAGTAGTCAGTCAGAGGGATGGACTGATTACAGATTAGACCAAAAGTACAATGTCAGAGCAGAGCTGAAAGGAACATAGCAGCCTGTGAAAGCACATGTAAAAAATAGATGAGGTTAAGTCAATGTAGCATCCTACAGACTGGAAAGAATAAGTAGTTGTGGAGAATAAGTCAATGGAAGAGAAATTAAACAAATATATGTTTCTCAACTTGTGGGAGCAGGTTCAGAACACACATTGTAAATAATGAAGAGCCAATGGTCTAACCTGAATGATGAGCTATTAGGTGAGGGGGAGGGGGGGACATTTAATATAGATGTGTAGGGCATGTTTTTTACATGGAGGGTGGTGGGGGCCTAGGGGTAGTGGTGGAGGCAGATACGATAGTGGCATTTTAGATAAGCACATGGAAGTGTAGGGAATAGAGGGATATGGATCACGTGCAGGCAGATGAGATCAGTTTAACTAAACATCAGGTTCAGCACAAACATTGCGGGCCCAAAGGCCGTCCTTGTGCTGCACTGTTCTTTGTCCCATGAGCTGGAAATGGGCTGATGGCAAACATCTTAAATGGAATGTTTAAGATGTTGATGGAAGTGGCCTTTGCTTTGGGGTGACTGCATTGAACATCCAAAATATAATCCCTCTCTATCCATGGAGATGAAGTTCTTCAAGACGTCAGTTATAACACAGATCGAGTCTTATCTTAGAAATGATCAGGACCCACTCAATTCTTACATCCAGATCCTCCCACGTCTACTTTCAGTCTGAACAAGGGTTCCAACCCAAAACATCGCCCATCCTTTTTCTCCAGAGATGCTGATGACCCACTGTCTTACTCCAGCAATTTGTGTCTATCTTCAGGAATGAAAAACTGAACTTTTTCAGGTTTTGAGGCTGCCCCTATTGAGGTGCTGATGTTCACCAGCACTGTGATTTGGAGGAAGGATCCAAGTGTGACATATCCAAGTGTGGCATGCGCCTGATATATATAAAGCTAGTATGAAGCATATACAATTCTTAGAGGATTGGGCAGGGTAGATGCAGGAAAAATGTTCCCGATGTTGGGGGGAATCACAGTTTAAGAATAAGGGGTAGGCCATTTAGGACAAAGATGAGGAAACATTTTTTCATCCAGAGAGTTGTGAATCTGGGGAATTCTCTGCCACAGAAGCTAGTGGAGGCCAATTCACTGGATGTTTTCACAAGAAAGTTAGATTTGGCTCTTAGGGCTAAGGAAATCAAGCGATATGGGGAAAAAGCCGAAACGGTACTGATTTTGGATGGTCAGCCACGATCATATTGAATGGTGGTGCTGGCTCGAAGGGCTGAATGGCCTACTCCTGCACCTATTTTCTATGTTTTTGTGGTTGATGATATGTCATGAGAGATAAGCAGCAAAACTTCAAAGGGCTAGAGATAGGTCAAGTGAATGGGTGAGGAGATGGTGGAATGCTTATAAAGCAGAAAAATGCACGGTCATTCACTCAGGTAGAAAAATAAAAAGGCAGAAGACATTGTATATGTTTGAAGATTGAAAGAGTTAGTTGTTCAGAGAGACTATCTTTCCTAGTACATGAATCACTCAAACTAAACATGTGAGGATAGAAAACTGTTAGAAAGACAAATAGCTTGTTGAACAGTTTTTCAAGAGGGGTTGAGCTTACAAGAAGTTATTTTGAATATTTTATATTGGAGATATTGATTACCTGACACCTATCAATTGCAAATGTATCTAGCCACTCATCAGCCCATGCCTCTTTCAGTCTGGGCACGCTTGCATGAGCTGCTTCATTATCTACAAACCTGTAAACTAAATTAACTTCTCTGCAAACATCATTGAACTTCTTCACTTCTAGCATGATGAAAGAGCAATCACTGGTGAAGCAGCTTAAGATAGTCCAGTGTAACTGCACAAAGGTTTCCTGCAGTAAAGAAATAATTGACTTTCTTGCCTACATTTGACCCGGTGCTGAAGGACTTTTTGAAAGTCCAGGGACAACTAAATTTCCTCCTCCAAATAGGCCATGCTGCTCCAGTATTGGGAGATGCTAAGGAATCATGAGTCAAGTCAAGTTTATCTGCCACATACACATACGAGATGTGCAGTGAAATGAAAAGTGGCAATGCTCGCGAACTTTGTGCAAAAAGACAAACAACCAAACAAACTACAATTCATATTAAATATTGTGGGCGGAAGGAAAAAGGGAAAAAAACAGCAATTAAAAAAAAAAGCAGTAGAGTGGTACAGTAAGGGTTGTCCCTGGTGAGATAGGCGTTTACAGTCCTAATGGCCTCTGGGAAGAAACTCCTTCTCAACCTCTCCGTTCTCACAGCATGGCAACGGAGGCGTTTGCCTGACCGTAGCAGCTGGAACAGTCCGTTGCAGGGGTGGAAGGGGTCTCCCATGATTTTATTGGCTCTGGAGTTGCACCTCCTGATGTATAGTTCCTGCAGGGGGGCGAATGAAGTTCCCATAGTGCTTTCGGCCGAAAGTTTAATGGAGATGAGCAAGTGTACTCCACAGGGAGTGACGGGAGCCAAGAACACATTGCCAGGGGTGGTGGTGGAGGCAGATATGATAGTGGTGTTTAAGAAGCTTCTGGGGAGGCACATAGAAGTGCAGGGTATGGATGTATGGTGAATGATATGGATTATGTACAGGCAGATGAGATCAGTTTAACTTGGGCATCATGTTCAGCACAAACATTATGGGCTGAAGGGCCTGTTCCTGTGATATGCTCTATGCACTCTGAGTAAATTATATGTCAAGTTTGTTACTGATTACTCTGCTATTTTAGGAAATTTGAGGAAAAAAATCACCATATTATAGGGGAAAGACAATTCATTGTTAACTACACTTAGGAAAAAGGATTCCACTGAGTTGCTTAGTTGCATCTGCTTATACATTTCTGCTAACCAATGCCAGGATTTTAAAATATTTGAGGAAGTAACAATTCAGATAGCACAATGTCCTAATAAAAGGCACAAAATGCTGGGGTAACTCAGTGGGTGAGGCAGCATCCCTGGAGAACATGGACAGGTGACATTTCGGGTCTGGACTCTGAAGATTGAAGAAGTGACTTTGTCCAGATTAATGGATGTGCCGGACCACCAATTGCCACCAGGGGCACCTGTACTGATTTCTATTATTTTAGATAGTATAAAGGAAACCAATAAATTCCCATTTGTCTGTCATATTGTTACTCATATTTTCTTTTTCCAGTGAGTTTCTTATGATAGCCCATGACTTAGAGTTTCCACCTTGGTCTTTTCAACATTTGTGTAAATGCTATCCCCAGAGATTTATTAGCACTTTTTTAAGCTGCTGAAATTTATACCTCTTATTTAAGATAATTTATTTTGATTTAGGTTACCTCTGGGCACTACGTCTAATTAACAATAACCTTGCCTGATAATAAACTACATTTGGAAGACCATAGTCCCTCTTATAACACCAGATTGTGCTGTTTTGTTTTCTGCTTTCTACTTTTTCATTGTCATCAATAATTTGTATCAAACTGACTGAAAACGAATACTCCATAAATTATTCCACGTTTTAAACCATCTTTTCGTAATAGCAGCCAAATTGTACGCAGGTTGAATTTAAAAGCAGGTTTGTATTGTTATGCAAATGTCATTGGTCCGCAAGTCCACTTTCTATGTAATCTTCATGCTAAATGAAAGTGCGTGGAAAGGAACTGCTGATGCCGGTATATACGGAAGATAGCTTCAAAGTGCTGGAGTAATTCAGCGGTTCAGGCAGCATCTCTGGAGAAACAGGATAGGCGATGATTCGGGGGTCCCAATTCAAAGCGTCCCTCATCCTTTTCCTCCAGAGATGCTATCTGACCCTCTGAGTTACTCCAGTACTTTGTGTCCATCTTTGCTAAATGGAAGTGTTTGCTTGTTTGCAATATTTTGTTGTTTTTCTAACATTGACTCGTAATTATATCCACTGCTGGAATTTTACCATTCCGCAAGCTTGGTGGAAAGGGTCGTGACCTTTGAATTTATTTGTGATTCATTGGTAAATCATGGGCACTATGTACATTGATGATGCCTTCATGACCATGAAGTACAGGAGAGGAAAAGACACTCACACTAGAGTGAATTGCTATAATTGCCCTCTCTAGTTTCCCATGTGGTGAACTTCAAGGGGAGATTTGTTCAAAACTTTCAAGCCAGTGAAAAGTACATTTTTTGTGAGATCTATGTATTAACAGCAGGTTCAAATGAGTCCATTGTCTAAATGAAAGAGTCTGCAAATGGATTTGGATGGCTTGAATGCAGAGGCAAGCAAGTGAAATCTGGGTGAGTGGTTATTAATTGTTAATGGATGGAATAGCAAAAATGGAATATGATGAGAAGTTAATGATGGGGACCCGGCATGGAACGACAGCTGTGAGGGACGGTGGGAGAACAAAGGGGGACCTGGGGGGGAGCACTCTAGTTCAGAATCCTCTGCCCAGGGAATAAGTCTGTGTTCGTTTGTTTATTTGTTCCGGTGAAGGTGCTGTGCACACGGCTGCCAGGCAACAGTTGCTTGCTTTTTCTTTTAGTTTTCACTTTTAATTTCCAGTTATTGTGTACCTTGTGTGTAGTGACTGTTGGCAGACTAATTTCCCTCCGGGGATGAATAAAGTTTTATCGTATCGTATCGTAATAAATGCTGGTGTATAAAATGTTAATGTGCAGGCAGCAAGCATCAAGAAGGCAAATTATATTTTGCCCTTTACTGTAAGACAGTTGGAGGGATTGGACGCAGTGCAAGGTACATGCACTAGATTGTTTGTTGAGTTTAGGGAGATGCTTTTATGAGGAAAGTTTGAGTATGAGGGGACCACAAGAGATTGCAGATCTTGTGCAAAAAACCGGAGGAACTAACTGGTCAGGCAGCATCTGTAGAGGGAGATGGACACACGATGTTTCGGGTAGCTGAAACTTGCCTGTTCATTTCCCTCCACTGATACTGCCTGACCCGCTGTGTTTCAGCTTTTTCTTTTATGGATATTATGGATGGATTGAGAGGTGGTGTTAATGAAATATATAAAGCTCTAAGAGATTGTTGGGTACATGCTGAGAGAATATTTGCTCTGGCTGGAAAGCCTAAAATTAATCTCATCATAAGTTGTTAAGTAATTGTTCGATCAGAAGATTATGAATCTTTGTAATTCGATATCTCGGAGGGGTTGGTGTTCAGTTGGATCCATTCAAGGCTGAATTCAGTACACTTTACACATTAAAGGACTTGAGGTATTGTGGCATATATCTGATCTGTCTCTTATCTCACTCCAACATTGTGTGGTTTGGGAACATACAGTATATATATATTTGTCTTATAATCAGGATATCTTTTTGCTTAATTGAAGGGTACATTTATTATTTTATCCCTAAATGCATAAAAATATTAAACAGCCTATATTATATTATTAGAAGAGTTTTAATAAGCCTAGAGGATGATATAATAACTAGACAATGCAGTGAAGCAATGAATATTACTTTTCAAAAAGAATTGCAAAGTTAATTTGCTGAACTTTGCCTTTTAACTTTTTAATTTTTGCAATTATGCATTTGATTATTGCTAAATATTGCCTGGCATTGCCCCATTTCTGACCAAGTTTTATTGACCTGCTCTTGGGACTAGATTAAAATAAAAGTTGGTGCTGGAGAGCGGTGACATTTTGCAGGCAGCATGCAGGATAGCACTTGTATATTCACGTTTGGATTATTTTTTTAAATGTTCTCCAGTTTAGTATGGAGCTGGCTCAATTTTGACACAGAGAGTGGTGAATCTCTGGAACTCTGCCACAGAAGGTAGTTGAGGCCAGGTCATTGGCTATATTTAAGAGGGAGTTAGATGTGGCCCTTGTGGCTAAAGGGATCAGGGGGTATGGAGAGAAGGCAGGTACAGGATACTGAGTTGGATGATCAGCCATGATCATATTGAATGGTGGTGCAGGTTCGAAGGGCCGAATGGCCTACTCCTGCACCTATTTTCTATGTTTCTATTTGACGAATATGAATTCTTTAGTCAATACTTGCAAATTGCATTTTTCTTGAGGCAGTCCCATGTGATAGTCCATAAGTGTATAGCATTGTTGTTTTATGGAAATTATTGTCTTTAGAATTGTGTATTTAAATCATGTTGCTAACATACTTGTGACATTATTAAATATCAGATCATCCAAAGCAGCAAATGAGTTATCCCTGATTTGCTTTGTAAACCTGGAGCAAACACAAGATTTGCCTGAGCGAAGTTCTGTTCATCCCATAGATGAGAAATGATTCGCGGGAACAGTTTGAAAGGATAGCAGTAATTAATATCCCATTAACAGAGTTCTGAGATGTTTTTGCTTCTGTTTTTAGTGAATCAATCACTCTTACAATAATGGGTAAGATTTTGTCAAGTCTTATTTATGTTTTTTCAGTTTATAATTTAATACCTAGCAGTTCAATAAGCATCAGATTATTCTCTTGTTCAGCTGTGTTATTCAGTTATGTATGTGTAACCAACATTTGAAAAAGGACATAAAGATTCAGTGCAAAAAAAAACACAATGTGATTAAACCTGATTAGAATTCTGTTTTCAAATATGTTTTGTTCAAAACATTATTTGAATACATTGGAAATTTTAGATTAGAAATTAATTTAAACCATGTTTTAGTCACTTTAGCAGTTAAATAATTGCTAGCAAATACACTGGGTTGCAGTAAAACTCCTATATGGATCAGCCAATACTGCGGCCCTTCGAGCCTGCACCGCCATTCAATATGATCATGGCTGATCATCAGTTAAATAATTGCTAGCAAATACACTGGTTGATGTAAACCTCCTAATGTGGATCAGCCATATATCTTGACAATTTTCATAATATCGTGTGGTTGTAATATTAATTCTATCTGAATGGTAAAGGAATTTAAATAAGGACTGTATATTAAAGAGAAACTAAATTCATTGCTGACTCCATAATCTCCAGCATCCTTATAACATTACTTTAATTCTAACCTTTTTCACTGCACTGGTTTCAATCATGCCACCAATCTATCATCTGCCTGTATGCTTGGGTATGCCATCTATCCCTATCTCTTCCTTAAGATTCTCTTTGTCCAACTGTTTGGTTACTCGTCACAATATCTGCTACAATATTAGTATGTGCACAGATACAGATTATATATTTTGTACAGATTATATATTTTGATTCTAAACATATTAATTAATTTTACGTTTAGATCTAACTTTAATTTTCACCAATTGAAAGCATCCAACGTATTTGTTCGGCAGTTCTGAAAATAAATTATTTTACTTCCATCTTTTTTCTCAATGTTTGGATATTTTCCCATAAAATAAATAAACTTGTTAAATTTGGGTCGGAGGAAATTGCAGATGCTGATTTAAAATGAAGATACAACACAAAATGCTGAAGTAACTCGGCAGCACAGGCAGGATCTCTGGAGAGAAGGAATGTGTGACATTTCGGGTTGAGACCCTTCTTCGGAAGAAGCCTGTCCCGCTGAGTTACTCCAGCATTTTGTCTCTACTTGTTAAACGTGTTAAGTAATGTTAAACACATTTTCTTTTATCTTACTTAAAGTTTTGAAAATAACGTTTAACAGTTTGACAGTGCTTTACTTTCATCATCACGTTGTCACTGATCCAGTACAAATAGCACCTAATTATTACCAAATAACACTTTGTAACTTGCAGAAAAGAGGACTATATAATTTCAATTTTTATTTTACAGCATAAGAAATAGTTTAGTTACCCATGAAACTGTCCATTCTCATAATATTTGCAGTTTACATTTTACATGTCATACTGAAGCATTTTGTTCATCACCTCTATTTGAATTAGTTATGTAAGCAACAATCCGAATCATCGCTTACAAAGAATTGTTTGAATCCCACTACCCAGTTTATGCTGTTTACTTATTATTTTCAAACTACAATGGTTTTCTTTGACATACAGCAATGTTGTGTTTCATTGTGATGACCCTTTCAGTATATCTTCTTATTCATTGTCCTTTGAAAAGATTATGCCATTCACTAGTCTAATCATATACAGATTAAATGTTGTTTGTATTTTAATTTATTCAATAATTTCAATAATTATTCAATGTCATCCTAATTTCGGAACAATTTATCAAAGGATATAATCTAAGGATACAGATTTAAATGAGGAACAGAAAAAAGCTCAAAAGCAGATCAAATTGTCAACTCTAAACTCAGCCTGCTTCACTAATCTCTTGAGTTGATCAACTTGCTGTTTTTCAATTAATGATTTCCAAGTTGACATTATAGGTAAATCATAGTTATCACGTGACCGCAAGACTCATTTAAGGATTTAAAGAACTCTCATGAGACTGAGAATCAGTGCCCTCTGCTGCTTAGCTCAGTGTCAATCCTACTTTATTAAAATATGTCAAGGTTGCTTTGCTACATCAGTCACTGAAATTTGAAGCTTAAAATTCCTCGCTAGTCAGAACGTATGTAGAAATGTAGTTTCTTTGTCAAAATAAAATAGGCATTTGTCTGATTGTGTTTTGAAGACTTGAGGATACTTAAAAGTGGCAAAGAAAGGGTCTCTTGATGAATATGTAACTCGATTTTGAGTTTGTGCTGTGATCTTGACTATTTGGTATATTATTTACAAACCTTTCTATCAGTCCACACATACTATCTCACGCACATATTTATTATTGAATAACTTCCAAAGGACGAGGATTTTTTGCACATTTATAAAGCATATTTAGCCATTTAGGTTGCAAATGGACGTTTAAATATGCACAGTCTAAAATATTCATACCATTGACATGTTCTAGTCATGTTCCAAAATATTGCACTTAAAGCACATTTAGGATATCACCTATTTGTAAACTATGCAAGTTTAGTTTTGGGTCAGATCCAGAATTTTTTATGGGCAGATCATGTATGATATTTTTGTTTTGCAGATGGATGCTGAGTTCCAGTTTCTCTGCAGTCAGGAAGTAAGTGGTTTGTGTGGTAATGGCACCTAACGTTGCCTTTGTATTTGTACATGTTTGTGTGAACAGGCAATTGTGTAGGAAGGACTTGCATTTCTAAGGGCCCTTTCTCGACCTCATGGTGTTTAAGTCACTTCTAAGTTCAATAAATATGGTCGCAGTGTAAGGAAATGCAGCAGGCATTTTCCACACATCAACTTCCAATAAATGTCAAATATCCCGATAATTTGCTTTTGTTACCGACTGATTCATTGACAAAAAGAAGCAGTGTTGGTGATCCATTTCTACAATTTCCCCACTTTGTCCTTTCCTCTGTGTTCCCCCAAAACATTTAATCTAGGCCTTCACATTCTGAGGATAATTGAAGTTTGAAACTTTCTTCCTCATGCTAATTGTTGCCAGATCAGATAATTTAAATCTAAGATTTTAGTTAGACAAAAAGATTTACAGGATAGGGGGGAAGAAAAGGACACAAAGTGCCGGAGCAACTCTGCTTGTCAGGCAGCATCTCTGGACAACATGGATACGTGAAGTTTCTTCAGTCTGAAGAAGGGTTCGCACCTGAAATGAAATGAAATGCCTTTATTTGTCATTGTAAGCACTGCATACAACAAAATTGTTGTTGCCACTCCATTGGTGCATAATATACAAACATAAAAGTACAGGACACAATTTAAAAACAATGTCAAAAACTAGGTATTAAGATAACTAAGTAATCAGTACTGTACATGGTGATAGTAATTTTCAAGGTGAGCAGCAGCATGGAAGAGTGCAGCATGAATAATTGTGTTTTTCATATTGAGTGTGAAGATTGCTTTGGGGAAGAAACTGTCTCTGAGTCTGGAGGTGCATGTTTTGGCTGACCTGTAACGCCTGCCAGAGGGTAACAGTTCAAAAAGGTGGTGACTGGGATGTGTGGAGTCTTTGATGATGTTAGTGGCTCTGCTGGGGTAGCGTGTGGTGGCAATATCCTCCAGAGAGAGCAGTGGGCAGCCGGTGATTCTCTCTGCTGTTTTTACCATGCTCTGGAGCGCTTTCTTACCTGCAGCAGAGCAGCCTGCATACCACACTGACATGCAATATGTCAGTAGACTCTCAATGGTCGCCCGGTAGAAGGCCACCAGCAGCTTCTTCTTGGTGTTGTGCCTCCTGAGCACTCTCAGGAAATGGAGTCTCTGTTGTGCTCTCTTGATGGTTGCAGTGGTGTTGGCCGATCAGGAGAGGTCCTCGGATACGAGGGCTCCTAGGAATTTGAAAGTCTGCACTCTTTCCACATACGCCCCATTTATGCAGAGCGGGGCCGGGTCCACGTACCATTTCCTCCTGAAATCCAGTATTAGCTCCTTTGTCTTTGTGGTGTTCAGTGTCCGGTTATTTACTGCACACCACTCTGACAGTCATTGTATCTCGTCCCTATATGCTGACTCGTCTCTCCTGAGATGAGCCCGACGACTGTCGTGTCGTCAGCAAATTTAATAATCAGCAAAAAGGAAAAAAGAGCAAAAAGGAAGAAAGATTCTAAGGGGAGTAGGAGGCAACCATGGCTGACAAGATAAGTTAGGGATAGAATAAAACTAAAAGAAAAGATGTATATATGCCCCTGTCCCACTTAGGAAACCTGAACGTAAACCTCTGGAGACTTTGCGCCCTACCCAAGGTTTCCGTGCGGTTCCCGGAGGTTTTTGTCAGTCTCCCTACCTGCTTCCACTACCTGCAACCTCCGGCAACCTCCTGCAACCACCGGGAACCGCACGGAAAACTTGGGTGGGGCGCAAAGTTTCCAATGGTTTCCGTTCAGGTTTCCTAAGTGGGACAGAGGCATAACACAGCAAAGAGTAGCCGGAAGCCAGAGGATTGGGGAACTTTCATAGGACAACAGAAGGAAACAAAACGGGCTGAAAAGATGAAGTACGAAGGGAAGCTGGCCAGGAATATAAAGAAGGACAGTAAAAACTTATTTTGATATGTTAAGGGAAAAGGAATAGCAAAGTCAAATGTGGGTCCCTTGAAGGCAGACACGGGTGAAATTATTATGGGCAACAAGGAAATGGCAGAAGAGTTGATTAGGTACTTCGGATCTGTCTTCACTAAGGAAGACACAAACAATCTCCCAGATGTACTGGAAGACAGAGGATCTAAGGGGGTAGAGGAACTGAAAGAAATTTTCATTCGGCGAGAAATATAATTGGGTAGGCTAATGGGGTTGAAGGATGATAAAACCCCTGGGCCTGATGGTCTGCATCTCAGGGTCCTCAGGGAGGTGGCTCTAGAAATAGTGGACGCATTGGTGATCATTTTCCAATGTTCAATAGATTCAGGGTCAGTTCCTGTGGATTGGAGGATAGCTAATGTTATCCCACTTTTCAAGAAAGGAGTGAGAGAGAAAACGGGGAATTACAGACAAGTTAGCATGACTTCGGTGGTGGGAAAGATGCTGGATTCAATTATTAAAGAAGTAATAATGGGGCATTTGGATAGCAGTAAAAGGATTAGTCCAAGTCAACATGGATTTATGAAAAGGAAATCATGCTTGACTAATCTTCTGGAATTTTTTGAGGATGTGACAAGTAAAATGGATGAAGAGGTGCCAGTGGATGTAGTGTATCTAGACTTTCAGAAAGCCTTTGATAAGGTCCCGCACAGGAGACTGGTGACTAAAATTAGAACACATGGTATTGGGGGTAGGGTGTTGACATGGATAGAAAATTGGTTGGCAGAAGAGAGAGCAAATAGTAGGAGTGACTGGGTCCTTTTCAGAATGGCAGGAAGTGGCGAGTGGAGTGCCGCAAGCTCGGTGTTGGGGCCGCAACTGTTTACCATATATATTAATGATTTGGAAGAGGGAATTAGGAGCAACACTAGCACGTTTGTGGATGACACAAAGCTGGGTGGCATTGTGAACTGTGAAGAGGATGTTAGGAGGTTGCAGGGTGACCTGGACAGGTTGAGTGAGTGGACAGATGCATGGCAAATGTGAGGTTATCCACTTTGGCGGAAAAAACAAGGGGGCAGATTATTATCTCAATGGGGTTAGGTTAGGTAAGGGGGAGGTGCAGCGAGACCTGGATACCATTGTACACCAGTCACAGAAAGTTGGCGTGCAGGTACAGCAGGCAGTGATGAAAGCTAATGGAATGTTGGCCTTCATAACAAGAGGATTTTAGTATAGGAGTAAAGAGGTTCTTCAGCAGTTGTATAGGGCTCTGGTGAGACCACAACTGGAGTATTGTGTACAGTTTTGGTCTTCTAATTTGAGGAAGGACATCCTTGTGATTGAGGCAGTGCAGCGTAAGTTCACGAGATTGATCCTTGGGATGGCCGGACTGTCATATGAGGAAAGATTGAAAAGACTAGGCTTGTATTCACTGGAGTTTAGAAGGATGAGGGGGATCTCATAGAAACATATAAAATTATAAAAGGACTGGACGAAGGAGCTGATCATGGACTTTAGGAGGGCACATCATACGAGGACGCACACTCCATTGAGGATAAATGGGGATCCTGTGGATAGGGTGAACTGTTTTAAATATCTGGGAGTCCACATCTCCGAGGATGTGACATGGGCATCACACGCCTCAGCACTCGTGAGTAAGGCAAGGCAGCGCCTTTACCACCTCAGGCAATTGAGGAAATTCAGAGTGTCTCCGAGGATCCTCCAGTGCTTCTACGCAGCGGCGGTGGAAAGCATCTTGTCCGGGAACATTACCATCTGGTTTGGGAATTGCTCTGCCAAGGACAAGAAGGCTCTGCAGAGAGTAGTGCGTTCGGCCGAACGCACTATGGGAACTTCACTCACCCCCCTGCAGGAACTATACAACAGGAGGTGCAACTCCAGAGCAAACAAAATCATGAGAGACCCATTCCACCCCTGCAACGGACTGTTCCAGCTGCTACGGTCAGGCAAACGCCTCCGTTGCCATGCGGTGAGAACGGAGAGGTTGAGAAGGAGTTTCTTCCCAGAGGCAATTCGGACTGTAAACGCCTATCTCACCAGGGACTAACTATACAGAACGTTTTTCCTTCCATTATTTATTATGTAAAAGAATATGTGTGTTATGATTGTGTTTATAATTTGTTTGGTTGTTTTGTTGTTTGTCTTTTGCACAAAAGTCCGCGAGCATTGCCACTTTCATTTCACTGCACATCTCGTATGTGTATGTGACAAATAAACTTGACTTGACTTGACTTGACTTGGACAAGCTAGATGCAGGAAAAATGTACCCAATTTTGGGCGAGTCCAGAACCAGGGGCCACAGTCTTAGAATAAAGGGGAGGTCATTTAAGACTGAGGTGAGTAAAAAACATTTCACCCAGAGAGTTGGGAATTTATGGAATTCCCTGCCACAGACGGCAATGGAGACCAAGTCACTGGATGGATTTAAGAGAGAGTTAGATAGAGCTCTAGGGGCTAGTGGAGTCAAGGGATATGGGGAGAAGGCAGGTATGGGTTATTGATAGGGGACGATCAGCCATTATCACAATGAATGGCGGTGCTGACTCGAAGGCCCGTATGGCCTCCTCCTGCACCTATTTTCTATGTTTCTAATAATCGTGTTGGAAGGGTGGGCAGGTGTACAGTCATAGGTGTATAAGGAGTAGAGGAGTGGACTCAGCACACAGCCTTGAGGTGCACCAGTGCTTAGTGTGAAAGAGGAGGAGATGTGGGGGCCGGTTTTAACTCTCTGTGGGCGGTTTGTGAGAAAGTCTTGGATCCATGTGCAGATGGGCGAGGAGAGGCCTAGGTCAAGCAGTTTGCTGATTAAAATGATTGTATTGAATGCTGAGCGATAATCAATGAATAACATCCTCACGTAGCTTTCCCGATGTTCCAAGTGGGTCAGTGCAGTGTGAGTTGCTATGGCGATGGCGTCCTCAGTGAATCTGTTATCTCTATATGCAAACTGATGTGGGTCGAAGGAGAGAGGTAGGCTGGTTCTGATGTGATGCAGGACTAGTTTCTCGAAGCACTTCATAATCTCTGGTGTAAGTGCACTCGGTCTATAGTCATTCAGGTCCTCAGGGACTGTTTTTTTTTGGGAATAGGAATGATTGTGGCTGACTATAAGCAGGGTGGTATGATAGCTTGTGACAGGGAGATGTTAATAATCCTTGTGAAGACCCCAGCGAGTTGGTCAGCACATGCCTGGAGTACTTTACTGGGTACTGCATCAGGTTCAGCAGCCTTAATTGGATTTACTGACCTCAGCACACGCCTCACATCCTGTTCCTGTAGTGTGAGTGTGTGGGTGTTAGAGGCGGGTGGAGGCAGTGAGCCTGTAGCTGGCCTGTTAACCTCAAACCGGCCGAAGAAACGGTTAAGCTCCTCCGCGTCGGTATTTACAGTGCTGTTGGTACTGCCTTTATAGTTGGTTATGTGCTGTAACCCTTGCCACACTCTCCGTGGATCGTTGTGTGACAGGTGGTCCTCAATCCTCCTGTTGTAGACCACCTTGGCCTCCTTTATGCCTCTCTTGTCACCTATCCATGATCTCCAGGGATGCTGCCTGACTTTCTGAGATACACCAGCATTTTGTGTCCTTTTGTGTAAACCAGCATCTGTTCCTTGTTTCCACAATAGAACTGGACAGCCGTCCTGGCCAAGAAGGAAGATGCCACTGATGTACCTATATTGTTTTTTAAATGGCAATTCAATTGTACAGCCTACCGCTGTTCATTTATTTTGAATTTAGATAATGTTCACCCAGTTTCTAATTATAAAGCTAACTCTAATTTACCACTGAAGTTGTTCACTAAGAAGCTGTGGTTTAATTGGTGTGAAAAATTGAAGATTTTCACACTGGAAGCAGGTTGCTGTGGCCTGAGCAACCTCACCATTTTGACTCTCAGAGAGAGCTTTCCTCTGCTACAAGAATCTGCTCAAAATAGTATTATTGTCGTATGTCAGAAACAGAAATATGAAATTCTTCCTTGCAGCAGCAAAAGAGATATGTAAACATGGTACTCAGTAAACAAAATGGCTTGGTAATTTTCTCCCTTCCTTAAAACAACCTATTGTGCATTAGAAATCTAAATAGTGGGAGAACTTAATTGTTGACATCTCTATAAAGTAGCATTTCCACAATCATATATTATAAAAACAGAAAATGCTCAAATTACTCAGCAGGTCAGGCCATTGCCTGTGTGAAGAGAATAAGAGTCAAAGTATTAGGTTAAATATCCTTTGTTCGAACAGTATAGACGACAAAAGATGCCTGTTAAGCTGCAGGGATGATAGTTTAGTCAAGAGGTACAGTATGGAAAAAGGTCCTTCAGCCCACTGAGTCCATGCCAACCATTGATCACCCGTTCACACTAGTTCTGTGATATTCCACTGTCGCACCACACCTTACACGTTAGGAGCAATTTACAGAGGCCAATTAACCTACAAAGCTGCACGTCTTTTGGATGTGGGAGGAAACCGGAGCACCCAGAGGAAACCCATGTGGTCACAGGGAGAATGTGCAAACTCCACTCAGACAGCACGCGAGGTCTGGATCAAACCCAGGCCTCTGTCGCTGTGAGGCAGCAAATTTACCAGCTGCACCACTGTGCCACCCGTTTCGCAGATGGGACTGTCTCTGATGGGATAAAACCGGGATGACCCTGGGGGTAAACATAAAACAAGGTTATCTTGTCAATGAGCGAATGTGAGAGAAAAGACAAAAGCTTGTAAGATTTGTGAACTACAGAGCAGTTGGACATGTCCAGCAAGTAAGGCTTATACAGACAGAAAAATAGTTACCTGAGCTTGTAGAATTTAAAATTAATTCCAAGAGAGTCAAGAACCAAAAGTGTTTTATTATCATGTACAGTGCATTCAGAAAGTATTCAGACCCCGTCACTTTTTCCACCTTCTGTTACTACTTGTTTTTATCATCAATCTACATACAATACCCCATAATAAAAAGCAAAAACAGGTGTTTAGAAATTTTTGTTAAGTATTTAAAAAGAAATAACTGAAATATCACATTTACATAAGTATTCAGACCCTTTACTCAGTACTTTGTTGAGGCAGCTTTGGCAGCGATTACAGCCTCAAGTCTTCTTGGGTATGACGCTACAAGCTTGGCACACCTGTATTTGAGTAATTGCTCCCATTCTTCACTGCAGATCCTCTCAAGCTCTGTCAGGATGGATGGGGAGCGTCGATGCACAGCTATTTTCAGGTCCCTCCTGAGATGTTCGATCGGGTTCAAGTCCGGGCTCTGGCTGGGACATTCGAGGACTTGTCATGAAGCCACTCCTGCATTGTCTTGGCTGTGTGCTTAGGGTCGTTGTCGTGTTCGAAGGTGAACCTCCACCCCAATCTGAGGCCCAGAATGCTCTGGAGCAGGTTTTCATCAAGGATCTCTCTGTACTTTCTTCCGTTCATCTTTCCCTCGATCCTGACTAGTCTCCAGTTCCTGCCTTTGAGAAACATCCCCACAGCATGATGCTGCCACCATCCTGCTTCACCGTAGGTATGGTATTGGACAGGTGATGAGCTATGCCTGGTTTCCTCCAGACATGACGCTTGGCATTCAGGCCAAAGAGTTCAATCTTGGTTTCATCAGACCAGAGAATCTTGTTTCCCATGGTCTGAGAGTCATTTAGGTGCCTTTTGGCAAACTCCAAGCAGGCTGTCTTGTGCCTTTTACTGAGGAGTGGCTTCTGTCTGGCCACTCTATCATAAAGGCCTGATGGGTGGAGTGCTGCAGATATAGTTGTCCTTCTGGAAGGTTCTCCCATCTCCACAAAGGAACTCTGGTGCTCTGTCGGAGTGACCATTGGGTTCTTGGTCACCTCCCTGTCCAAGGCCCTTCTACCCCGATGGCTCAGTTTGGCCTGGCGGCCAGCTTTATGAAGAGTCCTGGTGGTTCCAAAATTCTTCCATTTAAGAATGATGGAGGCCACTGTGCTCTTCGGGATCTGCAATGCTGCAGAAATTATTTCATACCCTTCCCCAGATCTGGGTCTCACCACAATCCTGTCTCAGAGGTCTACAGACAATTCCTTTTTTCTCCATGGCTTGGTTTTTGCTCTGACATGCACTGCCAACTGTGGGACCTTATATAGACAGGTGTGTGCCTTTCCAAATCATGTCCAATCAATTTAATTTACCACTGGTGGACTCCAATCAAGTTGTAGAAACATCTCAAGGATAATCAATGGAAATAGGATCCACCTATTTCCGCATTTTCGCCCGCAGTCCGCTCTTCACCTTTTTTTAAATTTTAAGTCCTGTCTAAAATGTTAGTGGAGGTCTTTTATGTGGTGGGTGGGGGTGGGGAAGGGGGAAACTTTAATTCTTAGTCCCCTACCTGGTTGGAGAGGCAGCATCCCTCCAAGCTGCTTCTTCGCCCCGTCCTCGCGGCCTACCATCGAGAATGGAGCGCCGTTTCCTGTCGGGACCGGCCGGGACTTCAGCTTCGGCGGCAGCGGCGCAGCGCTGGGACACTGTCATGGAGCGGGCGATGCCTTACCGGGTTGCCGTGCGGTAAGCTCCGGAGCGCTGTGGCTGCCGACTCCCAACATCGCGGAGCTGTGGCTGCGGGCGTCCTGCTGCGGGCGGCGCTGGATTTGGAGCACCACGGAGCCTGGGATCGAGTTCGCCGGGGTCGGAGCTCCAACTGGCGCGGCCTGAGGACTACGAGTGCCCCGGTCTCCAGGGAGGAGGCAGCCGCTCCAGACTTTCCAAGCCGCTGAGGAATGTTTCACCCGACGTTCCACGCAATGTTCCATCTTCACGGCAAGAGGGCCCTGAAAATCATCGGACTGGCTGCAAGGCCACAAATGGACCCCGACCACGGGTGTTTCACAGAGGAAGAGGACTTAACTTTCTGGTGCCTTTCCCCACAGTGGACATTTTTGATTCTTCTGTGGGGGGACGTTTGTGTTGAACTCTAAATGTGTTGTGTTCATTTTCTTTATTTTTTTAACCTTTTCCATGGTTTGTATGGAAACTTATTATTTAATTTATGTAAAGCACTTTGGTGTCAATGCAAGTTGACTTAAAACGTGTTATATAAATAAAACTTACTTACTTACTTACTTACCTAAGCTCCTCCCCACATCCCAAAAGACATGCGGGTTTTTAGATTAATTGGCCTCTGTGAAGAAATTGCAGGAAGTGGATAAGAAAGTGAGATAACATAGAACTAGTATGAAAGGGTGATCGATGGTTGGCCCAGACTTGGTGAGCCGAAAGGGCTGTTTCAATCGTGTATCTGTAAAACAGAAAAGCCTTACGTGCTCAGATGGAAGATGAGGTGCTGTTCCTCAAGTTTGTGTGTGGCCTCATTGTAGCAGTGCAGGAGGTCTCAGGTTAAAGGGTCAGAGTGGGAAATGAATAGAAAATTTAAGTAGCAGATGTGAGGAAGTGCATGGTTGCCCCTACAGACTGAAAGCAGAAGTTTGGCAAACCAATCGCTCAATCACCATTTGGTTTCTCCAATGCAGAGGCGCCATAATGGCACAGCAGTAGTGTTGCTGCCTCACAGTGCCAGTGACCCGGATTTGATCCTGACTATAGGTGCTGTCTGTACGGAGTTTGGACGTTCTCCTTCTGACCACGTGGGTTTTCTCCGGGTGTTCCAGTTTGCTTCCACACTCCAAAGGCCTACAGAATTGTGGGTTAATTGACTTTGGTAAAATTGTAAATTGTCCCTCGTGTGTAGTATAATGCTAGCGTACGGGGTGATTGCTGGTTGGCACGGAATTGGTGGGCCGATGGGCCTCTTTCTGCACTGTATTACTAAAGTCTAAAGAGGAGACTAGATTGGGAACACGTACAGTTAGTGGGAATAACTATGACTCTCTTAAAACGTTGAGAGATGCATCATAGTTACTCAAGCGGTGGTCACTCTCTGGCTGGAGTGGATGCGGTTACTCAGCATGTCGAAGATGAGTCCTTAAATGACGGGACCTTAAGTGACGTGCCGTGCAAGGGTGTGGCCATCTTGTCGGACATCTCAGGCCGTAATTGCATGGCTGTCAACATCGGATGCTGACCACATTAGCTGCTGTATCTTGGTTTCAAGCATGC
This sequence comes from Leucoraja erinaceus, assembly GCF_028641065.1. Taxonomy (NCBI): domain Eukaryota; kingdom Metazoa; phylum Chordata; class Chondrichthyes; order Rajiformes; family Rajidae; genus Leucoraja; species Leucoraja erinaceus. The sequence goes on along the minus strand of NC_073384.1, from coordinate 49,686,026 downwards.
AGCTAGCCGCACCCCCTTGTAAGTCCCCGCTGGAAACGTCTCGCCTGACAAATGAGATGGTAAAATCGGCCGGCTGAGAATCCAAAACCCAGGCACCGAGAGATTGACAAGTCTTCCGATTAGCACAGAACAGCAAAAGTTCTACACTAGCAGCCCTCGGTATGCCAACCCAGGAGGGATTCCAGGAGACCTATCTTCCCCCAGACATGCCGGCAGCAGGCATACTCTGTGAGCGACGTGCTGCAACACGAGCCCATTTGACATCTTGGGCAAAAACTCGCACTGTGGATGGTTTGGCTTTGGCCATCCGAGATCAGTGGTGGTTTCCCGGTTAGGTGCTTCACAGCTTAAGTTTGTGGTCCCTCCTCTATGATGTGGGAACTGTTCACCATTCCTTTATAAGATCAAAGGCTTGACTGTGGGGGTCATTTGATCGCAGGCACTGTGTGCGCACTAAAACCGGTTTTGACTGTGGACGGGCCATGTAAAATCTCGAAATATACTAGTCAGCTGATGGCCAAAAATTGGTCTGAGACTTGTCCATTAAAATAACCTGCTCAATGATTCTCAGCCCAGGCCTGCCTGGTAGACTCAAGACACCATGGTAATAATGAGAATTAAAGGATCTCTGTCTGTAGTCATTCCTGGCACAAAGCCTTGGATTGATGTTGGTGGATCTTTTGTGGAGTCATTTAAGTTCCTTGGAATCATCATCTCCAAGGACCTGATATGCGGGGGGCCACTATCGACACCACAGTCAAAAAAGCCCAACAGAGGATGTACTTCCTGTGGCAGCTGAGGAAACACAATTTTTTCCACGAGAAGTAGCTCTACTAAATAACCAAAAATCTGTAGCCTCCGTTTGCTCTGGTATTTTATTTCATTCACATGTTTAAACTATATTGATTGATTATTAATGTTTTATGTGTCATTCTTAATTGTTACTTTATGTCGTCTTGTTACTTGCGAGCGGAGCACCAAGGCAAATTCCTTGCATGTGTACATATTTGACCAATAAACGTATTCATTCATTCAATTCGCCACACATTCATATCAGAGCAAGTGTTAAATCAGGGTTGATTCATCCTTGTTCAGCGTAGTATTGGCTAAAGTGAAGGTGGCTGCCAGTAAAACTAAACTAGGTCATCATTGTATGTGAATTAGGCTGTTGCCGTGTTGGAATGTCACGTACATATTGTTCAAGAGTCAGCGATCCAACATCGACTCCGCGTGCACCCAGTTTGCCAGTCAGCCAGTCTCCCTCCCCTCCGTCCCTGGTGGAGCAAACGGTATCCTTCTTCACCTGCTCCACTGATCACGTCACATCTGAACTGCAGCAGAATGGAAGGCAAGTCAAGATCACAATTCCAGTCACGCCAAAGGAGAGAGTCTAATGCTATAGCAAGCAATAGTGTTGATGTCTCAATGGAACAACAATATCCTGAACAAAGAGTTCACCAACCCCTTGGAACCAAAGCCAGGATTCAGATTTCAGACACCACTAAATTGAACATAAACCGGACGTTGACAATACGGCCCTCTTATACATCAATGAAAACTCATATTGAGTAATAGTTGCAAATGAGATTTATTTAAAAAGCCACATAGAAACGATATCAATTTTAACGCATCTGAAAGACTTGATGATATGCATTCCTGGGTTTTGAAGGAGATGTCTGTGGAGATGGGAGATGTTCTAGATATCAACTTCCAAATCATGATAGATTTTGGAATGGTTTCGGCAAATTGAAGGTCGTGTTATAGAAAAAAAAGAGGGAAATACTAGCCTGTTAACCTGACATAAGGTTAGAGAATGCAGAACTGCATGTAAACACTTGTATTGATTTGGATCTGATTAACAGTTAAAAGAACTAATAGTGGGAATAAATTGATCTTTATTGGCAAGCTGTGTTTAGTTAAATAGCATGGATGTCAGTGTTTGGAGCCTGGATATTCACATGTAGGAAGGAACTGCAGATGCTAGTTTAAATCAAAGATAGTTCAAGTTCAAGTGAGTGTATTGTCATGTGTCCCTGTATAGGACAATGAAATTCTTGCTTTGCTTCAGCACACAGAACATAGTAGGGATTTACTACAAAACAGATAAGTGTGTCCATATACCATAATATAAATATATACACACATGAATAAATAAACTGATAAAGTGCAAATAACAGATAATGGGTTATTAATAATCAGAGTTTTGTCCAAGCCAGGTTTAATAGCCTGATGGCTGTGGGGAAGTAGCTATTTCCCGAACCTGGTTGTTGCAGTCTTCAGGCTCCTGTACCTTCTACCTGAAGGTAGCAGGGAGATGAGTGTGTGGGCAGGATGGTGTGGGTCTTTGATGATACTGCCTGCCTTTTTGAGGCAGCAACTGCGATAAATCCCCTCGATGGAAGGAAGGTCAGAGCCGATGATGGACTGGGCAGTGTTTACTACTTTTTGTAGTCTTTTCCTCTCCAGGGCGCTCAGATTGCCGAACCAAGCCACGATGCAACCGTTCAGCATGCTCTCGACTATGCACCTGTAGAAGTTAGAGAGAGTCATCCTTGACAAACCGACTCTCCGTAATCTTCTCAGGAAGTAGAGGCGCTGATGAGCTTTCTTGATAATTGCATTAGTGTTCTCGGACCAGGAAAGATCTTCAGAGATGTGCACGCCCAGGAATTTGGAGCTCTTGACCCTTTCAACCACTGACCCGTTGATATAAATGGGGCTGTGGGTCCCCCTCCTACTCCTTCCAAAGTCCACAATCAGTTCCTTGGTTTTGCTGGTGTTGAGGGCCAGGTTATTGCGCTGGCAGCATATGGCCAGTTGCTCGATCTCTCTTTTATACTCTGACTCATCCCCATCAGTGATACGTCCCACAACAGTGGTGTCATCAGCGAACTTGATGATGGAGTTCGCACTGTGACAGGCTACGCAGTCATGAGTATAGAGTGAGTACAGCAGGGGGCTGAGCACACAAAATGTTGGAGTAACTCAACGGAACAGGTAGCATCTCTGGAGAGAAGGAATGGATGACGTTTCAGGTTGAGACACTTCTTCAGATTGATCAAGTCTATAGAGATGGTTTGGCCCTGAAATCCAATAGTACCCTTCCCAAATTTGTCCTTGGTATTGGGGAGATGAATGGTTTTGATGATGCAAAGAGGCTTGAAGAGGATATATCAAGATAAATAAGTGGCTGTCAACAAAGCAATGGAGTCCAACATGAAAAAAAACTTGGCAAGAGAAAAATACATTTTTAATTATTTTTTGAGAGATGCATGATTGGAAAATATTGATATTCAAAGGGATCTTGGTGTTCTTGTTTATGTTACTGAAAACTAACATGGAGTTGTAGCAGACAGTACAAATGTGAATGGTATGTTGACCTTTGTAATAAGACTGTCTGTCAATGGCCTGATTCCTATATTATCGTTACTTTTTTGCATATCTTTCATTCATTTGTTCCATATCTCTCAACATCACTGTCTATATCTTTCATTTCCCTTTCCCCTGACTAATCTGAAGAACGGGCTCAATGTGAAATGTCACCCATTCCTTCTCTCCAGAGATGCTCTCTGACCCACTGAGTTACTCCAGCATTTTTTGTCTATACTGTTAATAAACTTCTCTACAAGCCCTGCCTCTTTCCTTTTCCAGCTTTCTTCTCCTCCTCCCATCCCCCCACAATCACTCTGAGGAAGGGTCTCAACTTGAAATGGCGCCTATCCATGTTCTCCAGAGATGCTGCCCGACCTGCTGATTTATTCCAGCACTTTGTGTCCTTTTATGTATTAATCCAGCATCTGCAGTTATTTGTTTCAACAAGACTGAAGATCTCTAAGTACATAAGGGAGGGCCTTGGCGAGAATCACATTAAGCACACTGTAGATTTAGTCTCCGTAAATGAAAAAGGAAATATTTGTCAAAGAGTAATGCAGGAAATTCTCACCAAATTACTTCCTGGGTTACTCCCAATTCTGTGTATTAATATTTAAAATAAATAGGAAGATTTAAAGGTCACTATTAATACATCCACTTTCTCTGTAGTCAACTCTTTCAGAAGAGAAAGATCTAAGATGTTGAATGCAATTGGCTTACTTATCTTGTGCCTTTTCTTAGGTAATTATTTAACAAAACGTTAACTCTAATTTGGCTCTTTCACTGCTATGTCTTAAATTTAGAAGGAGGATACAAGATAATTACAAGATACAGATTTGTTTATGTCTCAGCTTTTTTCTGATACTTTTTTAATTCCCCCTTTTTGTCTACAAAGGACTCACATTAACTTAACACTCATTAAAGTTCTGTATTTAGAAGAGCGTGTGATATATTTTGTAGATGAATATATTTCTCTTTCTCTTTCACTTTTTGGCCTCCACTACTCCTTAATCTTTATGCATTATATTTCTCGTGTTTAATTGAATACTATCCATAACCTTAGTTATGCATGTAACATATTTCCTATGACATTTGTATTTTTTCATGGGACGTACCTTCACGAAAATCACCAAGTATTTCTTTAACCGCTTGCTATTATTTATCTCAAGTCAAACTTTTCTATATAATTTCAAAATATTGCTTAGCCAACTGATTCCTCACATCTTTGCAAATGGTTTATTTACGCAAGTGTGTAATTTACTTACACCTGTTATGATCAATCTTTGCCAGAAGATCTGTTACAATGGCATTTCTAATAAAAAATAAATAGGTTTTAAGAAACATCTTAAAGGGAAACATCAAAAGGGAAATTTTGTGGTTTAGGATGTGAATTCCACAGTTTAGGCCTTGGCAGTTGAAGGCATGGCTACTTAGCCTCTATTGGCCACTTTGGACAATACAGCAGTACAATCTTACCGCGGACAGATATATGTCAGTGAGCAGAGGGCTGATGTATGAATGGGACCAGGTGCATGTTAGGACTTGGGCAACTAGGTTTTGGGAAGTGCAAAGGCCTGAACAAGGGAAGTGGGGAAGTGCATTGGAATAGTACAATCTACAAATACACAAGAGTAAAACAAGAACTTAATTCCATAAAACATTTAGTGGGCACCAATAGCTCCAGGTAAAACTCCCTGCAATCTGAGTATTGATTTATTCTTTCTGCCAAGCACGACCAAGCTTAGCATCCTACAATCAGATGCAGAACAAAGCAGAATATGCATTCCTATTGTACATATAGACAACCAAATCTAGCAATAAGGCAATTGAGCTATAAATGTGGGGTTGAAAAAGATCAAAGGTCTTTTATTGTCACGTGCACCAATTAAGGTACAGTGATATGCGAATTATCAAAGCTATACTGTGATGGAAGGCAATAAAGTCTAATCTTCTTCCCTCATTTTTCTCCCGCGGTCGGGTCAGTTGATCCATCTGTCGGAGCGATCGAAGCTCCAGTATATGACAATTATATATTCTTGACTCTGAGTTTTAGTTTTAGAGATAACGTGTGGAAACGGGCTCTTCGGCCCAGCGAGTCGGCACTGACCAGTGATCCCCGCACATTAACACTATCCTACACACAATAGAGACAATTTACACATACACCAAGCCAATTAACCTACAAATCTGTACGTCTTTGGAGTGTGGGAAGAAACCGAAGATCTCGAAGAAAACCCACGCGGTCACAAGGACACACACTGCAAACAAATGTCCTTCCCTTTTATGATGTTCAGCTTGGCTTGAGGTGATACTTGCCAATGTGCGATGGCACTAAGCCTATAAACTGCTCCGTCAGCGGTGTCCATCATGTTAATGAGCAGCGGCATGAATTTGATGTGGCGACCGAATCAAAGGCAGCAGTCGTGGCTAAATTAATTGTAGCAATTCCTTCACCCTCCTCCAGGAGCCACCCACCTTAGCCACAACGTTCTCCTGAAGAGTCAGCAACTTAAGTGTTTGTTTGTGAAACCATTTTTTTTAAATGTTTGAATGCTTATCTCATTTCAGTGCTGAAGCAACTGAACACCTTTCCACAGTAAGTACAGCTCTTCCCATGACTTAAAGCTCACTTCAAACCATTCACAGCCAGACCATTAATGGGGCTGTTTGTCATTTCACATAGGAGCAACTGTTAGCAGTTAGCACTGCATGTTCATTTACAAAGCACCATAAGAACTGTGATTTGTTTCTAATTCTTTAAGATGAATTGTATAATTTTATGGATATTTAGAAAGTTATATCAATTATTTTGTAGAGTTTGTCATGTTCCTCTAAACCTGCCAGTTTTAAAATTGCTTTTAAATTAATGTTTTTAGTCCAGGAATTATACTAAATACTATAATAAAGCATGAACTTAATTGGTTATGCACATCTGCTGTGAATGTTTTCCAGTCGAGATTCTGAATCCATCTGTTAACTTGGATCTCGTGTACAGTGGATTCCTTAACAATTCAAAATGATTCACTCTTAATGTATTATATGGTTCAATGGTACGTTATTGTCACGTGTAACTAAGTACAGTGAAATTATTCTTTTGCATACAGTTTGGTGACATGCCTACTTTATATTAGGCACATTCATACTAAGTGTAAGAGTGTAAGATAGTAGACCACACTCAGTCAGTACTCATGTTTAAGGTGCCATCTGTACCCGTCAAGTCTGAAATGTTTTTGTACATGTTGGAGTCTGAACATGGCCATAAAGCCCCATTATCCTGGCGGCAGCACTGTGTCGGTGCTACAGGGTGATCCTGGCCAGGCGATGTGTCGATGTCCTGTACAGCTGCTCCGCAACTCCATGCCGCTGGAGGCCGCGTCTGTTCTACATGTGCAGCCGCTTAGAAAGGTGCCCAATCTTATGGAGCCCCAGGCTGCTTCAAGGCCTCCAGAAGCCCACTCCGCTGACTCAACCTCTCCGATGCCTTAACGTCGGCCCATGAACGCATCGTACCTCGGTCAGCCTCCGTGCTCCTGTTCTGTGCTCTGAACTTGTTTTTTCTCTTGTTTGTGACCTTTTGCACTGAGTCTCATGGAAGGTGAAGCTGGTTGATGTGAAATTCTTCTTTCATTAAGAGAAACAGATATTCGTTTGGATAGAATGTTCTGTAGATGTTATATGCACAGCGTTCAAGCCTCTCCTCCCATTGCTTTAATACAGAATTATAGTCACATAGCAAGGAAACAAACTAATCCCATCCAAGCTAATCCCATTTACCTGCATTTACCCCATATCTCTCTAAACCTTTCCTATTCATGTTCCTACCAAGTGTGTTTAAAATGCTGTTATAGTAGCTGCCTCATCCACCTCCTCCGGCAGCTTATTCTATATACCCACCACCCTCTTGCCCCTCTCACCTTAAACCCATGTCCTCTGTTTCTTGAATCCCAGCAGGACATTACAATCCATTATTTGGCCATTAAAGACTTAAGTGTGAGTGCAACTATAAGACCATTTTCATATGATTTTCAATTGTGCAATCATAGTCATGGAGCAAGGAAACAGGCCCTTCTGGTCAATGCCGGGTAACCAGGATGCATCTTGGGGAACGGCTGCTAACCAGCAGCCGTCCATTTAATTCACTTTTTTTTTGCAGTTTTAGTTAGTCCTGTGCCCTGTTTGTGGGAGAGATAGTCTTTTTAATGTGGGGGGTAGGGGGTAATAATATTTCTAGGTCCCTACCTGGTCGGTGAGGCAGCTTTTTCTCCGGGCTGCCCGTCGACCCGTCCTCGTGGCCTACCAGCGGGCGTGGAGCGCCGTTTCCTGGCGGGGACCGCCCAGCACCTCGGCTTCGGTGGTGGCACAGCGCTGGAGCGGAGCGGGCGATGCCTTGCCTGGGTCGCCGCGCTGGATCGACGCGCTGGAGCTCCGGTGAGCTGTGACCGCCGAGATCAACACCTCCGGGCTGCGGGTCTGCGGAGCGGAGCGGGCAGCGCCGACTTTAACATCGGGAGCCTGGGAGCTCCAAACGGGCGCGGCCTTGTCGGCTTCGGAAGCCGCGGTCCCCAGTTAGGAAGCGGCTGTTCCAGTGGCCCAGCCGCTGAGAGGACTCTCCCGACGCCGGGGCAACAGCACCCGGCCAGAACGGCCAGGAACATCGGGCCTCCGTAGAGGCAACAGCGGAGGCCTCAATAGGCCTGACTTTGGGAGAACTGGGGGTGGGGACTGGACATTGTGCCTTCCCCCACAGTGGTAACCATTGTGGGGGGATGATTTTTTTTTGTGTGTAATGTGAATATGTTAGTTTGTGTCCAAGATGGCTGTCGGAAGGGAGAGTGGACGCTAGCGCGGTTTAGCTGCCGCTGCTCTCTCTTCACATTGTGTTTTTGATTTTTTGTCTTTGGAGCGAATTCTGTCTTTAATTTGTGTATTGGTGATGTCCTTATTATTTATTTTACTCCGACTATATGTTTTTTCTCTCTTGTTAATTTTCTGTAAGGTGTCCTTGAGACTTTGAAAGGCGCCCGCAAATAAAATGTATTATTATTATTATTAGTAATGCCCAAACCGGCCATTATACCCATCTACACTAGTCATCCATGCTTGTGTTTGCCATATTCCTCTAAACCTGTCCTATCCATGTACATGTCTAAATGTTTCTTAAAAATCACATTAGTAAAACATGGTACACCTTACCTAATGTAGGAGTTCCAAAAGTTACAGAAAACACAAAGCTTAACTTTGGTGCACCATGCCTTTACAAGTAAGTGATTTTATTGTTGTTGTAGAGACATGGATAATAGTAACTGCTACTGCTTGTCAATATCGCCTCTTTTCCATTGCCCTTATGTGATTCTGTAGTTTAGTTTACTTTAGAGCCAGAAACAGGCCCTTCAGCCCACCGGGTCTACACTGACCTGTGATCCCCGCATATTAACACTATCCTACACCCACTAAGGACAATTTTTACATTTACCAAGCCAATCAACCTACATACTTGTATATCTTTGTCGTGTGGGAGGAAACTGAAGATCTCAGGGAAAACCCACGGGGAGAACGTACAAACTCCGTACAGACAGCAACCGTAGTCGGGATCGAACCCGGGTCTCCAGCGCTGCATTTGCTGTAAGGCAGCAATTTTACCGCTGCGCCACCATGCCGCCCCATTGTAGCAAATCTACTAATTGCGGTCTAATTTTAGCCTTGAACAACGTCCTTATTTTCAGAACTCTTCTTATAACCATGCATTATCTTTAAAATTCATTTAAACTTGATTTAGTAATATGAAAAATTTTAAAAGCCAGTGACATAGACCCAATTTCAGCCACAGGAGTTTATTTCTGGAGCTTCTGTCATTCCCAACTGAGCCTCATTACCTCTTGTACTAAACATGAGCGTGTAAATCTTATGCCTAAACCTACTCCTTTAACCAAGCTTTCTGCTTATCTCTCTAAATGTTGTTTTGCGGCCCAATGAAAAAGCATTATATTTGTTAACTCTGCTATGGTGCTTTAATTACGTTGTACTAAATGCAAGTTATTGTTGCAGTTCAAACCAACAAATCAAGTTGCTACCATGACATTAGTTGTGATGGAGGTGGGATGACTGGAGACTGAAGTGGAGCAAGGAAGAGCAGAAGTACAATGTGATAAGTTTACATAAAACTTCATTTATGAAACTGGACAAGAGAACTCCCAAGGCAAGAGGTTTGGATAGAATTTAAGTTTCTGCATTAAGCAAAGATCAGCTTGTACAGACTGTAGATACTGAGTCATTAAAGCCAGACTAACTTAACGATTATCAGAGGGGTTTGGACAGGACTGCGTGAATTTTATTTCCTATTTTATCTCCTAATTGACTTGGGTTTTTCATAGTGTCTTCCATTTCACATAAGTTAGTGGAATACATTTTGTGTAGATGAGTAGAGCTTGTGGAAAATACCCATGATGGTAAAATATGACTTGTAAATCATAAGTATATTAAAGGAAATAAGCTATTGGAGAGAGAATTGGACCCTAGAAACTAAGATGGTCATTTACATGTTGAAATTCAGGAGGTGGACAAGGATGGGTGGATTCATTCTCAATTAATATTTTTCCACTACTTTTACTATGGAGAAGGACATGATGACCAGGGAAAGACACAAAGACTGGAGTAATACAGCAGGTTAGAAAGCATTTCTGGAGATATGGATAGGTGGTGTTTTGGATCATGTTTTGCTTTTGTTTTCAGAGTTGAAGGGGCTGTAATTATTCTATGATATTGTGTATATGTCTGTTAGAGGCAGGGAATGTGGTATATCCACCTTCTGTGCAATGTCTCCCATCAGTGAACTAATAGTTGGAAGATCTGAACATCAGTTGCTCAATAAATTGTATCTGCTTATAGAGGCTTGAAATCTTTGGTTTCATTTTCCACTATTGCCCACAATGGAATAGATAGCACAATTTATATTTATACATCCAATTCCCATCGATTTCATCAACTCCATCATTTTTGTTCAGGTTACTTTTGTATGGAATAGAACTATTTAAAACAAAGTATGTTTCACGGGATTCTCTCATAACTCTGAATGTTAATGATGGTATTGGATCACCTCTATATATTGTTTTAGTTATAGTTGATATTTTATTAGTAACTTAACGGAAACAGATCTAATAAACCATTGACAGTACTTTTTCATTCCACTTCTTCCACCAATTACTTCTATTTTGTCTGGAAATCTAATTTTATAAATATGTTTCCAGATATGTGAATGATAGTAAATGTTCAGCTCACTTAGATGGATGTGGTGCTTTTATATTTCATAGTCTTTCACAGTGAATCTATGTAAAATGAATGAACAGAAAGAGTGCTGCATGGTAACCTGTATTGTTTATTCCACTGGTGATATTCTGGATGGGAATGAAATGCGTTTGAGTATGTTGCCTCTCATTGGCACTGCTATTTATGGCCAGGGTAAGGAATCTTCTGGTGACATGGAGAGAAACATTAGTCACTGTCACACTCCTGGTAGGACATTTGTGCGATTTGGCAATGAGAAGAGAGTGAATGGGCATGTATCTTTCTTTGTATCACGGCGGCATAGTGGTAGAGCTACTGTCTTATAGAGCCAGAGACCCGGGTTCAATGCTGACCACGGGTGCTGTCTGTACGGAGTTTGTATGTTCTCCCTGTGACTGCGTAGGTTTTCTCCGAGATCTTCAGTTTCCTACCACACTCCAAAGACGTGCAGGTTTGTACGTTAATTGGCTTGGTATAAATATAAATTGTCCCTAGTGTGTGAAGGATAGTGTTAATGTGCAGGAATCCCTGGTCGGCACAGACTCGGGGGGCCGAAGAGGTTGTTTCTGCACTGTATCTCTAAACTAAGCTTTACGAGGCAGTTCTTGACTGCATTTATGGCTGCAGAATCTTTTTTTTTTTTAAATAGTTTCTACTGAAGTACACAACAAAATGAGGAAATTGTTTAAAAATGCCAACAAAACTAATGGACAAATTCTTGTGCTTAACTTGAGCATAATGCATCTGTCCAATGCTAGTCAATTGGTAATATCTCGCACTTACATCACTGGGTCAGAAACAAGAGAGGACAAAGTCACTGTGCAGAAAATGTAATTTGTTCAATTGTCAACTGCCATATAACAAACATTCTTCATAGTGTGGTTTTCATTCATGCAAGCTAGTAAACTGACCTCTGAGTTTCTCAATAGTAAACCTTCCTTATTAAATCATCCATCTTTGAGGCTAAACTCTTTATCCAAAGCTGGCTATGTGAAGCATTTATTTCAGTAAGTGATGGATATGTGCATGTTTAATGACCTTCCTTTACGTACCCTTCAATATGACGTAGAAATTGAAGAAGCCAAATTAATTAGCTTTATTTACCACACTCCTGCCATTCTTGCCGAATCGTTAATAGTTCAATGCAATTATCAGTTTGTCGTGTCTTTTGGGGTGAAAAAGACTGCATAATCTTTTGTAAAAGCAAATGAATAGAAATACTTAGTGTCATGGAGCACTATGGAGTGAAAAAGAGAGTTGTTTCAGCTTGATGACTTTACATGTGAATTGATGAAAGAATTTCAGTGCCATAAAGAGTTATTTATCGTAGGTTTTCTTCCATGCTGGTAAATGATGAAAGGCCAATTATCTGAAATGATAACATAATTTGTCCTTTCACTGATGCTGCCGGATTTACTGTGTATTTTTGTCTCTATTTCAGATTTTCATCTTCTGAAATGTCTCAATAGTCAGTGGTTCTTTATTACCATGTACAGATGTACAGTGACATTCCTTTTTTGCATACAGTTCAGTAAAGTATTGCCAAACGCAAGCACAATCTTAGGTATCTTTGATTGTGTCAAAGATACCAATCTTTGCACGATTAGTACAAAGTGTATGGAAATAGTCCACTGAGATCGCGTGCAAGAGTCATCAGATTTTGAAGCCATTCTTATGTTTGAATTATTATTGAACGATTTGTTTCTTAAATACAAAAATCTTTTGGAAAATATTTGATTGTTTAAATTTAGAAATTAATGTGTTTCGCATACCATGAAGAAAAGGATAATAGTAAGATTAAACGAGAACTTACCAGTTTGAAGTTTGATCTTTATTTTATGAGGAGGAACGTTGAGGGAATACGTGAAAGAAACCCGCTACGACGCATGCGTGTCATCCTTCAAAGCAGCGGTGTGAGGTCACAGATACACTATAATGACCTAAAATAGTAAGATTATTAAAGAGATACCAGTTTAAGATATGACCATTCGAGGGTGGGAGCGGAGGGCACGTATTCCCTCAACGTTCCTCCTCATAAAATAAAGATCAAACTTCAAACTGGTAAGTTCTCGTTTAATCTTACTATTTTACTTCGGAGTCACGTGAGTGACTACGTGAAAGATTTCAAAGCTCTGTGACCTCATGCCGTGGAAACGAGTCCATGCTTCACAACTGCCTTGGTAGTTAGGGAGAAATTGTTAATTATATTCAAAACATTCATACCAATTATTTAATGGAAATGATAAATAATATCGAATTAATTCAAATCATAACCCTGTATTCTTCAGGGATAAATTATCATACAGAACTTAAAATGTTCCCCGAAAAACGTTCCCATACTGCTAACTGGTTTGTTATAACATTTCTGAAACGTTTTCTCCGACAACCATCCTGCAATCCTGAGGATATGGTCCATGGATACATCAAGGCGTTTTGCTGCGGATGTAGCTGCAGCCCTGGTGGAGTGATAATTAAATATGTTATTGTTCACTCCCGCCTATCATAACCCATATTTCAGCCACCGCAAAATGGTCTGAGTTACACTCTATGGTACAGTTTCTTATAGCTGATTAAACGCCAATTCCTTGCCTCTGATAGCCTTTGTACTTTCACTGTATAACAAAAAACGTGCTTCACTATACCGAGGCGTTTGTCCTCCGGGTAGGCCATCAATTCTATGACCTGCCCCGCTGATCCTGGCCTATTTTGTTTAATAATACGGTCCTGGATCACAAACCCCAAACTTCGTGCCGCAATAGTGAAGCCATCCAGTCTTACTTTTAGCAATAACTGGAGCTTATGCGCTGTGACTAGCGCCATCAGCATTACCATTTCTAGTTAGTTATCCAGATTTAATGCTGTAGCCCACGACCAATTCCTTAGCAAGGTCAAAGCCACACTTACATTCCAGATATAGTTGTATCTTATTTTTGGTGGCTTGGTGTTAACATATCCTCTAAAATTTTTAACTGCCAGAGGATGTGATCCCACAGACTGTCTTACTGTTCCTTGCCACCAATACCTTGACAATGCACTTTTGGCACTATTCACAGTGCTGAAACTCAGTCCTCCATATTGCAGGCTGGTGAGAAACTCTAGCACCACCGGAACATCCTTATTTCTGTGGTCCAGAAAGTTATTATGGCAGTAATTAGTCCATTTTAATATGACCTAAATACTGTTATTGTGTAGACCTTCTTCGTGCTGCTGTGATCATGTCCACAGTTCTTATGATAGCCCCATGTCCCGTAGCGGTGTTTTAGAGTCTACAACCTACTAAATCAATATTTTCTATGACATGGATAGCTATCCTCAGTTACTGGATGCACTAGCAACTTAGGACTATGTCTTACCATTATACATGGTTCCAGCACCATGTCCTGTACCCCGGAAAACCATAGTTGGGTAAGCCAATCAGGTACTAAGACATCCGCGATGCCGATTCCTGTTGAATTTCCCTTAGTACCCCAAATTTATAAAGTAGAAAAAAGGAGGTAATACATGAATGAAAACCCTCCCCTAGTGCAGTGAAACAGCATCTGTAGCTTCTGCCTCAGGATCTGGTACCAATGATACATACCTCGGTAACTGGTGATTTAACCCTGGATGCAATTCTAATATCCGGCCTTACCTACTTTACTGATTTTAGCAAATACCGTTCTATCCAACATCCATTCAGTACTTTCAATAAATTTTCGTGACCTGGTGTCTGCCACTGAATTAGTATCCCTGGTAGATACGTAGCCGATAACCAAATATTCCTTTGGACACACCATTGCCAAATTGAATTTGCCAATTCATCACAAGATTTTGATATCTTTCCACCCATATGACTTATATATGCCATCACCGAGGTATTATCTATCTACCATCTAACATGCTGCAGTTTCATTCCTGAGCAATAAATGTTTAGCCCATGAAATGCACTTAACATTTCTAACCCTTAGTGTTATGTAGGTTAGCTTCTTATATATTTCATCTCCCCCGTAGCTCGAGATGGTATCAGTTGTACCGTAACCAAATGCACTGGCATCTGTTTGTAATAGCACAGACGGGTTGTGAATAACTATTGGGTTTGGAGCAATACTTAACATTGTATTCCCAACATTGTAATTCTTTTATAGCTTCTATCATTAGCTCCATTGGCCAAAATAAATGACCTCTATAATTATGAGCCCATTGAACTCTGTGGCTTTCCATATTAGTAAAGTCATTAACATATTAAATGTGTTAATGGTGTCAATTTTGACTTAAGTGGATGGACAATGAATCCCAGCTGTTCAAACAATTGTTTAGTGGCAACCACTGCCTAACATGCCGATTCATAAGTTATTCCTACAATAAGGATATCATCCAACTATACCATTACTCTATGGTTTTTGGTGTTGCAGCAGTCCCAACACTGGTTTAACATTTTTCCCCCCTGTTGTATATTGAATAGCAAGGATCTTAAAGATTAATACTTGCCATACAGTAGCCTGCTGAAAACTAAGTCTTTAGCACTGCTAAAAGTATCCATCTTTAAAATGAATATTGCACAACATTGTGAAGCATTGATAATCCATAATAATACGGCAACCCCCATCTTTCTTATTTCTAATAAAGATGTTTGAGACAAATCCTGTTGTTCAGGTTTGGTTTATTCCATTACCAGCATGTATATCTGACCGGTTTATGTTGTACTGGAGAGTTTTGTTTGAGTAGAAACTCTATCAGATATCCCTTAAAACTGCTAAGGATGTATCTGTCCATAGATATATACACCAAGCTTCAACATGAAGTTTCAATGTCCCTCCAACTTCCGTGCTCCCTTATAATGCTGGAGCCCCAAATTCACCTACCTCCATGGTTATTGGTGGTAACCAAGTTATTTTTCTTGGTTTCATACGCGGTTGTGGAGAGCCTAAAGGTTAATGTTAGGGTAGATGCTGACGTAGACTTTTGCATCTTCCACAGTGGTCGTCCCGGGCCAAACCCTAAACAGGACGCTGCTGCTGGGTACCTCTGCCCAATTCTTTGTAGTATAAATACAAAAACACTACCTCTCTTAGGATGCACATAAGGTTAATGTCTTCCCCAGATATCCTTTGGATGCTTTAATCAGCCCCAAAGTCGAGCCTCCTCGCCAATTCTTTTACCTGTTTGGACAGGTCCTCCCCCCCCCAAATAACGGGGTCTATAGCCCTTTGCTTACATAGTATAGCGAACTTGGGTCTAGAGCTGGCTGAATGGCCCTTCAAACTGCACATCGCAAAAATTAGTGCTAATGGCATCCTTGTGGTTACTAATTTTCCACCTTTTTTAACATGCGGGCCAAAGCTGTTATGCCCGCCATGAGACCTTTCAGAGTATTACGGATTTTTAATATCCCGACTCCTAACGGCCTTCCCAACATGTCTGCAAATGCATCTGTAACAATGGCTACATTAAGAGCACCACAATATCCCGGGGTAAAAAAGCTTTGCCAACACTTCAGCCAAAATATTTAGCTTGAAGTTGGTGGGTGGACTCACAGTCCTTCAATACTCACAGCCACCTTCTCAAGATCATTCTCAGTGTGTTTCTGCTGGCAGCACTGGCTCATCATGTTCAGCAGGTTGTTCACCTGCTCAGATTTTACCCCGTCAGACCTTCCATACCCTCCTCAGAGGCGTCTGACATTTCATGCAGCCCTTATGGGAAACTGCTGTGGGACTTATATTTATTTGCCCACTGTGGCTTTCCTCCAATCCCGGAGCCTGCCACTGTGGAGAAATTTCCTCCAGCAACCGCTCCAGCCGACTTACATGCTCTCGGGCACTAGTCGTCGCGGGTGCTTTAATATATGGGACCGCTCCTGCCGACCTTGGTGCTCTCTGGCACTAGTCGCACGCGGTATTTCCCGCAGCCGGTCCCCATGCCTACGGGCACTTCCCATGGTCCTGGTACTCACGGGCACCTCTACCCATTTAGGGTGAAGTTTGGCACTCGCTCCCTTATGGGAGATGCTGGTGCCGACATTCATTGCTGCCTGCTGCTGGTCATTAAACAGCAGCAAAACTCTGTGTGGCAGCACTTCAGCTCTATACTGACATCAGTAGCTGGCTGCCTGCTGTTGAGAACACAGCAGTAACGACCTGTGGCTCTGCCCTGACATCCTTAGCTGGCTGCCTGCTGCTCTTTAGAATACAGCAGCAAACTCTGGAAAAAAGAACCAAAGGTAAGTGAAATTTGTTCTTACCTGTACTGGTTTTCAGCCTGCCGTTTGGGAGGAACGTCCTTCCTCCCGCAGCCCCACAGACCCCGTAGCGCAGGTCCTTGGGCTGCTGTCCCAGATGTCGGCTCTCTCTCTTCCGGGTCCCGCAGCCGCTTCAAATCGGCACCAGAGCCGCTAGCGACTGCATCCAACATAGACTGCTTAGTCTGAAAAACCCCCGGGACGTGTTGCTTCGCTTCCCGCCCCGCAGCAGTCAATCTTGCCGGTGCGGGGAGCGACGTCGGGCACAGCTGTTCTGCTGCTAAAAATAGCCGTTTAGGAATCCTCTCCGGAGGATTCGCGCATCGGCTGCTGCTGGCTGCTGGCTGCGCTGTTTCCGCAGTTCTCCCCTCCAGCTCCTGCAGCTTCTTGCCTTTCCTACCTGCAAGGTAAGTGGGAAAAAATTTGCAGTCTCTTACCTGCTTCTTTGCATTTCCCTCTAGGGAGACGTCCTCTCCCATGTCTGACTCGTTCAATGCGTGTATGCGATATGACACGCATGCGTCGTAGCGGGTTTCTTTCACGTAGTCACTCACGTGACTCCGAAGTAAAATGATCAGTATTGTTATGGTGGCAACATTGTTGCAGCAAACTGGCTATTATTGAATGTTTCAGATATTTAAAGGAGGCTCGTGAATGAACTAAAAAGAAATAGAATGTGGGGATTTTATCCTTTTTGTTGCCTTACTGTTATCAATATAGTACAGAAAACAGCACAGCGTGGCAGCACAGTGGTGCAGCGGTAGAGCTGCTGCCTCACAGCGCCAGAGACACGGGTACGATACGGACTATGGGTGCTGTCTGTGCAAAGTTTGTGCATTCTCCTTGTGACTGCGTGGGTTCTCTCCAGGTACTCTGGTTTCTTCCCACATTACAAACACATGCAGGTTTGGCTTCTGTAAAACCTAGTTTGTAGGATGTGACTGGAAAAACATAGAATCAGTGTATGGGTGATCGATGGTCGGTGGACTCAGTTGGCCTCCTGGCCTGTTTCCACACTGTTCCTCTAAATGCTCTAAGCTCTAATATTGGCTTGCAAGTCATATCTGTCACGTAGCTGTATTAAAAGGTCTAAGGTAGTTGATCGTTCTTGCATTGATAAATACGAATCGCAGGATTAGATCTATGATAAGGAATTAAGTGGGTTGCATGTCACAGGAATGCAGACAATTTTAGAATATAGCACCATGTATTCAAGCAGGGGATGACATCCACTCAAAGTATGTGAATTCACAAATCACATCTTTGGTTACAATTGATTAGTTCTCAGAAGCCATATAGTGGAGGCAGTGACAGGAATATTGATCATTTTACTTAATTATTTGGTAAAGAATTAATTGCTTTTGTTTCGGTTGCTCACATGGTGGAACTCATTTAAGTCATTAAGTATTTTGTCTGAATGATAACTTGGTTCTCACAGTGTTGTTTATTGTTTACAAGTGATCATTCTTGAGTTTAAACAAAAAACCATTAATGCAACTGTAAACTTTGACTGAGTGCTTTAAAATGGTTCCGTTTTGTAATTAATATTTTTTAATTTGTAAGCTTGGTTCTGACGTTAACTAAAAATATGTATTAATGTCTATCCATAAAATTGTATAATTTTATTATCCAATCTTGATTTATATTTCCCCATGATTCTTCTTCAGTCTCTTTAGTTTCTATGCCATATTTCTAAACTAAATTAAATTAAACCTCCTCCGCCTCAGCCCATATCCCCTCATCCAATGCAACCTAATTTTCTCTCATTCCTACTGAGGAGTCAGAAGAAGGGTCTCGATCCGATAGGTCACCTATCCATTTTCTCCAGAGATGCTTCCCACCCCTCTCGGTTACTCCAGCATTTTGTATCTGTCTGTGGTATGAAGCAGGACCTACAGTTCCTTTTTAATGCATAGTTTTTCTTTTGTTGGGTTGGTGGTGTGTAAAAAGACTTGAAAGACCTGCTTGAAAGAGCTGTAACTGACATCATAGAATCATTGGTAGACAAGATGCGGGAGAAACTCAGCGGGTGAGGCAGCATCCATGGAGCGAAGGAAATAGTCGATGTTTTGGGTCAAGAACCTTCTTCAGACTGATGTGGGGGGGGGGGGGGGGGGGGGGGGGGGGGGGTGAGAAGAAGAAAAGATGAGGCGGAGACAGTAGGCTGTGGGAGAGCTGGGAAGGGGAGGGGAAAGAAGGAGAAAGCAGGGACTACCTAAAATTGGAGAAGTCAATGATCATACCGCTGGGGTGTAAACTACCCAAGCAAAATATGGGGTGCTGCTCCTCCAATTTACGGTGGGCCTCACTCTAGCCATGGAGGAGGCCCAGGACAGAAAGGGCCGATTTGGAATGGGAGGCGGAGTTGAAGCGCTGAGCCACCAGGAGATCAGGTTGGTTAATGCGAACCGAGCGGAGGTGTTGGGCGAAGCGATCGCCAAGCCTACGCTTGGTCTCACCGATGTAGAGCAGCTGACATCTAGAGCAGCGGATGCAATAGATGAGGTTGGAGGAGGTGCAGGTGAACCTCTGCCGCACCTGGAAAGACTGCTTGGGTCCTTGAATGGAGTCAAGGTGGGAGGTAAAGTGACAAGTGTAGCTTTTCCTGCGGTTGCAAGGGAAAGTGCCAGGGGAGGGGATGATTTTGGTGGGAAGGGACGAATTGACCAGGGAGTTAGGGACGGAGCGGTCTCTGTGGAAAGCCGAAATGGGAGGAGATTGGAAGATGCGGCCAGTGGTAGGATCCCATTGGAGGTGGCGAAAATGTTGGAGGATTATTTGTTGTGTGTGACGGCTGGTAGGGTGAAAGGTGAGGACAAGGGGGACTCTGCCCTTGTTAAGAGTGAAGGGATTGGGAGTGAGAGCAGAGTTACGTGGTATAGAAGAGACCCTGGTGAGAGCCTCATCTATAGTCTAATAGGGGAACCCCCGTTCCCTAAAGAATGAGGACATCTCCGATGCATCCTGGGTGCAGAGCGGCATAAACGGAGGAATTAGTAGGGGATGGAATCCTTACAGGAAGCAGGGTGGGAAGAAGTGTAGTCCAGATAGCCATGGGAGTCATTGGGTTTATAGTAGATGTATTTGAGTGCCAGATGGAAGTTAGTGGTGAAATGGATGAAGTCAGTGAGTTCTGTATGGGTGCAGGAGGTAGCACCAATGCTGTCGTTGATGTAGCGGAGGTAGAGTTTGGGGATAGGGCAATGGTACACTTCGAACAAGAAACGTAGAATCACTGAATGACTACTTCACAAAATGAGACCATTCAGCCAGACCCAGCTTTCTGCCAGATAAACTCTTTAGTTGTACTCTCCATACCTTTCTCCACCATATATTTATCAAACCAGTTGGCCTGATTAAAACGTGCCTCCACCACATCTTCCGCCACAGCATTCCAAATTCCAAGCACATGCTGCATAATATAACTTTTTTAATTCATATCACTCCCAATGTGTGGAGCTTGTACTTTCTCCCCGTGACTGCGGCGAGTTTCTTCCCGGTGCTCCAGTTTCCTCCCACATCCCAAATCATGCTGGTTTCAATCAATCAATCAATCAACCTTTATTGTCATCTTGCAAGCAACAAGTACAGTGCAAAATGAAAAGACGTTTCCCAGTGAATAGCGGAGCCTCGCACATGAAATTTAAAACACTTCTCACATAATAACACTAAAAAAAACAATCCAGTCCCTGATGGAACAGAATAAATAGTTAAAATCAGGTAAAAAACACAATGTTAAAAACAGTAAACCAATCATAAAAAAAATGTCCGGGGCCGCTGATTTGAGTGGCCAGTGCCAGTTATTAAAGTGTCCGTGCCAGCCGCAGAGTCAAGTCAAGTGACTGTGAGTGCAGAGTGACTGTTTAGCAGCCTCACAGCCTGTGGTAGGAAGCTGTTTAGCAGCCTCGTAGTCCGGGCTTTGATGCTTCGATATCTCTTGCCTGATGGCAAGAGATCCAGGTGTGTGTGGAGGGGGTGCAGTTTGTCCTTGGCAATTCTCTGTGCTTTCTTCAGACAGCGGCTCTGGAACAGTTCTTGTACCGAGGGTAGGGAGACGCCAATAATCCTCTCTGCTCCCCTCACTACCCTCTGCAGAGCCTTCCTGTCCGAGCAGTTGCAGGTGCAGTACCACGTATTGATGCAGTACGTGAGTACAGACTCCACCGTGCCCCTGTAGAAAGTCCTGAGGATGTTGGTGGGGAGTGAGGCCTGTTTTAGTTTCCTCAGGAAGTGCAGTCGCTGATGGGCCCGTTTGACGGTCCCAGTGGTGTTCCTGGACCAGGTGAGGTTGTCCGTTATCTGCACACCGAGGAACTGCGGCGAGTTTCTTCCCGGTGCTCCAGTTTCCTCCCACATCCCAAATCATGCTGGTTTGGAGGTTAATTGGCCTCTGTAAATTCCCCCTGATGTGTATGGAGTGGATGATGAAGTGGTATAACATGGAGCAAATGTGAACGGGTGATCGATGGTCGGCGTGGACTCAGTGGGTTGAAATGCTCGTTTCCATGCCGAATCACGAAACTAAACCAAACTAAATACAATACAATACAATACAATACCATTTATTGTCATTTGAGCCTCAGTGAGGCTCAAACAAAATTCCGTTTCCACAGCCATACAAACAAAGACAATTTCCTACAGACATACACACAATTTAATTCACACAAACATCTTTTCTCTCCCCTGTTCTCCATTTCCCTCCTGATGTCCAAGCCCCAGGCGGGCGATGCCAAGTCCCAAGGCCATTTTAGGCCGCGCTGGGCAATTTACGGCCCCGCTCCCGGTCTAAATGTCACAATGTTGGAGCCCCCGGCAGGCGCTGGAATGTCCCACGGCCATGAAGCCGTGCCGGGCGATGTACGTCCCCACTCCGGGTTATTCCAACCCCGCGACACGGGCTGGAGAAGTCGCGTTGCGGGAGCTCCGGGAAGCGGTCTCTCCCCCCCGACCCGCGAGTTCCCGATGTTTCCAGTCCACCGGACCTGCGGCTGCATTGCTGGAGCCTCCGAGCTCCAGGAATCAAATGAGTTAGCAGCGAGTCACCACCGCTCCCCACGCTCCGAGGCCAGCCAGCCCCACGATGGTGAGTAGTCCGCAGCTCCGCAGTCTCCCGAGCCCCCGGGTCATTCAGGTTGGAGGCCGCTCCACGGTGCTAGGCCCCAACGACAACGGAGACCCGACAGGGAAAAGGTCTCCTTCTCTCAGCCCATTCCCCCTTATCCAATGCCATCTCGATTTATCTCTTCCTTGCAAGCCCTCTACATCTCCGTAATCCACCAATTGTGACCAACACCAATGTCTTGATTTTAACTGCTGTAACATTACTGGCTGAGCTTTAAGTTGCCTTGAGCCTAAACGCTGGAATTCTCTTCCTTAAACTTTGCCTTCACTTTTTTTTTGTTCAGCTTTAATATTTTATCTGATAACTAGACTAAGTGGGAGCCGATGGGTCCCACGTTCAAATGGGAGTTCAGCTCCACCAACGCAATATTGTACCTCTCCACCAATTCCAATATTGGTGGCGTGGGGGGGGAGGGGGCTTTCAGGAGCGTTAGTATGGGTGTTGTGGGCTGAAGAGACTGTTTTCAGAGGGCTAGTATGGACATTGTGAGCTGAAACAATTCTTTGGCTGGCAGCTCAGTCACTCCGGCCTGGTGGGCTGGCAGCTCAGTCCTACTCAGGCCTGGTGGGCTGGCAGCTCAGTCACTCAGGCCTGGCGGGCTGGCAGCTCAGTCACTCAGGCCTGGTGGGCTGGCAGCTCAGTCACTCAGGGCTGCTGAGCTGGCAGCTCAGTCATTCAGGGCTGGTGGGCTAGCAGCTAAGTCGCTCAGGGCTGGTAGATCAGTCACTCAGGGCTGGTGAGCAGGCATTCACGCATGGCTATTCCTTGAAATTCCATTTCATGCAGAGTGCAGGACCAAAATGAATTTCATAGCATTTCAAGCAGTGCAGGCCATCAAATTCAATTTCATAACATTTCAAGCAGAGTGCAGGTCACCACATTCAATTTCATAGCATTTCAAGCAGAGTGCAGGCCACCACATTCAATTTCATAGCATTTCAAGCAGAGTGCAGGCCACCACATTCAATTTCATAGCATTTCAAGCAGAGTGCAGGCCACCATATTCAATTTCATAGCATGTCAAGCTATTTCATAGCATTTCAAGCAGAGTGCAGGCCACCAAATTGCCAAACAACTCATTGCATTGTCATTAAGGGCTAACAAATCATTTATTGGAAGTAGATTGCAGACTCACTGTTCAGTTTATTCTCAACTTAGAATCATAGTTGTGGACTCTCCCTCACGATCTTTCAGAGTGACTGGCTCATGTCCAGGCATCCGGTGTTTTATAGACTTGCCCCTCCCCCCCCCCTTCCCCCCCCCAAAAGGGGTGGTACCTTCATCATGATGATTGACAGGCGAGAGGACCAATCAGGATTTTTTAAACACTCATAAGTTTTTTATTTTTCATAGAGCGGAAAAATCCTCGGGGCTGCTTCAGCGGAGGGGGACTGTGAGTAAGATGGCCCAAAATCATAGCGATATATGGTAGCGTTTTTTCTAAAATCAATATACAGCGCAGACAGGAAGGGGTCAAGATGATACTCTTAGTTATATAGATATTCATAACCATCTTGGGATGCTTGATTATGATAGGGACATTTTATGACTGAAATTGTTAATATTTTATGTACAAATTTTGTGAATCTGCAACAAACCAGACATCTCTTTTTTTTTCTTCATACAGGAAGATTCGTAAACTTCTGACGCCTTCTGAGATGAGGAGAGCTTCCCGGAGACCTTGCCTCCCACTTATCTTGCCATCTCTTCAACCCTCAATTAATTGAAGGAATCCAGCACTGCAGAAGCAATTGTCGTTACAGACTGAGGACCCAAGATTAGTGGATTTAGTCAAGGCTATCAAGAATAGAGTACTGAAGCTGTTGACCACATGGATTTCCTATTACGCCTTTCAAATCATGTCAGTTCTTGGTGTTGAGAAGATGTAAGGAAATATTATCAACATTTTAATAGCAACATTGTTTTTCCACCCTCTCCAGCAGACAAACGTACTTATGGCTTCATTTATATTATTTTCCAGTGTTCTCAGAACAACGGTGAGACATTTTGTCATCTTATATAATTTATTTGTGCATTAGATTGATTATACAAGTAGCACTGAAGTACTATGTTTGTTAAACGTTTTAGAAGTACTTATCAGTATATGTATAGATCAGGGATATCCACTGCACTCAAGACTTTTAAACACAAACAATCTAATTCGTATTATTTGTATCTCTTTGTTACTGGGTCCTTTTTGAATTTGTGGGCCTTGAGTTTTGAAAAGGGCTGTCTTAATAATATTCCCTTATGGGCGAAACCATTTAGCCTTTTCCTTCCTCCCTCCTCTACTTTCAGTCTGAAGAAGGGTTCCAACCCAAAATGTCAACTATCGTTTTTCTCCAGAAATGCTAACGGACCCATTGAGTTACTGCGACATTTTGTGTCTGTCTCAATTCTAAACCATACCCTGGTATCAGCAACTGCAGGCAGATACAAATTTCTGAGTTCATCATTATAAACTGTATATGCAGAGCCTTGCAGTCTACACAGATAAAACCTTAAGCAGAAATAATTCAGGCCTTCAGGCCTTAGATAGACACAAAATGCTGGAGTAACTCAACTGGAGAAAAGGAATAGGAATAGGTGATGTTTCAGGTCGAGGCTCTTCTTCCGACTCCAACTTGAAACATCACCTATTCCTTTTCCACAGAGATGCTGCCTGACCCACTGATGTACTACAGCTTTTAGTCTATTTTCAGTGTAAACCAGCAACTGCAGTTCCTTCCAACATAATTCAGACCTTATCCTTGTTTATAATTTATAGAGGCTTGAAACCCAAACTATGTGTTTACAGGTCCCTCTCAACCACCTTTTAGCATCATGATGCCAGTTCCAAGAAAGAAAGGATTCAAATTGAGCTCTGCCCGCTGTGTATTTGCAATGTTATTCCAGACAAGGCAGAGAAACACATTATTTTGAGCCTCGCTGTTACACAGAGGACTTAAGCTAATTAGGTCACATATTGGGGAAACATCTGGTTTATAATTAGCATCTGTTCTATGGTTTATCTGATTAAACTGTGAACACTGGTAAATACTGAGATTATAACTAGAGCTGTAGTTATGGTTTTGTTCATACGTATAAACTTCAGTAGCTAAATATAGAAACATGGGGGAAAAGTCATAAAGAAAGAAATGAGGGAGTACCTTCATCTGGTGCCTAACAGTAAAATGGAATTTGCTGTAAAATGACAGGTTTCAAGCAAATTGTTGTATGTTTTTAAAAGTATGTTGAGTTGGCAGTATGACCAGATTTAATATTGCACCCAGAATATCAGATATGTTTAAGCTGAAATTCAATGAAATATTTATGTTCTCATTCATGACACATTTACCTCCTTGACTCTTGGTCCACACCCACATTAGACCACATATCAATATTCATTTGATAGACTGATGGACAGAATACTTTGTGCTATCGACCATTTAGAAGATCAATAACACAAACACTCTTACCTTGTTTGGTGCGTTTTGGTTTGGAACAACACATGGATAATCAGAGTTTCACATTGCCAATTACAAGATGCTTGCAGAGAAATGGAACTCTGTTCAGTGTGAATTGTTTCACCAAATAACTCTGTATTTTTTAATTCAGATGAACATCAAAGTTCATGCTTTAATAATCTAATTTAAGACAATGGCAACTTTGCATTATATTAACAATGACTGAACAATATTATATGTTCAGTCTTAATTTCATTTATTTTTCATTATTTAAAATTTAATCCAGGTTATTGCTATGTTCAATTATGCATTGGGATATCAAATACTAATTAACAGGGAAATGTTGATAGTTGGTAACCAGAATTTCAACTACAAACCGGCATGTTTATGATTCTTTGTACGATCTTAAAAAAATTGGAAATAATGTCTTATTTTTCTACCATTTCCCACCCAAGAAACTAAAGAAGATGCAGATAAAGCCCTTGCTGTAGTTCAAGCTATCTACATGCTGTTCAGGAAAATAATATTATTGCTGCATCATGACAATTTCTGTTACTCTGTTCAGTTGCTTTGCTTGGTCATTCTTTTAGTTTTCAAAAATGAACTGCCCTGTCTGTGCAAGAGCCATTTGTTGCTGTTAACGCACCAAGACATGTTTGTAGATTAGTCAACTATGGAACCATCTTGCTGGAACTCCTCAAGTTTTTCACTCAAATAATTGAGGCCTAACGGGTCATCGATGGCCAGCGTGGACCCTGTTGGCCGAAGAGCCAGTTTGTACGTTCTCCCCGTGTCCTGTGTGAGATTTCTCTGAGATCTTTGGTTTCCTCCCACACTGCTAAGACGTACAGTTTGTTGGTTAAATGGCTTGGTAAATGTAAAATTGTCCCTAGTGGGATAGTGTTAATGTGCGGGGATCACTGGTCGGCGCGGACCCGGTGGGCCAAAGGTCCTGTTTCCATGCTGTATCTCTAAACTAAACATTGTTCTTTATCTTTCTACATCATCTTCTATATCTCTCATTTCCCTTTCCCGTGACTTTCAGTCTGAAGAAGGGTCTCGACCCGAAATGTCACCCATTCTTCTCTCCAGAGATGCTGCCTGTCCCACTCAGTTACTCCAGCTTTTTGTGTCTATCTTCTGTCTAAACTAAATTAAATCTCATTGTCACACCCACTGGTCACTTCAGGGCTGCACCAGAAAATTACTAAATAAGTACCATACTTATTTCATATCTTTATCCCTACATGCTGTTTTTTTCTTTTTTGCCTACTGCCCTAACTAGCCCACTGGCTTATCTTACCCCACTTACCTTCCAATGCCATAGGCCAGGGGTGGGGAACCTTTTCATGTTGGAATGCCGCATTAAGTTAGCTGTAATTTAATAAGGCCGCATCCAAGAATTTTCAATTCGATATACTTCAAAATGTACATTATTTTGTGAAAATCTAACTACTGTGTACTAACTTCAAGAACATGAAAAAACTTTCTTCATTCTTAAGGTAATTAACCTTTGAATGACTTTGTTGTGACTACGTTTTGTGGGAAAGTATTTGAATATTTGGTTGCAATGTGGAGGTACGCAGTTTCAGCTGATCTTCTAGATGGGTATTCGTCATTTGTGACCTTAAGGGCCATCATTTGTGACCTTGATTTGGGTTAGGTAGGAGAATGTGGATTCGCATCAATAAGTGGTTGAAAAGCAAGAAAGCATTTTTCGTGCAAGTTGCCGCACATGGGTATTCTATTGCATTTTTCCATATTTCAATCGGATCTTTCTTAGCGTCAAATAAGGACTTTAAAATGTCATCTTCTGAGAGCTCAATCAATTACATCTGTAGTTCTTTAGGGAAGGTTGAAATGCTAATTTGAGTGTGATGTCATGATCTCAAAGTCAGTGAATCTTTCATTGTATTGTCTATAACAGCTGCATATTCTTCAAATGATTCGCATGAATCCTCCTGCTCACCAATGACCTCCGCTAACTGGGGAAAATGTTCATCCGAAATTTCATTTTGAAGAAGAAGAGTTTTCAAAAAAGAAAACTTTTTTTTGAAATGCTTGGATTTTTTGCCACATATCACATATAGACTTAGTTTTGTTTTGCAAAGAAACATTCAAGTCATTTTGCTTTGACATGATTTCACACAGAAATGCAGTATTTTTATAGAAATCTTCTTTCAATAATTCACATTGCTGATTCTGTTCTTCATGAAATTTAACTATCTGTTCTCGCAAAGATAAAAATGTTGCTAACACCTGTCCCTGTGATAGCCAACGCACTTTACAATGATACGGCAAATCCGCACTGAATGCCTCATCATCCAATTTTAGCATATTACGAAACTGACGATGCCGTGTTGCATTTGCACGAATATAGTTAACAATACTTATAACTTGTAGCAAAGTGTCACTTAAAATAGTAGATTTAGCACAGAGATTTTGCTGATGTAAGATACAATGAAAAGAAATGAGAGCATCTGGATCTGATAATACCTTTTTTATCTGTGCAATAAACCCTTCACGTTTTCCTGTCATGGAAGGTGCACTGTCTGTACATATACTCACTAAATTAAGCAAATCCAGTCCAACTTCACGACATTTATCTTGAAAGTTGTTGAAGAAATCTATTCCTCGTGTTCTAACCGTAAGAGTGCCCAAAGCGAGTAACTCTTCCTAGCAAAGAAAATCTTCTGTAATGGCCCGAATGAAGTATAAAACCTGCGCCAATTCAACTTCAAACGGAAAGCCACGTGCACCGCTATCAAAAGTTGATAATACTGATGACTGGATGGCTAGCGGACTCTCCCCGACATTTTCCCTCTCGTCATCCAGCCTCAGGCGGTGGTGGCGCCAGTCAGGCAGGGAGGTTAACGTACATTCTAGAGTTGCATTAGAACTAAATCATAAGCATAACAGGTGCTCAAATAGCCCTCATGACTTACTAATGTTTTAATTGGGGCCGTCAGTTGGGGGGGATTATTTTGTTGACTCTCTGGTATTTTAAATACGTTCATTTTAAGATTAAAATAAAAATAATAAAAATGAACAAAAACATATTAATAAAAATAAAAGGATTTGTTCTACAAAATTTGGATTCATTCAAAAGGCCGCATTTAATGGCCTAGAAGGGCGCATGCAGCCTTAAGGCCGCAGGTTCTTCAATCCTGACCTAGATCCTTGATTCTTCACCCCTCCAGTCCAATCTTCCTTACATAAATGCTGGCCTGACCCAAGGATCCAACACTGATCACCAGTAACCACTTCCCAATAGGTCCCAATCCTGCCAGCTGGCCCTCATTCCCCTGATACTACTGGACCCAGCCTCAGCCTGAGTGGCATATTCAGTTTGTTTGGAAAAAAATGCACCATCCTTGGAACTCTCCATGATTCTACATTGCACCAAAATGTAATAATCCAACTGCACACCTTCAGCCAGGCTGCAATTAAAGAGATGCAGAGTTCACCAAACAGCAATGCATTGTGTTCAAAATAGTTGGCTTGATAGCACACCATGGGATCTTTAGACTTTAGAGATACAGCGTGGAACCAACAGGGCCGTCTTCGGGGCTGAGCAGCGGTGGCCCACCTGAGCCCTGGCTGCCGACTGGGGCATGCGATCATCCCATGCACTTGCGGATTGGATCGACTGCACCACACTGGAGCTGGGGCAGCGGCCCAAAGACTCAGGACCCGGAGCTGGGGCACGAAGCTGGGGCACGGCCTGTAGCTGGGGCGGCCCGGAGCTGATTTTGGCGGGCCGTCTCGGAATGGCGTTCCGGGGCAGCGGCGAAACTGGAGGAGAGCGGCACCCGGCCTGGAGAAGCGCAGAGGGAGAACAAGGAGGGAAGAGATGGAAACTACTTTGCCTCCAGTGAGGATGTGCTTGGAACACTGTGGTGGATGTTTAGATTGTATGTTTTGTTATTATTGATTCTGTGTATGACTGCAGGCAAAGACCGTATGTAGAGATCTATCTCTGCTCCACACCATGTGATCTTTAGTTAGAGATACAGCGTGGAAACAGGATCAAACCCAGTTTAGGGAAAATCTACAAACCTGTATGTTTTTGGAGCGTGGGAGGAAACTGGAGCACCTGGAGAAAACCCACTTAGTCACAGGCAGCAATTCTCCCCGTAGTCAGGATCAAACCCAGTTTTCTTGCCCTGCTGTGCCATTTGTAATATCAATATCAATAATATTTCCTGTGCAATATGTCATAACCACCATCTCTGGCTTTTTCGTGTCACTCACAAAAATCCATTTAGCTCTGCCTGGTATGTATTGTGCAATTTCTCAGGTCCACATAATATTTTCCTAATCAATATTTCTTTTGGAGAATTGCTAAACTCGACATTCCTAAGACAAGATGGCACAGATAAGTAAATTACTAATGTCCTCTCCAAACTAAACATAATTACCCGAATATCACATTACTGACCTCCCAGTTTGAAAAGCAATCTTTTGCTCTCTCCTTTTGCATAAAACCAAGCCCAGTTTTCATCTACTATCCTTTTTATTCCTATTATTATCTATTAGCTGGTACTTATCTAATGTCTAGTACTTTATCAGTATGTCCATGAAGACACCAACCGCATTTCCCTCATAAAACCCTTCCACTTCATCATCAAAAAAGTCTGCCAAGTTATCTATCCTTTCATTTGAGCACACTGGATTTTTTGGCCAAATTATTCTGCATTAATTGACGTCCAAAGTTTTTCTGCAATTAAATAATTTTGGCCATCGAACCATTATGGGTAATAGTAGCTCAATCACATACTGATGGTTAGCTTGAACAATTATTACTTTCAGCTCAAAACTGCAATGTACACATTGTATAGTCTTTAGATCCTCAGTTTTCTTTGGTGCTTATTAAGTAAGGAAGAGCTCGTGTCTGAAAGGAATCCCGGTTTCTATTACAGATTAAAACCATTCCCATAAAATTTGAATGTGTTCATCAAATACTCAAATGTGACAACAACCAAATAATGCATGAACAATGAAGATGCAAGTAACGTTGTTTATTGAATATCACGATTTATGCAATTTGGGGTTAGGAGGGAAAGATAGATCAGCCATGATTGAATGGTGGAGTCGAAATTGATGGGCCGAATGACCAAATTCTACTCCTATTCCTTATGTCTTTATGACCAACATTGCTATGAACCATAATACTGAACAAGTTTGGTATAAAGTTTGAATGCCGCAACTTTACATTGTCCAAGATAGACACAAAAAGCTGGAGTAACTCAGCGGGACAGGCAGCATCTCTGGGGAGAAGGAATGGGTGATGTTTCGGGTCAAGGCCCTTATTGTCAACTTGCATTTGCAGTTCATGGTAAAGAAGGAAAGTAGAAAAGAGTTTTATAATTAAGTGATTCTGTAGTGCCATTGCTGTTCCACCATCGTCCCTGCCAGGGTCCCTTTCGATTCAACTTTGGTCAGCTCCTCCCTCATGCCTCAATAATCCCCTTTGTTCAACTACAATTCTGACACTTCTGATTTTACCATCTTCCTCTCAAATTGCAGATTAAATTTATCATATTATGGTCACTACCTCCAAATGGGTTCCTTTACCTTGAGTTCCCTTATCAAATCTGGTTCATTGCACAACACTAAATCCAGAATTGCCTTCTTGATGGTAGGCTCCAGTACAAGATGCTCTAAGAATCCATCTCGGAGGCACTCCACAAACTCCCTTTCTTGGGGTCCAGTACCAACCTGACTTTCTGGAGTCTACAATTTTGCATATTAGGAAGGATCTCCCATAACCACCGTAGCAGATTACTAGAATTTGGGTTTCACATGCCAGAGATAAGTTTCCCTCTGATGCAACTTGGGGGACCCTATGATCCAGGGGATACTGTTTGGGGACAAGCCCCTGTAAATAACTCTTCATAAGAGGATCTTTTTTTTAAGCCCTTACAATTATGAGGGGGAACTTAGTTACTCAGATCCAATGACTTCCAGAAGTCTACATCTTCTGATTCTATGTCAATTGGATGCAATGCATGAGACTGGAATTTATGGTTCCTTACAGGCAGGTGGGACTAAGGGGAAATAAAAATTGTTCGGCACCCCTCTACCCCGAGATGGCCTGTTTCTTTGTAATTGTTATATGGACGTAGAACCCTAGAAAAGATTTTATTTCCCAGCTCCGTAGTGTCCTTGCTGCAGCACCATGTCCCTGTAATTTCCAAGTCAACTTGGCCAGCTACCAATCTCTAACTGAGCCCCAAGCTAATCCACTTTATTTTTACTTATACTCTGCGCATTTATATACACAGTATAACACTTTTTTAATTCGGTCCCTTCACCTCCCCTCTCACAACACGGTTCCTATTTCACCTGACCTTACTCTCAGTACAAGATGCTCTAAGAAACCATCTCGGATCACCCATTAATTTTCGGGGGTCCAGTACGTACCTGACTTTTCCCATTACCTGGTATTCTCTCCCATCACCTCCGTAGCATTACTTTTGTTACATGCATTTTCCTTGATGCAAAACTTGCAGGGGTACTGTTTGGGGGCCTAAATAACTCTCATAAGGGTCTTCTTTACCCTTACAATTTCTTAGCTATAATACTGACTAACATCTTCTGACTTTGCCCCCCTGCCAAGGACTAATTTCATTCACAAACCCCCCCACTGCCCAGCAGTCTGCCTTGTCGATTGGACGTATAACCCTGAATATTCATTTCCCAGCTCCGATCCTCTTGCAGCCATGTCTCTGTAATTTCCACAGCATGATACCTACCAATCTCTAACTGAGCCCCAAGCTAATCCACTTTATTTCTTATGCTCTGTGCATTATATACAGTATAACACTTTTAATTCGGTCTTCACCTCCCCTCTCACACCGGTTCCTATTTCACCTGACCTTACTCTCTTATCCCTCTTGAACTTTCCATCCCATTAATTCGGGTGTCTTTCGTAACTTTAATTCGGGTGTCTCCCTTCAACTCCATCCTTATACTTCAACCCCCGCTATTTAGTTTAAACTCACCCGTGTAGCACCATTAAACCTGCGTGCCAGAATGTTGGTCCCCCTCCAGTTACGGTGCAACCCGTCCCTTTTGTACAGGTCACATCTAGCCCAGAAGAGTTCCCAGTGGTGTATAAATCTAAATCCTTGCCCCCTGCACCGGTTCCCCAGCCCACACATTCAGATCCCCTATCTCCCTGTTCCTGCCCTCACCAGCACGAGGCACTGGAAACAATCCAGAGATAACCACTTTGGAGGTCCTGCTTTTCAGCCTTCTTCCTAAATCTCTAAACTCATGTTGCAGAACCTCCTTCCTCTTCTTCCCGACATTGTTTATGCCGACAGAAAATAACTAATTCCAAGCACACCATTGCAATTCACTTTGAATCGAAGTGTAGTACCTTCTGTAATTTAATGTGATATCAACAGCAACAGATAGCCTAATTTACTCAGTGCTTGTCAAAAGCTTGGCTGCACAATTTAGTTAACTGCATTATTATCACATCAAAATTCATAACCTCCTACCTTATGAGTAGTGCAAAGTGCTGAATAAGATGTTTCAATTCAGCGATGCATTTTGATCATGGGCCCCTACAAATTAATTATGCTTACTCATTCTACACAGAGCAATTTTGCCTTCATTGTATGCTCGTATAATGAAACCGAGTGTGCAATGTTGCCTTATATATATATTAATACAAATTAAGGTAGTTTCATCCTAAAAGCTCAGATGTCTGAAAGTACATTTCTCCATGTCTGTACATGTACATGTCTGTTTCCATGCTGTATCTTTAAACTGATAACATAGACATAGAAAACAATGGGACGCCTAAAACTGCGACTCATCACACACATTTCGGCCTGTCTCCCAACACCTGGTGAGCTGAGGTCTGAGCCCACAAACAGTTCATCTGTAGGAAGGAACCACGGATAAACAGTTTTTCTGCTTCATTTCCTCTGGCATGGATTCCACTGTACATCCAAAGTCAGCACTCAGCTGCTGATGGTCTCCCAAAGCTGCAGTCTTGACGCTGGACGCCGTTACAACAGACTCCGCGACCGGGCTCACGAGGATTCACATTTTGTCATGGGCAGAGCCCAGCTTCCCCATCCCCTTTAAAATTGCATGCAGCAGACACGTCCTCAGCTGCCGTGGTGAGCCTTGCTCACATACCAATGCTTCCTGACGGACAGATGCATCAGCAGCTTCAATGGTCAGTACTGGCAACATGCGCCAGTCATCTAAACCAGTACTGAGTTGTTCTCTCAACACAGTTAACTCTGCACTGGTACCCAGTCTTACTAAATTGTATATTTCAGCATTGTCTGTGGCTGAAGTGATGCAGTCTACCCTGGAAGGAGCATTGATGTGAGGCCTGTCTTTCTGTTTGTTTTCCAACTCTTATCACGATGGCAGGCAACTCTTTTCTCCATCTCGTTTCTCAATCTTGGGCGGCACGGGCAGAAATGCGCCTTATAGCGGCACGGGCCCGGGTTTGATCCTGACCATGTGTGCTGTACATTCTCCCTGTTCTTGATTAGTACGGGTGTTAGAGGTTATGGGAAGAAGGCAGGAGAATGGGGTTATAGATCAGCCATGATTGAATGGTATGTAGCCTTAATGGTCCGAATGGCCTAATTCTATTCCTATTCCTTATGACCTTATGACCACATGGGTGTTCCAGTTTCCTCCCACTCTCCAAATACATACAAGTTTGTAGGTTTATTGGCTTCTGTAAATTGTAAATAGTGGCCAGTGTAGGAAAGTGCTAGTGTACGGGGTAATTGCTAGTCAGCATGGGCTGGAGGGCCTGTTTCCATGCTGTGTCTCAATAAATGATTTTTTTTTTTTAAGTATCTCCTTCCAAAGCTGCTCAGTCTCCCTCTTTCACCACCATCATCTCTTCTGGGCACTCCTCCTTTAAATGATCTAACCTGATGCTTTTATAACCTGTAGGGTGTAGAGAGTTGTAACATCGCAGGCAGGCAGGTCAGTGGAACTAGTGTAAATGGGACATGTTGGCCAGTGTGGGCAAGTTGGGCTGAAAGTCCTGTTCCACTGTGTAAGACTATGACAATGACTTTATTTGCCTTCATCAATGGCACACTACCCTCTGGTGACTGGGGACGCTATGGAATCCTTGTACCACCATCATAGACCATGCAATGACAAGTTTGAATGGCATTCTTAGGCAAATTGGAGGCCTTGTCACACATAAATAGAAGTGTCATTGATAAGAATAAAGCTGAGGGGTTTCAGAATCTTAACAACATTTAAATTAAGCCATATGCAACTTAGAAGACATGGCTAAAGACTACGCAGACAAGCTCCAAACCTTGGATTTTTCAGCTGCATGGAAGGGAATGTTTCTTTCCTTCTCTTTACACAATTACAACAAAGCACCTAAATGTCCCGTAACCCCAACCCCAGTTAACTTTGCAGCTTGTGGTAATGAATTTATCTCAACCACAATATGCTAATTGCAGTGGAAATTGTATGTCTATCAGTTGGAAGTTAACGACTGTTTCCCGTGACTAGATTATAAGACCTATCATGTAACTGCAGAAACGAACCAAGTGCATGTGTCAAGGATTGCTAGTAAATACTGATAGCTGATATCAGAAAAACCACTGAAGGGAACCAAACAGATAATGATATGACAGAGAAAAAAATAGAGCATTGTTATTCTACAATTTTTACATTTATAGCAAAATCTTTGTTATTTATGATTACTGTGGTCTTGTGAAATTAACGTGGTCTGTATTGAATATTCTGAAAGGTTCAGTATATTATTTGGTGAATTATCCTTATTTTAAGCAAAGCATGTTTCAGCTGATTTTATTTGGCAAAAACCTGCAGGTTGCATAATTAATTACATTTTTTGTTCTCCTGCCCATTTCTGTGATCTGAAAAAACGACAGAAGTTGCCTTTCCCCACGGGTCCAGCTCTTACGCTATATTAGAGAATATGGGCCTATTTTTTTCTATTTAAGACATCTTTGTTGCTGAAGTAAGGACAAAACTAATGTCTTCTGTTGTTTTTAAAGGGTGGAAATTGCTTTGTACCACTGGCACAAAATAAAATCAAAGCCATCTTTGTACCTTTACCTGTTTAAATGTCATTATTGTATTAATTTGTGTACACTTGGGAAAACATATTGTGATGCTGAACATCTATTTGGAAAAAAAACTCATAATTAGGTAACATAAGCCACAAAATATTCTGTGCCACAACACTGCTCTCTTGATGTCCGTATCAATGCCACTGAGAACCCCTGAGTCTCTTTGCTGGTTATTTAGTATTCCTAAATTTTCCAGTCTTCCTATCTCTCGTTTATGTGAATGAAATGCACGTTACTGAGCAGTCAACTATTCCCACCGATCCAAATGTGGCTCTATTCGTATATCCCTTCCTTCTTTTTAGATCTTTCTATCCCAACTTTGTGTCACTGTGGACATGGTGTATTCATGACCCAGAAATCAAACTCAGAACAAAATATTCCCAAGTTTGCTTCAGATTTAGAAACATCATTCATAAACCATGATGTGCTTTTCTTGAAGGGTCACAGGTGGTGATGGCATATGTTCGGAGGATAAGGATTACTCACTGCTGGAATGAATATGGAATATTTGTTAAATGGTTAAATATTGCAATTCTGTTACAAACCTGTAAAATAGTTTTCGTAAGAAAATGACGCATCTTAAAATAAGTCATCAGAGGACTGGACTTTGTGCCTTTCCTCATAGTGGGAACCATTGTGGGGGGATGTTTTTATGTTTGATGTTCAATTCTCTCTTTTAATGTGGTGTCTTGCTTTTATTGGTGTTTTGCAATTGGTAACTCAAATTTCACTGCATCAGAAATGGTGTATGTGACAA
Organism: Leucoraja erinaceus; assembly: GCF_028641065.1. Taxonomy (NCBI): domain Eukaryota; kingdom Metazoa; phylum Chordata; class Chondrichthyes; order Rajiformes; family Rajidae; genus Leucoraja; species Leucoraja erinaceus. The sequence goes on along the minus strand of NC_073384.1, from coordinate 49,649,722 downwards.
TAAATGTCCTTTGCCTTTGCCTTGATACAATGTACTTATCAAGTAAAGATCATGTGATGTATGCTACAAAATACTATCCCTGAGCGGTAGAGTTGCTGCCTTACAATACCAGAGACCTAGGTTTGATCCTGTCTATGGGAGCTGTCTGGAAGGCTGCAGTAGTTATACTGGTGCCAACCCAACGAGAACCCTTGGTCATGTTTTTTTCTCTATTGCTCTGACTGGAAACTCTAAATCAAGTGCAGGTGAATTTTTTTAACATCTGTACCATCTACATCTTATATCAAACAAGAATTAATAGTACCTTCAGCAATCAAATTGAGAATGAATTGCATCCAGTTTTGCTTCAGGAATGGAGACTCCTTTCAAGTTGAATTCTCTGAAATTAGCTTCACAGTCACCTGGGAATCATGATACATATTTTTTAGTTTAGTTTATTGTCACGTGTACCAAAGTTCAGTGAACGCTTTTGTTGATTACTAACCAGTCAGCAGAAAGACAATATATGATTACAATTAAGCAATCCACAGTGCACTGATACATGATAAAGGGAATAACATGAATAACATTTAGTGCAAAATAAAGTCCAGTAAGGTTTGATCAAACATAGTCCGAGGGTCTTCAATGAGGTAGATACTAGTTCAACTAACTCTAGTTACTGGTAGGATGGTTCATTTGCCTGATTACAGCTGGGAAGAGAATATATTTGAATCAGGAGGTGTGCGTTATCCCACTTCATTATCCTTTGCCCGATAAAAGAGGGGAGAAGAGGGGGTGGAATTTTATGATTGTAATTTTGCCAAGGATTTTTTTTTAAAGCAATTCATCATTCCGGTGAAGCAGAATTCTGAGGCAACCATCGGAAACATATTTTGCATGATGCTGTTTAGAAATAAATTTAAGTAGTTCAATTCCTAAAGAAATATATTAATCACTCATGGACAAGTGTCTTCCTTATTACTGAATGAATAGTTTCTTGCTATGCATTACTGCTTATGCAGTTCATAGCATTAGAAACATATCTGTCCATAGTTGCTTAGTCTTTAAATGAAGACAAAATGATATTGCCTTTCTGAACAGGCAGCTGAATGTGAATGGCATCGACTGGATATCAGATACATTTTTATAGAGATTCAGAGGAGAAACAGGCCCTTCGGCCCACCGAATCCCACCAACCAATGATCCCCGTTACACCAGCACACACTACACTCGAGGGACAATTTACAATTGTTACCGAAGCCAATTAACCTACAAACCTCTATGTCTTTGGAGGGTGGGAGGAAACCAGAGCACCCGGGGAAAATCCACGCGATCGCAGGGAGAACGTACAAACTCTGCACAGACAGCATCCATAGTCAGGATCGAACTCGGATGTCTGGCACTGTAAAGGCAGCAACTCTACTGCTGTGCAACCGTGCAGCATCTGCTGGATTTTTAAGGTACATTTCTTTAATTGAAGGTAGACTTTAGTGTCTACAGGAGTGTTCCAGGCGAGCGGGGCCAAATCTTGCAGTGGCCGGGCTCGCCTGCAAGGGACGTTAACAGTACCTGCGCTGCGAGAGTAAGGAGGGACCCACGAGCAACTGCTGAGAGCGAGGTGGGCCGGTGTGGAGCGAGGAGGGTCATCGGAAGTTCCCGGCGTACTCCTTGGAGCCATCCAAGAACTGAGCTGGCGGCATGCGGTCGAGGACGGGACCGCGGTGAGGGACGGATGCTGGATGGGTCCATGGCGGAGCCGGAGGTCGAACGAGGATGCGCTGCGAAGAACAAAGGGGGGCCAGGCGTGGGGGCGCTGTCGAGGATCGGAGATGGTGCAGATATTCACCTTGAAGAAAAGAAAGCTGGCGCACTGACGCCGAGGTAGAGTTGCTGTCTCACAGCACCAGAGACCCGGGTTCGATCCACACCATGAGTGGTTCGTGCGCAGAGTTTGTACGTTCTCCCTGTGACCACGTGGGTTTTCTTCGGGTTCTCCGGTTTCCTCCACATTCTAAAGACATTCAGACATTGGCTAATCGGTTTCTGTAAATATCCCCTGCTGTGTAGGATGCATAGTGGGATAACATAGTGTATGAGTGGTTGATGGTCAGCATATACTCGGTGGGCTGAAGGTCCTATTTCCATGCTGTATCTCTACTTAAAAATGTTGAGGGGCATTTTGACGGTGTGTGCAAAATCAAAATGTGTTTGGGTGATTGGAATCAAGAGACATTGCTCCCATTGGTGGATAATTTAAGGGACATAGGAATGTATTTTTAAAATGAAGGTAAAAAGATTGAAGAGCACATTAGGAAAATTATTTCACCGAGACACTGTGATCTGAATTCACTGCCTGTGAGAGGGTAGAAATGGTAGATCAGGACTTTCGACATTGGCACATAAAAGAATGCAATCTGCAGTCACAGGGAAAAAGGCAAAGCCCTGACAAAAATACAGCATGGACTTAAAGGGCTGAATGGCTATCCACTGTGCCAAAACATGTTCTGTGATTTCATACCCCTTCAAAAGTTTTTGCCAGATGAATATAGCACCACATTGTGATTGTGTTGCTTACGATAGTAAACCACCAAGGAGGCAGCTCTCTTTCATTCAGAAGAGTGGATACAATGAAACAAATTGAGTTGGGAAGAGGAACGATCAATTATATTTTGAAACTGTGAATGATGACGATATCCTAACATCATGGGCTCAGATTTTTTTGCTGAAGGAGGCCACTTTGCCCTGTAAATCTTTGCACATTCAAGCATTAACACTTTTTTTACCCAAAAAACTGTTGGGATCGCATGTGAGGGCAAGAAAGTTTCTGGGACCTGGATGAACAATCAGACAAATAGGCTCAAGGACCAAGCAATAAGTAGGACGGCTCAGGAAGATGATTATCCGAATGGAAATGAGATGGGGGTGGAGAGGAGGAGGAATTTCTTAGAATGGAAATGAGGAGTTTCTTTAGCCAGATGGTGGAATTCATTATCACAAACTGCCGTGAAGCCCAAGTCATTGGAAACTTTTAAAGCGGAGACTGATAGATTCTTGATTGGTAAGGGCATCAAGTGTTATGAGGAGAAGGCTGGAGAATGAGGTTGAGTGGAAAAAATAGATAGGCCACGATCAAATGACAGAGCAGACTCGATGGGCTGAGGGGCCTAATTCTGCTCCTATCACCGAACGCGCAGAACTTAGAGTCAGCACTTATCTCTGCAAGTGGATCCATGACTTCCTGACCAACAGAACCCAATCAGTGAGGATAGGGGAGAAATCATCCTCTACGATAATCCTCAACAGTGGAGCTCCGCAAGGATGTATTCTCAGCCCCTTCTTTATTCCTTGTTCACCCACGACTGCAGCCAAGTACAAATCCAATTTAAGTTACAAACCACCATGTGGGCTGGATACCATTTATTCATGATTTATGACCTCCTGTACAGGGTAAATTAATGTGAAAGAAAGAGCAGATAGTGAAACCAAGATATTAGATGAAGAGTAACAAAATAGAATGAAGCATTAAAAGATATTAACATTTTTGCCTAATTTTAAAATATTCAACAATAATCACTGCTGGAGGGAATTACACTCCATGGTTTTTATCATTTACTCTGTGGGTGAGGTTATTGGAAATATTAATAACTATTATGCCATTAAGACGTACCTACAATCAATATTGCCAAGCCTTCGTTTTGAAAACATAATTTCTAACCTGTATAACAAATGAGCAATGTGTAGCATTGTGAAACTTTTTTTTAAATTTCATACTGGTACTTAATTCATTTTGAAATATATCTAATAAAACCTTCCCATTTTCATTTGACTGATTACCAAACAATGAAATGGGGAATAATGGAAATGTGAAACATATTTTTGTCCCTATATTATTCCATCCAGAAACTCCTGGGGCTAGTTATTTCTCCTGCTGCCCTACAAAGCCTCTTCAGTCCTGATTGTTAGTCCACATTCTTCATCAACTCTTTAAGATCTTTCCTGGTTGCTTGGTATATGTTTCTTTTCAGTGAAAAGTGCTGGAATAAATCACTGCATTAAAGTTAAATGTGGCTGTTGATTCCAACGGCATTTAGAACAAATCTTATCAGAGTTAAATTATTAAGTAGTATCTGGCTTTCTCCCACTCACAAAGGGTGGTGGGTGTATGGTAGTTGAGGCAGGGACTCTTGCAACGTTTAAGAAACAATTAAACAGGGACATGGATAGGACAGGTTCAGAGGGGTATGGGCTAAACGCAGGCTGGTGGGACCAGTGTAGATGGGGCATGTTGGTCGGCATGAACAGGTTGGGCCGAAGGGCCTATTTCTTGTTGTATGATTTGTTTGGACTCCATGACACCGTATTTGCTGTCCCACTGTCAGTAACAGCATAAATCCTGAACAATATTTAGCTATCTCAGTCCTGGCTTAACCAGATAGACTACACTACACTTTACCCAAGGAACCTAGGGCAGCACAATGGCTGGCAGATTTGCTGCTTCACAACGTCAGAGACCCGGGTTCGATCCTGACTACAGGTGCTGTCTATACGGAGTTTGTACATTCTCCCTGTGACCGCTTGGGTTTTCTTCCGGATGGTCCAGTTTCCTCACGCACTTCAAAGACGTGAAGGTTTGGAGGTTAATTGGCTTGTTTCTGTAAATTGTCCCTAATGTGCAGGATAGAACTAGTGTACGGGTGATCATTCATTGGCGCGGACTCGGTGGGACAAAGGGCTGGTTTCCACACTGTGTCTCTAAAGGAAATCTAGAATATTTTTTGTCATTGTACAGGTCAGTCTGTACTGCTGTAACACAGTGCGTGGAGATTCACCAACTTACAAATGTGTTGCAAGCTTATTGGTTTGTTATTAGAGGAGCAACATAATGATATTCATGCAGTGTTCCAAAATTCCAAAGGTCCTTGCAGCAAGACAGCCCTTTCCCGCAAACAAAGACCCATAAATTAACCGGACATTCCAGATTTAATAATAATAATAATAATGCACTTTATTTTCATTGTAAATACATACAACATAATTTCAGGCACACTGCCCGAGCAGAGCTCCCTGTTGTGGCCGTGTATGGTAGTCTATGGCAGCCCCCTGTGTAACTTCCTTTCTTGTTTCTCAGTACATGGCTGACCCTCTTTATTAACACAATGTTCTTTAAATGAACAATTTCAGTGCTGTGCACAATGTTCTCAATCATTTTCACCATTGCAATTGCTTGGCTAAGTCATCTACATATTGACAGGTAAAGATTAGGTTGAGGTTTATTATTGTCACGTGTGCTGAGGTACAGCGAAGAGCTTTGTTTTGCTTGCTATTCAAACAGATTAGATATAACAAACAAAAAATCTGATTTCTTTGGATAGCATGCAAAGCTAAGATCTCATTGTATCCATTGTCTTTCAAGTGTATTTCACCTCTTAATTATCCCAAATAGTCCTGGAAATATGCGGTCACATATTTACTAAACAGCAACTATTTTTCATTTGTTAGTTGATTGTGCTCTGTCTGACTGAGTTGCTTTGGGGATCTTTGGTAGGAATCAATGGCTATAATCTGATGCAAAATGAGGCTGCTGAGATCGATGGATCTTGGTTTGAGGGAGGAGGAGGAATGTAGTCAGCATTTGGAGTTGGGGAAACAAACAGTTTCTCTGTGGAATTCATTTTGTGGAGACTAAGTCAATGGGCAGTTTTATAACGGAGATTGACAGATTCTTGATTTGTAAGGGTGTCAGGTGTTATGAAGGTCGGCAGGAGAATGGGGTTGAGAGGGAAAGATAGATCAGCCATGATTGAATGGTAGAGAAGATTTGATGATATGCTATGGTAGAGAAGAACGGCCTAATTCCGCTTCTATAAGTTATGAACTTAACGTGGGACCAGAATGAGTCCTCCTATAGTCCTGACTCCATATTTCAGTCAAATAACAGTCAAAGCTTTTTGTGCAGCCTCCATTAGCATGAGTTCCCACTACAAACCATACCTGGAGCAGAGACCACAGTCTTGCATTGGAGCACTTATTTTTGCCTGCAAGAACCCAACATTTGCTTCAAATGTAGGTAAATTATGCCTTTTGATGCCTTTTCTTAGTTTGAGGCAGCTGACTACAGCATTGAATGTGATCAGATGACCCAGATCCTTGCGGCTAGTATATTCAATTCACTGGTTAACCATAGTACTATCTGTCTAGCACATATATTAGATTCTGGACAACTAATGGCTGAAAATTAAATAACGGTCTCCATGACAACTGTGGCCTAAATAGACTATGAAACACCTAAAAATGATCATTACATGGCCGAATTTCTTGGGAGGTCAATTATAGAAACCCATAAAACATTGAAGTCATCATACTTGCACTGGCATTTTTGAAAAAGCCACCCCATTCGTCTTATCCTCCTACTTTATATCCAATACCGTGCAATAATTTCCTTTTCCAGGTGTCCTACCTCATTGAATTTCTTCTAAGTTTAAAATATTCATTTGCTTTAGTTTCGTTTGGAGATACAGTGCAGAAACAGGCTGTCCAGCGATCCCCGCACACTAACACTATCCTTCACACACTAGGGACAATTTACAATTTTACTGAAGCCAATTAACCTACAAACCTGTTCGTCTTTGGAGTGTGGGAAGAAACCAGAGATCCCGGAGAAAACCCATGCATGTCACGGGGAGAATGTACAAACTCCGTACAAACAGCACCCGTAGTCAGGATCGAACCCTGGTCCCTAATGCTGTAAGGCAGCAGCTCTACCACTACGCCACCATGCGCCAAGTTGCCCCAGCAGTTTGTTTTATAGCTTAAGATTCCAGCATCTGCAGTCTATTATGCCTCCTTTACAGACTCTCCCACCTTCCTAGTCACTTGCCACTCCATTCCTAGCAGTCCCCTTACTGGCAGTGCAGGCCCCAGCCACTAGGCATCCAATGCTTACCTAGCTGACAGCTACTGATGGTCCACACTTCAATTCTGTTTCACCTGTCAGCTGTTTGCCGACTACATAGTCGACTGTCAGCTTGATAAAGTGAGCTCCAAGGCCCAGTATCAGCAGTATATCCGATTTTGGCAATAAAATATAGAATTGGGTCCCTGCATCCCATCCAATGCTTGTACTCAAATATCAAGGCCAGAATGTTTTAGCTGCCATGCTGTTTAGCAGACGCACACAAAGTGCTGGAGATACCCAGCGGGTCAGGCAGCATCTCTGGAGAAAAAGAACAGGTGACATTTTGGGTCAGAACACTTCTTCCGACTCGCACTTCAATACTGGGTCTGAAGAAGGGTTCCGACCTGAAATGTCACTTGTTCCTATTCTACAGAGATGCTGCCTGACCCGCTAAGTTGCTCCAGCACTTTGTGCCTATTCCAGCATCTACAGTTCCGTTCTACACATGCTGTTGAGCTGTCCAGAGTAAATTTATTAATTATCAATTGCTTTAAGTTTTTTTAAGTACCATACCGATGGCTTAATCTATGACAATAAAACTCTTCAGGCTTTAGTGTAGTGAAATGTTAATTAAAAGTAAAACTGCAACATTATTGGGTGGCCAATATGCGGAAGATGATGAACATTGGCATTTTGAGTATGAACTCTGCTTTTGAATGATTTCCTCTTGTTCTTTTATAGAAGTGATTCCTTCCTGGTATTGGTATTCTGAAGAACTAGATTAAGTTCTCACATTTGTCGGTCCACATATATCGGACAGAGTATTGAATCTGTGGTGTCTCAGCTTAATGGATAATTGGACAGTTACGTATAATTAATATTTTTTGTAACAAATCTGGGAATAATTGGATTGAAGGGATCCTGTCGATTGGCCTGTTGAACAAAGTTATGAATGCTGTCAGATGCAATCTTCCCACACAGAGCAACATAAAAAATAAGAAAAGGTTTTAACAATAGTAATTGTAACCCTTCATTCACCTTAAATGTGTTCATCTCAAAAGAGAAGCTGTTGAGGCAGTATTTTGATCTGGTCATATTCCAACACAGTTAATGCAAATGCAGACACTTGGAGCTAGTTCATTTGATTCATTGATTCACCAGTGCACCATCTGTCTACTACATTAGATTCAGGCCAGAGACTCGCTGAAAATTAAATAAAGGCATGTATGGTGCTGTGAGCTGATGCATTGTCTCACTCTGGAGAATAGCTGTCTTTCCAACAAGATCTATTTGAAATTAAAATTATTATTGATTTTAGTCCAGTGCAATGTGTATACATCAAGTACACAAGAGTAGACCCTCAGGCCCTTCATTCCTGCTTTCTCATTTAATAAGATCAGATATAACTTATCTATGCTGGCATCAACCCCTTATCTGTGCCATTTCTCCCTCAACCTCTATTTCCCAATGTATCAAATATTTATCCACCTTCTCTTCAAATATTCCAAATGATTCAACTTCCACGACCTGTCAGGGCGGTAAATTCCATCGATCCAACACCCACTGAAGAGATTTCCACATACCTCAGAATAAGATGACTGATCCCCTTATCCTGTAGTTATAACCTCTTGTGTGTGACTCCCACAAGTGGAAACAATCCACCATCTCCCCAGTCAAGCCCCCTTTAGGATTGTACGTGTTTGAATAAGGTCACTCCGCATTCTTCTAAACTCTGTGGAATACACACCATTGCCCCTGTTTGACCAATTTGTACAGAATTGCCTCACACATTCGAGACCCATATCAAGACACTAAGTTTACTATTTGTAACACAGGTTACCCACATTCCTGACAAACCAATGTGAAGAGAATCTTGTTCATTGAATTTACAGTATGCTTCAAAATTTGAGATGGGCACTAGATTGCGTTTTTTTTTAACCATTTCAGTTAAAAGCATTAGAAAATCATGCTGCCTCGGGAAAGCAGCCAACATAATCAAAACCCTTCCCACCCTGGTTAATCATTTTCCTCGCACCTGTCGAGTAGGATGTACAGAAGCTTGAAAGTGTGCACCACCAGACTCAGAAACAGTTTCTTCCTCTCTGTTATCAGGCGTCTGAACATTCTTCCATAGCTTGATACAGTTCGATTCTTCTCCGCCTCATTGCGGACATTGGCCGTCCCTCTGAAACTGTTGCATTATAATGCTGAGAACTATATTTTGCAAAAAGACACAAAGTGTTTGAGTAACTCAGTGGGTCAGGAAAAAAAATACCCCCCTTTGGGGCCATGCTGAACTGCCCAATTTAAATTTAATTTTGTATCCACTAATTACTGTTGAGTTGTATATTTTTTTTATTTGTGACAGTACCCCATGCTTTTTTAAACAAGTGTAATCGCCCCCCAGTTAGTAGAGCACCCTTATTTTGTGTAAGCTGGCAGGAACCAGACCCACCTACCTCCATGTCATTTTTTCTTCAAGAAGGCTCTGTTTTTGCTGTATCTCTGGAGAGTATGGATAGGTGACGTTTTGGGTTGAGACCATTCTTAAAGGGTTCTGACCCAAAACATCACCTATCCATGTTTTCCAGATATATTACTTGACTCGCTGTGTTATTCCAGCAATCCTGTCTTATTTGTAAACCAGAATCTGCAGTTCATGGTTTGCTATTTTCTGTTTTCTGTGCCTCTCCCTTTGCTCTAACTATTGTGCTTGAGTTTGACTTGATTGTATTTATGTATAGTATTATCTGATTTGATTGGATAGCATGTAAAGCAAAGCTTTTCACTGTACTTCAGAACACATGACAATAATAAACCTACATCTAAAATTTCAGTGCCAAGGTTGTTTTATCAGTGAGACCAGCTCACCTCTCGTGAGACGCTATTTTAAGTCCTGTTAAAAAAATGTTTATTCAAAATTAATTAGTTGGAGATCTTTTATTCCAACACCCACTGTGGTTTCCACATACCTCAAATAAGGGGGGGGGGGGGGAAACTTTATTTCTTAGTCCCCTACCTGGTCGGAGAGGCAGCATCCCTCCAAGCTGCTTCTTCGCCCTGTCCTCGTGGCCTGCCATTGAGAATGGAGCGGCGTTTCCTGTCGGGACCGGCCGGGACTACAGCTTCGGCGGCGGTGCATGTGAAGCTGGGATACCAACAGGGAGCGGGCGATGCCTTACCGGGTCGCTGCCTCATTGCAGTAAGCTCCGGAACGCTGTGGCCGCCGACTCCCAACATCGCGTAGCTGTGGAGTATGGATAGGTGACTTTTGGCGGGTTCTGACCCAAAACATCACCGGCCGCGAGCGGACTCGCTGGATTTGGAGCAATCCTGCGGAGCCAGGGCATCAAGTTTGCCGTTTTCGGAGCTCCAACCTAACTATTGGCTTGACGGCCTGATTGGACTTTTGAGCATGTAAAGCAAAGTCCCGGTCTTCCGAACACATGTCTCCAGGGCCAGGATCAGCAGCCGCTCCAGACGCTCTTTAGCCGCTTGAGGAGATTTTTATGTTTTTATTTCTTACCCCTACCTGACGCTGGAGTTCCATCTTTCACGGTCAAGATTGGGGAGCCCTGAAAATCATCGGACGGCTGCAAGGCCACAAATGGGCCCCAACCTCGGGTGTTTCAGAGGAAGAGGACAACTTTCTGATGCCTTTCCCCACAGTGGACCTTTTTGATTCTGCTGTGGGGGGACGTTTGTGTTGAACTCTAAATGTGTTGTGTCCATTTTCTTAACCTTTTTCTATGGTATGGAAACTTATTATCTATTTTATGTAAAGCACTTTGGTGTCAATGCGAGTTGACTTAAAACGTGCTATATAAATAAAACTTACTTACTTACTTACTTACCTCTAAAAGTAGATGTAAGAAAATGCACCAATGGATCTTTATTCTATGTTTCATCAATCATTCCCCAACTTCAACCTATCATCAATTAAAGTTTCATCTTTGGCAATATTCTCTCATTTCAATGAACAAAAACAATACTCCTGTGTTGAAGATCCCTATGCATTTCAATTGGTCATTGTATTAAGGGGCTGTATTAAGAGATTTAGAGATGTCTATTCAAAGTACTTTCCCTCATATCTGATCCATTGTTTAATTTTCAAAAAACATCAAACAGATTAAGAGTCTATTATCCCATTGCACATTTCACTGGCTATATTTCATTAAATAAAGTGCCCTGAGATGTCCTGAGGTATAAAATATGTTATTAAATGAAAGTTGCAAGCATGTTCAAATTATATTTTTAATATTAATAGTTTTCATTTAGGATCATCTTGACTATTAAGGTTTAATTAACCTTAAAATTATAAAATATTTCTGACCCAATAGAACTTGTGCTGAGCACTGAGATGCTTATTTTGCCAACCTACAATCGTAGACTTGTTACATCAGAAAAGGAAGTTGCTTAGCTCATTGTCTATGCTGCCTAACTAACCTGCGTCTCATCAGTTTTGTGATGCAGTAACTATACACAGTGACCTTTCACAAGAGTTTCCAGCATATTGCAGATAGGTATGTTGTGACATTTATCCAACTGTTTGCTCGTCTTCAGTAATGGTTAAATGCCTGTTATTTATCAGAACCTTCAACACAGAATTTAAACTTGGAAAAAGACTCATTGGATACGTAATTTGAAACAAAAAAATGACCAAACCTCGTATTGAGACTCTTCACTATTTTCTAAATTTCTAAAAAGCCATATAACAAATATGATTGGGTAACTGAAATTAATTATTCTTTGCGATTATTCACACTATTTTAAATATAACGAATAACTGAAGCACATCTCAGTGATAACTGCTGTCTTTCATAAACATCCATTTTAATTATCATCTCTCATCCTATTGATTTCTCCACTACCATCTAGAATTAGCTCAACGCAGGCAATCAGTTTATCTCAGAAATAAAAATAAAAATTGGGAAATCTGAAATAAGATCAGTAAATGCTGGAAACACTCAGCGGGTCAAGAAGCATCTGTGGAATGAGGGAAAGAGGTCAAAATATTTTTCAACCTCTGACGCCAAGTTTCTGACTTGAAATTATTTTTTAAAATTCTGTTTCCACAGATACTACTTGACTTGCTGTGCATTTCCAGCGTTTTAAGTGTTTATCACAGGAGAGTCTTATTGATGCATTAATCAATTATATTTCCGACAAGGAGAACCGAAGAAATATCGTTTCAGCTTCTCTTTAGGAGGAGACATCCTGATTTTGTCCAGATTAGTTTAGTTTAGTTTATAGATGGAGCATGTAAACAGGTCTTTTGCCCATCGAGTCCACGCTGACTAACGATGACTTGTACATTAGTGCCATCCTACAACCTGCATGGTTTATTTGGAATGTGGGAGGAAACCAGAGCACCCAGAAAAAACCTATGCGGTCACAGGTAGAATGCACATATTCCATACAGACAGTACCCGTAGTATCAATCGAGCCCAGGTCTGATGCTATAAGGCAGCAGCTCTACCGCTGTGCCACCCTTACGCCACTGTGCTGCCCAGATAACCTATCAAGTGCTTCAATAATGGGATCTATTTGGCATCCCAATTCCAGTACCTGCTCGTTTACCCAGGGCACTAACATTGCAGCTACTTGGAGAGTCTCGGCTCAAAACATCACCTATTAGTTTCTTCAGAGATGGAGTCTGACCCCACTGAGTTACTCCAGCATTTTTGTGTCTATCTTCGGTGTAAACCTGCATCAGCAGTTACTCGGAACGCCGACTTGATGAAGATTACATGTGGCTGCATTGTGGAGATGAGGAGCAGCCTCAAAAAGGCAGCCAGCATCATCAAGAACCCACACCACCTTGGCCACATTCTTACTTCACTCCTGCCTTCGGGAAGATGATACAGCAGTGTGAAAACTGTAACAACTGTAACTAATGTTCAGGAACAGCTTTTTCCCAATGACCATCAGGCCATAGAACACCTCAACCCCAAATAAACTTTGATCTAAACTTTATTGGCAGCCTGCGCTGAAATAGATGACCTATTATTTGTCACGGAGAGAGGACCAGAGAATTGTGGCTCATTTGTTCTAGTCTCGAAAGTTCATAGGAACAGAGTTTATGAATGAGATTATTATTTGACAGGGATGTGCCCATGGTCACATTCCATTCAAATACAGGGGGTTAGCACTTGAACAATGCCCATGGTGTATGGATTTTTAATATTTATTTTTAAGGCAACCTGCAATGAGATTTCAATTCAATATGGGATGGGTGTAGGGCAACAGTGCTGCACCAAATCTTTGTCCATGGTCCAAGCATGATTCATATGAAATTTTGATACAAATCCAAGTGAGAAATTCAACTGGGTAACCTAGACAGGTTGTAGAAACAAGGAACTGCAGATGCTGGTTTACAGAGAATGTGGAGCTGCTGCCTTACAGCCAGGGACCCAGGTTCAATACGGGTGCTGTCTGTATGGAGTTTGCATGTTTTTGCGGTGACCGCCTGTGTTTTCTCCGGGTGCTCCGGTTTCCTCCCACATCCAAAGGCGTGCTGGTTTGTAGATTGATTGGCTTCTGTACATGGTGTTGGATAGAACTGGTGTATGGGTCATGCAAAACTGGATCTGGTCTGATAAAATAAGTATCTTCCTTACCTCTGATCAAATGAACAAAAACAATACTCCTGTGTTGAAGATCCCTATGCATTTCAATTGGTCATTGTATTAAGGGGCTGTATTAAGAGATTTAGAGATGTCTATTCAAAGTACTTTCCCTCATATCTGATCCATTGTTTAATTTTCAAAAAACATCAAACAGATTAAGAGTCTATTATCCCATTGCACATTTCACTGGCTATATTTCATTAAATAAAGTGCCCTGAGATGAACTGAGGTATAAAATATGTTATTAAATGAAAGTTGCAGGCATGTTCAAATTGTATTTTTAATATTAATGGTTTTCATTTAGGATCATCTTGACTATTAAGGTTTAATTAACCTTAAAATTATAAAATATTTCTGACCCAATAGAACTTGTGCTGAGCACTGAGATGCTTATTTTGCCAACCTACAATCGTAGACTTGTTACATCAGAAAAGGAAGTTGCTTAGCTCATTGTCTATGCTGCCTAACTAACCTGTGTCTCATCAGTTTTGTGATGCAGTAACTATACACAGTGACCTTTCACAAGAGTTTCCAGCATATTGTAGATAGGTATGTTGTGACATTTATCCAACTGTTTGCTCGTCTTCAGTAATGCTTAAATGCCTGTTATTTATCAGAACCTTCAACACAGAATTTAAACTTGGAAAAAGACTCATTGGATACGTAATTTGAAACAAAAAAATTACCAAACCTCGTATTGAGACTCTTCACTATTTTCTAAATTTCTAAAAAGCCATATAACAAATATGATTGGGTAACTGAAATTAATTATTCTTTGCGATTATTCACACTATTTTAAATATAACGAATAACTGAAGCACATCTCAGTGATAACTGCTGTCTTTCATAAACATCCATTTTAATAGTAAGATTAAACGAGTACTTACCAGTACGAAGTTTGATCTGTATTTTATGAGGAGTTACGATGAGGGATTACGTGAAGAACCCACCCAGCGCGCAGGCGCGGCATACTTCCAAGCAGCGGTGTGGAATCACAGATAGACACTAGTTGAAGTAAAGATAGTGAAGACCAACGAGACATTAGTCCGAATTTGATCTATATAATGAGGGTGGGAGCGGAGGGCACGTAATCCCTCATCGTAACTCCTCATAAAATACAGATCAAACTTCGTACTGGTAAGTACTCGTTTAATCTTACTATTTTACTTCGGAGTCACGTGAGTGACTACGTGAAGACTTCAAAGGTCTGTGATTTCAAACCGTGTAACAGTTATATCACTCACTGCCGAAAGATCATCGAGGGAGGAAGTGGTAGCTAGAGACCAACAAGTTTGTTTAGTTATAAAAGAAATATTTATTAACTATAACAAAAAACAAAATAGCTCCCATGGGCTTTAAATCATAACTTTGCGGTTTTTAAAACGGTATCCGCAAAGACGTCCTGTTCCATCAGCGGTTTCTTGTAAAATCGTTGGAATGTCGATTCCCTTGACCATCCCGCTGCTCTGAGGATGTGGTCGAGGGGAACCTGCATCCTATCCGCCGCTGAGGTGGACGCTGCCCTGGTTGAATGGGATTTAAAAACATTTGTGTTAATCCCTGCCATGCTGAGGACCTGTTTCAACCATCTGGATAATGTTTGGCTGGTTACCCGTCCAAAAGGCTTTCTGTGGCTAACCCATAAGGCTTTCTCTCTCCCTCTTAGCGTTTGGGTTGTGTCTAGATAATGATGAAGGTGGGTCACCACACACAGCCTAGGTTCTGGAGGGTAAGCCCGGAAGATCAACGGGGAGTTTGATGTACCTGGTCTACTTTGTTTTACCAACCCCGGCATGGTGAAAGTAATGGTATCTGGGGTGGTCACCATGTAGTTCAGATTTAGCTGATGGAGCGACTGAACCCTTTGAGCTGAGACAAGCGCCATGAGCATGAGGGTTTTGTAAGTGGCCTGTTCCAGGCTCAGGGATCCCACCGGAGGCCAACCTCGAAGGTGTGTCAGAACTACACTCACATCCCACATGTGAGTGTATCTAGGTGTAGGGGGTTTGGTATTAAAGATCCCCTTAAGGAGTCTGATGACTAGAGGGTGGGATCCCACACTATGCTGTTCTATCGGCATGAGGTATGCGGACAGTGCGCTCCGAGCCGTATTGATGGCACTGTAGCTCATCTTGAGATCATGGTGCAGGTGGGCCAGGAACTCCAGCACATCCGAGATCGAAGCCGTCTTGTAGGATGTCCCTGCGTCCAGACAGTACTGTTCCCATTTCCTGATGAAGGTCAGGTACTGTTTCTTGGTGGAAACTCGCAGGGATGCCGACATGGTGGTGATTGTTCTGTCTGATAACCCCAATCCCCGGTAAGGCCTGTTCAAAATCTGGAAACCAGGAGTTTCAATTTTTGGTGGCATGGATGGCTAATGCCAGTTACCGGGTGAGTCAATAATTGGGGGTGGTGTTGAAGGACCATTGGTGTCTCTACCACCATGTCGTGGAACATTGGGAACCATGGTTGGGTAGGCCAGTCGGGCACGACCAGAATGCCAGAGGCTGAGTCTGCCTGAATTTTCTGGAGTACCCGACTGATGAGGCAGAAGGGAGGGAAAGCATAGAAAAAGAAATTTCCCCAGTCCAGCGTGAAGGCATCTACCGCTGCTGCCTCTGGGTCTGGTTCCCAAGCCACATACATGGGTAGTTGGTGATTTAACCTAGACGCAAACAAATCTATATCTGGCGTACTATATTGCTTGATAATTTTAGCAAATAATTTTGGGTCCAACATCCATTCGATGTTGTCGTTGAATTTTCGTGACCTGGTGTCCGCCACTAAATTTAGCTTGCCTGGTAAATAGGCAGCTGATAGCCAAATATGTCTCTCGACACACCATTGCCAGATTATAGCAGTTAATTTGTCGCATGATACTGATTTAATGCCACCCATGTGCTGGATATAAGATACTGCCGTAGTGTTGTCGATCATAATTCTAACATGCACGTGCCGCATACCAGATGCATATGCTTTTAGCCCATAAAAGGCGGCGAGCATTTCCAAAAAGTTAATGCCCAGTGATTGTAGTAGCGATGCCTCTGAGTTAGTCCATCTGCCACCTGTGCTGTCTATGGAGTTAGTAGCTCCCCAGCCTAAAGCACTGGCATCCGTTGCAATGGTTATGTTAGGATTGGTTACGGCGATAGGACTGTGACTGTGCCAAATATTGTCAACCCACCACTGAAGTTCTGATTTGGCTTCAGCGGGTAAATCCATTTTGCGATCATAATGCCCCCTATGAAGGCGTAATGCATGAGTCCTTGCTCTTTGTAGATTTTGATAATGCAAGGGCCCATGTTGGGCAGCCGGAAATGCTGCTACTATAGAGCCAATAACTCTGGCTACATGCCGTATTCTAGGTTGCGGTGTAGCAATTAAATGGTTACAAGCTTCAATGAGTGAAACTGTTTTGTTTCTGGGCAGAGTGACAGTCATGTGAATCGTGTCAATAGTGAAGCCTAAGTAATCCATGTTAGTAGTAGGCTCCAATATTGATTTATCTGGGTGAAGGATAAAACCCAAAGTTTCAAGGAGTTGTTTAGTGGCTAACACTCCTGCGACAGCTTGTTCCCGTGTTCTTCCTAATATGAGAACATCGTCCAGATAGGCAACTACTAAATGTTTTAGTTCTCTCAATTTCTTCATGGCCACTTTAAGAATTTTCGTAAATAGTCTGGGAGCTGTCGTTAAACCATTGGGCAAAGCTCGGTACTGCCATAGCTGGCCCCTCCAGATAAATTTCAGATATTTAAAGTAATCTTTATGAATGGGTACCAAATAGTAAGCATCTTTGATATCTATGCTTGCCATGTAGTATCCCTTGGAGATCAGTTGTCTGGCAGTGACAAATGTCTCCATTTTGAAATGTTGATACTCAACAGACTGATTGAGTGATGTCAGATCAATAATAATGCGACATCCACCATCTTTTTTGGTTTTGAGAAAAATATTTGATACAAATTCTTGCGGCTCGTGTGTGGTCATTTCTATGATGCCTTTAGCCACGAGCCGATCAAGTTCAGCTTGTCCTTCTACCTTCTCAACTGCCGAGGGAAGGAACACCCTTTGGGGCATGTGCTGAACTGGCGGTTCTACGCCTGGTTTGAACTCAATTTTGTATCCACTAATACTGTTGAGTATAAACTGATTGTTAGTAAGGGAGCACCAAACATGCTTGAAGAACCTCAAACGACCCCCTGTTAATACTACACCCTTTGTCTGTGTATGTTGACAGGAACCAGACCCACCTACCTCCATGTTCACTTGTGGGGTCGTTTCCGGTGGGTCTGGCCCAAGGTTGTCTGTGTTGGTGCTGCGGTGGGGCGGCGCATCTTCCCACGGCTCCGCCCTGGGCCCCGCTCTAAAAAAGAGCACTGGGGGTAGTGGGAGGCGGTCACCAGGCTTTCACCAGCTCGGTATCTGCTGGTGGCTGCCGAGGCGTGCGGCCAACTGGGTGTCTTCACCCTGCTCGGTCCTGGCCCTGCCCTCATGAGGCCTACTGGTTTTGCCGCCTCTTCCAACTCCTTGAGCCTTTTGGCCAGATCCGCACCAAATAGCAGCGCCTGTCGTTCGGGCGCTGGAGCTTTACAGAGGCCGGCATATGTTGGGTTGAGGGCAGGCCTGATGTTGTCCCGCCGTAGGTTGTTTAGCTCATACGTGGTGCTGCACATCAGTGCGAGGGCATCCTGCTGGGGTATGGTCAGGTCTTCATCCCCAACGGACCGAGCAAAGGCGGTGACGGCTGCTGAGTGGAGCTTCAGGACTCGCTGCATTTTGACCTCCTGAGCCCTTATTTGCTGCCCCAGCTGGTTCCAGATCTGCCCATTGACCGTCTTGACCCTCAGCGCCTCGCAATTTTCTGGCGCGATGTAGTTGTCAAGGGCCTGCTGGACAGCCTTGTCCTGCAGCGGGTTGTTGGACAGCCTGTTTATAGTTGCCGCCATTCTGGGTGGCAACACCATCCCAGTTGTTGGTGGTGCCGCATATCGGCCCACTACACCCAGTAGCTCTTCTTCCGGCACGCCCGGCATGCTGACGATATCCTCCGCCTGCCCTTGGGATAGGCCAGCCCAGTCCTGGCCTCCCTTACTGCCCTCGAACATAGAGGGTACAGAAGGGTGTGGAGAGGAGGAGGCCAAAGCCCGTCCTCCTGGGAGATGCCGCATCTCCTCATTAATCATACGCTCGAGGAGCTGCCTCATGCAGCTTATCCGAGCGTCTCCCCTTTTCGGTGGGGGAGAGTGTTCCCGTTCCTCCGATTCATCGGAGGACACCGGCCGGTCGGTTTTCTGTGTCGCCTTCCTCCCTGTGCGGGGCGTAGAAATCTGCAGCACTGGGGGCGGCTCGGTGTCGGGTGAGCGGGAGCGTTGAAAAAGCTCCTCCGCTGCGAGAGGCTGCCGTCCCGCTATGGACCCGTCCTCGGGTGGAGTAGGGCAGGCAGTCCTCCTGGCTGGTCGCTTGCGAGAGGCCATTATTCTCTCTAGCGCGACTCTGTAACAAAAAAGGCACTTACCTGAGGTCTCGTCTTTATGCTGCAGCTGGAGAGCCTGGCTCCAGCTGCTGCCGCTGTTGCACTGCTGACGTAATGCCGCGCCTGCGCGCTGGGTGGGTTCTTCACGTAGTCACTCACGTGACTCCGAAGTAAAATTATCATCTCTCATCCTATTGATTTCTCCACTACCATCTAGAATTAGCTCAACGCAGGCAATCAGTTTATCTCAGAAATAAAAATAAAAATTGGGAAATCTGAAATAAGATCAGTAAATGCTGGAAACACTCAGCGGGTCAGGAAGCATCTGTGGAATGAGGGAAAGAGGTCAAAATATTTTTCAACCTCTGACGCCAAGTTTCTGACTTGAAATTATTTTTAAAAATTCTGTTTCCACAGATACTACTTGACTTGCTGTGCATTTCCAGCGTTTTAAGTGTTTATCACAGGAGAGTCTTATTGATGCATTAATCAATTATATTTCCGACAAGGAGAACCGAAGAAATATCGTTTCAGCTTCTCTTTAGGAGGAGACATCCTGATTTTGTCCAGATTAGTTTAGTTTAGTTTATAGATGGAGCATGTAAACAGGTCATTTGCCCATCGAGTCCACGCTGACTAACGATGACTTGTACATTAGTGCCATCCTACAACCTGCATGGTTTATTTGGAATGTGGGAGGAAACCAGAGCACCCAGAAAAAACCTACGCGGTCACAGGTAGAATGCACATACTCCATACAGACAGTACCCGTAGTCTCAATCGAGCCCAGGTCTGATGCTATAAGGCAGCAGCTCTACCGCTGTGCCACTGTGCCACCCTTATGCCACTGTGCTGCCCAGATAACCTATCAAGTGCTTCAATAGTGGGATCTATTTGGCATCCCAATTCCAGTACCTGCTCATTTACCCAGGGCACTAACATTGCAGCTACTTGGAGAGTCTCGGCTCAAAACATCACCTATTAGTTTCTTCAGAGATGGAGTCTGACCCACTGAGTTACTCCAGCATTTTTGTGTCTATCTTCGGTGTAAACCTGCATCAGCAGTTACTCGGACCGCCGACTTGATGAAGATTACATGTGGCTGCATTGTGGAGATGAGGAGCAGCCTCAAAAAGGCAGCCAGCATCATCAAGAACCCACACCACCTTAGCCACATTCTTACTTCACTCCTGCCTTCGGGAAGATGGTACAGCAGTGTGAAAACTGTAACATCTAATGTTCAGGAACAGCTTCTTCCCAATGCCCATCAGGCCATTGAACACCTCAACCCCAAATAAACTTTGATCTAAACTTTATTGGCAGCCTGCGCTGAAATAGATGACCTATTATTTGTCATGGAGAGAGGACCAGAGAATTGTGGCTCATTTGTTCTAGTCTCGAAAGTTCATAGGAACAGAGTTTATGAATGAGATTATTATTTGACAGGGATGTGCCCATGGTCACATTCCATTCAAATACAGGGGGTTAGCACTTGAACAATACCCATGGTGTATGGATTTTTAATGTTTTATTTTTAAGGCAACCTGCAATGAGATTTCAATTCAATATGGGATGGGTGTAGGGCAACAGTGCTGCACCAAATCTTTGTCCATGGTCCAAGCATGATTCATATGAAATTCTGATACAAATCCAAGTGAGAAATTCAACTGGGTAACCTAGACAGGTTGTAGAAACAAGGAACTGCAGATGCTGGTTTACGGAGAAGGTGGAGCTGCTGCCTTACAGCCAGAGACCCAGGTTCAATACGGGTGCTGTCTGTATGGAGTTTGCATGTTTTTGCGGTGACCGCCTGTGTTTTCTCCGGGTGCTCCGGTTTCCTCCCACATCCAAAGGCGTGCTGGTTTGTAGATTGATTGGCTTCTGTACATGGTGTTGGATAGAACTGGTGTATGGGTGATGCAACACTGGATCTGGTCTGATAAAATAAGTATCTTCCTTACCTCTGATCATTTGAGGCCCACCGTTGCCCTACACCCATCCCATTGAATTTGTAGCTACCACCTAGAGTCAAGATTGTTTTATTGTCATATGTAGCAAAACGGGACAATGAAATACTGACTTGCAGCAGCACAACAGGTTTGTAAAAAATGTACTCAATAGATAATATAATAATTAGATGTGGAGATGTTGTTTCCACTTGTGGGAGAGTCTAGGACCTGAGGCCATAAGCATCGGAAATTAAGGACGTACCTTTAGAAAGGCAATGAGGAGGAATTTCTATAGTCACAGGGTGGTGAATCTGTGGAATTTACTGCCACAGAAGGGTGGCCAAGTTAATGGATAATTTTAAGGTGGATTCCAGATTAGTAAGGGTGTCAGAGGTTATGGGGAGAAGGCAGGAGAATGTGGCTGAGAATGAAAGATAGATCAGCCATTATTGAATGGCGGAGTAGACTTGATGGGATGAATAGCCTAATTCTGCTCCTATAACCTATGAACATGAATAAACAAATAAAATATTGAAGTTCAATAAATGAAAAGAATGAAATAGTGCAAAGAAAGGAGCGGCAGATGCTGGTTTATAGCAAAGATAGACACAAACTGCTGGAGTAACTTAACGGGTCAGGCAGAAACTCTGGAGAAAAAGGATGGGTGATATTTCGGGTCAGGACCCTTCTTCAGCCTGAGAGGAGAGGGAGGGAACTGGAAAGAAGAAAAGACCCGAACAAAGCAGAGCCGGCAACAGATAAACGAGGAGGGTGACGCCTGTTATGGCCCTTTGTGGGCTGAGGTGATAGCGAAACCAACAAAGGGTGGAGCCCATTATGGCCATAATGGTTGTTTGTAATTTCACTCAATTCTTTCTCAAAGATATTTCTGGAAAGAGCCCTAGATATCTGCATGACATTCCTGCACACTGTCTGAGCAGGGAATTGTGAATGAGTTCATTGTTTATGGGCGGCCTGGATGTTTTATTTTATGACCTCCTCTAATCTTGTTTGTACCTGGTACAGGAAATCTACTGTCATCCATGAGATTTTTGTTATCAATGTGATATCATTGAATGATTTTTAAAATCAATTGCTTTTTTAAATATTAACTTTAAGTCACACGGACTCAAAAATTGCCTTAGTTCTTGAGATATGCTGAATCTATATTATTATAATGATTTATTTTTTAATAGTAAAATTTGACTGTTAACTCTATGGCCTTTTTTAAATCTTTAAACCCCTGTCCCACGGTGCAAGTCCACCCACGAGTTATCCCGAGTTAAAAACAAATCAAACTCGTAGTAATCACGTAGAATGAACATAGCGGGATCCTCGGAGCTCGTGGACGTAACTTAGCGACTCGTAACGCTAACGGCAGGTACTCGGGAAACGTGTTAACTCTTAAAAAAATTTCAACATGTTGAAAGATTTCCACGAGTCAAATATACTCTTGAAGAAAAATGTTGATACTTTTAAACTCGTTGTAATACCGTAGTAGCCCGTGAGTTTACCGTAGAGACCCGTGAGTTTACCGTATTAACTCGTGGGTACTCTTAATTCGGCAGCTGGACAGTGAAAAAAAAGGTGAGTAAGAAAAGGTTCGCCAAGTCTGCCTGGAGACACGTGTGGGAATCTCACCTTGGCCTTTGGAATAGAGCGACCAACACCCAATATTTCCAGATTTCCAAGGGCAGGTCACTTCCCTTGTTTATGTGCCTTTCACATTACTTTTCTTTTCTTTTCTCTTTTCTCTTTTCTCAAACCCTTCCCCCACTCATGGTGCTTTCACACTGATCATAAAGACTGCAGGACTGTGACTGGGCCACAAGATTTGTTCTACATGAGGTTAATTGTGCCACAGACTGAAGAATACCTGCCCGATGGCCCAACGGTGTCCTTTAATGAATAAAGATCAGGGGAAATCCAAACACGGGCGAGAGATCTCAGATCATACCAACAAATAGTATCAAACGAACGGGTAATCGCATTAAATTCAAAGCATTTACAGCGCAGATTATTGATACAATCCTCATAATATTTGTCGAATGGGCCCTCTGATATTAATATAAAGCATCTGATAATAACCTTTAATGTTGGATCAAATAGAATATCCTCTCTAGAAGTTCCTGATATTCCCCTTCTGCCCCAGTACAAAGTGACTATGTCCTAGACAAGTCTCGTCCATTGAGTGACTACTCGCAAATCTTGCTTTCGCCACGCAGAAAAAAAAGGTTCTCGTTTTCTTTCGTTGTGACAGGTCACATTCTGCCCCCTTTGTTGTTGTTTTGTTTAAGTAATCCCGCCCCTCCTTAATCTAACACTATTCTTAACACCATCATTTTGTCTCTGGATTTTCCAGATGAACGAATTTGTAGGGGCCCGCAGAGCGAATCTGGTGACAAGAGGCTCTGCAAACTAGTGTGGACTGCGCAGGTAACAACTAATATAGCGTTCATCTCACTCGTACGTGAAACGTGGCCATTCACTATCAATGCATAACATTGAACATCCATTTGTTAGTTTAATAAAAAAGATTTGGGTGATGATTTTCCTTTTGCAACTGGGTTGTATAAATATTTGGATTGCTGAAATTTGGGAGGGGCTTTCATGGACTATACACTTTGACCTGCATACTTACGGTAGAAAAAATGTTTTAAGAGCTTGTTCATTACAGATATTTCTAGTTAGCTCCTTTTCTTAAAATGCCAATTTGTGTTGGGTTTTGATTTCCAAGGCACCAGCGTACATTTGGCACATATTCTAAGTATAATGCAATGATTATAGGAGGTCCAGTGGTGAAGCGGTACTGTTACTGCCTTACAGTGGTAGAGACCCGGGTTAGTCCCTGCCTAAGGGTGCCGTCTGTGCTGAGTTCTCCATGTGACCACGTGAGTTTTCTCCAGGTGCTCTGGTTTCCTCTCACACTGCAAATGTGTGCAAGTAGGTTAATTGGCTTCTGTAGGTCGTAAATTGTCCCTAGCTGCATGATGGTGCTAGTGTGCAGGATGATCACTGGTCAGTCACTGATCACTGGACACGGTGGGCTGAGAGGCCTGTTTTCATGCTGTGTCTCTAAAGCCTAAACTCTATCTGGATTGTTGCTTAATTGAGGTATCTTTAAAATGCTCTAGGATATGACAAAGTGTGATGGCAATAATGACCAGGAATTTGAGGTGGATCTCAATTACTATAGTGATGATGGGAGAAAAATGAGGAATGGAATGAACACAGAGTATACATGAAATCCTTGGTCGACAGGCTGCATCTACGGTGAGAACAAAGACATTGATCTGAAATATGAACTGTTTCCCTGCAGCTGTGTTTCCCCCAGCTATCTGTTTTTTTTTTCTTTTTTCCAACAACTGCCTTTTATTGCTTTTATATGAAACAGAACTTAAAAAGAATCTATATTACTAAAAGTCAGACCTTGACCACTTCCTTTTTTTTTCTGTTTCATGATTTTTTCTGTTTCATGATTTTAGAAAAAAAACGCTGCCACTTATGACTGTGATTTTTGGCCATCTTACTCAGTCCCCCTCAAGAAGAATTTTTCCCATTGATGAAAAATAAAAGAGCTATTAATGTTTTAAAAATGTTGAGATTCTCTCTGCTGCCCCTGCTGGTGGGAGGGGGAGGGACAATAAAACCCGGAAGTGTTGTGCCTCATTCAGTCTCTGCAAGATGGGGGAAGTGAGAGGGTCATGTCTCTCAGTTTGAGCTGTGAATAACACTGAATACATGTCTACTAAACTGTGAGTGTTGTTTTACTGACCTTGAGTGCCCTTAATGTGGTTTGAAAATGAAAATGTGGTTGGTTTGAAGTAAAAGCACTGCAAATGGTTGGTGGAGCTTGGTATTGAAGTAAAAGCACTGCAAATGGTTGGTGGGGCTTGGTATTGAAGTAAAAGCACTGCAAATGGTTGGTGGGGCTTGCTTGACAACTTCCTGTTTGCACTGTATATTGATTTTAGATAAAACGCTACCACTTACGGTTGTAATTTTTGGCCATCTTACTCAGTCCCCCTCCGCTCATCAGGTGCAGAAGATTCTTCCCATCAATGAAAAATGAAAGTGTTATTAGTGTTTTAAAAATGTTGAGAATCTCTCTCCTGACAATCACGCTATGAAGGCCACAGCTTTTCCGGTGGGAGGGGGGAAGGATTATAAAACCCGGAAGTGTAGGTGTGGCTCAGTCTCTGCATGATGGGGGAGGGAGAGGTCACGACTCTATTTGAGCAATGAATCAACTGAACATACTGAATGTCTACTGAACTGTGAGTGTGGTGTTTTGTGTAGTTTTATGGTGGCATTATGGTGGTTTCACCCTGCTTGAAATGGTATGAAACTGCATTTGAATGTGGTTGCCTTGCACCCTGCATGAAATGGTATGAAACTGCATTTGAATGTGGTGGCCTTGCACCCTGCATGAAATGGTATGAAACTGCACTTGAGTTTGGTAGACTTGGATCCTGCTTGAAGTGATATGAAACTGCACCTGAATTGGTTGGCCTTGCACCCTGCTTTAAGTGGTATGAAACTGCACTTGAATTTGGTGGCCTTGCACCCTGCTTGAAGTGGTAGTGGTCAGAAACGGCACTTGAATTTGGTGGCCTTGCTCCTCTGCTTGAAGTGGTACGAAACTGCACTTGAATTCGGTGGCCTTGCACCCTGTTTGAAGTGGTAGAAAACTGCACCTGAATTTGGTGGCCTTGCACCCTGCTTGAAGTGGTAAGAAACTGCACTTGAATTTGGTGGCCTTGCACCCTGCTTGAAATAGAATTTCAAGGAATAGCCGTGAGTCAACTGCCAGCCCACCAGCCATGAGTGAGCTGCCAGCACTTCAGGCTTGAGGGACTGAGCTGCCACCCCAATAATCCATTTGGCCCACAATGTTCATACTAGCCCTCTGGAGACCAGTCCCTTCAGTCCACAACACCCATACCAGCACTCCAGAAAGCCCCCTCCCCCACTGGCCACCAATATTGGAATTGGTGGAGAGGTGGAATATTGCATTGGGGGACCAGCCCACCCATGTGAACATGGGATCCAATAGGTCCCACTTAGTCTAGTAAGTAATAAAATACAAACATTTTGATAATTTAAAGGCACAGAAGACACGAATTGAAAAAGGCGGGACTTAGGCTGGTGACAGGATGATCATAAATGGGGCAACATTTTTAATGTAACAAATGCAAGAGTGAGGAGATGGTTTGGAAGAATCTTCAGCTCACAGAAAGACTAATGGGCCTGTACCACGTAGGTGACTTTTTAGGCGACTGCAGGAGACAATGCAGTCACCACATGGTTGCCACATGTTCGTTGGTGGGAAGTCTCCTTCATGGTCATGAGGAGTTCCCACATTCTGGGAACTTGTCGCGGCATCATGGTCGTCGTTAAAAATTAGCGCATCTAGAATGAAGCCGCCATGGAGAGTAGCGAGAATTCTCGTGCCGTAAGTGGGTTGCCAGAAGGTCTTAGTGGGTTGCCAGGAGATCGAAGGTTCTCAGAGGTTCTCGTAGGTTAGAGCCTGTGCTGACCGGTGAATTTCATTGGCTCATTGGGGGAAAAAAAACGTAAGCAGTAGTTTTCAGAACCAAGTATAATGACCGGTAATGTTAATGTCCACCAAGCTTCACAGCTGTGTATCTCTGGCTTCTTAAAAGTTGGCTCCACTCCTTCTCCCCCCTCTCTCGTCCTTTTAAAGGACTCACCGTACAATGTGCTTTTTAGCTTCTTAATTACAGCTCCAACCTTCCTGTTCATCGCGGTGTGTGTCTGTATCACATTGTCTTTGCACCGTGTGAATTTCACTCAGACAGCGCTTCCCCCAGTTGCTCTGTCCTCCGCCTGCATAACGGCCTGGGGAATGAAGCGATGTGTTTGTGTGTGTGTGTGGGTAGACAAAAATTCTGGAGAAACTCAGTGGATGAGGCAGCATCTATGGAGCGAAGGAAATAGGCAACGTTTCGGGTCAAGACCCTTCTTGTGTGTGTGTGTTCTCTCTCCACTCTGACACACTCATCCAGCTGAGGATGAACAAAGACATGAGGCAAATCATTTGCAGTATAATTCCAAGACATTAATCATCAATAAAACTCCTTAATAAAAAAATCAGTTGTAAAGTGTTATTACCAGCATCGAGTGGATGAAACCAATTATGATCAAATGTACAATTACTAAACTCAGGGCATAGGTTTCTATTGTATGTATCATATAACCAAGCTCAAAATTATCATTCTTGTCAAAGGTAATTGATTTTTCTTGATTCATCTATCCAAGAATATTTTCCGTGCTCATTGTCTGAATGGAATTAAAGACAGAGCGGCACAGTGGTGCAGCGGTAGAGTTGCTGCCTTACAGCACCAGAGACCCGGGTTTGATCCTGACTACAGGTGCTGTCTGTACAGACTTTGTACATACTCCCTGTGACCGTATGTGTTTTCCCCTCCAGTTTCCTCCCACACCAAAGACGTGCAGGTTCGTAGGTTCATTGGCTTCAGTCAAATTGTAAATTGTCCCCAGTGTGTAGAATAGTGCTAGTGTACGGGAACTCAGTAGTTGTAGGTCTGTACACTGTGGGTAGCTTCATTATGATCATCTTTTCACTGACTGGATAGCACACAACAAACAGCTCTTCACTGTACCTTGGCCACTCCTTCTTCTCCCCTCTTCCATCAGCCAAGAGGTATAAGAGGGTGCTCAGGAAGAACAACATCAATCAGAGGCTGCTGCTGTCCTTTTATCGGTGCTCCATTGAGAGCATACTAACATACTGTGTATGCGTGTGGTACACCAGCTGCACAGCGGCTCAGAGGAAAGCGCTCCAGAGGGCCATTGACAACGCCCAGAGGATTGCCGGCTGCCCTCTCCTTACCTTGGAGGACCTACACAGTTCCCGCTGCACCAAAAAAACCCAGAATATAATAAAGGACATCTCCCACCCCGGACACTCCCTGTTTGAACTGTTGCCGTCAGGCAGACGGTACAGATCCACAAGGACAAGGACAAATAGACTAAAAAACAGTTTTTATCCCACTGCTATAAAAGCACTAAATGTGGCCGCCAAGGAACGCAGGGGCGATACAGACTAAGGGACTGTGGTAACGGTGAAATCGACAGAAGGATGGAGGGTTGGGTGTGTATGCGTGCTTTGTCTGTGATTTTTATTTATTTGCTTATCTTTATTATTTTACCGTGGATGTTTCGTTAGCTTTAGAAATGTTTGAATGCTGCACTGACTGGCTGACATTTTAAATTTCGTTGTACATGGCCCATGTTACAATGACAATAAAGAAACTATTCTATTCTATTCTATTCTATTCTATAGAAGTGTGTAAGAGCACACCTCCAGATTCAGAGACAGTTTCTTCCCAGCTGTTATCAGGCAACTGAACCATCCTTCCAAACTAGAGAGCAGTCCTGAGTTAATACCTACCTCATTGGAGATGCTCGGACTATGTTTGATCGGACTTTACTGGACTTTATCTTGCACTAAACATTATTCACATTATTCCCTTTATCATGCATCTGTACACTGTGGATGGCTCATTTGTAAGCTTGTTAACAGGCAACAAATTATTTCCACACGACCTTGGTACAAATGACAATAAACTAAACTCAACTATAAATACGCAATGTGGCTATAAAAGCAGATCAGAGCTGGGAATTCTGCGGTAAGGTAAATCATCTAACTAAGCTCGTGTCTCCACCTTCAGAAGTGTGGTGTTGGTATTTGTATTCCCAGTCAAAGACAACATAATTGAACAGCTTTAAACATTAGAAGAGTTATTTACAGAAGTGTTGTAAGTGAGATATATAATCTGTTCAAACATTCTCGAACGTGAAGATCAAACAAACTAGTCTGACAAGATTATTAAAAAATGTCCTCACAGATCATTCGGTAATAGTTCAGAGGTTGTGTAATGCAATAAAAGGGGTGGGTTGAAACCAAGCAACGGTGTCGGTATGGTGCAGCCATTTTAACTGTCTTATCCCCATCCTTGGCAACAAAACTGGAAGCAGTTCAAATTCACCCTAATGTTTAGAGTAACATTGCCCCATAATTGCAGGGGGCTGCAGTTTTGCTGATAGTCCCAATTACTTAATGGGGAATGCCTTCTCTGGTTGACCAGCCAATATAGTAAACCATGGTGTAGGAAGGAACTGCAGATGCTGCTTTACACCGAAGATAGACACAAAATGCTGGAGTAAATCAACGGAACAGGCAGCATCTCTGGAGAGAAATAATGGGTGATGTTTTGTGTCAAGACCCATCTGAAGAAGGTATGAAGAAGGGTCTCGACCGAAAACGTCACCCATTCCATGTCTCCAGAGATACTGCCTGTTCCGCTGAGTTACTCCAGCATTTTGTGTCTATCTTCACAGTAAACTATGGGCTATATACTTGCACCAGAGCATTCCTTGGCATGGAACTGGTAACAATGTTGTCCGATGACATTTTATTCATTCTCCTTGCGGGAATATATTTCTCTAATATTACATGCATCCTTCTTTTGACAGAAAATGTGGATATACAAGAACAATTTCATTGCATTCAGGATATAAGCCAAACAAATTTAATAATGTAGGAAGTTAATGAGTCATGCAATGCCTGTTAGTAATTAGGAATACAGTAGTTATATTATAATCGAAGATTAATGATTTAATTTTTTATAATGAAATGGGAATGCGAAACACATTACTTCTGGTAATTGGAAAAGTTGCTGATTTGATAAGCAGCCTTTTTATTGACCTAAAACACTGAATAAGATGCAAAATAATAAACGTGGCATATTTGGTAGCTATTTCAAAAGTGGGCTGGGGCTTGTGGGTAGAAAGCAACTGCAGATGCTGGTTTATACCAAAGTTAGACAAATGTGCTGGAGTAACTCAACGGGCCAGGCGGCATCTCTGGACAAAAAGGATGGGCGAAGCTTTGGGTCGCTACCCTTCTTCAGACATCCAGAATACTTCTAATATTTGTGCCTTGTTTTGTTCAGAGAAAGGAAGACCTGGATTCATTTACCACCCATGAATATAAATTAAGACTGAGCTGAGGAATCGTACATTTGGAATTGGAAGACGTACTTTTCTGATTTTGGCAAGCCTGCACTCAGAAGCTTCTGGTGTGGGGCTGGTGCCAGCAAGAATAGGGCTAGTCTAAAAGTTTCACTTCTGGTATTAACTTAGTTTGTTTTTATAATGCATGCCTTCGTTCCTTAAATACATTGACTCATATTGTCATAGAGTGATACAGAATGGAAACAGGCTCTCCACACAGACTATCAACAGCCCATTTACATTATTACTCTATGTCTCCTTTGTTTCATTCCTTCCACATGGTCATCAACTCTGCCCCGATACGACCACACATCTTCACCCTCAGGGTAATCTATTGCGACCATTTAACCTACCGACTTGGGCGACACAGTGTCTTACAGCACCAGAAACCCAGGTTTGATCCTGACTGTGGGTGCTATCTGCATGGAGTTAGTATGTTTCCCCTGTGACTGTGTGGGTTTTCTCTGGGTGCTCCGGTTTCCTCCCATATTCCAATTACGTACAGGTTTAATAGGTTTTGGTAAAAAATTGTAAATTGTCCCTAATGTGAAGGATAGTGTTAATGTACAGGTGATCGCTGGTCGGCGCCAACACGGTGGAACAAAGGGC
The DNA here is from genome assembly GCF_028641065.1 of Leucoraja erinaceus. Classification (NCBI taxonomy): domain Eukaryota; kingdom Metazoa; phylum Chordata; class Chondrichthyes; order Rajiformes; family Rajidae; genus Leucoraja; species Leucoraja erinaceus. Next base: position 49,619,119 of record NC_073384.1, on the reverse strand, counting down.
CCAATTCTCCACTGTATGCCTAAAGTCGAAAGTCTTTAGCATGCAGGGTGTAACCAGAGCACGTGGAGAAAACCCAAAAGTAGATTCCACACACAGCACCTAGTGTCAGGATTGAACCTGGGTTTCTGTCACTTACAGGCTGCGCTATTGTGCCATCAAAATGTTTTGGTTTCCCAGGTATCACAGTGCTCATGAAATATACCAAGCACACTTAGGGTGAAGCCCCCACCATATTAAGCTGCTCCTGCTGTGGAACAGAACAATAATGGTGAACAATATTTATTTGTTCATCCCAAGTAACATTAGCAAATTTGCAGATGACACGAAGCTGGGTGGCAGTGTGAACTGTGAAGAGGGTGCCGTGAGGATTCAGGGTGACTAGGATATGTTGGGTGAATGGGCAGATGCATGGCAGATGCAGTATAATGTGGATCAATGTGAGGTTATCCACTTTGGTGGCAAGAACAAGAAGGCAGATTATTATCTGAATGTTTTAAGATTAGGAAAAAAGTGAAAGTGCAACGAGACCTGGGTGTCCTTGAACATCAGTCACTGGAAGTAAGCAAGCAGGTACAGCAGGCAGTGAAGAAAGCTAATGGCATGTTGGCCTTCATAATGAGAGGATTTGAGTATAGTAGCAAAGAGGTCCTTCTGCAGTTGTACAGGGCCAGGTGAGGCCCAGTGATGGAAATGGGTTTTAGGAACTACGGGTACTCTAAGGTCCGTGAAGTTGTGGTTGGGAAGGAAGGGGGGGGGGGGGGGGGGGGGGGGGGGGGGTTAATATGAGTCATACCCATGTAAGAGTACAATAATGCATAACTTGTTTATTGCGTATTTATAATATCGTTTATTGTGTATTACGGCACTTTTTTTTTTCTTTTTCCCAAGAACTTTATTCAGCAAAAACGCATAATACATCACACATCTAAAACACATTCAGAGCTTACAATACATTAAATAATCATTATAATACTGTTACGACTCCCGAATGCAGGTACTTCAGAGCCGCGTAACACAAGGCAAAAACCAGGTTCAAGTTCAAAAATAGTTTTAATTATTCAATGGAACACAAAACCCAAACCTGATTTAAACAACCCAGTCAGGGATATGGATGAACTGACAAACAATTTAACAGTGCTCCAGCCAGCCACGTGATGGACCGTCGAACCGGAGACTCTAAAGAGATATAACCCTGAAACAAAATACACGAAAACACTAAGGTCAGCCCTTATCCGTCCCAATTCAATATTTGTTACCAAGGAATGGTGAAAGTACACAAAGTTCTATGCCATGTGGCCAGGCCTCCCTCGGCTCACACCAGCCGTCTGCTCATCAGTCAGGGTCGATGAAGAAGAGAGAGAATCCTGGGAAGCTCTGGTATTTAAGCTTCAGATGAGTCACCCATCACCTGACGCAGCTTGGCCAATTGGATACAGGAGCCTTTAACCCCTTGATTCCAGACTCACAGCCACGAGGCCTGTACTCGGAAGAGAAACAGAAACGGAAGAGAAATCCGGAAGTGGCGGCGCTGTTAACAGCTGCGGCTCGCCTGCAGTCCGTCTGTCTTTACTTTTTTCTGTTGTTTTTTTTGTCTTGTTTTGGTTAAGTTTTAGTTTGTTGGGTTGTGTTAGAGGGGGTGGAACATGTTCTCTGTCTCTTCCTTCGGGGGAATGCGACTTTTTCATGTCGTATCCCCCTTCTCTGCCTCCGTCTGCGCTGAGGCCTAATGGCGGAGCTGGCGGCCTCCAGCCTGCGACCGACCCCGAGGCTCCGGAGGCAGAGCCAGCCAGGACTTACCAACGAGAGGCTGGCCGTCTTCGGGGCTGAGCAGCGGTGGCCCGACTTGCTGGTGCGGCGTTCTGGCTTTCGGCGGCGGCCTGGGGCTGATGCAGCGGGGCCCGGAGCTGGGGCAGCGGCCTGGAGCTGGGGCAGCGGCCCAGAGCGGAGACTGCAGGATCTGGAGCCGGGGCAGCGGCCCGGAGCGGAGACGGCGGGACCTGGAGCAGCGACTGCGGGACCAGAAGCTGGCGCGGCGGCCTGGAGCTGGGGCAGCGACCTGGAGCTGGGGCATCGGCCTGGAGCTGGGGCAGCGGCCCGGTGCGGAGACTGCAGGATCTGGAGCTGGGGCGGCGACCTGGAGCTGGGGCATCGACCTGGAGCTGGGGCGGCGGCCCGGAGCTGATACTGTGGCGGGCCGTCTCGGAGCGGGGATGGCGTTCCGGCTATCGGCAGCGGCGACATCACCACGGAGGTCCGCTGGACTGGAGAGCGGCATCTCCGGCCTGGATCGACCGCCTCAGCGCAGAGGGAGAACAAGGAGGGAAGAGATGGAAACTAAGACTTTGCCTCCATCACAGTGAGGATGTGCTTGGTGAACTCACTGTGGTGGATGTTTAATTGGTGTTTATTGTATGTTTTGTTATTATTGATTCTGTGTATGACTGCAGGCAACATAGTTTCGTTCAGACCGTAAGGTCTGAATGACAATAAAGGATCTATCTATCTATCTATCTAAACAGAGAAAGGTAAGTACATAGCATTCACCAGGAGGGGGCAGCGCCTAACAAATACAATGATGCAGTCATTATTTACAATGCTCTCAACCCCACGCCGTGACCAGCGCCCACGGAAGACCTCCAGTGTTTACAGGTTTACTGTGTACCCCCCCATTTCCATCACTGGTGAGACCATACCTGGAGTATTGTGTGCAGTTTTGGTCTCCTAACGTGAGGAAGGACATTCTTGCTATTGAGTGAGTGCAGCGTAGGTTCACAAAGTTAATTCCCGGGATGGCGGGACTGTCATATGCTGAGAAAATGAAACAACTGGGCTTGTATTCACTGGAATTTAGAAGGAAGAGAGGGGATCTTATGGAAACATATAAAATTATTAAAGGATTGGACACACTAGATGCAGGAAACATGTTCCCGGTGTTGGGGGAGTCCAGAACCAGGGGCCACCGTTTAAGAATAAGGGGTAGATCATTTAGGGCCAAAATATTTCACCTAGAGAGTTGGGAGCCTTTGGAATTCTCAGCCACAGAAGATAGTGGAGGCCAATTCACTAGATGTTTTCAAGAGAGAGTTAGATTTAGCTCTTAGGGTTAAAGAAATCAAGGGATATGGGGAAAAAGCAGGAACGGGGTACTGATTTTAGATGATCAGCCATGATCATATTGAATGGCGGTGCTGGCTCGAAGGTTGAATGGCCTACTGCACCTATTTTTATATGTTTCTCTGTTCTATGTTTCTATGATATGCACTTGCACTATTCTACACACTGGGGACAATTTACAATTTTACTAAAGCCAATTAACCTACAAGACCTGTTCGTCTTTGGAGTGTGGGAAGTAACCTGGAGAAAAGTTGTGCAGGTCACAGGAAGAACGTTCAAACTAAATACAGAGAGCACCCATACTCAGGATCGAACCCAGGTCTCTGGCACTGAAGGGCTGCAACCCGACCACCGTGCCACAGTGACTAATTTGGAAAATTGTGTAAAATAAATTTGGAATTCACATGTTTTAAAAGCTTTTTTTATTTAAAACACCAGCAAGATTATGAACAATAGAATTTGGCATATAGTTTTGCTTCATATATCCGTACGTCATAGAAGCATAAAAAAGGTCATTTGCACTATTGAGTCTACTCCGCTAATCAATTATGGCTGATCTAGCTTTCCCCTCAACCCCATTATCCTGTTTTATCCCCGTAACCTCACTAATCAAGAACCTGTCAATTTCTGTCTTAAAAATATCTAATGATTTGGCCTCACAGCCATCTGTGGCAATTAATTCCATAGATTCACCACCCTTAGGCTAAAGAAATACCTCCTCATCTATTTTCTAAATATACATCCTTTTATTCAGAGGCTGCGGCATCTGGTCTCTAGGAAACAAGGGCCGAATGACTTACTCCTGCACCTATTTTCTATGAATCAGAAACAATCACTAATTTAAGAAACATTTAGATAAAAACTTAAATAGGTAAGGCTTAGTTGGATACAGATCTAATGTGGGCAAATGGCTTGGTGTAGATGGGTGTAAGTGTCTGCATGGAAGTGGTGAGTGAAAGGGTTCATTTCTATGTTGTACACCAGCCTCTTCACATCCTTTCTATCCAGGCCTTTCATTATTCGGAAAGTTTCAGTGAGGTCCTCCCTCATCCTTCTCTACAATGACTGCAGAACCAGAGCCAACAGATGCTCATCCTATGTGAACCCAATCATCCCCGGGATCATTCTTGTCAACCTGCTCTGGTCCCTCTCCATCGCCAGCACACCCCCCCTCAGATATGGGGCCCAAGTTCTTTTCTCACTTCAACTTTGTCAGAGAATATACAACAGCTTGAAATCTCATCTATTCTTAAGAACAGCTTCTTGTCCATGGATGTGCGATTCCTGAACGGAGGTAGAGTTGAGAGCATGTGGGGGAGATGTTCCAAGTACTTTTGCTCTTTATTCTATCTCACTCTATTATCCTATTATTGTACTTACTTTTTTTTTCTCTTCTTCGGTGTTCACCATTCTGCTGTTTTGCACTTGTACCTACTATTGTATTCATCATTACTATATATGTGCTATTTACTCTACGAGCTTCATGTGAAAAATAAATTTCATTGCACTTTGGTGTACATGGCAATAAACTAATTTGATCTGATCTGATCAATCAATCAGCACTATCTTATAATAAGGAATGAAAATTGAAGAGATACACAAAATGTTTTAGGCCTATTGGTATCTCCTAAGAATCTGCAAATTAAAATCTGTTTAAAGTGCGGTACAATTAGTATATGAAGCTGAAAATCCAATAAACGCACTGGATGTGTATTTTCTTCTCCTTACAATGAGCTTGGTGCAATCTTGTGATGGGACCCATTGTTTGCTGAAGGGAAGTCAAAGTTAATAAACATCATGTTAATAATTTACAGAGGTACCTGTTCCTTGCAGAGAAAAGGTGACAGTGTTGCAGGTGATCTGCTGAATGTGGTGCTATGAGACGAAGAAGTACAAGTGGAGCAGTATCTCGTGGGAGTCAAAGTTAGAGGAGCTGCATCAAAGAAAAGCACTTGTTGGCTGTTGTCTGTATGCAGAGCTGCGGGATGAAAATATAAAAGGTCTGTGGTGATAGAGTTACTAGGCTTGTGCGTCCATACTGGAGATAAGAGGAGCAAAGACCTGTAACGAGACCGCGGGTGTTAGAATGAGCTGTAGGTGCTGGTTTACATCGAAGATAGACCCAAAATGTTGGAGACTGACCCATTGAGTTACTCCAGCATTTTATGTCTATCTGAGTGTTAGTGCAACTTGCACCAAAATATAAGACAAAAAATATCCACTCAACCATTCAACCTGTCTTATGTTGATTAAAGAGGTTTGAGCTGAGAATGTCTCTGAGGCCAAGTTATAATGAGTTCTGACACCAATGCCCATTGTTGGCATGGTGGCGTAGTGATAGAGTTGCTGCCTTACAGCACTAGAGACCTGGTTCAATCATGAATACGGGTACTGTCTGTACGGAGTTTGTACGTTCTTGCTGTGAGCGCGTAGTTTTTCTCTGGGTGCTCTGGTTTTCTCTCACATCTCAAAGACATGCAGGTTTTGTAAGTTAATTGACTTCTTAAATTGACCCTAATGTGTAGGATAGAACTAGTGTCTGGGTGATCGATAGGCAGTGCGGACTCACTGTATCTCTGAAGTGAACTGAATTAGACAGAGCTGTTGCCTTACACTGCCAGAGACTGAGAGCCAGATGCGTGGAGTATGCACATTCTCATATAGACCATAGGGGTTTCCATCAGATGCTCCAGTTTCCTCCCACATCCCAAAGCCATGCAGTTTGTTGGGTTAATTCAGCACTGTAAATTGCCTCTGGTCTGTAGCCGAGTAGTATAAGCACGGTCGGGTGAGTGGGTTGGAGTGGATGGGAATAAAATGGGATTCGTGCAGGGCCAATGTAATGGGTGGTTGATGGTCATTATAGCTTTGTTAAGCCGAAGGGCTTGTTTCTGTTGTAATTCTCTATCACAAACACCAGCCCTGAAGCAAGGCCTCACCCGAAATGTCAACTATCCATTTCTCTCCACAGATTCTGCCTGACTGATCTGTCCACAGATTCTGCCTGGTTGAGCTCCTCTAATAGTTTGTGTTGTGCTCCAGATTCCAGCATTTACAGCCACTTGTGCCTTCTCGACAACTATTGAGCAGGTATGCCGTGAGTACATGATATTATTAAACATAATTTGGTAGAATATCTAAAGTAGATTAGTAAAGTAGTAAAATTTTAAAAATTGTGATACTATTGGGCAGCGTCTTTAGATAGAATATGAGGACTTGCTGAAGTTGGCATCTATGTGAGGCTTCAACTAGTAATCTAGTTTCAACTAGATTGTATTTCAAAGAAGGTTTGCAAGTTCTTCAGCAATATTCCGTAGAACCAGGTCGGCTCAGCATCAAATCCTGTGCAGAGTGTAAAATGCAGTAAGGCCCAGTACTTTGCTGAGGGCACAGTACCCCTGTCCCATACCCAGCATTGATTGGTATAACAATAAATATAATTCCTTAGGATCTGGCTGCGTTTGGACTGGCTATAGTCGGGCTGGCTTTTGATGTTATTCCTGACAAATTTCTTAATACTGAGTATCCTATTAGAAGGAAAAATAGTGGTGTAAAGTGGGGTCCAAAATTTAGAACACTTTCTTGAAATAAAGGAGGAAACTTTTCTTACTTGTCAATAACTTTGCTATATCCATGATGCACAACTAAAACCAAGGATGGAGTCAGTGGATGTGGTTCACCTGGTATTTCAGAAGGTCTTTAATAAGGTGCTGTACGTGAGGTGCTAAAGAAGATGAGAGCCCATGGTATCAGAAGGAAGACATTAGCATGCGTCGCAGGAGAGGTGGACGGCAGAAGGCAAAAAGTGGCAATAAAGGTTTTTTTTTTTCTGGTTGGCTGCCAGTCACTAGTGGTGTTCCGCAGGGGTCGATGCTGGTGCCACTTCTCTTCATGTTGTAAGTCAATGATTTGGATGAGGGAATTTAAGGTTTTGTAGCTTGCAGGTGATACGAAGATAGATGGAGAGACAGGTAGTGTAGAGAAAGCAGGAACTCTGCAGAAGGACTTGGACAGGTTGGGAGAGTGTGCAGAAAAGTGGTAGATGGAACGCAGCGTAGCAAATCGTGGAGTCGTGCATTTTGGTAGTAGGAATAAAGGTGTAGTATAGAGGGGACTCACAGGAGTCCAGCCAAAAATCAGTCGGAACACAAAGTGAATGAACCATATTTATTATTATTACAGTGCTGCTCCCTACTCCTCAAATGGGCACGGGCATTGCCCAACCTTAAATACCCCCAAGGATCAACCCTTGCGCCTCCCACATCGAGACACCTAATTCCTCCCTCCAGAGCCGAGGGTTCGTTCTGCCCGTGGCCTACCACCAGGTGCCGCCACAGTAGACTATTTTCTAAATAGGGAGAGAATTTAGAAATTGGAGGTGCAAAAGGACTTGGGAGTCCAGGCACAGCATACCCAAAACATTAATTTGCAAGTCAAATCAGTAGTAAGGAAGGCAAATGCAATGGCATTTATTTTGAGAGGACTAGAATACAAAAAAAAACAGGGATGTAATGCTGAGGCTTTATAAGGCACTGGTACATTTGTAGTGTTGTGAGCAGTTATGGGGCCCATATCTAAGGAAGGATGTGCTGGTGCTGGAGATGGTCCAGAGGAGGTTTACAAGAATGATCCCAGGAATGATTGGGTTAATGTATAATGAGCGTTTGACGGCATTGGGCCTGTACTCGCTGGAGTTTAGAAGAAAGAGGGATAACTTCATTGAAATTTACCAAATAGTGAAAGGCCTGGATAGAGTAGATGGGGGAAGGGTGGTTCCACGAGTGGGAGAGTCTAGGACCGGAGGCCATAGCCTCAGAATAAAAGGACGTACCTTTTGAAAGGAGATGAGTAAGAGTTTATTTTGTCAGAGGGTGATGAATCTGTGGAATTCATTGCCACAGAAGGCTGTGGCGACGGATGATGGATATTATTGGGGTGGATATTAACAGATTCTTGATTAGTAAAGGTGCTAGAGGTTATGGGTAGAAGGCAGGAGAGTGGGGTTGAGGGGGAAAGATTGATCAGCCATGATTGAATGGTGGAGTAGACTTGATGGACCGAATGGCCTCATTATGTTCCTATAACTTATAAGGTCATACGTTCATAAGGAATAGGAGTAAAATTCGGCCATTCGGGCCATCAGGTTTACTCTACCATTCAATAATGGCTGATCTATCTCTCCCTCCTAACCCCATTCTCCTGCCTTCTCCCCATAACCTCTGACACCTGTATTAATCAAGAATCTATCTATCTTGCCTTAAATATATCCACTGACTTGACCTCCACAGCCTTCTGTGGCAAATAATTCCACAGATTTACCACGTTCTGACTAAAAATAATTCTCCTCATCTCCTTCCTAAAAGAATGTCCTTTAATTCTAAGGCCATGACCTCTAGTCCGAGACTCTCCCGCTAGTGGAAACATCCTCTCCACATCCAGTCTATCCAAGCTTTTCACTATTCTGTATGTATCCATTAGCTCCCCCCTCATTTTTTCCAAACTCCAGTGAGTACAGGCCCAGTGCCTTCAAATGCTCATCACAGGTTAACCTGCTCATTCCTGGAATCATTCTTGTAAACCTTCTCTGGACCTTCTCCAGCACACCCTTCCTCAGATATGGTGCCCAAAATTGCTCACAATATTCCAAATGCGGCCTTATCAGTTTTTGTATACATTGCTAGCATTGAGTTAGCTAGAATCCTGCACCAGCACTCCCAAGTCCCTTCGCATCCCTGGTTTATACCCCATTTAGAAAATAGTCTATGCCTTTATTCTTTCTACCAAAATGCATGACTCCACACTTTGCCACACTATATGAACTTAAATTCTTTTTACATGGGTAGAAGTTTAAATTATTTCACAGATGGTTATGATTTAGGTTATGATTTGCTTTAGGAATAATTGGTCCCATTTGAAATATGACACTTAGTCTCATAATTTGCATCCATAAAAACCTTTAAAAAAATAATAAATAAATATGTAAAAGGGTAAGGCAACTAACTGGAAGATTCTTTCTCAGAAAGTGCACCAGTGGTACAGGCTGAGTATCTTTACCCTGTGCTGCAAGGTTTTCTGAATTATCAATGTGATTTGAATTGCTGACTTTTCAATCAATTACGAGGATCTAGGTGTTTTTGTCATGCCCATAGCTAGCTGCACTTGAGAAGATTATGGTGGCCCATTTTCTTGGCCTATTGCAGCCCAACTGATAAGCATGCTCCTATATGTGGTCACGCAGGGAGTTCCACAATAAAAAAACCCAACAATATGGGAGAAATGGTGATATAGTTCCAAATTGTAATGGTTTGAGACTAGTGTAATAGAGTTATATAGTATAGAAACATAGAAAATAGGTGGAGGAGTAGCCCATTCGGCCCTTCGAGCCTGCACCGCCATTCAATATGATCATGGCTGATCATCCAACTCAGTATCCTGTACCTGCCTTCTCTCCATACCCCCTGATCCCTTTAGCCACAAGGGCCACATCTAACTCCCTCTTAAATATAGCCAATGAACTGGCCTCAACTACCTTCTGTGGCAGAGAATTCTAGAGATTCACTAGCTCCGTGTGAAAAATGTTTTTCTCATCTCGGTCCTAAAAGATTTCCCCCTTATCCTTAAACTGTGACCCCTTGTCCTGGACTTCTCCAACATCGGGAACAATCTTCCTGCATCTAGCCTGTCCAACCCCTTAAGAATTTTGTACGTTTCTATAAGATCCCCCTCAATCTTCTAAATTCTAGCGAGTACAAGCCGAGTCTATCCAGTCTTTCTTCATATGAAAGTCCTGACATCTCAGGAATCAGTCTGGTGAACCTTCTCTGTACTCCCTCTACGGCAAGAATGTCTATTCTCTGATTAGGAGGCCAAAACTGTGTGCAATACTCCAGGTGTGGTCTCACCAAGACTAGCATGAACATTATATAGCCTTTCGATCCAACCTGTCCATGCCAACCAAGTTGGCATTCTGGGCTAGTACTATTTGTGTGGATTTGGCCCATAACCCTTGTTTCTCTAGCTTCTTGGTTCTTGTTTCTTATGCCTGTACTTGTTTTTATAGCTCCCTCTGGCAATTCATTCTATGCACAGATTCTGAGTGGAAAGCTTGCGTCTGAGATCCCTCTTAAATCTCTTCCCCCCCCAAAATGTAAGCCTATGACTTCTAGATTTAGAATCTTCCACTCTAGGGAAAAGACTGACTTTTATCTGTGGCCTCATGATTTTGCATACTTCAAAAAGGACACCCCCTCAGCCTCCTATGCTCCAAAAAAAATGTCCCAATCAAAAGAGGTAGAGTTGCTGCCTTACAGCATCAGAGACCCAGGTTTGATCCTGACTACGGTTGCTGTCTGTATGGTGTTTGTACTTTGTTCCCATGACTGGGTGAGTTTTCACCGGGTGCTCTGGTTTCCTCCCACACCCCAAAGATATACAGGTTTGTAGGTTAATTGGCTTTGGTTAGTGTGTAGGATAATGCTCATGTACTGGGATCATTGGTCAGCATGGACTCGGTGGGCCGAAGGGCTTGTTTCTACGCCGTATCTCTGAAGCTAAAACTAAAACTAAAAGTCTCAATATAACTCAAGCCCTCAAGTCCAAGAGACTTGGAGAAGAACCTTTGGGTAATGGAGTTCCTATGAAATTGTTCCCTTGACGTTTCTGGTGATAGGCAGTGCAGATGTGAGAGGTGCTATCACTGTTGGTTTAAATAGCAACTACAGTGCATTTTGTGGATGCTACACACTGCAACCAATGTGCATCTGTGGTGGAGAGAGCAAATACTTAGTGGATGATGGGGTTGTTAATCAAGTGTCTGCTCTGTTCTGGATTTACAGAAGCAGGAGGAAAAGATTTGGAATGATCTCACGTTTTACCTGCAACGGGAACTGCATTCTCAGGGAGACAGAATCTTAGCAATGAATGCTGTTGTTACCTAGAGAGACAAGGATTATGGGTGTATAAAAACACCACTGTGTGTGTATCTGGCCTGTAAGAACGTAGTTAAGTATGGAACCAGAAGAAACAATTAAACTTATTAAATCTTTTTCAGCAAATTTGATTTTATTTCCCATGTATTAACCAAGAACACATCTTTAAATTCAACCATTCTGAGATGTTAAGCAAAAAAACGGTGAGGTTAATTAAAAAAATACTGAGGACATTGGACATTGATATCTCAAATTCAAGTGACTCCTGCATTCCCTCCCTCTCTCTCTCCCCTCCCCAACCTAGTCATTGTACTAGTTCCACTGTTGGCATCTGTATCCATTCGTTATCACTTCTTCCCCAGCCATTATGGGCTCCACCCTTCCTTGATCAACTATTGTCAGTCCTGGTTTGTTGTGGACTTTTCCTGCCTCCAGTTCCTCCCTCCCCTTTCATGTTGAAGAGGGGTTCTGACCCGAAATGTCACTCATCATTTTTCTCCAGAGGTGCTGCCTGACCAGCTGAGTTACTCCAGCGCTCTGTCTTCATTCCTGTACAAGTTGTTTTTAACGTTATAAATATTCTCTTGCATTCTGACAGATAAAGTATTTTGCAGAAAAGAAGAATCACAGCAATTAAACTGCTAAACATCATGGAGGCCCTCACGCCGTTTTCCAGATGGTACTTGTATGCCATACACGGTTACTTTTGTGAGGTAATGTTTACAGCTGGATGGGACTTTGTGGAGAATGCAAACTGGAAGTTCCGTGGAGTTACCAGTGTATGGTCGCTTCTTATCTACGGTACTTCAATCCTCGTTGTGGAAAAGATGTACCTTCACCTTCGGACTAAGTATAATGTTCTAACAAGGGGCTTCATTTATACACTCTGGACGTACGTTTGGGAGTTTACAACAGGCTTAATCCTGCAGCAGTTTAATGCTTGCCCCTGGGATTATTCCTCTTTCCGGGGGAACTTTATGGGACTAATTACTCTTGAATATGCAATGCCGTGGTTCCTCGCTTCGATAGTTGCCGAGCAGATGGTGATTAAAAACATTTTGCGGTTACGTCTGGATGAACAGGGAGACTCAACTTCAAGTTATGTGACACTGAAAAAGCACTTCTAAATGAATTTGGTTTGATTAATGTTACCCACGTAACATCCATCAGTTGAATTCTCTTTTGGGGTCTACTTAACTTTTTTTTTGTTTGCTTCCAGTTTTCACCTTGATTTCTGAAATGTTTAACTCTTTTTACAGTTCCATAAGATACCAATAAAGGTGAATGAGAATTTTGCGTACATAAACTTGCTTCTTTCTCTTCTATCCTTTCGAAGTATCACAAATAAGACTAATTCTGTTTTAACCTAATGCCTAATCTCAGGAGGTAGCTGTGACAGGTACTATCGCAACGTTTAAGAAACATTTAGACAGGTACATGGATAGGACAGGTTTAGAGGGATATTGGCCAAACACAGGCAGGTGGGACTAGTGTAGATGGGACATGTTGGCCGGTGTGGGCAAGTTGGAACAAAGGGCCTGTTTCCATGCTGTAAGACTCTCTGATTCCATGCCTACATATCTAATTTATCAGTGAGCAACATCAATAGCAAATATTCATGGCATTTTAAGTGTTTTTTTTAACCCTTTGCTATTTCACGTTTTCTGGCAATTCCTCCCTTAAGATAAATTCACTTAGTCTGTATTGGAAATCTGATTTATGCTTTATAGCTGTGTCCTAACCTTGAACCAGGAAGGCCTCTATAATAATTTTCTGTGGTCCCCTAAACCACTCTCAAATACCCATCCAATTTTTAATGTATACGATTGCCCCATCAATCATTCATTGTTTTTTTTTTGGCAACTACCAATTTTGAGCACATTTCTGTTGTCCTACGGTTAATCGATGACTCTGACAGGCTCGAAGAATCAAAGGTCATCTAAAATATATTGTTGCTACTTAATTTACCTTTGGCCCGAAGGACCCTGAGCACAGATATGTTCTTTTGCATCTCGTGAGCCTCCCAGATTCCAAAGTGATTAAATTGAGTCCAGACTTTCACTTTCCTCTTCTCTTGGTTATCACTGACGTACATTATCTGCATTTACTAGCTTTTCCAAGGCCACAAAATCATTCCAGTTATTTTACCAATAACATCAGTCAATATTATTGAAAGAGAATAAAGTGACAAAATAAATGGCTGATTTTTGTTGTTATCATTTAACTGCATGACTTGCCATGTGTCTGATTCACAATAGATAGCCCAGTCTCGATATACTGCAATAAATTGAAAATGAATCTTAATTTGAAGAAAATAAACTGAAATTATTTTAATATCTTGCGTCCCAATTTGCACCTGTCCTCTGCAATACTGTCATTGATGCTATGTTTGGGTTTGAGGTGTGGCCATTTGTGGCCATTCCATTTATTGCTTAGCTGCAGTCAGCTAACAATGTTTCCTGGCATTGTTCATGAGTTAAGAGTCAAGAGTGTTTTATTGTCATGTGACCCGAAACAGAACGAGTTTCTTACCTGCAGCAGCACAACAGAAATGTAAACATAACACTCCGTAAACATCATAGTAAATAACAATAAAATAATTTCACTATACAAGTTCAGTATATAAATATTCAGTATATCGAGCAGCACGGTGGAGCAGCAGTGGAGTTGCTGCCTTACAGTTCCAGAGAGCCGGGTTCCTGTACGGAGTTTGTACTTTTTCCCCGTGACCACGTGGGTTTTCCCCGGCTGCTCTGGTTTCCTCCCACAGTCCAATGCTGTACAGGTTTGTAGGGTAATTGACCAATAATGATTGTAAATTGTCCCTGGTGTGTAGCATAGTGCTAGTGTATGGGGATCGCTGGTCGGCATGGATTCGGTGGGCCAAAGGGCCTGTTTCTGCGCTGTATCTCAAGACTTATAAAAGTAAATGATTGAGCTGCAGAGGGAATTGCAATGCTAGGCAGGTAAAGGCAGCCATCAATGGAGTCCTGTGTGACAGCATCATATTGTATTAGTTCAGTCCTTGCAGTAAAACTGTATCCAGAAAGTTTCAGGGAAATCCTTAAACATGTTTAATTTAGATCTGACAGCACCCAGGAGTTTCCAAACTAATCCAAAGATAAACAGAATGGCTTGACCATCTCCGCAAAGCCACATTAATGCAGAACAAACTGATCTTGCTGTGTTCAAGAAGGAACTGCAGATGCTGGAAGATCGAAGGTACACAAAATTGCTGGAGAAACTCAGCGGGTGCAGCAGCATCTATGGAGCGAAGAAAATAGGCGACGTTTCGGGCCGAAACCCTTCTTCAGACTGATGGGGGGTGGGGGGGAGAAGGAAGGAAAAAGGGAGGAGGAGGAGCCCGAGGGCGGGGGGATGGGAGGAGACAGCTCGAGGGTTAAGGAAGGGGAGGAGACAGCAGGGGCTAGCAAAATTGGGAGAATTCAACGTTCATGCCATCAGGACACAAGCTGCCCAGGCGGAATATGAGGTGCTGTTCCTCCAATTTCCGGTGTTGCTCACTCTGGCAATGGAGGAGACCCAGGACAGAGAGGTCGGATTGAGAATTGGAGGGGGAGTTGAAGTGCTGAGCCACCGGGAGTTCAGGTAGGTTATTGCGGACTAAGCGGAGGTGTTCGGCGAAACGATCGCCCAACCTCCGCTTAGTCTCACCGATGTAAATCAGCTGACATCTAGAGCAGCGGATGCAGTAGATGAGGTTGGAGGAGATACAGGTGAACATTTGTCGCACCTGGAACGACTGCTTGGGACCTTGAATGGAGTCGAGGGGGGAGGTGAAGGGACAGGTGTTGCATTTCTTGCAGTTGCAACAGAAAGTGCCCGGGGAGGGGGTGGTACGGGAGGGAAGGGAAGAATTGACAAGGGGGTTGCGGAGGGAGCATTCTTTGCGGAAGGCAGACATAGGGGGAGATGGGAAGATGTGGCGAGTGGTGGGGTCACGTTGGAGGTGGCGGAAATGGCGGAGGATTATGTGTTGTATTTGCCGGCTGTTGGGGTGAAAGGTGAGGACCAGGGGGACTCTGCCCTTGTTGCGAGTGCGGGGATGGGGAGAGAGAGCAGTGTTGCGGGGTATGGATGAGACTCTGGTGCGAGCCTCATCTATGGTGGCAGAGGGGAATCCCCGTTCCCTGAAGAACAAGGACATTTCCGATGCCCTGGTATGGAATGTCTCATCCTGGGAACAGATGCGGCATAAGCGGAGGAATTGGGAGTAGGGGATGGAATCTTTACAGGGGGCAGGGTGGGAAGACGTGTAATCCAGATAGCCAAGTGAGTCAATTGGTTTGTAGTGTATGTCGGTCAGAAGTCCTGCGATGGAGATGGTGAGGTCAAGGAATGGTAGGGAAGTGTCGGAAATGGTCCAGGTGTATTGGAGTGCCGGATGGAAGTTGGTGGTGAAGTGGATGAAGTCAGTCAGTTGTGTGTAGGTGCAGGAGGTGGCCCCAAAGCAGTTGTCAATGTAACGGAGGTAGAGGTCGGGGATGGGGCCCTGGTACGTATTGAACAAGGATTGTTCAACGTACCCGACAAAGAGGCAGGCGTAGCTGGGGCCCATGCATGTGCCCATAGCTACGCCTTGTGTTTGGAGGAAATGGGAGGAGTCAAATGTAAAGTTGTTGAGGGTGAGGACCAACTCCGCTAGGCGGAGGAGAGTGTCAGTGGCTGGGTATAGGTTGCTCCTCTGGTCGAGGGAGAACCGGAGGGCTTTGAGGCCATCCTGGTGGGGGATGGAGGTGTAGAGTGACTTGACATCCATGGTGAATATGAGGGGGTGGGGGCCTAGAGAGTGGAATGCGTGGAGGCGGCGGAGAGTGTCTGAGGTGTCTAGAACATAGGTGGGAAGGGATTTAACCAAGGGGGATAGTATGGAGTCAAGGTATGTGGAGATGAGTTCGGTGGGGCACGAACAGGCAGAGACAATGGGTCTGCCGGGAGAGCCGGGGTTGTGGATTTTGGGGAGAAGGAAAAAACGGGCCATGCGGGGCTGGGGTTGGCCTTGTCCTCTTTTAGTTTGAAAAGATATGTCCCTCTTCAGGTTTGCCCAGGTGTATACAAAGCACACATTGAATCACGTGGCATAGAAGACAATGCTGCCTAATGCCATCGTGCCAACTGAATAAATGATTGTGTAGGAGGGAATTGCAGATGCTGATTTACACCGAAGATAGACACAAAAAGCTGGAGTAACTCAGCGGGTCAGGCAGCATCTCCAGAAAAAAGGAATAGGTGACGTTTCAGGTTGAGACCCGTGTACAGACACGGAGTAACAGAGTAATAAAAGATTACTCCTGTTATTTATTTTTAGCTCTCCCATATGCAAACTCGATTAAAAACCATCCTTACTTATCAAAATTTATTGAACTCTCAGCATATACTAATACTTACCTAAGGCAGTCTGATAAGAGCAGTATAGTTTGGGATCAAGTCTAATCAAGTTTATTGTCATATGCACAAGTATAGTGAGGTATAGGTACAATGACAAATCTTGCTTGAGGCAGCATAACAGGCACACAGATTTGTGGTGGCTCAGGTGCGAGACCCTCCACTAGTGGAAACATCCTCTCCACATCCACTCTATCCAGGCTCTAAATCGCTTTCTCGTCACCTTAAACCTATAACCTCTTGTTTTTGACACCTTGGTTATGGGGAATAGTTTCTTACTATCTATGGTATCTATGCCACTCATTATTTTGTATACCTGTCAGTACTCCTCCACTCCAAGAACAAACCCAGCCTAACCAATCTCTCCTCATAACTCCAGCAAACACTCCATCCCACAGCAAAGGACAGCCTTCAGCCCACAATGTCCATGCCAAACATGGTGTTGTTAAACTAATCCCCACTGCCAGAATTTGATCCAATCCCTCCATTTCCAGCATATCTATGCGCCTATCTAACACCCTGGTGAATCTCCTCTGCATCCACTCAAGTGCAATTATGACCAGCATTGCACACAATACTCCAGCTATGTGATCATGTATTGTCTTTGTGCAAATGGATTAGCATGCTACAAAAGCTTTTCACTGGTACATATGACAAGAAATTAAACTCAACTAAACTATGAACTACCAATGTTTTCCAAAATTGTCCCGTAACCTTCCAGTTTTACACCCCAGCCAAGGAAGGCAAATATTCTCTCCACCTTCACCTCTTTACCTGTGCTGCCACCTTCAGGAATTCTTGGATTTGTGTGTCGAGATCCTTCTGTTCCTCAGTATGTCATTCATTGCATATGTCTGACCCTAACTCTCACACTTATCAGGATTAAATTCCATCTGCCATTGTTCTGCCCATTTTACCATTTGATCAATATCTTCCTACAGCCTCAGATCATTCACACCATTCATTTTTAGGTCATCTGATTATCTCTTGCACACATATCTAAATAACTAATGCATATGATGAACTGCAAAGGTCTCAGCACTGATTCCTGTGGTTCACCACAACCATATAACTATATAACAATTACAGCACGGAAACAGGCCATCTCGACCTTTCTAGTCCGTGCCGAACACATAATCTCCCCTAGTCCCATATACCACAAGTCAGGCTTTTGGTCACAGAAATAATCCTCCACCACTTTCTGTTTTTATTTTCCATTTTAAGCATTTGCAGTATTTTAGATTTTCACCCACCATTATCTTCTGGCTTCAATTAAGCCAATTTTGGATCCAATTTGTTATCTTGCATGGATCCTATGACATCTTGTCAAAGGGTTTATTGAATTCCATTTGGGCTCTATCAACCTCACTGTCCCCATTGACATATTTTGTCACCTCTGAAAAATTCTATTATATTTGTTGGGCAGGACTCCTTACTATCTTATATTAATTCCTCTCTTTCCAAGTGCAGATTAATTCTATCCTCGGGATGTTTTCCAATACTTTCACTACCACAGCAATTAAACCCAAAGATTTTTGAGTGCACCTTTCCAGGTCAATTTCAATGGTGCTTTTTATTGTCACACATACGAAGTGCTAACACAGTGAAATATTTTTTTTACAAACAGCCCAGTAGAGTATTGCCATACTCCCGATGCACAGAAATAATCTACTGAGCCCACATGTAAGCGGTGCCATGTTTGAGCTATTTTCAAAGTCCACGCTCAGTTCCAGGCAAGCCCCATGCTATTGCAGGGCTCCAGACATCTCCTTCCTTGGGTGCCACGTCCCTCTCCCATCAAACTGCGTTCCCAAAGAGTGCCTCCCACAGCCGACTACTAGGACATAGAAGGCCAGAACCCAGTTCCCTCCCCTCTGGCCCTGACCCATCCATGCCTTAAGGACTTATTGATCATTGGATCTTTTTCTTGCTAAGACCTGATGAAAGGTTATCAAGCTGAAATGTCATTATTTATTTAGTTACAGAATATGCCTTTGAGAATTCCTCGAGCATTGCCTCATTTTTATTTTCCACGATTTTTGGTTGCTTCAGTATTTTTAGTTTATCATTTAAAACAAACCTTTTTAAATTCAAGGATTTCATTTACATAGTAGACATACGAATCAAAAGTTATCAAGCAATATGGCACGCCAGATATTGATTTATTTGCATCAAGGCTAAATCACCAGGTACCTATGTATGTCGCTTGGGAACCAGACCCTGAGGCAGCAGCGGTAGATGCGTTCGCGCTAGATTGGGGAAATTCTTCTTCTATGCATTTCCTCCCTTCTGCCTCATCAGTCGGGGACTACGCACAGTACAAATGGACTCTGTTTCAGGTATTTTGATAGTACCTGACTGGCCTACACATGGTTCCCAATACTCCATGACATGGTTGTTGAAACTCCGATGGTATTCCCCAGTGATCCAGAGTTATTAACACCCAGTGTCGGGCACAAGCCACCCGTGCCATGAAAAAATCAAACTCCTGGGTTGCAGATTCTGCACAAACCACTTCTGGGACTGGGATTATCAGAACAAACTGTCGACACCATGTCAGCATCCCTCCGAACAACCACTAAAACACAGCACTTGGCCAGCGTCAAAAAATGGGAGAAGCACTGCTTGGATACAGGGACTCAACCGCTACAGTTACCTACGTACTGGAATTCCTGGCGAACCTTCACCACGATGAAGGACTCAGCTACAGAGCCATCAACACAGCTAGAATTGCCCTGCCTGTCTATTTAAAACCAGCTCCAGGACAACAGGCCATGGGGTCCCTCCAGTTGGTGGTCAAACTAATGAAGGGTATTTACAACTCTAACCCCCTAGACCAAGGTACACCCATATATGGGATGTCAGTGTGGTCCTGACATACCTCAGGGGATGGCCACCAGCCAGATCCCTCAACCTGGAACAATCTATGCTCAAAACACTAATGTTGATGGCACTTGTATCTGCACAGAGGGTCCAGTCACTACACCTATTGCGACTGGACACCATGCTCACAGCTCCAGACCAGATCTCTGTCATTATCCAGGGAATGATCAAACAGAGCAGACCAGGAACACCTAATCCAGTCGTGGAATTCCGGGCTTACCCATCAGAAACACGGTTATGTGCCATGACCCTATTATCCTACATAGACACAACCAAAATACTCGAGGGAGATGAAAAGCCTTGTGGGTCAGTCATAAAAAATCTTATGGTCGGGTGACGAGCCATGTCGAGATGGCTCAAGCAGGTACTAAAAGCTGCTGGGATAAAAACTAACATGTACAAATTTCATTCCACCAGGGCAGCATCCACGTCGACGTGCCTATAAACCACATCCTGGCTACAGCAGGATGGTGGGGGGAAAGACCGTTCAGAAATTTTATTATAAGCCATTGGCAAAACCTGATTTATTTGCAGGAAAGATTTTACAGACTGCAAATATTTAATTTAAGCCCAGGGGAGCAATTTAATTTCTTTGTTGTTATTGTTTAAAAATACCATTGTGTTTTTCTACAAACAGATTCATTGGTTGGTACGATAACACACTTCCTCCCTCAAAGACTTCGGCAGTGATGTAGTAATAACTGTTACACGGTTTGAAATCACAGAGCTTTGAAATCATCACGGAATCACTCACTTGACTCCGAAGTAAAATAGTAAGATTAAACGAGAACTTACCAGTTTGAAGTTTGATCTGTATTTTTTGAGGAGTTACGATGAGGGATTACGTGCCCTCCGCTCCCACCCTCAATAATATGGGTCAAATTCATAAACTGATGTCTCCTTGTCTTTACTATGTTTACTTCAATAACTGTGTCTATCTGTGATTCCACACCGCTGCTTTGAAGTATGCCGCGCATGCGTGCTGAGCGGGTTCTTCACATAATCCCTCATCGTAACTCCTCATAAAATACAGATCAAACTTCAAACTTTTAAGTTCTCGTTTAATCTTACTATTAAAATACTAAATTAAATAGCACAATGTTATAGTACCAAAGCAATGATTTTCAATAATTGGAATATATTTGGTTACAAATTCATGATGATGCATGTCTGAATCATTGTTATAGTTCTGTTCACGTCATGATTGACAGAATAATGTTATTGTTTTCAGTCTTTTATAGGAACCTTTGGATATTAATTACTGATACAAAATCTATGATTGCAATATTGAGAATTAAGTTAAAATTATTCGAGTAAAATTAAAATATTCATTGCTTTTAGATCTTATTTCTCATATGATCTTTTTCTTCCTGCATCTTGAATGACACAAAGTGCGATAGTTCCTTCATCCCTTTTCCATGTGTACCTGGTAATGTAAAGAAAAAGGTAGCAGGCTTGAACTTAATACACATGCATTCTCTTTTTCCAGCAGTATTAATACTTTATCTCTGGACTCAGAGCGCAGTAAATAAAACCCTGCATCCTCCTGCTCCATATGTTGCAGCAATTCAGCAGGTCTGGCAGCATCTCTGGAGAAAAAGGACGGGCGACATTTCGTGTTGGAGCCCTACCCAAAAAGTCACCCATCCTTTTTCTCCAGAGATACTGCCTTATCCATTCATTTACCCCTGCACTTTGTGGCTATATTTAGAAAGAAGTTGATTTTGTTTTCATTCTTTTATAAGGTGCAGATGTTGCCAGCAACATTCAAATTTGTTATCTGCCCATACTTTCTATTCCAAAAATGTCGAGTCCACAAGCATGCCCTTTGGCTCAACTCATCCATGCCTACCAATTTACCTAACCAAGCAAGTCCCACTTGCTTGAACTGAGTCATAGAGCTTTGAAAAAAGCGCTTCGGCCCAACTTGCCCATGCCGCCTAACATGCCCCATCTACACTAGTCCCACCTGTTCAGGTGTCCTTTAAACACTGTTTTAGTACTTGCCTCAACTACCTCTTCTGGCAGTTCATTCCATATACCCACTACATTCTGAGTAGAAATGTTGGCCCTTTGATTTGTGTTAAATCTTGCCCCTCTCACCTTAAGCTCAAGTCCTTTGATTTGCCCACCATGGGCAAAAGACTGTGCATCATCGTAACTATTATCGTCATGATTCCAGGGATGAGGGATTTTGTTTATGTGGATAGACTAAAGAACCCAAGGTAATTCTCCCAGGAAAATAGAAGGTTTGAACAAAAGTCCAACAGGCATTTAAATTCATGCAGGCTATAGATTGACCAAATAACTTACTCCCATTGACCGAGGGTTCAAGAATCAGGAGGTGGAATAAATGAGGATAGAGGGGAAAAAAACAAAATAAGGGAAATATTAATTTTTCTTTAAGTGCTTAGGATTTAGAATGTACTGCTCAGGTTAGTGGTGGAGGCAGACTCAATTGCAGCATTTGAAAGGAGCTGGGGAGGTACCTGAAAGGACAGAATTTTCAGGGATTATGAGGAATTATGAGTAGCGATGGGGAGACTAGTTGGATTGCTTTTACACAACGTCATTAGGTCCTCAATGAGCAAATGATCCCTTTCTATGCAAAAATACACACTTACTTTGTGTTTAAAGGGATGAGAAGGCTGTCTCCGGCTGTTAGGCTGATAGTTTTGCCATCCATTACCACCCTGGATGTACCCTCCTGAAAAATAATATATTGAAGGAGAAAATTAAATTTGAGCAGAGGTATTGATTTTGGACATTGGTGATCCAAACAAGGCAGCAACCATGCAGAGCTTTGTCAACTACCACTTATGAATTCAGGAGTCATGAGTGTTTTATGGTCACACATCCTGAAACAGGGCTGTGTTCTTCACTTTTTGCAATTATCTTCATTCCTGGGAGTTTGAGTTGCCAAACCAGAACGTGATGCAACCAGTCAACATGCTCTCGACAGTACACTTGTAGAAGTTCAAGAGAGTATTCGTTCACATGCAGAATCTCCTCAATCTTCTAAGAAAGTAGAGAGTTCATGAGCTTTCTTTAAAATTGCATCAATGTGCTGGGTCCAAGACAGATCTTCATCGTCCCATTAATGAGGACAGATTTGGGGACCCTTGTCCTTTCTCTTCCAAAGTCCACAAATCCTTGAACTCACTGACATTGAAAGCCATGTTGCTCTGGCACCATTTGATCGATTGATCTGTGTGGTTCAATCTTGCTGACATTCTACACTCTGGGGAACATTGACACTCAGATCCTGTGCCAGGTCTAATCAGCGCAAAATGCCAAACACATTAACGTCAATGATGTATAGCACAGATGGAAGTGGAGAAAGGGGACAGGTACTGCTTAATATATATTCTATATTCTGCTATCACCATCATCTATTGCAACAAATGATGGCTCCCACTGATTGTCGCCGCTAGCTTCCATCATTTTCAGGATGGACGATTACAGCAATGTCAACATTTGAAACATGGAAGATGGACACGAAAGAAGAAGAATTTTAAGAAAACATATTTCTTTGGTTTAAGTTTACTTAAGGGGCTGTCCCACTTGGGTGACCTAATTGGCGAGTTTAGAAGAGTTTAGGAGAGTTTGAAAAAAAGGACATGTTGAAGACCTTCTTCGACTATGTAGAAGACCTCCTTCTTCGACTGTGTTGAAGACCAGCTTTGACTTTCTTTGGGTAAATTGGACCGAATAGTGGAGAGTGAAGACGACCTCCTTCAACCTCCCTTCAACTATGATGAAGACTATCTACGACTACCTTCGACTCCCCTCAACTAACATGCTGACCTACTGCGACTAAACCTACGAGTAAAAAAAAGTATCGATTTTTTTCCATGGCGATCTCTTTGGTCCTTAACCAGCTTTCCTTTTGAATTCTGTGAGTAGATTTCCTTTCAGCAGTAGCTCTGGTAATGCATCCCAAACCATTGGCTGTAGAGAAGGACTTTTCCTCACTGTACTTGTAGTCCTTGTTGCCAATGACCATGTTCTTAACCATCAGTTGTTAATCCTTTGCTCACAAATATCTCCACCATAGGAGAACAGACCTAGTTTCTTAAGTCTGTCTACATGACTAAAGTACTTTCTCCCCAAAGTTATTTCAGTAAATTTCTTCTGCAGCCTCTCCAAAACATTTGCATCTTTGCCACTGGAAAGGCCGCAGATCCTGGACTTGAGTCAGGCATCAGACCCCAGATCTCCCAGATCAATCGAGCAGGAGGTAGGTTTTGCCTGTGAGCATGTCCAAAACTCACAAAAGCCAACACTTCCATGAACTTGCAAATCATCTGGTCCAACCTCATTTCTTTGTTCCTCAGGTGCTTTCTTTTCCACAAATGTTATTATTTTGTCATTGCACCATTCCTTAAAACTCTTGCTATCTATCAATCAACTAGTCTCCCTCCATCTCAGCATTGAATAACTGCTCATCCCCGGATGGCTTCAGTTTCAACCTTACAGTCTCCTGATTCCTCCGCCTTCCTAACCAGTTTTCCTCCCAGGTGAAAACAAATTTCCCAACCAAGACCCTTGGCATCCTGTCATACATTATAACTCACTTCACCTCTCATCTTGATTTCGTTTTTGACCTCCACTTCCTCATCTTCTCACCATTCAGTCATTTACAACCACCATTAGTTTTATTGTTATGAAATAAATGGCACAGAAGGCATGGGTTAGCATTAATCACTCGAGCTTTGTTTCACTGTGCTTAGCTGACTGAGAAGTGACTGAGGGAACATGTGTGGGTCCAATGAGAAAGGGGAAATGAATGCAGACTTTCTAAACAGCCTTCAGCAGGGACAGAGTGGCCCGGTTCATACATTGTATCTCTCCAAGTGACATTCTGGTCAAAAGTGGTTTATTTTATTGGAGTGTTTTAATGGTAGTATAACGAAATGAGCGAACAGATGCCACCCCTCTCAAACTCTCCATTTGTGGAATTTAAAAAAACACGGAAAAGTATGATTGATAAAAATTAAGAACAAAAGTGTATGCAGAGCTCATTCAGCTTTAACACGTTTCCACTAAACTTTCCTTCAGAAACCATTTGAAGTGGGGAGAAGGCAAAACAAAATATATCCGTGTGATTGGGTGTGAGCTCGCACTGTGCTTGCAACTTAGTGGGTCAGTGAGTCTGAAGAAGACCTTGGCTTGAAACATTACTTATTAATGAGTTACTGCAGTGCTGTGTTTTTTCTTCCCTAGGTCTTAATCAATTTTTCTCTCCTTCTGTTTCAGTGGTGTTGAAAAGTAGAGAGAAAACTTGCCCTTAACTTTGTAGAGCCTTAATCCACACAGCGAATGTTTTATTACTTCAGGGTAATTTGGTGGCAGCAATTTGCAAACCGTTTACATCAGCAGTATCTGCACAGCGATACATTACTTTTGGTACAGTACCTTTTCCAGGTTTTATAACAGATAAAATAACACAGTTAAAGTATTATGGGGAAAGTGAGATCTGATTAAATTTGTACACTTTGCCAAAATATTAGAGATAAAACAATAGTAATCACTCACCAACTGCCATAGCCAAATGTCTGCACTCACTTTGCCTTCACCCTTTCCAGTCCCATACACTATGGTCTATCAGAACAAAACAATAAGACATTTGGTTAATATTTGTAATTTACAAGTTCACAAGTTATAGGAGTAGAATTAGGCCATTCGGCCCATAGAGTCTACTCCGCCATTCAATCATAGCTGATATCTGCCTCCTAATCCCATTTTCCATCCTTCTCCCCATAACCCCTGACACCCATTCCAGTCAAAAATGTGTCTAACTCTACCTTAAAAATATCCACTGATGGTCACAACAGCTCTCTGTGGCAATGTGTTTCACAGATTAACTACCATCTGACTAAATAAGTTCCTCTTCATCTCCTTTCTAAAAGAGTACCCTTTAATTCTGAGGCTATGACCTCTGGTCCTAGACCCTCCACCAGTGGAAACATCCTATCCACATCCATTCTATCTATGTCTTTCATTATTCTGTAAGTTTCAACGAGGTCCCCCCTCAACCATCTAAACCCCAGCGAGTAGAGGCCCAGTGCTATCAAGCGTTCATCATATGCTAACCCACTTATTCCTGTAACCCTGTAATAATTGGTGCATTATTACTTCAAGTTATAAAGGTATGCTCCTTCCTCACCCAAAAAAACAAATCACCAAATTTAATTGGTGTTAAGTTCAATTAAATAATTTCACCTGAGTTTCAAAGTGGTCACCAAACATATCCACAAGCGGCTTCATTTTAATATCCTTACTGTGGCTATGGAGCCAGTCTTTTAAGATAAAGGGCTTCATAACAGTACTGACAGTATTTATGCAAAATGGAAGTTCTTTCCTTAAATTGTCTGTGAATTAAATGAAACATAACAGCTATTGAAACATAAATGCTGTTCATTCTATTCTCCTAAACAACTATGAGCCATCATTCCAATTGAATGTGCAGAGTACAAGAAATTTGAGGTCTGTTTCCCCAACGCGCGTTTGCGGGGGGGGGGGGGGGGGGGGGGGGAGGGGCTCACACTTGTACTAACCACCCCCCAAACACACAGGTGGGCGGAGGGGGGGAGACGGGGGAGGAGGGAAATGGGAGAGATTTGGGAGGGAGGGAGAGCAAAGCGGGGTAGGGGGAGTGAGAGAGGGATGGGATGGGGGAGGAGAGTGGGGGTGACGGGGAGAGTGGAGAGGGCAGGAAGGGGGGAGAGGGGGTAGGGGGTGGGGAGAGGGGTAGCGGGGAGTGGTGCAAGAGAGAGAGGGGAAGGGGGGGGGGAGGAGATGGGGGTGAAGAGGGGTGAGAGAGGGGGGAGGGAGGGGGTGGGAGGGGAGGAGGGAGAGGCGGGGAGGGAAGAGGGAGGGGAGGGGTGAGGAGAGAGGGAGATGGAGAGGAGGGGAGGGGGGAAGGGGATGATGAGAGTGGGGGGGGGAGGGGGGGGAGAGGAGTTGGGGAAGGGGAGAGAGGTGGGGGGGGAGGAAGGAGGAGGAAGAGAAGGAGGGGAGAAGGGGAGAGAGGGGAAGAGTGTGGAGGGAGGGGGGAGAGTGGTAGGGGCGGGGAAGAGTGGGATGGGAGAGGGAGAGGGGTAGTGGGGAGAGAGGGGAAATAGTGGTGAGGGAGAGGGGGAGGGTAAGGTAATAGTGGTGAGGGAGAGGGGGGGGGGGGGGGGGGCTGCGGCATCACACTCTCACCACACAGGGGGGGGAGGGCGAGGGAGACGGGGTGGGTAGAGAGGGGAGGGTGGCATAAAGAGGGGAGGAAGGGGAGAGGGGGGAGGAGGAGGGGTGGGGGGGGGAGAGGGGGGGTGGGGTAAGGGGGAGAGAGAAGTAGAAGAGTGGGGAGGGAGGGGTAAGGGGAGTAGTGGAGGAGGGACAGAGGGGTAGGGGGAACGGGGCGGGGAGAGAGGGATGGGGTGGGAGGAGGAGGGGGAGAAGAAGGAGAGGGGTGAGGAGAGGGAAACTTAGAAACATAGAAATTAGGTGCAGGAGTAGGCCATTCGGCCCTTTGAGCCTGCACCGCCATTCAATATGATCATGGCTGATCATCCAACTCAGTATCCCGTACCTGCCTTCTCTGCATACCCCCTGATCCCCTTAGCCACAAGGGCAACATCTAACTCCCTCTTAAATATAGCCAATGAACAGGCCTCAACTACCTTCTGTGGCAGTGAATTCCAGAGATTCACCACTCTCTGTGCGAAAAATGTTTTTCTCATCTCGGTCCTAAAAGATGTCCCCCTTATCCTTAAACTGTGACCCCTTGTTCTGGACTTCCCCAACATCGGGAACAATCTTCCTGCATCTAGCCTGTCCAACCCCTTAAGAATTTTGTAAATTTCTATAAGATTCCCTCTCAATCTTCTAAATTCTAGTGAGTACAAGCCAAGTCTATCCAGTCTTTCTTCATCCCAGGACATCCCAGGAATCAGTCTGGTTAACCTTCTCTGTACTCCCTCTATGGCAAGAATGTCTTTGGCAAGGGGAAGAGAGAGAGGGGAGGGGGAGAGAGGTGTGGGGAGAAGGGAGGGATGGGAGGAGGGAGATGGGGTAGGGGAGAGAGGGGGAAGAATGTGGAGGGAGGGGGAAGAGTGGGGAAGGAGAAGCGGGGGGGGGGAGAGGGATGGGGGTGGGAGGAGGAATGGGAGAGGGCTGAGGAGAGCGAGATGGGGAGGGGGAGGAGGTGTGGGGGGATATGGGGGTAGGGGTAGAGTAAGAGGTGTGGAGGGAGGGGGGATGGGGGAGAGAGGGGAAAAAGTTGGGAGAGAAGGTGGGGGGGGAGGAGTGGGGGGGAAGTGGAAGAGTGGAGGAAAGGGGGAAGGGAGAGACAGGGGGTGGGGGAGAGGGGGGGGGGGGTGGGGGGGGGGGAGAGGGGGGGGGAGGGGGAGGGGTGTGGAAGAGAGGTGGGGGGGAGAGGGAAGGGGAGGGGGGTGGGGGTAGGGGGGAGGGAAGGGAAGTGGGGGGGGGGGAGGGGGAGGTAGGGGGGGCGGGGGTGGAGGGGAAGGGGAGTGGGGTGGGGAGGGAGGGGGAGAGAGAGGGAGGGAGGGGGGGGGGGAGGAGAGGGAAGAGGGGGGTGGGGGGGAGAGTCTGTTTCCCCAACGCGCGTTTGTGGGGAGGGGGCTGCGGCATTACACTCACACTAACCACCCCCCAAACACACAGGTGGGGGGGAGAGGGAGACGGGGTGTGGAGTGGAGGGTGAGAAGAGAGGAGGGAGGGGAGAGGAGGAAGAGGAAACTGGAGGGATTTGGGAGGGAAAGGAGAGTGGGGTAGGGGTATTAACTTCTGTGGCAGAGAATTCCAGAGATTCACCACTCTCTGTGTGAAAAATGTTTTTCTCATCTCGGTCCTAAAAGATTTCCCCCTTATCCTTAAACTGTGACCCCTTGTTCTGGACTTCCCCAACATCTGGAACAATCTTCCTTCATCTAGCCTGTCCAACCCCTTAAGAATTTTGTAAGTTTCTATAAGATCCCCCCTCAATCTTCTAAAATCTAGCGAGTACAAGCCGAGTCTATCCAGTCTTTCTTCATATGAAAGTCCTGACATCCCAGGAATCAGTCTGATGAACCTTCTCTGTACTCCCTCTATGGCAAGAATGTCTTTGAGCATTGGGCATTGTGACATCACACGATGGAACGTTCACCAGGGGCTGGGGCTCCTGCAAAGGCATATGTAAATGAATCCATTCAGATTGGACATATGTGAACATTGGGCATTGTGACATCACACGATGGAACGAATCAAAAGGAAGAAAGGCAGGCAGCCGGACGGACGGCACACCGTTTTATATAATAATAGATAGATATGCCTAGCATAATATTTAACCAAATTCACCGAAAAAAATGTCATCAGCAGATTGGATATGAATTATGCATATTTTCTGTACCTGGATTGGGTTTCCCGGTTTTATGTTCTTCAGAGTTGAAATATCTGAAACAAAGATTATTTTTCAGCTGATTTGTTGGTGTGATGACATAGACAGTAGGTGCAGGAGTAGGTTATTCGGCCCTTCGAGCCGGCATTTCGAGCCTTCAATGTGATCATGGCTGATGAGCCACAATCAGTACCCCGTTCCTGCCTTCTCTCCATATCCCTTAACTCCTCTATCACAAAGAGCTCTCTCTAACTCTCTCTTGAAAGCATCCAGAGAACCTGCCTCCATCACCCTCTCAGGCAGAGAATTCTACAGACTCACAACTCTCTGTGTGAAAACGTTTTTCCTCATATCCGTCCTAAATGGCTTACCACTTATTCTTAAACTATGGCCCCTGGTTCTGGACTCCCCCAACATTGGGAACATGTTTCCTGCCTCTAGCATATCCAAACCCTTAATAATCTTATATGTTTCAATAAGATCCCCACTTATCCTTCTAAATTCCAGAGTATACAAGCCCAGCCGCTCCAATCTATCAACATATGACAGTCCAACCTTCCCGGGAATTATCCTTGTAAACCTACGCTGCACTCACTCAATAGCAAGAATATCCTTCCTCAAGTTTGGAGACCACAACTGCACACAATACTCCAGGTGTGGTCTCACTAGGGCCCTGTACAGACTGGCCAGAGAACTGGTATCGTTCTACAGTGGAGCATAGCATGGAGTGAATAAAGATGGGAGAGGATGTATAGAGCATGCTACAGCTCAATGGACACAGTCTGTAGAGCTGCTGCCTCACAGTGCCACAGACCTGGGTTTGATCCTGGCATCGGTCAGGGCCATTGTTATTCATTTTGTATATCAATAATATATGTGAAGTGTCAAAAACTCTTGAAACTATTCTCTTCTCTGATGATACTAACTTACTCTGTTGTGGAGCCAACTTGGAACAGCTCCTGGATAGTATGGAAAAGGAATTGAGCAGGATGAAGATCTGGTTTGATGAAAATAAACTCACATTGAATTTAAGTAAAACACAATTCATAATATTTGGAAATTGATCAACCAACACAGAGAAAAAGCTCATGATAAATGGCACAGAAATAGAAAGAGTATCTGAAATAAAATTTATTGGAGTATTAATTGACAACAAATTAACTTGGAAACCTGACATAAATTATATTAAAGCCAAAATATCCAAATCAATTGCAATACTGATTAAAGCCAGAGACCTACTAAATCAAGCCTCTCTGTATATGTTGTACTGCTCCCACATACTCCCATACATGATCTACTGTGTGGAGGTATGGGGGAACACATACAAAACAAATACACATCCAATCTTCATCCTCCAAAAAAGAGCAATACGAATTATACATAAAACCACCTACAATCAACAAAACCATTATTTATCAGACTAAAAACATTAACATTTCAAGATCTGACAGATTATAAAACTGTCGAAATTATGTTCAAAGCAGCTAATCAGCAATTGCCTTGTAATATCCAGGAATTGTTCCAACGGAGAGAAAGCAAACACAACCTGAGAGGAACCTATATATTCAAAAAACCAGCAATAAGAACTAATGCAAAACTCCATTGTGTTACAGCAAAGGGTGTTAGTCTCTGGAATAACTGCCATGATGAGCTGAAAAAATGTAAGGCTCTATTCAAACTAAAAACACTCTTCAGAAACAAAAGATTGAATGGTTATGAGCTGGAACAGTGATTTTCTTTTCTGTTTGGTTATTTCTTGTTTATGGACTGTTCACCAGATTATGGGTCCATTTGTTCCCATTATTCTGTTTTTCCATGAAAATGTATAGAAAATAAGAGGGGGTAGGACCAGAAACGTTTTAGAACTTCTTCTTACCCCTTTTGAACATGAACGATATTATTTGTATTATTTGAGTTACTTATTTGTTTGTTTTCCTTTGTGTTTTATTTTATTTTTTTATTGCTTACAATTTTATTTGTGTTTGTATTTTTTAACATGTTCAATAAATTAAGAGTCAAGAGTCAAGAGTCAATTTAATTGTCATTTGGACCCCTGGAGGTCCAAACGAAATGCCGTTTCTGCAGCCATACATTACACACAAATAGACCCCAGACACAACATAATTACATTTAACATAAACATCCATCACATAGCTGTGATGGAAGGCCAAATAAACTTATCTCTCCACTGCACTCTCCCCCCCCCCCCCGATGTCAGAGTCAAAGTCAAAGCCCCCGGCTGGCGATGGCGATTGTCCCGCGGCCATTAAAGCCACGCCGGGTGGTGCGAGGTCGCACACCGGGTCTTGCTGTTAGAGCCCCCGGTGTGCGCTCGCAGAGTCCGCGGCCATTCCAGCCGCGCGGGGCAGTGATGTAGGCCCCGCTCCAGGAGCTCTTCGACCCCGCAACTCGGGCGGGAGAAGTCGCCGTTGCAGGAGCCCTGAAAAGCGGTCTCCCTCCAGGGAGCCGTGGGCTCCCGGTGCCGCCGTCCACAGACCTGTCGTTGGGGCCTCCGACTCTCCGGTAGCAGCAGCGGCATCGGCAGCAGCAGCAGCAGCAGCAGCCTCCGACTCAGCAGCAGCAGCAGCAGCGGCAGCGGCAACGCTCCTCCACCGCTCCACCCGCTCCGGACTCGGCCAGCTCCGCGACGGCAACGGTGAGTCGACACCTGAGTCCCCGGCTTCTTCCTGTTGGAGGCCGCTCCTCGTTGCGGCCTCAACGACACCTGAGACTCGACGAGAAAAGGTCGGGTCTCCAGTGCAGGGAGAGATTCAAAAAGTTTGCCCCCCCCCCCTCCCACCCCCCCCCCCCCCCCCCCCACACACACCACCCCAACATAAAATAACAAAAAACTACATAAAAACACAGACAAAAAATAATAAAAACGCGGACAGGCTGCAGAGGCCGCTGCTGGCCAGAGCCGCGCCGCCTACCGGATAATGTTAATTAATAAAGTCAAGTCAAGTAAAAAGGTTGCCAAAGTGGAGCAGAGGAAATAAGTGCACACCAGGAACTGGTCATTTCCATTTCACACAGAGTGCACAATGGCACAGCTGGTAGAGCTGCTGCCTCACAACACCAGAGACAGGGATTCATTCCTGACCTGAGGAGCTGTCTGTGTGGAGTTTGCACCTTCTCCATGTGACCGCATGGATTTCTACCCGCAGCCCAAAGATGTGTGGGGTTGTAGTTTAATTGGCCTCTGTAAATTGTCCCTCGTGTACGGGAAGTGGATGAGAAAGATTCATAACATAGAATTGGTGTGAACACCATGCAGAAACTTGGAGCAGGCAGCACAGAAATGAAGATGCTAGATTTTGGAGATACAGCGTGGAAACAGGCCCTTGGACTCACCAAGTTCGCACCGATTAGTCATCACCCCATATGCTTGCACTTTCCTACACACTAAGGACAATTTACAGAAGCCAATTAACCTACAAACCTGAACGTCTTTGGAATATTGGAGGAAACCCCGGAGCACCCAGAGAAAACCCACGCACGTCACGGGGAGAACATACAAACTCCGTAGAGACAGCACCTGTGGTCTGGACGAACCAGGGTCTCTGGCGCTGTAAGGCAGCGACTCTACTGCTGCGCCACTGTGCCGCCCCGAATTATGGGGAAATGTTCTCCTGCCATTAATGACAAAGACTGGAACCTATCTAGAACCATCTTCTCGGAATACTTATGCAATAAAAAGTGATGTCATGGCATAAATCTTGCAAACAAATTGAATGATTTGTATAAATAGTGTGAATGAGCACATGAGTCTGGACTCTGGCTACTGGGAGGTGAAGGCGGATGGATTGCTTGAGGCCAGGAGTTGTGGGCTTCTGCGGGCTGTGCCAATCGGGTGTCCTCGCTGGGTTGGGAGGAATCCAGAATCACCAGGTTTGTGTGTATGTTCGTATGGCGGGGGAGGAGGGAGAATAGACAGGGGGAATGCATGGTCTTTTACCCAGAGTGGGGGAATCAAGAAGCAGAGGGCATAGGTTTAAGGTGAGAGGGGAAAGATTTAATAGGAATCGGAGAGGCAAGTTTTTCCAAACAAAGGGTGATGGGTATGTGAAACGACCTGTCAGAGCAAGTAGCTGAGGCAGGTACTTTCACAATGTTTAAAAACATTTGGATGGGTACAAGGATAGGTTTGGAGGGATAAAAGCCATACACAGGCAGATGGGACAAGTGTAGATGGGGCATGTTGGTCAGCATGGGCAAGTTGGAATGAAGGGCATGTTTCCATGCTGTATGGCTCTATCACCAAGTTTATGAATGCTGACTGGAAACTCTACCAGAAACTGTCCGAAATAAGATTTTTCATCATGATGAGTACCCCAAGTACTAATCGGTACTTCCCTTACCAGAGACCCAAGCGGTCTCCGGTATGGGAAGCGGCCGTTCCAGGTGTCCCATGCCGCTTTGAGGATTCTCCCGATGCCGGAGCACCATCCGAGAACGGCCTGGAACATCGGGCCTCTGTGGAGGCAACTGTGGAGGCCTCAATAGGCCCGACTATGGGTGAACTGGGGATGGGGACTGGACATTGTGCCTTCCCTCATAATGGGAACCATTGTGGGGGGATGTTTTTATGTTTTTATGTTTAAATTTCTTTATTACTGTTATGTCTGTATTCTTTCTTTATGTGCTGCATGGCAAGAAGCATTTCACTACACCTAGGTGTATGTGACCAATAAAATAACCTTTGAACCTTTGAAGTACAGTGCCCTCCATAATGTTTGGACCACAGTGTCGCCTGCCATTAAAAGCCTACCAATTGAAATTTTGCATTTAAACCAGGGGGCAAAGGTTCCATGCCGACTCTGCAAACATCTCATCTTTAAGAGCAACAGCAATTAAGACCCAGATCCAGCGCACTTCACTGTACCCCAAGTTATGAAAAACAAAAGTGTCATAGAAGAAATCTTACTCCTTTATGATTGGTGCAAGCTGAGTGCCCAGGTCCGAACAGTAGAACCATTTCTCAAACAGCACATCGGTGGAATCCCCTACATAATATCTGTCAAAAGAAATAACATTATTAGCTGTCCTTCATTTGTATCTTATTGGAAAAAGTAGTTTAGTTTATTATTGTCACGTGTGTAGAGGTACAGTGAAAAGCTTTTGTAGTGTGCTATTCCATCAGCAAAGAGAATATGGATGATTAAAATCAAACCATCCACAGTGTATAGATACAGGATAAAGGGTATAACGTTTAGTGCAAAGGTCTCCAATAAGGGAGACGGGAGGTCAGGACTACTCTCTAGTTGGCGAGAGGATGATTCAGTTGCCTGATAATAGCTGGGAAGAAACTGGCCAAAATAATATTTTACATCATGATTAGTGCAGTGCCCTCCATAATGTTTGGGCCAAAATCCATCATTTATTTATTTGCTTATTTACTCCACCATAATGTTTGAGACACTGCAATGTCATGTAAATGAAAGTAGATATGTTTAGTATTTTGTTGCATATCCTTTGCATGCAATGACTGCTTGAAGTCTGCGATTCATGGACATCACCAGTTGCTGGGTGTCTTCTCTGGTGATGCTTTGCCAGGCCTGTATTGCAGCCATCTTCAGCTCATGCTTGTTTTGGGGGCTAGTCCCCTTCAATTTTCTCTTCAGCATATAAAAGGCATGCTCAATTGGGTTCAGGTCGGGTGATTGACTTGGCAATCAAGAATTTATTATGTTTTTGCTTTAGCTCCTTTGTTGCTTTAGCAGTGTGTTTGGGATCTTTGCTTTGCTGTAGAATGAACCACCGGCCAATGAGTTTTGAGGCATTTGTTTGAACTTGCGCAGATACGATGTGTCTATACACTTCAGAATTCATTATGCTACTACCATCAGCAGTTGCATCTTCAATAAAGATAAGTGAGCCAGTACCTTCAGCAGCCATACATGCCCAGGCCATAACACCCCCACCACCGTGTTTCACAGATGAGGTGGTATGCTTTGGATCTTGGGCAGTTCCTTGTCTCCTCCATACTTTGCTCTTGCCATCACTCTGATATAAGTTAATCTTCATCTCATCTGTCCACAAGACCTTTTTCCAGAACTGTTGTTGCTCTCTTAAGTACTTCTTGGCAAACTGTAACCTGCCATCCTATATTTGTGGCTAACCAGTGGTTTGCATCCTGCATTGTAGCCTCTGTATTTCTGTTCATGAAGTCTTCTGTGGACAGTGGTCATTGACAAATCCACACCTGACTCCTGAAGAGTGTTTCTGATCTGTCGGACAGGTGTTTGCAGATTTTTCTTTATTTTAGAGAGAATTCTTCTCTCATCAGCTGTGGAGGTCTTCCTTGGCCTGCCAGTCCCTTTGCGATTCGTAAGCTCACCAGTGCTCTCTTTCTTGTTAAAGATGTTCCAAACAGTTGAATTTGGTAAGCGTAAGGTTTGGCTGATGTCTCTTAACAGTTGTATTTTTGTTTCTCAGTCCCATAATGGCTTATTTGACGTTCATTGGCACAACTTTGGTGCTTATGTTGATAAACAGCAAAAAAGTTTGCAAAAGTGATGGAAAGACTGGAAGACTAGGTGCTGAGATCTCTCTTATACCTGCATTAAGGAGCCAATTAAACACACCCAAACAATTACAAACGCCTATGAAGCCATGTGTCCCAAACATTATGGTGCCCTGAAATGAGTGGACTGTGTATAAACACTGCTGTAATTTCTACATGGTGAAACTAAAAGGTTTAAAAATGGCCTTTAATAACATCTGACAATGTGCACTTTAACCACATGTGATTTTTTCTATTACAAATCTCTAATTGTGGAGTACAGAGGCAAATAAATAAATGATGGGTCTTTGTCCCAATCATTATGGAGGGCTCCGTATACACAAATCAAGGACTCTACTATAACAGAGGCTGAACGATGTCCATGAAATTATCCCGTGGCTTACTCAAAGCTATCTTACTTTTATAAGAGTTCATCAAAGCTACCACACTGGTGAATACTACTCATCAGCAATTAATTAACTTATCTGTGTCATAGAATGATACAGTATGGAAACAGGCCCTTCAGCCCAACTTGCCCAGATACACTAGTCCCACCTTTTGGTCCATATCCCTCCAAATCTGTCCTATCCATGTACCTGACTAACTGCTTCTTAAATGTTGGGATAGTCCCTGCCTCAACTACCTCCTCTGGCAGCTTGTTCCATACATCCACCACCCTTTGTGTGAAAATGTTTCCCTTCAGATTCCTAATAAATCGTTTCCCCTTCACCGTAAACCGATATGACATGAACGTTTTCTTTAATCAACAGAACCATTCCTCTAATCGCCAAGCAACAATGGTAGAATGTTTTCTCCATGTGCTTGATTTATAAAGAATAATAAAATCAGATTTTTAAGAAAAATGTCAACAAACTTAGTGTGTGGTTAAGATCATTACACAGCATCCTTTGGGAAGCTGTGCAATTTTCTTTCCTGCAACCTTGATTTTTGTGGGAAAAACAGGAATAAAATCGCAGTTAATCAACTCCTCCTTGGCAAGAGGTTGAGCCCAATACTCCGTCCACCCAAATCATTATGTTAGTCAGCAGCAGAACAGAAATTAAGACACAGAAGCATCACGTTGCCTACCTCTCAAGTTCAGAAATGACCAGGAATTCCCTATACGATAAATTCTTTATTTTCCCTGTGTGCCTCCTTTGGAAAAAAACTCTTTTCCTGCTATTTGCAGTTTAATTTTGATGTTATCCCATTCAGCTCCTGATCTTCATTTCATGGAGGACTTGGTTTAGAGTTTAGAGATGCACCATGGAATTGGGCCCTCTGGCCCACCGAGTCCCCACTGACCATTGATCACTCGTTCTCAGTAGTTCTATGTTATCCCACTTGCTCATCCACTCCCTACACATTAGGCGCAAATTTACACACGCCGATTAACCTGAAAACCTACACTTCTTTGGGATGTGGGAGGAAACTGGAGCATCCAAAGGCATGGAGCATCTAAACTGGAGCATCTAAACTCTAAAGTCATGGTAATGTAACTGTTTTGTTACCTCTGAACCAGTGCAGTGCAGTAATTGCAGGGAGGAGCAGCTCAAATGTCAACACAGTGGTTAATGATTTAGAAACTATTTAAAATAAATTGAATTAAAATGTCACCAGTATAAAAATATATTTGTTTTTAAAAAGGTTCATCATCTAACAAAATGTTTGCATTCACTATTACCTTAAATTAAAAAAAGTCAAGATGAAGAAAAACGTGCTGTTCTTTCTTTACCTGAGTGCATCCAGCTCTGTTTCCAGCCTAGTCCTCTCAAAAACCAGCCCAACAGTATTTGCCTGACGCTGTGGAGAATGAGGTACTCGAGCTGGCAACAAGAACATCTGAATTGTGTATGGGAAGGTTAGGAAGGGAATAAAATAAATTAATTTGACACTTTGGATTTGAGAACTAATCAAAACATTTTCTTCATTTAACCACCTAAACTCCCTTGGTCTTTCCATTGAGGATTAATGTCAAGTTTCTCCATATCTATTCTCACCCATCTCCCTCAGAACATCAGCCTCAAATGCTGCATGTTCTGAAAACACATCTAAATTACTGATGCGTGATTACATTAAATGGAAAAGTAAAGAACAACAGTGTCTGCAAAGTTAATTATAAAATGTAATTTACAAATGAGGATCATCTGTTTGAAAATACATTCTTTATCACTGATTGTTGCCACATACTTAAGTAAAGAAACAAACCATGAAAATAAGGTACAGTGTGTTGCATCTTCTGTCTTCAGCTGCCCAGACTCCTCAATTTGTCTTTAAGTCCACTGTCTACATTAATTACTACACCCAATAACAGTTTTAATGAAATTGAAGTTAAAAAAAATCTGTAATCACCAGCAGATATATCTTAAAATAATAATTGGATTCTACAATCTAATGTAGCCATCAAAGGTGATGTATGCACGTTTAGGTCTTTGTTACTAATATCTACAGGCAAAATGGGAATATGGCAGTAGGGAGCTTTTAATTTGGGTACCTTAACTCATTTGAGGTGGGATTGGCACTTTTGTACTGGGAGAGGAAATCGTAGGTCACAGGCTGCTCCTGGTACAATCAATGCTTGGTGTTAAATGTGGAAGGAGCTACTGCACAAAAATAACATTCTGCACAAAATAACAAATAAGACAATGTGGCACAGTGGTAGGGCTGCTGCCTCACAGCATCAGAGGCCTGGGTTTGATCCTGACAATGGGTGCTGCAGGGTTTATATGTTCTCCCTGCAGGTTTGCAGGTTAATTGGTCTGTAAATGGCCTCTAGTGTGTGGGATGGGAAAGTGGGATAACATGGAACAAGTGTGTGAATGATCTATGGTCGGCATGAAGTCGGTGGGCTTGTTTCCACACTGTTTCTCTAAACTAAACAAATAAAAGAGTAGACGCAAAGTGCTGGAGTAACTCAGTGGGTCAGACAGCATCTCTGGAGAACATGGTTAGGTGACGTTTCGCATCCGGACCCTTCTTCAGACTGATTACATCGGAAAGAAAGGAAAAGAAGGGCAGGACAAAGCATGTTCGGTAATAGGTGAACACAGGTAAGGGCTTTATGTTGATTGGCAGTTTGTCGGACAAAAGGCAGAGATGAAAAAAACAGGAGCAAGCCCAAAAGGATGAAGAGTGGCGAATTGTAAAGTTTGGAGGTAGAAAGTTTGCTGTTATATGTACAGATCTACAGTTATTCCAGCCCTTTATGTCTTTATTGGGTAAACCGGCATCTGCAGTTCCTTATTATCAGAAATTGAAGGGTTGTGGTGTCAGCCTAAACACGGGCCACACATGCTCGAACCCTCGTCAGGAGATACAAGGGCGGGCACGTGACGTCATGGGCTAGCGGGAGTGTCCTGCTACTTAAGGTCTCTCACCTCGAGACCTTACAGGAGTTGACAGGTAGCTGAGCCCGAGATACCAACCTCGCTCAGCTACAGCAACATTGTATTATAGTTAGCGCACCATCTAACGTGTCACCACTGAATAGATGACTCTTTTAACTGGCCTGACATCTCACCTTTATTCACCACGTATGGTGCCGCTACAGGTTAGGCCATTTGGCCCTTTGTAACTGTTCGACCATTCAATAAGATCACAAATGCTTTCACCTCAGCATCATTCTCTTATATTAAAACTATATTCATCCATTCTCTTCAATATCCAAAGATCTATTGAACCCCGTCTCAAATATACAATATACTGAGCCTCCAGAGCCTTCCTTCACAGAGAATCTCAAAAATTCACTCCCACCTGAATGAATGTTTTAAAAAACGTATTGTCATATCAGTCCTGAACAACTGATGCTATATTTTGAGACGGTGCCCCCCTAGTTCCAGATCTTTAGGAAAAGGAGTCATCATCCTTGCTTTTACAGGAGAGAGGAATATAATCAACATTCAGGTCGATGGCTTTAAAAAATCAGTATGAGGGAAATTTAGTAAACAGGAATGTTTTAAGCTGTAATAAATTGGACGGAGTTGGAGAAGAAATGAAAAGAAAAACTAAATGGCATATGTTTGCTGGCTGAGAGACGATAGTGAGAATTTGTTAGCTACAGCTGACCTGTATGTAAACGTAAATAGGTGACTTTTCTCACCCCCTCCTCTGTGCACAAACATGGAATGGAGATGCAACATATAGCCAAATATATTTTTTTTAAACTGCTGGAAATACTCAATAAATAAATTTTAAATTTGTTAAATCTCAAAAACTCCACTGACCTCTCCTTCTCGAATGTGCACATCTTTGTGTTTTCCTTTCTCTACGATCTTCAAGCACATGTCACCTTTCCACTGGTAAAACAACTAGGAAGTAAACAAACAAAAACACACGATCATTCAGGCGAGAACTTGAAAAATAATTTATAACTTATTACAATAGTGGAGAAGTTCAAGATTAAAATGGGCAAGGAGAATAAACTGGTGGAAAAAAAGGTAATTCTGAGAGGAATTAATGTTGACAAAAGGAACTGCGAATGCTGGAATCTTACTTACAACACAAATTGCTGGAGAAAACCAGTGGGTCAAGCAGCCTTCCTGGACATGGATAGGCAATGTTTCAGGAGAGGACTCCTTTTAAGGCTGGAAATAATGTTCATCGGGCGAAGGAATCAGGAGGATTAGCTTGGAATTGGGCCATAATTTTATTTCATGTCACCAATATCAAGTTAGAAACTTACTAGGTTTGGTATCAAAGGAAACTAAAAACTTACAGAACAAGTTATACAAATCAGCAGCAGGTTAAATGTATGTCACGGTGTTAAGCACTACACGTGGAAAACATTTCCCCTACGACTGCTAAAATAAATATTGAAAGAAAAAACAATATATATAACCTACCAAACACCTCCAAGAAAAAGCAAACCTGATTGCAGAAGGGGAAAGAAAGTTGGAAAAGGGGCAGGGGTTTATAGAAGAAGTTCAACTTTCTCCTCACTTACTGTACTTAGACATACATTGCGGAAACAGGCCCTTCGTTCCACCAAGTCCACACTGACCAGCGATCCTCACCCGCACACTAAAATGATCCAACACACACTAGGGACAATTTACCCATACACAAAGCCAATTAACCTGCATACCTGTACGTTTTTGGAGCGTGGGAGGAAACCGAATATCTCGGAGAAAACCCAAACGATCACGGGGAGTCTGTACAAACTCTGTATAGACAGCACCCATAGTTGGGATCGAACCCAGGTCTCTTGGTTCTTGGTTTCTTGGTCCTCCAAAATATTCCTCCAAAATATTCCCAATGGAATTGAAACTGGAGGTGGTGAAGGGAGGGCTTAAGCCAGAAAGGGTTATTGGGAAGAAAGAGGTACTTTAAATTTAGTTGCATCTGGTTGGGTAACTATAGTTGGGTGGAGATTATTCCATGCTTTAATTGTGCGGGGGGAAAACGAATTGTTGTATACATCTGTCTTTGTAGCTGGGATCACAAATTGGATCGAATGCCCTCGTCTGCTCCTAATTGGTCTCGCTGTAAGGCAGCAACTATACTACTGCGCCAAAGGAGAAACATTGCCTATCCGTGTCCTCTAGAGATGCCGCCTGACCTACTGAGTTTCTCCATCACTTTGTGTTTACTCAAGATTTCAGCATCTACAGTTCCGTGTGACATGGTGAAATGAACTTTCAAAATTGCAGGAGTATTTTTTCCAGACTGAATAAGGCAGTCTGCACACATTCTTCTCCTGTGATTGCATTTGCAATATGTTGTTAATGACTGACCACACAACTCGTGTCCATGTACCTTGACATGTGTACAGAAGAAAAAGGTTGCAGTTTCACAATCATTTTGTGTAAACATTGATCCAAGCTCTGGTAACACACATTGTTACAAAATTCAAAACTTCTAGAATAGATACACCAACATGGAGAATCGCACTTGACTTTTCGATACTTTTTAAACTTCAGAGATACAGAATGGAAACAAACCCTTCGGCCCACCAAATTCACGCCAACCATCAATCACTCGTTCACACCATTTCTACGTTATTCCACTTTCGCGGTCATTCCCTACACGAGGGGCAATTTACAAAGGCTAATTAACCTACAAACCTGCATGTGGGAGGAAACAGAACACCCACAGGAAACCCACACAGTCACAGGGAGAAATTGCAAACTCCACACAAACAGCACTCCATGGACAAGACCGAACCTGGGTCCCTGTCGCTGCGAGGCAGCTACCAGCTACCACTCTACCCGCTGCGCCACCCCCTTCTTACGAGAAACGTAAATTACCACTGGACAAGGTTACCACTAAAATCCACAAATAGGCTCATATATTAACAAATCAAAAAAGAACTGCAAATGCCATATTACTTATTTAACACTAATTAATTGAGGCTATTTTTGTATAAATTTATTCATGCCTGTCAGCAGAGTGGTCTGTGCATTATTCACCTCAGCTGATGATTTTGAGGTATTTTTCCCACATCATTTTGTCAAGGAACTGCAGATGCTGATTTACAAACCAAAAACAAAGTGCTGGAGTAACTCAATGAGCAGCATCCCCAGAGGACATGGATAAGTGATGTTTTTGGTTGGATGAGACCCTTCATCAACCTGAGACTTTATTTCTCAGTGTGCGTAATTCTCCAACTTACCAACAGAAACTGGACTAACAAGTGACAAAATAACGTACTGCTGGAGGAACTGAGCAGATTAAAAGAATGCAAAAATTCAAGGCCACTCCTCACATTATTCAAATCCCAAGAAACGAACAGATAAAAAATGTAAGACTAAATGATCCTCACTCCATTGGCTCCATCATCCCCAAGTCACCTGGTTCCACTCATTACCTACCAATCCCTGACTCACCACTCCATCGCACCTCTTTACATTGGCTATGCTCCAACCTGAAACGTTGGCCATTCTTTTGCCTTTACAGATGCTGCTGGACCCACTGAGTTTCCCCTGCAGCTTGTTTTTTTTACTTCCGTTTCAATATTTGCAGCCACGTGTTTCTAAAAATAATCTACCACCTTACATTTTTAAATGCCCGTCACACTTCAAAAAGTATATACACACACAATCCTCCATCTCACAGTGCTTACTGCAGTGATACATGTCAGAGATACATGTTGTGTTCTCTACTGCATCCCTGTGAAAGACGCACCCACAACGTTGCATTGAATTTTGCTTTTGCACGGCTGGGAACAGTACTAGGACTTGGGGGAGGGTGGGTAGGGAGTAGACACACTTTAAACACATGCTAACCCTCCTTCCAGGGTTGTATCACTGAAGCTGCCCTGTAGAAAACTATTCAAGTCCAAAACGCACTTCTCAATAGTCCTCGCAGCGACGCGGCAGCAGGAACCTGACAACTTAACCCGACAACATTGCCGTTTTTAACACAGCAATCTTGGTGAAAACTGCACAAAATACTGGAGTAACTCAGCGGGCCAGGCAGTATCTCTGGACAGAAGGAATGGGTTGATTTTTCGCCCTTCTCGCGACCCGAAACGTCACCTATTTCTTCACTGTGGAGTGTGGAGAGAGTGTCCAGCTTTAAGTTTCTGGGCACTTACATCTTAGAGGACCTTACATGGTCCACCAACACCGCTGCACTGGTCAAAAAGGCACAGCAACGACTGTTCTTCCTGAGAACATTGAAAAGGACTGGTCTGCCCCAACAGCTGCTGACAACCTTCTACCGCTGCACGACAGAGAGCATACTAATGTATGGCATCTCTGTGTGGTATCTCAGCTGCATGGAGGCGGAGAGGAGAGCTCTTCAGCGCGTCCTCCACAGAGCGCAGAAGATTACTGGGACACCGCTACCAGCCTTGGGACACCACCACACACGGTGCCTCAGGAAGGCCGTCAGCATCCATAAAGACTCCTCACACTCTTGTAATGGACTGTTCGAACTACTTCCCTCCGGCAGACGTTACAAGGCCTTCTACACCCACATCTCCAGACTCAGAAACAGCTTCATCCCCAGACCTATAGCTGCACTGAACCGGCCCTGCTGAGTGCCCCCCACCCTCATGAACTGTATCCCTTGGATGGTCACATCGCACAGACACATTTGCATTTTAGTCTGTTTTGACTGTTTTACTGTTCTTTTTACAAACCATGTTCTCGGGGTATCTAAATCTAAATTTTATTAGGTATTTAAGTAATGACCGGATGGAAGCTGCATACCAAATCTCATTGCACTTATGTGCAATGACAATAAAATAAATTATTGTTATTACTGCAGAGATGCTGCCTGTCCCGCTGAGTTATCTCAGTATTTTGTGTCTATCTTCGATATAAACCAGCATCTGCAGTTCCTTCCTACACATGAAAACTGCCCTAACTATTTTCAAGATAAATTAATAATATCCCAATATATTTTGGGCTATTTTGAAATATATCTCCTGATTACAGTATTAGCACCAAATGGCGCACTCATTCAGAGCACCAACGAAGGGCAAATTCTCATTTAAAGGTAAAAGATCAAAATAAACCTGCAGATGCTGAAAGTTTGAAATAAATTAGAAAATGTTGGAAATACTCCCAAGGCCATAGAGCTATACAATATGGAAACTGGCCCTTTGACCTACTTTATAAATCAGGCAGTATCAGCAGATTAAAAAAACAAACACATTTTTCTGGTCGAAGATTGCCCAACCAGAAACATCAACACAGTCTCTCTTTTTATAAATGCTTTACCATCTGCTGTATTTTCATAATTTTCTGATTTTATTCAAGGGATGAGCATTTACTAGAAATAGTGCATCATTGAACAAAGTAATGAGGTACGATAAAATGTTAACCCACTGGAATGTACGATGCATTCATAATAAAA
This sequence comes from Leucoraja erinaceus, assembly GCF_028641065.1. Lineage (NCBI taxonomy): Eukaryota > Metazoa > Chordata > Chondrichthyes > Rajiformes > Rajidae > Leucoraja > Leucoraja erinaceus. The sequence goes on along the minus strand of NC_073384.1, from coordinate 49,575,090 downwards.
TTGTGGAACAAATAAAAGGTCATTTGGTTTGACTTAATAGGTGTCACGGAGATGTAGTAATCAACATAGGAAGTATATTCTGCAGGGCAAAACAAGTTTAAAAGGGATAAAATGAAAAAGGAGGATGGTGAGATGGCACTTCCTGAAAAGCACGGTAACAGTACATCTATTGCAGAAAAATCAGAAGGTTTGATTATTATAAGCTTACAAAAAAGATAAGAGTGTTGTGCAGCACACTCCTCCACTCCAGCAGCAACAAACCTTCTGGAGAGAGAGAGTTAATCAAGAAATAATCATAAACCTAAGCAAAGCCAAGTTAATAATTGCCGCTTTTTAAAAATTTTCATACAATCAAATTGGCAAACCGTACTTTGGATAGTTCACGGAGTGCAGTCCGTTCAGATTGCAGGAGCAATTAGCCATGGAAACAAACTCTGCCACAGGGAACCTGTTATGTGAAGGAACCTGTTATGTGAAGGGACAAGGCACCCACTGGAGAAAAGTGATCACAACATTATATAAAAATTGTTCAGTCAGAAACCAGAGTCTGAATTTAAATAAAGTCAGTCACCTAGACATGAGAGGCAGATGGACAAAACTGGGAAATTAGATTTAAACAGGCCAGGTACTTGAAAATGCTTTTATAAACAAATCATAATTTCTCCATTGACACATAACCACACCAGAGTTACCCACTTAGAAATTTAAACAGTATCAGATTAAATGAATGTTGCTAAGATGAATTGGCAAGTTTCATAATTGCTACATCTAAGTGAATGGGAATGGTGAAAAAAAGTGACAAATACTCACAACTACATGTGCAGCAAAAATAAATGTGAACTATGGAGAATTCCAGGAAGAACAAAATGGTGACACGTCCCAATGATTTTAATGGGGACCAGGGCATCACAGATGGAGGCAAGAATTTAGTTGAGTAGTTTGGTTTAGTTTATTACCGTCACGTGTACCGCCATACAGTGAAAAACTTTTGTTTGCGTGCTCTCCAGTCAGACTATACATGAATACAAACATGCCGTCCACATACATTTATCTGTGGTTTTACTGTTTACGGAGACTTGCCTGGAATATCCTCCAGGACAGCTAGTCCCAGTTGGCCATACTCCTGCAGATTCCTTCACAAGTCTGTCCAAGTCACTCTTCCAGCAGTGCCTTGCCAGAGCACTTACCAACCTACAGATATCTTCAACACACAAACATTGAGCCTCGGTAAAATAAGAGGGTTGCGTGTGTTATGATATGACTCTTTCAAGATGACAGTCACTATCACAGCCTCTGGGCTGGGTGTTTGTAGCTCCTGGGGTCTTGCAGTTGATCAACTGAGTTAATCAAATGAGACTTCTGCAGTTAGTGCTGCGCTGAAAATGACCCAGCAAGTCTGCCTGGAGGATCTTGTAATTGAAGATTGCAATATTTACAGAAGTTTCAAAAAAAGTGTTATGTTGAAACACAATGCTGTTTTAGACGATGCATTAATTTCCAGACCCATTTCTTTTACCTGCAATTGAACTCCTTCCCTCTGGGATTGAAGTAAACTGTTGTGATGCTTTTGAATAAAAATAGATGAGTACTCAAGGGAAGGAGACACAATAAGATACCCAGAAACCCCCCACCCCCATTAGATGTGGTTAATGCAAAAGGAAAACGGTATGGTACACACGCACCAATTGGCCCAAATAGGCACATGCATACACCAAGCAATTCAGTTTTACCTCTTCTCCTTCTTCAATATGATAATCTTTTCTTTCATTGGGTCCTCCAACAAACATAACCTTTAGCTGGCCAGCGTGCCTGCAAAGTATTATTTTAGAATTAAATATTAACCAAAAGCACAACAATTTAGCAGAGGGATTCAAAGTTAACAACATTTCAAATCTTCACATTTTAGTCTGAGATGGGAGACAACTGAGGTATCAAATGGTAGGTCAGAATGTCATTGTTCCCTTTCGGTACATATGACAATAAAACACTTGACTTTGCTTGTATCGCACGGATGGAGAGGATTGTAAAGCAAACAAAAATAAACTAACAGGATCAGCGTAATTTACAATACATTTATGTCATTGACTTCATCACGGCACCAGTTCTACAACCAAGTACATTGGATTAAAAAAACACTATAATATTCTGATGGAAACATAGAAAATGAAACCGAGACTGCTAATGACTTTTAACTTTATTGAGAGGGGATCCCATCCAGAGAACATTAGCGGTGTTGCATTTTTGGACAATCGCTACCGAGACGATGGTTCTCGCCAACCGTTCAAAATCCACGGAACAGTGTTTCCGCGGTTTTTACAGAGTTTTTGAGAATGATTTTGGTTTCTGCTCTGTGAATATTAAAGGCAAGGCTTACATCAATTTGTTGCAAACGGGAGGATTGAAGTCTGATTTGTTTTCTGCAATCCATTTGTCCACGAGCAGCGCCATGCTTTTGCACTAGACTGTCTTAAAGACCACCTTGTGAATGAGAAGCCCGGGTCAGAGTAAACAGTTCACAAATCCACTGCCCCCTGACTATTTCAGACCTATTTTAAAGACACCACGGAGTTGGGAAACCCGGAGCAAACAGCGATTGGTTATTGTTGGTGGGAGGAGACTGTTCCGCGTTCGTGGTAGTGATATATTTGCAAGCAATTTGCAAGCGCCGGTTGATTCTCCCAGCTCGCTATCGGATATTTGCTCCCAGCTTTCTTAAAAGCATTATGCACCGCTCGACATAGGCATTTTTAAAATTTCACTGGAGGTCTTTACGTTGCATTGGAGGAGATGAAACTTGGAAAGATGAAATGAAACAGGTGATCTGCGTGGATCAAGCATAATTTGGCTGGAGACACAAGGAACTGCAGATTGTTGAATATTGAGCAAAACACAAAGTGCTGGGGTAACTCAGCGGGCCAACAATATATGGGGAGGGATATGAACAGGTTGCGTTTCGGCTTGGGGCCCTTCTTCAGTCTGAAGAAGCGTCCTGACCGAAAACGTCGTTTGCCCATAATTTAACCTGGAAAGGATCTGTGCATTGGCATCTTTAGGGCATTGTCCATTTTGCTTGCTTCTAATAGGAATTTCTTGAAAACTTGGGACGTTGAATTTTTTAAAAAGGCTCCTGTGTACAGCCATTCTAATTGGTGCAGCCGACATCAATTCATTACATCACGGTTCTGCTGTCCAAAGATCCTATAGGGATCTTTGCTGCTGTCCATGTCTTATATGCAATTCACGAACCGTTGGACTATGAAACGCTCAGCCAAAACAATATCCCCAAATTGATTTTGCAAAGGAATACATAGTTCACCCAAGCAAACAGAGAGGAAAAGTTGTGTAGGGTCTCGACAAATTTTAGGCAATGTATTGTCCTAGATACTCAGAAATATTATTTTTTGGCATCAAAACATTATTAAATGTGGTAAAAAATAGACATTTTTAACATCTAAGTTTTTAATGTGCGTTTCTGAGTATCAAGGATATAAAGAAACAGTGTTCTTTGTGGATTTGAAGGTTGGCTTAGGCGGTGTAGTGGAATTACAGCTTCGCCATCAACTATATTCAGCATGTGTTAGGGGTGTTCTGATCCATATTGGGCTTATGTTGTTCAAATCGCTACACAGCAAAACATATTGCTATTTAGGTTCAAGACAGTCTCTTAGACAACTTGACAAAAGCAATTTTGTAAAACTTTAATAACCTCTGCAAAGTTTGACTCCCTACATCCCGCACACTTGACTGCCAACAACAGTTAGTTATTTGCTGCTGGTAACAGGTTTACAAACAGAATCTCATTATTATTTAAGGTACACAAAAATGCTGGAGAAACTCAGCGGGTGCAGCAGCATCTATGGAGCAAAGGAAATAGGCGACGTTTCGGGCCGAACCCTTCTTCAGACTGCACCCGCTGTACCTTCGATCTTCCAGCATCTGCAGTTCCTTCTTGAACACTCATTATTGTTTAGTTTAGTTTAGTTTATTGTCACGTATACCGAGGTACAGTGAAAAGATTTTGCTGCGTGTTAACTAGTCAGCAGAAAGACTATATATAATAATCGAACCATCCACAATGTACATGATAAAAGGAATAATGTTTAGCGCAGGATAAAGTACAGTAAAGATTAAAGATACTTCACAGGTCTCCAATAAGGGACATAGTAGCTCAGGACTGCTCTCTGGTTGTTGATAGGATGGTGCAGTTGCCTGGAACAGCTTCAGTCACTAGGACCTGGCTGTTAAAGCGCTCCTGAGTAATGACTTTCCCTAAAGGAGACAGGAAAGGCTGCAATTGGAGGAACACCATCCCATATTTCTCTTGGGCAACTAACAGCGCAGTGGTATTAATATTGATTTCTCTAACTTCAAGTCACCCCGGCATTCGCTCTCTATCCCTCCCACACCCATGTCACACCAGTTTCTCGTTTTCACCCAACAAAGGGTCCAAAAATGCAGCATAAACACAAATTCCAGTTCTTCCATATAAAACTGAGGTGAGAAAAAACGTTTTCACCAAGAGAGTTGTGAATTAGTGGAATTCCCTGCCACAGAGGGCAGTGGAGGCCAAATCACTGGATGGATTTAAGATAGAGTTAGTTAGAGCTCTAGGGGCTAGTGGAATCAAGGGATATGAGGAGAAGGCAGGCCATTGGGGACAATCAGCCATGATCACAATGAATGGCGGTGCTGGCTCGAAGGGCCGAATGGCCTCCTGCACCTATTTTCTATGTTTCTAAACAGCTAACAATGGCCTGTTTCCTTTATCTTCATTACTTGTTTGCATATTCATTCATTCTTCTTTTATCTCCCTACATCATCGTCTATATCTCTCGTTTCCCTAGACTGAAGAAGGTCTCGACCCGAAATGTTACCCATTCCCTCTCTCCAGAGATGTTGCCTGTCCCCCTGAGTTACTCCAGCATTTTGTGTCTATGGTTTAAATCAGCATCTGCAGTTCCTTTCTACATGCTGCAATTGAATTTGTCCTCTTTCTTGAAAGCAGAACTCTTAAGAGCTCCAGTGGCGCAATCGGTTAGCGCGCGGTACTTATACAGCAGTACACAGTGAGCAATGCCGAGGTTGTGAGTTCGAGCCTCACCTGGAGCACATGTTTTAGGCACAGCAGTACAGATGCTGAGTTCGACCCTGACCCGATGCTGGATTTAGATGAAGCGAGGCCTAAGCTATTTCACTTGTGAGGCCTCCCTATCCCCCACCCCCACGACTAGAGGACCATGACTACCCGACAGTGACAGTGTGCCACTTTTAGATCCTACTGTATGTTGTCATTAAACTGTTGGTTTTAAAATACATATTGGATTCACAGCGGAGCGGGCGATGCCTTACCTGGATCGCCGTTTGAAGCTCTGGAGTGTTGGGCCTGCTGCTTCAACATCATGAAGCTGTGGTTTACAGAGTTCCCAGCCTCAGGCCATGCTGATTTGAACATCGCGGAGCCCTGGGCCCTGAGCCCTTTGCCGAGGGCCGTCAGCGTGAATCTCCCTCCGCCCAGCTCAGCCTGTGGACTTCGGGAGCCGCGGTCTCCGGTAGGAAATGGCCGATTTGGAAGTCCATGCCGCTGTGAATGTACTCCCACTCTGACGTCGGATGGTGACCCCCAATTGGTGCATGTGACAATCTCTTGAATTGAATCTTGCATATTAAGAAATAAAGAAACTACAAATACACTAAGAACAAAAATGTTTTTTTCTTGCCTTCTTCATAGCAAAATCATCCAGAAGTTCACCAAGATCTGTTTGTCTAAGTTTGTCAATCTAAATGCACAGAATGCTCAGTGCAGCCAACCTCTCTTGAGACATTGTGGACCTTAATTCATTTTTAATTCTTTTGAGTCTTGAAAAAGACCTCTCTCCCGAGCAGTTTGTGACCATTAAGCTAAGAAACAGCCGCAAGATTGCTTTCACCTCAGGGAAGGCCATCTGAATTGTTTCCTTGTATATTATTTGATAAAAGTCTGTATGAGACAGAGTGCTCTTCTGTATGACTGTGGCTTTGTCTCACGTACGAGTGAAAGTGCAAAGGTTCATCAGTAAGTTTCAGGTCAACATCTTCTGGGTATGCTTCCATCAACAGTTCAACACCTTGCTGAATTTCTTGCTTAGATGGGGGTCAGATTAGCAAGAAAGGAAAATTGTTGTGCAACTTCACTGTCCACAGTACCTTTTTAAATTGGTTTCAAGTGCATCTATTATAGGAATAAAAGATTTTATCCTAAACTTATCTTCCTTGCCATTTACTTACTCTTTGTCTCCCTGTGACAGTTCTGTTGGTAACATTTGGCAAGGCGACCTTTGCTTGTTGCTCAAGCTCATCAAAATCTTCTCTAATTTTGCTTACAAAATCCTGAAGTGAACTGTACAAACTTGCGCAAGTACTCGATAACAGTTTGGATTTCTGAATGGCTTTGTTGACCTTGTGGAAATTACCTACCAGACGGGTCCAAAAATGCAGCATAAACACAAATTCCAGTTCCTCCATTTTCTGCAAAAGATTGTTAGCTTGAAGCCTGGTATCACCCTTCACATTAACATCAGAGTAGAAATGACTGAGGGCATCAGTGATAGCGTTGTAACTTTCCAAAATAGCTTCTGTGGCTTTTGCATGTGCCTCCCACCTAGTGTCTGACAAATATTTAGGCACTTTTGACTGAGGTTGCAAAAATAATTTTAGAACTGCCCATCTCTTTGTGGAGGATGAAAAGACGGTATACATTTTATCGATAATACCAACACAGTTGACTGCATCAAGGCAGCAATCAACAGCCGAACGGCCCACCAAATTTAATGAGCATGGAATAAATCTTGCAAATTTTTTTTTTTTCAAGGATTTTTGCTGCATACCCTTGTACCTACCCAGTCAAGTGAGCAACATAGACACTTGGCTGTCCTCTCTCCACATCCCTGAACACAGAATTACATGGTATTATATACTGTTGAGGCTGTTGACGTCCCACTGGCAGTTTAAAAGAAATAAAATAATCTAAAGCCGGAAGATGGCCATGAGTGGGGGGGGGGTCCAAGAGGAGGGGGTCCATTGGAGACGGGAAAAAGGATCATCAATGGAGGCGAGGACTCCTTCCCATGGAAGAACGGTGAAGAGGCGGAGGTGACGGAAGAAGAGCCCCAAATCGTGGCGGCGCGGAACATCATTGAGGTGGGGACAGAGGGGGACAAAGGTGAGGCTTCTGCTGAGGACAGACCGTTTAGCATCTGAGGGGGGGAGGTCAGGGGGGATGGTGAACACACGGCAGGGATGGGGTTAGGGCTGGAGGAAGGCAGGTGAGTGGACTGAGGCCAAGGCGATGTCTGGTGTGGTGGGTGGTCAGTGGGTAGGGGGGTATGAGGACTGTAGTGTGGGTGGGGAAGAGCTGGACTCACATGGTTTGAGGGGAATGGGGAGGATCCAGTGGAACAGCCATTGAGGTTACCAGGGTTGGTGGGGACTAGCACTAGGAACCAGCACAGTCAAACTCAGGGGAGTTGGAGCCTGCAGCATGGAAACTTCAGGCCCGGTGCTGAGTCCAGGCTGCAGGTAAGGTGATGGCTGCGGGCTGCTGGAGGGCGGTGGAGTGGCGAGGGTCAGTGGGCAAAGCGTGGGAGGTCCCGGTGGGCGGATGGTCAGTGGGGCGGTGAGGTTCAACTGGTCCGGTGAAGCAGTGAGGTGAGTAGGCCCCGGTGCGGTGTGGAGGTGGGTAGGCCCCCGGTGCGGCGCGGCGGTGTGTAGGCCTGGTGCGGCGCAGAGGTGGGTAGGCCCAGTGCGGCGCGGCGGTGGGTAGGCCCAGTGCGGCGCGGCGGTGGGTAGGCCTGGTGCGGCGCAGAGGTGGGTAGGCCCAGTGCCGTGCAGAGGTGGGTAGGCCCCCGGTGTGGCGGGGAGGTGGGTAGGCGCGGTGCGGCGCAGAGGTGGGTAGGCGCGGTGCGGCGGGGAGGCCTCGTGCGGCGGCGAGGTTAGGCGCGGCGGGGGAAAAGGGTTAAATAAACTACATACTTTTTGCTTTGTCCTGCACTTCCAAGGATCCAAGGATCTTTGGAGCAAATTTCTCTCCACAACAAATATAAACCTCACCTGCATTTTAATCCCCACCCCCCCCCCCCCACACCACCAAAGCCTCCGGAATCAAGAGCACAGCGCCACTGATGGTAGGTTTTGTAACAACGCCACTATGTCAAATGTTTTATACACCTTGGTGGAGGGCTGAGGCCCCCCTAGATCTCGAGGCCCTAAGCTTAAGCTTGTCTAGCTTATACGTAAATCCGGCCCTGGTTGTTGTCTGTGTGGAGTTTGCATGTTTTCCCTGTGACCGCATGGGTTTCCTCCCACATCCCAAAGAGGTGCAGGTTTGTAGGTTAATTGACCGGTGTAAATTGCCTCCAGTAGGGAGTGGGCTAACATAATAAAACTAGTGTGACACGAGGTTGTCAAGAGTTTTATTGTCATATGTCCCAGATAGGGCAATGAAATTTTACTTCGGAGTCACGTGAGTGACTACGTGAAGAATCCCGCCAGGACGCATGCGTGTCATATCGCTTTCACGCTTGCGAAACGACAGGCGGGGTGGAGCGTTCCCCCGCAGCAGTAAGTTTGAAACCGCGACCTGCAGGTAAGTGATTTACTCTGCGGTAGTTTTTGTCCCCGCGCTGTTTTTACACAGGGGGGAGAAGCTGGACAAAATAGTGTCCACAAGTGCTGCGAGTAAAGCTGGCTGGGGAGGACCGCGAAGTTGCGGGAGCCAGCAGCAGCTGAAGGCACAAGCCCCATAAGTGGGATCAGCTGTGCCGACTTTTGGTCCCGCGCTGGCCAGAACACCACGGCCGGGCGGGAGACTATTCAGAATGGGGCCGTCGACTTTGACAAGTCGAAAACGGCAGGAGGCGGGGTGGAACGACGTTCCCCCGTAGCGACAATTTAAACCAGGAACTACAGGTAAGAGTACTCTGCGGTCTTTTTGTGTTTTCCCATGCTGATTACAGGTAGGGAGCATGGAAAAGTCGAAGAAACCAACGAGGGCTGCGACAAAGCTGGTGGGCCAGCAGCGGCCAGCGGCACTTGAATCACCTATAATGGGATCAGCTGTGCCCGATGTCGCCTCCGCACCAGCCAGATCCACTCTGCGGCCGGGCGGTAAGGCAAGACAAAAAACCATCAAAGTCGTGGACTCAGATGAGTCCGACTTTGAGCAGCCGCGGGCGGCCAGCGACCGTGAGCGCTGGAGCTGGATGGAGCGGTGTGTGGAGCATTTGCTCCAACGTGACAGGCTCCGGGAGATGGAGTCGAATCACTGTGGGCTCTATGTAAAACCCACAGCAGCACCTCTAGTAGGGCTGCACAGTGCTTCTCCCTCGTCAGAGGGGAGTACTGGGGGTCAGTTCTGGGCTGATCCTGAAGAGGGGTTTGCAGAACAGAAATCAAGTGTGCAGAGGGTGCAGGAACGTGAAAATCTACTGGACATGGTGTCCAACTTCATACAGCCCGACCAGACTGGCCAAAACCTGGAGGACACCTGACACCGGGTAACTGTATATCCCTGAATGTTCCTGTAATAAATAATTGTATATGGAAACTCCTAAACAGCGGGGATAACAGCTTTCACCCGCACAGCGGATGAGAAGGACATGTCGCAGGACCAACAGGATGCACTGGCACTGCTTTGCAACACACGGCCATAGACAGCACCCTTACGCACCCACCAGTAGAACAAGACCGACTGGTGAAAGCTCGAAGGTCCAGTACACCAAACATGAGTCTTTCTTAGGCCATGGCCCAGACCAGCCTTCTTGGAAGATACGCAAACCGCCAACATCAACCAAACCACAAACCCAGACACCGACGCCTCAACATCAAGAAGGATTTACAAAAAGAAGTAAACCTGCCACTGGTAACTATGGAGATAGGTGGGTCTGGTTCCCTACAAATTGCAGGGAGCATGGAGGTTGGGGGGATGGGGGGAGATTACTCTCCTTTCTGGATGCATGGAGTATGTTAACTACCGATACTTATATTTTAAGCAGTATCCAGGGATATACAATAGAATTATACACAAGTACAGCCCTCCAGTTCAACATATACCGAACCGAATGTTCGTACTTTCCGGTAAAGAAAAATCAGAAGCGCAGGCTGAACTGGAGCCCCTTTACGCAAAAGGGATAATTGAAAAATCCCAACACGAACCGCTAGAATTTGTGTACAATATCTTTACCAAAAACAAAAAAGATGGTGGTTGTCGCATCATCATAGTTCTGACCAAATTGAATACATTTGTACAATATATTCATTTAAAAATGGAAACCTTTGTTACTGCTAAACAATTGATTTCCAAAGGTTACTTCATGGCTAGCATCGCTTAAAAAATGCTTACTATTCAGTGCCTATACGAGGTGACCACAGATGTTACTTAAAATTCAACTGGATGGGACAGCGCTGACAGTATAGAGCGCTGCCAAATGGATTAACATCAGCCCCCAGGCTGTTCACTAAAATTTTGAAACCAGCCCTTGCGTTTCTACGGAAACGAAAACACATGGTCATGGCATATCTAGATGACATACTTATTGTGGGCAAAACTTTGGAATTGGCCAAACAAACTGTAACAGCCACAAAACAGTTATTTGAAAAACTGGGGTTTATTATCCATCCAGTTAAATCTAAATTAACACCTTCCACTACTATGGACTATTTGGGGTTCACCATTGACTCAGTTCACATGTCGGTGACTTTGCCAAAGGGAAAGGCTATAGACTTAATAGAGGCTTGCACTAACCTCATTGACATCAGTAACCATCCATCAGATTGGTAGCAAAAGTAATTGGCAAAATGATGGCTGCTTTTCCAGCCACACAATTTGGACCTTTACATTACCAAAATTTACAGAGAGCAAAAATACAAGCACTCAAAATCAATGCTGGTCATTTTGACAGACCAATGAAGCTACCAATCAAAGCTATAATGAAACTAAAATGGTGGATAGATAACATTTGGCTTTGTTTCAATCCAATCATTATCAGCAACCCTTCTATGGTGCTACAAACTGATGCCAGTGCACTTGGTTGGGGTGCCACCAATTCCATCTCCAGCTGTGGAGGTAGATGGACTGCTCAGGAGGCATCATTATTACTAACACTGGGCATAAACTACCTGGAAATGTTGGGTGCATTCTATGGCCTAAAGTCATATTGTACTGGGTCATATCACCAGCATGTTAGACTACAGATTGACAATACCACCGTGGTAACATATATCAACCACATAGGTGGAAACAAATCGACATCATGTGACAATCTGGCTAATACAATTTGGCAGTGGTGTATCCAGAGAGATATTTGGATATCAGCTACTTACCGTAACAAGGGATAGCCACCCATGCCATAACTATTTGAATTTTTTAATTTGTAGAGTTTAAAAATATCACTACTACAGCTGGGGCTGATGGACCGAACAGTGAACATGATTTCGGCGGGCCAGACAGTCCACCAAAAAACAGTATCTGGTCTATATCAGGAAGTGGGAGATGTATTGTCACAAAAACAGCATCACCTACAGAGATATGAACATCCCGTCTGTTCTGGAATACCTGGCAGGCCTATGATGAGGGGCTCAGTTATAGTGCCATCAACTGCGCCAGAAGTGCCCTATCAACTTATCTATGGCAAGGAACAGAGCGTCACTCTGTTGGGACTCACTCACTGGTAACAAAACTTATGAGGGAAATTTTTAATACCAATCCCCCAAGAACCAGGTACTCCCAAATATGGGATGTGAGTATTGTCCTGAAGATGCTCAGGAATTGGTCTCCAGCAACAGCTCTGTCCCTACATAGACTGACATTAAAAACAGTCATGCTAATGGCATTGGTCACGGCACAAAGGGTACAGTCATTACATAAATTAAGACTGGACACATGACTTCTTCATCTGAAAATATTACGTTTCATATTTATGAATTAGTAAAGCAGAACAGACAGGGATCAGCAGGCCTCAATATAGAATTTAGGTCTTACCCAACAGATGATCGTCTCTGTATAGTAAGACATTTGTCATTATACATGGAGAACACGAAAATCATCAGAGGCAATGAGAAGGCACTTTTAGTCAGCCATAAGCAAGCACACAAAAGAGTGACGGTCCAGACCATCTCAAGATGGCTGAAACAGGTTCTAATACAGGCTGGGATGGATACTAATATTTTTAAATCTCATTCCACCAGGGCTGCAGCTACATCGGCAGCTATGTAGTTGGATGTACCAATGGACCAAATCCTCAAGGCAGCAGGATGGTCAGGGGAAAAACATTCCAACTATTTTATCATAAACCAGTCATTAAACCTGGAACATTTGCAGAAACAATTTAAGTTCTGTAATTTAATTACCCCATAAATAGGGGCTATAATTTGTGTTAATCAATTCATGGATTTCAATGTTGGATTCATGTCTAAAATATGTTGACACAATTCCTCCTACAGTCATTAAGGCTGATGTGATGCATGGACTCATTTCCACGGCATGAAATCACAGAGCTTTGAAATTTTCACGTAGTCACTCACCTGACTCCGAGGTAAAATAGTAAGATTAAACGAGAACTTACCAGTTCGAAGTTTGATCGTTATTTTATGAGGAGTGCGTTGAGGGAATACGTGCCCTCCGCTCCCACCCATGATCATATACTCAACTGGTATTACTTACTTCTCTAATCTTACTATGTTTAAGTTATTACAGTTATCTGTGATTTCACACCGCTGCTTTGAAGAATGACACGCATGCGTCCTGGCGGGGTTCTTCACGTATTCCGTCACCGTACTCCTCATAAAATAACGATCAAACTTCGAACTGGTAAGTTCTCGTTTAATCTTACTATTCTTGCTTAACAGAATATGTAAACATAGTACATAATAGGGGAAAAAAAGTTCAGTGTGTATATACACATGCACACATACTCAATAAATAAAACAAATGTCTGTTGTAGTTCAGAGCTTATTTGTTGCCGTGTTTAATAACTATGGACGTTACAGTTTTCAGGCTCCTGTACCTTCTTCCTGATGGCAATGGTGAAATGAGTGTATGGCCAGGATGATGTGGGTCTTTAGTGATGTTGGCTGCCTTTTTGAGGCAGCGACTTTGATAGATCCCTTCGATGGTGGGGAGGTCAGAGTCGATGAGGGACCGGGCAGTGTTCACAACGTTTTGCAATCTTTTCCGCTCCTGGACACTCAAGTTGCCGAACCAGGCCACGATGCAACCAGTCAGTATGTTCTCTACTGTGTACCTGTATCAGTTCAAGAAATCCTCTTTGACATACCGAATCTCCGTACCTTTCTCAGGGCGCTGATGTTCCTTCTTTATAATTGCATCCGTGTGCTGGGTCCAGGAAAGATCTTCGGAAATATGCACACCCAGGAATTTGAACGGGGTGGGCCAAAGAGCCTGTTTCCATGCTGTATCATTAAACTAAACATATAAAAGATGATGTAGGAAAGAACTGCAGATTTAAATTGAAGGCAGACACAAAATGCTGGAGTAACTCATGGGACAGGCACCATCTCTGGAGAGGAATGGGAGACGTTTCAGGTCGAGACCCTTCAGATGTATGAAGAAGGGTGGGGGGAGGGGACGGTTTGGCAGCACTTGCGGTGCTGGGGATCCGGGTTCAATCCTGGCTGCGGATGAGGTGCGGCTCTGTGTGCGCGTAGCTGGTCCAGTCTCTCCCCGTCTCCCACTCGCATGTCGCCTCTCTCCTGTTATCTGGCACCCCTGTTCCTCAGATTAAATATATTTTTACACCTAAATTATGAATAAAGATAGGAATGTATACATGGTTTATTCAGCCAGCGCTTCGTTCACTTTTTCTTTATGGCGAATGACCTTTGACAAATCCCATGATTCCTTGCTTTTTTCAGAATTCTGACCTCGCTTATGGACTTTTTTTCCTGGCAGCAATTATTTTTTTTTAAGTTTAAAATATAGGGAGGATGAATAAGGGGAAATGAGCTTCCCCTGCACAGATGGGGGCTATGGGTGAGTGGTGGAATATTGCGTTGGGGAAAAGGATCTAGTATTTTACTGAAACTCTCATCTTGTTTGTTTTGTGTGTCTGCGTGCGTTTCTGTCTGTGAGTAATGCCCTGAATTAAGCCAATACGGTACATGATAGCGCTACCATTTTTTGAACCACCTTACTCACGATTGTCCTGTGGTGTGTTGTATCAAGTTTTGTTCAGATTGATGGTATATTTTACAAGTTATTCACATTTTAAACTTTACAATTTTAACTTTTCACTTAACTTCACACTACAATCTAAATTCAATTGCTGGCCCTGCCTGTTACAATGTGGCAAATCACAGGACACTGAATCCTGGCACCAAGTGCAATTGGATTTTTTCCCTTGGCAGCAAGTACAATTGGATTTTTCTTTTAGTTTAATAGGAGGGAGGGTGAATAAGGGGAAATGAGCCCCCAGCACAGTTGGGGGCTATGGGTGAGTGGTGGAATATTGTTTTCGGGAACGGGTTGCATTGGGCGATCGGGTGAGTGCTGGAATATTGCGATGGGAACGGGCTGGGGGACCACGCCTCCCGTGGTGTCTATGGGTGAGTGGTGGAATATTGCTTTGGGGTAACAGGTTGGTCTAGTATATATTTATAATTTCATTGTTCCCATATATATATGTTTTTATATATATATATATATATACACACATATTGTACAACAGATACACACACAAGGTAACCACTTGGTCTAGTATATATTTATAATTTCATTGTTCATACATACATACATACATATATATATATACACATATTGTACAACAGATACACACACACATATATATATATATATATATATAGGTTATTTTTTGTTGTTTATTATGGGTTTCACAGAGTACTATGTTTACATATCCGTTGTGCTGCTGCAAGAATTTAATTGTTCATATATATATATACAATTCTATTTCTCCACGGAACAATGAAATTATATATATATATATACACACATAGGTACGGTAGGATTTGACTTTGCATTATTATTGTTTATTTACTTGTCTCTTTATATATACAAAGAAAGTAATTATTAAGTAACTATTATTAATAATAGTGCAAAGTCAAATTAATGCCTGATCTTATAGTACAGTATACTATGTCCTATTATTGCTTATTTATTTGTCTCTATATATATATGTCGTCAGTGAAGTCCGGAGCGTGTATGGCGGTTATTTGCAGATTCTTGTTTTTCCCCTCACTCTCCAGTTCCCCGCCTCCCTCCTCTAATGGCTGCATCGGCCTAAAGGGCCTCCTCACCCGCGCTGTGGGCCTGGCAATGCCGACCGAACCGCCCGGTGTGTGGCTGGTGCCGTCGCCGAGTGGGGACGAGGGACGAGGGACGAGGGACAGACACAACAACGGCGGCGGCGGCGGCGGCGGCGGCGACAACAGCAGCAGCGACGGCGACGGCGCTGGGCAGCTGCCGGGATATGGGAGGTTTGTTTGCCGTTGATGTCAGAGCTCCAGTGGCGCAATCGGTTAGCGCGCGGTACTTATACAGCAGTACGCAGTGAGCAATGCCGAGGTTGTGAGTTCGAGCCTCACCTGGAGCACACGTTTTACGGGCACCCCCGACAGTCCACTTACTTGCTCACACACTCACACCAAATTACCGCCCCCGCCTATTATTTTTAAAAACATTTGCAGTATTTTAAACTTCTGATAAAGAGGCCCTTTCAGCCTGTTCCCAGTTTTAAAAATACATTGCAATAACTTATTTCACCGAAATTATTATAAAAATAATAATAATAATATCTTTTACTATCATTGCACATCAGTGCAACAAGATTTAGTATGCAGCTTCCAACCGATGTAAAAGAAAAGTAAAATAAATAAATAAGCTGTGTGACGTGACCATCCGAGGGAGACAGTCCAGGGGGGGGGGGTTGGGGCACTCAGCAGGGCCGGTTCAGAGCCGCTATAGCTCTGGGAATGAAGCTGTTTCTGAGCCTGGAGGTTCGGGTGTAGAAGGCCTTGTAACGTCTGCTGGAGGGAAGTAGTTTGAACAGTCCGTTACAAGGGTGTGAGGAGTCTTTATGGATGCTGACGGCCTTCCTGAGGCACCGTGTGTGGTAGATGCCCTCCAAGGGCTGGTAGCTGTGTCCCAATAATCCTCTGCGCTCTGTGGACAACGCGCTGAAGAGCTCTCCTCTCCGCCTCCGTGCAGCTGAGATACCACACAGAGATGCCATACGTTAATATGCTCTCTGTGGTGCAGCGGTAGAACATTGTCAGCAGCTGTTGGGGCAGACCAGTCTTTTTTAATGTCCTCAGGAAGAACAGTCGTTGCTGTGCCTTCTTGACCAGCGCAGCGGTGTTGGTGGACCATGTGAGGTCCTCTGAAATGTGAGTGCCCAGAAACTTAAAGCTGGACACTCTCTCCACACTTTCCCCGTAAATGGAGATTGGGGCGTATTCTCCATTATGGGACCTCCTGAAGTCAATAATCAGCTCCTTGGTCTTGGAGGTGTTTAGGGACAAGTTGTTACGTGCGCACCAGTCCGCCAGGTTCTGCACCTCCGCTCTGTATTTTGTTTCATCCCCTTGGTGATCAGCCCAATCACTGTTGTGTCGTCTGCAAACTTCACGATGGTGTTGGTGTCGAATGCAGGAACACAGTCGTGAGTGAAGAGGGAGTAGAGCATGGGGCTTAGTACACAGCCCTGTGGTGTGTCGGTGCTCAGGGTGATAGTGGAGGACAGGTGCGGGCCCAGTCTCACTGCCTGCGGTCGCTCCGTCAGAAAGTTCAGGATCCAATCGCATATCGGCGAGCTGAGGCCTAGCTGGTAGAGTTTGGTGGTGAGTTTGGTGGGGATGACCGTACTGAATGCAGAGCTATAGTCAATGAAGAGCATTCTCACATACACCTGCCCTGTCTGTCCAGGTGAGTCAGGACAGTGTGAAGAGCCAGAGAGATGGCATCCTCTGTTGATCTATTTGCTCTGTATGCAAATTGATGAGAGTCCAGTGAGGCAGGGATGCTGGATTTGATGTGGGAGAGGACCAGCCTTTCGAAGCACTTCATTGGGATTGGAGTTAGGGCAACCGGGCGGTAGTCATTCAGGTTGGTGACTAGACTTTTTCGGCACCATGGTGGCTGTTTTCAGGCACTTGGGGACCGTTGCCAGCGATAGAGACAGATTAAAGATTCTCGTGAATACCTCCGCCAGCTGTACAGCACAGTCCTTTAGTATCCTTCCCTGGACTCCATCCGGGCCTGCAGCCTTGCGTGGATTGATCCTACGCAGAGTGCACTGAACCTCCTGTGTGCTCAGTGTTCAGGCCTGTCCCTCCGCCATGGCCGGGGTTATTCCACTCCTGGTGGTGTTGCCAGTTTCAAAGCGGGCAAAGAAGGTGTTTAGTTTGTTGGCCAGTGTGATATCACCGTGGGGGCAGGCGGGGCTGCTCTTATAGTCAGTGATGTCCCTGACACCCTGCCACATGCTTCTGGTGTCTGCGGTATTGAAGTGGTCTTCCACCCTTTGCCTGTGGATGTCTTTGGCCTTTTTTATGCCTTTGTTCAGGTTCGACCTGGCCGCACTGTAGGCAGAAGTGTCCCTGGATTTAAAGGCATTGTTGCGTGCCCTTAGCAGATTCTGAACCTCCTTGTTCATCCAGGGTTTCCGGTTTGGGAACATCTTTATTTCCTTGTCCACTGCGACAGTCTCCACACAGCAGTTGATGTAGGAGAGCACAGTGGATGAGTACTCCTCCAAGTCTACCTCTGTACCACCGGTTGACTGTTGTGCAAACAGGTCCCAGTCGGTGCGATCAAAGCAGTCCTGGAGTTGTAGGGTGGCGTCCTCGGGCCATATTTTGACTGTCCTTATTGCAGGTTTGGTCTTGCGGATGAGGGGTTTGTATGCAGGCAGTAGAAACAATGAAAGGTGATCGGATTGTCCCAGGGATGGGCAGGGGAGAGCTCTGTAAGCGTCCTTGATGTTGGTGTACACTTTATCCAGCGTGTTTGAGCCCCTGGTAGGGCACTGCACATGCTGGTGGAATTTGCGGAGTGCAGCTCGTAGGTCGACCTGATTAAAGTCCCCTGCAACAATGAAGGCACTGTCGGGGTGAGCATAAAATTTCATTATAAATACATTTTAATTAAAATAAAACTCTCAGATGGCCTTTACAAATGAGATGAAATTATCCCTAAAGCATTTAACAATTAGAACTACCAACTATGTTTAAATATGAATAATATTATGTTTGGTCTGGTAAACTTTGAAACAATCCTTCATTATTTTTGTATAGATACAATGCCAAAAATGCAAAATAATGAATTTGAAACTGTTTTGAATTTCAAACACATTGTGATAACATGTTGATATATAATCACAAAGCAATTCTAAAGCAGATGAATACAGAGTCATAAAGAGAGACAGAGCACTGAAAAGGGTTCTTTGACCCATTGAGTCCGTGCTAACCATCAAACAGCTATTTTAATACTAATCGGATCCTAACCCATTTTGTTCTCTCTATCTTCACATCAAATTCTCCCAGATTCTATAATTCACCCGCAAACCAGGAGCAATTAACATAGGTCTCCTAACCTACTAACTCACACTTCAGAGGTTATGGGGAGAAGACAGGAGAATGGGGTTGGGAGGGAGAGATAGATCAACCATTTTGAATGGCAGAGTAGACTTGATGGGCCGAATGGCTTCATTCTTCTCCTATCGCTTATAAACATTAATTTATGATTTTTTGGGGGATGTGGGAGGAAATTGTTCACCAAGAGGAAACTGTAGCAGCCACAAGGAGAACACACAAAGTCTATACGGCTGTCACCAAATGCCAGGGAGGAACCCGAGTTGTTGGAATTGTAAGGCAATTACCAGGTGCACCACTTTGTCCTTTGGCTTTGGGCTCTCTATGATTTATTCGCAACTCAACTCATTCTTATCACTGGTCATTTAGAGACAAAAGGCCACCTCTTTAAAATATGGCATATAACAACCATGATGAACCGATTCATTGAGACTGTGAAGTCAAAGCACCAAAGTGACTCGTCATTAAGTAAGTCATCAAAGAGTTCATGATTTGTTTATTGTACCTTGATAAAACTGGATTCAGATTTGTAAAGGGGCAACCAGTTTCTCCAGAATGGTGGTGGTCTGCTGCCCTTTGTACAATATAGCAACACCACCAACCTTTAAGGAAGAATCACACCCAACTACTCCATGAACCATCACACAGTAGACATACATTATACTACTTCTGCAATTTAAAAGAAAATAATCAACGTGTGCAAGAAGGTGAACACATTCATGTTAATGTATATTAATTCACAAATGGGTACAAGCTTCTTACATAAAAGTTGCAAGCATGGTTACCAGAATTTACCGAGGCTTAGTTCGGATTTTTGGTACTACCTTTGTGGAGTTTGCACGTTCACCCTGTGACCGTGCGGGTTTTCCTCGGAGTACTCTGGTGTCCTTCCACATCCCAAAGACGTGTGGGCTGGTAGATTAATTGGTCACTATAAATTACTCCTGATAAAATGTGGGTGGAGTAGATGGGCATGTGGGAGAATCAGTCACAGGGGAAATTAATGAATAGGATAATCTATCAGCTATCGCAGTCTTGATGGGCCAAAGTGGCTTTCTTATTTGTTGTAAGGGAGTATGTTAATGCCGTGTGCAATAAATTTTATTTTATAATTTTCTGCGTGAAAGTCCAAACATTTCACCTAAACTGGGGGTACCCTTAAATCTTCTGCCTGCTATAACCTCAAAAATGTGAATAAATGTCAAACATGATTTTGCTTTCATAACTCCATGCTGACTGCCCTATCTTATCTTCTAAGAACACTGTCATATTCTATTATTTGCTCCACTATCAATGTCAAGCTAGGTTGGTGAATAATTAACTTTACAGTTCATTGTGCTGCAGATTGCAACCCAAGAGGCTAGCAATGTTTATTTAATCCTGGCTGTACCCCAGGTGGAATCTTACCCTTGCTCTGATGTCTCCTAAGCATAGAGGACCCATGTTGATTTTTGGAGGTACCATTTTGAAGTCGATGGATGGGTTGTCCCATTTGTTGAATATAGCAACATCACGAGTCACCTCATTGTCTATGTTGGACTTCCTATCATAGACTCCAATTTGGGTCAAGATTTCCACTAATGCTTTTGTATTGCTGCTCTTGGGTCACTGTGAATGTCATTTTGACTGCATGCCCTAGTATGTTGCCCCTAATAAACTGAGTGTCATCACCAATTGATGATAACTCAAAATATGAATCACCTGTATCTATCAGAATCAATTTGTGCAGAAGAATAATTCTTTCTTTACATATTTGAATTTCCCGTTGTCCAGATTTCCAAAGAGCTTTGTAAAACTGTCTCCTTTTGGAAATCATTGCTTTAAGTCGGATACCATAATTCACTGGGCTCCATGTCATCAACAGTTAACAATGCCTGTCCTTTCTTCAGGTTCTGAAAGCAGTGCTCAAGGCGAGTTATTTTTCAAGTTCATCTTTCATTTTGTTTGTTTTGTCTCCCTCACTGCAATGCTCAATGTTTCCAAAATGGACAACTCTACTACAGCCACAACCCTTCTTTCAATAATCTCTCAGCATATGTTGTGAACCTCACACACACCTTCCAAAACATCTGCATTATATCTTTGTGTGGATTGCCATCTAATATCTCTAAATCTGCATCTGCTGGTGTAAACCAATTTCTGCAGTTCCTTCCTGCACATACTGTCTATCATCTTTTTCCCATGTCTTCTTTCACACTGGATGTTGATCTCAGGGTATGATCTTGTCTATGCCTGACATTGTTGGTTTCTGGGTTGTAGTTGGTGATCAGATCCCAGAGATTAATGTTCTCAGTCTTGCCTGCTTGATACCCCCATCTTCATGTGTAATTTAGCCTAATTTCACCATGCATTAGCAGGACATGAGGACATACATAGGAAGGCATTTCACCATTTCACCATTCACCAGCAGGACTTGAGGACATACATAGGAAGGCATTGCTTCTGGTTAGCAGATATGACTAACACTGTATGTTTACCATTGGTTAGTTTAGTGTAGTTTAGCTTATTGTCGCGTGTACCGAGGTTCAATGAAAAGCGTTTTGTTTTGTGCTAACCTGTCAGCGGAAAGACTTTACATGATTACAATCGAGCCATCCACAGTGTACAGATACATGCTAAAGGGAATAATATTTATTGCAAGATATATGGGCAGAAGATGAGAAGATCATATTGAAGGATGAATCAGGCCCAAAATGCCAAATTGCCTCCCATTTCCTATTTTTTTCTGTTGTGTTTGTGGGTGTCTTGCCCTATCACTTGGCAATCTGGTGCAATATCAATATTCATCACAATACTCTGATCTTTCATTTTAATGATAATTTAAAGTTCACTGCAGTTTTTGAACATCACCATCCTTGGCATGAATACCATTATTAGTTTAATTTTCCTGGCACGAACATGCAGGGAATGGTGAGATGTGG
This sequence comes from Leucoraja erinaceus, assembly GCF_028641065.1. Lineage (NCBI taxonomy): Eukaryota > Metazoa > Chordata > Chondrichthyes > Rajiformes > Rajidae > Leucoraja > Leucoraja erinaceus. Next base: position 49,553,572 of record NC_073384.1, on the reverse strand, counting down.
ATCATGTGCGGCTAGATGGGGCATTTTATATGGCCTCATATTTTGCACAGACATTGTGGGCCAATGGGCTTATTGCTATGCTGTACTACTGTATGTTCAACATTCTAACTTCCTCTAATATACATCTAATGGATTAATTCCTTTGTGTTAGCTCTGCATATGAATTTCCACATTGACAAAGCATATGTGGACTCTTAATTGTCAATATCTGCTTTGTGCTATGTTGTTAGACTGAAGAAGTTCTCGTGGATGGTTCATTATCAAAGGGCCTGTTTCTATGCTGTATCACTAAACTAAACTAAAACTAAATCAAAACTAAATAAAACTAAAACTAAAAACTAAACGAAACTAAACTAAACTGTGGATGCTATTATTACTGCCCCTACAGTGCCCTTCATAATGTTTGGGACAAAGACCCATCATCATTTATTTATTTGCCTCTGTACTCCACAATTTGAAATTTGAGAATTTTGTACTCCAGCATTTTCTGTCTATCTTCGGTATGAACCAGCATCTGCAGTTCCTTCCTACACTACCTATTTTTAACTAGTTTGACAAGAAAGATAAACTATATTTACAGTTACTGTCTATGCTTGCACATAGGGTGTAAAAGCATTCATCTGTGACTAACAAAAGGGAGAAAGAAGCGTTGCATGAGTTGAGACATTCAGGATGCCTGATCTTAATCTTCAAGTAAGACAAAGGACAAAAGGACAAAGGACATTTATGGTCACATACACCAATTGGTGCAGTGAAATTTGAGTTACCATGCAGCACAAAAATAAGATAAACACAACACTTTAGAATTTAACATAAAACTTAAAAAACATCGCCCCACAGCGGAATCAATGTTTCCCACTGTGAGGGAAGGCACCAAAGTTCAGTCATCTTCCTCTGTTCACCCGTGGTCGGGGCCTATTGAGGCCTCTGCGATCGCCGCTAAGGCGGCCCGGTGTTTCAAGCCCTCGAACGGACGAACACTCTCAGCGGCCCGGAGGCTCCGAATCGGCCGCTTCCTACCGGAGACCACGGCTCCCGAAGTCCACAGGCCGAGCTGGGCGGAGATTCACGCTGGCGACCTCGGTGAGAGATCCCAGGCCCCGCAATGTCAAAGTCAGTGCTGCCCGTGGCTGGAAGCTCCACAGACCACAGTTCCAACACGGTGATTCCTGGTAAGGCATCGCTCGCTCGGCGATGGAATCCAGTGCTGCGCCGCTGCTGAAGCTGAAGCTCTGGCTGGTCTCCGGCAGGAAAGGCCGCGCCAATCCAGAAACAAAAGCTGTTCACTGTACCTCCGTACAATTAAACTGTAATAAATTGAGCTAAACTAAACATCCCTGGTCACTGGCTTTTTCCTGACAAACCACTAGCCCCCACTCGATCCCATGTCCCCAGACAGCAGGTTCCTCTCCTGGCCACTAACCACAACACCACAGCCATTAATCACGAGCCTAATCACCAAACTCCCTCACTCTGAAGAAGGGCCTCGAACGAAATGTCACCTATTCCTTTTCTCCAGAGATGCTGTCTGACCCACTAAGTTACTCCAGCTTTTTGGGTCCATCTTCAGTTTGAACCAACATCTGCAGTTCCTTCCCATACTTCACCTCCTGTCATTCAGACTTCCCATCTGGTTACCACTGATGTTCCCAAATATCAATACTACTCCCTGACACCTCAGCTCATCCTGGTCTGGAGAATTACTCCACGACCACCAAGCCCCCATATAACTACTGGTGTCACTCACTGACAGCTACCAATGTGGCTTACCTGGAGCATGGGATCCCTTGCCGGGGATTGCCGGAGAAGAGCTCTGACCGCCGGCCTGCGGCCTATAACATCCTGAAGCCGGGGTCTCCAGTCGGAAGGTGACGATTCGGGCGCTCCAAGCCGCGGAGTGTGTTTGACCGTCCCGACGAGAGGGCCTGTACATCCGGCCGTCCGTAGAGGCGACTACGGAGGGTTTATGGCCCCGACCACAGTTGAACAAAGGAGGAGGACTGACTGAACTTTGTGCCTTCCACCACAGTGAAGAATGCTGTGGTGGATATATGTGTTAAATTCTATTGTGTATTGTGTTTTTTTTTTAAAGTGTATCGCTGCCGGCATTTTCATTTCACTGCACCTTCGTTGGTGTATGTGAGAAATAAATTTGACTTCTTCAAGCCCTCTAGCAATCTATTGACACTAAGACATCTTACTCTCTTCCTCACTTTTTCACATGTCATTCTTCCCTTGCGACTCCCTTCTCTGGGTCTGTATGTGAGGCCTGTTCAATAACACACCCCACCCTGGGCTTTGTGCACTACTGGATGAGCCAGTGACTGACTCATAAGGACTCTTTTTCTTCTGTGTCTATGACAAAAACTATTGGCAGGGATTGTCATAGAGTCATAGAGTGATACAGTGTGGAATACAGGCCCTTCAGCCCAATGTTCCAGCTACACTAGTCTCACCTGCCTGCGCTTGGTCCATATCCCTCCAAACCTGTCCTATTAATGTACCTATCTAACTGTTTCTTAAATGTTGGGATAGTCCCAGCCTCAACTGCCTCCTCTGGCAGCTTGTTCCATACACCCACCCTTTGTGTGAAAAAGTTACCCCTCAGATTCCTATTAAATGTTTTCCCCATCACCTTAAACCCATGTCCTCTGGCCCTCGATTCACCTACTCTGGGCAAGAGACTCTGAACATCAACCTGATCTAATCCTCTCGCACATGTTTTGATAGGGAGAACGCTGATGTGCCCTCCCGAGCTCCCATACATGCCCCATATTACAGTCACAGAGGCCGACGTCAGAAGATCCTTCAGGGGGGGTGAACCCTCTGAAACCCTCGGAACCCTCAGAAAGCATCTGAACCTGATGGTATCATAATCATAATCTTTATTAGCCAAGTATGTTTTGCAACATCAGATTTGATTTGCCACACAGTCATACAAATAAAAAGCAACAGAACACACAAAATACATTTTCAACCTCTCATTATTGAGGTCTGAGGTTCCCACCTGCTTTAAGAGGGCATCAATAAAATTGGTGCCCTAGTAGAGTAAGGTGATGTGCCTCAACGACTATCGACCAGTGGCACTAACGTCCGTGGTGAAGAAGTGCTTTGAGAGGTTGGTTATGGTGCATATCAACTCCTACCTCAACAAGAACCTCAACCCATTTCAGTTTGCCTACCGTCATAACAGGTCAACAAAGGATGCAATCTCACTGGCTCTCCACTCTGCAATGGACCATTTGGACAATAAAAACACTTTCGTCAGGCTGTTGTTTATAGACTACAGCTCGGCGTTCAATACTATAATCTCCTCCAAGCTGGTTGCCAGTACCCGAGCCAGCTGCCTGCCCCTTTTCTGGGGTTACGTCCGTGCCCGGGTGGGGTTAGAAAGGGAATACGCCCTGTCTACGGGCACCCTGAGGGAGTTCCGGGACCGCTGGGCTCCGCAGGGTGTTGAATGTATCCTCAATAAGGATTGTAACATAGTTGTATAGTAGTTTATTATGGATACATGTTTGTATTGTATTATGATGGTGGGTTCTGGCTTGTTTTATTGTAGGGTAAATATTATTTTTAATAATTGAATACATTTTTTGATTAAAAAAAAAAAAAAAAAGCTGTTTACCAGTGTAGGGCTGAGGATGTCCTGGTTGGGTTGCTCCTGGGCCTGGCCAAGTTGGCCATCTGCGTGTCATGGTGCCAGGCGTAAGAGGGCTCGGCTCGAGCCGGCCGCCTGCCCCTTTTCCGGGGTTACATCCATGCCCATGTGGTGTTAGAGAGGGACTACGCATTGACTGTCCACGGGTGCCCCAGGGGATTTCACCACGGGGGGGGTTGAATGCATCCTTGACAAGGAGTGTAAGATAGTTGTATAATAGTTTATCATTTGTCGTGTATTATGGTGGTGGGTTCTGTTTTGTTTTTTACTGTTCAAATTTAATATTTGAATAAATATTTTTGATTATAAAAAAAAAAGCTGGTTCGTATATGTCAGAGAGGATTCTTTTGAACTTCTACAGGTGACCAGTAGAGAGCACATTGACTGGTTGCATCATGGCCTGGTTCGGCAACTTGAACGCCCGGGAGCGGAAAAGACTGCAAATAGTTGTGAACACTGCCCAGTCCATCATTGGCTCTGACCTCCCCACCATCAAAGGGATTTATCAGAGTCGTTATATATATATATGCATGAGCCCTTCAGCCTCGTGCAAGCAGACACACTCCAAAAGGTCACGCAGTCCCAAGCGTTCCTTCAGAAGATCGACCTCGATCCTAGATGGAGCCACCTTTTATAGGTCCACGAACTTTGAGGGGCCGAACTACATAGGGGTGGTCGCTTTACAGTCCAATCAAACATATTAATTACATCAATACATTATTGACAGTTCCCTGAACTAAATACATTGTTTCTTGGAGAAGCTTCTGGAAGGAAGCTAACTTAACAGAATAATGCAACATTTACCCTGGAACTCAAAACAATTCTGCCAGTGCTTAACACTTCGGCCAATCAACAAACTGCAAGATAACTATCTTGCAACATTATTTATATTATTTACAATTCATTTGCAGCAATCCAATCTAATCAATGGATTTAAGATTGTTTGCAGAATTTTTAGATTTTATCAATTAAGGGAAAATGAGGAGAACACCTGGATCTTTCACCATCCTGCATATCAATCTGAAGCTCAGATTAATTGGCACCATCCATAGCCTGTAAATTTCCACTGACAAAGGTTAAGCAATTCTGACACATGCAGGGATCCTCCCTTTTATGGTGGCTTTAATTTGGTCAATATTAACAAATATACACACTGAACTTTTTTTTTTCTTGTTTATCATATTATTTATCATATTGTTTACAATTTACTATATTTACATATTTTGTTGTGCTGCAGCAAATAAGAATTTCATTGTTCTATCTGGGACACATGACAATAAAACACTCTTGACTCTTGATTGATTTTATTTTTCTCTTGAGACTGGCACCAGTTGACCGAGTGGATCCGCACTTTGCCATGGCATCCAGCAGATGGCGCTGAATGACCAGAATCATCATCGCTGACTGTGTTAGATGCGGAGCTTTGGGCTGAGCTCCTTGCAGTAAAGCAATGTTAGCACCATGTGATCACCTCATCCAACTTCAGTCAACACGTCCATTCTTCATGATATGAATTCCTTTACAACCGGGTTATAATGCCTATGCCAGTCTATGCCAGGGCAACCCCACAGTGAGTTGATTCACTGTGAGTTGATGGGGCCCAGAAGTTGGCAAGATTCAGAATAGTATAACATAGCAACAGGCCCTTCAGCCCCCGATTTACATTCTGTATGACTGTTCTAGTGGGCACTTTGTTGTGACTCTTGGAACATTTAAAAAAATCACGTTCCCATATGTTCCAGTAGCCTTCAAGGTCAGCTGCAGGAGGTGCCCCCGGGATTCAATGATGTCCGGGCGAGCTGAGAGACGTTGGTTCGCGGGCAATCCGATCGAAGGCGACGGAGGGAGGCTCTGCAGGAGCTTCTTTTTTTTTAAACCAAAAATAAGATTTATTCAAGTATTTACAATATTATTTGCACACAAAATCAATTCAAACCAAAACCCACTGCCACATTACAAGTAAAACAAATTTTCCTTAAACAACTATTTCCCCATCCTTATTAAGGATGCATTCCACCCCCCGTAGTGCCCAGCGGTCCCGGAATTCCCCCAGGGTGCCTGTGGACAGCGCGTAGTCCCTCTCTAAAACCACCCGGGCATGGACGTAACCCCAGAAATGGCGCAGGCAGCCAGCTTGGACAGAGCCCTCTTTCTGCAGGAGCCATGGGTTTACCAGGTTCTGGAGCCGCTCGAGTACATGGAGCTCGCAGGCAGACTGGACTTTGGAAATGATTCCAAAACATAGCCAGCATGTGTAAGTATGCAAAAATAATTTCACTGTGCAGTTGCACATGGGACAAATAAAACCCCATTGAACCACTGGGCGTTTTGGGAAGGAGAGCTGTCTAACTATGCTGGCATTGCAGGAAGGACTCGCCGGTGAATTGGCCAATTGCTCTGTGGTATGATGACAAAATTACAGCATGCAATTAAATCAGTGTGAATCATAATCTAAGAAAACAATCTCGCTCATTGCAAGGCAACCAAAATTTCAAGATACTCAGACTACCTAAAGAATGTCGAGCTGTCATCAAGACACTCCACTATTGATGTAAAGTGACAAACATGTAAGGGAAAAATGAAAGCACAGCGCCCTTTGCAGTAAGTGCAATTACAAAGTAATGCTACTCATCTGAAGAATGCGAGAGATAGACACTTATGGACTTGTATGGACTTTCTTTGGTTTTTATATGTAACATGCACCCAAGACTGAACATCAGCAGAAACACAATAAAGGCCATACATGACATTCCAGGTGAAAATGGGCTTTTCACTGGGGAGATAAAATTAGCTTGTGGACTGGTAATGATGGATTTCTTTTTTCTTCTGCTTTGGGCGATCTTGAGGGAAACATTGTCTTTGGTCGTTAGCAATAAACTTGCACAGGAGAATCACATGCAGATTGCTTTAAACTCAAGTCTATTTGGTTCTACAAAGAGAGGACAACATGTGGCTGGTGTGTGGGCATGACATCGGTGCATGGGATCAAAGATGAACAAGCTCATCAGCTTTGACTGATTGAAAGATACAGCATGGATAAAGGCCTTTCAGCCCATTGAGTCCATGGAGACCATTGATCACCCGCTCACACAGGTTCTGTGCTATCCCACTTTTGTATCTACTCCCAATACACTTGGGGCAGTTTACGGTGGCCAATTACCTTTCAAACTCGTACATCTTTGGGATGTGGAAGAAAACCGGAACATCCAGAGGAAACACATGCAGTCACAGGGAGACCGTGCAAACTCCACACATACATCACCCGAGGCCGGGATCCAACTCGGGCAACTAATGCTGTGACAAGTATCTAATCGAAAGAGAAATGGCAGGATTGGGGCAGCTGGTTCATCTAAACTGAGCTGCCACGTGCATTATGCAGCCTCCTGGAATAGGCAATTCCAATATCCATGGGAAAATATGTAAGGGGAAGATTTTAACATACAGGGTGGTGGGTGCTTGGAATGCTCTGCTCGGGCAGTAGTGGAGGCAGATATGATAGTAGCATTTAATATGCTTTTAGATTGGCTCATAGAGGTGCAGGGAAAGGAGGGGTATAGATCATATGTACATAAAAAAGCTGGAGAAACTCAGCGGGTGCAGCAGCATCTATGGAGCGAAAGAAATAGGCAACGTTTCGGGCCGAAACCCTTCTCATATGCAGGCTAGTTTATCTTGGCATTATGTTCGGCACTGACCTGTGCTCCACAGGGCCTGTTCCTGCGCTGCGCTGTTCTATATTCTATGTAATTAGGTCGAGAGCCTCCAAGCCATTAAAAAGATCAACCAAGTTCCTGGTGATCTGAGGAATGGTTTCAGTAACTTCCAGTGATTAACCCACCTTCTTACGACACAATGGAATCTATTCAGGCACCTTTTTTGAATGCAAACTTCATTCGCAGTACATGGCGGCAACTTAATCCAGAAGCTAACGCCGCTGCAAAAACAATTCAGTCCAGTTCATTTATTTGTGTCCTTTGTTAATATCACCACATTGTTAGAGAGTCACAAGTTCACAAGTTATAGGAGTAGAATTAGGCCATTTGGCCCATCGAGTCTACTCCGTCATTCAATCATGGCTGATCTCTGCCTCCTAATCCCATATTCCTGCCTTCACCTCATATGGGAGACAGAGTGATACAGTATGAAAACAGGCTCTTCAGCCCAACACCGACCAACATGTCCTATCTACACTAGTCCCGCCGGCCTGCGTTTTGGCCCATATCCCTCAACCTGTCCAATCGATGCACCTGTATAAATATTTCTTAAAGGTTGCGATCATACCTTGTTTGAAGCTGCCAGCAGACGCTGCCCTACCTAGTGAAAGAAAACCTATGTTTATTATTTAAGGCCCTTAATCATACCTTCTTAAAGTGTAACCTTTTCCAATGATGCAAGCTGCTATCCTCTTGACCTCCGATTCAGACTAAGAAGTTAATCCAATTTGCTTTCTCAGAACCCCTTTCACAAACACAGCATCTTGTATTACATGATGGCACTAACAACAACGTATTATATCTTATCCAGTCTTGTTGCCATTCCCATTTGCATATGACTTCAATAACTTCAGTGAATCTCCTCCCCTGCTCTCTTGACATCCTCCCTTAATCACTGGCTATCTTAGTCCTTCATCTTGTCCAGATGCACTCAAGCCTAAGCTTGATGCAGAATGAGGAGAGTAACAGTGTGGATCTGGCTGAGAACACTCACCAACTGTGATGCTTTCTCTCCCACTAAGGCAACCTGTCCAACAATCTAAATGGCAGAGAGATCTCATCTTTGTCTCATTCTTATCCCAGCCTGGCTCAAGTCCAGACCCAGGTGTTAATATCTGCACGATGAGCATTATGTTCATACGTTATAGGGGCAGAATTAGGCCATTTGGCCCATCAAGTCTACGCCATTCAATCATGGCTGATCTATCTTTCCCTCTCAACCCTGTTCTCCTGCCTTATTCTCCATGTTAAATGGATTTTGTTTGAAATGCAGGGAGTGAGCAGTAGAGGGTGCTCTTTCCTCACACATCCAGCGTGGTTTAGTTCAGAATTGTTCCTTGATGAAAATACCTGGAAGAAACGCAACCCGGGAACTTTGGGACCACAAGCTCCATCCAGGCTTGTGGGTAGCTGTGACACTGCGTATGTACCAGGATCCTTCCACCTGGGCCTTTAAGCCTGGAGTGAGCCAGACTTTACTCCAGTCCCAGAACCCCAGTGACTTCACCAATTACAGAGGCTCACACTCAAATAGAACTTTCCCAGATGTGATCCAGGAGTTTGGAGATCACTCCTTTATTTCAGCACAGTGACTTTTGTTCAATGTGATTACGGCATGTTAAAAATTATTGTCTTTAGCTTCCCTCCCATTTTCCTCATTTCCTGAACACATAGCAGGATGTTTACAGTGAATGGCATGTTTCTGGGGAGTGTTATAAGGATCTTGGAGTATAGGTACATAGTTCCCAGAAAGTGGTAGCACAGGTAGATAGGGTGGCCAAGAAGGCTTTTGGTAGATTGGCCTTGATTAGTCAGGATATTAAGATATTATATTGCAGTTATACAAGATGTTGGTGAGGCCCCATTTGGAGTATTGTGTTCAGTTTGGGTCACCCTGCTATTGGAAGAATGCAACTAAGTTGAAAGAGTGCAGACAAGAGCTACGAGGATGTTGCTAGGCCCAGAGGGCCTGAGTTATGGAGAAAGATAGGGCAAACTAGGACTTTATTCCTTGGAGCGCTGAAGCCTAAGGGGTGATCTTATGAAGTGCTTTCAGAAAGTATTCGGACCCCTTCACTTTTTCCATATTTTGTTACGTTACAGCCTTATTCTAAAATGGATTAGATTCGTTTTTTTTAATCATCAATCTACACACAATATCCCATAATAAAAAAGCGAAAACAGGTATTTAGAAATGTTTGCAAAGTAATTAAAAAGAAATAACTGAAATATCACATTTACATAAGTATTCAGACCCTTTACTCAGTACTTTGTTGAGGCACCTTTGGCAGCGATTACAGCCTCAAGTCTTCTTGGGTATGACGCTACAAGCTTGGCACACCTGTATTTGGGTAATTACTCCCATTCTTCTCTGCAGACCCTCTCAAGCTCTGTCAGGTTGGATGGGGAGCAACGATACACAGCTATTTTAGGTCCCTCCAGAGATGTTCGATCAGGTTCAAAACTGGGTTCTGGCTGGGCCACTCAAGGACATTCACAGACTTGTCACAAAGCCTCTCCAGCGTTGTCTTGGCTGTGTGCTTAGGGTCGTTGTCATGTTGGAAGGAGAATGTCCGCACCGGTCTGAGGTCCTGAACGCTCTGGAGCAGCTTTTCATTAAGGATCTTATTGTACTTTGCTCCATTCATATTTCCCTAGATCCTGACTAGTCTCCCAGTTCCTGCCGCTGAAAAAAAACCTGATGCTGCCATCACCATGCTTCACCGTAGGTATGGTATTGGCCAGATGATGAGCGGTGCCTGGTTTCCTCCAGATGTGACGCTTGGCATTCAGACCAAAGAGTTCAATCTTGGTTTCATCAGACCAGAGAATCTTGTTTAGGTGCCTTTTGGCAAACTCCAAGCGAGCTGTCATGTGCCTTTTACTGAGGAGTGGCTTCTGTCTGGCCACTCTACCATAAAGGCCTGATTGGTGGTGCTGCAGATATAGTTGTCCTTCTGGAAGGTTCTCCCATCTCCACAGAGGAACTCTGGAGTCTATTAGAGCACCCATTGGGATCTTGGTCACCTCCCTGACCAAGGCCCTTCTCCCCCGATTGCTCAGTTTGGCTGGACGGCCAGCTCTATGAAGAGTCCTGGTGGTTCCAAAGTTCTTCCATTTAAGAATGATGGAGGCCACTGTGCTCTTCGGGACCTGCAATGCTGCAGAAATTGTTTTATACCCTTCCCCAGATCTGTGTCTCGACACAATCCTGTCTCGGAGCTCCACGGACAATTCCTTCATCTTCATGGCTTGGTTTTTGCTCTGACATGCACTGTCAACTGTGGGACCTTATATAGAAAGGTGCGTGCCTTTCCAAATCATGTCCAATCAATTTAATTTACCACTGGTGGACTCCAATCAAGTTGTAGAAACATCTCAAGGATAATAAATGGAAACAGGATGAACCTAAGCTCAATTTTGCGTGTCCCAGTAAAGGGTCTGAGTACTTTTGTAAATGTGATATTTCAGTTATTTATTTTCAATTTCTTTGCAAAAATTTCTAAACACCTGTTTTCGCTTCTTCATTCTGGGGTATTGTGTGTTGATTGATGATTAGAAAAATGAATTTAATCCATTTTAGAATAAGGCTGTAACGTAACAAAATGTGGGAAAAAGTGAAGGGGTCTGAATACTTTCTGAACGCACTGTAGAGGTTTATAAAAACATGAGGGGAATTGATAAGGTGTGCGCACAGAGTCTTTTACCCAGAGTAGGTTTTACCCAGGGAATCAAGAACTAGAGTTCATAGATTTGGGGTCAAAGAAAGATAGTTTAATAGGAACCTGAGGGGCAACCTTTTCACTCCGAGGGTGGTGGGTGAAATGAGCTGTCAGAGGAGGTAGTTGAGGAGACAAGATTTAAAAGACACTCAGGCAGGTATATGGATAGGAAAGATTTAGATGGATATGGGCCAAATCTGGGTAGGTGGGGCTAACTTAGATGGGGCATCTTGGTCGGCATGGATGTGTTTGGCCGAATGGCCAGTTTCTGTGCTGTATTAATCTATGACTATGACAAAGACCCCCTTCTGGGTCTCTCATCCCTCGGCCAGGTGCGGCAAGAGATGGAATCTGATGGGAATGCTGCCCGAGTGAACAATGTACATTCTGTGCTTGTTATCTTTAAAGGACGGAGAATCAGAGTGCACAGCTCTGTAATTTCCGTGGCTGGGAGTGACAGTCTTTTCTTGGCAAGCGTGCTAGCTTGTTCTTCGAGCCCAGACAGTGAGTGCGGATAATTGTGTCTGACTCATCCTTCGCTGGCAGCTGTACTTAGGCACTTCCCAGAAGGTGTCAATAAGGAGAAGCGGCAAAAGCAGTGACCTATTTTCATCACGGGCCCCCAATTCAGCCATCTTCCAGTCCTGCAGTATTGGGCTCAAAAGAGTTTCAGATAGTAACATTTAAGAGTCTTTTGGAAGATGGAGGGATATGGATCATCTCATTCAGACAGAGGAGATTATTTAGCTGGCGTAGACACGGTGATCTGAAGAGCCTGTTCCATGTGCTGTACAAATCTATGTGTAGGAAGGAACTGCAGATACTAATTTACACTGAACTTAGACACAAAATGCTAGAGTAACTCTGGAGAAAAGGTGATGTTTCGGGTGGAGATCCTCCTTCAGGCTGAGAGACGGGAGAGGGATAATGAAACAAGGCAGGATGACAGTGCAAAGAATAGGATGACTAGGGTGTGAAGGGCAGAGAGAGAAGGAATGCAAGGGTTACTATTCTATGTACAGACCAGTTAGTCTAACATCGGTAGTAGGTAAACTGCTAGAGTCAGTTATTAAAGATGGGATAGCAGCACATTTGGAAAGTGGCGAAATCATTGGGCAAAGTCAGCATGGATTTATGAAAGGTAAATCATGTCTGCCGAATCTTATAGAATTTTTCGAGGATGTAACTAGTAGAGTGGATAAGGGAGAACCAGTGGATGTGTTATATCTGGACTTTCAGAAGGCTTGCAATAAGGTCCCACATAAGAGATTAGTATATAAACTTAAAGCACACGGTATTGGGGGTTCAGTATTGATGTGGATAGAGAACTGGCTGGCAGACAGGAAGCAAAGAGTAGGAGTAAACGGGTCCTTTTCACAATGGCAGGCAGTGACTAGTGGGGTGCCGCAAGGCTCAGTGCTGGGACCCCAGCTATTTACAATATATATTAATGATTTGGACGAGGGAATTGAATGCAACATCTCCAAGTTTGCGGATGACATGAAGCTGTGGGGCAGCGTTAGCTGTGAGGAGGATGCTAGGAGGCTGCAAGGTGACTTGGATAGGCTGGGTGAGTTGGAAAATGCATGCAGATGCAGTATAATGTGAATAAATGTGAGGTTATCCACTTTGGTGGCAAAAACAGGAAAGTAGACAATTATCTGAATGGTGGATGATTAGAACAAGGGAAGATGCAACGAGACCTGGGTGTCATGGCACACCAGTCATTGAAAGTATGCATGCAGGTGCAGCAGGCAGTGAAGAAGGCGAATGGTATGTTAGCATTCATAGCAAAAGGATTTAAGTATAGGAGCAGGGAGGTTCTACTGTAGTTGTACAGGGTCTTGGTGAGACGACACCTGGAGTATTGCGTACAGTTTTGGTCTCCTAATCTGAGGAAAGACATTCTTGCCATAGAGGGAGTACAGAAAAGGTTCACCAGACTGATTCCTGGGATGTCAGGACTTTCATATGAAGAAAGACTGGATAGACTCGGCTTGTACTCGCTAGAATTTAGAAGATTGAGGGGGGATCTTATAGAAACTTATAAAATTCTTAAGGGGTTGAACAGGCTAGATGCAGGAAGATTGTTCCCGATGTTAGGGAAGTCCAGAACAAGGGGTCACAGTTTAAGGATAAGGGGGAAATCTTTTAGGACCGAGATGAGAAAAACATTTTTCACACAGAGAGTGGTGAATCTCTGGAATTCTCTGCCACAGAAGGTAGTTGAGGCCAGTTCATTGGCTATATTTAAGAGGGAGTTAGATGTGGCCCTTGTGGCTAAAGGGATCAGGCGGTATGGAGAGAAGGCAGGTACAGGATACTGAGTTGGATGATCAGCCATGATCATATTGAATGGCAGTGCAGGCTCGAAGGGCCGAATGGCCTACTCCTGCACCTATTTTCTATGTTTCTATGTTTCTATGTACTACCAAGTCACTAGACACAGTATATGCCAGTATTTAAACTCACTATCTTCAACCTGTATTTAGAATAGAATGCTATTTATTGTCATTCAAACCTAGGTTTGAACGAAATATAATTTCTACAGTTTTTTACATTACAAAACAATCCAAGACCCACAATTAACACAGTTTACATAAACATCCATCACAGTGAGTCTCCAACATCTCCTCACTGTGATGGAAGGCAAAGTATTTATCTCTTCCCTTTGTTCCTTCTCCCGTGGTTCAGCAGTCCAACTGCAGTGTCGAGACGAACTGGGGCTCCGATGTTAAAGCCCCCGGCGGGCAATAGTAAGTCTTGAGGCCGTTTAAGCCAATCCGGGCGATGTTAGGCCCCGGCCCCATGTCCTTTAAACCCGCGATTCCAGCGGGAGAACTCGCCGTTGCGGAGCTTGGAAAAGCGGTCTCCCACCAGGGACCTGCGAGCTCCCGATGTTCCCGTCCACCGGGTCTGCGGCCGGTGCCTACGAACTCCAAAGTCGGGTTGCAGCCGCACGCCACCACAGCTCTTCCCGCTCCGAAGTTGGCCAGCTCGCGATGTCAGTTCCGCAGGCTCTGCAACTGGAGCCCTCAGGTTAGTCCCGGCCAGAGGTCGCCGCCGGCTCCACGATGTTAGGCCCAACGACATCCGAGACCCGACAGGGAATAGTCGGGTCCCTGCACAGGGAAGAGATTTAAAACGGTTTCTCCCATAGCCCCCCCACATATACACAGCTAAAAAAAAAATAAAAACTAACTCAAGGCATACATTTAACAAAACAAAAATAAAAAAAGACAGACGACTGTATATCTGTGATCTTTAGTTTCCTCCCACATTTCAAAGACATACAGGTTTTTGATCCCTGGTGTATGTAGGGCAGTGTTAATGTACGGAGATTGCTGGTCGGTGCGGACTCGGTGGACTCAGTGAACAGAAGTGTCTGTTTCTGCGCTGTATCTTTAAACTAAAACTAAGCTAAACTAAACCGACAAAACTGCATGTCTTTGGAATGTTGCAGGAACCAAAGCACCTGGAGAATACCTATGTGGTCATAGGGAGAACGTACAAACTCTACAGGCAGCATCTGTGCAGGATCGAACCCGGTTCTCTGGTGCTATGTGGCTGCAGCTCTACCACTGCACCATTGAGCTTCCTCTAAGAGTGTAGTATAATACTGGGTCAATACACAAATGTCACCACGTTTTAGGCACCATCCTGTCTGTGCTTTTCATGTTTGAATTTTTTTTAATTAGCTGTTAACAGTTGCAAAACTAAGAACCATGCAGCTTTAATAAGAGCTGTGAATTCTTTGTGGGCAGGTTAGTGTTTGTAGAGAGAGTCCTAATTTGTTGATTTGCTTTCCCTAATGGGTCTGTCCCACTTAGGCGATTTTTCAGCGACTGTCAAGTTGCCGGCAGACGCCTGAAAAACCGGGATCTGGAACGGCGACTGTCAGAGCAGAACACACACACACAAACACATCGCAAAGGCGGGGGCCAGGGCAAGTGTGGAGCGCTGTCTAAAAACTTCCCACGGTTCAAAACGCAGGTGATATAGACACACACAGCGATGAAGAGGAAAGTTGGGGGGGAGAAAGGGGGAGAAGGAGGGAGAAGGAGGAAGAGGGAGTAGAGACTACTTTTAAGAAGCCAGAGATACACGGCTGTGAAGCTCGGCGGTACATTTAACATTACCGGCCGTTTCCTTGGTTCTGAAAACTACTGCTTACCTTTTCTTTCCCCCAATGAACCAATGAAATTCATCGGTCAGCACTGGCTACAACATACGAGAACCTCTGAGAACCTTTGACCTTCTGACAACCCATTAGGACCACCTGGCGACCCACCAACATGTTTCAAAAATTCTCGTCTACCATAATGAGGCCGCGACTAGTTCCCAAAATGCGGGAACTCCTCACGACCATGAAGGCGACTCCCCGGCAACCACCCGCGAACATGTGGTGACCATGTGGCGACTGCAAAGACTCCTGCAGTCGCCTAAAAAGTCGCCTAAGTGGGACGGGATCATAACTGGAAGGATATGGTTATGATAATTTCCAGAAATTAGACTTTTAACAGAGAGCTTCAGTCGCAGTATTTTGGTATAGTCTTATGTGAGATTGTCTTTACTTTAGAGATACAGCGCAGAAACAGGCCCTTCAGCCCATCGAGTCCATGCCCACCAGTGATCAACGCACACACTAGTACTATCCTGCACAATAACGACAATTTAGAATTTAAAAAAAAGTCAAGCTACAAACCTGTATGTCTTTGGAATATGGGAGGAAACCGGAGCACTCGGAGAAAACCCACGTGATCACAGGGAGGACGTACAAACTCTGTACGGACAGCACCTGTAGTCAGGATCGAACCGGGGTTCTCTGGCGCTATAAGGCAGCAACTCTACAGCTGCACCATTGTGCCGCGCAATTGTCCAGTAACTTAAAACAGTGGACAAAAGAATTGTGGACTATTGAAAGAGAAAATGACCCCTGTTGTGTGATTCCATCATTTTCCATTTGCAACTTCCTTCATTAGAAGTATTTAGATAACTTAGTCATAAAGTCATACAGCGTGGAAACAGTCCCTTGAGCCCAACTTGCCCTCACCGGCCAACATGTCCCATCTACACTAGTCCCACCTGTCTGGTTTGGCCCATATTTATTTAAATCTGATCCTATCCAAGTACAACTCCAGGAATGCGAGCTACCGCTCTGAAAATCAATCTGTAACTGGCATGAAAATCCTCATTCAAAACTTTTGTTTATTGGATACTATGCTCCTCTTCCCGAGTCTTTAGCCACCTGCAGATAAGGATGTGTAGGTGGCTTGCTGCCAAGCCTCTGCAAGCATTGCTTTCTAATTAAGTGCCAGGAGGAATGGGTGGCTCTGCCTGGTTTCCTCCCTTTCACAAGTGCTGGCCTGCACTTGGCACCTCATCCTGGCAGTGAGTCTGCCAGTGGAACGTTGGCCTGTGTGCAAGTCCCTGCACCAGTCCACATCCCACCCCTTCCTGGAATAATGTTATCAGGGCAAGAATGTATCGAGATTCTCTATACCGCACAGATACATATTTATGCCAAGGTCAGAGCTTTGCATACGGTGAAGAAAGAAAAACATTTAGCTTGCAATTCCATTGATCAAATGGAATGAAAGTTTTCTTTTCCTTGGTTATAATAAAACAAGAAAATATTGGACCCAGCAGAATGCTTTATGTCTGTTGAGCAATATCTTTTCTTGAAAAATGAATAAGCTAAATGTGCTTGTCTACATTAACAGTTGCTTGAGTACATTAACATTGACACATAATATATTATTTCTATTTTAGATAAACAAGGAACTGCAGATGCTGGTTTCCAAAAAAAGCACAAAGTGCTGGATTAACGCAGTTAGCATCTATAGAGGATAGACACAACATGGTGGAGTAACTCTGTGGGTCAAGCTGCATGGAGAAAAGGAATATGGAACGTTTCAGGTCGAGACATGAATAGGTGACGTTTCAGGTCTGAATCATCTTCAGTTTTTTTTTAAATTTCTACTTTATATTGCAGTGGATATGTGGGACCCAGTTTATTATTATCTTAGGTAAAACTTTGTTTTTAAAGTCTTAGCCAGGATCAACTTATTGAGCCCATCAGGGCTATTACACACCTCCAAATAAGCTCTGAAATACATCAACTTTGGGGCAATGATTTTCTCTCTTTGCGTTATTATTACTAGTTTATTTTTATGAGTATATAAATGTATGCATATATTATATATATGTGTGTGTATATTGAACTTTTATTTTTAAAGTTATTATATTATTTACAGGATATTATGCTGCTGTAAGTGACAATTTCATTGTTCTGTTTGGGACATACGACAATAAAACACCCTTGACACACTTGCCTCTCTTGAAATGTCCTTGTTTTCTTACCTGAAGGAGTACATGGATGCCACTACAGTGCTCCCCAGTTCTTGGCAAGTTCTGATGACCATTCTTCTCTCTCCTAGCCTTGACAATGAGTACAGAAGGGAGGACACTTGACTACAGACCAATGGTGAACCTGATCCTTTGCTAAACCCACATCACTGCTTACCAGAATTGACCAGTGGATTAAAGAAAAACAGGAGTAATGTGCATTCCTGGTTCAAACCTCCCTTCTTCTTCCCATTCTGGCTTCCCTCCATTCCCCCACTGTTGCTCTTCCTTACCATAGTCTGGTGATCGGACTCTGAGATCCTCACCTTTGTGAGGTCTTTTTTCACATTGGTCAGTGGAATTCACTGCAATGAAGGCTGTTATTGTGACACTTCCATGAACTGTGCAATGCTGAATTTTATTTCAAGGCACAGGAGTGCATATCTTTGTCACATTTTTCAGTGTAATGTGAAAGAAGGACTCACAAATCATCTAACCACATTTTTGTAAGGTTTCAAAGTGCTTCGTATATGGGAGTAAATTGAATTCACGGGGTGGAGCATGGGCCAGAGACAGGAGTACACTGTGTAGGATGGAACTGTGGATGCTTGTTTACACCGAAGATAGACACAAAATGCTGGAGTAACTCAGCGGGACTGGCAGCATCTCTGCAGAAGGGTCTCGACCTGAAACGTCATCCATTCCTTCCAGTTACTCCAGCATTTTGTGTCTGTCGACAAGAGTACACTGTTTGAATTCTCCACCCAATGTTCTCCTTGAACATGCCCCTCCACTGAAGTGTATGCTTCTTGGGTAAAAGGGAGAGGGTGAAGGCAGGAGTGCTTGCTGTACGGGGATCAGTTCCAGTGCATTCACTTACTCAGGGGCCTCCACTCAGGGTAGATGGACACCCATTAAAGATTGAGATAAGAATTAATTTATTTTTCCATCTTTGAAATTCTCCACTCTAGGGAGTTGTGAATGCTGACTCACTAAGCAAGACAAAGAAATAAGGGTTGAGAACAGAACATAGAACAATACAGCACAGAAAGAGGCTCTTCAGCCCACAATGCCCGTGCTCGACGTTAGACTTTCCATTTTAGACTTTAGAGATACAGCGCGGAAACAGGCCCTCAGCCCACCAAGTCCGCGCTGACCAGCGATCACCCCGTACACTAGCACTATCCTACATGCTAGGGACAATTTACACATTTTTTTACCAAAGTCAATTGACCTACAAACCTGTACGTCTTTGGAGTGTTGGAGGAAACCGAAGCACCCAGAGAAACCCACATGGTCACAGGGATAACGTATAAATTCCATAGACAGAACCCATAGCCAGGAGCAAACCCGGGACTCTGGCGCTGAACGGCCACAACTCTACCACTGTGCCACCATGCCACTCCCGATGCCCCCAAAACATGATGCCAAGTTAAATTTGTCTCCTCTGCGTGCACATGATCGATATCCGTACAATCCCTGCATATCCTTGTGTCTATTTAAAAGGCTATTAAATACCACTGTTGCATCTGCTTCCACCACCATCCCTGGCAGTGGTTCCGGGCATCCACCACTGTAAAAAATGCCCTGCACATCTTTATATCCTGCCCCTCTCACCTTTACCTCTTTGTGTCTTTGACATTTCCACCCTGGGAAGATGCTCTGGTTGTCTACCCTATCTATGTTTCTAATAATTTTATATACTTCTAACAGATCCCCCTACAGCCTCCGACGTTCCAGGATAACAATCCAAGTTTGTCCAACCACTCTTTATAGCTAAAACCCTTCAATGCAGGCAGCATTCTGGTAAACCTTTTCATTATCCTCTCCAAAGCCTCCACACCCTTCCTCTAATGGCGGATCAGGCAAGATAACAGAGCTAAGGCAGAGATCAGATTAGCCAAGAATTTATTCAATCGTGGGGCATTCTCGATATGCTAAATAGTCTACAAATATGTTCTTATGAATTACTATGAAATCCAGCCTGAAGAAGGGTCTCGACCTGAAATCTAGTCTTTTTTTCCAGAGATGCTGTCTGACCCACTGAGTTACTCCAGCTTTCTGCCTCCATCTTTTGCATTACATTCAGCTATATATGGTTTCCCCAATATCCCACAGACCACAGAGAACCATTTTGGAGCTTTTATTCAGTGAGATCTGCTATGGGAAACTGTTGAAACACAGCAGGAGGAATTTTCTGCTCTCGTTTAAATAGAGCTGTGAGTTTTCTTGCATCCAACTTGAACTGAAAATTGGGGCCTAGTTTGATCAAAGGACAGTGCATTTCATTAGATTAGTTTATTGATGCCAGGCTGCAATGAAATCCTTTGTTCACATGAAGCACTCAGAGTAAACAGCATACATACCGTAATGGTAAGTACTGCAATAAATACACCAATGAGTCCAAATCAGCAATATGGTGCCAAATTTTGAGCAACTTCCATATAGTAGGGGCGGTAAAATGGCACAGCAGTAGAGTTGCTGCCTTACAATGCCAGAGACCAGGGTTCGATCCTGACTATGGGTGTTGCCTATACAAAGTTCTCCCTGTGACCGCATGGGTTTTCCCTGGGTGCTCCGGTTTTCCCCCACACTCCAAGGACGTACAGATTTGTAGGTTAATTGTCCTCGGTACAATTGTAAATTGTCCCTAGTGTGTGTAGGTTCGTGTATGGGAGGATCGCTGGTCGGCATGGACTCGGTGGGTCGAAGGGGCCCGTTTCCGCATGGTATTCCTTAAGTGTAAAGTCTAGTGCAAAAGCATTTTAAGATATAAAAACAGAATAACCAGTGAGGTAGAGTTAAGCAGTGGCGGACTGGCCAGGGTGTCAGCTTGCCCGATGGCAAGTGGGCCCCTGATGAAGTGGGCCCCCTATATCAAGTGGGCCCCTGATGAAGTGGGCCCCCTATATCAAGTGGGCCCCTGATGAAGTGGACCCCCTTTGTCTCCTGGCAACCAATATTTTTAGACCCAGTCCACCACTGGAGTTAAGAGTGCTTGGAGGCACCTCTGTGAAAGAATTGATTGCTTCAGGAGTTGGGTAGCAGTGTGGAAGAAACTGTTCTTAAATCTGGATATTCAAACTCCTTTTTTTGTTTGATATTCAAACTTTTGAGCACTTGCATCCTCTCCTAGAAGGTAGAAGAGAGAAAAGGGAATGGACAGGGTAACAGGCATTCATGACTAGATGTCCATCCTTCCTGACACAATGCTTGATGGAAGGAGGCGACCAGCCTATGATGAACTGGGCTACGCTCACCACTCTCTGCAGGTTCAGCCAAGAGCAGGGCTGTTGACAAACCAGGCTGAGATGCACCCTGTGAGAATACTCTCTGTAGCGCGTCGGTAGAGGTTCAAGAGAATCCTCGCGGACATGCCGAATCTTCTCAGACGCCTAGGAAAGTAAATAGGCCATTGCATCTGACAAGACGCAGTGCTGTGGTGGAATGTCAGCCTAGATTGTGCGATCGGGTTCTACAGCCAACCTTCAGATCACAACCGTGTGATTCACAGTCGAGACTGCCTGGGGAAGGAGCCAAAGCCGATGGGAAAGGTGACAAGCACAACGCAATGTAAACAGAACAAATTGTTGCACTTACATGCTTTTCATCCCTGCAATCAGAGCCATATATAACCCTTATCTCATTGGCTGATGATAAGTACACTTGCTTTATCTTATATTGCTCATGTACTGTATTAACAAATTTAGATTTTATTTTCCAATCAATAACTCAGTGCTGAAAGGAGATTCTGTACTGCTCTTGTGTGGCGTTTGTTCTGGGGAAAAGCCCCGGAATTATCAGATCTCGGGATAGTTACATGGTAACAGAGATGTTCATTGTTTATCTTGTTTTGATTTTAATATCCTTTGTGTTCTAGTAAATAATCAAGTGACCCATTTAAACCAGGCAGAGGCACTTTGTTCTGTTTATTTGAACCTTTGGGATTCAGCATGACACATGAGGCATATTAATTGCCTTGTGGATGTGTTTAATGATTGCTGACTTTGGGAAAGTTAATGAACATGAGCTCTAATAGCTGCGCTGGGTTAATGCCTAAGCCACAGAGGATAAAGAAGACTGTGAGTTGGGGTCCTCCGTCAGTGCTGAGGCAACTTATCTCAGCCAGGACTGGGAACAAATTGTTATAATTGACCTGTGTGCATTTGGACAGGGGGCGAAGAGTTGACTAGAATTTTAGGCCCAGTAATCCCGTAATGGCCATTTCACAGTTATTAATCTTGCCCTTGAAAGTTTGAAATAAATAAATTGAAATAGGAAGAGTGGAGGGGGAGGATTGTGAACGGAGGAACACAAAATAATCACCTTGAGATTCTGAGTGTAAAGATAAGTCAGGAAGGTTTTTTCTGTTCAGCATTTTCATCAAAATCATAAATATACATCGATAAAAAAAACATTCATCACTGTCAAAAATAAAGAGTGATTATTTCCCTTGAACTTGTTCACTCCCTGTACTCCTCAGTTGGTTGGTGTTGATGCCGGATTTAAAGAGCAGGCGGGAAATATGCAGCATGACCCGGAGATAGGTATAGTTGAACAAGATCTCATTAATGACATCCTCTCTGAAAATTTGGGGTGTCTGAAGGAGGGTCCCGGTCGGAAAAATCACCTATCCATCTTCTCCAGAGATGCTGCATGACCCACTGAGTTACTCCAGCACTTTGTGTCCTCTTGTATAAACCAGCATCTCATTGTCATAGTCATACAGCATGGAAATAGGACCTTCAGCCCAACTTGCACATGCCGACCAACATGCCCCATCTACACCGATCCTATCTGCCCGCATTTGGCCCATATGCCTCTAAACCTATCCTATTCATGTACCTGTCTGAATGCTTCTTAAACATTGCAATAGTAGTTTAGTTTAGTTTAGTTTAGAGATACAGCACGGAAACAGGCCCTTCAGCCACCAAGTCCACACCGACCAACAATCCCTACACATTAATACTACATGCACACACTAGGGAAAATGTTACACTTATACCAAGCCTATTAACCTATAAACCTATACGACTTGGGAATGTGGGAGGAAACTGAAGATCTTGGAGTAAACCCATGCAGGTCATGGGGAGAATGTACAAACTCCATGCAGACAGAACCCGTAGTCAGGATCGACCTGCCTCAACTACCTCCTCCGGCAGCTCGTTTCATACACCCACTACACTTTGTGTAAAAAAGATATCGCTCAGGTTCTTATTAAATCTTCCCCTCCCCCCCCCACCCCCTCACCTTAAACCTATGTCCTCGATTCCCCTACTCCGGACAAAAGACTCTTTATCTGAATAAACAGGAAGACGAGTGCCTTAAATATCCTGATGGTGCAGAGATGATGAGAGGGATTGGAAAATGCAATAACTGGGAAATGCTTGCAGTACTACAGGATTCTGGAAGAAAAGGGATGGCAGAGATAGAACAAAAAGCAAGCAGTTCTACTGACATCATTGTGCATAACATAATCCATAAAAATGCACGTCTTTATCTGCAGTCTTTACTTTAGGGGCAGCACTGCAGCGCAGCGGTAAAGCTGCTGGCTCACAGCGCCAGAGACCTGGGTTCTATCCTGACTACGTGTGCTGTCTGTATGGAGTTTGTCAGTTTGTACGTTTGTACGTACAGGTTTGCAGGTTAATTGGTTTGGTAAATTGTCCCTAGTGTGTAGGACAGTGCTAGCTTAGAGGGTGATCACTGGTCGGCTAGTTTCCATGCTGTATCGCTAAAGTCTAAAGTTTAAAGTCTGCTCGGTTTGAGCTACACAATCTGAGCTCAAACATTAAGAGGGACATTATCATTGACATCAGCATTCTTGGCTCGAAAGAGGGTTCAAACAACATCCTTGTTGCAGATTATGATCTTGGGACTGCAAGGGGAAGTTCAGACGGGATACTAAAGCCTCCAGCTGGGCTCATTCGGATGAGATTGGGAATGGCTGCTGTCAAATGACCCCGGGCGGAGTGAGAGGGGGCAGGCAGTATAAATGTAAACATAGTAGGAAGTAGGCATGTTCCAAAAGAAAATACAGGTTGCTTTGTTGCAAGAACATCTTATGGCAGATTTTTTTTATTAACACCAAAAACTGTTGGAATAAAGCAATAAACTATTATTGGAAAATGACCAGGAACATTATTAGTAACAGTTTTTGCATGTGAATTATATTTGTGAAGTAAAAATTACTTCTAGCAGCTATCTAGATTGCCCTGAATTTTTATAAGATACAATAAAATCGACGGTCTGCACTTTTAGCTTTGAGCTTGCACCCAGGTAGGTATCTTTCATAACAAATTGACAAGAATAAAATGTTAAATTCAACGCACATCATTGACGGGCACTAACAGCCAGATGATATTTATGTTCCTTTCCTACTGTCTTACTGTTTACACTATAGCCTTTTCACAAGAATACCCTGGACTCAAACTCCAGCGCAAACCTACATCTCTACACCCCCCCCTCCTCAATTCCCCAATTTCAAAGCTTTTCCTTTAAACCAGGCTGATCACAATGAGGGTTTCTGCATGACTTGGAAATGAGTCAGCCAGGTGAGACAACAGCCTATTGTAGTGTGATATGGCAGCAGTTCAAAGCATGTCACAATTATTACACATATGCTGTAAATCTGATAGTACCGTCTGACTCTGTTAGCTCGTTACCCAAGATCTTAACACAGTGCAAACAATTCAAATCTTTCCACTTCATTTGCTTTTTCTTTTCCCAGGGAAGACTTCAAACTAAAATCTCACTTATAGTAACAAGTTTTATTTGCTTCTAATGAACTTGCCAGGAACACAGTCCCAGAATGATGGCTGCAATTTATAATCTTTGTTGAGTGCCCAGGGTTGGGAGACCATTTTGCTTTGTTTACTCCGAGATTACTGACTCTTGCCTGAGCTAGGGTCATGCATCCAACAGCGTGAATCGTTATGTGAACGAAAAGCTCACTACAAGAATACATTACAATATACATGAATAATTTAGATGAAGGGATTAAAAGTAATATTAGCAAATTTGCAGATGACACAAAGCTGGGTGGCAGTGTGAACTGTGAAGAGGATGCTATGAGGATGCAGAGTGACTTGGACAGGTTGGGTTAATAATAATAATAATAATGCATTTTATTTATGGGTGCCTTTCAGAACACTCAAGGACACCTTACAGTTAAAACAAGAAAATTAGATTCAGATTCAACTTTAATTGTCATTGTCAGTGTACAGTACAGAGACAACGAAATGCATTTAGCATCTCCCTGGAAGAGCGACATAGCATATGATTTGAATAAATATTTACATTAGCATATATACAGATATGGTGTTTTTCCTGTGGGAAGAATGTCCGGGGGGGGGGGGGGGGGGGGGGGGGGGTGATTGGCAGTCACCGAGGTACATTGTTGAGTAGAGTGACAGCTGCCGGGAAGAAGCTGTTCCTGGACCTGCTGGTCTGGCAACGGAGAGACCTGTAGCGCCTCCCGGATGGTAGGAGGGTAAACAGTCCATGGTTGGGTGAGAGCAGTCCTTGGCGATGCTGAGCGCCCTCCGCAGACAACGCTTCCTTTGGACAGACTCAATGGAGGGGAGCGAGGAACCGGTGATGTGTTGGGCAATTTTCACCAAGAAAATTACAAATATATAAATAACATGAAACCAAAACAACATATCCATGAATTTGATAGAAAGTGGAGTTGCATGGGATAGGCCATTCTGAATAGGTGAGTTTTGAGGGAGGTTTTAAAGGTGGGAAGAGGCTCCATGGTACGGATGGATAGTGGGAGAGAGTTCCAGAGGCGAGGGGCAGAATGGCTGAAGGCTTTGAACCCCATCGTGGACAGGCGGACAGATGGACTGGAAAGCAGGGAGGAAGAAGAGGATCGGAGAGTTCGGGATGGAGTGTAAGCCTGGAGGAGTTCAGAGAGGTATGGAGGAGCGAGATTGTGGAGGGCTTTGAAAGTGAGGAGGAGAATCTTAAAATCAATACGGTATTGGGACAGGGAGCCAGTGCAGTTGTTTGAGGTTGGGAGTTATGCGTTCGGTGGATGGGGTTCTGGTGATAATACGGGCAGCTGAGTTCTGGACCAATTGGAGTTTGTGGATGGACTTGGGGGGGAAACCTGAGAGGAGAGAGTTACAATAATCAATACGGGAGGTGACGAGGGCGTGGATGAGAGTAGCAGTGCTGTTAGGTGTGAATGATGGACGAAGGCGGTGGGTAGTGCGTAGGTGGATGTAAGCAGACTGAGTGAGATTATTGATGTGTTTTTCAAAAGGAAGTGTGCTATCAAGGATGACACCCAGACTCTTGACCTGAGGGGAAGGAGGGACTATGGAATTGTCAACGGTGAGTGAGAAATTGGGGCATTTAGATAGGGTGGATTTGGAGCCAACAAGGAGAATTTCAGTTTTGTCACTGTTGAGTCTGAGGAAGTTGTGAGTAAACCAGGTTTTAATTTCCACTAAGCAGTCTGACAGGGAAGAGGGAGGAAGCATGGAAGTGGGTTTGGTGGACAGGTAGAGCCGGGTGTCATCCGCATAGCAGTGAAATTGAATGTTATATTTCCTGAAAATAAAACCAAGGTGAACTAAATAAATTATAAAAAGGAGGACTGAGCTCATGGGAACACCACTGGAGAATGGGGAGGGTTGTGATTGGACATTTTTAAGTTGTACAAACTGAGTGCGGACAGAGAGGTATGATGTGAACCAGGTGAGTGATGTGTTTATGATACCAATGGAGGCTAGACGGCCGAGGAGGATATTGTGAGAGATGGTGTCGCAGGCAGCAGTCAAATCAAGGAGGATGAGTATGGTGAGAAAACCGGAGTCGGCAGCCATCAGTGGGTTGTTGGTGACCTTGACTAACCAGATTGAAATTGTTCATAGAGGTTATTGCTGATGAGATGATTATGAACCTGTGCAGCAACTGTTTTTTCTAGTATTTTAGAGATAAATGGCAAATTGGAGATTGGTTGGAAATTATTTAGATTGTTGGGATTTGCACCGGGTTTCTTAAGTACTGGAGTTATTTCAACGGTTTTGAGAGAGGAAGGAACATGAGCAGAAATAAGGGAGGAGTGTATGATGTTAGTTATAAAAGAGGAGAGGGAAGGTAGACAGGTTTTGACTAAGTGAGTGGGGAGGAGGGGGTCGAGCTGGCAGGTGGATGATTTGGATTTTCGGACGAGATCAGATATTTCAGTAACAGTTGGGAGTTGAAAACTAGATAATAAAGAAAAGGGGGGGACAGAGGAAGGTGGATGGAGTGCACTATTATCCGTATTTGATAAAGAGATAATTAGGTTAGTGGGCAGATGCATGGCAGATGCAGTATAATGTGGATAAATGTGAGGTTATCCACTTTGGAGACAAGAAAGGGAAGGCAGATTATTATCTGAATGGTGTCATGTTAGGAAAAGGGGAAGTACAATGAGACCTGAGTGTCCTAATACATCAGTCACTGAAAGTAAGCATTCAGGTACAACAGGCAGTTAAGAAAGCAAATGGCATGTTGGTCTTCAAAAAGAGAGGAATTGAGTATAGGAGCAAGGAAGTCCTTCTGCAGTTCTACAGGGCCCTGGTGAGACCACACCTGGAGTATCCTCTCCACAGAAACTGCCTGACCCATTGAGTTAAGGCCCTGTCCCACTTTCCCGAGTTACTCACAAACTCTCCCGAGTTTTCCCCTTGATTCGAACTCGGAGAATTACGGTAATAGCCATTCGTAGGTACTCGGGGCTATTTTTTTAACTCGTGGACATTTTTCAACATATTGAAAAAACGTCCCGACTTACCTGATGCCCCGAGATCCTACGGCTGGCATTGCGAGCTGCTACAAAACATCTACGGAATCTTACGGGCTCGCTACCGACATCAAGAGGAAAACTCGGGAGTGTTTGTGAGTAACTCGGGAAAGTGGGATAGGGCCTTTACTCCACCAGCTTGTGCTTTATATCCCACAAGACAGCCAATTGGCTTGCTGCCTGCCAATGCATACCCAAACCCTAATCTTTTGTAATTATGGTGATCTCTATCACGACAGAGGGAAAGATCAAAGTTGGTGGGAAGATATACTTTCACTATTCTACATGCTTTTGGTGAGGTCCCCCCTCATTCTTCTGAACTCCAGCGCATACAGGCTGAGTGCTGACAGACGCTCATCATAGGTTAACCTACTCATTCCTGGGATCATTCTTGTAAACATCCTCTGGACCCTCTCCAGAGCCAGCACATCCTTCCTCAGATATGGTGCCCTGTGACCACGTGGGTTTCCTCCGGGCACTCCGGTTTACTCCCATATTCCAAAGACGTGCGGGTTTGTAGATTCGTTGTAGGGTCTGTAAAATTGCCCCCTGATTGTGTAGGTAGTGGATGCGAAAATGGTGTAGCCTAGAACTAGTGTGAACGGGTGTTCAATGTTCTGCATGGACACGGTGGGTTATGTTTCCATGCTGTATCTCTAAACTACACCAAACCTCCTCAGTACATTTCAAAGAAGAAGGCGCAATCATTGTGAGGCTGGCAAGTTTCAGTGTAAAAGTTTATCTTTGTTTGAGCATCTGACCCTGAGGCCTGATGTTACTGCAGTCGGAACTACTAAGAAAATCAGATTACATTTTGCTTGTGTAAAATAGCTGTGCGTTGCTTTAATTGGCCCGCAAAGATAGATAATGATTGTCTATCTCTGCGACCCTTGAACTAATTAATTGATTCTCCAACACTCCCTTATCCATGTGTTGTAATATGTGATTGATACTCAACTGGGCTATTGAAAGACAATTGATCGACAGTTATCAAGATTCACATTTGTCTGCCTTTGGTTATGTGAGCATTTTCCTGTTGCTTGGCATTACTTTCTGTTCCTACTTCTCATCAGACTGTTCTCCTACTACATTTCACAGGCGGGTGCATCGCTTCTGAGCGAGTTGGCGTTGATAGGGAGTCGAGTGTGGGAACCATCTGTAACTGGGAGGGGGGAATTGAAGTCCGACTCAGTGTTGCAGTTCGTTTTACTTTGTGTCACCCACAGGTTCACCTCATGGAAATAATTACTTCACTCGTCAATTAAACAGGCACAACATTATCTGCTATCACAATGTTCCCTGAAAAGACCAGAGGCCATGCTTTGTTTTAAGTTATTCTTTGTTATTTTTCTTGGCAATTTTCTTCCTTCTCTTGGAAAATCACAGTCATTTTCCCAGACCTTCCTTTGAGTTCTTTGTTGTCAAGATGTCTTTGTTAGTCTTTGGAATAAAAAGGGCTTGGGGCTGGTGTCATCGTAATGTTAAATGTGGTCTTTAGAGTGCTGAAACAGTTCCTTCGGCCCACCGACCAGCGATCACCTGGTACACCAGCACTATCCTGCGCATTAGAGACAAATTACACTTTACAGAAGCCAATTAACTTACAAACCTGTACGTCTTTGGAATGTGGGAGGAAACCCACGCTGTCACAGGGAGAACGTACAAACTCGGTACGGCCAACACCCGTAGTCAGGATCGGGCCTGTGTCTCTGACGCTGTAGGGCATCAGCTCTACCACTGTGCCACAGTGCCGCCCAGTCTGAGAGGACATCGAGATTTATCCCCAATTATCCTTCAGCAATCAGTGGGCATAAATTGAAGGTGGAAAGATTTGAGAAAAACACATTCACCTCCAGAAGGTAGTAAAGGCATGGACATACTCACGGCAATTTAAAAATATTAGCTTAGACACTTAATTTAAAGGCTAAGGATTAAACTTTGGGAAGCAGAATTAGGGCGGGTAGCACTTTGTCAGCTAGCATGGACATGATAGGCTGAATAGCTTTTTTCTTAGCAGTACATTTCTAAAAGCCTTTATGATAACCAGTAGAAAGTCATTGAAATATCAGGAAACTGAACCGTCTTATCAACAATGGTCAGAAGATTTCATCTTGAATCGCCTTAATGGGACTTTATCTTGCACTATATGCTATTCCCTTTATCCTGTATCTGTACACTGTGGATGGCTTGATTGTAATCACTTAATGTCTTTCTGCTGACTGGTTAGCATGCAACAAAAGCTTTTCACTGTACCTCGTGACAATGAACTAAACTAAACTATCTCTCTATCACTGAAACTAAACCTCAAAT
Source organism: Leucoraja erinaceus (assembly GCF_028641065.1). NCBI lineage: Eukaryota > Metazoa > Chordata > Chondrichthyes > Rajiformes > Rajidae > Leucoraja > Leucoraja erinaceus. The sequence goes on along the minus strand of NC_073384.1, from coordinate 49,524,016 downwards.
GTTTCCAGCAGGTGTGGTTGGGTAATGGTCTGAGAGGGTTATTTCTAGCCCCTCAGCTAGTCAACGGCAACTTGCATTTACAAGATGCTTTTTTAACGTGGGCAAGAAACCCAAGGGACATCACAAAAAAAGATGACCGCATGAACCCCGCCCATGTTCAAAAAATGCCCATGAGTTATGCATTAATATCTCAGTCACGACTGTAATCAAATTGGAATGAAACACTGAACCATATAAAAGGTATCAGTGATAAGGGAGTAACTGTATCAACAAAACTGATCAGTCACTGATCAACAAGAAAATCAATTCATGCTCCTTTGGTGTGTTAGGGGGCAGGGGCATAGGATAGGGTGGTGGGAGGCAGGAGGAGATGCATTGACAGCCCAAGGAATTGGTAAAAGTGTAGGGCAGGCATTCAAAGAAGTGGTTGAAGAAGTAAGTTCTGAGATGACTTCAAATGTGCACACAGAGATGGCAAGGATTAGTTTAGACAGGTAGCTGCAGTGAGTTGGAGCCCAGTGACTACCATCCTAAGGAGTGTAGAAGGAGTAAGATGTGGAGTTGGATAGATAAAGTTTCTGATGCAGAGTACTGCAGAATTGTGTAGCAAGGAACTGCAGATGCTGGCTTATACCAAAGATAGATACAAAATGCTGGAGTAACTCAACGGGACAGGCAGCATCTCTGGATAGAAGGAATGAGTGATGCTTCGGGTCGAGATCCTTCTTCAGCCTGAAGGTCAATTGGCTTGGTAAAATTGTAAATTATCCATAGTGGGTGTAGGATGGTGTTAAGAGCATGTCCCACTGTACGCGGCAATTCAAGAGTTCTCCCCAGTTTCCCCTGATTCAAACTCGGAGAATTATGGTATAAGCTGCTTGTAGGTACTCGGCGCTCTCGTGGACATTTTTCAACATGTTGAAAAATCTTCACGAGTCTTCACGAGCTTACCGCGTTTCCCGAGTACCGGCCATTAGCGTTACGAGCCACTAAGAGACGTCCGGAGCTCCGACGTACCCGCTACGTACATTCTACGTTCTTACCAAGAGTTTAATTTTTTTTTAAACTCGGGCGAGCTCTTGAATTACCTCGTACAGTGGGACAAGCCCTGTATTGTTTGGGGATTGGCGGTCGGCATGGATTTGGTTGGCTGAAGGGCCTGTTACCATGCCTGTTTCAATCTGAAGAAGGATCTCGACCCGAAACATCACCCATTCCTTCTATCCTGAGATGCTGCCTGTCCTGTTGAGTTACTCAAGCATTATGTGCCTATCTTCCGCAGAATTGGACAGATCATAAAACATAGAACATAGAACACTACACCACAGGAAAAGCGCGTTCAGTTCATCAGTTAATTTGTCATTGGAGCAGAATTAGACCATTTGGCCCATCGAGTCTACTCCACCACTCAATCAAGGCCAATCTATCTTTCCCTCTCAACCCCATTCTTCTGCCTAGAACCTTTGACGTCTTTAAGGGCCTGTCCCACTTGGCGATCTTTTCAGCGACTGCGGCGTCATTGACTGACGTATCAGAGTCGCCGAAAGATTTTGAAAATTTAAAAATCCAGCGGTGACAAAAAAATGTTGCAACACTTGAGGATACACCGCGTGTCAATACGTCATCACCACCACGTCACGCTGCAACTTTTTCAGTGAACAGGCTCTTTAGCCCACCGAGTCCATGCTGACCAGCGATCCCCGCACATTAAAACTATCCTACACACACTAGGAATAATTTACAATTTTACCAAACTAATTAACCTACAAACTTGTATGTCTTTGGAGTGTGGGAGCAAACTGGAGCTCCCGGATTGAACCTGGGTCTTTAGTGCTGTAAGGTGGCACCTCTCCTGCTACACCACCCTGCCAACCTTGGGTCTGTAAATGCACCTTAATCGTTGCTATCATATTGTTGCAATCATTTCATATCTGCATGGCATTCCAGGCATAACACACACTCCGTGTGAAAAACCTGCCTTGTAAATCACCTTTAAACTTTCCCCATCTTATCTGAAACTTATGTCCTCTACTATTTGATATTTGGCACGTTAATGTCCCAACCATTGTGATTACATGAATAATGTAGGCCCAATGACTGGGATAATGAACTAAAGTGACAAACGTTGAGGCCGCACAAGGGACGGCTGATGCTGGAATCTTGAGCAAAACACAAAGTGCTGCAGGAACTCAGCGGGGTCAGGCAGCATCTGTGGAGGAAATGGATAAGTGACGTTTCGGGTCAGGATCAGCTTACAGAAGGATTGCCCGTCCGTTCTCTCCACAGCTGCTGCCTGACCCGCTGAATTATTCCATCACTTTGTATTTTGGTCAAATGTACAGGAGACATGGGAGCAGAAAAGTGAAAAGTTACCAAGCTCGAGATGTTTAATTTACACTCGAGTGCCACCGAAACTGGCAGCTAATATATAAAGAATCCTGGTGCTTCATCTGATATAATTTAGATTCTTATATTTACATCGAGCCCAGTCACAAATCCAAACTTTTTAAAGCATTCTAATTTGTGAAACCACGTGAGGCCACAGAACTTACCAACAAGAAGTTGTGATTTGCACTAGCTTCTATCACTCAGCAAGCATTTCATATCTATAAATTACCAAACACGTGACCACAATGAAGTTAAGGATTTGCAAAGTGATGGGGTTTAGAGAGTTTAGTTTAGTTTAGTTTAGTTTGGAGATGCAGCATGGAAACAGGCCCTTCTGCTCACCGAATCTGTGCCGACCAACAATCACCCCGTACACTAGTTCTATCCAACAATCTCGGGACAATTTACAGAAGCCAATTGTCTTTGGAAAGTGGGAGGAAACCGGAGCAAACCCATGTGGTCACAGTGAGAATGTGCAAACTATGTACAGATAGCACCCGTAGTCAGGATGGAACCCAGGGCACTTGCACTGTAATGCCCTTGTCCCACTTAGGAAACCTGAACGGAAACCTCTGGAAACTTTGCGCCCCACCCAAGGTTTCTGTGCGGTTCCTTGAGGTTTTTGTCAGTCTCCCTACCTGCTTCCACTATCTGCAACCTCCGGCAACCACCTGCAACCTCTGGGAACCGCACGGAAACCTTGGGTGGGGCGCAAAGTCTCCAGAGGTCTCCGTTCAGGTTTCCTAAGTGGGACAGGGGCATAAGGCAGAAACTCTACCGCTGTGCCACTGTGCCGCCATTACGCCACTGTACCGCCATTGTGCGACCGGTTGATTTTGGTTCCCAATAATAAACATGTGCTTTCCTCCCTGCACCTGTTATGTGCCTCTCCCGGTTTTCAGCTAAAGCAACAGAGATAGTTGAGCTTTTATTTTGACCGTTGCACTGTTGCCTAAGGTCAGATGACCCCCGCATGCATGTTCACTGCCTCTCTGGTGTCACCTTGGGCCTTCACTCAGCAATATTGCACAGTCTGCAGCAGGGGGCAGCGTTGATCTCTTAAAAACCCTCAGAGCCTTCAGAAATTATTAATGCTGTTTACCCTTTAACATCTTTAATCTGTTGAAGACCTCCAGCCTTCTACTGTCAGATGTTTATGTTTAACCAACAGAATCCACATGAATGATTGTAGAACACTGAGGCATAGTTCTTTCTCGGATGTGAAGTTTGGTTAAACCAGTCTGAAGAAACGTCGCCCTGTCTATTCCTGCCATTCCCTCCACAGACGCTGCCTGACCCATTGAGTTCCTCCAACACATTGTGTTTTGTTTGGTAAAACCCGGTGGCCTGGTTGATTGGCAGAAGGCACTGGTGAGGAATGTGTAAGAGTCTCCAGCTGGAGACTCTTACACATTCATAGAACGTAGACCAGCACAGCACAGGAACAGCTGCTTCAGCCCACAGTGTTTGTGCCGAACATGATGCCAAGTTAAACTGGTCTCATCTGCTTGTATATGACCCCTATATCTCTATTCCCAGCACTTCCGCGTGCCTATCCAAAAACCACTTTAACTCTACTACCATATCTGCGTCCACCACCACCCCTGGCTCTGCCCCATCTGAGCTAGTCTCATTTACCTCTGCTTGACATATACCTCTAAACCTTTCCTATTCATTTACCTGTCCAAATATTTTTAAATGTTGTTATTGTATCTATCTCAACGACTTAATCTCAATCCATAAAACCATCACCCTCTATATAAAAATGTTGCTCATCAGGTTCCTGTTAATTTTTTCCTCTGTCAGCTTAAACCTATGCCTTCTATTTGTTGATTGCCCAACTCAAAATAAAAGACTGTGCATTCACTCTATTCCTCTCCTGATTGTATACACCTTTATAAGATTACCTCTCAGTATCCTGTGCAACCAGGAGTAAAGCCCTTGCCAGCCCAACCTCTCCCTATAGCTCAGGTCCTCAAATCCTGGCAACATCCTCATAAATCTTCTCTGCACTCTTTCCAGTTGAATGGCATCTCTCCTGCAATAGGGTAACCAAAACTGAACACCATACTCCAAGAGTAGCTTCATCAATGTCTTGTACAATTGTAAGATAGCATGTGTAAGAAGGAACTGCAGATGCTGGCTTAAACCGAAGATACACACAAAAAACTGTAGTAACTCAGCGGGGCAGGCAGCATCTCTGGTGAGAAGGAATGGGTGACGTTTTGGGTTGAGACCCTTCTTCAGATAACATCGCAACTTCTGTACTCAATTCCCTGACTGATGAAAACCAGCTTCTTAAAAGCCTTCTTCACCACCCATTTGATCTGCAATACCACCTTCAGGGAACAATGTACTTGTATTCTAGATTACTTTGTTCTACCACACTCCCCAGGGCCCTTTACTCACTTTGAAAGTCCTGCCCTGGTTTGACTTCTTAAAATGCAACACCTTACACTTATCTTAATTAACCTCCATTTGGCATTCTTCAGCCTACTTGCCCAACTGATAAAGATCCTACTGTAATTCTAAATAACTATCTTCACTGTCTACAGTACCATCTATTCTGACGTCATCTTCAAACTGACTAATCATGCCTTTTACATTATCATCCAAATAATTGACATTGATGACAAACAGCAATGGGCCCAGCACCAATCCCTGAGGCACATCACTGTCCGCCAGTTTGAAAAACAACCTTCCTACCATTAAACAAATTTTACATCCAGTTAGCTAACTGTCCCTTGATCCGAAGTGATCAAACTTTTCAGAGCAGCCTACCAAACAAAACCTTATCAAAGGCCTTGCTGAAGTTCATATAGACTACATTAACATCCTGCTCTCATCAACCTTCAGGGAGTGCAACCTAGAGGGAGTGCAGAGACGGTTCACAAGACTGATTCCTGGGATGTCAGGACTGTCTTATGAAGAAAGACTGGATAGACTTGGTTTATACTCTCTAGAATTTAGGAGATTGAGAGGGGATCTTATAGAAACTTACAAAATTCTTAAGGGGGTGGACAGGCTAGATGCAGGAAGATTGTTCCCGATGTTAGGGAAGTCCAGGACAAGGGGTCACAGCTTAAGGATAAGGGGGAAATCCTTTAAAACCGAGATGAGAAGAACTTTTTTCACACACACAGAGTGGTGAATCTCTGGAACTCTCTGCCACAGAGGGTAGTTGAGGCCAGTTCATTGGCTATATTTAAGAGGGAGTTAGATGTGGCCCTTGTGGCTAAGGGGATCAGGGGTATGGGGAGAAGGCAGTACGGGATACTGAGTTGGATGATCAGCCATGATCATATTGAATGGCGGTGCAGGCTCGAAGGGCCGAATGGCCTACTCCTGCACCTAATTTCTATGTTTCTATGTTTCTATGTTTCAGAGTTACATCTTCAGAAAACTCAATCAATTTTTGTGAGACACAATCTTCCCTGCACAAAGCCATGCAGACTATTCCTAACAATCTCTAGTTTATCAAATGCATGCATCACAGAATCCTCTCCAAGAACTTTCCTACCACAAATGCAGACTCGAAGGGCCAAATGGCCTCCTCCTGTACCTATTTTCTATGTCAGGCTCACTGGTCTGTAGTTCCCAGAATTTTCTTTAATTGAGACACATTAGCCACCATCCAGTCTTCCTGTACATCACCTGTGACTAAGGATGATTCATATATCTCAGCAAAGGCCCCTGCAATTTCCTCTCTCACTTCCCACAGTGTCCTTGGATATACCTGATCAGGCCTGGGAGGTTTATCGATTTTCATATGTTTTAAGACATCTAGCACTTCCTCGACTGTAAGACGGACTGTTCTCAAAACATCGCCTTTAATGTTGCCAAGTTTCCTCATCTTTTTCGTGTCTTTCTCCACGGTCTTCATCGAGGACCATGCCCATCTCTGGCGACGCCACATTAGATTACATTTGATTTCTGAGGGGCCCTATTCTTCCCCGAGTTACTTTTTTTCCCTTTACATATTTATAAAATCTCTTTGGATTCTGTTTAATCTTACATGCCAGAGCTACCTCATGCCCTCTCTTCGCCCTCCTGATTGCCTTCTTAAGGTTGCTCCTCAATGCTCTATACTCTTCCAGAGATACACTTGATCCCAGCTGCATATCCCTGACCCATGTCTCCTCCTTTTACCTGACAAGAGCCTCAATTTCTCTCATCAACCAGGGTTCATTACTCCGACCTATTTTAATGCATGCAAATTGCAAAAAGAATGTAGCTTTCACACTCTTTGAATGCCTCGAAATCTCTCAGCAACCGCATGTAAAGCTCATTGTTTGGATTTTGAGTTAAGCAGTGACCTGGTCCATCTCAGAACCCTCTGTAATGCGTTTCAAGCAACTATATTTGAGCCAGATATCAATGGACGTGAATCCATTGGGCATTCAATACCTTCAATCGGAAGGTATAAACAAGAAACTTACTCTTTAGCCAAAGGTAGTCTTCTCCTCATCTTTCTGTTGCTTTGGAACTGCATGCCATATGGTTTAGGAGGATGCTAGGCGCCCAAATATTTCCTCCTCCTGCTGTAATTTAATAGCTGTTTTGCTCAGTGAAACCAAAACACTTGTCCAGTGAGCCATGCTGGGACAGAATGATCAGGTCCATTGTTTTAGTTTCACGGGTGAACATGTAACATAAAGATACTTCAACTATGCCTTTCTACCCTTGCCAAAAACTAACATTCCTATGCCTTGTTCATTGGACATTTTAGAGATTATAAAGCAAAATATCATAAAAGGTTTGAAGTTGATAAGCATTTGATGTATACCTTTGATTTAAACCAGCATCTACAGTTCTTTCAAACACATGCTTCAATCCTTAGCACTATTGTAATTTGTAAGAAGTTATTGATAGAACTGATGATGTAATTAACTCTGTGGAATGATTGGGTGCCAATATATCACTAGACTAAGTGGGACCCGTTGGGTCCCATGTTCACACGGGAGGGCTGGTCCCCCAACGCAATATTCCACTTCTCCACCAATTCCAATATTGGTGGCCAGTGGAGTGGGGGGGGGGGGGCTTTCTGGAGCACTAGTATGGGTGTTGTGGGCCAAAGGGACTGGTTTCAAGAGGGCTAGTATGGATATTGTGGGCCGAATGGATTATTGGGCTGGCTGCTCAGTCACTCAGGCCTGATGGGCTGGCAGCTCAGTCACTCAGGCCTGGTGGGCTGGCAGCTCAGTCATTCAGGCCTGGTGGGCTGGCAGCTCAGTCACTCAGGCCTGGTGGGCTGGCAGCTCAGTCACTCAGGCCTGGTGGGCTGGCAGCTCTGTCACTCAGGGCTGGTGGGCTGGCAGCTCTGTCACTCAGGGCTGGTGGGCTGGCAGCTCTGTCACTCAGGGCTGGTGGGCTGGCAGCTCAGTCACTTAGGGCTGCTGGGCTGGCAGTTCACTCATGGCTATTCCTTGGAATTCCATTTCAAGCAGAGTGCAGGTCACATTCAATTTCGTAGCATTTCAAGCAGAGTGCAGGCCACCACATTCAATTTCATAGCATTTCAAGCTAAACTAATATAATCTGCCTGCACATGATCCATACCCCTTCTTTCCCTGCATACACATGTGCCTATCTAAAAGCCTCGATAAAGCCACTATCATACTGTATCTGCCTCTACCACCACCTCTGGCAGTGTGTTCCAGGCCATCACCACTCTCTGTATAAAAAACGTACCACATGCATCTCCTTTAAATTTTGCCCCTTTCACCTTAAAGCTAAGCTGTCTATTCTTTGATATTTCTACACTGGGGTGGAAAAGGGTGATTGTCCATGCTATCTATGTCTCCCTTAATTTTATATACTTCTATTTGATCTCCTCAGTCTTTGGCACTCAAGAGTATACAATCCAAGTTTTTCCAACCTCCCCTAATAGCAAATACCCTCAAATCCAGACACCATTCTGCTAAATCACATCTGCACCCTCTCCAACGCCACCACATCCTGCTTGTAATAATGCTGTCCTGCTGTTTAAAGGAATGGCTTTGATAGGATGGTGAGTTGATGAACATCAATGGCCTAGAATTCAACGCTCTCAGTTAGCGAATTACGATTAAAGTCACTTAATTAATGTCTGGAATTTTCAACAAATAAATCTAATGGTAATCTTGAAACGATCAGATTGTCATAAACACTCATCTGGTTCACCAATGCAATTAATTGCCTTATTGCATGATATTAGATTAACACCTCAACCCTGCGGGTTTACTTCCCACCCTTCACTTACAGCCCCGTGGGAAGTTGTCTCCTTGATTTATGTTAGGTGTGAATTTGGAAAACAACTGTCAAATGTGGGACACAGTAAATGCACAAACACCCACACACATACTTTCTGCAAAAGGGTTGGCCATATATATAGTTGGCAATGAGATAGCATATTGGCACAGCGGTAGAGCTGCTGTCCTACAGTGCCAGAGACTCAGATTCAATCCTGGCTATGGGTGCTGTGGGTACAGAGTTTGTACGTTCTCCCTGTGATATCACTCCCCTGACATCAGTCTGAAGAAGGGCCTCGCCCCGAAACATCACCCATTCCTTCTCTTCTCTCCAGAGATGCTGCCTGTCCCGCTGAGTTACTCCAGCATTTTGTGTCTACCTTCAATTTAAACCAGCATCTGCAGTTCTTTCCTACACATACTTCCTGAGAAGATTGAGTATTCTTGAAGATTGAAAATTCAGTATTTTCCTGCATACTCTATCGAACTTCTATGGCGGCATGATAGGGAACATACTGACAGGTTGCATCATGGCCTGGTTCAGTAACTTGAATGACCAGGACCAAAGGAGGCTGCAAAAAGTGATAGCGATTACCTGATCCATCACAGATACTGACCTTCCCACCATTGAAAGGTTCCACAGAAAGCACTGTCTCAAAACAGCAGCTAATATCATCTATGCTGGCCATGCTCCCATCACAGTGAGGAATGTGGAAGAGTCACTGTGGTAGATGTTTATGTTAAAATGTTGCTTTTTATGTAATAAAATTGTTGCTTTTTATTGGTATGACCGGGTGGCAAATCAAATTCCTCGTATATTGCGAAACATACTTGGCTATTAAAGTATGATTATGATGATGTCACTACCACCAGTGGGATGAAGGCATAGGATGCTGAAAACTATGACCTCCAGGTTCAAGACAGCTTCGTTCCTGCAATCATCAGGCTGTTGAACACTGCATAACACTAATTCAGCAACTATGATCTATTCTGGACTTTGTTTGCCTAACACTACTGAGTTTGGTTTTGTACTATGATGGTCTGGTTACCTAGTATTCCAGATTATTATTTTTTGCATTATTGATTATTGTATATTTATTTGTGTGCTTTATGTTCCCGGGCCTGTAACATTGCAGTAAATAAGAATGTAGTTGTTCTGTTGCCGGGGACATATAACAATTAAACACTCTTGACTCTTGATTTATTATGTCTTTTGCAAATGATAGTCTGTGGAAGGTGAATGCTCTTGATGTCCAGTGCTTCAGATATTTCAAAATCATTGACAAAAACATCTCTTCCCAGACATTCATGGCTCCTCTCTTTGTCCCACACAGTAACACATCACATTTCTATTTTTTTTAAATACATGTGGCTGCACTGAACCTCAACTGTGAACAATCAGAAAGCCAAAAATGTCCCTTTCTGGAGTTGCTTTTCTTTTCTGAACAAGCACAAATAAATTTTATCTGTAACTTTAACTTGAACCGTACTAAAAGATTAAATCATGTGCAGCCCGGAACCGCTGCAGAATGATTTAGGCATGCCATGAGTAAGGAATCTACCACAAACATTCACTTATATTACTGTAATAAATAATCCGGATTTCCTTTCTCTAAATGCTCAGACCACCTATAACAAAAACAAATGCTTCGCATGGAAATCCAATTGTAGATGAAGCCTCAATTCATCAACAATTTGATGGATTTTGTTTTCCATTGCACAAACGAGATTGGGAGGAACAGTAACTAATCATTTCAAATTGACTCAGGATCTTTCTTGTTTGATTTCTGACTCACAAACATAGCTTTGTTAAAATTTATCTGCTGGATTACAGGTCAAGGGTCAAAAGTGTTTCGTCGTTATCTGTGCTGAAATGGAACAATGAAATTCCTACTTGCAGCGGCACAACAGATATATAAAAATAGTACTCTGTAAAACCCACAACAAAAACAAATTTGGTACATGTGAAATAAAACAAGCAGACCAATAAATAGACACCAGTAAAGTCGAAAATAATGTCACCAATTCCATACAATTCGTAACCTATTTGGAGGTTGCAGTGTTTAATAGTCTGATGGTTGGAGGGAAGAAGCTGCTCCTGAACCTGGATGTTACAGTTTTCAGGCTCCGATACCTCCTTCCTGGTGGCAGGAGTGAAATGAGAGCATGACCAGGGTGGTGTGGGTCTCTAATGTTGCTGACTGCCTTTTTGAGGCAGTGACTCTTGTAGATCCCTTCGATGGTGGTGAGGTCAATACCCATGACGGGCCAGGCAGTGTTCACCACTTTGTGCAACCTTCTTCGTTCCAGGGCCTTCGCGTTGCCAAACCAGACCGTGATACAACCAGTAAATGTGCTCTCTACTGTAGAAGTTAAAGAGAGTATTTGTTGACATAAAACATCTCCTCAATCAATCTTCCAAGGAAGTAGGGGTGTTGATGAGCTTTCTTCATGATTGCTTCAATGTGTTAGGTCCAGGGACAGATCTTCAGAGATATGCACGCCCAGGAATTTGAAGCTTTTGACTCTCTCCATCACTGTCGCATTGATGAAGACACGTTTGTGGATCCTCACTGGTGACCATTTAGTCAGTCGATCGATCTCCCTCCTTTACCGTGACTCATCGTCATTTATAGTTTGTTCAACAACGGTGGCGTTGTCAGCGAACTTTGAGATGGAGCTCGAACTGTGTCCAGCTACACAATCGTGAGTATAGAGTGACCCACTTCAGTGACCCCTCCCCTAGATTGTTTTGGTTCATTTCTGACTTACGAATAGTTCCGAATTTGAACACATCTCAGGGGCTGATACCCTGTTGTTGCCTGGGGGACGAAAGAGATGTATAAGATCATGAGGGAATTAGATAGGGTAAAAGCACAGAGTCTTTAACCTGGAGTAGGGAATCAAGAACCAGAGGACATAGGTTCAAGGTGAGGGGTAAGATTTAAAAGGAACCTGAGAGGCAACAATTTTACACAATGGGCGGTGGGTGTATGGTACGAGCTGCCGGAGGAGGTAGTTGAGGCAGGGCTATCACAACACTTAAAAGATAGGCGCATGGATAGGATAGGTTTAGAGGATATGGGCCTAACACAGTCAGGTGCGACTAGTGTAGATAGGGCATGTAGGTTAGCGTGGGCAAGGTGGGCTGAAAGGCCTGGTTCCACGCTGTGTGACTATAGGACTATGACATTCTATCTATGTCAAGTCAAGTCAAGTCAAGTCAAGTCAAGTTTATTTGTCACATACACATACAAAATGTGTCATATGCTTAAAGCAGATTGCTGCCAAACACTATAGACTGTGGAGTCAGCAGGAATTAAGAACCCTTTGTGTTTACGGATATACAGTTGGTGCTCTTTAAGTGGATATAATGGCTGAAGGAAAAACTCTCACAAGATAATTTGTTTACGACCAAAAGTGCTGTAAGGCCAAGTTCTGAAATGACTTGATCAGTCAGCCGCATTGCATGGTGTGACCAAGGACTATGCAGCTGAAATCCTGAAGCATGTCTGCCACAGGCTGGATTAAATGATTCAGTTACTGTATGCCTGAGGCAGGAAGAGAGCTAACAGGAAAGGAGTCATTATTCTGGCTATGAATATTAAAACGTAGTAAGTACAGCACAGAAACAGACACGTCGCTCAGACTATCCGTTCTGAATATGATGCTTGGTTAAACTGATCTTGTCTGCCTACATGTGATCCACACCCTTTCAGGCCCTCTATATCCACATGCCTATGTCGAACCCACGTAATATTACCATATATAAAATTTGAATATATTATTGTATCTACGCCACCATTCTAGCAGGGTGTTCCAACCACCCACCATGCTCAGTGCAAAAAATGTGACCAGCACGTCTCCTTTAAGCTTTTTCCTTTGCAACAGATCTATGCTCTCTCATCACTGAAATTTCCACCCTGAAAAATAAAGATTCTTTCTACCTACCCAATCTATGCTTCTGATAATTGTATATATTTGATCAGGTCTTCCTGCAAACTCCAATGTTCCAGAGAAAACAATCTCTTAAAGATAGCGGAGTCAGGGGATATGGGGAGAAGGGAGGAACAGGGTACTGATTGGGGATTATCAGCCATGATCACATTGAATGGCGGTGCTGGCTCAAAGGGCCGAATGGCCTACTCCTGCACCTATTGCCTATTGTCTATTGTCTAATGTCTAATCCAAGACAGTCTAACCGCCCCTTATACTAGCTAATTCCCTTTAATCCAGGCATTGTTCTGGTAAACTCTTTCTGCACCATCTGCAAAGCATTCCTGTAATGGAGTATCGAGAACTACACACTATATTCCAAATGCAGCCTAACCAAAGTCCAATAAGGTGCATCATGACTACCTGACTCCTACACTCACTGCTCCAACCAATGATGGCAAGCACAACGTAAGCATTCTACTTGTGTTGCCACTTTCAGGGAGCCTTGGATATGGACCCCCAAGATCCTTCTGCACATCAATGCTGAGGATATTTGGCAGTGAGGCAAGACTGACTTGGCTGGTGTTGCCTTTCTTTACGTGGATAAAATTGAGATTATATTTAATTGTGTTGAAGGAAATTATTGGTGGCATTGGTTTGTATAAATTTTCCTTAACAGAAAATAGGGGATATAAATTAAAGAACATGGGAGGAGCAGTCATAGGCTGCTCCAGTTTCAATAAGATCATGGCAAATCCAATGTCACTTTCCTCCCTGATTCCCCCAATCCTTAGCTATAACATCAGTCTATCTTAGTTTTGAATGTAATTTATCTCAGGATTCTTGGGTTGAGGATTCCAAAGATTCACAGCTGTTTGAATGAAGAAATTCCTTTTGATGGTTAACACCCTATTTGTAGGCCGTGTGGGTTGGGCTGGAGATGGGGATCTGGATCACACTTTCTAAAAGGGCGTTTGAGTCAGAAACCCACATTTAGAAAATGACTGGATGTGCATCTGGTGTGGCATAACCCGTAGAAATTATGGACTGAGAGTTGGAAAATTAGTTTGTGATTATCATGGTCATGATGGGCCAAATGGCCAGGGTCTCCGGTGCTGCAAGTGCTGTAAGGCAGCAACTCTACCTCTGCGCCACCGCGGCCATTACTTCTGAATATAACTTGTTTTGTGAGTTTCTTTGCTGTCATTTTTTCCATCAAATTTCTAAGAACATCAGGCAAAGTAAAGAATGCAGAGATCATATTTCATCCCATGAAAAGTTGAATGTCAGAATATTTCATAATACCAATGCTTTTATTATTATGTGCATGCTATCTGGCTTAGAACCGTGAGACGAGAATGAATAAATTTAAATGTTGAAAATATTTCACTCTTATATTCCTTCTTAACCTCATTGCTCACAGTTTAAAAAAAATGTCAGCTTGCTTTAGCCTGGCTTTGGAAGGTATTTATGATCTTCTGAGTTTATTTTCCTCTCCTACAATCTTCCTCCCATGTTGCAAGTGCAATTCGCAGTGACAATTCTGCCTCTGTGATCTCACTCCAGTGGGTGTTCTTATGTAAGCCTTGAATATGAGCAGACCATTCACCATGGGGCAGGTGGGAGCTGGTTCAGTTGAGGGCAACCAAGAACAGTTGCCGTGTGATTGTTACTCACAGTGTTTTGCCGGAAAGTGCATGAATAAGTAGCACAAAGCCTTACGTGGAAGAATAGTCTTTTGAAACTTACAAACCAAGTCCATTAATGAAGATAATTCAGCTAATTGGATTGCCTGCTATTGCCCATCATCTGTGCAAACACAGTTCAGTTTGAGAAGGCATGTCAAGAACGGAGGAGAGGGGATAATAAAATAAATGTATGTTTACTATCCTGTTTTCCCGTGCTATATTATAAGCCTTGGTTGGCCCATTTTAACCCAGCCAATCGATGCTTATAATATATTTTAGGACGGAAAAAACTCAATAGATTTTTTCTATGCTGTAATATGGACAAAAAATCTATTAATTCATTGGATGATTTCTCTGCTCAAGTCACCCTAACTTGGGAGCCGAAACTTCATCAGACAGCATTCCTGATGGATATAATAGAGGGAAAAAAATATTTTATCATGGAAACATCTTTTGCATTACCTCAGCACATGTGACAATAATAAACTAAACTAATTTGCACATTGGTGCAAGAATATTCCTTTGTATAATGGGACATGCTCAGTGATAGCAAAGTTCTCTTCAGAGGGCATATGAGGCCATTCCTTGGATTTGGAATTAAATGTCTGCCCTAAAGCATAGGTTAGAAGTAACTTTGAATGGCTGAGGTGAGAAGGCGCAGGTAAATATATGCTTACTGGCTGACAACAATGATAACTTTCTACAGTGTGACAGCACACAAACTTTACAGATAATTAACATTATTTTAGAAAATTCCAACAGTAAGATAAAGTTATTCCTTAGTAATCATTCTTAGAGAAAGTAGAGCTTGCATAAAATATCTATCGGATGGAGAAATGTTTCTCAAGGAGACATTACTAAAGTGTCTTGTCAGTATTTTAAAATGAATCCTTTAGTTCAGGTCAATTATACAATTGTTTAAGTCCCACATCTAAGGGGTTGGAGTTTTAATGAGGGTTGATAAACAGCTTCATCAATTCTAACCTCTGACACAAGTTTTAAAGAGTAGTTTTGTCAAGAATTAGTGTGTTATGTAGTGGAGTGTCGAAAAAAAAGTTCAAACCAATTTGGCAGATGATTAGGTTTCAGTTTATTACTGCCACGTGTTCTGAGGTACAGTGAAAAGCTTTGTTTTGCACACTATGCAATCATATCAGATAAGGGGATCAGAGGGTATGGAGAGAAGGCAGGTACGGGATACTGAGTTGGATGATCAGCCATGATCATATTAAATGGCGGTGCAGGCTCGAAGGGCCGAATGGCCTACTCCTGCACCTAATTTCTATGTTTCTATGTTTCTAATACTATACACAAACACAATCTATTCACACTCAAGCACAATAGGTAGAGCAAAGGGGAAGATACAGAGTGCAGAATATAGTTCTCAGCATTGTATCGCATCAATTCCAGAGGCAACAATGTAATAAATTAATAATTACAGTATTAGGGAACAATAATAGTTCACAACTGAAGTCTGTAGTGCAACCAAAGACAAAGTTCATAGAAGATCATGGTTGCTGATGTTAGTGTTGTGCAGTGTTCAAGAGCCTGATGGTTGCTGGGAAGAAGCTGTCTTGGAATCTTGAGGTCATCGTTTTCAGGTCCTTGTATATTCATGAGAAGGTTTCTGTGGAAGTCAAATGTTCCAGCAGGAGTAAAACTAAAAGATAAGTCAAAATTATCTTATAATAAGGAGCCTTTTATATTTTTAGCTACTTGCTTTGCCACAAAAATAGTTGAATATTTTCTGCATTTAGGGTGGCTCGGTGGCACAGCGATAGATTTGCTGCCTTACAGCGCCTGAGACCTGGATTCGATTCTGACTAACGGTGCTGTCTGTATGGAACTTGTACGTTCTCCCCGTGACCTGCGTGGGTTTTCTCCGGGATCTCCAGTTTCCTCCCACACTCCAGAGATGTACATGTTTGTAGGTTAATTTGCTTGGAATAATTGTAAATTGTCCTTATTGTGTAGGATAGTGCTAGTGTACAGGTTGATCACTGTTCAAAGCTGACCTGGTGGGCTGAAGGGCCTATGCCCGCACTGCATCTCTAAACTCTAAACTAAACTAAACTAAATTTGGCTGAAGAATGTCCAAGGCTGACATTTTTTACTTGCAGCATTTTAATAGGCCTATAAAAGCAATACACAAGATAAAATATAATAATCAAAAAAATTAAATAAAATAATAACTGTAATACTAGCTGACCTAACAGTGCAAAAACCATTGTGTAACCAGAGACTCTGTGAGGGGCAAAGACAACATTAAAAGTTGCTCAAGTTAGTGTTGGATAGTGTTCAAAAGCTTGATGGTTGCTGGGAAGAGACAATTCTGGTGGTCATGGTTTTTAGACTCCTGTCCCTTCTACCCGATAGGAGGAGCAAACTAAAAGCGTGGCCAGGGTGGTGTGGGTCTTTAATGATATTGGCTGCCTGTTTCAGGCAGCACCTCCCTTCGATGGTGGGTAGGTCAGTACCATGATGGACTGCCCTGTGCTCTCCTTTGTACCTGGGTGTTTGCGTTGCCAAGCCAGGCTGTGAGGTAACCAATCTTGTGAACTTCAATCTAACTTGCTGGCAAGGATGACTCCGGTTTTTAATGTTGTTAGTTGAATTTATCATGATGGTCATGTATTGCATTTCAGCTGATAAATACCCACATTTTCAACTGCAATTTATGCTAGCTATAATTCAATCCATTTGTGCTGCGTTATTTACAGAATATTCATTGCAGAGTCTTTAAAATGTCTACTTGCAGTATGTAGCAAAGTGATCCAGATGCACACCGACATGCTGTATTACTTTTAATACAATGTGACATTCCCACTTTGAATTTCCACAATTAAATGCCAAGTCAGGTTTGGTCTCATTAGTTTAGGCCAAAGGATACAAAAGCAAATCGCAAATAGCAGTTGGAAACCAGAAATGGTGAAGTAATGAGTAGGTCTGACACTCTCTGTACACAGAGAAAGAGAGTCCATGTTTTTGGCCAATGGAAGATCACTGATCTGAGACATTAACTCTGATACTTTCAACGCAGTTACTGTCTGACCTGATGAATAATGACCATGCTTATATTTTTTATTTAATACAAATAATAATTCATTTCAATTTAATCACAAACTCAAAGTAAGCCAAACTTACTTGGCGGCACCGTGGCGCAGCGGTAGAGTTGCTGCCTTATAGACCCGAGCTAGAGACCCGGATTCGATCCTGACTACGGGTGCTGTCTGTATGGAGTCTGTACGTTCTCCTCGTGGCCGTGTGTGTTTTCCCCGGGTGCTCCGGTTTCCTCCCACATTGCAAAAGAAAAATTTGGTTTGGTAAAAAAAATTGTAAATTGCCCATAGTGTGTAGGATAGTGCTAGTGTATGGGGATTGCTGATCGGTACAGATTCAATGGGCCAAAGAGCCTGTTTCTGCACTGTATCTCAAAACAAAAAGATTAATCAGACATATTTACTGGGGAGAAATTCACCTTCACATCAGTTGTCTTAAATGTATCATTTTGTAACATCCATACAGTCATATTTATCGTCCCAAATATGAGTATAATTAGCGGACTCTGCTATATCAATTCTTTAACTCCGAAAATTATAACTACTCTTAATTCAAATTCACACATGCACTGACTTCACAGCCCAACACCCGGACTTCCATCTGTATATATGTATATAGCGCCGCAGAATTGTGCACCTATCCCCCCCCCCCCTTCTCCCTTCTGTTTTTTGTTTTTCTGTTTCTTGTTTTTTGTACTAAATTATATGTATGTACTGAGTACGAGCAGCTTTCAATTTCACTGTACATGTATAGTGACAATAAATGGCATATCTATCTATCTATCTATCTATATCTATATCTATATCTATCAATAGCAATCCAGGGGTATGGTTTGCTTATATGAATATATAGACTTTAGAGATACAGCGTGCGACAGATCCTTCAGCCCATTTAGTCCACGCCGTTAACTAACACTATCCTACACACATGGGGCAATTTACAGAAGCCAATTAACCTACAATCCTCTACATCTTTGGAATGTGGGAGGAAACTAAAGCACCCGTAGAAATCCCATGTGGTCACAGAGCGAAGTCCAAACTCCGTACAGATCCCACCCATGGTCAGGATGGAATCTGGGTCTGTAATGGGCCTGTCCCACTTACGCGACTTGTTCGGCGACTTCCGGCACCCGTCATAGGTCGTTGCAGGTCGCCAAAGATTTTTAACATGTTGAAAATCCAGCGGCGACCAGAACAAGGTACAACTCGTTGGGCGACTACTCATGACCATGGTTGCACCCCCTCCAACATCTATTGCATCCGCTGCTCTAGGTGTCAGCTGTTCTACATCGGTGAGACCAAGCATAGGCTTGGCGATCGCTTCGCCCACCACCTCCGCTTGGTTCGCAATAACCAACCTGATCTCCCGGTGGCTCAGCACTTCAACTCACCCTCCCATTCCGAATCCAACCTTTCTGTCCTGGGCTTCCTCCATGACCAGAGTGAGGCCCACCGTAAATTGGAGGAGCAGCACCTCATATTTCGCTAGGGTAGCTTAACCCCAACGGTATGAACATTGACTTCTCCAATTTTAGGTAGACCCTGCTTTCTCCTTCTTTCCCCTCCCCTTCCCAGCTCTCCCACAGCCCACTGTCTCCGCCTCTTCCTTTCTTCCTCCCGCCTCCTCCTCCCCCCCCACCCCCACATCAGTCTGAAGAAGGGCCTCGACCCGAAATGTCGTCTATTTCCTTTGCTCCATAGATGCCGCCTCACCCGCAGAGTTTCCCCAGCATTTTTTGTCTACCTTTGATTTTCCTACATCTGCAGTTCCTTCTTAAACCTATGATCATACAGTCTTCATATGGTCGCCTGTGTGGTTGTGAGTAGTCTCCTCAGTCGCCCAAAGAATTGTAGCATCTTTCTGGTTGGATTTTAAACATGTTGTGTAAGTGGGACAGGCCCATAAGGCAGCAACTCTACTGCTGTGCCACTGTGCCATCTTCAAGATATTAATTAGTTATTTTACATTTCTCTTTCCTTTACCTTTCATTCAATACCCAGCTTTGTTAGAAGGTGGCCAGAGAGACAATAAAGGTTTTCAAGGTGTTCTGGGAGCTAAATGACCTTCAGCATCAGTGGCAAGATGATTACTTTTAGGATTTCCTATTAAAATTTCTCATTATTAAACTATTAAAAGAAAATGTACTGCTTTTTAACAGAGAATGGAACCCTTCCCCGCACCCCAGAAAATACTGGAAACACTTAGCTGGTCAGGCAGCATCTGGGGAAAGAAATAGATTTAATATTCCTGATCAAAGTCCCTTTGTCAGAACAAAGGGGAATATTCAAGCTGGAATGGCCAATATTCTGGCTGGAGGCCTTTGACCAGTGGAGATTCACATGGATCTGTGCTGGGACCTCTGCTGTTTGCGATATATATGAATGTCTTGGACATATGCATGGGTAGGTTGATCAGTAAGCATGCAGATGGCGCCAAGATTGTTGAGGATGGCTGTGTCTTCTAGCTTTCTTTCTTCCTCCCCTGCAACTAGTTTGAAGAAGGATCCCGACCTGAAATGCATCTATTCATTTTCTCCAGGGTTGCTGCCTGACTCGCTGAGTTATTCCAACATTTTATGACTTTCCATGGAGGAAAGGCACTGCTTGAAAGGCCTCATGGATGAAATGTTGTGCACTCCTCCCACTATTTGTGAATAGGCTTTGTGTGCTTTCACAGCGCCCCCACCGACCAGAAGCTCCCTCTTTGTTTTGACCATCCACCAAGATGCAGGACAAAATGCCACAGGAGATCCTTCTTCCCTATGGCTATCAAACTGTACAACTCCTCCCCCTTCTATCATGGGATAGACTGAGACTCCTCCCCCCACCCCTCCGCAATCTTTGCACACCCCTAATCCTTTCCACTTGTCACTTTCATTTCACGTTTCATGTATTTTGGATTATTATGGGTTTTATTTTTTACTGTTGGCAGATCAATTTCCCTCCTGGGATAAATAAAGTTCTATTGTATCGTATCACATTTGTCTGGATTCCCGTGAACTGGAGGGCCATTGTATTTTTCAGAAGGATTCTGAGAACTTCCTTGAAATGCTTGCTCTGCCCTTCTTGAAGCCTTTGGCTATGTCAGAGGTCAGTAGGGGCTGCTTATTTAGAGAACAATGTATTATGGCCCACACTTGAACTGGTTACATTTATTCAGGACCTTGCCGATGGGACCATTGTTGGATTGTTTATCTTTTAAATTGTTATTGGGCTATTTTGGAGAGAAGCTATTAGTTTTGTTTAGTTTAGTTGAGACATACATCATGGAAACCGCTCATTCAGCCCATCAGGTCCACGCCACCGGCAACAGGAACGTTCTTCACATATAGAATGCAGTTTTGTATAAAGGGAAAACGAGAAGAGGATTGGTGTAATGATGTGAATTTGCCTGGCCCTGCTCCGTACTGTGATTATGTCTGAGGTAGACCCATTGGAAAAGATTATGTCATCTTGTCGTAAAAGGATTTGAGATGAATTTTCCACATTTCCAGTAAGATGAAATTTGAAGGCTCTTGTGAGATCAGAAATGGCCATGTATATTAGATGGGGATGAAGACTGAAATAAACAGGCGAGTATGATGTAGCTAGTTGGATTGCCAGATAACGTGAAGGGAGAGACAGACAGGATGTTGACTTTCAAAAAGTAGGGATAAATGAAGAAGGACCTACACAGCAGAGCGATTCACTGATTTTTCTGGGCCATCAACAGATTTGTGCCTGTGTCCGATACCAATTTCACATTGCCTCTTCTCTGTACCTCGTACGAGATAAGAACTGAAAAATGTCACACGTCCGCTCTCCACATCTGCTATTTTAACACTGAAATCCTCAGGCCACAGCACATGCAGGATTGCTGTGGTTTACTGTATTGATATAGCTGTACTAAATCAATGCTTCACTGTTGATCACCCACAATGCCAGACATTCATAACAGCACAGGTCTATATTGTTTATACAGGGATAGTCATCAGGTACAATAATAACACTTGGACAGGTACATGGACAGGACAGGTTCAGAGGGATAGGGGCCAACGGCGGGTAAATGGGACAAAGCTTAGATGGGGTATCTCTGGTTGGCCCTGAGCACTGCATCATAGAGTGCTGTATGACGTTGAGAGTCTTTGCCTTTATTAGCATTAATCAACAGGCTATACTATGGGGTGCAAGATTCAGATTCTCAGTCAGGAGACAAAGAACATCTAGGCATGCATGTCTTCAAGTTAATTTTCCCCAAATGATAATGTAACAGATTATGTTACAGATTATAGATTACTGGGCGAATCCAGAACCAGGGGCCACAGTCTTAGAATAAAGGGGAGGCCATTTAAGACTGAGGTGAGCAAAAACCTTTTTCCTCAGAGAGTTGTGCATTTGTGGAATTCCCTGCCACAGAGGGCAGTGGAGGCCAAATCACTGGGATTTAAGAGAGTGTTAGATAGAGCTCTAGGGGCTGGTGGAATCAAGGGATATGGGGAGAAGGCAGGCACGGGTTATTGATTGGGGACGATCAGCCATGATCATAATGAATGGCGGTGCTGGCTCGAAGGGCCGAATGGCCTCCCCCTGCACTTATTTTCTATGTTTCTATGTTAAAGAAGTTCACTTTTGCCTTCAGGGATAAAAATGAAAATATACCTTGATCTGTTGTAACAAACATTTAGTCTTCAAGCATCTAAAAGTCAATAAAACATTTTTTAATCTGTTGTTGAACTGCACAGGACATACAAAGAAGCTTTATTGACAGTGCAAGGAAGTTTGCGATAAAATTCATCCAAAATAGACCTATCTTCCATTGTCTATTTACAATCATTTCAGCTGTGAAAATTTCTGTCTACATGCTGTGAAAGGTTCCTTGTTGTCAAGAATTTCAGGATTAGAAATTTGCAAATGCAAAAGATGAAAGTGGGCCTTGGAGTGCAATCCAATTATTACAGATTTTTTTTCAAGGCATGAAGGTGTTTTATTTACAGCAAAGCTTTCAATGTGAACACCATACTTTTGGGCTATCAGGCAAGGAGTGAGCAGCACAAGAATATTAGATAGCTGACCTATTTTTCCCCCCCTTTCATTTGGGAGCAGTAGGTTTAACCCCGATCGTGCCAATACACAAACTGTAATGCATACACATCTGCCTAATGGCTTTTCTGTATCTTAAGGACCATTAGAATTCAACAGGTGGTTTGTCAATCCAAGATAAGTCGGCCTTTTGTTTTCTTCGCAAAACCACATAGGCCAAGAAACAAAACCAGACAGGGGATATGTCTCAGTTACTGTGGTGAGAATAACACGAGTTTCTCATCAGTTTCTCCCCTGCCAATAGTTTTGACTGCAATGATGAGAAAATCAGCCTGTGACCTAATGAAAGTTCGCTCATAATTCTGGCCATTACCACACTGATGAGTAGTGCTGCAATAATGTCCCCTTGATGAGCTTCAACTTAATGCAGAACACATTTGTTAGGTGTTTTCCAATTCTAACACACTTGGAGCTGCCACTACGTAACGTTGGATTGCTTAATTGATACCCAGGGGCCCTTCTAATCAGTCCATAAAATCCTCAGGGCCTTGCAGTTGGCAGAAGCCAAAATACTTGGTTGATGTCTATTTTTTCAATTAAAATGTTTAACTGTGGCTTTTGAATTTTTGTCGATATTAATGCAAGGCAGAAGGAGATACTTACTCTGTTGGACCTAAATACCAGTCATGGTGTTTTTTTGTAGACCAGCAGCATGCTCATGTTTTTGTGGCCAACATCTAAATCTCAAGTAATGCCCCAAGAAATAGATAGCCAACTACCTCAACTGAGGCATAGAGGGTGGTTACTGTGTTTGCTTGTAGCTCAAAATATAAGTTACTGACATTCTGACATTGGTGCGCTGAGCTTTGCGGCTGTAATGTTGGTAAAATTATTTATTGCGGTATAAAGGCTGC
This sequence comes from Leucoraja erinaceus, assembly GCF_028641065.1. Taxonomy (NCBI): domain Eukaryota; kingdom Metazoa; phylum Chordata; class Chondrichthyes; order Rajiformes; family Rajidae; genus Leucoraja; species Leucoraja erinaceus. The sequence continues at coordinate 49,500,782 of NC_073384.1, read as the reverse complement.
AGATGCTGAAATCTTGAGCAAAAGACAAGCTGACCCTCCCTGACGTTGTCTGCCCATCTCCCTCCACATTTCTGCCACCTAACTTCACACCAGAACTTTGATTTATGATCATGAAATTATTTACGAATGTCACAATTGCACAGTGAAACTGAGACCATCTCAATGGAATTCTTTGCCACTGTTGGATATTTTTAAGGTGGAGATTGACAGGTTCTTGATTAGTTAAGGGCCTGTCCCACGAGCATGCGACTGCATGCGGCAAGCGCGACCAAACCGGGAGTGGGAGCCACACGGGGTTCACGCGGAGGTCGAGTGATCCCTGTACAGGGCCGGTCCCACCAGCATGTGACTGCATGCCGTGAGCGCGACCAAACAAGAAGCGGGGGCCGCGCGGAGGTAGAGTGAGTGACGTGACGTTCGAGCGAAGTCCAACGGGAGGTTCGAGCAAGACGTACGACGTCAAGATGCTGCTTACGGCGACAAGACGCTGCTTATGCCCGTCGAGGCGGTGCATACAGCTTCAATGCGGCTGCGGGCCGGCAGGCCGTTGCAGCGCAGAATTTCTGAACACAGTCAGTTTTTCGGAGCCCTGCGCGTTATCGGGACCAGCTCCGCACAACTCCATACGGCTCCGGTGATCGATGTGGGACTGGCCCCGCGAGGCCGTACGGCTCATGCGACCACGTTAGGTCGCGCTTGCCAAATGGAGTCGCATGCTCGTGGGACAGGCCCTTAAGGATGTTGGGGATAACGGGGAGAAGGCAGGAGAATGTGGTTGAGATGGAAAGATAGATCAGCTGTGATTGAATGACTGAGTGGACTTGATGGGCTGAAAGTTGTAATTCAGCCCTAGAACTGATGAACCTATGAACATTCTTCTGATATACGTACAACAGCCAATGTAATCAAAAACCTTTCCCTCCCCAGTCATTCCTTCCTCACCCGGCTCCCGTCAGGCAGAACATGCAGAAGCTTGAAAGTGTGGACCGCCAGACTCAGAAACAGCTTCTTCTCCACTGTTGTTAGGCTTCTGAATGATCCTTCCATAGCTAACATACAGTCTGATTCACCTCTATCTCATTGTGGACATTGGGCTTTGTCTCTTTGAACTGTTGCACTATACAGTGCATTCAGAAAGTATTCAGACCCCTTCACTTTTTCCACATTTTATTACGTTACAGCCTTATTCTAAAATTGATTAGATTTATTTGCTTAGTCATCAATCTACACACAATACCCCATAATAAAAAAATGAAAGGTGTTTAGAAATGTTTACAATCTAATTAAGAAGAAATAAATGAAATATCACATTTACAAAAGTATTCAGAACCTTTGCTATGACACTCAAAATTGTGCTTAGGTTCATCCTGTTTCCATTGATTATCCTTGAGATGTTCCTACAACTTGATTGGCGTCCACCAGTGGTAAATTAAATTGATTGGACATGATTTGGAAAGGCACACACCTGTCTATATAAGGTCCCACAGTTGACAGTGCATGTCAGAGCAAAAACCAAGCCATGAAGCTGAAGGAATTGTCCGTAGAGCTCAGAGACAGGATTGTGTTGAGACACAGATCTGGGGAAGGGTATAAAACAATTTCTGCAGCATTGCAGGTCCCGAAGAGCACGGTGGCCTCTATCATTCTTAAATGGAAACATTTTGGAACAACCAGGACTCTTCATAGAGCTGGCCGCCCGGCCAAACTGAGCAATCGGGGGAGAAGGGCCTTGGTCAAGGAGGTGACCAAGAACGCGATGGTCACTCTGACAGAGCACCAGAGTTCCTCTGTGGAGATGGGAGAAATTTCCAGAAGGACAACTATATCTCCAGCACTCCACCAATCAGGCCTTTATGGTAGAGTGGCCAGAAGGAAGCCACTCCTCAGTAAAAGGCACATGACAGCTCGCTTGGAGTTTGCCAAAAGGCACCTAAACAAGATTCTCTGGTCCAATGAAACCAAGATTGAACTCTTTGGCCTAAATGCCAAGTGTCACATCTGGAGGAAACCAGGCACAGCTCATCACCTAGCCAAAACCATACCTAGGGTGAAGCATGGTAGTGGCAGAATCATGCTGTGGGGATGATTTTCAGCGACAGGAACTGGGAGACTAGTCAGGATCGAGGGAAAGATGAACGGAGCAAAGTACAGAGAGATCCTTGATGAAAACCTGCCCCAGAGCATTCAGGACCTTAGACTGGGGCGGAGGTTCACCTTGCAACAGGACAACGACCCTCAGTACACAACCAAGACAACACAGGAGTGGCTTCATGACAAGTCTGTGAATGTCCTTGAGTGGCCCAACCAGAGCCCGGACTTGAACCTGATAGAACATCTCTGGAGGGACCTGAAAATAGCTGTGCATCGACACTCCCCATCCAACCTGACAGAGCTTGAGAGGATTTGCAGAGAAGAATGGGAGAAATTACTCAAATACAGGTGTGCCAAGCTTGTAGCATTATACCTAAGAAGACCTGAGGCTGCAATCGCTGCCAAAGGTGCCTCAACAAAGTACTGAGTAAAGGGTCTGAATAATTATGTAAAGGTGAAATCTCAGTTATTTCTTTCTAATTAGTTTGCAAACATTTCTAAATACCTGTTTTAGCTTTTTTTATTATGGGGTATTGTGTGTAGATTGATGATTGAAAAATGAATTTAATCCATTTCAGAATAAGACTGGAACTTCCTATTGCACTTGAGTTTGGCCGAGTTGTATTTATGCATAGTATTTTCTGATTTGATTGATGGCACGTATAATAAAACTTTTCACTGAACCTCAGTGTACATGACAATAGTAAACTTAAATCTAAACCTTAACTGAAACCAACTTGGAAATGCAGAAACTGTTGTGAGTGATACTTTCCTCCTTCTTGAGCTGTGTTGCTTTGATGCTTTCTCCTGTGTGTGGATGGGAAGTTAATCATCTGATGGTAAGTTAAGATACTTGCAAACCATTCTTGCTGTAAAGTATCTTAAAAATATCACACGCTTTTTTCATGAGATGAACGCAAGTTGAAACCACTTTTTAGGAGTCTTGCTCGTCAGAGAAAGTGATTTTATGTGTGGGTGGAATTATCTTAAATAAATATTTCAGGGGAAAAGTTTCTCGTTTCTTCTTCTCTCCATTTCTCATGTTATCTCTGACGTAAAACTCAGATTCTGAAGATTATAACCAGGTTAAAGGTGTAAACAGTCCTCCGATACCTTGTTCAATTGGCCATTGCTCGTCATAAGTTCATAAGTTCTACAAGCAGAATTAGGCCATTTGTCCCATCAAGTCTATTCGTCCATTCAATCATGGCTGAACTATCTTTCTCTCAACCACATTCTTCTGCTTTCTTCCCATAACCCCTGACACCCTTACACATCAAGATTCTTTCACTCTCCACCTTAAAAATATCCATTTGACTTGGCCTCCACAGCCGTCTGTGACAATAAATTCCATTGATTCACCACTCTCTGACTAAATAAATTCCTCCTCATCTCCTTTCTAAAGGTATGTCACTGGGAGTGCCACATTGATGGCAGCCTCTGCCTACAGTCTGTCTGTTTTTTCTATCTTTTTTAATATTAGTCTGTCTTAACAGTACATTTTGGAGATTTCTTTACTTTTTCTATGTGGGGGAGGGTAAGGGGGAAACCGTTTCCCAGTCACTTCCTGGTGAGGTTGCGACTTTTCTCCGAGTCGTGTCCTCGCCCCCCCCTCCTCGCGGCCTACTAATTGGATTTGCGTGGCATTTCCTGCCGGGGACCGGACCAGAGCTTCAGCAGCGGCGGTGCAGCGCTGGAGTGGGCGATGCGTTACCTGGATCGCCGTTTGAAGCTCCGGAATGTTGGGCCTGCAGCATCAACATCGCGGACCTGTGGTTCGTAGAACTCCCAGCGCGGGCGGCGCTGACCAACATCGTGGAGTTCTGGGGTCCCTTTGTCGATGGCCACCAGCGTGGGTTTCCTCCCAGCGTGGCCTGTGGACTTCGGGAGCCACAGACTCCGGTAGGAAGTGGCCAATTCGGAGGTCCAAGCCGCTGAGGTTGTTCTCCCGTTCCGATGTCGTAGTTCCACCATTCCGGCAAGCGGGCCTGAGCATCGGAGGGCTTGGGAGGGCTCGGGAGGCCCCGACCACGGGTGAACATCAAAGAACATCAGAGGAAGATGACTGAATTTTGGTGCCTTCCTTCACAGTGGGAAACTTTAATTCTGTTGGCGTCTATCGTGTGTTGTTATTTTTTTATTCGTATGCTGTATGGTGACCACACATTTCACTGTACCAACTGGTACATGTGACAATTAAATGTATCGTGATCTTGATCTTGATGTCCTTTTATTCTTAGGCTGTGGCCTCTGGTCCTAGACTCTCCTAGTCATATTGCTGAGCAATAGCTCTTTGACTGTGCAGGAAATGATATACACTTTTCATTTCATTCCATGTACACTTTCAAATGCTGTTCTGGGGTAGACCTTTTAATAACACAAGTTGGTGATCACCTCTGAATTATTGCGTCTGCTTTGCAACAAATTAAGTCATACTCTACTATTGATGTGAATCCGTGTTAGACGCAAGTATGAGGCACAGAATTTATTTTTCTCTTCATGGGGGACAAAGCAGGAACGGTGTACTGATTTTACTTGATCAGCCATGATCATATTGAATGGCGGCGCTGGCTCAAAGGGCTGAATGGCCTACTCCTGCACCTATGTTTCTATGCTTCCAAAAAAAAGATGAAAAAAAAATCACTGGGGCATGAAATCAGGCCCAGACCCAAAGGTGAGATACATGGTGGAAGAAGAGAGATAGGTGTGAATCTGGTGTGGAATATACTCAGATACCTGGTTAATGTTAACCAGGTATCTATCTAGTATCCCATTTATTTGTTACATTGGAGGGCTTTTTAATAGACACAAAATGCTGGAGCAACTCAGCGGGACAGGCAGCATCTCTAAAACGCCACCCATTCTTTCTCTCCAGAGATGCCGCCTGTCCCTCTGAGTTTTGTGTCTATCTTTGGTTTAAACCAGCATCTGCAGTTCCTTCCTACACAGGGGTTTTTAATCGTTTTTTGCTGGTAGAAAGATTGTTAGAACAATCTGTGTGACTGCCATGGGCTGGGCTATTCTATAAGTACTTGCCATAAAGGTGTCTGATATGAGATAATAGAAAATTGAACGTGCGTTTAGTTTAATTCAACAACATTTATGTTTATTTTGAATTGCTGCCGAAAGAGTAACAATTCTTACTTTTCTGTCATTTTATTTTAGCTTCTCAATTTTATCTTTCTTATCTACCATTTTATAAATTGAATGTGAGATCCCTTTTCCATCGGAGCAATACAACTGTGAGATGTTGGTTCAGAAGTGCAATTTGAAAAAAATGTTACATTTCCCAGGTCTATGGTATGTTTGTCGAAACTGGAGCCGCAGAGCTTTTGAACTGTGCAGCATATATAAAATAGCCCGGTCTGCCATGTGTCTCGTGGTTAGTTTTGCAGCCTGAATGCGGTCTTTTATGTATGCATTGGATTTTCTTGCTGAATTTCTGTACCACCCTACTATGCCAGTGTTTTTGATCTGCTTAACAAAACAGGAACCTTCGGTGTACCCTGAAGTCAGATAAAGTTTAGAAAGTGTCTGCTTCGTCAGTCTATCTTCTTAATTTTGTTTAGTTACCGAATTAAGGGGAGCTAAGACATGCTAAAAGAGGCAATTTTCCTTGACAGGATATTTGAGCTTTGGATAAACATATCACTGCACACAACTAGGATTTGTTCATGGCAGGTCAAATTAAGGAGGAAGAGGTTGGGGGGGAAGGGAGTTATATGTGGAGTAGGGGGCCTTTGATCTATCATATTAATCTAAAATGATCTTGGAGCCTAACAGCATGAATGTTTTTACTGCTTAATTTGCAGAAAAATGAATGTGCGTTTTAAAAATAATTCTGGAGGAAAACAAGCTGTAGATTACTGAAAATTTTTGTTCTTTGCATATTCCCGATGCGATTCTTACCATTATTTCCATATTCCATTCACTTGCCTGCATTAGAACAAAATTGCTTAAGAAATAGTTCCACCTATTATTGATTATCGTTGCTGGCTTTAATCTGTCATTTAGCATATCTTTTATTAATTTACTCTATGTACCTTTTCATATCTCTTGATTCATATAACAATTACAGCACGGAAACAGGCCATCTCGGCCGTTCTAGTCCGTGCCGAACACTTACTCTCACCTAGTCCCATCTACCTGCATTCAGACCATAACCCTCCATTCCCTTCCCGTCCATATACCTATCCAATTTATTTTTAAATGATAAAATCGAACCTGCCTCCACCACTTCCACTGGAAGCTTATTCCACACAGCTACCACTCTCTCTCACCGACTCTCATTCTGAAGAAGGGTCTTGAAACACCACCTATTCCTTTTCTCCAGAGATGCTGCCTGACCTGCTGAGTTACTCTAGCTTTTTGTGTCCATCTAGTTTATTTTATTTTAGTTTAGTTTAGTTTAGAGATACAGCATTGAAACCGGCCCATCAGTCCACTGAATCCATGCCAACCATCGATCATCCGCTCACACATATTCTATTTTACTTCGGAGACACGTGAGTGACTACGTGAAGAACCCGCTCAGCACGCATGCGCGGCATTACGTTTCAAGCAGGCAACAGCAGCAGGCGGGTGTCAGGCGCTCCCGCTACAAGCCTGAAGGACGAAGCTTTGGGTAAGTACTTGCCTTCAGTTTTAACCAGCGACTCGCGTCTGTTTGTTGCTCCAGGTGGAGCAAAGCAGCAGATGCAAGTGGCCCCCGTTGCACTCCGGGGAAGGAGCGTTCCGTTCGTGGAAGGGGGAGAGACGCCACCAGGACCGCACACGCTGCGGTCCACAGACAGGGAGCTGCGCTGGTGCCAGTCCAGACGCAAGCGGCCCCCCTTGGACTCTGGGGAGGGAGTGTTCCGTTCGCTGAAGGGGGAGAGACGGCACCAGGACCGCACACGCTGCGGTCCACAGACAGAGCTGCGCCGGTTTCCAGTACAGAGGCACAGCGGGAGTCAGGCGCTTCCGCTACAGTTTAAAAAAGGACCATCAGATAAGTCTCCTCTGAGGTCGGTTTTTCCTGGCAAAGGAGAGTTTTGCTTTGTTCCAACAGCTCAAGAAAAAAGAACAGAACAAGGCTCTCCAAGAAGCCTATCCCCAGCTCGGCTCCAGCAGACAGGCGTCTCATCAGTGGGGGACAGAGGGCGGTAGGACCGCTAACCCGGCGCTCCGCCATCCCCGACGCCGAGCCGAGCCCAGTTCCGCTAGCGCCTGAGCCGCGGACTGGATGTCAAGACATCCGGCCGGTGGTATCCGATTCGTCGGACGGGGACGTCTCACCGCCCGCTTAGGGCAGAGACAGCCGCCTGAGCCGCATGGAGCGGCTCGTGGAGCATAAGCTCCAGTGAGACTTGCTTATGGGGAGCAGTTTCGCAGAGGGAGTTCAGGCACTCCCTCCACAGTGCCTCGTGCACTGGCCATTGCTTCCTCCTCATCTGAGGACAGCTTTGGCGACCAGATCTGGGCTAGTCAAGAAGAGGGGCACTGGCTGAACAACATCGGGAGTATGCTTTGAGGTACAGGATCAGAAAGAGCTGCTGGGTGTGGCCGCTATGTGGTTTCACCACGAGCAAGATGGCTTCAGTCTTAACTGATGGCCAGCCTACTACCTGTCTTTTCCAAAAAACCTCTCCAACACGGGTAGCCCTGAGGCGTTGGTTTCATCACGCCTCCCCAAAATTGCATTTACTCAAAGTGCCCACCATTATTGGGGGATGCATTGAGCAGCGCATTTTAACCCAAATATCTCAAAATTGCATTTGATACCCTGACGTCGGCTATCCATGTCCACCTGCTCATTCCAGAAGGGCAGGGTAGTATGGCAAAACACCTGACCCTACTGTTCAACTTCTCAATGGAAGTCACAAACTTGCCCTCAATCTATGAAATTAACAGGACTGTGAGAACAGCGACTTCACTACCACAGATCCTGCTACCTGGCACTTACCAAACCAGTCCTAAAAAACTGGACGAAGTGTTCAAACTATTCAGCACAAGAGGGCAGAGTCTGGAATGAGCACCACACTAAACCAGACAGCAGTACCTCTATGTGTCAACCAGGGGCGTCTACCTCATGGTACTGGTGAAAGCTCGGGGCCTGCATGCCAATCCCGTAAGCCTTTTAGGCCAGGGCCCACAGCAGGCCCCATGGAAAATGCGCCACCCCCCCCAACAAACATCGTTCCTACAAGAACAAGGAACCAGAAACCGAAGAAAACAACAATGAAGACAGATAAGTATGGTTCCTACCATCACATAAAGGTGAAGGGTTGTACTAACAAGGGGTGGTTGAATCACGCCTGGTTAGGAAGCTATCACTCTTGGTAGTTATATATCAAAAAATATATTCAAGGGGAATCGAATTAATATCTTGCCACCAATTCAGCAAGCACCCCAAGGGGTCTACCCTCCCATGATGGTGAATGTCGCACCATCATTGATTAACCACTTGAGTATTTCACCAGGTATACCCACTTATGGGATTTGTAACTTCTACCATGGATCCAAGGATACTTTATGGTAGACATCGACCTTGAAGATGCATACTATTCAGTACCTTTTCATATAAGTTTTCGGATATACCACAATTACCTGGATGGGGTAACCATGATGAGCATTGCCATTTTCATTCACTGCACATCTCGCGTGGGTATGTGACAAATAAACTTGATTTGAGTATTGAATTGGCATTTAAGCCAAAGCTATCCCAGAATCAAACCAGCCCTGACACTTAAGAAACATTCCGTCATGGCATGTCTATATATTAACGACAGACTATCCTTGGATATAGCTTATTAGCTGCATTAGCTACTAACTTATTTAGCGGGCTCCGTCATATATCCAGATATTTACGTTGACCATCCACAACATTGTCTATCTGGTATCATTAAGACTATCAGTTATGGTAACATTTAACAACCAATCAACTACGTGGCAAAGTAATTGGGGTAGCAGCAGCATTACCAGCTACTGAACATTGTACCTTTCCTATGAGCTGAGATACTAGTGTTCAAACTTTTTCCATACCTGTAATATGGGGGCAAATGGACTAATCTGGAGTGTTATCATTGGAATTTATCTGCATAGGAAGGATTATGGTCATACACTTCCACCTGTTTTGAGTAACATCTTATGTGTCCTGATGTGTTACTGAGCTTGTAATACTTAGTGCCAATGCAAATTGACTTAAACGTGTTATATATCAAATTACTCTAGTGAAGCATTTGCTCAGTAATGCACCATTTTGCATGTTCGTTTATAAGTTAACAACATCACAGTGGTGGCATATACCAAACCACTTGGGTGGAGAACATGGATATTAGGTGACAATTTATTAACAATTGGTAACCGTATGTCGTCAAACATGTTTGACCATCAGTAACTTACCTATCAGGTGAGCTAAATGCTGTAAACAAACATTTAAACCAAAAATATTTGCTGAAATTACTAAGCAATATGGACACCAGATATCGATTTCCTTATATTCAATTAAATCGCCACGTACTAACCTACGTCACATGAAACCAATCTCAAGGCAGCGGCGATGGATACATTCCCACGTATTGAGGGGTGGGGGGAATCTAATCTCTATGTTCTCCCTTCCTTCTACCTCTTCAATAGGTACTACGGCGTCATCAGTCAGGTACTACGCAAATTACAGTGGACCAAGTCCACAGGCATGGTTCCCAGTGATCCACGATATGGTCATTAAAAGAATTGCAGAATTGGGAAGACCACTGCTATCAGCACTATCAACATGATGACAGCATTCCGTCGCATATCCACTAGGGAACATACCTGAGGAACATCAAGAAATGGGAAACAGTTCAAAAACAGGAACTACACATTTAACTACAACAAAAACCTGTACTGGAGTTCCTGGCGGGTCTTCACCACAATGAAGGAAATGTTCTGTCAGCCTACTCAACTTGGGTACCACAACAACAGGGCAAAGGGTACCACTCACTGGTGATCAGATACAGGAGGGGTATATAATCAATCCATTCCCCAGAAATAGGTACACCCAAATTGGGATGTCAGTGAAATCCTGACATACCTTAGGGGATGATCACCAGCCAGAGGTCCCTCACCCTGGAACAGCCTACCCTGAAGATGGACATGCTGGTGGCCTTACCTCAACACAAAGAGCCAGTTCTCCCATCTACTGCGATTGGACAACATGGTTATAACACCAGATAGTGTCACATTTCCCATTCAAGGGCTGGCCAAACAGAACAGACCAGGAACATTAGGTCCAGTCATGAAATTCCGGGCATACCCACCTGAACCATGTTTTATGTGTCATGACCCACTTAGAGATCTACATCGACACAATAAGGAATACCGAGGGAGAGGAAAAAGCCTTATGCGTCAGCCACAAGAAACCTCATGGTCGGGTGACAAGCTAAACTATCTCTAGTGGCTCAAGCAGGTACTGGGAGTTGCTGGAGTAAATACTAACATGTATAAATCTTATTCCACCCGGACAGCTTCCACGTCAGCAACTAAGAGGATGGACGAGCCTATGGACCACATCCTGGCTACAGCAGGGTGGTCTAGGGAGTATACGTTCCAAACTTTTATAACAAACCACTGACAGAACCTGTATCGTTTGCAGAAAAAAAATCTGCAAAAAATATATAATTTAAGCCCGGGGGAGCATTTGGTCTTGTTGTTGTTAATAACACCATTATTGTTTTACAAACAGATTCATGGTTGATTACGATAACATACTTCCTCCCTCGAATGACTTCGGCAGCGAGTGAAGTATGAACTGTTACAGTTTGAAACCACAGAGCTTTAAAATCTTCACGTAGTCACTCACGTGACTCCGAAGTAAAATAGTAAGATTAAACGAGAACTTACCAGTTTGAAGTTTGATCTGTATTTTATGAGGGATTACGTGCCCTCCGCTCCCACCCTCAATAATATGGGTCAAACTGATAACTGAGGTCTCCTTTTCTTTACTATGTTTATTTCAATAACTGTGTCTATCTGCGATTCCACACCACTGCTTTGAAGTATGCCGCGCATGCGTGCTGAGTGGGTTCTTCACGTAATCCCTCATCGTAACTCCTCATAAAATACAGATCAAACTTCAAACTGGTAAGTTCTCGTTTAATCTTACTATTTTATTTTACTTTCGCATAGATTACCTTCACATTAGGAGCAATTTAGAGACCCCAAATAACATACAAACCCGTACATCTTTGGGATGTGGGAGACCACTAGAGCACCCGGAGGAAACCCATGGGATCACAAGGAGAAGGTGCAAACCTCAGACAGACAGCACCCGAGTCAAACTCGGATCATTGGCACTTTGAGGCAGCAACTCTCCCATTGCATCACTGGACGGTCATGCTTCATAATTTTTTTACATCAACTATGATGCCAACCAAAAACATTTACCGTGCTATAGTGTTGGATCCTCCCGAGGTTATATAAAGGTGAATGTCTTCTTTTCTCCATGGCGATGGACAGAGTAAAACCAGACACACAAGACAAAGTCATGGGGTCATAGGGTCAGGCTCCTTGTCCCAACTTGCCCACATCAACCAACATTTTCCTTTCAACGCTAGTTTGGCCCATGTCCCTCTAAACTTGTCTTATCCATGTACCTGTCTAAATGTTTCTTCAATGTAGCGATGGGTGTATGGAACAAGCTGCCTCACTCACTCCTCCGGCAGTTTGATCCATACCCTCATCACACTTTGTGTGGAAAAAGTTATCTCTCAGGTTCCTAAATCTTTCCCCCCTCACCTCAAACTTATGTCCTCTGTTAAGAGTACCCACAGACTACCCAATTTATTCCTCTTATTACTTTTGTACACCTCTCTAAGATCACCCTCATGCTCATGAGTTCCAAGGGAGAGAGTCCTAACCTCTCACTATAGCTCAGGCCCTCGAGTCCTGGCAACATCCTCGCAAATCTTCTCTGCAGAGTAATGGGCCTGTCCCACTTAGGCAATTTTTCAGGCGACTGTCGGCAACTGTCAGAGTGGAACACACACACACACAAACACATCGCTTCCTTCACCAGCCCGTTATGCAGGTGGGGGACAGGGCAAGTGGGGGTGAGCGCTGTCTGAGTGAAATTCACATGGTGCAAAGCCAAGGTGATACAGACACACACCACAGTGAACAGGAAGGTTGGTGTTGTAATTAAGACGGCTAAAGCACAGAACCTACGAGAGCCTGGCAACCCACTAGGACCTCCTGGCGATCCACCTACGGCACGAGAATTCTCATTACTCTTCTGGTCGCCGCTAATTTTTCAACGTTGAAAAATTTGCGTCGACCATAATGAGGTTGCGACTAGATCCCAGAATGTGGGAACTCCTCAGTCGCCTAAAATATCACCTAAGTAAACTAACATTGCCCATAAGAAAAAATCAAATGAGAAGCATTGCAGGACAGTCGAGGACATGTTAAAGCAGCTGAGAAGCAGCCTCCTGACATATATTTTGGCTAAGATAAGGTGCAGAACCTGGAGGATACTGAGAGGCAATGAAGCAAATAATAAAAATACTTTTTCAGCCCACGTTCTTCAACAATCTTTCACAAACTAAACATATTTTTGAAGAGGAACATATTTTGAACGTGTTAATTCTGTTTTTGTTCCAGCTTCTTTGATTTAGTGGGCCGAGTACAACTATTTCAATTTGGCCTTTCTATCATAAGCAGGATACAGGATTTCAGGGTCCAACCATAACATTTCTTGGCAAATTACCCAGGTTTAACTGTGGTTGTGTCCAGAACACTGTTGACAATGTCATTGTATGAAATGCAAGAGACGTAGCCAGTGATAATTGCTGTTTACTTTGATTAACATTTTATTTTTTATTTACACACCTCAGTGAGGAGTTGTAGCCCAGGGAAGTAAGACACGTATTACAAATCAAAACTCATATTATGAGCTTTTGAAGTCGGGGAGTGCAAATAGAAAACTTGGGGGCATGTCCTTACAATTTTCCATCAAATAAAATGTAATGGAATAATATTGAGAGGCACTGGTCTGAATTCCTATTAGGCTTGTTCAGCTATTGAAGTTCCTTTTTATAGATAAAATTCCAACTTCATGTTTTCTATTTATTTTCCCCTTTTTTTACTGAAGTTCGGTCCTGTCTCATTTGATAATTTTTCCAAAGTTCATATTTACTGATAATTATTTTCTTATGATCTAAATATTCAGTTGTTATTTTTACTTACACTGCATAAATGTTTTCCTTCCATTTTTCTGGAAGAGCGTACGGGAGAGTAGAAGTGAGAGAACATGGGAAAGAGAGAGTGAATGAGAGAGTGAGTGAGGTGAGTGAGTGAAGGAGGGAATGAGTGTATGAGAAAAGTGTGAGAGTGAGTGTGTGAGTGAGAGTATGAGAGAGAGAGAGTGAGAATGTGAGAATGAGTAGAAGAGTGAATGTAAAAGAGAGGGTGAGAGAGTGGGTGAGAGGGAAAGTGAAAAAGAGAGTGAATGAATGAGGGAGAGAAGGGGAGAGAGGGGAGTAGGAGAAATGTGTCTTCTGATTAGTCTGAGCTGCTTCCTATGTCTTCAATCCATTAACCATAGAACATAGAATAATAATGTACTGGAACAGGCCCTTTGACCAACAATGTCTGTGCCAAACCTGATGCTAAGGTAAGATAATCTTCTCTGCCTGCACATGATCCATATCCCTCCATTCCCTGCATAGCCATGTGCCTTTCCATGTGTCCAAAGAAAATAAATAATTCAATGCAGTGTCCACAGTAGGCAGGAAATGGTGTTGGATAGACTGATGGGACTGAAGGCTGATAAATCCCCAGGGCCTGATGGTTTGCATCCCAGGGTAATTAAGGAAGTGGCTCTAGAAATCGTGGATGCATTGGTGATAATTTTCCAATGTTCTATAGACGCAGGATCAGTTCCTGTGGATTGAATGGTAGCTAATGTTATCCCACTTTTTAAGAAAGGTGGGAGAGAAAAATCATGGAATTATAGACCAGTTAGCCTGACATCGGTGGTGGGGAAAATGCTGGAGTCGATTACAAAAGATGAGATAGCCAAACATTTGGATAGCATTAACAGGATCGGTCTGAGTCAGCGTGGATTTACGAAGGGGAAATCATGCTTGACTAATCTTCTGGAATTTTTTGAAGATGTAACTAGGAAAATGGATAAGGGAGAGCCAGTGAATGTAGTGTGCCTGGGCTTTCAGAAAGCATTTGATAAGGTCCCACATAGGAATTAGTGGGCTAAATTAGGGCACATGGTATTGGGGGTAGAGTGCTGACATGGATAGAGAAGTGGTTGGCAGACAGGGAACAAAGAGTAGGGATTAACGGGTCCCTTTCAGAATGGCAGGCAGTGACTAGTGGGGTACCTCAAGGTTTGTTGCTGGGACCGCAGCTATTTACAATATACATCAATGATTTGGATGAAGGGATTCAAAGTAACATTAGCAAGTTTGCAGATGACACAAAGCTGGGTGGCAGTGGGAACTGTGAGGAGGATGCTATGAGAATGCTGGGTGACATGGACAGGTTGGTGGAGTGGGCAAATGCATGGCAGATTAAGTTTAATGCGGATAAATGTGAGGTTATGTGTGGTAGCAAAAACAGGAAGGGAGATTACTATCTAAATGGAGCCAAGTTGGGAAACGAGGAAGTACAACGGGATCTGTGGGTCCTTGTACATCAGCCTATGAAAGTAAGCATGCAGGTACAGCAGGCAGTGAAGAAGGCAAATGGCATGTTGGCATTTATTACAAGATGAATCAAATATAGGAGCAAAGAGGTCCTTCTGCAGTTGTACAGAACCCTAGCGAGACCACACCTGGGGTATTGTGTGCAGTTTGGGTCCCCTAATTTGAGAAAGGATATTCTTGCTATTGAGGGAGTGCAGCGTAGGTTTACGAGGTTAATTCCAGGGATGGCGGGACTGTCATATGCTGAGAGAATGGAGCAGCTGGGCTTGTGCACTCTGGAGTTTAGAAGGATGAGAGGATATCTCATTGAAACATATAAGATTGTTAAGGGTTTGGACACGCTAGACGCAGGAAACATTTTCCCGATGTTGGGGGAGTCCAGAACCAGGGGCCATATTTTAAGAATAAGGAAAAATCCATTTAGAACAGAGACGAGGAAACACTTTTTCTCACTCTGTTCTGTGTGGTGAGTCTGTGGAATTCTCTGCCTCGGAGAGCGATGGAGGCAGGTTCTCTGGATGCTTTCAAGTGAGAGCCAGATAGGGCTCTTAAAAATAGTGGAGTCAGGGAATATGGGGAGAAGGCAGGAACGGGGTACTGATTGGGTATGATCAGCCATGATCACATTGAATGGCGGTGCTGGCTCGAAGGGCCGATTTGCCTACTCTTGCACCTATTGTCTGTAGCCTTTATTTTAAATGTTCATTCTCTCTAAATGAGACAGCGAAGGTTAGCTTTGAAATGATTTGTCTGCTTCAATTCCCTGTGAAGCACAGTCATCCATAGGAGGAAAGAGTGAGCTTCAAACTGTACTTCATGCAGAATTAGCAGACCTTCGCCTGGGCAAAGAATGACCATGCCTCGGCACCTCTGATTGGGACTTGACAGCCAGGTTCTTTGTAAGTTATTGGACCCCAGAAGCCCCCGACATGGGTGTGAGCACATTTATATTGTCAACAAAATTTGGCCCCTGAATGCTGTCCTTTGCAGCACATGATCAAGCCTTTCAGCCCACAATGTCTGTGCCGAACATGATACCATCTACTTGCTCATAATCCATATCCCTTCATTCCCTGCATAACCACGTGCCCATCCAAACCCCTCTTAAACACTCGTATCGTATCTGGTTCCACCATCTCCCCTGGCAGCGTGTTCCTAGCACCCACCCCTCTGCATAACATACTTGCACCGTGCAAGTCCTTTAAACTTACTTTAAAGATATGCCACCTAATATTTGATATTTCCATCCCGGGAAAATGGTTCTGACTGTTTACCCTGTCTATGCCTCCCATCTTTTTATATACTTCTATGAGGCCTCCTGGCAACCTCTGGCATCCCACAGAAAGAAATCCAAGTCTGACAGCTTCTCCTTATTGTCCATCCTTCAGAAGATGGTGGGTCACCTTCTTAAACCACTATTGCCCTCTGGTTAAGGCATTGCCACAGTACAGTTGGGTTAAGCATTCCAGGATCTAGATTAATTAACCTTTAAGGAACAGTCTTACATTTACAAGTTGGGATGCTCTGTTGCAATTTTCCATCAAACAGAATTTAATTGAAAAAAAAAATTGGAAGGCAGTGGTCTGAATTCTTATTCGGCACTTTCAGCTAGCGAAGTTTATTTTTAATTTATGAAATGGCCACTTCATGTATGCTCCTCAGAACATGCTCTGATGCTCAAGTCAGGATGACATATGGAGAGAAAATGGCAGGCGTTGGTGCTCCCATGTGATTGCTAGTCGTGATGTTCTTGATAGCCAAGCTTGTGAGTTTGGGAGGTGCTGTCAGAGTAGCCTGGGCCACGGTGCAATGGTAATGGAGGGAATCAATGTGAATAGAGGTTCATTCAAGCAGGTTGCTTTATCTTGGAAATTGCCCAGTCTCTTGAGAGCATTGCTGGAGTAAGATGCATCTAATCAAGCAGAGGATATACCATCACATATTGTGCCTTGGAGATTGTGGAAAGTTTTTGAGATGTCACTTGCAACGGGTTTCCCAATGTCTGACCATTATGATTGGCCTGGTTGAACATTTCTTCAATGATGAGTGCTAGAGGATATTGATGATGGGGGTCTCAATAAAGGTAATGTCATAAGCTTAAGGAGAATCAAAATAGATTTTATCTATATTCAGGGGAAAAGGGTAACTAGGGAGAGAATAGGCCCTCTCAGAAATGAAATTGGTCATCTCTGCGTGGAGCCACAGAGATGGACAGATTCTCAATTAATATTTGTTATCTGTTTTTACTGTGAAGAATGACTTGAAGGCAAGGGAACTTTGGAAAGTTAACGGAGACAGTAAGTATTACAGTCAAGGAAGTGCTGGACATCCTAAAACATATGTAGGTAGATAAAGCTCCCAGGCCTGAGCAGATATATTCAAGGGCACTGTGAGAAGATAGAGAAGGAATTATAGGAGTTCTGGCTGTGGTATATGAATCCTCGATAGATATGGGTGATGTGCCTGAAAACTGGAAGGTGGCTAATGTTGTGCCTCTGTTTAGAAGGGTTGCAAAGAAAAACCTGGGAGGATAAGATATGCATACATTTGGAAAGATATGGGTTGATTAGAATCTGAAGAAGGGTCCCGACCCGAAAAGTCAACTATGCGTTTTCTCCAAAGATGCTGCCTGACCCACTGAGCCACTCCAGCATTTTTGTCCATATTTGATCAATGTAGCCATTGGCTGTGTCATTTGTAAGGGAATTGCAACTAGAATTCTACATTCTGCAATCATCAGTGTGTACTTCTCCGACATAATTGAAGAAAAGGCATTGAGGATATATCTCGGCATAATTGGGCCAAGGATATTGACCCGAGGAATTTATAAATCTGGGATGATTGATCCCTAACACTCTAGCCATCTGTCTTTGTGCAATGCATGACTAACCATTGTAATGCATTTAATCATGATGCCCATTAATTTCTCTAGTCCATGGTCCAGGTCTTTGCTTGCTGGTCTTGTAGCTTAACTGCTGCCCACCATTGTACTCAGAAAATGAAGGAAAGAAGAGTATAATAATAATAATAATAAATTATATTTGTTGGGCGCCTTTAGACATCTCAAGGACACCTTACATAGATTAACAGGAATATAAACATATAATCAGAGTAAAATAAATAATAAAGACATCACAGAGACACAAACTAAAAACAGAATTCAGTCCAAAAACAAAAAATCAAAAACACAATGTGAAGAGAGAGCAGCGGCAGCCAAAGCGCGCCAGCGTCCACTCTCTCTTCACGGCAGCCATCTTGGACACAGACTAACAGGATTACGTAGAGACAGAAAAACATCCTCCCACAATGGATACCACTGTGGGGGAAGGCACAATGTCCAGTCCCCAACCCCAAGTTCACCCAAAGTCAGGCCTGCCACCGCAGTTGCCTCTACGGAGGCCCAATGTTCCTGGCCGTTCTCACCGGGTAGTCTTGCCCCGGCGTCGGGAGAGTCCTCTCAGCGGCTGGGCCACCTGGAACGGCCACTTCCAAGCTGTAGACTGCGGCTTCCGAAGCCGACAAGGCCGCGCCGGTTTGGAGATCCCAGGCTCCCGATGATGAAGTCAGCGCCGCTCGCTCCGCTCTGCAGACCCGCAGCCCGGAGGTGTTGCTCTCGGCGGTCCAGCTCACCGGAGCTCCAGCGCGTCAATCCAGCACGGCGACCCAGGGTAGGCATCGCCCGCTCCGCTCCACGATGGCGCTCCAGCGCTGTGCCGCCACCGAGGCCGAGGTGCTGGGCAGTCCCCGCCAGGAAACGGCGCTCCAAGCCCGCTGGTAGGCCGCGAGGACGGGTCGACGGGCAGCCCGGAGAAAAAGCTGCCTCACCGACCAGGTAGGGACCTAGAAATAAAATTCCCCCCTACCACCCACATTAAAAAGTCCAATTCTCCAAACGGACGAGACAGGACTAACTAAAAAACTTTTTTTTTTTTAAAAGCGAGTTTAACGGACGGCTGCTGGTTAGCAGCCGTTCCTCGAAGATGGCTCTTTCATGGACAAATTGGATAAAAGGAATATTTGAAAAGTATGTTTTTGTTGCTTGATGCATCAGAAAAATAATTTATATTTTATGCATCCATAGCAATCTTACAGCAGTTACTTCTAAGGGTGCTTTCTTTATGAATTAACGTATGCACAATAAAATTGTTAATGACCCGACACAAAAGGAAATAATCAGCAGAATTCAGCAATGCATTTATCACTTATTTTTTGCGATATTTGTATCAAAATTCATTATGCTTCCTGCAATGTCACATTTACTCAGTGATTAAGCTGCTTAAAAGAGATTTTTAAAGCAGGGTGATGAAGTTTAAACACATTATTCACAGTTTTTATCACTTAGAACCATACAGTAGTTTCAAACAATATCCCTGCATAACATTTGATTTGAGGAGCATTTGGTAAGCAAATGGATTCTATATTTAAAGGTATCCAACCAGTCACATGAGCTCTCCTGTAAAATTCTAGTTCACTTTCACCTCTTTCAAAATGACGCAAAGAACATGCCAAGAAGGAGAAATTAATAACAACACCCTAGTTGGGGAGGGCAGCAGCTTTATCTAACAGTATTAATAATATAGGCAAACTGCGGACTTGCAATCCTGCTTTTAAATTTGAGACACAAAATTACAGCTGCTGAAATCCCGAGGAAAAAACAAAGCGCTGGAGGAACTCAATGGGTCAGGCAGCATCTGTGGAGGGAATGGATAGATGACATTTGTGCTAAAATGGAGTACATTTATTCCCTTTACAAATTCTTCCTAGCCCGCTGAATTTCCCCAGCAGTTTGCTTTTTGCTGATTTTAATTTATTCCTTTTATGTGAAGATGCACCTTTTACTTATTTTTTAAATTTTAGGATTAGATCCTGGTGCAGAGGTAGAGTTGCTGCCTTACAGCTCAGAGACTGGGATTGATCCTGACTATGGGTTTGGTATGTACAGAGTTTGTACATTCTCCCCGTGTCTGCATGGGTTTTCCCCGGGTGCTCCAGTTTCCTCCTACAAAGACGTACAGGTTTGTAGGCTAATTGGCTTTGGTAAAGATTGTAAGCTGTCCTTAGTGTGTCGGATAGTGCTAGTGTACGGGAATTGCTGGTCGGCATAGACTCGGTGGGCAGAAGGCTTGTTTCTACGCTGTATCTCTAAACTACACAAGACAAAACCTTCCTTGTTGATTGAGATCTTTGAGGTTTTCCAACCCAATTGAAGTCATTGGCCAAATAATTTCCTAATTGCATTATGTCACATTATGAAAGATGTGCTTATTAAAAAAGGAAATTAAGTACAACATGTTCTCGAATCCAATTGCAATTTCCTATTGCTATTTCTTGCCTCGATTTATTTGAATGAAACATATCACATGATTTCAGAAAGATGGATTTAGACCATACAAAAAAAATGTTTGTGTATCCAAATGATAATGCTTTTGACCATTAACTAATATTTGGTATTTTAAAAGTAATGGCAAATTGCAGGTTTTAAACTGAAATCATGACCCCAATAAACTGCAATGTGCCAATATGCACTCAGTTTAAATGCTAACTAAATAACTATTTAGTGGATCACTTTTATTACATTGAGAAAGATGTTTCCAGATTTTAGTGAAGTAAAACTAGACAGCTGTTGAAAAGAATGAGTTTCTTCATCATATTTACTGCTTCCGGCAATGTGGAGCATGTCATGTGTTGGGCCTGCTATCAAGTACTGGCTGCGGTCCATGTTTAAACATTTACAATATTTTGCAAAGAAATGACACTTATGTGCACTCTTCAAACAAAAGTGCCTTTTTATCCACTTAAAATCATTCCTGAATTTCAATGGCAGTGATTTATAAGCTGCATAAAAATGCATTATTCCCAGGCTGTTTTCTTTTGCTCTTTCTTTCTTAGTCTTCCAAACATTTACCTGGAGTTAATGTTGATAAAGTATAATTCATTATGCTGTCCAAAAGGCTTTTCATACATAAAAGGTAAGGCGTGTCCTGAGTAAAATATTTATTTTTCAAGGACTTGTCTGTGAATAAATGATCCTTTGTCTAGTGTGAACCATGTACCTGAGAGCCCTGGCAAATGAGCTGTAAAATATAAGTGGACCCAGTAAATATTTTATGGCAATAGGGTTGTGGTTACCTTAGTAGTCTCTTGTTCGCCTTTTATGAAACAATAGGTGGAACTTGTTTGTTTGCTGTCCCTTCATTTTTAACTTCATATGTAAGCACTGGTGACTAGGCCCTTAAGACCTTAAAAGATCTGATAAATCTCATTAAATATCGCATTCTGAAAAATAATAAATGTTCCTCTGATGATTTATTTGTACCTTCTTGTTTCTGATAGTTTCTTTAATGTTGCATCAAGCTCCCCTTTCATTGATTGAGATAGGGCTCCCTCCACGTTGCACAGTAACATCTTTCACTATCTGACTGATGAGGTCAGTACCTGATGTCAGATCCCTTTACTGAGCTGTGGGTTGGGTGCTGGGGGGGGGGGGGGGGGGGGGGGGGGGGGGGGTGGTGAAGAGGGTGGGGGGAGTGAAGTGAGGTTAGTGGACAAAAAGGTGTCATCCTCTCGGAGTGCCATGTCATGATAAACGCAAGTTTAATTAAAAAAAATATCTGTGTCCTTATTTTTTGGCTTTACCATCCCATCCCAAAACTATTGTCCCCCGTACACGATGACACAGGCGGTAATTGGACTGGAACTTGTCTATATGCCAATTCTTACTTTGAAAGGGTAGGTATATTTTGGGAGTGTCACAGTTGAGACAAACCCTGCTCTCTCACCTAATATTTGTACATTGACATTCCCTGTAAATTGCCCCGAATATGTAGGGGTGGATGAGAAAGTAGGTTAACATAGAAGTGCTGTGAATGGGTGGCCGATGGTCGACTTGGACTCTGTAGATGTAAGAGTCTGTTTCTGTGCTGTATGGCTATACTAAATTAAACCTGACACCATCTCCATCAGAGTGACAGCAGTTCATGTGGAAGCCAGCCACCATCTTCTCTGGACAAGACTGAGCAGCTATGGAAACCTTCCTGTTGCTGCATAATCTTAAGAATACTCCCATCATTGTTCTGGCTAATTTTAAAAGATTATGTACTTTAGTATTTCTTGGCACGTGAAGGTGCACAGCTGCCTTTCAACATGCCCCAACTCTGCTAGATTACCCAATCCAGTATGTCTCACAGAGTGATTCACCTGCACGTGGATGTGGAAAGCAAGGCAAAGACATGGTGGAGATGCAGGGACATAGTAGAGTGAATGTTCTTGCATATTTGGATACTCCTTTGGGAACATGCTTGCATGACAACCAGATGATGGGCAAAGAATCAGAGACAGATTCTGTCAATATGCCCAGTTGTAAGTCAATGGCGACCTTCAAATGAGAATTAAATACAAATGTAAAGGGAAAGTTATTTTAGTCCTAAGGAGATAGAACTGGGAGTAGGATAGCTCATTCATGAGAACAATGATTCAACAGGACATGTCCAATGTCAGATACAATTTTCACTGTACCTTAATTGGTACGTGTGACAATAAACTGACCTTTGAACCTTTGAATTTCATAATTTCCATGATTCATGATTCAATTTCAATAGACGCAGGCCCGCGGGGGGGGGGGGGGAAGATGATCAGCAGATGGTTGGAACAAAGACCAGAGATTAAAACCAAAGGTGTGAGACAAAAGGATTGAAGAGTTGCAAATTTTGAAGCCAAATAGAAGACAGTAGCTCGGGCCAACTCCAGTAGTCAGGTAGAAACAAAGAACTGCAGATGCTGGTTTATACCAAAGAAAGGCACAAAGTGCTGGAGTAACTCAGCGGATAAGGCAGCATCTCCTTTTTCTCCAGAGGTGCGGCCTGACCCGCTGAGTTCCTCCAGCACTTTGTGTCTGTCTCCAGTAGATAGGGCTTGGTTGTGGAGACCAGAGGATGTCAAAGGGTTAAATGGAAATATCAATGCTTGTTTGGAAAATAGGAGTCGGAGGCCGGTAAAAGGAATGATCGAGGGCCGGTGACTGGGGAGAAAGGGTGGTTAACAAATCACAGCAATGAGGACAGGTGGTGATGGATTGATGGGTTGCTGGAAGGCCATGGGACAGTGGTAGCTCCTTCTGGACAACATGTGACTAAATGATGCCAATTTTCACAGCTGGGTTTTCCAAACTCCTATAAACCTATTCTGCTGCAGTTACATTCCCACATGCACTTTGGAGACCTGATTAAAAAACATCAATGAATCAGTGAATGGACATAGGGAGCAATTTATTGTCATTAAAAAATGGTGGTAGGGTACAAGTATTAGATTGGCAATATGTTTCGCAATTTCACAGGTTCAAGTTTGTAAACCTTTGAGAGAAATTATCCACAGGGAATCCTAATGCAAAATTGTTCATGTTGGGTCTGCTGTGAGTAAAATTAGGTTTTAAAACCCAACATAGTTAAAACCAATCACTCGACAATTATTTATTTTCTTTTTAGGAGCCTATCAGGCAAAAATTGGCTTTCTTCATATCAGCAGCCTTTCCTTGTTTGTTTCGCACTCTATGATTTCTAGAAGTTAGGAATGGCAAGATGTAAATATAAATTAATTTTTAATTTTAGCAGTTTTACTCGCAATACTCTTCCTTGTATACCGATTTGTTGAAGCAGAATTTCATTAAGTTTAGAGTTTAGGGAGATACAGCGTGGACACAGGGCCTTTGACCCACCGAGTCCGCGCCGATCACCGATCCCCATATACTAACACTATCCTACACACTAGGAACAATTTCCAATTTTTACTGAAGCCAATTAATCTACAAAACTGTAGGTCTTAGCAGTGCAGGGTGAAACCGGAGCACCCGGTGAAAACCCACGCGGTCACAGGGAAAATGTACTAACTCCGTAAAGACAGTACCTGTAGTCAGGATCGAACCTGGGTCCCCGGCGCTGTAATGGGCCTGTCCCACTTGCATGACTTTTTCGGCGACGGCCGGCACCCGTCATAGGTTGCCGAAAAATTTCTTACATGTTGAAAATTCAGCGGCGACCAGAAAGACGCTACGACTCTGGGCGACTGAGGAGACTACTCACGACAATACAGGTGACTCCCTGGCAACATGTCGCGGGGTGAAGCCTGTATGGTTGTGAGTAGTCTCCTCAGTCGCCCAAAGAGACGTACCTTGTTCTGGTCGCCGCTGGATTTCAACATGTTGAGAATTTTCAGCGACCTGCTGCGACTATGACGGTGCCGGCAAGTCGCCAAAAAAAATCATGTAAGTGGGACAGGCCCATAAGGCATAAACACTACCGCCGTGCCACCATACCGCCTTGAGGGGAATTTGTAGTCAGCCTTATGAAAAACTTGGATTCATTTGCCATTCCCATTTGAGATGAATGCTATGGGACATCTGGCTTTATCTGACTATGGACTGAAGTTATATCATTGTCTCAGTGCTTGGGGGCCACTGGCAAGTCAGTTTTGTGGTTTAATTAGGAAGAAGGCTCTCAAGAAAATGTAGCAATTACATTGTTTTTTTTTTTTTTAAATGGCACAGAATATTCACCGCTAATCTTTATTTTCCAGGTGTGCTTTGACTTTTGTGGTTAGGCAGGAATCTAATGAAAAAATGTTAAGGGTAAATGAGGTCTATGGGAACAGTTAATCATGACCTAAAGTCATTGAAAAGTGACAGATACAATATCAATTACTAATTCAGAAGTCCCAGGGTGATTTAAGGACAGAATGTAACATGTGCTATCCTGCTTAAAATTAATTGAAATATGCATTTGAAAGTATGTATAAAACTGTTTGTGTTATAGCTGTGCAAATAATAATCTTCTCCAAAGTTTTTCTTGATGATATAACAGAGATCCAAAGACATACAGGTTTGTAGGCTAATTGGTTTGGTAAAATTGTAAATTGTCCCCAGTGTGTGTAGGATTGTGTTAGCGTGCATGGATCACTGGTGGGCAGACTTGGTGGGCCGAAGGGCCTGTTTTTGCACTGTATCACTAAACTAAACTAAACCATAACCCAAAGGCTTGACATATTTTGCATTGGAAATTTTTCTTGATTCCTGATTCATAGAGAGAAAGTGCAATAGAGTGCAAGCATTTGCAACAAAATTAATAAAGGGCTTGCAAGCCAATTCAAATAGAGATGACCTGGCATTCACCTCTTTTCATGCTGGAGGACTTCAAGCTGAGAAGCCAGCAGTCTGTACCACCCCATATCTCTTTTTCCAGGTGTGAGGTTCATCATTGCAGTGTGTTGAACCTCCTTCATTATATTTTAAAAAAAGACCCAAAGTGCTGGAGTAACACAGCGGGTCGGGCAGCATCACCGGAGAACATAGATAGGTGAACTTCTTCCGACCAGAAACACCCACTAATCCAGGTTGACCCACTGAGTTACTCCAGCACTTTGAGTCTTTTTTTTGTAAATTAGCATCTGCAGTTCTTTGTATCTATACTTCGTTGTATGCCAGTTCATTATATGCCATCAGACTAATTAGCAACCAGGGATGTCAGATTTTATATTTTAGTTACTGGGTTTTCAAATTGTTGTGCTAAAATATTATATAAATAAACGCCTTGATTCCACAACTTCCTTGATTTGAGAGATATGTCAGATGCAAAGTTTAAGGATATGTACAGAGCAACATGTAAGTAGGGTGCCTGTTTCATGCTGCCAGGGGTGGTGGTGGAGGCAGATATGATAGTGGCATTCGAGGCGTTTTAGATAGGCGCGTGAATTTACAGGAAATTGAGGGATATGTATCATGTGGGGGGCAGATGAGATTAGTTTATCTCAGCATTGTGTTCAGCACAGAAAATGTGGGCAGGAATGTCCAATTGGCCTCTCCATCCTTTACCCTTACACTTTAGCTGAAAAGATGATTAACTTCTAATTTCTCCCTAGATTTGAATGTCCGTTCATAGGCCTGCAAAATGAACTGATTTTCTCTCTACAGGTGCAAAACATATTTCCATCTGTTTTTTACTTCAGATTTCTGGCATCTGTAGTTGTGCTCTGATTTTTGATCTCCCCGTAAATCTATGTTCTACCTTCTATGTTCTATTCTAAAGACTGAAATCGTGATTTCTGTTAGAAATCAATGAAATTGACCACTTCCTACAACTGTATAATGCAACATAACATAATCATTAATAATCTATATACTATTAAAACTCAACTCTGTCTGTCTGTGATCTCAGGAGCTACGCCAAGACGGTACACAAAAGCGCAAAATGTTTTTGCAGAATCTTACTCGGCTTTTTCCCGTGGTCGTTCTTATCAAGATTCTTCACATTCAATGGTATATTTTATGTTATTGATATTTAAAGTTTAAAAAAAATTGACTTTGAGAATCATAACTGACTGTGAGAGTGAGGCTTTTCTAGCAGCTTCGAGTGATGATGTCACAATGGTATCTCACACTCTTCCAATCACAATGGGATCTCATTTACATAAGCTGCCGTGAACATTCTGACAACGGAAAATGACATCACAATGTGATCTCTGCTGCAAATACACAAGCTATGAAAGTTAACTGAGTGGGGGATGGGAGAAGAAATGTTATTTAAAAATTGTCTTTAATGGGGGAGTGCGAAAGGGGAGAGGTGAGGGAGGGAGTTACTGAGGGTTGGGAAAAGGAGAGGGAGGGAGAGGTGACAGAGACAATGGGATGAGCAGCTTCATGCGGAGTAAGGAGAGAGTGAGATTTTTTCCTCCCCCCATGTAGGAAGGATTGATTGGCTCAAGGGAGCGCCGACGCCGACCAAAAGGTCGAGTCCATTCATTGGTTCCAGGAGGCGCCCAATGCCCCCCCCCGCCCCCTCCCACATGGGAAGGATTGATTGTGTTGGGGGAACGGGTTGCGTTGGGGAAACGGATGAGTGGTGGAAAATTGCATTAGGGAAACGAGGCTCAACGGGTCATGGGGGTAGGGAGGGAAGAGGGATTATGGAGGGTGGGAGGGAGTGACTGAGGGTAGGGGAACGGAGAGGGAGGGAATGGAGGAGGTGAGGGGAGAGAAGAGAGAGGATGAAGAGTAGGGGGAGGGAGTGTTGGGGATGAGGGGAAATGAGCCGCGCCTGCGCAGTTGGGGGCTATGGGTGAGTGGTGGAATATTGTATTGGGGGAACAGGTGTTAATTTGGATTGCAAAAGAGAATAAATGTCCTTCCTTTAAATTGCAAAAGCACTGGAACTGTTTTTTTTCTTGCAGGAGCGAGGAGGATTACATTAAAACAGAGAGGCATAATATAGTTAAAGGTTGAACTGTGTCGGCCAGAGGCTGGGCGGGTCCAAGCTGGAGTAGTTTACAATAACAGGAAACAAGAGTCCGCTGAATACAAGACACTGTGTTGTACAAAATAAGCTCTGATACAATCTGCAGCAAATACTACATTGCAGAACACAGGAAGTTACAGCTGCTGGTAACAGCATTTTTCACAACACAATACATTTAGTTCCAAGTTGGTCATTTACTTGAATTGCCACCTCCCTCCTCCCATTATCCATCTCAACTTCCATTTACTCCTACGTAGTCACTATGTTCTTTAAATGCATTTCCTTTTCATAAGTGTTGTCCTCAGACAAAAATGAATTGTGTTTCTCAGGAGTGATTTCCCCCAAGAATAGAAATGAATACAAAATCCCAAATGTGTTCATAATCCCTTCTACGTATAAAGGTGATGGAACGTTGGAATTCTCTTCCACAATGGGCAGCTGCTACTACGTCAATTGTCTGAAAGTTTTACTTTTAACCAAAGGAACTATGCACAAAGAAGAGTACATAGAGTTTGGTGATAGATCATCTGTGATCTTACCGAATGGTTTTGCTTAGATGCACAGCGTGGGAACAGGACCTAACTGCCCACAACGACCATCAACAAAGGGAAAGGAGAGAATAAAGAGGAAATGTATAATGTTATTGTATATTGGTTCCATATTAAATCTTTGATTGTATATAAGTGAACGATGGGATGAGGGAATATAACTGATATTTAATGTCTATTTATGGTCCACAGGTGCGGATGTGATTGTGTGATAACATGGAATTTATATGAATGGTGTGGATTTGGTGGGCTGAAGGACCAATTTCCATGCAGTACCTTTTAATCAACAAATTTTGTACTATAATTAGCAATATACAAATAATGGAACAAAAAAAAGCTGATACAATGGTCACGTTGTTACACTCACATGCCTTTGACTTCTCTTGCTGTGTGATTAATTTTTAGGTTTGCGATATTTGTGATCCAAAGGAACTATTGGTGATGGCCCCATCCATTCCCTGCCTTCATACCCTCATGTAATGGATGACATGGGAATGAGAGATACTTTCAAAGAAGTCTTGCTCAGTTATTACAGCAGATTTTGGTTTAGTTTAGAGATACTGTGTAGAACCAGGCCCTTTGGCCCACCGAGTTTGTGCCGACTAGCAATCACCTGTGAACTCGGTCTATCCTACACACTTGGGACAGTTTACAGAAGTCAATCAACCTACAAACCTGCACATCTTTGGAATGTGGGAGGAGACCGGAGAACCTGAAGAAAACCCACACGGTCACAGGGAGAACGTACAACATCTGTAACGACAACTCCTGTAGTCAGGATCAAACCCGGGTCTCTGGCGCTGTAAGGCAGCAACTCTACCACTGTGCCACTGTGATAGGATTGTTGCCCACTGTAGAGGGACCCGATGCACTTAATCAACTCAATGTTCAGACATTTAATTATTTCCGTGGCTATAAAATGATCAGAATGATGCAAAAGTAAATCATCTGATAAATCTTTTGAGGGTTTTTGGCATGATAAGATGTTAGACAAAGATGATTATTATAAGGAATGCTCTGAGGTTTGATTATGTCCGCATGGGTTAATGGTCTTGTGCCGTTACCATTAACCCATTCAAAACATATGAAAGCCTGAAATTACATGAGGATCATCAAACATAATACAATAAGATGATATTTCAATTTGCAATGCATCTGCTTCAAGGCCCCACTCTTGATGGATTCATTGCCCAAGTAATGAATGTGGCATAAGTCTATTTCCAGCCCAATGAACCTTTCACATTTTTACTGATCTTGAAAGCACTTATTATGCAGTTCAAGGCATTAAAGTCTTACAATGTTCTTGGGCCATTAAATTCTCAAGATGCACACGGGCCAGATGGAAATTAATCTGATAATCCTGAGAGAAACCATTCAGAAAAAAGTCACAATACTTAATACACTGTTGTACGCGATTCATAAATATTGAGACTCGATCTCTGGACTGGAATGATGGTGCATGTGCAGATTGCCATTCTGCAAAAATGGTGTGAGGTGGCAAATTATAGCCAAAGACCAGAAGTTGATGAAAATAATTTAACGAGAATTATCAACAATCATCTGGAATGTATGAAGGAGGGTAAAGAAATTAATGGCAGTAGTCAGAATGGGTTATGAAGAAATGAACTATGCCTCCTGCAACTAAAGGAATCATTTTGCTTGATAACTGAATTTATGGATGAATATCATCTACAGGATGCAGTTCATTTGGCTTCTTAAACGGTTTTGACAAATGAGGTCTCCAAAGAAGACAAAGTCAAGCAGTGTTAATGGGGAGTAGTCCGGCTGATTAATAATTGACACGGCAATAATGAAGAAAGGAGCTAATCAGAAAAATCTGGTTAAAAAGGATCAAAGGTCAGAAAATACAATAGAATACTGTGTAGGAACCTAACCTTCAAGTTGTATGGTACCATAGCAACAGCACGTGTGGTATGCAGCAGGTTAGGTACGAATAACATGGATCTTTATGTTAAATTGATATTCCAAATAGATTTCTCTCTATTCACTTAAGAGGCGCAGTGAAATGTGCCAATTCTCAATCTTCATGGAAGTTCACCGTAGCTAAAAATCTTCTCATCACCCTGACTTTCAATAAAAACAACAAGGTAAATCAAGGAGCGTTCAGAAAAATGGTGCAGCGGTAGATCTACTGCCATAAAGCGCCAGAAACCTGCGTTTGAGTCCGACTATGGGTGCTGTTGGTATGGAGTTTGCATGTTCACCCCGTGACCAAAGTCTAAAAGTGTAAAGCCAAAAGTCATGTTACGTTAACTGATGATACTAACTTTTCTATCTTCTTAAAAAATAAGATAAATTGTATTCATTTACACTAACTGTTGATCGTAATTCAGATAGTTTAACAGTGTAAAACAGCATCATGCAGACTATGAGGCCCAGATTTGATTCCCAAGCTATGCTGAGTAACTAATTTTGCTTTCAGTAGCATTTAATATTGACCTAAAGCGATCAAAATCTCTATGGAATGATATGTACAGGTGGATGCGCATGGAAAGAGTTACAGCGTGTCCGGTGTCACAGAAATTGGCCCTTCAGTTCAACTCATCCATGCAGACCAAGATGCCTTCCTGAACTCATCCCATTTGCCTACATTTGACCCATATCCAGCCAAAACCTTTCTATCCACCATGTCCAAATGTTGCTCTAATGTTGTAACTGGACCCCATCTACCAATTCATCTGGCCGCTTGTTCTATACATCCACTCTCTATGTGAACACTTGCCCCTCAGATCACCTTTAAATCTTTCCTCTTTCACCTTAAACCTCTGTCCTCCATTTTTGGACTCACCTACCCATAAGGTAAAAGGCTCTGGCTATTCACCTTATCTCTAATCTTTACAAGGTCACGCCTCATACTCCTACGCATCAGGGTAAAATATCCTAGGCTATCCAGCCTCTCTTTATAACTCAAACATTCCAATCTTGTTTACATCTTTGTAAATCTTTTATTCACCCTTTCAGTTTGACACCATCCATCTTACAGCAGCGGTCCCATGAATTTATACTGCACTCCACTGTTCACAGGTGGCACGGTGGTGCAGCGGTAGAGTTGCTACCTTACATGTTCACCATATATGTTCGCCAACTAACACTTTGCCACAATGCATCATGTGATCAACTTATCAAGCCTGCTCTGGCAGCTAATAAGATTATGCTGATCTAGTTTAGTTTTGTTTGTTATTATCATGTTTACCGAGGTGCAGTGAAAAGCTTTTGTGTAGTCCAATCCTGTCAAATAAAAGACTATACCCGATTCAAATCAAACCTTCCACAGTGCGCAGATACAGGATAAAGAGTACAACATTTAGTGCAAGATAAAGTCTGATTAAAAATAGTTGAAAGAGTTACAGTGAGGTAGATGGGAGGTTAGGACCACACTCTAGCTGGTGAGCCGATGGTTCAGTTGTCTGATAATGGCTGGGAAAGAAACTGTCCCTGAATCTGAAGATATGTGTTTTCAGAATTCTGTACCTCTTGCCTGGAGGAGAGGGGAGAAGAGGGGGTGACTGGGGTGAGACTCGTCTTTGATTATGCTGGTGATTTTGCCAATGCAGTATTAAGTGTAGTCTGAGTCAATGGAAGGAAGGTTGGTTTGTGTGATATTCTGTTATAGAAATAACACTCTACAATTTTTTGCGGTCTTGGATGGAGCTGTTCTCAAACCGTACTGTGATGCATCCTGATAAAATTCTTTCTACGGCACATCTGCAGAAGTTGGTGAGGGTTGTTGGGGGCATGCCAAACTTCCTAAACCTTCTAAGGAAGTTGAGGTGTTGGTGTGCTTTCTTGGCCATTGCTTCGATGTGGCTGGTCCAGGACAAATTTGTCACCTTAGAATTATATTCCCATCTATTCGTGGTAAACTTTCATTCCCTTGCTTATCAAGAATCTATGTATCCTCACCTTAAAAATATTCAATCACTCTGATTCCACTGGCTTTTGTGGAAGGGTTTCAAATACTATTGACCTCCGGTAGAAAAAAAAGTTGCCTCATCTCTGTCTTAAATGAGCAACACCTATACTTAAATAATGACATTGAGTTCTAGGTTCTAGATTCCCCCACAATAAGAAAAAAACATCCCCACATCCATTATGTTAAACCTTTCAGGATTTTATATGCTGTGTTTTTGCATAAAAAGCAAAGAAAACCTGGAAGAAAAGTAACATAATTTGTCTTCAAATTCATATTTATCTTTCAAATTATTTTTCAGCCAACAAAAACATGGCACCGCAGAATATAATTTCAAGATAATGGGTAGACAAAATTGCTGGAGAAACTCAGCGGAAGCGGCAGCATCTATGGAGCGAAGGAAATAGGCTGCGTTTTGGGCCGAAACCCTTCTTCAGACTTCAAGATAATGGGTGTTTGTTGACGCATAGAGAGAATACTTTGCTGCTCCTCAGCCATTCCAGGTAAATTTTATTTTAAACAGGTACTCGGGATAGAACAGGAAGATAGTTGGACATTTATTTCCTTGTTTGCTCATAGTGAGGTAGATGTATTGCCCTGATCATATGCCTTCAACACAAGATATATTAACATTTTTGTCATGTGTTGCATACCTGAAATTCATCTCTATTGACTTCAATGGAACCAAACTTTGAGAATGCAATGTGCATAAGTAATTTTTTTATGTGAACAAAAGACATATTTCTGACATTATATATCTAAACGATGATCGACCATCCTACGCTTACTATAAATTAAATGCATTACTATAAGCATTGGAATCTCTGTTGTAATGTTGTCTGCCTGAAAGATATTGAGATGCATGGAACATATCGTTACTACAATTTGTGAAAACTATTTCCCTTTATTGCGATATACGTAATTGGATTTAGATTTTGGATCTAAAGAATGGATCAACAGGGCTTATATTCCCTTATGTAAAATTCTTCAGGGATTGGATAGGCTAGATGAGGGGAAAATGTTCCCGATGTTGGGGGAGTCCAGAACCAGGGGTCACAGTTTAAGAATAAAGGGTAGGCCATCTAGGACTGACATGAGGAAAAACGTTTTCACCCTGAAAGTTGTGAATCTGTAGAATTCTCAGCCACAGAAGACAGTGGGGGCCAATTCACTGGATGTATTCAAGAGAGAGTTTGATATAGCTCTTAGGGCTAATGGAATCAAGGGATATAGGGAGAAAGCAGGAACGAGGTACTGATTTTGGATGGTCAGCCATGATCACATTGAATGGCGGTGCTGGCTTGAAGGGCCGAATGGCATACTCTGCACCTATTTTCTATGTTTCTATTGGGCTGTCAAAAGCTACATATTGTTTTGAAAAACTGAGCATGTCTTATTCTTTACTCAGCCAAACACTTTTTTGTTGTTGCATATTGTCCTGTTTGAATCCTTTTTAATAAGTAATAAGAATGTTTTTATTCATGCTTCTCCTTATTCTAAGGGACCTATACTGAATATCAAAGTCAAATTATGTACCCATTTACAAAGAGAACAATCCTGTAGTTGGAGAAAAGGTAGGCAATTTAAAGTCTAATGCATACACTCAAGTTTCAACAAGCAAACCATTGTTTGTACTTTATGGATGATTTCTACGGCAGATCTCTTTTGAATGTTTGAACATTTCTCTCCAAACTGTAGTTATGCAACATTTCAGACTATAAACATTTATTACAAACAAACTATCATTGCTGCATATGTACATAATGATTCATTTAGCCAATTTGGCAAAGGGTTACAGTGTGCTTTGTTAGCTGGAATGGGAGAAAAGCCAAAGGGCAAGATGGCTAATTGCCAGGGCAGACGTAAGATTTATTGCTTTCAAGATAAAACATAAAGCAGCATAGCTTAGAAATGGCAAACACACCTAGCTAAGCTTCACAATAAACACAATATTGGGAAACATATAGTCCCCAGGATAGACTGATTTGAGCTTGCAAAAACATTATTTAAAAGTAATGCAATATTTTAATTAATTCTATTGCAAATCCCCCTTCTCGTCCGCGCGATCATATTTTCATGATGTGTGTTTAAGTTGCATGAGAACACTAAAGATAGCAAGATAAAGCAGCATGTAAACTGGGACAAGGAATGGAATTTTCCATTGCTCTGAGCCCAGATGTAGAAAAAAAAACCTCCCTAATCAGAGTTAAACTGTGGCTCAGTTGTTTACTTTAAAAACATATTTTTACAGTTGTTTGTAATTTACTGATTAGGTTGTCCCCATTGCTTTCCTTTTGACTTTGTAGAATGCATTATGCTTTTGTTGTGACTGTTTACGATTCGGGTCAAAGTGCCTTTTTCCCCTTGACTTTGGGCACAGAAGGAGTGGCATGCACGGTATTGTTTGAGTTACTGCTTTACAGGATGGCTGGAATGGGGCGATTATTGTTTTCTAGCCTTGTGATCACGGTTTTTTTTTTTGTGACTGTTAATTATGAACCTCATGATATTTTTTTTCTTCTCTGTAATGTTGTGAACTCCGGGCGGTGAAAACAAAAGAGAAATGGGGAACTTTAATGACTAAATACTTCAGTTAGCTGTACCTTTCACTCAACACCATGCCTGCTGCTTGAATTCCTCATTAGTGCTTATGCTGTTCCCCAATGTGCACTGAGTAACCTTTTATTAAGACGTGCACCAGATGACCAAGAATTCCCAAACTTCCAATTTCCTTTTCCTTTTTTTTACCCTTTGGGCCATTCTTAGACACGTGTGTGACCAAAAACATGAACAATTGCGGAATACATCTCTTCTAATTCTGAAAGCATTACAGGTATATTGATTTTTACTGTATATATGATTCTTTTTTTTTTAAGTTTATCAAGTGAAATTGTTATGTTATGCTGACAATGTTTGTTTAGGGTCAGAGGTCAAATATGACAAAATGGGTCATGTGTGGACCTCACACGGAAGCATTTCTTTCATAACTCAGTTTTATCTTACAAACTCGGAATTGAATTAAAAAAAAATATATAGTTCTGTAGGTAGGAAAATAGCAATGAATAAGATTAATCTCTCACAAGAATTTTTTAATGTCTTACTTTATGTGATGGCACCTGGTCACGTGTGTGACATTTTTGGTTCACTTTCCAAAGAATGGCCCCTTTGAGGAATTGCTTGACCTTGATGCAACTCTTACAACCTTGCACTTCACCACCAAGGGATTTTGAGCCGTGTATTGAGTGACCGATGGATTGCTAAATCAAAGAAGGTAAGAACTGGAGCAGGAATAGACCCTACAAACCCTTGAAAATGCAAACCACTCAGTAGGTTCTTGCACCTCAAGTTTATTTTCCTGGTCTATTGACCTCAGTCTTGACAGAGCATCCAGTCTCTTGGGTAGACAATTATGAAGATTCGCAACCCTCGGAATAAAGAAAGTCTTCCTCATTTCTGTTGTGCAAGGCTTACTATTACCTGTGCTTTGAGGAAAACAGTCTGTTCCAGAAAGCATGCTTAAGGCAGGATTCAATCATGCATGTCATTAAAGAAAAATTGATTGTTGCATTTTGTTCAAAAGCTTGGAGATTATTTTTGTTATTATTAATTGCACGCTTCATTAAAAAAAAAAAAAAAAATTCATACGTAAATTGAATAAAGGCTAAAACTTGTTATTTGTGATGATGGTGATAATGCTGCCATTAGATATTTTCACAGCAGCCCAGCCCAGAAGGAAAATAAGTAAAACTGTGTTTTACATCTATTGAGACACATGGGGGGGAAAAAAAATCAAGTTTACCTGAGATTATCTTTGTTTCCCTGAATTTTTCATTAATTTCTCTGGTGAGTCTTTAGAGTATGGGATATAACTAGTTTACGTGGTGATGGTTCGTCGGCATGGACACGTGAGCTGAAGGGCCTGTTTCCACACTATCACTAAACTAAACTGAACTGAACTGAACTAAACTAAACTGAACCAAGTTTCCCAATTTTGATTGCATTTGAATGGCAGCCTTTTGTAAATTATGCAACAAGAAACGCCTAAGAAAGCAGAAGTCGATCTTGGAGTACATTTGCCGGCACTTGTGAAACTAGGTCATCGTCTGCCTAAGGTGGTTACACATTTGTAGAGATATCCTGCTGCATTTGCGTAGTATGTAAATAAAATGAAGCCATATCATTGAAGCTGCTCGCATTGTTTTCTGGGGATTCCACCCAATCTTCATCGGGAGGGAAAGAGCTAAGATAATTTGGTGCTACAGTAAGATTTGGAGAATTGGTAAGTTAAATGAGAGGAGTTTCTGGCAATTGGCTGGTGCTTCAGTGAATTTTTATCTTTATTTTTCACAATAGCGAGAAGTCCCAGGTCTTGTCAGAAATTTGTGCACTTCATATCTTAAGAATGCATTCTCTGAAGGGCCTGGCCCATTTGGCGATTTTTTTCGGCGACTGCCGGCGTCATATTAGTGATGCCAAAAGATTTTGAACATTTCAAAATCCAACGGCGACAAAAAAAAATATTGCCATACTTGAAAAAACTTGATGTCATACGTTTTAATGCCACATCACGCCACATCACGCCGCAAATATTTCAGTGACCTGATACGTCAGTAAATGGTGCCGGCAGTCGCCAAAAAAAATCGCCAAGTGGGACAGGCCCTTAAGGCAATACTCAACTTCTTTGTTCTTGGCACATGCCTATTTTTGGGAAATATTCCTTGGGAATAACATAATTCATAGAAACATAGAAACAAAGAAAATAGGTGCAGGAGTAGGCCATTCGGCCCTTCGAGCCTGCACCGCCATTCAATATGATCATGGCTGATCATCCAACTCGGTATCCTGTACCTGCCTTCTCTCCATACCCCCTGATCCCTCTAGCCACAAGGGCCACATCTAACTCCCTCTTAAATATAGCCAATGAACTGGCCTCAACTACCTTCTGTGGCAGAGAATTCCAGAGATTCACCACTCTCTGTGTGAAAAATATTTTCCTCATCTTGGTCCTAAAAAATTTCCCCCTTATCCTTAAACTGTGACCCCTTGTTCTGGACTTCCCCAACATCGGGAACAATCTTCCTGCATCTAGCCTCTAGCATTCACCCATGATCAAATGGAAAATTAAAGCATAAGGCCCAAGAAAGACAAATGCCAATGTCATTCTGACAACACAAATTTGCAAAGTTATCAGCATAGATAATTAGAGCTTTGACATTATTAAAATATTAACATCTATGTACAGTACATAATTCTTAATTTAATGAATGTTGCTTCAAATGCGGAGTTTTCCTGAAGACACAAAACATTGTAGATACAAAGGAAACAATAAACAAAAAGCAATAGGAACTTAGTGAGTCAGGCTGCATCTGTGGAGGGAATGGACAGACAATGTCTCCATTTAGAACCCTTCTTCAGAGTCTCTCAGCAGTATTCTTCCAATATCCCATAGACCTGCGGGTTGGTAGGTTCATCAGTGAATATAAAATGTATGTGAACGATAAAATATGAAAGGATTGTGTATAGTCTAGAATAAAATGTAATTAGTATCGTGGATTAGTACAAATTGGTGCTTGAGAGTCTGCACTTATTCAATGGAGCAAATGGCTATTTCCATGCTGGGTCATTCTATGAGGAGCTAGCAGTCAGTGTACTCATAGCTTGGGACATAAATTCATAAACTTACACTGAAATATACGAATACCACTACCTCGCTATGTAGAAACATGGGATTCATTGGGTTCATTGCACACAGACTGAATGCTTTGATGGATCCTCTAGAGTCCTACAGAATAGAGAAGTTCAAGGGTTCACCAGGCTCTGAATGAAGATGTTTCTCCTCATCTTAGTTCCAACATGTAGTAAAAAGGAGCTGCAGATGCTGGATTAAACCAAAGATTGACACTAAAAGCTGGAGTAACTCTACGGGTCAGGTAGTATCTCTGGCGAAAATGGATAGGTGACATTTAGGGTCGGGACCACTTCTTCAAGTCTGAAGAACGGTCCTGACCCAAATCATCACCTAACCATTTTCTCCAGAGATGCTGCCTGACCTGTTGAGTTACTCCAGCTTTTAGTGTCGACCTTCAGTTCTATAAAGTCTGGGTTCAAGACTCCCGTGAGGTAAAACCTTTTTCCTGGTTCCCGTCTGTCACTTACATACATTTGTAAAGCTTCTACAAACTTTTTCTAATTCTTCTGAACTCAAGACAATTCAGTCCTCAATATCTCCTCATGTAGCAAACCCACCTTTCCTGCAAGCAGTCGTGAATTTTTGACACACTCCCTCTATAGCAAGTGCATTCTTTAGCAGGAAATGGGGACCAAAACTGTAGACAAAATTCCAGGTGTAGTCTCACCAAATTCCTATAAAATCGCAATGAGATCTCCTTACAAATGTAACCCGACCCTTCATGGGCTAACATATCGTTTGGCCATCTAATCACGGTGCAGCTGCATGCTGCCCTTCAAAGACGTGTCCTAACTCACAATTGCATCTATTTTAGTGTCATTAGTCGACTTGGAAATAAAGCATTTGGTTCCCTCAGCCAAATCCTTGATAGATTGTGAACAGCTGGGGACCAAGTATAGATGATCCCTGCAGTATGTCCCACGTCACTGTTTGACAGCCTGCAAAACAATCTGTTTATTCCCACACTATGGCTTTCCTTCCAATAACCAATTCTCAATCCATGTCAGTATTTTACCTTCAGCTGCAAGTGACTCTAACCTTGTTAACCAAGCTCTGGTGTACGACCTTATTGAATGCCTTCAAATATTAAAATGAATTTCAAGAAATTGGGTATCTTGGATCTATTCTACCTCCGACATTCTCAAAGACCTCAGCTGGTTTGTCTCATGCGATTTCCTTTTGATAAACCAATGCTGACTCTGCTCAGTTTAATTATTCAAGGTCTTTAGTTCTTACGTTGTAAATTCTTTCAATTATAGATTCTAACATTTTCGATTTAATTTAGTTTGGTTTAGAGATACAGGATGGAAACAGGGCCTTTGGGCCTCCGATTCTGCACCGACCATCAATCCCCTCGTACACTGCCGCTGTAAGGCAGCAACTCTACCGCTGCGCCACCATACCCATCTAGAAATAATTTGGCTACTAGGTTGGTGATTTCCTGTCTCCTCTCTTCTTCCTTCATAAAATAGTGGGGTCACCGTTGCTATCTTCCACGTGTTGGGAGCAGGCTCAGAAACTATAGAACTTTGGAAGATGACAATCAAAAACAATATTTTATTCCTAAAGCCACCTAATTCAGAACTTTGGGAAGTCGTACAACACAGAAACAGACCCTCAAGCTAATCTTACATGAATTTCATTTGTATTCTCCCCACATTCTCATCGGCTCCTTCCAGATTCTACAAGCCATCTAAACCAGAGGCAATTTACATGGGCCAATTAACTTACCCACTGGCATGTCAATAAAATGTAGCAGGAAAGCAGGTGGGCTGGATGAGGTCCACATGGTCACATGAGGAATGTGCAACCACTATATGGACTGGACCAGAAGTTAGAACCAAACCTGGTCACCATAGGTGTGAGACAACAGCTCTTAGCTGTGCCACTGTTACCCTGAATCTACCATTAAAGCTAGACCAATTGCAACTTTCTCACAATAACTCCGTTTGGCACCTCAGAAAAGCTCAGGTGTTCCATTCCTTTCAACCTCCTCCTCAAATAACCGAAACTATTTGATCAGTCATAGAATCATACAGCATGGAGTCAAGCTCTTTGGCCTAATTCATCTATGCCAACCATGGTGCTCCATTTAAGTTAGTCCCATTTGGCCAGATTGACCCATACCGCTCTAAACCTTTCCTATCCATGTGCCTGTCCAAATATCTTTTAAATATTGTTATTGTACCTGCCTCAACTATCTCATCTGGCAGCTCATTCTATATACCCACCATCTTCTGTGTGAAAAAGCTGCACCTCAGATTCCTCTAAAATCTTTCCCCTCCCACCTTAAACTTATGTCCTCTGGTTCTTGATTCTCCTGCTCCACTATCTATTCCTCTCATTATCATATACACCTCTATAAGATCACCCCTCATTCTCCTCCACCCCAAGTAATAGCCTGCCCAATCTTTCCCTACCGCTCAGGCCCTTGAGCCCTGGCAACATCCTCATAAATCTTCTCTGCACCCTTTCCGGCTTAACATCTCTCCTCTAACTGTAACGGGTATAGCTTGGACCCAATAGCAGCACAGCATCAGGCAGGTATAATTGGTAATGAACCTTATTATGATACTGTTACACAGAGTAGTAACACAGGAATGGGTACACCGTACTCACACAGAGGCTCAGGATTGAGCGAGGGTTCCGAAGAGGGGCAGGCCGGAGACGTAGTCGGGGTAGCGGAAGGTCCGGTAACCAAGAGATCCAACACACGATGCAAACAAACCAGCGAGGGACAGACGAAAGGAGAGTCGAAGCCAGGCAGGTAGTCGAGGAGCCGTTGCAGGGATACATCAAACAGCCCAGGAGAGAGGCAGACAGAAACCAGGAGGTCGGGGACAGAAGGCCGAGGTGCTATCCGGGAAGACGACAGGACGGAATGGTCAGGGGCAGGCAGGTTCGAATTCATGTAGGCAGTCGGGAAATCACTGGAGAGTCTTGCATGAATGCTGAGAACAATCTGGCACTGTGTGAACGGTGAGGAGAGTCTATATACCGGGTTAATAGGTGATCAGAGGCAACTGAGTGCAACAGGTGAGGAGAGTTAGGCTGATGAGAGGGGAGTGGCAGGCGAGGAGAAGGAGGGATCGGTGGAAAAGTACTGGGAGGTGAAGTGGATGAGAATGAGGAGAGGGCAGACTGTGACAGAACCCTCCCCCCCCTCAAGGGACGGCTCCTGACGTCCCAAAACAACGAACAAAAAAAACAAACAATAAAGAAAATAAACCCAATCCCACGCAGAGTTGGGTGGGAGGAGGGGGACCGGAGGAGGGCTAATATTCGTCCGAGACATCCATGTCCGCATCCTCCTCCATGGCATCAGAGGAAAGCTCCGTCTCGTCGTCACTGGGCACCACAGACGGAAGAGGGGACAGAGTCTCAGGGGCGGCGACCCCTCTGGGAGTGGCGGACTTGGACGGCTGGTCGGGATGATGCCGGTGAAACTCCCTGATGAAGGAGACGTCCAGGATGTGTCGAGCGGGAACCCAGGACCTCTCCTCTGGACCGTAACCCCCCCAATCGACCAGGTATTGGAGACCCCTCCCGTGACGGCGGGAGCGCAGGAGGTGGTGCACCGTAAATGCAGGGCCTCCATCGATGAGACGAGGAGGAGGGACTGCGGGGACCAGGGAGCTCTCCCGGACTGGCTTTACTCTGGACATGTGGAACATAGGATGGACCCGCATGGAAAGAGGCAACTTGAGCCTCACAGCCGCTGGGTTGATGACCTTCTGGATCTCAAAGGGACCGATGAACTTGGGTGCCAACTTCTTGGACTCCACCCTCAAGGGAAGGTCCCGGGTCGACAGCTACGCCTTCTGGCCCGCGAGGTAGGTGGGGGCCTGGGTGCGGTGATGGTTGGCAGCCGTGGCGTAACGGTCCACAGAGCGGAGAAGAGCCGCCCTGGCTTGGGTCCACGTCCTGCGGCAGCGATGAATGAAGGCCTGGATGGACGGGCAGGAAACCTCTTTCTCCAGCGCCGGGAACAGTGGAGGCTGGAAACCGTAGGCACACTGGAAATGGGAGAGTCCAGTGGCTGAGCTTGTCAGGGTGTTGTGGGCGTACTCCACCCACAACAACTGCTGGGACCAGGAGGACGGATGCTTGGACACCATACATCGCAGCGCCGTCTCCATCTCCTGATTCTTCCTTTCAGTTTGGCCGTTGGACTGGGGATGAAATCCGGACGTCAGACTCACGGTGGCCCCCACAAGCGTGCAGAACTCCCTCCAGAACCCAGAGGCAAACTGGGGTCCCCGGTCGGAGACCACATCGACGGGGAGACCATGGAGCCTGAAGCCGTGGAGTAATATGAGCTCGGCCGTTTCCTTGGCTGATGGAAGCTTGGGCAGGGGCACGAAGTGAGCCATCTTGCTAAATCTATCGACCACGGTCAGGATGGTGGTGTGACCACTGGATGGGGGTAGGCCGGTAACGAAGTCCAGGGAGATGTGGGACCATGGTCGATGGGGAACAGGCAGTGGAAGCAGATGACCCGCAGGAGCTTGGTATGAGAACTTGTGCTGGTTGCAAACGGGACAGGCGTTGACAAACTCCCGAGTGTCCTCCTCCAGCGATGCCCACCAGAACCTCAGTAGCACCATCTCCTTGGTCCGCTGAATGCCGGGATGACAGGTGAGTCGAGAGCTGTGGGCCCACTGAAGGACGTCGGACCGCAGGGCAGAAACCACAAACAGGCAATCAAGAGGGCATGCGCTATGTCCCGACTGGTTCTCCAAGGCCGCCTTGACCTTCTCCTCCACTTCCCAGGTGAGGGAGGCAACCCTGTGCGAGGACGGGAGGATGGTCTCGGGTCCAGAGGCAGGCTCCTCCTTCGCCAAGAACTGCCGAGAGAGGGCATCGGGCTTCACGTTGCGGGACCCAGGTCGGTAGGAGAGGGAGAAGTTGAAGCGGGTGAGGAAGAGAGACCAGCGGGCCTGACTTGAGGTATTCAAGGTTCTTGTGGTCAGTCCAAACCAAGAAAGGCTGCTCGGTTCCCTCCAACCAGTGACGCCATTCCTCCAACGCCAACTTAACCGCCAACAGTTCTCGGTTGCCAATGTCATAATTCCTCTCAGCAGGGGTCAGGCGTCGGAAGAAGAAGGCGCATGGATGGAGCTTCTGGTCCCCGGCAGCCCGCTGGGACAGAACAGCTCCCACCCCCACGTCAGAGGCGTCCACCTCCACCACGAACTGTCTCTCTGAGTCCGGAACTTGGAGGATGGGGGCCGATGTAAACCGTGTCTTGAGTGTCTGAAAAGCTTCGTCGGCCGCGGCAGACCACCGGAACGGAACCTTGGAGGAGGTGAGTGCCGTGAGGGGTGCGGCCACAGTACTGTAGCCACGGATGAACCGTCGGTAAAAATTGGCGAACCCCAGGAACCTTTGGAGCTGCTTGCGGGAGTCAGGAGCAGGCCAGGTGGTGACAGCAGAGACCTTAGCGGGGTCCATTTTGATGTTCCCTTGGCCAACGATGTATTCGAGGAAGGAGACTGACGGGGAGTGAAACTCGCACTTCTCAGCTTTAACGAAGAGAGAGTTCTCCAGGAGCCGATGTAGAACTGCCTGGACGTGGTGTACGTGTTTCTCCTTGGTCCGTGAAAAGATGAGGATGTCATCAATATAGACGAACACATACTTGTTCAACATGTCTCTGAGAATGTCATTGACCAAAGCCTGGAAGACGGCTGGGGCGTTGGTGAGGCCAAAGGGCATCACCAGGTATTCGTAATGTCCCGTGGGAGTGTTGAAGGCGGTCTTCCACTCATTTCCCTCTTTGATGCGGACCAAGTGGTAGGCGTTGCGTAGATCCAACTTCGAAAAGATGGTGGCCCCCTCCAGGAGCTCGAAAGCAGAGGAGACGAGTGGGATAGGGTAGCGATTCTTCACCGTGATGCTGTTGAGCCCCCGGTAATCTATGCAGGGACGCAGAGATTTGTCCTTCTCCACGAAGAAGAAACCAGCCCCAGCAGGAGACGAGGAGGGA
Organism: Leucoraja erinaceus; assembly: GCF_028641065.1. Classification (NCBI taxonomy): domain Eukaryota; kingdom Metazoa; phylum Chordata; class Chondrichthyes; order Rajiformes; family Rajidae; genus Leucoraja; species Leucoraja erinaceus. Next base: position 49,457,576 of record NC_073384.1, on the reverse strand, counting down.
CAGATGAGACCAGCAGCCAAGGAGTCGCTTATGTATCTCTCCACGGCGCCTCTCTCGGGGCGGACAGGGAGTAAAGGCGACCCCTAGGAGGAGCGGAACCAGGCAGGAGGTCTATGGCGCAGTCATAGGGCCGATGAGGAGGAAGGGAGGTGGCCCTAGACTTGCTAAAAACTTCCACAAAGTCATGGTACTCGGCTGGGACCCCCGTCAGATCTGGAGCAGAACTGGAGCAGGTGGCCGGTTGAGGAGCGGAGGCTTGCTTCAGGCACACTTGGTGGCAGGAAGGGCTCCAACCCAAGATGACCCCCATCCTCCAGTCGATGTTGGGGTTGTGTCGCCGAAGCCAGGGGTAACCCAGGATGAGGGGAAGACGGGGAGACTGCAGGATGTGGAACTGGATGGTCTCATGGTGATTACCAGACAGGAGCATGCGCACTGGGACCGTCTGGTGAGAAACAGTCCCCAGGAGATGGCCGTCGAGGGCGTTGGCGGGAACAGGTTTAGGCAGGGGAACACAACTGATGCCTAGCTGACGGGCTAGTTCCATGTCCATAAGATTAATGTCACAACCCGAGTCTATGAAGGTGGCGAGGGTGTGAGAACCATCAGACAACAGCAGACGGGCATGACAAAGAGGGCGTCGGGCAGAGGAAAGTTCAGAGGTTCGACTCACCAGTAATTCCTCCGCTACTGGCGAGTCTGGCCCTTTTACTGGACACTTGGAGATGTAATGACCCGCCAGGCCACAGTAGAGACAGAGGTTCCCCCCCCACGCCAACGTTCCCGTTCCTCGGGGGTGAGACTGGTGCGACCCACCTGCATGGGTTCGGGTTGCCTCGACGGTTGCCCCGACCGAGGGTGGTCCAGTCTCCGGAGGAAAACGAGCTTGGGTGGATAGCTGGCGGACCGCCTGTCCCTGTCGCCTCTCCCGACGTCTCGCCAGGATGCGTCGGTCCAGACGGGTCGTTAGCTCGATAAGCCCATCCAGAGAAGAAGGAAGGTCGAGGGACACCAACTCATCCTTGATATCGTCATTCAAGCCCAGCAAGAAAGTGTCACACTGGGCCGGGGCGTTCCAATCACTCTGACGGGCCCTGGTGCGAAAGTTGATGGCGAAGTCAGTGACGCTCAGATTCCCCTGGATCAACTCCAGCAGACCTCCCGCAGCGTCCGGACCCATCGAAACCTCACCGAACACCTTGTGAAGCTTTGCGGCGAAGGCCTGGAAAGAGGAGCAAGCCGTCGTGCGTCGCTCCCATTCAGCTGTTCCCCACAGCCGAGCTCTGCCAGTCAGGTGATTAATGGTAAACGCCACTCTCGCCGCTTCCTGGGCGAAGGTGTAGGGCTGTAGGGTGAAGAGAATGGAACAGTTCATGATGAATGGGTTGCAGCCCTCCGGGTCTCCAGCGTAGCGCTCCGTGGTTCCCACCCGAAGCTCAGGTGATGGTCCTGGCGGACCGGGAGCTGGTGCTGTCGGAGCCGGAGGCGAAGCATGGGGTGTAGCCTGGGCGAGGGTGGTCGTCAGCTGTTGGACCTGGGTGGCTAGTGCAACCAATGCCTGCTCATGGCTTGACACAGCCTGTCGAACCTCGGAGTTGGAGGCAGTGAGCATAGCTTCATGCTGCAGGAGCGTGTGCTCAATCCTCTCGAAGCGGTTTGACGGAGACGTTGTGTGCGCTGAGTCCATTGTTGGCCAGATTGTACTGTAACGGGTATAGCTTGGACCCAATAACAGCACAGAATCAGGCAGGTATAATTGGTAATGAACCTTATTACGATACTGTAACACAGAGTAGTAACACAGGAATGGGTACACCATACTCACACAGAGGCTCAGGATTGAGCGAGGGTTCCGAAGAGGGGCAGGCAGGAGACGTAGTCGGGGTAGCGGAAGGTCCGGTAACTGGGAGATCCAACACGCAATGCAAACAAACCAGCGAGGGACAGACGAAAGGAGAGTCGAAGTCAGGCAGGTAGTCGAGGAGCCGTTGCAGGGATACACCAAACAGCCCAGGAGAGAGGCAGACAGAAACCAGGAGGTCGGGGACAGAAGGCTGAGGTGTAATCCGGGAAGAAGACAGGACGGAATGGTCAGGGGCAGGCTGGTTCGAATCCGTGTAGGCAGTCAGGAAATCGCTGGAGAGTCTTGCATGAATGCTGAGAACAATCTGGCACTGTGTGAACGGTGAGGAGAGTCTATATACTGGGTTAATAGGTGATCAGAGGCAACTGAGTGCAACAGGTGAGGAGAGTTAGGCTGATGAGAGGGGAGTGGCAGGCGAGGAGAAGGAGGGACCGATGGAAAAGTACTGGGAGGTGAAGTGGATGAGAATGAGGAGAGGGCAGACTGTGACACTAACAGAGTGATTAAAACTGAACACAGTACTCTACATGAGGCCTCACCATTGTCTAGTACAACTGTAACATGACCTCCCAAGTTCTATACTCAATACTCTGACTGATGAAGGCCATTGTGCCGAAAGCTTTCTTGACCACCCTATCTACCTGCGATGCTACTTTCAAGGAACTCTGTACTAACGGTCCTATAACACTCCTTGTGCCCTGCCATTCACTGTGTAAATCCTGCCCTGGTTAGACTTCTCAAAATGCAGTACCTTGCACTTGTTTGTATGAAACTCCTTCAAACATTCCTCAACCCACCTGCCCAACCGATCAAGATCCTGCTGTAATTTTGGACAATCATCTTCAGTATCAACAATACCACTAATTTTTTAGTGTAATCTGAAACTTACTAATCATGCCTCATACATTCTCATCTAATTCATTGATACAGATGACAAACAACAATGGGTCCAGCACCGAACCTTGAGGCACATCAGTAGTCATAGGGCTCCAGTCCGACTAAAATCCTTCCTCTGTCCCCTCTGTTTCCTTCCATGAAGCCATTTTTTTATCCACTTCATTCTTGGGTCCTCTGCATACAACACATTTGAAAGCTACATTGAGTATCTGTGTTTCTGAAGAAAGAGTAATAATATAAATATTTTACCATGTGACTACCATAACGGTGAGGAAATGTCACGTTATCTAGTCAATATTACATTGCTGCCTGCATGACCATTTCTGTGCAAACTGGCTGCCAATTTTTCCCCATATCACAATAGTAGTGTCTACACATAGAAATCACTTCATTCACAGTAACAAGGCTCCGAGGGTCATGGAAGGTGCAAGTCTTCCATTCGCGCCTGTGAGTTGTAAAGTGAAATGCTATTGTGGCTTAGAGTGTTGTGGTTGCGAATACATAAACATGGTTTCACAACGATATTTTAATTATGCACTATGGTCTTGAAGTTCTGGAAAGTAACTCATAAAATCAGCCATGTGAACTTTTGAAGCAATTGAAGTGTCACCAGCTTTATGGATGGTTTTCGGAAGGACTTTAGATATTTTCTTGATTGATGCAGTGCACATTTCATTGGCGAATCATTGCAAGGTTCGGCTTGATCTGCAAGCTGCAGTTCACTTCTCAAGATTGAGGGTTATTGGAATGACAACCGTTTTAAATATTACATAAAACAATATTTTGCAGCGAGGTTAAATGAGAATTTTCACGGAATGATGGATTTATTAGTAAGATAGATGAAACATTTCAGGACTCAGTGATTTGCTGAAAAATAAAGCAGCCTGTGAGATTGGTAACTCAGGAAGACAAAAGGGGAGTGAAGCTGGTTTGACTCATGTGGTGTTTATTTTTTCTGTCAACTCGAGTCCTTCGATGTATCTTGTTTATATTTCATGTAGTCGATTTTATGAGTTTATTTGAGTAACTCTTTCAGGAATTAGACAGCAGAATGCATTTATCCTGTCCAGATGTATCATCTCCAAAGCAGACTGAATGCATTGTGAGATAGTCCTGCATTATAGCGAACCGCTCATGTGGCAGCTGTGAATTCAACAATATAAGCATTCTTTCTGCTACTTTAATCACTAGAGGCAAATTAGAAAGTTTTACACAAAGGCACTATTATATGTTAAGAAAGCAATGGTCAATTAAAAAAAAACATTTGTAAGGGAGATACTATTTATATGAAAGGATAATATAAAATTAATATGAGCTGTTTTCTGACTGGAATCTGCTGTTGAAAGGGTTTAATTTGTTATTTTGCATGGATTTGATGTTTTGTTGACTAGCGTTTGCTATCAGGAATTTAATCAACATGTCTAGGGCAGATAGCCGGTCTGAAAATTCTGGTATCTCTGAGATAATTTTCTGACTTCACTGTCAATGCGTGCTAGAAATGTGCACTGGAGTTGAACAGGATTACTGACCATTGAATTCTCTGTGATGTGTAGAGTGATTGCAAGAACATCCAATATTCAACTGGCAGATAAATCCCATTCCTGAACTTATCTCTCTGGTGTTTGCAGAAAAACAGAGAGGTGGCTGTGATCACAAATCAAATCTGATAGATCATTTAGGAATGTACACTTAGAAATTTGATTTAATTCATTTTTTGTCCACTAAATGGACTATGTTTACCTTTAGACTTTATTCTTTAGAGATACAGCTGGGAAACAGGCCCATCAGCCAACCTCTTCTGCGCTGAACATCAAGCACCCAGTACACTAATACTATCCTACACTCTAGGGACAATTTTTCAATTTTTACTGGAACCAATTAACCTACAAACCTACATGTCTTTGGCATGTGGGAGGAAACCGGAGCACCCTGAGAAAACCCATGCAGTCACAGGGAGAACGTACAAACTCTTTGCAGACAGTACCCATAGTCAGGATTGAACCTAGGTCTCTGGTGTTGTAAGACAGCATCTCAACCGCTGTGCCACTGTGCCGCCCTAATAATAAAACTAAATTGGGTATTAGCAAATAAAAATCACTAAACTGGCACATCCACATCATTATTGTTGTATATTCCTTTTAAATGTATTAGACAGCAGAGGCTGCCAGCTCCCTATTGTTTACCCACACTGCATGCTGGGAAGAGGGTCAAGAGTGCTTGTCATATGTACTGGCAACAGAACGACAAAACTCTTACTGACAAAGAGTTAAAGTCAGCATCGTTAAAGGATTCTTCTTATGGCTTTGTACCTTTGTCGGCACCCATTATCTGGTGACTATTGCATACCTTGGGTATGCAAACAAGGAAGGAATTTTATTGTGACTTGTCACATGTGATAATATAGTATTCATTCTTTCATTCATACATTCCTTCATTCATTCAGGCACTTACCACACTTTGCATAAAAAACTGGCTCTACACATCTCTTTTAAACTTTGCTGCTCTCAGCTTAAACTATGCCCTCTAGTATTTGATATTTCTACCCTAGGATAAAGGCTCTGTCTATCGATTTATTTCTATGAGGTTTCTCCACAACCTCCTGCATTCCAGAGAAAACAATTCAAGCCTATCCAACCCCTTTAGCTAATATCTCCTAATCCAGACATCATTCTGGTCCTCACAAGTTTACAAGTTCACAAGTTATAGGCCATTCGACCCATCGAGTATACTTCAACCATGGCTGATCTCTGCCTCCTAACTCCATTTTCCTGCCTTCTCACCATAACCCTTGACATCCGTTTTAATCAAGAATTTGTCTATCTCTAAAAATCTCTGCCTTAAATATATCCATTGACTTGGCCTCCATAGCCCAGTGTGGCAATGTTCCACAGATTAACTACCCTCTGACGAAAGAAGTTCTTCCTCACCACCTTTCTAAATGAGCGACCTTTAATTCCTCTGAACCCTTTCCAAAGCCTTCACTTTCTTTCTGTAATGGGGCCACCCGAACTGCATGCAATACTCCAAATTCATCCTCATCAAAGTCCTACAAATCTGATTAATGACTTCCTGAACTCGTATACTCAATTCTCCGACCAATGAATGCAGGCATACCACATGCCTTCTTTACTGCTCTGTCAGCTTCTATTGCCAGTTTCAGGGAGTTTTGGGCTTGTTTCCCAAGATCCCTTTGTACATCAATGCTGTTAAGGGTTTTGCCATTAATTGTATATTTCCCCTTACATTTGACCTACCAGAGTGCAGCACTTTATGCTTGCTCAAATTAAACTCCACCTGCCAAATTCTCCACCATATATGTAGCTGATATATATTCCACTATATACTTTGACAGGCTTATTCACAGTCCGCAATCCTAGCAATCTTGCTCTTATCTGTAAACTAACCAAAATCGGGAAAGCAGAGAAGAATGGTGAGAAGTAGTGGGTATGGGGCAGGGGGCTGTTGTAGGAGGTGATGGTAGCACAGTGTTCAGAAATGGCACAATGCAATCAAGGCTCCTGACATGAATAGGCCTGCCACAACCATGGCATGGTGGTGCAGCGGTAGAGTTGCTGGCTTACAGCGCCTGCAGCACCGGAGACCCGGGTTCGATCCCGACTATGGATGCTGTCTGTACGGAGTTTGTACGTCCTCCTTGTGACTTGCATGGGCTTTCTCCGAGATCTTCGGTTTCCTCTCACACCCCAAAGACCTACAGGTATGTAGGTAAATTGGCTTGGTAAATGTAAAACTTGTCCTTAGTGTGTGTAGAATGGTGTTAATATGTGGGGATCGCTGGTCGGTGGGGACATGGTGGACTAATGGGCCTGTTTCCGCGCTGTATCTCTAAACTAAACTAAACTACACTAAAGTAAAACCAGTATCACCATCAGCTCACCCCAAACCAAATCCATAGTCTGGATTAGATTGTTAGGGCTACAGGGAGAGGCTGGATATGCTTGGATTGTTTTCTGTGGATGTGGAAGGTTTAGGGGAGAACTGATAGAATTATATTTGGGGCAGTCACGGTGGCGCAGCGGTAGAGTTGCTGCCTTACAGCGAATGTAGCGGCGGAGACCCGGGTTCAATCGCGATTACGGTTGCTGTCTGTACGGAGTTTGTACGTTCTCCCGTGACCTGCGTGGGTCTTCTCCGAGATCTTCGATTTCTTCCCACATTCAAAAGACGTACAGTTTTGTAAATTAATTGGCTTGGTAAATGTAAAAATTGTCCGTAGTGGGTGTAGGATAGTGTTAATGTGCGGGGATCGCTGGTCGCGCGGACCCGGTGGGCCGAAGGGCCTTTTTCCGTGCTGTATCTCTAAACTAAACTAAACTAAACCATATAAAATTATGAGAGACGTAGATAGGGTAGACAGTCAGAACCTTTCTCCCAGGGTGGAAATGTCCAGCGCTAGAGGGCGTAGCTATAAGGTGAGAAGGGGAAAGTTTAATGGAGATGTGCGGGTCAAGTTTTTTTGCACAGAGAGTGGTGAGGGCCTGGAACGCATTGCCAGGGCTGGTGGTGGAGGCAGATACAATTGTAGCGTTTATGAGGCTTTTAGATAAGCACATGGAAGTGCAGGGAATAGCGGGATATGGATCATGTACAGGCAGATCAGATTGGTGTAACTTGGCATCATGTTCGGCACAAACATTGTGGGCCGAAGTGCCCGTTCCTGTCCTATGTTCTATGTTCTTCTGTTAAACACACGGTACAAAATCTTGTGCACAGTTTATTTGATTTGCATATGGGCAGCACTGGTAAATCAATGTGAGGGAGTTAGTGATAATGAAACCTTGTCCCAGCCAAGGCCCTTTCATTTAAGAATGGTTAATGAATATCCGTGTGATGTACTCCTTGTTCAGCCGAGCGAACAATGAAGGCTGTAAATCATCACATTCTGATCCAACTGTCAGTAAGTCAGAAACATGTATTGTGCACATTGCCGTAGAACAAATAGTACTGCACAGGAACAGGCCCTGTGGCCACCAATGTTCTATGCCAAACATGATGCCAAGTTAAACTAACCCCACGCCTCCTAATCCCATATTCCTGCTTTCTCTGTATAACCCTTGACACCCGTTCTAATCAAGAATTGGTCTACCTCTGCCTTTAAAATATCCACTGACTTGGCCTCCACAGGCCAATCTGTGGAAATGAGTTCCACAGATTAATTACCCTCTGACTAAAGACATTCCTCCTCACCTCCTTTCTAAAAGAGGGGTCTTTAATTCTGACGTCATGACCTCTGGTCCTAGACTCTCTCACACCAGTGGAAACAACCGTTCCACATCCACTCTATCTATGCCTTTGATTATTATGTAAGTTTCAATGAGGTCCCCCCTTCAACCTTCTAAACCTCAGTGAGTAGAGGCCCAGTGCTGTCAAATGCTCATCATATGCTAACCCACTCATTCCTGGAATCATTCTTGTAAACCTCCAGAGGTTTACAAGAAAGGAGAAAGGTGAAAGGAAGAGGAGGAGCCCAAGGTCTGAGGGAGAGCTGAGAAAGGGAGGAGACAGCAAGGCTACCGGAAATTGGAGAAGTCAATGTTTATGCCGTGAGGTGTTTATGAGGTGCTGCTCCTCCAATTTCCGGTGGTGCTCACTCTGGCCATGAAGGAGGCCCAGTCCATAGCAGTCTGCACCCTAGCAGCATAAACATTGACTTCTCCAATTTCCGGTAGCCCTTGCTGTCTACTCCCCTTCTCAGCTCTCCCTCAGCCCTCGGGCTCCTCCTCTTCTAGCGGGGATAACATTTAGTGCAAGATAAAATCCAGTAACGTCCGATCAAAGATAGTCTGAGGGTTGCCAATGAGGTAGATAGTAGCTCAGGACCGCTCTCTAGTTGGTAGGATGATTCAGTTGTCTCATAAGAGCTGGGAAGAAACTGCCCCTGAATCTGGAGGTGTGTGTTTTTGCACTTCTGACCTCTTGCCTAGTGAGAGAGGGGAGAAGAATGAGTGACGCGCCCTTGCTTACGCTGGTGGCCTTGTCGAGGCAGCATGAAGTGTAGCTGGCATCAATGGAAAGGATTAGGAGGGAACTGCAGAGTTTGGCTTATACCATAGATCTTTCCGTCTGAAGAAGGGTTCCAACCCGAAGCATCACCCCAGACCCATTGAGTTACTCCAGCACTTTGTGTCTTTCTTCAATGATTGGGAGTTTGTGTGGTGGGCTGGGCCATATGTCAGCCAATGTATGTGACCTTCCAGCTCACAAGAGCATTTGAGCCATTGAAAGGAACAGTAAAATAGGTAAAGTTAGTGGTCTTTTAATAACCCAAACTGGCTGTAATCTGACCAAAAGCTACTTAGTTATTTTACTCTCTTAGCTACACACTTCATATTTCAGGAAAATAAACAGACCTAGTCACTGTTCCGTGACTCACAGTAGGGGCAAAGGTCAGAAACAGGTAAACCTGATACACTTAAGCCATGTTTAGAAGTACTTTGCTTAAACTTGTTTCATTTATTCTTGAGGTCAGTTGTTCAGAAATGAGGTTAATTGAACAGATGCAACCTTTTGTAAACTGAAATAACTAACAAATCTCCTATTGTTATCATGCCTCCCCTCCTAAGAAATGATGGGTGTCAGTTGCAAGTTGATTATACGAATTGAGCAACAAGGTTCTAATACATTACTTAAGAAATTCTTTCATCATCCTAGGTAACTAATTTCTCATGGATTTGTTTCACAGAGTAACTAATTTCTCATGGATTTGTTTCACTCCATATGCCTTTCATCCACGAGGTTTTTTTTCCCGCTGTTCCTTCATGAGGAGACATTCAACAGAGATCCTATTGTGCTCTCAAAAAAACCTCTTCCAGCTGACCAGCAGATGTAACTCAATGATTAATACTCAAAGGCCTAGAAATCCATCAGTTGTTATTGTACTTACAATGTTCAAACGTTATAGACAATAATCATGAAGCAAACAAGCACAAATACATCACTCTCATCTCAAAGTCAGAGTGACCCTAATCTCAAGATCCTTGCGGGGTGTCTCCATTGAGAAATGCCTCATCTGATACTTTGCGTTTTAGTGGTGATCATTGAAGTAAAAGAAAACAGCGCACAGAGCAACCTACAGTACTTGGTCAGGGAGCAACCTACAGTACTTGGTCAGGGAGCAACCTACAGTACTTGGTCAGGGAGCAACCTACAGTACTTGGTCAGGGTGCAACCTACAGTACTTGGTCAGGGTGCAACCTACAGTACTTGGTCAGGGTGCAACCTACAGTACTTGGTCAGGGAGCAACCTACAGTACTTGGTCAGGGTGCAACCTACAGTACTTGGTCAGGGAGCAACCTACAGTACTTGGTCAGGGAGCAACCTACAGTACTTGGTCAGGGCAACTTTTACATTCACTCCAGGAAGGGATAGTCTTGGAGTCATACTGTGTGGAAACATGCCCTTCTGTCCTTATGTCCCTGCTACACTAGTCCTGCCAGTTTGCCTTTGGTCCATCTCCCTCTAAACCTGTCCTAATCATAGACCTGTCTAATTGTTTCTTAAACATTCCGATAGTACCTTCCTCACTACCTCCTCTGGCAGCTCGTTCCATACACCCACCACCCTTGGTGTGAAAATGTTACCCCTCAGCTTCCTATTAAATCTTTTCCCCTTCACATTAAACCCATGTGCACTCGTCCTCGATTCCCTCAATACTCTGGGCAAGGGACTCTGTATCTACCCGATCTATTCCTCTTATGATGTTATACACCTTTATAAGATCACTCCTCATCCTCCTGCACTCCAAGGAATAGAGTCCCAGTCTACTCAATCTCCCCTATATCTCAGACCCTTGAGTCCTGGCAACATCCTCGTAAATCTTCTCTGTACTCTGTCCAGCTTGACAACATTGGGTGCTGTCTTAATTTCCAAAGGTGCAAGCATTTGTTGAGGGCTCTCTCAGAAGCACCTTACTGACAGCTTGCGACCACTAATGCATGCACTGTTTTTCAGATGCCATGTGTGTGTTCTCTGCATCCACCTGTGCGAAAACACGGTGGTATGAACGTTGATTTCTCTAATTTCAAGTAACTCCTGCATTCTTCCCCCCCCCCCCCCCCCCCCCCCCCCCCCCCCCCCCCCCCCCCCCCCCCCCCCCACCCCCTCCCCCACCTCCCTTTTGTCGTCCTACCGGTTCTACTGTTCGCATCCTGGTTTCCCTGCAGTTAGCACATCTTTCCCTGCCAGCAATGGGCCAATATGGAGTCCACCTTTCCTGAGGTCATCTGTTGCCGGCCCTGTTTTGTTCTGCCCTTTTCTTGCCTCCAGTCCCCCCCCCCACCCCCCCGCCTCCCCAATCTGTATCTTTTAGTCTAAAGAAGGGTTCCGTCCCGAAATGCCACCAACAGTATTTCTTTTCTCCAAAGCTGTTGCTTGACCCACTGAGTTACTCCAGCATTTTGTGTCTATCACCCATAAGCACTCTTCTACTGTCTGCCCATCATTGTGACATACGCTCATTGCATGCCTGTATGTATGGCGCTGACACTGTGCAAGTTACTTGCAGAAGCCTGAGCTGATAAGTTCATAAGTTATTGGAGCAGAATTCGGCCATTCGGCCCATCAAGTCTACTCTGCTATTCAATCATGGCTGACATATCTACCTTTCCCTCACAAACCCATTATCTTGCCTTCTCCTCATAAACCTTGGCACCCATACTAATCACAAATCTCTCAATCTCTGCCTCAAACAAACCCATTGACTTGGCCTCCACAGCCTTCTGAGGCAATGCTGTGGGGAACCGTGCTAATAACGTGGGAAAAGTGACCGATTATGCTCAGAGCCTGATGTAGACTAGTGTGGTGGAATGGGGCCTACCAAAGTACGTTGGAAGTGGCACTTGATTTTTAGGTGTTTCTTTAAAAGTTACTTTAACACCAGGAAATTATAAGGATGAATTTATCATCATATATTCCTGGCCACAATTTTTCTAATCGTTCAATATACCTTGTTTTATTTATTATGATCAAAACACAAAAGTTTAGTTAGTTAGTTAGTTTAGTTTAGTTTATTGTCACCTGCACCAAGGGACAGTGAAATGCTTTTAGTTGCATGCTATACATGATTACAATTGAGCTGTCCACGGTGTACTGATACAGGATAAAGGGAATCACATATAGTGCAAAATATAGTTCAGTAAAGTCTGATTAATGATAGTCTGAGGGTCTCCAATGAGATAGATAGTAGCTCAGGACTGCTGTCTAGTTGTTGATAGGATTAGTTCAATTGTCTGATAACAGCTGGGAAGAAACTGTCCCTGAAACTGGAGCTATGCATTTTCACACTTCTGTCCCTCTTGCCTGATGGGAGAGGGGAGAAGAGGGAGTGACCGGGATGAGACTCATCTTTGATTACGCTGGTGGCCTTGCCGAGGCAGCGTGAAGTGTAGATGGAGTCAATAGAAGGGAGGTTGGTTTGTGTGATGGTCTGGGCTGCATCCACAATTCTCTGCAATTATTATGCAATTATTATATGAAACTAAACTCAAACACAAAGTTCCCCAACCTCACACTCCCTGTCTCTATCTCCATCCCAAAAACGTTTTGATCAAGTTTCCAGCATCTGCAGTTTTTTGCCTCTCTGTCATTATATGATATGCGTCTTGTTAATTTTCCTGACTGAAAATCAAAATATAGTAACAAACCTAGTGAAATAATCCTTTCCTACTGATATCGTATTACTGTATGCATGTCACGTCTAATAAAAACTGGCAAAAAGGGAGAATAAGGATGGCCAATGCTGCCTCAATACCTATGAACTTTTCTTTATTTAATGTGGCAAAAAGGTAACAAAATATAGCAGACCGACAATTGCAAATGAAATGAAAGTGGTACCGGAAATTATCATTGAAATTTAGATCAAAGGGTAATGTGAACAGGAAAGGCATGATCACAATATGGAAATAATGAAATCTATTAACAGATTGGTTTAATTCACAGTAAGATTAGTAGGAACAAACCAATATTGTTCTTTCAAGTTTGTTTTTTCAGTCTAGTTTCACTGGTGTGCAGAGAGAAACATTTAACAGTGTGAAAGTTGAATCAACAGAGTGTAGCTGAAGATACAAGACCATTTCTCTGTTTTACCTCAAATTCATCAGCTCTGGGCCTCTATTGCGGAAACATCACCAGTTCTGCTTACCCACAGAGTAGAGCCATTCACAGAATATGTGGTGGCTCAAAGAACAATTGCTATGTCTTTTTTGAGTCACGGAGTCACACAACATGGAAACAGGCCCTTCAACCTAACTCGCCCATGCTGACTAAAATGACTCATCAATGCTAGCCCCATTTAAGCTTTATTTATTCGTCTAAACCTGCTTACCTGTACACTGAGGTCTCTCTGCTCTACAACACTGTCCAGAGCCCTGCCATTTCATCCACTCCATGATTATGCATGTTTGATCTTCTATGGCTATAATTGTTAGACAAGCATGTTCAACACCACAGGCAATGGCTTTACCACTATGTTTGAATGGAAGGTTTGGATGTGAAAGGAACTGCTGGATAACTGCCCTCCTCTCTGGCTCTTCTCTGCCCACCTCCCCTTGGTTATTTGGGTGGCCCAGTGGTGCAGTGGTAGAGCTGCTACCTCACAGCACCAGAGACCTGTGATCGATCCTGACCTTGGCTGATGCCTGTACCGAGTTTGTACGTTCTCCCTGTGACCGCGTGAGTTTCCTCCCGTTGTTCCGGCTTCCTCCCACATCCCACAATGGGGTGCAGATTTTTAGGTTAATTGGCTTCTTTAAATTGTCACTGGTGTGTAGGATAGAACGAGTGTATGGGATGATCACAGATCGGCGTGGACTCAATGGGTTGAGGGTCTGTTTCCACATTGTATCTCTAAACTATTCTCAAGTAAGCTAAACTCTCTTCATCTTACTGATTCTTCCACAACATTTGATTCATTTCATCCCTACCTTTAAAAAGTTTCCTCATGACTTATCTGCCATGCAACCTGGAGAAATGTTCTGCCTCTATTCTTTTACCTCAAACCATAGACAGCTGATTGACAGAAGAGGGGGTCCAAAAATATCCAGAAGCAAATGAGCCTAGCTGGTGCTTTTACATTCCCCATCCCTTCAGAGATTTAGCAGAATTCAAGGTCATCTTAAAGCAATCTGCCATCAGAACTTGGTTTAGTGGTTGAGTTGAGTTTAGTTTAGTTGTCACACGTACAGAGGTATGGTGAAAAGCTTTTTGTTGCATGATATCCAGTCAGCGGAAGGTCTATACATGATTACAATCAAGCCTCCCACAGTGCACACATACGAGATAAAGGGAATAACGTTTAGTGCAAGATAAAGTCCAGTTAAGTCTGATTAAATATAGTTTGATGGTCTCCAATGGGGTGATAGGTGATCACTACTGCTCTCTAGTTGGTGAAAGGTCAGTTAAATTGCCTGATAACAGCTGAGAAAAAACTGTCCCTGAATCTGGGAATAGAGACATCCTTGTTTGTAAACCAGTGGATTGTTAACTTGATAGATGATTTGAAAAGACCTCAACATGGTTCTGCAATCACACAGCTGACGTTGGCCACAGCTGACACATGCAAAATCCATTGAGAAATGTGACTGAAAATAACTCCAAATACTTGTTTATTTGAGAGCACACTATGTTCATCATGTTTCAAGTCTTCTTCCATTTTTTAATATTTTATACTCCTTTTCACATTACTCCTACGAAACCCTCCTCTTTGGTGGGTTTAGTTTAAAGATACAGTGTGGAAACAGACTCTTCGGCATACTGAGTCCACGCCGACCACCGATTACCCTAAACACTAAAGGGCCTTTCCCACTTGGTGAATTTTTCGGCAACTGCCGGCATCATATCATTGTCGCCAAAAGATTTTGAACATTTCAATATCCAGCGGCGACAAAAAAAAATGTTGCGACACTTGAAAAACAACGCGCATCATACGTCATCGCGCTGCATCACCGCCGCAGCACGCCACAAATTTTTTGGTGATCTGATACGTCACTCAATGATGCCAGCAGTCGCCGAAACAATCGCCAAGTGGAATAGGCCCATAACACTATCCTACACACTAGGGACAATTTACAGAAGCCAAATTAACCTACAAAGCTGTATTTCTTTGGGGTGTGGAGGAAATCTGAGCGCTTGGGGAAAACTTACGCAGTCACGGGAAGAACGTATAAACTCTGTACAGACAGCACCCGTAGTTGGGATCGAACCTGGGTCTCTGGCGCTGTACGGCAGCAACTCTACCGCTGCGCACCGTGCCACCCAAAGTTGATAGAATTTCAGCTAAAGGATCTTCGGAGAAATGAGGAGAATGTTATTAATTCAAGAACTGTCAAATCTTGGGTATTCTACCTGAAAGGACTGCAGAAGCTGATTTCACTAGAAAGGGTTGATTGTGTGTTCAAGGGCAACAAACTTACTAAGTTCAGAATTATCGATTAAAGCTCCAGTGTGGGAAGAAAGGCACACGAGAATGATATGGCTTTTTCTGTATTGCAGTTTTCTATGATCCTTGTAATAGTACATCTACTTTTATACTGTCAACTCTGCAGAAGGTGCCAGACCTGCAGAGTGCACCGTTGGTAAAGGCTTCTCTCTTTCCATCTCCTCAAAATAAGTTTGTATGCTGACATGATGTCCGTGGTTAAAAAATGTTCAGATGCGACCTGTTTAGACGAGCTCGATAGGAATCTCTGGTTTCATGGCTCAGTTATATCCTGAGGTCAGCAGTTCTCTGGTATATTCCTCTGTGGAGTCAGAGAGTACCAGACAGTGTATGCAAACTAAGTTAACATCAGTAAATATACTTATTAACTTGGGTGGCTCAGCAACCTTGTCGCTGTAATTGTTGATTCAGATACCATGCAGTTAGTGGCACAGGAACTCCTCCAGCGGTCATTAGCATTCATTGATTGAATAAGCCTACCAATAAAACCAGATATAAACAAGCAAAGAATGTACAACATGATTACAGTGGTGGTTTGATTGATTGATTGAAAGATACAGCATGGAATCAGGCCCTTCAGCCCACCGAGTCCACACTGATCATCGATCATCAGTTCATACTAGCTCTATGTTATCCTACTATGTTACCCACTCCCTAGACACTAGGAGCGATTTGCACAAGCCAATTAACCTACAAATCCGCATTAAATTCCTTCTTAAACAACCTACAAATCCGCATGCCTCTAGGATTGGGGTGGAAACCGGAGCATCTGGAGGAAACCCATGCAATCTCAGAGAGAACGAGCAAACTCCACACAGCCAGCATCGGTTGTCAGGATCGAACCCGGGTCTCTTTCACCGTGAGGCAGCAGCTCCATCAGCTACACCACTGCGATGATTATGTGAGGCCTAGACCATGCATATGGTTGAAGGAAATCTTCTCATTCTGAAAAATTAGAATGTATTTTACAAGCAACATTATAAATCGTAATCATTGTATTTGTGCTAATGCCCAGTACTATTACCTGAATACTCTTTGTACAGTTTGGTGAGATTGCTTTGATAGTATGACTCTTATTCTAACTTAGGAATGTTGCAATCTCATTATTGGGTTTCACGTCATTCAAATTAAACTTTAGTGTTTGCAAAAATAGAAACTTTCTTTTAAATGTATAGTATGTACAGTGTACAAATATTATTTTTCCTATGACATATTATAATGTATATTCACTTTGTCCAATGCTCACTGGGTATACAGCATCATTGATTATCTACGATGCAATACATGACCACAATTGGGTCCTAGTATGATCTTATATGTAATAATATCTTTCAATATCTACCATTAATTATGCGCACAGCTAATAATGAAACCTTCAACACTTTTACAACTTCTATGTGAGAACAGTTTTAATATAATAACACACTCTGAATAAAACAAGTATTAGGACCTGGAATATAACAGAAATTGGTTAGAATTGCTTTTTCACTGATTAAAATCTTTTATTTGCACAGAATCAATTCATATTTCCATGATTAATTGAAGCTTTTTTTTTATCATGTTCTTATGTACAGTGAAATCCTTTGTTTCTCATACAACCCAGTAAAATCATACAGCAGACCTAATATAGGCAGTACATAAGAGTCGCCATGTTTCTGGTGTCGACAAAGTTACAAAAAAGTAATCGAACAGTGTTATCTTCTGCTCGCAGCGGCGAATTAAGCCTGCTGGAGTAACTCAGCGGGTCAGACAACATCTCTGGAGGACACGGACAGGTGACGTTTTGGGTCAGGACTCTTCTTCAGACTGAGTCAATTTGCCCGTCCCACCGAATTATTCCAACACTTTGCATTCCACGCATGATTCCAGCATCTGCAGTTTCTTGTGTCCATGCAGAGTGTGTTCAGCTTTGTCATGGTGGAATGTCAGGTGGGTGACCAGTTGCAGAGGAAATGGTTCTGAAAGAGCTGTGTTTAGTGGAGCAGTTATGAAAGTCACAAAACCATGAGGGTGCTGGCATAAAGTGGCCTGAAGTAAGCAGAGTAATAAAAGAACGTCATTTAACCTCCACAAGCAGGAAATAGCTGATGTCAAGAGGATGGGTGTTAATTCGCAAGGAAGTATCTCAGGCACCCTGTCATTGTTGATTAATGAAGCTATTGTTATTGACAGGGTCTTCAGGTCAAAAGGTGATCACACTTTCTGCAAAGAGGAGACATCTTTACTTTGGTGCATCCTTTTAAGTAAAACACAGACATCCAATAAAGGAAACAAATGATGGGCCAGATCACGCTACATTCCAGTGGGCAGGCCTTTGTTAACATGTCACCAAGCCACATTACGTTGCTACTCTCCCACTTATTGACAATAGCATCAAAACCTCTGTCTAGCATTGGACATTCCATTTAGCTTTGCTGTCCCAAGTAAATACAAAAAAACAGTAAAACTCATTTATTTTACGTGGCTGAATTCATCTAAGAAATTCTAAAAGGGAAAGAGTAAAAAAAGGAAACGTTAAAAATGTCTTAGAATTAGAAATAGATTTTTATCTGGCAGTACCATACAGTGTGAGACTTTCAGTTGACTATTGATCTCAGAGCTGCAAAGCTGGGATAAAACTGCTGACTCGCAGCACCAGAGACCTGGGTTTGATCCTGACCTGGGGTGCTGTCTGTTTGCACGTTCTCCCTGCGAATGCATGGGTTTCCCCTGAGCTAGCCGGTTTCCTCCTAATTACCAAGCACATGCGGGTTCTTTGGTTATTTGGCTGCTATAAATTGTCCCTAATGTGTAGGGAGTAAGTGGGAAAGTACGATAATACAGAACTACTGTGAATGGGTGATCGATGCTCAGCATGGATGCATTGGGCTGAAGGGCCTGTTTTCATGCTGTATCTCTAAACTATACTAAACCCATTCTACTATCAGAGTTAAAAGGTGGGCAACCATTATTCATTTGATCAAAGATGTATATGTAAACATGAATTATAATTATTTACAATGGTATACAATTTATCACATGGATTTGTACAATTGCAAACTTTGATACTTCTGAATGAAGTACGATACGATAGAAGTTTATTTATCCCATGCGGGAAATTAATTTGCCAACAGTCATAAAAAAACACAAAATACATGAAACATGAAATTAAAGTGACGAGTGGAAAGATTTTGGGGATGTGCAAAGATTGAGGAGATGTGGGGGGGGGGGGGGGGGTGCGTCAGTCTCAGTCTACCCCACGACAGAAGGGAGAGAAGTTGTAAAGTTTTATAGCCACAGGGATGAAGGATCTCCTGTGGCGTTCTGTCCTGCATCATGGTGGAACCAGTCTGTTGCTGAAGGTACTCAGGTTGACCAGTGTGGCATGGAGGGGGTGAGCTGTATTGTCCAGAATACTTCACAGTTTGAGGAGCATCTTCCCCTCCAAGACCACCTCTCATGAATCCAACTCTGCCCCCAGGATGGAGCCGCATTCCTGATGAGTTTGTTGATCCTATTGGTGACCGCGGCCTTCGCCCTGGTGCCCCAGCACACGGCAGCGAGCAAAATGGCACTGGCTACCACCGATTGGTAGCACATCTGCAGCATCTTACTGCAGATGTTGAAGGAGTGGAGCCTTCTCAAAAAATACAGCTGGCTCTGTCCCTTCTTGTACCGGGCCTCAGCGTTCCTGGACCAGTCCAGTTTACTATCCAGGTACACGCCCAGGTAAACTGTACATCCACACCATTGATATAGCCATAGAGTTCTTGAAGTACATTTTATTCTGGCGCATATATTCTTCAACAAATATAAAAACCCTGAATTCTAAGGATGTGTGAGGAAGGGAAAATTAAAGCAGGATTTCCCATGTCAGAAATAAGTCCCATTCTTTGTTGGAATTATTTTCCTATTTTGCTAAGAGATTGCTAGGAAATTATCTGTCCCAGTTTTGAACTCTGTTTACAAGTCTTGGCATATGCCTGCATCACAGTCTTGGAAAAACATATCAGTTAATCATTTAGTCTGAGAGATGATCTTTCTTTTTTTTTCCATTCTTTCAGCCAATCATTGTTGTCAATCTGGATTTTAATCTTGTTGTTTAAGGTAGTCTTCAGATCATTTGCTGAGGTATTTTTGTTAGTGAATTTTAGGCAACATGTTAACAACAGCTCAGCTGCCAGCTCAGGTGAATAATCGCACAACACTAGAGTCATAGTACCATAAAGCATGGAAACAGGCCCTTCAGCCAACCAAGATAAGTTAGTCCCATTTGTCTGCTTTTGATTCATATCCTGCTAAATCTTTCCTATTCATGTGCGTATCCAAGTGTCTTTTAAACTTCCTCAACTAACTCCTATGGCAGTATATTCCATATACCTATCACCCTCTGACCTGGTCAAGGTCAGGAAAAGACCGGACGCCAGGCGGATTCAAAAGAAGCTTTTTAATTCCAACATTCTCCCGCCGACCCCCCATGTCCAGGACGAACGTCGACGAGCCCTGTTCCAAGACCCGGAAGGGGCCTTCGTACGGCCGCTGTAGAGGTGTCCGATGTGCATCCCTGCGCAGAAAAACAAACTGGCAGTCCTCCAGAGCAGAGGGAACGTGCGGACGGAAGGACCCATGATGAGAAGTGGGCACCGGCGCCAGCTTGCCCACCGTCTGCCGAAGACGTTGCAGAGCTTCTGAAGGCTGTTCCACCTGGCCACGTGCCAGTGGGATGAACTCCCCAGGCACCGTTAACGGAGACCCATACACCAACTCAGCGGAGGAGGAGGTGAAGTCCACCTTGGGTGCGGTGCGTATCCCCAGCAAAACCCACGGTAGAGCGTCTACCCAGTCTGGGTCAGTGAGCCGCGCCCTTAGGGCACCATTAAGCTGTCGGTGAAACCGCTCCACTAGGCCATTCGACTGCAGGTGGTACACTGTCGTGTGGTGCAGACGAACACCCAGGAGGCGTGCCATGGCCGACCACAACTCTGATGTGAACTGAGGCCCCCGGTCGGATGTTATGTCCAGTGGAACCCTGAACCGGGCGATCCAGTGCGCCAACAATGCTCGAGCACAGGTAGTTGTGGTGGAATTCTGTAGCGGAATGGCTTCAGGCCACCGCGTGAAGCGGTCCACAACGGTAAATATATACGTCATGCCCTGGGACGACGGCAGCGGCCCCACGATGTCCACGTGAATGTGGTCGAAACGTTTATGAGGAATGGGGAACTCCTGCAATGGCGCGTGCACGTGTCGTTGCACCTTGGCGGTCTGGCATGGGATGCAAGTGCGCGCCCAATGTCCAACCTCCTTCCGCAGCCCGTGCCACATAAAGCAGGAGGCTACTAGGGCCGTTGTTGCCCTGATGGAGGGATGCGCAAGGCCATGGAGCACCTCAAACACCCTGCGCCGCCAGGCGATCGGGACGATGGGTCGCGGAACTCCAGATGAGACATCGCACAACAGCGTGGTACCCCCAGGACCACAGACAACGTCCTCCAACTGCAGGCCCGAAACTGCCGTACGATAGGCGGCCATCTCCTCGTCGACAAGCTGAGCAGCTGCCAGGTCGGAATAGTTGATCCCCTCACCGACTTGGAGAACCGCGTGGACTGCAGGTCTTGATAAGGCATCGGCCACCCTGTTAAATTTGCCCTCAACGAACCGGATGGAGGTGGTGTACTCGGAAACATACGCCAACTGCCTCTGCTGCCGGGCAGACCACGGGTCTCATACCTTGGCGAACGCGAATTCATTTGTTTGCTACCGGGGGGGGGGGGGGGCCTGAGGAAAGGCTTAACCCGCCTCGCGGTCAGTTGGTCAAGCGAGCCAACCACGTAAAAGTACTTAGTCTCATCCTGCGTGATACCTCTCACAGCAAACTGGACCTCTGCCTGCTGGAACCAGGTTTCGGGTTCTTCAGTCCATAGAGTTGGGAGCTTCAGCGCAACAGCGTTATTATCCATCACGACGCGTGATGAACGAAGTCGGGATCACCAGTGTAGTGGCCTGGTCAAGGTCAGGAAAAGACCGGATGCCAGGCGGATTCAAAAGAAGGTTTCTAATTCCAACAGTTCAAGAACACACACCGACACTCTTATCTCTACCCCTCGGGAGTCGACCGGTAAACCGCGTGGCAGACCTACGCCCCTGTCCCTCAATCGTCGAGGGGGATGATCCAAGGAGTGGCCTACCCCCCAGGGACCGCCACAATTTGCTGAGGTATTTTTGTTAGTGAATTTTAGGCAACGTGTTAACAACAGCTCAGCTGCCAGCTCAGGTGAATAATCGTACAACACTAGTCATAGTGCCATAAAGCATGGAAACAGGCCCTTCAGCCAACCAAGATAAGTTAGTCCCATTTGTCTGCTTTTGATTCATATCCCGCTAAATCTTTCCTATTCATGTGCGTATCCAAGTGTCTTTTAAACTTCCTCAACTAACTCCTATGGCAGTATATTCCATATACCTATCACCCTCTGACTGAAAGATTTACTCCTCAGGTTCATAGTAAACCTTTCTCCTCTCACCTTAAACCTACGTCCTCTGGTTACTGATTCCCCTAACCTAGGTAAAAAATTGTGTGTTCACCTGATCAATTCCCCTCAAGATTTTATACATCACTGTAAATCACCCCTAACCCTCGTGCACTCAATGGAATAAAGTCCTAACTAAGCTCCCTATAGGCCCTCGAATCCTAGCACCATCCTCGGAAATCTTCTCTGCACTCTTTCCAGCTTAACACCATCCTTCCTATTAGCAGGGTGACCAAAAGTGAGTACAATACTCCCTATGTGGCCTTGCCTATTGCTTGCATGACCGTAACATGTCTCAACTTCTATGCCCAATACTCTGATTGATTACTGTTTAGAGTGATACAGCATGGAAACAGACCCTTCAGTCCACCAAGTCCGCACCGACCAGCAATCTCCCTGTACACTAGCACAATCCTACACACTAGTGACAATTTATGATCTTTACTGAAGCCAATTAACCTACAAACCTGTAAGTCTTTAGAGTGTGGGAGGAAACCGGAGAACCTGGGGAAAACTCGCTTGGTCACTGGGAGAACATACAAGATCCGCACAGTCAGCACCCTTGGTCAGGATCGAACCCGGGTTCCTGGCACTGTACGGCAGCAATTCTACTGTTCCACCACCATGTCACCGCTACCAAAAGACCAATGTGCCAAAGCTTTCTTTACCACCCTATCACATGTGATGCAACTTCACCAGAGAGATTACAGTGGTTCAAGAATTCACAGCACTAGAGACCTGGCCTCAATTCTGATCTCGGGTACTGTTTGTGTGGAGTTTGTACATTCTCTCTGTGACTGCATGGGCTCCCTCCGGGTGCTCCGGTTTCCTCCCACATCCCAAAGATGTGCAGGTTTGTATGTTAATTGGCCTCGATAAAATTGCCACTAGTGTGTAGGAAGTGGATGAAAAAGTGGGTTAGTATAGAACTGGTGTGAATGGGTGATCAATGGTCAGCGTGGACTTGATGGGCCGAAGGACCTGCATCCATGCTCTGTCTCTAAACTAAACTAAAGTAATCTCTCTAGACTAAACATTGGTGATTTACGATGGCCTCATCTCTTCTATGCCAGTTCTCTATAGCCTATCAGTAGTAATGGAAGCAATCTCAATGCGAGCATTTATTTCAAGAGGGTTTGTATACAAAAACAGGGATACATTTTTGAGGCTTTATAAGGCGTTGGTGTTTGGAATATTGTGAGTAATTTTGGGCACCATATCTGAAGAACGATGTGCGGGCTCTGGAGAGGGTCCAGAGGAGGTTTACAAGAATGATCCCAGGAATGAGTAGGTTAACCTAATTTGAGCATTTGTCAGCACTGGGCCTGTACTCGCTGGAGTTTAGATGAATGAGGGGAGACCTCATTGAAACATACAGAATGGTGAAAGGCTTGGATAGAGTGGATATGGAGAGGATATTTCCACTAGTGGGAGAGTCTAGGACTGGTCATAGCCTCAGAATTAAAGGACTTTGGCGAGTCGAGACAGTGAGTGAATTTAAATTGCTTTATTTTGCAATGGTCGGTAAGACAGCCAAAAACGCGATGCTACTTCGACAAGTGTGGTGCTAGACTGATACAACTCGGTAAAAAGCGCGCAAAACTCGCCCCCCCCCCCCCCCCGCGCCCACGTGATTGGTGAAGCCTATCCGAGGGTTTGATTAACCAAAGCCACTACCAGGTGTCGCTACAGGACCCGAGGTACGGAATCGAGCAGGGTCCCGGACACGGTGACCAGAACGTCTGGTAAGAGGAGATGGGGTGGGCGTAACAAAGGAGACTGGCTGAACATGGCCAGGAGACCGGAACGGGGTGGGTGAAACGGGAACAACCGGGTCGGGAGAAACAGGTGCAGCTGGGTCGGCCGGCGGACGACCTTTACGTCGGGGCAGCGCGACCACCACCAGGCTGTCAACGTCGACATGAGCAGGCTTGAGTCGGGCGACGGAGACGATCTCTTCCCGGCCCCCAACGTCCAAGGTGAAGGTGGTGACTACAGAGCGCAACACCTGGAACGCCCCCTCGTAGACGCATTTTCACGGGGATCTGTGAGTGTCCCTGCGAATGAAAACAAACATCCAATCTTGCAAGACCGACGGCACGTGCACCGCCGTCAACCCGTGCCGCGAGGTGGAAATGAGCCAGCCCGCTCATCTGTTCATGGAGGGTCGCCGGCAATGCTGGGGCAGAGTCCACTTGCCCCTGGGCGGCAGGGAGAAAGTCCTCAGGCACCCGCAAGGCCGAGCCATACACGAGCTCGGCGGATGAAGTGACTAGGTCCTCCTTGGGGGCGGTGCGTATCCCGAGCAGTAGCCACGGCAACTGGTCCACCCAGTCCGGGCCCATGAGTCGAGCCTTCAACGCCGACTTGGGGTGTCAGTGGTAGGCAGTGGAGTGAAGCAACCGCACCCGTACAACTGAGCGAGAGAAGACCATAAAGAGGAAGTGAATTGGGCCCCTCAGTCGGTGGAGATATCCGATGGACCCCAAATCGGGCAATCCAGTTGGTCACCAGGGCCCGGGCACAAAACGCGGTGGAGGTGTCCGTAAGCGGGATAGCCTCCGGCCACCTCGTGAATCGATCCACGACGGTGAGTAAGTGGGTAGCGCCACGGGATGTCGGCAACGGGCTCACCAGGTCAATGTGAATATGCAGGAAGTGGGCCGAAGGGACGGCAAAATCCTGCACCGGTGGCCGCACATGCCGCTGGACCTTGAGGTCTGACAGGGAAAGGCAGGCACGAGCCCAGGCCGCCACCTGCTTGCGGAGACCGTGCCAAACAAATTTGTCCGCCACCAGCGCAGAGGTCAGAGGTCAGTGAGGGTGGGCCAGAACGTGGATGGAGTCAAAGATCCGGCAACGCCAACGTATGGGGACAATGGGGCGAGGTTGACCCGTGAAGACATTGCAGAGTTCCATCGTGCCCGAGGATCCACATGGGATGTCAGCCAACCAGAGGCCAGAAACAGCAGTGCTGTAGTCCGCCATCCCAGCATCCACGCGCTGTGCCGCAGCCAGCTCCTCGTAGTCCACACCATGGATAATGGCCAAGACAGAAGGAAGGGCGGGACGGGACAGAGCATCAGCCACTGTGTTGTGCTTGCCCGTGTACTTGGAGATACAAGCGAGGTGTCGCTGCTGGCGGGCGGACCACGGGTCAGACACCTTACCCAAGGCAAAGGTGAGAGGTATGTGGTCAGTGAATGCAGTGAAAGGGCAGCCCTCGAGAAAGTAGCGGAAGTGCCTGATGGCCAGATACAACGCCAACAGTTGCCTGTCGAAAGCGCTGTAGTTGTGCTCAGGGGCTCGTAGCTGACGGCTGAAAAAGGCCAGCGGCCGTCGATGAGCTGCTCTCGTATGCCGCCCACAGCCGTGAAAGAGGCATCCACAGTGAGGGCCGTTGACACTGAAGCTCGTGGGTGGACCATCATGGTTGCGTTGGCCAGGGCCGCTTTGGCACCCTCCAATGCCGCGTCCGCTACGGAGGATCAGTCGAGCTCCCACGGTTTGCCCGCAAGGCACTGGAAAAGGGGGCGTATGATTTTGGCTGCTGCTGACACGAAACGATGGTAAAAGTTTAACATGCCGACAAATTCCTGCAACCCCTTTACCATGCGCAGATGGGGAAACTGCCAAATGGCCTCCACCTTCGAGGGTAAAGGGGCGGCATCTTGAGGTGTGACTCTGTGCCCCAGAAGGGAGATAGAGCGGAGGCCGAACTGGCATTTGGTGGGGTTGATAATGAGGCCGTGGTCGAGGAGTTGCTGGAAGAGAATTGAATATAACTTTAATGGTCATTCAGGTATACACATAGACACAGTGCACATTGAACAAAATTTTGTTGCATTGACTCTTCAAAGTAGCAGCAGAATATAACATTTATATCAGACGATGCTTAGTGTGCCCATAAAAAGTGCTTCATGTGCATAGTTTTGTAAAATAGATATATAGGAACGTTTTTAAAAGTGGCAATGTATAAGAAAGTTCTAGCATCGGTTTGATTGTGAGTTCAATAATCTTATGGCCTGGGGGATGAAGCTGTTGCAGAACCTGGTTGTCCCGCTCTTCTTGCTGCGGTACCTCCTCCCAGAGTTCAGCAGTGTAAACAGTCCATATTGTGGGTGTGTGGGGGCTCTGGTAATGCCCTTAGCTCTTGTCAGACAGCGTTTGTAACCAATGTCCATGATGGAAGGAAGAGAAGTCCCAATGATTTTTTCCGCTGTCCTCACCACTCTCTGAAGGCACTTCCAGTCCGCAGCTGTACAGCCGCCGCACCACATAGAGATGCAGCTGGTCATGACTGATTCAATAGTGCTTCTGTAGAATGCGGTGAGGATGGGAGGGTGGAGGTGTGATCTTCTCATCCTGCGGAGGAAGTACAACCGCTGCTGTGCCCGTTCTACCAGAGATGTGATGTTTGTAGTCCAAGTTAAGGTATCCGTTATATGCACTCCCAGGAACTTGATGCTTTTCACCTGCTCCACTGCTAAGTTGTTGATGCACAGCGGAGTGTGACTGGGCTGATTTTTCTTTAAGAAGTCGACGACAATCTCCTTGGTTTTGTCCACATTTAGGAGAAGGTTGTTCCTGCTGCACCAGCTCACCAGCTGCTCCACCTCCTCTCTGTATGCCTGGTTGTCATTGTTGCGGATGAGGCCCACTACTGTTGTGTCATCCGCGTATTTGATGATATGGTTAGTAGTGGACCTGGCGACACAGTCATGTGTCATCTATGTGAAGAGCAGCGGACTCAGGACAGAGCCCTGAGGGGAGCCGGTGCTCAGTGTGATGACCGAGGAGGTGTTCTTCCCCACCCGCACAGACTGGGGTCTTTCAGAAAGGAAATCCAGGATCCAGTTGCATAGTGTGGTATTGAATCCTAGGGGTGCCAGTTTGCTCACCAGATGCTGGGGGATTATCGTATTGAATGCTGAGCTGAAGTCAACAAACAGCATCCGCACGTGGGTGTTCCTCTCCTCCAGGTGTTGTAGGCTCAGGTGGACTGCAGAGGAGATAGCATCCTCTGTGGAGCGGTTCGGGCGATAAGCAAACTGGAACGGGTCAAAACTGGAGGGGAGTTTAGAGACCATGTGCTGCTTAATAAGCCTCTCAAAGCACTTCATTATTATTGGTGTGAGTGCTACGGGGCGATAATCATTCAGGCAGGTTATTGTGGACTTTTTGGGAACTGGTATGATGGTGGCTGTCTTGAAACATGATGGAACAATGGCCTGGTTCAGGGAGGTGTTAAGAATGTCTGTCAGAACCAGGGCCAGCTGGTCGGCACATCCCCTAAGCAGACGCCCCGGTATGTTATCCGGTCCGGCTGCCTTTCGCTGGTCAATGCCCTCCAGGATTCTGCGGACTTCAGCAGTTTCAAAAGACAGTGTCTGTTCTCCTGGTTGTGGCTCTAATTTCCTCACTGTAGTGGTGTCCAGTGCCTCAAACCTGCCGAAATGATTATTGAGTTCATTGAGAAAGTCTGTGTCATCCTTACAAGACATCTGAGGGGCCTTGTAGTTCGTTATGGCCCGGATGCCTTCCCACATGTTACCGGTGTTGGTATCATCCTGGAAGAAACCCTGGATTTTCTGTCCGTGGGCACGCTTTGCTTCCCTAATTTCGTGGTTGAGGTTGGCTCTCGCTGTTCTCAGAGCCCCCAAATCACCAGATTTAAGAGCCGCATTCCGTGCTTTCAGCATGGCACGCACCTCTGCAGTAATCCAAGGTTTGTGGTTGGCCCGGGTTGTGATGTTCCTGATGACAGTGACGTCCTCCATGCACTTCTGTATATATCCTGACACAGACATGGCATACTCATCCACATTAATGTTTTGGTTGTAAGTGGCTGCTGTCCTGAACATGTCCCAGTCCGTGCACTCAAAGCAGTCCTGGAGTGCTTCTATAGCTCCCTCAGACCAGACTCTAACCTGCTTCACAGTGGGTTTCTCTCTGATCAGCAGGGGCTTATAGGCTGGGATAAGCATTACAGAGAGGTGGTCAGAGGAGCCGAGGTGAGGCCGGGATGCTGCTCTGAAAGCCTGCTTGATGTTACTGTAGACCCGGTCCAGCGTATTCTCTCCACGTGTAGCAAAGTCCACATATTGATGAAAATGAGGGAGGACAGTCTTCATGTTGGCCTGGTTAAAGTCCCCAGCAACAATGACAACGCCCTCTGGATGATTTCTTTGCAGCTCACTGATGGAACGGTAGAGAATACGCAGAGCCTCCTTAGTGTTGGCCGCGGGGGGGATGTATACAGCAGTAATGCTAACCACAGTAAACTCCCGTGGCAGATAGAATGGCCTGCATTTCACAGTCAAAAACTCTATGTCCGGAGAGCAGTGGCTGGAAACAGCGGTAGCATTATTACACCGTGCAGGGTCCGCAGGTGTTCAAAGTGCTCGTGCTGGGTACGGCTTGCGACCAGGATGTAGTCAAGGAAGATAAAGACGAAAGGCAGACCCCTCCCAACATTGTCCATGAGCCTCTGGAACGCCTGCACGGCATTTTTCAATCCAAATGGGCATACGCAGCCATTCGAGCAACCCGATGGTCGCGGTCTTGGGAACGTCGTCCGGTTGGACTAGAATTTGGTTATAGCCATGGGCAAGGTCGACTTTTGAAAAGAATGTGTCATCCTCGAGGTGGGCGGAAAAGTCTTGGATGTGGGGCACCAGGTTGCGGTCCGCAGTTACCATGGCGTTCAGATGCCTAGAGTCCCCACATGGTCTCCACCCCCCAGATGCTTTGGGGACCATGTGCAGCGGGAATGCCCACGGGCTCTCTGAGCGCCAGACAATCCCCATGCCCTCCATGAGCTTGAATTCAACCCTGGCGATGCTCAGCTTGTACGGTGGAAGACGGCGCGCCCGGGTATGCACAGGTGGGCCCACGGTGGGGATGATGGATGACCCCGTGCTTGGGAGCCGCCGTGCTGAAGCGGGGAGTGAAGAGCTCGGGGAAATCAGTGAGAAGGGAGGCATAGGGCCGTCAACCTCGGCGACGGCGCTGAGCTGTGGGCTGGTCGGAGGTGGGGGCCGCGGGGCCGAGGGCCGACGCCGGAATCATGCGCCCACTCCACACATCGACTAGGAAGGAGAAAGCCCATAGGAAATCAGAACCCAGGAGTGGTTGCGCGATGTCGGCAATGATGAAAGTCCACTCACAGGTGCGGGAGTCGAAAGTCAGCGAGAGGGTATGCGTGCCGTAGGTCCGAATGGTACTGCGATTAACGGCTGTGAGCACAGGCCCCGCTTACCAGCACGGGTGTCATGTCTAGTCAGCGGGAGGATGCGAATAATAGCCCTGGAGTCAACGAGAAAACGCCTGCCGGAGTGATGGTCACGTAGAGGCGGTTGTTTGGGCTGATCGCGATCGCCTGTACAGACGATCGGCTGAGGCGTTTCCCTGGAATGAGCAGGGTTAACAGCAGCGTCGAGACTCAGCACCCCAGCGAACATGGTAGAAGTACCATTTGCGCTTACCCCGGTCGCCAGCTCGTGGCTGTGGCACTGCAATGGAAGCAGTAGGCGGGACATCGCCGCGATACCGCCGAGGTGACTGTTGCGTTGGTGCGGAGACCCGGTTGATGGAGCCGCCATCTTGCTGCATCCAGAGTTCGCCGGCCCTCTCGGCAAGCTGCATGGGGTCAGTGACCCGGTGGGCGGCGCGACTGGTCAGCAGCGGCCTCTGCAGTCTGTCCGCGTTTTATTATTTTCTGTCTATGTAGTTTTTGTTATTTTTGTTATTTTCTGTGTGTGGGTGTGTGTGTGGGGTGGGGGTGGGAGGAAACTTTTTTAATCTCTCCCTGCACGGGAGACCCGACCTTTTCTCGTCGGGTTTCCGTTATCGTTGGGGCTGCAACGAGGAGCGGCCTCCAACAGGAAGAGACCGGGGACTCTGGTGCCGACGACTCACCGTCGCCGTCGCGGGGCTGGCCGAGTCCGGAGCGGGTGGAGCGGTGGAGGAGCGCTGCTGCTGCTGCTGCTGCTGGCCCGACCGGAGAGTCGGAGGCTTCAACGGCAGGTCTGTGGACGGCGGCACCGGGAGCCCGCGGGTCCCTGGACCCGCTTTTCAGGGCTCTCGCAACGGCGACTTCCCCCGCCCGAGTTGCGGGGTTGAAGAGCTCCTGGAGCGGGGCCTACATCACTGCCCCGCGCGGCTTGGAATGGCCGCGGGACTCTGCGAGCGCACGCCGGGGGCTCTAACATCAAGAACCCGGTGTGCGACCTCACACCACCCGGCGTGGCTTTAATGGCCGCGGGACAATCACCATCGCCAGCCGGGGGCTTTGACTTTGACTCTGACATCGGGGGGGGAGAGTGCAGTGGAGAGATAAGTTTATTTGGCCTTCCATCACAGCAATGTGATGGATGTTTATGTAAATTATGTTGTGTCTTGGGTCTACGTGTCTGTAATGTATGGCTGCAGAAACGGCATTTCGTTTGGACCTCAAGGGGTCCAAATGACAATTAAATGTATCTTCTATCTTTTCTTGTATCTTGTATCTTGTAAATCAGCATCGGCGAGTATGATGCAGATGTCGTCAGGCATCTGCTCTAGGAACGCCTGTTCGAAAAGCAGACACGGGCAGTGGCCATCCATCAGGGCGATCATCTCAGCCATCAGCGTGTATGGCTTGCGGTCACCCAACCCGTCCATGTGTAAGAGGCGGGCGGCACAATCTGTGCGGCTGAGCCTGAATGTACGAAGTTGGAGGGCTTTGAGGCCTTTGTATTTCGCGAGCGCCGGTGGGTCCTGGTGGAACGGCAGCAGCCGCGAAGCCGTTTCTTGTGTGAGCGTGCCGATGACGTGAAAGTACCTGGTGTCGTCAACCACGATGTTGCGGAAATGAAACTGTGCTTCGACATGGGCGAACCAAACCTGTGGCTATTCAGCCCAGAACACGGGCAGTTTGAGGCCAACGGCATTCTGCTGAGCGCCGGGAACGGCGGCGGCTTGCATTCTTGAGTCCAATATATGAGTGGTAGCGTCGGGATTACCAGTTTGCTGAGTCGAGACAGTGAGTGAATTTAAACTGCTTTATTTTGCAACTGTAAAACAACATATTAACTCTGGTCGGTAAGACAGCCCAAAACACGATGCTACTTCCACAAGTGTGGCGCTAGACTGATACAACTCGGTAAAAAGCACGCAAAACTCGCCCCGCGTGCCCACATGATCAGTGCAGCCAATCTGAGGGGTTGACTAACCAAAGGCACCACCAGGTGTCGCTATAGGACGTTCTTTTAGGAAGGAGTCGAGGAGAATTTTCTCGTCAGAGGGTGGTGAATCTGTGGAATTCTTTGCCACAGAAGCCTGTGGAGGCCAAGTCAGTGGATATTTTTTAAGGCAGAGATAGATAGATTCTTTGATTATTACAGGTGTCAGAGGTTATGGGGAGAAGGCAGGAGAATGGGGTTATAAACATAGAGAAACATAGAAAATAGGTGCAAGAGTAGGCCATTCGGCCCTTCGAGCCTGCACCCCCACTCAATATGATCATGGCTGATCATATCCACGGACGATGCGGTCTCCCAGGTCTTGCACACCGCTCTCTCCCATCTGGACAGCCAGAAGGGGGGCTACGTGAGGATGCTGTTCATAGACTACAGTTCAGCCTTCAACAAGATAGTCCCCACCAGACTGGCCAGAAAGCTAATGGAATTGGGGCTGAACACCTCCCTGTGTGCCTGGGTCCTGGACTTTCTCACCGCCAGGCCCCAGGTAGTCAAGATAATAATAATAATAATAATACATTTTATTTATGGGCGCCTTTCAAGAGTGTCAAGGACACCTTACAAAAATTTAGCAGGTAGAGGAAAAACATGTAAGGGGAATTAAATAAATAGTAGAGACATGACTAGTACACAAAGTAAATACAGAATTCAATACAAAACACAGTATGAGGCAATTAATGCACAGATGAAAAGGGACAGCACGTGGGGCTAAGGATAGGCAGAGGTGAAGAGATGGGTCTTGAGGCGGGACTGGAAGATGGTGAGGGACACGGAATTGCGGATCAGTTGGGGGAGGGAGTTCCAGAGCCTGGGAGCTGCCCTGGAGAAGGCTCTGTCCCCAAAACTGCGGAAGTTAGACTTGTGGATGGAGAGGAGACCAGCTGATGTGGATCTGAGGGACCGTGAGGGTTGGTAGAGGGAGAGGAGGTCAGTGAGATATGGGGGGGCCAGATGGTGGAGGGCTTTGTAGGTGAGGATCAGGATTTTGTAGGTGATCCGGTGGGAGATGGGAAGCCAGTGAAGTTGTTTGAGGACTGGAGTGATGTGATGCCAGGATTTGGTATGGGTGATGAGTTGGGCGGCTGCGTTCTGGACCAGTTGGGGTCGGTTGAGGAAGGTGGAGCTGATGCCAAGGAGAAGTGAGTTGCAGTAGTCCAGTCGGGAGGAGATGAAGGCATGGATGAGTCTTTCAGCAGCGGGAGGTGTGAGAGAGGGTCTGAGTTTGACGATGTTGCGGAGATGAAAGAAGGAGGTTTTAATGACATGGCGGATGTGAGGCTCAAGGGAGAGGGTGGAATCAAAGATCACGACAATGTTGCAGGCCTGGGGAGATGGGGAGACAGTGGTGACGTCGATGGTGAGAGTGGGGTTATTGATTTTGCTGAGTGTGGCTTTGGAGCCTATGAGGAGGAATTCTGTCTTATCGCTGTTGAGTTTGAGGAAATTATGTTGCATCCAGGTTTTTATAGCTGACAGATAGGAGGGAATACATCGAAGTCCCTCACCCTGAGCACAGGATCGCCCCAGAGTTGCGTCCTCAGCCCCCTATTGTACTCCCTGTACACACATGACTGTGTGGCTAGGTTCAGCTCCAACTCAATAATTAAGTTTGCTGATGACACTGTGGTGGTGGACCTGATCTCAGACATCGGCGAGAAGGCCTACCGGGAGGAGGTGGCTGATCTAGCACTCTGGTGCCAGGATAACAGCCTCCTCTTGAACATCAAACAAATGAAGGAGCTGATCATGGACTTTAGGAGGTCACATCATCCAAGGACGTACACTCCATTGAGGATAAATGGGGATCCTGTGGATAGGGTGAACTGTTTTAAATATCTGGGAGTCCACATCTCCGAGGATATGACATGGGCATCACAAGCCTCAGCTCACACTCGTGAGTAAGGCAAGGCAGCGCCTTTACCACCTCAGGCAATTAAGGAAATTCAGAGTGTCTCCGAGGATCCTCCAGTGCTTCTACGCAGCGGTGGTGGAAAGCATCTTGTCCGGGAACATTACCATCTGGTTTGGGAATTGCTCTGTCAAGGACAAGAAGGCTCTGCAGAGAGTAGTGCGTTCGGCCAAACGCACTATGGGAACTTCACTTGCCCCCCTGCAGGAACTATACATCAGGAGGTGCAACTCCAGAGCCAACAATATCATGGGAGATCCCTTCCACCCCTGCAATGGACTGTTCCAGCTGCTACGGTCAGGCAAATGCCTCCGTTGCCATGCGGTGAGAACGGAGAGGTTGAGAAGGAGTTTCTTCCCAGAGGCCATTTGGACTGTAAACACCTACCTCACCAGGGACTAACTCTACTGAACGTTTTTCCTTCCATTATTTATTATGTTAAAGAATATGTGTGTTATGATTGTGTTTATAGTTTGTTTGGTTGTTTGGTTGTTCGTCTTTTGCACAAAAGTCCACGAGCATTGCCACTTTCATTTCACTGCCCATCTCGTATGTGTATGTGACAAATAAAATTGACTTGACTTGACTTGACTTGATCATCCAACTCAGTATCCCATCCCTGCCTTCTCTCCATACCCCCTGATCCTTTAGGAGGGATTGAATTGATTGAATGATGGAGTAGAGTGGTGGAGTAGAATTGATGGGCCGAATGGCTTAATTCTACTCAGTTCCCAATTTCCCAGTCTTTCAAATATTCATCTTTCTCCGATGTATATACTGTAAATCTAATGATCAGATTCTACTACCCTCTTAGAAACATAGAAATATAGAAAATAGGTGCAGGGGGAGGCCATTCGGCCCTTCGAGCCAGCACCGCCATTCATGGTGATCATGGCTGATCATCCCCAATCAATAATCCATGCCTGCCTTCTCCCCATGTCCCTTGATTCCACTAGCCCATAGAGCTCTAACTCTTGGGACAGAGGATTCCAGATATTCATGACCCTCTGAGAGAAGAAACGTCTGTACACCTCATTTCTAAATGTTCTGCCTCTTATTTCATAGTTATGTTCCCTTGTACAAGAAAGGGCGGCACGGTGGCACAGCGGTAGACCTACTGCTTGAATCCCGGGTTCAATATGGGTGCTTGGCTGTATGGAGTTTATGGGTTCTCCCCGTGACCAGCGTGTTCCCTCCCACACTCCAAAGACATACAGATTTGTAGGTTAATGGTTTTGTATGAATGCATAAATGTAAATATTGTTCTTAGTGTGCGTAGGGTAGTGTTAATGTGCGGGGATCGCTGGTCGGTGCGGACTCAATGGGCCGAAGGACCTGTTTCCGTGCTGTATCTTTAAACTAAACTGAACTAAATTAAACTAAACTAAACACAAACAAGGGAACATAACTACGAAATAAACATCCAAAAGCATCTTTTAACCATCTTTCACCTTTTAAGTGCTGAAAGCATCTCAACTCTACCCTATTCAATCCCCTTAGGATCTTATATATTTAATAAGATTACTCCTCATTCTTTCTTTCTTCTAAACCCCAAGGAACACAGCCCTGATATGGCTAAATTCCATTCCAATCAAGCGTTGATCAAGCTGATAAATAGTGTATCCAGCTCTTGGGAAATGCTTTCAATTTAAATTGCAAGACCTTTAACTGGACTTATCTCGGTATAGATATTGCATGGGGTTGGCTCAGTAGTTTGAGGTTAGTGCAATGTTAAGCTGGTACCATGTATAACTCAATGTCTATCATCATTTACTTGGGATTTTAAATGAGCAGCATTGATTGGAAATGCTTCATACCCCCTTAGATAAATACATAATCCATTGTTTCTGAGTCATATTGACCTAAAATCTGTTTATCTCGATCTTTGATGTGCTCAGTTAGCTAATATTAGCTGAGATTGTGCCTGACCCATTACAATTGGTTTCAGTGGTCAGGGTGAAGGAAGATTGAAAACACAATCAAACTTTTCAGTCATGTGTAGGATTGAACTCCAGATTCTAGTTTCACACTGAAGATAGAATAACTGGAGTAACTCAGCGGGCCAGGCAGCATTCGTGGAGAGAAGGAATAAGTGACGTTTCAGGCTGTGACCCTTCTTCCGACTGAGAGTCTCGACCCGAAATGTGACCTATTCTTTTATCCAACATTTACAGTCATTATTGCTTTCAAAAAGTTCTTATCTAATGTGCATTTGTTTGGCCAGTCCGAAATGACCCAGATTGCAGTTATTTGGTCTAAAAGCAGTCTTTTACTAAAAGACCTGCAAATAATTGATGGTATGAATATATCTCTCAGTCTTTACCTGGCCATATTGCTCAACAGTGAAAAATGGACAATTAAACTATTTGCCACTGTCTCAGTTGGTACTTTAACAAAACAAAACCATCAGATGGGAAGAGAATATTTTGACTTAGGGGGTCATAATCAGAGGGCTGGGATAATGTCAAAAACCTTTTTTGAGTGATGCTTGAGAGACTTTAGAGAGCCACAACGTGGAAACAGGCATTTCAGCCCACTTAGCCTACGCCAACCATCAATAACCCCGTACACTAGCATAATACTACAAACTAGGGGTCATTTTTTATTACTGTAGCCAGTCAACCGAAAACCTGTACATTTTTGGAGAAACCGGTGCACTGAGAGAAAGTACAAACTCCGTACAGACAGCGCCCGGAATCATGATTGAACGCACAGTACCAGGAAAACCGGATAATATCCTGACTTCAGGTGCTCCACCTACATTCAAAAAATGCCTTCCAGATAGAAACATAGAAAGCAGTACCCCGTTCCTGCTTTCTCCCCATGTTCCTTGATTCTATTAGCCCTCAGAGCTGTATCTAATGCTCCTGTCCCACTTGGGAAACCTGAACGGAAACCTCTGGAGACTTTGCGCCCCACCCAAGGTTTCCGTGTGGTTCCCGGAGGTTCACGCAGGTTTTTGTCAGTCTCCCTAATGGTCAAAAGTGGTTTCCCTTTTTCTATGTTCCAGCGATTATTTAAAAAAATTCAAAACCGGCCGCGACTGAAAATAGGTTGCCGTTTTAAAAATCGGTAATTTTTTAGTCGAAGCCGGTTGCGCTGCTAGTGGAAGGTGGTTGCCGGAGGTTGCAGGTAGTGGAAGGTCTTACCTTCCACTACCTGCAACCTGGTCTTACCTTCCACTACCTGCAAACTCCAGCAACCACCTTCCTGACCCATAACATCACCCATTTTTTTCCAGAGATGCTGCCTGACCCGTTGAGTTACTCCAGCATTTGTGTCTATACTCTGTTAGTAAACCATCAGAACAAGAGTCAATAGTCAAGAGTGTTTTAGTTTCATTTGTCCTAGATAGAACAATGAAATTTTTACTTGCTGCAGCACAACAGAATATGTAAACATAGTATACTGCAAACAATATGGTACAGGTAAGCTGAAAACGACTATATTTGATGATTTCCTGCTGCTGCTGGCAACATGTTGCCAAAGACAGGCGCCATCTTGGAGAAATGCTTTACTCTTAATATTACTCTTAATAAAATAACTTCTAAATAAAGCAAAAATATAAATGTTGGAGGAACTCAGCGGGGTGAGCAGCATCTGTGTGGGGAAGGAACTATCAACATTTCAGTTCGACCCACAGAGCTCCTCTGTCAATTTATATTTGCTCTATATTCCAGCATCTGCTGTCTCTTGTGACTCCGTAATGTACCGTATCATAGAACATAGGAGATCATGTTTTCACTGTAACTCCAATCTATTTAAAAAGATAACCATTCCCCTGCTCACAAAAAAAAAATTGGCTTTAAACAATTAATTATTTGTCATGTACGTTTACATATCATACATGTTTTTGGACTTTGCTTTACAACTTACTCCTCTCCCATTCCGACACCATTTCCATGACTTTCAATGTCATTTGGGCATTGGCCTTATATGCAAATTCAGCCTCTATGAAGATGATTGAACAATGTGATGGTTTTCAACAGTATTTTAAGGTGGATAAGAAATGGACAGGTCGTGGATATGAAACAGAAAAGTTAACGGAGTCTGTTGTCGGAGGTTCAGTTCAACATAACGTGATCAACTGTTTCCACGGTCCTTTTCAAAGTGAGCAGAATGTTTCCATTATTTGTCCTACTCTCTGACTTATTGGACTAGTTTTCTTTTAGACGCTGTGTAAACAAGCTGTGCTGCTGAAGGACAAGAGTTCACTCACTGTCCTGTCCTAATTCCTGGCACGGCACATGGAAGAAAAATAACATGTTGGAACAGAAATGCTCCTAAATGTCAAGACTAAAACAAATTGATTGAAACCAGAAAAAAAGTCTGTTTATAAAAGCTTACATTTAGATAGTGCCCCCCATGCATTACTGCCAAATAACCCATTTGTGATGTTAGACTGCTTCATTGTGAAAGAAACACAACAGCCATTTTGTGCACAAGCTCTGATGAAAACTAATGTTAATAGTTTTTGTGATGTTGATTGAGGTGATAAATGTTTAGTTTAGGTTTAAATTAGTTTAGTTTATTGTCACATGTACTGACGTACAGTGAAAATCTATTTGTTTCGTGCTAACGAGTTAGTGCAAAAGATTATACATGATTACAATCATGCCATCCACAGTGTACAGATACATGATAAAGGGAATAATCTTAGTGCAAAACAAAGTCCAGCAAGGTCAGATTAAAGATAGTCTGTGGGTCTCCAATTGGGTAGATAGTAGCTCAGGTCAGCTCTCTGGCTGTTGATAGGATGGTTCAGTTGCCTGATAACAGCTGGGAAGAAACTGTCTCTGAATCTGGAGGTATGTGTTTTCACACTTCTGTATCTCTTGCCTGCTGGGAGAGGGGAGAAGAGGGAGTGACCAGGGTGAGACTCGTCCTTATGCTGGTGGCCTTGCATGACGTGTAGATGGTGTCAATGGAAGGGAGGTTGGTTTTGTGATGGTCTGGGCAACATCTACAATTCTCTGCAAGTTCTCGAGACATAATGGAAAAACATCTTGCTCTCCTTCCAAATTTTACATCCCCCAACCGATCGTCTCCTTCAAAATCTGGGGCTTGTTACGAAGTGTGCTTGTTGTTGGCACATCCACTGACAATACATTAACTTTGTTTTACACTCTCCACAGCTGAGCATTTCCATCGTTTTCAGTTTAATTTCAGATTTCTAGCATCTGCAGTATTTTGCTCGTAGACTAAGTAGCCCTAATTATAATAGAGCTATAAAAGAGCCACCTGGCATGGAAACATACCATATGGCCAACCATGTCCACATCAACCCATTCAAATATAGAATGTAGAACAACACAGCACAGGAACAGGCCGTTCAGCCCACAATGTCCATGCCGAACATGATGTCAAGTTAAACTAATCCCCATCTGCCTGGCCATGATCCATATCTCTCCTCTCCCTGCACATCTACTGTATGTGCATACCTAAAAAGCCTCTTAAATGCCACTAAAATATCTACCTCCACTACAATCCACTCCTGGCATCCTGTTTTGCAGCACTTGCCCCAAAGTCTTCAATGCCAAGCACATCCAGACTCCTCTTAAATCCAACGTGACTGCTTCCGTCACTCTCTCAGCTGGTATATTTCAGGCTCTCATGGATCTCTCATCTATTCACACTCTGGATGAAAAGGAGCCCTTCAAATCTCCTCTAAATCCCTCTCTCTAAATCTATGTCCTCTAGTTTTCTGCACCTCTGATAATGGGCAAGGAGTCCTATAGTTTACCTGATCTATACGCCTCATAAATTTAGACTTTACTTTAGACTAGAGATACAGCATGGAAACAGGCCCTTCGACACACCGAGTCTGAGACAACCAGCGATCACCCGTACACTGGCACTATCCTACACACAATTTGCAATTTACACAAGCCAGTTAAACCTACAAACCTCCACAACTTTGGTGTATGGGAGGAAACCAGAGCACCCGAAGGAAACCCATGCAGTCATAGGAAGAACGTACAAACTCTCTGCAGCCAGCACACCATAGTTAGCATCGAATCTGGTTCTATGGTACAATAAGGCAGCAACTCTACTGCTGCACCACTATG
Source organism: Leucoraja erinaceus (assembly GCF_028641065.1). Classification (NCBI taxonomy): domain Eukaryota; kingdom Metazoa; phylum Chordata; class Chondrichthyes; order Rajiformes; family Rajidae; genus Leucoraja; species Leucoraja erinaceus. The sequence continues at coordinate 49,418,632 of NC_073384.1, read as the reverse complement.
TTGCTCCAAATTACTGTATATACCTCAATCATGCCTACACTTAACCCCCTCTGCTACAGGGGTAACAAACCTGGCCTATCTCTTCTCATAACTAAAATGCTCTATCCCAGGCAACATCTTGATGAATCTCTCAGCAACTTCTCCAACACCATCACATTCTTCCTACAGCGTGCTGACTAGAGCAAAGTGACACAGTGATGCAGCAGTTCACTTGCTGTCTTACAGCGCCAGGTTCCATCCTCACCTCGGGTTCTGTCTTTGCACGTTCTCTCCGTGATCACGTGGGTTTCCTCCGGGTGCTCCGGTTTCCTCCCACATTACAAAAAAAGACATGCAGGTTGTATGTTAATTGGCTGCTGTAAATTGTCCCTGGTGTATAGGATGTGAAATTGGGATAACTTGGAACTAGTGTGTGGGTGAAAATGGTTTGGTGCGGACTTGGTGAGCCGAAAGGTCTGTTTCCACGCTGTATCTCTAAAGTAAACTGAACTAAACTGTGTGCAGAACTCCTGTTAAAGATTGACTAACGTTTTATAGAGTTGGAGCATGGAGCATAATCCCTCTGCTCCTGTACTCGCTGTTCTGACTAATAAAGGCCAGAGTCCCATATGCCTACTCAATCACATTGTCAATCTGGGCTGCCACCTTCAACGATTTTTGGATATATTGAGGAACAGAGGGACATTGGTGTGCAAGTCCAAAAATTTCAGGGGCCTTATCATAATGATGCACTCCCTGCTTAGTACTCCCAAAATGCATCACCTCACACCTCTTCTGATTAAACCCATCAGCCGTTTTACAGCCCATTTTACCAACACATTGCTAGCATCTTGTAGCCTAAAACTATCCTACAAACTGTCAACTATTCCACTGATCATAGTGTCATTTATTGATTTATTGATCATGCCAGCTGCATCCACATCCAAATCATTCACCATCCATACAAACAAGGATCCCGGCACCGATCATTGATGACACCATGTCACAAACATCCAATCACTAAAACAACCCAGTACCAACTGAAGAAGTGTCTCAACCCGAAACACCACCTCTTCCTTTTCTCCACAGATGCTGCCTGACCCGCTGAGTAGCACCAGCATTTTGTGTCTATCTCAAAAGTTTCAAAGGTTTCAAAGGTCTTTTACCATACAGCCATACTAAAAAAAAAGCAACAAGGCACACAACTACATAAAAGTTGACATAAACATCCACCACAGCGGATTCCCTACATTCCTCACTGTGATGGAAGGCAATCGTCCAATCATCTTCCTCTTTATTCTCCCACAGTCGGGGCAGTCGAACCATCCGTCGGGGCGGTCGAAGCTGCCGCAGCCAGTGGTCAAACCCCCCGCGTCAGGGTGATCGAAGCTCCTGCGGCTTGGAGCTCCCAGAGTCGGTCTCTAACCAGACCATAAGCTGCACGATGTTATAGTCCGTAGGCTCTCACTGTTGGACCTCCGAGGTCAAATCGCCGAAAGGGATCGGGAGTACCGCAATGATCAGTCCGCAGGCTCAGGCGGTTGGAGCTCCCGATCGGTCTCCAGCAGAGGCCGCCAACTCCTCGATGTTAGGCCGCAGTGCGGACGACGATACGATATGGCGCAATGGGCTAAGTGTTCTGCTAGCGACCGGAAGGTAGCCGGTTCAAATCCCGCTTGGAGTGCATACTGTTGTTGTGTCCTTGGGGCAAGACACTTCACCCACCTTTGTAATTATGTGTAAATGTAATGTAATTATGTGAAGCACTTTGGGGTCAATGCAAGTTGACTAAAAATGTGCTATATAAATAAAATTATTATTATTGCGGTGCAGGCTCGAAGGGCCGAATGGCCTACTCCTGCACCTAATTTCTATGTTTCTATGATATGGAAAAAAAATTGCATCTCTGCCGAGGTACGAGATTAAAATAAGTTTTCCCCAACCCACAACCCCCTCCCCCCCCACCCATGATATAAAGCAAGCTAAAGAACGCTAAACACATGCATTTAACACATCCTATAAAAACAATAAAGAAGGAAGGGACAGACAGACTGTTGGCGAGGCAGCCACTGGTGGCGCCATCCAATGGAATATTTGGTGCAAACCAGCATCTGCAGTTTTTTCCTACGTATTCTACTATCATACTCTTTTTATCCCTTCATGTTAGCTCTTCCACAGCTGACAATGGACCATTGTGGACGCCACCTTTCTTGTGTTGTAGATGTCAGCTGTGATTTGTTCTGTATCTTTCCATACCTCCTGTTTCCCACTCCCCTAATTGTCCATCTGAAGAAGGGTCTTGACCCAAAACATCACCTATTCCTTTTCTCCAGAGATGCTGCCTGACCCGCTGAGTTACTCCAGCTTTTTGTGTCATTTGTCTCATATTCACGTTTATGAGAATGATCCAAGGAATGAGTGAGTTAACATCTGATGAGCATTTGATGGCACTTCGCTTCTACTCATTGGAGTTTAGAAGGATGAGGGGACACCTCATTGAAACTTACTGAGTAGTGAAAGATAGAGTAGATGTGGAGAGGATGTTTCCACTAGTGAGGGAGTCTTGGACCAGAGGTCACAGCCTCAGAATGAAAGGACATTCCTTTAGGAATGAGATGAGGATGAATTTCTTAAGTCAGAGGTTGGTGAATCTGTAGAATTCATTCCCACAGAAGGCTTTGGAGGCCGTCAGTGGATAATTTTAAGGCACAGATAGATAGATTATTGATTAGTAAGGGTATCAGGGATTATGGGGAGAGAGCAGGAGAATGGGGTTGAGAGGAAATGATAGATCAGCCATGATCAGCAGTGACTAGTGGGGTACCGCAAGGCTCAGTGCTGGGACCCCAGCTATTTACAATATATATTAATGATCTGGATGAGAGAATTGAAGGCAATATCTCCAAGTTTGCGGATGACACTAAGCTGGGGGGCAGTGTTAGCTGTGAGGAGGATGCTAGGAGACTGCAAGGTGACTTGGATAGGCTGGGTGAGTGGGCAAATGTTTGGCAGATGCAGTATAATGTGGATAAATGTGAGGTTATCCATTTTGGTGGCAAAAACAGGAAAGCAGACTATTATCTAAATGGTGGCCGACTAGGAAAAGGGGAGATGCAGCGAGACCTGGGTGTCATGGTACACCAGTCATTGAAAGTAGGCATGCAGGTGCAGCAGGCAGTGAAGAAAGCGAATGGTATGTTAGCTTTCATAGCAAAAGGATTTAAGTATAGGAGCAGGGAGGTTCTACTGCAATTGTACAGGGTCTTGGTGAGACCACACCTGGAATATTGCGTACAGTTTTGGTCTCCAAATCTGAGGAAGGACATTATTGCCATAGAGGGAGTGCAGAGAAGGTTCACCAGACTGATTCCTGGGATGTCAGGACTGTCTTATGAAGAAAGACTGGATAGACTTGGTTTATACTCTCTAGAATTTAGGAGATTGAGAGGGGATCTTATAGAAACTTACAAAATTCTTAAGCGGTTGGACAGGCTAGATGCAGGAAGATTGCTCCCGATGTTGGGGAGGTCCAGGACAAGGGGTCACAGCTTAAGGATAAGGGACAATCCTTTAAAACCGAGATGAGAAGAACTTTTTTCACACAGAGAGTGGTGAATCTCTGGAATTCTCTGCCACAGAGGGTAGTCGAGGCCAGTTCATTGGCTCTATTTAAGAGGGAGTTAGATGTGGCCCTTGTGGCTAAGGGGATCAGGGGGTATGGAGAGAAGGCAGGTACGGGATACTGAGTTGGATGATCAGCCATGATCATATTGAATGGCGGTGCAGGCTCGAAGGGCCGAATGGCCTACTCCTGCACCTAATTTCTATGTTTCTATGATTGAATGGCAGAGTTGATTAAAGGGCCAAATGGCCTAAGTCTGCTCCAATCACTTATGAACAATCTACTATCTTCATCTGTCTCTTATTGCCAAGCTAATTTTGGATCCAATTTGCAAACGATCTAAATTCCATGGGCCCTAACTTTTTGTGGGATCTTGTTAAAAGCCTTACCTATGTCCATGTAAACCACAAATACTGCACTGTCCCCATCAATATATATTGTTACCTCCTTAAAAAATTCAATCAGATTGGTCAGACTCAAAGAAATGATGGATGGAATCACTCTGGGCTGAGTTATCGTACTTAATATTTAATTTTTTGAATACTTACTCCGAGCTTCATTTTTTTCTTATGGCAATTGTAAAATTGTCATTTTTGTCTTATCATTCCGGATATTTCAAATGAATTGTAAAAGACTAGGATACTATGGTACTGTAAATCATGCAGACCCGCAATGTTTGTGATATTTCTCAGTTTGTGAGAAACAATTGCTGTGACGAACCACTTTGTTTATGCACAGATCAAATATTTGGTGTTTTGTCAAAAATGTTTGCCGTATGCCATACAATCTAAATAAATCCATCATTCCTTCTCCCCACGACTAGTCTACTGGGAATCCTAGCATTCTGCTTTTGTTAACGGCAACATTTTATTTAATAGTGGTTAGAACGGTGTTTTTTTTCCCGTCACATGGGCCGCAGAACCGGGGGGGGGGGGGGGGGGGGGGGGGGGCTGGGGGCCTGCAGCCCCTCCACTTTTTTGGCGAGTCATGCTTCATAACCCGAAATTATGCAGCCCGTAGGCATATTTTTCTTTTCTTCTGAGGACCTCCGACAACCAGACTCAGAACAAGCGCACAGTGTGCGCGGAAAAACCACGACCAGCCGTGGCGGAAACCGACTGCCTCCCCAAACCCTCCCCCCCCCTCCGCTCAACGGCCAATCACAGCATGGTTCACCATCGAGATATGGGGCAGTGAACGAAGCGCTGTGATTAGCCGCCGAACAGAAGGTAGGGTGGGCCCCGAGAGAGAGAGTCGGGCCCGAGAGAGAGAGAGGGAGAGGGAGTTGGCCTCGAGAGAGAGAGAGGGAGGGGGAGTTAGGCCCCGAGAGAGAGAGTGAGTCAGAGAGAGAGAGAGAGAGGGAGAGTTGAGAGAGAGAGAGAGAGAGAGAGTCGGCCCCGAGAAGCAGAGTCAGAGAGAGAGAGAGAGAGCTGGACCTCAAAAAGGAGGGAGAGAGAGAGAGAGGGGAGAGAGAGAGAGTCAGCCCTGAGAGAGAGAGAGAGAGAGCTGGACCCCGAGAGGGAGGGAGAGAGAGAGAGAGAGGGAGGGAGAGGGAGAGAAGAAAGAGGAGAGAGATGGAGAGAGAGAGCGAGAGGGGGGGAGAGAGAGGGGGGAAGAATGAGAGAAAGGGAAAGAGAGAGAGAGAGAGGGGGGGGGGGGGGATGGGGGATATATCCCCCCACTTTTTGAGTTGGGGGCTGGCCTGGATTATCCCCCAGTTTTTAGAGGTCGAGCAACAACAAAAAATAATAATTGTGCCACAATCCCACACCCTCCCATCGCTCGGTTGCTCAGCTCCCTCACCGGGTACGCCCGAGGCCGGTGATTAGTGATCGCTCAGCCCCCCTACTTCCAAAACGTTCAGCAGCCCCTGTGTCAGACATCAACATTTGGAAATCAACAAGCAAATAGATTTTAAATATTAATACTCAGTGCTGGTGATCAGTAAAGTACAACAAGCATTAGAGATACTCATTTAGAACTGCTCGTTCCAAATGTCTCCTCCTATTGTTAAAATGTTTGTGTCACAATTTTTATTAGTAAAGATTAGAATGAAATGATTTAATTAATCTTTCAGGGCAAACCAAGTGGAAATTTGCCATTTAACATCTTTTGGTAGCACTGCGGTGCTAACAAATCATTGGTTTTCAAATTGCAGAAATAGATCCACCAAGCCAAATTACCCCAAACATTCAATTGGAACTTTCTCATGATATTCCAAATTCCTCTTTCCATACTTCCATTCCTAAAAGTGTAAATTGATTGTATTGAGTATTGACTGACTATTGCCCAACATTTTAATGCCTGCGTGTTTACGGAATGTTCCTGCTATCCAAGTCAAGTCAAGTCAAGTCAAGTCATGTTTATTTGTCACATACACATACGAGATGTGCAGTGAAATGAAAGTGGCAATGCTCGCAGACTTTTGTGCAAAAAGACAAATAACCAAACAACCAAACAAACTATAAACACAATCATAACACACAGATACCTTTACATAATAAATAATGGAAGGAAAAATGTACAGTAGAGTTAGTCCCTGGTGAGATAGGCGTTTACAGTCCGAATGGCCTCTGGGAAGAAACTCCTTCTCAACCTCTCTGTTCTCACCGCATGGCAACGGAGGCGTTTGCCTGACCGTAGCAGCTGGAACAGTCCGCTGCAGGGGTGGAAGGGGTCTCTCATGATATTGTTGGCTCTGGAGTTGCACCTCCTGATGTATAGTTCCTGCAGGGGGGCAAGTGAAGTTCCCATAGTGCGTTCGGCCGAACGCACTACTCTCTGCAGAGCCTTCTTGTCCTTGGCAGAGCAACTCCCAAACCAGATGGTAATGTTCCCGGACAAGATGCTTTCCACCGCCGCTGCGTAGAAGCACTGGAGGATCCTCGGAGACACTCTGAATTTCCTCAATTGCCTGAGGTGGTAAAGGCGCTGCCTTGCCTTACTCACGAGTGTGAGCTGAGGCGTGTGATGCCCATGTCATATCCTCGGAGATGTGGACTCCCAGATATTTAAAACAGTTCACCCTATCCACAGGATCCCCATTTATCCTCAATGGAGTGTACCTCCTCGGATGATGTGCCCTCCTAAAGTCTATGATCAGCTCCTTCGTTTTTTTGATGTTCAAGAGGAGGCTGTTATCCTGGCACCAGTGCTAGATCAGCCACCTCCTCCCGGTAGGCCTTCTCGTCGTTGTCTGAGATCAGGCCCACGACCACAGTGTCATCAGCAAACTTGATTATTGAGTTGGAGCTGAACCTAGCCACACAGTCATGTGTGTACAGGGAGTATAATAGGGGGCTGAGGACGCAACCCTGGGGCGATCCTGTGCTCAGGGTGAGGGACTTCGATGTATTCCCTCCCATCTTGACTACCTGGGGCCTGGCGGTGAGAAAGTCCAGGACCCAGGCACACGGGGAGGTGTTGAGCCCCAATTCCAGTAGCTTCCCGGCCAGTCTGGTGGGGACTATCGTGTTGAAGGCTGAACTGTAGTCTATGAACAGCATCCTCACGTAGCCCCCCTTCTGGCTGTCCAGATGGGAGAGAGCGGTGTGCAAGACCTGGGAGACCGCATCGTCCGTGGATCTGTTCGGACGGTATGCAAACTGCAACGGGTCCATGTTCCGAGGCAGGAAGGCGCAGATGTGTTTCTTCACCAGCCTCTCAAAGCATTTCATGACTACCGAGGTAAGGGCCACCGGACGGTAGTCCTTCAGACAGGCTGGGGAGGCATTTTTTGGTACCGGTACAATGATGGATTTTTTGAAGCAGGCAGGGACTACGGACTTGTCCAGGGAGAGGTTGAATAATGTAGTGAGCACTGGAGCTAGCTGCGTAGCACAGGACTTGAGTACTCGCCCCGAGATGCCATCGGGGCCTGCAGCTTTTCTCGTGTTCACCCGTGTCAGAGCCCTCCTCACGTCGGGCTCGGACAGCGAGAATGTGTGCACATTCCTCCCTTCAGCTTCGGTAGCCAGCCCGCTGGCGGTATTGTCGATAGTCGGCAGACCTGGAGTGGTGTTGCCCCTCTCGAAACGAGCGTAAAAGGAGTTCAGGTCGACAGCTAGGGAGGTGCCGGCACATGCGGATGAGGGAGGGGTGCTCCGGTAGTTGGTTACAATCCGTAACCCCTGCCACAGGCTTCTGGTATCCTGCTGCTCCATCTGTGACTTCATCTTGTCTCTGTACCTCCTATTTGCGTCCTTCACCGCCCTTTGCATTCGGTAGGACTCTGCCTTGTTGACGTCCATGTTTCCTGATGCCAGGCCCGAGTTGTAGGCAGCGGTGCGAGCATTTAGGGCCACACGGACAGACCTGCCCACTCAGGGTTTTTGGTTCGGAAAGGTCCTTACCCTTACCGTGGGGACGATGTTGTCGGTTATTGTTGCGATGAAGTCCGTGACTGCTTCCACGTGCTCACTGACATCACTGGAACTTGCTTCAAACATATTCCAGTTGACATCACTCAGTGCATCTTGCAGCATGGCCTCTGACTGGTCGGACCACCGCTTTATGTCCCTCATCTCTACCGTTTCCCGAACTATCCTCTGTTTATACTCCGGCAACAGGAAAATGGCACCGTGGTCAGATTTTTTTAGGGGAGGGAGTGAAACGGCCTTGTAGCCTTTCCTGAACGGTGTGTAGCAGTGGTCCAAAGTTCTCTCCTACCTGGTGGCACACGTGATGTGTTGGTAGAAGTTCGGCATGACCTTCTTGAGATTCGATTTATTAAAATCTCCAGCCACCACCATAGCTGCATCCGGGTACTTGTTTTGATGTCGACATAGCACATCGTGTAGGGCCGATAGTTCCACATCGGTGTCCGCCTGCGGTGGAATGTAGACGGCTGTGACGATCACTGAGCCAAACTCCCGGGGAAGGTAGAATGGGCGGCATGAGATCGTCAGGTGCTCCAGGTCCGGCGAGCAGGAACGGGAAAGCATCTTGATATTTCCAGGGTTGCACCAGTTGTTATTGGTCATGAAGCAGACTCCTCCGCCCTTGGATTTCCCAGATGCTTCTGTTCTGTCAGCACGGTGGACAGTGAAGGACTTGGTTGGGCAGATTACCTGATCCGGAATCAGTGAGGTCAGCCATGTTTCAGTCAGGCAGAGGATGTTGCAGTCCCTTATGTCCCGCTGGAATCTGACCCTTGCCCTGAGGTCATCCAGCTTGTTTTCCAGGGACTGGACATTCGCCAGAAGAACGCTGGGCAGAGGTGGACGAAAGGCTTGGGCTCTCAGCCTATTCTGAATCCCCCCCCCCCCCCCCCCCCGCTTCCCTCGATGTTTTCTCCAGGTTTTCCTTGCAGCCGAGCTCCCATTGTTGTTGCAGCAGCATCTGCTGATCTCTGCTGGCCATGCTGGATCAGTGAGTACAGAGTTTAAAAAGTCTCCGTTTGCCCTGGAGTTTAGATTTAAGAGGGTTACCCTGCCATACTTTGTTAGTGCTAGGGAGTTAGAACTTAGAAATAAGTTAAAAAGGAACATAAAAGTTAAAAACACACACAATTTTCGCGGAGCTGCCACAACGGCGACTGGACAGGGCCGCGCCAAAGGGTCTGTTTCCATGACGTAACTCTAATCCACATGACCCTACTGGACTACCATAAGTCTCAGATCATGGCATTTGTCTGATAAACATTGGAATGACTTGTAAACCAATAGCAACATTAGAAAGTGATAAATCTAAACTTAAACCTAAACCAGAGTTCACAGTGTGAAGGGAAAGATTTAAAATGAACCCGAGGGGCAGGTTTTTCACATAGGTATAGGTTTAAGTTTAATATTGTCATGTGTATTTAGGTACAGCTGAAAAGCTTTGTTTTGCATGCGATCCAATTGCTCAGATCATCATAATCATCATCATACTTTATTAGCCAAGTATGTTTTGCAACATATGAGGAATTTGATTTACCATACAGTCATACCAATAAAAAACAACAGAACACACAAAATGCATTTTAACATGAACATCCACCACAGTGACTCCTCCACATTCCTCACTGTGATGGAAGACGAAAAAAAAGTTCAATATCTTCCCTTCATTGTCCTCCAGCAGTCGTGAGCCTCTAACCTTCCGTTGACGGGACAATCTTGCTCCCGTAGTCAGCAGCGGGCCTCCTCATCAGGGCGATCCAGCTCCTGCATCGGGGGGGGGGGAATCTCAGCTCCCCGGCGCCGGGCGATCTTACCCGGGTCAGGGCTCGTTGAATATCGTGCGCCATTTGGAGCTTCTCGACGACAGTCTCAACCCGAGACTGCGAGCTCCTTGATGTTAAAGTCCACAGGCCGTGGTTGGAGCGTCGATACCAAGCAAGGAATCGGCTCTGATGGTAAGTCCACGCCCCGCGGTGAGGCTCAAACTCAGTCCCAAGCAAGGCGTCCAGCTCCACGATGTTAGGCCGCAGAGCAACTGGAGATGGAATCCGTAAAACAAATGCATCTCCGGCAAGGTAAGAGATTGAAAACAATTTCCCCCGACCCCCTATCCCACCCCCCACATAAAACAATCATACGGTTTTACTGGGGAATGAAGTAGATGAGGTAGACAGACACAAAATGTTGGAGTAACTCAGCTGGACAGGCAGCATTTCTGGGGAGAAGGAATGGGTGACATTTTGAGTTAAGACTCTTCTTCAGACTGGTTAGGGATAAGAGAAACAAAAGATATAGATGATGATGTAGTGAGATAAAGAACAAGGAATGAAAGATATGCAAAAAAGTAACAATGATAAAGGAAACAGGCCATTGTTAGCTGTTTGTTGGGTGAAAACGAGAAGCTGGTGTGACTTGGGTGGGGAAGGATGGAGAGAGAGGGAATACCTGGGTTACTTGAAGTAAGAGAAATCAACTTTCATACCACTGGGCTGAAAGCTGCCCAAGCAAAATAGATGCTGTTCCTCCAATTTGCATTTAGCCTCACTCTGACAATAGAGGAGACTGAGGACAGAAAGGATTGTGTAGGAATGGGAAGGAGAATAGTAAGATTAAACGAGAACTTACCAGTTTGAAGTTTGATCTGTATTTTATGAGGAGTTACGATGAGGGATTACGTGAAGAAGCCCGCTCAGGGCGCAGGCGCGGCATGCTTCCAAGCAGCGGTGTGGAATCACAGACAGACACACGTATTTGAAGTAACATAGTAAAGAATAAAGAGACATCAATTATCAGTTTGATCCATGTAATGAGGGTGGGAGCGGAGGGCACGTAATCCCTCATCGTAACTCCTCATAAAATACAGATCAAACTTCAAACTGGTAAGTTCTCGTTTAATCTTACTATTTTACTTCGGAGTCACGTGAGTGACTTCGTGAAGATTTCAAAGCTCTGTGATTTCAAACCGTGTAACAGTTTTACTCACTCACTGCCGAAAGCTCTTGAGGAAGGAAGTGTTATTGTAATCAACCAATGAATCTGTTTTCAAAACAAAACGGTATTTATTAACAATAACAAAAACCAAATAGCTCCCCCGGGCTTTAAATTAAATATTTGCAGTTTCTAATATTCTTGCTGCAAATAAATCAGGCTTCACCAAAGGCTTGTCATAGAACGTTCGGAATGTGGATTCCCTCGACCATCCTGCTTTGTTCAGGATGAGGTCAATAGGCACATCCATCCTTGCTGCCGTTGATGTGGATGCTGCCCTGGTGGAATGAGATTTGTAAACATTAATGTCTATTCCAGCAGCTTCCAATACCTGTTTTAACCATCTTGAAATGGTCTGGCTCGTTACCCGGCCATGTGGTTTTTTGTGGCTGACCCATAAGGCTCTTTCACTTCCTCGGATATTATGGGTTGTGTCAATGTACTGTTTGAGGTGGGTCACCACACACAATCGTGGCTCTGGTGGGTAGGCCTGGAATACCACTAGCGTGTTGGATGTTCCTGGCCTGCTTTGTTTTATCAGACCTTGTAGAGTGAATGTTACCTGGTCTGACGTTGTTTCCATGCTGTCCAGTCGAAGTTTATGCAATGACTGGACCCTCTGTGCAGATGCTAGAGCCATAAGCATGAGCGTTTTTAATGTTAATTGCTCAAGGCTGAGGGATCTTGCTGGTGGTCTGTCCCGAAGGTACGTGAGCACAACACTGATGTCCCAAATTTGAGTATATCTTGGCTTGGGGGGCTTGATGTTATATATGCCCCTCATCAGTTTGACCACCAGCGGATGGGACCCCATGGGCTGATGTCCTGCAGGTTTGAGGTAGTTGGAGAGGGCACTACGTGCCGTGTTGATGGCACTGTAGCTCATATCCTCATGGTGATGTAAGTAGGCCAGGAACTCGAGAACATTGGCTACTGTGGCTGTTTCGTAAGAAGTCCATGTTTCTTGGCAGTACCTCTCCCATTTCTTGATGTTGGTTAGGTACTGCCTTTTTGTAGATGTTCTCAGGGATGCTGACATGGTGGTGATGGTTTGTTGCGATAATCCCAGGTCCAGATAGGGTCGGTTTAGAATCTGCAACCCAGGAGTTTCATGTCTTGATGGCATGGATGGCTTATGCCTGACACTGGGTGAGTCAATAGCCCTGGATGACTGGGAAACACCATTGGTGATTCCACCACCATGTCATGGAGTACTGGGAACCATGGCTGTGTAGGCTAGTCGGGCACCACCAAAATTCCAGATGCTGAATCCATCTGGATTTTGCGAAGTACCCGACTGATGAGGCAGAAGGGAGGAAAGGCATAGAAAAAGAACTTTCCCCAATCCAGCGTGAATGCATCTACCGCTGCTGCCTCTGGATCTGGTTCCCACGCGACATACGTAGTTAATTGGTGATTCAGTCTTGATGCAAATAAATCGATATCTGGCTTTCCATATTGCTTTACAATTTTAGCAAATGCTTTAGGATTTAACATCCATTCGATGTTGTCATTGAATTTGCGTGACCTGGTGTCCGCCACTGTATTTAGCTTACCTGGTAGATAGGTAGCTGAAAGCCAAATATGTCTTTCGACACACCATTGCCAAATCGTATTGACCAATTTGTCGCATGATAAAGATTTTATGCCGCCCATATGGTTAATGTAAGCCACCACCGTAGTATTGTCTATTTGTAATCTAACATGCAAGTGATGCATATTGGATACATATGCTTTCAAACCATAAAAGGCGCCCAATATTTCCAAATAATTAATGCCCAGTGTAGATAGTAATGATGATTCTAAGTTAGTCCATCTACCACCTGTGCTGGATATGGAGTTAGTTGCTCCCCAGCCTTTAGCACTGGCATCTGTTTGGAGTACTAAAGTAGCATTAGTAATAATAATAGGACTACAACTATGCCAAATGTTTTGTATCCACCACTGTAGCTCTGATATTGTTTCAGGGGGTAAAATCATGACTCGGTCATAATGACCTTTATGTTGTTTTAGTGCCTTCACCTTTGCTCTTTGTAAATTTTGATAGTGCAAAGGTCCAAATTGGATAGCCGGAAATGCTGCTACCATTTTCCCAATTACTGCTGCCACTTGTCGAATAGTTGTTTTTTTGTTAATCTTTAAGTTATTGCATGATTGTACTAATGCAATCATCTTTTCCCTTGGCAGGGTAATAGTCATTTGGACTGAGTTAATTGTGAAACCCAGGTAGTCCATTATCGTGGATGGATTTAACTTGGATTTATCTGGATGTAAGACGAACCCTAGTGCTTCTAGGAGCTGTTTAGTAGCTGATACTGCTGCTACAGCCAATTCCATAGTTTTCCCAACTATGAGGATGTCGTCCAAATATGCCATGACTATATGATTATGTTTCCTTAATGTTGCCATGGCTGGTTTTAATATTTTAGTGAATAATCTTGGGGCTGAAGTAAGCCCATTAGGCAGTGCTTTATACTGCCACAGCTCCCCCATCCAGATAAATTTAAGGTATCTGCTATAATCCTTATGTATAGGTACCAGATAGTAAGCATCTTTGAGATCAATGCTTGCCATATAGTATCCTTTGGAAATCAGTTGTCTAGCAGTCACAAATGTTTCCATTTTGAAATGTATATACTTAACAAAATTATTCAGGGATGTTAAGTCAATGATGATGCGACATCCACCATCTTTTTTAGTTTTTGTAAATATGTTGGAAACAAATTCCAAGGGCTCATGTTTGGTTTTTTCTATGACCCCTTTGTTTATAAGTCTCACCAGTTCAGCTTGTCCCTCCTGTTGTTCTTTTTTGGAGAGAAAAAATACCCTTTCGGGCCGGTGTTGAACTGGCGGTGTTTTTGAAATAAATTCAATTTTGTATCCTCCAATGCTATTGAGTATATATTTATCATTAGTGATCAATCCCCATGCTTCTTTAAACAAGTGTAACCTTCCCCCGTTAGTAAGGCACCCTTATTCTCTGTATGCTGGTAGGAACCAGATCCACCTACCTCCATGGTTATTGACGACTTTGTGATTTCTTTTTCCTTAGAGCTTTGCCTTGTCGACGTGCTGGCGATGTTGGGGGGAGGCGCATTTTCCAGGGGGTCCGCGGCGGGCCCTGACCTAAAAAAGGTCTTTGGGGATAATGCGGCCCCAAGCTTTCACCAGTCCCATGTTCCGGACGCCGACTGGTGGATGCAGTGATGTGCTGCCGCTTGGGTATGAGAATTGTTCTTGGTTTGCTTGTCGCTGGGCCTGCCCTCATGAGGCTGAAGGTTTTGGATGCCTCTTCCATATCCTTCAGCTGTTTGTTGAGGTTGTTTCCAAATAATAACGAATCTGTCTCCATAGCTGGAGCTTTGCACAAGCCAGCAAATTTTGGGTTGAGGGCAGGTCTTATGTTTTCCCTCCGGAGGTTGTTTAACTCAAACTGAGTTGTACACATCAACGCCAGCACATCCTGCTGGTGTGTACTCATCTCCGTAGTCTGCACGCAACGAGCATAGGCTGTGATGGCCGACGTGAGGAGGCGAAGTATCCACTGGAGCTTTATCTCTTGTGCCCGTATTGGGCCCCCCACATTTCCCCAGATTTGACTGTTGAGGCTCTTGACCTTAAGAGCCTCGCAGTTGCCTGGCGCTGTGTGTTCCTCCAGCACTTGGGCGAGCACCTTCTCCTGTAGAGGCTTGTTAGACAGGTGGTTTATACTAGCCGCCATCCTCGGCTCCAAAGGTGCTCCAGCCCGTGGGGTAGCAACAAAACGATCCACAACACCCAGCAGCTGTTCCTGTTCCTGCACACCCTGCACACTCCCGATTCCTTCCGCCTGCCCCTTTTCCAGACCAGCCCTGCCCTGGTCACCAATGCTAGCCTCCAGTTCTTGATCTGAGGTAGCAAAGGGAAGTGCCGGACTCGACACTATGGAGGAGGCGCCTCTCCTGTCTGCCCGAGAGCGCTGCTGTTCCCAGTAGACCATCCCCTCCAAGAGCTGCTGAATGCAACTCAGGCGGTTGTCTCTCCTCCGTTTTGGGGAGGACATTTCCCCCTCCGACGAGTCGGAGTCGACCGGCCGATTAGTTTTCCGGGTTGCTTTCCCAGCCCGCCGTGCAGGCTCTGGCGTGACTGGGACCGGCTCGGTCTCAGGGATTGCAAACCGCTCAACGAGCGGTGCTACCGCCGGTTGCTGCCCCGCTGGAATTGGCTCCTCCGGTGGAGTTAGAGCACGGGCAGTTTTTTGAGAGAGCTTCCTGCGTTGAGACATTTTTTGCTCTGCAAAAACACTAACGCCAACTCTCCTCCGGTTAGTCCCAACGCACCGTCCACTTACCTGATGGTCCGTTTTAAAGTGCAGCTGGAGAGCCTGACTCCAGCTGTCGCCGCTGTTGCACTGCTGGGCGTAATGCCGCGCCTGCGCCCTGAGCGGGCTTCTTCACGAAGTCACTCACGTGACTCCGAAGTAAAATTAAAGTATTTAGCAATCAAGGGATCAGGTAGGTTCAGGCAGGCTGAACGAAAGTGTTTAAACCAGCATCGGCAGTTCCTTCCTACACTGATGAGGTGGATAGTAGCTCAGGACTGCTGTCTAGTTGTTGATAGGATGGTTCAGTTGCTTGCCTTCTCCCTATAACCCCTGACAGCCTTTCTATTCATGTGCTGTCTGATCATTTATACACATGTTGGAAACATTTTAATTTTAAATCCACCTATGCAACTACTGCCGAACATTCTCAACATAATATTAAACTATTCAAAAATTACCTTTCAAAACAAACCTGGCAAATTGTAGAAGTTAAATATTTGAAAGGTGAAGGTTATTATCAGTGGGCCCTTTAAAAATAAAGCTCTTGCAAAGAATTGTTTAGTTTCTGGAAACTTCTGCTGATATATTTGTTTAAACAATGAATGTTAGTACAGGGTGGAGCAGTGATTAGTAAATTGTCCTTCGGGACTTATTTTGAACTGAGCCCAGAATCATTATCCTTAAGCCGTGGCTACATTGAGCTCCAGCCAGGGGCACTAAGGACTCCTGCAGACAGTGTAATAATATACATTTGCTTCATTCCCCAGTAAAACACTGCAAACATCTTACAGCATTGGCAGTCAGAAAACTGGTGGCATGAGGCTTGATTCCTACCTGACCTAACTAATTAGCCCCACTTCCTGCTCTTTCTCTGCGTGTTTTCCAAGAAATAAAAACGAATTTAGAACTTAGAACATACAACAGTACAGCACAGGAACAGGCCCATAATATCTGTGTCAAACATGATACTAAGATGAACTCTTATCTAGTCATAGAGTTATGATGCGTGGAAACAGGCCCTTCGGCAAAACATGCCCACACCGACCGACATGTCCCATCTACACTAGTCCCACCTACCTGCGTTTGGCCCATATCCCTCTAAACCTGCCCTATCCATGTACCTGTCTGATTGTTTCTTCAAATGTTGCAATAGTCCCTGCCACAACTACCTCCTCTGACAGCTCATTCCATACACCCACCACCCTTTGTGTGAAAAGGTTATCCCTCAGATCCCTATTAATTTCCCCCTTCACCTTAAACCTATGTCACAGGGAGAATGTACGAACTCTGTACAGACAGAACTCATAGTCAGGATCAAACCCAGACCCCCGGTGCACTAAGGCAGCAACTCTACCCTTGTGCCACCATCCAAACCTAATCTTTCGATGTGCCATGCAACATGCCATAGAGGAAGGAAGATAGCATCACCAAGTAAACTATAAAAACAAATGGTAAAAATCCACAGTTTGGGACCCTGTCACCATGTAGGTTTTCTTCAGATGATCCATTTTCGTTCCACAGTTCAAAAACAACAGGTTTGTAAGGTTAAATTAGCTTTGATAAAAAGTTGTGAATAGTCCCTAGAGTGTACGGTAGTACTCATGCATGTCTAGGGTACTAGGTTATTAGGCTAGTACTAGTGCATGTCTAGGGTACTAGGGAACTAGGCTAGTACTAGTGCATGATCACTGGTCAACGCGGACCTGATGGGCCAAAGAGCTTGTTTCCGTGCTGTATCTCTAAACTCTAAATGACCAACTGTTAAAAGATATGCCACCACACACCTGACCCATGTGCATAATTCAAAGACAGCATGAAGATTAGCAGTTAGACAAAAACGCTGGAGAAATATGCAAACATGGAGATTTGCATCCTGTCCTGTAGAAACAGCTCAGGGAATAACGTTAACCAAATATGGGGTAAAGGTTTAGCCTAAGACAGGACGTTTTGACTTACTGCCTGCTGGCTAAACCTGATGGTGCTCACCACATGTGCGTGTTCCTGCAGTGGTAATAAATGCAAGCATCAAAAATGTTTATAATGTCAAGGTGCAATAGCTGGCTAAAACTAATCAAACCCTGGACCCCCGAATGCTCCAGATGAACTGACAGTACCTTGAAGCTAATTCTTGTGAAATAGTAGATTTTCCTGATTTGCAACAAATATGAACTCCAGGCCAACCATAGAAAAAATATACATAAAAAAGATTTATGTCCTGTTAAACTCCATGAAGCACAATTTTATAAATATTTGCAAGCAAGTCAAGGCTGCTGACGTCCAGATTTAAGGGCAGCTTTTATTGATTTTGGTCCTGATTTACTTTTCCAAAGGATGGTTTCAGTCAGAAGAGTTTATCCAAATTATCTATTTTAGAAAACAGCAACCAGATTACCTGGAAGACCTGCTGGTTTATGCTGTTGTAAAATTTTAACCTCATTCATTGATTGTGCAGTTTCAGATATTTTTGTAAATTGCTAATTATTCGCATTGGGACTACCAACATGATGTGGGTTTTTTTAAACCTGATTGAAATGAAGCAAACATTCCACAGTTTAATTACATCTCATCGTGAACACAAGAAACCATTTGACAAGTTACTTTATTCCTGCACTTTTCTTTGTAGCTGAAACATCAAGCAAACCTTTCAGATTTGCTGCCATAAATGAGCTGGGTTATTGACAAATCAACCCATCAAATTGGACTCTGTCATGCCACGAATTGACAATGTAAATTTGTTTGGATTACATGCAATGTTTGGGAATCTGAAAGTTCACTGCAACCACCAGAAAAAGGCAGATATTTTAAATCTGTTCAAATTTGGCCTTATTTTATCTGAGACCTTAAAAGATCTCAGACAGGGAAGGTTGTAGATGAAACGGTGTAATGATAAATGCTACAACAATAACTTTGCATACACTGGCATAGTGGCTTGATCGATAGATGTTGGCCTGGCAAAATTTTAGACTTTACTTTCGAGGTACAGCGTGGAAACAGGCCCTTTGACCCACCGAGTCCTAGCCGGGCAGCAATCACCTCATACACGAGCATTATCCTACACACTGGGGACCAACCCAAACCCATAGCAAACCTGTACGTCTTTGGACTGTGGGAGGAAACCCGCGTTGACACAGAGAGAATGTAAAACTCCGTGAAGGACTCTGGTGCTACAAAGGTACCAAACCTACCGCTGCGTTGCTGTGCCCCCCCAAAGGTAGACTTTCAATTTCAAGATCAAAATATTCTTACCTCTTGGTGAAGATGGATTTGGTTTGATCAAGGTTCTATCTCTAAAACCGAAAGACTATAGTTTAGTTTAGTTTAGAGATATACTGTGGACACAGGCCTTTTGGCCCACTGAGCCCATGCCGACCAAAGATCACCCATACACTAGTTCTACATTATCTCAGTTTTGCATCCTACACACAAGGGGCAATTTACAAGCCAATTGACGTACAAACCTGCACATCTTTGGAATGCGAGGAAACCGGAGCACCCGGAGAAAACCCACGAGATCACAGACAGAACTTATAATCAGGACCGAGCCACGGTCTCTGGCGCTGCAAGGCAGCAACTTTACCGCTGGGCTATGGTATGTAGATAGATGTGACAATAAGATGACTATTAAACTATTACAGTATTCATCCTCAAGTGAATACCACTTACTTTTGTTCAACTTGTGTGCCCATAAGTATAAGGTAGAGACAAGGCAGACCATTGGTAAGACTTCAAATTATTGGCAAAGATTGTACCCATATACCCAGGTGATCTCTTTCTTGACCAATCGCATCACTTAATATCAATAAGACACACATCACCATCTCTGTGCCATGTTGATTGATTGATTGAATGAAAGATCATCTTGGAAACAGTTCCCTCTGCCCACCGAGTCCACATCGCCCATCGATCACCCGTCCACACCAGCTCCATGCCATCACAATCTCCCATGCATGTTTAACTATAGGAAAATAACTACAGAAAATCATTGACTGTATATTTCAGGTGGTAGAGCAAAGTAGGAAAGAGATCAAGTATGCATGTGGGAGACCGGACTTTGTAATCGGGGCAATGAGACCATTGACAAGGTCCCGCTGAACCATAACAAATTACTGGTCGGACCTGGGCCTGAATTGTATGTGCAATTCTGGAAAGTCTATTCAACAAAATATGTCAAAGTCTGTGCAGGTTTTTTACAAGAGGTTGGTTGGCTGGAGTGAGCTACTGTGGGGTGTTAGTGGAGGAAAATACGATAGAGGCGTTTATGAGGCTTTTCGATTGGCGTGTGGATATGATGTGAATGGAAGTATATGAATGATAAGTAGGCAGATGAGATTAGTTTATCTTGGCATTATGTTCAGCACAGACGGACTGTGCCTATTCCTGTGCTGCAGGGACATGCGGTCAGGGGAGGCAGGGGAGGCAGAGCCTCGCCTGTCATGCTCCCAATGAAAATAGCTGTTAAGGAAAGTAAAGAAAAATAATAATAAAAAATAAATATAAAGATTTTTCCACTGATCTGTTATAAATGTCATTTCTATATGAATCTAATCATTTTTTATAGTAAAAATCGCAACATTTTCATAGCCGTGCTGCAAATACATGATGGAGAGACGAGAGGTGAGGCATCGGCGAACTGAGCCTCCCCTCTGATTGCGCAACCCCTTAGAAACTGCATGGAGCGCGGGCAATAAGCGTGTGCCTTTTACCATCTCTATGTATGTCACCAAGGTAATGTGGTTAAAGCCCTTCATTACATGTCCTCACCTTCCATAGTCCAGGTAACGTATTTCACATATAAAGATATTAAATTTGTGCTCGCTGGTCTCACATAAAACTGCATTGAAAAAGCTCCAGGGGAGGCAGCAATCACATCTGCCTCACAAGGGGGCGTGTCTTGAGCCCAGTGGAGGAAGAGCAAGCAAAATTTACGCTGCCTCACTCTCCCTCCACGTTAGCTAGTGTCATCATCAGCGGCGCAGACCAAAGATCATGGAGCGGAGCAAGATACGCCACTTGGGAAGGTAGACTTTGTTGGTATATTAGAAAGTTATTAAATTAAAAAAAAAATAGATCTGTACTTATCACAATAATAAAGTCATCAATTTTTGTACTTCTGTACATTTTTGTTTAGTTCATGTAAGGCAGGAGTCTCCAAAATATGGGCCACGGGAAACATCAGACCCCTCTCTCTCTCTCCCCATTCTCACTCTCTCTCTCTCTCTCTCTCTCTCTCTCTCTCTCTCTCTCTCTCTCTCTCCCTCCCTCCTCTCTCTCTCTCTCTCTCTCTCTCTCTCTCTCTCCCTCTCTCTCTCTCTCTCTCTCTCTCTCTCTCCCTCCCTCCCTCTCTCTCTCCCTCTCTCTCTCTCTCTCTCTCTCTCTCCCTCTCTCTCTCTCCCTCCCTTCTCTTCTCTATCCTTCCCTCCCAGCCACGGCTCCACCCCTCTCTCTCCTCGGGGAGACACGGTGATCAATACAGGGAGGGCCGGGCCACTGATACTAGCCAGTGCCTCCCCAGCCATTGACCTCACCACACGTCACTGCTGTGCTGTACTTTTCTATATTCTATGATCTAAAATATATAGGAAAGGTGTGGCATCTTAATGCCAGTGAAAAATAACTTCACTAGGTGAGGAGATTTGATGAGGTTGGATTATTCTCCTCCAGGGATGGGGAAGCCAAGATAATCAAAATTACAATGTTTTATTGCTGGACAAAGAAGAGAGTAGCCGTTTCTTTTAGTAATTGGGACAGAAACCAAGAATGGAAATGGTTGAACGTAGAAACAAAGAACTGCAAATGCTGGTTAACACACAAAAGAGGTCTGAAGAAGGGTCTCGACCTGAAATGTCACCTATCCATGCTCTCCAGAGATGCTGTCTGACCCGTTGAGTTACTGCAGCTAATTGTGTCTATCTCCATAAAGTGCCCTTTAAAGGGCCTGTCCCACTTGGGCAACCTGATCCGCGAGTTCTGGCGAGTTTGCCCTCGACTCATACTCGCAGCATGGTCGACACAAGGTTGTAGGAGGTCTTTGTAACTCTCCTTCATGCTCAAGAGTGGTCTCCGCGTACTCGAGGCCTCAGCTAGGTCACAGCATTTTTTTCAATATGTTAAAAAATGCCTGTGAGTAAAAAAAGGGCGCCATGGAAAAAAACGATACTTTTTTTACTCGTGGGTTTAGTCGTAGTAGGTCAGCATGTTAGTCGTAGGTAATCGAGGGTAGTCGAAGGTAGTCGAAGGTAGTCGTAGATAGTCTTCATCATAGTCGAAGGGAGGTCGAAGGAGATCGAAGGAGGTCGTCTTCACTCTCCACTATTTGGTGTCCAATTTTCCCAAAGTTAGTCGTAGCTAGTCGAAGCTCGAAGCTGGTCTTCAACATAGTCGACAGAGGTCTTCAACATGTCATTTTTTCAAACTCATCTAAACACGCCAATTAGGTCGCCCAAGTGGGAAAGTCCCTTAAGGAAAAATTGATTTCTTTTCAACATTGAGGTTGTTTTTGTTCTGAAAACTGGGTCCTTAAAGAGTAGTGGAAACGTGTTCTAAAGAAACTTTCAAAAGGCTATGAAACGTGTACTTTGAAATTATTCCATGAAAAGAAGTGGATTAAATGGAGGTGCTTTATTTCAAAATGTGATTGTTTAACTCTGAGACAATGCCCACTTACTTATTTATCTATCATGCGTGGAGGTTGGAGATGTTGGTGCCAGCTGCAGAGGTAGTAGAGGTCGTTTAACTGGATATGGAATGAGGTTAACCAGCAGGTAGGGGTAAATGCCTTGGTGCTAATCACTTCTGTGAACTTCAATCCAAGGATAGCACATGTTGCATAATTCTGAACAGGTCACGATAAAAGTAATAATGCAAGGTAGGTGATGTTTTTCATTTTCAGATTTTATTTTCACATGGGTGGTGAAGTCATTGCCAAATCTGTCTCTATCCCCATCAATTACTGAAACTTGAATAGCACTGGAGAAGTGATTTGACTTCAAAGTGAATTGATTTGCTAAATGCAGTTGTTGCTGCCAAAGAAATAGCCCGCAGAATTAATGGCTAATTTTGCAGAGGCTTTTACATTCAAAGGAAATTTTCCGGTTTTGGCATCGGTTCAAATCTCATTGTGTTTTTACTCCTGCCGACTCTGAGACAGTTCAAAACCTCATGTTCCTGCAGATTTGTTTTTAATTAGGGTACTTTGCATAGGTTATGTTGGGGTAAGACTGCTCCTAACTTGGAAAGAATTGCTGATTTCTGAGTGCAGTGTCTTCCCCCGTTCCTTCCTACTGCCGAGCCCAATTCCAATAATTCACTTCTCACTTGCCAGGCTTTGTCCCATCCTGACCTCTTTTCCAGCTTTCTCCCCCCTACTACATCAGTGTGAAAAGGGGTCCTGACTCGAAATGTTGCCCGTCCATGTTCTCCAGAGATGCTGCCTGACCCTTTGAGGTCCTCCAGCACTTTGTCCCTTTCGGTAAACCAGCATCTGCACTGCCATGTGTCTCCATTTTGTTTTTCTTTCACCTCTTGCCTTTGTCCAAACATCTGCCAATTAAACCCACCCCCATCTCCTGTATCCGGTGGCGGACTGGCCAGGGTGTCAACTTGCCCGATGGCAAGTGGGCCCCTGATGAAGTGATAGCAAGTGGGCAAGTGGGCCCCTGATGAAGTGATAGCAAGTGATGGCAAGTGGGCCCCTGTTAAATGATAGCATTGTAGTTGTGGGTGGGCCCCCTTTGTCTCCTGGCAACCAATATTTTTAGACCCAGTCCGCCACTGCATGTATCCACCTTTCATTTGCTAGGTTTTACTCTGCCCCCCACCACTCTTGAAGCTTTCTTCCCCACCGTCTCCCCCCCCCCCCCCCCCCCGCACACGCACACACACAATGACTTTGAAGAAGGGTCTCGATCCAAAACATCGCCCATCCACGTTCTCCTGAGATGCTGCCTGACTCACTGAGTTACTCCAGCACGTTGAATCGTTTTTCTAGTAATTCACAGCTCATTGAACTTCTGGCACAGAATGCATCGGTTAAAAAATTCTTGCTTCACCTAATTCGATTGTCCTACCTAAAATCAACAACCTATGATTAAAACATCAAAGGAATAGTTGATAATTTTTGGCATACATACAAATGCACAATGAACCACACACAGATTGAGTTTACTTTCATTAAAATCATTGACATTTTAATTTCCTGTTAAATTTCCCCTCCTGTTTATATCAAACATATCGTAGATGAAAAGGGACAACTTTGGCAATTCCCTTTTCATGCATTCATTTTTTTTCTCTCTCTTGTAGTCTTCTCACATCACAAGTTTAAAACTGTGTTCTTCTGTTACTGGACCACTTGCAGCTTTGCTCTTCGTCCTTGTAATTTTAAATGCCTCCTTATTGTTTCTCCCTCGTCTTTCCTGGCCTCATTAATGTGGTTGAAATGTTTTGGCTGCTGATGTTCATCTCACACCAACTTCTAGCAACCACCAGCTGATAGGAAATAAACACAACAGTCATCTCAATGTCAAGTGCTACTTACAGGATGAGGGGTGTTCTTATAGAGGTGTTTATGATCATGAGAGGAATAGATAGGGCCGCTCAACAGAGTCTTTTATCCAGAGTAGGGGAATCAAGAACCAGAGAACAGGTTTAATGGGAGAGGGGGAAGATTTACCAGGAACCTGAGCGGCAACCTTTCCCACACAGAGGTTGGTGGATGTAGGGAATGAGCTGCCAGAGGAGGTATTTGAGGCAGGCGCTGTAACAACATTAAAAAGCATTTAGATGGATAGGAAAGGAAATGGAGGGATTTGCATGGATGGGAAAGATTTAGATGGATATGGGCCACACATGGGCAGGTGGGACTAGTGTAGATGGGCATGTTGGTTGGCTTGGGCAAGTTGGACTGACGGACCTGTTTCCATGCTGTCTGATTCCGTGATTATGGGTCTGATGGGAAACTGATCACTTTTTGTCCATTGCTGCTGCAACTATGACAAAGACTTCTGGGACTGGGAATTCTATAGCAGCACAGTAACAAAGCTGGTAGAGCTGTTGCCTCACAGCTGCGATGGCCCAGGTGGAATAGTGATGCACAGGTGTGGAATATGCATGTTCTCACTGAAGAAAGCCACACAAACACTGTGAATGCTTCTATCTACACATCTACCGAGTACACAAACATCGAATAAAGCCCAGAAAGTGGCATCCAGGCAGGTACTTGCATGTTATTAGAAGCCACTGTCCCTGTCTGACCAATACTGCACAGGGGCTTCAGTGATAGTGTTGTTGGCCTTAAATCCTTTTTACTGACAGAAATAAAAACTTGCAGATGCTAAAAATCTGAAACAAAAATAGAAAATGTTCAAAATACTCATCAAGTCAAGCACCATCCAAGGGCAGGGAAACAACAATTCTTCTAACATTTTCTGTTCTCTTTTTTTCTTTGAAATAAGATTGCATAACATAACAAATATGTTGCTCCACACAAAGTGCTGTCAGTCAGGCAGTATCTCTGGAGAAAAAGGATGGGTGACGTTTCAGGTTGGGACCCTTCTTCAGACTGGTCTTTTGACACAGATATATGGCTATGTGATTCAAATTCAAGGCTGTTCAAGCGGTTGAAGGCTTCTATTCTGTTCAGGACAATCTTCCATTCAGTTTTGGTCAAATCGATCATGGAGAGGATGAGTTTCTGATGACTAACCTCCATGGATTTTTGAGGATATCACCAGTATCCTGCTGCACTGAGCTGTTTATCCAAGTTTGAGAATCATTTTACCATACTTACAGTGGTGCAGCGGTAAAATTGCTGACTTCCAGCTCCAGAGACCCGGGTACTGTCTGTACGGAGTTTGTACGTGGGCTTATGCCCACATTCCAAGGATGTATAGGTTAATTAGCTTCTGTACTGTGCCTAGTGTGTAGGTTTGAACTAGTGTATGGGTGATCAATAGTCAGCATGGACTTGGTGGGCTGAAGGGTCTGTTTCCACTGTATCATTAAACTAAACAGAAACAGGAGAGAGGAACGGAGTTAGGGTTCGTGTTAGGGGCAGGCACCAACAGGCACCAAGCCTGTCTGACATACAAATAATTTGTGTCTATCTTTGGTTTAAATCAGCATCTGCAGTTCCTTCTTACACAAATAACTCACATTGAATTTGACCCTCATCTCTTCTTCATCTCCAGTGATGCCCTTCCTTTACAAAAATCCATTGAGTTCAGTCTTGAAAGTTCAAATTGTTGAGTCGGAGTTAATTCCGAATTCCCAAACACTTTTGCACTTCACAATTTGACTTCTGAATGATTTAGTTTCCATTTTAAGATTGTGCCCTTGATCTGACCCAAGATCACAGTATGGAGACACGTGATGTATTAAATGTCTTGCTGTGGGCACAATGTCATGCATGACAATGCAACACGCCACTGAGCTGGTTTAAGGCTGTGATTAATGTGAAGGAGAGTATCTGCAGTCAACAATAATAAAAACTAAAGTTTCAAACTATCATGGCCAGTTAAGAGAGTCAAGAGTGTTTCATTGTCATATGTCCTAAAATGGAACAATGCAGTTCTTCCTTGCAGCAGCATAACAGATATGTAAACATAGTACTCTGTAAAACCCATAATAAACAACAACAAAAATGTTCAATAAATGTATATTTGAGTTCAGTTTAGCGATACAGTGTGGAACCAAACCCTTCTGCCCCTCGATTCCGCTCTGACCAGCGTACCCCAGACCCTAACACAAGGTGGCACGGTAGCGCAGCGACAGAGTTGCTGCCTTACAGCACTTGCAGGGCTGGAGATCCGGTTTCGATCCTGACTACGTGCGCTGTCTTTGCGGAGTTTGTACGTTCTTGTCGTGACCACGTCTTCGGTTTCCGCCCACACTCCAAAGACATACAGGTGTGTAGGTTAATTGGCTTGGTATAAGTGTAAATTCTCCCTAGTGCGTGTAGGATAGTGTTAATGTGTGGGGATCGTTGGTCGGTCTGTACTCGGTGGACCGAAGGGCCTGTTTCCATGCTGTATCTCTAAACTAAACTATCCTACACACACTAGGGACAATTTACAATTTTACCAAGCCAAGTAGTCTACAAACCTGTACATTTTTGGAGTGTGGAAGGAAACCGGAGATCCCGGAGGAAACCCACACAAGTCATGGGGAGAACCTACAAACTCTGTACAGACAGCACCCGTAGTCAGGATCAGGTTGAAAGGCGGAACTCTACTGCTGCACCACCGTGCCACCCAAAAAACAATAAAAACAATCCTGGTGATATTACTGCTTGGAGCCAAGCCAGCTGATTTTACTTGACTTGTCTTTCTCAGTGAAGAAAGCTTCGCCTCCTTCACACTTTCTACTTGAATGGAGGGTCATGTGACTCAATTTGAAGCACCTTGAACAGAAAATTAAAACATTCATCAATAACTGAAAGATGAATGTTGACCAGCAAACGACATTTAACTTATGCATTTCCAACATGTTCAGTGTTTATCAGTAAACTTCAATCTGTAATTTTCTGCGATTTTCTGTGAATTTTTCTAATTTTACCTGAGTTTGTTTCAAATATCCAAAATCTACGACACAATTTTATTCTTCATTTATTTTGACCAAAAGCAGCATTCCAAGCATTGTAAATTTATTCCCATAATAGATGGTCTTATCCTGGATATCAGCAGCTACATATATTTATGAGTTCAAAGAAAATAAATCCATAGAATTTAAACCCAACACATAACCAACAATTGCTTATCATACTGTTGAAGCTGGACAAAAGATAATGTGTACATTGACGTTTGAAATAGGGTTCAATAAAAAACATTAAAAGACGGTACATCCGTCTTCACATTAAAATAAATGATCTTTCCACTATCTTCACGGCTTCTAATGTTGACTTTACGTCATGATATGACTAAAAATATATTTTCATTTGAATTCTTGTTTCAAAATCTCTTTGATGGTTTATCTTCCAATTTGATGAAACATCCTTTTGGTAGACCCAGTTCATATTGAAACCTGGTCTCTTGAATAAATATTTGATTATTTCTTTATAAGTCTAATAGGTATCAGTTTACACTGAAATATGCATACAATTCAGTAAGAATCATACTATACATAAGCACAATCATACCTTTAGTTTAGTTTAGTTTAGAGATAC
The DNA here is from genome assembly GCF_028641065.1 of Leucoraja erinaceus. NCBI lineage: Eukaryota > Metazoa > Chordata > Chondrichthyes > Rajiformes > Rajidae > Leucoraja > Leucoraja erinaceus. The sequence goes on along the minus strand of NC_073384.1, from coordinate 49,391,204 downwards.
GGTGCAGAAAAGGGTCCTTCAGCCCATTAAGTCAACGCCAACCAATGATCATCCTGCACTATCCTACACGCAGGGACAAATTACAATTTTAACCAAAGCCAATTAGCCTACAAACATGCACGTCTTTGGAGTGTGGGAGGAAACTGGAGCACCCAGAGAAAACCCACACTTTCACAGGGAGAACGTGCAAACTCTGTTCAGACAGCACTCATAGTCAGGATCAAACCTGGGTCTCTGGTGCTGCAAGGCACTGTATCGCCCTCAGGTAGAGACCAGGACTTACCCAGCACAACTCCTCAAACTTTCCCTGGTTCTTTGTTAGGTTTTGTAAAGTTAAGTGCCTATCACCTCCTCCTATGTCTTTATTGTTCTTATATTTCCAGTGTTTAATAAGGCAAGTTCTAGAAACCGTCTTAAACTGTGCACTGTATTTATACTATCGGACAGAAAATATTTATGGAGCTGTAAATGTGAAGAGTTATGGCTTAAGAACGTGGTTTGACAAAGGCCAAAAATAATACTACTTTAGATCGCCACAATTTAACCAGGTGAATTGTGAGAGAACAGTATTTACTGTGTACTGTATGTTATCATTCTGAAATTGGGATCATTTGTACTTTCTGTCCACTGTAAGTGTGGGATTAATCATACTGGATACCATCTGGAGTCATTTTTAAGGTTATAAAACCATACAGCACACTAAGAGGCCTTTTGGCCCAGCATGTCTATACCTACAAACTATCTATGTTAAACATAGACACAAAATGCCGGAGTAACTCAGTGGGTCAAGCAGCATCTCTGAAGAAATTACATTACATAAAATACATTGCATATAAAAAACACCATAAACTACTGTTTATAACAATCTCTGCTAATCGCATTTAGCAGCACCTGATCCTAAATAGTCTTCTATGCTTTGGCAATTTTATTGCTCCTCCAGGTTTTTCTTAAATTTTGTGAGAGTCTTTGTCTCCATCACCCTCTCAGATAATGGGGTCCAAATGCCAACCACCCACTGGGGAAAAAAAAAATCTTCAGATTCTCTTTAAAAATGCTACTCCTCCCTCTGGTCTGAGACACCGCTGTCAAAGAGATGAGTTTCGTAATATCTACCTATTCCGTGCCTCCCAAAATGTTGTGTACCTCCATCAGGGTCTCCCCCTAGCCTCCTTTGCTTCAGGGAAAACAACCTGGCCCATCCAGTCTCTTTTCATAACCATGATATTCTGACCCAGGGAAAATCGTGAAGTATCTCCTCTGCACCGGAGATGTTCATGTACATGGTGAATCTTTACCAGTGAAGACCATTCATGATATCATTCAGGTGCACGGTGGCACAGCGATAGATTTACTGCCTCACAGCACCAGAGACCCGGGTTTGATCCTAACCCTGGGTGCAGTCTGAATGGAGTTTGCATGTTCTCCCTGTAATGTTGTGTGTTTTCTCCAGGTGCTCCAGTTTTCTCCCACATTCCATGAAGTGCAGGTTTGTTGGTTAATTGGCCTCTGTAAATTGCCCCTAGTGTGTAGGATGCAAAAGTGGGATAACATAGAACAAGTGCATGAATTATCGATGGTCGGCGTGGGCTTGGTGGGCTGAAGGGTCTGTTTCCATGCAGTATCTATAAACTAGACTAAGATGCTTTTAAACATTCCCCCTAATCTTATGCAACGTGCATTTAACAATAAGAAGTCCACAACAATGGAATTTTAATAACTAATGTAGTATATGCCATATCTTTCCTGGCTGCTATTTTTGATTCTACTTTTGCTCACTTACAAGATGTAGAGTTGTTTTGAGAGCAATGTGGCTAATAATGGACTGCCTCTCTGACACTCATTCAGAAGAAGGGTCTTTACCCGAAACGTCGCCTATTCCTTTTCTCCAGAGATGCTGCCTGTCCTGCTGAGTTACTCCAGCTTTTTGTGTCTGTCTGCAGTTTAAACCAGCATTGCAGTTCTTTCCTACACAATGAAGAGCTTTTTCTTGACTCCATGGGTTTTGTACAAACCAGTTGTTCCCTGGTGTGGGTTTATTACTTGACATAGCCCAGTGCAGAATGACAGAGAGGAAGAGATCCATACTTTAAATTATATAGCTGGTTAACTACTTACATCAACATACAGTTATCAATATAATCAACTATAAATCTGTTGTCTCTTTATTCATTGAACTTTATCGCAAGCTGCACTTGCATCTCTGAAGTATCTTGTCCACGCTCTAATAAAAATAGCTAACATGTGCATCTGGTTTCATATCCTGTCCTACAATGTGAGATGGGAGACCAGAAATTACTAGTATCTTTGCCTTTGATGATTTTAGGCCCATGGAGTCATGGAGAGATACAACTCTGAAGAAGACTCTTCGGCCCACAAATCCGTGATGACCATTAATCACTCATTTGTACTAATTTTACTCGATTCTGTTTTATTCACTCCAGATTCCATTCGGGGGGTGGAAATTGGGGGGTTTACTGTGGTCAATTAAACTTACATGTCTTGGGAATGTGGGAGGACATGGGATCACTGGGAAACCCAGTCCACTGCATAGAGAACATGCAAATTCCATGCAGATGTAAATTGCTCATTTCTAAGCTTCCCCCCAGTCTAGTTTCAGTAAAAACACTGAATCAAGCACTTGAAACAATTACATTTTATTTTAACAAAAGCGCATTACAGTTCAACCACTGTACCTATCCCACCACGGGTTAGATCCTCGTATCAGCCTGTTTAAGCCCTCTAGGCCTCGCTCAAACAGAGACACTCCAGATGTTCACGCAGTCCCAAGCGCTCTCCCAGAAGATTAACGCTGGACCTCGTGGTAGTGGAATTTTATATGTCCCGGGACCTCGAGGGGCTGAACCACATAGGAGTGGTCTCTTAATAATCCAATTACAGATATCGAATAACCCCATACATAACAGACATTTCCCTAATAATACAGCAGCTCAATACATTGTATTCAAACCGGACTTTGCAAGGAAGCTAACTAAGAAACATTTACCCTGATCTGCCAGAAACACAGACAAGGATCAATACCTCATCCAATCAACACTCGGCAAAGTAGAACTCAGCAACATTATTTAGAACTATTTACAAGGTGTATGTTTGGTTTGCAGCCATCAAATCCATTCCCTGCATATCCATGTGCAGTCTATCTATCTAAAAGCCTCTTAAGTGCCATTATTGTATCTACCTCTGCCACTACCACTAGTAGTGCATTCCAAGCATCCACCTCTCTGTACATAAAAACACTTGCTCTGCACATCTTCTTTAAACTTTGCCTCTTGCACCATAAAGCTATGCCCTCTAATCTTTGACATTTCCACCCTGGGGAAAAAGGTTCTGATAATTTTAGCAGGCCTTCCCTCAACCTCTAGCGTTCCAGAGATATCATCCCAAATCTGACCAATCTCTCATTATCGCTCATACCCTCTGATCCAGCCAGTAATTTTGCACACCTCTTCTGCACCCCCTCCAAAGTGTCCACATCCTTCCTATAATAGGGCAACTGGAACTGTACGCAAAACTCCAAATGCGCTCAAACTAAAGTCCTATAAAGCTGCATCATGACTTTGTGACTCTTATACTCAATGCCTGACCAATGAAGGCAAGCACACTATCTGCCATCTTTATCACTCTATCTACTTGTGTAGCCACTTTGAGGCAGGTGTGGGATTGGCCTCCAAGATCCCTCTGTGCATCAGTTGTTTAGGGTCTTGCCATTAATCGAGTACTTCCTCCACTGTATTTCCTCCACAGCGTCCAGGACATATGTGCATGTCTGTCTCTCCTCAGCTCTCCCTACTGCTTTTAGTTTTGCTTCCTTGTCCTGCAGGATAAATGAACTTGAAAAGTGAGCGTTGTGCAGACTGTTTGGGCGTTGGTTGAATATTTCACAGATTGTGCAAGGTGTGAGTGTGGGGTTTATACAATGCCAATGGGCAGTGCAGTTTTACTGCAGGTCTTATAGCTCCAATAACCTGGGTTTAATCCTTATCTCTGGGCTCTTGTGTAGAGTTGGCACACTCTGTGACCTTACAGATTTCCCCCAGGTGGTCTGAGTTCACTCCCACATTCCAAAGACACAGTTTAACTATTTGATGAACTTTTGCAGCTTTGTCAGTGCCAGAAATGTGGCAACACTTGTGCACTGGCTAGGTGAGGTCTGTTATATGAATTTAATGGGTTGCATGCGAAACAAAGCGTTTCACTCTACTCAAGTACATGTGACAATAAAGTATCATTGAAAGTATCATTGAATCAAACTCTAATTGACCATCAATGTAGGTGGCTGGTGCGATAATTCAAGTATAATGGGGAGGTTGGATGGAATGAATGGCAGGTCTGAGGATATAGGTTTCAGAGAAATAAGTTTGTGGATGGGATTGTTAGGTTTGACTGTTGCATGTGGTCTTAGAGGACTATGTCTGTACACTTTACTAATTGGGGATTATGCTTCGGTATGGCAATGCTCTACTGAACTGCATGCAAGAAAATAATCTCACGGAAATGTATGTACATGTGGCAGTAAAGAACCATCGACCATTGTTCTGTGAATTAGCATAGACTTGAATGGGTTCCTACGATGCCCAAAGGAAATAACGAAACAAACTGCATGAGGGTGTTGTTGAGCACACAAATATTGGGACTGATTGTAGATGGGTGATGATTGATTGAGTCATGTCTGAGGCTAATGGTACAGCTGCTAGAAGATGGCGTTTGAAGATGCACGCTGTGTTCTTGACTCCAGTTCTTGCAGCACCGCAAGATTCCCAGGGCTTTAGTCATGCCATTGATCGTAATGGTCTCTGCTGCCGATGCCTTCCAGATGTGTGCCTGGAGAGCTTCCTGACCCCCTACATCTGTGAGACATCTCTCCTCCTTTGTAACGCTCCCATCCAGTCCTCCAGTGTGCGGAGATCTTGGAATCCAGCCGTGCCGCTCAATGCTTCTGCACTCAGCTTCAGTTCCTGAAAGGACACACTCAGAGAGACTGCAGATGTCGGAGACCAGAGTAAACTGCCGGAGGAGCTCAGCGGCTCAAGCAGCATGTGTGGATGGAAGTTGACAGTCGACACTTCAGGTTGGAGACCCTTCATCTGGACTGATGAAAGGTCCTGACCTGAAACATAGGAGTCCAATTGGCTTGTAGAAATGATGAACTGCAGATGCTGGTTTACCAAGGAAAGACACAAAATGCTGGAGTAACTCAGTGGGTCATGGATGTAGATCATGGCTAGGTGATGTTTCAGGTTAGGACTCCATTTGGTTTGGCAAGATAGAGGATGATGAGAGGGTTTCCCAGCTGAGAGAGACTAGGACATGGGGTGGGATGGCCTGTTTCCGTGCTGTAATTGTTATATGGTTATATGGGAGGGGAGCAGCCTGCAGTTTCAGAATAAGGAATTTCTTCTCTTTGGTTGTGACCCTTTCAAACTCTAGCCCAGCAAGCTAGAAAGTCCAGTCATTAAATACACTTTGAGATGATAAAAGTAACAAGTAGGGGCTGCACAAGGGCGCAGCAGTAGAGTTGCTGTCTCACAGCCCCAGGGACCCAGGTTCAATCCTGACTACAGGCTGTGTACCTAGTTTGTACCTAGTCTCCGGGTGCTCCAGCATTCCAAAGACATCTAGGTTTGCAGGTTAATTGGCTTCTCTAAGTTGCCCGTAGTGCGTAGGATGCAAAATCAGGATAACATAGAACTAGGGTACGCGTGAACGTGATTGCTGTTCAGTGCGGACTCGGTAGGCCGAAGGGCTTGTTTCCACGCTGTATCTCTAAACTAAACTAACAATGAAGATGGAGCTAAAGCTAAGCACAGATCAGCCAAGGTCTTACTAAATGGCAGAGCAGGCTCGGAAGAACATATGGTCAGCTCCTGCTTCAATTTCTCATGTCCTTATGACATCAATCAGCACTTGCTCCAGCAACAAAACACCTTCCTTTTAAGAGGTGCAGGCTAACTTTAAACAGTGCAGGCTGGTTTACCAAAGTGATTCACTCACTGGCTCCTCTTTGATCCATCCGATCATTTTGAAAGATGGTGCGGCAGTGGCCAGATGCTGAATTCATTGGCATCAGTCATCTACACAAACATAACGTGTTCTCAGCAATGCAGTCTCCAGCCGTGCGTGAATTACGCGTCATTCTCCCAACGCTCCCTGTCCATGAACTCTCGCATCCCGCCTACAACGTGTGGTCCAGGGCACGATTGGAAATTGTCAGTTCCCAATAAATAGAGTAGTAAAGAGGAAATTAAACAACATGGCTTCAATCTCATGTGAACAACGCATTAAGTCAAACAAGATTTCAATAAAAGTTTGAATAAATCAGTAGAGGCTTCCAAGTACGTTTGTAAACTTTGGGGAGTGTATATTTGTGTATATCAGCTGGATTATTTCATTTTGGCTTTTGTCTACCATCTCTTCTGATGTCAATCTTTTTATTTCCCTTTTTATTATTTGGTGAACTGTCCCCTGGCACCTAGGTGATTGATGGAGAGGGTTCTGGCGGCAGCTACATTCAAGCTTGGGGGAAGGGGGGAAACAGGAAGAGGGTTTATTGGTGAGGTCTGGAACAGCATTCTCGTTATAGCCCATAAGGAAACATTTCAAATTTTCAGCATAAGGAAAAACAAAGAAATAGCAGGAGTAGGCCATTCTGCCCCTTGCCCCTGATCTGCCCTTCAATGAGAATGCTTCATTTTTTACCTCATTACCACTTTCATTGGCAAACCCTACAGATATTCCCTAAATATCAAAATTCCAATCAGTGTCTGCAACTTAACAAAAAGTGTGCTGGAGTAACTCAGAAGGTCAGACAGCATCTCTGGAGAACATGGTTAGATGACGTTTTGGGTCAGAACCTTTCCTCAAACTGACTTCAGATAGGAGTCGAGAATGATCCTGAGCCGAAACATCACCTATCCATGTTCTCCAGAGATGCTGCCTGACCCGCTGAGTTACTCCAGCATTTTGTGTCCTTTTTTGTAAAGCAGCGTCCGCAGTTCCTCATTTCTACTCTGTAACTTAGCAACTGAGTTTCCACAGCCGTCTAAAGTTGGTAGAGAATAAAAACGGTTTGCTTCCCTCTGCATGATGAAACTCGGCTCTGAATGGTCTTATTTTGAGTGTGATCTTGGTTTTGGGCAGTCATCTTGGGCAAAGTATCTGGAAATATTGAAGATGACAATGTGCATCCATCATCTCCATGTCCGTGTTAAACACATTACCAAATTAAATGATTCCCTTCTGCCTCCACTACCACTCCTGGCAGAGCGTTCCATGCACCCACCAATCTCTATGTAAATAACATGCCCTGCATATCTCCTCTGATCTTACATCAATGCCCTCTAGTATTTGACATTTCCACCCCTAAACATAGGTTCTGATTGCCTATCCTTGATATGCCCCTCGTCATTTTCTAAAGTTCTATCTGGTGTTCCCTCAGCCTCCAGCACTCAAGTGAAATCAATCCAAGTTTGCCCAAACTCTTATTCGAACTAATATCATGAGGGTGGTATAATGGCACAATGGTAGAGTTGCTGCCTTACAGCTCAGAGACTGGGATTGCTCCTGACTACTGATACTGTCTGTATGGAGTTTGTACGTTCTCACCTTGACCATGTGGGTCTCCTACAGGTGCCTCAATTTCCTCCCACACTCCAAAGATGCACAGGTTTGTAGGTTAATTGGCTTAGGTTAAAATTGTAAATTGTCCCTAGTGTGTAGGATAGTGCTGATGTTTGGGGTGATTGCTGGCCGGCATGGACTCGATTGGCCGAAGGGTCTGTTTCTGCGCTGCATCTCTAAACTAAACTAAACTAAACTAAACTAAACTAAACTAAACTAAACTAAACTAAACTAAACTAAACTAAACTAAACTAAACCAAACCAAACCCTCTAATCCAGGCAGCATCTTGGTAAAGCTTTTCTGCACCTTTCCCAAAGCATCCATATCCTACTACCAAAGGCACAACCAGAATTGCACACAATACTCTAAATGTGAGTAACCAAAGTTTTATAAACCTGCACCATGACTTTCTGCTTTTTTATCCAATGTGCTGACTGATAAAGGCATGAATACCATAAGACTTCTTTATCACCCTATCTACTTGTGCTGTTACTTTCATCAGTCAGGAAATTTAATGTAGAGTTTGGATTGTTATGTTTCAGTTGTACAAGATGTTGATGAGGTCATACTTGGAGTGTTGTGTTCAGTTATTCACTCTGCTATATGACAGATGTCATTAAGTCCATCAAATCTACTTTATATTGATGAAATACTGAATATATTTATCTCATTATTGAAGCAATTGTTGCCATAACACTGAAGACAAAAAGACAACGTCACCTATTCTGTCTCTCCAGAGATGCTGCTTGTCATGCTGAGTTACTCCAGCCATTTGTGTCTATCTTCTCTATTCCTTCACTTCTAGCCTCTTGATTATCCTATGTTTAAATCTCTCAATCACCGCCACTCATGCCTTTAGCTGCCAAAACCTCAAGGTCTTCAGTTCATTTCTTATTCCCCCTTTAAGACCTGCCTTAAAAAACTGCTTTAAAATCTGGTCATGTGCTTAATGTCAAATTCTGTTTGGTAACTCTCCAGCGAAGTGCTGGGTGATTGGTTCCATTGACTAGATAGTTTAGAACGAGCGGAGTTAATGTCAGTTTTATATAAAGGACATTGTTTCTTGTATAAAATTCACCCAACTCAGTTCCTCAAACCAATATGTCACACAGCAGTAATTAATGCTCAGTCCAGGTCTTTGTGCTTAGAATCTTGTAACGTTTATGAATTAAACTTTCTGACTAAACAAAGTTCCATTTCCATTCTGCCCATTTATACTTAAGCAGCAAATATCTTTCAAGACAGAGCCATGATGACACAGAAACTATGGAATCATAATAAGACCTGTGATGAAATGATATGATGAAATATCTCAGTTCAGCTTTCAAGACTTCCTTGAAAACTTCCTGAGAGGCTGTCACTGGCTTAATAAAATGATAGATTAACAGTCCCAACTCCTTATGAATTATGTAATATATTACCTCATAATGGATGATCTTATAAGTCTGTTAACGAGTATGGGAATGAGCCAATTATGAATTGAAATATATACTCAAAAAGACCAGTACGTTTGAATGCCATATAGTCATAGTTATAAAGTGTGGAAACAGGCCTTTCGGCCCACCGAGTCTGCGCCAAACAATCTTTACAACCACACAGCAGAAGCCAAGAGATCTTTTAGGGCATTCGTGATGGGTGATCCACTCGCAATTGCTTTCACGTGGACTCACATTCCAGTACACACAAAAATGCTATTGAGCCACAAGTTGTAATACTGCAAATCTGGTTAGCAGGCCCAGGACCCTTTGGCCTAATAGTGGAGGTTGATCATGGTGCCTGTGCATGCATTTATATGCTCTGCAAGCTGTCTTTTCTTAAAAGCTGAACCTGTATCAGCTAAATCAAGATCTAAATTCCCAAAGTCCAGCAGCACAGTGGTGCAGCTGTGGAGTTGCTGCCTTACAGCGCCAGAGACACGGGTTCAATCCCGACTATGGATGCCGTCTGTTTGTACGTTCTCCCTGTAACCATGTGGGTTTTTTCAGGGTACTCCGGTTTCCTTCCACATTCCAAAAACGTACAGGTTTGTAGATAAATTGGCTTCTATAAAATTGTAAATTGTCCCTAGTGTGCAGGATAGTGATAGTGATCACTGGTTGAGGCGGACTTGGTGGGCCAATGGGCCCGTTTCTGTATCTCTAAAGTCTAAAGTCCAGTAGCTTACCCTCTGATTATGATGGTCCATTCACTTGTGCTAATGCATTCAGAAGAAAATGACAACATCATCGCATGATGTTGTGTAAAAAGAGGCTTTGCGTTGCCTGCACTGCTGAGCTGGAAAAACAATATTATTTAAATACTATGATTAAACCAATCATATACTTGGCCACAAACAGTAAGATAACACTTCCGTGCTCCTTTGTGGCAGTCACAAAAAAAACTTCTCAAATTATTTTGCCATTTTAGTTTTCAGATTGTGTGCTGGCAAGACTGAATCAGTTTGATGCAGTATGATTTGCAGGTTCATTTTATTGCAGTGTAAGATCTACAAATTGGAGATAGTTATCACAAAAGAGACAAGAATATTCAGGCCAAACAGGATGTAGCTATTTTGAGATATCGGAATCTTTCTTCTGTTGACTATATTTATGTTACGGGCTTGCAGTATCTCAACAACAGATGCAGAGATATTACTTGATAGCGGAAGTCATGATTCTGCCTTTTTCTTAAGGGAACTCTGATTAACAAGCCTGATTTATCTTTAGACCAGGTCACACACCGTACCTTTCTCCTTCCCGACAAACAACATGTGTACAATGCTGCAAAAAATCACTCACGGCCTTCTGCCACATGATTACCATGGGGAAAATGGAATGATTCATGCATCACTTGTCTAAGAAAGCTAAAGGTTAAGGCCTGTATTGACACCATCCTGTGGGTTCCTTTAGGGCTCTCCTTCTTTGATCTTCGAGGGTCACATGAAAGAGAAAAGTCTACAGTTTGATGCAATTAGCTGTAAACAAATTATCATGGTGCAGTCTACGTAGATTGGAAAGCACGGCTTTTTCTATCTTTGTACATTATTCCATTGACTGACTGGTCGATGTTACCATGTTTTTGCTTTTATTAGCATACGGGTTTCCGCCTCCTAAATGTGACATCACAACCAGTAAGAAGGAGAAAGTTAGTGGGTGCAAGGAAGCGTTCATCAAATCGGTATAACTTGACAAACTGAAAGGCTTCCTTCCATATCAAAAGTGTGGACGTATCCTAACAATCAGTTTTAAACATGTGTAGAAAGGAACTGCAGATGCTGGTTTATACCGAAGATAGACGCAAAGTGCTAAAGTAATTGAGAGAGGTCACTATTGTACTATTTTCATTGATCAGCACTTTAGACTATTTAGATGCATCGCAGAAACAGGCCCTTTGGCCGACCGAGTCAGCCTTGACCAGTACACTAGCACTATCCTACACACTAGGGGCAATTACAATGTTACCGAAACCAATTAACGTACAAACCTATGTGTTCAAGAAGGAACTGCAGATGCTAAAGAAGGGTTTCGGCCCGAAACGTCGCCTATTTCCTTCGCTCCATAGATGCTGCTGCACCCGCTGAGTTTCTCCAGCATTTTTGTGTATCTACAAACCTATACGTCTTTGGAGTGTGGGAGGAAACCGAAACACCCAGAGAAACCCCATGCGGTCACGGAGAGAACGTAATCTCCCTATGTTGACATTGCCTGCCACGCTTTGTCCTGCCTCGCTCCTTTTCCTGCTTTCTTCTCCCCCCCCCCCAAACACACACACACACACAATCAGTCCCAACCCGAAACATCACCTTGCCATGTTCTCCAGAGATGCTGCCTGACCTGCTGAGTTACTCCAGCACTTTGTGTTTATTTTCAATATAAACCATCATCTGCAGTTCCTTCCTACACTTCTAATTGGAATTGGTTTGCTGAAAACTCATTCTCTGAAAAATTGCGAGTAAAATAATTTTGATCAGATTGATGTGGAAATTTCCAGGATATTTCATGGGACATACAAATATAATTCATTAGAAACATAGAAATATAGAAAATAGGTGCAGGAGGAGGCCATTCAGCCCTTTGAGCCAGCACCGCCATTCATTGTGATCATGGCTGATCGTCCCCAATCAATGACCCGTGCCTGCCTTTCTCCCCATAATCCCTTGACTCCACTAGCCCCTAGAGCTCTATCTAACTCTCTCTTAAATCCATCCAGTGATTTGGCCTCCGCTGCCCTCTGTGGCAGGGAATTCCTCAAATTCACAACTCTCTGGGTGAAAATGTATTTCCTCACCTCAGTCTTAAATGGCCTCCCTTTATTCTAAGACTGTGACCTCTGGTTCTGGACTCGCCCAACATTGGAAACATTTTTCCTGAATCTAGCTTGTCCAGTCCTTTTACAATTTTATATGTTTCTATAAGATTCCCCCTCATCCTTCTAAACTCCAGTGAATATAAGCCTATTCTTTTCAATCTTTCCTCATATTCCGCCATCCCAGGGATCAATCTCGTGAACCTACGCTGCACTGCCTCACTCACAAGGAAGTCCTTCCTCAAATTAGGAGACCACAACTGTACACAATACTCCAGATATGGCCTTACCAGAGCCCTATACAACTGCAGAAGTACCTCTTTACTCCTATACTGAAATTCTCTTGTTATGAAGGCCAACATTCCATTAGCTTTCTTCACTGCCTGTTGTACCTGTAAGCCAACTTTCAGTGACTGGTGTACAAGGACACCCAGGACTCGCTTTACCTCCCCCTTACCTAACCTAACCTAACCCCATTGAGATAATAATCAGCCCCGTTGTTTTTACCGTCAAAGTGGATAACCTCACATTTATCTATATTATACTGCATCTGCCACGCATCTGCCCAGTCACTCAACCTGTCCAGGTCATCCTGCAACCTTCTAACATCCTCTTCACAGTTCACACTGCCACCCAGCTTTGTGTCATCCGCAAACTTGCTAGTGTTGCTCCTAATTCCCTCTTCCAAATCATTAATATATATGGTAAACAGTTGCGGCCCCAACACCGAGCCTTGTGGCACTCCACTCGCCACTGCCTGTCATTCTGAAAAGGACCTGTTCACTCCTACTCTTTGCTTCCCATCTGCCAACCAATTTTCTATCCATGTCAACACCCTACCCCAATACCATGTGCTCTCATTTTAGTTACCAGTCTCCCATCCGGGACCTTGTCAAAGGCCTTCTGAAAGTCTAGATACACTACATCCACTGGCTCCCCTTCATCCATTTTACTTGTCACATCCTCAAAAAATTCCAGAAGATTAGCCAAGGATGATTTTCCTTTCATAAATCCATTCTGACTTGGACTAATCCTTTTACTGCTATCCAAATGCCCAATTGTTACCTCTTTAATAATTGACTCCAGCATCTTTCTGACCACCAAAGTCAGGCTAACTGGTCTGTAAATCCCTGTTTTCTCTCTCGTTCCATTCTTGAAAAGTGGGATAACATTAGCTATCCTCCAGTCCACAGGAATTGATCCTGAATCTATTGAACATTGGAAAATGATCACCACTTTTTCTAGAGCCACCTCCCTGAGGACCCTGGGATGCAGACCATTAGGCCCAGAGGATTTATCATCCTTTAGTCCTATTAGCCTGCCCAATACTATTTCTCGCCTAATGCAATTTTTTTTCAGTTCCTCTACCCCCTTAGATTTTCTGTCCTCCAGTACTTCTGGGAGATTGTTTGTGTCTTCCTTAGTGAAGACAGATCCGAAGTACCTGTTCAACCCTTCTGCCATTTCCTTGTTCCCCATAATAATTTCACCCGTGTCTGCCTTCAAGGGACCCACATTTGACTTTGCTATTCTTTTTCCCTTAACATATATAAATAAGCTTTTATTGTCCTTCTTTAGATTCCTGGCCAGCTTCCCTTCGTACTTCATCTTTTCAGCCCGTATTATTATCCTACTACCCTTCAAATCTTTCTTCCTTTTTGGAATGAAATGATCCTGCGTCTTCCGGATTATGCCCAGAAATTCCTGCCATTGCTGTTCCACCGTCATTCCTGCTAAGATCCTTTTCCAGTCTACCTTGGCCAGCTTTTCCCTCATGCCTTCATAGTCCCCTTTGTTCAACTGCATCACTGACACTTCCGATTTAACCTTCTCCTTCTCAAATTGCAGATTAAAACTAATCATATTATGATCACTTCCTCCAAGCGATTCCTTTACCTCTAGTTCTCTTATCAAATCTGGTTCATTGGCCAACACTAAATCCAGTATTGACTTTCCTCTGGTCGGCTCTAAGCTGCTTTAAGAATCCCTCTCGGAGGCACTCTACAAACTCTCTTTCCTGAGCCAACCTGCATATTGTCTACCTGCATATTGAAATCCCCCATCACCATAGTGGCATTACCTTTGTTACATGCCAGTTTTAGCTCCTGCTGCAACTTACACCCTACATCCAGGCTACTATTTGGGGGTTTGTAGATAACACCAATTAGTGGCTGCTTGCCTTTGCAATTCCTCAACTCAATCCACAGTGACTCTACCTCGTCAGTCCCTATTTCTTTCCTCGCAAGTGTCTGAATTCCATCCCTCACCAGCAGAGCTACCCCCCTTCTTCTGCCCACCTGCCTGTCCTTTCTATAGAATGTATAACCCTGAATATTAAGTGCCCATGCCCGATCCTCCTGTAGCCACGTCTCAGCATTCTTAAGTAAAGCAAATTTAAAAAAATGATTTATCACTACCTCCTTCTGGTGGATGAGACTGGGGACAACAAATGACAGAGCACACTGAAATGTTCACTGAATACCTTATTCTTGGTGACCTCGTGATAGTTCCTGGAACCTGGGCCTTCAGATCCTGAGTGGCATCTTGGTACAAACAGACAGCTTGTCAACCCGGCTGCATGATATCATCTTGGCAAGATTTGTTTGCTGCTTTCAGTACGCAGCTTGTGGTTCGATCCAGTTGGCACATGTCATCATCAAACCCAGCAAAATAAATAAATACATTACCGAGGCATCCGGCAATCTTTCAATTCGTCAGCCCACTTTCAAGTATTTGCTGGAGTTTCCATAGGAACAAAATTACCTTCATTTCAACCGTCTCTGTGCTGCAAGGTATTCAACTCACCATGTAGAAAGAATCTTTCAGAGCATTTTGTTCTCTTGTTTACGGAGTGAGAGTCTCCAGCTGCACAATATAAAGTATGTAGGGAGATAGTATGGAGGAACAAAGGGACATTGGAATGTATTTGCACGGATCCTTAAAAGTAACAAGGTGGTTCAAAAAGGTAGTCAGGGGTCCTCCCACTTACTAGCAAGGCTACAGAATGTAAGAAAAAGAAGATTATGCTGGAAATGTAGACAATGTGTGAAGTTGTGACCAAAATGGTTGTTGAGGGCAGAGCTGTAGACATTGTATATATTAATTTCAGTAAGGCCTTCTACAAGGTTCCGCATGGTAGGCTGCTGTGGAAAGTTAGATTGCGTGGGATCCAAGGAGGGATAGCTGAATGGATAGAAAATTGGCGTTATGAAAGAGAGGAGAGGGTGATGGTGGAAGGTTGTTTTTCCGACTATGTGACTAGGCCTGTGACTAGTGGTGTGCCTCAGGGATCGGTGCTGGGCCCATTACTGTTTGTTATCCATATCAATGATTTGGATGGGAATGTACAAGGCATGATTAACAAGTTTGCAGATGACACTAAAATGGGTGGTATCGTAGATAGAAGGACACAAAGTGCTGGAGCAACTCGGCAGGTCAGGGGACCATGAACAGGTGATGTTTCGGGTCAGGCTGATCGGTGATATTTCAGGTTGAGACCTTTCTCCAGAATTACTAGGTCATTACTTGAACTCTATAAACAGTTATGGCCATTCCAAGCTGGATAATGTTAGCTTTAAGGATAGATTGGATTGGCTGTGGTCATTTTCTTTACAGAGGAGGAGATTGGGGGCAGACTATTGAGGTAGGTAATGAGGGAACTAGATAGAATAATCAAATCAAATCAAATAAATAGCAAGGACTCACATCCTTTAGCAGAGGTAGCAATATCAAGATGTGTAGGGAGGCACTGCAAATGCTGGTTTAAACTGAAGATAGAAACAAAAAGCTGGAGTAACTCAGCGGGGCAGGCAGCATCTCTGGAGAGAAGGAACGGGTGATGTTTCAGGTCAAGGCTCTTCTTTAGACAACAACAGAGGGACTAAAGGTAGATAAGGAAAAATCCTTCATCAAGACCATTGTAAGGAGCTGGAACTCACTGTTTGAAATAATTATATTTGAATGTGTGATTGAAGCTATAGGGCTGGGGATCTATGATGGAAGGTGGGATTACATTTGATACATCCTTTTTAATCAGGACAACATGATGGACTAAATGGCCCATACTATGTCATAAATGTTTGTGGTTTTCCTGACCCTCTGTCTTCTTCCCCCAAGATGGAAAGAACAATGGATCCACGGGACCTGTAGGTTCCTCTCCAAGATACACCAGGAAATATATTGCTTTATCTTCATCATTACTGGATCTAAATCGTGGAACACAGGTTAATCTGATGACAGCTCACCACTACCTTCTCAACAACAGTTAAGGATGGGCCTTGTAAATAACACCCGCTTCCTAAAGAACAAATACATGTAAAAGCATACCACAGAGGTCAGAGGTATCTTCATTGGTGAAGTTACTGGTGAATTGATATTTCAAATACCTCATCTGCCCAAGATGCATATGATTGCCTTGTCTGAAATGAACGACTGCCTTTCATGATATGCACCAACAGCGTTCTCCAGGAGCAAGATAGGCCACTTTTAGTTAAAGAGGGAAGCACGGTAACATAGTGGTAGAGCTGCTGCCTTACAGTGTCAGAGACCCAGGTTTGATCCAGACAACAGGTGCTGTCTGTATGGAATTTGTACGTTCCCCCGTAACCTGCATAGGTTTTCTCTGGGAGCTCTGGTTTCCTCACACACTCCAAAGGCGTACAGATTTGTAGGTTAATTGGCTTGCTAACATTGTAAATTGTCCCTTGTGTGTGTAGGATAGTGTTAGTGTGCGGGGATCATTGGTTGGCACGGACTGGATGGGCCGAAGGGACTGTTTCCATGTATCGCTAAGCTAAACTAATAGATACAAAGTGCTGGAGTAACTCAACGGATCTGGCAACATCTCTGAAGATGGGTGAAGTTTTGGGTCAAAACCGTTCTTCAGACTGAAAGTAGGGGGTGGAAAGGGGAAGTGAAGACAAGAAAAGAACAGGATCAATTAGGGTCAGCCACAAATGACCGGTGTGATCTCAAGAGAAACAACGTGGAGAACGGTGTGAATTGCTAAATGATTAAGGAGGCGGAAGGGGGCAAGGAGAGAGGGGGAAGGGGAGGGGAGTATGAGATGAAGTTACTTAAAATGAGAGAATTCAGTGTCCATACCGTTGGATTGTAAGGTACCCAAGCGAACTATGAGGTGCTATTCCTCCAATTTGTGTGCGGTCTCACTATTTTTAGTTTACTAGACTACTTTCTTTTAACAAACAAAAAAATTGATTGGAAACTAGGCTTTGAAGGACAAGTCCAATCCATTTGGTTGGAAATGTGATCACAGCACTCAGCAAAGCTCCTACTATTAACAAAGCAGGAATCGCTGTAACTACTCAGAGTTCGGCAGCACGGCATTCGGAGAATCAGGCTTCACATATTCAGGCTGCTAAATTTTCACCAGAACTTGAAAAAATTAGAAAAAACCCTATTTTTAAGCACCTACAGAGGCAGGAGCTATTCAATCCAGTCTACGGGTGCTATCTGTACAGAGTTTGTACGTTCTCGCCATGACCGCGTGGATTTTCCCCTGGTGCACCGATTCCCTCCCACACTCCAAAGGCGTACAGATTTGTAGGTTAATGGACTTTGGTAAATAATGTAAATTGTCCCCAGTGTATAGGATAGTGCTGATGTATGGGGTGATTGTTGGTCAGCATGGACTTGGTGGGCTGAAGTGCCTGTTTCCATGCTGTATCTCTAAACTAAACTAATCTTCATTGGGTGGTTGGGCCTAGTCATCACTGTTAAACCACAAGATTTATGAAAGGACAGGATACCTTTCCCCTTGCCCAGGTAGTGAATAAATCCACCCAAGAAGGAGTGAACCTCAAGACATGTCATTTTCTAATTGGGATAAATGACATTGTTTTAAGTTAGCTATGTCCATATTGACATTTTTTGTGATGTAGAAATTGTCCACATTGATTTGTACACTGATTGGTTGAAAGATACATTATGGAATCAGGCTCTTCAGCCCACTGAGTCTGCACTGAATATCGATCGCCCATTCACACTCATTCTATCTTATTTCACTTTCGCATCCACCTCCTAAACATTAAGATCAATTTACCGTGGACACTTGTAAAGTGTCCAAAGTGTGTAGGATAGTGCTAGTCTGCAGAGTGATCACTAGTCGGCGTGGACTCGGTGGGCTGGGGCCAAAGGGCTGCACTGTATCTCTAAAGATGTTTTTAAGGTTGGGGTTATGGGGAGAAGGCAGGAGAATGGAGTTGAGAGGGAAAGATGGATCAGCCATGATTTAATGGCAGAGTAGACTTGACGGGCCAAATGGCCTTATTCTGCTCCTATGTCTTATGAACTTATGAACTTATAAAGTCTAAAGTATAAAGTAAAACAAGAGGTCATGCAGGCATGAAGAAATCGGCATCTGTAAATCACTTACTGTTTGTACCCATGGCCATGATAGAGAGAGCCAACAAGTTGATTTATAAAAGGGAGAACATTTGTGGGAGATAATACTATGTGAATGGACATTGAAAAGTCAGGCAATGAATGATCCATAAGGTCTGGAGGAGCTTACTAAATATTCAACTTACTGTTGTGAAATTGATTTGCCGTTCATGTTCCAGAGGGGCTGTCATTGTTAATATTTATTGTTTGACAAGTATGACTGGTTTCCACAAATGTTACAGTTATTGTATGGGACTTCCTTCAGTGGCTTAGTGCCGGATATTGTTGTTTTCTTTGAGAGAGCTCCAGTGAAGCACCTTGAGGTGCTGAGCAAAATAACAAGTGTTGATGCTGATGTCTTTCAATGATGCAAAAATGTCCTGCCTTCCATTCCTGGGGGATGATTTGTTGTTGGGAGACTCATCCGGCAATGAGATTCTTGAAAGGAATACTTTGAAATCCTGGTAAACTTTACATAGAACAGTGCAGCACAGGAACGGGGCCCTTCGGTCCACAACGTTTGTGCTGAACATGATGCCTAGCTGAACAGATCGCATCTGCCTGCAAATGATCCACATCCCTCCATTCCCAGCAAATCTACGTGCCTACCTAAAAGCCTCGTAAATGCCACTATCGTGTCTGCCTCCACCACCACCCCTGGCAATGTGTTCCAGGTCCCCACCACCCTCTGAGTAAAAAAAACTTGCTCTGCACATCTCCATTATATTTTCTCCCCCTCACCTTATAGCTATGCCCTCTAGTGTTGGACATTTGGACATCTCATCCCAAGACCCATTCATTCATCAACCCTGAACTTACTGACTTACACTAATTCCCAATTAATTGAGATACTGATTTCTCTCTTTGATTTTTTCCCCCCACCCTTTCTCTATCGTCTCCAGCCTTATAATCCTCAGAAGTATCGATGTGTCTTAATTCTGGTCACCATTCATCTTTCATTCAGTCTTTCATTCATCTGAGAATTTAAAAGCTCCAGCGTTTAGGCTCCTGAGGGGCGGCACTGTCCCAGAGCACCAGGTTCGATCCTGATCTCAGGTTTTCCCTGTGATTGCATGGGTTTCCTCTGGGTTCCTCTGTTTCCTCCCACATCCCTAAGACGTGCAGGTTTGTAGGTTAGTTGGCCTCTGTAAATTGCCCCTAGTGTGCAGGGAATAGATGAGAAAGTGGGACAACATAGAACCAGTGTGAACAGGTCAGCGAGGACTATATACTCTGTGTATAGAAAAATGCAGCCCCTGTATAAATACAGACCCATTCAAAGCAGTGAAACCTTACTCTCTGGAATTCCCTCACACTCTTTTTTCACATTAAAACCTACTTTTGTAAGCAAGCTTTTCACCATTTGCCCTAAATTCCCTTCATGTGACAAAGCAGCAACTTTTATAAAATATTCCTCAGATGCCCGTTCGGACATTTTGCTATTAAAGGTGCTATATAAATGCAATTGTTATTCCTTTCATGCCATGTAGTTGTTCCAATGCATTTCACAGCTAATTAATTATTTTTGAAATGTAGCTTCTGTTGTTATCTGGGTAGCTACAGTTGTTTTATGTGTAAGTGCCACAGTGAATAAAATGAAAATTGTAACACGGGATTCCTTAACGCATGGAGAGTTTCTACCAAAGATTATAGAGCAGAGCAAGATCCGCCACTCTGCGAAAAAAGCGTAGTATGACATGGGTGATTGTTGACGCCATTTTATTGGGCTGCAATTTACAATAATATTAATAACATTTACAATAATATTAACTAAATATGTGGTGCTAGGTGCTATATAAAACACTGTTCCCTTCGACACAGATTATACCAAAGATGATAGAGCGGATCAATCTTTGGAACGGATTACACCAAAGATACTAGAGGAGCATTGCCCGCTGCCTCGGGAGCGCCGACTGCGGGCAGACGCTTGAGGCTCTCCCGCCGGACAGAGAGCCTGGTGCCGGCCGCCTTCATCTGGTGTCGGGGGGACCGAGAATCAGTCCTGGATCAACTCAGGAGTGGAGGAAATGTCCTCTTCCCCCAAAGAAATTAGAGGAGCCTCTAGTATCTTTGCTCTTCCCTGCGACCTGATGTAAGAGCAGATTGTATAACTGTGGAGTCCTTCCCCGCTACCAAAGATGTCGCGTTTGGCATAAACAAATGGCGGCCGTGACGTTCCGTTACGTACTACACGTCAGTCCATTGGATTTCGGAGGAGTGGTCTATCCTGCTCCTCTAGGATCTTTGGTTTCTACATCAGTTATGTGAGTGCACAGAGTGGGAATGGCATCAGTGAGATAGGATGTATGACACTCATCAAACATATAACATGCATGTATGTATGTTATGTGCATATCAAAAGCAGTTAGAAATATTCAAGAGAGTTTAGAGTCGAGTCCTTATTAGTCATATGAACCAGAACAGCGTGTGACGGCTCTGGGTCTGTACTCGCTGGAGTTTAGAAGGACGAGGGGAAGATTTCATTGAATCTTACCAAATAGTGAAAGGCCTGGATGGAGTGGATGTGGAAAGGGGATGTTTCCACAAGTGAGAGAGTCGAGGACCAGAGGACACAGTCTCAGAATAAAAGAATGTACTTTTAGAAAGGGGATGAAAAGGAATCTGTGGAATTCATTGCCACAGATGACTGTGGAGGACAAGTCATTGAGTATTTTTAAAGTGGAGATTGACAGGTTCTTGATTAGTAAGGGTGTCAAAGGTTAGGGGCAGAAAGCAGGAGAATGGGGTTGAGAGGGAAAAATAGATCAGCCATGATCGAATGGCAGAGCAGACTTGATGGGCTAAATGGCTTAATTCTGCTTCCATGACTTATGAACAGTGTAAGGGTTACTTGTTGCACCTTTGGAGGCACAGTAGATGCAACACCAACAATGTACAACTGAGAAATTAACAGTCATTCTAAGTAAACCAGACCATGATAATGTAAAGTAAACAGCGCAAATATAGAAGCACAAAATCCATAGTGGTAATCAGTGCTGAGGTTGTGTTTTGGACTTCTACCACCAGACTTCGACCCCCACCAATTTGCGACTCCACCCCACTTCCTGTCGGGGAAAAGGATCGCCAGGGCGACGCCATCACCATAGCTCTCCACTTGTGCTGAGCCATCTGGAGCAGGGGCAGAGCTACGCAAGGTGGTTTTAAGAACTTGATGGGTGATGGGAAGAAGCTATTCTTGGACCTGGAGATAATTTAGACTTGTTTGTTCTTCCCAATGGTAGCAGCGAGAAGAGTGTGACCAGGGTGGTGAGGGCCTTTGATGATATTTGCTGCCTTCTTGAGACAGTGCTTCTTATAGATTCCTTCAATGATATGGTGGTCAATACTGTGATGGACTGGGCAATCTCCATCACAAATAACTCTGGGGTTCTGCAGTCTCCTTTGATTTATTGTGTGTTTAATTAATATACTAGGATATGATGCAACCAGTCAGTTGCTCTCCATCTATAGAAGTTTGATAACGTAGTTTAGTTTAGTTTATTGTCACGTGTACTGAGGTACAGTGAAAAGCTTTTTGGTGCATGGCAACCAGACAGAGAAAAGATTGTATAGGATTGCAATCGAGCCTTCCACAGCATACAGATACAGGATAAAGGGAATAACGTTTAGTGCAAGATAAAGCCCAGTAAAGTCCAATTAAAGATAGTCCAAGGGTCTTCATTGATGTAGATAGTAGCTCAGTGCCACTTTCTAGTTATTGGTAGGATGGTTCAGTTGCCTGATAACTGCTGGGAAGAAACTGTCTCTGATTCTGGAGGTATGGGTTTTCATACTTCTGTATCTCTTGCCTGATGGGAAAGGGAAGAAGAGGGAGTGAGACAACGTCCTTGATTATGCTGGTGGTCTTGCCAAGGCAGCATGAAGTGTAGATGGAGTTAATGGTAGGGAGGTTGGTTTGTGTGGTGGTCTGGGTTACGTCCACAATTCTCTGCAATAATTCGGCGACATACGGAATCTCGTCATACTTCTAGCTTTCTTTGTGATAGCGTCAATGTGCTGGGCCCAGGGCAGGTCATCAGAGTTGTGTACACCCAGAAACTTGAAACCGTTAACTCTCCCCACCGCTGTCCTGCCATTGAAGCCAAGTGTGTGGTTCCTGGCATTCTCTTCCTGAAGGGAAATCTGCAGGAATGTGGAATAAATAAGAACGCTGGGAAAATATGTGCTGAGAATTTTTATTTTTAAAACCCCATCTTTTTTATCGGCATCGTCATTTATTACGCATAACACCAGGAATTTAAAGCCGAACAATTGACTGTGTTTCACTTATTTTTAGCATTTCTGAATAACTCTGAATGTGGTAGAAGGTGGGGTGTACTGCTTAATGAATGAAACTGGCTCAAGGGACCAAATAGCCTACTTCTGTTTCAAGATCCCTGATGACAATCCTGCCATAATGGGGAGCAGCTATAATTGGAGCAATTGACCTTCACCCTTAAGCTAGGGAGGAGGAAAGATTAACAAGCTAAGGTTTCCGCTTTGATTGCAGTCTGGTGATCCTGTCAGAATGTTTTTTTTGTGAACATCAGGTGAGACAAGGTTAACCCTGGCCTCGGTCCCTCAAACTGGCACTCTTTAGACTTTACTTCAGACTTTAGAGACACAGCACAGAAACATGCCTTCTGGCATACCGAGTCCACACTGACCAGTGATCACCTCATAGACTAGCACAATCTACACACTGGGGCCAACATACAATTTTACTGAAGCCAATTAACGTACAAATCTGTATGTCTTTGGAGTGTGGGAGGAAACGGAGCACCCGGAGAAAACCCACATGGTCAAAGGGAAAACGTACAAGCTCCGTACAGAGGGCACCTGTAGTCAGGATCTAACCTGGGTCTCTGGCGCTGCAAGGCAAAAAACTCTACCTCTAGGCCACGGTGCCACCCATTCACAACTTTGGTCAATATAAAATCCAGAAGGGCTGATGGAACCTAACCAGAATGTATTTAGTACTGGGGATGGAAAAGAGATTAAGTTGGTCAAACCTCAATAAGACTGCAAGCCTTACTGGAAAGCTCACTGAAGTAACAGCATCATTAAAACAATGCGCACCATTCAACTTCTGAAAATGTTTTCAAAACTCTTGACCTGTTGTATCTACAGCTGAAGTGAGTCTCAAAAGAAAATGTCTGAAACATTGATGGTTTTTACAAAAATAAAGTAGAAGGAATGTAATAAAATAACATTCCAGCATCAACAAGTGAAATATTTAGGTTCTGCTCACCCACACCAAAAGAGTACTAAAAAAAAATTACTTTCAAAGTTAGTGAGTGTGAATGTTTGTTTCTTTTCGCAAAGATGTCTATATTAACTTTGCACTCACCCAAAGCCGAAACTTGAACTTTAACTACTGGAAGTCAATCATTGAAAACAATAAAATAAACTCGCAGAAGAATGAGGTGTTAGCAGGGCTGAGGGGAAACAAATACAAGCCAAAGTAGAACAGATGAGGCAGTAAAGGCGAGTCAGGAGGATTATAGATCGAGGGAAACATGCTTGCCAATGAAATGTTTTCTTTTTGATCTCCCCCAAAACCGGAAAGCATTTGCCCCAGGCTGGCTAATGAGTGGAATTTTCCATTCCCATTTATTTATCAAGGGACTTTCAGGAGTGGTTTGAAGTTGAGTGCAATGGAGGAGTTTAATTTTGTTTGAATATGATCACTGATATGAACCAAACATTGCACAGAAAAATAATGCAATAGCTGGTGTGGCCCTACCTTCTTACAAACACAGTTGCTTACTGGAGTTCGTTTTTGCTTTAACGTTATTAGTTACGGGCATGCTGTTTATGCAGGGTTGATCTAATTGTTGCTTGGTGATAAGTGGAAGCAGACAAGGGAGGCATTATAGTTCTTGTTCTACGAGCAGAATTAGGTCATTTGGCCCATCAAGTCTACGCCGCCATTTAATAATGGCTGATCCTCTCAACCCCATTCTCCTGCCTTTTCCCCCAAACCCCTTACACCGGAACTAATCAAGATTCTGCAAATCTCCGCCTTAAAAATATCCATCAACTAATGAATTCCATAGATTCACCTGACTAAAGTTTGAGAAAATGTAAAAAACTCCTAACAGACAACAGCCATATTCTGGATCAAACCCGGGTCCACGGTGCTGTAAGGCAGCAACTCTACCGCTGCGCCACTGCACCACCCTAATTCTTTATGTTCCAGAGAATCCTCATGGCCATGCTGAATTTTCACAGACGGAAAATAGATATGCTGATGCACTTTCTTGGTCAGTACATGGTTAGTTTATGAAGGAACAGGTTAGGTTGCTGGTGAAATGGATGTCTTTGAACTTGAAGCTGCTTGTCTTCTTTGGTAAACCAGCATCTGCAGTTCCTTGTATGTATTATTCTTCTTCTCCTTTCTTCCATTCTAGCTACGGTCAGTGCTCCCGCTCATG
The DNA here is from genome assembly GCF_028641065.1 of Leucoraja erinaceus. Lineage (NCBI taxonomy): Eukaryota > Metazoa > Chordata > Chondrichthyes > Rajiformes > Rajidae > Leucoraja > Leucoraja erinaceus. Next base: position 49,366,445 of record NC_073384.1, on the reverse strand, counting down.
CCGGCAATTAAATGCCTGGTGCCGATCTTCTTGCCACATGCGGCATTGAATTTACTGACTAACACAAAAGGAGAGCAGTATTTTAGACTAGAGGATCTCGACCTGAAATGTCATCCATTCCTTCTAACCAGTGATGCTGCCAGTCCTGCTGAGTTACTCCAGCATTTTGTATCTATTTTAGGTAAGTAATGTATTTTTCAGCAAAGCTGTGTGGAATAAAGAGTTAAACATCCTGTCAGGTAGCATCGTTCTTTTTCTCTCCACTGAGCATGTTGGACAGATTGGGTTGTCTGATAGCAGTGGTGACATGCACCTTTTGAAGATATGTGGCCCGGCTCATGTTTCTTCTGAAAAGATTAAGAACGAGATGCAACCTGCAATGCTACCTCAGGAGAAATCATTATCTCCCTATCGTGGAAGGGAGTGGCAGGATCTTTTCTACATCGCTTCAATCCCCCATGCATACTTAATAAACTTAACGAATTGCCCTCAGGTAGAGCAAGGCGAGTCTAGCAATATCAGGTTAATTGTTTTCAAAAGAGATTCAAACATGTACTAACTCACTGAAAGGCTCGGGGATACACCAGCAGAGTGATCATTTGCATAGAAGAGCTACGGTATTGAAAAATAGCTCAAGTGCCAGTCACTGATAAATTGCAAAAGCTTGTTCAGTGACATTCATTTATTATCTGCAGTAATGTAAAGAGTAATCTTTTAAAGTTAAAAATCTATCTAAGGCGGGCTGGAGCATTACTAATCACTTTGACTCATGTTCCAATAACCTGCTTCACCCACAAGTAAGTGTAAACTGGATATGGTACATCATGGCCACGTACATTAATTCCCACTTAAATCTCAAATCACTTCTTCAAGACTACCCAAGTGGGATGATTTTTTTCTCCAGATTATGTTTTGTTCAGGAAATTATATTATTTGATTTGAAAATTGTTTTTTTTTAATTCTAAGCATTCTAGATTGGATAAGATGCGAAATCAAATTGATTCCTCTCTTTCTGAATGCAATATTTATGGAGTCAGAGAGAGTCATAGCATCATACCGTGTGGAAATAGGTCCGTTTTGAAACTTGCCCATGCTGACCACCAAACCCCATCTACACGTTCCACCTACCTGTGTTTGGCTCACATACCTCTAAACCTTTGCTATCCATGTGCCTGTCCAAATGTCTTTTAAACGTTGTGATAGTACCTGTCTCAACTACTTCCTCGGGCAGCTCACTCCATTAACCATAACCCTTTGTGTAAAAAAAGTTGCCTCTCAGGTTCCTATTAAATCTTCCCCCCTCACTTTAAACCCATGCCCACTTGATTTCCCAACCCGATTGATAAAAGTACATCTATTGATGCTCCTGTATACATCATCAGTGATGTAACCTGGGGTCATTGGATGTTTCTGGTCTTTCAACAGGCGACCCAGCCGTGGTTCATCAGACCACAACTTGTGTTCAGGTGGCATTCGCTCCTCCCCATGGACCTTCTCTCCTGATCCAGAGCCATCTCGAGGCCTTCTCCGCTGCCTCTGTGGTGTTCTTGATGGCTTTTCTCCTCGCCATTCCATTGATGCCCAGTGCACTCAAGACTTTGTAGAGCGATTGCCCTGCAAAACCTCTGCAGCCAACCTCGATGGGCATACACCTTGCCTTCCAGCCTTGCTATGTCTATGGCAGTCTATGACCAGCTCTTCGTACTTGGTCATCTTCCTCTCGTGGGCCTCCTCCAAATGGTCCTCCCATGGTACTGCCAGTTCCACCAAGACAATGTTTTGGTCGCCTCTGAGACCAGGAGGATGTCTGGCCTCAGGGTGGTCGTGGCAATGTGCTGTGGGAACTTCAGCTGTTTCACCAGGTCTACGGAAAGCTGCCAGTCCTGAGCAGTCACCAGGATTCCTGACGGATTCCTGGCTGCTATGGTTCTTGGCAGCTGCACTCCAGCCTTCACGAAGGTGATCATCTGGGAGGTGGGCCGTGCTCGTCTGCAGCTGCTGATTCCCATGCTGATGGCTTCTGCTATGGGTTTAAGAACCTGGTCATGACAACAGGTGTACCGGCCCTGCCCAAGAGCCTTTGGGCAGCAGCTCAGGATGTGTTCCAACGTCCCCTTGCCTGAGCATTGCGGGAATCCGGAGGTTCCGCTTTGCCCCAGATGACGAGGTTCGATGGGATGGGCAGGACATCATACACTGTCTGGACTTGATGCGCTGTGGTTCAGCCCGCCAGTGCTCAGTCCATGTGACTTTTCAGTCCATGGCCCGCTCCCACCTTGTCCAGGCTCCCTGCTGCTTCAATCTTTAGTACTTTGCCAAAGTAATCCCCCCTTAACATGGATTAATTTTTGTTACATAGAAACATAGAAATTAGGTGCAGGAGTAGGCCATTCGGCCCTTCGAGCCTGCACCGCCATTCAATATGATCATGGCTGATCATCCAACTCAGTATCCCATACCACCTGCCTTCTCTCCATACCCCCTGATCCCCTTAGCCACAAGGGCCACATCTAACTCCCTCTTAAATATAGCCAATGAACTGGCCTCAACTACCCTCTGTGGCAGAGAGTTCCAGAGATTCACCACTCTCTGTGTGAAAAAAGTTCTTCGCATCTCGGTTTTAAAGGATTTCCCCCTTATCCTTAAGCTGTGACCCCTTGTCCTGGACTTCCCTAACATCGGGAACAATCTTCCTGCATCTAGCCTGTCCAACCCCTTAAGAATTTTGTAAGTTTCTATAAGATCCCCTCTCAATCTCCTAAATTCTAGAGAGTATAAACCAAGTCTATCCAGTCTTTCTTCATATGACAGTCCTGACATCCCAGGAATCAATCTGGTGAACCGTCTCTGCACTCCCTCTATGGCAATAATGTCCTTCCTCAGATTTGGAGACCAAAACTGTACGCAATACTCCAGGTGTGGTCTCACCAAGAGTTTTATTTATTCGCTGGATTTTGATGTTGTTAGCTGGCCTGGCATTTATTGTCATATCTAAATTGAAAAGTGCCTTTTTGAACCATTTCAGAAAGAGGTAAAGAGTGAAACACATGTGTGGGTCTTGTCTCACACCTGGATCAGACATCAGACCAAACTACCAAAGTGCCAGATCTTCCATGAAGGGTGTTGTTGATCCGGGTGGAATGTTAATGGATGATCCAGTAGTTTCATGGTCACTCCTTCCTCGAAGGAAAAGTTTTACTTACTTTCATTATACTTTAGACTTGAAAGGTAAAATGCGGAAACAGGCGCTTCCGTCCACCGAGCCTGCACTGACCAGAGATCACCCTGTACATTAGCACTATCCTACACAGTAGGGGCAATTTACAAATGTACTGAAGTCAATTAACCTACAAATCTCTAGGTCTTTGGGGTGTGGAAGGAAACTGAAGCATCCAGAGAAATCCCCAGGGCCAGATAGGCTGCATCCCAGAGTACTTAAGGAAGTAGCTCCAGAAATAGTGGATGCATTAGTAATAATCTTTCAAAACTCTTTAGATTCTGGAGTAGTTCCAGAGGATTGGCAGGTAGCAAACGTAACCCCACTTTTTAAGAAGGGAGGGAGAGAGAAAACGGGGAATTACAGACCAGTTAGTCTAACATCGGTAGTGGGGAAACTGCTAGAGTCAGTTATTAAAGATGGGATAGCAGCACATTTGGAAAGTGGTGAAATCATTGGACAAAGGTAAATCTGATGTCTGACGAATCTTATAGAATTTTTCGAGGATGTAACTAGTAGCGTGGATAGGGGAGAACCAGTGGATGTGGTGTATCTGGACTTCCAGAAGGCTTTCGACAAGGTCCCACATAAGAGATTAGTATACAAACTTAAAGCACACGGCATTGGGGGTTCAGTATTGATGTGGATAGAGAACTGGCTGACAAACAGGAAGCAAAGAGTAGGAGTAAACGGGTCCTTTTCACAATGGCAGGCAGTGACTAGTGGGGTACTGCAAGGCTCAGTGCTGGGACCCCAGCTATTTACAATATATATTAATGATCTGGATGAGGGAATTGAAGGCAATATCTCCAAGTTTGCGGATGACACTAAGCTGGGGGGCAGTGTTAGCTGTGAGGAGGATGCTAGGAGACTGCAAAGTGACTTGGATAGGCTGGGTGAGTGGGCAAATGTTTGGCAGATGCAGTATAATGTGGATAAATGTGAGGTTATCCATTTTGGTGGCAAAAACGGGAAAGCAGACTATTATCTAAATGGTGGCCGATTGGGAAAGGGGGAGATGCAGCGAGACCTGGGTGTCATGGTACACCAGTCATTGAAGGTAGGCATGCAGGTGCAGCAGGCAGTAAAGAAAGCGAATGGTATGTTGGCTTTCATAGCAAAAGGATTTGAGTATAGGAGCAGGGAGGTTCTACTGCAGTTGTACAGGGTCTTGGTGAGACCACACCTGGAGTATTGCGTACAGTTTTGGTCTCCAAATCTCCAAACATTATTGCCATAGAGGAAGGACAAGTTATTGCCATAGACTGTGAAGTGGTTTATACAGAATTTAGGAGATTGAGAGGGGATCTTATCACTTACAGAATTCTTCCTGGGGCTGTCAGGACTGTCTTATGAAGAACAAGACTGGATAGACTTGGTTTATACTCTCTTTTTTCAGAATTTAGGAGATTGAGAGGGGATCTTATAGAAACTTACAAAATTCTTAAGGGGTTGGACAGGCTAGATGGTCAGGATCGAGGGTTACTCCCTGGACTCTCTCCTGCCACAGAGGGTAGTTGAGGCCAGTTCATTGGCTATACCAGGTACGGGATACTGAGTTGGATGATCAGCCATGATCATATTGAATGGCGGGGTCTCTGCACCTAATTTCTATGATGTCACTGTAAGTGAGAACATACAAACTCTGCAACTCGCTGATAGTCAGGATTGAACCCGGCTTTCTGACAATGTAAGGCAGCAACTCTACTGCCAGTTTTCAATTTAAATTCCATAGCTACCTCAGTAGATGTGAACTCCAGTCTTTGCTTCAGTAGTCACTGATTCAGAGTGTGGTAATTTTGCATTATGTCATATTCTTCAGACGAAGGGTCCCGATCCAAAACATCACCCACCTTTTCCCTCCAGTAATGCAGCCTGGCCCACTGAGTTACTCCAGCACTTTGTGTCCATCTTCGGTATAAACCAGCATCTGCCGTTCCATTTTACACATAAGAATCAATGGGCCTCCCCCATGGTTTGATGAAAAACATTCCACTGGTACGAGGTCACATTTAAAATGAAATCTTTACAAAATAACATAGGATGTTATAATCAACAACTGCAGGAGACCTTCAATCATTGGGCATGAATAAAATAACCTTTCTTTACAGTACATTAGTTTTTTCTGTGACATAGGTCGACACTTACACTGTTAAGTAAACTCAACTTGGATCTGTATTTGTTGCTCTAAATCAGCCATGTGTCATTTTTTTGCTCTAATTCTGTACCGAGTCATTTCACACATCACTCCCAGTCTTTTTCCAATAGCCCCATTTTATGATTTTCATTTTTGTCTACGCATGATTCAATCCAATTACATGCAATCATTGACCTGAAACTCCACTCTGTTTGATGTCCACACATGCTGCCAGACTTGCAAGTATTTTCTTTCCACTTTCTATTTTATTTCATACTTCCAGCACCTGTGTTTACTTAGAGTCATAGTCATATAGCGTGGAAACAGGCCCTTCGGCCCAACTTGCCAACTCTAACGAACTTACCCCATCTACACTAGTCCCCCCTGCCCACGTTTGGCCCATATCCCTCCAAAGCTATCCTATCCACATATATTTTGCACTTCATTCCTTTTGGGCCTTTAGTATTGATGAATTTAGTGACAAAGTATGACACAGCACAGCTCGCTGGCTCCGCATGGATCACACTAGTTCTCTGTGTTATCCCACTTACACATCCACTCCCTACACACTCAGGCATTTTATAGGAACCAATTAACCTACAAACCCATCTGAAGAAGGGTCTCGACCCGAAACGTCGCCCATTCCTTCTCTCCAGAGATGCTGCCTCACCCGCTGAGTTACTCATTTTGTGTCTACCTTCAATTTAAACCAGCATCTGCAGTTCTTTCTTACACAAACCTACAAACCCACATGTCTTTGCGATGTGGGAGAGAACCGGAGCACCATGCGGGCACAATGAGACCATGCAAACTCCACACACATCAAAACAAGGTCAGGGTCGAACCCAGGTCTGTGGAGCGGCACAGTGGAGCAGCTTGTGGAGCTGCTACCTCATAGTGCCAGAGACCTGGATTCGATTTTGACCTTGGATGCTGTCTGCATGGAGTTTGCACATTCTCCGAGTGACCCCGTGAGTTTCCTCCCCATCCCAAAATCAAAAGTTATTTGACCTCTGTAAATTGCCCTTAGTGAGTAGGGAGTGGATGTGAAAGTGGGATAACACAAAAATAGTGTGAATGGATGATTGCTGGTCGGTGTAGACTCGGTGGGCCAAAGGACCTGTTTCTACTGTATCTTTCAATCAATCAATCAAGTTTTTATTTAGCTGAGTAACTTCTATTTTTAAGGAAATGGACACTATCATTTTATACAAAATAATAAATTTCTATCCAGCCTCTATAAAAGCCTGGACCAGTTCTCTGCTTCCTCCCTTTTGCTTTGTTGAAAGATTTAAATATCAAATGATAGCCCTGTGAAAAATAGCTGCAGCTGTGTGGGTGATTATTTTCCACTGGTGGAAAGCCAATAGTATCTTCCAAAAGTAAAATCAGGTCTCATTTAACAGCCGTGAGCAAAAATTGAAAACCAGCTGAAGGCCATGTGTTCTCTTTCAATTCCTTCCAGCAAGTTATAATGAAGTTAGAAATGGAATCGGTCAATGATGCCACTGAGGAGGAAGGGCAGCAACGTGCTGAATACTGCACTCAGCCAAATTCTGAGTAATGCCTCAAAAAGTATCATATCAGTGTTAGGTAATGCAAGTTCAGTTCATGTATAGGAAGGAACAGCAGATGCAGTAACTCAGCGGGTCAGGCAGCTTCTCCTGAGAAAAATGACTGATGATGTTTTGGGTTGGGACACTTTGGGAAGATGAGTTTAGCTTAGTTCAGTTTTAGTTTTAGTTTTAGTTTTCATTTTAGTTTAGTGATACAGCCTGGAAACAAGCCCGCCAGCTCACCGAGTCCATGCCGACCATTGATCAGCCGTTTCACACTGGTTCTATATTATCCCACATTTTCATTGAAATACTCCTTACATTATATTGGGAGCAATTTTTTACAGAGGGCATTTAATCTGCAAAATCCCCGTTCACACTGGTTCTATATTATCCCACATTTTCATCTCTGAGATTTAGACATTAGGGATACAGAGCTGAAACAATTCTACCGCTGTGCCATACTGTGCCAGTAAGAGGTGAGGGGAGGGGGAGAGGTGGGGAGCAGGGAGGGGGAGGGGGGAGGAGGGAAGGGGGTAGGGGTGTGTGTGGAGGGGAGGGGGGTTTAGGGGAGGGACAGTGGGGGAGGGGATGCAGGGGAGGAGGGGGGAGAGGAGGGGGAAGAGAGGGGGGAGAGAAGAGAGGGGAGAGGGGGAGAGAAAGAGGGGAAAGAGAGGGGGAGGAGAGAGAGAGAGGGGGAGAGAAGAGAGGGGGGGAGAAGAGAGGGGGGAGAAAGAGGGGGGAGAAGAGAGGGGGGAGAGAAAGGGAGGGGGGGGGAGAGAGGAGGGGAGAGAGGGGGGGGGGAGGGGGGGGGGGGGGGGGGGGGGGAGGGGGGGGGGGGGGGGGGGAAGGGGGGGGGGGGGGGGGGAGGAGGGGTGGGGGGGGGGGGGGGAAAGGGGGAGGAAGGGGGAGGGGGGGGGGAGAGGGGGGAGGGGGGGGGGAGGGGTGGAGGGAAGGGGGGTAGGGGGTGTGTGTGGAAGGGAGAGGGGGTTTAGGGGAGGGACTGTGGGGGGGGGAGGAGAGAGGGGGGGGGGGGGGGCGAGAGAGTGCCTTTTTATTTCAACCCAAACCCCCCAAACAACCATTTGCAGGCAGTGCTTTTTTACTTTAACCATATTTTCATTTTCAAACCACATTAAGAGTACTTACTCACAGTTGTGTGAACTTGTGTTCAGTGTTATTCACAGCTCAGAGAAATGTGACCCTCTGCCTTCCTCCAGCTTGCAGACTAATTGAGGCACACCACTTCCTGGTTTTATAGTCCATCCCCCCTGCCGCCAGCGGGGGTAGCAGAGAGAATGGGGAATTTTGTAAAATCATTAATATCTCTGTCATTTTTCATCGACTGCAAAAATCCTCAGCACACATACGGCGGAGGCGGGCTCTGAACGATGTGGCCAAAAATGACAGCCATAGGTGGCGGCGTTCTCATGGAAATTGCAGCACAGATCGCCAAAACCGGTCAAGAACAGACTTTTAGTAATATAGATATCTTTATAAACAGCTTTATTGTTCTCAATGTTCTGCCTGTTACCTGACCGTTTGAGATCTGACTCTTTAGGGGCCCCTGCCCCATCAATGAAACAGAGCTGCCTTAACTCAGTGTGGGACTAGATGAATATTATCCTTCTTGCTACGATGAGCTGTTTTGGATACATGAGCAGTATGCAGCAAATATGATAAATGGTACATTTCCACCTTCAAAATGGTCAGGGAGTTTGCTTTGCCTCATTCTTGTCTTAGAAATGGATTGCATCAAATTTAGCCCTAATGTACAGCTTTTTGTCTGAAGAAGGGTCTCAACCTGGAATCTCTCCATAGATGCTGCCTGTCCCGTTGAGTTACTCCAGCATGTTGTGTCTATCTTCAGTCTAAACCAGCATCTGCAGTTCCTTCTGACACATGTTTTTTTTCAATCATCAGTTGTTATGAATTGAAATAAGAAAAGTTTTACGAATGCCGTTAAGATGTTTACTTCTGTCACAACATTCTGAATGTCAAGAGGGAATGAACTTGTTTGGTCACTCAAAGTTGATCCAATTTACTTTTGATTCACGATAAGTAAGGATTGCAACTTAGCTATTCTGTTTTTCAATGGTAGGTGTATTTCCATCATGTCTAGCAAAAGGCCTACTCATGCACTGAATGAACAATTAAATTAAAATTGGTGAGATTATTTTAGGCTTTGCTTTAATTCAGTGAGAATTAAAAGTAGAGTATATTTGCCATAGGTGGTTTGGAAACTATCCATTTCCCTCTGGCACTCACAATTACTTGAAGCTTAAATAGGCTGTAAGATTCGTCCATGATAATTGCAAAGGACGAGTTGGATTAGTTTTAATTTTCTTTCCCATAAATATTTCCACAAAGTGAAAAAATGGGCAAGATTCAACAACACTAAACTGGCAGCCCCCCATTTTATGTTACTGTTTCCATTGTACTGTATTCAATCTCTTTATTTTTCAAGGCAGACTTGCAAAGGGAACTGTTAAATCAAGGAACCGCAGATGGAAACTGTTCATTTGTACCTCACTTCAAAGTTATGAACACATGCTGTGGCATTGCCACTCCAATTGCTTGGAGCAACCCAGTATAGATTAGCAATATTTAAGAGATACAAGATAAAGGCATTAGCAGTTTATACTCAGAAAAAAAATAACACTTTGTATGTGCGTTATATGTAATACCACCATTGATTCCTGTCCACTTAGAAATGGCTCCCAAAGTTGAGGTGGTTCCTTCTCTTAAACTTCTACAGTCAAAATGGAGAAATTGCTTGCACAGTTTACACCTTCTATCAGTGGTAAAACATGTTATGAGAAACAAGGAATTGCAGATGCTGGTTTATATCAAAGATAGACACACAGTGCTGGAGTAACTTAATGGATCAGGCAGCATCTCCAGTGAAAAAGGATGGGCAATGTTTTGTGCTGGGATCCTTCTTACAGGTATGTAGCTTAATTGGCTTGGTGTATGTGTAAATTGTCCCTAGTGTGTATAGGATAGTGTTAATGTGAAGGGATTGCTGGTCGGCTGGTCGGCTGAAGGGCCTGTTTCCGCGCTGTATCTCTAAACTAAACTTCTCAGGGAAATAAGTGATGGACTTAATGGACAAAATGCTCAATTTGCCAATAATGTCCATATATCCCCAACATGCTTACATTTGCACCAAAAAGATTTTGACCGAACAAAAAAAAGGAGTGGCAAACATTTGGCCAGTAAGAATGTGTATTTGTGTTAGTGTGACAGATGAGAAATAGGTATTATTTCAGCTGAACAGATTCATAGTCATAAAGTTATTCAGCATAAAGTTTAGTTTAATTTAGTTGAGTTTATTGTCACATGTACCAAGGAATAGTGAAAAGCATTTGTTGCATGCTAATCAGTCAGTGGAAAGACTGTATGATTACAATTCAGCCAGTCAAGGTGTGCAGATGTTTGATAAAGAGAATAATGTTTAGTGCAAGATAAAGTTCAGTAAGTCCAATAAACTTTAGCCGAGGGTCTGCAGTGAAGTAGATAATAGCTCAGGACTTGTCTATAGAGGTAGTTTTAGAGGGGAAGATGCTGCTCAATCTGTGGAGCATCTTGGACAATACAGCTCACCCTCTCTATGACCCTCTGGTCAACCTGAGGAGTACCTTCAGCAACAGACTGGTTCCACCAAGATGCAATACAGAATGCCACAGGAGATCCTTCCTTCCTGTGGCTATCAAACTGTACAACTCCTTCCCCTTCTGCGGTAGACCGACTCCCCCCACCCAATCTTTGCACATCCCCAATCCTATCCACTCGACACTTTAATTTCATGTTTCATATATTTTGTGTTTTATGACGGTTGGCAGATCAATTTCCCGCCTGGGATTAATAAAGTTCTATCATATTGTATTGTATCGTATCATATTGTAACTGTTGATAGGATGGTTCAGTTGCCTGATAACAGCTGGGAAGACACTGTCCCTGATCTGGAGGTATCACACTTCTGTACTATTTGCCTGATGAGAGAGGGGAGAAGAGGGTGTAATCAGGATGACTTGTCCTTGATTATGCTGCGGGCCTTGCTGAGGCAGCATGAAGTGTAAATTGAGTCAATATGGAAGGAAGGTTGGTTTGTGCGTTGGTTTGGGCTGCGTCCACAATTCTCTGCAATTTCTTGCGGTCTTGGATGGAACTGTTCCCAAACCATGCTGTGATGCATCCCGATAAAATACTTTCTACGGCGCATCTGTAGAAATTGGTTAGAATTGTTGAGGACATGCCAAAAATCCTAAGGCTTCCAAGGAAGTCGGTGTGCTTTATTGGTCATTGCTTTGATATGGGAGTTCCAGTACAAGTTGCTGCTGATAGGTACTTTGTTGGTGATATTCATTCCTTTACTCCTTTGTCTTGCTGACATTAAGAAAAGGGTGGTTGCCTTGACACTAGGTCATGAGATTCTCAATTCTCCTTCCTGTACTCTGTTATTTGATACCTGGCCCTCAATGGTGGTGTTGTCCGTAAATGTGTAAACTGAATTGGATTTGTATTTGACTGCATAGCCATGGGTGTACCAGGAATAAAGGAGGGGGCTGCCACTGCATCCTTGCAATGCACCAGTGTTGAGGATTATCATGAGGATGATTTGTCCCCTATCCTCACTGCTTGTGGTCTGTTGGTCAGGAAGCTGACAATCCATTTGCAGTGATGACTGCTGACTCCAAGTTACACAATTTTAGTGTTGAGCTTGGATGGGATAATGGTATTAAAAGCAGAGCTGTAGTCTATGAATAGAAGTTTGACCTACTTGTCTCTCTTATGCAGGTGTTCCAGGGTTGAGTGCAGGGCCAAGGAGATGGCATCAGCCGTGAACCTGTTATGATGGTAGGCAAATTACAGTGGGTCAAGGCTGCTCGGTATGCTGAATATTAGTTTATAGTTCAGAGATGCAACGTGGAAACAGGTCCTTCGGCCCACCGGGTCCGCGCCCACCAGCGATCCCTGCACTAATACCATCCTACACCACTAGGGACAATTTTTACATTTACCAAGCCAACTAACCTACAGACCTGTATGTCTTTGGAATGTGGGAGGAAACCGAAGACCTCGGAGAAAACCCACGCAGGTCATGGGGAGAACGTACAAACTCCGTACAGACAGAACCCGTGGTCGGGATCAAACCCGTGTCTCCGGCGCTGCATTCGCTGTAAGGCAGCAACTCTACCACTGTGCCACCATGGTTATGTGTTCCGTAACCAACCACTCAAAGCTCTTCAGGATGGTGGATGTCAAGGCATGAGATCTTGTTTTTCTCTGGCACCAGGATGATAGTGGTCTTCTTGAAGCAGGTGGGAACCTCAGAATGGAACAGGTCCTCCAGCCCAACTGAACCATGATGACCAAGTTGCTTAGCCAAGCTCATCCCACTTGCCTATGCCTGGCCCATATCCCTCCAACCTTTCCCATCCATGTACCAAGTGTCTATAATTGTCATAATTGTACCTCCCCCTACAACTTCCTCTGGCAGCTTGTTCCATGTACACACCGACCTCTGTGTGAAAATCTGCTGCCTTTGTCCGTGTGGACGTGCATTCTGTAGAGGGCATTCATTCACACTCGTTCTGTTATCCCACGTTTGCATCTGCTCCCTAGGGACAACTTTACAGAAGCCAATTTACGTGCAAACTCCACATAGACACAGCACTTAAGGTCAGGATCAAACCAAGATCTCTGTTGCTGTGAGGCAGCAGCTCTACCAACTGCGCCCAATGTTTGGATGAAGGGACCAGCGCAATGAGTCATTGGAAGGCACCAAGAAAACAGATGTTGCTGAGCAAATTATTGGTGAATAAGTAGTACTTGTTTACTTTACTGATTGGGACTAGTCTGACAAGGTATTCAGCCAAGTTGAATTTGTATTATTTACAGTAATCTGGGGACTTGTCCACATTGTTGTGTTGATGCCAGGAAGGCAGCTATACGGGAACAGATTAGTTGAGGTTGTAGCTTGCTCAGAATTTGAATCAAACTAAAAATAAATTATCGTGGAAGTTTTCCAATAGTGGCTAGACCAGTTTAATCAGATAGTGATCTTCCCTCAGCTCGACTGGTGTTGATGCAAAGATGCATGTTTGCGGGGAAGTCTCAGAGATCTGACTGGATTTTTTTCGATGTGCAATTCTGACAATAAGCTTACGCGATCCATTTAATTGTTGAAAGCCTGACCATATCCTTACTTCACCTGTGTTTAATTATAATTGTCTGACTGTTGTTTGGATTCAATTAGTTAGCTTAGTTAACTCCTCCTGTACATTTACCAGTAGAGCTATGAGCAATTGATTGTGTAAAGATTGGCTACTTCCATTTGTAACACAACCTAACAAGTTAACACAAGATAATTTGAATATATGGTCTTCCAGTTAATAGACACTTCGTACATTTGATCTTCTTCATTGTTAACATAGAAACAGAAACGTAGAAAATAGGTGCAGGAGGAGGCCATTCAGCCCTTCGAGCCAGCACCACCATTCATTGTGATCATGGCTGATCGAACATTCACAACCAGTAACCTGTGCCTGCCTTTTCCCCATACCCCTTAATTCCGCTAGCCCCAAGAGCTCTATCTAACTCTCTTTTGAATGCATCCAGTGAATTGGCCTCCACTGCCTACTGTGGCAGAGAATTCCACAAATTCACAACTCTCTGGGTGAAAAAGTCTTTTCTCATCTCTGTTTTAAATGGCCTTCCATTTATTCTTAGACTGTGGCCCCTGGTTCTGGACTCCCCCAACATTGGGAACATTTTTCCTGCATCTAGCTTGTCCAGTCCTTCTATAATTTTATATGTTTCTATAAGATCGCCTCTCATCCTTCTAAATTCCAGTGAATCCAAGCAGAGTCTTTCGAATCTTTCCACATATAACAGTCCCGCCATCCCGGGGATTAATCTTGTGAACCTATGCTGCACTGCCTCAATAGCAAGGGTGTTCTTCCTCAAATTAGGAGACCAAAACTGCACACAATGCTCCAGATGTGGTCTCACCAGGGCCCAGTACAACTGCAGAAGGACCTCTTCTATACTCATTAGACGGGACTTTTCTGCAATAGATCATTGCCAAACCTTCGGAATGGAGTGGGTAAGGATCGGTTTAAATACTGGCAAAAACCAAGCAAATCCTGAAGAGCATATGGCTTGCATCAAACACACTCTGATTGCTTGTTTTATCATTGGCAATGGAACTTGCCAGCTCTCTGTAATTTGAATTCATTTGATAGTATTTTCGAGAATGCCTAATGCGTCCAAGTCTTTCCTGATATAGGTAGTAAAATCAAAATGTGACATTTTGTCCCAGTCTCAGTAATTACAATAATCAGGCCCAGATGTACCCTACAGTGAGAATGAAAATCTCCAAGACCAAATGGTTTCATTTTAACTTGTTATGGTGTGAGTTTCCCCTCATATTTTTCTTTGACATTCCATGATTAGGCCTGCTTTTGTAACAGTGATTGCAGTAAATCAAGACTGAACATCTCAACTTTAATGTACAAAGAAACTATTTGTAGAAAGACATTTTTTTTATATATGGAACTTGATTTTCAGAGGTGTGATAAATATCGAATAAAGTTTTGGGGATCCGAGTAGGAAATAGCAGGTGAGAAAAAAAACCTTATCTAAACAATTCATTGCTTTATTTATACTCTGGTTTGTAACATGATTTGCTGGTTTAAACATTTGGAGCCGAGGCTGTCATATTACCAAACCTGGGGCTTTTATATTGAGGGAAGGTGGGAATTCTAATTCCTTTAAGGCAGTCATGGGAGTCTTAAATCAAACACAAACACTGTGCAACTATATTTTAAAAGATGCATACCAAACCTGAAGCCATTTAATCAATAAGCAATAGTGAGAAATGCCAGGGTCAGTTTGAATGCGAGCCAACATTTTGAAATATTGACAGATTTTTCCGTTTTAGCCCTTTCCCTCAGGAAGGAATGCATGGTACACAACTTCCTTTCACTCACATGGCCATTCTTCACTTGCAGATCTGGCTTGTAAATCTACGCCGATTCTCATCTGGTATCTGCAATGAGCAATATGCAGCAGAGACTGGTGAGGCAGCTTTAGTTAATTTTTTCCATCCTCCAGGCCTAAGGATATTAAGACCAGATTTATTACAGTCATGTTATTCTGGCTGAGATCAGTCGAGGTCAGCTAACTCAGCTAAACAAAACTCAAATAGGCTCCTACTTGGATGGTGTTTAATTTAATTCTGCATCCTGCTGCAGATTTAACTGACCGAGCCATCAGAAAGCCAGCCAGTGTTTAATGTGGATCAATGCTGAGCGATAGAACTTAGCTGAGAAAAGAAGATCCTCGAATGTTACCCAGTACCAAGAAGGTTCTGCTTTAAATCACATCGTGTGGTTAGAATAGTTTCATTATTGTCATTGTAACATGGACCATGTACAACAAAATTTAAAATGTCAGCCAGTCAGTGCAGCATTCAAACATTTCTAAAAGCTAACGATACATACACGGTAAAATAATAAAGATATTTTAGATTAGTTGGTTAGAATGGGTTATTTGAGTAAACAGATTATTATTTTAGTTTAGTTTATTCTCACATGTACCAAGGTGCAGTGAAAAGCTTTTGTTATATCACTTATATTATTATTTTGTTCTTTCGTTTTTATTGCTTTTAGTTTTAG
The DNA here is from genome assembly GCF_028641065.1 of Leucoraja erinaceus. Lineage (NCBI taxonomy): Eukaryota > Metazoa > Chordata > Chondrichthyes > Rajiformes > Rajidae > Leucoraja > Leucoraja erinaceus. The sequence continues at coordinate 49,350,851 of NC_073384.1, read as the reverse complement.
TTTTAAGTTTTTTTAGAGCTACAGAGCGGAAAAAGGCCCATCAGCCCACGGAGTCTGCACCGACTAGCGATTTCCACACGTTCGCACTATCATACACACACTGGGTACAAATTACACATACACCAAGATAAGAAATAAAGATGGGCAGCTGGAGCCAAGGTGGTCAGTGTAGTGTTAATAACACAACTACATTTGGGTATTACCCATCTTATTTTTTTCTACGTATTTGATTTAACAATTTAGTAAAACAGTTGTATGACATAAGATTTTTATGTCTTTCTTAGTCATAGTCATCGAGTTTAACAGCATGGAAACAGGCCCTATGACCCAACATGCTCAAGCCGACCAACATGTCCCATCTATACTAGTCCCACCTGCCTGCGTTTGGCCCATATCCCTCTAAACCTGTCATATCCATGTACCTGTCTAAATGTTTCTTAACCATAGCGATAGTGCCTGCTTCAACTATCTCCTCCGGCAGCTCGTTCCACACACCTACCACTCTTTGTGTGAAAAGGTGACACCTCAAGTGTTTATAAATCTTTCTCTCTTCACCTTAAACCTATGTCCACTGGTTCACGATTCCCCTACTCTGGGCAAGAGACTGTGCATCTACCTGATCTATTCATCTCAATTGACAATAGACAATAGTTGCAGGAGTAGGCCATTCGGCCCTTTGAGCCAGCACCACCATTCAATGTGATCATGGCTGATCATTCATGATTTTATTCACCTCTATAAGATTAAGCTTGAAAGTGTTCAGAGAAGATTTACAAGGATGTTGCCAGAACTAGAGGGTCTGAGCAATAGGGATAGGTTGAGTAGGCTGGGTCTCCATTCCTTGGAGTGCTGGAGGATGAGGGGTGATCTTATAGATATAAAATCATGAGAGGAATCATTTGGGTAAATGCACAAAATGCCTTGCCCAGAGTAGGGGAATCGAGGACTAGAGGACACAGGTTCAAGGTGATGGGGAAAAGGTTTAATAGAAATCTGAGGGGTAACTTTTTCACACAAAGGGTGGTGGGTGTTTGGAACATGCTGCCAGAGGAGGTAGTTGAGGCTGGGACTATCCCAACGTTTAAGAAACAGTTATACAGGTACATGGATAGGACAGATTTGGAGGGATATGGACCAAGCACAGGCAGGTGGGACTCGTGCAGCTGGGACCTGTTGGCTGGTGTGGGCAAGTTGGGCTGAAGGGCCTGTCTCTACACTGTATCACTCTATGACTCTAACCCCTCATCCTCCAAGGAATAGAACCCCGACTTTGAATACATCTGGTGAGATACCCCCTCCCCTCCTCCCACCCAGCTACATCTTCCCATCATTGCCCCTCATCAGGTAAGACCTGTCACCTACCAGCTGCTAATTCACCACACTCTCTCACTTCTGGCTATCTTCCCTCCAGTCTCTCAGAATCGGAAACTTTAGTTCACCTCCAGCAGAGTGAGGTGGTTCCAACAAGTGCAAAAAATAATAATGTTTCTATAATCATTCTTTATTTAGGAAGGCAAAATTCAGCTTGAAAATGAGATATTTTGGAAACTAGATTTTCCTCAATTCCAGCTTTCATTTGCCAACTATGATGCAAAATAATCATTGCATTTGTCAAGAATGTTTTGTTTGTGAGTCCTCCCTTGCATAGTTCCCTCTCCTACGCTTCAAATGTTTGATTCAAATTTCTGTTTCATTCTTCAGATAAAAATAATGAAAAAACAGAACTTAATAGATCAAAGTAAGAATGTTTGCAGAATTTTGGCTAAGAAATTGTCCAAGAAATGAGAATTTCAACTCACAAACACTTTGTTAAGTTAGATACATATTAAGTAGCAGCCTTGCCTTGTGATACATCCTTAATTCTGATTTAGAGGTGCAGTTCTTCATATCTCAGTAAAGGAGGGTTGTGTATACAATTTGGCTCTTCAGACTTTAGACACACTGCGTGGAAACAGGCCCACCAACTCCGCACTAACCAGCGATCACCCATATATTAGCACTATCCTACACATTAGGGACAATTTACAGACACAGTGTGCCATCCCTGTACATACAGTAGCCAGCGTGGAAGCAACTCAACCTCAATCCCAAGGAGTTGCCCTAGAAAAAATATGAGATACAGTACTTTAGAGGTGTCCAAGTCCGTATTGCATCTGTTTCTAATATGACCTCCCCGCTTCACCTGATGACGGTATGTGCCTGTGGTAGTGAACAGAAGAGGATTTTTCCTGGACATCCATCAAGAATAACTAACTCTGCAACACTAACTGATATATGAAAGAGTGAGGCCTGCATGCTGTACTAACAGGCCACAGTGTCTTTGGATTCATACCAGAGGCTTCACGGGAGAAAGGGTGAAACTGGAGAAGTAAATGAGCCAGGAAATGATTCCCTACATAGTATATCAAAATTGAATTTTGTAATTCTTCCACGCTGCAAGAGGCTTTCAACAGAGCATTTTTAATGGAGGTTCACAACCCTCGTTTAAATCCATCCGTGGTGTAGAACATGGGACCCACTGGAGGCTAAGAATAGCGTGCAATCTTTCATATTTTACAATGCTAACGGAACCTTTGCTGCACAACTTTATTTGAGGGAGACTTCAAAGAGCTCCAATGTGCCCCGTGATCCCTGAAAGCTGTTCAACAGCTGAACGCTTGGAACCATTTATTATGCAAACAGGAACCCTCCTTCAGCCAAAAGTCAAGAGGATCCTCAGTTTAAAATGAAGCAACGATGCCCTTTCAGATAACAAAACGCCGGAAGAGAAAGGCTGGGAGTTCTGATGTATAAGTTCGTGGACTACAGCCTGCGTTTGGGGAAAAAAGTTAAGGATGCCGATTAGGCGATGTCTGATAAACTGGGGGTCGCAACAAATTTTAATTTACAAGTGAATTAATTTATTTGTGTTCCTGCATAAACCTCGTGCCCCTTCCTGACTGAAAGGAACTTATTTTTCTTTATTCTTTAAACCTCTTTTTAAAATTTGACTGTAGAACTTTCTGGTTGACCTAGTTAAGCTCATTGCCAGTTATTTTAATATCATAACCAAGGCACGAAGCTGCAGATATTGTGAAACTCTATCCCCTTCCAACACATCCAGTTTCAATCTGCACCATTATTGCTCAAAAGCATTTAAAGCACACCGTGCCAAAAACAGACAGCTGGACTAAAGCAAGTCAAACTCTTATTCCTTTCTATTGAATGATCATTCTATTCTCTCAGTTACATGGGTTATGCCTGATAGTTAGTGTTGTCCTAATACACCAACTCCCATTGCTCATAAATTCATGTCATAGGAACAGAATTAGGTCATTCAGCCCATCATGTCCACTCCGCCATTCAATCATGGCTGATCTATCTTTCCCTCTCAACACCATTCTCCTGCTTTCTCCCCATAACCCCCAACAGCTTTGTGAACTTCAAACTTAAATTTTTTTATGCATTTAATTTCTAACTTTGTTATAAATAGCTCTATGATAAAACTGATGGATATGAAATCTTCTGATATGTCAGGGAATCATGGACATAGCAGAATCAATGGACTGCAAGCCATTTTGAACTGTTACCATCAACTATGTTTGTTAATCAAGTTAAAATGGTGGCTATTACTGAATGTTGCCACAACATCAGCTTTTACGGGCTCGCGAAACCTTAAACATTCTTGGCAATCTCTCTAATATCCAACTGCATTGGGGCTGCACACTTGTTGAGTCTCATTTTCTCGTCTGTAACTCGTTTTCATCTAAGCCACAGCAAACAATGTCTGTTCACTTTATCATCGTAAGCTTTTTCCATATCTTTCATTCATTTGTTTTATAACTCTATATCACCGTCTAGATCTCTTATTTCCTTTTCCCTGGACTCTCAGTCTGAAGAAGGGTCTCCTATACCTTTTGTCCGGAGATGCTGTCTGACCCGCTGAGTTACTCCAGCTTTTTGTGTCTATCTTCGATTTAAATCTGTAACGGGTATAGCTTGGACCCAATAGCAGCACAGAATCAGGCAGGTATAATTGGTAATGAACCTTATTACGATACTGTTACACAGAGTAGTAACACAGGAATGGGTACACCGTACTCACACAGAGGCTCAGGATTGAGCGAGGGTTCCGAAGAGGGGCAGGCAGGAGACGTAGTCGGGGTAGCGGAAGGTCCGGTAACCAGGAGATCCAACACACGATGCAAACAAACCAGCGAGGGACAGACGAAAGGAGAGTCGAAGTCAGGCAGGTAGTCGAGGAGCCGTTGCAGGGATACACCAAACAGCCCAGGAGAGAGGCAGACAGAAACCAGGAGGTCGGGGACAGAAGGTTGAGGTGTTATCCGGGAAGATGACAGGACGGAATGGTCAGGGGCAGGCAGGTTCGAATCCGTGTAGGCAGTCGGGAAATCGCTGGAGAGTCTTGCATGAATGCTGAGAACAATCTGGCACTGTGTGAACGGTGAGGAGAGTCTATATACCGGGTTAATAGGTGATCAGAGGCAACTGAGTGCAACAGGTGAGGAGAGTTAGGCTGATGAGAGGGGAGTGGCAGGCAGGCAGGTGAGGAGAAGGAGAGACCGGTGGAAAAGTACTGGGAGGTGAAGTGGATGAGAATGAGGAGAGGGCAGACTGTGACAAAATCAGTGTCAACATTTCCTTCCTTCCTATGGGCGGCCACGATTCCACAGCGGTAGAGTTACTGCCTTACAGCGCTTGCAGTGCCTGAAACCCGGCTTTGATCCCGACTACGGTTGCTGTCTGTATGGAGTTTGTACATTCTCCCCGTGACCTCATGGGTTTTCTCGGGAGATCTTCTGATTCCTCCCACACTCAAAGACTACAGGTTTGTAGGTTAATTGGCTTGGTGAATGTGTAAATTGGCCCTAGTGTGTGTAGGATAGTGTTAATGTGCAGGGATCGCTGGTCGGTGTGGACTCGGTGGGTCGAGGGGCCTGTTTCCACCCTGTATCTCTAAACTAAACTAAACTACTCATAAATAATGTCGCTGAATTTGCTTTAGACAGTGTGATCCAAGACCAGCAGTTGCTTAGTGTGAGTCCAATAAAAATCAGAATCAAAAGAACTCTGTTTATAAGTACACGTAGATTTTGTTATTACTGAAAAATCACTCTCTACACCAATAGCCTCTGCTACCATTTCTTTGCCTGATTTACATGGATAAGAAAGATTGAGAGGGATATGGGCCAAATGTGGGCAGGCGGGACTAGTGTGTTAAGTTGGGCTGAAGGGCATGTTTCCATGCTGTGGTTGGCACCCACTACTGCAAAGCCATGCCAGGAGTAGATGAACTGGATGTGTTGATTGGTGGATGGGGCCAGTCAGTCTGCTACTTTTTCCTAGATAATGTCAGTCTTCACGAGTTTGGGTGCTTAGCATTCATCATGCTAAGGGCAGGGTATTCAATCATGCTCCTGCCATGTCTTGTAAGTGGTGGAAAGGCTTTGGGCTGTAGAGAGGTGAGTCATTTGATGCTGAAAATCCATCCACTGACCTCCATCACTTAGTCAGCATTTACATAAGTACCAAATTGGCTTGAGATTACTCACTTGGAAGCATTTCTGATTTAGTTTTAGTTTAGTTTAGAGATACATTGTGGAAACAAGCCATTCAACCCACTGAGTCAAGGCCGACCATCGATCACCCTAACACTAGTTTTATGTTATCGCACTTTTGCATCCTACACACACTTGGGGAAATTTACAGAAGCCAATTAACCTACAAACCTAAGATAAACAAAAAAAAAAGCTGGAGTAACTCTGTGGGTCGGACAGCACCTCTGCAGAAAATAAATACTGTAGGTGACGTTTCTGATCGAGACCCTTCTTCATCTTTGGTTTAAATCAGTATCTGCAGTTCTTTCCTACACAACCTACAAACCTACACATCTTTGGAATATGGGAGGAAACCAGGGCACCCAGAGAAAACCCACGTGGTCACAGGAAGAATGTACAAACTCTACACCCACACCACTGACACCGTCAGAATCATAATCGAGTCTCTGGCGCTGTGAGGGAGCAGCTTTACTGCTGCACCACTGGGCTACTGTGCCAGTTGGTACCTCTTTCTGTTTTCATTCTTTGTATATATTTCATCCACAAAAAAAACATCAATGTACCTCGAGTCTCAGTTGGAGGTATTTGAAGTGCCCTGTGTTCTGGGGATCTGGATTGAATCATGAAATAGCCCAAGCAATACACAAAATCTGAGCAATTACTTCTACCGTGACTTTGTGAGACCCAATATTTCTCATTTTGTCTGAATATCAGATATTAGCTTCAGAGATCATCTTTCTTGGAATCTGTTTGCATCCATTTGAGAGAGCTGACAGAGTTTCAGTTTAAATGTTATTCAAAAGACACAGTGAATGAAGCTCAGCAACTTCCATATCATAAGAACAATCCAAATATATTTAGCATATGAATCCGAGTCAGCAATAGTCGTGACAAGAGTATAATAATTAGGCTATAATTCACTTTATAAACCTTTTTATGTCACGGCAGATAGTATTTTGGTGGAACTGCAAAAATATTTTTACAATAACAGTTTTCTTGATCTTCTCATGTAGTTTTCAGTCAGACAAGGAAATAAAAGAGATTTATGGACTATAAATGGAAGCCGATATGAATGTGGAGGAAGCCAAATGGTGCTAAACTGTAATATATCCAACATGGGAAGGCATTCAGCACAGACCTGGATTTCCTCAGTGTCAGGAAAGTTGTATGCCTCCAACACGTTAAATCAGTAAAATACTGAGCTAAACAAGAAGGAACCATGCTACGCACCCTGGAGCAGAACAGGCCTTATTACAAAATGATAGCCTGGGACTGGATAATGCATTCCTTCCTTTTTTTAATGGGATCATATAGTCCATTGCACCTTAGCCCTGGCCCCAATATGTACCAAGTCGACTGAAGTACAATAGAGGCAATTTGCCAGACTGCAGGAGCATGTGTTGAGGGACGCACTAAAGCGTGGTGCAGTCAACGGCAAGGCTCTGTGGGGGAGCACCACAGTCTAGGGTCCTTCTGCTGCTGGACATTGGGGGGAAGGGGGGTAGCACGAGGTGGAGATGCCCCTTAAACAAGGGAAGGGATATTACCCTAGGGGGTCACATGAGTGGCAGGGCTGCCAGGTATAATTATATTTCTGTGAACACTACGATACAATGCTAATGAATGTGTGTATAGCTTCTGAGAATGTCAGAAGAATATATCTTTTATTGTGAATAAAGTAATTATGATTTAAAAAAGTTGCCTGTCTTTCCCTTTTACTGGTTAGCCAAGGCTCCTGCCTTTGGTTACAAGTAAGACATTGTTTACTCTTGGAGGTTTCATTCCTTGTAGGTCAAGACAAAAAAGAAGCAGTGGGGATGTCATTATTAAGAATCAGCTTATTTTACTTTGACAATTTTGATGACTAAATCTCCTTTTTCTCTGCAGATTAAGTCGGTGAATAAATAGATGCCAGGATGAACAGTAGATTATTCCCTAATATTGTGGGATTTTTCTGATTTTATCAGGATCTGATTTTATCAGGATGTCATTAACAAAACAGTTGATTCTACCTGAATGTCATTAAATTCTGTACATAATAAATCTGACTGGTGACTGAAGCCTGTTTGGGCTTTCTGCAGAGCCCATCAATAAATCTGGAATATCTTTCTGACCAAGCAGTGAATTCACTGAGCAAGTTGAATAAATTATTCTGTTACTAGACAAACATGCAAAGAATGAGAATTTGTGCAAGTAGTCGACTAAGATTCAGATTCAGATTCAATTTTAATTGTCATTGTCAGTGTACAGTACAGAGACAACGAAATGCATTTAGCCACGTGGTCTACGTGGACTAATTACTTCATGCAGTGAATGGTGTGCAAGTTTAATGTATAGGATTTTAAATATTCTTTGAATGGTGTATCTGGAGAAGACCATCTTCTCCTCTAACCAGTTACTCCAGCACTTTGGGTTTTGTTCAAGATTCCAGCATCTGCAGTTCAGTTTGTCTCCACTTCTTATTTGTATTCATTACCAATACTCCAAGCAGAACACTTTTGGATCATTGAGAAACTATTCTTCCTGTATTAAAGGTTCAGGAAAAGGACACAAAGTGCTGAAGTAACTCAACAAGTCAGACAAGCATCTCAGGAGGACATGGATCAGTGATGTTTAGGGACAGGGCCCTCCTTGAAACTGAAGGGGTCTGAAGAAGTGTTCTGACCAGAAACATCACCTATCCAGAGATGCTGCCTGACCTGCTGAGTTACCCCAGTACTTTGTGTCTTTCATTTTTTTTGTAAACCAGCATCCACAATTCTTTGTTTCCTCTACTTGAAGGTTTAGAAGGTAGATGAGCAACCTAAAGTTGACATGATGTGCTCTTCTTTTGAATAAATTACTCACTGGCAGACATTGTGCATTTCTGGTGAGTCTGTCATTAGATGCCTACAAGCCACTTACCAAGCTAGCAATATAGTTGTCTTCTACATTGGTAACAGGTGCTGACCTGTGACCTGGAAATACTGGTCAAAGTTCTGAGTTAATGACTTGTTTTATTTGTCAATATAAAATTATAATACATAAAATTGAAGAGTTTTTTTTAATTTCTGTAAGTATTTTTTTACTTAGTCTGGGATTTTTATTCTGCCATACATATGAAGAAATTTTTGAATCAATAATATCAAAAAAAGATTTAGAAATAAAAATTGGTATCATCTGAAATAGATACAAAAATTTAGGTAGGATAAACGGCACTGATTCGGCCGATTAGGGATAAGGACATTGGTGACCATTTAACAAACTGTTGTCTGATGTGGTCAATTAAGGGCGTAAAATTGGCTTTAAATAGATCCTTGTGTTTCTTGGTAATCTTAATGCCTAAATAAGTAAAACAGTCGGTAGTCAATCTAAATGGAAACTGTCCATAATTCTAAATTTGATTTTTTAATGGAAAAAGCTCACTCTTACTAAGATTTAGTTTATAACCAGAAAAACTACTAAATTGATTAAGTAGTGCTGGTATTGTAGGAATGGATTTCTCTGGGTTAGAGATAAATAATAACAGATCATCTGCATAGAGAGATAGCTTATATGTCTTATTCTCACGGACAATGCCAAAAATATTGGCAGATTCCCTAATAGCGGTGGCCAAAGGTTCCAGCGCATTATTGAAGAGTTTAAATGGATTTTCCAAAATACAGGATGAATTTTGCTCTTATTGAATGCCAAAACAATTTCAAATTGAAACTTATTTTTTCTTTTTAGATTAGTTTAGTTTAGCTTAGTTTAGAGAGGCAGCGTGAAGGTAGGCCACGCCGACCAGCGAACACCTGTACACTAGTTCTATCCTACACACTAGGGACAATTTACAGAAACCAATTAACCTACAATCCTGTATGTCTTTGGAGTGTCGGAGGAAACCGGATTACCCAGAGAAAACCCACGCAGTCAAAGGGAGAACGTACAATCTCTGTACAGACAGCACCTGTAGTCAGGATCGAACCTGGGTCTCTGGCATTGCAAGGCAGCAACTCTACTGTCGGTCCACTGTGCTGCCCGTTCTCGTTCTATTCTTCTCGATGAATGGATTAAAAATACATGCCAAGAAAATGAAACATGGAGGACTCTAGACTGCCATAGACGCATAATATGTGATTGGATGCCATTTCTGTAATTTATAGTCATAAGGTGGGTATGACATTTATAAGGAAACAGCCTTTCACAGCACTTGTGGAGTCCACTTGCCCACCACTCAAAGTATCTGCCTGAGTAGATCCCAGTCTAGCATTGGAGCAGTGCACCCGGAGAAAGCCCACGCAGTCACAGTGAGGACGAACAAACTCCGTACAGACAGCTCCCATAGTTAGGATCGTACCTGGGTCCATGGTGCTGTACCGCTGCACCACCGTGCAACCCGATTCTATCATGGCAGGAAGGTGCAGACTGCTGCTTGCAGTCGATGTGACAGGAACTCAGGCTGCCCAGTTTAAGGGCGGCTCATTCAAGGCCTCCTGTTGTGTGCCTCCACTCAAGTTGAATTCATGCCCTACAATGTCAGCAGGATTTAATATTGCAATAAAGTTGAAAACAATTTGGTTCATGTGAAATTTGTGGTTAACGTAAACTAAAATGTTTTCCTTACTCAAGAAAAATAATAAGAAACAGACTTGTCTGGGGCCTGCCAGAATTGAAATCTTATGTCTCACAACCATTTAACTCTTTTTTTCCTGGTGTTAAGATCCCTGTAGGTCTGTGAAAAGTTTGAAAATGAACCTGGCATTTGTGGTTGACCTGAGTGTGTGGTATTCAGGAACAGACTGATTGCCAGTCTGCCTTCAGATTAGTCTGCCACATCTTGAATTCTATCCCCCGGAATAGAATCATTGCACTGTAACTTTTTCCAAAGGCAATGTCGCAGTCAAAGTCTTACTAAACAGTCTTCCAGCTGTAGGTACTGGCTCTGGCTCTGCCTCTGCAGAACACCAGCTTGTGGGCATTCGAGCAAGGATGTGAAGCTGAGGCTTTAAAAGACCACATTTGGAATATTGTGTGCAGTTCTGGGCCCCATATCAAAGGAAGGATGTGCTGGCATTGAAGAGGGTCCAGAGGACATTTACGAGAATGATTGGGGTAACATTCAAAGGACGTTTGATGGCTTTGGGCCTGTGTTCCCTGAAGTTTAGAAAATAAGATATCATTGAAACCTACTGAATAATTCTTGAACCATTGGGTGGTGAATCTGTGGTGAATGGATGAATCTCCAAATGTGGAGAATCTCCAACAGATGGCATTGCAGGCCAAGTCATTGGGCATTTTTAAAACAGAGATTGATAGGTTCTTGATCAGTAAGGGAGTCAAAAGTTATGGGGAGGAGCAAGAGAAAGGGTTTGACAGGGTAAAATAATGGAATTGATGGGCCAAAAAGCCTAATTCTGTGCCCATGTCTTATGGTCTTATTTCGCAGTAATGAACACATACTGTTGCACAGACTAGTTTTACATTAATGGAATTTCTGAGCATCTGAGCAAAGGAAATTCCACTTAAAAGTAGCTTTGTTTTCCAACATCTTATTTTGCAAATGGAGATGGAGCAAGGATTCCCGAGAGAGAAGTTATCATTGGGACAAATTATGATTGGGAGACTGGAGACAGACAGATTTTTCAACATCCACATTGTAGAGTATCTGCCCCATTCATAAGTTCTATACAATGGTCAACGCTACTGAACTATACTCATTGTACACTGATTGAATGGTAGGAATTTACAGCACTGAAAATGACACTTAGTTTCATTTAGTTTAGAGATACAGCGCAAAAACAGGCACTTCGGAACACCAAATCCACACCGGCCAATGATCCCCGCGCACTAACGCTATCTCTATCACTAACGCTAATGGTATAAATGTAAAATTGACCCTAGTGTGTGTAGGGTAGTGTTATTGGTTGGTGCAGACTCGATGGGCCGAAGGGCCTGTTTCTGCGCTATATCTCTCAATTAAACTAAATTAATCTAAACTAAATTAAACTAAGCTGCCCTACACACTAGAGACAATTTTACAATTATGCCAAGCCAATTAACCTACAAACTTGTACATCCTTGGAGTGTGGGAAGAAACTGGAGCTTCCAGAGAAAACCCATACAGGTCACGGGGAGAACGTACCAACGCCGTACAGACAGCAAGAACCAAACCTGGGTCTCTGGCACTGTAAGGCAGCAACTATACCACTGCATCATCATGCCGCTTCAAGGAACTGCAGAAAAAAATCACTAATTGTTGGAGTAATTTAGTGAGTCGGGCAACATCTCTAGAGAAATGGATAGGCAATGTTTCGGGTCGAAGAAGGGTCCTGATTCGAATTGTCACCTATCCATGTCCTCCAGAGATGCTGCCTGACCTGCTGAGTTATTCCAGCACTGTGTTTTATATATCAAAGAGGACTTTCTGTTCACCATGTCCACACTGGTCATTCCTACTTCCCACCTTCCACAATTATCCTTGTAGATTACAGATCTTCAAAAGCTTATCCAGGTACCTCTTGAATGTGATCTTCACTACTCTTTGAGTGAAAATGATTAATATACTAAATATATTTTCTCTCTCCTCCTCTAGTCATCTCTTTCCTCCTCTACAGGATGGTGCAAAAACGTTGTGGCCTTTGTGTGCTGACTCAGTGTGGTCAACAGTCTTACACTTAGACTTAGCATGTTTGTGCCTAATGTATAGGAGGATTGTTACTGAACTGCATGCAAAAAAAAAACGTTTTCACTGTGTCTAGGCAGACTTGACAAGTACCATTGAACCATTGAATCCATTTAACTCTAGTTCTTTCTGATAAGGGGGATTCTATTCATCTTATTCAGGATCCATGAATTTGTTTCAAATTCTAGGTTACGTATAGATTTTATTTTCGAAATATAATATCTATATTACTAAAGGTCTGTTCTTGACCCGTTTTGGCCATCTGTGCTGCGATTTCCGAGAGAACGGCGCCACCTATGGCCGTCATTTTTGGCCACCTTGCTCAGAGCCCCCCTCCGCCGTTTATGTGCCGAGGATTTTTCCCGTCGATGAAAAATGACAGAGATATTAATGATTTTACAAAATTCCCCATTCTCTCTGCTATCCCTGCTGGCGACTATAAAACCAGGAAGTGGTGTGCCTCAATCAGTGTCTGCAAGCTGGAGGAAGGCAGAGGGTCATGTTTCTCTGAGCTGTGAATAACACTGAACACATGTCTACTCAAATGTAAGTGTCCTTAGTGGTTCTAAAACGCTTGCAGAATGTGTCTATTGGTTCTAAAATGTTAGATAGGGTGGTTATGGGGTAAAAGGAGCAAATTAATAATATTAATATAATATCAAAGGGGTAATTAGCGTGAGTGCGGGGGGTGGGGCGGGGATAGTTAGTGTGTGTGACGCTGCGTGCCGCCTCCCCCCCCCCCCCCCCCCACCAACCGCACGTTGGGGGAACAGACCCAACGGGTCTGCATTTGGTCTAGTATTTATATAAAACTAGGTAATTGATGGAACTCATCCATTCGGTTAAAATCAGGCAAGATGACCTACAAGGAACAATTTTATTCTAGTTCAATAAAGCCAAGAATAATGCAAGATCAGCATTGTTTTCAAAGTAAACCCATCAATGCAACATTCATCACAAAACCTATAACATACATCACGTGACCCTTCTCGGGATTTGAAGAAGGGTCTTGTCCTGGAATGTCACACATCCATTTTCTCCAGAGATGTCGCCCAGCTCGCTTAGTTACTCCAGCATTTTGTGTCCAGCACATAAACTGTTATTTCCTGTTCATCTGTCCTGATTTACATGGATGTGCTTTGTAAAAGTGTTCACTACCTGTGTGAGATTTTGCAGGGTCATTGCAGATCTTTCTTGCTGAATGACAAGAATAATTTAATTTTAGTCTATTACTAGTCAATTTAAATTACTGTAATGGTTTGAGCCTAAGATATGATTGTATTGGAACTGATCCTGTGCAATTGCAAAGAGGGCGCTTAAAAAATATAAATGTCCAATTATGTCTTTCTTTTCATTTTTGTAGGATATAAAGGAAAGATTGTCAAGATGTATTAAAGTAGGAATTTCAAATGGAAGAGCAGAGCAGTAATTTATATAATTTTAACTCAGGATTGTATTGCATCTAACAACACTGGAACTAGTCAAAACTTCCGATATGCATAAATAAACCCAGATTGGTACCTGGAGCAAAACATTGTTTGAACTGAATTTTTTAACTGAATTGTTTTGAACGGAACTGAACAGCTCAGTGACGTAGTGGGAGAGGTGCTGCCTAACAGCGCCAGAGACACGGGTTTGATCCTGACTACAGGTGTTGCCTGCACAAAGTTTGTACCTTCTCCCCATGACCGTGAGGGTTTTCTCCGGGTGCTCCGGTTTCCTCCCACGTTCCTAAGACATGCAGGCTTGTAGGTTAATGGGCTTCTGTAAATTGTCCCTAGAGTGTAGGATATATAAATATATCTCTGTACTTTGTTTACATATTGTTCTACTGCAAGTAAGAATTCAATTGTTCTGTAATTGCCACAATTTTTGTATCAAATAATAACGGAGCAGAAAGACAAAACCACTGCTCCCAAGCATCTGCAGTTCCTTCCTATCTAATTTTGGCTGCCCTTCAACACCATGCTTCCTGCAGGATGATCGGTGGTGGTAATTGCCACAACTTTTATACCCTATGATTGCCACTCATAATCGTTTAAGAATGAACTGCAGATGCTGGAAAAATCGAAGGCCGACAAAAATGCTGGAGAAACTCAGCGGGTGAGGCAGCATCTATAGAGCAAAGGAATAAGCTCCTTCGCTCCATAGATGCTGCCTCACCCACTAAGTTTCTCCAGCATTTTTGTCTACCTGCCAGCCATAAATGAGTCTTTTGTTCCCACAGGATTTATTCTCAGAATTCACTTTTGGAACAGAGGGTGTGCCACCAGGTTTGTGGTGCTCTGCAGTGCCAAGACCTGGCGCCTGGGATACCTCTCTGAACCAACCTTGCGTGTAATAATGGCCCTGACGGAGGAAAACGGTCTCGAGACAATTACAGGAAGTGCTGCCTTGTTGGGATACTGGCACAAGATGGAAAATAAAGTTCTTGTGAAGAAAAATATGATTTGAATTAAAAAATGGGTTTCTAAATGATTTACATATTTTAAAAATATTTGTTTGTACAACAACTTCCTTTCTTATGGCGAGATGATATTTAAAGGGAAAATATAATTTGCATTTGTAGAAATTTGGACAGATACATGGATATGGGCCAAATGTGAGCAGATGGGACTAGCCTAGATGGGGCATATTGGTTTGAAAGTTGGGTTGAAAGGCCTGTTGTGCAGGAAGGAACTGCAGATGCTGGTTTAAACCGAAGATAGACACAAAATACTGGAGTAACTCAGCAGGACAGGCAGTATCTCTGGAGAGAAGGAAAGGGTGACATTTCTGTTTGAGAGTCTTCTTTAGACTGGCCTATTGAAAGGCCTGTTTCCATGCTGTATGACTCTATGACTTCTAAAATGTCTTTCGGTGTTTTATTCTGTAGAACAGACTATGTGAATACATTTTTGTTCACCAGAAGTAACAGTTATAAAAATAGAAAAAGAAACAAAGAGCTGGAGTAACTCAGCAGGTCAGGCAGCGTCTTTGGAAAACATGGATAGGTGACATTTCGGGTTGAGACCCTTCTTCATACTGAAGCAGGGTCCAGACCTGAAACTGAAGAAGGGTCTCGCAACTTCTGTCTTCATCTCTGGCCTTTGTTCCAACCATCTTCCTATCAAAAGCCTCTTTCACTGGTCACCTATTACTTGCTCTGCTTAGTGCTGCACCTCCTCTCGCCCAGCTTTCTTTCCCCACCCTCACCCTCGACACAATCAGTTTGAAAAAGGACCCTGACCCAAAACGTATCCATGTTCTCCAGAGATGCTCCCTGATCAATAAACTTTAGCATTTTTTGTCTTTTTGGTGAACCCGAATCTGCAATTTTATAAATCCTTTTGTTATTTGGAAGATATGTGTTCTGTGCTTAAGAACATTTCTTGCCTGCTCTCCAGTAGCACTTGAGCAGCTGCTGTTGAGCCATCTCCTTGAACTTCCGCCATGCATGTTGTGAAGATGCATTCATTTTCATGCTACCTACTTGGGACCTTTCAGGACTTTGGCCATTCAATCATGAAGTAAAGTTAATTGTTCTGAATTTGGACGTCACTCATTTTCGGTACACTCGATAGGTGATGTGGGGTGCCATTAACTGACCAGTACAGGGCTGTACAATGGTGTAGCTGGTACAGCTGCTGCCTCACAGTGCCAGAGACAATCGTTCAATCCTGACCTATGTTGCCGTCTGTGTTGAGTTTGCACATTCTCCCCGTGATCATGTAGGTTTCCTCCGGGTGCTCTGGTTTCCTCCCACATTCAAAAAGCGTGCAGGTTTGTGAGTTAATTGGCCTCTGTAAATTCCCTCTCGTGTGTAGGGAGTGGATGTGAAAGTGGGATAACAAAGAACTAGTGTGAATGGGTGTTCGATGCTCAGCTGGGTACTCAGTGGGCCCAAGAGCCTGTTTCATACTGTATCTGTAAACTGAACCAAAACCACATCTTTGCTGTAATGATTTATTTTGCTGGTTTTCTCCCACTTAGAGGCATTCGAAGTGAACCTCAGTGTTGACAGAGAGCAGCTGCAGCCCGAGCTCTCAGCTGCCGCCTGGTTCGCCTGTTGCAGTCTGGGAAGTGGGTCAGGCCTGTTATGGGGCTCAGTCTGTGGCAACCACACAGGTCTCCATGGAAACGAAGGATGGAGGAACGGGGGACAGGGAGGGAAAAATACAGAGGGGAGAAGCTGTGGAGGCCGAGTCGATGGATATTTTTAATGCGGAGATTAACAGATTCTTGATCAGAATCGTGGGGAGAAGGCAGGAGAATGGGGTTGAGAGGGAGAGATAGATCAGCCATGATTGAATGCAATAGACTTGATGGGCTGAATGGCCTAATTCTGATCCTATAACATGAATTTATGAATATCAATTTTGTGGAGGAGGTGAAATTAAATACAGTTGTGAGATGTAGATATAGATTTATAATCGTAGAGTCAGACAGCATGGAAATAGGCCCTTCGGACGAACTCGTTTATGCCGACCAAGCGTATATCTAAGCAAGTCCCGTTTGCCTGCTTTTGGCCCATCTACCTCTAAACCATTCCTAACCATGAATCTGACCAAATGCCTTATAAATGCAGCTATATCGGGCGAAGGAAATGTTTTGTTCAGAGATGCAGCATGAAAAACAAGGTCCTTCAGCCCATCGAGTCCACTCCAACCAGAGTAATTTACAGCGACCATTTGACCTAAAGATCCACTCATCTTTGAAGGAAACTGGAGCACCCGTAGGAGACCCATGCAGTCACAAGGAGTATGCACAAACTCCACATACGGTGAGGATCGAACGCGGGAACCTGGCGCTGTGAGGCAGCAGCTCTACTGCAGCGCCTACTGCCACAGTATTGAGTATCAAGGCCTCACACACTATTGAATGTGCTGCTCGGACTTCATGCTTTCTTCACGCCTGCAGACGTAGCATCTAGCTCTTAGGCACTGTGATCTTTCAAAAAGATAGCACTTGTAAATTAATGAGGGAAATTCAGTGAATATAAAATAATGCCTCAGCAGGGACTCTTTAACTGGGGTATGGTTTTTGACTTCCTGCATAATGTACTCTTGGTTTACTGTAAGTGAACAATGAGTATTGAAGGTCAAGATCTTTTGATATGTAAGACAGAAAAGCTGGCCCCATGCACAAGAAATGCACATGGGCACAAGAAATATCATCCACATAAGGATGAATCACAGCAGGAGGTGCCTGGTCTCAATGGGTGGGCCTGTTGTTGCAAATGAGCGCAAACACTTCAAAATATGCGCAAAGTGCTTTCATGCATCATTTACATCTATGTCACGTTTGTGTATTATTCGTACGGGAATTTGATAGAACTTGCTTACCTATTCATCTGCTACATTTTTCTTTCAGATGGTCTAGGTCCTGGTTTTGAGTGCTGAAGCTGACTGGAGCCAGAGATGGAGAGGGAAACCGACCCTTATATCTCCTTCTGAGTCTGAAGAAGGATCTCGATCCAAAACGTCACCCATTCCTTCTCTCCAGAGATGCTGCCTGTCCCGCTGAGTTACTCCAGGTTTTTGTTTTATCTTATACTGTATCTCCTTCATTGTGTTCAGTGGCCTCCTGTGGCAAAATAGTGACATGTGAAGCTTTACTCTGCAAATGGTGTTACATAAATACAGGTGATTGGTGCAGAAACAATGTATTTTACTGTTTTATTTTTGGCTCATCTACTTTTCTTAACATAATATCTCTTTTGCCCACTGTTTAGTAAACCTACTTCACAATTTGCTTTTGTTCAGGAATAGATTACAAAACTGTATGTCTTTGGAGTGTGGGAGGAAACCGGAGCACTGGAGAAAACCCATGCAGACTCAGGGGGAATATACAAGCACCATGCAGACAGCCCCCATCGTCAGGATCGTACCCGTGTCTCTGGCGCTGTAAGGCAGCAACTCTACCGCTGTGCCACTGTGCTGCCCTCATTCCACCTTTCTCTCCAAATTGGAGATGGTGCATCTTGCACAAATTCAAGTTGCTGCGGTTTGGATGCTACGATATCTTTAATGACTTGACAAAATTTAATTCATGCAACAGTGTTTAAAAAAATACAACATGCACACCATGAAAGGTTTCTAATTCATCATTCATTCACCCACATTGAAATTCATCCTTATTCATTACCACACACTGTGATAAACTTGAGTCCATTTCCAGTATGGAGCTCTGTCATGCTCTGGCATGTTTTTGATGTAAAATTTTTCACACAGTTGTGTCTCCAAGTGTTTACCAAATGTGGTCAAAGCAGTTATGCAGCTGCACTGCATCATCCTTGCTTGCTCTTTTACTTTTACTACCCAATTTTAAGATGAAGTGGTAACATATGTATAATGAAAATCTGCAAATAAATGTCGGAAACCTAAACTTAGCAAATACTTTTCAATTTTTTTTTCTGAAATGATACGAGGTCTGTACTTAAGTAAAGCTTTCAATAATTAGTATGAGAGTACTGTAATGCTATCCGTGCAAATGTTTATTATTCTTATATCAAATTACTTTCTCTGCCATTTGAATGGTCATAACTGGAGGATGTTGCCAGTACTGAAGGGCCTGAGCTATAGGGAGAGGTTGGACAGGGTAGGATTTTATTCCTTGAAGTGCAGGAGACTAAAGGACTAATCTTATAGGGGTGTATAGAATCATGAGAGAAATAGATAGAGTGAATGCACAGAGTATTTTTCCCAGGGTAGGGAAATCAAGAAGTAGAAGGCATTGGTTTAAGATGAGAGGGGAAATATATAATAGGAACCCGAGGGGCAGCATATGGAATGAGCTGATAGAGGAAGTAGTTGAGGCAGAGGCAGATACAATGACAACATTTAAAAGGCTTTTGGACAAGTACATGGACACTGGCCCAACATGGGTCAATGGGACGATCTTAGATTGGGTATTTTGGTCGGCATCTTGGGCCAAAGGGCCTGCTTGCATGCTGTTTCACGCTTTGACTCTAACCCAATGGTCTCAGAAACTCAAGGGCCTTTTCTCATTCCAGGCCATTCTACCAAACAACCCTTTGCTATTGCATAGCAGGTCAGTCTTGATTCGTGTGATGAGGTATCACAACTCACTCTAACATCTTTAAGAATGATAAGACAATATATGGATAGAAATCATTATATTGGAAAAGCTGCGGTCTTCTTCCAGTGTCAGAATCTGAGCAACTTTGGTCTGCACCATTTTTAAGGCAAAAAATATCCTTAAACAATTCAAAATGTCTTCAAAATAAAAAATTGCTGTATGGGTATATTAGTGTTAAACGTGTGCTTGGTTACACGTTTTTATAATAGCACGCCAATCGAATTACTACCGAATTATTATCGAACACAATTACTACTGCAGTTTAATTTATGCTCTCCTATTTTCAGAGTAATGGACAAATTTATGCCTAGCATCGTATGGCAGCATTAGTGCCTGCGGTGCCAGCCGTGAGTTTGATTTACACGCTTTTGATTTACGTGGTGCTATTCAAGTATGTAACTCGCGCGTAAAACGCAAGGTGCCTGTACTTCCGAAATGTAATTTGCTAGTCACGAGACATTATCCACCCCACCAATGTGTTTACGAACCTCTTTTCTCAGTGAAACAAATAGCATTCTACAAAAAAGATCTCTTCACTGTTTACTAACCAACTGAGCTCGTGAACTGGGCAGTCACGGTGGTGCAGCGGTAGAGTTGCTGCCTTACAGCGAATGCAGTGCTTAAGACCTGGGTTCGATCTCAACTACGGGTGCTGTCTGTATGGAGTTTGTATGTTCTCCCCATGACCTGCGTGGGTTTTCTCCGAGATCCTCGGTTTCCTCCCACACTCCAATGACGTACAGGTTTGTAGGGTAATTGGCTTGGTAAATGTAAAAATTGTCCCTAGTGGGTGTAGGATAGTGTTAATGTGCGGGGATCGCCTGCTGGCGCAGACCCGATGGGCCAAAGGGCCTGTTTCCGTGCTGTATCTCAAAAAAGAAACTGTAGAAGGGTCTTGACCCAAGACTTTACCTATTCCTTCTCTCCAGAGATGCTGCATGACCCATTGAGTTATTCTAGCTTTTTGTGTCTACCTTCTGAGGACATCACCAAAGATATTTGACCATTATTGGAGTCTTCCATTGCATTTTGCTCTCTCTCCGAACTTCTCTCTCCAAGATTTCTTCCCTATGCCTCTGAATGCGTAAAGTTACAAAGGTGCTAATTATAGGAAGGATGTCAACAAAATAGAGAGAGTACAGAGGAGATTTACTAGAATGTTGCCTGGGTTTCAGCAACTAAGTTACAGAGAAAGGTTTGAACAAGTTAGGGCTTTATTCTTTGGAGCGCAGAAGGTTAAGGGGGGACTTGATAGAGGTTTTTAAAATGATGAGAGGGATAGACAGAGTTGACGTGGAAAAGCTTTTCCCACTGAGAGTAGGGAAGATTCAAACAAGAGGACATGACTTGAGAATTAAGGGACTGAAGTTAAGAGGTAACATGAGGGGGAACTTCTTTACTCAGAGAGTGGTGGCTGTGTGGAATGAGCTTCCAGTGAAGGTGGTGGAGGCAGGTTCGTTTTTATCATTTAAAAATAAATTGGATAGTTATATGGACGGGAAGGGAATGGAAGGTTATGGTCTGAGCGCAGGTATATGGGACTAGGGGAGAATATGTGTTCGGCACGGACTAGAAGGGTCGAAATGGCCTGTTTCCGTGCTGTAATTGTTATATGGTTATATTATGTGCTGACTGTCTTTGGTACCCGACTTAAATATAAGATTTATTACACTTAATTATGGTCACCTGATCATTTATTTCCACATAACGCGCATGGTTATTTAAGCAAGCTTCATGCAGGTACAAAGTTGCACAAAGAAGTCATGGAATTTCAGGCACTTTTTGGGAGGCAAGTATTAATGACTGGGAAAAATTAAGAAGCTCAGGCCCTTTACATGTGCACATTATAATGGTAATCATTGGCGCTGCAGGGCATTGGAAACACATGTGCTATTGCTCTCATCCCTTCCTTTCTGAATTCCCAGCTAAGGAGCAAACGTGTTTTTTGATTGGCTTTAATTTCTTCAAGACAGCTGTCTTTGTCCCGTAATGGATATGTTTTCAGCCCGTTAATGAATACCATCTTGGAGCTGGTTTTCCCTGTCCGAGTGATGCAGTTTGATGAAAACTAAGATCACATTCATTTTTGTTCATCAGACAAATGATGAATAACAGATGATATCATCCTATGCATGCTGACTGAGATGGTTAAAAGGTAATCACTAACCTCAAATCTTTGGTTTGCTTGTTTGACCAAACCTTATGATGGCTCCCAGTTTAATTGTAGCCTCAACTGGCATTTAATAAAGATGAGCTGTGTTTCCCAACACTGAATGTGGGAAATGCTTTCCAACATATGCTTCATAGAGAAAAATGGCTTTAACATCTATTCCACAGATTTAAGGAGTGTGGCTGAAAAGGGTCCCGACCCGAAACGCCACCTATCCTTTTTCTCTAGAGATGCTGCCTGATCAGTTGAGTTACTCCAACACTTTGCGTCTATCTTTGGTATAAACCAGTATCTGCAGTTCTTTTTTTCTACATTTAAGGAGTGTGTTATTTTTGTAACCACATCTGGTTAGCACATTCAGGAGAATCAGTGGAGAACGATTTACTTCATTCCTCCCCCACCCTCTCTGCAACTAAAAATCTAGCTTGCTTTCTCACTTTTCCAGTTCTGATGAAGGATTTTCAGCTTGAAATCACTCAATTTCTCTTTCCATAGACGCTGCCCTGACCAGATGCGTTTTCTTTTAGAGGTGCAACGTGAGAAAAAGGTCCTTAGGCCCACCAGGACCGCGACGACCAGCGATCACCCGTACACTAGGTCTATCCAGAGACACCAGAGACAATTAACAGAAACTAATTAACCTACAAACCTGCACATTTTGGGAATGTGGGAAGAAACCAGAGCACCCGGAGAAAACCTACCCGGTTAAAGGCAGAGCGCACATACTCCTTACAGACAGCACTCGTAGTCAGGATCAAACCCGTGTCTTTGGTGCTGTGAAGCAGCAATTCTGCCACTGCACCACGGCTTGTTTAAAGTATATTAAGTTGTTGCTAAAGATTTATCCTGTCCATCAGGTAGATCAATAACAGGATAACCCTCTGTTACACAAGTTTATGAGATTTTGACACATGGAGTAGAAGCCATATCCTCATCCAATTTGACAGTAGTTGCTCCTTGTGTTATTTGTTAGCCTTTCAGTGCAAATGAATATGCAATGTTCTTAAAGTTCAGGTGAGTTTCCTTCAACTCACTGAAGTTTAGAAGGATAAGGGGGTTGGGGGGGGGGGGGGGGGCATTGAAACTTACCAAGTAGTTAAAAGGCAGGATAGAGTGAATGTGGAGAGGCTGTTTCCACTAGTGGGAAAGTCTGGGACCAGCCTTAACCTCAGAATATAAGGAAGTACCTTTAGAAAGATGAAGAGGAATTTCTTTAATCAGAGGGTGGTGAATCTGTGGAATTCATTGTTACAGACGGCTGTGGAGGCCATCAACGGGTATTTTTAAAGCGGAGATTGACAGATTCTTGATTAGTTAGGGTGTCAGGGGTTATGGGGAGAAGGCAGGAGAATGGGGTTGAGAGAGAAAGGTAGATCAGCCATGATTAAATGGCAGAGTAGACTGGATGGGCCAAATGGCCTAATTCTGCTTCCATAATTTATGAGCTTATGAACTTCTCATTGTTTTTTTTAACTTTATACGTCCAATCAAAATCCCTCTCCAGTGCAATTGATCATCCTATTCCAGGGAAGATGTAATTCTGGATGTTTCTGGATCTTTCTGTTATTTTCCCCTTAAGGGCCTGTCCCACTTACGCAATTTTTTCGGAGACTTGCCGGCACCCGTCATAGTTGCAGCAGGTCGCCGAAAAATTTCAACGTTGAAAATCCAGCAGCGGCCAGAAAAAGGTACGTCTCTTTGGGCGACTACTCACGACCATACAGGTGTCACTCCACGACATGTAAGCTGGGAAGAAACTGTCCCTGAATCTGGGGGTGTGCGTTTTCCTACTTCTATAACTTTTGGGAAGATGGGAGAGGGGAGAAGAGAGAGTGGCCAGAGTGCGACTCATCCTTGATTATGCTGTTGGCCTAGCCGAGGCAGCGTGAGGTATAAATGGAAGGGAGGTTGGTTTGTATCTCCTCAGAACTTCTCCACACCAGTCATTGCTGAATATGGTCCCCTTTTCACTTGCAGTGCGATTAATCAAGCTGAGTAAGCGATGCATGAAAATATTTACAAGGAATTTAAGAGAAAAGAAAATTGGTGAACTTGGTTGGCTGAAAGGTGTAGCAAGAAACTGCAGATCAAGTCAAGTAGCCTTTATTGTCATTCAGACCTTGCGGACTGAACGAAATTGTGTTGCCTTGCAGTCCTACATATAGTAAAAATGACAAAAACACACAATAAACACAAATTAACATCCACAGTGAGTTCACCAGGCACCTCCTCACTGTGGTGGAAGGCAAAAATCTTAAGTCTTTGTCTCATCCCTTCTTCCTTCTTATTCTCCCTCTGCGCCGAGGCGATCCAGGCTTCAGATGTTATGACCCCGCCGGGCGATGGTAAGTAATGTCAGTCCCGCGGCTGAATCCGAGCTCTGCGAACGGGCCAGTTCAATTCCGCGGCCCAGGGTGGTCGAAGCTGCCGAAGCTGTGGCCCTGCAGTCCAGCGGACGCAGCTGCTGTTGCGGGAGCTCCGGAAAACAGGTCACCTGTGCCCCAGGAGCTCCCGCCGATGTCGTCCACTGGGCCAGCGGTTGGGTCGAGTGGCCGCTGCCGCCGGAACACTGCCCCAACTCCGAGGCCGGGTCGCCGCTGCCCCAGCTCCGAGGCCAGGTCGCCGTGCTGGTTTACACAGAAGATGGACACAAAATGCGGGAGTAACTCAGTGGGTCAGGCAGCATCTCTGCAGAGAAAGATTCGGTGACGTTTTGGGTCAAGACCCTTCTTCTGTGCTGAAGGGCCTAATTCCATGCTGTATTTTAAAACTAAACTTAACTGTCTCTAAACTAAAACTAACCATGGAGCCTTTTCTACTTAAGTCAAGGGCTAGCTGGACTTCCATGATGAAACGGGTGCATAAATAATGCAGTTGATATTACAGATGTTGAAATTAAGTTTCAAGAAGTTTTTCTGCGCTTTACATGCAAGGCGTTTGGAACATACGTGACAAACCATTTGTTGGGCTAGACGGAAACAAGACTGATCACAACCACATGCTTGCAGTTATCTCAGCTCATAAGAGTGAGCAGAGTGAGGAATTTCAGGAAGTACAACTGCTGCGATGTCCCATTAAGCTAGTTCAGCTCCACTTGGTCACAAATCTGCAAAGATTTAGAAGATTCAATTATACGAAGAAGAAATCAAGGCGGAAGATTACCCGAACAATCCTAACAGCCGTTTTAACATTTCCTTGTGTGTAGAAAGGAACTGCAGATTTTAGTTTACACCGAAGATTGGCACAAAATGCTGGAGTAACTCAGCAGGACAGGCAATATCACAGGATAGTCTGAAGAAGGCTCCTGACCCGAAATGTCACCCATTCCTTCTATCCAGAATTTGTAGGAAGGAAATGCAGATGCTGGTTTACACTGAAGATAGACACAAAATGCTGGAGTATCTCAGCAGGACAGGCAGAATCACTGGATAGAAAGAATGGGTGACGTTTCGGGTCGAGACCCTTCACCAGACTATCCAGAATGCTGCCTGTCCTGCTGATGTACTCCAGCATTTTATGTCTATCAACAGTTCTTGGAAGGTTCAATATTCTTTCTCAGCAGAATAATTTATTGTTGCTGCTTTCTTCTTAGATTAGTTTACTTTAGAAAAGATCTTTTTTCCCACTGAGTGCACGCCGATCAGAGATCACCTTTTCACACTAGTTCTATCCTACAATCTGGGGACAATTTACAAAAAATAAAGGACCCTCTCAAACCCGCATGTCATTGGGATGTGGGATGAACCCGGAGCCCCCGGAGGAAACCCCTGGTCACAGGGAGAACGTATAAACTCTGTACAGAGAGCACCCGAGGTCAGGATTGAACCCAGGTCTTTTTTTAATTTTTATAATGTTTTTGCACTGTAATGTTTCTATCCTGAAATCAGAACCAATGAGTCACTGTTGTAGCACCATAGAAGGAGGCCAACCTGCTGCACTACAATGCTGAGAATGATATCCTGCACTCTATATCTTTCCCTTTGCTCCACCTGTTATACTAGATTTGATTTGATTTGAATTGATACTTAGTTTAGTTTAGTTTAGAGGTACAGCGCCGAAACTAACCCTTCCGCCCATCAAGTCCATGCCGACCAGCGACCACTATCCTGCACACACTAGGGACAATGTTTACATTTACCAAGTTAATTCACATACATACCTGTGCGTCCTTGGAGTGTGGGAGGAAACCGAGGATCTCGGAGAAAACCCACGCGGTCACGGGGAGAATGTACAACCTCCATACAGACATCTCTCGTAGTCAGGATTGAACCAGGGTCTCCGGCGCTGCAAACACTGTAAGGCAGCAGCTCTACTGCTGCGTCGCATAATACTATTGTCTGATTTAGTTGGATAGCAAGGAAATCAAAGCTTTTCACTGAACCTCGGTAAATCTGGCAATAGTGAACCTTAACCATTGATCAAAGGAGTCCATTTTGGCTCTTTGTAGAGTGATCTAGTCAATTCCATTCCCCTCTTTTTTGCTGTAACTCTGCAAGTTAATTTCCCTCAAGTTGATAACTAAGGTCCTTTAGAGACTATTGACTGTCTCTACTTCTACCATAGGAAATCCTCATCTCTGTACCTCTTCCCCATAAACTTAAATCTACCTTTCCCAGCCTTCCAACATTAGCTGCAGGTAAGAATTTATCTTTAACCAGATGAGTGGGACAGATGATGGACAGGCAGGTGGTGGGTGGTAGGAATTAGGCTGACTAAGTCTGAAGAAGGGTCTGACCAGAAACGGCACCTATTCCTTTATTCCTGAGATGCTTCCTGACCTGTTGAGTTACTCCAGCATTTTGTGTCTGACAAGGCTGACTAACCTACCCATACTTCCCAATAGGTCATGTTCTACTTGGGCAGCTTACAACATAATGCTATGAGCAGCAGATTTTCCAGTTTCAAGTAACCCAAACCTTCAGTGTTCTCACATACACACACACACCCCTCCACCTAGTTTGCTTCTGTCTCTGTTTTGATGTACCATTTCCTCCGTACCTTGGCACTTCATTTTTAGGTATGCTAGGTATTGGTCCCAGGATGGCCTTCTTGTGTTCCTTATAGAATCAGAGTATTTCCCATGCGATGATTGCAATGTTGAACCACTATTACTAATAGTGTTAGAGTACATTTCTCCTGCCAGTGATTGTCGGTAGAATCTCCCAAACACATACTTTTGACCTGCCAGATCTGTTCTAGATGCATCCTCTTTAAGCACCATTATGGAGTCAAGCTGTTTTTCCTTCAATCAAAATCACAATAATACTTTATTAGCCAAGTATGTTTTGCAACATATGATGAATTTCATTTGCCAAGTCAGTCATACAAATACAAAGCATTGGAACACACAAAACGCATTTTAGCATAAACATCCATCACAGAGACTCCTCCGCATTCCTCACTGTGATGGAAAGCGAAAAAAAGTTCAATCTCTTCCCTTTGCTCTCCTGCGGTCGGAGGCCTCGACTGCTCCGTTGACAGGATGATCTTGACTCCGGTAGCTGGCGGTAGCCTGTCCCTTGGGTAGGCCCTTGTCTTTGGTACTAGATTATAAGCCTTCAAAGTATCAACACATCCAGCATTGTGGGGGCAGTCTGAGATTGGCCACCACCACAAAGTCCCCTGCGCTTCCAACCTATGACTAAACCATTGGATGACACCCATATTCTATGCTGCACTCTCTTTGCCTCTTTGGTGGCAATCTTTAGACCTTAGACTTCAGACCTTAGAGATACAGCATGGAAACAGGTCCTTCAGCCCACTGAATCCCACCAACCAGCGATCACCCCATACACTAGGGCCATCTTACACATTGGGGCCAATTTGCAATTTTTACCAAAGCCGATTAACCTTGTGGGACAGTCAAGAGTCAAAAGTATTTTATTGTCATATGTTCCAAACAGAACACTGAAATACTTACTTGTAACAGCACGACAGAATATGTAAACGTGGTACTCTGTGAACAATACAATAAGCAGAAAAAATGTTATATGTATGTACATATATATGTATATATATTGGGCGGCACGGTGACACAGTTGCTGCCTTACAGCGCCAGAGACCCAGGTTCAATCCCGACTATGGGTGCTGTCTGTGTGGAGTTTGTAGGTTCTCCCTGTGATCGTGTGGGTTTTCTCCATGATCTTCGGTTTGTCCCCCACACTCCAAAGGTTAATTGGTTTGGTATAAGTGTAAAATTGTCCCTAGTATGTAGTGTTAATGTGCAGGGATTGCTGGTCAGTGCGGACTCGGTGGGCCAAAGGACATGTTTCCGTGCTGTATCTCTAAACTGAATTAAACTAAACTAAACACATGCACACACATACACACACACATTATATATATATATATATATGTACACATACATATGAAGCCCAGCAGGGGTCACTGATGAACAATCAGAAGCATGAACGATGCTTCATTCTGGATGTTTTTTATTTGTATCAATCTGTATGTTTAGGTCATCTCTTGTCCTTTTATTTATCCCAGGGGCAGCAATTGGGCAAAGAATGAATTTAATTTAAAAAAAATCAAATCAAAGCGATTTGTTTGGGTGGCTGGAAGTGTGGCGGATGGGAGGAGGTCGATGATGTCATGATAAGCCCTTCAGTGTTCCCTGAGCTCGCTAGTGGACACTGTAACCTTCTTCTCCAGAGACTCTTTTAGTTTAGTTTAGAGATACAGCGTGAAATCAGGCCCTTCCATCCACCAAACCCAGGCCAAGCAACAATCACCCGTATACTAGTTCTATCCTAGACACTAGGGATCATTTGCAGAAGCCAATTAATCTACAAACCTGCACGTCTTTGGAATGTGGGAGAAAAGGTTAGAAGTTTAGAAGTTGAAATAAGGAACTGCAGGTGCTGGTATACACAAAAAGATTTGAAAGTGCTTGAGTAACTCAGCAGGTCAAGGCAGCAGAATCTCTGGAGAACATGGATGGGTGACGTTTTGGATCACCCCGAAATGTCACCAATCCATGTTCTCCTGAGATGCTGCCTGACCCACTATGTTACTCAGCACATTGTGTCCTTAGCAGTTTAGAGGGACAGGGAGCCTCAAAAGATTGGGAGAGAAATTCCACACTATCTTTGAAACTATGACTTAACTCAGGCCAGGCATCAGGTTGCTTTTTCTCAACAACTCAATGCATTTACCCAATGTTTTGAAGAGCAGCAGTATTTTAAAATATCCTGTATTTTGTTACAAGAGAATGTATTGTTAGTGAATTTGGATCCACTTGTCAATTGCAGTGCATTCCTTCTTTACAGCCGCCTTATTTTTTAACAAGGATCGAGAAATGACTGCATTATGCAACACCTAAAAACTACACATGGCACACCCCCCCACCCCCCCTCTCCGAAGAGGCGAGATAAAAGCAAAATAAATATACACGACTGGCTGTGATAGCTTGAGGATTTTGCCTGTAAAGGCCAAATGATGGTAAACTATTTGCGCCTTTCCAATATCACAAGGGAATGTAATGTTTTCAAAGACCGACTCAGAAGTCATCCCTTGGTTTATGCTGCATGTCCTTTGGGCTTTGAGTTGAATGCAATTGTGGTTATCAGTTCCTTGCCAACAAGGAATTCAGAAGAAAGCAAATAACATTATAATTGTAAAAATTAATCATTCACAAATAATTATTTGAGACAGGATATGTACAGTATCATAAACTGGAAAGAATACCCTCCCATTCATTTCAAGATATAACTAACAGATAAAAATGCTTTATTCAATGCCATAAATTTTCATCAGATACGAGTGTAACTCTGTACGTTCCTTCCTTTAAAGTTATGTTTCAAATTTGTTAATGATTTATATTTTTAATCTTCCAACGGCAAAAGTTGCTGCATGCCAGCTTAGCTTTCCTCAGAGCTTAGAAAGGCACAACTTGCTGCAGTCATTAGTTCCAAAGGATTACTCCAGTGTCGAGGAGTTAGGTTTAATTACAAAAAATGGTTTAAAGGGTGGGAGAGAGAGGGGAGCGAGGAGAAAAATATTCCCAAGATCGCTGTATATTTTTATAGTGTTCGGGATAACTACGCCTTTCAGAAAATGGCTAGCCAGCTGCTGAAACTTCATTCCAGCTCATATAATTCTAATTCCAGCAGCTCCGATGTGCTTTCCCAGCATGGGATGCACAGCACTGCCAGGACCTCAGTCTTATGACTGAGGTCTGTGCAAGGTCACACCGAGGCACAGATTGAACCCCTGTGTGCAGCCGTAAGTTGACAACGCCACAGAAGCCTCTGTCATTACCATTGAAAGGTTTAAGCATTGAAATGTTTAATGCACACTTCTGTTTTTTTTTAATTCAAGTTTTTGAAATGCAAATAAAATAATTAAATCCGCATTT
Source organism: Leucoraja erinaceus (assembly GCF_028641065.1). Classification (NCBI taxonomy): domain Eukaryota; kingdom Metazoa; phylum Chordata; class Chondrichthyes; order Rajiformes; family Rajidae; genus Leucoraja; species Leucoraja erinaceus. Next base: position 49,321,041 of record NC_073384.1, on the reverse strand, counting down.
CTGTTTTCAACATACACTGATTTACTCAAACTTTAAGACCTTCAGTAGACCCCAAAACAGTTTCTTAGGGACAATGCATTTTATTTTCATGTAGGAATAATATTACATTAACAAAGAGGCTAGAAGATTTTTTAAATCATTTTTCTCCTTCCATGGTCAGAGTATGGTTTTATTGCACTTCTAAATGGAATTTAATCCAGGTAAATGTGAGGTATTGCATTTTGGAAAGTCAAACCAGGGTAGGATCTTTACAGTGAATGGCCGTGCCCTGGGGTGTGTTGTTGACCAGATGGATCTAGGAGTACAGGCACATACTTCCTCTAAAGTGGCATCACATAGGGTGGTCAAGAAGGATTTTTGTACGTTGCCCTTCATCAGGCTGGGTGTTACATTCAGGAGTTGGGATGTTATGTTACAGTTGTACAACCAGTTGGTGAGGCTGCATTGTGAGTGTTGGGTTCAGTCTTTGGGCACCATGCTATAGAAAGGATGTCTTTAAGCTGGAAAGAATGCAGAGAAGATTTACGAGGATGTTGCCAGGAATCAAGGGCCAGAGCTATAGGGAGAGGTTGGGTAGATTACAAGTTTATTCCTTAGAGCTCAGTAGGATGAGTGGTGATCTTATAGAGGTGAATAAGATCATTAAGGGAACAGAAAGGGTAAATGCATAGGGTCTTTTACCTAGAGTGGCAGAATCAAGAACCAGAGGACAAGATATAAAGTGGGAGGGAAAAGATTTAATAGACACCTGAAGGGCAACTTTTTTCACACAGAAGGTGGTGAATATATGGAACGAGCTGCAAGAGGAGGTAGTTGAGGCAGGTACTATAACCATACTTGAAAGACATCGGACAAGTATATGGAAGGGAAGGTTTAGAGCGATATTGGCCAACCAGGGGCAGCTGGGACTAGTTAAGATAGGGCATCTTAGTCAATGTGGACAGGTTAGGCTGCGCTACATGTTTCCGTGTGTTATGACTCCATGACTTCTGCATCTTCGCTGAACTATAGACAATGAGGCTCAGTAACAGGCTCATTGAGTGATCCTATCCACACGTGAGGACCCTGCAGCTGAGAATACTGATTCAGAGGAGGTTTACGCGAATGGTCTCGGGGATGATTGGGTTAATGTACAATGATTAGATCTCGGGGATGATTGGGTTAATGTACAATGATTAGATCTCGGGGATGATTGGGTTAATGTACTATGAACGTTTGATGGCCTGTACTCGCTGGAGTTTAGAAGGATGAGGGGGGAACCTCATTGAAACTTACCAAATAGTGAAAGGCCTGGATAGAGTGGATGCAGAGTGGATGTTTTCACTAGTGGGAGAGTTGAGGAACAGAGGGCATAGCTTCAGAATAAAAGGACATACCTTTAGAAAGGAGATGAGGAGGAATTTATTTAGTCAGAGGATGATGAATCTGTGGAATTCAATGCCACAGATGGCCATGGAGGCCATCATTGGGTATTTTTTAAGGCAAAGATTGACAAATTCTTGATTAGTAATGGTCTCATGGGTTATGCAGAGAAAGCAGGAGAGTGGGGGTGAGAGGGAAAGCTGGATAAGCCATGATTGAATGGCTGAGTAGACTTGATGGGCTGAATGGCCTAATTCTGCTCCTAGAACTTCTGAATTTATGATTCCATTAGAAAGTGAGAATTGTGAAACCAGAGCATTCCAAGGTTTCCACATCAGCTCGAATGTTAATGGGACTGTGCAATGATGCCAAGCTCAAATGCTTTTTCCATTGATGGTGATCATACAGCTGAACTCACACAAAGGATTCGCTGGGTCTTGGAGAGAGGGTCATAGTCATACAGCATGGAAACATGCTCTTCCGCCCAACTTGCCCACGCCAACCAAAATGCCCCATCTGCACTAATCCCACCTGCCTGCATTTGGGCCATATCCCTCTAAACCCATCCTATCTGTGTACCTCTCCACATGTTTTTGAAACGCCGTGCTAATAGCTGCTTAAATGTCGTGATGTTACCTGCCATCTTACTAAAGCATGCACCAGTGCTTTAGACCCATTGCAGCAATCACAAGTCACACACAAAACTCCAAGGTAAAGGTAGCCTGTGAGCTTCTTCACCCTTGATTAAAATAGCTACTTTCTTTCCAGCTATTTTCCATAAAGTCTTTGAGAACAAATAATGAGGAAATGTTTTTCTCTTTAACTGCCCAAAGGTGAAACAGTTGTTGTCACCTGTGATTCATTCACTTTACGTCGAGGAAAATAAATTGCCTGAATTTTAATTTTAATTCAGGATCCTTAGTGATCTCCAAGAGTTAACGTTACTTAACTGTATCTGGCATTCACATGTGTTTCCTGTTTTTCCAGCGAGTTCTGTGCCGCACCAGACCTCTGGGAGTGAGTGTCCAGGATTTTCCTGAAAGGAAGGAGAGCTTTGTTCATTGCTATCATGGGAATGTTTCAAATTTAGACATCTATAATAGAGGCCTCCTGTGTTTCAAATGAGCTGATATCATCTCAGTGCATGCAATTAATAAGTCTGAGAGACCGTGAAGGTTTTATGAGAACTATGTGCAGATTCCAGGCATCAGCCACAATCAACTTAGTGAGTCAACCTCTGGCAAAGCTCTTTATAAAGTGATGCACAGGGATGTGTGCTGGAAAGCAGCTTGCTTCAGCCTTCTGTGAACTAACATACTGTATAACATTTCAAATCATGAATTCCCAAACAAGGAGGGAGTGATGCCTTCAACTAAAAACGATCAGCTTGTGCACCATAAACATGGTCCGCTGTTTAGTCTCATTATCTCCCAGTGCCGCAAATCAAGACGGTGCCACGTCAGGAGAAAATGGGATTTTTGCAAACTTACCCCGACGAACATCTCACCCCAGAAAAAGTTGAGGACCAGCCAGAAGACAATCAAGGGCCACGCCAGTCCATTCCGAGAACGGAGCCTCGTTACAGGCCACTGCACAGAAACTGAGAGTCCCGAGTAATCAGTTTGCATGAATTGGTTTAGTTTAGTTTACTTTATTTTAGAGATACAGTGTGAAACAGGCCCTTCGGCCCACCAAGTCTGCACCAACCAGTAATCACCGTGCACTAGCACTATCCTACACACTAGGGACAATTTACAATTATTACCGAAGCCAATTCACCTACAAACCTGTAGGTCTTTGGAATGTGGGAGCAAACTGGAGCTTCCAGTGGAAACTCACGCCGGACACAAGGAAAACGTACAAACTCTATACAGACAATACCCATAGTCAGCATTGAACCAGGGTCTCTGGCGCTGTAGGCAGCAACTCTACTGCCTCAACACTGTGCCACACATGCACCAACGTGCCGCCCAATTCAGATGAGCTTTCCCGAACTTCCTCAATCCTCGTAAATTAACTCCAATGTGCCTTCTGAATAACTGCCATGGGACACTGACTCACATATTCAATGGTCTTACCACTTATGTTGAGCAGGTGACAACCTATGGCATATGGTGTTGGGGCGTAGGCTTAATAACGCTCACAAAAAAGTACCACAGCCCTTTTTCCATTATTGCCTTGAAATGGTCTTCAAAACCTTTTCTGCTTTTGGGTTCTGGAGGCAGCACCAGCCAACCTGTCAATCCAGCAGTCTGCTGAGTGGGGATAAAACTATAACAAACCCCTGTCTGAAGAGTCCGAAACATCACCTATCCCTTTTCTCCAGTGATGCTGCCTGACCTGCTGAGTTATTTCAGCTTTTTGTGTCGATCTCCAGAAGGTCAATGTCTTTTTGAGTTCTCCTCATGGGCAAGGAGGAGCAAGGGTGCTTCAGCCCTTCAGCCTGCCTACTGTTGACTGGCACAATCACAGCTGAACATCAGAATCAGTGATGAACCTCAGTCTCTGTCTCCTCTCAGTGTAGCTGTTCTGAGGATTGAGGTAGTATCGTTACACCAATGAGTTCAACAACATGAAACGGCCACACACTGTTAAACGCAGCCCAGTGGTGCAGCGGTAGAGTTGCTGCCTTACTGCGCCAGAGCCTCGGGTTCGTTCCTGACTATGGGTGGTGTCTGTACGGAGTTTGTACTTTCTCCCTGTGACCATGCGAGTTTTCTCTGGTGCTCCGGTTTCCTCCCACACTCCAAAGACGTCCAGATATTTAGGTTAATTGGCCTCGGTAAGTTTAATTTGGTTTAGTTCAGAGATACAGTGTGGAAACAGGCCCTTCCGCCCACCGAGTTCACGCCAACCAGCGGTCACCCCGCACACTTACACTATTCAACACACTAAGAACAATTTACAATTATACCAAGCCAATTAGCCTACAAACTTGTACGTCTTAGGAGTGTTGGAGGAAACCGGAGATCCCTGAGAAAACCCACGCACGTCACGAGGGAAAGTACAAACTCCGTATAGATAGCACCTTTGGTGCTGTAAGGCAGCAACTCTGCTGCTGTGCCACTGTGATGCCCATGTAAAACTGTTGCTAATATGAAAGATAGTGCTAGCATAAGGGGTGATCACTGGTTGGCACTGACTCGATGGGCCAAAGGGCCTGTTTCTGCGTTATATCGCTAATGCACAACTATCAAGTCAACCACAATCGTCTTTATGGCCTGTATTAGTTTTTTACACTGAGCTTCAAGCCCATCGCACAAAGTGCTTAGCAGTTTCATTCTGTCTTCTCCTTCTCCCAGCTGCCTGGCAGGAGGCTGGATTTTCCAACCTGGCAGCCAGCCGATCTGTCAATTCAGCTGTCTTCTGAGTGGGGATAAAACTATAACAAAGTCTTGCCATTAAACTCATCAGGACCTCCATATCCCAGACCTCGTTGCATTAATTTGGCCTCCTTCAGCCTCCCGAGATGCTCCCTGCAGAGCTCCACTGTGAGTCTGGTAACGGGCTTACCCATGTCTGATCTCAGGAATAAATATAGCGAGGCCTGATCACTGCTCAGATGGAAACCCACCTAGAATACTCTGCCTAGGACCATGGAAGCCTGCAAGCCTACCTGACCATGGGTGCTGTCTGTACGGAGTTTGTACGTTCTCCTCGTGACCATGTTATTTTTTTCCAGGTGCTTTGGTTTCCTCCCGCATTCCAAAGACGTGTAGGTTTGTAGTTAATTGGTTGTGGTAAAGATTGTAAATTGGTCCTAGAGCATGTGCTGTATCTCTAAATTATCTCTTTGCCTGCCATAAACTTTAATCTAGATGGGTGCCACCATGTCACCCTGATAGAATCACCCAGGATATAGAGCATGGAATAGCTTCTGAGGTGCTCAACAGCCTATTAACTAACTTTGATCTTGATATCTTCTCTACCTTTAGTTTCAAGGTTTCAAGGAATCAAGGTCAGTTTATTGTCACATGTACCAATTAAGGTACAGGTGCACAACCTTTTATCCGAAAGCCTTGGGACCAGACACTTGTCGGATTTCGGACATTTTCGGATTTCCGAATGGAAGATTTTTAGCGTAGATTAGGTAGGTAGCGCGGGCGGCTTGAAAAGTCTGGAGCGGCTGCCTCCTCCCCGGAGACTGGGGAATCATTGTAAATCATTGCATAAATGTTAGTTAGTTAGTTTGGAGGGATTTTATGTGGTGGTGGTGGGGGGTGAAGGGGGAAACTTTAATTCTTAGTCCCCTACCTGGTCGGCGACTCCCAACATCGCGGAGCTGGGGGCTCCGTCCGGCCGCGGGCGGCGCCGGTTGGAGGTCCGACCCCGGCAACTCTACCCCTGGCTGCGAGGCGCTCCAAATTCAGCACCGCCCGCGGCCGGACGCCCGCAGCCCCAGCTCCGCGAATGTTAGGGAGTCGGCGGCCACAGCGCTCCGGAGCTTACCACACGGCGACCTGGTAAGGCATTGCCCGCTCCCCGCTGGTATCCCAGCGCTGCGACGCCGCCGACTCCCAACATTTGCAGAGCTGGGGCTGCGGGCGTCCGGCCGCGGGCGGCGGTGGATTTGGAGTGCCTCGCAGCCAGGGGTAGAGTTGCCGGGGTCGGAGCTACAACCGGCGACGGCCGGATGCCCACAGCCCCACCTGGGAGTTGGCGGCCACAGCGCTGCGGAGCTTACTGCACGGTGACCCGGTAAGGCATTGACCGGTCCTCGCCTCTCCGACCAGGTAGGGGACAAAGAATTAAAGTTTACCCCTTCACCCCTCCCTCTTCACATAAAAGCCCTCCAAACTAACTGACTAACATTTAAGCAATGATTTACAGATGTTTAAGTGTCTCCCCGGTCTCCGGGGAGGAGGCAGCTGCTACAGTAGTACAGACCTGGGTTGACCGTGGGTCGTTTTGGGTCAAATTTGGCGCCAAACGCGAGCTTTGGTGTGCAGACGACATCCTGGAAAAAATGGCCGGTTTTCGGAGTTTTTCGGTTTCCGGAACACCGGATAAAAGGTTGTGCACCTGTACCGTGAAATTCGAATTACCATGCAGACATACTAAAAAAAGGCAACAAGCCATAACTACATAAAAGTTACATAAACATCCACCACGGCGGATTCCCCACGTTCCTCACTGTGATGGAAAGCAATAAAGTCCAATCTTCTTACTCTTTTATTCTCCTGCAGTCAGGGCGGTCAAACCATCTGCAGTCAGGGCGATCAAAGCTCCCACAGCTGGCGGTCAAAGTCCCCATGTCGGGGCGGTCGAAGCTCCTGCGGCTTGGAGTTCCCGAAGTTGGTCTCTAACCAGAGACTGCGAGCTCCGTGATGTTAAAGTCCGCAGGCACCCACGTTTGGAGCCCCAAAGTCAACCCCTGACAGGGATCACAAGCTCCGTGATGGTAAATCTGCAGGCTCCTGCAGTGGAGTTCTCAAATTCGGTGTCCAGCAAAGGCCTCCAACTCCTCGATGTTAGACCGCAATGCGGATGGAGAAAACATATTGGAAAAAATTCTGGCATCTCCGTCGAGGTAAGAGATTAGAAGAAGTTTCCCCCAACTAACTCCCCTCCCCACCCCCCACATAAAACAAGCTAAATAATACTAAAAATATACATTTAACACATACAAATAAACAACAAAGAAGGAAGGGACAGACAGAAAGTTGGCGAGGCAGCCATTGCTGGCGCCACCTGGTGGATCAGTTTAGTTTAGTTTAGAGGTAAAGCGTGGAAACAGGCCCTTCAACCCACTGAGTCCACGCCGACAAGTGATCACCCCGTACACCATCACTATACAACACATTAGGGAGAATTTACAGAGGCTGATTAACCTTCAAACCTGCACGCCTTTGGGATGTGGGAGGAAACCGGAGCACCCCTGGTGAAAACCCACACAGCCAAACTATGGGACCATAATCTGTGTTGCTGAACCTAGATATGAGAACTCCTTGCATGTTTCATCATGATATAGGAATGTTTATATCATTATCAATGGAACTCCAAAGATTCAGGGAAGGCCTGAGCAAAGTATATAAAATTATGAGAGCCATCGATAGGGTAGACAGTCAGAACCTTTACCCAGAATGGATGATGTGCAGGCAGATTAAATTAGTTTATCTTGGCATTATGTTCAGCACAGACATTGTGAGCTGTAAAGCCTGTTTCTTTTATACAGTATCTTCTAAATGCACACAAAATATCTGTTAATTAATTTTGCCAGCAAAACAGAAATAATTTCTTTATTATTCCTAAATGGGATAATCAGTGGTTAAGAGATTTTGTTCAGCTTTTGCTGGCTTCGTCAGCAGGACTGTAGCTGTGCCATTTGTCTCTGGATTAACTGAAACTGGTAAGTTCTCGTTTAATCTTACTATTTTATTTCGGAGTACGTCAATGATTCCGTGAAGACTTTGAAGCTCTATGATTTCATGCCATGGAAAAAAACGAGTCCACACAAGCACGACTGCATCAGTTGACCACAGATAAGGGAAACATTCAAAATGCATACAGACATGACATAGATTTAAAACATGCTGATGCTGATAAATGAACAAATAATAATAATAGTAACCCCTGCCATCCAGGGGAAACTATAAAATAGAACCTAAAAAAGTGTTGGCAAATATCCCTGGTCTGGCAATGGGTTAAAAATAAAAGGTTTGGAAACTTGTTCGTTAGACCATCCTGCAGTCGGCAGGATGTTGTCCAGAGGACCGTACATAACCCTTGCTGCTGATGAAGTAGCAGCCCTGGTGGAGTGAGATTAGAATATTAGTATCTACAACGACACAAAAGAACATTCCTCCCTCGTGAGAATGTATTTCTTGCCACTGCGATGCCACATGTCTTTACAAACCTGTGAATGAGCCTGGATGCAACCATATCGATATTCGGTGTTCCATCGAGCCATAATGTCATAAAATACTCCAACATCCATTCTGTGTTCTCATTGATTTTACGTGATGATACACCAACACGAAATAAAGTTGGGTAAATTATGACAGGATACTTTGACTTGATTGCACCCATGTGACCAACATAAGCCACCACCACAGTGTATCAACCTGGAATTGAGCATGCAGATCATGCATATCCACACAACAACCCTTTAACCCATAGTATACACCTAGTGTCTATAGGTAGTTTATACCAATAACTGAAGAATTGGTAATTCATGCAAATCCCATCCCTCCTTAACTAGAGATGTCATTCGTAGTTTCCCATCTTTGAGCACTAGCATCAGTCTGAACTACAACTGAAGATTTATTGACCAAAAACTACTGGAGCAATGCTGAATATTGTTCGTCCACCATTGTGACCCTGGTGGCTACAGCTGGTAATAGCATAGGTCTGTTAACAATTACCTAAATGGCACGAGAGATTACCCAATTGCACAGCTGAAAACACAGCTGCTATATTGCCAATTACACTTGATGAATAGAAGACTGCTTGATAACAAGGTTGTTACAGGCTTCTATTTATTCCAATCTCTTGCCCCAGAATGGAGTCACTGATAAATTAATAGTTAAAGGTAAACTCGAAATCAATAACTATAGTTGGTATCAACTGGATGGATGAGGAACCTCAAACTCTCAAATATCGTTGCGGCTGAAAACAGTTGATTTTAGCAAAACAAAGCTTTTAGAATATCATCCAGATAAGCCATAACAAGTGTTTTTTGAGTTCTGAGCAGTCCTAGGACTGGTTTAGTAAATTGGTAGATGCCCTGGGAGCTGAAGTAAACCCTTTGCAACACATTAACTGTCCCATTATCATGCCCCATCCAGATAAATTCCAAATTACTCCTGGGATCCCTGTGAATGGGACCTGAATAGTATGCATCTTTGTAATCGATGCATGCCACAAGATCCTAAAGAAATCAGTTTGTTAGACAGTAACAACATTTTATATACTGAAAATCTATGTTGCAAATGAGAGTTAAATCAATTATGAACCGACATCCTCCATCTTTTACAATAAACAGGCCACGCCTGTCATAATTCCGTGCCTGCCTTGAATGACAACACTGGCCAGATTCCTGAGCCTGTCTCGAATACTGAGGCTGCCTCAAAAGACACCTCTGGCCATAATACTGGGCCTGCCTTGTAAGGCTACTCCGACCTTAATTCTGAGCCTGGCTTGAAAGACAACTCTGGCCATAATTCCGAGCTTGTTCCGGAAAGCAATCCTGGCCATAATACTGAGTCTGCCTCGAGGGACAACTCTAGCCCCTATTCCAAGCTAAGCTTGGCACCTTTGTAATGTGCAATAACAACCCAATCTCATGCTATCATTATCATTTGTACGAAAACTATTGGAAATATTACATAGAAACATAGAAACATAGAAATTAGGTGCAGGAGTAGGCCATTCGGCCCTTCGAGCCTGCACCGCCATTCAATATGATCATGGCTGATCATTCCTGCCTTCTCTCCATACCCTCTGATCCCCTTAGCCACAAGGGCCACATCTAACTCCCTCTTAAATATAGCCAATGAACTGGCCTCGACTACCCTCTGCGGCAGAGAGTTCCAGAGATTCACCACTCTCTGTGTGAAAAAAGTTCTTCTCATCTCGGTTTTAAAGGATTTCCCCCTTATCCTTAAGCTGTGACCCCTTGTCCTGGACTTCCCCAACATCGGGAGCAATCTTCCTGCATCTAGCCTGTCCAACCCCTTAAGAATTTTGTAAGTTTCTATAAGATCCCCTCTCAATCTCCTAAATTCTAGAGAGTATAAACCAAGTCTATCCAGTCTTTCTTCATAAGACAGTCCTGACATCCCAGGAATCAGTCTGGTGAACCTTCTCTGCACCCTCTATGGCAATAATGTCCTTCCTCAGATTTGGAGACCAAAACTGTACGCAATACTCCAGGTGTGGTCTCACCAAGACCCTGTACAACTGCAGTAGAACCTCCCTGCTCCTATACTCAAATCCTTTTGCTATGAAAGCTAACATACCATTTGCTTTCTTCACTGCCTGCTGCACCTACATGCCTACTTTCAATGACTGGTGTACCATGACACGCAGGTCTCGCTGCATCTCCCCTTTTCCTAGTCGGCCACCATTTAGATAATAGTCTGCTTTCCTGTTTTTGCCACCAAAATGGATAACCAATTTGTAAATGGTCCACTTACCCCATGTTTCAGAAGAACCAGACCCACCTATCTCCGTGGATACCGGTGGTCTATGGTAAACCCAACGGCCCCTGATGTGGGTTCTATTCCCGTCCTTGATGGGAGAGTAGGAATGGTAGTGTATGTGGATTCCATTTTTCCTGAGACCGGTTTGGACCTTGGCCTCTGCGCAGCTTTCAAGCTGCCACCAGCTTCAGTGAACTGCTTACTGCCGATGAGGCATGGGGTGTGTCGTCGCCGATACAATGATGCTTTGGTCGTCGTTGGTACCTTGATCAGCCCGACAGCTTTAGCTTCCTCATCCAGGTATACCTGTTGGATAAGCCTTACCTGAAGAGCGGCTGGTTTCATATCCTCCAATGTCACCTCTGATAGCGCTGTTCACTGCGCAAGGGGAAAACTCTGGCCCCTTCCGGGTTTTCTGCCCACGGCAGTAACCCTTTCGTTTGCGAGTATTTCCTTAGAGCCATATGCATTTGCTCCAGTATGTTCCACGGACATACTTTGAATTTGAAGTCACACTGACCACTTGCAGTCCCCTCCACAGAGAGGGAGATTCGTAGGCAGCCCTGAGAACAGGTGCTGCCGCAGGCCCCTGAGGAAACCTGCGCTGATATGGCCCCTCCTACGGACCTATATCAGGATTTTTGGTCTGAGTCAGATTGAAAACTGACCCTGAATGCTCCCCTCCTCAGAGAGGGAGACATTGTGCAGCACTGAAACAGGTGCCGCTGCCAGCGGGTTCTCCATAATACCCGGGCTGATAACTCCCTCCTACAGAGTATATCATTGTGGAGCACCTCTCCATCAGGTGCTCCATGTGGGTTAAGAACGTTCAAAAGACGTTACTCATGGAAGGAGGGGATCCTCTCCAATTGGAATCCTCCTGGCCCGACTCAATTGTCAAACGGGCCTCTTCCCTACGCTCCCCTCCGCAGAGAGGGAGATATAATTTTGTGGCTAACCCTCCAAGCGGGGTTGCCTAGGTGCTACCGGCACCAGACTGAAGCCGCTGGCTCCACCGCCAGCGACTCAAAAAAGACGAATTTGACCGCTGCCCGCTACCCACACATCCGCGGTATCCGTAGCGGGTTCCCCACGGTCCGTGGCCGGGATTCCCTGAGGTCTTAAAGGTTCCCCCTCGCCCTGAATTTTTGCAGGAAGACTCTGTAAGTAAAGAAACATGCAAAAGAAAGCATAACCTGAAAATAAGTTTAAAACTTACCTGCAGGTTTAAACTTACCGCTGGCAGGAGCAGCTCGCCAGCCAGTCCGTCGTTGCACAATGCGGTAGACGTAATGACGCGCATGTGACTCCGAAGTAAAATAAGCAATTAGCAATAAGTATCTTGGCAACAGTACAAGTGCACAGCAGTAGTATACTAAGAACAAAGATACTAGAGGAGCTTTGACTAATACAGTATAGTGTCACCAGCTTTGCCGCCATTTTCAAGTCCCAGTTTGTTAGTGCAGGGTTCTTGACCTGATCAATACTGAGCTTCCTGGTGTTCCTGATCTCAGCGGATGTCCCAGTTTCACCATTAGAAACCACTTTGCTACAATGTTGAAGCTGGCATTTGAACATGACCATAATCCAAATATCTCATGGTGTCTTAATTTTGGGTGGTAAGTTAGTAAGAGGACACATTGTTCTCTGGACAGCATTGGTAGCAGATGTTGTATCTAGCATTGCTCATTAGGTTTGAACCTGAAGATGCCTCAGAAACTGCAACCTAAAGCTAAAGTAAAACAAAAACTGCTGTAGGAACACCGGAGATCTGTGGAAGAAATGGACCAGCGACTTTTTCGGGTCAGGGTCCTTCTTCATGCTGCAGTTCCCTGTATACCAAATCAGATTCTTTAAATCAACAATAATATGGCTTGAATTATAAGTATGTCCATAGACTCAATAATCCAAGTTGTGCACCTAAAATTAATTATTAATTCATCTGCAAAACCAGAGGAGGCCAGGAAAGAATAGGTGAAGGTGAGAAGGGTGGGGGGTTGAATCATAATTCAGGTCAATAACACATTTTTTTAAAATAATTATTTATGGGGAATGACACTGAGAAAGGAATAATTCCATTATCCTGAAGTTTTACCCCTTAAATAAATGTACATTAACCACTATTTCCCTGCAGTTCCTTCCTCCACACTGGGGTTCATTAAGTTGGGGCCAACTGAGTTTCCAATGACTGGCTGGCCAGATATGCTCAGCTGCAAAAATTCATTCATGATGCCATAGGAAGACGTAAGGGAACAAACTTATTTTCAAGTAATCCTGTTGCCCTCAATTAAGTCTAAGAAGGAATATAAAAGTTTGAATCTATTTTAGTCCATCACTTCTATATTTCTAGCATGGTATTCAAAGGTTTCAAAGGTGTTTTATTGTCACGTGTACCAATTAAGGTACAGTGATATTCATATTACCATACAGCCATACTAAAAAAAGCAACAAGACACACAACTACTTAAAAGTTAACATAAACATCCACCACAGCATATTTCACATTCCTTAATGGTAGGCAATGAAGTCTAATCTTCTTCCCTCATTTTTTTCGCCCACGGTCGGGGCATTCGAACCATCCGTCAGGGCAATCAAAGCCCCCGTGTCGGGTCGAACGAAGCTCCCACGTCGGGGCGGTCTACGCTCCTGCAACTTGGATTCCCGAAGTCAGTCTCTCATCCAGAGACCGCAAGCTCTTGCCCATGTTGATTTTGTACAAATTCTACGATACACAAATGAGGTGCCATTGGCTCCAAAGTACTTTGGGACATCATAGAACATAGAACATAGTAAAGTACAGCACAGGAACAGGCCCTTTGGCCCTAATTGTCTGTGCTGAACATGATGCCATGTGAAATTAACCTCATCTGCCTGCACATGCCTATCTAAAAGCCTCTTATCTGCCTCCATCACTACCTCTGGCAACTGGTTCGAGGAAGGCATCCACCACCGCATACATAAAGAACATGCCTCCCTTTCACCTTAAAGCTATGCCCTATATACTAGATATATATATATATATACACACGTCTTTCTCCTTTCATTGGGAATACCAGTTTATCTAGGACCATACCTCCAGTACAAAATCAAGTCTCTCATATGAGAGTGGTTAACATTTTTGCCGGAGACATAATAATATATTTTGTTCAGCATGAGTTAACTGTATCACAACAAATTCCTCACAGAGACGAAAGCTAGTCTTTTTGGTAAATGTTATCCTTTAGACTATTTAATTTGTTCACATTGACAACAGATGTCTCTTTTTTTTCTGGGAGGGGACATGTTGAGGGAATAGATTGGGGCAAAGACCTTTGGTTTTACCAATAACCTCCATGGAAAACCCACATATTTCATTTGGACAGAGTCAAGTTATCTTTAACGAGCTAATTCTCGCGGAGTCAACAAATCCTCCTATAAACAGATGCTTCCTGTTTGGCAAAATACTTAAATAAGCAAAGCAAAATGAATTTCCTGACCTTCGTCAAGGCCAATCTGTTAAAGAAAGTCTTAGAACTTTAGCTGGTAAAACTGAAACCAATTGGCATCAGGGAAAAACACTTCACCGGCTGGAAACAAATTCTGCACATAGGAAGATGTTTTAGATTGTGGGAGGACAATCACCCTAACTTGAAGATAATACTGCAGAAGTTGAGAGGGATATGGATTGTATGCAGGTAGATAAGAGATGATCTTGGCATCATGTTCAGTACAGGTATTGTGAGCCGAAAGGCCTGACGTTGTACTGTACTCTTTTATGTTCTATGTTCTCAGTTCCTCAGGATATGGTCGTCTGCCCAGCCTTTCGTAATCATGTCACCACCGATCTTCACTCCATCTTTGGGTTAGATGTAGGGATGGTCCCCAGATTGCACAATGTTAACAATAACTCACAAGATGAAGCAATCCACATCTGCATTTCGCAAGCCCTAGACAACATTCGGGCATGAGGTAGGCAATAGCAGGTAACATTTGCATCCTACAGGTGCCAGGTAATGACCATTCCCAGAAGAGAGAGTCCAGCACCTGCCCTTGTCATGCAATGCCATTTCCGTAACCGAGTCATAGAAACATAGAAAATAGGTGCAGGAGTAGGCCATTCAGCCCTTCGAACCAGCACCGCCATTCAATTTGATGTTGGCTGATCATCCACAATCAGTACCCCATTCCTAATTTCTCCTAATATCCCTCGATTCAGTTCACCCTGAGAGCTCTCCCACCATCAATGTCCTGTAATGACACCATTGAGCAAAAAATCAAATGGACCATCCAAATGAAACAATCACTGCAAGACTAGTCAAAGGGTTGGTATTTGGGGATGAGTGATTCACCTTTTGACATCCTAAAACCCTTTTGCAGATCTTCAAAACACAAGTCATGTGTACATAGATACATAGAAACATAGAAAATAGGTGCAGGAGTAGGCCACATGGCCCTTCGAGCCAGCACCACCATTCAATGTGATCATGGCTGATTATCCACAATCAGTACCCTGTTCCTGCCTTCTCCCCATATCCCTTGATTCTGCCAGTCCTAAGAGCTCTATCTAGCTCTCTTTTAAATGCATTCAGTGAATTGGCCTCCACTGCCTTTTGAGGCAGAGAATTCCACAAATTCACAACTCTCTGGGTGAAAAAGTATTTCCACATCTCAATTCTAAATGGCCTATCCCTTATTCTTAAACTGTGGCCCCTCTTTCTGGACTCTCCCAACAGTGGGAACATGTTTCCTGTATCAAGCGTCTCCAATCCCTTAATAATTTTATATGTTTCTATAAGATATCCCCTCATCCTTCTAAATTACAGTGAATACAAGCCCAGTCGTTCCATTCTTTCATCATATGACAGTCCTGACATCTCGGGAATTAACCTTGTGAACCTACACTGCACTCTCTCAAAACCAAGAATGCCCTTCCCCAAATTAAGAGACCAAAACTACAAACAATAATCCAGGTGTGGTCTCACCAGGACCCTGTACAAGTGCAGGGGGACATCTTTGCTCCTCTGCTCAAATCCTCGTGTTATGAAGGCCAACATGCCATTAGCTTTCTTCACTGACTGCTGTACCTGCTGTACCTGCAAACTTACTTTCAGTGACTGGTGTACAAAGACTGGTGTAAGAAATACCTCCCCTTTTCCTAATCTGACACCATTCAGTTAATAATTTGCCTTCTTGTTCTTGCCACCAAAATGCAAAACCTCACATTTATCCACATTATACTGCATCTGCCATGCATCTGCCCACTCACCCAACCTGTCCAAGTCACTCTGCATCCTCATAGCATCCTCTTCACAGTTCACACTGCTACCCAGCTTTGTGTCATTTGCAAATTTGCTAATGTTACTTCCTACTCTTTTGTTCTAACGTTAATTCCTACTCTTTGTTTCCTGTCTGTTAATCAATTTTCTATCCACGTCAATACCCTACCCCCAATACTATGTGCTCTAATTTTGCCCACTAATCTCCTGTGTGGGACCTTATCAAAGGCTTTCTGAAAGACCAGATACACTACATCCACTGGCTCACCCTTATCCATTTTACTTGTTATATCCACAAAAAATTCCAGAAGATTAGACAAGCAAGATTTTACCTTTGTAAATCCATGCTGACTTGGACCGATCCTGTTACTGCTATCCAAATGCAGCGCTTTTACATCTTTAATAATTGACTCCAGCATCTTCCCCACCACCGATGTCAGGCTAACTGGTCTATAATTCCCTGATTTCTCTCTCCCTCCTTTCTTAAAACGTGGGATAACATTAGCTACCCTTCAATCCACAGGAACTGATCCAGATTCTGTAGAACATTGTGAAATGATCACCAATGCGTCCACAATTTCTAGAGCCACCGCCTTGAGTATCCTGGGATGTGTGATACAATTCGCTCCTCATGCCCGAAGTCTACAGTGACAATAACACAACAGAATACCCTCCAAGTAAAGGTATCCCATATAATTGGCATACCATTCATTACCCTAATCATTGTTTCACTGCTGCTGCATAATGCTTGCAGAATGTGCTATTTACTCAATGCATTGCAGTTACTTGTAGAGGCCTCTTGGACAGCACTTTCCCAACTTACAACCTCAGCCACCAAGAAAGTCAAGGACAGGTGAGGGCATCAATACACCCACATCTGTAAATGGAAAAACATTGCTACGAATAAATGTGAATTATTTTTTGTCATTATTGGTTCCTCTACTCCAGGAAGAGAAGGAAAAGCATCATCTATAAAACGCACTCTCTTGATTCAACTGTATTATCTGACTACTATCCAATCTTACCCTTATACCTTGATGGTGCTATTATTTCCCCATTGCTTGCTCAGTTCTGGGTGATAACACATCAGATCACAACAAGCCTAGTCAAAATCATCAGTGATTTCAATGACTACAAGCATAATGTTTTATGCCACCTGGACCTTCCTGCAATGCTCCGTATGGCTGCCCACTCATCTTTCTCATCTAATCTCCTCCACAGCGGGATGCCCCCTTGACTGTTTCCACACCGGACTTCTCTAATTTGGCTCATTTGCCTCCATACTTGATTCTCCACCAGATCCTTCATAGCCTCTTGTGGATTATATTTTTTGGCTATATCCTTTTATTAATCGATGCTAATCCTCATTAATGGCAAGGTCTTCAAGCATGGGGGGATGCAGCATGCATGTGTACTTTGACAGGATTGTTATGGACCTTTCCATCACCTCAGTAGATCCCTGTGTTTCTCAGGTTGAGATTCAGCCATGGATAAGTCAGGATCTCCTACTGTCCTACTGGCCTTTACCTGCCAGAATTTGCACACTTTGTGTCTCCATTTTACCTTCTGGTTAGTCACTCAAAGTTGAAGTAACTTCACAACTTTGATATGAACACAAAGTGCTGGAATAATTCAACGGGACAAGCAGCATCTCTGGATGACATGGAAAGGCAATGTTTCAGTTTTGGTCCTTCAGAGATGTTGCTTTACTCACTGCGTTACTCCAGCACTTTGTGTCCTACGTGAGATTCCAGCATCTGCAGTTCCTTGTGCCCAATATTGCTCTGGTTAAAAGAAGGACACAAAGAGGTGGAGCAACTCACCGGGTCAGCCAACATCCCTGGAAAAGGTGAAAAGGTGACATTTCGGGTTGGGACCCTTTTCCAGACCCTGAGTTACTCCAGCACTTTGTATCTGTTTTTGTAAATCAACATCTGCACTTCCTTGTTTCTAAGGTTTGATATGTAGTTCAATCTGAGATGAGCTGGAAGCTCATATATCTATACCCACTTCTACACAATTCCTTGCCTTCATTCCTACCATAAATCATATGAATTAATGACAATTCAGTCTGATGAGGAATTGAGGCTGAGAGGAGATGTGATGTGGGTTGCACTTTATGTTTTAGAACTTTTAGGGGGCAATGAAAGTGGCAAAAAGGGTGTTGGCAAATCAAATCTTGAAGTGTCCATGAAAAGGGCCTGTCCCACGAGCGTGCGACTGCATACGGCAAGCGCGACCAAACCTGAAGCGGGAGCCGCGCGGGGGTCACGCAGAAGTCAAGTGATCCCCGTACAGGGCCGGTCCCACCAGCATGTGACTATGCGGTGAGCGCGACCAAACCAGAAGCGGGGGCCGCGCGGAGGTCGAGTGAGTGACGTGATGTTCAAGGAAGTCCGCGGGAAGTTCACGCGTGACGTACGGCGTCAAGACGCTGCGTATGCCCGTCGGGCTCCACACAACTCCATACAGTTCCGGCGATTGAAGTGGGACCGGCCCCGCGAGGCTGTACGGCTCGAGCGACCACGTTAGTTCGGGCTTGCCGCATGCAGTCGCATGCTCGTGGGACAGGCCCTTTACTGTGTTCGTATGTGTTTTGCTGGTTCAGCTATTGCTTAAGCAGTGCAAAGTCAGGACTTTAGACTTTAGAGATACAGCGAGGAAACAGGCGCTTTGTCCCATCGAGTCAGGACTGACCAGTGATCGCCCCATACACTAGCACCATCCTACACACTAGGGATAATTTACAATTTTACTGAAGCCTATTAAATTAAAAACCTATATGTCTTTGGAGTGTGGGAGGAAACCAGAGAACCCGGAGAAAACCCAAGGGGGTGGGGGTCACAGGGAGAACATACAAACAGCATCCATAATCAGGATTGAACTAGAGTCTCTGGCACTGCTGTAAGAGACGGTGCCACCCTAATATTTTGTTGTAACCATGAAAGGGGCAGTCTTTAAGCAGCATTTTGACTCAGTACTGAGAGTTATACAGAAGAAACAAACTACTGCAAAAGTTGGACATTTGAATTAAAATGTTAAGTGCTGGAAATACACAGCAGACCAGGTCACAACAGTGGTGACATAGATGCTGTTGACATTTCAGCTCAATAAACTTACATCAAAACAATATTTGACTCTAAAGCTACTTAAAATGAGTCATGATTTACATGAAGCTGCAGTAACAGAATGGGAGATAACATGAGCAAATTATCCCAATAAAAATTGAATGACGTCAGGCTTAATAATATTTGTTCCTAGCCAATGTAGGGAACTCAGATACCTTGTGAAATTTAGCTGTTGGCCACATTCAAATGAAATAAGAAAATATTGGAAACACTCAGCAAGTTAATCAGCAACTGTGAAAAGGGAAACAGAGTTAACAGTTCAGATTGATGAACCGTTTTTGGGGATAGAAAAGAGAGAAAACAAATGGGTTTGAAGCTGCTGAGAGATTATTCAGTCTGCATTCACACAGGCTGACCTGCGGCACATGTCCACAGCCCCACATTTAACATTTCTTTGCTGTGTTCTCACACTCTGGCTATCTTCATTCTTGACAATGGAATACTACAGCCCACCCCTTGTAATCAATGGACTTGGTTTTCCTAATTGTATTTTGTACTAATGCCTTTTTTTGGCACAGTCTTCTTTCTTTTAGAAATGTTCTGTGTACTTTACGTATAACTTGTTTAGCTGTATTTTCTAGTCAAGTCAAGTCAAGTTTATTTGTCACATACACATGCGAAATGTGCAGTGAAATGAAAGTGGCAATGCTCGCGGACATTTGTGCAAAAGACAAACAACCAAACAGCCAAACAAACTATAAACACAATCATAACACACATATTCTTTTACATAATAAATAATGGAAGGAAAAACGTTCAGTGGAGTTAGTCCCTGGTGAGGTAGGCGTTTACAGTCCGAATGGCCTCTGGGAAGAAACTCCTTCTCAACCTCTCCGTTCTCACTGTATGGCAATGGAGGCATTTGCCTGGCTGTTGCAGCTGGAACAGTCCGTTGCAGGGGTGGAAGGGGTCTCTCATGATATTGTTGGCTCTGGAGTTGCACCTCCTGATGGGGGGCAAGTGAAGTTCCCATAGTGCGTTCGGCCATACGCACTACCCTCTGCAGAGCCTTCTTGTCCTTGGCAGAGCAATTCCCAAACCAGATGGTAATGTTCCCGGACAAGATGCTTTCCACCGCCACTGCGTAGAAGCACTGGGGGATCCTCGGAGACACTCTGAATTTCCTCAATTGCCTGATTGCCTCTATGTGCCTATGGTGTAGCTACAGGCAAGATATAAATTGTACATGTAGTCACCATACCTGGGCATGTCTTGACGACTTGAGGTAAGACAGATACAAAATGCTGGGGTAACTCAGTGGGACAGACAGCATCTATGAAGAGAATGGGTGACGTTTCGGGTCAAGACCCTTCTTCAGAGTGAGAGTCAGGGGAGAGGGAGACACAGAGACAAGGAAGTTAAAGGTGTGATAAGGATACATCAAAGGAGATGCAGATCAAGGAACATCAAATAGATAATTGTTAGCTAGAAGGTGACAACAAAGCACACGGAGATAAAAACTCAGGGGGACAGTCAGACTGGTCAGAGAACTAGGAAGGGGGAAGGATGGAGAGAGAAGGAAAACAGGGGTTACTTGAAGTTAGAGAAGTCATATTCTTACCGCTGAGGTGTAAGCTGCCCAAGCAAAATATGAGGTGCTGTTCCTCCAATTTGCGCTGGACCATTTCAAAATGGTGGCAGACAGAAGAGAGGATCGGTGCCGTCAAGACAACTGTCGTTAAGGCCAAGACTGCACTCTTAAGAACTTTGAAACTATAAGAAGGTAGACAAAAGTGCTGGAGAAACTCAGCGGGTGCGGCAACTTTGAAACTATGTTGGTGCCAGAAATGTGGCGAGTCTTTGTGTGCTGCCTCAGTGAAGTCTACTATTACACTACAAGCACTTTTGTACTTGTCTCTGATTGTGCGTATCTATAATATGATTTTAGTGAATTGTATGCAAAACAAAGATTTGTACTGTGCCTAGGTACATACGTATATATGTCAATAACGTGTCATCATCAACATCAAACTACCTCATTAACCCATCAAACAAATAACCTCCACAGCTCATTCCCATTGCCATCCAGGCTTCATGTAATTCAGATACTCTATTTATCCTGCTCATTGCTCCCATCACTACCCAACTCAAACTTTCCAAATTTACAACAACTGGGACTTGAAAATGGCGTCAAATCTGGTGATCCTTGTATACTGTCTCAGTGTCCTACTTTTATACACTTGTACTGTATCTAAGATATGCTTAAGGGGTCACAGTTTAAGGATAAGGGGGAAATCTTTTAGGACCGAGATGAGAAAAACACACAGAGAGTGGTGAATCTGTGGAATTCTCTGCCACAGAAGGTAGTTGAGGCCAGTTCATTGGCTATATTTAAGAGGGACTTAGATGTGGCCCTTGTAGCTAAAGGGATCAGGGGGTTTGGAGAGAAGGCAGGTACAGGATACTGAGTTGGATGATCAGCCATGATCATATTGAATGGCCGAATGGCCTACTCCTGCACCTATTTTCTATGTTTCTATGTTTCTATGCTTATGTACTGAACTGTATGCAAAACTAAATTTCACTGGACCTCGGTACATGTGACAATAATGTACCATGAACCATTGAAATGTGTTTGTTTTCTCTTTTCCCCGGTTCTGACAAAAGATCTTCAGCCTGAAATGTTGTGAGCTCAGCAGCACTCATTGTTTTAATTTCACATTTCCAGCAAGTGCAATGTCTTGATTTTCATTCACATTTTAAAATCTGTGAATTAATTGGCAGTATTTTTTGCAGCACCACACCAAACATAACAAAACGTAAATACACCACCTTTGAAGTGAGATTGTTGCACAACATACGATTCTTTGCAAAAGGATTTGTATCTTTGCAGCTCTCTACATGCCTATCCATCATGTTGCTGTTTCCAAATAACTGAGTCATTGAGCGCAATGTTGAGAACTGTGAAAAAAAAATCACACACATTTTGAGCCATCACATGAGATAAACATCTGGGCTCTTTACCTCATAAAGGTCAACATTCCAGTTGCTTTCCTAATTGCTTGCTGTATCTGACTGTTAGCATTCAGTGATTTGTGACAAGGACAGATTGGATACATGTGAATAGCAACATATACCGATTTCTCATCATTCAATGAATACTCTTTCCTATCAAAGTGGATAGATCTTTATTTGCCCACATTATACTCCTCCTGCCAGATTCTTGGCCGTTTGCTTCATCAGATATGTCCTTTGCAGACGGATCCCAACCCGTAACGTCACCTATCCATTTTCTCCAGAGGTGCTGCCCGACCCGTTGAGTTACTCCAGCATTTTGTGTCTATCTTTGGTATAAACTAACATCTGCAGTTCCTTTTTTTTGCAATGAATCCTATGTAGGCTGCTTGAAACCTTACACTTTTCCACACAGCTTGGACATATAACAATCAATCTCCCTCATTATTTAATGGACACAAAGTGCTGGACTCACACAGAGGGTCAGGCAGCATCTCTGGAGAACATGCCTAGGTGATATTTTGGGTCGTGACCCTTCTTCAGAAAAATACATTCAGCTGCAAACTATGTCAATGTCCCTGGTTTTTAACATAGTCTGCAGCTGAGTGCATTTCTCAGATATTGATTATCTGGTGTTAGTCTAAAACTTCATGAAGTAGATGCTCCTCATATTGATTGAAAATAATTCACTTCAAGCTTAAAGTTGATTCGCAACACAGACGTAAAGAACATACTCTTGATCCTGTGTAGGAAGGAACTGCAGATGCTGGTTTTAACCGAAGATAGACTCAAAAAGCTGGAGTAACTCAGCAGGATTGGCAATATCTCTAGAGAGAAGGAACAGGCGACTTTTTTGGTCTCAACGGGTCTGAAGAAGGGTCTCGACCCGAAACGTCACACATTCTTTCTCTCCAGAGATGCTGTCTGTCCCGCAGAGTTACTCCAGCTTTTTGTGTATATACAGTTGATCTTGTCACGTCTGATCAGTTGAGATCCTGTTTTGAGGCAAATTTGGTTTAATGCAAACCTAAAGGTCAAAGATTTGCACTGAGAGTTCTCAGGAACATGCATTCACGTTTTTAGTGCGACATGTGTAATTATTTCATACCTATGTCATTTTGCAAGTGTGGAGAGAGGATTAGTCACTGAACAATATGTATATTATCTGTCAAAGGGAGAAAGAAAAACTGTGCATAGATTGGATCTTAAATTCCTACTCAAGGTAGAATCTCAATTCCATATCACTTAAATATTATCAAGCCATCTTTTTTACCTGCTCACATATGAATGTTGAATGAAAGATTGATTCCATGAGATGATTATCATCAGCCCTTTGGACAGAACCAGAAACAGCTTTGAACCACCTTTTGAACAGAAATATTCTGTTGGCAGAGTTTGTCTTAAATCCTCGTGTTTCCTAGATTGATGAAAACTATTAGGGGAGCTGCTGTCCCGACCCCAGTATGCTTATGGCAATTCCATATGAGCATTAACTCCTGGGAACCTTGTTGAGAATTTTAGTGGAAAGTATTAACTATGTGTAAGGCTACCTTTGGGATTGCGTCAGGATTGAGTGAAGACTAAGTTTAACATTGAAATTCAATGCACAAAAGGATTTTGCTAATCTATGCAGGTGTGAGAAAATTGAAAACTGGTCTTTAAAGTACAGTTCAGTTTTGTAGTTGATAAATTTGCGAACACCAGAATTGCAAGGTCGGAAGAAGGGTCTGGACCCGAAACGTCACCCATTCCTTCTCTCCAGAGATGCTGCCTGTCCCGCTGAGTTACTCCAGCTTTTTGTGTCTATCTTCGGTGTAAACCAGCATCCGCAGTTCCTTCCTACAAAGAATTACAAAGTGTTCCCTACATCACTAACTGGTAAGAACAATGCTGAAAATACTGCCCAAAGCTTTGGGAATAGTGTCATGTACCAGGGCAGGGTCGAGGATGAATAGTTTCAGTCTCAGCAGGAAGACTATGACTGACTTGTTTCTTATAAAGTGAGAAATATCCACCAGAATAGTTTATCATTCACAATGGGCTGCAGGGGAATAAAGGTTAAAGTCAACATTTTAGAGTTATATAGTGATACAGTGTGCTCTTAAATATTTCCATGAATTACTCCTCATAGAGATTTTGCTTGCTATTGATCGCCACATATTTCTTCCCAACCATTTCAGAACAAGTATTGCAAACATCATTGTCGGATCGTTAATTTTGTTTCTGCTTCTGCTGACAAACTACTTGAGAACCATTTGACAATCAGTTTACAAATGCTTCTCAATTGCATATTCTTCAAATGGTCCGTAATGGATGTTTCATTCCACAAATTTCAAAACAACGCCTCTTTGGAAGATGTACACAATTAATAGAGAAATTCAGTCATTTGCAGAAGAAAGAAAATAAAAATACAGCCATTTTTGGTTAAATTAAAATAGAGTGCATTTTAAAAACAGTCATCTTACTTTCAACCTGCTTCATCTGGACTATGCCTACAGATGAAATATTTTTCTTTGAAGTTTTACATTTTGATGATTGCATTTAATTGATATAAAAATATGAAGGAAAGAAGATATTAAGATTACTTAACCAATTACAATTCTGAGTCAAAATAACTTGCTACAAACCATTTATATATCCTTTGAAATTTCAGACCAAGGCGACAATTGGAACCAAAGCAGAATCTCACAGATATTATTAAAATTAAGCCCTGGGTCCTCTTTTCTGCCACGTTAGGGAGAACGGAATACTGGCCTTCAGTATTTCTCTTCTGTTAAACGTAATGAGTCAGGTGGGCAGCAGGGATGGGAGGGAGTGAGAGAAGTCTCTGATTTCCAGGCCTGCTGCAAACATCAGCACTCATCTCCGCTAAGAACCATAAAACCTTCAGGAGTGAAAACAAATACCTGCAATACACCACAGTAATTAATTCAGAGATAAATTGTGATCTTCCTGAAGAGGACTCCTCACTACATTGAGAACAAAATTGAAACATTCAAGAAACATTTAGACAGGTACATGAATGGGACGGGCTTAGACGGTTATTGGCCAAATGCAGGCAAGTGGGACTAATGTAGATGAGTCATGTTTGGTCGGCAATGGCAAGTTGGGCTGAAGGGCCTGTTTCCACGCGCCATGATTCTAAAATAATAAGAAATAAGTATTTAGGGCAATTGGATCAACAGCATTACATAGAAGAGCTTTGCTGTAGCATTGAATCCTAGTATTAAATGAGTTACATAACTGCATGCTGCAATTCGAAGACCATTAAACATTTCATACAGAATTTATTGTGCCACATTGGCAATTATTGCATCATGGCCACCATCCATTAAGCAGTGTTTTTCAAAAAACCCAGTTGAAATAAAAACAAAAATTATGCAGCTTAAAACGTTAACTATGTTTCTCTTTCCGCAAGTGTCTCCAGACCTGTTGATTATTTCCAACATTTACTGTTTGCATTTCAGATTTTCAGCATATGCAGTTTTATTTTTGATTTTCAAGACTTTATTTGCTGCCGCCGTGGTTTCATCATTCAGTATTTAAGGGAAAAGCGTTGAGTCAGAAGAACTTTGAAAACACAGTGTGATCAGGTGCCTCCTTGCGGTGTTTCATTGACTGGGGCACTATAATACTGGGATCAGTCTTAACCCCAACTGTGTTCCAGAAAATGACAGGATGAGGTCAAACACTGCGTTCACACTTTGACCAATTAAACTCTCCCATTGTTGCCGGGCGGATTAGACTAATGCTAACCACATTGTATCTGAAATGCTTTGAACCGTAGTTTCAGACACAGTGCAATTTGCATTCAATTACTCTATATTAGCTAAAAAAAATTTGCCACTCAGAATGAAAGAATGAATTTTAAAGTCGCCATTTCAGTTAAGTGATGGGATGGATGGTTTATAAATCTTATTAGAGTGAAATTATCTACGGTTACTAGAAGATGAGAATGAAAGACGCAGAGTTTGGAAATCATATCATATATGTATTAAAACTCTGTGTGTGTGCGTGCGTCCTTGTGTGCGTGCGTGTGTGTGTGCGTGTGTGTGTGTGTGTGTGTGCGTGCGTGCGTGCGTGCGTGCGTGCGTGCGTGTGGGTGTGTGTGTGTGTGTGTGTGGGTGTGTGTGTGTGTGTGTGTGTGTGTGTGTGTGTGTGTGTGTGTGTGTGTGTGTGTGTGTGTGTGTGTGTGTGTGTGCGTGTGTGTGTGTGTGTGTGGATGTGTGTGTGCCATTTTGCCTTTGAAACGTATCTCCTCGAAAACCATATGCTGAAACGGGGACATTTTTATATATTTCAGTAGAGATTTTCCTTGTGATTTTAGAAATCCACTCCTCTGTACATTTGGTACATTATATTCCCGACTTTTTTATTAAAATTGTTGACCAATCTGACCTTTTTTAAAATACTGACCGCTGCCCAGCTGCTGACGTTACGATAACAGTGAAATTTTTACATCTCCTGGTAGAAATTCTCCTTATGATTTCAAAAATCCAATCCACTATAAATTTGGTCAATTATTTCCTGAGATATTTACTAAAATTTATCACCAAACTGACTCTTTTTTCAAATATAAAGGTTGCCCAGCTGCTGACCACCCAATGCCTTTCCTCGTGCGCCCCCGCCACTCTGGATTAATGCAGCTGCTGTCAACGCGCATGCGCAGTTTTCCACGAGGTACGTTAGCCCACCTTCTTCAAAAGGCGCAGAAAGAACGAGAAAATTCTGCAGCAAAGATCCTACAGCTCCGATCCGCTATAGGATCTTTGTTCTGCAGATCGCGAGGTCAGCGGCGCTCACGCATTGAAGAAGCTTCTCCTCACTGCCCGTGCAGCTCATGAAGCCACGCCCCTCCCCTCCCCTCCCCTGCCCGCCAGCCCTCTCACTCAGCTGTGGGTTTCCATCTTTTCGAAGCCCACTCACTCGCCCAGCTCTCCTCCACTTCCACCCCTCCTCTTCTCACCTCCTCCCCTCTCCTCCCTCCCTCTCTCCTCTCCTCTCTGCCCGTCACAGGGGACGACCTCCTGTCCGTGTCCGTGTCTGTGGCCCGAACGTCTGTAACGCTGGCAGAAGCCACGGCCGGCAGGTTGTCCACTGCTTTTGGCAGTCCTCAGCAAAGAGCCTATAGCGCGCTATACGATCTTTGGTCCTCGCATCGCTCCGGGTTCGCTCGGGCCCTGTGACCTGCTGCCCCGCTGCACTCCTCTCTCTCTATCTCTCTCTATCTCTCTCTCTCCCCCTCCTCTCTCCATCCCTCTCCCTCTCCCCCCTCTCTCTCTACCCCCTCTCTCTCTCCCCCCTCTCTCTCTCTCTCTCTCTCTCTCTCTCTCTCTCTCTCTCTCTCCTCCCTCCCCTCTCTCTCTCTCTCTCTCCCCCCTCTCTCTCTCTCCCTCTCCCCTCCTCTCGCTCCTCCCCTCTCTCTCTCCTCCAATCTCCACCCCTCCACCCCCCTCTTTCTCTTGCCCTTCTGTCTGCACTTGGTCTAGTAAGTATTAAAATTAGTTACAGCGGACATTTTCATACAAAACCAGCTCGATTCAAATTTGAATTCCTGGATTGAGAACCTGGTAATGTACCAAGACAACAACCTTTCCCTCAATGTCAGCAGGACAAAGGAGATGGTGATTGACTTCAGGAACCAAAGCTGTACACCCCCCCCAATATACATTCATGGCGCCAATATAGAGATGGTCGAAAGCTTCAAGTTCTAAGGGATAAATATGGCCAGTAATTTGTCCCGGACCAGCCACATTGAAGCTGAGGCCAAGAAAACACAACAATGCCCCGACTTCCTTCGAAGGCTTGGGACGTTTGGCATGTCCCTAACAATAATATTAGATATATTAGAAATAATTTAACTATTGATTCAGCCAAACTATATTTTAATGCAATGATTGTGCCATACATGACCTACTGTATAACGACTTGGTCACTGGCATGTAAGTCCACACTAAAGCCTGTTGAAATTGCTTATAAACAAGCCCTAAAAACTCTAGACAAAAAGCCCAGAATGCACCATCACTGTAGCATCCTGAAGAAATTTGATCTGCTGAGTTGGGAAAACGTAATCAAATATTCGGACTCGATTTTGGTTTACAGAATCTTCCGTGGACTAGCCCCACCTCCGTTAAAGGACTTCATAAAGAAAAACACAAATAGGTCGACAAGAGCAGCCTCCAGGGGTGATTGTATAGTCCCGTTTAGGAAAAGTGTCTTTGGGCAGTCAGTATTTTCATATCGAGCGTCGCAGACCTGGAACGCGATACCATGTGTCATACGGGATCTGCCAACCCTTACCTCATTTACCAAACATCTAAAAACATGATTACTGCAAAATCAAAACTGCAATGATAATCTACCTTAACATTATCCTATGGTACTCTTTTATTGTTACTTTTTTACTTTATTGTTTGTTTTGTTTTGTTTTTGATTTTTGTTTTGTCTCTTCTCTTATTGATTGATTGTGTTGGGATGTGTTTACCTTGTTTACCAGAGGGACTAAAGATGGAAATTAGCTACTGGCTACAATCTTGCGTATTACATGTGAATGTTTATTAATATGCACTGTCCCCTAAATAAATAAATTACAAATTACAAATCCTCACCAACTTCTGCTGATGCACCATAGAAAGCATTTCACCAGGATGCATCACAGCATGGTTTAAGAACAACTCTACGCAAGAATATAAGAAATTGCATTGAGTTGTGGACATAAGCCCAGACCATCACGCAAACTATTTACCAGCTCCACTTCATGCTGCCTTGGCAAGGCATAATCAAAGATGAGTCTCACCCCGGTCACTCCCTCTACTCCCCTCTCCCATTGGGCATGAGGAGCAGAATTTTGAAAACGCATACCTCCAGATTCAGGATCAGTTTCTCCCCAGCTCTATTCAGGCAACCGAACCATCCTCTCACCAGCAAGAGTGCGGTCCCCCTCCACCTCATTGGAGAACTCTCTTTCATCGGACTTTATCGGAGTTTACCTTGTGCAAAATGCTGTGCCTTTTATCCTTTATTTGTGCACTGTGGATAGCTTGATTGTTTAATATGTCTGGCCTTTTCTTGGACTGGATAGCACGCAACATAAAGCTCTTTACTGTACCTCAGTGCACGTGACAATAATAAATTAAACAAAACTAAATGATTTGCTTCCAATCCATATTCTATTAAATCTGTTAAAATTTTGCTATGTTTTCCCACAAAGCGGTGCCCATGTCGGGGCGGCCTGGCGCGAGGCTGAACGGTACTTACGTGAGGGCAATCCGGCTCGGGGCTGGAATGGTGCTCCGGTGGCTGGGACGGCATTTTGGCGGCGGTGATCTTAGTCCGAGGTTCGGCCGCGAGCCAGCGGCTGCGTCAGCAGGACTGGTGGACGGCAGCTTCGACCACCCAGGGCCGCGGTGATTGAGCCGCGGGACTGTTTTAACATCGCCCGGTGGGGTATCGCCTCAGCGCAGAGGGGAAGAGGAGGGAAGAGACTGCAGCCCTAAGACTTTTTGCCTCCATCACAGTGAGGAGGTGCTAGGTGGACTCACTGTGGTGGATGTTAATATGTGTTTATTGTTGTTTTTTATTGTATTGTATGTATGTATGACTGCAGGCACGAAATTTCGTTCAGACTTCGGTCTGAATGACAATAAAGGAAACCTGTAACCTGTAACCTGTAAAACCATACCCTGACAAAAACAGATTGAAATACTTTTCTGGTTTGCTCTTCTCATTAAAAATGCTGAACATGCCCACATGGGGGAACCATAAATATACTCAGTGTACTTTAAGAACAGTGAACGGATTGTGATGAAATCTGCTTAAAGGGACATGCATCCATTTTGAATTGCCAGCTCTTTCCTTTGCCCTTGCATGGGATTTGTGCTGGTTAAATCAGTTGTAAAAATGAAAAGCAGTTCACCATGGTGTAGTTAATGAACTTTTAATATTTTAAATACTGCATGTTAGTTAAAAAATTGATATGAGTGGAGATCTCATAGAGGTGTACAAAATCATGTGGGGAATAAATCGGGTAGACGCATTGAGTGTCTTGCCCAGAGTAGGGGAATCGAGAACTAGAGGACATAGGTTTAGGATGAGAGGGCGAAAGATTTAATAGGTGCAACGGTAGAGTTGCTGTCTGCTGGCGCCAGAGACCTGGGTTCGATCCTAACTATGGGTGCTGTCTGTATGTAGTTTGTACGTTCTCACCATGACCTACGTGGGTTTTCTTCGGGAGCTTGTGTGTCGAGGATAGTGTTATGCCCCTGTCCTACTTAGGAAACCTGAACGGAAACATCTGGAGACTTTGAGCCCCACCCAAGTTTTCCGTTCTGTTCGGTTCCCGGAGGTTACTGTCAGTCTCCTTACCTGCTTCCACTACCTGCAACCACCTGCAACCTCCGGGAACAGCACGGAAACCTTGGGTGGGGCGCAAAGTCTCCAAAGGTTTCCGTTCAGCTTTCCTAAGTGGGACAGGGGCATAAGAGTGCAGGGATCGCTGGTCAACTGTCATTGGGCCAAAGGGCCTGTTTCCATGCTATATCTCTAAGCTAAACAAAACTAAACTAAACTTAACCTATCTAAACTACACTAAACTCAACTGAAGGAACATGAGGGGTAACATTTTCACACAAAGGGTGGTGGGTATATGGAACAAGCTGCCAGAGGAGGTAGTTGAGGCAGGAGGACTATCGTAACATTTAAGAAACATTTAAACAGGTACTTGGGTAGGACACAGGCCGGTGGAACAAATGCAGTTGGGAAATGTTGGTTGGTGTGGGCAAGTTAGGCAGAAGAGCCTGTTTCGACTGTATAACTCTATGACTCCAATCCACTGACAAATTCCCAATGTGCAATCTATCTGTTAAATCTGGAATGAATTTAAAATGTGATGATACTGTTACAACTTTCAGCAGTTGATTCATGAATGACGTTGGAGTAAAATAGTCGGCATTGATTTGGAACACGAGCAGAAAAGACACAGTGTACTTTAGAATTATTGTTTTTTTTTTGCTGTTTTCCACACCCAAAAATGACTTATCCTAGCTGGAGCCAAGAAACAAGAAAACTGTCAATGTGAGAATGCCTTTTTCCACTTGGCTGGGCATTCCAGGCACAATGCCACATTTCCCCATTCAGCAATCAGATGAACATTTTGAACTAGCTCTTAATGCCATCAGTACCTTCAGCCATGCCCGAACAAGTCAGTTATAAACAATTCCTAATAGCTCAAGGGTGCTGGTATATCTCAGCTGCTTTGCAACTGACCTTTCACGTACACCCATGCAAGCTTCCTGGAATCGAGAGACCACCAAAAGTTGTACCAAGAGCCAGTGGTAAACTGCAACATATCAGCATCCCTTCGCGCTAACGTGACTGTATGTCAGCATGGATTTTTAACAAAAATTATAATGCAAAGAATGGAAACAACACAGACATAACATCTGGCTAGTACACCTTAGAGTATTTAAGCTCTATTTTGTATGAGTGGGGTAGCACAGTGGCGTATCGGGGAAAGCTGTTGCCTCACAGCGCCGGTGCCATGGGTTTCATGCTGTCTGTGTGGGGTTTGCACGTTCTTCCTGTGACCACATGGGTTTCCTCCACAGGCTCAAGTTTCCTCCTACGTCCCAAAGACGTACTCGTTTGTAGATTGATTGGCCCCTAGCATGCAGAGAGAGCATATTTGTGGGTGAAAGTGGGCATATTATTCAGCTTTCTTGCTGATATGTGGAAACACATAGTCCAGAGTGTCTTTTAGACTGTGAGTAGATGCGGCCTTGGGCATTTAAGCTTGTTGTGAAACCCAGGTCACACAGCTAAAGGAAACAAGCTTTCCAATAAGGTGAATGGTCTATTGATCAAACCCGAGTCTCTGGCACTGTAAGGCAGCAACTCTACCGCTGCACCACTGTGCCGCTTGTGTTGTTTTGTGGTTATGGATTTGAGTTAATTATTTATTTAAGGGTAGTTTCCCTCACCTCTCAATAACACCATCCCTGACATCTTTCTTCCCTATGCCACTCTGAGGCAGCTTCTGGGAATAACACAAGTGCAGACTGGGGCAGCGACTGTCACATTACTCCTCCCTCCTTTCTTGCAGGATGGAGCCTGACTTTGATTCAGCAAAGTCAAGACCAGGAATTAATCCAGTGTTTCCCTAGTCTGCTGAGTCTCATTTTGTTGTTGCTATTCGAACATGCAATGCAATCTGGATGCTACTATTGTTAAACAAGGGCTGAGAAATAATTTGTTGGCCCAAAGTCCCAAGATGACATTCAACGTCAAACCTGTAACAATGTCCCCAATATCCAGTTTTAAAGTTCCAGTTTAAAATACATTTAGAAACAGGTCAGAAAATCAATGATTGCTTTAATAGTGCCAGTGCTCACCATCAAGGCTCGTGTCAGGTGTCAGAAATAATCCTTTCATCACAGCTGTCTGATTTTGGCTTGTGAGCTGCTCTTGCATAAGTAAAAAAGCCTTGTTTAAAGTATGGTGATCTTTCTATTTTGAGCTCCTGGGTCAACAGCAAGAGTCAAGCCATGGAATTGGCTGACTCAGCACTAATCTCCCACTGGGTGGAAATGTAGGTATGTGTTTGCCTAAAGTTTGGACATTTTGGCTCACCCACTCTGCACTGAATGGATGAATGAAAGCTGGTTGCACTCTGTAATGGCCTATATGTTTCAACCAGACTTTAATGGGTATGTTATGATTAGCAATATATTTAAAAGTAAAATTGTTAAAAGTCTAATGTTACATGGACCCAGTTAATTTTCTTTTCCATCAAAGTTATAAAGGTTGTAAACAAAAATAAAAGTGAATCTGTCAAACTGATGCTAATTTTGTAAAACACAAAGTGCTGGAGACAATCAGCGGGTCAGACACAGCCTGGAAATAAACCCTTCAGCCCACTGAGTCCAGGCTGATCATCGAACATCCATTCGCACTAGTTCTATCTCATCCTACTTCCTCATCCACAACCTTCACAACCATCTTACCTTCAAATAGCTTCTTCTCCTGTTTTGCTTGCAGATATATGATATCACACGGTCAAACTTTATTAATCCCAGGAGGGAAATTGATCTGCCAACACTCATAAAACCACAAATACACAAAGCACAAAATACATGAAACATGAAATTAAAGTGACAAGTGGAAAGGCTTGGGGGATGTGCAGTTTGAGTAGGTGGGGGCCTTAGAAGAGTAGGTCATTCAGTCATTTAAGCCGAGTTTGCAATTCAATAAGATCATGGCTGATTCACGATCTTCCAACTATATTCGCTATCCCTTGATGCTTATTTTTTCTTAACTTACAAACTTCTGCCTCCTTTTACGTTAATTCAACTTAATCTGTGCTTTGATGTTATAGAGATCAATACACTCAAGGCATGGAACACTGCATTCAAGGTTATCTGGATTCAATGCAAGATGATGACATTTGGTCCAAATGTCCATAATTGTGAACTCCATTTGGAGCCAGATTGCAAAAAAAGCAATGGTGTACCCTCTTTCCAGTACACAGCTCCCCCTAATTTTAATCATGGTGATTTCCTCTTTGACCAGTTTATACTTGAACATTAAGTCAATATCTAGCCCAAATAAACCACTAAAAGACCCGAAGGTAACTGCTCAGATCATCTCAAATGATTCTGTTTGGTAGATGGAATGAAAATAAATATATACAGCATGAGTTCCTTCAGTAATTTAAAAATGCATCCTCATTCATATCGTTCATCGAACTCTTCCCATTGTTATTGCCAATATAAGCTTAGCTAATTCAGCTAATTGTTCATTCAGTTCAACTATTTACAGTTAGATTCAGCCATGCCTGGATCATCAGAAATAACTCTGGATTGGAGATGGACTATTTTATCAGAGACAAATTCTCTCACCATATTTACATCACGCTATTTGAGATTTTATTTTATTCTAATTTTGCCTTTATCCAACTGTCTCAACATCAACTGAAAGTGAAATGTGCCTCAGTCAGTCCATAAGTCCAAAAGTAAGACAACCAAAATTAATTGATTTACTGAGTCTTAAATTGTGACGATAGTTTAAAATCTTTTGAACTGAGAGATGTTTGTACTGCTTATCTACAGGAATTTAAGGCACTAAGGCAGTAGGTATTTTCAGCAACCTTTTGAAATAATATTAATCACGTTTGTTAATATATTTAGTTAGGATATTGCAGCATAGACAGCATAGTTTGTGTAGAAAGGAACTGCAGATGCTGGTTTATACCAAAGATAAACAAAAAGTGCTGGAGTAACTCAGCGGGTCAGGCAGCATCTCTGGAGACAAAGGATGGGTGATGTTTCGGGTCGGAACGAGACTGAAGAAGGGTTCCGACCTGAAATATCACCCATCCTTTTTCTCCAGAGAAGCTGCCTGACCGGCTGAGTTACTCCAGCATATAGTGTCTATCTTCAGCAGTTTGTATTGGTCCTCCCAACTGATTATGTCAAGCTCCCACGAAAATAAATTTTTTTTTGAAAGGATGTTTCAAAAGAAAAATATTATTTAACTTAGAATAGGTACATAATTTTCAATATAAAGGAACACAAAGTGCTGGTGTAACTCTGCAGGTCAGGCAGCAGCTCTGGAGAATGTTAATAGGTGGCGTTTCAGGTGGGGACCCTTCTTCAGATCTGTGACGTCACCTATTCTTGTTCTCCAGAAATGTTGAGTTACTCCAGCAATTTGTGTCCTGTTTGTCTAAGCCAGCTTTTGCAAATCCGAATTCTTTTTAATTTTTTTTTTTTGTATTTATTTATTTATTTATTTATTATTTTTATTACACCACACATATATCTTAATACATTTTATGTACCGCTTCATTTTTTTTTAGCTTTAAGAAAAAGATAGAAGTAAGGAAAGTAAAGAAAGTGCGCAAGAGTCGTGAAGTGCAAGAGTGTTGGGAAAAGAAAGCCCCTTAGAAAAGAAGTTAGAGAAGGAAGTAAAGTAAGAAAGTAGACCCTAGAAAAGAAAGAAAAAGAAAGTAGGAACAATCGCTCTATTATAACATTAAACTCCGCAGAAAGGGGACTACCAACCAAGTCTGTTTTTGTTGTTTTACCTCCCGTTACCAGGTCCTGATGCTATTTATTTATTTATTTATTTAAATTACTATTGCACCTCATGCTTGTAATAGGTCCAGAAACGTAGACCACGTCTTTTGGAATTGGTCTGCTTTACCTGCTAAGAGGAATCTCATCTCTTCCAGATGTAATGTTTCAAACATATTTGATATCCACATTTTTATTGTTGGTGTGGGCGCATTTTTCCAGAATTTAAGTATAAGCTTTTTTCCCATTATTAGCCCGTAATTGAATAAATTCTTCTGAAACACGTTTAGTTCAGGGTTACCTTCCGATATTCCAAAAATAATCCATTCTGGTTTTGGTACCAGTTTTATTTTGATTAATTTTGAAAAAATATCAAATATTTCATACCAGAATTTTTGGATTTTTGTACAAAAAACAAAAGAATGCGCTATGGTAGCTTCTTGACACAGACATTTATCACAGATTGGTGAAACATTAGGGAAGATTTTATTTAATTTAGTTTTTGAATAATATAATCTATGTAATGTTTTGAATTGGATGAGCGTATGTCGTACGTTGATCGAACATTTATGCACCTGTAGTATCCGGTGAAATCCGAATTCTTATTTTCAATATATTTGGGCTTCTAATTTTGCTCTAACAGCGATTGAGTTGTGATTAAGTCTCTTTAGATTTGGTTTTATTATTTTCACGTGTACCAAGGTACAGTGAAAAGCTTTGTTTTGTATGCTATCTAATCTGATCAGATAATACTATACATAAATATAATTTGTGATTGATCCTAATCTAGTTCTCTGGCCATAAAACATTGCATATACACAAACACTCTAAGTCTTTAGCCATGTTGTCTGTTAATAATTCAAATATTCCCACATTATCATGTATAAAATCTCACTCATCATCTCATCCAAAATGTTTGTGCTTGTATTCTATAGTGGACCACATCTCATCCAAGTATCAAGCCTCACCTTCTACTCCAAAACCTTCAAGTTTAAAATTAAAATATTTTCTCTCTTCCCATCTCTGCGTACCACAGTACCATTTTGGTCTCCTTGAAAGTTTTGTTTCCCTGACTGGCCCCATGTGCATTTTCATATAATTTCCAAACACTATTATTAGCCCTGTCTTCAACTGCCCAGGGACCAGAATACCCACCTAAAATTGCTCAATTTCCTTAAATATTTTCTGATGCTAAACTATTGAAAGAAAATGCCTGGCGCTGTGCAAATTTTTTTTTATCTATTGCTGCAATTATCACAAGGATAAAAATAAATCCTAGGTAAATAATGTTACTAAATACTGGGCTTGAAAAAAGCTGTGCCAGTATTCATGATAGGGAATTGGTTGATGTGAGGAAGAAATTAGTTAATGCGAGGACAAGCCTGAACAAAGGAATTGTTTCCAAAAACAAATGTATGCAAAACAAAAACAGTACAAAAACCTTACAATTCCTAATGTCTATATGTTCAATGGTGTTATATTCAGTAGTGTTCGCATCTATCTTTAAACAAAGATGGGGCGGTACGGTGGCGCAGCGGTAGAGTTGCTGCCTTACAGCGCTTGCAGCGCCGGACATCCGGGTTCGATCCCGACTATGGGTGCTGTCTGTATGGAGTGTGCATGTTCTCCCCGTGACCGTGTGAGTTTTCTCTGAGATCTTCGGTTTCCTCCCACACTCCAAATACGTAGAGGTATGTAGGTAAATTGGCCTGTAAAAATTGTCCTTAGTGTAGGTATGTTACAAAACCTACCTGAATCGTGGCTGAGCATCTGCCCCACCCCTTGTGTGTGATTTTGGCGCTGTTTAGAGGGGGCGGGTTTAAAACGCAATTTTAATAGGCTGTTGCAATCGAAAATGTTCAGCCTAGTAAATCATTAACGGAAAATCGCTGAAAGACCCCGTCGCAAAAGGTATTATTAGTTTTTATGGCCTTGTAAAATAGTTAGAGTAGTTTAAAAATCACTCTCTAAACTCGCAACCTCTCGCAGCCCCAGGGTTTTATAAAGCAAACAATTAAAGGTATGTACCTTATTTTTACATTAAATGGGGCATGTATATAACCCTGTATATAAAGCATAGCGAGTAGCTCATTTGTGGTTTGATATCCCGCAGTATTTTTATTTCCATAAAAGCGAAATGTGAACGTTCTAAACCAGCGCGTTCCACAAACCCACTAGAAAGCCGATAAATTGACTTTAAACAGCAAAACACTAAATTCCTTCCATTTGGCCTATAAATTGATTAATTGAGTTTAAAATTCATGTTTTATTGTGAATTATTCGTGAATATTATTTGGACACTTGGGCTATTTAAAAATGTTAATCATTTATTAAGAAATGGATAGATGTTTAGATCTAGTAAATTGAAGTTTGAAATTAGCTACAATTGGGTAACTAACTAATTATATGCTTTAATTTCAGGTCATCCAAGTTAGATTATTTTATATTTGTTTCAGAATAGTTCAATCTATGATAACTGAAAATTTAATTCAGTTCTCTTAATTTTTAAGAAGGTTATGTGCTTTTGACTGTCCACTATCACAGCTTTTTTGTTATGTCCATAGAAAATCAATAGGGAACAAGATGCTAATTTCCGAGTATGAAAATGGCCATAACTTTTTTATTACTTGAGATATGAAAGTGAATTAGGTGTCAAATTAAACTTATTGTTATGCTTTATCTGATGGGATAAATTGCAGACTTGATTTTTTAAATCTCAAAATTTTGTAACATTGCTACTTAGTGTGTGTAGGATAGAGTTAATATGCGGGGATCGCTGGTCGGCGCAGACCCGGTGGGCCGAAGGGCCTGTTTCCGCATTGTATCTCTAAACTAAACTAAACTAAAAGACTAAAAAATGCCCTTGCCACTCAAGTGGCCTGTTGGGGTGAAAGCCCTTCCCTTGTTTGAGGGCTGTCCCCATCAATCTCTGCCCATCAATATCCAGCAGCAGAAGGACTTTGTGGTTTGAGCACACAAATATTTTAATTTCCTAAAAAACACTTAATTCAAAATAAAAGAGACATACAAACCAAAAACCCTTTGGACATATACATTCATTAGTGTTCATATTCGGTGGCGTTCGCAAATATCCTTAATCCAAGCATCCTTGCCACTCCTGTAACCCCCACAGAGCCTTGGCTTTGGCTGTACCAAGCTTCGGCGAGTTCCTCAGCATGAACTACTGCAGTCTGGAGTGGGTCAATGGGCAACATTCCCTGACAAACATCTCGTTTACGCAGGGTTTTTTTCCTATCGAGAGAGGGCACGTCAGCAGCTGTTGGGAAGGATGAAAGGGCCTCCAAAGCAAGCAAGAAACTTTCCTAGTAAGGCCAGGACGAGCAGCAGTTTGCCTCCAGACCTCATCACGAATATTGGGATTTCCCCTCTTCAACATTCTGCTTCCTCTGCAAACACAACAAAACGCTATTCCCTCCTGACTGCTGGCCAGCATTCTATTGATCACAAACTCCCCGTCGCTAATGCTTCCTGCCTTTCTCAGGCAACTGGAAAGGGTGCAGAAACATTTGGACAGGTACATGGATAGGACAGGTTTAGATGGATATGGGCCAAACAAAGGCAGGTGGGATTAGGGTAGATGGGATATGTTGGTTGATGTAGGCAGGTTGGGCCGAAGGCCGTGTTTCCACACTCTATGACTCTCTAACTGTCTGATGTCTATCACCTCCATTTTAGTTTAGCTTAGTTTAGAGATTCAGCATGGAAACAGGTCTTTTGGCCCACCGAGTCGGCGCCGACCAGCGATCCCCGCACACTAACCCCATCTTACGCACACCAGGAACAATTTACAATTTTTCCAAGCCAATTAACCTACAAACCTGCACGTCTTCAGAGTGTGGGAGGAAACTGGAAATCCCAGAGAAAACCCACACAGATCATGGGGAGAACTCCATATAGAGAGCACCGATCGTCAGGATCGAACCCGGGTCTCTGGCGCTGTAAGGCAGCAACTATACCGCTGCGCCACCGTGCTATGCTCAATCTTAAGCAAACAAGCTCTTTACTTTCTCACCGTGCCTATACCTGCTTCAAACCCAGACAGGGGTTAACACCGTTCAGGATATCAATGCATGGAATCGGTTAGTCATTTATCTTTTGCCTTGACAGAACTTTAAACAAGCCAATCCCATGTTGCATTATCAATTCTGGGAAGGCAGAGGCAATGAGTGTGTCTGCTCTCCATCCAGATGTGTGCATCATTGTGTACATAAATTACTCCAACATTAAACAAAAACAGGAGGCAAGAATCACAATGATTTATAAGGAAAAAAAAAGATTTATTTTTAGGAATGCTGGAAACAGACAAGAGCTCCAATGGAAACAGATGTACTCAATTTGAGTGTTTACGTACCATGACTGTCAGTATCAAGTTTACAGCATCTTCTTTGCATCAAGTAACTACAGTCCCAATTGGTCATGAATGCCACAGTGATTTATGAAGTTATGTAAATTGCAAAATGTCATCTTCTGTCTCCCGTCTCTCTCCCCTCTTCCTTTATGAAGATGCTAACTGTTGCTGGGCTCTAACTATGCAGCTGTGTTCAAGTGTGAGCTGAGATGGCAAATGTCAGTAAGCTGGTCAACCCTTTCCAGCTGAGTCCTGTCCTTCAGTATGAACTATTGGGATTGTTATCGTGATTAGGAACCTTGGCTGACTTTTCCTTCCTCTAGCCTGGGGGGGCAAGAAAAGGCCAGTGGCTCTGACCCCACTGCCACCCAAGCTGAGATCAGCTAATTTAGCACAGGCAGGCTATTCAAGGCGTAATTCTCTGGTTGCCATCAATTGCTATGGACTCAGAACTCCCACAGCTGGTTTTAATGCAAGCTGTAATTAGCAGATCAAAGATTTTTGGCCCTTACTTTAACTCAACCCGCCTGGTGGGATCAGAGTGGGCGAATGGTAAAAAATCACAAAAACTCATTAGGTGAGTTCCTGCCAGCAAGCTGATCACTGCCATTGTGAACCAGGGGCAAAATGTGCCCCTCAGAAAAAGGCAAGTACATTGTGTATAAATGTGTACAATGTTCTTAAGATGTATTTGGATCCCAATATCGTTGACTGATTGTAGTAGCTGGGAACTGTAGTTGCTGGTTCACAAAAAAACACTGCTCACATTGCTTCGTCAAAGCCACCAGCATAATCATTGACCAGTCTCATCCATGGTCACCCCCTCTTCTCCCCTCTCCCATCAGGGAAGAGGTACAGAAATTTGAAAACCCTTCCCTCCAGATTCAGGGACGGTTTCTTCCCAGCTGTGATTAGGCAACTGGATTATACTCTCACCAACTAGAGAATAGTCATGACTTCCCATTTACCACAATGGAGACTCTCGGACTATCTTTAATCGGTCTTTACTGGAATTAATCTTGCACTAAACATTATTCCCTTTATCCTGTAGCTGCACACTGTGGAAAGCTTGATTGTAATTTAAGTGTATAAACAATAACGCTTTTCACTGTGTCTTGGTGTACGCGATTACAAAAATCAACTAAACTAAACTAAAAAAGACACAAAGTGCTGGAGTTACTCAGTGGGTCAGGCAGTATCTCTGAAGAACATGGATAGGTGATGTTTCGGGTTGGGACCTTACTTCAGTCTGTGGTGGCGGAGGCAAGTGTTGAGGAAACAAGCGTCGGTGTGGTAGTGAGTTCGGGTCAGAACATGGTCACAAAGTTGTAGACCAGTGAAAATCACAGAGGGGGATCAGTGAGAGAGGGTCACCCAGAACTCCGTTCAGAGAGAGGTGGAGAACTTCTTCAAAGTTGGGATACCTTGAGGAGATTCTGCATTGGAGCAACAAATTATAGAAACAAGGAACTGCAGATGCTGGTTCACAAAAAAATAACACAAAGCCCTGGAGTAACTCAGTGGGTCAGGCAGCATCTCTGGAGAATCTAAGACAGGTGACGTTCCAGGTCGGGCTACTTCCTCCTACTTCTTGGTTGATTGATTCAAAGAAAAGCATGGAAACAGGTCCTTCAGACCACTGAGTCCATGCCAACCGTCAATCACCCATTCACACTAGTTCTATGTTATCCCACTTTTGCAACGACTGACCAACACACAAGGGAAGGGGGTGGAGCAATTTGCAGAGGCCAATTATCCGACAAACTCGCACGTCTTTGGGATGTGGGAGGAAACAGGAGCACCCGGAGGAAACCCACGAGATCACCAGGAGAATGTGCAAACTCCTTACAGCCAACAACCGAGTTCTAAACAGAACAAATCTCTGGTGCTGTGAGACACAGCTCTACCAGCTGCGCCACAGTGCTGCCCTGCTATTATTACCACTGTGTAACATGCCAAGCTGCAGCAAGCATAACAGACTCTGAATCTGATCGGTTTAACTGAAAGCTGGATTGAAACAAGAAATCCCTCACAGGCACTTTGATCATTTGGATCTGTAAAGTATCGGGGTTAAGCTTGTTTACAAGTGTACAAAGTGTGTGCTGGTTTATAAGTGCTGGAGTAACTTAGCGTGTTAGAGAGCATCTCTGAAGAAAATGGGTGACGTTTTGGGTTGGAACCCTTCTT
Source organism: Leucoraja erinaceus (assembly GCF_028641065.1). Lineage (NCBI taxonomy): Eukaryota > Metazoa > Chordata > Chondrichthyes > Rajiformes > Rajidae > Leucoraja > Leucoraja erinaceus. The sequence continues at coordinate 49,279,572 of NC_073384.1, read as the reverse complement.
CAGACCGTAGAAGGGACCCGACCCGAAATGCCACCCATCCTTTTTCTCCAGCTATGTTGCCGGACCTGTTGAGTTACTCCAGCACTTTATGTCCATCTTTGTTTCAAAGTGCCCTGGGCTCTTGCACGATCACATGAGATAGTGCCCTAACATTCGATTCACTTCTCCTTTGAAACATGGTACCTATAACAATGCAGTACTCAAATGGACACAAAGTGCTGGCGTAACTCAGCAGGTCAGTCCATGCGTTCCCAGCACAGATATCTGTGGAACTACACTGCTCACAGACCTCCAGCCAGAATATCCACCTTCCATGACAACCTCTGTCTTCTATGAATGAACCAAATCTGAATCCATATGACCAAGTCATCGTGAATCCCATACATCTTAATCTTCTGGATCAGCAAACCATGAAAGACTTTATCAAAAGCCTTACTAACATCCATGTCTGCAACATCCATCATCAATCTCATCTATTCATCAATCTCCTTCGTCACCACCTCAAAAAACTCAATCAAGTTAGTGAGACATGACCTGTCATGTACACAGCCATGCTGGCTATTCTTAATTAGTCCATTCTCTTCCAAATGGGAGGAAATCCTATCTCAAAGAATGATCTCCGATAGTTTCCCTACTGTTGACATGAGGTTTGTCGACTTATAGTTTGCTGTATTCTCTTTAGTTCCTTTCTTAAACAAAGGAACAACACTGACCACTCTCCAATCTTCCAAGACCTCGCCTGTGGCTGGAGAAGAAACAAAAATGCCTGTCAAGCCCCCCGCAATCTCCTCTCTTGCTTCCCTCAATACCCTGAAATAGATCCCATCAGGCCCTGGGGACTTATCCACCTTAATGTTCTTCAAGAGCCTCAGCACAATCTCCTTTCCAATCTGAAACTGCCCGAGCATATTTGTATTCTCCACACTGAGCTCACTGTCCTACAGGACCTTCTCTTGATGAATATAGATGCAAAGTCCTTGTTTAGTACCTCGCATACATCCTCTGACTCCAAGCATAGATTCCATTGTTTATCATTGACCAGCCCTATCTTCTCCCTGGTCACCCTCTTATATTTAACGTAAATATAAAAATCCTTGGGATTTTCCTTAACCCGACTCCACCAATGACATTTCCTGCAACCTTTTGTCCTTTTTAATCGCTCACTTTAGTTCTTTCCTACTTGCTTTATATTCCTCAGAAGTGCCATCTGATGCCATCTTCTTAAACCTGACATATGCTTCCTTTTTATTCCTGACCAAATTTACAATCTCCATGGTCATCCACTGTCCCGTCACCTTCCTGTGCTTTTCCCTCCTCCTTACTGGAACATGCTGATCCTGCAGTGTGATCAGCTGGCCTTTCAATAACTCCCACATATCATCTGTGGACTTAGCCAATAACAACTGGTGTCATCCGTGGACCTATGTAGTAATAACTACAATGTAATGCACGTCATCAGAGTAAAAGTCCAGGAATAAAATGCCCTAACAATGCAGGGAAGACTGGAGTAAGCAGAGAAACAAGTCGAGGAAGAATTATCTGAAAACAAATGAGAAACATGAAGAGGGAGATTCAGCAGAAGGTATTGCAGCCAAAGTGCCCAATGAGCAATAGGGGCAGCACAGTGGCACATTGGTAGAGTTACAGCCTAACAGCGCCAGAGACCTGGGTTCGATCCTGACTACTGGTGCTGTCTGTATGGAGTTTGTACGTTCTCCATGTGACCACGTGGGTTTTCTCCGGGGGGTTTTTCCTCCCATACTTCAAAGTCGTTCAGGTTTGTAGGTTAATCAGCTTTGGTCAAATTGTAAATTGCCCCTAGAGTGTAGGATAGTGCTTGTGTATGGGGATTGCTGGCTGGCATGGACTCGATGGGCTGTAGGTCCTGTTTCTATGCTGTGTCTCTAAAGTCTAAAGTCTAAAGATACAATAATATTTTCAGTTATCTCTTAGTCTGAAAACTCAGAAATCCCCATCTGTGCTGAGAGGAATTGTTGAATGATTCTTTTCATTCTTTGGAGAACATTGAAACTCCCTTTGAAATCAGATCTCAGATTATCTCCCTAAGAAAATAGAAAATAGTCAGTGAACTCATTTTTTATTTGGACAGGTACATGGATAGGATAGGTTTAGAAAGATGTGGGCCAAAATGCAAGCATGTAGGACTAGTGTAGTGGGGCACCTTGGTTGGTCTGGGCTAGTTGGGCCGAAGGGCTTGTTTTCATGCTGTATGATTGTATGACTATGACTGTTAATTAAAAAAACTTGCAGAGAGAAAGGCAACATTTCTCTGCTATGCAGCCTCTAGCAGACAGTCAAATCAATTCAGACCACTCCTATCCACAGAGAGCATGCGTGCAGGTCACCTGCTACATTTCATAGGGAGTACATAGTCAATGGTATACAAGCCACACATGTTACAATGACATTCCAGTTGTGCAAAGTAAGATGTTGCAAAGGGAAGGAAATGTAGTGCAAACCTGCATCTGTATCCTCTCTTATAGTTACTGTTAGTTAGCCTCGTAGGGTGGGCCACATCATTCTCATGCTCAACAGCAAACAGGCATAAGCAGTGGAGGGAGTTCAGCACTGCAGAAACCTGCCTGCTCTACCAGGCAGCTTCTGCCCCAATTGTGGAAATGTCTGCCGTTCCCACATAGGCTTAGACCCCACAAAACTGGAGTGGAACCAATTCTTATGTAAGTTTGGAGGAATAACTCAGCAAGCCAGGCAGGATCTGTGGTGGGATAGACACAAAATGCTGGAGTAACTCAACTGGTCAGTCAGCATCACTGGAGAAAAGGAATAGGTGATGTTTCGGTCTGAAGAAGGGTGTCGACCCAAAACATGACCTATTCCTTTTCTCCAGAAATGCTGCCTGGCCCTCTGAGTTACTCCAGCATTTTGTGTCTATCCTCGGTGTAAACTAGCATCTGCAGTTCCTTCCTAAGCATCTGAGGAGGGAATGGACTGATGACGTTTCAGGTGAGGACAACTTCCTATAGTTTCATGAAGGGTTCTGAGCTGAAATCTCACCTGTCCATTCCATCTGCAGATGCCACTTGACATGCAGAGTTCCTCCATTTTGTTCTGTTCAGGATTCCATCACCTGCATTTCCCTCTTTCTTTTGTAAGCTCATTGATCAAAACACAGTTTCTGCCAGGTGCTCCCTCAGTGGGGAAAGGCTACTGTTGCTTGTGGTGCAGTTCTTGTTACCATTGACCTCAGTTGATGTTGTGGTTTGCTGGGACAGTTTGGCTCATCTAGGATACCGGCTGGTTTTGATTGAAGTGATGATAAGGCAGCCAAACACATTTATTTAGAGATACAGCATGGTAACAGGCCCCTCGGCCCACCGAGTCCACACCGACCAGCAATTCCCACACATTAACACTATCCTACAAACACTAGGGACAATGTACACATACACCAAGCCAATTAGCCTACATACCTGTACATCATTGGAGTGTGGAAGGAAACAGAAGATCTCGGAGAAATCCCACGTGATCACGGGGAGAACGTACAAACTCCATATAGACAGCACCCATAGTCGGGATCGAACCCGGGTCTCCGGCGCTGCGAGGCAGCAACTCTTGACCACTGCACCACCCGTGGTCAAGATTTATATCTTAACCATCTGTGGATAGAAGGAATGGGTGACGTTTCAGGCCGAGTCCATTCTTCAGACTGCCACTGCCGCCCATTACTGCTGTTCATACTGGGCCGGATCTTTGCGCTTCCATTGATTTATGGACGGTCATCCTGCAATGGGTAAGTACCTTCCTCTCCGAGGCAAGTGCATGTCTGTCCAAGATGGATGTCATATTTGGCCCCAAACCTAAATAGCAAATGATGTTGAGGCACTTTTTCTTGTAAGGTTACTTCAGGCAATGGAAGTGATGTGATAAGAATAATGCCTTTGTTGTTTGCCAAGGCTAAGGCTAAGAATATTCATCAGTGAGGAAATGAAACACGAGTTCTGATTGTCAAACTACAAGTAAAATATTTGACAGATAGCAGGAAGATATGAACCCTTCCTAGACATGTGATCCAATAATCTCCATTCCTTTGTTATTTTAGTGGACTATAGCCAATAGATATCAAATGTGGTAACTACATCGCATCCTGAGAGAGATTCTTGTCTTAAATGGAAACATTTGGACTACTGTCAACTATTTAGTCTAAGACTACTTGTTGTTTATTCTGATATATATATATATATATATATATATATATATATATAGATATATATATATATATATATATATATATATATATATTCACATGAGACCACAACAATAGGTTTTCCTTGGCAAGCTCAGTCTAATACTTTATTAAAATGCTGAAAATGCCCAAACTCTGTCAGTGTCTGTGGGGAGGAAAACAGAGTCAATGATTCAGGTTGATGAGCCTTCCTCAGAATCCGCACAGGTGATGTGCTTGGAGTTTATCGTTCCCATATTTCAATTACCACAGTCTGATAAAGAGTCTCGACCCGAAACGTCACCTTTTCCTTTTATCCAGAGATGCTGCCTGACCTGCCGAGTTATTCCAGCATCTTGTGTCTATTTTCAATTACCACACCATAGAGCATCCCTCTCCTACATACAACCATTTCCTGATGCCATCATATACATTTTGCTCAGTGTTGGACAACATTTCTCCTTTAGGTTGCCAGTGGCAACTCCTCTCAGTCAGACAGCCTCGTCTTCTCATGGGAATTCGTCAGGAAGTTGGGAAATGGCCCACGAGTGATCCCCATCAGTTAAACTGGCTAAATGTCCCGGCTATCAATTCTAAATGAAACTTGCTCCTGGGACTGGGGTTAAAATGGACCCAAATGAAAGCATTAATTCAGTTTTTCCAATAAGAACATCTTCCAAAGGTTATGTGGATGGCAGTCCTGAATCACTTGCATTCAGCTTGTAATAACTATTTTATATCCACACACTCCTTCATTTCAATAAATGATATCAAATGGCAATAACATTTTAGTTATCAAAGCCTGTTTATAAAAGTTAAAAGCAAACTGGCTGAAGCAGATGGTAAACAGATTTGGTCTTAATTGTCCTTCATTAGAAAATGCTATTGATGAAAACAATTGATTTAATATTTAAATTCTGCATGAATTCAGAGGCTTTTATTTAATGAGTTTTCAAACCTAACACTTTCAAATGGATTGTAAAATTAAGATGGCATATTTTATATAAAACTTTGTACAAGAGTAAGTGATAATTAGATTGATAATTTCCTCGATGCTTTAGAAATCTGAGTAAATCCTTGAATTAAAATATATTTGCAGCATGCAAGGAGGGAAACATAACTTAAGAGTTTCCATATCCATACTGTAGACTTTAAAGTGTGAGAAGAAACTGCAGATACTGAAGATAGACACAAAAAGCTGGAGTAACTCAACAGGACAGGCAGCATCTCTGGAGAGAAGGAATGGGTGACGTTTCTGACTGAAGAAAGGCCTCGACCCGAAACGTCACCCATTCCTTCTCTCCAGAGATGCTGCCTGTCCCGCTGAGTGACTCCAGCTTTTTGTGTTTATCTGTAGACTTTAAACTTTAGAGATACAGCACATAAACAGACCCTTCGGCCCACCAAGTCCACAGCGACCATTGGTCACTCCGTACACTCGCACTATCCTACACACTGGGACCAATTTACTATATCTACCAAAGCCAATTAACCTACAAACCTGTCCATCTTTGGCGTGTGGGAGGAAACCAGAGCACCCAGAGAAAACCCATGCAGTCACGGGGAGAAGGTACAAATTCTGTGCACACAGCTCCAGCAGTCAGGATCGAACCCGGGTCTCTGGTGTTGTAAGGCAGTAGTTCGATTGCTATGCCACTGTGCCTCCCATTAAAGAGCAAGAATTTTTAAAGAAAAATTGTTAAAAATTGCTATTGCTCTTCTATAAAGCACAGCTTGAGGTGATTACATTCTGATACAGCTGATGGCTCCCAGTCAGGACTTTTGTACACCGATGGATAACACCATAGGTCAATATATTAAAATTTCAATTCCAATTTCCTTGTAATTAAGCTGTTCCAGAATCAGCCACATGGAATATAATGTCTTTTGACTTGGACTCAAGGAGTTGACGAGGAGATTGAGAAACTTTCATGTCCTCGCTACAACAAGTTTAAAAACCCAACTTGTGCGTGTTAACCTCTGGGGAAAATAAAATAATATATAATTCATCTATTTATAAAGTTGCCTAACAAATTGGATATAAATTGCTGGCCCGAGTGCCTGCCTTGCCGATTAATTTTCAGTTGAGAAACAAATGCACAACAATTGAAAATTGCTTGTACCTGTCTGATCCAGGCAGGGTGAACGAGATTGAAAAATCAGATAAACTAAGAGACATAAACCCACAAAAATTCTACTGTAATATAGTTGCAATTTCACTACATCTTTAGTTTAGCTACTTTTACGAACTCTTCTTGAGCAGTGAAATTGGTTCTCATTTTGACCCATTCTAGCAGCAATTTCTTTTACTTTAGGTCCTGGAGCTTTTCAGATTCTGTTGAATGAGTGCCGCAGGCATGAATGACTTTAATTCTTTGTTTTAACATCTATTTATGTGAGGATCTGAAATCAATTGTTCAATGGTTCTTTCTTGTCATATGCAGATAACACAGTCAAATTCTTTTGCACAACCTACAAATGCACAGTCGCCAAGTTTTGCCACCGTTTACAAAGAAAAAGGTCTAAAGTCCGGTCCGCATATTGGAAGTGCTGGAGTGCCCCTGATCCAGGTAAGCCCAGGTAAGCCCCAGGCTGCGGCAGACCAGCAACCCGACCTCCCTCTCCTCGCCCGTTCAATTAAATTGTTTAGCATTCAATTAAGCATTCAGTCAATAAAGGGAGTATACGTGTGTATGAGGGGGAGCACATCCACAAGGGACACAAAACAAAGAAAATAGGTGCATGAGTAGGCCATTCGGCCCCTTGAGCCAACATCGCCATTCAATATGATCATGGCTGATCATCCAAAATCAGTACCCGGTCCTGCTTTCTCCCTATACCCCTTAATTCCGTTAGCCCCAAGAGCTATGTCTAACTATCTCTTGAATACATCACCTATCCATGTTCTCCAGGGTAGCTGCCTTACCCACTGTGTTACTCCAGCACTTGGTGCCTTTTATTTTACTTTTTGTGTATTTGTATGACTTGTTTGAAGGTGAAAGCTGCTCTATGGCAGATAGTCTGAACTGGTACACAACCCACCATAACCTCTCACAATTCCATCCCCACCATTGACAATAAAATTCTAACAAGGATATTCCAGTATCAAGTAGTTGATGTTAAAATGCTATTCGTACACTTTCTCTTTTCACATCTAAAAGTTACATTTTCGCCTAAATGTTATCATAGAATATAACATATAGAACATGGAAGAGTTCATTCGGCCCGCGATATCCATGCTGAATATGATGCCACAAACAACTCGTACCTGCCAGTGCTTAATCTATATCTCCATCTCCATATGTCTAATGTAGAATCTTTCAAGATCCCTGGGATACCGTGTCCATAGGTTGCAAGACATAACCACAATTTACCAGGTTCTCTGTGTAACATTGGGTAGATGCAAAGAGTCTCTTGCCCCGAGTAGGGGAATCGAGAACCAGAGGACATAAGGTTAGGGGAGAAAGATTTAATAGGAACCCGACTGGGTAAGTTTGTCACGCAAAGGGTGGTGGGTTTATGGAACCAGCTGCTGGAGGAGGTAGTCGAGGCAGGTACAATCAGAATGATGAAGAAGCAATTAGAAAGGTAATGGATAGGACAGGTTTAGAGGGATTTGGGCCAAACACAGTCAAGTGGGACTAGTGTAGGTGGGACATGTTGATCGGTATGGGCAAGTTGAGCTGAAAGGCCTGTTTCCACACTGTATGACTGTGGGTGGGCCTAATGTTGATGGGGCACGTTGGCCGGCATGGGCAAGTTGGGTTGAAGGAATGTTTCCACACTGTATGACTAAGTAAAAGAACCTTGGATCATTGCTCTTTATTTATCACAGCTTTCTTAACGGCCCAACTAAACAGAGGATTAGGCCAGCAACCAGGTTTCTTAATGTAAAACAAAGATCACTTGTTGTGGGTAGCAAGGATAGTCAAGAATAATACTGCTACATTTGCTCTGCTCCAACATTACATAGCTGAGTTAACTCTTAATGAATTTGGCATCAAAAACAAAACCAACATGTTCCTAAATACCCCCTCCAACTATCTTTTCAAGCTTTCATCTCCAACTGCTTGCCCCTTGCACTCGCCATTGTCCTTGTAATTAATTGCTGTTGATTAGTTTAATTAACTGGTCATTGTTTCTGTTTCATGATCAAAGACTGACCTCAATTAAGTCATTGAAGCGAATGTCAGATTAGCACATTCTTTAGTGTTATTATTGAAGATTTTCTCTTAAATTAGGGCTCGTCAAGAATGATTGCTGTAAAGTTTGGCTCAGAGGTCAATCTGGAAATCAGTGTTTTCAATCTTTAGAAGAGTCAGCTTGTGCTGGGAACTCCTGGTCACTGCAGAAATACAGCTTCCATATTATTGAAGTAGGAATTTGCTGCTTCATTTGTTGCTGTTAAATACCATCCTGTCCACTGGGGACAACAAACAGAACTTAACAGTGTCCCCTCTATTTGCTGCAGACAGATTTAAGACAGCTAATATCTATTATAATTTGTGATCAGAGGCCTTTCAACATGTAATCGTAAGGCCTTAGGATTTTAAGCTCTTCATTTATCAACTTCAAAGTAGGCAAGCTAATATTCATAGTATATAGATGGAGATGAGAATGGGTAGCGGAAATGTGCTTTTTGCTATCAGTAAAAATAAAATGTATATATTGTTTAAATAAATTGTGTGTTTTAGTATTATGAATGAAAAGTTTGGTTTTTTTGCCCCATAAAACTGATGCAATTGAAATGGGCTGGGCAAAGTTTTACAACATAAAGCAGGGCTGAAGTTATAAGTTTCCACTAAATGTAAAATTAAACTTGAAATTGGATGCTGCAGGTTCTTGGTGCCTCCAGCTTCTAGCTTGTACAATCCCTGTATTCCCTCTACATTGTTGTATTTGTCGACAACAAAAAACATTTCAACTGCAGTTCACTTTGCTAATGCGACATGTGAAATTGAGTTTTGGTTTAGTTTAGAGATACAGTGCGGAAACAGGCCTTTCAGCCCACCGAGTCCATGCCGACCAGCGATCCCCGAACACTATCATTATCCTACACACGAGGGACAATTTTATCGAAGCCAACAAGTCTGCACGAATGTGGGAAGAAACCTGATACCCAAATAAAACCCAAGGTCACGGGGGGAATGTACAAACTCCATACATAATTGTGATATTGCCAGATTTGTATAATTCAACCTACAAACATTTGTAGAGAGAAAAATGATATACCTGTGAGAGTTTTGTACCAATGCCTCTTTCCTGATGTTAAATCAGTACTTTTGTTTTGTATTTGACAGGCACAGCCTTCATTATAAGTGGTGAATTGTGGCCAGAAGAAGGCTTTGGGTACATTGGCCTTCATTAATTAGGGTACAGAATTTGGAAGTTGGGATGTTTTGTTACAATTGTACAAGACTTTGGTGAGGCTGTATTTAGAAAATTGTGTTCGGTTTTGGTCACCATGTTATAGGAAAAATATTGTTAAGCTGGGAAAAGTGCAGAGACCATATACAGGAATGTTGCCGGCACTTGAGGTCCTGAGCTGCAGGGAATGGTTGGGCAGACGAGGACTTTACTTCTTGGAGCACAGGAGGACAAGGAATGATCTTGTAGAGGTGTATATGTTAATGAGGGAAACAGATAGTGTAAATGCGCAAAGTTTAAAAAAAAAAAACTCAGAATAGGGAAATCAAAGATCAGGGAACATAAGTGTAAGAAGGAACTGCAGATGCTAGTTTAAACTGCAACTCCCTGCATACTGGGATCAGTCAGTCATCCCTGTCCCGCATGCAACTGGTCCAGAATGCTGCAGCCAGGCTCCTGACAGATACCGGGAAGAGGGACCATATTATTCCCATTCTGGCCTCTCTCCACTGGCTGCCAGTACGGTTCAGAGTTGATTTTAAGGTTCTCCTGTTTGTCTATAAAGCCCTAAACGGGCTTGCTGCCCCCTATATCACAGACCTCCTTACCCCTTACTCTACCTCCATGTCCCTCAGGTCGGCTGACTTGAGGCTCCTGGCTGTCCCGTGATCTAAAATTAAACTCGGGGGTGACCGTGCCTTTGCTGTTGTGGCCCCTAAACTGTGGAACAGCATCTCCCTCCCTATCAGATCTGCCCCCTCCATCGATTCTTTTAAGTCCAGGCTCAAAACTTATTTTTATTCACTAGCATTTGAATCCCCCTGATGTGGCTGATCTTTGTTTTGTGTCTTTGAGATATAGATATAGATATGCCATTTATTGTCACTATACATGTACAGTGAAACTGAAAGCTGCTCGTACTCAGTGCATACATACAATTTAGCACAAAAAACAAGAAACAGAAAAAACAAAAAACAGATTATTGAGCTGATTATTTGTACCTATGTACTGTGCGCATTCCTGTGTATGTCTATTTGTTTTGTGATTTTAGCTACCTGCCCTGGTCTGTACAGCACTTTGGTCTACATGGGTTGTTTTTTAAATGTGCTTTATAAATAAATTTGATTTGATTTGATTTGAAATTGGGCTGAAGGGCCTATTTCTGTGTTCAGCAACTCTCTCCGATGCTATGACTCGATGAGTGGGTTGCACCTCAATTGATTCTACTACGCTACTGCAACTTGCCTTCAGGAAGATAGACACAAAAAGCTGGAGTAACTCAGTGGGATAGGCAGCAACTCTGGATAGAAGGACTGGGTGACGTTTCAGGTCGAGATCCTTCTTCGGAAGTTAATTGGTGGTGGGAATTACTCTGCTGGAAGAGTTGCAAATTTCACCATATCCATTCCCGAACCAAGGCCTCAAAGCCTCTCCAATCTTGGTCACCAAATGATGTAAACTGCGGCCCAAACTGCGTACAGTACACTGCTAACCGTGGCATTTGTATACACTGGGAGGCTGAGATCCTGGTTACTGCAGTTCCCTTCATCAAATCATACGGGAGTTGCCAATGAAAAATCTAGAAGGCAAAGATACTGATCTCCCACATAACAATATCCCAACCATAACAAGGTCCTCTGAAGCCCAGGTTGATGTGGGTCACTCCTCGTATCTGAGGAGCCACTTTTCAGTGAAGACAAATATTGAAGTCGCTGCCTCCAAAGTGCTGGCATCAAGCTTATGGTTTACTGAGCCATAGTGATACTCATCCACCTGTGTGGAGACATGGCTGGTCTAGAATAGTATCCATTTATCCCACACCTGTTTCTGATGTAAATCAATTGTCTTTAAATTGTTCTTTCCTTTCACTGCCTTCTGTTCTCCAAAGCTATATCTATGACCTGGGTAGACACTGCCTTTACACCCTCCCCCTCTACCCCTCCCCATCCCCCCACCCTCCCTCCCCACCCCCCCCCCTCCCCCCTCCCCCCTCCCCATCCCCCTCTACCCCCCTCCCCATCCCCCTCTACCCCCTCCCCATCCCCCTCTACCCCCTCCCCCATCCCCCTCCCCCCCTCCCCATCCCCTCTACCCCCCCCCCCCCCTCTACCCCCTCCTCCCCCTCTACCCCCCCCCCCCCCCTCTTACCCCTCCCCATCCCTCTCTGCCCCATCCCCCCTATTCCTCTCTGCCCCCTCCCCATCCCTCTCTGCCCCATCCCCCCCCCCTGCCCCCCCCCTCCCCCCCTCTCAACCCCCCCCCCCCCCTCTCTGACCCCCCCCCCTCCCTCCTCTCTGCCCCTCCCCTCCCTTTTTGCCCCCCTCCCCCCTCCCTCCCTGCTCCCCCTTTTTGCTCCCCCTCTCTCCCCCCTCAACTCCCCCCCTCTCTGCCGAGGCCAAGACCGTAACATTTGTGTAGGAAGGAACTGCAGATACTGGATTATACCGAAGATAGACACAAAGTGATGAAATAACTCAGTGACTTAGGTAGACAGCATCTCTGGAGAAAAAGGATGGGTGGTGTTTCAGGGAGTCTGAAGAAGGGTTCCGACCTGAAACATCGCCCATCCTTTTTCACTAGAGATGCAACCTGGCCCGCTGAGTTACTCCAGCACTTTATGTCTATCCTTAGACCATAACATTTGTTTGCATAATCACACCGTATTTCACACAAAACCATAAGCCCAATGACTGCCTGGAAATAGAAAAGAAAGATAATTACAGCTTAGTTGTTTGTGTTTTAAAATGACCAAACTGCCAGCATTATAATGTTCTCCCAGCTGGGCGTGGTTCCACTTCTTCATTCTCCTTTTCCATAACCCTTAGACTCCCATTCCCAGCCTCGCTCCCCAATGTCATCCCCCGCAAGCACAAAAATGCTTGATATTCCGTACACTGACTAGTGATTATCCTCCTCACAGATGGAGCATTGTCAGTTGATTATGATGTTTGACATTGCAGTCAGCTGGGTTAAAATTAGCACTGTAGTAATATTGGTTCACAAGCCATGTGATTTATATTTCCAAAGGCCAAGGTTACAAATACTCCCATGAGGAATGAACCATTTCCTGCAAATCTGCAAACTGAAGTAAGGTCAGATTGCATCTGAATGGTTTTCCACATGCTTACAGACTCAGTCCATCTCTTGGACAAAGGATCGCAAAGCAGCTGAAAGGTATTAATATTCTGCTCACAACTTACTTGCTACAATCTCTTCAAGCATTTACCTACATTTTTATTTTATATATGTTGAACGGCTCTACAGGATATTATTTTATCTTGACATTTTTTTAAACCTTCTCCCAGGGCCTATTTCATATTTGTGAGGATGTTGAGAGGATTTTCGACCTGTTTCTAAGACTTACTATTATATCTGTGACTTAAATGCCAATCCTAAAAGGAGAAGGTTGATACAGTTTATGCATTTTTTTTGTAAGTTTAGTTTAGTTTAGAGGTGCAGCGCGGAAGCATTTCCTTCGGCCCACTGAGTCCGCGTTGACCAACGATTCCTGTGCGCTGGTACTATCTCACAAACTATTGACAATTTACAATTTTTACTGAAGCCAATTAATCTACAAACCGGTGCTTCTTTGCAGTGTGGGAGAAAACCGGAGTATCCAGAGAAAACCCACGTGATCACAGGGAGAACGTGCAAACTCAACACAGACAACCCCCCCTACTCAGGAACAAAATCGGGTATCTTGCACTGTAAGGCAGCAACTCTACCATTGTGTTACCGTGTCACTCCTAGGTAAGGAAGGAGCATAGAATGGTGGTTTGCCTACTTTTCTGCCAAGGTCAGGATAAAGTATACATCAGTTACATAATGAGTCAGCCGTGAAGATAAATTTGCTGCCGTGTGTTAATAAGAGGCTTAAAGTACACACAGAAACCAATGTAGAGCATGCCTTTACTTTCAGGGTCAGGTTATTGAGCCATGTTTCATAAAGTGTTTGCATAATCCAGACTGAATTTTGTGAAAACATCTTAATTGCATTCTTTCCCACATTTACCAGCAGATAATGCAAAATGTCTCCCTATGGACTGGTTCAGTATCGTGCATGTGTGCAGACAAGCCATAAAAATTCTGGCAATTTTGGTGCCACAATGCTGCACTATGACTTCCTTAAGGACAAATTAAGTGTTTGCAGATGTGTTGATGTAATGATATTGCATCACCACGTATATTTTTGCCACTTGTGCAGGATGTTTCTTTCCATCTTTCAAGTAGCACAAAATTCTGCTACTTTTATCATATGGTCAATTTTGGAAATTGTATCCTTGGTTTAAATCCCACCCGAGGATCCCAACCCTTTAACATTCTCCAGACCTAAAACCTTCCAAGAACATTGTATTCCTCTAATTCTGGCATTTGCAGCAAACCAAATTTCAATTTCCTTTCTCAAGCCAAGCTCAAAGCCCTGGAATAACTCAGCAGATCAGACAGCATCTGCGGAGAGCATGGATAGGCGCTGTTTTGGGCTGTAACCCATCTTCAGATTGATGGTAGTGGTGGGAGGGGGAGGGAGAGTGGGGGGGTAAAGCTGGAAAAGAGAGCCGGGGACGGGACAAAGCATGGCGAGAGATAGATGGATACGGGTGAGGAGGATTTGATTGGGAGATGGGTGGAGTAAGTGACAAATGCAAGAGATGATAAGGAGACAAAAGGGTGTCAGATAAAATGAAAAGTGAAATATAAAGCCTGAGGGAGGGATATAGGTGGAAAGGGATCGGGGAAGGGAAGAGGGGAGGGAGATGGTGGGAGAAATGGGTGTACATGGGTGTGTGTGGGGGTACAGGAAAGAGAGACTTTGGGGGGAAGGAAGTATTACTTAAATTGGAGAATTCACTGTTCATACCTTTGGGTTGTAAGCTACCCAAGCGGAATATGAGATGCTGTTCTCCCAGTTTGCTCGTCACTTCTTCCAACCCCACTCCTTTCTTCTTTCCATGGAGACCAGTCCCTCCACATGCCTTACTTCACTCATCCCTTCCCACGCAACACCTTCCCTCCACAGTATTTTCCCCTGCAATCGCAGCAGATGTAATGCATATCCCTACACCTGTCCCCACAGCTCTTCTGTCATCTCCATACAGGGACCCGTACATCAGCCCTTCCAGGTGAGACAGAGGTTCCCGTGCACCTCTTCAAACCTCAACTACAGAATCTGGTGTTCCCAAGGTGGCCTCTTTTACATCAGCGAGACCAAGTCCTCTGGCCACCAAAGACTGCTGGATCTCCCCATTGCTAACCATTTCAACTCCCTTTCCCATTTCCTTACCAATTGTTCTGTCCTTGGCCTCCTCCATTACCAGCATGAATCACATGCAAACGGGAGGCACAACACCTCAAATTCCGCTTTTGTACTTTATTCCCTTGCTTCTCTTTTTTCCTTTCTGTTGGTGCCTGCCACTTTCATTGCCTGGGTGCTAAATCCTGCAAATTATCCAACAACTTACTTTTGCAAATGGATCCTTGTACAAATTGAAGTCAGCTTTTGTTTGAAAGCCCTCGTATGAAGTGTGAAGTGCTTTCGGACACATTTTTGCCACTGATTAAATATGTTATATGTGCAAGTTGTCACAGAGTCATGATCATAGAGGCACATTATAGAAACGAGTCCTGGAGAAAAGGAAAAGGTGACGTTTCAGGTTGGAACCCTTATTCAAACAAAGATGGAGAAGCCCAGAACAAAACAGGGCCAGCAATAGATGACCTCAGGAAGGGCGGAGTCCATAATGGCCCACTGTTGGTTGGGTAGATGTGCTAACAATATTTGAGTTGTAGAACCCAGCGGTATGAATGTTGATATCCCTAATTTCAGGTAACTCCTGCATTCTCTCCACCTCCACTCTTGACATCCTACTAGTTCTACTGTCCCTATTCTTGTATCTCTGTTGTTAACACATCTTCCACAGCCAACAATGGGCCATTATTGACTCCACTCTTCCTGAGGTCATCTGTTACTGGCCTGTTTTGCACTGGCCTTCTATATCTTTCAGTCTGAAGAAGGTTTCCATTCCGAAACATCAACTTTTAATTTTCTCCAGGGATGCTGCCTGACTCCACACTGAGTACCTCCACAATTTTGTGTCTATCTTTAGTATAAACCAGCATCTGCAGTTCCTTCCTTCATATGGCAACAAGTCCTATTGAATCAGTAGTGACCATCATCACTAATCCTCCCTCAATCAATGCTATTTTTTATTCACCCATACACTAGCATTATACGATGCACTAGGGACGATTTACAATTTTACCAAAGCCAATTAAGCTACAAACCTGTACATCTTTGGAATGTGGGAGGAAACCAGAGCACCCAGCGAAAACCCAAGCGGTCACAGGGAGAATGTACAAACTCTGGATGGACAGCACCCGTAGTCAGGATCGAACCCGGTTCCCTAGTGCTCTGCCACTGAACCACTGAACCGCCTCCACACCTGATAAGCAGAAAGGATATAGACAAAATGTTGGAGTCTCAGCAGGAAAGTTGAGTTACTCCAGCATTTTGTGTCTCTCTTCGATGTAAACCATCATCTGTAGTTCCTTCTTACACAGGCAAAAAAATAGTTGTGAGCCATTTTCATAGCAATAATATTGTCTGGATATAAATAACTACTGTCTTTCCTGACACCATTCTTGTAAGCAATGTCCACGCTTGCATTTTATTTTGAAGCCAGTTTCTCCATTTGGTTTCATTGTTTCACACACACTTTCAGTGATGTAACATCAATTAGACTTCATCCCACTGGACTCAATTGGACCATTGATTAGAGTGAGAAACGCCAAACAGTAACACAAGCTTTGTTATACTCTGATGAATATTCTGAGAAACAGAATACTGTGAGGTGAGATTTAGGCAAGGATATGTAATCATTAGTGCCACACACACAAATCACTGCCTTTGGGAAACTGTAGAAGTAGTGTGGATGGTATGCATCATTGCATTGTTCCACTCTTCACTCCCACCCTGCATTTTGAATGATGCATCATAAACTAAGTTTGAGCAAATTCCCTCGTCTGATGTGAGTTTGTACCCTTTCTTATCATATCAGTTTTCAGAGTCCAATATGTTCTCAGCGTTCAGGTATTGATTTCATTGAGATGGCCTTTGGTTATAGAAAGGGTTTTGGTAGTGGAAGGGAGGTTTCACTTAGCTGACAGGAAAGTCATGTTTGTCTATTTATGTGTTCAATTTAATTTTCTTTGTATATCTTTAATCATACTGTCTATTCAAATCGTTTGCTATGCCGCTCTTCAAGGGAGATGCTAAATGCATTTTGTTGTCTCTGTACTGTACACTGACAATGACAATTAAAATTGAATCTGAATCTGAATCTGAATCTGACTGTCTGGTTCTCATCTCATCTGTGTCCATCTCAAGTACTTGAGACATTCTCTTTGGTAGACAAAACTGCTGGAGAAACTCAGCGGGTGAGGCAGCATCTATGGAGCGAAAGAAATAGGCAACGTTTCGGGTCGAGACCCTTCTACGGTATTTTTGTCTACCTTTTGGCTCGATTTTCCAGCATCTGCAGTTCCTTCTTAAACATGAGACACTCTCTTTGTTTAATTTACTTTAGTTGCGAGATACAGGGTAGAAACAGGCCCTTCTGTCCACTGAGTCTGCACTGACCAGTGAACCCTGTACATTAACACTATCCTGCACATACTAGGGACAATTTACAATCTTTACCGAAGCAAATTAACCTATAAACCTGTACGTCTTTGGAGTGTGGGAGGAAACCGGATCATCCCGGGAAAACTTATCCGTCCACGGGGTGAATGTACACACTTCACACAGACAGCAACCGTGGTCAGGATCAAACCTCGGTCTCTGACGCTGTAAGGCAGCAACTCTATCGTTGCACCACCATAGTTTTGTTCAGAATGGACCAACTTCAAGGCAGGGAACACGTTATGCTGCAAATCCACCAGCACAGGAGTTGCCCTGGGGCAATAAGATTTTCATTTGCAGTGTCATCTATGCAAGAATTCATGGGGCTTGAAGTTTTCAAGTATAATTAGAGTTTTAACTTGTTTTAAACTCAATGTATGCATTTGTGATAAATCACAGTCTCGTTTGATCCCAGCAGATTTATTCCACTCTGATGTAAAGACCAAAAGGCAATGCTAAAAGGATGTGAGTAAGGTGATCGGCACTCAGTATCTAATCTGTGTTGTGTCTATACTTTTGCACCCTATTTTCCAAGTCCCAACAGCATCAAAGCGTGGGCACACGTGTCATTATCTACAAAATGCCTTCCACACAGAAATGCTTGATTACTTGAAGGGACCAACATAGGAGACACATTGGGTTGTACATGAACTGGATTGATATGGTATTAAAAGACTGTGACTGTGATCTGGGAATAATGATATACTAAGCCACACACCTAATGTGTAGGAAGGAACTGCAGATACTAGTTTACACTGAAGTTAGACACAAAATGCTGGAGTAACTCAGTGGGTCAGGCAGCATCTCTGGGGAAAAGGAATAGGTGACGTTTCGGGTTGAGACCCTTCATCAGGCTGTCATACACCCGATGGTTGGTTAGATGAGTCAAGGAAAGACTGGTGCACGTATCACCTTATCATTTCTTGAGGCTGATAATTTCAAGCTGTAGCTGGACATTATCTTACAGTTGTCATTCTTTAATATTGACAACAAATCATATTAACAATGTGACACTAGACTAAAAGGAATTGAAATCCACATCTGCTCCAGTTCATTGTAGTTTAATCTGTAATACGCATTTCAAACATCAAAAGCAACATCATAAATGACCAGGGCAAGCAATTTATTTTTGCAAAACCTTTCAACTTGGAAACTCATGTCACTATATTAATGTTGTACAAATCTTGCATCAGCAAGAAGCAGTATTTATTATCAATGTTGTGTTTGCTGCTCCATCTGTTTGCAACGCAATAATCTGAATGTCAAATTTCTCTGAACTATTTAAGCATTTTTTTTCCTTTGAGTGTAATGGAAATGCAATAGCTAATTTGTTTTAACATATCAAAAATCCATTTGTAAAACAGCTCTTACGCTTTTATTGAGGGAGGCAATAATGTTTCACTTGGCACGCCTTGAAATGGCAATATTTGTGTAAAAGAACATTAAAGTCTTGGACTTGCTAGCTGTATTTACTTACGGGTAATACACACAAACCAAACGTGTAATGTGAAGACATGTGGTTCCAATCTTTACCATCCCACCATGTTGTAGGCTCAATGTTCCCATTTATTTCCCATGGGACATTAAACATTAGGTAGCACTGGGCACATTCTTAAAAGTACCACGATTGCTCAAGGCAACAGGAATTCCATTTACAGTGTGTGTATTTAAATATAGTAAAATTATGATCAATACTATATTTGTTTGCTGAGGAATATCTTGTTTGGGTGAGACTTCAAATATTATTAATACTGCATGCAGAAAACAGCAGATGTCTTTTGATGGGTTTATCGGGTTTATCAAGATTGGACAGACACTATAGGCAGCTTCAGACTGGATCAGACACTGCAGGATAAACTTTATGAGCCAATTTTGGTTTGAGAGGAAGAACATTTGCCTTATTGATTGCAAGCAATGTTTGCTACTTTCAGGATGTTATCTCTTTAAGGATTATGTCATGTGGCTAACTGCTCCCTGGATGCAACGGTGGTTTGCAGAAAATTTCCAGAGAGCCCTTGAGTAAATATTCACACTGGTTGAGTTCAACATGTTCTGTACGTTCTACAAAGCATCTCGTCAGATGCTGGGAACTCGCCGAAAATGATCACCGTTCACAGGAGGATTGGTCATCTGATATTATGGGCTTGATGGTATCATGGCAGAGAAGGACTCGTATTTCGTCCTGACCCATTTCATGAAGCAGGCATCCCATACAACTAAGGGCACAAAGCAAAGCACCAGAGTAACTCAACGGGTTGGGCAGCCTCTCTGGTGAACATGGACAGGTGAAGTTTCGGATCAGGATCTTTCTAAACACCCAAGAAGGTGATGGGTCTCAAAAAGTGTCCCGACCCGGAGCCACTGCCTGACCTACTTAGTTAAAACAGCACTTGATGTCCTTTTGTGTAAACCAGCATCTGCAGTTCCTTGTTTCCCCCATACAAGTAGGCAGTGCTCCAGTACTCATTCTCACTATAAGCTAGAACACTGTCCAATTCTCAGATACCCCATTGCAGACATTGGACTTTGTCAATGGAACTGGTGCGCTGCAATACTGAGAACGATATTCTGCACTTTGTATATTCCTCTTTGCTCTACCAGTTGTACTTGAGTTCAGCTTGATTGTAATTATGTATAGTAGTATTTGTTCTGATAGCATGCAAACCAAACGTTTCACTGTACATCAGTGTATGCGACAATAATAAACTGAAAACAAATCTGAAAAGACTAAAAAAAACATCAGGACTCAGTACAAACTTCCTGAAAGCAGTTGTGGGCTAGAACTGTTATGAAGTTGCTCAATCTCTACGTGTAAAGTCCCTAAATAGTTTATGGCATTTCTCCAGGAATTCCATGCACTTTCAGCCAAAGTAAGTACTGGGGATATCAAGAACCACCCACAATCACCACCACCAGTGCCTTATGTCCCCACCCTCACCCACTCAAGAACTTCCACTTTAATCTTCAGAGAGGAACTACATGTTGCGAGCAGGGTGGGGATTTCAGAATGATCTGAACAAATTATTAGTAGTATGCATAAATTATCAAAAACAAGATCAAGGAAGCAAAAGAGCTAAATGCGTAGAATCCACTGGAAGCAGCAATTTAGAGTACCTATGAAGTGGACTTGTTAAAGCTGGTGGTGTTAGGAGAAATGTTGCTACATTTGTGTGCCAGAAGAGCAAGCCTAGTGCATGCCTATTAAAGGAGGCTGTATAATTGGTGTGGAAAATTTGTGACATAAAAGGAGGCCATTCATCCCATCATGTCGGTGACTGTGTTCATGGCATGTTGGTTTTCCTGGAGCCTACCCTTAATCCCAAGGCTTATTTCTTTTGTTACAGTGACCAGTCTACCTCCTTGGCCTCACTACAATCTTCACCATGGATGATCAGGTTATTTTCCCTCAGGACTTTCTTCCATGGTTTAGTTCAATGAAACAGCTCAAGTGGAGGCACAAGATATTGGAATCATAAGCAAAACATAGAGTTTGCGGGATCGCTTTTCGGCGCGGACTCGGTGGGCTGAAGGGCCTGATTCCGCGCTGTATCTCTAAACTAAGCTAAACTAAAGAAAGTGCTGGACTGACTCAGTGTGTCAGGCAGCATCTGTGGAGGCAATGGGCATGCAGCGTTTCATATCTGGACCCTTCTTCAGCCAGCCAGACTCGCACACATTTGGAGAATCATGATGCATAACACAAAGGGTTAAAAATTAAAGATAGACACAAAATGCTGGAGTAACTCAGCGGGACAGGCAGCATCTCTGGAGAGAAAGAATGGGTGATGTTTCTGGACGAGACCCTTCTCAGACTAAAATTTAAGGCCCAGAAGATTTCTACAAATTCTGATACTTTACAGTAGGTTTGGTCTTTTTTTTTAAACTAATAGTGATGCACACAGCAAACTTTATTGTAACTACCTACTACTTTTATGAATCAGATGTCTGGTCAGTTTTTCAGAGCAGAATGCAAATCCTTCAGGGGAAATTCCATTTACTTATTGGCAGGACTAAAGAGGAAATAGATCACACTGTGAAAAGATACTGTTCTTCGGTGGAAACATTGCAGACAATGGGGATCATATGTTTTTGATATTTCAGCTCACAATAGATGCATTTTTTGCTGTGATTTCATACTTGGCCTCAATTCTATTTTTGTAAATTCGTCTCCATTTTGTGAATTATATATATTTTTTTCTATTTCAGTCCACATATCACTCCCTGTGTTGAAAGTGGAGGGGACTAACCCTCTTCTCTCAGGCACTGCTGGAACTGTTGCTAGGCAACCACAGGATGGGGCCTGAAGCCGCTCACCTCTTTCTTTGCCCTTGGGCAGGTACACTGGAGATAGCCACGGAAAGCTTAGGGATTCAGCAAGAAATAATCCAGGTGTTAACATGCTGCACACACTGTATCCATTCTACCTCCTCCAGAACTACAGTAACCTCTGTACCCAATGTATCCCCTGAACCTCTGCACCCCCTGGAGCCATTGTGCCCATTACACCCAGCTGTTATCAGGCAACTGACCATCCTATCAACCAGATAGTAGTTCTGAGCTACTATCAACCTCACTGGAGTCTTTAATTAGACTTTGCTGGACTTTATTGTGCACTAAAGTTTATCATGCATCCGTACACTGTGGACGGCTTAATTTTAATCATGTTTGTCTTTCTGCTGACTGGCTAGCACGTAACAAAATCTTTTCACTGTACCTCGGTTCACATGCCAATAAACTGAACTCAACTCCAACTCCAACTCCCTCTACCTCTGTAGCCACTGTATCCCCTGAACCACTGCACCCCTATACCACTGTACCCCCTGAATCCCCTGTACCCACATCCCCTGGACCACTGCACCCTCTGTACAGGCTATGCCCACACTTTCCCCTATATTCACTGAAACCCTGTACCTCTATATCAATTGTGGCTGCTGAACCATTGTACCCCCGTATCCTATGTACCTACTGTATCCATGGACCATTGCACCCCTGTGCCCTTTGTACTCCCAATATTCACTGCACTCTTGTACCTTTACATCCATTGTAGTCCGTGAACCATTGTACCCTTGTACCCACCTCTGTACCGCTGGATGCACTGTTCACTTGTACTGCTGAAGCCACTATCCCAAGTGTTCTCATTGTAGCCTTGATACCTATTGTACCCACTCTCTGTATGTCTGTAGTCACTGTAGCCACTTGACCTACTGTAACAATGAGCTGCTAATCCATGTCCATAGTATGCAACATTTCTCTTTCTTCTCTCTTTCTCCTCCTGCCATTGAGCACATCAGGTTCGAAAGGCGGTGGGATGGGGCAGAGGATGGTATCTTAACTGCAAGCACAGAGGGGAGTACAACTGATGGCCAATACTCAGACCTCCATTTTGTTCCAGTGGCCACGGAGGGATTTCTGCCCTGTAACTTCTTGCACGGGTACATTACAAGTATTGCTGAATTATTCTTCATATGCGTCAGGCAATATTATTTACCTGTATGTGGCATGTAGCACAGGCTTCACCTCACTCAAACACAGAAAGGGCTTTTAGAGGGAGATGTCAACTAAGAAACATAGCTGACTGGCACTCTGGTAAAGTTACTATGACCCATGGCTACAATCAATAAGTGTCCTGACCTGAAACATCGCCTGTCCATTCCCTCCACAGATGTTGCCTAAATCTAGCAATGTTACAAAATTTTGAGATTAAAAAAATCAAGTCTGCAATTTATCCCATCAGATAAAGCATAACAATAAGTTTAATTTGACACCTAATTCACTTTCATATCTCAAGTAATAAAAAGGTTATGGCCATTTTCATACTCAGAAATTAGCATCTTGTTCCCTATTGATTTTCTATGGACATAACAAAAAAGCTGTGATCGAGGACAGTCAAAAGCCCATAACTTTCTTAAAAATTAAGAGAACTGAATGAAATTTTCAGTTATCATAGATTGAAGCATTCTGAAACAAATATAAAATAATCTTACTTGGATGACCTGAAATTAAAGCATATAATTAGTTAGTTACCCAATTGTAGCTAATTTCAAACTTCAATTACTGAATCTAAACATCTATCCATTTCTTAATAAATGATTAACATTTTTAAATAGCCCAAGTGTCCAAATAATATTCACAAATAATTCACAATAAAACATGATTTTTAAATCTCATTTACATCAATTTATAGGCCAAATGGAAGGAATTTAGTGTTCATTTGCTGTAAATTAAAGTCAATTTAAATCGGCTTTCTAGTGGGTTCCTGTGAACGCGCTGGTTTAGAACGTTCACATTGCACTGGATTTGTGCCCTCAAGTGCCCAGAAAAATACTGCGGGATATAAAGAGCCCAAAATGAACTACTCGCTATAGTAAACTTTAATAACAGGGTTATAAACAAGCCCCATTTAATGTAAAAATAAGGTACATACCTTTAATTGTTTGCTTTATAAAACCCTGGGGCTGCGAGAGGTTGCGGAGTGAGAGAGTGATTTTTAAACTACTATAAATATTATACAAGGCCATAAAACTAATAATACCTTTTGCGACGGGGTCTTTCAGCGATTTTCCGTTAATGATTTACTAGGCTGAACATTTTCGATTGGAACAGCCTAGTAAAAATCGCGTTTTAAACCCGCCCCCTCTAAACAGCGCTAAAATCACACACACGGGGTGGGGGCAGATGCCCAGCCATGATTCAGGTAGGTTTTGTAACATACCTACTAAATCATTGAGTTCTCCCAGCTCTTTGTGTTTTGCTGAGATTAATAACTTCAATACAAATCAAGAAATGACCCTGCTGTATTTGTCCAACATGGCTTAGTTTGAAAACTACACCAAATCTTGCACCTTACGAGTGGCCAGTTTGTCCATTTTGGGCACAAATGTATATTGTTTTTTTATCACTGTAAAATCCTTCCAAGGTATGTCACATGGACATTATCAAAGACAATATGAAACCAAATCATGTGAGGAGAGATTAGTCCAGATGACCCGAACATTGACCAGATTGAAAAGATTTAAGTGAAAAGAAAGAAAGGATTACAGAGGTGGCAAGGTTAATGTCTGAGTTTAGACTCCAGATGAGTGAAAGCATAATTATCAATAGTGGAGTAATTATTATTGTTTCACAGAAGGCTAATATTTGATGAGTACAAGTATCTGGGAGCTTAAGAGAGATGGTGAATGTTGCAGAGCTCCATGCCCTCAGCATGAAAGGAGAGGGCATGGAGGGAATCTGAAAATAAAATTTGGGGATTCAAGAACTAGAGGGTTCAAGGTGAGGAGGTGAAATATTTAATAAGAAGCTGAGGGGCATCTTTTTATCACAAAGGGTGCATGGAACAAGGTAGTTGAGGCAGGTGCTATCACAACATTTTAGAAAGATTTAGAGAGGTACATGCAAAGGATAGATTTAGCGGGATATAGCCCAAATGCAGGCGGGTTGGACTATTGTAGATAGGACAGATTGTAGATAGGGCATGTTGGTCGGTGTGGGCAAGTTGAGCCGAAGGGCCTGTTTCCATGTTATGTGAAAATGATTCTATGACTATGATTCAATGATTTTCATTCATTTTTTAAACATTCCAATACTAGTGCAACATAGGCCCAACATCGTTCTTTCATCTATCTCCATAGATTTATATATGTGTCGGCAATTTGAATATCAATCCAAGCTCTTTATTAACGTAATCCATCAAACCCACTATTCCTGTTCTCCTACTCTGCTCCCCATGTCTTCTGAATTTTTTTTCAAGTATTTGCCATCCTCGTGTTAAGAACAATTGTTTCTGGATAACAGCTATGTCCCTGTAGCTTACTGTATAAAACAGATCTTCTCTTAGCCTTGTCATTTACTGTCTCAGCACTGTGCATGTGGCAGATGTGTGACTAACCATTTCCTTTAGAGATGTGAGGAAATAAATCCTTTTTGAAATGTGACATATGACCCACATATTTAGTATCTAAAACATTGCCAGTCTGCATTGTAATTATTCCTTTAATTGATGTGTTAGTCATTGTGGGTTGTACATTAGTGCTGTACTTACAGCGGAAAATATAGGTTTATCTTGGAGTTGCCAAACAATCATTTCACTGTAAATAATAATGTTGTGATCAGATTTCCAGGAGATGCTTTTCTTTGGATTAAACTTGAAAACATCCCATTGTGAATAACCAGACCAACAGGTGTACAAATTGGAGAATGTGTAAAACATGAAACAAGGTGCTTGCATTGTTAATATACAGCTCAGCATTCCCCTTAGTTTAGTTTATTGTCACGTGTACCAAAGGACAGTAAAAGGCTTTTTGGTTGCGTGCTATCCAGTCAGCGGAAAGATTATACATGAATACAATTAAGATATCCAAAGTATACAGATATGGGATGAAGGGAATAACGTTTAGTGCAAGGTAAAGTCCAGTAAAGTTGGTCATTGGTTTGTACCGACACAGTGGGCCAAAGGGCTTCTTTCCACACTGTATATCCAAACTAAACTAAACTAAACATTCTGATCCAACTTCAAAACTTCAAAACTATCATTTGCACTATGAATTGTCAATATATGAGTTGTCTGTCCTCATGCATAGATGTGAGGTGCAATTGGTTGTGTCTGTAAAAGGGGTGAGAATGTGCGGCAATTATAAATTGTCCCTAGTGTATGTAGGATAGTGTTAATGTGCGGGGATCACTGGTTGGCGGGGACCCGGTGGGCCGAAGGGCCTGTTTCCTTGCTGTATCTAAACTAAACTAGACCATGCTTGATGTGCCATGTAATAAAACGAGTCTGGTCTGGAAGCTTCCTTCATCTCTATCACAATGGTATGAAATAACTTTGGCTAAAGATTTGTAGTTTGAGTTATGTGGGGTTATTATGCCAAACTCAACATCATCTTAGTCTGAGTTGTACTCTTCAGTGGAAGCCCATAAAAAGCCACGGAGGATGAAATCTATGCCTGGTTGTGTTCTCCATAACACAGGCAAGCTGAGACATTTGTAGGGTTCTTAAACGGATCAATGGCTGAGATCCATTAACTCACATTAGATTGAGGAGTAAGGGAGTGTGTCCAAGTCATTTGTCATTGAGACTTCAACATGGGCATTATCTATGTTTGGGGTGCATTTGTCTACTGGGCTATTGGGTCTGTGGGGAATTAACAGTGACCCACCCGAAGACAAGGAAGGAAATGTCATATCATATGAGGAAAGATTGGAAAGACTGAGCTCGTATTCACTGGAATTTAGAAGGATGAGAGAGGATCTTATAGAGACATATAAAATTATAAAAGGAGTGGACAAGCTAGATGCAGGAAAAATGTTCACAATGTTGGGGGAGTCCAGAATTAGGAGCCACAGTCTAAGAATAAAGGGAGGCCATTTAAAACTGAGATGAGAAAAAAGTTTTTCACCCAGAGAGTTGTGAATTTGTGGAATTCTCTGCTGCAGAAGGCAGTAGAGGCCAATTCACTGGATGAATTTATAAGAGAGTTTGATAGAGCTCTGAAGGCTCACGGAATCATGCGATAGGCAGGCACGGGTTACTGATGGTGGATGATCAGCCATGATCACAATGAATTGCAGTGCAGGCTCAAAGGGCCAAATAGCCTCCTCCTGCACCTATTTTCTGTGTTTCTATGAAACGGAGAACAAATGGTGGAAAACAGGTCACATTTCACATTTTTGAAAATGTGCTTTTTAGCAGTTAATGTGAAAAAAAATTACAAAACCTCTGTTAATATTTGACACTTGGTGAAATGTGTGATCAAAACGAAGCTCCAGGCAGCCATGCCAGACACATCATAAAAAGGAAACCATTTAAAACACTTCTGCTGTCACCCAGCCCTGAGTTCCTGGAAGTTCCTGGACTCATGTCTCTGATTCATGTGGAAGCAATTAAGGGAAATTAATGTTTACAGAGACATTATCAACAGGTAAATGGCATTCAACCTTTAAGATCTTTGTCGTAAACAAAATAATTGTCAATCTTCCACATCGGGCACCTTCTAACCTTCGATATTGCATGGGAAATTTCAGAGTGCAAGCAGCAACACCCAAACTATTGCGCCTGCAGACTTGTTTAGAAAACATCAGCCTGCCCAGACCTCAGTTAAAGTGCCAGTGCACACTATTAGCAAGTGATGTTTTTGGCATTGAGAGCCCACAAAAGCAACTTGTTTAGCGGCACAAAATGCTGGGGTAACTCAGCGGGACAGGCAGCATCTCTAGTGTCTATCATCAGTTCAAACCAGCATCTGCAGTTCCTTCCTGCACATTTCTTTAGTGGTGCTCCATGTTTGTGTCAAGGACTGAATGCTGCTTCGTTTTTTTATCCTAACGATGTTGTCTGGTTACTGCACTTCAGATCAAATGTAGAATTCATCACCTGATTACTGGAACTGAAGGAGGTTGTTTTGTTGGTTTCTCAGGCACAATGTAAAGGAATATATGTATCAGGTAGCCAGATAACTACATCCTGCTACATATACTGCCTACACCCAATGCCTATTCATCAGGTTCAATCACTACACTCTTCTTGGTCGGCATGACAGTTCCTTTTACATGTTGAAGTCTGATAAAAAATGCTTCAGAAATATTTAATTACATGGTTTGGAAAAGGACCTAATATTAGGCTGCCAGTCAGCCCCTTATGTGTTTTCCCCAAAATGTTCCAAGCAACTCAGTGGGAAAGTGTTTTGCAACAGATGAAAAGGGTTTACGATAATTACCCCCAAATTACGGCTGCTGGCAAGAACATTTCTGTGAAGGAAGTAATTTCAAATTAAGACAGACCAGCACGACTGGAAGTAAGCCAATACTTTCTTAACCCGGACATAGAATACAAGTTATTACAACGATCACCCATATAAGAAATAACAGCTCAGAAATGCCTCTATAATTTAAAGAAAGCAGTTTTGAGCAGTGATTGTTGAAAATCTCAGATATGATCCCTGGTCTATGTTGAGTTTATTTGCCTGGGTCTGAAGAAAGGTCCAGATCCAACACACAATCCACAGATAGACGCCAAATGCTGAAGTAATTCAGTGGGTCAGGCAGCATCATTGGAGAACATGAATAGGTCATGTTTCGGGTCTGGACTCTTCTTCAGTATGAAGAAAGGTTCTGACCCCAAACTTCACCTATCCATGTTCTCCAGAGACGCTGCTTGTCCTGCTGAGTTACTCCAGCATTTTGTGCTTTCCTTTGGTAAACCAGCTTCTGCAGTTGTTATTACGTCACCTATCCATGTTCTCCAGAGATGCTACCAGACCCATTGAGTTACTCCTGCACTTTGTGCCTTCCTTTAGTGTAAACCAGCATCTGTAGTTCCTTGTTTCTTCATGTGGTTTGATGTTGGTCAAAAGGAGACAAAATGTTTTTGCATTCCTTCGCCATGCTTACATTGCTAAATAACATTTTCTTATTCCAAATAGAAGCTGTTCCTAAAACTTATGGTACGGGACTTCAGACTTCTGTACCTCCTGCCCCAGTGTTGTAGTGAGAAGATGGCATGGCCTGGATGGTGAGGAATCCTTCATGGTAGATGCTGTCTTCCTGAATAAGCATCTGACGTTGGTGTTTTCAAAGGTAAGGAAGGTTGTGTCCATGTTGGACTTTCCCTCTCTCTGCAGCCTCCTGTGTTCCTGTGCATTGGCATTGCTGTATCAACACATGATTCAACCAGTCAGGACACTTTCTACAGTACATCTGTGGATGTTTGTTAGAGTATTCGGTGACATGCCTAATCTCTTTAAACTTTTAATAAAGATCATTGTATCATTTCTAGCCGCAGGCGAGGTCCCAAAGGACTGCAGAATAGCCAAAGCTTTATCTTTCTTTAAGAAGTGAAGTAGGGATAATCCAGAATATAATAGGCCGGTAAACCTCACTTCAGTGGCAGGGAAGTTATTGGAGAGGAATCATAAGGATGGGATTTACTCGTATTTGGAACAGAATGTGCTAATTAGGAGCAGTCAGCATAGCATTGTGGGTGGTGGATCATATATTATAAACCTGAATGAGTTTTTTGAGGAGGTGACAAAGGTGATTGATGAGGGTAAGGCAGTGGATGTTGGCTACACAGACTTCAAAGAGGCACTTGGCAATGTTCCTCACGGTAAACTAATCCAGAAGATTAAGACTCATGGAATCTATGGTGATTTGGTAGCTTGGATTCTGAACTGCTCACCCAGGGAAGACGGAGGGAAGTGGTGGAAGTGTGATTCTGTCCGGAACTCTACAACTGGTGGCGTTCCACATGGATCATTGCTGGGATATCTGTTGTTTGCAATATATATAAATGACTTGGGCGCAAACGTAGATGGTGTTGTGACTTTTGAACTGGGTCACTGGTTGCTGAAGCAGCCTGATATAAAAGTCTTTATTTGGCAAGAGAAACAACCATTCTCCTGGAGACATCTCTTGGTTGAATCTCCCAAACTCAAAATGTATAAAGTTTTGATATTGTATTGTATTGTATATCTTTATTGTCATTTCCTGAGTATTCGCATACCCAGAGGAAACAAAAAAACGTTGCTCAACCAGTGTCCATTCAGTGTGCATGAAAAATAAATAGAAGTAAAAAAAAATACATGTATCATGAACAAATTTAACACTCTACTAAACATTCAACAGCCGTTCCGACCGGCAGCGGCACAACAGTGGCTCTGCTGCAGTGTGGGGGTTTGTGCGCGATACTTGGCAGGGGGCAAAGTCCATTTAACAGTCTTATAGCCTGTGGGAAGAAGCTGAGGAGCATCCTGCTGGTTTTGCAGCTAATGCTCCTGTACCTCTTCCCAGATGGCAGGATGGAGAAAATGTCATGCGATGGGTGGTAAGGGTCTTTGATGATGGAGATGGCTCTGTTGATACATCTCTTCCTGTATATGTCCAGCAGGAAGGGGAGTGGAGCACCAATAATCCTGCTGGCGGTCTTCACTATCCTGTCTAGTTGGTGCCGTTCGTACGCCTTGCAGCTCCCGAACCAGGAAGTGATGCCGTAGGTCAATGTGCTCTCGACAGTCCCCCTATAAAAAGTCCATAGGTGTGTAGTGGGGAGGCCTGCTTTACGTAGTCTTCGGAGAGGGTGAAGTCGCTGCTGGGCTCTCTTGACCAGAGCTGTGGTGTTGGCCGTGGACGTCAGGTCATCAGACAGATGTAGTCCGAGGAACTTCATGCTGCTGACCCTTTCCACATCAGCTCCGTCGATGTGCAGAGGTGTATGGTGTTGTTTCCCCGCCCTCCTGAAGTCAACCACCATCTCCTTAGTTTTTCCCACGTTAAGAATGAGGTTGTGGGATTTGCACCAACCTGTGAGCAGCTCCACCTCCATCCTGTACGCCGATTCATCATTGTCACTGATGAGACCCACCACTGTTGTGTCATCAGCGAACTTGTTGATGAAGTTGTTATTGAGTCTGGCAGTACAGTCGTGTGTCAGCAGATTAAACAGAAGGGGGCTTAGGACACAGCCTTGGGGTGAGCCAGTGCTCACGGCTATGGTTTTTGATGTCCTACTGCCCACCCTGACTGTCTGCTGCCGTTGCGACAGAAAGTTCAGGACCCAGTTGCATGTGCCAGCATCAACCCCCAATAGCTCCAACTTCTCCACCAGCTGCTGCGGAATGATTGTATTGAAAGCAGAGCTGAAGTCTATGAAAAGGATCCTGGCATAGGTATTTTTCCGATCGAGATGTGACAATACGAGGTTCAGTGTTGTTGAGACTGCGTCCTCTGTGGATCGGTTGGCTCTGTAGGCGAACTGCAGTGGGTCTAGGTCGGCAGGTAGACTATTTTTGATGTGCTGCATAACCAGTCGCTCAAAACACTTCATTACAATGGGTGTTAGGGCCACTGGTCGAAAGTCATTATGGCAGGCTAGGTTTGGTTTCATCGGGACAGGGACGATGGTGGCACTCTTAAGACAGTTGGGCACTACTGCCTGGCTCAGTGAGATGTTAAAAATGTCTGTGAAGACATCTTTCAGTTGCTCGGCACAGTCTCTTAGAACGCATCCAGGAATGTTGTCCGGTCCTGCAGCTTTGCGTGGATTGACGCTGGCAAAGGCCTTTTTAACTCCGGCTGCGGACAGCCTGAGCGACTGGTCACTGGGAGATGGCAGTAGTGCACGTGTCTGGGTGCTGTTTTTAACCTCAAACCGTGCGTAGAACAGTAGACCATATGGATGGTCTAAATATTCTTAAGGTCAAAGACAACAGCAGATGTTTCTATACAATTTCAATAGCTACAATAATATTTGGGTAAGAGGAGGAAGGAGCTGCAGATGCTGGATTGAACCAAAGAAACACACAAAAAGCTGGGTAACTCAGCAGGACATGCAGCATCTCTGGAGAGAAAGATTGGGCGACGTTTCAGGTCGAGATCCTTCTTCAGACTGATTAGGGACTGGTAGTGCTACAATTATATTGTGTCCTTCAATAGTTTGAGTCTGACAAGTGATTCCATTGAATTACATGTTCACAATGTACCAGACAAGACACTTCTGAATACTCAAACACCTTTTGATGGCACACAGCAATTCATATGGATGGTCTAAATACTTTTGAGGAAATAGATTTCAGACGCCCAAAATCAGTGTTGTGATAGGTAACTTTTACACAACTACCCCAATTATTGATAGACAGACAAATATGCCATGACCATGCTTGATGTGTCAAATGACAAAGTAAGTCTGGTCTGGAAGCTTCCATCATTTCTAACACAATGGAATGAACTAATTCAAGCTAAAATATTTTAGTTGATGGAGGCCAATTGTCTTACATTCAGCTGTTTCATACGAGAATAAGTCGTGGTCATGTGTGTAGACAGACTGTTTGCAAAGCTGTCCTTTTAATTTAAATCAGATTACTGGTTTCAGTGTACATTAAAACAGATATTCTGCAGACTGGTTCTTGGTTTGAATGAATGGCTTCCACGGATTCTTCCCCTGAATAATCCCTAACAGATGGGTTGGTTGGTAAGTTTGCAGATGACATGGAAATCTGTGGGGTACAATTCAATGGATCTTTACTGTACAGCACAGTGAAATTATTGTTGTACAACCCACAAATGCACAGTCGCCATATTCCGGCACCGTTTGCAAAGAAAAAGTCCAAAGTCTGTCTGGTCCACATGCTGGAAGTACTGGAGTGCTCCCATGTTCATTGTGGACAATGAAGAAGTTTGTATCAGAGGCAATAAGAATACAATAGGATATACAGTAGATCAGTTCTGGGTATGAGCAGAGAAGTGGGAAATGGAGTTTAATCTGAGCAAGTGTGAGGTGAGGTACTTTGGGAGGTCAAATGTAAGGAGAAAGTACACATGACCCTTAGCTGATTTGATACACAGAGGGATATTGGGGTGTAAGTTCATAGCAACAGCACAGACAGACAGAGTGGTAAAGAAGGTGTGTAGTATGCTGGTCAGGGTACTGGGTACTAAAGTCAGGAAATAATTGTTCCAGCTTCATAAAACCTAGGAGGTCGTATTTTGTGCATTGTGTGTCGTTCTGGTCACCCCATTACAGGAAGAATGAGAGGGCTTTGGAGAGGGTGAAGAAAAGGTTTATCAGGATGCTTCCTAGATTATACAATATTAGCTATAAGGAGTGATAGAACAAAGTTGTCTTGTTTTCTCTGGAGGCTGAGGGGAGACCTGATAAAAATTCACAAAATTCTGAGAAGCATACATTGGACAGTCAGAATCTTCCTCTCAGGCTGAAAATGTCCAATACTAGAATGCATAGAATTAACCCATAACAAGTTTAATGGAGATGTCCTGGGCAAGTGATTTTATATGGAGTGTGGTAGGTCAAGGGTAGTGGTGGAAGCATGATCGTGGCATTTATGTGACTTTTAGATAGGCACATGAATATGCAGGGAATGTAGGTATATGAATCAGATGCAGACAGAAGGCAGCCGCTTAAATTAGCCTCTTGTTCAGCATAGATATTGTGGGCTGAAATGGCAATTCCTGTGCTGTATTGATATATATTCTATGTTTAATAGTGGGTAAGATAATGGAAGAATTCTTCCTAATTATAAATAATGGGTTGCAGAACAACTGCTGAAATTAATAACTTTCTAATGAAATTGCATATTTCCAAGATATCAAAATATGTCTGAAGAAGGGTTCTGATCCAAAACGTCACTCACCCACGTTCTCCAGAGATGCTGCCCGACGTGCTGAGTTACTCCAACACTTTCAGTATTTTTGTGTAAACCAGCATCTGTAAATCATTGTTTCTATCAAAAACACACATTTGTTCAATATCATCAGTGGTTTATTAGGTTCATTTGATTTACATAACTTCATGGTAAATGGGAGAAAACTCAACATTATAATCCTGCCAAGCTGGTTTAATTTCTTCACACTGTTATCTCAGTACTGAAGCCCTCACATGTTACAGTAGGATACCACATAGAGTGGTACCACAAAGAGTACCACACCTTTGAGATGTAATGAATTAGCTTTGATACTTAGCTGGTTAAAATAATTCTGAGGTTGACGATGCATAGTTATTAACGTGCAAAGTTACAGCAGCTGTAGAAATCTGCTGTCTAAAATAATTTATTCCCACAGAGTCTGTTTGATAGTACTATCTCACCATGGCACCTTCACTGAAATCCATGAGGTTGTGTGAAAAAAAAAACCTTTTCACTGAACCTCAGTACACGGGGCAATAATAAACAAACTAAGCTGCATGATTCTATACCTACCTGATATACACTTAGCAGTTCATTCCTATACACTTAGTAACCATGTCTTTATGGACTTTCGAGATGCAGCATGGAAACTGGCCCTTTGGCCCACAGTCCACACCAACCAGCAATCACCCCTCAACACTAGCATTGTCTGATACACTAAGGACAAATTTACAATTTTTGCCAAATCCAATAATCCTATGAATCTGTAATCCTTTGGGAGTATGGGAGCAAACTGGAGCACCCAGATTAAACCCATGTAGTCACAGGGAGAACGTATAAACTCTGTACAGACAGCACCTGGAGTCAGGGTCGAACCCGGGTCTCTGGCAAGTTAGTGCTTGGTCTTTCCAGTTCTCTTTATTTTAATAGTGTATTATCTTTATTTACTATTCAATGTCCACTCTGGCACCTGTAAATTAAATTAAAAAAGTGTATAGTCTCATTCCTTCACATTTAAACTAATATCAGAATTTCCTTATCAATGTGCATTTAAAAGAATTCTAAAACATTTAATTAATTCAGTGATTTATTTTTTCTTCTTTTTTTAATCTGATTTGACACCAAATTCATTCTTCTAATTGATTAATGATTCTTTAATCAGATGTATTAAGGAGAGACACAGTTGCTTGCTGTGTGTTGCACCAAACTCATAAATTTGAGGAGGATGTTGTAATCTTGCCTCTTTCACTGGCAACAACTTCCAGTGCAACCTCCCACAAAAAGTCAATGAACAGGAGATAATGTAACTAGGGGCTGATACAATTCATTCCCCACTGATTGAAACAGGCTAACAGAGTTTAGACTTTAGAGATACAGCGCGGATACATGTCCTTCGGCCCACCAAGTCCACGCCGACCAGCGATCACCCCGTGTGCTAACCTACACACTAGAGACAATTTACCATTTTACCAAAGCCAATTAACATACTCCTTTGGAGTATGGGAGGAAACCGGAGCACCCGGGGAAAACCCATGCAATCACAGGAAGGATGTCCAGACAGCACCTGCAGTCAGGATCGTACCCAGGTGTCTGGCGCTGTAAGGCAGCAGCTCTAGTGGAATGCCACTCTGCTGCCATGTGACAACAAAAGTATCATTCATTCATAAATGTTGAAATGTTTTTATTGAAAATAGTTTAGGAAATCTGGACTAACTCGATGAGTACACCAATATGCAATGGAGCTACGGGTGAAAAACATGGGTTTAATCTTTATGTTACCAATTTGTTACCAAGGCAGTAATTCTTTCTTATGACATCAGAGGTTTTAACTCAATCTCCATACTTCTTTTTTTTAATAACTTCTGCAAAGCTGAAAATGATTCTCAATATCCACAAAACAAACAGAGCCCTGAAATGTTTCATTTGCAACACAATGGTGGATTATGCTCAAGGCTGTCCAATACAGGGGCTGCATTCATTCACAGCCATCAAATAGACAGCATCTCCATAATTACAGGAAAAAGCTAAAGAAGAGGGTTAACTTCATCCTTAAACTTACTGAACGTACAAGGGAGCAGGCATTCAAATCCTCCACAGATTCTCAAATGGACCTCTAATCTTGGAAATTACCACCACAATGCGTTTATTGATGTGAACATCTTTGTTGCCGAAGTGAACACACTGTCCCACTATATATTTATTTTGAACATGCTATCACAAAAGAAGACAATTGTTCATTAGCCAAACTTGTCCAGAGGTGGTTGTGGATGCAGATACAATACTGCCATTTATAGACTTTTTGATAGGCGCGTGGATAAATTGGGAATGGAGGGATATGGATTATACGCAGGCAGATGACATTTGGTGTGGCATCATGTTCGGCTCAGACACTGAGAGTCTACTGTTCTATGTTTTATGTTCCATGTTCTAATTCCAGCTTCAGTGGCACAGTGGCACAGCAGTAGAGCTGCTGCCTTAAGCACCAGAGACGGTTCAATCCTGGCTATGGGTGCTGTGAGTTCAGAGTTTGTATGTTCTCCCTGTGACTGCGTGGTTTTTCTCCAGGTATTCCGGATTTCTCCCACACTACAACAATGTGCAGTTTGTAGGCTTTGGTAAATGGCTTCAGTAAAAATTATAAATTGTTCTTAGTCTATAAGATAATGTTAGTATACTGGGTGATCACCGATCAGCGCACAATCGGTCGGCCGAAGGGCTTGGTTCCATGCTGTATCTCTAAAATCTGAAATAAAGTCTAAATAATGTTTGTTAAAGAGGGAACTGCAGTTTGCTGAGAATGAAGGTTACTTGGACGCGGGTAGCAGCATTATGGAAAGAAATTTTCGGGCCGAAACCCTTCTTCAGAAAATGTTTGCTGTAAATAATTTCTTACGCTTATTTTAAAGAAATTTAGAAAATTCTGAAAATACTCAGATCAGGTAGCATCTGTGAAACATGTTAAATACCTTTCAGAATTACAAACATTTGGAGTTGTAAGATGCAGACATGTGCAGGGGAAAAGGAGATAGTGTAAATATGTTTAAGAAAGAACTGCAGATGCTGGAAAAATCGAAGGTAGACAAAAAAGCTGGAGAAACTCAGCGGGTGAGGCAGCATCTATGGAGCGAAGGAATAGGCGATGTTTCGGGTCGGGACCCTTCAAGATTAGTACAGGTGTCAGAAGGTATGGGGAGAAGGCAGGAGAATGGGGTTAGGGGGGAGAGATAGATCAGCCATGATTGAATGGTGAAGTAGACTTGATGGGCTGAATGGCCTAATTCTACTCCTATCATTTATGACCTATGACCTTATGAGTACCCTTGTCTTACTTTCTCCATTTTGCAAGAGAGGCATGCAATGCGAATGATCTCTGCAGAGGCACAGATGTGGCACTGGCTGTGGCAAAGCAATGGCAGAACGTCATCTGACACACGAGGGAATGAACTTTCTCCCTTTTATCCCTTATTCTCTTTAACACTGAGAACTTTATTTAATTCCTTCCTAATGAAATTGAGTAACTTCAATGCATTGCTGAAGGATAAACCTAAATTTATGATTATTTCACTTTAACAAAAGTATAAACAAATAGACATTGGAATAATCAGGTGATCTGCAAACTACTGATAAGGTAAATTTCTGAGAGGAAAAGAGGGCATTGGCAAGCATTCAATATTGCCATGGCTCCTAGGAATGATCTTGATCACATGCAGGCTAAAAGATGGCTGTGGAGGCCAAGTCAATAGTTATTTTTGTCAATAGTTTTTTTTAAGGCACAGTTTGGCAGATTCTTGATTCGTAAAAGTGTCAGGATTTATTGGGAAAAGGCAGATTAATGGGGTTGAGAGGGAAGGGTAGATCAGCCATTGAATGGCAGAGTGGACTTGATGGGCCAAATGGCCTACTTGTGCTCCTAGAACTTGAGCTTATGACCCAAATGGGTGAGGTTGCATTATCATCCATTAGAACTCATTACACAAGGGAGTGCTGCCCTGGGAATCAGGAGCAAAAAACGAAGTGCTGGAGAAACTCAGTTCGAGCAGCATTTGTAGCAGGAATGGAATTGTTGATATGTTGGGTCAAGGCCCTGCATCAGGACTGAGAGTGCAGAGGGGGCAGGAGGGTGAGAGAGCGGTCAGTCGATGATTGATGAAGGACTGATGGACATGAACGGGAGAGGGGATGGAGTGGAGTTAGGAGACAGAGACTGGTGGGTGATTGGAGGAAGCAGACAAAGAGAAAAAAAGAAAAGTAAAAGGAGCAGATAGAGCCAGCTGGGATAGGGGATAGGTGGAGAGAGTCTGTTGCTGGAGGTTAGTAGGCATGATGTGTCATCCACTGCAGTGCAAAACAAATATTTGGAGCAACTCAGTTGGCCTGATAGCATAAGTGGAGGGAAATGAACAGTCAACGTATCAGGTTACGACCCTTCATCTGTACATCAACTGTCCATTTTGCTCCACAGAGGTTGCTTGACCTACTGAGTTCACCAACAATTTGTTTTTTTGCTTCAAATTCCAGCATCTGTGTCTCTATTGAATTGTTCATAGCTATTTGATAATATTGGCTTTGAATTTGTTATTTAGTGACATGGAAATGCAGTCCTCATTACAATTTCTGGAATCACAGTATTGTTTCAATAGGAAGTGAATATGTCAATTAAATTTAAGAAATTATATTTAAAAGACATTGAATTTCTTTATAAAATGTTAGTGTCAACACATGTCAAGAGTGTTTCATAGGAACAGATTGTTTGGACAGTGGAAGAGTCAAAGGTGAAGGAGTGAACTATATCAGTAGAGCAAGATACTAAGGTTTAGATTAAAAGGCATTGAAGGTGATGAATCTGACTGTTGTAAAGGGAAAGAGGCAAAAATGTGTTGGGACCATCAGAATGGAACTTCAGAAATCAACTGTCACGAATGCTTTATTGTCATATGTCTTTAGACTTTAAGACTTTAGACTTTAAAGATACAGCCCTTTGGCCCTAGCGGCCAGCAATCATCCCGTACACTAGCACTATTCTACACACTAGGGACCATTTACAGTTATTACTGAAGCCAATTAAGCTACAAACTTGTACGTCTTTGGAGTGTGGGAGGAAACTGGAGCATCCGGAGAAAAACCACATGGTCACAGGGAGAACGTACAAAGTCCATACACCCCTTAGTCAGGATCGAACCAGCGTCTCTGGCGCTGTAAGTCAACACTCTACGCCACTACGCCCTCATCTGACAGAAGAATGTTAGACACGTTCTTGTAAATAGCACACAAAACATCATTGCAAATGGTATGACATAACCAGGAAATGATCACTAGAATAATCCAGACAAAAATGCAGAAAATGCATTATCGCTCGGCAGTCACGTAGCTTCAGTGGAGAGAGAAACCGAGTTAATGTTTCAGCGCAAAGACCCTTAATCGGGGCTGGGAATGTATTTTAACGTTAGGGAAGGAGAGGGGTGATAGAACAGGGAAAATATCTGTGACAAAGTGCCATCCAAAATCTTCCAAGCTTAGAAATCCACCGTGGGAGACAGTGATGAAAAACAAAACACATTGAGAAAAGGTGCAGCACATAGTTGGGGATAAATACAGGGTGGCTTCAAATTGGAAAGTTCAATATTAGGTCGTAAGGGCCACAATGTACTCGAACAAAAGCTGTTCTTTAAGCTTGCAATGGCATTACTGAACCAAGGTAAGTGATCAAAAACTGAGAAGTCAGAATAGGAGAGGGGCAGAGAATTAAACCAAGATATCTATTTTGTTAAATAATTCTTATCTTGACACATTTGGCCAGTACTGTGGAAGCACAGTGGCACAACTGGTAGAATTGCTACCTCACAGCACAATAAACCCGGGTCTGATCCTGACCTCGGGTGCTGTCTGCATGGAGTTTGCACATTCTCTTTGTGGCCGCCTGGGTTTCCTCCGAGTGCTCTGGTTACCTCCAAAGACGTCCAGGTTTGTACTTTATTTGGCTTTGGTAAAGATTGTAAATTAGGACAGTGCTGGTGTATGGGGTGAGCACTGGTGGTATAAAGCTAACATGTTTTTCATATACCGTATTTCCCGGCAATGAAGACGCACCTGCGTCAAAGATGCAACCCTATTTTGAGTTGCTAAATTTTGAAAAAAGGCTGGCGGGACAGGATCAAGGGTTTAGTTTAGTCCAGTGGTCGACAACCTTTATTGCATAGGGGCCATGTTTGTGAGCGGATGGTGGGCCACATCTATCGCCATAGTTAATAAATGGAGGTATTAATACATACTAACTAAATTAGTAAATAGTAATAATATATACCAATAATACATAGTTTTCACATGTTTTTCAATTAGTTTTCTGCAGTTCCCAGGTCACTTGCGAGCCCCGGGTCTAGCTGCAGTTCCGCTCTCCTGTCCCGGCGGCTGCTCACAGCCACCCGAGCTACTGAGTGAGATGCTGACATGATCCCCTTCCCCCTCCTTCTCAACGCTCCTGCCCTTCCCGCAACTTTACCCCTGGCAGCCCAGTCGTGCTGACCCGGGCCAGACTGTGGAAGCAACGCTGTGGAAGGAACTCTTCCCCCCCCCCCCCCCCCCCCCCCCCCCCCCCCCCCCCCCCCCAGCGGTGCTGTCCTTAAACAGCCGCTGTACTGAGGGATAGCCAAATCTTTCTTTCTTGGCTAACAATCTAACGTTCGGCCTCCAAGACGCAGATAAATTTTCGGGCCTTATTTTAGGGTAAAAAATAGCGTCTTCATTGCCGGGAAATATGGCAAGAATATTGGGAGAATTTCTCTCCATTGAGCATATTTTCATTTCAGATATTTGCATTAGGAAACTGAAAAAACCCTCATAACTAAGAGTTCAAACTGTGGTTTTTGTGGAAGGCCGGTGGATCAATGTTAAGCGATTTTGAGCAAAAAAACATCCAGGCTTTGATGACCTCATACCTGAGTCAGCAGAAGCTTCCTTTCCCACCCTTCAACATAAATCGCCTAGGGTTACTTCAGTACAATAGCCTCTTCTTTCTTGACAGGAGTTGATGGACCTTTAGTTGTGGCATGCCATGTTATGCTTCAAGAGGCTTGAAGCAATGATTAATCTGCTGTAACAAAAACATTTCTCATGATATGTGAACATTCCCAAAACTTTATAATCTCCAGACCATTACTGTACCAATGTGTGTTAGACGTTAATAAAGTTTCTCATTTGTACTGCTCTGCTGAGGTAATAGATAATGACTGTTACCATTTGTAGAGCAATCGTTGTTTACTCAGGGTGATTCATGTAGAAACTTGCAAAATGCAAATGATACAAACTACCGCTAATCTTTATTTACTCTTATTTTTGCTCCATGTAGTCTGGTTGCCAAATGTTCAGAGTGCCCGGAAATATGTCTCTATGCTAAGACTGTTTTAGGAATCTTGAGATGCCAGATTTATGTTCGTCAATTATGAATCAGAATCATTCTCCAATCCCATATCCACTTAGTTTGTTGCAGATATAAATGTGAGTTTACTATAATTCTGTTCCGTTTAATCTTCTCGTTTCCTGGGATCAACACAGTATATTTGCTATGATACACTTTCATCGGCTCCAACCACATGTGCCCCTTGTCCAGTTAGCTATTAATAACACATGGGCCAAGGAAATAAGTGGTGGCAAGCAATTTTAATTATGAACCACTCTGCCAACAAACAAATTCCTGCTTCATATGACATTCTCTCAAAAAGGAATTAGATTGCCAGTTAAGTAATCTTTTACTTAAGAGAAGTGTTCATCTTTTTCAACAGTTGTAAGTAGGTAACAAGTAGGAATGGGTGCCAAGGCTGTTTTTTACTTTTCATTTCAGGGACTGATGTAAACTCTACAGCTCTGACCTAACCACACATGTGTACGGATACATCAGAGCAGCTCAGGCTGATGAGCCATATCAGTGGTGGGAAGGTTACAGGAAGGGGTACTGAGAGGCCGGATTTTAGACAATGAACAATATGTGCAGGAGTAGGCCATTCGGCCCTTCAAGCCAGCACTGCCATTCAATGTGATCATGGCTGATCATCCGCAATCAGTACAATTGTGTTTGCATTTAGAAACTTGGTTGTAGTTAGTAGCTGCAGCTGCTGATAAAAACGGAAAAACTATTCCATAAAAAAATGAAAACTAGAGGTTCGAGGCCCTGCCCAGATCGGGCATCCAATTGAGTGGATATTTCAAGACGACCTGGGTGTAACAGTGCTAAGTGGCTAAGCAATGCATCATTGCTGGGGATGCAGATTGGAAGTGCGCTCCAAAAATCGGAATCAACTGCCAATGTGAAGAGGTGCCAAGCAGGTGGAAAGGAAACAGCCTTTTTGACAGGGTGAGCCTATGTTGGTTAAAGTCCACGCCTGTTTGAGGTA
Organism: Leucoraja erinaceus; assembly: GCF_028641065.1. Lineage (NCBI taxonomy): Eukaryota > Metazoa > Chordata > Chondrichthyes > Rajiformes > Rajidae > Leucoraja > Leucoraja erinaceus. The sequence goes on along the minus strand of NC_073384.1, from coordinate 49,237,806 downwards.
TCTAGATTTCTGAAAGGATGGGGGGAGGAGCCTCATAAAGGTATCGGGCACTGGGTGGTTAGAGTATAGATTGGTTGAAAATACTCTAATCTATTCGAGATTTCCATATCCAAACAAATTTGAAATCGAATTTGCTTACGTCGAGTTACGCACCAAAAAGCTAATTGGTCAGATCAGAACGAGTTGAAATTCTTTGGTTTGAAGTACTAATATTCAGAATCTCACATTGAGGTGCTGGACTATAACGTGTGCACATTCTTTATCAGATTAATCTGTGTATTATAATAAAACATCAAAATGTGTATAAAGTTTGCGTAAGATCGATTCCGAATCGTGGCTGATCAGCCAGGAGTTCGTACCCCCTCTGTTTGATTATCGATTAGCACCTGATAGCGAAGAGTAACTGAGAGAGGGAAAGTAATTTTTAGTGAAGAGTAACCTGACGGGAAAGGTACGCCTAACTCTACGCATTTAGTGTGAGGAAAAAGTATCTGATGGTGAATAGTAGCTAATTAAGAAAAAGTACCCCTCAGCAAAGAGTACCCTAGGAAGGGGAAAGTCTTCTGTATCGGAGGGAGAGGTTTACTGGTTGATAGCAGTGCGATGCAGGATTGAAATATTGTGATTTGCTTTTGGAACTGAAAATTAAAAATTGCTCTTATTGTATTGTTTTTATCGTGTATTGCATTGCCGGTGATAGGATTTAGTAAATTTCAAGTGTACATATTTCTTTCAGATTTAAATTGTGTATAAATACTTTGTTTCTTGTAAGATACATTTGAGAGTGTGTTAAGATCGTGAATTGTTTCATTGTACTGATTGTGTATTCTTTAAGGATTTTGGGTATCAAAAAGCTGGGGTAAAAATGGGTTCAAGTGAATAGATCAGAATTTGGTTTGGTTGGGATCGTATTATCATTGGAGTCCGATTCGTGATTGTTCGATTAGGGTTTGTATCCTTCCGATCGATTGTTTCAGGGGAGGGGTTGTTCCGTTGACCGAGCACACCACGAGGAAGAATTAAAATAGTGTATGATTTACTTGCGATAATAAGTGAATATTGTAGTTTATATTGGAGTGTGTTTCTGTTTACTAATAATAGTTTCTTGCTTGGGTATAGTTTTGCTTGCTTGGTTTGGGTTTATTTGTCAGAGTCGATGTTTGATTTTCGATGTTTGGGTACTTGTTGTCAGAGTTGATGTATTTGATCAGTGGATCGAAATTTATCTTAAATGTCATTACTATTATAATGCACATGACACTTTCAATGCCTTGTAACTGTATCTTTTGACTGTTGGCAGACCAATTTCCTTCAGGGTTAAATAAAGTTGTATCATATCATACGACTTATGACCTTGTCTTGGGGGAGTCTGGGGAGCCCTGGCATCTAGGATGGGTACCATGTGGTGCCCTGTTGAATGCTTTGCAAGCTCAGCAGCATTAGGACACAGCTACAGTACATAGCAATAAGTGATTAGCAGCAGAAGGACGAGATGGGAAAAGGGAAAAGGGAAAAGGCAACGTTGATTTCCAAGTTTATAAATTTGCTACCAGTCGGAAGCGTTTTGCACCACATGAGCAAATCCTAGTCTCCATTCTCTCTGCTCCTGTGGGCACTAAAGAAGCAGTAGGGAACAGTTCCTCTTGGGTAATCGACCAACAGGCGACACTCTGGTGTGCAGCACAGATCAGCAGCAAAACACTGGAATGGTCCTGAGGCTGAGAAATTGGGTGCTGACCTCTGTGGGCAAGACAGTCTAGTTGCACAAAATCTTAGGGGTGACAAAACATACTGTTTAAGTTTGAGAGCTTTAAACAACCATGTTCCACTTATCACTTATCAGTCTTTGTCCCGTCCCTACTCCTCTTCTGGCTTTGTCGCCACTACTACAATCAGTTTGAAGAAGGGTGCTGACTCGAATCATCAACTTTCCATGTTGTCTAGAGGTGCTGTTCGATCCACTGAGTTACCAGCATTAGGGCAGCACAGTGGTGCAGTGATAGACTTTCTGCCTTATAGCGCCAGAGACCTGGGTGTGATCCTGACTACATGGTGACTATGTTTGTGCATTCTCCCTGTGACCATGTGGGTTTTCTCCGAGGGCTCTGGTTTCCTCTTACATTGCAAAGATCTGCAGATTTGTAGGCTAATCAGCTTCTATAAATTGCCCCTTGTGTATAGGATAGGGTATGGGTGATCGTGGCTGGTGTGGACTCAGTGGGCCGAATGGCCTGTTTGCTCACAGAATCATTAAACTAAACATCATCTGTAGTTCCATGTGCTACAGAGGTTGTTCTACGTCAAATGAAGACATTCATCTTTCAGACAAATGAGGTTGAAAATCGCGCTTCAAATAATTTTCACATGTTGACATCATTTGGGGGACTTTTGCCAGATGAAACGGTGCTGGGTTAAACAAAAATCCTGCCAAGAAGTCTGAGGTCATATTTCCCAAAGAGTGCTACCAATAATAAGCACAATATTCATCCACTCTGGGTTAAGCGCTTTCTGTCAAGGGACTTGTAGGCCAAAGAGATATAAATGGAAACAAAATTGGAATTACCTCAAAAATTACCAAAACCAGATTGAACAAAATTGCTAAACTAACAAAAGAAGTATTAAGCTGCTCATGTGTCAATGTCAGAAGTGTAACTAATGAGGCTGGTGTGCAACAGCACAACATATCACATGGAGCTCTGACAGAGTTATATTAATGGAGGTTTGACATAAACAAGTTCAGGAATGGTGTTTAATATTTGTGGTTTTGTATTATTCAGAAACGATAGAGGAGAAAAAGAACCATTGAGTCAGTCTTTCAGATGCTGGGCTAGCTGGGCAGAAAAAATCATTTTATAATCTAAGGTCAAAAGGATGTACCAGATGGTTTAGGGTGCTTGAATGAAAGAAAAGAGGGACAGTCTTTAATTGCAAGTTATTTGATTTATATATATATTTTTTTTTTAGTTTTTTAGTTTTAGAGTTAAAGTGCAGGAACAGCCCGAGTCCGCGCTGACCAATGATCCCCGCACACTAGCACTATCCCACACACAAGGAACAATTTACAATCTTTATCAAAGCCAATTAACCTGCAAACCTCTACATCTTTGGAATGTGGAAGGAAACCGGAGCACCCGGAGAGAACTCGCTCGGCCACGAGGAGAACGTACAAACTCTGTACAGACAGCACCTGTAGTCAGGATCGAACCCAGGTTGCTGTATTACTAAAGAGAAAGTAGTTCAGAATTTGTTTAAAAAACAGCAGATCATGGAAACCTGAGCTAAAAACTGGCAACATTGAAGGGAATTCAGTCCCTGAAGAGAGAAATTCAATTAATGTTTCTAGTTAATGGACTCTCTGTAAATAAATAAGAAAGGAAGTGGTGCTGGATCTGGGGGTTGGAAGCAACCACTGCACAGTGGGTGTATGTTTTTCAGCCTAAATTGTATTCTCCAAGGGTCAGCTTTGAGTTTACGCCTTATTTTTTGTTTTTAATTGACTCGGGTATAGGGATTAGCATGCTCAAATTTGCAAGTGATTTGTTATATATGGACACATGGGAGAAGGATAAAGGCATCTGTAAACTTTAGGAAGGTAGACAAAAAAGCTGGAGAAACTCGGCATTGAGACAGCACCTACTGAGCGAAGGAATAGGCGATGTTTCGGGTCGAGACCCTTCTTCAGACTGATGTCGGGAGGGAGGGGGTGAGAAAAAGAAAGGAAGAGGCGGAGACAGTAGGCTGTGGGAGAGCCGGCAAGGGGAGGGGAAGGAGAGGGAAAGCAAGGACTACCTGAAATTGGAGAAATCAATGTTCATACCGCTGGGGTGTAAACTACCCAAGCAAAATATGAGGTGCTGTTCCTCAAATTTGCGATGGGCCTCACTCTGGCCATGGAGGAGGCCCAGGACAGAAAGGTCGGATTCGGCATGGATCAGATGATCAGATATGATTGCAATTCTGGAGGATGTGAACTGATGGAATAGTTAATGGTTAAACGAGGGTTTCATCCTTTGGTTGGCATAAATGCATATCATATCCAGGCTTGCTAACCGGATACACAGATCCTTCAACATGTTAGGATTTGTGTTTTACAGATAGAGATATTGCACTGGAAAGTTAATCACATTGTTTTTGATTCTTACATGATTGATTGTGTAGAAAATTCCGTCATACAGCGGGGAAACAGGTCCTTCAGCCCAACATCCACACTGACCAACATGCACCATCTACACTGGTCCCACCTGCCTGCACTTGGCCCATACCCTTCTAAACCCATCCTTTCCATGTACCTGTCCAAGATCTAAACAGACATCCTTGCGTGTGATGTGGATAATCAGGTAGACCACTGGGTGAGCAGCAGTGACAATGATTGTCGTGCATTGCATGGTTCATGCTGGTGCAATAACAAGTTCACCCTCACTGAAGAAACAGAATGGACCTCAATGGGCAAAGTCGGCCTTCAAAGCAGAGTGAAGGTGTGCACCAAGATGTAAATTACAAGTTCATCCTGACAAACAGAATTTTTTGAAGATGTAACTAGGAAAATGGACAAGGGAGAGCCATTGGATGTAGTGTACCTGGATGTTCAGAAAGCATTTGGTAAGGTCCCACATAGGAGATTAGTGGGCAAAATTAGGGCACATGGTATTGGGGGTAGAGTGCTGACATGGATAGAGAAGTGGTTGGCAGACAGGAAACAAAGAGTAGAGATTAACGGGTCCCTTTCAGAATGGCAGGCAGTGACTAGTGGGGTACCGCAAGGCTCGGTGCTGGAACCGCAACTATTTACAATATACATCAATGATTTGGATAAGGGGATTCAAAGTAACATTAGCAAATTTGCAGGTGACACAAAGCTGGGTGGCGATGTGAACTGTGAAAAGGATGCTATGAGAATGCAGGGCGACTTGAACAGGTTGGGGGAATGGGCAGATACATGCAGATTAAGTTTAATGCGGATAAATGTGAGGTTATCCACTTTGGTAGCAAAAACAGGAAGGCAGATTACAATCTAAATGGCGTCAAGCTGGGAAAAGGGAAAGCACAACAGGATCTGGGGGTCCTTGTACATCAGTCTATGATGTAGGTACAGCCATGCAGGTACAGCAGGCAGAGAAGAAAGCGAATGGCATGTTGGCTTTTATAACAAGAGGAATCGAATATAGCAGCAAAGAGGTCCTTCTGCAGTTGTACAGAGCCCTAGTGAGACCACACCTGGAGTATTGTGTGCAGTTTTGGTCTCCTAATTTGAAGAAGGACATTCTTGCTATTGAGGGAGTGCAGCATAGGTTTACAAGGTTAATTCCAGGGATGGCGGGACTGTCGTATGCTGAGAGAATGGAGCGGCCGGGCTTGTACACTCTGGAGTTTAGAAGGATATGACTGCACACCTGTACATGGTACTAACACCATCATCAAGTATGCAGATGATACAACGGTGATTGGCCTCATCAGCAACAACGATGAGCTGGCCTACAGGGAGGAGGTCCAGCACTTAGCAGCATGGTGCGCTGACAACAACCTGGCCCTTAACTCCAAGAAGACCAAGGAGCTCATTGTAGACTTCAGGAAGTCCAGAGGTGGCACGCACACCCCCATCCACATTTACGGGACAGAGGTGGAACGTGTTTCTAGCTTCAGGTTCCTGGGAGTCAACATCTCCGATGACCTCTCTTGGACCCACAATACCTCTACTCTGATCAAGAAGGCTCATCAGCGTCTCTTCTTCCTGAGGAGACTGAAGAAGGTCCATCTGTCTCCTCAGATCCTGGTGAACTTCTACCGCTGCACCATCGAGAGCATCCTTACCAACTGCATCACAGTATGGTATGGCAACTGCTCTGTCTCCGACCGGAAGGCACTGCAGAGGGTGGTGAAAATTGCCCAACGCATCACCGGTTCCACGCTCCCCTCCATTGAGTCTGTCCAAAGCAAGCGCTGTCTGCGGAGGGCGCTCAGCATCGCCAAGGCCTGCTCTCACCCCAACCATGGACTGTTTACCCTCCTACCATCCGGGAGGCGCTACAGGTCTCTCCGTTGCCGAACCAGCAGGTCGAGGAACAGCTTCTTTCCGGCGGCTGTCACTCTACTAAACAACGTACCTCGGTGACTGCCAATCACCCCCCCCCCGGACACTTATTATTTATTTTTTATTCAAATCATTTGCTATGTCGCTCTTCAAGGGAGATGCTAAATGCATTTCGTTGTCTCTGTACTGTACACTGACAATGACAATTAAAATTGAATCTGAATCTGAATCTGAGGGATGAGAGGAGATCTCATTGAAACACATAAGATTGTTAAGGGCTTGGACACGCTAGAGGCAGGAAACATGTTCCCGATGTTGGGGGAGTCCAGAAGGCCACAGTTTGAGAATAAGGAGTAAGCCATTTAGAACGGAGACAAGGAAACACTTTTTCGCACAGAGAGTGGTGAGCCTGTGGAATTCTCTGCCTCAGACGGCGGTGGAGGCAGATTCTCTGGATGCTTTCAAGAGAGAGCTAGATAGGACTCTTAAAAATAGCGGTCAGGGAATATGGGGAGAAGGCCTTGGGGATGATCGGCCTGATCACATTGAATGACAGTGCTGGATCGAAGGGCCGAATGGCCTACTCCTGCACCATCAATACCATCAGAGATAATCTGATCGCATGTGTCATTAAACGTTGCTGCCAGTACTTGGCACGTGTTTTGAAACGTGTGGATTGCAGCCTTCTTCCGAATGTCCATAGCTTCACTGTTTTGTCGTCGCTCCCTGTACAGACCAACTGTGGTCCCCGTCAGGCTGGATAACATGAATTCACAAAGGATGTGCAACCTTTAAGCCTCTTGATTCTTTCACCCGTTTCACTGTCCTACATTACTGCAGTTTTGTCTGTTGATGCTGAAAAAAACATGTTGCCATCTGTGTTATAATGCAATTCCATCACTGCTCCACTGTGACCTTCCAATGAAGCATAATTATTGCAGACGCCGTATACTTTCCAAAACAATACGAGTTGACCAAATCCTGCAGATGCCATTGTTGCTCCATTCGAGTGAAATTTACAACAATAAAATTATCCTTCGTGACCCATTAAAAGCATTAGAGGAGCTTGAAGACTCGAGGTTCTTGGTCCAACCTGCAGCCTGGGCTGCTGCGGACACCCCTGCACCAAGGGCAGCAGCTTGTTGTGGGGGTGCTTGGCCTGCACCAGCACCATCTCGTTTGAATATTTCTTTTACCAAACATTTTCTATTCTTTTCTTCAGATCCTGCCGACTATGCCAAATGTTACAAGGGAACACCCAGAGAGTTATGAATTTGTGGAATTAGCCTCCTCCTCACCTATTTTCTATGTTTCTATGGAACGGGTTTGAAGACAGTCTGAGCCTCAGCAGGCTTTTCCCTGTATGAATTTAATATTTCATCTCTGCCCTTGATTATTTTAGCCAATCTTTTAATTTATTTCATCACAACTTTACATCTGCTTTTGTTATATTTATTCTGTAGGTTTTTGGGTGTTGCTGGTAAGACTGGTATATATTGTACATCCCTAATTGTCCTTAAACTATGTGACATACTAGACCAATTCAAAGGCAGCTGAAACTCAAGGACAACAATGAATCACATGGGTTTTTACCACAATACAATACTTCATGGTCACAATCACTGATACTAACTTGTTAATTAACTGAATTTACCTTATGCAGCTGATGTTGCAGGATATGAGTTAATGTCTACAGATCACTTTTCCCAGTGACATCATCACGATACTAATATACCTTAAGTGCTTGTTATTGCTAATTTTAATCACCCTCCATTACTTCCTTCACCCTTCTGTCTGCTTTCCTTTTAGTTAAGTTATCTTTACATATTTATATTTCCCACCTATTCCCATGTGTCCTTTCTGATTAGATTTTCCCATTCACGTCGAGTGCCTGTGCTAATTTACACCAAGCTCAATAACTGGGCTTTAGGCCCAGTTCTCAATAATGTATCTTAATGCTAATTTAATCAGTGCCTGTACTAACATGGCCGAGTGTTTAGCACCAGTTCGTAATTATTTTGTTGGGTGTTCTCTTTCTGGTCTATATGCCATCTGTTGTGCAATGGGGATATTAAACTTGTTTTGATGAACTCTGTCATCCTTGGTGGAAAGTGGAGAGGGGAAACCATCGAGGAACAGTTGCCAGAATCTTGGACTGCGGTAAAAAAATGTATTGGTCTCATTTCCACCAGTTCCAAAAAAGAAGTGCTGAGCCACCGGGAGATCGGGTTCGTTAATGCAAACTGGCAGGGGAGAGACCGTGATCAAAAAGGCACGCTTCTCAGCCTTTTGGCCAAGATTAAGTGTTGGATCTATTGCTACTTGAGTAAGAGAAACTGTCTGTTCTTATCAGAACAGTTCTGACGGTTCTCCCAGGACAAGACCATGGATTACGGATCTCGGACAGATCAAAGTTGGAGGTCAAGTCGGTGATGAGGAGTCTGTCAGTTGTTGGCTTAGAGGTGGATCCATTCTGGTTGGGTAACCAACCTAACACCTCATTCAGTCACAATGGCAGCAGCAACTGGAGCGTGAGGACAGGGCATCCGCAATACCCTGCGAGCCAGTGTGAAGGACCTCAGTGAGGGGACTCCCTTCTCACGGGACCTGTTCATGAGGAAGGTCTGGCTGGAGGCCTGTAAATTCGAGGCCAAGGACATCTACTGTCTCCAGGACTTCCTGGGTAATGGATACTGTGATGTTACCTTCAAGTATCCAACAGGAAGGCAGAAGTTGATGCAAGACATCCGGGAGAAGGGGAATGAAGCTACGCTGTTGCTGCTGAAGGTGCAGCCGCTCTTTACCCTCCCCACCCCGAAGGAACGGATGATCACAGTGCACATGGTCAACCCACATGTGCCCGTCGTGGATGTTCTCACCTTCCTTGCTGGTTATGTCGAGGGGGCAGGGAACTGTGTGGATGTGAAGGACCTGTTTGAGATCTGGACAAGCAAGCGGCAAGTGAAGGTGAAGCTGAGGGTGGACAGGAAGGGAGCCATCATCCACCCTCCCTTGGTGTTTGCTATCGACGGAGGCAGAGGAAGAAAACGGGTGAGGAAATGGGAAAGGTCACGCCTATTGTCCCCCAGCTCTAGGAGACAGGGAGCAGTGCAGCGGCCTATGGGCCCCAGGTCCGGGAAACCGGGAGCACTGAACCAGGCACCGTACCCCAGCTACAGGAGACGGAGGGGGCGGTGCGCCCAGAAGAGGGTGGAACAAGGAGAGTCCCTACGACAACAACTCCGGTTATGCCAGAGAAACCCCCCCCTCCTTGAGGATGCCGGCACCCAGTACCTGAGCACCAAAACGGTGCTGCAGTTCACCAAAGCGGTAGGAATGAGGGGACAAGATGGACAATGGAGCTAAAACTGGCATCATTAAATATGCGCATTGTGAAGAACATTGCTCGATTTGTGAAAGCCTTGCAGTACCTGGCCAAGGTCAAGGAGGACGTGACTTTTCTGCAGGAGTGCGGGCTGCCACACCTCAGCTGCTATCAGAGGTGGTCGCGATGGTGGCCCCGCGTACTGTCGGTGTGGTCGGGTGGCAATGACTGTCGTGCTTCCGGTCTGGGGATCTTGCTGCGGGGAGGGAACTTCGCCATCACTGAGGTCAGGGAGGTGGTTGCGGGGCATCTCATCGTGGTGGATGTAATGTACCGTGGTTCTCCGCTCCGGCTGATTAATGTGTACGCCACACCCGTGCGGAGCGAGCGGCTGGCCGTTCTCCAGTAGCTGCCACCACTGCTGCCCATGTCCCGGCCACTCGTTCTGGCCGGTGACTTCATCTGCATCATCGATGTGGCTGAACGATCCGGCAGTGCCAACAACAGACTGGACAGCATGTCCAAACTCCTGATGGAGACGGTAAAACACGCAAAGCTGTGCTACACCTTCAGCGACTCTGCAGGCGGATCCCAGCCGCGTTTCACATGGTCGAGATCGGACGGTTCAGTCCGGTCCCGGGTAGACTTCCTCTTCACGTCGAAAGCCGTCACGGTCAGACACACCGACCTCACGCCTGTGTTCTTCTCTGACCACTGCCTCTTTCAGGCTTCCTGTCACCTACAGGGGGACCGGAAGGCAGGCAGAGGGACGTGGAAGTTAAATGCGAAGCTGTTGACCCCAGAGAACATTGAGGAGCTAAAGAGGGACTACGCATGTTGGAGAACGGTGAAGCCACTCTTTGACTCCCCGACACACTGGTGGGAAGTAGCCAAGGAGAACATTAAGAAGTTCTTCATATTTAAAGGGGTTCAGAGAACAAGACAGTCAAAGGGAATTGTGTCAACTCCAGACAGATTTGCAGCAACTGCTCCTTCTGCAGTCGAGAGGGGTGGATGTGAGGGAGGAACTTAGAGAGTTGAAGGGCCGGCAAGCTCAGCTCTTTACCTCTGAATCCTCCAAGATCATCGTCCGATCCAGATCCGCCATGTGGAGCAGGATGAGACGTGCTCACGCCTCTTCTTCCATAAGGTTCACAGGGGGAGCTCTGTGATGGACAGCCTTAGGGTGGAGGACGACTCGGTAACATCCTTGCAGACGGACATGCTGAGGATCTGCAAATCCTTTTACATGGATTTTTATGACAGAAAGGCCACAGACAGCACCGCCTCCCAGAACTTCCTGTCCTCTATCACGGAGGTCTTGGAGGACAGCAAGCGGGAGAGTCCAGATCAACCACTGACCCTAGAGGAGCTGACTGGCACCATCTGTTCCATTGACTCGAGTAAAAGTCCAGGAAGCGATGGCTTACCGGCCGAGTTGTACTCGGCTCTGTGGGACTGGGTGGGCCCAGACCTGCTGGAAGTGTACAACGACATGCTTCTAGCCGGCAGCATGTGAGACTCCATGAGAAATGGCAGCATCACACTAATCTACAAGCCGAAGGGGGAGATGAAGGATATAAGGAAATGGAGACCCATCACATTGTTGAATGTTGATTACAAGATCCTGTCTCAGGCCATCGCCAACCTGGTCAAGTCTGCTCTGGGACAGGTGATCCACCCAGACCAAACCTGTGCTGTACCTGGCAGGAAAATCTCAGACAGCCTAGCGCTGCTGAGACATACCATCGCCTTGTTCATCTGCTGTATTGAACTTTTTGCCGAGTCCATCAGGAAGGACGCGAGCATAAGAGGAGTGACATTGCCGGGCAGTGGGGGCACTCGGGTCAAAACCTCCCTGTACATGGACGATGTCGCCGTCTTCTGCTCGGATCCAGGGTCGGTCCGCAGATTGATCAGCATCTGCGACCAGTTTGAGTCAGCCACGGGAGCCAGGGTGAACCGCAGGAAGAGCGAGGCCATGCTCTTTGGCAACTGGCCCGACTGACCTTCTGTCCCCTTCACCATCAAGCCTGACTTCTTGTAGGTGCTGGGGATCTGGATCATACTGCTGAGGCATGTGACACGAATTGGCTGGAGCGGATAGCCAAGGTGGGGAAGAAACTGGAGCTGTGGAAGCAACGGGGAAAATGTTGATTATTAGGTTGAGGTGCTCTCGGGGCTGCTGTACTTGGCGCAAGTGTGGCCTGTCCCTCCCTCCTACGCCACAGGGATCACCCGGGCCGTCTTCCAGTTCATCTGGGGGTCGAGGATAGACTGGGTGCGGCCGGTCACAATGCACAAGTCTGCACACAACGGGGGTAAAAGCGTTCCCAACGTCGCCCTCACCCTGATGGTCACCTTTGTGTGTGGCTGCATCAGGCGGGGCGTAGAGCCAAGGCACGTGGGCACCAAGTGTCACTACCTGCTGAGGTCCTACCTGTCCCCGGTGTCGTTCATGAAAGGTTCTTCTGGGCCAACACCTTTGAGCACAAGTCCATCGGGCAGTGGTCAGCACGGAATGTCCTGCAGGCACTGCAGGGAAATGACTCCATGGATCCTGTGGTGTGGTTCCCAGAGCAGACTGCCCAGCTTGTCTGGCAAAATGCCTCATCGCCAGAACTCACCAACAAGCACCTAGACCTGGCTTGGCTGGCAGTGAGGGGATCCCTCCCAGTCAGATCCTTCCTGCACCATTGGAACCTCACTGCCAAGTCCATGCGAGCTCATGCTGCCCTCGGGATGGCTGCTATGGAGAGGAGACGGTCGCACACCTCTTTGCAGAGTTTGGATTCGCAAAGAGAGTCTGGAGAGGTTTGCAAGGGTCCCTGTCACGGTTTATTCCGAACAGCTCCATCACAGAGAACTCTGTGATCTACGGACTGTTCCCAGGGACGCATTCAGAGACTGACATCGAGTGCTGCTGGAAGGTCATCAACTCGGTGAAAGACGCCCTTTGGTCTGCCCGAGCGTTGTTGACCACCCAGCAGAGCGAGATGTCTGTCGGTGAATGTTGCCGACTGGCCCGCTGCAGACTGCAGGAGTATGTGCTGAGGGAAGCACTGAAGCTCGGTGCAGCCAACGCCAAGGCTCAGTGGGGGAGGACCACAGTCTAGAGTCCTTCCGCTGCTGGACATGGGGGGGCACGGTATGGTGGAGACGCCCCTCAAAATAAGGGAAGGGATTCCACGCCAGAGGGCCACATGAGTGGCAAGGGTGGGGGGATAAATTTGTGATTTGGGGAAACTGTATAGTATGTAAGTATAGCCTCCGAGAATGTCGGATGGAGTTTTGCAAGGATCATGTACTGTATATATTTATTTCTCGAATAAAGACTATTTTGAAATTTTTAAAAAGTTCCAATTAAGAGGAGTTGAAGCCACCATAGATCAACCACTTTCATACTGAATGGTGGGGCAGACTTAAGGGGCTGATCTATTTCTGCTCCTATTTCTTTGTGTTCTTGTGCATATAACAATGAGCCAACAACGGTCCATTGTGGACTCCACCCTTCCTGAGGTCATCTGTTGCCGGCCCTGATTTGTGCGGGCTTTCCGCCCTCCACCTCCCACCCCCCACCCACCACCCATCAGTAATTTCAATCTGAGGAAGCGTTCTAACCCGAAATGTCACCTGTTCTTTTTCTCCAGAGTTGCTGCCTGACCCGCTGAATTACACCAGCATTTTGTGTCTTTCTTCGATATAAACCAGCATCTGTTCTTCCTTCCTACACAATGAGTGGATACAGCTTGGTCAGTATCTCACTTCATCCAAGTCTCTAATTTGCAACCCAGAGCCGCAACGAAGGCTGAATTGTTCATTTCTTCATTCTTTAACCACATACACCGATGGGCAGTCCTAGTATCATGTGTGCTGGCTCAGCGGATCAGTTAGCCCAGAATAGTAGCAATCAACCCAGGAATTTGGTCTATTTGACTTGGTATTGCATGTACCTTTTGAACTATTATAACAAGTGAACTGTGCAACATTAAACAAATATTGTTGCATATCCAGATTTAGTTGTCATGAATTATTGGCACATAAAATTGAATGTTAGTCACATTGATCACTTTGGATTAATTTTAACTCTGCAGAATGTTTCCAGTATGATAAAACTGTCAAAACATTTCTAAATATAAACAAACATTTTCAATTGCGTTTCCAAATTCTTAAGCAGTGGTGGGTGCTTAAGCAGTAGTGGATTGAGCTGATCTTCCTATTTTTTTCATATGATCGAGAGCCAGGACATTGTTTTTTTTGTCCAACTTAAATATGAAGACTTCTCTTTTATTAATAACCTGGCACTGTGTCTGAGAACTATTGAGCAAAGACTGCTCTCCACTGACTCTGATGTGGTTACTGATGATAAACACAGAACATTGTGTGACTATCAGCAGCAGCCCACTGGTTTAGAACTCATTCATTAGCCTAAACTTTGCAGTTTGTTTCACCCGCAGACAACTTAAAATGGCATTCCATCTAAAATGAGTAAATTTTGAAAGAAGGTATTAGGTAACTGCTCATCGTACCATGGAGTGCAGTCAACACATTTTGCAAATCCCAAGGCCACAAGATTGTCTTCACCAAATCTGGTTTTCATTTTTGTTATAAATTCCATTGCTCTGCTTGCAAGCACAGATAAATATAGAATTTCACTCCCATCAGAGCAGTTATAACTCAACTTTTGATGACAAAATGCAACGTTTGCAAAGCTGCTGACATGAGGGAAATAGTAAGGATGAGATTTATGATCAAAAGGAGTGGGACAGCTCATAAACCTATCCAGAACTGTGTTTATTTAAAAAAAATATATATATACATATATATATATATATATATATATATATAAGTAGTTCATAGCAAACAAATGAGAAATGACAGGCCTGGTAATGTTCCATGCTACAAGTTGCATATTCAACGTGAGAAAATAATGAGAATATTAATCGAGGGTTTAACTTGGATTGTTACATATGCAGATATCAATATAAGTAAGCAGATGTCCCTGCAAGGAATAAAGGCCAAGATAAGTCTGAAGAAGGGTTTTGACCCGAAATGTCACCCATTCCTTCTCTCCAGAGAAGCTGCCTGTCCGTCTGAGTTACTCCAGCATTTTGTGTCTAAAGGCCAAGATAAAATCCATTATCCAAATTAACAAATTGAACACCCACATTCTGACCGTTCTGACCAGCATTTGTATGAAAATTGTTAAATTAGAAACCACCAAAGCATTTACTCCCAGATTATAATGCTCTCAACAGCATTCCTTTCCATCACATTCACATGCTCAGGCTGTGGTTATCCATTCTTTGCAGTATTCTTACTGCCTTCCTCAAGTTTCTTTCTTAACTGCACTGCTGTCACAAGAACCTGGAGCAACTCCATATTTAACTCATTGATGCCTTCTCAGGTTTCCACACTGTGATAGACAGAATAATGACATTTCATTCCACTTATTCTAACTTAAACATGAACAATGCTTCCTCCCAATTTTACATCTTACGTATACCTTCCAGAGTTCAATTATATGTCAGGAGATAAAATGCTGTATTGGTATTGTATTGAATTATGATAGTGGAAACAGAGAGCTCGGGTAAAATATCAGACCATTGAATAAGGCTATTTAGCCCAACACGACAGTTCCTGCTTGAAAGAGCAATTGACTAAACATTTTTTTTTCCCATAGCAGCAGTGTTTCCCCGCCTACAACATTTCCTAATTTTTCCCTTAGTTGTTGTTGAATATTTTGTGTCAGCCTCTCTAGCAGACCATAGCAGCTTGCTGCTCATTTTTACTTTGTTTGCTTCTCTCTTTTTTTAATTCCCACTTTTATTGTTTTACTTCTGGTTAACAGGAGACATAGCAGTGGAGCAATGGAAACATATGGATGTGTCGCAGTTCCAGACAAAAATCTGGATTGTCCAGTCAATTTTGGACAGTACTGTGATGTAGCAGTAGAGTTGCTGCCTTACAGCACCAGAGACCTGGATTTGACCCAAACTACGGGTGCTGTCTGTGTGGAGTTTGTACGTTCTCCCTGTGACAGTGTCGGATTTCTCTGGGTGCTCATGTTACCTCCCACATCCCAAAGATGTGCAGCTTTGTAGGTTAATTGCCTTCTGTAAATTGTCCCTAGTGGGTAGGATAGAAGTAGTGTATGGGTGATCATTGGTTGGTGTGGACCCGGTGAGCTGAACGGCCTATTTCCACGCTGTATCTCTAAACTGAACTAAACTAAACTAAACTAAATTAAACTAAACTAAAATAGACACAAAGTGTCAACTCAGCGAGTCAGGCAGCATCTCTGGAGAGAAGGAATGGTTGACATTTCAGATTGAGACCCTTCTTCAGACTTCAGCACAGCTATAATTTAATAAAGGGGCTCGTTCAAAATGCTGGTCCATTGCTGACTCATCAGGGTTCAATATTCTGGTTTCTTCCTATATCCTCTCCCCCCTACTCTCACACAATACACAATCATTGAGCTTGTGTAGAGATGGATACAGGGTACAAATAAATCACCCTCCTCAAAAGTGCCCATGAGAAGTGGAAGGCTTTGCAACATGAGTTAATGTATATTTAATCATTAAAAAAACTAGACATGGAGGCGTGGTGTTATGATGATAAAGAGTCATGAGTCATACAGCGTGGAAACAGGCCCTTTGGCCCAATTCGCTGACCAAGATGCCCCTTCTAAGCTAGTCCCATTTGCTCCTGTCTCTCTAAAACTATCCTATCCATGTATCTGTCCAAGTGTCTTTCAAATTGCTGTTTGAGGATCTGCCTCAACTACCTCATCAGGCAACTCATTCCATACACCCAGCACCATCTGAATGAAGATGTTGTCCCTCAGGTTCCTATTAAATCTAGCTCCTCTCACCGTAAAAATATGTCCTCTTGTTTTTGATTTCCTCTACTATGGGTAAAGGGACTCTGTGCATTCACCTAATCTATTCCCCTTATGATTTTATATATCTCTTTAAGATCAACCTCCTGTACCCCAAGGAGTAGAGTCCCAGCCTGCCCAACCTCTCCCTATAGCTCACACCCTCAAATCCTGGCAACATCCTGGTAAATCTTCTCTGCACTCTCTCTATGTGCAGAGCTAATAATCTTAGGCAACAGAGTTAAAACAGTAAAGTAGCTGCTTTTGGTTCCAGAGAATAGTCCGTGCTTTGGATTTTTCTCGTATTTGAGAAATGATTCATTCCAAATTTAGCAACTGATAACATTAATTGGAACACATTCTGCCGCATTACAGAAACAACAGGCACTAAGGACATTTTGATAAGTGCTTACTTACAAACATTTGGGTTCATTTTCAGTGAAGTACATACACAGGTTAATCAGACAAATGTGATTTTGTTCCTTATGCTGCCCCAATCCTTGGTAAATATTTGCACTGGCTGTAACTCCATTTGTTTACAAGCCATGTGCATATTCAGGCTCATTAGAAAGCATGCAAAATGCTTTGTATTTCCCAGTGTGTTTAGCCACTGCACAGGCATTTCTGTAGAGATTTTCTTGATTAAAATATACTACAGTTAATTAATAAGAATCTTTCTCATAATGATTTGTGCCCCATAATATTCTCATTATGGATTAAATCATAACCTTGGCTGTAAGTAGTTTGTGACTCAATGTGCAGACTCGATTTATCTTTTGGTGATAAATCAAGTCTGGGAAACTGGTACGTGGAAACATTTGACTTTCATTACAAGGGGGAGGCAAATTTTCTAAACGTTCTCACCAGTTCTCGCCAGCAAAGACCGTCTGAATATGGTTGAGAAGATCGGGTAGAACAAAAGCAACCACCTTCAACAACTTATTCCCTCAGCTTGTTATTTTCTGCTCAGAAAGTCTCATTAAAACTCGTTCAAAGAGGCGATTTCTTGTCAACTATCAGCTGCTGCGCCTAAAGGTCAAGGGAATGGTGCCAAAGCTGCTAATGCATTGAAGCTGAGGGGAGGGCATTGGGAGTGTGGGTGGAGATGACCATGTAAATGGCTTGAATTGCTTTATGAAACCATTCTGGCACGTTTTTCCATGAATGTTACTGAAGAAGATTACATAAGGGAGCACAGATTCATTCGGAAGTCTGATGTGCAGATGAAGTCATTCCATGGGTCAAAATCATATTTAGTTATAAATGAAATCGGAAACCTTTCCTTGTTTCTACATTGAACCATGCTTTGTCCGTATCACTCTAGTATTGGATTTGAATTGGTAATTCCATCTACATTTTCTTCAGTTTCAGTTTGTTAAAAGTTACTCGATGATGTCTATAAGTAAGCATGTGGACTCAATGGGCTGTTTCCATGCATGGAGTGCTTGATTGGAGATTGTCTTTATGTATGACCATAATCACCGATCTATATGCAAAAAATGTATTTCACTGTATCTTAGATACACGTGACAATAAAAAGAACCATTGAAAGAACCAAATTACGGGGATGGGGTGAGGAAGGGTGAAGACTGAAGAAGAAAGCTGAAGCCAGGAGTCTGCCCCAAGCTCGGGGCTATTGACCTTCTCTTTTGTTTTCTTACTCACAGCAACAGCGCAACACAACATACAATACATTGTACTGTTGCACTGTGAGCTCAACTGAAAGGTAATCTGTGCAGGCAGCAGTTCATAGCAATGATTCCAGAGCCAACATTGTCAATGAAGCCAGCAATTAAGTCTCTTACTTCTCCGGTTGCAAATGCCTGGAGCATCAAGGCAATATGTCTGATCAGGAAACATTTGGTATAATGGAGTAGGAATAAATTGTAATAGGAAGGACATGAAGATGCTGGTTTATACCAAAGATAGACACAAAGTGCTGGAGTAACTCAGCGGGTCAGGCAGCATCTCTGGAGAAAAGGGATAGGTGACGTTTCATGTCAGGACCCTTCTGCAGACTGAAAGAAGATGGGGTGGGAGTGAGGGGGAGGGGGGGAGGGAGGGACTAGAGGAGAGAAAAAGACCAGGACAAATCAGGACCAGCACAGTTAACCGCAGGCAGGGTGGTTCCCTTGAAGGCCAGTTATTGGCTAGGGTAGGTGTGATCTTAAGAGGTATGATCTGAATAATTGTGATTGGCATAATGGGATGAGAAAGACTGAAGATAAGATCTGAAGATGGAGGAGACTTTCATATTTTGCATTTGCGTCACAGCATCGTGGCGGAGACATTTGGAGCATCTTTTGAAAGACTGCTTCCATCTCGGTTTAGCCATGAATGTTACTGTAGAAGGTTACATAAGGGAGCACAGATTCATTGGGAAGTCTGCCGTGCAGATGAAGTTAGCAATGACTTCCATCTCGGTGGCAGCCTGAAGAAGGGTCTCGACCAGAAACATCACTTATCAATTTTCTCCATAGATGCTACCTGTCCCGCTGAGTTACTCCAGCGTTTTGTGTCTATCTTCGATTTAAACCAGCATCTGCACTTCCTTCCTACACTTGTTTCTGGAGATGCCAATCTGCATCTGAGGATCCTGACCCAAAACATGACCCTATCCATTCCTATAGTTTCTGCCTGTCCTGCTATGTTACTCCAGCACTTTGTGTTTTACTCCCGATTCTAGCAATCTGCATTGGTCTCTTTTGGTTAAGGGATCAGATAGAGAGCACAATTATTCAGCCCTTTGCTGACTATCACTAATCAGATAGTTCCCTCATTCATATAAATGGCTAGTAAGAGACAAGATTATTAGCAGGACAAGCACATATAAGGCTGCTGTCTGCATGGATGGAATAATCAGGGTAAATAGTTTACACTCTGGATCTGTCAATATCCCCAAGGTTTGCATTTTCACTAGTAACAGGCACGAGACTGTTAATGGTGCAACCACGTATCAGCCAATGTATTTTGAGTGGCATTATCTGTGGAAGAGATAAAGCAAAAACAGAGATAAACTGGGTGTCAATTTGAAGAAATCCCTGGTATTAAGGGCGGGCTGCACAGTAGGGCAGGGGTACAGTTGCTACCTTACAGTATTAGAGACCCGAGTTCGATCCTGACTCCGGGTGCTGTCTGTACAGAGTTTGTACATTCATCCTGTGACCGCGTGGGTTTTTTCCCGGTGCTCCGGTTTCCTCCCACACTCCGAAGACTATAGGTTTGCAGATTAATTGGCTTTAATAAAATTGCTCCTAATGTGTAGGATAGCGCTAGTGTACATATTGATCGCTGGTCGGTGTGCACACGGTGGCTCGAAGGGCTTGTTTCTGCGCTGCATCTCTAAAGCGCTAAATAACTATTCCCTCTGAACTTAGATCCATCAGAAAGTAAGAAACACGATCAAGATGAGATGATACCGTTGCAGATTCAGCTCATGACTCAGCTTAAAGAGATAGGGGGTGACCAGAGAACTTACAATACAATACAATACAATACAATTTATTTGTCATTTGGACCCCGTTGAGGTCCAAACGAAATGTCGTTTCTGCAGCCATACATTACAAAACGAAAAAGACCCGAGACACAACACAGTTTACACAAACATCCATCACAGCGCTGTGATGGAAGGCAAAAAAACTTATCTCTCCCCTGCACTCCCCCCCGATGTCAGAGTCAAAGTCAAAGCCCCCGACGGGCGATGGTGATTGTCCCGCGGCCATTAAAGCCACGCCAGGTGATGCAAGGTCGCGCACCGGGTCTTGGTGTTGGAGCCCCGGCGAGCGCTCGCAAAGTCCCGCAGCCATTCCAAGCCGCGCGGGGCGATGGTAAGTGTCCCCGCTCCAGGTGCTCTTCAACCCCGCAACTCGGGCAACCTGGTTTGATCCTTAGGAGTGCTGTCTGTACGGAGTTTGCACGTTCTCCCTGTGACCGCATGGGTTTTCTCCGGCAACTCTGGTTTCCTCCCACACTCCAAATACGTGCAGGTTTGTAGGTTAATTGGCTTCAGTAAATTGTCCCTAGTGTTTAGGATGTGAATCTAAGTTGAAGGGACACCATGGTTAATGTCATTGTATTCTGACATATTTTGCCTGTCAAAATATGATGCAAATTATTTCAGTAGGCGGCACAGTGGCACAGTGGCACAGTGGCACAGCAGTACAGTTGCACAGTGGCACAGTGGCACAGTGGCACAGTGGCACAGTGGCACAGCAGTACAGTTGCTGCCTTACAGTCCCAGAGACCCGGGTTTCATCCTGACAATGGGTGCTGACTGTATGGAGTTTGTACGTTCTCCCTGTGACCATGTAGGTTTTCTCTGGGTGCTCCGGTTTCCTCCCACCAAAGACTAATAGGTTTGTAGGTTAATTGGCTTTGGTAAAATTATAAATTGTCCCTAGTTCTAGACAGAGTATGAGGTGATTGCTGGGCGGCGCAGACTCAGTGGGCCAAATGGCCTGTTTCTCTAAAGTTTAAAGATCAAAGATGAATCGACACAAAGGACTGTGAATTGTGGCTAAAACTCCATGAAAATTGAGGTTGGCATTTTGTTGAATATGCTGTTTATTTCTGTTTGCTTAGTGATTCTTTCTGATAGCAATCGGGGTCAAACTTCAGGGTTCAGCAGTGTTTCACCTGCTAATGACTGTAACTGGCCCATTGGACATGCCTGCTCAATTGTCCTGATGTGTGTTTTTGGTGTTTCTCTGTGTGTCTTGTGTGGGGGGGGTAAGGGGGAAACCGTTTTGGTCACCTCCTCCATGGAGAGGAGACTTTTTCCATGTCGCCAACCCCGTGGCCTAACATCGAGGATTGGTGCGGCCTTTCCCAAAAAATGGAGGAGGACTGGCCAAATTTTGTGCCTTCCACCACAGTGATGAATGCTGTGGTGGATGTTTGTGTTAAATTTATATTGTGTTTTTGTGTGTTCCTTTTTCATTGTATCGCTGCTGGCAAATTCTTTTCACTTGCACTTTATGGAGCAAAATTGTCCAAACCTTTCTTTCTTGCCTTTCACAAGCATTGGGTGAGTGTGTATGAGAGTGCACGGTTGCTGTTTGATGTTGTACATTTGCTGAGTGAGGCTGTACCATTGGTGAATGTGATGGACTTAGTGAAAGAGGTGATTGTTTCTTTCCCCTTGCAATAAACTTGTTTGAATCTTTGCTGCTTTTGATAGTGTGGGGCTTTGGAAATGTTCCAAGATTTGTCCAAGAATTGGAACCAATGGCATATTTCTGCATGATCCCAGAGGTCGCTAAAGGCAGAGATATCAAAAAAGGACACAAACTGCTGATGCAACTCAACAGGTCAGGCAGCATCTCTGGAGAACATGGATAGGTGACATTTCAGTTCGAAACTCTTCTTCAGAGTGACCAAAGGATGATGGGGTGATGAAAGTTGGAAAAGGGTGTCTCATGATCATCCCATTCACTGTAATGTTTGGGAATGATGTGAACAATCTTCCCAATCAGCTGGGAGCCAATATATTAGTTTTCCCTTATTTTCAAATGGTGGTGGAACCATGAATTGCCTAAAATATCAGAGTTGAAATTTAATCTGATCTCCCGCCTCATTTTTTTAATATGCTGCCAACCAAATTGTTCATTATTACTATATCCATGAAGACTATTGATTTCAGGGTAGGACATGATTTCTGGGGCGGCACAGTGGCACAGCGGTAGAGTTGCTGCCTTACAGCGCCAAAGACCCAGGTTCGATCCAGGTGCCGTCTGTATGGAATTTATACGTTCTCCCCGTGGGTTTTCTCTGGCTGCTCCGGTGTCCTCCCACACTCCAAAGGCGTACAGGTTTGTAGGGTAATTGGCTTCGATTAAATTGTAAATCGTTAGTGTTAGTGTGCGGGGATTGACTCGGTGGGCCGAAGGGCCTGATTTCATGCTGTCTCTCCAAACAATGAAACTAGACATATATGTCCAATCTATATCCAGTGAATTGGCCACATAGAATAAGAAATGCAATGATTTAGGCAGGTGCTGGTTTGCAAGTGGAACTGATGAAAGAGTTTGTTTGGGTGACAATGCATCTGTCATCTGCTCCGTGTGTTAGCGAACAGCTGATTGACTGATTGGGCATCTATTCCACTGGGAATAATCCAAGGACATAAGTGCTCAGGGCTCAATCAACTCTGTCTGAAATTTGAGCTGAAAGGTGTCAAATAACTGTGTGACATTTTCCTGGTTCTGTGGTGGGGGGGGGGGGGGGGGGGGGGGGGGGGGGAGAGAGATCTCCTCAGCTACTGGTACTGTGGTTCTGCTCCTTGGGGCTTAACAACAATCAGCCTACACAGAGTGCAATCCAATCCTCGACAAGTTCTCGCTCTTACCTGAAGGAACTAGGACAAGGGGGACAATTCAGTCTAAATATTTATAACAGCAGCATATCCCAATATGCTGCCTTACAGCGCCAGAAACCCGGGTTTGATCCTGACTACGATTGCTGTCTGTACGAAGTTTGTACATTCTCCAGGTGACTTTCCACAAGTGCTCCGACTTCCTCCCACATTCTAAAGGTATGCGGGTTTGTAGGTGAATTGGCCTCTGTAAAATGACCTGTGAGTGTCGGATTGAACTAGTGTACGGGTGATTGCTATTCAGCAGGGACTCAGTGGGCTGAAAGGCCTATTTCAATGCTGAATTTCTAATCTAACCTAACCTAAATGAAACTAAACTAAACTAAACCCATTATTAAATGGGAACCTTCATTCAAATTGCACAAATTTTACAAGGAATGACACATCCAACTTCAATATCAATTTTCAGATTTTAATTGGACATGACTTCAGAATTAAGGGACAGAAGTTTAGGGGTAATATGAGGGGGAACTTCTTTACGCAGAGAGTGGTGGCGGTGTGGAATGAGCTCCCAGTGGAAGTGGTGGAGGCAGGTTCATTGGTATAATTTAAAAATAAATTGGATAGGCATATGGATGAGAAGGGAATGGAGGGTTATGGTACGAGTGCAGGCAGGTGGGACTAAGGGGAAAAAAATTTGTTCGGCATGGACTTGTAGGGCCGAGATGGCCTGTTTCCGTGCTGTAATTGTTATATGGTTATATGGTTATATGGTTAATTGTTTAAATTAGACTGAACACATCATACTCCTGGATCCTACCCAGCGTATGGCCTCCAAGGTCCAATGAATATCCTGAGCATTTCAAGCTCTTGACGCATGTTATGGGTAACATGAAAGGCAAAGTTTAAAAGAGATGTATGGGGCAAAGTTTAGTCTGCAGATGGTGGTCGGTGCCTGGAACATGTTGCTAATGGGGGTGGCAGAGGCAAGTAAAATAGTGATATTTAAGAGACGTTTAGATATGCGCATTGGGTATGCAGAGAATGGAGGGATATGGATCATGTGCAGGCAGATGAGATTAATTTATCTTGACATCATGTTTGGTACAGACATTGTTGCCCGAGGGCCTGTTCCAGTCCTGATCTATATTCCATGAAGAGAGGGAATAATTTTGCATAGATTTTCCTCCCTTCCTTCATCCCCCCTGCCCCATGGATAAGCCACCTGTTTTGCAAGCCAAATAAATGAACGGTTTAGGTCTGTTTGTTATGGTGTCTGACCTGATGGAGATACTACATGACCCAATCACTGTGATTACCAGTTAACCTTCCGACTGGTGGGTGAAACCTCATTAAAACTGATTAACAATTGTCTAAAATATGATTATAAAAGTAAGTTCCAGTAAAATATTTTCATGGTTGTTGTTGAATTTCAGCCTTTGATAAAGTGTATGGGAGTTAGAGTGGCCATGGTGGCGCAGCGGTAGAGTTGCTGCCTTACAGCGCTTGCAGCCGAAGACTCGGGTTCGATCCCGACTACGGGTGCTGTCTGTGCGGAGTTTGCATGTTCTCCCCGTGACTACGTGGGTTTTCTCCGAGATCTTCGGTTTCCTCCCACACTCCAAAGTCGTACAGGTATGTAGGTTAATTGGCCTGGTGTATGTGTAAATTGGTGTGCAGGATAGTGTTAACGTGCCTGTTTCCACACTGCATCTCTAAACTATCTAAACAAAACAAAATAAAAGAACTGCAGTCATTTCTTTCTCCATTTGGCAGGAGGGTCAGCTTTATTTCTCTGACAGTCATCATCAATGTACATTTATCCCATCTAATGTCTGCACAGCCCTCTCAGACAATATTCCATGTTGAGGTTTTGGTCAATCAACAAGTCAAATCCTTTTAACATTAAACTTGATGTCGTCGGTTGTAATCATGTATTACCACTAAACACTAACGTAGTGAAGTCTAAAATGAGAGCAGAATCTCGTGGACACACTGGGCAGGTCAGGCAATACCTATGGAAGGAAGAATGCCACTGACTGAAAACACCAACCCTTTTTATCTCCAGAGGTGTTGCCTGGCATTGAATTTTCCAGCATCTTTACCTCTGAGCTGAAATTCTATATATTTCTATCCAAAACTGGTTGAAGAAAGTTAAGTCGCAAACTAAAACATTTCAATTAATTTACATTCGAGAAGGCATGTGATATCACAAGACATATTACTTGACACAGACACAAGGAAGGTATAAAGCTGGAAAATCTACTTATTGCGTGGCCTGAGGACCTGCTGCAGAAATCTCAATCAGAAAATTCTTTAACTATTAACCATCCAAATATTTTCAGAATTTCAGTCTTGTTTCTAAATGAAACTATTGAATTTTGTTAGCACTGTAACCCTTGCTTGGTTAACCTTTCAATGCAGAGGAGTAGAAACTGAGTCAAGAGAGTGTTTTATTGTCATATGTCCCGGATACGACTAATAAATCCTTACTTGCTGCAACACAACAAAATATGTGAATATGTAAACATTGTACATAACGGGGAAGAGAAAAAAATAAAAAGTTCAATAACAAATAATGATATAGTCTTTTGCAGATCAAAGCTCAGAGCTTATTCGTTGTAGTGTTTAATACCCTGATGGCTGTAGGGAAGAAGCTGTTCCTGAACCTGGGCGTTACAGTTTTCAGGCCCCTGTACCTTCGTCCTGGTGGCAATGGTGAGATGATTGTGTGGCCAGGATGGTGTGGGTCCTTGATGATTTTGGCTGCCTTTTTGAGGCAGCGACTACGATAGGTCCCTTCGACAGTGAGGAGGTCAAAGCCGGTGATGGACTGGGCAGTGATCACAACTTTTTGTAGTCTTTTTCGCTCTTGGACGTTCAAGGCCACGATGCAACCAGTCAGAATGCTCTCTACTGTGCACCTGTAGCAGTTTAGGAGAATCCTCTTCGACATGCCAAATCTCCGTAATCTTCTCAGGAAGTAGAGTCGCTGATGTGCCTTCTTTACAATTGCATCGGTGTGCTGCGTCCAGGAAAGATCTTCTGATATATGCACGCCCAGTAATTTGATGTTATTGACCCTCTCCACCATCTTCCCATTGATATGAACAGGATTGTGGGTCCTCATCCTTCCCCTACCAAAGTCCACAATCAGTTACCTTAGTCTTACTGATGTTGCAAACCAGGTTGTTGTGCTGGCACCATTTGGTCAGTCGGTCGATCTCACTTTTATACTATGACTCGTCCCCATCTGTGATTCGTCCAACCACACTGGTGTCGTCGGTGAACTTGACGATGGAGTTCGCATTATGTCCGGCTACGCAGTCATGGGTATAGAGAGAGCAAAGCAGGGGGCTGAGCACGCAGCCTTGAGGTGCTCCCATACTAATTGTTACTGAGGATGAAGTAGTTCCTCCAATTCGAACAAACTGTGGTCTGTGGTCTGAATCATTTGGACATGGTGTGGTACTGGTATGGTACTTAGCTTGTCTATGTACCGTGGTACAGTGAAATTCATTTTTGTATACGGTACAGGTATCACTTCACATAAGCACTTAGATACATATTAGATAGGCATCTCAGATACAGTACAAGTGTAGTCATATTGGAAATGCTGCCCAGATTTTAGATAAGGTTGTCTGTATATGTAACCGCAGAAATAATGCAAAACATTTTCTTAAATAATATATATTTTCAAAAAAATATTGACTCAGAGGGTCAACATCACAACAAAAAACAGACCGCAGCACAAGTGTGAATTTAGGTTTATTATTGTCATGGGTACTGAGGTACAGAGAAAAAAAAAATATATATATATATATAACTCTATCTATATTATCTCTGCTAAGGGTGGCACAAAGGTGCAGCAATAGAGTTGCTGCCTTCCAATGCCAAAGACCCGATTTTGATCTTGACTACAGGTGCTGTCTGTATGTTTGTACATTCTTCCTGTGACCGTGGGGGTTTTCTCCGGATGCTCCAGTTTCCTCCCACACTCCAAAGATGTACAGGTTTGTGGGTTAATTGGCTTCTTTAAGATTGTAAAATTGTCCATAGTGTGTAGGATAGTGTTAGTGTATGGGAATTGCTGGTCGGCGCGCGAACACGGGATCTGTGTTGGGTCCTTTGTTGTTTGTCATGTACATCAATGATCTGGAGGAAGGGGTGGTAAATTGGATTAGTAAGTATGCAGATGATACCAAGATAGGGGGTGTTGTGGATAATGAAGAGGATTTCCAAAGTCTACAGAGTGATTTAGGCCATTTGGAAGAATGGGCTGAAAGATGACAGATGCAGTTTAATGCTGATAAATGTGAGGTGCTACACCTTGGCAGGACAAATCAAAATACGACGTACATGGTAAATGGTAGGGAATTGAAGAATACAGTTGAACAGAGGGATCTGGGTATAACCGTGCATAGTTCCTTGAAGATGGAATCTCATATAGATAGGGTGGTAAAGAAAGCTTTTGGTATGCTAGCCTTTATAAATCAGAGCATTGAGTATAGAAGCTGGGATGTAATGTTAAAATTGTACAAGGCATTGGTGAGACCAAATCTGGAGTATGGTGTACAATTTTGGTCGCCCAATTATAGGAAGGATGTCAACAAAAATAGAGAGAGTACAGAGGAGATTTACTAGAATGTTGCCTGGGTTTCAACAACTAAGTTACAGAGATAGGTTGAATAAGTTAGGTCTTTATTCTCTGGAGCGCAGAAGGTTAAGGAGGGACTTGATAGAGGTCTTTAAAATGATGAGAGGGATAGACAGAGTTGATGTGGACAAGCTTTTCCCTTTGAGAATAGGGAAGATTCAAACAAGAGGACATGACTTCAGAATTAAGGGACAGAAGTTTAGGGGTAATAGGAGGGGGAACTTCTTTACTCAGAGAGTGGTAGCGGTGTGGAATGAGCTTCCAGTGGAAGTGGTGGAGGCAGGTTCATTGGTATCATTTAAAAATAAATTGGATAGGCATATGGATGAGAAGGGAATGGAGGGTTATGGTATGAGTGCAGGCAGGTGGGACTAAAGGAAAAAAAGTTGTTCGGCACGGACTTGTAGGGCCGAGATGGCCTGTTTCCGTGCTGTAATTGTTATATGGTTATATGGTTATATGGAAGGGCCTGTTTCTGAGCTGTACCTCTCAAGTCTAAAGTCCAAAGTCAAGTAAGTTGTTCAAACTCGTACATGTCTGCAAAAGGTTAAGGGAAAGATGAAAACTAATTTAATCGTGACTTAAATAATGTCTGTTACTACTTGAGAGTTGCATGTCAAAAGATTAAACTCAGGCTTCTCCATGAATAAATTGTGTAGGTTGATACTTCAGTGAATGACTGAGAGATCGCGGTAAGGTTGGAGGTGAAGTCCTTTGGATGACCCATTAAATTAAAGCCATTTGTTTAGATGACTGTTAATGGTTCAATTGCACGAGCTGAAGGAGGGCAGAAATTCCTGCCAGGGCTCTGGTCACCATTCCATCAACACTCATCTTTACCATCAATGGATTAACTGTTCACTAACCTTCTTCATGTTTGCATAATCTGAGCAAAGATGGGCAAAGCAACTGCAGCATAAGGAAACATGAAAATAGTCATTGCACTTTGCAATTGTCCATTTCAAGTATTTTGTGATATGTTCAATATAACTTCCCACATAATGACTATATTGAATTGTATTATATCAGTCTGGGCAGTTTAGTATTAGTTTAGAGATATAGCACGGAAACAGGCCCTTCCGAGCCGACCAGCGATCCCCAAACGCTTGCACTATCCTACACACTAGAGACAATTTACAAACTTTACTGAAGCCAATTAACCTATAACCCTGTACATCTTTTGAATGTGGGAGGAAGCCGGAGCACTTGGAGAAAACCGATGCAGTCACGGGGAGAACATGCAAACTCTGTACAGACAGCACCCATAATCAGGATTGAACTCGGGTCTCTGGCGCTGTAAGGCAGCAACTCTACCGCTGCACCACTGTGCTGCCCATTTGGCTGTATTATTACAGCTGAAGGTTTTTAATAATGTTTCAAGTAAGGATTGCCTGGCAGGCTCTCAGCCCATATATTCTAAACTGTGTGGAGCTGCACGGCAGATCTTAATGAATGAGATTGCATTTTGTTTTGTGGTTGAGACGTGTTCTAGGTTGCTATGTTTTCCCAGTGGCCTGCTGTGTGTTGCAGCTCTGTTATGTAGCTTTCCACATTATTTTGACACTTCAGAGCTAATAGACATCTGTTTTATTAATGAGCCAGAAAATCAAATGGAAGTTATTTAACAGCATGAGGCCATCCCATTGCGAGAAGACTGATGGTAAAACCATCATAATGGATGTCACTGCAGATAGCCTTTGAAATTAATTGCAGAAAGAATATTCTATTCCTCGATCTAACGTAACCTCCTTGGTCTTCCACAGGTTCTGTTTATCAAACTCTTGAATAAAAAAATCATTCAATGTCAAGAAATTCTTTATTTACCTTTGCTTTGGTATTTAAAAGAATATTAGGCTTAGATGAAGAAAGTGAAAGATGAAAATTGTATGCAGCATAAACGTTGACATAGACCAGTTGATCGAAATGACCCACATCTCTGTCACAGAGCCTCATTAGTTTCATCTAATTACTTTGACCACCATTGTCACTGCCAGTTTCTGTGGGGAATTAGGGGGGTTAATTATCATTTGTCAGGGTCTTGGTTACACCTGTTGACAATTTGTTAGATGTCATTTTCAAACATTTCCCGCTTTTGGCTAATGTTACCAATGCAAATCACCTGTGTGGGCCTCATGCCTGTCGCCATAGGAACAAAGAGCTACATTTTGAACAGTCAGAGGAGAATGGGTATCTTCTTGTGCAAGCCAGGCCTGTTGATGCAATGAGACTTGTAATGAGAATGTAATGAAGCTTCAGCTGCATTAGTCAAGAGAGTCAAGAGTGTTTTATTGACATATGTCCCAAACAGAACAATGACATTCATCGTACTCTGTAAACAATATAATAAATAAGAAGGCCGTG
Source organism: Leucoraja erinaceus (assembly GCF_028641065.1). Taxonomy (NCBI): domain Eukaryota; kingdom Metazoa; phylum Chordata; class Chondrichthyes; order Rajiformes; family Rajidae; genus Leucoraja; species Leucoraja erinaceus. The sequence continues at coordinate 49,208,239 of NC_073384.1, read as the reverse complement.
GACGCCAATGGGAATAACAAGCTCATCAGAAAGGCAGGCTCAGTCCTGGGGGCAAAGTTGGATTCATTGGAGGTGGCCTTGGAGATGCTCAAACTGCGGAGCATCTTGGACAATACAGTTCACCCCCTCCATGAGAGGACACTGGTCAACCAGAGGAGCACCTTCAGCATCAGGCTGGTTCCACCGAGATGCAGTACAGAATGCCACAGGAGATCCTTTTTCCTTGTGGCTATCAAACTGTACAACTCCTCTCCCTTCTGTCGTGGAGTAGACTGACTCCACCCCCCTCCCCAATCTTTGTACATCCCAATCCTTTCCATTCATCACTTTAATTTCATGTTTCATGTATCTTGTTGTAATTTATGACTGTTGGTAGACCAATTTCCCTCCTGGGATAAATAAAGTTCTATCGGATCGTTTCGTAAACAATAAGAAGTTCAGTTTGTGTATGTGAGGCCTCTTGTTTTCCATGTGTATGGAAACAGTTAAGCATGCAGCTGGTTAATGTGATAGATAGACTTCAGTTTGATTGTGAAATTGAAATAATGTTGAGTCTCACCATTCACTTTGGAACGCCAGTTGGGATGAGTGGGTGAGAATGAGGGATGGATAACAATGTTCTCTAAAATAAAGACATGCATGTATTTGATGGCTTTCATGGATTCCAATAGTCCAAAGTGACTTACAGCTAATAAAAAGTATCTGGCCAGAAGGTTCTGGAGTAACTGAGAGGATCAGGCAGCATCTGTGATGGAATAGATGTGACATTTCGAGTCTGAAAAAAACTTCTCCTTTCAGACTCAAAGAAATCTGAAAAACAGTTCCCGAAACGTCATCTGTCCATTCCCTCCACAGATGCTGCTTGACCTGCTGAGTTAATCCAACGGCAAGTGTTTTGTCAATATTCCAGCATTTGCAGTTTGTCACATCTCTAAAGAGTATCTGAAGTTTAGTCACTGGTGTAATGTTAGTAAAATGGCAGCCAATTTAGTTAGTTAATTTAGTTTATTGTCACATGCACCAAGGTACAGTGAAAAGCTTTTTGTTGCATGCTATCCAGTCAGCAGAAAGACTATACATAGTTACCATCGAGCCGTCCACTGTGTACAGATACAGGGTAAAGAGTATAACAACAAGCTCTACAGGCAGCATTATGATAATGGCTGGATACACTGTTGTTATGACATTGCTGGAGATAGATACCTGATCATCTATGTCTAACAGAGAAATCGGACAGGGCCCTGGCCTTAGATTTTATATGGAAAAATAACAAACTCCAAAAGGACAGCTCTCCATCCCAAAGGACATAAAGTGCTGGAGTAACTCAGCAGGTCAGTCAGCATCTGTGGACAACATGAATAGGTGACAATTCATAAGTTCATAAGTTCCAGGAGCAGAGTAGGCCATTTGGCCCATCAACTCCACTCCGCCATTCAATCATGGTTGATCTATCATTCCTTTTCAACCTTATACACTTGCCTTTGCCCCATAACTCCTGACATCCTTACTAAACTGCCTTGAGGACATAAATTATTGGATGGCACAGAATTACCTGCAGCTGAATGAGAACAAGTCTGAATTCATCCTATTTGGTCCCCTGACTCCATCAAAGTGATTACCCACAGTCTTGGCAACTTATCCACCCTTGTCAAACCCCATGTCAAAAACCTTGGTGTGATATTTGATTCTGCCTTTAAGTTTGACAAGCAAATCAATTCAGTAGTGAAAAACAGTTTCTTCCAGCTTCGTACCATTTCCAAAATAAAACCGTTCCTGTAATTCAAAGATCTGGAGAAAGTCATCCACGGTTTTATATCCTCTCGCCTGGACTACTGCAGCTCCCTGCATACTGGGATCAGTCAGACGTCCCTGTCCCGCCTGCAACTGGTCCAGAATGCCGCAGCCAGGCTCCTGACAGGTACCCAGAAGAGGGACCATATTATCCCCATTCTGGCCTCTCTCTACTGGCTGCCAGTACGGTTCAGAGTTGATTTTAAGTTTCTCCTGTTTGTCTATAAAGCCCTAAAAGGGCTTGCTGCCCCCTATATGACAGACCTCCTTACCCCTTACTCTACCTCCATGTCTCTCAGGTTGGCTGACTTGAGGCTCCTGGCTGTCCCGTGATCTAAACTTAAGCTCAGGGGTGACCGTGCCTTTGCTGTTGTGGCCCCTAAACTGTGGAACAGCATCTCCCTCCCTATCAGATCTGCCCCCTCCATCGACTCTTTTAAGTCCAGGCTCAAAATGTATTTTTATTCACTAGCGTTTGAATCCTCCTGATGTGGCTGATCTTTGTTTTGTGTCTTTGAGCTGATTATTTGTTCCTCTGTACTGTGCGCATTCCTGTGTATGTCTGTTTCTTTTTGTGATTTTAACTACCTGCTCTGGTCTGTACAGCACTTTGGTCAACGTGGGTTGTTTTTAAATGGGTTTTACAAATAAATTAATAATGAAAATAATTAAATAAACAAGAATCAGTCAATCTCCGCCTTGAAATCTTTATTGGCCGGCTTTATAGCCTTCTGTGCCATTGAATTCCATACATTCACCAACTTCTGACTAAAGAAAATCCAAGGTAGTCAAAAATGCTAAGAAACTCAGCGGGTGCGGCAGCATCTATGGAGCAAAGGAAATAGGCAACGTTTCGGGCCGAAACCCATCTGGTCTCCTTTCTAAAGTTACATCCTTTTATTCTGCGGTTATGATCTCTGGTCTTAGACTCTTCCACTAGTGAAAACATCCTCTATTCACTCTATCCAGGCCTTTCACTATTTGGTAAGTTTCAATGAGGTATCCGACCCCCTTCCCCACCCTTGGGTCCAGACTCTTCTTCAGGTGCATTGTAGGGAGGAGAAGAAACATGGAAAAGGGAAGAGGCAGGACTAAGTTTAGCAGGCACTGGTTCGACAGGCTACTTCACTGAAGAGTTGACCTAGATTGTATGCTCATTTTTAAAAGCAGGCTTTGAATACAAACCTTTCAAATTCAGACAAGAAAGTTAATACCTGAGCCAAAACCATAATCTAAATGGTTAATATTAATTTAAAAACTGGAAATACAGGATGCATAAAACAGAACAAGCAGTATTCTCAGTGGATGTAGAAAAAGAATGAGCACATAACTCATTGCCACACTCAGGAGCCATTATTGGACTAAGAATTGTGAATTGAATTGACACCCACACAATCACAGAAAGCTACTTTAATTATTTATACTTCATTACTTTTAATCCCCATAAGGTAAGTACAGGATATATGGAAACAATATTTCCATCTTCCATCTCTACTGTGCAAACTTCCCAGTGTAGTTTAGTTTAGTTTAGTTTTGTTTAGAGATACAGCGCGGAAACAGACCCTTTGTCCCACCGAGTCAGCACCGGCCAGTGATCCCCACACGTTAACACTATCCTACACACACTAAGGACAATTTACATTTATACCAAGGCAATTAACCTACAACCCTGTACGTTTTTAGAGTGTAGGAGGAAACCAAAGATTTTGGAGAAAAAGCACGTGGTCATGGGGAGCGCGTACAGACTCCGTAGAGACAGCACCCGTAGTCAGGATCAAACCCAGGTCACGGGTGCTGCAAGTTCTGTAAAGCAGCAACACTACTGTTGCACCACTGTGCCACCCGAGACATTTATTAACAATAAGTGATAATGGGGGAGATTACAGCGTTTGGGCGGCACAGTCGCACGACAGTAGATTCACTACCATACAAACCGGAGACCCAGGTTCAATCCTGACTACGGGTGTTGTCTGTATGCAGTTTGTACATTCTCCCTGTGATCGCGTGGGTTTTCTAGTGTTGCTGTGGTTTTCTCCCACACTCCAAAGATGTACAGGTTTGTAGGTTAATTGGCATCAATCAAGTTGTAAAACAGTTGTCTCCAGTGTGTAGGATAGTGTTTGTTAGTGAACGGGGTGATCGCTAGTCACTGGACTTGGTGGGCCAAAGGACCTGTTTACACGCTGTATCGCTAACGTCCAAATCTTGGTGACAGTGTGCCACAAAAGGAGTTTCTTGGGCAGAAAATCACTGAGGTAGGTTAAAGAAACTGGTTTAACCAAGAGTCATAATAAAAGAAGGAGAGAAAGAACAAAGGTTTATGGTAATCATTTCAGAGTGCGGAGGCTTGGCAGCTGAAGGCGCAGTTAGCTCTCATGGAGAATTGAAATTGGGTCAGATCAAGAGATCAGAATTGGACAAATGTAAATATTTTAATGGTTATGATAACGTGGGAGATTATAGACATAGTGAAAAAAAACTGAAGGTTAAAAAAAACTTCCAAAATAAATCTGCCATTCATTTGGGATGAATCAATTCCATCTTTCTGAAGCTATCTAAATGGGATGAGAAAAATGTATAAAGTAGACTCTACTGTCCCTTTGGTGTACACTGCATAAGCCAGCTGGTGGATGTTCAGAAATAGGACATACCGTACTACCTTGTGTAACTAATATACTGTAAACATATGACTCATGGTCTTATTGTTCTTAGGCTACAAGGAACATTTAGTTCAAGTTAATGGTGAAGTCGTTATGCATGCAGGCAAAGTTCCTGTAAATCATTATGTTGCATACATTTGATAACAGGCAGTTTGGGCTACAGCAGTAACAAAAAATGTGGTGTTTCCTGTTAGACCTAACATTGTCTATTTTATGTAATGACTGGGCAATACATATACCACATGAAATTGCTTTAGAGACACATTTGGACATGGGGTGCATAACATGAACACATACCTGAGTTTGCCAATAAAATCAGTAGACTTTGTACATTATATTCATATATTTCTATCAAACACTGAAACTCCACTGTTTATCTCTGCTGAGAAGAACATGTATTTACAAATCTTTTGCTACCAGATTTTCTGCATTATTTTCACAAGACCAACTGAGATACCAGTAAACTCCGTGTTGGGGAACATTGTGATCAGAACCGTGTAATTTTAACCCATGGTCACATTCTCTGTGGACAGATGAAAGATTAGGCCACATATGGTTTAAGTTCATGTTTGACATAATAATTTATCACACTACCCCCCATGGAACTTACTTTTTTTTTTTCTCCTCTGTTCTGCCCTTATGTTCTTGACATCCTGAAACTTTCAAGAGGATTTCTGTGCAATAACCAGTGCAAGATTAACATGTGCCAATTCATTTAAATGATATTACTGAGAATGACATGTTTACATTGCAGGCTGTAGGAGCAAAAAAATGAATGAGATTAGTTATCGCCTCATTTATACAGCCTCCTTCTAATTTGACATAAAGTGATTAAAACATTTCCCAACGTATAAATAAAATGCCTATGGCCTCAGATTGAATGGTATTTGCAGAATAAATATTTGCCTCCTGAACACCATGGAGGCACCCCTCATGACTGTTCCAAACTGGCATAATATGGCAGCATTGAAACATACAGTGGGGTTGTTGAGTTAATTTAGAAATAAAGTTTCTCTGTTATTGTCTACTCCCTCTGACTACGCCCAGGGTCTGTAGAGTTGTACAGTGTTGGAAAACAAGGGGAATGTGCATCAGAAATGATAATTCCAACCCACAACCAGTGGAGAAACGAAAAACGTCACAAACAAGACTACTTTGTTCTTTTTGCCTGTGTTAACAGTGACACGCTCAATGAGCATGTTCGAACACAGATATTACTTTGACCTGGCCCTTCATTTCACATACATTTAGACCATGTGCATACAATTACCAAGGCAACTTAGCATTTAAATTATTTCCAAGGGCAGTTTCATTTTGTTCTATTAATGTGACAGTAGGCTGGCGAGAGGGGTCCTGTCCCCTGAGACTGGTTTACAACTATTTTTTTGCTGTATCTTTAACTTGTGGTTGTGATTTCAACAGCCAGAGGGTTGTGAAGATCTGGCCTGGAGTTCAATTCTTCTATCCCCTTCCATTTTCTTTTCCCCATTATATTGGCTATTTGCATAGATTAGATTTCAGTTAATTCAAGCTCTAAAACTTATTTGTATCAACATGCATTTTAGTATCCTTAAATCCAGAGCAGCACATCTTATGAGCTGCAGGTAAAGAGCTAGGTGTTACCCATCAATGCAAAGCGTAGAAACAAGGAACTGCAGATGCTGGTTTACAGAAAAGGGGACACTATGCTGGAGTAACACAGTGGGACAGGCAGCATCTCTGGAGAACACGGATAGGTGACGTCCTGGGTAGGAACCCTTCCTTAGTTGAAGAATGGGTCCTGTCCCGAAGCGTCAATTATCCATGATCTCCATTGATGCTGCCTGACCCACTGAATTAATTCAGCACTTTGTGTCCTTCAAACAAAATGTGTTGCGTTGATAAATAGGCGTGCAAAGGAGATGAAAAGTGTATAGCCAATCGGTAACCTTTCCCTCCTTGTAGGTTTCATTCTCGTTTTCCTTGAAAAACTAGCCACTTGAGTAGGTAAATGCAGTTCTGACATTTGGACAGTAGATACTTGGGATATGTTGGGAATGGAGGGATATGGATCATGTACAGGCAGATGATATCAGTTTAGCTTGGCATCATTTTGACAGAGACGTTGTGGGCTAAAGGGCCTATTCCTGTGCTGTATTTTTCTATGTTCTGTGCTTTATGCTTCTTTGTGTGGCTGTAAATATTTGCCATTTATGATATGCTTAGAGATGCATTTTTTTTTAGAAATACAACATGGAGACAGGCTCTTCAGTCCACCGTCCACACCAAACATCAGTCACCCATTTACATTACTTCTGCGTTATCCCACTTTCTCATTAATTATTTTTTTTTCTCACAGAGGCCAATTACTATGAACCCAGATGTCTTTGGGATGTGGGAGGAATCCAGAGCACCCAGTGGAAACTCACAGGATCACAGGGAGAGTGTGCAAACTCCACATCGACAGCACCTAAGGTCAGGATTGAACCCATGTCTCTGGCGCCGTGAGGCAGCAGCTCTACCAGCTGTGCCACTGTGTTGCCTTGAGTACTAATGTACTTCCACAAAATCTGCCTGATAGAAACATTATTATATATATTTCAAAGGGCAGAAATTAGTTTTTAGTTTTAGTTTTAGAGAAACAGGCCTTTTGGCCCACCGAATCCACGCCAGCTATCGGTCACCCGTACATTAGTTCTATGTTATCCCAGTTACACATCCTACACGCAGAGGCTAATTAACCTACAAATCTGTACGTCTTTGGAGTGTGGGAGAAAACCGGAGCACCCAGAGAAAACCCTCGGAGACATAGGGAGAACGTACAACACATTCTCCGTACAGACAGCACCTGTAGTCAGGATCGAACGCGGGTCTCTGGCGCTGTAAGGCAGAAACTCTACTGCTGAGCCACTGTGCTGCCCTAAATTTCTGACACCAAGTATTGCAATCACCTCACTGAGGGTAGGGCACCTTACACTGATGTTATGGGAATCCAAACACTTGGTCATAGTTACCAGACTGTCTGAGCCCAGCAGCAAAAGCAAAGTTATACAGTGGATGCTTTTTTATTCCAGCAACACCCCAGGCCCAGTGAAACCACATTGAAGCCAGACAGGACAGTAGACAAAGCAGTCAAGCATGTAGCCTTCATCAAAAGACCACACGAACAGTGAAGGAAAACAGAAGTAGGGGTTGGAAATAAGACACAAAGTGCAAGACAAAGAGTAACTCAGCGGATCAGGCAGCATCTCTGGGGAAAATGGATAGGTGACGCTTCGGGTCAGCACCCTCCTTCAGGCAGGCTGAGGTTTGCAAGTGATAAGAAGGTGAAGGAGCGCTGAAAAATGAGTCCCCTGCTCTGAAACTTAAACTACACTGCCAAAGTGGAAATGCTTGAAAGAGCAGTGGGTCAACACCACTCACATGACTAAGTCTCCCTCGTGATCTAAGGTTTCTATTTCTGTGTGTAATTTGTCACCATAACTAAGTCCTGGTAAAGTAATGATCTTTTAATACATTACGCTGCCACTGGCAATTATTACCAATATTCCCCTGAAAATATCTGTCTAATGGATTTAAGGCATAGCTGCCTCCACCTGCTCTGGTTGATGAAAAAGATTCCATGTCACCGTCCAAAGAAAAGCTGAACCGTTTTCCCTGTTAATGAGACAATCTTTAACTTCTAACCAATGCCATTGGAAACGGATCAACTGATTATTCATCTCATTGTTATTTGAGACTTTTTTGGGCACAAAATGTCTAGAAAATAACTGGATATGTACTTTAAATACAATTCAAATAAGTTCATAAGTCACAGGAGCAGAATCAGGCCATGCAGCCCATTGAGTCTGCTCTGCCATTTGATCTGACTCTCAAACCCTTTTCCACCCTTACTAATCAATTTTTTATTTGTCTCATCCATCCATCTCCACTTTACAAATACCCAATGACTTGGCCTCCACAGCTGTCTGTGGCAATAAATTTCACAGATTCACCACACTCTGAAGAAATGTAGTTTAGTTTAGTTTATTGTAGAGTGAAAAACATTTGTTGCTTGCTGACCAGTCAGCGTAAAGACCATACATTATTACAATCAAGTCATCCACAGCGTACAGATACATGATGAAGGGAATAACATTTAATGCAAGGTAAAGTTCAGTAAAGTCTGATTAAAGATAGTCTGAGGGTCTCCAATGAGGAAGATAGTAGCTCAGGACTGCTCTCTAGTTGTTGATACAGTTGCCTGATAATAGCTGGGAAGAAACTGTCCCTGAATCTGGAAGTGTGCATTTTCACACTTCTATACCTCTTGCCTGATGGGAGAGGGGAGAAGAGAGAGTTACCGGGATGAGATCCATCCTTGATGATACTGGTGGCCTTGCTGAGGCAGCGTGAGGTGTTAATGGAGTAAATGGAAGGGAGATTGGTTTGTGTGATGGTCTGAGCAGCGTCCACAATTCTCTGCAATTTCTAGCGGTTTCTCCTCATCTCCTTTCTAAAGGTACATCCTTTTATTCTGTGGCATTGCCCTCTGGTTCTGGACTCTCCCACTAGTGGAAACATCCTCTCCACATCCACTCTAGCCAGGCCTTTCACTAATTGGTAATTTTCAATGCAGTCCCCCCCTCATCGTTCCTCCAGCGAGTTTAGCATCTGGTACCTTCTTGGTCATTAGATACGACTATGGCCGATACACCTCGGGCCCCAACCCCTGATGTGTGCTGGTTCTACATTGTCTTCAATTGCCTGATCATTTAAAAATGTATCCATCACCTCTTTAAATACCTCCAATAACACAGCTCTCCGGGGCGGTGAATTCCAGAGATTTGCCACTCTCTCTACACCTCAGTTCTAAAAGACAACCTCTTTATCTTGTACCAACCTCCCCAGCCCCAGGTATCCCCAAATTTGTTCCTTTTTAATGGCTGGGCCGAGACCACCACGGAGCACCACAGGGTCTGTGTGGAGTTTGTATGTTCTCCCCGTGACCACATGCGTTTTCCCCGGGTGCTCTGGTTTTCTCCCACATTCCAAACACGTACAAGTTTGTTAATTTGGTTAATTGGCTTAGGTTAAGATTGTAAATTGACACTAGTGCGTAGGATAGTGCTAATGTGTAGGGGTCGCCGGTCGGTGCAGAGTCTATGAGCCGAAGGGCCTGTTTCCGCACTGTATCTCTAAACTAATCTAAACTGAACTTTTGGGTTGGGACGTTGAATCTGTCTGAAGAAGGTCCCAAACCGAATGGTCACCTATCCATTCCCTCCTCAGATGTAAGGGATTCAAGAAATAATAGAACACAGAACAGTACAACAGTCCTTCATCCCACAATGTCTGTGCTAAATATGATGCCTGCATGATCCCACAATGTCTGTGCTAAACATGATGCCTGCACATTATCTACATCCTTCCATTCTATGCATATCCATGTGCCTATCCAAAAGCCTCTTAAATATCACTGTTGCATTTGCCTCAACCACCAAACCCAGCAGCACATTCCAGGCCCTCACCACCCTCTTTGGATAAAACTTGCCCCACACATCTCCTTTAAGCTTTTCCCCTCTCACCATAAAGTTATACCTTTTAATATTTGAGTTTTCCATCCTGGAAAAAAGGTACTGACTATTTACCCAATTTATGCCTTTTGTAATGTTATATTCTTCTCTTGCGTCTCCTCGCAACCTCCAGCGTTCCAGAGAAAACAATCCAAGTCTGACCAATGGCTCCCTGTGGCTAATACCCCCTAATCCAGGCACCATTCCGGTAAATCATCTCTACATACTTTCCAAAGTTTCCATATCCATCCTGTAATGGGGTGAGCAGAACTGCTCGCAATATTACAAATGCAGCCTAACCACTTCACGCTCTCCGAAATGCCAACTGTCTATTGGTCAGACAAGGTGGCGCAGCGGTACAATTGCTGTCTTACAGTGCCAGAGACCCCGGTTTGATCCTGACTACAGGTGCTTTCTGTACGGAGTTTGTACGCTCTCCCTGTGACCTGCGTGAGTTTTCTCTGGGAGCTCCGGTTTCCTCCAACTCTCCAAAGACGTACAGGTTTGTAGGCTAATTGGGTTGGTAAAATTCTAAATTGTCCCTGCGTGTGTGTAGGATAGTGTTTGTGTGCTGGAATAGCTGGTCGGCGCAGACTCGGTGGGCCGAAGGGCCTGTTTACATGCTGTATCTCTAAACTAAACTAAACTAAACTGACTAACCAAACGAGTCTGAAGAAGGGGCTTGACCCAAAACATAACCCATTCCTTCCCTCCAGAGGTACTGCCTGTCTCGCTGAGTTACTTCAGCATTTTGTGTCTATCTTCGGTGTAGACCAGCAGTTGCACTTCCTTCCGACACATAAACTAAAGTAAACTCTTAATTGAGCTGATTCCAATTTGAAGACTGGCGTCAAACCCAGAGACCAAACATTTTTGGGGGAAATTACCGACCTGAAAGTAAAATTCTGTCCACAATGTATTTGTCGTCTGATAGTATGTGAAGGAGCACCTAACTTTTCAGATTAGAAGATAAAATCCGAAAGCACAAATGGCTCATCGTGATATGTCTATGGGAGGGGGAACATGTTCAAAGGCAGGACTGTTGCTCTGAGTGACTGACTTTTACACTTTTCAGCAGATATTTTTAAGAATGACACAGGAATTTACACATGATAAACTCTGCCACCTGAAGAGTGATGCACATCACTTATTTTTCCAATAATAGATGCAACAGTTTAATGTGCAGATTAGCCTCACATGGTGTCCACTTTCACAAACTCCTATAAATACTACTTGAATTAACTGGCTCAAAGTCTTTAAAAAGTGTTGTATTTTTTTCTCCTTCTCATTTATTCATCAAGATAAGTGGTGACTCATTCAGTACAGACTGCAGACATGCAGACTGACATCACCCTGAAGGATTTGTCACCACGGAATATACTGACACTATAGATCCAACTTCAGTTTAGTTTAGTTTTAGTTTAGAAATACAGTGTGCAACCAGGCCCTTTAGCCCACCAAGTCCGCGCTGACCAGTAATCCCCGTACACTAGTCCTATCCTACACAATTTGATTAGTACGGGTGTCAGGGGTTATGGGGAGAAGGCAGGAGAATGGGGTTAGGAGGGAGAAATAGATCAGCCATGATTGAATGGTGGAGTAGACTTGATGGGACGAATGGCCTAATTCTGCTCCTATCACCTATTTACAATCTTTATTGAAGTCAAGTAACCTACAAAAAACAAGTACGTATTTGGAGTGTGAGAGAAAACCGGAGCACCCGGAAAAAACACGTGCAGTCACGGGGAGAAGGTACAAATTCCATACATACAACACCCGTAGTCAGGACCGAGCCCATGGGTCTGGCGCTGTAAGGCAGCAACTTTACCGCTGTGCCGCACCTGTTCAAACAGTTGTTTCAACCGCACACATGGGGAGGAACTGAGAACATCTATGAGCCTGAAGCAATAAGAGAATTACACCATAAGATCATAAGACATAGGAGCAGAATTAGGCCATTTGGCCCATCGAGTCTGCTTCTCTGTCAATCATGGCTGATCTATTATTTCCTCCCATTCCCCAGCCTACCCGCTGTTTCCGTGCTACATCTCTAAAATAAACAAAATGAAACTAAATACTTCCATTTGAGAAGACTACATCGGGTTAAGATAGAGTTATATTGTAAAGTTCAGTTGACTGCTGTGCACCCACACATTCCACCGCCCTCCACCCTTAAGCCCACACAGACATAAACACACTATTTCTATATTAATCTTTAGAAGGACCACTGTTTTAAATTGAGATGTATTTAATCTGATTATTGTGCAAATTATAGAAGGGAGAAAGATTTGATATGAACCTGAGGGGTAACATTTTTACACAAAGGATGGTGGGTGTATGGAACAAGCTGCCAGAGGAGGTAGTTGATGCAGGGACTATTGCAATGTTTAAGAACCATCTAGACAGATACATGGATAGGACAGGTTTGAAGGGATATGGACCAAACATGGGGAGATAGGACTAGTGTGGCTGGGACATGTGGGGAAGTTGGCCAAAGGACCTGTTTCCACACTGTATCACACTATTTAGAGTATTGTGTGCGCTTCTGGTTGTTCCTTTGCAAGAAGGATGTGGAGGCTTTGGTAAGCAGTGGTGGACTGGTTCCAAAAATATTGGTTGCAAGGAGACAAAGGGGGCCCACTTCATCAGGGGCCCACTTGCCAAGCTGACACCCTGGCCAGTCCGCCACTGTTGGTAACGGTGCAGAACTTTAGTTGTAGACTTCAGGAAGTCCAGAGGTGGCACGCACACCCCCATCCACATTAACAGGACGGAGGTGGAACGTGTTTTCTAGCTTCAGGTTCCTGGGAGTCAACATCTCCGATGACCTCTCTTGGACCCACAATACCTCTACTCTGATCAAGAAGGCTCATCAGCGTCTCTTCTTCCTGAGGAGACTGAAGAAGGTCCATCTGTCTCCTCAGATCCTGGTGAACTTCTACCGCTGCACCATCGAGAGCATCCTTACCAACTGCATCACAGTATGGTATGGCAACTGCTCTGTCTCCGACCGGAAGGCACTGCAGAGGGTGGTGAAAATTGCCCAACGCATCACCGGTTCCACGCTCCCCTCCATTGAGTCTGTCCAAAGCAAGCGCTGTCTGCGGAGGGCGCTCAGCATCGCCAAGGACTGCTCTCACCCCAACCATGGACTGTTTACCCTCCTACCATCCGGGAGGCGCTACAGGTCTCTCCGTTGCCGAACCAGCAGGTCGAGGAACAGCTTCTTTCCGGCGGCTGTCACTCTACTAAACAACGTACCTCGGTGACTGCCAATCACACCCCCCCCCCCCCCCCCCGGACACTTATTATTTATTTTTTATTCAAATCGTTTGCTATGTCGCTCTTCAAGGGAGATGCTAAATGCATTTCGTTGTCTCTGTACTGTACACTGACAATGACAATTAAAATTGAATCTGAATCTGAATCTGAATCTGCAGAAAAGCTTTATTATCATTTAGAGAGATATGTGCCAAACACAGGCAGGTGTGACAAGAGCAGATGGGTCATGTTGGTGGGTGTGGGCATGTTGGGCTGATTGGCCTGTTTCCATGCTGTACAACCGCATGACTGAGGCATTTGCAACTAGCCATTGCTTTCATTCACGATACTGTCTCAACTGTTATCGGCCCACTGATTGGAAAATCTGATACCAGGCAGTAAATATCTCTGTTTATTGGAAGAGGTTGGCTGAGTATGGATGTGTTTGAGAACACCACAGTGGAGCTTTCTGTTTTCAGAATCTTGGAGGTTGCGAAGTGCTAAATAATTAAAAACGTGGGCAGCCAAGAAGTGGCAAAATGTCAAAAAATAGTTATATTGTACGTCCAGTTAACTGCTGCACTCCCCCATGTTCCACAGCCCTCCACCCCCTAGCGCACACACAGACATAAGCACACTGTTTATATATTAATCATTGGAAGGACCACTGTTTTAAACCGAGCTGTATTTAATCTGATTATTGTGCAAATTAAAGGCAGGAAATAACCCTTCTCGCTCTAAATTCAAAGGACAACTGGCCACTAAGTCATCAGCAGACATCTATTTGTTGCAACAATCAACAAGTTCACCAACTCATTAACCCTTTTAGCTTTGGTGAGTAATTCTTAATCTTCTGCTTCTCAATAGCATTTTAGATTCATGGATTCTTTCACCCTTTTCAGAGATCTATCTGTTTCAGACCATTCTGTCGATTATACAGATCATCTTTCAAACCTCAGAGAGATCATTCAGCTGCAACACACAGACTGTAAGTGCAACATTCATAGTGGGTTTAATTTTGGGTAATTTCATTAGATAGGCTCGCTCTCTGACACAAACATGAAACAAATGAGCTCCAGGCATGTGGTTCAAACAAAGAGGAAGCTCATGGCATGATGGGTGAGAGAGGCAGTGTGCTAGATGTGGGCGCTGATAGAGGAAAGATGTCTGGAGAAAGACACAATGTGCTGAAATGCTGGAGCTCAATGGGTCAGACAGCATTTCTGGAGGACATGGATGGACAATGTTTTGGGTCGTGCTGCTTCTTCAGGGTCCCGGACCTGAAACTTCACCTATCCATGTCCTCTTTAGATGTTACCTTGCCCGCTGAGTTACTTTAGCACTCCGTGTTCTTCACAAGATTCCAGCATCTGGAGCTCCTTAAATCTTCTCTTTATTTTGGAACAAGGTGGCATATTCGTACAAAGAGCTGTCGTGGGAGGAGACTTGTGCAACTACCAACCTTTTATTAAGTATGGGAAAGTGATTCTTGGACTGTGACTTTCACATGGGCTATTTTGTTTTTGTGCAGTCGTGTAAAACAGGCGCGTTGTTTTGCATTACTGCACTCCAGTGAGTGAGCAATATACAGGCATCTGCTCTTTATAATTTCAAAACAAGGCAAGCATGAGAGAGCAAGATTAAAGGAGTACGCCCATAGCAAATGATTAATAGAGGTGCCTTATTATTATTTTTCATAAATAAGGGAGCAAACAAAAATAAAATACTTTCATCATGAAAATCACGTTCCTACGCATTGATGTTTTAGGGAAATATAATCAACATGTTATTTTGCCTCTTCTTGAAAGAGTATTTCTCGGTGTGCCTTTGGCAATGGATAGAGGACTTCCTTGTAGACACATACTGAAAGTTTAGTTTAGTTTAGTTTAGTTTAGTTTAGTTTAGTTTAGTTTAGATATACAGTGCGGAAACAGGCCCTTTGGCCTACCACGCAGACGATCAGCGATCCCCGTACAGTAGCACTATCCTACACACTAGAGATAATTTACAACATTTACCAAAGCCAATTAAGCATAAACCTTTACGTTTCTGGAATGTGGGTGAAAACCAGAGCACCCTGGGAAAACGCATGTGGTCACGAGGAGAACGTACAAACTTTGTACAGCCAGCACCTGTACTGGGTCAATAGCGATGTAAGGCAACAACTCTACTGCTGCGCCACCATGCCATCCCGTTGATCGTACACAGAGGTTCTAACTTAAACATAGAAACATAGAAAATAGGTGCAGTAGTAGGCCATTCGGCTCTTCGAGCCTGCACCGCCATTCAATGTGATTATGGCTGATCATCCCACTCAGTATACTGTACTTGCCTTCTCTCCATACCCCCTGATCCCTTTAGCCACAAGGGCCACATCTAACTCCCTCTTAAATATAGCCAATGAACTGGCCTCAACTACCTTCTGCGGGAGAGAATTCCACAGATTTACCACTCTCTGTGTGAAAAAAGTTTTCCTCATCGCGGTCCTAAAAGATTTCCCCTTTATCCTTAAACTGTGACCCCTTGTTCTTGACCTCCCCAACATCGGGAACAATCTTCCTGCATCTAGCCTGTCCAACCCCTTAAGAATTTTGTACGTTTCTATAAGATCCCCCCTCAATCTTCTAAATTCTAGCGAGTACAAACCGAGTCTATCCAGTCTTTCTTCATATGAAAGTCCTGACATCCCAGGAATCAGTCTGGTGAATCTTCTCTGTACTCCCTCTACGGCAAGAATGTCTTTCCTCAATCCCCATCACAACCACCACCATCAGCCACTAAACCTTTACCGATCACCTTCATCATTTACAGGTGACACTCTTAACGTGTCAGCAATTTCCAGCATCGTTTTTGGTGCACTCTTGCATTTTAGAGTATCAGGTATTTAAAAAAAAAAACTCTTAAGCAATCCATCAGTCAGCACATTTTTTTCCATATTGCATTTATTACATGGGTTGGATTTCTTACAATAACAACTTGTATTAACTTGTTTTTAACTTTAAGGTTGATGAAACAAAAATGAATAGAAATCAAAAATGGAGATTTGAGGACAGGGCTGTGACATTAAGCAGAGCCTTAATGGTGAGTGAGAAGTAGAGTATTACAAAATTCTCCCATTTCCTGGAAAAAAGCACCTACATTTAAGTTCAGGCAGTTAGGAGGGGAATGAAAGAATATTGTTCACGTGCAAGCAGATGAGATCAGTTTTTTAAAAAGTCACAAAGTGCTGGAGTAACTCAAACGGTCAGGCAGCATTGCTGGAGAACATGGATAAGTGACATTTCAGGTCATAGTGGGAAGAGTGAAAATTGCATGAGTAAGTTATGCGATACAATAATGTAGTTGTTATTTTGCTCGACATGTGCTACAGTACCAATGGGCTGATATACCAGAAATATGGGTTAACGGACTGTGTCCCCTCCCCATACATCATACACCAACACATCTAACCTCGCCCATAATTTGACAGCTAGGCACCTGTCAAAGCAAGCCATTGTTCGGTCTGAATGTCTGTTTTTAGTTCATATTTTAGGCCTATTTTTAGATATGTTAATTTTAATTTTAAAATTGTATGTATTTATTCTGTTTTTATTAACTGCACTAATGGGAACTGATTGAGAAACAATTTTTCGTTTCCTCTGTGTATGTAAGTATTCAGTTAAAATGACATTAAAGTAAATACTGGCTCAATAGCCCTCTAAACCTTTCTAAAAGACACTAGGACAGGTACATAGATAAGAAAGGTTTTGAGGGATATGGACCAAATACGGGCAAATGGGACTAACTTAGATGGGTCATTTTGGTTGGCATGGAAGAGTTGGGCCAAAGGGCTTGTTTCTATGTCAATTACCCTATGACTCTAGCACATTTAGCCACTCCAATTGTGGGATTAATTATTTCCTCTTTTGCACCCCAACTCACCCTGTGCACCCATTTCCTGAAGCAGACTGATCCAGGAGCACACATAGGGTACTTCAAGCATTTGTCTAATTTAACATGAAAATAGCTTATGTCTCTTGACTTTGGTTAGCGCATTTGCAAGTTAAAAGCTTCCCCCATGCTTTCTCATTCATCCGTACTAACCAAAGCTACTTCCTAGACTTGAGCTAGTTATGTCTGTAAAGAACTGCCACTCAATTTGAAAGTCACAGTGTCATAGATTTATACAGCACAGAAACAAGTCCTTTGGGCCAAACCTATGTGTTCTAAGAAAATGTAAAATTGTCATTTTGTGTATACAATCTATGAAATCTGATTTTATCATTGCAGTTGAGAGTTGGTCATTCAAGTTATTTTTGCAAAAATAACAAAAAAATAGCAGATTCACAGATTCTTTGGTGTCGGGATGTATGGGGAGGAAGCAGGAGAATGGGGTTGAGAGGGAAGGTCAAATCAGCCATGATTGAATGGTGTAGTAGACATTTATTAGGCCGAATGGCCTTATTCTGCTCCTATAGACTTTGAACATGAAATTATAAATTCCAGTCTGTGAGTTTACACAAAATGAACCATGCAGTAATTGTGTATATCTACTTATATCTATTAAACCAAGAACATTGGAGTTATAGCATTTTCCAGACTAATATAATCAAATTTAGCTGCTATTAGCCATTTGCACAGATATTCACTGGATAAGACTAGGGTTGCTGATATGATGAATTCAGTGTAGGAAATTGATGTTCTAAGCCTTCCTATATTTTATTATAAAAGCAATGGAAAATCTCGTGGGAAATGTGGTTTCATGAGAATCTGAAAACTTCCATGACCATTCACAACAAACTGTAAAATAATACCACCCCTAACCCAAGTCCACAATTAATCTGCAGAATAAGCTATGGCCATTTTGAACCAACTCAAAAAATCTTATGACTCCATTTTCCTGACAGCTCTTTGTTATATCAGCAGTCAACAAATAGAGAAATGTGCCAATGTTCAGCCTTGACTCTTCCTTATCATATCAGCCCTGCTGCTGACTGCACTTTGAGGAATTATGGACTAGGATCATGATGGAACCTCTGCTGATAAAAGCAGAGTGCTGTAGATTTTTTTAATGGCAGTGCTTACGTAGTTCAGTTGTGACATAGAAGATAAACATTTCTTTTTAGAATAATCATCATTAAAAATCAATCAACGATTGCTCGAGGCTAATTTATGTAATAAAACCAGGATGCTTTTGTGTGACTGAATGTCTCATACTGAAGTGCATTTTTATTTTAAATTGCTTATCAAGGCATTTTGACCAGCTGCTTTGGATTTGGTTGAAATTAATGTATAACATATCTTTTGCTGAATTACATAATGCTGCGTTAATCATGTGCAAGCAATGAAGATTAAATTCCATGAGGGTGTCAATTTGCAGAGTATATCAAGATTTGGGTTGCACTCCCTCTAATTTGCTCATGCAGGCTGAACCCAAAGGTGCCCAACCTCCGTCCTAGATTATCCTATGTTATTATAGTCATAGTCACACAGCGTGGAAACAGGCCCTTTGGCCCAACCCGCCAACACTGACAAACATAGCCCATCTACACTAGTCCCACCTGCCTGTGTTTGGCCCATATCCCTCTAAACCTATCTAATCCATGTACCTAGCTATCTCTAAATACCACTGTCTGCGTATGACAAAAACTACTTCCTGTGATATTTTAAGAGTCAAGAGTGTTTTAATGTCATATGTCCCAAAGCAGAACAATGAAATTCTTACTTGCAGCAGCACAACAGGTGTGTGTTCTTATCAAGTCCATACACAAGATTAGAAGTTGCATTTATTGCAGTTGCAGAAGAGCTGAACACACTTCTCGACATCTACATACAATGGTGAATGGGTATGTAAATGTAGTACACAGTAGATACCATAAGAAATGACAAAAAAAAGTTCAATAAATTTAAAAAACACAATATAGTGCAAAACAAAAACTAAGCCCAAAGATGTAAGTGCAATCAAAACAATTTATAGTTTGTTGTTTAATTGAGGTTTGTATTGTATGTTAGCCCGATGGTTGTTGGAAAGAAAATGTTCCTGAACCTGGATGTTATTGTTTTCAGGCTCCTATGACTTCTTCCATACTCTTCTTCAAATAATGGCAGGAAACATATTCCAGATGTTGGGGGAGTCCAGAACCAGGGGCCACAGTTTAAGAATAAGGAGTAAGCCATTTAGAATGGAGACGAGGAAACATTTTTTCTCACAGAGAGTTGTGAGTCTATGGAATTCTCTGCCTCAGAGGGTGGTGGAGTCAGGTTCTCTGGATAGTTTCAAGAGAGAGCTATATAGGGCTCTTAAAGATAACGGAGTTAGGGGATATGGGAAAAAGGCAGGAACGGGGTACTGATTGGGGATAATCAGCCATGATTACATTGAATGGCGGTGCTGGCTCGAAGGGCCAAATGGCCTACTCCTGCACATATTGTCTATTGTCTATTGTCTAATACCTTCTTGGTCCATAATATAATGCCTGATGCCAAGACATGGCTATGTTGGATTAATAACCAGAGCGACTTGTGATGTTGAGACCAATCATCTCTCGTTGGAGGGAAGTTAAGATGACACTGGAGTGTGGTGATCAGTCCAATCAACGAGGAGGAGAATCCACCATCATCCACTACAATCGCTCTGCCCTTTTCAACCTCTTTTCTAGCAGTAAATCTAGCACCATTTCAATGGTATTCACTGCATTGCAGCCATTGGACTTGTCTAAGGAACTGGTGCGCTACAATGCTGAGAACTATGTCCGGCAATCTGTATTTTCTCTTTACTCTACCAATTGTACTCGAGTTTGACCTGATTCAATTTATGTATAGTATAATCCAATCTGATTGGATAGCAGGCAAAACAAAGCTGTTCACTGTAGCTCGGCACACGTGACAATAATAAACCTAACATAGTAAACATAGAAACATAGAAAATAGGTGCAGGAGTAGGCCATTCGGCCCTTCGAGCCTGCACTGCCATTCAATATGATCATGGCTGATCAACCAAAATCAGTACCACTTTACACTTGTGGATGGACTAAATCAAATCTTGACTTGCATTTACAAAAGTTTAGAATGTATGGATGGTTACAAATATACCTTTAAATAAGGTGTGAGGATTAAAATTGGATTTATTGAGTCCTATGAGTTTTGTCACTATTCCCCGTGACCTAACATAAAAAAGACACAAAGTGCTGGAGCAACTCAGCGGGTTTGGCAGCATCGCTGGAGTACAGAGAAGTGTTGAGTACAGTGACGTGCTGAAAACATCACCCATGTCTTTCAACAGCTGCAATTGCCTTCTTAGCAGTTCAAAGTACATATAAAATCAATAGTATAATAACCATCAGGCCCATTTATTTTCCCCTATCCACTTGATCATACACTCTGTAAAATTTTCAATTGTAAGATTTTAAGGAGACTTAAACCATGTTTGGAAATTGTTGCTTATGGGTTAAATATGTAACAGAACATAAGCAACAATTTCAATAAGCAACAAAATCACCAATCCTTTAAATTTATTTAACTATCACCAATCCTAACTTTTCTTTCTCAATCTATATGCTTATGCACTTCACAGCTAAATCCAAAATTGATCTTGTGCCTTCTTGAAGCTTGTAACATCATATTCTCCTGATGCACTTCTGTGTTCACAATGCTGTTCCTGAATGTATGGAAGTGAGGATAGACACAAAATGCTGGAGAAACTCAGCAAATGAGGCGGCATCTCTGGAGAAAAGGAAGGGATACTGCCTGACCCGCTGATTTACACCTGCATCTTCAGTATAATCTGTGGGTGGTGGTGAATCTGTGGAGGCCACGTCAGTGGATATGATATTATCATGTCATAAGGTCATAAGGAATAGAAGCAGAATTAGGCCATTCAGCCCATCAAGTCTACTCCACCATTCAATCATGGCTGATCTATCTCTCCCTTCTAATCCCATTCTGCTGCCTTCTCCCCATAACCTCTGACAACTGTACTAATCAAGAATCTATCTATCTCTGCCAACAATATCCACTGACTTGGCCTCCACAGCCTTCTATGGCAAATATATCCACAGATTCACCTCCCTCTGACTAAAGACATTTCTCCTCATCTTCCTAAAATAATGTCCTTTCATTCTGTGGCTATGACCTCTGGTTCTAGACTCTCCCACTCATGGAAACATCCTCTCCACATCCACTCTATCTAAGCCTTATGACCTTATGATCTTATAAACTAGCATCTGCAATTCCTTCCTGCTCATTTTGCCTGCTCCAGCATGGAGGTGAGGATTTGGCCTGTGTGCCAGGAACACGCCTTATTTTGCTCTTAACATTCTCAAGGTGAGGAATGTTATCAAGTAGGTATCTTTCCTTCTGAATCCGTGCTTATTATTTCACATTGAGATATTATGAAGGAAGAATACAGAGCCTTTCATAACCTCAGGGCAGCATTATATGGTGCAGAGCCAATAAATTATCTTCAGAGTGTAATTGTTTTAATGAAGGGAAACTTGAAATTAGCAAAGTCCCACAAACAGATATGATCAAATTTCTATTTTCATGGTGAACTGAACTTTAGAAAGTCTTGATACAACTGCTGCTTTTCAAGTAGTGCTATAGGCCATGAATGTGTTTTTACATACAGCTGTGAATATTGATATGGCCCTGGTTTTCTATCTCATCTAAATAAAACAGTATGTTTGATGGTGCAATATTCCTCATACCAGTCCTATCAGGGGTGAAGAGTGACCTTGAGTTCATAGCCTTCATGCCCAATGGCAAGAGTAAGACCACTGAGTAAATCTGGCACCAAGAAGCCATAAATATATCCTTGTACCCAGTTATCATTATTAATAATAATTGTTATCAGTAAATTAATTTAACTGCTTCCAATCCAGCAAAGACCTCTGATCTAGTGGATATGATGTTGATGTTGTTAAGTTGGGAAGGGTGCAGAGAAGAATTACAAAGGATGTTACCAGGACTCGAGGGTCCGATCTATAGGGAGAGGTTGAGCAGGCTGGGACCCTATTTTCTGGAGTGCAGGAGGGTGAGGGGTGATCTTATAGTGGTGTATAAAATCATGAGGAATAGAGCGGGTAAACGCAAATAGTCTCTTGCCCAGAGTAGGCTGGTCGAAAACCAGAGGGCACAGGTTTAAGGTGAAGGGGGAAAGATTTGATAGGAAACTGAGGGCTAACATTTTCACATAAAGGTGGGTGTGTGGAATGAGCTGCTGGAGGAGCTAGATGAGGCAGGGACTATCGCAATGTTTAAGAAGCAATTAGACAGGTACATGGTTAGGACAGCTTTAGAGGGATACGAGTCAAAAGCAGGCAGTGGGACTAATGTAGATGGGTCATGTTGGTTGGTGTAGGCAAGTCGGGTCGAAGGAGCTGTTTCCACACTGTTTGACGTTATGCCTCTATACTTCATTCACAGTGTTCATCTAATCTCCCTCACTGTGTTGAGTGAGGTTTAGTGAACTAAACCTTCAGTGCCGAGTCTTCTTCAGTGCACATATACCTTCTGACATGAATATTTTTTATATTTTCAATACTCCCTTTAACCTAGCTTAGGTAGGGCAGAATTGGCTTTGAAAAAATGCAATGTTTGTAGAATGTGATAAAGATCTGCTGATCCCATCTGCTGTTTGTTAGAAGTCAGACACTGTCTGTATTCATATTTGCAGATGAAAATAGATGAATAAACATTGCTGTGCCTAAGGTTCTGACTGCTTACCCAACAACAGGTGACTGATAAAAATAGAAGTGAGGAGATTACGATCGTTGCAGTTCTACAATGAACATAATCTTAAATAGCAAAGGCATTATTTTAATCCATTCTCTATTTGCAGTTTTACACTTTGTGGTTCTGCTAATCTTCCGATCATAGCTGGCTACTCCTACACATGGAGATTGCTGACTGATTGAGATAATAGATTGTGGACACCATCCACAAAGCTGAGCCCTGTTTGGCTAATGAAGAGAAGGAAAGAAAATAAGAAGTTTGGAAGCTCTACATTGCAATTGTGGACAACAATTGTTGTTTAAAGGCCTTTGCACATTGTGCTATATGAAAAACTGTTTTTCAGGCTGCAGCATTATTTAGGTTACAGTTTAATAGTCATACATCAACGCATAGACACAGAGTAAAATGGAATGTAGAACAGTACAGCACAGGGATGGGCACTTAGGCCCACATGTTTGAACCAAACATGATCCCAAGTTAATCTGCATGTGTACATAATCCTTATCCCTCTATTCAGATTCAGATTCAATCTTTATTGTCATTGTGCAGTGTCCAGTACAGAGACATTCCCTGCACTTCAATGTGCCTATCTAAAAGCCTCTTAAATGCTGCTATCATATTTGCCTCCAACAACACCCCTGGCAGGGGGTCCCAGGCCCCCACCACACTCTGTGTAAAACATTTGTCCCACACATCTTCATTAAACTTTTCCCTTCCCACCTTAAACATTGAACATAGAACATAAAACAAAGCAACAGGCCCTTCTGCCTGCACAGCCTGTGTTGAACATGATGCCAAGACCAACTTTTACCTGCCTGCATATAATCTATATCCCTTCATTCTCTGCATATATCCATGTGCATATATGTAACCCTATTAAGTGCCACTATTGTGTCTGCCCACCATCTTCACCTCAGATAGCACATTCCAGGCACCCACCACCCTCTAATCTTAAAGCTATACCCTCTAGTCTTTGACATTTCTATCCTGGGATAGGTTTTGCCCCATTTTGCCTCTCATACCTATCCATTTCCTGTCATTCTTGAATGAACTAGATACACCTTGTTAGAGCTCATTGTGTCATAGATATATCAATTTTAATATTATGGTATGGACAGAGCGGTTAAGAACTCATTGAGTATTTTGGCTGAACTTTGCTGACCTCAACTCCTCTCCTGTGCCAACAAGGATAACAATCTGAATTTTTTGCATCATCTCCTTGACAAATGCCAGGCTCTGCCAGTACAGAGGCACAGCAGTAGAGCTACTGCCTTACAGCACAGAGACCCAGGTTTGATCCTGACTACCGATGCTGTCTGTACGGAGTTTGTATTGTCTCTCTGTAACCTGCGTGGGTTTTCTCCGGGAGCTCCGGTTTCCTCCCACACTCCAAAGATGTACAGGTTTGTAGGTTTAATGGTTTCGGTAAAAATTGTAAATTGTCCCTAATGTGTAAGATAGTGCCAGTGTATGGGTACAGGCATCGCAGGTCGCCACAAACTTGGTGGGCTGAAGGGCCTGTTTCCACGCTGTATCTCTAAACTAAACCAAACCACCTACATCCAGGGTGCATCTTCTTCTGCTGCTGTAGAAAAGGTGTTAAAATGGTACCTTGAAAATTCTTCACGTTTCTATGACAACATACGTTGCAGGACTGCTTGTGAGTTTGGAAATAAAACAAGGCTATTGAGCTTTGTCAATATTAGTTATGGTCCAATGGTGCAATGTTCAACGGTTCTTTATTGTCACGTATACACTGCACAGTGAAATTCTCTTTGAATAGCTGACACATGCAAGAGTCGCCATATTTTGGCCCCATTTTCAAAAAGAAAAAGTCCAAAGAACTGTCCACGTGCTCAATGTGCTGGAGCCCCCACAATCCATGTAAACCCAAGGCTGCTGCAGAGCTTGTTCTGTCATCCCCGACCGACTCAAACCACAAACCAATGTCCCTTTCCTTGCCCGACCGACTTTGTGTCCTGAGGGGCGGCCTCCTGCAACCGACCTTGATGGTTCTGGAGGCAACATCCCGGTCCCTCTCCTACCAGCCCACTCCTGTCATCTGTCGTCGCCAGCAGCTCCCTCCTCCTCGACTCACCAGTCTTCGGGGCCAAGCTTGGTGGCTTCCGAGCATCCCCTGCAGGCAGTGGCCCGCTGAGCCCATCTTTGCAGAGGTGAGCCAGGCCAGCCACTGTGCATAGCTGCAGGCCTGATGTATTAAAATGCAAGAGTGGGTGACAACATAAAATTATGCTGTCGAATGCCTTTTAGGAAGAAGGAAGAATATTTGGCTACTGGGATCTGAGAATGCAAAAGGGATTATCAAGGAAATGTTTACAAGAATAAGATGACATTGTTTTAAAATTAGAGCTAGGGCATGTGTAAGGTTTAACGGGAAACATGTTTTCAATGGAAAGGGTAATGGAGAGCTGGAGCTTTGCCCTCCAAAGGGACAACCCCACTCCTAAACATTTCAATTGACCCAGTATACAATGTTATCGAACCTGAATTAGGAGCTTATTTTTTTAAATCAATTTTGCTGTAAACTATTTGTTCCTTTATTTTTCATATAATTTCTCCTTTCACTTCTGGTATAATTGGCGTAGTGTCATAGTGGTAGAGTTGCTTCCTTACAGTGCCATAGAGCCAGGTTCGATCCTGACTGCGGGCACTATCTGTACGGTGTTTGTACGGTCTTCCTGTAACCGCGTGGGTTTCCCCTGGTGTTCTGGTTTCCTCCTACATTCCAAAGATGTGCCAATTTGCAGGTTAATTGTCTTCTGTAAATTGTCCCTAATGTGTAGGATAGAACTAGTGTATCGCTGGTCGGAGCGGTCTCGGTGGGTCAAAGGGTTTGTTTAACGGGTCAGTTTCACTAAACTAAACTAAACTAAACTAAACTAAACTAAATTAAACTAACTAAACTAAACTAAACTAAACTAAACTAAACTAAACTAAACTAAA
This sequence comes from Leucoraja erinaceus, assembly GCF_028641065.1. Lineage (NCBI taxonomy): Eukaryota > Metazoa > Chordata > Chondrichthyes > Rajiformes > Rajidae > Leucoraja > Leucoraja erinaceus. The sequence goes on along the minus strand of NC_073384.1, from coordinate 49,182,318 downwards.
CTAAACTCAACTAAACTCAACTCAACTAACTCAACTAAACAAACTAAAAATACGCCACTGTAGCTTAAAGTTATGAGTTCAAGAAGAAACACCTTTATTGCAACTAGGGCAGTGCCACAGATTGGGTCCTGTGCCTCTCGTGAACGTGTAGATTGCAATTTTTGTGAAATGGTACCAGTGTTTTTTGAGGGTAATGTCTATGTTTAATCATTTACTTGCATCAAACTGTTGCTGTAAAACAACAAGGGCAGCAATTTTTATTTGCTTTTGCTTTTTTTAAATATTGCAGCCAAGTGTCACCTGCTCTGAGTGAATAAATGTCAAAGAGTCAGCAGCAAACCCCATAAAAATTTACCATGACCAATATCAAGATGTGCAACGGAGAGACTACGGATGTTGGATTCTTGAGCAAAGAACAAATTGCTGGAGGAACTCAACGGGTCAGGCAGCATTTGCGGAGGGAAACAGACAGATAACATTTTCAACGGTCGGGAACCTTCTTCAAGATTGGTGGGCTAATTATTCTCTTGGTCTTCCCAGCTACCAATCACAAGAAAACACACAGAAGCAAAGAACTGCAGATGCTGGTTTATAACAAAGACAGACACAAAGTGCTGGTGTAACTCAGCAGGTCAGGCAGCATCTCTGGAAAAAAAGGGATGGGTGATGTTTTGGGTCAAAGGGTCCTGACCTGAAACATCATCCATCTTTTTTCACCAAGGCTGCTGCCTGACCCATTGAGTTACTCCAGCACTTCGTGTCTAAGAAAGGTCCCAACCTGAAACATCACCGATCCATTTTTTTCCTCCAGAGATGCTGCCTAACCCGTTGAATTACTCCAGCAATTTGTGTCTATCTTTTACATGAAAACATGCACTGCATTTTCAGTTATTTGCAGATTTCAAGAGATTGGTCATTTCAGGCACAGGAACACCAACAAAGAACATGGGAGCACAAAAGCAGCTTTCTTCTGTCGACCAAGTAGGAAAACTCACTTTGTCATCACCATGGAGGTGACATCCTGCACAATGAGTCAAACAGCCAGACCCTGAGCTTGCAAATAATGCCCTACCAGACATGTATTTAACTGAAACCAGCCCCTTTCCTTCTGCAACTAGACTAACAAAGACTTTGATCTACTTTGTTTACTTTTGGTGATATCACACAGGTTACTTGAGGCTATCAGCTCCTCCAATTACAAATGAGAAGGTGTTGAAGCTGTCACAAATCAACATGGACTTTGGACATGTGCGGTGGTTACAATGTCAACATACAGAGTAATGACTTTTTATCTTTTTATTATTTTTAATCAAAGTGTGTAAACCAATGCAAAATGACACCATTGTTACTTAATGATTCAATGATTCAACAATACTTTATTATCACAAAATGCTGGAGTAACTCAACGGGCCAGGCAGCATCTCTGGAGAGAAGGAATGGGTGACATTTCAGGTCGAGACGCTGCTTCTTACTCCAGTTACTCCAGCATTTTGTGTCTATCTTCAGTTTAAACCAGCAGGTGCAGTTCCTTCCTACACATACTTTATTGTCATATGTATTGTCATATGTTTTCTCCGGGATCTCCGGTTTCCTCCCACTCTTCAAAGAGGTATGGGCTTGTAGGTTAATACGCTTGGTAAAATTGTCAATTGTTCCTAATGTTTGTAGGATAGTGTTAGTGTGCGGGGATCGCTTGTCGGCACGGACTCGGTGGCCCGGTGGGCTTGTTTCCGCACTGTATCTTTAAACTACACTAAGCTAAGTCAGCCATATAACAGGCATAGAAATGGTACCACAATATTTCAAACGTTCAAAGGCCAGTGTTCAGACTCCACCTATTTCAATAACACTTGTTTTTCTGATACAATGAACAATGAGCAACATTCAGTGCTGGAACGACTACAAAAGCAATTGGAAACTCGTTACTACATAGAATTAAATTATTTTTAGCTCAATCTCGTGAATATCAAGTGATAGTTTAAGAAATTGCAAAGGAAGTATTTTTTAAATTTATCTCAATCTGGTTTGTCTCATCTGGATTTTCTGCAATGATATTCTTTTTTCTAATTGCTGTAGACAAAACAATCCCAAATTTACCCAGCAATATGGTTAGTGTTTAAATGTGTAATCATTTGCTGTCTTATCTGATATATATATAAAAGAAGGGCTTTATCTTTACCATGTGGTAATCCTTGCTCTCTTTTTCCAAAGCCAGGTCAGGGGAACAATCAACAGTCCTGTATCATTCAGAGATTCCGCTAAGATACGTTGTAAAATATAAAGTGTTGCAACTTAATTCTGCTGCTCTGAATAATAATGTATTTGAATCTGAACAGCACAGCCTTGTGATAAAGGCATAGTTACTCCAAAAATTCAGTGAACAAGATGAGTAGGAAGGAACTGCAGGTGCTGGTTTAAAATGAAGATAGACACAACATGTGGGAGTAACTAAGTGGGACAGGCAGCATCTCTGGAGAGAAAGAATGGATGCCGTTTTGGGTCGAGACCCTTCTTCAGACTAGAACCAGAAGAATTATCTACTGAAAACTAACATTCCTCATCCAAATAATGTTAGTGGTATCTACTGTGCTGCTTTCACTGTTTGCAAATCATCTCAGTGCTGGCATAGACACTCAAGGTACTTAGTGCTTTCCTGTGTGCTTTTGCTCCTCTTTAAGCAGTCCTACACGATGGATTCCATGTGTAATAAGGATGTTACAATTATTCAATGAGATTCTGAGCACCATTTGTGGTTCCAGCACAGGAATGTTGCAGTGCAAACGTTCCTCTCAGGTCTCTTTGCCCCAGAATATTTAAAATTCATAAAATCATAAATAAAATCATGAGAGGAATAGATTGGGTAGAACAACAGAGTCTCTTGCCCAGAGTAGCAAAATCAAGAATCAGGGGACATGGGTTTAAGATGAAGGGGAAAAGATTTAATAGAAATCTGAGGGAGTAATCTTCTCACACAAAGGGTGGTAGGTGTGGGGAACAAGCTGCCAGAGAAGGGAGATGAGGCTGGGACTATTGCAACGTTTAGGAAACAATTAGACAGGTACATGGATAGGACAGGTTCAGAGGGATATGGGCCAAATGCAGGCAGGTGGGACTCGTGTAGATGAAACATGTTGGTCTGTGAGAGGGCAAGTTGGGTTGAAGGGCCTGTTTTCACGCTGTATGATGCTGTGACTTAATGACTCTACCCCCTACATTTCAATAAAAATTTGCTTTTTCATTCTTCCATCCAAAACATAGAAACATAGAAAATAGGTGCAGGAGGAGGCCATTCGGCCCTTCGTGCCAGCACCGCCATTCATTGTGATCATGGCTGATCGTCCCCAATCAATAACCCATGCCTGCCTTCTCCCCGTATCCCTTGATTCCACTAGCCCCTAGAGCTCTATCTAACTCTCTCTTAAATCCATCCAGTGATTTGGCCTCCACTGCCCTCTGTGGCAGGGAATTCCACAAATTCACAACTCTCTGGGTGAAAAAGTTTTTTCTCACCTCAGTCTTAAATGGCTTCCCCTTTATTCTAAGACTGTGGCCCCTGGTTTTGGACTCGCCCAACATTGGGAACATTTGGAACTGATGGCCATACACTTTCCCACATGATATTCCATCTACTAACTTCTCACCCACTCACTATTCCCTATTGCCTGTTATAGTCATAGTCACACAGCTTGGAAACATGTAATTCAACCCAACCCATCCATGCCGACCAAGATGACCCATCTAGGCTCGCGATTGCCCCATATCCCGCTCAACCTTTCCTATCCATCTGTTCTTCATGCCCTCCTCAAATTGCTGACCTCATTCATGTCTCCATGATGACTTTTCTTCCTTTAATGCTAAAATGAATTTTCATGAAGTGTCCAAATTGCCCAACATTATATATTGCTGAAGATTCCTGTGTACTATCGCCATAACCACTTCACATCTCCAACTCTACCCAAGTTCAAGCCTGACTACGGGTGCTGTCTGTACATTCTCCCTGTAACCTGTGTGGGTTTTCTCCGAGATCTTTGGTTTCCTCCAACACTCCAAAGACGTACAGGTTAGTAGGTAAATTAGCTTGCTATCAATGTAAATTGTCCCTAGTTTGTGTAGGATAGTGTTAGTGCGCGGGGATCGCTGGTCAGCGTAGACTCGGTGGGCCGAAGGGCCTGTTTCCGCTCTGTATCTCTAAACTAAACTAAACTAAACATAGAACTGCCTGCACTAAGAAACCCCTCGATCTCCTTTATCTCATCTCGCCCCCCCCAGATCCTTCTCCAACCTCTCAACACCCATGTCACATTGTGCTTCCCATAGTGATGATAACCCTGCTTAGACCTGCAGGAAAGGCTGACTTTAGCATTCTTTGGGATCAAAGGAAGGCGCTTCAGAAGGTTGTAAATCTCTTTGTAACTACAATTACGATAGTGTTGCTGTGAGAATGGAAAATCTGCAGCACTATTCCAGCTTATCATTCGGAACTGATTTGACGCTTGTAGTTCCACTGAGTTCAACTGAGATAGATATCCAAGCCTTTACAATGTGTTCTCTTGTACCACCTCGTCCTATCACAGTGTTTAGTGCGGTTTCACTTTAATTAAAGCTTTAATTATATTTACACAGAATGGGGAGAAGAGATAACGGTGATCATGGAGGAGAATAGCTCCATAAATCTCACATCCTCTTAAAGTGTAAATATGCCAATCCCTGTTCAAACTGTGTGTCACAGAACTTTATACCTGTGAGCAATGCTGGTCTTGCCTTGTGAAACTAGATACACCTTTCTCTGTGAGATCCATTGCTCCAGAAGGTGTCATATACAGTACACACAAGGTAAAGATTTAATCTTTAGTAAGGTAAAGGTACGACCATTGAATGCTCCAATTTTAGGTAACGTTACAACATCACGGTTGCTAAACACTTTAATTCTCCTTCCCTTTCCCACACTGACCTATCTGATCTAGGTCCCATCCAATGTCAGAGTGAGACTAAACGCAAATTGGAGGAACAGCATCATATATTTTGCTTGTGCAGCTTACAGCACAGTGATATCATTATTCATTTCTCCAACTTCAGGTAACCTTGGCATTCCCTCTCTCTATCCCTCCCCCACCCAAGTCACAACAGCTTATTGTTTTCACCCTACAAACAGCGAACAATGGCCTGTTTCCAGGGCTGGCCTTAAGCCGATTGGACCGATTGCTCCCAATTGGGCCCCGCGAGTAAGGGGGCCCCGCGCCAGAGTAATCTACTCTCGGCTCGGGTAGATTGACCCCGGGTGGAGGGGGTAGAAAGGAGTAGACGGGGAGGGGGGTGTGAGGGGGAATGGAGAAGGGGGAGAGGGGGAGGTGGGTCGTTCGCTCATGGTCCCGGGGCAGCGCTCCCGCCCCTCCAGTCGCCGTGCTTCACGCACACAGCCCCGGCTCCACCCTTCTCTCTCCCCGGGATACTACAGGGAGGGCCAGAGCAGGGGGTTGGAGCAATGTTTACAAACATCGGCCTCAGCTCACATCAGTCCGCCCGGACCCCGTCATCTGCTCCCGCCACCGACCCTCTCCCTCCCTTCTCTCCTATCCTTCCCTCCCTCCCTTCCCTTCTCTTCTTCCCTCCCTCCATCCTCTCTCTCTTTTCCCTTCTCTCCTTTGCTCCATCCCTTCTTTCCCTCCTTCCCTCCCTCCTTTCTCTATTTCCCTCCCTCCTGTCCTTCCTCCCTTCTCTCCCTCCCTCCCTTCTCTGATTCCCTCCCACACACACACATAACGCACAGACAACAAACACACACACACATAACACACAGACAACTAACACACACAACTAAGTTAGGATGGGATAGAAGCCCAAAGGATAGGATGGGGCTGAAGCCCAGAATTTAATGCCTGTACGGTTTTTGGTTTTCCAGGACCTACATTACATTATTTTTCATTTCACAGTCACTAAAACAAGTGGTATTGTAACGATGTACTTTTCAGAGGTGATCTACACATTGTGTTTGTTACTTGTAGGCTTCCATGTATGCAATTTTATATTAAAATGTAGCTTAATCTGCTTGGTCCATTAAGTCACATGCACTTTTTAAGCGCACATTTTGATTACTTTCCATTCTATCATAGAGATATAAAGTCTATAATAGACTTTAATTATATTTCTATGATTCTACAGACGTTGGCTGGGAACCTGGGTCTCACTAAAATTGTTCCCAATTGGACGCCACACCTCCTAAGGCCGACCCTGCCTGTTTCCTTAATCATCATTACTTTTTTGCATATCTTTCTTTCATTGTTCTATATCTCTCTACATCATTGTCTATATCTCTCATTACCCTTTCCCGTGACTTTCCATCTGAAGAAGGGTCTCGACCCAAAACGTCACCCATTCCTTCTCTCCAGAGATGCTGCCTGTCCCTCTGAGTTACTCCAGCACTTTGTGTACTTTTTTTGTGGAAGATGATGGTGGTTGGGAATAATCAAGTGGTTCTATCAAGTATTTACTATTACAATAGCTAATTGTTTCACTCTGTGGTGTGTGTCCACATTAGTAAATCTACATGGTTTGCTTATGTTATAGAGTTATGCAGCATGGAAAAAGGCATTAGGCTCAACTTATCCATGCTAACCAACATATCCCATCGACACTAGTCCCACCTGCCTGCTTTTGGACCATTTTCCTCTATTCATGTACCTTTCTAAATGTTTCTTAAATGCGATGGTCCCTGTCTGGGAAAATAATTGGGAAATGACATCCACTAGTTTTTTTAGCGTAGCTTCAGTACTTTCCCTGTGTACGGACAGGTGGTCCACATAATATCTCATGCCAATGTGAAGGTCACAGTCTGATCATCTGTCAGTGCTGTTCCAACCTACTTAAAACAAAGATTGAAATGCAAGATAGCAACGATCTGAGTAATACACCAGTGATCTGAGGAGGTAGATGGACTACTTCAGGATTGCCTTGAGTTATTTGACTGGAGTATGTGCAGGATCTCCTTTTTCTAGCCTCTGCTATCATTGGTTTCATCATGAAATGTAGGAGAAAACCAGAGCACCCAGATAAAACCCACGAGGGCACAGGGAGAATGTACAAACTCCGTACAGAGAAGCACCCGTCGTCAGGATCGAACCCGGGTCTCTGGTGCTGTAAGGCAGCAACTTGACCGCTGCGCCACCGTGCCGCTCTTGCACAGGTCATTGCAGACTTCACCGAGAACAAGTATTATCTGCAGAACATCACTGATATTTAAGACTCTTTACAAAATATACGATTTATAGCATTACTGCAGCAAAAGTTAATCTCGAATACTCTGAGTAGAGACCTTTGTTTGCTGACACATATCAGATAGCAGTGGCTGCTGTTGTGAAAAGACAAAGGCATATTTTAATTATGGAGAGAGTATTGATGCTTTGGAACATAAGGTATATTAAGTCTTTTCATCCAGTGACATAAATTTCTCACCAATATTTTTTCTTATCGATAGGTTACATATCTTCAAATACATTTCACTCGACAGCTTATATTAAGCAGCAATATTTCCATCATGTCTTGGAGCCTTGCAGTAGAATTTTTACATCAGATTACTGAAAACTTGTTAGTAACTTTTTGTTTTTATTACCAAGTTCCTTGAGGATAAGCCATAATTTGGATGCTTGGTGGCTATTCTGTATCATGTATTCATGAATTGCCCGTACAGGTTGCTGTTTCTCACTGATATTACTTCAAAGATATTATGAACATTTCTTTCAAAGGATAACAAAACTTAAATAAATATATTCGGGCCAATTCATTGACAGGGTACCTGCTTTCCCACTGCATGCATTTGTATCCTTCTGTAATTTTCAGGTGGTGAAGGCCGTTAACTAGGATGTGGCATTTTACCAGAAGAACGCTGTCAGACACCGAATGATTCCTGGTGCAATTAAGTGGGCTTTGCATGATGGAAATGATCCGCCAAAAGCAATGATTTAATCTACGCTAAGCCATATCAAATGAATCGTTTTCAACTGTAGAAGATTAGGACTAGGAAGCAAAGTTGATTTAAACAATACCTCCATTCTCTGTTTATTGCCTAAAGCCGTGGACTATTTATGTGGGAGTGAAGACAGAGAGAACTTAGTCTAGGATTTTACAGTGTCAAACACTCAGTTCCTGAGGAAAGCATGCCTGTCTATTTATTTTCTGCCGCATGATCTACTTAAATGCTATGTCTCTCCCATAAGGTATTGTGAATGAATATTATTTCCAAAAGTTTGTTAATTTCTATGGGATCTCTCTGAGGTAATTATCCTTTCTGACAAAGCAGAGAGATTTTGCTTCTGGACCCTGAAGCTAAACAGCTTTGTTGGAGAAATTATTTTTCCACTATAGTAGTGAACCAAATTCTATTATTCATCTTTAGTAAATGTGAACATGTCAGACAGAGGCAGGGAGAATCTAGATCTGAGTATTGGCTTACATAGCAGTTATATGCTTAAAAGACAATTTAGAGCATTATTGATCATAAAACAGATCTGTTAATTATCAGTGAAACAGTTGCTTGGTTCAAAGTGTTATAGAGTTCAGCTGAGAGAATTGGATATGTGCCCTTAGTTAGAACTGTAAAAATCTGCTATTTGTCAGCAGTTTAATAGATGAGAAAGCAAATCTTTCATCCTAATAAAAGGTGAAGGTAACTATTTAGTTTAGAGATACAGCATGGAGACAAGCACTTCAGCCCACAACATCCATGCCGACCATTCATACTACTTTGATGCTATCCCATTTTCTCATCTCCACTCCTTACACACGAGGGACCAATTACAGAGGCTAATTTTACTTCGGAGTCACGTTAGTGACTACGTGAAGAACCCCGCCAGGACGCATGCATGCCATATCGTTTTCACGCTTGTGAAACGACAGGCGGGGTGGAGCGTTCCCCCGCAGCGGTAAGTTTGAAACCGCGACCTGCAGGTAAGTGACTTACTCTGCGGTAGTTTTTGTCCCCGCGCTGTTTTTACACAGGGGGGAGAAGCTGGACAAAATAGTGTCCACAAGTGCTGCGAGTAAAGCTGGCTGGAGAGGACCGCGAAGTTGCGGGAGCCAGTAGCAGCTGAAGGCACAAGCCACGTAAGTGGGATCAGCTGTGCCGACTTTTGGTCCCGCGCCGGCCAGAACACCACGGCCGGGCGGGAGACTATTCAGAATGGGGCCGTTGACTTTGACAAGTCGAAACGGCAGGAGGCGGGGTGGAACGATGTTCCCCCGTAGTGACAGTTTAAACCTGGACCTGCAGGTAAGTGAAACTGCGGTCTTTATTCTCCCCATACTGTTTCACAGATGGGGAAACATGGAGCTGTGCAAACAATGGCAGGCAGCACAGGAATCACCCGTAAGGGAACAGCTGTGCCCGACTTCACTCCCGCACCAGCCAGATTAAACACCATGGCTGGGCGGGAGACTATACAGAATGGAGCCGTTGGCTTTGACAAGTCAAAACGGCAGGAGGAGGGGTGGAAGGACGTTCCCCCATAATGGCAAGTTTTAAGCTTGGACCTGCAGGTAAGTGATACTGCGGTCTTTATTGTTCCCATACTGTTCTACAGGTGGGGGACACATGCACAAGGTAAAGAAGTCGGTGGGCGGCGCGACTCTGGTCAGCAGCGGCCTCTGCAGTCTGTCCGTGTTTTATTATTTTTTGTCTGTGTTTTTATGTAGTTTTTGTTATTTTTTGTTGGGGTGCGCTGTGTGGGGGGGGGGGGGTGGGGGTGGGGTGGGAGGGAGGGGGAAACTTTTTAAATCTCTCCCTGCACGGGAGACCCGACCTTTTCTCGTCGGGTTTCCGTTGTTGTTGCGGCCGCAACGAGGAGCGGCCTCCAACAGGAAGAGACCGGGGACTCTGGTGCCGACTCACCGTCACCGTCGCGGGGCTGGCCGAGTCCGGAGCGGGTGGAGCGGTGGAGGAGCGCTGCTGCGGCCCGACCGGAGTGTCAGAGGCTCCAACGGCAGGTCTGTGGATGGCGGCACCGGGAGCCCACGGCTCCCTGGAGGGAGACCGCTTTTCAGGGCTCTTGCAACGGCGACTTCTCCCGCCCGAGTTGCGGGGTTGAAGAGCTCCTGGAGCGGGGCCTGACATCACCGCCCCGCGCGGCTTGGAATGGCCGCGGGACTCTGCGAGCGCACGCCGGGGGCTCCAACACCAAGACCCGGTGTGCGACCTCGCACCGCCCGGCGTGGCTTTAATGGCCGCGGGACAATCGCCATCGCCAGCCGGGGGCTTTGACTTTGACTCTGACATGGGGGGGGAGTGCAGTGGAGAGATAAGTTTATTTGGCCTTCCATCACAGCGATGTGATGGATGTTTATGTAAATTATGTTGTGTCTTGGGTTTATGTGTTTGTAATGTATGGCTGCAGAAACGGCATTTCGTTTGGACCTCAAGGGGTCCAAATGACAATTAAATGTATCTTGTATCTTGTATCTTGAAGTCGACCAGAGCTGCGACAAAGCTGGCGGGGGAAGACCGCGGAGTTGCGGACGCCAGCAGCGGTAGGGGGCAAAGGAATCACCCGTAAGGGAACAGCTGTGCCCGACTTTGCCCCTGCACCGGCCTGATTAAACACTGCAACTGGGCAGGAAGACAAGAAGAAAACCAAAAGAGTCGTTGACTGATGAGTCCGACTTTGAGCAGCCGCGAGCGGCCAGCGACTTTGAGCGCTGGAGCCGGTTGGAGCGGCTTATGGAGCAGAGCTCCAACATGACAGACTCCGGGAGATGGAGTCTAGTCTCCGTGGGGATATAAAAAACACCCACAGCAGCACCTTACGTAGGGCTGCACAGTGCATCTCGCTCGTCAGAGAGGAGTACTGGGGGGTCAATTCTGGGCTGACCCTGAAGAGGGGTTTTGACGAACAAAACTACAAGTGTGCAGGGGGTGCAGGAAGGCAAAATCTACTGGTCATGATGTCCAAATACATACAGCCAGACCACGATGGACACCACTGCAAAAATACTTGGGACCAGGAAACTGCGCATCACTGAATGTTCCAGTCGTGGAAATAGCATCTGGAAACATGTTGGAACAGGACTTAGGAAAGCCCTGGGGCTCATAAAGGTGACAACATTAAGGATCTCCTACAGCCAAAGACAGCACCCTTATGCACCCACCAGGAGAACAAGAGAAGCTGGTGAAAGCTCAAAGGCCGGGCATACAGGACAGCGGTCTTTTAGACCATAGCCCAGACCGGCTTTCCTGGAAGATGCGCAAACCCCCAACCCAAAAACAAACCCAGACACCGGCGCCTCAACCTCCATGAAGACCACACAGAAGAAGCAAACTTCCACTGGTAACAATGGAGGTAGGTGGGTCTGGTCCCTTTCAAATTATAGGAAGAGTGGATAATACACACATTGGTGGGAGATTACACACTTTTGGATACATGGTGTATATCAACTACAGACATGGTGTATATCAACTACAGTATCCAGGGATATACCATTGAATTGTGCAAAAGGGGTAAACCCAACACGATTGGCTGGAATTTGTGTCTTATATCTTTACCAAAAACAAAATAGATGGTGACAGTCACATCATCATTGAATTGACCAAATTGAATACATTGTACTATATATTCAGTACAAAATAGGAACTGGTAACTGCTAAATAACTGATTTCCTAAGGCTACTCCATGGCTAGCATCGACCTAAAAGATGCTTACTATTCAGTGCCTACACGGACTGATCACAAACGTTATTTAAAAAAATTCAACTGGATGGGGCAGCTCTGGCAGTATAGAGCTCTACCAAATACATAATCATATGATCATTTTGCACTGTACAACTGTTGCTTGCAAGATGACAATAAAAGTTGATTGATTGATACTAATTGTGGGCATAACTTTGTAGTTGGCCTAACTAGCTGTAACAGCCACCATACAATTGGGTGAAAACTGGGGTTATCATCCATCCAGTTAAATCTAAACTAAGGGGCCCTTGTGACTAAGGGGATCAGGGGGTATGGAGAGAAGGCAGGTACGGGATACTGAGTTGGATGATCAGCCATGATCATATTGAATGGCGGTGCAGGCTCGAAGGGCCGAATGGCCTACTCCTGCACCTAATTTCTATGTTTCTATGTTTCTAATCCCCCAAGAACCAGGTACTCTCTAAATGGGATATGAGTATTGCCATAACGTTGCTAAGGAATTGGTCTCCAGCAACAGCTCTGTCCCTGCAAAGACTGACGCACAAAACAGTCATGCTGCTGGCTTTGGTCACGGCACTAAGGGTACAGTCGTACATAAGTTAAGGCTGGACTATATGACTTCTTCAACAGGAATATAACATTTCATATTACGAATTAGTCAAACAGAACAGACCGGGATCATCAGGCCTCAAAATAGAATTTAGGGATTACCCTACATATATCGTCTCTGTATAATAATACAATTATTGTTATATATGGAGAACACCAAAAACATCTGAGGCTATGAGATGGCACTACTAATCAGCCACAAACAAACCCACAAAAAAGTGTTGGTTAAAACTATTTCCAGATGGCTGAAACAGGTTTTAACAACAGCTGGGGTGGATACTAACATATTCAAATCTTATTCCACCAGGGCTGCAGCTACATCGGCAGCTATGGAGTTGGATGTATCAATGAACCAAATCCTCGAGACAGCAGGATGGATCAGGGGAAAATGTTCCAACTATTCTACCACAAACCAGTAGTTAAACTGGAACTTTGCAGAGCCAATTTTAAGTTCTGTAATATAATTTCACCCCATAAATAGGGGCTATAATTTGTTGTTAACAATTTATCATGGATTTCAATGTTGGATTTATGTCTAAACATGTTAACACAATTCCTCCCACAGTCAATTAAGGCAGATGTGATGCATGGACTCGTTTTCACGGCATGAAATCACAGAGCTTTGAAATCTTCACGTAGTCACTCACGTGACTCCGAAGTAAAATAGTAAGATTAAACGAGAACTTACCAGTTCGAAGTTTGATCGTTATTTTATGAGGAGTACGTTGAGGGAATACGTGCCCTCCGCTCCCACCCTTGATCATATACTCAACTGGTATTTTCTTCTCTAATCTTACAATGTTCAGTCATTACAGTTATCTGTGAATTCACACCGCTGCTTTGAAGAATGACACGCATGCGTCCTGGCGGGGTTCTTCACGTATTCCCTCAACGTACTCCTCATAAAATAACGATCAAACTTCGAACTGGTAAGTTCTCGTTTAATCTTACTATTAACCTACAAATCCACCCGTCTTTGGGATGTGGGAGGAAACTAGAGCAGTCGGAGGAAACCCACACGGTCACAGGAGAACGTGCAAACCCCACACAGACAATATCCGAGGTCAGGATCGGACCCAGGTTTCTGGTGCTGATTTACCGCTGCACCACTGCCACTCAACAGACAATAGACAATAAACAATAGGTGCAGGAGTAGGCCATTCGGCCCTTTGAGCCAGCACCGACATTCACTGTGATCATGGCTGATCATCCACAATCAGTACCCCATTCCTGCTTTCTCCCCATATCCCCTGACTCCGCTATCTTTACGAGCCCTATCTAACTCTCTCTTGAAAGCATCCAGAGAATTGGTCTCCACTGCCTTCTGAGACAGAGAATTCCACAGATTCACAACCCTCTGTGTGAAAAAGTTTTTCTTGCTTGGATTGTTTAGTTTAGTTTAGTTTAGAGATACAGCGCAGAAACAGGCTCTTCGGCCCACCGGGTCCGAGTCGACCAGCGATCCCCGAACATTAATACTGTCCTACGGCCACTAGGGATAATTTTTATATTTACCTAGCTAATTATCCTACAAACCTGTACGTCCTCTCACAATTGAGGTCAAGCTTGCTGTTATTCCCAAGTTCATAGCTCACTGCAGGTAGCAACAAAAGTAGATAAGGTGGTAGAGAAGGCATATACTGTAGTATGCTTGCCTCCTTTGCTAGGGTCATTGAGCACAGGAATCAGGAAGTTGTGATGCAGCTCTATCGAGTTGTATTGTTTTCTCTTGAAAGTTGAAAGTTGAGGGGAGACTTGATAGTATATAACATTATGAGAGGCATAGACAGGATCCAGGTCTATCCAACCTCTTCCTGCAGCTGCAACGTTATCATCTAGGCAGCATTCTGCACCCTCTCCAAACCTCCACATCTTTGCTGTCATGGGGCAATCAGAACAGCATGCAATACTGCCGCCTAACCAAAGCCCTGACATTAGACTAATCATGACTTCCTGACCCTTATATTCGATGATCCAAGCAATGAAGACAAACATACAGTACGCCTTCTTGACCCCCTGCAGTGAGCTATGAACTTGGAGATGTGAAAAGATCCCTCTGCACATCGATGCTGCTAAGGGTCTTGCCATTAACTAATATTTAATAATCCTGTGTATGTTCTCTGAGTAATGCTTAAAAAATGACTTACTGATTTTATGTTTTTCAAAACCTAGGCAATTGTTGGGACACAAATCAAGATACATTGAGCCTTACCATTGACCTTTAATGTGGATTTTCATCCCTGCTATAGTCGTGTTTGATGTAGACATGCAGGGCCAGGGATCGCTTGGCTGACTTTCTTCAACCAGCAGAAGTTTTTACATGGGAGTGAACACCTTTCCTATCTTGTTACATGCATTGTGATAACCAGCCGTCACATGAGGAGCTCCTTCCATGTCTCAAGACCCTCACCATATTGGCAATACTCATGAGGAGGAATATGCTGTGTGGATCCTGACTATGTAATTGTAATTGTAATTGTAATTGTAATTGTAAATCTTTATTGTCATTTCCTGAGTATTCACATACCCAGAGGAAACAAAAAAACGTTGCTCAACCAGTGTCCATTCAGTTTGCATTAAAAAATAAATAGGAATTAAAATTAAAAAATACATGTCATGAAACAAATTTAACACTCTACTAAACATTCAACAGCCGTTCCGACCGGCAGCGGCACAACAGTGGCTCTGCTGCAGTGTGGGGGTTTGTGCGCGGTACTTGGCAGGGGGCAAAGTCCATTTAACAGTCTTATAGCCTGTGGGAAGAAGCTGAGGAGCATCCTGCTGGTTTTGCAGCTAATGCTCCTGTACCTCTTCCCAGATGGGAGGATGGAGAAAATGTCATGCGATGGGTGGTAAGGGTCTTTGATGATGGAGATGGCTCTGTTGATACATCTCTTCTTGTATATGTCCAGCAGGAAGGGGAGTGGAGCACCAATAATCCTGCTTGCGGTCTTCACTATCCTGTCCAGTTGGTGCCGTTCGTACGCCTTGCAGCTCCCGAACCAGGAAGTGATGCCGTATGTCAGTGTGCTCTCGACAGTCCCCCTATAAAAAGTCCGTAGGTGTGTGGTGGGGAAGCCTGCTTTACATAGTCTTCGGAGAGGGTGAAGTCGCTGCTGGGCTCTCTTGACCAGAGCTGTGGTGTTGGCCGTGGACGTCAGGTCCTCAGACAGATGTAGTCCTAAGAACTTTATGCTGCTGACCCTTTCCACATCAGCTCCATCGATGTGCAGAGGTGTATGGTGTTGTTTCCCCGCCCTCCTGAAGTCAACCACCATCTCCTTAGTTTTTCCCACGTTAAGAATGAGGTTGTGGGATTTGCACCAACCTGTGAGCAGCTCCACCTCCATCCTGTACGCCGATTCATCATTGTCACTGATGAGACCCACTACTGTTGTGTCATCAGCGAACTTGTTGATGAAGTTGTTATTGAGTCTGGCAGTACAGTCGTGTGTCAGCAGACTAAACAGAAGGGGGCTTAGGACACAACCTTGGGGTGAGCCAGTGCTCACGGCTATGGTTTTTGATGTCCTACTGCCCACCCTGACTGTCTGCTGCCGTTGCGACAGAAAGTTCAGGACCCAGCTACATGTGCCAGCATCAACCCCGAACAGCTCCAACTTCTCCACCAGCTGCTGCGGAATGATTGTATTGAAAGCAGAGCTGAAGTCTATGAAGAGGATCCTGGCATAGGTATTTTTCCGATCGAGATGTGACAATACGAGGTTCAGTGTTGTTGAGACTGCGTCCTCTGTGGATCGGTTGGCTCTGTAGGCGAACTGCAGTGGGTCTAGGTCGGCAGGTAGACTATTTTTGATGTGCTGCATAACCAGTCGCTCAAAACACTTCATTACAATGGGTGTTAGGGCCACTGATCGAAAGTCATTATGGCAGGCTGGGTTTGGTTTCTTCGGGACAGGGACGATGGTAGCACTCTTAAGACAGTTCGGCACTACTGCCTGGCTGAGTGAGATGTTAAAAATGTCTGTGAAGACATCTTTCAGTTGCTCGGCACAGTCTCTTAGAACGCATCCAGGAATGTTGTCTGGCCCTGCAGCTTTGCGTGGATTGACGCTGGCAAAGGCCTTTTTAACTCTGGCTGCGGACAGCCTGAGCGACTGGTCACTGGAAGATGGCAGTAGTGCACGTGTTTGGGTGCTGTTTTTAACCTCAAACCGTGCGTAGAACTCGTTCAGTTCATCTGGTAGGGAGGGGTTGTTTTGGCATATCCGCAGCGGGGGGGGGCTTGTAGTCAGTGATGGTCTGAAATCCCTGCCACAAGCGACGTGTGTCTTTGTCATTTGCGAAGTGGCTATTGAGTTTTTGTCCGTACAGCCTCTTCGCTTCCCTGATCCCCCGGGATAGGTTACCCCTTGCCAGTTTGTATGCTTCGTTGTCCCCAGATTTGAATGCCGCATTCCGGATTCTCAGTAGGGAACACACTTCCCCAGTTAGCCAAGGTTTCTGATTGGCACGCCTCCTGATGGTTTTTACCACCGTTACATCCTCAATACATTTATTGATGTATGCGATGACGGATTCTGTATATTCTTGGAGGTTGATGCCACTGTCATCTGTTGCTGCCTCTCTGAAAATGGCCCACTGTGTGGTTTCAAAACAGTCTTGTAGTGCTGCCGTAGCTCCCTGTGGCCATGTTCTGACTTCTTTGACCGTTGGCCTGTCCTGTTTCACCCTGGGTCTATATGCAGGTGTGAGCATGTGGTCAGAGTTGCCGATATGGGGGAGGGGGGCTGCTTTATATGCATCTTTAATGTTGGTGTACACCAGGTCTAGTTTGTTCTTCCCCCTGGTTGCAATGTTCACGTGCTGGTAGAATTTAGGCAGAACAGATTTAAGACTTGCCTGGTTGAAATCCCCAGCTGCCATGAAGAAAGCACCTGGATGTTCCCTCTGCTGCTCACTGATGTTGTTGTAGAGAACTGTCATAGCCTCCTTCACGTCCGCGCTCGGTGGTACATAGACAGCGATTATGAAGACAGCTGTTAGTTCTCTGGGTAAGTAGAAGGGTCGGCATTTCACAGTCATTAGCTCCACGTGGGGTGAGCAGTAGGTGGAAATCACCACAGCATCCCGGCACCATGATCTGTTCACATACACAGCCAGCCCCCCTCCCCCCCCTATGGATGTTATCTCTACGGATATTGTACGTTCTCCCCGTGACCTGCATGGGTTTTTTTCCGGGAGCTCTGGTTTCCTCCCACACTCCAAAGTTGCAGGTTTGTAGGTTGATTTGACTTTGGTAACGATTGTAAATTGGCCCTAGTGTGCAGGATAGTGTTAGTGTTAGGGAATCGCAGGTCGGAGTGGACTCGGTGGGCCAAAGGGCCTGTTTCTACACTCTAAACAAAACTAAAGCCAATGCAGACCGTTATAAAGCTGTGTGAAATGCTATTCACCAACCCCCACCCCCCACCGCCACCCCCCCCCTCCCCCCCCATTGCCCGGAAATCGATGTTTTTAAATCGACATGACCACATCAATTCAACTGATCATTGAGGTACCTGTATCAGCTACAGTAAGTCAGGTTTCTCCAGCAAAACAATAATTTTAATACAATTACAAAGCAATGCTCATCAGAGAGTTATGAACATGTATTCTACTAATCAACTATTACAGCAATCCTTTAATGCATTTTTTTCACATCTAAATAGGTTTGCCCTCGACCTATGATGATTAGGTCTCACCAACCTGGCATCATGGAGCTTGGACTATGCTTTGTTTGTTTATGGAACTGAACTGGCAATAAGGTAATAGAATGACAGCATGGGAGCAGGCTCTTCAGCCCAATTTGAACATACTGTCCGAATTGTCTAACTGAGCTAGTCCCATGTATCAGTGTTTGGCCCGTATCCTTCTGTACCATTTATATCCAAGTCTCCATAGGTGACCTCAGTACCAACCATTTTCTCGCTTGCTAACCACAAGAAATCCCAATGAGAAGTGTACACATGTGTGAGGTTAAATGAGGACAAGGTTGGACTCGGTTTAAGTATACATTGAGAAAGACCTCTGCCAACATCAAGTCATGCGCATGAATGATAATTATTTGGTCAAGGTTATGGAAAAGAGCCAAGAGCTTGTAAAAGCTTGGGCCAGCAAGGGGAATTAAGGTGCTTGGCACAGCAGTGGTAAAGTTCATGAGGGAAAATAAAGTTCATGAGCGAAAATATGGATATCAGAGGTTACGGGGAGAAGGCAGGAGAATAGGGTTATGAGGGAGAGATTAATGATCCATCTCTTCCCCCTAACCTAATTCTCCTGCCTTCTCCCCATATCCCCTGATACCCGCACTAATCAAGAATCTAACTATCTCTGCCTTAAATATATCCACTGACTGCTTCCACAGCCTTCTGTGGCAAAGAATTCCACAGATTCACCACCCTCTGACTAAAGAAATTCCTCCTCATCTTCTTCATAAAAGAACATCCTTTAATTCTGAGGCTTTTACCTCTAGCCCTAGACTCTCCTGCTAAAGGAAACATCCTCTCCACATCCAAGCCTTTCACTATTCTGCATGTTTCAATGAGGTCTCCCCTCATTCTTCGAAACTATACTGAATATAGCCCAGTGCCGTCAAACGCTCACCAGACGTTAACCTACTCATTCCTGGTATCATTCTTGTAAGCTTCCTCTGGACCCTCTCCAGAACCAGCACATCCTTCCTCAGATATTGTGCCCAAAATTGCTCATGATATTCCAAATGCGACCTGACCAGCACCTCAGAGAGCCTCAGCATTACATACATCCCTGTTTTTGGTGCATAAGCCCTCTCAAATTAAATGCTAGCATTGTGTTTGCTTTCTTTACTACCGATTCAACTTGCAGATGAACATTTTGAGATTCCTGCACCAGCAGTCCCAAGTCCCTTTGCATCTCCGATTTCTCAATTCTCACTACATTTAGAAAATAATCTATGCCTTTATTCCAACCACCATAATACATGAGTCCACACTTTGCTACATTATATTCCATCTGCCACTTCTCTGCCCACTCTTCTGCAGAGTTACCTGTTTCCTGCCACTGCATATCTCCATCTGATTCCTACACTGGTGCATCTGTCTGTACCTTAGGCTTGAGGAACACCAGCCCATGATCTGCCTGGACACTGCAGCTTTTCATACACACCATTGAAATTGCAGAGCTGGGGATAACTCATGCTCTCGGCTTATATGAAAATTGGTCAGCCGTGCTTAGATCATTCATCTGTAAAATTAGCATGACCTAGCCTTCGTAACATTAATTATAGCGCTGCAATTTTGTGGCATTTGCATTCCTTTCCACCTTCTGCATAAAATGTTCCCTCTGCAACTGCATGGTTCACTCATCCCTTCCCACCCAAACCATGTGATCACTTCAAGTTCAAGTTCAAGTTCGAGTGAGTTTATTGTCATGTATCCCTGTATAGGACAATTAAATTCTTGCATTGCTTAAGCACACAGAAAATAGTAGGCATTTACTACAAAACAGATAAGTGTGTCCATATACCATGATATAAATATATACACACATGAATAAATAAACCGGTAAAGTGCAAATAACAGAAAGTGGTTATTAATAATCAGAGTTTTGTCCGAGCCAGGTTTAATAGCCTGATGGCTGTGGGGAAGTAGCTATTCCTGAACCTGGTTGTTGCAGTCTTCAGGCTCCTGTACCTTCTACCTGAAGGTAGCAGGGAGATGAATGTGTGGCCAGGATGGTGTGGGTCTTTGATGATACTGCCAGCCTTTTTGAGGCAGCGACTGCAATAAATCCTCTCGATGGAAGGAAGGTCAGAGCCGATGATGGACTGGGCAGTGTTTACTACTTCTGAGGTAGCGTGAAGTTTAGATGGTGTCGTGGAGGGCGTCTGTCTAATGGGCTAGGCTACATCTACAACTTTGGTCTTGGACGGAACTGTTGCCAAACCAAGCTGTGATGCAACTGGACAGTATTCTTTCCATGGAGCACTACTGGGAAACTGTTCCCAGAAGATGCCTTACTCAGCATCATTGAAGCAGATCAACATGGTCATTACCACATTGTTATTTATGGGAGTTTGACGCTGCCATGGCAATTGCCATGTTTCCACATTTATCGTAGTATCTACAATACAAAAAATATATTGTGACTTCTTGTGACAGCTGCTTGGTTTCCTAACAGCTTCATGTGGAGTCTTAACAAATACATTAGCCTTCAGTAAAAATACAGCAGAAAAGATAACCATCCATTTGCAAGGTAAAACACTGGGCTTATAAACATAAAAAAACTCCAGATGCTTAATATTTATAACAAAAGCAAAGAATGCTGAATGTTTCCCAGTTGTTCTGTTTGTGTAACCTGTATAAATACTGCGTCTTCAAGTTTTAGTTTTCGAGACACAGCATGGACATAGGCCCTTCAACTTTATGCCAACTGCCGATCACCAGCTCTCACTAGTTCTATGTTATCCCACTTTCGCATCCACTCTCAACACAATGGTGGCCAGTTACAGGGGCCAATTAAACTCCAAACCCCCACATCTTTGGGATGTAGTAGGAAACCGAAGGAAGCCCACATGGTCACAGGGAGAACATGCAAACTCCCATGTGCAAACACGTGCAGACAACTCCTATAGTCAGGATCGAACGCGGGTCTCTGGTGCTGTAAGGCAGCAACTCTACCGTTGCACCACTATGCCGTCCTTTTCTCAGTCTTTGAACAGAAACAGCATATGAACAGCATAGTACTAAGTCCAGATTCAGGTGGTTTATCAAAGCTGGGATTGTATCCAGAAAGCTCGATGCTAAACTTGTATCATCTTGCATCTGCCAAAATTCATCTGGATGAGTAAATGTATTTGTCAAACTTTGCAAGTTTCTATGGTTGGCCTCTCCTAGAGGTTGCCAGTTTGTAATTTTACCACACCGGCAGCTGCCCCAGTTTATGAGCTCGGAACAAGGAATGATGTGCAGTATGAGGTACCATGGAATGTCTCCCCACATCCCCGAGCCATTACGAGTGAGCGGCATGTTACGTCTTGTGGGTACTGGTCCGTCGTGAGAAATGTGTAACCTTAGGATAAAATAAATAAAGGTAACAGGAGAATAGGCTGATGAGTCATGCTGGAGTCTGGCCAGCTGTGGTACGGTACTTTGATTAAATCCAAAGGATTAATGAACAGATTAAATTACCCTCTTGGCACCTTCTAACACTGAGCTCCTCCCCGCAAGAATAACATCTAGAGGAATCATGGCTTTCAACCTCATAATTACAGGAGCAAATAAATTAAATACTCCCACCCTTAATCTGTGTCTCTGCATGCATTTGATAGTGCTTTAGCATGTGTACACACCACTTCATTTTTCTGTGTATGTGTGTGGCTGTGTGCGTGAGGCAATTAGTGTTTAAATGTGTGTCTCTGTTAGATTTTAATATGTGTGTGGACATTTTAACATGTGTGTGTGTGTGTCTGTTGGTTAAAATGCATCCTGTGTGTGTTTGTTAATATTTAACGTATTTAGTTCAGTTTAGTTTATTGTCACATGTACCAAGGTTCAGTGAAAAGCTTTTATTACATGCTAACCAGTCAGCAGAAAGGCTATACATGATTACAATTGAGCCATCCACAGTGTACAGAGACATGATAAAGGGAATAACATGAATAATGTTTAGTGCAAGATAAAGGCTGATCAAAGATAGTCCAAGGGTCTCCAATGAGGTAATTAATAGCCCAGGTCTACTCTCTAGTTGTTGTAGGATGGTTCAGTTAATTATGTTTATGAGTATGGATCTGTTAATGTTTAAATGTATGCAAGTGGAGTAGATATTATTATCTTCCTCTTTTTGCAATCTAAATATATTCACTAATGTACAGTTTAATGAATGAATATTGAACGAATGGCTTGCAGACAGTTTTGTCTTGACCACCTCAGCTGATATGCAGAAACGGCATATGGAACATTTTAGACGAAAGGGAATACTTGCTATTTTAGAATGAACCCGGAGGTTGTTATTCTGTGCAGTTCACTGATGGACATCGTGCAGCACAGTCTGGAGTTTATATCCGTGCAACTGCAAGCAGTTGAAGGACAGGAATGAGCGCTCAGATTCATTTAGGATTCAGAAGCCAGTAATAGACTCTTTAACTGACAGGCTTCCCTACCTACTACTTATAAGGCAAGGAAGAAAAATCCTGATCTATGCTGGGCCAGAGGAACTCAGTTGGCGGGTGGCGGGTGGTGGGTGGCGGGTGGTGGGTGGTGGGTGGTGGGTGGTGGGTGGCGGGGTGACGGGTGGGAGATGGGGTGGAAGCGTTTTTGAGGTTTTGTGATATTAACTACAATTGGCTACCATGCTCCTGGTTGGATAAATGTGCAATTAATCACAGATTGCTAAACTGTGAGATTACTCAATGGATTTCAGTGGGGAGGGATTGTGGAGATAGTGAAGAATACAATTGCAGACAAAGCTGCAAGGTAGGAACGTGAGAATAAGGCCGAGTGTGTCCGCAGTGAAATTGCTGGATCTGCCCATTGTCATTCACCTGCATCGGAGCCGATTCATGCTGTTTTCAGCTGCTGCGCTTCTTGAGGGTGCCCCTGGGATGCTGAGAAGGAAGCAAGCGACAGACACCAGAAATTCAGGCAGATCTTGGCCACCAGTGGCATTCGGGGAAGAAGGTCCTTGAAGCTGCATGGTGGCAGTATGCTGGGATGGACCTGTCATTGAGAGCAAGGAAAGTGTAAAACTTCTTAGTGACATCCAGACAATCAACACTATTCCTTATTAATGACAAAAAACAGCATAAATACACCTTGGCTCATCGTCAGAAGATACCATCAGATTTCCAATCTTCTGGAGACACGAGAGACTGCAGATGCTGGAATCTTTTGCAAATAGAAATATAAAAACATAGAAAATAGGTGCAGGAATGCAGAAGAATAAGATCATGGCTGATCATCCAAAATCAGTACCCCGTTCCTGCTTTCTCCCCATATCCCTGGATTATGTTAGCCCTAAGAACTATATCTAACTCTCTTGTGAATACATTCAGTGAATTGGCCCTCCTCTCCCATCTTTGGCAGAGAATTCAGCATGAAATAAAGTAGAGTGACTCCGTGGATCAGGCAGTTGATTTTTTAGGTTTAGACCCTTCAACTAGATTGAATGAGTAGATGGGAACTATCTAGTATAAAGAGATGAAGCTTTTGCCAGCTATTTCTCATTAGTTTTCCCGAAAAAAGATTTCGACCCAAAACAATGACTGTCCATTTTCCTCCACAGATGCCGTTTGACCACTCAACTCCTCCAGCAGCTCTCCTTTGGATGCTCCAAACTCCTTCAACCTGGACTTCATTCTGGAGAGCAAGCCATGGGTCCTTTAGCTTGCTGCTTCCAAGGCCGAGTTAACACATCCTTTTTTTTAATGGCAGACAGTGACATTGGCCCTGCTAACACTTGTAAGGGATGAGATCCGGCTGTTTGCTGGTCGTTCAGGAGCATCTTAATTACACTACAGATCACCCCCCCCCCCCTTACCTATCTGCCCTTTCAGGTAAACATAGAACAGTAGAGTACAAGAACAAGACACTCGGCCCACAATGTTTGTTCCAAACATGATGCCAAGACCAACTCTTATCTGCCTGCACATATCCATATCCCTCCCTTCCCTGCAAATCCATGCGCTTATCCAAAAGTCTATTACACACAGCTATCGTATCTGCCTTAACCACCACCAGTGCATTCCAGACACTCACAATCCTGTATGAACAAAATATATTCCACGCCCTGGCTGATATTTGCTATGCATACATCAGTTCTACAAAGTTTCTCCCAGCTTTATAATGAAAAATCTAAGAAACGACAGAAGCCGGAATTCTAAAATTTAAAAAAAAAAAAAAATGCTCTAAATACTCAGCAGGTCAGGCCACATCTGTGGGAAAAGAGAAAGAGTTAATATTTCAGGTCGAAGACCTTTTGTCAGTACCTTTCTGATGATGTGTCTTTGACCTAAGACATTAACTTCATTTCCCTTCTGTTTTAAATTGGATAAAACTGCATTTTCAACAGTGGCTGTAAACTATTGAAGACCATGAAAGAACAGAAGAGATAAGAGGTAGCAGGTTAAGAGGGCCTTCAAAACTGCCCTACCATTCAATAAGGTCATAGAAACATAGACATAGAAATTAGGTGCAGGAGTAGGCCATTCGGCCCTTCGAGCCTGCACCGCCATTCAATATGATCATGGCTGATCATCCAACAGTATCCCGTACCTGCCTTCTCTCCCATACCCTCTGATCCCCTTAGCCACAAGGGCCACATCTAACTCCCTCTTAAATATAGCCAATGAACTGGCCTCAACTACCCTCTGTGGCAGAGAGTTCCAGAGATTCACCACTCTCTGTGTGAAAAAAGTTCTTCTCATCTCGGTTTTAAAGGATTTCCCCCTTATCCTTAAGCTGTGACCCCTTGTCCTGGACTTCCCCAACATCGGGAGCAATCTTCCTTCATGGCTGAGCTGATCTTGGGCTCAACTTAACTGACATTGGACCCTCCATAGATGCAACTGATGCAGTAGAGAGTCTTAGGATTTAGGAGTCAAGTCAAAAGTCAAGAGTGTTGATGGTCATATGTACTGACAACAGAACAATGGAACTCTTACTTGCAGCAGCATAACCGGACTGTAAACACAGTACTTATGGGTAACATAATAAAACACAAAAAAAATCTATATGTTAAAGAAAACAATACTAGTGCAAAAACCCCAAGGCCATAGTTCAATCATGACAGTTCATCGTTGAGTTAATATTTTGGAGATACAACATGGAAACAAGCTCTTTGATCCACTGAGTCCACACCAATCAACGATCGCCTGTACACTTTTTCTGTGTTAACCAGTTTCGCATCCAAGACACTACGAAATCAACGCAGCTGGAGAAAACCTACACGATCACAGGGAGAACATACAAACACCATACAGACAGTACCCATAGTCAGTATGAACCCGGGTCCCCGACACTAGGCAGTAAGTCTACCACTACGCCACTGTGCCACTAGTGTTTGGAGTGTTCAAGAGCCTGATGGTTGTTGGGAAGAAGCTGTTCTTGAACCTAGAGTCACTGGTTTTAGACTCCTATACCTTCTTTCCGATGGTATGAATAAATCACTGACATAGCTTGAGTATAAAAATAATTTGACACATGTTAGCTGTGTTTCCAAATTGGAGCTGCATGGAATTTCTCTTCAGCAGTCTGTTATATAATACAACCTCTGCCAATATTGTCCTGCCAGCATGGATAATCTGAATTAATTAACCATGGGGTCACAGGAAATGAATTCAGCCCTCTTACTAACCCAAAGTAATTTGAAGTATTCTGCTCTAATTATTTATAATTTTTTCAAAAAATATTTTTTTTGTTATAACCTAAATAATCTACTAAATTGTTGTTTCTGCATTATGTACTTTTAAACCTCGATTTCTTTAGACCCCCTATTTCATTTCAGAAAGAAAAAGTCTCTTGAATCTAACTTTGTTTCTGTTGATTGTCGTTCATGGTCAGACTAATAGAATATTCATGGCAGCCACAGGGGGAATAAGTTTCCATTGGGATTCAGCAATGTAGTGGTTAAGTTACTGGGATCGCGTCCAGAGTTCTGGACTATTGACTAATTTCAAATCCCACTGCAGCAGCTGGAGAATTTAAACTCAAGTAGTTAACGGAATCTGGAATTAAAGTTTGGTCCACGCAATAATGACAATGAAAGTAATGTATTATGTGTAAAACCATCTGGTTAATTCATGTTCTCCAGGGAAGAATAATTGTTATCTTCACCTACTCTGTCTGTCTATATCCCAAATGTATTTAGTTTGTAATTGTTTCCACAGTTCAGGAACAATTAATGTTGGACACTAAATGAATGAATAAAAGTGAATATTTTATCAAATTTTAAAATTAACTACAAATTGTAGAAGATCAACCTTTCTTCACCAACATAAAATGCAAATCTTGCTTCATTGATGGGAGGCATAGCTGGTGTTCAGGTTCATGGCGGTTCTAATGATTCATGTGTCGGTGGTCATTAGTGGTTAGTAACGTGTGAGATGGTGGTGCTGACCAGGTCCACATTCAGATCCACATTAGCCTCTTGGGAATGAGGTCATATGAGAATGAGAATCATAGTCACACAGTATGGAATCAGCCCCAATAGCCTACCTTGTCCCATCTATTCCCACCTGCCTGCATTTGGGCATATCCATCTAAACATATCCTACCCATGCACTTGTCTAAATGTTTCTTGAATATTGTGGTAGTCCATGCCTCAACTCCATCCTCCACCAGCTAGTTCCATACACCCACCATCCTTTGTGTAAAATGGTTGGTGAGATGGAAGCAGTCGCAGAATATATCCTTGATGGATTCATGGCAGAAAATAGTAGGAGACATTGGCTGGGTCTTTTAAAATATCTTAAATTTACACCATTTAAACTTGAAAACCAATGTTGAATTATTATTTCTAATTTATTCTGAACATCAACAAATCCAATATGTGACTCATAAGTGGTTCGTGGAGATACAGATACTGGAATTAAAATGTTCAAGAATGTTACCCATCTGAAAGTTGGATAACAAATAAAGTATACCTTTTATAGTTTGTTTAAAGATTAAATGGTGTCAAGGCTCTTTCTTTCTTACTTAAGTTCAATTCTATCTTGTTCTTCCCTGTGGCTCCCTCAGGTTTAACTTTGCCTCAACCAAGTCTGCACAAGCTCCTGATACCTTTAATGTATCCTGGAGAAACATAATCACTGCCATATAGAGTGTCCATTTTTGATCTTTTTAGGCACATGCTATAATTTCACAGATGTGTCTACTATTGAAGATGTCTCTCTTTCATCTGATTCCATGTAAATGCTAGTCTTTATTATGTTATTCCTGATGAAAAGATCTGAAATATGGACTATACTCTTCCCTCTGTGAATGCTGACTGAACTGCAGTATTTCTAGAATGATAAAAACATTTTTTTTTTTAATTTTCCAGCATTTGCAGTGATTTTTGTTTGTATTTATCTCAAGCATGTTTTCAATTGGTTAAATCCATTTGAACTGTTTAAAAACTAGAATAATGTAAAAAAATATATGAATTGCCTAAAATTGAAGGGAGCATGCTCCAGAGTTGCAGTCTGACTCGCTGAGTTACTCCAGCACTTTGCATCTATCTAGGGTGTTATGTTCCATTGCTTGAAGCTGTCACTATCCATTTCTTGTAGGAAGGAACTGCAGATGCTGGTTTAGACCGATAGACACAAAACGCTGGAGTAATTCAGTGGGACAGGCAGCATCTCTGGATAGAATGAATGGGTGACGTTTCAGGTTGAGACTCTTCTTCAGACTGAATCAGGGGAGAGGGAGATTTACATTTTATCTCTGATTGCTTTGTGTTACCTTCTCCAAGCAAACAATTCTACATTTTCCTTGATCTCCATCCCTGTTGTCTCGTTTTCACACCTTACATTTCCTTAAATCTGTTCCTTCTTCTCCATTCCTTCTATCCAGAGATGCTGCCTGTCCCGTTGAGTTACTCCAGCACTTTGTGTCAATCTACTGTCCATATCTTGATCTGCTTCATGGAAGGACTGTTAGTGAAGGTTACCAATCCAATTGATCCCATTGATGCCAAACCAGGGAATTGTAGCTGCAAGCTTAGTGCAGTGTCTGAGTGTGTTGGCAGGGCAGGCGGAGTAGGATTCAGTCATGTTATGGAAGGTAAGCAATGCTGCTTTCCTTTATTCCTTACTCCAATTGGGACCAAATTAATTTAGTACCTTACTTTAGAGATACAATGTGGAAGCAGGTCCTTCGGCCACCGGGTCCATGCTGACCAGCGATCACCCCATACACTAACACTGTCTTACACACTAAGGACAATTTACAATTTTACCGATACCAATTAAATGACAGACCAGCACGTCTTTGGAGTGTGGGAGGAAACCGGAGCACCTGGAGAAAACCCACGCGGTCACCAGGAAAACAAACAAACTGCGTACTGGCATCACCCATAGTCAGAATCAAGCCCGGGTTTCTGGCAGCAACTTTACTGCTGTGCCATAGCTCTTTCATGGATCAGTCAGGTTACAAAACCTTTAAAAGAAAGTCTCACAGAAATATTATGTTCTCCTTAGTTGATGCAGTAACTGGCCACTACTTGTATCACTATAACCATAACAATTGAAAAATGGTGACATTCTTACTTTCAAGGGTGCATTGAGATAAGGCTGCGAACATGAGGGTTGGGAATGTGAGGGTAGGGGTGGTTGTGAAAAGCTGGGAAGGAAGGTGGGTGCAGTGGGGGAATGGACTAATAGCACACAGGATGCCCACTGGGGTCTACCGCTGAGTATCGGGTGGGCCGATTATGCCCTGTATCAATAGGGGATCCTGAACCTCAGCGATAAAGGCTATAAAACATGCTGCAGATCAGGTGGCATGTAAACTGCAGTATCAAAATAACACTTTATGTGGATAACAATTGGAGAGGTGGTATACAATTGAGACATGAGGAGAACACTTTAAATCACAAAGTTTCACCTTTTTCAAAATAATGTACTCTTATTGAACTGTGAAATAATAAATGCAGAACATAAGTTGTGACCTCTTGATCTAGTTTCAATCACTGGATAATTAATGGCTCCATACAGATTGGAAACACCTTAATTTGCACAATTTACAATGGGGAAATGGCATTAAAGTGAATTGCAACCTAAAAGTACCAATTTCCCTATGAGCCAAATTTTAACACAAACTGGTAATAAGCACTTCAAAACTTGCCAAATATAATTTTTTAGGCTCAAGTACCTACAGTTGAAAAAGGTAATAGGAAAGTATTTCCACTCAGTTCCTGTAAAATCTATGTGGAAGATTGTGGGGCTATAAACACTCCTTTGTGCCTTCCAATGAAAATAAACATTTTAATTGGGAAGCGAATTATATCGTGTAATGAGTGACAATAAATGAAGATAACTTTTTACTTGAAGATAGACAAAAAATGCTGGAATAACTCAACGGGTCAGGCAGCATCTTTGAAGAAAAGTAATAGGCGACACTTCAGGTCGAGACCCTTTGTCAGACTGAGAGTTAGGGAAGGAGAAACTAGAAGCAAGGGAAGGTACAGAACAAAGCAGGAAAGGTGGACTTCACTGTCGATGACTCAGGAAAGTTTGACTTCACTGTTTTTAAATTGTAATTAAAAAATCAACATTGCCCTGAGAAGTTAATGGATGGTGGGTGCAGGAATGTACTGCCAGTGTCGGTGGTGGAAGCAGATATAATAGTGGCGTTTAAGAGGCTTTTATATAGGTACATGGATATGGAGGGATATCGGGTCATATGCAGGCAGAGAAGTTTAGATAAACTTCATAATGTGTTTGGCACAGACATTCTAGGCCGAAGGGCTGGTCCTGTGCTGTACTATTCTATGCTCTTAAGTTGACTAAATGTCAGTTTTGTGTGTATAGGCATGCGTAGGTTTATGTGTGTGTATATGTATAGGGTCACAGTCATACATACCCATGTATACTAATCCCATTACCCTAATACCAGCTGGACCAACAATTGGTCCATAGCCTTCTATCCTTGGCAATACAAATGCTCATCTAGATACTTACATTTTGTGAGAATACCTGCCTCCACCATGTGTACAGACAGTATGTTCCAGATTCCAACACACCCTTTTCTGAAAGACAATGTTCCAAAGATCCCCTCTTAAACCTCTGCCATAATTATTGAAGCAGAGTGTGACTGTGTGTATATACACGTGTGTGTGTGTGTGGTACATACATGTGCGTCTAGCATGTGCGTGCGTGCGTGCATGTATGTGTGTGCGTGCATCTATGTGTGTTTTCTCCTATATCTACATGCCTGCATTTGAAGTGAAAGCATACACACGTCCACACACCAGTCCCACCACATTCATTCATCACTTCAAGTCACCTGTGATTCTACAACAAAACTCCTTAGCCTGGATCCCATTAAAACTGATGAATAGAAGAGGGTGGTGGAGGGATTAGCTGAAGCTGAAGAATTCAACATTTCGTTACCAAAAGTTGAGAAACCTAAACGGTTGAAAAAAATCTTGCTTGTTAGGGATCTCACTGAGTAAATCAGCAGCTTGTGTGCAGCAGCAGTGCCTGGAGAAGTCTGCAGGGTTAATGGAGTGAGTTCATATGGTGCATGTGGGTGGGTATAATGCCTTTATGTCTGGCTCAGCAGCTTTCGCTCACATCACTGAATCAAGATGCAAGATATTATCTCGCTGCCAATTAATCACTTATTTTTTGGTTCCTCAGTTGTACTTGGATGGAAACTTAGCGTCTTTTCAAAGCCAAGTCATTTATCAGGGTATGAAGCCCAAAGCTATTCCATTCAGAAAGGACATGTTTGGCTGTAAAGGGTGTGTTGGAATGCACTAATGGCTTTCTAGCTTTTAAAGAGGCGGAACTCAGTCCCACTATCCTCTGCCTAGGGCTTTATGGGTCTTTCCATAACTAAAACCAACCAGATGGCCCGGCATTAAAAATAACCAGGAAAAATTAAACTGAATGTCGACATTTAACAAAATCATCTACAGTAGATTCCTCAGTCAACTAAACACAATAGTCCTTGTACCGGGTCAGTGAGTTAAACCTTGTGGTCAGTCCCTAGAAGCATCTGGAAAATGAGTTAAGTTTTCACATGGGCCACTTACTGCACTCATACTCCTATCTGAATTTTTTTTTCAATAAAAGCACAGCTGCTAACGTGTTGTTGAAAAAGCATTTCCTGAAGGTTCAGTCGAGTATTTGGATTAATTCATTGAATTGGCTTTTTTAAAAAAGGAACAATTGTGAGACTTTCCATATTTTTTCGTCTTTTTTTTTTTAAACAGCTGTTTTTTACATTTTGTGTGCATGGACTATGATCTGGAGAGTGAGAAACAAAACAACTACGCTGGAAGCAATCCATTAAAACAAAAGTGGTAAAACTGAGGCAAGTTCATTGGAGTCGTAGAGTCGTACAGCATGGAAATAGGCCCTGCAGCCCAATTTACCCACGCCGTCCAACATGCCCCATCTACACTAGTTCCACTAGCCTGTATTTGGCCCATATCCCTCTAAACCTATTCTCATCATGTACCTGTCTAAATGCTTCTTAAATGTTGCGGTAGTACCTGCCTCAAATACTTCCTCCAACAGCTTGTTGCATGCACCCACCACACTTTGTGTAAAAAAATGACCGCTCTGGTTCTTATTCTTTTCCCTCTCACCTTAAACCTATGCCCTCTGGTTCTCGATGACCCTACTCAGACCAAAAAACCCTGTGCTTTTATCCAATCTATACCTCTCATGATTTTGTACATCGCCTTTAGATCACCTCTCATCCTCCTGCGCTGGAAGGAATAGTCCTCTCCCTACACCTCTCCCTATAGCTCTGGCCCTCGAAACATCTGGAAACGTCCTCGCAAATCTTATCTGCACCCTTTCCAGCTTGACAACATCTTTCCTATAACATGCTGCCCAAAATTGAACACAATACTCTAAATGTGGCCTCACCAACATCTTATATAACTGCAGCTTGACCTCCCAACATCTTTACTCAATACTCTGGTAGATGAAGGCCAATGTGCCAAAAGAGAAGTGGAATAATCAAGCAAATATCATGTCCCCAACGACCCTCACCAACGTCTACAGATGTGCCGTCGAAAGCATTTTATCAGGATTTATCACAGTTTGGTTTGGAACAGCTGCATTCAAGACCGCAAGAAATTGTTGCGAATTGTAGACACAGTCCAGACCATCACACAAACCCCAACCTCCAAACCAACCGGGGTGAGACTGGTTTTTGATTATGCTGGTGGCCTTGTTGAGGCAGTGTGATGTGCAGATTGAGGCAATGGAAGGGAGGTTTGTTTGTGTGATGGTCTGGGCTGCACCACAATTCTTTGCAATTTCTTTCTGACTTGAATGGAGCTGCTCCCTAACCATGCCGTGATGCATCCTGATAAAATGCTTTATATGGTGCATCTGTAGAAGTGAGACCCCCACACCCATGTAAATGTACACTGAGGAGGGTCCAATTCCCAGACATGACAACTTCCCAGGGCTCCCACAGAGCAAACTCCACCCCAGATAATTGCAATTTTATGGATTCTTCAGAATAAACCTTTCATGGACTCAACTAAAGTCACAATACTTTTATCCTTTCTGCTAGATTTTCTTAGATCCTCACCCAAGCCTCCACTTTTCGGTACGTAGAAACCTGAAAGAGGCTTGGGTGCCTGTGTGCGTGCGTGTGTGTGTGTGTACGTACACGTTTGTGTGTGTGTGTGTGTACATGTGTGCGTGTGTGTGAGTGCATGTGTGTACACATGTGCGTGTGTGTGCACACATGTGTGCGTGTGTGTGTGTGTGTGTGCGTGTGTGTTTGTGTTCATGTGTGGGCGTGTGTGCCTTACCTGCCTATTTATAAACATCTATTTTTCCTTTGAGCTGCTTGTTAAAACCGGCATTGCTTTTCCTTTCCTGGTTTCGCTTTTATGCTGTGTGTGGTCAGCTTTGCTCCAGTGAAGCACTTCTTCACTGCATTAAAGACACCGTTTAAATGCAAGCAGTTGGTAACGATGCTATAGGGACTGCCATGCCGACCAAAGTTGTCCACATCTAATGACCATGCGTATCCCTTCCAGCAGCAACAACAATGAGGAACTATGGCTGATATGCCCTCCTGCACTTGTATAGTGCAATTCCCCACAGATGGGGTGTGCCAGAACACAGGCTTGAGAGAAGAGGTTCTTATTTTTCCTATACAATTCTGGTGAATCTTTCCTCACATGGGTGTTAATGTTATGATTGGATACTGTGGATATACACTTGACAGGTTTCAAGTAAGGAAAGCAGATTGTGTTGGACATTATGTGGAGAGAAGTGGCCCAGGTCAAGAGTGGATATGATTGAGGGATATTAACTGCAGATGCGGGTTTACACCAAAGATAGTCACAAAACGCTGGAGTAACTCAGTAGGTCAGACAGCATCTCTGGCGAAAAGGAATAGGTGATGTTTCGGGTCGGAACCCTTCTTCAGATTGTTTGATCTGTAAAGGATGTAGCTGGCGTACTTTTAGCGGGCATATCAGGAAAAGTTTCAATTGTTTTGCTTTGTTCGGCTTGTTTATGAGAACATTCAAAGGAGGTTTCTCCATAAAAAGATTAAAAAAAACGCAGCTAAAGCTCATGCCTTGAAGTCGGCCAAGCAGCTGGGAGCTGGGCTGGTGTACAGTGTTACAACGTATCACCAGGTGCTGATTCCACAGGGTCAACCGCCTTCTCTTTGATCTGGGAACAATGTGTGACCTACCACCTCCGAAAGCTTCCCAAGCCTGTAGCATAGTACGCCATCAATAGCCCCGATGAGCTGGAAAGCATGTAGTTGTTATGTCTGTGCGGCACATTTTAATTCAGGATAGGGGTGGCGATGAGAAGAGAGATGGAGGCAATGTCTTGCTTTACACAAAGGCGTGTTTCTGCCCAGCTTCCTGGGGACAGTACACCAAGAACATTGAGTCACAGACACACAAAGTGGGGAGATATCCGATACCACATCCCCCTATCTGTAGCAGTAAATGTTTTACTTTCCCTGACTTCACACGTCCATCTATGCTCAGAGTTATTTTACCCACATCAATTTCCTCCTATACAATCTACAATTCTTATAAATTAGTTATCCAATCTGATTGTGAAAAATGTTTGCTTACTTTGTAATTTTAGGTCGGATGGAACACTTTTTGAGAATATCTTTGCTCTTTGCTAAAGCTTGTCAATCTTTTGGTTTCACGGAACATATCCTCACTTCCTCCTGAGGTCAGATTACTTTGATGGCTGGTTAATGCTCAGAAGTTTGTGGTATCAGGGTGCACTCTAGAGATTTCAGCAAAAAAAAATCTTGTTTGGATTTCCTCATTTAATCTGTAAATTTCCAGAATTCTTTGAATCTTCGATTCTGTGCTGTAAACATGAACTGTTTTTGCAGCATCGAAAGAAGCGATTGTGCCCATCGCCGCCATGCCAGCATCCAGCAGAGTAATCCCAAAGGTCCCCATCTCCGTCCCTGCCTCCTTCCATGACCCCCTCCCAGTCCTCATCCCCATCACTGTCCCTGACCCCATCTCTGTCCCCGACCCCATCAACATCTCCATCCCTACCCCCATGCCCATCCCATTCCCGTCTCTGTCCCCATCTTTGTCTCTGTTCCCGTCACTGTCACCTTCCCTTACAATTTATTCTCTCTCACGGGTGAACATCAGGAACATTAGAGGAAGATGACTGACTTTGGTGCCTTCCCTCACAGTGGGAAACTTTGAATCTGCTGTGTGGGGATGTTTTATCGTGTGTTGTGTTCTTTATTTTTATTGTATGGCTGTATGGTGATCACATTTCACTGTGTCAACTGGCACATGTGACAAATAATTGTATCTTGTATCTTGTATCTTGTCTCTCTATTCCTCTTGCTTCAATATAAGAATCTGTCATGATGATAAACAATAGTTTCTATGGCGCTGTTTAATCGGTGAGCATTAACTTGCCCTTTGTACTGTTTCACAATGACAAGTTTTTACCATGAGCAAAAACAGGTGCTGAGAAAGTGATGGGTACCAGAATTTAAAGGAATATATTATTTTCCTGCTTGTCTACCCTTCACTTCTGATGGTGGTGATCATGCCAGTGTATTGGTCCCTGCTGTGCCCATACAGTTTTGTATTTCCTCACTGCATGACGAGAGGGCATTTCAGCCTATGCTGGCTCACAAAACAAGCCCAATCCCCATTGATTTTCCCAGTAATCTATTTCCCCCACAATTCCACAAATCCCATCAACCACCCATCCACATGTTAAGGGCAATTTACCAGTGGCCAATTAACCTATCAACCCAAGCATCTTTGGATTAGTTACTGTCTACCTCATTGCATCATCTTTGATTGGACTTTACTGGACTTTATCTTGCACTGAACGTTATTCATTTTATTCCCTTTAGTATAGTATAGTATAGTATATATTTATTGTCATTTTCCTGAGTACTCACATACCCAGAGGAAACAAAAAAACGTTGCTCAACCAGTGTCCATTCAGTGTGCAGTAAAAAATAAATAGAAATAAAAATACATATATCATTAACAAATTAAACACTCTACTCTCTACTAAACATCAACAGGCGTTCCGATCGGCAGCGGCACAACAGTGGCTCTGCTGCAGTGTGTCCAGGTTGGTGGTTGGTGCGCGATACTTTGGCAGGGGGCTTTACCTCGATTGTAATCATGTATTGTCTTTCCACTGACCGGTTAGTATGCAACAAACGTTTTTCATTGTACCATGGTACACGTGGCAATAAATTAAACTCTACCATACTCAACTCAACTCAACTCAACTCAATTGGAGCAACCTAGGGATACACATCTGGTCATAGGGAACATGTGCAAATTCTATGAAGACTGCGTCAGAGGCCAGGATTAATTCCGAGTCATTGGAGTTGTGAGACAGCGGCTCTATAAAGTGCACCATGCTGTTACTATGGCAACTTATCAAAGTGAACGCTTGACAAACTGCCATAGCGACAGAGTAGTGCATCCCTGGAGGGAGCAATTCACAAAGCTGTCTGAAATCATCGCAGAAGATGAAGGAAATTCTCAGTATGCGGGCAGCGCTGTGGAGAAAGAAACAGAGTTCACATCTCAAGTACACGGTCTTTACCCAAAAAGATGAAAAAACTGAAATGTTCACACTATTTTGCTTTCCCTTGGTGCTAACTGGACAGCTGAGCACTTCTAACTTTGTCTGAAGATAGACACAAAAAGCTGGCGTAACTGCAGTTCTGTTATCTCTGGAGAAAAGGAATAGGTGACGCTTCGGGTCGAGACCCTTCTTCAGATCTTTGTCTGGTTTTATTTACGCATACCAATGTTGTATAACGTTAGTGCCTCCACCAATGTAAAGCACTTTGATCAACGAGAGTTGTTTTTTAAATGTGCTATAGAAATAAAAGTGACTTGAATGGTCTTGACTTGAAGTGACTTGTATAAACCTGCAATGTACAAATTGAGGTGCTGCATTTTGGGAGGAACAATGAAGTTAAGACCTAGGATCTAAGGAAAACACTTGAAAAATTATGAGAGAGAAAGGTTTGGTCATCTTTTTATTCTTTTGTAAAAGACGCCAAGATGCGACAACAGGTACAAGAATGTCATTGTGTCGTGCATTAGTGACAATTGAACCATTGATGTAATGATCACATGGAAAGGGAGGGAGCCGACTTTGACCAATTTGATTTAAATATTTAATAAATATTTAATAACATCTATCAATGAGGGCAGCAGATGTGATTTACGCGGACTTTTAGTATAGCTTCTGATAAGGTCCCAACTGGATGATTGGTTCAAAAAATTAAGAACCCTGGGATCCAGGATAAGATTCCAAATTGAATCCAGAACTGCCTTAGCAATTGGAGATAAAGGATGATGGAAGAGGATTATTTATGTGATTCTATCGGTGTGAATCGTGATGTCCAACAATGATCAGAGCTGAAACCCTTGCATCTTGTAATGTATGTGAATGGCTTAGATATGGACATAGGAGTCCGTGGATGATGCATTGATTGATTGATGGAATGGAGGGTAGAGATATTGGTATAGGGTCATGGGCTGACAAATGGCAAATGGAGTTTAATCCAGACAAATGTGAGGCGGAACATTTTGGGAGAGCTAATGAGATTAAGTCATCCCCCATGAATGTGAACCATGGAGTGTAAATCCGTAGATCTTTGAAGGTGTAAATACAGGTAGATAATGTGTTTAGGAAGGCATGAGGATACTGACCTTTGTTAGTCAGCGCACTGAATAGGTAGGTTATGCTCCCCCTTATGAGACCTTGGTCAAACCTCAGCTGGAGTATTTGTGCACATGTTTGATCACCATGTTACAGGAAGGATGTGATGGCATTGGAGAGAGTGCTGGATGCTGTCTAGTGTGGAGCTGTTCGGTTATGTAGAAAGAAGTGGGCCAGGTCAAGAGCAGTTATAATTGAGGTATATAAAATTATGAAGGGTACAGATAAGGTAGACTGCAGATAATGTTTCCCCATATCAGATTAAAGTAAAGGACATGAGGCTAGTATAAGGAATAAATTTGGAGGGGATATAGGGGAACGTTCTTGCGATGAGATGGAGGAACTGAGTGAAATCCAGGTTAGCCGCGAAGTGGTGTTAGGTAAATTGAATGGATTAAAGGCCGATAAATCCCCAGGGCCAGATAGGCTGAATCCCAGAGTACTTAAGGAAGTAGCCCCAGAAATAGTGGATGCATTAGTGATAAAACTCTTTAGATTCTGGAGTAGATCCTGAGGATTGGAGGGTAGCTAATGTAATGTAGCTAATGTAACCCCACTTTTTAAAAAGGAAGGGAGAGAGAAAACAAGGAATTACAGACCAGTTAGTCTAACGTCAGTAGTGGGGAAACTGCTAGAATCAGTTATTAAAGATGGGATAGCAGAACATTTGGAAAGTGGTGAAATCATTGGACAAAGTCAGCATGGATTAATGAAGGGTAAATCATGTCTGACGAATCATGTAGAATTTTTCGAAGATGTAACTAGTAGAGTGGATAAGGGAGAACCAGTGGATGTGTTATATCTGGACTTTCAGAAAGCTTTCAACAAGGTCCCACATAAGAGATTAGTATACAAACTTAAAGCGCACGGTATTGGGGGTTCAGCATTGATGTGGATAGAGAACTGGCTGGCAGACAGGAAGCAAAGAGTAGGAGTAAACGGGTCCTTTTCACAATGGCAGGCAGTGACTAGTGGGGTACCGCAAAGTTCAGTTCTGGGACCCCAGCTATTTACGATATATATTAATGATTTGGACGAGGGAATTGAATGCAACATCTCCAAGTTTGCGGATGACACGAAGCTGGGGGACAGCGTTACCTGTGAGGAGGATGCTAGGAGGCTGCAAGGTGACTTGGATAGGCTGGGTGAGTGGGCAAATGCATGGCAGATGCAGTATAATGTGGATAAATGTGAGGTTATCCACTTTGGTGACAAAAACAATAAAGTACCCTATTATCTGAATTTGGCCGATTAGGAAAAGGGAAGATGCAACGAGACCTGGGTGTCATGGTACACCAGTCATTGAAAGTAGGCATGCAGGTGCAGCAGGCAGTGAAGAAGGTGAATGGTATGTTAGCATTCATAGCAAAAGGATTTGAGTATAGGAGCAGGGATGTTCTACTGCAGTTGTACAGGGTCTTGGTGAGACCACACTTGGAGTATTGTGTACAGTTTTCGTCTCCTAATCTGAGGAAAGTCATTCTTGCCATAGAGGGAGTACAGAGCAGGTTCACCAGGCTGATTCCTGGGATGTCAGGACTTTCATATGAAGAAAGACTGGGTAGACTCGGTTTGTACTCGTTAGAATTTAGAAGATTGAGGGCGGATCTTATAGAAACTTACAAAATTCTTAAGGGGTTGGACAGGCTAGATGCAGGAAGATTGTTCCCGATGTTGGGGAAGTCTAGAACAAGGTGTCACAGTTTAAGGATAAGGGGGAAATCTTTTAGGACCGAGATGAGGAAAAAAATTTTCAATCAGAGAGTGGTGAATCTCTGGAATTTTCTCCCGCAGAAGGTAGTTGAGGTCAGTTCATTGACTATATTTAAGGGAAGTTAGATGTGGCCCTTGTGGCTAAAGGGATCAGGGGGTATGGAGAGAAGGCAGGTACAGGATACTGAGTTGGATGATCAGCCATGATCATATTGAATGGCGGTGCAGGCTCGAAGGGCCGAATGGCCTACTCCTGCACCTATTTTCTATGTTTCTATGTTTCTATGTCTATTGCCTCACAGCGCCAGATATCCTGGTTTGATCCTAACCTTGGGTCTTGTTTGTCCATGTGGAGTTTGGCTGTTCTACAGTGACCGTGTGGGTTTCCTCGAGTTTCCTCCCACGTTCCAAAAACATGTGGGTTTACAGGTTAATTGGCCTCTGTAAATCCTCCTTGGCATGTCGGGGCTGGAAGAGAAAAAGAAAGAGACTGGAAGAGAAAGAAACATAGAACACGCTTGAACGGGTGATCGATGGCTGGCAAGGACACAGAATGGCAAAGGGTCTGTTTCTATGCTGCATCTTTCAATTTCCATCAATCACATAGTTGAATAGCAACAGCAGCAAACCCTGATAAAAAAAATAGCTGAACGGGTGAATTTCTCTGAGAATTGTACCAACCAAGAACTTAACCTGGAAGGGCATCAAAGCAGTCAGAGGGGGCTCGGTGTGGAGACAAAAATGAGAAAAAAAGTAAAATGTTCAGAATGTTGTAACAACTACTTTAAACATGCCAAGAAACTGATCTTCTCCCCACTGTGTTTTGTAAATTCATTCTGCCTCTTGCATACCTACCTTTCACCTTTAATTCATGAGGACTGAGCAAGGGGAATTTTGGATTGTTAGACTCGGATTCCCAATTCCATTGAACCATAAATTTCACCCCCACCCTGGGCTATTCTAAAGTGATTTACACTCAGCAAGATAGGTTGCCTCTTTTTGTTTTAATCTCTTAAATAGCATCTGGGAAATAGCTATAATGGGTTACAAAAATACACAATACTCAGAGGGAAATGAAACTTGACACTGGCTAGACAAGCAGACATCATGTGCAGTTGAGTCAGACCATGAGACCTGAACAAATAACCCATGTGGATGTCTGGCATTAGATATGATGTTTGTGAATATATACCTCATCGACTCGGCAATGAGTCATTGGTCACATGGGGCATTGCTATAAGGAGCATTTGTGGCCAACTCCAGCTAAGGATCACATGTACGGACAAGCACGCAGGAGGAAGCAGTTAAAAGTACAGGCGTTAGCCAGCCATCTGTGTTCATTTACATTTTTTCCTTTTCTATTCAAAATGGGCAGTGTTAAATAGACAGGTAGACTGTCCAAAAATGGGTTCCATCCTGAAATGTCACCTTTTCCTTTTCTCCAGAGATGCTGCATGACCCGTTGAGTTACTCCAGCACTTTGTGTCTATCTTCTGTATAAACTAGCATCCTCACTTCCTTCCTACATGTGCTAGGCAGTGTTAAGTGTTCCTCACTATTTATCCAGCCATATATATTGGTTGAAGTTGGAGCTTAATAAGTAATATATATGTTATGAATATATACAATGGCACCTTTATTGTCTGACTGTCTCTATAGCTGAGATATGAATGCCATTAAGGGAAAGTTTCCAAACTACAGAAGACACCTGGCTGAAAATGTGGAAGCAAATAGGTTGGGATTTATTCCAACAAACAGAAATCTATGTATCTAAAATTTCAGAGCTGGATCTGGATCCAAGCGTGTAAAAGGCAGCCGCAGGGGATGTGAATGTAACAAGGTATATTCAAAATCAATCAATTAAAGAAGATTTCTCCTCCTCATCTCCATCGCAGTCTTGGACTGTTTGTCTACCCCTTCTAGGGAGGTCCCTCGGGAGCGAGGATGACTTGCTTCCACTCAGTTTCTGTGGGTGAGGGTAGAGTGGGCACTGCAGAATCTTCCACATATGGGGCAGGAGGTTCCCAACAGGATGGGCCGTTGGTAGCATGGGAAGCAGTGTAGCGTTCCGCCACAAATGCTGATCATCAGTGTGTTCCAGACACATGGTCTTAAGCTTCTTAGTATCATCATCACCCCAAACACTCTTTCTCCACTTTGAAGGATCATGCTCCAGGGATTCTCCCGCAGTCATTGGGGATGATGTATCTTCTCAAGGATGCTTTGAA
This sequence comes from Leucoraja erinaceus, assembly GCF_028641065.1. Lineage (NCBI taxonomy): Eukaryota > Metazoa > Chordata > Chondrichthyes > Rajiformes > Rajidae > Leucoraja > Leucoraja erinaceus. Next base: position 49,141,214 of record NC_073384.1, on the reverse strand, counting down.
CACATCGTAAATATTTTTCTTCAGTCTATTGTTAATCTCTTCCCATGACAAAGCTCAGAGCAGAGTACCTGGTAGTGACTTTCAGTTTGAAGAAGGGTTCCGACCTGAAACATCACCTGTTCCTTTTCTCCAGGGATGTTGCCTGACCCGCAGAGTTACTCAAGCACTTTGTGTCTATCTAATGTAGTCTACCTAATGTAACTGAGTGCATTTAAGGCCTAACTGCGGGGGATGTTGGAAGAAGATAGTCATGTTAATGAGGTTTTTAGATAGGCATATGAAACAATCCTAGTCTGTCCAACCTCCCCTCTAGCCCAGGCAGTATTTTGATAAAATCCAGGCAGCATTCTGGTAAACCTTGAATGGTAACAGAGATGACAAGTGATCCTCATTTTTGCAATCAGCTTCTAATTCTATCAAAGATAGACACAAAATGCAGTGTCTATCAGCTCAGTAACTCAGTGGGTCAGGCAGCATCTTTGGAGAAATGGAATGGTTTTAGGTTGGAACCGACCTGACCTGACCCGACTTGAAACGTCACCAATTCCTTTTCCCCAGGGATGCTGACAGACCAGCTGTGTTGCTCCAACATTTTGTGTCTATGTTCGGTATAAACCAGCATCTGCAGTTCCTTCCTATAGATTCTAATTTTATCATCACGAAGGGAAGGGTAGTGGGGAAGAACGCAGCAAATCAGCAGTCAGTGAGCAGTGAAGTCATGGTGACACCAAGAGCCTGCTCAAAAGCTGCCCATTGGTCACCCACGCGTGTTCAGACTCCTATTTCTTATAATTTGTCTTTTATTTAGCATAACCTGATTGATTTCCATGGACCTGCATATTCCATTGTCAAATGATTTAAGACAGTCAAATATCACTCAGATTACACTATGTGTCCATTGTGGTTTCAGGATTTTGTTTACTTGATAAGGTTGGAAGAAGCAGAGTCTCATTGTCCATAACTTGATTTCACCTAGTCCACAGATAACAATGGCCTGGTTCCTTTATCATCATTACTTTTTTGCATATCTTTCATTCATTTGTTCTATATCTCGCTACATCACTGTCTATATCTCTCATTTCTCTTTCCCCCTGACTCCCAGTCTGAGGAAGGTTCAAAGGTTCAAAGGTTATTTTATTGGTCACATATACCTAGGTGTAGTGAAATTCTTGTTGCCAATGCAGCACATAAAAAAAAAGAATACAAACATGACAATAATAAAGAACTTTAACGTAAAAAACATCCCCCCACAATGGTTTCCATTTGAGGGAAGGCACTAAGTCCAGTCCCATCCCCATGTTCACCCATAGTCCGGCCTATTGAGGCCTCCGCAGTCGCCTCTACGGAGGCCCGATGTTCCAGGCTGTTCTCGCCGCGTGATGGTGCTCCGGCGTCGGGAGAACCCTCTCAGCGGCCTGGGACACCTGGAACAGCCACCTCCTTACTCGAGACCGCGGCTTCCGAAGCCAACAAGACCGCGCCGGATGGAGCTCCACCACTAGCAATCTCGGCGAGAGATCCCAGACTCCCGGAGAAAAGTTCAGCACCGCCGCCCGCAGCTGGCCGCTCCGCAGTCCCGCAGCTCCGCGATGTTTTTCTCGGCGGTCTCAGCTCACCGGAGCTCCAGCGCGGCGACCCGGGCAAGGTATCGCCCGCTCTGTGATAGCGCTCCAGCGCTGTGACGCCACCGAAGCCATGGTTCTGGGCGGTCCCCTCAGGAAACGCCGCACCAGGCCCGCTGGTAGGCCGCGAGGACAGGTCGACGGTGCAGCCCAGAGAAAAGCTGCCTCTCCGACCAGGTAGGGACCCTGAAAGGTAGTTTCCCCCTTCCCCCCCCCCCCCCCCCACCCCCCACATAAAAAAGACTAGAACCCCAGGACAAAAACACTTTAACTAACTAAAAATAAAAAAAAGAGTGAAAAACGAACAGCCCGAAATGTCACCTATCCCTTTCCTCCAGAGAGTCTGGCAGACGTGCTGAGTTACACCAGCTTTTTGTGTCTATCTTCTCATGTGATATATGAGCATTGGACTTGATGAATATAGTACTTCTAATCTGTGAAACATCTTTTCCAATGGTCTTACCTTTTAATACATGTTCTGTTTAATTATTCAGGGAGATGAGGCAGCTCTTCTCTGTAAGAAAATAATGCACGTGATGAAAATAAGGAAAATATTTGGCCCATAGGGTGAACCAGCAGGTTTGGCGTCAGCCTTGTTTTGTAAAGCTGTATGAGCTCACAATACTTTTTAAAGGTTACAGCTGCCATTCTATATTGTTGATTAGGGTCTCCGCTGGGCAGAGGGACACAAATATCTCTCCGACTGCTGCAAATAACGGCCGCACGTAAGAGATGTACCAAAATAGCCAGGTGTTCACGATGGCATTTCCAGTTTCCAGTTTCAAACCACCAGGGTTTGTCTTTCAGCCAAGTGGCTTAACTCCGGATACATAATTGTTGCAAGTACAGGCTGGGAATAGGATGCTAATCCATTTTGCTGCTGCCCCGTATTTGTCTCACACAACATGTCATTTTCCGCATTTGCACTTGTGCAACTCGTACCTAATGAAAGCCTAATTAACCTAATGAAACCTCTCTTTTGGAAAGGAGGTGAGGAGGAACTTCTTTAGTCAGAGGATAGTTAATCTGTGGAACTCATTGCCACAGAGGGCTGTGGAGGCCAAGTCAGTGGATACTTTTAGGCCGAGATAGACAAATTCTTGATTAGAATGGGTGTCAAGGGTATGGGGAGAAGGCAGGAGATGGGATTAGGAGTCAGAGATCAGCCATGATTGAATGGCAGAGTAGACTTGATGGGCCGAATGGCCTAATTCTACCCCGACAACTTGTGAACTTGTGAACAATGTAAATCTGCTCTGGTGCAAGGTCTCCAGTTTGTAAATATTCAGCCAGATCACAGGAAAAAATATTTTTTCAATAAATAAAATTATATATATATATATATATAGCTGATTTTATATATATATACAAGCAGAAAATGTGAAATAGAAGATGCTAGGAACCTGAAATTAAACAAATCCTCAAATAGAAAGCAACACCTGTGGTGAGAGAAAATTTGATTTCATGTTTAATCATATCTGGAATAAGTTAGAAATATAGCAAACTTAAGCCAGCACAGTGGTTCAGCTGGTAGAGCTGTACCATCACAGTGTGAGAGACCTGGGTTCGATCCTGATCTCGGGAGCTTTTTGTGTCAAGTTTGCATGTTCTTCCCGTGGCCATGTGGGTTTTCCTTGAGCGCTACATCCCATGTCCCAAAGTGTGATGTTTGTTGGTTATAATTGCAGTGCGATGTTTGTTGGTTATAATTGCTCCTAGTGTGTGGGGTGTGGGTGCGAAGGTGGGGTAACAGAACTCGAGTGCACGGAAGGTCAATAGTCGGTGTGACTTGCTTGGCTGAAGGGTCTGTTTCCATGCTGTATCTCAAAAACGTTAGGTTGGTTGAGGGGAAAGAAACAGACATAGCAAACAAGAGTTCAGGAGGGATTGAGTGACACGGTGGCAGTGGGACTGAAGGTGAGAAGCAAAAACTATCAGGTAACAAGTCTGACCCTAGAGAGGGTGTAAACAGTGTAAATAGGAGGAGACAAATGGAGTCTGAAATCAGCCAGAAGAGAGATATAATAATGACTACTAGAAATGTGAGAGACAAGGCTGTAATGGCTGCCTATCTGAGATGGTTGCATTAATTGTTGAGTTGGAGGATGAGCTGTAGTTCCTCTAACTCATATCTAACTTTGTTAGAACAGCTTAGAAGGCCAAAGACACGACTCAGCATTGAGCTCATCACATAATCCACCATTCCAGCCCTGTACCTCAGATTTCCCTGGTTCAGGTTTCTTATCCTCTCCTCCACCTGGTCCCATCTACCTACTGTATCATCCCTTCTTTACCTAGTTCCATCTATCACCTCCCAGCCTCTCGCTTACCTCTTCCTGTCACTTCCAAGTACCAGCTAACTTATCTCTGAGTTCCTTACCTCTACAGATGCTGCTTTATTCAGCAGTTTAGTGTTTACTCCCTATTCCAGCATCTGATATATCTTGCTCTCTCAAGCATTCCTGCCTTGATCTCAGCACAGGTTAACATTTGTCAGAAACCAGTTTTGGGTTATGGTCTTTGAGAGTAACACAGAATGGTCTGAAGAAAGGTCTCGACCCGAAATGTAACATATTCCTTTTCACCAGAGATGCTGTCTGAACCATTGAGATGCTCCAGCTTTTTGTGTCTATCTTCGGTTTAAACCGGCATCTGCAGTTCATTCCTACACACGTGAACAATAGTCTTCATCTTCAGTTAGATCAATGAACTGTTCTGTAATGCTTCACGGTGAATCAGTCTCAGAATAGTCCCCTTATTTTCCACACCTGCATCTTAGTTGAGACATTCTAAGCCATTAGACTGGCAATTTGGATTAGCTTCAGATCAGTCTTGTGGTGTGAAATCTACTCTAAAGGGCCTGTCCCACTTACGTGTCTTTGTCATGCAAATTACGCGGCCTCGTGGTCACGTTGAGCCGCGATGGTCCTGCGAAGGTCGGGCTCGATTACATGCGTACGCACAACCGTCCAGAGCACGTGACGTCATTTGAAGATGGACACAAAGCTGGAGTAACTCAGCGGGACCAGCAGCATCTCTGCAGAGAAGCAATGGGTGACGTTTCGGGTCAAGACCCTTCTTCAGTCTGAAAAGAAGAGTCTTGACCCGAAACGTTACCCATTGCTTCTCTCCAGAGATGCTGCCGGTCCCACTGAGTTACTCCTGCATTTTGTGTCCATCTTCAATTTTCTTGGCCCTGCCCTGGGAGTAGTAGTGGGGGCAGATCCGGACCGCAATGGCCGTGAGCCGCAGACTGAGTTCGGCGATCGTTTGCCTGCTTCTGCTGCTGTTGAAGGTGAGACGTTGCGTCACGCCAGGGTCTTGGGCCTGTCCCACTTTGGCCATCAGTTCCACTACAGGCCGTTGGCGCGCAAAGATTTTGTTCACTACAAAAATTTTGGAGCCCCGCGCGATGTCACGCACAACTCCATACCCCTCAGTGCTTCTAAGTAGACCAGCCCCGCACGGCCATACGATGCCCGTGCGCCTCAACGCGACCACAAGGTCACATAATTTGCGTGCCAAGGACATGTAAGTGGGACAGGCCTTTAACTCTGATGCATGCCCAGCTGTCAGTCTTCCTTTCAGTGACATCTTTCTCACATATTCCAATAAAGATTTGATAAAATAATATGTTTCCTGTAAATTCTGTGTGTTCTTTGCACATATTCTCAGAATGTAGTCCAAATGTTGGAGGTTTGTAGCTTGTTATTCCCTTGATGGAAGTTATTAGATGCAATCATCTAGGATGCAATTATAAGGGGTATTAGGTTGTATTAAATCGCTGCAGCTAATTCTTTTAGGAATTGAAACATGTTTGGACCTTACAAGAGAAAAAGTAGGAAATTTCAAGTTTCAAATTTAATTGCCTCTTGTGATCTGTTCTCCCAAGTGGTGCATGTGTTATAATTGTTTCACAGTGTCTGTATGTTCCAGTAATGCAGGTGTGGTGAAGTGGCTGATGAAAAGTTTCCATTGTGAATTACATCAGGATGGGGAGGGAATAGAAAGGAAGATTTAGCCTCTGGCTGTTGTGACTCAAGTGGACTGCTGTTGCACAATCGTCATTGAAATACTGCAACAGAAGTCTGGGTTTCCATCGCTAAACCTATTAAACTATGCTGGTGACAGAGTAGAGCATTTCCTGTGGTTCAATAGTTATTATGTGGAGGAGGTTCTTTGGCTGAGAATAATTGAGAAACCGCAAGAGGACTATAACTATCCAAACAGCAAGCAGACTCAATATATTATTTCGGAAGACAACATCAGCTATATTAATGCCCCGTCAGCAGCTCCACATGTTGAGAATTGTGTAGTAGACTCCCATATTTTTATGAATATAATTTTTTGAATATAAAACCATAACATATATAACATCGTAATATATAATAATAATATCATTATATTTAATATATAATATAATATAATGTAATAATGCAATAATATACATCATAATATATACCATCATTTTATCAATATATTCGACTTGAAGGAATGTATATTTTTACCTTTAATGTAAAATACTAGACCACCACCCTGAATATCTTCTTGCTCAATATTGTCTCACTGTTCTCAGTTTTTTTTTACCCTGAGTAGGGGAATCAAGGTATCAGGGGGATTACAAGTACGTATTTTAATGAAAGTGGCATCGCATGTAGATAGGGTGGTCAAAAAAGCTTTCGGCACATTGGTCTTCATAAGACAGAGAATGCCCTGTCTTATGAAGGCCAATGTGCCAAAAGCTTTTTTGACCACCCTATCTACAGTACAGTAGTTGGGAGGTCATGTTGCAGTTGTATAATACATTGGTGAGACCACATTTAAAAGTATTGGGTTCAATTTTGAGCACCGTGTTATAGGAAAGATGTTGTCAAGCTGGGAAGGGTGCAGAGAAGATTTATGAGGATGTTGCTATGACTCAAGGGCCTGAACTATAGGGAGAGGTTGAGCAGGCTCGGACTCTATTCATTGGAGCACAGGAGGATAAGGGGTGATCTTATAGAGGTGTACAAAATCATGAGAAGAATAGATTGGATAGATGCTCAGAGTCTCTTGCCCAGAGAAGGGGAATCAAGAACCATACGACATAGGCTTAAGGTGAGGGAGGAAAGACTTGATAGGAACCTGAGGGGCAGATTTTTTACATATAAGGTGGTAGGTATATGGAGCAAGCTGCCAAAGGAAGCAGTTGTGGCAGGTTCTATCTTAGCATTTAAAACACATTTGAACTGGTACATGGATAGGATAGGTTTAGTGGGATATGGGCAGGCTGGTGGGATTAGTGTATATGCAGCATCTTGGTTGACGTGGGCATGTTGGGCCAAAGGGCCTGTTTACATGCTGTATGACTCGACTAAATCAAAGACAATAATAACTATTATAAAGAAGATTACTCCTTCCCAATTGAAAATGTAAGTAGATTATAAAGATTATGAGTGCTGTAGCAATGCACAAAGTCAACACTTGTACAATGTCCAAGCTTAGACTTTAACATCATTTATGTTAAAGTGGAACAAATGGCAATGTTATTAAACCATCACCTTGGTAATATATATTTCATTTTACTGTTGCCTGCACAGCACCTTGCTTGGCAGAACATATTTTAAATTAATGTTCACTCCCACGTCTCAGCACACAAGACATTTGAGAACTTCTTTTGCTTTCATCAATTTTTAATGTGAACAAAAATGCTTATACCTGGAGGACTGCATTTCTACTAACCTTGCATAGATTTCCTCTCTCTCCGTCCCTCCCCCACTCTAGTCATCCTGCTAGTTTCACAATTGGTATCATCTCCTCCACAGCCAACAATGAACCATTGTAGACTCCTTGTCCATTGGTGCCAGCTTTGATTTATACTGTACCTTTTCTTACCTCTAGTTTCCTTCTCCCCCGACTCTCTCAGTATGGAAGAGGTTCTCGACCCGAACTGTTACCTATTCCTTTTCTCCAGAGAAGCTGCCTGATCCACTGATATCTTTCTGCTTAGATCATGACCTGTATAATGTTTTATACATTATGTCTCAGACACAGCATATGCTGGTACCCTAAATCTGACGAAGGATCTCCACCAAAAATGTTATCTGTTCATTCCTCCACTGATGTTGCCTGACCCATTGAGTTCCTCCAGCAGTTTGCTTCTAGCATCTGTATAATTAATGTGTTAGGTCAATGACTAATATATTTGGTCACTGGGTGGTGAATCTGTGGAATTCTTTGGAGGCAAAGTCAGTGGATATATTTAAGGCAGAGATTGATAGATTCTTGATTAGTACGGGTGTCAGATGTTGTGAGGAGAATGCAGGAGAATGGGGTTAGGAGGGAGAGATTGATCAGCCATGATTAAATGGTGGATTAGACATCATGGGCCGAATGGCCTAGTTCTACTTCTATCACTTATGATCTTCTGACCCTTAACATGGGGAAGTGAGGAAACAAATAAGTTGCAGTGAAAAGAAAAGTTGGAGAGAACAAAGACAATGTCTGAGGTGGAGACTCTCTCAAACTATAGAGTCATAGAGTGATAGTGTAGAAACAGGCCCTTCGGCCCAACTTGCCCACACTGGCCAACAATGTCCCAGCTACACTACTCCCACTTGCCTGCCCTTTGTCCATATCCCTCCAAACCTGTCCTATCCATGTACCCGTCTAACTGTTTGTTAGACAATGAGATAGTCCCATCCTCAACTACCTCCTCTGGTAGCTTGTTCCATGTACCCACCACCCTTTGTGTGAAAAAGTTACCCCTCGGATTTCTATTAAATCTTTTCCCTTTCACCTTGAACCTATGTCCTCAGGTCCCCGATTCCCCTAATCTGTGCATCTACCCGAACTATTCCTCTCATGATTTTGTACACCTCTATAAGATCCCCCTCATCCTCCTGCACTCCATGGAATATAGACACAGCCTCAACCTCTCCCCATGATATTGTCTCATTAGTGGTGCAGTAATGCAGTTGACGCAATGTTTTTGGAATCGTCTCACTGACAGGTGAATTAAGGCAATTAGAGGTAGAAAACAAAAATACTTGCCGAGGTTGAGAGGCAGAGAACAGCAGTCCTCAGAAACCAGAAAAGAAAATTGAGATTGGTGGAAATGCCCAGCGGGTTAGGCAGCATCTGTGAAGAGAGAGAAAAACTAAGTTGTGTGATTTAGGATCAGAACTGGTGAGTTCTCACAAAACAGGAAAGTCCGGTTCTCTGATAATGTTGAATTTATTATTGAGTCACAAGTGCTGCAATGTGCATTGACGAAAGATGAGGAACTATTTTCCAAGCTTACATTGAGCTTTAGTGGAATTGTGTAAATGTTCCAAAAGTAAAAAGGTCACAGTGGAAATTGGATCTAGGATGTAAGTGCCGGACAATCGGAAGCTAAGGAGGACTGAGGCCACAATGGAGGTGTAGGCTCATTAGGAGACAGAGGGTGATGGGAGAGGGGTTGTTTTAGTCATTGAATCCCTGTGCCTCCTGGTGTTCCACAAGAATCCGTGCTGGAACCTTTGCTATTTCTAATATATGCACCTGACTTGGATGTAGATGTGCAAGATAGGTTCGCAGATGAAAATGTTTCTGGGAAACTGAAGGGAGCGACAATCAACTGCCACGGATACAAATAATGTCATACACAAGAAAGGGAAGGTGCTGGTTGACAAAAAGTGAACACACGGTGCTGGAGTAACACAAAGACGCAGCAGAATTTTGGAAAAGTTATCCCGTCACCCATTCCTTCTCTCCAGAGATGCTACCTGTCCCGCTGAGTTAAACAGTGCCCACGGTAGACTCACGAATCACTACGGTAAACTCACGGGCTAATACGTTCTTACAACGAGTTTAAAAGTTTAACATTTTTAATTCAAGAGTAAATTTGACTCGTGGAAATCTTTCATCATGTTGAAAGATTTTCACGAGTTAACAAGTTTCCCAAGTACCTGCTGTTAACGTTCCAAGTCGCTATGTTATGTCCACAAGTTCCCATGTTCCCGCTACGTTAATTCTACGTGATTACCACAAGTTTGATTTGTGTTCAACTCGTGGGTGGACTCGCACCGTGAGACAGGGGTTTAAGGCTGAAAACAAGAATTGAGCACGTGTACCGTTTTGCTGTTGACAGCTTTTCCCACAACTTACATTGAGGTGGCTTCAACACAATAGATGTCAGTACTTTCCCCAAAGGAAGTAATTTCAGACATCACTGAGCAGTGAACCATTGGTGCAAAATCACTGCAGGTTCATGTGACCAGACAGCCATGAAAAATCTCATCGTTGAGTGTCCAATGGCATATGTTGCATATCTACCACAGCTGTCAGTAGAAGTTCCAGTGACAATGATGGCTTGGACAGACATGACTTCCTATGTAACACCCTGATCTACCTCAGGCACGGTACATGAATAATAAAGGTTTAGAGGGGGAGGGGGGGGGGAGCAAATAACAACAACTGGGACTAGCTCAGGGTGGACATCTTGGTTAGCATGGATGAGTTAGGTTAGTAGGCCTGTTTACATCTGCATCTCAATACCTCTGCAACATTAGAGTTGGGGAATACACATTCAGACCTGTCCCAGTGGCACTGGCTATCTCCAGTTCATTGTTCTTCCAACAGGCCTCTGGCTACTCACTACACTTGACACTTTTGTACTGCAGATCTTTTGAGACTGACTCCAACCTTAGGTAACGACTCAAGCCAGGAATATCAACTAAATGTATCATCCTGATAGAAGTATGTAAAATTATGAGAGGCACAGATAATGTAATCCGTCAGAACCTATTTTCCGGAATGGAAATGTCAAGTACAAGAGGCATAGCTTTAAGATGGGAGGAGCAAAGTGTAAAGAAGATGTGCATGGCATGTGTTTTACACAGAGGTGGTGGGTGCAGAGGTGGTGGGTTAGTTAGATACAGCTCTATGGGCTAGCAGAATCAAGGGATTTGGGGAGAAGGCAGGCACATGTTACTGATTGTGGATGATCAGCCATGATCACAATGAATGGCAGTGCAGGCTCGAAAGGAGACATGGCCTCCTCCTGCACCTATCTTCTATGTTTCTATGTTTCTATGTACCTGGAATACATTGTTTAGTGTTTTTATCGAGTCCGCACCGACCAGCGATCCCCAAACATCAACACTATCCCACACACACTGGGGGCAATTTACATTTATGCCAATGAACCTACAAACCTGTACGTCTTTGGAGTCTGGGAGGAAACCGAAGACCTCAGAGAAAACCCATGCAAGTCTATGTTCCTCTAACCTTTCTGTGTTCTCTGTTACCAGCATCTGCAGTTCTTTCCAACACTTTCTGTGTTCTATCGTCTGTCAGGCTGAGATTTAGACATTCATATGCCTGCAGGTTAATTCCAATATACCAGGATTTGCGATGTATTGAAAACTTTTTAACAAAAGTAGATCCACGTATAGGAGTTCAGTGATTAAAATCTTTTCAACTACTTGGCGAAATTGTGGTAGATTCTGGAAAGGAATGGGCTTCTATAAACATTTTAAGTGATTCATTATTTCACGATTTCAACACTAATGCTGTATTGCAAAGAAACGAACATTTGTTGCCGCAACACAAAATTCAGTTCCATCATGTCAGGAAGCAGCTTGAGCAATCTTCAAGCATCGCTTCCAGCCTTTGCTGCAGTCTATCAGGAAGGATATTAACTTTGATGCCTGTGTGCCTGTTCATTTGAACCTTGCAGACCCCAATATACCACTCCCATTCGTCTGCTCATGTTTTGGCAATGCAGTATCATTGCCGGCCCTGGACATTTTTCTTATTGTTTCTGGAATTTAGTTACGAGCAAAATGACTAAATTAATTATGACTAAAATATTACTTTAGTTTAGTTTAGAGATACGGCATGGAAACACGCCTTTAGGCCAATCGAGTCCACGCCGACCATTGATCACCTGTTCATACTGATTCTATTTTCTACCATTTTCCCATCCACTCCTTACATGCTGGGGGCAATTTAACAGAGGCCGCTGAACCTACAACGGCATAGGAAGGATGCTAATTTATACCAAAGATAGACTCAATGTGCTGGAGTTACCCCGCGGGTCTGACAGCATCTCTGGAGAAAAAGAATGGGTGACATTTTGGGCGGAACGAAGAATTGAAGAAGGTTTCCAACCTGAAACGTCACCTGTCCTTTTTCTCCAGTGATGCTGCATGACCCGTTGAGTTACTTCAGCACTGTGTCTATCTTAACCTACAAATACACACGTCTTTGGGATGTGGGAGGAAACTGGAGCACCTGGTGAAAGTGCCAACTCCACACAGAGAGCATCGAACCAGGGTCTCTGACGCCCTACCAGCTGCGCCACTGCAATGTATTTTATTGGCTGTGTTCTTCTTCTTATGTTCTAGAAGCAGAACTAGGCCATTCGGCCCATCACGTCTACTCCGCTATTCAATTGTGGCTGATCTATCTTTCCCTCTCGACCCCATTGACCTCTTCAGCCAAGGATCAAAGAGGACCTGCTTTCACTTCATCTTGTCATGATTGGCGTCACCCATATTAGAAACATGGAACCTTCCAGAAATGGTGCAGGAGATGCTTATTGGGGCAAGTGATGGGTAGCTGGTGAGGCAACATGCTCTCTCTGCTGTTCCATGCATGGACTCCATACTATTCTGTATGTTCCTTCTCTATTTTGGGCCAGGAATTCCAAAGGGTCTGGGGATATTGCCCATTTTTCAAGAATTGAAGCACATCATTTCCTCCATCCATCTAGTCATATCTTCATGTGACAGAGCTTTCTGGAACCTCTGGAACATGCCGGACACGTGATGGATGATACTGTAAAATGGAGTCAACTGAATGTGATTGGAACCTCTGTGCTGTGGATGTTGAACCAGGAGACATTGGTCCACGCATTGTCTCAGTGAATTCAGAGGATTTATCATAAAACTATTTACCGCAGTTCGGAATCTTACATACGTGAAACATTGAGCTATTGTCTCAGCTATAGTTTATTGGCATTCCCCAACGTATGTGAGAGGCGACTTACAATAACTCGCACTTACGTAAACATTCTTCAAGGTCACTGACGCCCATGAGGTCTCCACATTGGAGCTCACACTTGATCTCTGAGTAGGAGCTCCCACACGATCTCTTGGTCAGAGCTCCCATGTGGTCACTGCATTGGAGCTGCCATGTGCTCTCTGCATCAGAGCTCCCACATGAATAGTAAATGTATGCATGCGCAGTAGCACCTCCATTTCTGACGTATGTAACATCCAACATATGCAAGGATTCATGGGACGTAACCCTTACATAAGTGGCGGGCATCTGTATAGGGCTGCATAATTGCCACCGAATTGCTTCACCTTTTGCAATGGTTTTGCTGTGCCTATTTCATTAGTATTGCTAATACTGACCACTCATAACATTATGGAAGTAACCAAATCATTTTTTTAAAACATTTTTATCTTCCTCTTCTCACACATTGATTCTTAATAAAACTAAACTGGCAATCATGGGTGCAATGTTGGATATCACCTGATTATTTCATCAGGCCAGAACTAGTTTGATCCTTGGTTTAGTTTAGTTTGGTCACTAGATACAGCATGGAAACAGGCCCCTCTGCCCCCACACTCCCCCCCATGTCCACGCCGACCAGCGATCACCTCGTACACTAGCACTATCTTACACACTATGGACAAGTCACAATTTTTACTGAAGCCAATTAACCCACAAACCTGCACATCTTTGGGGTGTGTGAGGACCGGAACACTTGGAGAAAACCCACGTTGGTCACAGGGAGAAGGTACAAACTCTGTACAGGCAGCACTCATAGTCAGGATCGAACCTGGTGACCGCATGGGTTTTCTCCAGGCACCCTGGTTTCCTCCCACACTCCAAAGATGTACAGATTTGTAAGTTAATTAGCTTTTGTAAATTGTACATTGTCCCCAGTATATAGGATAGTGCTAGTGTGCGGGTTGTTTGCAGGTCGGCGCAGACACAGTCGGCTGAAGGGCCTGTTTTCCCGCTGTATCTCTAATGTGTAAAGTCTAAAGACATTGAAGAATCTCATACCTGCATGTCAGTACTTTCAAGAAATCATATATGTGGCACTTAAGCTAAAATTACTCAACAAGAAAGCTAAGTCTGTTCTATGCAGGTAATAAATATACAGTTGGAAGGCTTTTGTTTTTGCTGCCTCGTATTACAATGTAATATGCTAGTTACCTCCTTATCGCAACTATGATACTATACCTTCAGATATGTAAGAAGCCTTGGAACAAAACCCCCTCTGTACCAGCATTGAATATTGTATTACACTATGTTGTGACCTGCACAATGCCAAGTGATCAAAGATGCTAAATTGCACTGCTGTAATAATGGCATGTTTTATATTCCCTGCTTCTTGAAAAAATGTGAATTTTAAAAACAGCAGGTAATATGCTGGTAAAGGAAAAAAAAATGTAAATGCAGCAACAATGCTTCAAGCTCTCTGGATACAGATTTGGCATGAGAACTGTGGGTTTAGAGTGCTCCATTTTCCAAAGCACCAACATAATGTCAGAAGTGGGAAACACGCAGGAAGTACTGGAACAATTACTGCTTATGCGAACATGCAAAGAGGTTTTGTTTTTAATTATGAAGCATTTTGACTATGGGAAAAGTGAAATATTATGGGAATGGAATCTCAGTAATAAAAAATTCTTAATTAAACATTGCTGCTATTGGTACAAGGAGAGACATTGGGTGACATTGGTTTACACAAAGGCCTGAACATAGAGATAAAGATATTTATATAATTTAAGAAGAAATCGACAGTGATGGAAATGGGGGGGGGGGGGGGGGGGGGGTACAAAGTGGATGGCAGTTTCCTACTTTTTTGCAGTTTCCACTTTCCATCCAAGGGCGAGCGAACGAATTCGCAGCTTTATCCTGCGGTGGGGGGAGCCAGTTAACCGCTGTCTCTAAGGGGGTTGCATCCAATCACCGACCAACTTTCCATAAAATTCCCATCCAATCAACTCCTCCCGTCCAATCAGTCGCTGTCTCCAAAGGCATTGTGTCAAATCACATAATGTGGTGGTCACTGGGCAGCCAATCAGACACAGTCTCCTAGGGGCCTTTTGACCAATCACCGACCTGCTTCCCTCACCGAAGCAGATGATGGCTGCAGCCAACACACATTGAGAGAGAGAGAGAGAGAGAGAGAGAGAGAGAGAGAGAGAGAGAGATGCAAGAAAGCGGCTATAACATGTAATACACAATATATTATATTACACAAACTATATTATAAATATCCAATAAACAGGTTATGCATTCTTGTACTCTTACATGGGTATGACCACACATAAAAAATTCCGCCACCCCCCTTCCTTCCCAACCTCCGCCTCACGGACCTTAGAGTACCCTAGTTCCTAAAATCTATTTCCTCACTGGAAATCGATTAAATGTTTAGAACAGAAAGGGGCAAAGTGATTAGATTTTAATTATTTTAGCAAAGAGCTGATGCATTTATAAAGGGTTGAATGGAATGCACTGTGATCTTCTTTGGTTCCACTTGTAAATGTTGGCTTTGAATGGTGATAGTTATTGTTGCAGTAAAAAGAGCCATGCTGGAAAGTCCAGTGCAATTGACCAATATTGCTCTGGGTGCCAATGATTTAATTGCATAATCTGGCTGAAACAATTCAAATAAAAAGCTGCATTTAATCTTTCCATCTGGTTGGAAGTGATACTGAGACTTGAGATCCACAAGAATGAATTGTTCCAGTCTAAAATGCCTCCCACACAAGCATCCCATCCAAACATTTTCCACGTACAGAAAGAATTCACTACACAACAGTATTATTTTTCTTGCTTTCCCCAGAAAGATACATTAGGAAAAATTGCAGCTTACTTTATGCATGCAAACTAAAGAAAAACGTTTTTTTTCCATGCTGTATCTATATAAATGGAAAGAAGCCTTTCAAATATGCGTTACAGAATTGTAATAAAACGCATTAGTTGAACAGTAAAAGTGGCAGCCGAGACACAAGAGACTGCAGGTGCTGGTATCTGGAACATGAGTCAATCAGCTGTTAAGACCTACCTGATTGAGGATGGAGGTGTATAAAGACAGGACTTCCAAGATGACGATTAGATGGTGGAGACAAAGGAATTGGAAATAGAAATTGGAAAATGGTGGAATGCTGTTCTCCGTGAAATTAAATTTGGAAGATAGAAAGTTGAAAATATACCAAAATCGGTGGGAAAAGACGGCAAAAGATGATTAATCAATATGATTTTATATACTAGATTGTTTCCTTGTTATCCAGAACAGATTCCGATTCAGATGGTTCGGCGGACGTGTTACCGGGAACCCGCCCGGAAAACCCAGAAGGCTTGACGGACCTGGGTGGAAGCAGCTGGAGAAGCTGGACGTGAGGAGCAAGGGCCAGTAGGAGGATGAACCGGAATAATGCCTTCAAGGTCGGCTGCAGGAGGCACACCCGGGACACAAAGATGGCCGGGCGAGGAGAGGGACATTGGTTCGTGGAACGATCTGGTCGAAGACGACGGAGGAAGGCCCTGCAGGAGCTTGGGGGTTTACCTGGATCAAGTACTGCTACAGAAGGCCGAGCACACGGACAGATTTGACTTGGACTTTGGAACTGGCGCCAGAACATGGCACCTGCATGTGTGCAGTAAGTATGCAAAAATAATCTCACTGTGCAGTTGCACATGAGACAAATGAAGCAGCATTAAATAAAGCACCAGTTATTGTCACACACACCCGGGTGCAATAAAATGTTCAATTTGCATCAAACTCACAGATTAAACAGTACACATTCAGTAATGATAAATACGATAAATATACGATGAGTGCAAAAGGGCTCATTTGACTTTAGTTTATTGTGATGTATATTGAGGTACAGTGAAATGGTTTTGTTGCGTGTTAGCCAGTCAGTGGAAATACAATACATGATTACAATCAAGCCATCCACAGTGTACAGAACATGGTAATGTGAATAACATTTAGTGCAAGATCCAGTAAAGTCTGAACAAAGATGTTCTGAAGGTTTCCAATGAGGTAGATAATAGCACAGGGCTGCTCTTTAGTGGTTTGTAAGATGGTTCAGTTGCTTGATAACAGCTGGGAAGAAACTGCTCCTGAATCTTGAGGTGTGCATTTTCACACTTCTGTACCTCCTGCCTGATGGGACAGAAGACGTGTATAATATCATAAGGGGAATATATAGGGTAATGCACGGAGTCTTTTATTCAGAGTAGGAGAATAAGTGAGATTCCGACAAATGCAAGGAATCCTGGGATCTGTCAAAGGTCACTCGTGATGAACACCCCCGGCAACCTTGCCGCCACATGCACACAGACCCGCGCCCCATCCGCACCCATGATCGAACCCGGGCCTCTGGCGCCGCAGAACCACCACAGGCCCGTCCCTGTCCCCCCCACGCGCCCGAGTGCCCCATCCCGTTCCATGGGCGTCCGGAGACGCCCGGGTTGACACCGGAACGATGGGACTCTGGCCCGGCCCGGCGCAGCGGCGGCCCAGGCCCACAACCAGCGCGGAGAAGAAGCGCCAACGCCACCCGACCCGCCGGGCCAACTGACAGCCCTGGATCGACCAACTGACAGCCCTGGATCGACGACAGCCCTGGATCGACGGGGCGGTGGCCCGGCCCACAACAAGTGCGGAGATGAAGCGCTAACTCCAGCTCAACTCTGCCTGCCCCACCAGGTTAACCGACTGCCCTGGACTGACGGGACACTGGCCCAGAGCAGTGGAGCTAGTGCTTCTTCTACCCGCTGGCTGCAAACACGGGCCACCACCGCAACGGGCCTGCGCCCCACCAGTCCAGTGCCGCCGGTCAACCCGGCTGGACAGGCAGAGCCAAGCCAAAGCCAACGTCTCCCCTCCACTCCGGCTGCAAGCCCGCAGTGCCACCACAATGGGCTGGCGCCCCGCCAGCCCAGGGCCACCCCGGACATCCCCGGTCACCCCCGGGCAGGGACGGGACACCCAGGAGGGGATGGGGACGGCCCAGCAGCAACTCAACAGTGCCTGCAGGAGACCCGGGCCCGATCCTGACCACGGACGAAACGCAGGTCTGCACCCACGCAGCAACACACCCGCCGAGAATGTGTATCGCGAGTGACCTATGACCTGGGCATGCACAGTCGGAATACCAAATTAATTTATTAAGAACCAGAGTATAACATGGGTTTAAGGTGAGGGGTGAAAGATGATATGAAACGAACTGCCAGAGGATATAGTTGGGGCAGGCAATATCACAACATTTAAAAGATACTTGGACAGGTACATGGATAGGAAAAGTTTAGAATACATATGTTTGTCTTGTCTCATGATAGGGTTTTATTTTTCTCAATTCTTCTCTACAGTGAAAAATGTTAAATCAATTTAGTTACAAATGAAAATCTCTCAGCAGAGGTTTGTAAAAATCACTTCCCTTCCAGCCTCTAAGGATTGAGCAATCTACCTATTTCCACACCCAGCTCTTAGAAAGGAGATCTTTCAGGCAGCCTGAGGGTTGAGCCACAGATAAAGTTACAAACTGCCTTGTGATTTATGAGGCTTCAAACCGCCACACCCAAACCAACCTGAGTCAGACAGACTTAATCGGTTGGAAATGAAGGCTTTTTGACAGGTTTATTTTGCAGCTGAGTAACACATAAATTGTGATAATCACACTGTGCATTGCTATTTTAAAGAAATAACTGTCTAGCGGAATACAAAGGTAAACTGAGAAATGATAGTGATAGCAATCTCTGCAACACCAATAGTCCAAACAAATTTTGAATCAGAACTGACTCACAAAGATGAAGCAAGAATTAATGGTCACTGCGAGCACATAATGTACCAGAATTTACTGCAAAACATCTTCAAGGTTCAACCAGAAACTTGTTGCCAAATAAACAAATAGACTATTTGTCTGCTGTTGAAAGCTCCCAGGCACACGAGTTCCAATATTTTGTTCTAGCAAAAATCAAGCAGTTGGAGGGACTCAATGGATTGAGCAACAACTGGGGTGGCACGGTGATGCAACACCGGAGTTGCTGCCATACAGTGCACACAGCGCCAGAGTCCCGGGTTCGATCCCAACTATGGGTGCTGTCTGTATGGAGTTTTTACGTTCTCCCCGTGACCGTGTGGGTTTTCACCGAGATCGTGAGTTTCCTCCCACACTCCAAAGATGTATAGGTTCGTAGGTTAATTGGCTTGGTGTAAAGGGGCTGTCCCACTGCGGCAACCTAATTGGCGAGTTTAGAAGAGTTTAGGAGAGTTTGAAAAAGTGTCATGTTGAAGACCTCCTTTGACTTATGTGGAAGACCTTCCTCGACTATGTTAAAGACTAGCTTCGACTCGCTTCGGGAAAATTGGACACCGAAAAGTGGAGAGTGAAGACGACCTCCTTCGATCTCCTTCGACCTCCCTTCGACTATGTTGAAGACTATCTACGACTACCTTTGACTACTTTCGACTACCTTCGACTACCCCCCGATTACCTACGAATAACATGCCGACCTACTACGACCTACCTCGACTAAACCTACGAGTAAAGAAAATATCTATTTTTTCCATGGCGACATTTTTTTACTCGCGGGCATTTTCCAGCATGTTGAAAAATACGCCGCAACCTAGCTGAGACCTCGAGTACGCGGGGATTACTCTCGAGCATGAAGGAGCGTTCGAAAGACCTCCTAGGACCTTGTGTCGACCATGCTGCGAGTATTAGTCGAGGGCAAACTCTTCTGAACTCGTGGATTAGGTCGCCGCTGTGAGACAGCCCCTTAAGTGTAAATTGTCCCTAGTGTGTGTAGGATAGTGTTAATGTGCGGGGATTGCTGGTTGCTGTCCACAGATCATGTTCAAACCATGACAGACATAGGTTGTATGATAGCAGCGCACAAAATCTGGGCCAGAAGTAAGAGTTTTCTTGGAATTGACTGAGATTCTAGTTACATGAAAATGTCACAATCCGTATTATGCAGAATTTCTCTGACAGATGTTTCAAAGCAGTTTAGTTTACTTTAGTTTAGTTTAGTTTAGTTTAGTTTAGTTTAGTTTAGTTTACTTTATTTTTGTTTCACAAATTCATAGGTTATAGGTGCAGAATTGGGCCATTTGGCCCATTGTCTACTCTGCCATTCAATCATGGCTGATCTACCTTTCCCTGATACCCCATTCTCCTGCCTTTTCCCTATAACTCCTAACACCCTTACTAATCAAGTTTTAGTTAGTTCAGCTTAGCTCAGAGATAGAGCCAGTCTAGGACAGGCCTTTCGGCTCACTTAGTCCACGCCGACCATCGATCACCTATTCACAGTAATTTTACGTTATCTTACTTTCTCATCCAGTCCCTACAAACTTGGGACAATATTGCAGAGGCCAGTTATTCTACAACCCTGCACCTCTTTTGGGGTGTGGGAGGAAACTGGAGCTCCCAGAATAAATCAACGTGGCCACAGGAAAAACATGCAAATTTCACACAGACAGCATCCAAGGTCAGGATTGAACCATGGTCTCTGTCGCTGTGAGCCAGTAGCTCTACCAGCTGTGCTATAATTTAGCTGAACCATACCACACACTGAAAAGAAAATCCCATGCAACCAAAAATTCCTATTAAAGTCTGATTTACAGTAACAAAATAATAGACATCAAAGAATTACTTGCATTTCCAGACAATGCAACCAAATGCTTACTCCGAGCAATAGTCCCATTTCAATAGCAGTAAATAAGTTATTAACTTAATTGCTCAACTATCTTAGCAAAGAATGATTAAAATACAATTTAGACTAATTAGCAGGGTGGACCAGAAAAACTCGTCAAATGTCATTTTATCTATTAAATACATTTTAACAAACCACAATTGAATAAATAATAATTGGTCTCTTTCACATTGTTTGGTAATATCTGAAGCAAGCAGACTTTTTGATAAACAAATTCCTTCCATCAGCAAATAAACCACAGAAGAAAGAGATGAAGCAAAATGAAGCAAAATAAAAGTGCAGTGGATAGACCAGTCACAACTGAAGGGATTTAAGTGAAGATGGATGGGAAAATGGACAGGAAAGTAGGAGACTTTATCAGGACTGCATTTTCAGGATGAAATTGATTGAATTCAGAAACCTATGATGCTGTGTAATGTGATAGAGCATAGAACATAGAACTATACAGGTCGAGGCCCTCCTTCAGACTGAGATTCTAAACCCTCAGTCTGAAGAAGGGTCTTGACCCTAAACGTTACCCATTCCTACTCTCCAGAGATGCTGCCTGTCCCACGGAGTTACTCTGGCATTTTGTGTCTATCTTTGGTGTAATCCAGCATCTGCAGTTCCTTCCTTCGTAGTACTATACAGAACAGAACATGCCTTTTAGCCCACACTGGCTGTTGCAAGCATGACACCAAACTGTTCCTGAATCGGGAGGTATACGTTTTCACACTTCTGTACCACTTGGCTGATGGGAGAAGGGAAATGTAGTGATGACCGGGATGAGAATCATTCTTCATTATGCCGGTGGCCATTCCGAGGCAGTGTAAAATGTAGATGGAGTTAATGGAAGGGAGGTTGGTTTGTGAGATGGTCTGGGTTGTGTCCACATTTCTTCACAATGTCTTGGATGGAGCTGTTCCCATTCCATGCTGTGATAAAGCTAGTAAGATATTTTAATCAAGGACTTTTAATATTCTAGAGTGATTGAGATGTATAAAAGCTGTGCATGTCCTTGCACTACTTGTTCATAGCATTACACTGCACCAGAGTCAATATCTGCTTTTTTCTTCCAGAGGAATTTTGCAATTTGTAACAAAATTACGGTATCTCAGCATATGCCAAAAGCCAATATTTGATTTATCATTACTCATAATGACAAGAGGTGTTACTGGGGCAGCTTTTACCTTGAGCCAACGTTTTACTGTCTTGATTATACAGTGATAGGCAATATTAAACTTCTTAACATTTTTTTACAAAGGAGTTGCAAGCCATGCTTTTGTGAGTGTTGGATTGCTTTCACAGTGCATAAATACAAAGTGGAGAACTTTAAAGCTAAATATTTGCCTAAGATTATCGGATACTGCTCCTTGTAAAATATTGCAAGCAGTGCACTGTGTCCACAAGTTTGAAGAACCAATGGTTTTTTGGCATTGATTTTTTGACAATGATTGGGTTTTGGTGCTGTCTACAAACATATTTGGGCATCAGTGCTCATTTCACATTTATTCTTTGTCCTTCTTCTTTTACAGCATGATACACACGTATACTTCTCCATCTGAAAGAGCGTTCTGACCCAAAACATCGTCTCTCCTTTTCCCTCCACAGATTGTGCCTTACCCGCTGAGTTTCTCAAGCACTTTATTTTTTGCTTATTATGTGAGGAACTGTGAAATGGAGCTTTAATGCACTTCTATATGCTGCAATACCATACCTGACATGATTTCTTACATTGTTCAAATAAAATGTATTTCTGAACAGAAAAAAAGTCTTGTTTTGCAATCCTTTTGCATGGAAGAAGACCATTTTAAAAATCTTCTTCATTCTTTAAAACCGAGCAAATGGTTCCTTTATCGTTTTTAAAAATCCAATTAACTTCAAAATTACTATTAAATTTGCTTTCACCATCCTTTTCAAGCATGCGTATTCTCGGTACTTAAAGAAAATATTTTCTTCATGAAGACAAGAGACTGCAGATGCTGTTACCTTGACAAAAAATTGACAGTCTGATGAATGGTCCCGATCCAAAACATCACCTATCTATGTTCTTCAGGGATGCTGCCTGACCTGCGGAGTTACTCCAGGATTGTGACTTTTTAAAAAACCCCAGCATCTGCTGTTCCTTGTTTCTAGAGCCTGAATAATGGTCTGCCTGTCGTTTTGTCCCCATATTTGCTGCCTGATCTGCAGAGTTCTTATGTGCACAGATGTACAGTAGAGAGCATGTGGCATCACAGCCTGGTTCGGCAATTCAAAGACCCAGGAATGAAGAAGATTGCAAAAAGTGATGAGCACTGCCCAGTCCATCACAGTTACTGACCTCTCCCACAATCGAAGGGATTCTACAAGATCAAAAAAATATCCAGCATCATCAGGAACCCATACTACCTGGCCATGCTCTAATTTCATTCCTGCCATTGGGAAGAAGGTACAGTAATCTGAAAACGGTAATGTCCAGGTTCAAGAACAGCTCCTTCCCAACAATCATCAAGCTATTAAACACAACCTCCAGCTAAACCCAGAGCCACATAGACTTCTACCCAGAGATGTTGTATTGTATTGTTGTATTGTATTGTATTGTATTGTAGAGAAGGTATTGCATTGTATTGTATTGTATTGTATTGTACTTGCAAGGCTTCGTTTTTTGCACTACTACTGTTTATTTTTATATATAATTAACTTATTTTTGTTGTTTATTATGATGTTTACTGTACTACATTTACATATCTGTTATGTGGCTGCAAGTAAGAATTTAATTGCGTAGGAAGGAACTGCAGTTGCTGGTTTACACCGGAGATAGTCACAAAATGCTGGAGTAACTCAGCTGGCCAGGCAACATCTCTGGGTAGAAGGAATGAGTGACCTTTCAGGTCGTGACCCTTCTTCAGACTGAGAGTCAGGGAGAGGGAGACACAGATATGGAAGGTATGAAAATGAGATAGCAAAGGAGACAAAGTTCAAAGAAAATGTAGAATAGATCATTGTTAGCTGGGGGAAGGTGACAATGAAGCATACAAAGATAAAATTTAATCAGGACAGTCAGACTGGTTGGAGAACTGGGATGGGGAAGGATGGAGAGAAGGAAAGCAAAGGATCAAGAAACTCGAGGTAGGTACTATTGCAATGTTTAAGAAGCAATTAGACAGGTCAGATTCAGATTCAGATTCAATTTTAATTGTCATTGTCAGTGTACAGTACAGAGACAACAAAATGCATTTAGCATCTCCCTGGAAGAGCGACATAGCAAATGATTTGAATAAATAATAATAAGTGTCCGGGGGGGGGGGGTGGTGATTGGCAGTCACCAAGGTGCGTTGCTGAGTAGAGTGACAGCCGCCGGGAAGAAGCTGTTCCTCGACCTGCTGGTTCGGCAACGGAGAGACCTGTAGCGCCTCCCGGATGGTAGGAGGGTAAACAGTCCATGGTTGGGGTGAGAGCAGTCCTTGGCGATGCTGAGCGCCCTCCGCAGACAACGCTTGCTTTGGACAGACTCAATGGAGGGGAGCGAGGAACCGGTGATGCGTTGGGCAATTTTCACCACCCTCTGCAATGCCTTCCGGTCGGAGACAGAGCAGTTGCCATACCATACTGTGATGCAGTTGGTAAGGATGCTCTCGATGGTGCAGCGGTAGAAGTTCACCAGGATCTGAGGAGACAGGTACATGGAAAGTACAGGTTTAGAGGGATATGGGCCCAACACAGGCGTGGGACAAGTGTAGATGGTACATGTTGCACGGTGTAGGCAAGTTGGGCCAAAGGGCCTATTTTCACACTCCATGATGCTATGACTGTGTACCCTATGCATCTTAATCTTCTGTACAAATGAAGCAGATTACATGCCAGTTTTTGCAATAAGAAATTCTGCTGTGATATTTCTTTGGAGAATTTATACTATATGTCACACCTGGTTTAGAAATTCAGCTGTGAAAAAACTGTTGCCAATTGTGTAGACTGATTATAGTTGTATGCTTTATTGATATATGAGGATAAGACAGTCACATGCTTACACAAGCAAATATGTACACTCATATGCACACCTACTCATAAGTTCAAAATGCTCATTAAAATGATGCATTCCTTGTCATTTACCCAAATCATTGAATTAGGATTAAATGTGGGAAGACTGGAAGGCACAGTGTGCTTAGTTGACCTGTGCTTTGGATCTCAAGGACTTGGAATAATATCCTGCTCAAGACAGATGGGATGAATGCTCCTTCTGTTTATTAGCAGTTAAATCTTTAAAAATAAAATTACTTCTGAGCAGAATGAATTGAGCCATTGGTGAGGCAAAAGCATCTTAATCTGGTCTGAAGTATGGTCCCAACCTGATATGCCATCTCTCCATGATCTCCAGAGATGCTGCCTGACTTGCTGAGTTACACCAGCACGTTGTGTTTTAAACAAAATCTGGTTTAATGTCTGTGAGAAAAAAAGAGAAAAAATAGAAAAGATAGGGTCACAGTAATGCAATAGAAGAAGCAATGGAATCTAATCTCTATGTTCTCCCTTTTTCCACCTCATCAGTCAGGTACTACGCAAAATACGGATGGACTCTGCTTCAGGTACTTTGATAGTACCCAACTAAACCCACAGTCGTGGTTCCCAGTGGTCCTCGACATGGTGAATAAAACCCTAATGATTTTCCCAGTAGCCCAGACTTATCAACTCACCCAGTTTCAGGCATACGACACCCATGCCACGATAAATTAAACTACTGGGTTGCAGATTTGAAAAGACCACTGCTGGGCCTGGATTGTCAGACAGCACTATCGACACAATGACAGCATCCCATCGCATATCCACTAGGGAACATACTTGGCGAACATCAAGAAGTGGGAAGAAACTGTTCAAATACAAGAACTACATATTCAACTACAACAAAACCTGTACTGGAGTTCCTGGAAGGTCTTCACCACAATGAAGGGCTCAGCTACTGCGCCATTAATACAGCCAGAAGTGCTCTGTCAGCCTACTCAGGCACCAGGACAACAGGCCATAGGGTACCACCCACTGGTGATCAAATTCAGGAGAGGCATATTCAACTCTAATCCCCAGACCTAGGTACGCCCAAATCTGGGATGTCAGTGTGGTCCTGACATACCTTAGGGGATGGTCACCAGCCAGGTCCCTCACCCTGGAACAGCCTACCCTGAAGACGGTCATGCTGATGGCCTTGTCTCAGCACAAAGAGTCCAGTTCCTCCATCTACTACGATTGGACAATATGGTTATAACACCAGACCATGTCACATTTACCATTCAGGGGCTGGTCAAACAGAGCAGACCAGGAACATCAGGTCCAGTCATGGAATTCTGGGCACACCCACCTGAACCACGGTTATGTGTCATGACCCACTTATTGAATTACATCGACACAATAAGAAATCCCCGAGGGAAAGAAAAAGCCTTATGGGTCAGCCACAAGAAACCTCATGGTCGGGTGACGAGCCAAACTATCTCAAGTGGCTCAAGCAGGTACTGGGAGTTGCTGGAGTAAATACTAACGTGTATAAATCTTACTCCACCAGGGCAGCATCCACATCGGTGACTAAGATGATGGACGAGCCTATGGACCACATCCTGGCTACAGCAGGGTGGTCTAGGGAGTATACGTTCCAAACTTTTATATCAAGCCGCTGGCAGAACCTGTATTGTTTGCAGAAAAAGTATTAGAATCTGCAAATATATAATTTAAGCCCGGGGGAGCATTTGGTCTTGTTGTCAATAACACCAATATTGTTTTACAAACAGATTCATGGTTGATTACGATAACATACTTGCTCCCTCGAATGACTTCGGCAGCGAGTGAAGTATGAACTGTTACACGGTTTGAAATCACAGAGCTTTAAAATCTTCATGTAGTCACTCACGTGACTCCGAAGTAAAATAGTAAGATTAAACGAGAATTTACCAGTTCGAAGTTTGATTTGTATTTTATGAGGAGTTACGATGAGGGATTACGTGCCCTCCGCTCCCACCCTCAATTATAGAGATCAACTGGTATTTAAGTTCTCCTTTTCTTTACTATGTTCATTTCAATTATTGTGTCTTCTGTGATTCCACACCGCTGCTTTGAAGTATGCCGCGCATGCGCACTGGACGGGTTCTTCACGTAATCCCTCATTGTAACTCCTCATAAAATACAGATCAAACTTCGAACTGGTAAGTTCTTATTTAATCTTATTATTAAACAGTACAACCTCCTAATAATCTGCTGTTTATTATGGGTGGTAACAGAGTACTATGTTCACATATCTGTTGGGAGGCTGCAAGTAAGAATTTCATTGTTCCATTTCAGGACATATGACAATAAAATACTCATGAGCCTTGACTCTTGACTTTTGATTCTTGAAGGGTAAAGTGAAGAATCATGTTGGAATGATGCTGGGCACAGCCTGGTCTTTGAACTCCTGGATAGTTGCATAATGTTATGAATATGAGCAAGGTGAACTGAACTGCCCTTCACTTTTGACTGATAAAATTTGAACAGGATTACAAGCTACCCGAACTTCTAAGCAGTGATGTTCCCTGAAAGCATGTGGATGTTGGATAATAGGCATGTGGATGTTGGATAATAGGCTGGATTAAACTGTAGAATCAATTGCTTTCTCCAGCAGTCTTTGCTTCCAAATGAACACACAGAAAAAATTCAGAGATATCCTCATTGTTCTCAAACCTAACGCATTCAAAAACGGGATAAACATCCAAGCCCTGACCATCACACCTTTTAACTTGTTGAAACATTCCAGGTGCCCTGTCAACTTTGCCCTAATTTATGTTAACTGTGCAGAAAATCGGTGAAGTGATAGTGAGACTCATGGTCCACCATCAATATCGAGATCCACAACTGTCTGTGTGAGCTTCCACAGCCTCCTCAGCGGAGGCACGGTGGCTCAGAGGTAGAGTTGTTGCCTCACAGTACCTGAAACCTGGGTTCAATCATGACTATGGGTGCTGTCTGTGTGGAGTGTGTACGTTCTCCCCGTGACCGCGTGGGTTTTCTCCGGGTACTCTGGTTTCCCCCCTCCCTCCAAAGATATATGGGTTTGTAGGATAATTGTACTTTGTCCCTTGTGTGTAGGATAGTGCTAATGTACGGGATTACAGATCGGAGCAGACTTGGTGGACCAAAGGGCTTGTTTCCATTCTGTATCTCTAAACTAAAATAAGCTAAACTCCCGATGACAGCATGATTGGATACTCCAGTTTCCTCCCACATCCCAACCCAACTCGGGTTGGTGGGTTCATTAGCCTCTTTAAAATGCACCCTGTATGTGTAGGTGAGTGAGTGGTAGAGTTGCTGTCATGCAGCGCCAGAGATCCCAGTTCGATCCTGACTACGGGTGCTGTCTGTATGGAGTTTGTATGTTCTCCCTGTCACTGCATGAGTTTTCTTCGAGTTTCTTCCACATTCCAAAGATGTGCAGGTTTGTAGGTTAATTGCCTTCTGTAAATTATCACAAATTTGTCGGATAGAATTAGTGTACGGGTGATCAATGGATAGCATGGACTTGGTGGGCTGAAGGGCCTGTTCCCACGCTGTGTCTCTAAACTAAACTAAGAAAAGAAAATGGAATGAGCACAGGATTAGAATAAATGAGTGCTAACTGGTCTGGGGGTAGTGGATCAAAGGGCCTGTTTCCCATGCTACATAATTCTCTGACTCCATAAACTGAAATAGTAAGATTAAACGAGAACTTACCAGTTTGAAGTTTGATCTGTATTTTATGAGGAGTTACGATGAGGGATTTCGTGAAGAACCCCGCTTCCACGCATGCGTGTCATACTTCAAAGCAGCGGTGTGAGGTCACAGGAACCTATAATGATCTAACATAGTAAGATTATCAAAGAGATACCAGTTTTTGATATGATCATACGAGGGTGGGAGCGGAGGGCACGAAATCCCTCATCGTAACTCCTCATAAAATACAGATCAAACTTCAAACTGGTAAGTTCTCGTTTAATCTTACTATTTTACTTCGGAGTCACGTGAGTGACTTCGTGAAGATTTCAAAGCTCTGTGACCTCATGCCGTGGAACGAGTCCATGCTTCACAACTGCCTTGGGTATTGGGAGAGAGCATCATTAGTAGTTTTAAAACACAATTATACAAAGAGTTGTGTGGTATAACGAAAAAATATAACACTTTTTAAAAATTTGAGAATCATAACCCTGTAACCTATCGGGCAAATTATTTTGTTGAACCTAAAATGTTTTCTTAATACAATGATGGCTCCAAATAAACTGGTTTATTATACAACCTGTGGAAAAACCTTTTTTTTTTTTTTTTTTTTTTTCAAATGACCCTCCTGCCATTCTGAGGATTTGGTCTGTGGGTACCTGTACAATATTGCTGCAGATGTTGCTGCAGTCCTGGTGGAATGAGAGTTGGAACATCAGTGTCTATTCCTGCCATTTTGAGCCACCTTGATATAGTTTGAGTCGTGACCCTATCATGCAGTTTCTTGTAAGAGATAAACAACTCCATACTCTGACCTCGAATGTTCCGAGTATATGCTATGTATTGTTAGATGTGTCTTGTTATACACAGTCGTTTGCCATATGGGTGTACCATAAAATCAAACCCTAGACCCGAGGAACCCGATCTGTTTTCTTTTATTAAATCCTGTATGACAACACCAGTTTCTCGGTGAGATGATCAGGGAGTCCAGGCTCTGTTTGCTTAATGGCTGGACTTGTTGTGCGGTAAATAACACCATGAGCATAACCATCTTCCTGGTCTGTTACTGAGGTGACAACGCTGTTATGAGCTACAAGCTCCTCAGCATGTTGAGAAAACGACACCCACGTCCCAGATTTCGGAGTACCTGGTTAGCTTACCAGGGGTGCGCTCCCACCGCGTGCCGTTCCGATCCTTGTGATAGGTAATTGGAGAGTGCACTTGTGGCACTATTAATGGCACTGTAGCTCCATCGATTATCCTAATGGAGGCTTGTTAAAAATCCCAATACGGCCAGAATGTTTTTGGCCTTTTGGTCGAGATTGTTGTCCAAGCAGTATATGCCCCATTTCTTGATGTGTCCAAGGTACTGCTTCCGTGTTGACAGTCTTAGTGCAGATGAGATGAGATTCATCGTCCTGTCTGACAGTGTAGTGGGTCTGTTAGACTCTACAAATCAATAAATCCATAGTGTTATGGCATGGAGTCTCCAGTCACTGGATAAATCAACAATTTTTTGGCAATGTTCATAGGGAACATGGTTCTAACACCATCCCCTGTAAGACTGAAAACCATGATTGAGAAGGTCAGTCGGGTACTCTGAAAATTCCAGATGCCGAGTGTGGTTGAATTTACCCTAGTACCCCATTGATGGGTCCGAACGGGGGAAAACCTCACCCTATGGCTTATTTACATAACAATGCCAAGCTGGTTTACGAATTTTAGTACATAATATTGGGGCTAATGATTGCCCCTTTTGTAAGCTCTATATTGCCAAAGTTCCTCTATTGAGTCAATGCCTGCCATATAGAAACCCGCAACTGACACCAAGTCTTTATCAATAATAAGAGCATCCATCCTAAAATGAATATCTAGAACAAATGTGTTTAGGGTTAAAATCAATGATAATCCTGCAACCCTACTCTATTTTATTTTAATAAATATGTTCAATCCAATCTTTCGTGTACAAATCTTGTAGCACCATGTGGGTTTTAGATTGTTTGGTTTATGTAAGGACAAAATGCCCTTCTGGTGTATGATGTACTGTGGTTATTGGGATGAGAAAAAACCCTATCAGATAACCCTGAATACTGCTGAGATTATATGAATCTGTAGTGATTATATACCATACATAACTGTAGTGTTGCAACCTCCCCTACCCTCGTAGGTCCCTATTTTAACAGAAGAAAATAAGGTTCTGGTTTAATATTTCTTGTTCGGGGTTGTGTGGGAGGTTTAGGCTTCCGCATCTTCCAGGGTGGCCGCCCTGGCCATACCCTAAAACGGATCCTGCAGGTTATATTGATTTCTGACACTGCTACTGGTATGAGCCACATTTTTTATGGCCTTGCCTGTGGCTGGTATCATGCTCCAAAATAGGCCCTTGCGCTGGCCTTAATGAGCCCCAGTGTCTTGGCTTAGTCCACACACGGTTCTTTGTTTGCAAATGGTAGCATTTTTGGGGTCCTAGTGCTGGCTGAATGGCCGCCTTCCACTTGTAGTTCAGGTCATATTGCATATTATTAAACAGATCTAGTGCGTCTTGATGGTCTTTGGTTAGCTACGTTTAGTCCAGGGTGCGGGTGTATGCTATGATGACTTCCGTCAATCCCTTGGAGGTTCTCTGGATCTTGAGGTCCTGGTTCCTGATGTTCGTCCATATGCTGCCAAATGCATTGGTTTACACTGGGCACCTGTGATGCCTCACCGTTGCCAGGTGGCAGATGTCTGGCCAGTGTTGTAAATTTTTTCCCTGTTGGCGTATGTGGCCAGACATATAGTAATACTATTGCCATCCTGGATCCAAGTCTACCCATGTTTGACTTGGCTAAAGTAATCAGCCACCATGTCCAGCAGAGTCCCTGCTGTGTTAGGATCATGGGACGCTGTATTACCAGGCTCTGGCCCATCAGGGTCCTGCCTACTCTTTTTTATAGAGTTAGAGATCTCTAGGGTCCCGCACGGGGTACCCCTGTGGGGCTTAACTGCTGCCCACTTGTCTTTTGTTCTGCGGACCCCTCTTGCAAGTCAACCCAGAACTGACCCACAGTGCTCCCCTCTGATGGGGTAGAAGCATTGTGCAGCCCTCAAAGAGGTACTGCTGTGGGTTTATCACGTTGGAGCAAGGCTCCATACACCGCTTCTTCCCGCTCCAGCCCTCTCGGGCGCTGGTTGCCGGCGGTTTTATGCAAAGTCGGACCCTTCTGAGT
The DNA here is from genome assembly GCF_028641065.1 of Leucoraja erinaceus. Taxonomy (NCBI): domain Eukaryota; kingdom Metazoa; phylum Chordata; class Chondrichthyes; order Rajiformes; family Rajidae; genus Leucoraja; species Leucoraja erinaceus. The sequence continues at coordinate 49,109,998 of NC_073384.1, read as the reverse complement.
CCACTACCTTGTTTAATTTGTGTCTAGCCTACCGCTCGGTCACATGGATCTGGCCGGTGCGGGGCCGACATCGGGCACAGCTGATCCCACTACGGTTGATCCAAGTGCCGCTGGCTGCTGCTGGCTGCCCGCTGTTCCATGGTCCTCCTTCTCCAGTTTTGTCCTTCCTTCCGTGGAGTGGATATGGCCGGTGTGGAGGATAACTGGCACAGCTGCTTCCATCTATTCCTTTAACCTGGCTCCAACGCTCTCAGCACTCCTGGCTGCTCCTTTATCTTAGACCCCTGGGACCCACCCCCGTACTGACGGTACTGGTCCCTAGTGGTCGTTGCAGCCGGCCAACCCCACTCTAATGCCCTCAATTCTGGGCACTCCTACTTATATGGTCCTTAGCTAAGGGACATATAAGACATTAAAACTGATGATAACAGCTACTTTAGTTTTTATTTAATATATATGGTCCGTAGATAAGGGGTGTATCAGATATTAAACTGATAAGAACAGATACTACACTTGATCTTAGCCAAAAGCCGAGAAGCGATTATTGTAACTAAAACCCCGATGGGACTGACCCTGGTACTCACATACTGGTCCCTTGTAGTAGATTGCAGCCAGTCAACTGCAAAGTCCTTTGCTGTCGAGAAATGAACTTTCTCACCATGCTGGAGCGAAGTTGGGCACAGGTGTTTTTCCCTCTCCGGGAATCGATGTGCCCATGCTGCTCCTGCCGTTGCCAGCTCCTCACGAAGTGCCAGCTGCCACTGCTGCTGCCTGTGCTGCTGCCGCTGTCTGTGCTCCTGCAGCTGTTAGTGCTCCTGCAGCTGCCGGTGCTCCTGCAGCTGCTGCCGCTGCCGCTCCTCCGTGGTTCTCCCGCCGGCCTTACATGGACCTGGTCCATGTCTGCACCTAGAAGGTAAGTTGAAGGAAACGCAGGGTCTCTTACCTGCTGTTCCCGACTTTCCTTCTCCCGCCGGTGACCGTCGTTCCCTGTGTCGGGTTCGAGCCGCTTGGACCGACCCCGGTGTTCACAGGCCTGGTCCTTCGCGGCAGTTCCGCAGCCGGTAAACCCGGCTGTACCTATGGATCCCCTGGACCCTGGGCCTTACCTTTTCAGCCCGAACGTCCCGTTCCGACTCCATAAGTGCCGCTGCACTCGCTGAGTGTTCCGAGCCCCTCGCTGGTCCGAGCTGTCTGTCCCGCTGCCTCTGCGCTGGCTGCTACCGACTGCTCCCAAGCCAGTCTCGTTTGAGACTGGCATAGGGACCTTTTTTACTTTGCTTCCCGCCCGGCCGAGAGGTGAATTTTGCCGGTGTGGGAGCAAAGTCGGGCTCAGGTTGTTCCCCACCCAGGGAAACTCGTGCTGTTGCTGCTGCTGGCTGCTCGCCCTCCACGGGTCTCCCCGCCAGCTTTCCGCAGCCACCTAAAAGTAAGTAGTAAAAAAGGAACGCAGAGTCTCTTACCTGCTGTTCCCGACTTTCAAATTCTCCCGCTTGGGGAACGCCGTTCCCCCCTGTGTGACTCGTTGCAATGCGTGTAGCGATATGACACGCATGCGTGGAAGCGGGGTTCTTCACGAAGTCACTCACGTGACTCCAAAGTAAAATCACCATATCAGTTCCAGCTAACTCCTCACAAAACACATATGATGCGCCACTTTAAATTTCATAAACAATACAAATCTTATTATTATACAGAGGATGTGAGTGCCTGGAACGCACTGCCTAGGTGTGGTGGTAGTGGTGGTGGCAAATATGATAGCAACATTTAAGAGGCTTTTAGCTAGTCACAGGTATATGCAGGGAATGGAGGGATATGGATCACATGCAGGCAGAGGAGATTAGTTTAGCTTGGCAACATGTTATAGGCCTGTCCCACATAGGCGATTTTTTAGGCGACTACAGGCGACTTGGCTGTCACCACATGTTCGCCGGTGGTCGCCAGGGTGTCGCCTGTATGGTCGTGAGTAGTCTCCTCAGTCGCACAAAGAGTCGTAGCGTTTTTCTGGTCACCTCAAAGTTTTCAACATGTTTAAACATTTTTGGTGACATTGGGTTTGATGCAAATAAGCGTCTCTTGACTTTTCCTGACGTAGGTGCTATGGTAGGTTGTCGCCAGTTTAACGTAGGTTGTCGCCAGGATGACGTATGTTGGGGCCGGTGCTGACTTTGGTCAATTCCATTGGCGACTACCTACGTCAACCGGCTACACGTACAGGCGACTGAATTGTCTCATCATGTCGTAGCTTGTGGCCATAGGTGTGGTCGTAGGTGTGGTCGTTGGTGGACGTCCTAATGGCCGCCGGTTGTCGGTAGTTTGCCGTAGCTTGACGTCGACTAGGAGGTAGGTTGTTGTGAACATTGTCATAGACATTGTCGTAGGGGGGGTCCAGTCACCGTTTTTGCGGTCACCTGCTACGACTATGACAGTCGCCAGCAGTCGCCGAAAAAATCACCTAAGTGGGACAGGCCCATGAGGCATTGACATTGCGGGCTGAAGGGCCTGTTCCTGTGCTGTACTTTTCTATGTTCTAAGTGAGTGAAAATAAAGGATGGGTGTCTAAAGCTTACAAGTCTATGATGTGAAGGCTAGTCCTTGCTGGGAGTATCCTAAGCCATTTTTTGCAGATAACTCTTGATATCCCCATTTGGTTTCCCTGTCATCTAACGCCAAGATCTGTAACCTTGCCCCTGAACTCTCCGGTAATTATTCACAGCTGTATTGTTGTCTAAAAGTGCCAGCAACGTTAAATCTAATAACAAATAACTCAATATCATATAAAGCCTCTTTGAAGACAAGTCTGTTGCATGAAAACCGGATAAGGCTGCGTTCCTCCCCAACCAAGTTCGACAAGAACAACGTTAACAGGTCAACAGGCAGATGAACGACTGTTTATGGGTCCGCTAGCTTACATGACATGTATGGCATAAATTTAATAGAATTCCCAAGGAAACAGTGCAGCTGGCTAGGAAGAGCAGATCAGACGGATGTGAATGGGCATCTTAGAGGGAAAGTATTAAATGTTGGAGAGAAAGATGTGTATGTTATCTGTCAAATGCTGGAATTAGCCTCGGAAACTATTGGTCCCTCCTGGATTTGTATATTTGTAAATTATTATATTTATTTGTAAAAGGCTTAGGTCAAGAGGAGCCTTGCACCAATCTGTTCTCAATCAGCATTGGTATGACAGCTATCGTAAAATCGTTTTTTATAAAGAAAATTACATCTCTTACTTTTTTAATTTAATCCCAAATACTCTGTCATGGTTAAGTCACAATTATGGATCTTGAGTTTGATCATCAAGAATTAGGGGTGACTCTGACTGGGGTTTTATCCTCCATATATTATAAAATATTATTTTGTGGAAATATTTCACTGTCATCTCAAGTTGTCCTGGTGCCAATGCTCCTTCTCTATCTAAGTTTAGTTTAGAGATACAGCATGGAAACAGGCCATTTGGCCCACCATATCCACGCTGACCAGTGATCACCCATGCACTAGTTCTATCCTACACACTAGGGACAATTTACAGAAGCTAGTTCAGCTACAAGCCTGCACGTCTTTGGACTGTGGGAGGGAACCGGAGCACCCGGAGAAACCCATGTGGCCACAGGGAGAACTTACAAACTCCATACAGACAGCACCCGTAGTCAGGATCAAACCCTGGACTCTGGTGCTGTAATGCAGCAACTCTACTGCTGCGCCACTGTGCCACTCCATCTCTAGAGTACTTGAGATGAGTTGTAATGCAACAGTTGCCGTCACCTCAGTGCATCCTGTGGTCCCAATAAATGATCTGTCTGGTTTCTGCTGCTCACTTGGAAAAACTTACTGAATTATGGAGCCTTTCTATCATCATGTTTTCAATATTTTATTTCTTCTTCTCCCTCTTCCCACAATGTCATTTACCCCTCTCATCACAGATTGCCTGATCCTGATCAAACAAACCTTTAATTTAAAACAATTTCTGTCCCGAGCCTTCTCTAATTGGGTTTTGAACAGGTAAGACTATCCAACTAAGTCATGATCGTGCCTCCCAACAATCCATGAATTTATTGCCCAGAGTAGGGGAACTGAGAACCAGAGGACATAGGCTTATGGTGAGGGGGGGGAAGATTTAATAGGAACTAAGGGGTAACTTTTTCACACAAAGGGTGGTGGGTGTAAGGAACAAGCTGCTACAGGAGGTAGTTGAGGCAGATACTATTGCAACGTTTAAGAAACATTTAGACGTACATGGATAGGACAGGTTTAGAGAGATATGGGCCAAATGCAGGCAGGTGGAACTAGTGTAGATGGGACATCAGAATCAGAATCAGAATCGATCTAAGTTTAGTTTAGAGATTCTGATTCTGATTCAAATATGGGCCAAATGCAGGCAGGTGGAACTAGTGTAGATGGGAGATTGTGGCCGATGTGAGCAAGTTGGGCCAAAGGGCCTGTTTCCATGCTGTAAGATGCTATGACTATTGCGAGACAACTATAATGCACTTTGGGAAGTCATATTCTGGTAGGATGGCAGGTACATTGCAGGGACCTTCGGAGTGTTTAGGAAGGAACTGCAGATCACTCTATGACTCTATGACTCTATGAGATGCTGGATGCTCGACCCGAAACGGAGTCTAAAGAAGAGTCTCGACCCGAAACGTCACCCATTCTTTCTCTCCAGAGATGCTCCCTGTCCCACTGAGTTACTCCAGCATTTTGTGTCTTCCTTAGGAATGTTGATGTAGATGGACCTTAAGTTGAAAGTCCATAGCTGCCTGAAAGTGATGATATAGGTAGATAGGGGAGTGAAACGGCATTTGGTGAGCTACACTTGATTGGCAGAGACATCAAGTTTAAAGGTTGTGCTGTCACGAAACAGCTGTTCCAAAGATTGAATGGACTGTACTTGCAGTTGTGTACAGTCCTGATTACAACACTACAGGAAAAATCTAGCAGCAAAAGTACAGAAGAGATTGACCGGGATGTTGCCAGAAACAGTGGGCTGCAATTATAAAGAGAGATATCGTAGAAAGGGTTTATTCTCTGTGGAATGGTGAATGTTTGAACGGATACAGTCAGACCATGTTTTGCTAAGGCAGACAAATCTACAACTTGATTTTAGATGGGAGAAATTTACAAGAGCTCCAGTGGCGCAATCGGTTAGCGCACGGTACTTATACAGCAGTACACAGTGAGCAATGCCGAGGTTGTGAGTTCGAGCCTCACCTGGAGCACATGTTTTAGGGCAGATTGTGGTGCAGCTGCTAGAGCTGCTGCTCTGATAGTGCCAGAGACCCAGGTCTGATGCTGACTATGGGTGCTGTCTGTACAGAGTTTGCACATTCTCCCTGTGACCGAGTTTTTTCCAGATGTGCCGGTTTCCTCCCAACCTCCTTTCCTTCCAAAGTTGTGGAGGTTTGTAGGTTTATTGGCATCTGTTCATTTCCCTTAGTGTGTAGGATAGAATTCCCCTTAGTGTGTAGGATAGAATTAGCGTATGGGTTATCGTTGGTTGGTGTGGACTCGGTGGGCCGAAGGGCCTCTTTCCACGCTGTATCTCTAAACTAAAACTAAAATATCTTAAGGTACGTGTTTCACACAGGCTGGTGTAGGAATGAGCTGCTAAAGAAGTGATGGAGGCTGATATAATTATATCTTTTAAATGGCATTTTGACTGGTACTGGATAGGAATGGAGTAAAGAGATGTTGTAGGTATGTTACAAAACTTACCTTCAGCGGCGCTTCAGATCTGTCACTGCCCGTGTGCACGACTTTGAAGCCTTTGAGAGGGGGGCGGGTTTAAAATGCCTTGTTTCTCCAGCCTGATCAAATCGATTTCTGTCAGGCTGTTTAGCTGCTAAAGAATAATCGCTTCAACTGCCGTTTTAATAAGTTTCTTTTAAACTGCACTGAATATTTTACTAACAGGAGTAAATTAAAAATAATCTTCTAAAGCCCTCAACGCCGACAACGGGGACAGGTTTCATGTACGGGACAGGTAAAGGAAAGCCGTTTATTTTATATATAAACCTGTTTCTAAGGATGCCTTTAATCAAAATTTCACGTTGCGAAAATGTCATTATGTAAATATATGAACCTGCAGTATTTTTCCTGCCGATATGAGGTTTAAATTCACCACAAATGCAACGTTCCAAACCAGCGCGTTCCACAAAAACCCACTCGCAAGATGATTAAAATGTCCATAAATTTACGGGAATTAAACACTAAATTCCTTCCATTTGGCCTATAAATTCATGACCATGAGATTTTAAAATCATGTTATATTGTGTATTATTGTGTGAATGTTATTTGAACACTTAAGCTATTTAAAAATGTTAACTTTTTCTTAAGAAATGGATAGATGTTTAGATCTAATTTTGTAATTAGCTACAAGTGGGTAACTAACTAATTATATGCTTAAATTTCAGGTCATCCAAGTAAGATTGTTCCATATTTGTTTCAGAATGCTTCAATCTATAATAACTGAAAATTTCATTCAGTTCTCTTATTTTTTAAGAAAGTTATGGGCTTTTGACTGTCCTTGATCACAGCTTTTGAGTTACGTCAATGGAAAAGCAATAGGGAACAAGATGCTAATTTCAGTATGAAAATGGCCATAACCTTTTTAATACTGAAGATATGAAAGTGAATTAGGTGTCAAATTAAACTTATTTTTATGCTTTATCTGATGGAATAAATTGCAGACTTGATTTTCAAAATCTCAAAATGTTGTAACATTGCTAGATGTTGGTTTTTAGCAGACAAATAGATTTAGCATAGTTTGGCATTATGGCCTGCAAGGATGTGATGGTCCAAAAATACCTGTTTCTGTGCTGTACATTGCTAACATTGATGATTCTTTCTTTCCCTCTGACTAACCTACTGACGCAAATCTCCATTACTATCTTGGCTAATATTTAGGTCAATTTAAATCAAGCAATGAGAATTTTCTATATAAACAACACCCCACAAGGCCTATATTTCCTGCCCCTGACAATTGGAGGAACACCAGGAGACCCACAGTAGAGTACTCCAGAACTGGCCTGGTGATCTGAGCCTTGATCTCAATCCTTTCATTCAGTTCAAGACAAAATCCAGCATTAAAAAATCCTTAGATAGACACAAAATGCCGGAGTAACTCGGTGGGTCAGGCAGCATCCCTAGAGAATAGAATAGTTGACATTTTGAGTTGGAATCTTTCTTTAGACTTCCTGGAAACCAAGAACAGGCAACATTTTGGGTTGGAACCCTCTTTTACATTTAATAAGGGTTCCGACAACCATCACCTAGCCATGTTCTCCAGGGATGCTGCCTGACCCGTTGAGTTACTCCAGCATTTTTTGTGTCTATCTTTGGTATGGACCAGCATCTGCTTTCCTTGTTATTGCATTCAAAATTCCTTTCTGCATTTAAACATTTGAACACTTGCTTTCATTATTTGTGGATCAATTTACAAAGTTAAGGTAAGCTGCTGCCTGGTCCTTTTTTATTGAAATAGTTTAAAATCATTTTCTGCTGTGAGAATTTGGAAGTGCGGTAAAGTGGAGAAGAATGTGAGCCTCTCAGCCTCTGAGCAATTAGTGAGTGAGTTTAAAGTCAGGGCTCTCTCTGTTATAATTTGTATTGCTCCAAGACTCAAGAGGTCATTCCTTGGTAGTAACCTCTTGGGAACAGAGGCAAGCTCAATCTTGTCTACACTGTATCTCAACCAGCAAGAACATTTAAGTTTCAGGAATGTCTCACCACATTTTGATAAGTCTGCCTTAATGCACTTTGATGCATAATATGGGAAGCACATTGTATTACAAAGTATTGGGCTTGCTATTCGCATTACTGCCCAGAAATCAGGCACTCAGTATCAATAGAAATCTTAATTCCTGTGGCCATAACTTTATGTTCAAAGTAAACTTTCAACAGAATAATTGGTTGCTAATTGGGGGAATTTTTTCTTCTGGTCACCATGTGATATCCTAAAAGCAGCAGGCAATTTCCTATGTTCTACTAAGATGTTGTTCTTTTTGAAAGTACTTGTAATTCTCTCTTGGAATATGAAGCCAAAACACTATTAAAAGAGCAAATGAGAACAGCAGCTGAGTGAATTGTTGGTAAAGCTTCTATAGTTCTTCCAGTTGTACCCACTCTGTGGTCATCATGAAAAAGACTGGTCTGCCCCAACAGCTGCTGACAACGTTCTACCGCTGCACCACAGAGAGCATATTAACGTATGGCATCTCTGTGTGATATCTCAGCTGCACGGAGGCGGAGAGGAGAGGTCTTCAGCGCGTCGTCCACAGAGCGCAGAAGATTATTGGGACACAGCTACCAGCCTTGGAGGGCATCTACTACACACGGTGCCTCAGGAAGGCCGTCAGCATCCATAAAGACCCCGCACACCCTTGTAATGGACTGTTCGAACTCCTACCTTCCGGCAGACGTTACAAGGCCTTTTACGCCCGCACCTCCAGACTCTGGAACAGCTTCATCCCCAGAGCTATAGCTGCTCTGAACCGGCCCTGCTGAGTGCCCCCCACACCCATGAACTGTCTCCCTCGGATGGTCACGTTGCACAGACACATTTGCACTTTAGACTGTTTTACTGTTTTACTGTTCTTTTTATAAACCATGTTCTCAGGGTATCTAAATCTAAATTGTATTAGTTATTTAAGTTATGACATCGGATGGAAGCTGCATACCAAATCTTGTTGCACATATGTGCAATGACAATAACATATATTATTATTATTATTATTATTATTATTATTATTATTATTATTATTATTATTATTGTCCCATATAAAGTCTGAAAAAGGGTCCTGATATGAAAAGTCCCTTGTACGTTGTTTCCACATATGCTGCCTGGTCCACTGAATTTTTCCAGCAATGTGTGTTTTGCTCAGGATTCAGCATTTGCAGTTCCTTGCATCACGATTTAAAGTCATGTACAAATTCGACCACTTATCTTCTTATTCACTACAATTAACAGGGCTGGAGCATGAACAAGGTGGCTGTCTAATCACAATGTCACTAGTTAACAAACCTCACTATCTGACTATATGTTTCTCTGGCTTGGACCTGCGATGTGACATTTTCTACCAGTACGGCCGTTTAGAGCGGCACAGTTACAGCACCAGAGATCTGTGTTCGATCCTGACAGCAAATGCTGTCTGTATGGAGTTTGTACATTCTCAGCGTGGATTTTCTCAGGGTTTTCCACTTTCCACACACATTGCAAAGACATCCAGGTTTGTATGTCAATTGGCCTCTGTAAATTACCCCTAATGTGTAGGGATTGGATGAGAATGTGGGATAACATAGAATTAGTATGTATAAGTGTGTGTAACATAGAAGTTGTGTGTGGGTTAATTGGCCTCTGAAAATTGTCCCGTGAGTAGGATAGAACTAGTGCATGCGTGATTGCTGGTTGGCATGGTCTTTGTGGGCCAAAGGGCCTGTTTCCATGCTGTATCTCTAAACTAAACTAACCTAAACTAAACTAAGGTTATTCACAGATGGCTTCTAGCATCAGAACTGCACTGAGCGCCTTTCTCAAAAACTGTGAAATGACTGTAATTGAGGGGATAGTTTTTTTTTTAAAGCTCAAGTGTATGTCCTGGGGTGTTTCACTTGGATGGCTACTTGAAGTTTTTATAAAGCTGCAATCTAGAAAGGCGCAGATGAAAGACATCCCCAAGGCCGCAACTGAAATCTTGCATTGTACCCTCGATACCTCAGCCACTGACAGATCCCAAGGACATTGCGTCAATCTAAATTCATTTGTGATTGCAAGGCAAAGCACCTAACTGCAGCAAGTCTGGCAAGCACAGTAACTCAACTCTCCACCTCCTCTGGCATCATTGTGATGCATTGCGCTATTTATATTATTCCAGGGTCAGGGGTTCCTCCCATCAATCTGCCCACCCCTCGGCTGAAACTCTTCTGACAGTTTGACAAAAGTCTTCCATCAATTGTATCAGGAATAGCAAGCAGGTGAAATGTCCCTAATCTTGCTGAGAGAGATAATAGATCCCTTGGCATCTGAACTTCTCCCATCAACAACTTGCAGCCTGATGGAACACAAGGCAATTGCTGTTCCCAGACTTCATTTAAAGGAGGCATGAGCCCTATTGTGCTGCACCCGAGCTACATCCAGACATTCAACATCCTCCCATCTATCACATGTCTATCAGTTTCCCCTTCGAAAAGTAAATCTTGGGACCCTGACCCTAGCCGATGACTAATAGGGAATTTTGTGTGCCGTACAATTAACATCATTTTTAGCAAGGAAATCTTTTAAGGGAAGTTCATAAGTTCATAGTTCCTAAGTTCATAAGTAATAGGAGTAGAATTAAGGGCCTGTCCCACTTGGGCGTCATTTGCGCGTAATTTACGCAACATCACTTACCTGTCATGACGCGCACGCGATGTGCGCATAGTGGGCATTACACGTGCATGGTGACGTAGGCAGTGACGCGCGGTTGTACATGGCGCCCCAGGATTTTGGGATGTTCAAAATCTTTGCGCGCCATCTGCGTGACGCGTAAATGACGCCCAAGTGGAACAGGCCCTTTAGGTCGTGCGGCCCATGAATTCTAATTTGCCATTCAATCATGGCTGATCTATCTTTCCCTTTCAACCCCATTCTCCTGCCTTCTCCCCACAACCCTTACTAATCAAGAATCTTTCAATCTCCACCTTACAAAATATCCCTTGACTCCACAGCCTTCTGTGGCAATGAACTCCACAGATTCACCACCCCCTGACTAAATAAATTCCTCTTCACTCCTTTCTAAAGTAACATTCTTTTATTCTGAGGTTATGGTTTCTAGTCATAGGAAGCATCAAGAGTTCAATAGCTTCTGATGTTTACAATATGGAGTCCGGGACTTACTTTGGGCAAAGTTTTTCAATGTCACGAAGGAATGCAACAAACAAAACGTGCCTAATCAATGTTCAAGCTTTTGAGCCCAATCCTGTTTGCTATTCATAGTACTCAAGGACTAAAAGTAAACAAACTGACTTGATCTGACATTATTGGGTTGGCCACACCTGTTGTTATGTGGGTGCACATAATGCCATCGGAATTGTGGACTTTGTCCCATAAGAGAAAAAAGTTTCATACAAGTTTCCTTGTCCCATGTTTTTGATTAATCCCCATCACTTAAAGAAAACAGACTGGGGCATTGATTGCTACTGGTCTCACTGACCAGTCAACTTAGATCATGATCTGAGGGGCAACGTTGTCATTCATGAAATGGTGGGCATATGTAACGAGCTGCCGGAAGAGATTGTTGAGGTAGGTACTAAAACAGCATTTAAAATGCACTTGGACAGGCACTTCGATAGGAAAGTTTGGAGGGTTATGTTTCCACTAGTGGGGGAGTCGAGGACCCAAGAGCACAGCCTCAGAATAAAAGGGCATACCTTAAGAATGGAGATGAGGAGCAATTTCCTTCACCAGAGTAGTGCATCTGTGATTTTCATTGCCACAGATGGTGGTAGAGGTCAACCCTTAACAAGGGTGTCAATGGTTATGGGGAGAAAACAGGAGATTGAGGTTGAGAAGGAAAAATATATCAGCCACAATTGAATGGTGGAGCAGATACAATGGGTTGAATGGCCTTATTCTGCTCCTATGTCTTCTGGTCTTATGGTCTTATAGGCCAAACACAGGCAAATGTGATTACGTTAGATGGGGCTGCTTGGCCACATTGATTTGTTGGACCGAAGGGCCTGTTTTCATGCTGTAATGCTCTATGACACTGCTTGGTTGAAGGTATGTTTGCAGTCTGATAACATCTTCTTTAAAATGAGTTTGTATATGGAAATTGTGAAGCAGTCCTCCAACAGTTAATCTTCATTGGAAACTTGCTCTAAAATGCTATATTATTTTTAAAAAATATGAAGGTGCCCAACAGTCTGAGAAATGTATAACAATGTTAGGATCCCTAGTCTATAAGTATATTCAGTCCAGATGGTTCATAAAATCTGCTTGAAGGGGAATTATTTCTGGTTTGGATAACTTACAATGTCATATACAGACTTTAAACTACAGACTGTGATTTCCCTTTTTGTAGCATATCTGACATCAACCTTTGCCCTGATGTCTCATTCTTCATCCAAAAAAAATGTTATTTCCTGTTTAAAGATATACAGCTCACTTTGGTTCTGTCATGAACATCTTAACCATACTCAAAAGAAGCAGAAATGGCTTTCTGACTGACTGGAGTTCACCAGATTCAGAATGTTTATCCTGCTCCCTTCAACCTTTGCTATCCCGTTGTTTACATTAAAGGCTTTTCATGAAATTTGTAGGATCCCATTGTTGTTTAAAGATAAATTGATTGGGTGCCAGGATACTGTCAAGTTGCATCATAGCTTGGTTAGGGAACAGCTCTGACTAAGAGCGCAATAAATTGCAGAGTTGTAGATGCAGCCCAAACCGTCACACAGACCAAACGTCCCACCCTTGACTCTATCAATACTTCAAGCTGCCTCGGAAAAGCAACCTCGGAATAATCAAACATTTGTCACACCGTGGTGATTCCTTCTTTTACCTGCTCCCATCTGGCACAAGATACAGAAGCTTGCAAGCACGCACCACCAGACTTAGGAACAGTTTCTTCCCCTCTGTTATCGGGCTTCTGAACAGTCCCTCCATAAGTTAGAGTATTGTCCGATGCCCCTCGACCCCAATGCAGGCATTGGACTTTGTCTATGGAATTGATGTGCTACAAAGCTGAGAATTATATTCTGCACGATATCTTCCCCCCTTGCTCTGCCATTTGCACTTGAGTTTGACGATTGGATTTATGTTTGGCATATCTCATCTGTTTGGTTAGCATGCAAAACAAAGCTTTCACTGTACTTTGATACATGTGACAATAATAATCTAGACAACCTAAAACCAAGGATGGTTCCAAGTTTTCCTTCACCTCTGTGCCATTTGTCAATTTTACTTCAAATGACGAGACAAGTGTGAAAGCTCATGGTGTGGGACACCCCCCCCCCCCCCCCAAGGAGAATAAGAGTACACACAATTTAGAATAAAATACACTAAACCTGAGCTTAACACCAGGTAGGTTGCAGTAAGGGAGAAAGGCTATATATGTAGGAAGGAACTGCAGATGCTGGTTTATACTGAAGATAGATACAACTTGCTGGAGTCAGGCAGCATCTCTGGAGAAAAGGAATAGGTCATTTTTTTACGTCGAGATGCTTCTTCAGACTATGCGTGATAGATTTTCAGCATTTGGGGTTTGGAAATGGTTATGTGTAAATCTACATGTTCAGTTGCCACTTCTAACGTGTAAAGTCGACATCTTATGGGTTTACGAGTACACTTATGGGTTCCACTCCAGAAATAAAACAAAACAACTTGCCATTTCAGTTCCATATTGTGGGAATGACACGTTTGAATATATTGCCCCTCAGCTGAAAATGGAACTGTGATTCCATCTGCTCTATCCTTTAAGGAATCCTGTTTAAGAAGGTTTGAGGTTGGCTCATGGAGATGCACGGAATGGAAGGACATGGATCATGTTCAGGCAGAGGAGATTAGTTTATCATGGTATTATGTTCAGACGCGTGGACCAAAGGGCCTCTTTCCTTGCTGAATTTTCTGTGACCTATCTTCTATCCCATGGCACCATTCTAGGAAGGGAATACTATCAGCTTACATTTATTGCAAAGTTTAAGAAACATTTAAACAGGTAAATGGATAGGATAGGTTTAGATGGATATGGGTCAAAAGTAGACGGGTGGGACTAGTGTAGATGGGGCATGTTGGTTGGTGTGGGCAAGTTGGGCGAAGGGCCTGTTTACACACTGTTTGACTATGACTATGAAAAGATTAATTTTCTAATTAATACTCTAATTTATACATACACCTTGGCTACCATCACTAAAATATGTATTATTGATCACCATTTTGCTATGTGCTTGATTTTGGTGCACCAAATTCATTTGCTAGTATTTTATATTACAAAAGTGACTGGCTTTCCAAAATATATTATTGGCTGTAAATCCCTTGGTGCCATCATAATGTTTTCATAGGCACAATATTGCTACTACATTGCTGCCACAACCCCATTATCATTGCCACCACTGATCTCTGTAACAAAACCAAAAACAGAAAATGTTGAAATCACAGGCAGCATATGTGGAACGAAAAACAGAGTTAATGTTTCAATGTTAAACACCTACTCCAACCGAGGTGTCATGATCCCTTTATTCTTTTTCCACTGATGCTATCTGATCTGCTGAGTGCTTCCAGCATTTTCTATTTTCACTTCAGACTGCCAGCTTTCACAGATTATTTTTATTTTCATTTCTGCAATGTAATTTTCCTGTAGTGGGGCTAACATTCGTCAAAACACTCCCCCAGATAACCAATGCTGGAGATAATATTCCACCCTCCTGTATCAGTGACTTTTTAATATCTACAGGTCTGATATTGGTGAATATCCCACTAGAGCTTGAGGAAGCTCTGTCTATGAGTTGCAAATTAATTGTGTTTTTTCTCCCTGAGCCTCATTTTGCAAAAGAGAAAAAAAATGTTTACTTAACTGTGCACTGAAATTAATGATAACTCGATCTAGAGATACTTCCCATGAATAAGACTTGGTTTTTCTGATTTACTCTATTCCTCAGAAACACTGATACTTATTGAGTCTTTCATTAGCACTTAGTCAAATCTCAGACTAGAATAAATTTCACAAGTCATTTGAAATGAAGTCATGAACACATTTTATCACTTATTAGTTAAATATTCAATTTGACCTATGGGATATGGTTACAGCATTACAGCTGAGGCTTTCTCTCAACACTGTCAATTAGCAGTCACAGCAACAATTGTCAGATGTCTCTGTCAGAGCTCAGCCTCAAATGTGCATGACTGGATTAAAATGCGATAGATTAACATTAAAAGTGTGCGGCACGGTGGCGCTGCGGTAGAGTTGCTGCCCTACAGCACCGGAGACTCGGGTTCAATCCTGACTACGGGTGCTGTCTGTATGGACTTTGTATGTTCTCCCCGTGATCTCCCGGTTTCTTCCCATACTCCAAAGACGGACAGGGTTTGTAGGCTCATTGACGGTATAATTGCACAAGTGTGTGTAGGATAGCGATAGTGTGCGGGGATCGCTGGTCGGCGTGCTCGCGGTGAGCTGAAGGGCCTGTTTCCACGCTGCATCTCTAAACTAAACTAAACTAGTCTATTGATGATTGTTACAGTAGTTTTTGAGGCAACCTTTTTGATAATCTTTTTTCAGCTTCAGGAGAGAATGGAAAAATTAAGGGGTTAGAAATTCACTGTTTTTGCTTTTAATCCATCAAGCACATACTTAAAAATGATTAGTAAATGATTCAGATAAATTTTGTTGGACCAACTAGGGCATCATATAATAGGGTACCTGTACCTCATTCAAGCAGTCATTCTTCATACTGCACACAGAAAAGCATTACAGGTCATGAGCTGCCTCACAGCTCCAGTGGCCTGGGTTTGATCCTGACCTCCGGTGCTATCAGTGTGGAGTTGGCACATTTGCCCTGTGACCACATTAGCTTGCCCTGGGTACTCTGGTTTCCTCCCACATCACAGACATGTACAGGCTGTTCAATTGATAGGTTACTGTGTAGGTACTGGTCGGAGAATAGGACGGTGGGAGATTGGGATGGTGAGAAATTGGGATAGTGGGACATTAGACTTTAGACTTTATAGATACAATGCGGAAACAAGCCCTTCGGTCCACCGAGTCTGTGCTGACCAGCGATCACTCCATACACTAACATACTAGGGACAATTTAGAATTTTACCAAAGCCATTTACCTACAAACATGCACATCTTGGAATGTGGGAGGAAACTGGACACCAGAAGGAAACCCATGTAGTCACGGGGAGAATGTATAAACTCCGCACAGCCAGCACCCATAGTCAGGATCGAACCTGGAATTAGGATGGTTAGAGATTGGGATGGTTACAGAATGGGATATATAGAGAATGGGATGGTGGGAGATACAGTAGAGATGGTGGGGCGAGGATAATAAAAGCTCGTGAGAGAGGAAAGAATGCCTGAAAAAATAATGGGGAGATGGGATTGCCAGTGTAAACTTGATGGTCTAAATGTAGGGTTCATTGCCAGTAAAGTAAATAGACTTGATGGTCTGAATGTAGGGACTGATGAGTTCCAAAAGGTTCATAAAATATAGAAACATGAAATAGACTAGGCCACCAGGGTGCACCGCATTTGGTCATGGCTGAGCGCCTGCCTTCTCTCCAACCCTCTGATCCCCTTGGCCAGGGCCACATCTAACTCCCTCTTAAATATAGCCAATGAGACTGATGGAAGAGATTCAACACTCTCTGATTGAAAAAGCCCTCATCTCGGTTTTAAAGGTCTCCCCCTTCCTAAGCTGTCACTAACATCGGAAATGTTCCTGCATCTAGCCTGTCCAACCCCTTGAGAATTTTGTAAGTTTCTATAAGATCCCCTCTCGATCTCCTAAATTCTAGAGAGTATAAACCAAGTCTATCCAGTCTTTCTTCATAAGACAGTCCTGACATCCCAGGAATCAGTCTGGTGAACCTTCTCTGCACTCCCTCTATGGCAATAATGTCCTTCCTCTGATTTGGAGACCAAAACTGCACGCAATACTCCAGGTGTGGTCTCACCAAGACCCTGTACAACTGCAGTAGAACCTCCCTGCTCCTATACTCAAATCCTCTTGCTATGAAAGCCAACATACCATTCACTTTCTTCACTGCTTTCTTTACCTGCATGCCTACTTTCAATGACTGGTGTACCATGACCCCAGGTCAAATCTCCCCCCTTTCCCAATCGAGTTAGTAATAGCCAATTTCCCCGTTTTTGCCACCAAAATGATAACCTAACACTTATCCGCATTATACTGCATCTGCCAACATTTGCCCACTCACCCAGCCTATCCAAGTAGCAGTCTCCTACAGCCTCCTCACAAACACTGGAATCTCTTGTGAATTAGATCAATCTTGGGATTAGGAGGAATGAAGATTGAGGATTGAAATGCAAGCTTAAGCCAATTGGTAGAATGCAAGTTATTTCCCCAACCTAGTTACAGTGTAAACTTACAAGTTGAAATGCAAGCTTATTTTTTATTACTTCTTTTTTTACTTACCTTAGTGACACTTTATTGACCAGTCTTGTTTTTTAACTTCAAATATCTCAATCACTGGTGACCCAGCCAGAAATATTTCATGGTGATGGAACAATTTGTCCCATTTATTGAGTAAATGGAGGCTGTGTTTTTTTAAATGGAGAACTATTGATGAACTATTTATTGTGCCTGACCTTGCATTGTGACAAGAGAAACATATATAGGCAGTGATGATGCAACAAATGGCCAGACTGCTTGACATAGCATTGAAACAAGGTAATTTATCAGTTACCCTTGACATTGAAAGAAATGTGCTGTTAATATATCTTAGGATTTGGAATACCGCTAGCTGGAGAAATTACTTACAAATAGCTAACACTCATTAATCTCACTAGATAGAAACACAGAGTCATAGTCACAGAGCCACGAAACAGGCCCTTCAGCCTGACTTGTCCAAACCAACCAACATACCCCAACTACACTAGTTTCATCTGTTACATTGGCCCATATCCCTCTAAACACATCCTATCCATGTAAGCTCATAGTTCATAAATACATAAGAGGAAAAGATCAGGTGGATGCACAGTCTCTTGCCCAGAGTGGGGGAATCAAGAATCAGAGGGCATAGGTTAAAGGTGAAAGGGGAAAGATTTTATAGGAATCTGAAGGGTAACTTTTTCTGCAAAGGGTGGTGGGTGTATGGAACAAGTTGAGGTAGTTGAGGTAGTTTAGTTGAGGTAGTTGAGGCAGGAACTATCGCAATGTTTAAGAAGAAATTAGACAGGTACATGGATAGGACAGGTTGAGAGGAATATGGGCCAAATGCAGGCAAGTGGGACTAGTGTTGATGGGACATGTTGATAAGTGTGGGCAAGTTGGGCTGAAGGGCCTGTTTCCACAGTGTATGACTATGACTATGACTTTGGCTATTTGGCCTATCAAGTCTACTCCACCATTCTATCATGGCTGATTTATCTTTCCCTCTCAACCCCATTCTCCTGCCTTCTCCCCATAACCTCTGTCACCAGGTACCTTTCCAAATGTTTCTTAAACGAGATGCCTCAATCTAAAGCCATAACTAAAAAATAAAAATGTTGCAGGTTTTCTTCTTCAAATGCTTCTCTTTTAAATTTATTCCCAAAACATATTTCTCGGCAGTCTGAAAGCCCGACTGTCTCCACAAGTTTGGACAAGCGCTTGCACTTTGCAGTGAGCCTTTCATTCTGCACAAATTCTTGCAAGTCCCTCCTCACTTTAGCAAACCAGCACCAACTCTTCACAGGAACACAGGACCAGTGTGGGAGAAAGGGAGCTACTGTCAAGCAATGAGACCTGACACTAAGCTAAGCAAACACACAGGGAGTGGGTCTGCCAAGTCAGCTCAGTTCCCAATGCTGCCACATATCACATACCAGTGATGCCGATGCTGGCTCTATGGATGTTCTCTTGCCGAACGTACTTAGCGTATCCATTTCAGGTTATGGAATCGCTATTTTTCAGATGTGGGAGCCCGAGGAACCCATTCCATTGAATGATGGTTTTTTGCTTGTAGTCCCTAATCTGTCAATTCTATCTTCCATTGATCAGCGGTCTTGACCAGATTAAATTTTCCCAATCAGCAAAAATTAATATGTTGACTTTTATTAATACCTAGTTGCTGTGGTCTGAATAACTCATTTGCATTTAGAGTTTAGATATTAGACTTTGGAGATACAGATTATCTCAACCCGAAACGTCACCCATTCCTTCTCTCCAGAAATGCTGCCTGTTCCGCTGAGTTACTCCACCTTTTTGTGTCTATCTACAGGTTGGAAACAGACCATTTGGCCCACCTAGTCCACCCCGACCAGCATTCACCCTGTACACTAGCACTATCCTACACTCCTGGGACAATTTACAATTTTACCAAAACCTTTGGAGTGTGGAAGGAAACCGGAGCACCTGGAGAAAACACACCCAGTCGCAGGGAAAACGTGCAAACTCCCTACAGACAGAGAGAGGTTCCATATACCCTACAACTTGCCCCGCACATCTCCTTTAAACTTTTCCTCTCTCACCTTAAAGCCATGTTAGAAGTCAAAATTGCTGTAAGTCATTGACCTAAAACACAAGCCATGTGTCTTGCTCCATAAAATGTCATTTGAACCACTATTTCCATCATTTTCTACTGCAATGTTAGTGCATACATTCAAAGGCCTTAAAATTGAAACTCCCTCTCAGAACAAATTCCATTTCAAACATACTTCACAAAGTTATTCTTGAATACTTGTATGAGTGATAGTTTTAGACCGAGTAAGGAATTGATATTCATTGAAACCCGGAAAGAAACAAGCCGAGAAAGGTCTTATCAGTAACATTAATAGATTCCATCCTCACCATTGTCAAGAAGTTGTAATTCATCTTATTTTTGGCACTTAAATCTGCACTTGATCTTCCCCCCCAAAAAACATGAAGTTGGCCAAAGAGTTATTTAAAACATCATTTCGTCCAGAAACATGAATTGAAATAATGCCTGTATTATTCCTGACTGGATGAGGCTTAATTGAAAGCAGCTTCCAATACTTTACCATGCAGGATTCCGGTATAAGCCATTAGTCTTGAAAGGCACATTCTCCATCAGCGGAACAAATTACGCTTGGTATCACCAGCCTTAGGAGGTAGCTCACCACTCAAGTATCTTCACTTACATCAGCTCTAACCTTTTAGAATGGTGGGGCATTGTTATACAAACATTTTCGTGAACAGGCTGTGACCCACAGCGCTGTGGCCATAGTGCTATGTTTAAAGCCCAGAGCGCTGTGGCCAGTAGCACTATATTCAAAAACCATAGTGCTGCAGCCAACAGCTCTTTATTTAAATTCCCACGCATTAAGCCGACAGCTCTTTTGTTTAAACCTTTGCGTGCCAAACCAGCAGCGCTGTGTGTATTATCTTTACACGCCAAGTCTGTAACGCCGTGTGTATTGCTTTACGCGCCAGTCTGCGGCAGATAGCACTTTGTTCACAAAGGGGGGGGGGGGCTGGTTGGCATGATGTGCCCCTGGATATGCCATGATGGTTCCGTAATCGTCACAGATACTATTCAAACACTGCAGTTTTTGTCAGTTAGTGTGCAGATGGGCAATATACATACAGGCGTGTCACGCCATGCACATCAGGTACACTTATCTGAACAATGTCAATTTCCTGAAGATTTTATTTTACACAGAAAGTATTGCCACAATAATATAAACCAGGTTAAAGCTCTTTGATTGAAAGCATGGAAACAGGCGTTTTGGCCCACCGAGGCCATCGATCACCCGTTCACCCTTGTTATAGATGAGCCAAGGTGGCGCTCCAGCCAGGCGACTCTTTGTGTGTTTGTCACAAAGTGAATCTACAATCACACATTACAATCACTCCACGATTTTAAATATCTACTCCAACAGATGTGAACATTGTGGATGACTTGATTGTAATCATGAATTGTCTTTCTACTGACTGGTTAACACACAGCTAAAGCTTTTCATTGTACCTTGGTACACGTGACAATAAACCAAATTAAATTAAACTAAATACTAATTCTATGTCATCCCATTTTTGCATCCACTCCCTCTACACATTAGGGGCAGTTTATGGAGGCCAATTAACCTACAAATCAGCACATCTTTGGAATGTGGAAGGAAACCAGAGCAACCAAAAGAAACCCATGCGGTCACAGGAAGAAGGTGCAAACTCCACACAGACAGCACCTGAGGTCGGGATCAAAGCCAGCTCTCCAGCGTGGTGAGGCAGCAGCTCTACCAGCTGTGTCACTATGGCATGCACTTCTCGCACTTCAAAAAAAATGCTGCCAACAAATTTAATATGTAGATATATTTTTCTCGTGGTGCATTTTCTTCTTCTTTACTTGCTAATTTTACTTCGGAGTCACGTGAGTGACGACGTGAAGAGCCCGCTCAGCACGCATGCGCGGCATTGTGTTCAGCAGTGCAACAGCGGCCGCATCGGGAGTCAGGCGCTCCCGCTACAGGGTGAAAGAACGGACCGTCAGGTAAGCTCTGAGGTCGGGTTTTCTTTCACAGGGAGCCTTCTGCTTTATTTCAGGCAGAGAAGAAAGGCTCTTGGACAAACCTGTCCCCCGCTCGACTCCAACGGAGGGGCGTTCCATCTGGTGGAGGGCAGCAACAAGGTGGTAGGACCGCTTACCGGGCGCTCCGCCATCCCCGACACCGTGCCGAGCCCAGCCCGCTAGCGCCTGAGCAGCGGACTGGAAGTAAAGCTACCGAAGAAGCGTCCGGCCGGTGGCTTCTGACTTGTCGGACAGGGACATCTCTCCACCCGCACGGGGAGGGAGAGACAGCCGCCTGAGCCGCATGGAGCAGCTCCTGGAGCAGGAGCTCCAGCGAGACGCGCTTCATGAGGGGCGCTCTCGTAGAGGGAGTTCAGGCACTCCCTCCACAGTGTATTGTGCACTGTCCATTGCTTCCTCCTTACCCGAGGGTAGCTTTGGTGACCAGGACTGGGCTGGTCAAGAAGAGGGGACGATGGCTGAAGATGTCGGGAGTATGCAAGGGGTGCAGGAACAGGAAGACCTGCTGGGTGTGGTGGACCGCTACGTGGCAGCCCCACGTGCAGGAAGGCTGTTAGAGGCCAAACCAGCGGCCAGCATTAACCACCTCTCCAACAGGCCCCTACAGGAGAGGTGGTCAATAAGGCCTTAGAAACATATACAGCTCCAGATATCTGTGAGTCCCTTAAAGTGCCGGCTGGAAACAGCCAAAATGGGGTCACGTTTGGGGCAAATATTCGGAACCAGGAGCTAAAACTGCAGCGGATCCTCAGGCTCCTGACGTCAGCCATCACATCGTTTGCTCGTTCCGTGGACAAATACAGAGATGACCACAACCTTCGTAAACAAATCATAAGACCTGCCATAAAATCCTAAATTTGCGGGGTTGTGCAAAACCCCAGCCACTGAGCCAGACCCACTGCTCTTTGGCAAAAACCTCACAAAGCATATGAAGGATATGGAAGAGGCCTTAAAAAACTTTCGGTCTCATGAGGGCAGGCCCCGGGACGAGCAAACCAAAAACAATAATTCCCAAGCAGCAGCACCCCATCGCGTCCATCAGTCAACGTCTACCATATGGGACTGGTGAAAGCTCGGGGTCCGCATTCTATCACCGGAAGTCTTCTTTAGACCAGGGCCCAGAGCGGACCCCATGGAAAATGCGCCACCCCCCAACGTCACCGCCACATCAGACAACGTGCAAGACTCGTTGGACTGGCAGGAACAGAAGAATACCCATAACCATGGAGGTAGGCGGGTCTGGTTCCTACCAGCGTATAGAAAATAGGGGCTTAATACTATCAGGGGGGTTTAGATTACACCTGTTTAAAGAAGCAAATACAGTTCATACTAGATGAGTTGTATCAGTATATACTCAATGACATTAGTGGATACAAAATACAATTCATACTAGAAAATTTGCCACTAGTTCAAACATTCACCCCAGAGGATGTTTACTATTTTTAAGGATCCCTCTCCTGTTAAGAAATGATAGGGACAAGCTGAAGCTACAAAAACGATGGTGGAAAGGGTATCAAACTAATTTCCAAAGGATGTTCGCATCTTCATGGCAAGTATATACATTTCAAAATGGAAACGTTTGTTACTGCAAAACAACTAATTTCCAAAGATGGCAAGCATTGATCTTAAAGATGTTTACTATTCAGGACCATTCATACTAATCAGCAAAGGGTATCATGGTCTACAACCTTGGACTACTTGGCTTCACTAACATTGCCAAGAGACAAAATAGTTGAATTGGCACAATCATGCAACAATTTAATGGTCAACAAATGACCACTAAAGTAATTGGGAAAATGGTAGCCTTTCCGACACCCTTGGCAAAGGTAATTCGTATCAAAGGTCATTATCACTAAACCCAAAAAACTACAGTGGTGGTTTGGATGTTTTCGCCCTATTATCATCATCATTGAATTAACTTCACTAAATATGTTTGTTAAGTATATACATTTCAAAATGGAAACGGTTGTTACTGCCAAACAACTCGGCAGTGAGTGAAGTAATAACTGTTACACGGTTTGAAATCACAGAGCTTTGAAGTCTTCACGTAGTCACTCACGTGACTCCGAAGTAAAATAGTAAGATTAAACGAGAACTTACCAGTTTGAAGTTTGATCTGTATTTTATGTGGAGTTACGATGAGGGATTACGTGCCCTTCGCTCCCACCCTCAATAATATGGGTCAAACTGATAACTGATGTCTCCTTTTCTTTACTATGTTTATTCCAATAACTGTGTCTATCTGTGATTCCACACCGCTGCTTTGAAGTATGCCGCGCATGCGTGCTGAGCGGGCTCTTCACATAACCCCTTATCGTAACTCCTCATAAAATACAGATCAAACTTCAAACTGGTAAGTTCTCGTTTAATCTTACTATTTCTCTTTACTCCCTGCCCATCATCCTAGTTTACTTCCTCTTCAATGTTCTCATCTTCCTGGGCTAAAACACCAGCTGGACTTTGTCCACAAATCCAAAGAGAAACTGCCACAATGTATTTGGAGATCAGAATGCATCACCACCTTTTGGTATAGAAGGGAAGACACTCATTAAATAAAACAAAGCTGAGATTTTTATTTATTTTTTTGCAACCTGTAGCATTTTTCACATCACTCACTGACTTTGGACAAAATGCTGCAAAATTTGGATTGATTTCAAGCAAAATATTTTTGGGCAGATATTCTGAGCAAATTTCTGTTCTTTTTGAATCAGTAATTTATGAGCAGAGTTGTTCACCACCAAAATGTTAGAGACTATAGGATTACAGCTGCATAAAGAAAGTCACCCAGAGAGCAAATATTTGGAGCTAGAGAAGGCTTTTTTTTGGCACGTGCTGGCATTACAGACTTGGCAAGCTTCAAGATGCAGCGTCTAGAGTAACTGCAGTGAAGGATGTAAAAGTTCAGTGAGATGTGCCTGTAAGTTTGCCTGCACCTGTGGTATTTCTCAAAGATCTGCAGCTCCATTCATCTCCTGAAAGTTCAACCACTGAACGATGGGAAAGGAAAATACTCATCTAGCAGCAATTTTTCACACTGCTGTTTGCTTTCCCCTTTTTACATCCCAGTCTTTGGAGACCTATTCTGAACTTTCACGTATGATACTCAGAACTGCTAAAATATCCAGCTATAGCACCCAGTGTGTCTTTATTTCAAACCCTCAAACATTCCATTGAAGACATTTAAGATTTTCCATATTAGTGTCTGTAACTTCAATTTTGTGTTGTGAAATTTCTCTATTGTTTTTTGAACTCGAGCACTGTTTGTGCAAGCTACAAGGGGAACAAAGGTTTTTCAGCAAACCTTCAGAAAGCACTGGAGGCTAAAAAAATACATTCAGTAAAGAACAGTCATCGCTCTTGAGCACATACAGTAACTCTAATGTCATGGAGAGGAGTCTGAAGATAGGCATCAACCCAAAACGTCACCTATCCATGTGCTCCCAAGATGCTGCCCGACCTGCTGAGTTACTCCAGCACTTTGAGTCCTTTTTTAGTAAATCAGCATCTGCAGTTCCTTGTTTCTACATCATTACTCGAATAGATTTTGAAATCAACTCAATGCTTTAAAATGTTTAAACATCTTTTCTCTAATATCATACAGTATCTGCTGTTAACTATCAAAAACCTTGAGGAGTTGTACTTGCACTACCTGGTAAATCGTCAATCCTCTGATAAACGTATTTGCATTTATTTTGTTTTCTCCAAAGTTAATTTTCGGTATGCAATTCAGTATTTTGTACACTTGTGTTTTGCTTACTAGTTGGAATTGATATTTTAATTTCTTCCTTATAAACTCTTTGTAACTTTTGGTAACTTTGTCAGCGCCAGAAACGTGGCGACTCTTTGCGTTCTGTCCAGGTGAAGTCTGCTGCATGATATTGCCGGCGTATGCAAAAACAACGAATTTCACTGTACCTCAGTACATGTAACAATAAAGTATCATTGAATCATTAAATCTTCTCCTTTGCATGTAGGATTTATCGTTGCTCATGTTGCAATGTCTTTGCAATGTAGAATACAATAGAATATCTGAGAAATAGTCAGCAGGTCAGGCAGCATCAGTGTCGAGAGAAAGAGAGAAATATTTTCATTGTGCCTCGGTGCATGTGACAATAATGAACTAAACTAAACTAAACTAAAATAAAATAAACTAATCTTTTCAGGTCAGTGCCTTTTCACCAGCACTATCAACACAGTTAGACTGCAATGTATTCTGCTCCTTCATTCTAGCTTCTTCTGCTTTGGTTACCAAACTCCAACATACTAACCAGTTTGTTCAAGCATGAAGCATCAAGTTTCTCCTGCAGCTTATTTTTCCTCAAGATTCCAGCACCAGCAGTTCTTGTGTCTCCATGCCACCATTTATGGTAAACCCCTTCTGCACCCTCTCCACATCCTCCCTGATATATGAAGAGAACTCAATGCATCATGGCTCAGATGAAAACAAATCCTCAATACCAACATAAATAAGTACACCAAAGACTTTTCCCAAGGGTGACTGATTTCCATACAATTAAAACTACAATCATTGACATCTTGAGCTAGTATTGGAGAATCAAGCACAGATTACTAACAACAAAACTGATTTGTGCTGAGACACTGCCAGAGCACATATTTTGGATTCTAATAGAGGGGTTCTGCAAGTTGCTCGAAATAAGCAAAAAATAATGCATGTGTAGGAATGAACTGCAGTTGCTGGTTTACACCGAAGATAGACGCAAAATGCTAGAGTAACTCAACGGGAAAGGCAGCATCTCTGGATAGAAGGAACGGGAGACGTTTTGGGCCAAGACCCTTCTTCAGGCTGGGAGTCAAACAAAATGCATGCTGTG
The DNA here is from genome assembly GCF_028641065.1 of Leucoraja erinaceus. Taxonomy (NCBI): domain Eukaryota; kingdom Metazoa; phylum Chordata; class Chondrichthyes; order Rajiformes; family Rajidae; genus Leucoraja; species Leucoraja erinaceus. The sequence goes on along the minus strand of NC_073384.1, from coordinate 49,083,979 downwards.
TATCTCCCATTTACTATTACAGTCCAAAGAGGAACTTGTTTCCATCTTCAGCAAAACCATCAGCACACACCCTTATGTAGATTGTTGCAGGATCTTGATTAGTAAGGGTGTCAAGGGTTATAGGCAGAAGGCAAGAGAATGAGATTGAGAGGGAAAGATAGATCAGCCATGATTGAATGGCGGAGTAGAATTGATGGGCCGAATGGCCTAATTCTGCTCCTAGAACTTATAAACGTATCTTGGGATACCACTAGGGGAATCAAGAACCATAGTTTTAGAGTATGAGGGAAAAGGTTTAATTGGTACCTGAGGGGTAACACTTTCACAGAAAGGATGATGGGTATATGGAACAAGCTGCCTGAGTAGGTAGTTGAGGCAGGTGCTGTAACAACATTTAAAAGACATTCGGACTGGTACATGGATAGGAAAGGTTTAGAGGGATATGGGCTAAACAAGGGCGGGTGGGACTGGTGTAGATGGGGCATCTTGATCGGGATGGATGTTGGGTCGAAGGGCCTGTTACTATGCAGTAGGACTTTATGACTCTATAACCTGATCACCACTTGTCTCTGACAATCAACAACAGCCAGCCTGAAACAGAAGGCAACAGTGGACACCATTTCTCAGCAATAGAGACAAATTGACAGCAACAGGAACTGATCACAACTGTTTCCTTCTGATATTGTTAAAGGTGGAAACTCAAATAAGGGGATAACTATGAAGAACATAATGTGAGGTTAAGTTTTTATTTTGCCACTTGCAGCAGGATGTACTTCTCCATCATGTTTTGCTGAGATGTGCCCCTTACCATTTCCACCATCTGACGCAAATGGAAAACCTAATATTATAACTCAAATCCTTTGTTTGTATTAGGGTCACTTTCAAATTCTAAAAAACACAGCAGGGTTTCATCATCTATGAATAACTGCTCACCCTTCATTCCTTGTGTATTTTTGTTTGTGGTCCAAGGGGAAATGTGAATTTCTGCAGACGGCAGCCTGCTCTGACAGTGCATGCACCCTCTAATACATCTTTCAAATGGAGCTCGCCAAAGGCCAGTAGTGTAGAATGTTGCAGGCTCTTGGGGTAACAATAGGTTTAGTTTCAAAGATACAAAGTGACAACAGGCCCTTTGGCCCATTGAGTCCGGGCTGATCAACGATTGTTCATATCTTAGTTCTACTCTACACACGAGGGATAATTTACAGAAACCAATTAACCTACAAACCTGCATGTCGTTGCAATGCGGGAGGAAAACGGAGCACCGGGAGAAAAACCACATGGTCGCAGGGAGACCTGGGTTCAATCCTGACTACGGGTGCTGTCTGTATGGAGTTTGTGTGTTCTCCCTGTGACCATGTGAGTTTTCTTCAGGTGCTCCGATTTCCCCCCACATTCCAAAGACGTGCAGGCTTCTAGGTTAATTGACTTCGGTAAAACAATTGTAAATTGTCCCTAGTGTGTAGGATAGTGCCAGTGTACGGGGTGATCGCTGGTCAGTGAGGACTCGGTGGGCCAAAGGACCTGTTTCTGCACTGTATATCTACAGTCTAAAGTCTAAAGATGGCACCAGAAATGTGGCGACTCTTGTGTACTGCCTGAGTGTGATCTACTAATCTTACACACATGTGCATAAGTGTGATTGTGCCTATGTATCGTAAGATTTTTACTGAATTGTATGCAAGAAAGGAATTTCACATTGTTAATGAAGTCCCATTAAATGATTAGTGAGCACAGGAGGTGTGATGGCCTGTTTTGATGCAGGGTCATTCAAACAGTGGGGTATGTCTCTGGTATTTTTTCCTAAACATTATCCCTGTTGGTGTCAGAGTTTAGGAGAAGTTATTCCCCCAGGCTCCAATCACTTAAGCCACCATCATCCTACCCGGATAATCCAATGTCACTGCACCTGGAAAACATCAGTGTTATGTGAAATAACAACCCATAGAAATACCGCACATTGGACAAATAACCTAAAAATGTCCAGGACTGAAATATCTGATTATTTAAAATACCCTTTGCAGCTGTAATCCTATAGTCCATACACTTTGGTAGATTATTGTTTAGATTATAATGATGTTTTGTTTTGAAACTATAGAATTACCAATCCCATTCCTGATAGTTAATCACCTATAAGCTTTTTGCTAATGCAAATATTTGCTAATGCAAGCTAAAACGAGGACCTGGAAGCAGAAAATAAGAGGCACACAATTCCATAAGTTGAAAGAAGAAATCTGTATTTCTTAATGCAAGCTGGGAGAGAATTGTATTTGTACACTAAAACCTCCTTGACTTTGAAAAAAATCAATGACTGAGGGAACTGTTTTAAGTTACAGAGAGTTAGTCAAAAAAAATAGCAGCCAATGTGTTTCTCTGATACTGAAATGAGTTATGGGTAGAGCCAGGATTTTGCCGTGCCTTTTCATAGCTTTTTTGACGATTTCACCAAGATATTGCGTTTTTCACGATCGAGTGCCTAAATCAGCCTTTTTTTGGCCGTTTTACCCAGAGGTGACGCCGAAGTACGAGAAGCCGAAGCCAAGAAGTCGAAGCCAAGATGCCGAACGGACATCACGTCGAAAAGCCAAGAAGCCGAAACGGACATGAGGCCGAAAAGCCGAGAATCCGAACGGACTCAATGCCAAACAGACACGACGCCGAAAGGACACGAAGCCGAATGGACACGAAGCTGAATGGACACGAAGCCGAACGGACACGAAACTGAACGGACACGATGCCGAACGGACACGACGCCAATAGGACACAAAACTGAACGGACACGACGTCAATAGGACACGAAACTGAACGGACACGACGCCGAATGGACACGAAGCTGAACGGACACAAAGCCGAATGGACACGAAGCCGAATGGACACGACGTCAATAGGACACGAAACTGAACGGACACGACGCCGAATGGACACGAAACTGAACGGACACGATGCCGAACGGACACGATGCCGAATGGACACGATGCCGAACGGACACGATGCCGAACGGACACGATGCCGAACGGACACGACGCCGAACGGACACGATGCCGAATGGACACAAAACTGAACGGACACGATGCCGAATGGACACGATGCCGAACGGACACGATGCCGAACGGACACGACGCAGAATGGACACGAAACTGAACGGACACGACGCCGAATGGACACGAAACTGAACGGACACGATGCCGAACGGACACGACGCCAATAGGACACGAAGCCGAATGGACACGAAGCCGAACGGACACGACGCCAATAGGACACGAAGCCGAATGGACACGAAGCCAAACGGACACGACGCCGAACGGACACGATGCCGATAGGATACGAAACTGAATGGACACGACGCCGAATGGACACGATGTCGAACAGACACGATGTCGAACGGACACGACGCCGAATGGACACGATGTCGAACGGACACGACGCCAAATGGACACGATGTCGAACGGACACAACGCCAAATGGACACGATGTCGAACGGACACGACGCTGAATGGACACAACGCCGAAAGGTCACAAAACTGAACGGACACGATGCCGGACAGACATGACATCGAAAAGCCGCTGAACGGACACGACGTCTCCACGGACGGGATTGCTCCAACACCTAGTCGGTCAGCAACAAAGGTCAGCGATTGGTCCAAACCCCCGTGTCCATTTGGCGTTGTGTCCGTTTGGCTTCGTATCCTTTCGGCGTCATGTCCGTTCGACTTCGTGTCCTTTTGGCCTCGTGTCCATTTGGTATCTTGGCTTTTATGGCATGATGTCCGTTCGGCATCTTGGCTTTGGCTTCTCGTCCTTCGACATCCTTCAACGTCCTGTCCGCACACGTTAATATTAATAAGATAATACCAGATAATTTGATAAAAATGCAAGTAATTATGTGCAACCAGGCAACTGGTCATTTAATGTAGCATACCTTTATATTATCATTTTTAACCATATTTTGGTGATGGAAATAAATGCCTTTTTTGTCAACAATTGCCTTTTTTGTGCCTTTTTATGTGCCTTTTTTGTAATTTTATTATGCCTATTTGCCTGCCTATTTCAGAGTTTTTCAGTGCCTAAACGTCCTGGCTCTAGTTATGGGTCAAAAATACAGTAAACCTTCAACAGATTTATTTTCATTCTTGCCTCCTGTGGTAACCTGACTGCCCATCTGGTCTTTGCTTCATTAAGAGTCAAGAGAGTAAAGAGTGTTCAATTGTCATATGTATCAACAATGGAACAATGAAATTCTTCTTTACAGTAGCATAACCAGCCTGTAAACACAGTACTTGAGACCTACTGCGCCAAAACAGGCCATTCGGCCCACTGAGACCGCACCAACCAGCGATCACCCCTTACACTAACACTATCCTGCACAATAGGGACAACTTTACCTAAGCCACTTAACCTACCAACTGTACATCTTTGGATTGTGGGAGGAAAATAGAGCACCTGGAGAAAACCCATGCAGTTACAGGGCAAATGTACAAACTCCATGTAGGCAGCACCGTAGTCAGGATTGAACCCAGGTCTCTGGCGCTGTAATACTCATACTGTAATGCTCGCAATGCTCATACATAATATAATAAACCAAAAAAATGTTAAAAACCTTTTGTGCAAAAAGAGTTCATACTGCAACCAAGGCAGATACTAGTTCTTAGTTAAGTTAGTATTTTGTAGTGTTCAAGGTTGTTGACTAGAAGCTGTTCCTGAACCTGGAGGTCACAATTTTCAGACTCCTATACCATCCTCCTGATGGTAGGAGTGAAATGAGAGCTCCTGGTTGTGTGGGTCCTTGATGATGCTGGCTGCCTTTTTGAGCTAGCACCTGATAGAGCCCTTCGATGGTGGGGAGGTCAGAAACCATGATGGTCCTGTGATCTCCCCCCCCTCCCCCTCCCATCTCTCCAGACAAATACATCTCAACCTATGGCAGTACGTTTGAAGGATTGGAAAGCCTTCCATTACAAATAGTCAGATTGTTCTATTTTTCTTGTTTCTGTAGCAATCTAACAGCAAAATCAAGATCTTCTAAAGTAAAACGTGCTTCCCGTTAAATTAGAAACCTACTGAGCACGGTCCAATCTGAAGTGGAATTAGCTCCACTCCAAACAGGTGTTGGACATTAAAACTGGGTCGCTGGCATTCCTGGTGGTGTTTTCTTTTTATTTTACATTTGGGAGTGTTCTGAATTACTTAACCTCCTTGTTGGAAATCACTTCATAGGCTGCAATTCATCTGGATGACTGGTGCTTTTATGCTACAGTAGATTGCTTTTGTGCTGAATCACTGTCCTGAAACCTTAAGCTGAAACTGCCTTTGTATTTACAATGGATTTTGGTTGACCAAATGTCTGGTAGGTTTTACTGCTTTGTTTTATATTCAAGAGTCAAGATTGTTTTATTGTCAAATATCCCAGATAGAACAATGAAATTCTTATTTGCAGCACAGAACAGAATAGGTAAACATAGTACACTGTAAACAATATAATAAATGAGAGAGAAAATAAAAGTTCAGTGTGTATGTATATGCCTACATACAAATACACGTATATGTAGATCATATATCATGTACATATATGTGTATGTGTGCGTGTGCATGTATATATGTGTGTATATCTATATTACTAAAAGTCTGATCTTGACCACTTCCTGTTGTTCTGTATATTGCTTTTAGAAAAAACGCTGCCACTTACGGCTGTGATTTTTGGCCATCTTGCTCAGAGTGCCCCTCCGCTGTGCAGAGGATTTTTCCAATCGATGAAAAATAAAAGAGTTATTAGTGTTTAAAAAATGTTGAGATTCTCTCTCCTGAAGGCCATGCCCCTTCTGGAGGGACTATCAAACATGGATGTGTTGAGTACCTCAGTCAGTCTCTACACGATGGGGGAGCGAGAGGGTCACGTCTCACAGTCTGAGCTGTGAATAACACTGAACACATGTCTACTAAACTGTGAGTGGTTTTACTGACCTGTCAGTGCTCTTAATATGGTTTGAAAATATAGTTTGGAAATGCTAAAGATGTGTTGGCTTTGGTTTAGAAATGCCAAAGCTGTGTTGCCTAATTAAAGTTGCCTTACCTAATTAAAGTTACCTTGCCTAATTAAAGTTGCCTTATCTAATTAAAGTTGCCTTCCCTAATTAAAGTTGCCTTGCCTAATTAAAGTTGCCTTGCCTATATAATTAAAAGTCTAATCTTGACCACTTCCTGTTTGCACTTTATACTGATTTAAAAAAAAAATACTACCACGTACGGCTGTGATGTTTGGCCATTTTACTCAGATTCCCCCTCCGCTCATCAGATTCCGAGGATTTTTCCCATCGATGAAAAATGAAAGAGTTATTAGTGTTTAAAAAATGTTGAGATTGTCTTGTGTGGGGGCTGGTATGTGGGGGGGGGGGTAAGCTGGAAACCGCTTTAGTCGCCTCCTCCATGGAGAGGCGACTTTTTCCATGTTGCCTCCCCCATGGCTTAACAGCGAGGATCGGTGCGGCCTTTCCTGGAAAAGTGCCTGGGGCTTCAGCCGCGGGCGCAGCGTGGCGTCTCGGCATGGAGCGGGCGAGCCCTCACCGGGGCTCACCGGAGGGGAGCACTCCATTTTCTGGCCTGCAACAGCCTGAAGCTCCGGCCTGCGTGGCATCCACAGCCTGGGATCCCAGGACTGCCAGCCCGCAGCCAACTTCTACTGCGGGCACGGCATGAACTTACCATCAGGAGTGGGGTCCCTCGCTGGGGATTCCTGGAGGGGAGCTTCGAGTTCCGGCCCTGCAGTCTGCGGTGCTTCTGGGTGCGGCGCGGCAGGAACATTAAATCTCCGACCGCCGGCCTGCGGCCTACACCTACCTGAAGCCACGGTCTCCGGTGGGGAGGCATCGATTCAGGACTTACCTGGACTTTTTACCTTCTCTGCACATCAGGACGCCCGCAGCGACGGCTGCAGAGGGTTGAGGTCTCGACCACGGGGGAAAATGGAGGAGGACTGGCCATATTTTGTGCCTTCCACCACAGTGATGAATGCTGTGGTGGATGGTTGTGTTACATTTTTAGTGTGTTTCTGTGTGTTCATTTTCATTGTACCACTGCTGGCAAATTCAATTCACTTGCACTTTATGTGCACGTGACGAATAAAACTGATTGTATTGTATTGTGTGCGTGTGTATATATACACAAGCACACATATGTACACACAAAAAATAAATATATTAGATTATTAAATACATAGAAACATAGAAAATAGGTGTGGGAGTAGGCCACTCGGCCCTTCGAGCCATTCAATATGATCATGACTGATCAACCAAAATCAGTTCCCCGTTCCTGCTTTTTCCCCAATATCCCTTGATTCCATTAGCCCTAAGAGCTAAATCGAACTCTCTCTTGAAATCAAATTGTAGAAACTATTGTAGGAATAAAGAGGGCAACAATTGCCATCTGTAAACCAACAATGATTGAGGTAATTTCCAATGGTCACCATCTTCCTTGACCCAAGCAATTGCTGTCCCTTATGTGAGATTTTATTGTTTGGCTATTTTAGATCTTTATTAAGAAATATTGCTCTCTTTATGAAAATTGGTCTACAGCTCCTAAAAATCACAACTAGAAACATTAACTCTGCCGGAGAATATGGCAGTGTCTTCAAATACCCATTGGTGTTTCAGTAGTTCAATTTCACTGTTAGAAAGGTAAGTGGTAAGAATTGGTAGGTATTTATAAAGCTGGAAGTCATAGAGTCATAAATTGAATGAATGAATGAATAAGTTTATTGGCCAAGTATGTACACATACAAGGAATTTTCCTTGGTGCTCCACTCGCAAATAACAACACAACATACAGTAACAATTAAGAATGACACATAAAACATTAAACATTAATAATAAAACATTATAGTTTAAACGTGTGAATGAAATAAAATACCAGAGCAAAATCAGCCTACAGACGTTTGGTTATTGAGTAGAGCTCGTGGAAAAAAAGCTGTTTTTTAATGTCTGGCTGTGACGGCTTTGATAATTTGGAGTCGCCTTCCAGAGTGAAGTGCTTCAAAGAGTTTGTGGACAGGGTAAGTGGGGTCAGAGATGATCTTACACACTCGCTTCCTGGCCCTTGCAGTATACAGTTCATCAATGGGGGGAAGGTTGCAGCCAACAGAGACATACAGCACGGAAATAGGCCCTTCAGCCCAACTTGCCCATGCCGACCATGATGCCCCATCTACACTAGTCCCATCTGCCTGTGTTCTACCCATATCCCTCAACGCCTTTCCTATTCAAATGGAATTGGAGAAGATAATGTAATTTCACATGTTAATTTACCCAGCACATTGATGCAATCACAAAGAAAGCCCATCAACGCCTCTAATTCCTTAGAAGATTGCGGAGTTTCGGTATGCCAGCGAATACACTCTTGAACTTCTTCTGGTGCACAGTAGAGAGCATATTGACTGGTTGCAACACGTTCTGGTTCTGCAACTCAAATTCCCAGCAAAAAGTGGTGAACACTGCCCAGTCCATCATGGATACCGACTCCCCACCATCCAAGGGATCTCCAAGAATCGCTGCGTCAAAAGGCAGCCAGCATCATTAGAGACACGCACCACCCTGGCCATGCTCTCATTTCACTGCCATTGGGAAGAAGATATAGGAGCCTGAAAACTGTAACATCCAGGTTCATGGGCAGCTTCTTCCCTACAGCCATGAGGCGATGAAACACAACAACCTCCAAATAAGTGCCAAACTGCATAGTCTTTTGGACATTAATTTTGATTTTGCACTATTATTTATTCGTCTGTTTGTTTGTTTTATATATACAGTACAGTGTGGGTGTGGGGTGTGTGTGTGTGAGTGTATGTGTGTGTGAGTGTGTGGAAGTGTGGGAGTGTATGTGTGTGTGTGTCTGTGTGAGCGAGAGTGTATGTGTGTAAGTGTGTTTGTGAGTGTGTATGTGTGTCTGTGTGTGTGAGTGTGTGTGAGTGTGTTTATGTGTGTGTGTGAGAGAGAGTGTGTGTGAGTGTGTGTGTGTGCATATTCAGTACATATGACAATTAAACACTCTTGACATTTTGTGATGCAGTTGCTTTCTGATAGAGCTATTTGAACTTTCTTAATAGTGCACCCCATTTATCAAGTGCTGTATTAACTGATGGAGCTGCATTTCAGCCCTGCCTTTGTAATATCTATGGGCATCCTGAAGCCTAACTCCCTCTATCAGCTGAGCAGAGAAGGGAACGTACAATGTGACCAATGTGTCCAATTTTTTGTACTTCCTGAACCTTACTGTGTTATCAAGAGAGTCAAGAGAGTCAATTTAATTGTCATTTGGACCCCTAGAGGTCCAAACGAAATGCCGTTTCTGCAGCCATACATTACACACAAATAGACCCAGACACAACAAAATTACAATTTTACATAAACATCCATCACATAGCTGTGATGGAAGGCCAAAAAAAACTTATCTCTCCACTGCACTCTCCCCCCCCCCCCCCCCCCATGTCAGAGTCAAAGTCAAAGCCCCCGGCTGGCGATGGCGATTGTCCCGCGGCCATTGAAGCCACGCCGGGTGGTGCGAGGTCGCACACCGGGTCTTGATGTTGGAGCCCCCGGTGTGCGCTCGCAAGTACCCGCGGCCATTCCAGCCGCGCGGGGCGGTGTAGTGAGGCCCCGCTCCAGTAGCTCCCCAACCCCGCAACACGGGCGGGAGAATTCTCCGTTGCAGGAGCCCCGAAAAGCGGTCTCTCTCCAGGGAGCCGCGGGCTCCCGGCGCCGCTGTCCGCAGACCCGCAGCAGCAGCCCCCAACTCAGCAGCGGCATCGGCAGCAGCAGCAGCAGCAGCAGCAGCAGCAGCATTCCTCCACCGCTCCGGTCTCGGCCAGCTCCGCGACGGCAACGGTGAGTCGGCACCTGAGTCCCCGGCTTCTTCCTGTTGGAGGCCGCTCCTCGTTGCGGCCTCAACGACAACGGAACCCGACGAGAGAAAGGTCGGGTCTCCAGTGCAGGGAGAGATTTAAAAAGTTTCCCACCCCACCCCCTCACACACACACCCCAACAAAAAATAACAAAAACTACATTAAAACACAGACAGAAAATAATAAAAACGCGGACAGACTGCAGAGGCCGCTGCTGGCCAGAGCCGCGCCGCTTTCTTATTCTTTCCACGTTATTGTTAAGCATTGAACAGACAGAGGAAAAGCAGGAATGGCTGAAGGAACTCCAGCTGTGATATAATGTACATTGATGCAACATGGTGGCATAGCTGGTTGAGCTGCTGCCTCACAACACCAGAGATCTGAGGTTGCATGTTCTCCCTGAACTCTGTGGTCTTCCTCTGGGTGCTCCAGTTTCCTCCCACATCCCAATGGTGTGAGTGTTTGTAGGTTAATTGGCCTCTGTAAATTGTCCCTCGTTGGTAGGGAGCGAATGAGAAAGTGGGATAACAGAGAATTAATGTGAACATATGACCAATGATCGAATGGACTCAATGGGCCAAAATTCCCTGCTGTATCTTTAAACAAAACTAAAAAGACATTTGTGACACTCATATACTGTAGCAGATTGGAATAGACAATATATGTTATCAAAGATGGAGACAAAATGCTGGAGTAACCCAGCCATTTGGGCAGCATCTCTGGAAAAAATGTTCAGGTGACATTTCGGGTTGGGTCCCTTCTTCATACTGATTGTAGTGGGGGGTGGGGGGGAACTGGGAGTGAGAAAAAAAACCCAGGAGAAATCAGTCACTTGAAACATCCAAGCCACTAACTGTATTTACAGTATCTGTGCATTAGTTTGATGCTCTTGCCAAATAAAATAGATCTTGCAACAATTGGCCAAAAATCAAAAGCCTTAAGTAAAACTGATCTTTATCCATGATTAATTGAACCTGATTCATGCTTGGGGTTCTTTGTAGAACGCCTTCAAAAGTTTTCCTCTTGCATTATGTAAAGGAATTGGCAACGTGCTTTGACCTGCTGCTTGGCCGGCTCATACAAAATACTTTGTGCCTTCTGTTGCTGTTAACATGCTCCTTCCATGCATAATGATGGGAGAGGAGGAGGTGAGATGGGTGGCTGATGGTGCAACCTTTCTGCTGGGATATTGGAACTCCTTGCTCATGCAGTCAGCAGGTTCTCAGTGGGCAGACTTCTGAAGCCGTGGGCTTTATGCTGGGAAGCATTTACAACATTTAGCAGTGACGCACCTGGTAGCGCTGCTACCTCACCATGCTGGAGACCCGGGTTCAGACTTGACCTCGGGTGCAGTCTGTGTGGAGTTTGCTCGTTGTCCCTGTGACTATGTGGGTTTCTTCCGGGTGCTCCGATTTTCTCCCACAACCCGAAGGCATGAATGTTTGTAGTTTAATCAGCCTCTGTAAATTATCCCTGGTATTAAGGGAGTGGGTGGAATAACATAGAACTAGTGTGATGGATGAACAATGATCGGGACGGACTCAGTGGGACGATGGGCCTGTTTCCATGCTGTATCTTAAATACAGTCATAACACTCATATAGCAGGTTGAAATAGACAAGACATTTAGTCAAAGATACACAAAATACTAGAGTAATCCAACTGTTCGGGGCAGCATCTCTGGAGAAAATGGACAGGTGACCCTTCTTCGGACTGATTGTAGTGGGGGGGGGGGGGGGATGAGAGGAGAGGGGGGGGACTGGAAGGAAGAAAATATGCAGGACTCATGAGTCACTTGCTTGAAACATCCAAATCACTTTATTTACTGTATCTGCACATTAGTTTGATACTCTTGCCAAATAGAACTGCCATGATCAGCCATAAATCAAATGCCTCAACAAAACCAGATGATTAATTGAACCTGATTCATCCTTGGGGTTCTTTTAGAACTCCTTCAAAAGTTTTCCCCTTGCATTATGTAAAGGAATGGGCGACGTGTTTTGACCTGCTGCTTGGCTGGCTCATGCAAAGTGCTTTGTACCTTCCATTGCCGTTAACATGCTCCTTCATTGCATTATAACGTGAGAGGGGGAGGTGAGATGGGTGGCTGATGGTACATCTTTCCTGCTGGGATATTGGAACTCCTTGCTCATGCAGTCACCAGGTTCTCAGTGAGCAGATTCCTGAAGCCAATTGGGGGTTATCCTTGGGAGCATTTACAAAATTTAGCAGCCAGCACAGTGACGCACCTGGTTGAGCTGCTGCCTCACCGTGCTGAAGACCCGGGTTCAATCCCGACCTCGGGTGCAGTCTGTGTGGCGTTTGCACGTTGTCCCTGTGACTATGTGGGTTTCCTCCAGGTGCTCCGGTTTCTCCCAACATCTGAAAGATGTGCGTATTTGTAGGTAAATTGCCGAACTACGTAGATCAGTGTTAGAATCAGGGGGGAATTGATAACAATATGAAGCGAATAAATGGGTAGGAAAGAACTGCTACAAAGTTTGAATGCTGCAAAGTTTGAAGAAGGGTCTCAACCTGAAATGTCACCTATTCCTTTTCTCCAGGGATGCTGCCTGACTCAAAATGACACCAGTTCCTATCATTCCTCAGTTGTCTATCAGTATAATCAGTAATCTTTGAAAGAGCTTTCTACTTGTTGATGGGAATCAGTCTTATTTGACCCCTCGTGTATGAATACAGATGAGTGCACTACTTCAGATTGTAGTCTAACTAGACCAATAGAAACCTACACAGACTGACTTTACACAAATATAATTTGGAATGTAAAACTATTATTGCACCCAATCAGCTTCTCAACTAGGTTAGATTAAAATAATGCTCCATAAATCTCAAAGGGTATTCAGTCCTGTGTTCTGCAAACCAATACCTATTTTCTGTTAGACAAGTCATCTTTGGCCTACATGAATGAATGTGTTCATCACAGGGGTTAAATCTGCCCAGGAGACCATACTTTGATTCCATTTGTGTAGTGTGGTAGATGGTTCCAACACTAGAGAAAGCCTTGCATCGGAAATGATTTAGTTTCAAGTTGGAGACACATCGCGGAAACAGGCCCGCCGGCTCACTGAGTCCACAGCGATCAATGATCCCCGCACATTAACAATATCATACACACATTAGAGACAATTTACACATATGCCCAGCCAATTAACCTACAAACCTGTATGTCTTTGGAGTGCGTTGAGAAAACTGAAGTGCACGGAGAAAACCCATGCAGTCATGGGGAGAACGTACAAACTCTGTGCAGATAGCACCGTAGTCAGGATCAAACCTGGGTCTCCTGGCACTGTAAAGCAGCAACTCTACAACTGCGCCACCGTGCTGCCCTTTGATATTTACTAACAACAACAAGCTGGTAACAAAGGCAATATTAAACCATGAGACCATATGCTTGATCTGAGTGATGAATTGCAAGGAATTACATAAAAAGGTAAAGCAGGAAGAGTAGGAGAAGAATGTCAAGGCATATAGCTAAGAACGTTTGTAGTTTAGTTTAGTTTAGTTTAGCGATACAGCACGGAAACAGGCCCTTCGGCCCATGGAGTCTGCATCGACCAGTGATCCTCATACACCAGCACTATCATACACTCGCTATTGATATTTGCTTAAAGTTTCGACTTTAGAGGTACAGCTAGGAAACAGGCCTAGGGTCCACCATGTCATAAGGTCATAAGGAACAGGAGTCAAGCACATCAAGTCTATTCCGCCATTCAATCATGGCTGATCTATTTCTCCTTCCTAACCACATTCTCCTGCCTTCTCCCCATAACCTCTGACACCTGTCAGTGCAGACTAGCGATCACCCTGTTCACCAGCACTATCCTATGCACTAGGGACAATTTATAATTTTACCGAAGGCAATTATCCTACAAACCTGTACATCATTGGAGTGTGGGAGGAAACAGGAGCAACCGGTGAAAACCCACATGGTCAGAGAGAGAACGTACGAACTCTGTACAGACAGAACCGGTAGTCAGGATCAAATCCGGGTCTCTGGCGCTGTAAGGCAGCAACCGCACCGCTGCGCCACTGTGCTGCCCAAACTCAATCACCTGAAGCAGAATAAAGAAAATGCCCGAAACTTGTGGAACATCACAGACGTTGCCGGGTTTGTTTTGCGTGCTCTGCTGGCATATCATACTGTACATGAGTGCATCAATTAGTGCAAAAGTGAAAAGAAACAGTGCAAAATATGATGTTGTAGCTACAGAGAAAGCGGCAATAAAAAAAAGTGTAATGGCCATATGGGCTTGTTGATTAAATCACTTATGTCACTGGTTTGCAGAGTTCTTAATTTATTGGGAATAATTTAATAATATCCACCAACCACAGACAGTACTTTATTTAGTTTGAGTTACTGTGGCAAAGATTTGTTGCAGCCGGTGGAGGATTTCCAGTGAAATATGGCCTATATTTTCTTTTGGTCTTTCAGCCAATTCTTCGCAAATCATGACTCTTCAGCATGCTGAGGGTGATATCAGATGGAGAGGCATACTGTTTGACATTTACTCAGAATCTCTGGTATAGAGATCCAATGGAACTTGTGGAGTCAACAAGAACGCACTGAACTTCGAAGTGTTCCTGCTGATCTGTCTTTGTCATTCACACAGTGCCATGCACAGTGGTGCAAAGGTAAAGCTGCCTTACACGCCAGAGACCTGGGTTCGATCCTGGCTCTGGGTACTGTCTGTACGGAATTTGTACGTTCTCCCTGTGACCACGATCCGTTTTCCTCCCACACTCCAAAGACATGCAGGTTTGTAGGTTAATAGGCTTCTGTAAATTGTAAATTGTCCCTAGTGTGGAGTATGGTATGAGTGTACGGGGCAGCCTCTGGTCGGAGCAGACTCAGTGGGCTGAAGGGCCTGTTTCTGTGCTTTATCTCTAAAGCAAGCTAAGGTAAAGTAAAGTATATTCATTTGTCCAAAAGAGAGAGTCAAGTCAAGAGTGTTTTATTGTCATATGTCCCGAAACAGAACACTGAAATTCTTACTTGCAGCAGCACAATAGGTAGGTAAGCATAGTACGTTTTAATCACCATAACAACAACAAAAATCAGTATATATAAAAAACTAACATTAACAGTGCAAAGACCAAACCAATGTCCCAAGTCTATGTAGTTTGAAGGTTATTTGGTGGTTGCAGTGTTTAATAGCCTGATGTGTGTAGGGAAGAAGCTGTTCCTGAACCTGGATGTTTCGGTTTTCAGGCTCCTATATCTTCTTCCAGATGGCACAAGTGAAATGAGAGCGTGGCCAGGATGGCGTCAGTATCTGACGTTGCTGGCTGTCTTTCTGAGGCAGCGATCCCTTCCATGGTGGGGAGGTCAGTACCCGTGACAGACTGGGCAGTGTTCGCTACTTTTTGCATTCCTAATGGAGTGACTGAATTAATTCCCAGGTCCTCTCCATAGCCCCTCGAGCAAACAAACTGCGTGATTACATTTCAGTACAAAATTCTTTATTTTTTCCATATCTTTTTCCTTCTTTTGTGCTGATTTGATGGTTCATCTATGCATCTCGCATTCCAGCAGCATCTTATATGTAACCATGGCAGAAAGGAAGCAAGAGAAGCCAAAATTAGTGATCACATACTGCATGCCTGGTTCAGTCAGTTTTGATTCAGTTGGTTCTCTAACTCAGTGGGTTATTGGCTTAAGCTCCAATGCAAGGCTTGGGTTTGAATTTTACAAAATTCTAAAGATTTATGGCAGAGCTAGATTTAAACTTTAGACTTTACTTTTAGAGATATAGCACGGAAAGAGGCCCTTCAGCCCACCAAGTCCGCGTCGATCAGCGATCCCCATACACTCGTTCTATCCTACACTCTAGGCTCATTTTTACCCAAGTCAACTAAACTACAAGCCTCCACCTCTTTGGAGTGTAGAAGGAAACCAGAGCTCACAGGGAGAACGTACAAACTCCGTACAGTCAGCGCCCACAGTCAGGATCGAACCCGGGACTCTGGTGCTGCAAGGCAGCAACTATACCGCTGCGCTACTGTGCCACCCTAGATGTGCTATCATACAGGATGGTCAATAGAACAAGGCTCTAATCAGGTTATCTGATATGAATGGATAGCAGTCAAAATTATCTATTGTCTATTGTCTATTGAGGTACTGATTGGGGATAATCAGCCATGATCACATTGAATGGGCTCGAAGGGCCGAATGGCCTACTCCTTCGCCTATTGTCTATTGTCTATAAAATAAGCACATTACAAGCACTGTATCTCAATACATGTGACAATAATAAACAACACTTGTACCATGACAAATACTGAAGATTTTAATCTCACTTTCCTAGCCACCAATTATTCCTCCACCTAAACCAGTAAAATAGATTGGCCAGTTACATTTTTTCATGGAAATTTCTCAGAATTACCGTGCATAGATTTACTTCCAAGTTTCCTATGTTACAGCCATGACCAGACTTCAGCTAAAGCTAATTTGTGCATACTGTAAGATTTTCCTGGAATCTATTGGGAGAAGTGGGATGGCGGGGGGGGGGGGGGGGGGGGGGGGGGGGGGGGGATCTGGCAAGGCTTTGGGATAAGTCATTGGACACATAATCTGTTGGAACAGTCAAAATGTAATGACTTCAACGATTTTCATAAAAGGCATTGCACCTCTGATTATTAATTATCTTTGTAATCACCATGAACAAATTGATTTTGAGAAGTCCGATTCATGTTGCGCGCACTTTGGAGAAAGTAACCGTGTAAATTTATCGTGTTTTTGTTCATTATATATTATCTATGTATTATTGCATCTGCAGGCCTGTCATGCTGCAGGAAGAAATAATTTTATTATTCCATTGTTGGTATATGTGACAATTAAATGGTCTTGATTCTTGTCTCTTGACTCCTTTATCTCAAAGTGACTAGATCTTTCTGTCTATTAGGCTAAGGCCTAATTTGCTGAACTGAACTTTCTCTAAATAATGGATTCATATGTCGGCTGAGCAAACCTAGTTTCCACTATTGGCAAGGTTGCAAAAACTGATTCTGTATCCATCATTTAGCGCCACAAGGTTTCACAAGACCACAACAAAACAATTTTTGAAATGCTTTATCCAAGCTGCTGATGTCCTGGATGCCAGTGAGTTTCATGAATCATAGGCAGCATTCTGAACACAAGTAAGATGTTATTTTATTACATTTAGGTTGTGGTCATGGGCTGACTGTACATGAATTGTAAACATGTCAGCAGAATAAATCCAATTGGCAAATTGATGAAAGCCCTGTGTTCATTTGCTCCAAAAATGATTGCTGTAAAACGACATGATTAAAGTGGGCATTTGCCAGTTCCTGTAATGGTTGGTTTGCATTTATTGAACAGACTGGACAGCGAAAGCAACAGGAATAAATGGACAAGATTGCTTCCAATGTCTGTGTGGCGGCACAGTGGCACAGCAGTAGAGTCGCTACCTCACAGTGTCAGATACCCAGCTACAATCCTGACCATGGGTGTTGTCTGTATGGAGTTTATACGTTCTCTCTGTGACCGCCTGGGTTTCCTTTTCTCACCAGTTTCCTCCACATCTCAAAGGTGTCCAGGTTTGGAGGTTATTTGGCTTCTGTAAATTGTTCCTAGTGTATAGGATAGAACGAGTGTAGGGGTGATTACTGGTTGGCACGGACTCGGTGGGCTGAAGGGACTGTTTCTATGCTATATCTCTAAACTAAATTAACCTTTTACTTCACCTTTGCTTGGTCTGCAATGGTACTCCTGATTGCGGTGGTACCGCAAATTTGGTGACCACTTCCAGTAGCTCCTTAGGATCCTGCACCCCCAGCACACTGCCGTTTTCTTCAGCCACGTCCCCTTCTTCAGGACCAGCCCAGCCCTGGCCCGCAATGCTCCCCTCTGTCGAGGGAGATGCATTGGACAGCCCTGGATAAGGTGCTGTTATGGGAGTGCGAGGACTCCCATAGTGAGCTTGCTCCATCTCCCGGAGCAAGTCACGTTGGAGCATTTGCTCCATCAACCGCTTCATGCGGGAGAGGCGGCACCTCTGCTGCACTCGGGCAGCACGTCCTCCTGGCCGGACTCGTCTGAGTCTATCGGCCGGACCGACTCCTGCTGGGCTTTGCCTCCAGCCCACTGCGCTGATTCGGGCTGTACAGCTCGCGGCGCTGGACTCGGCTGAGCAGAGTTGACGTTGGTGACTGGACCACAGCAACCGCTCCAGACGGTCACTTCCACTGCTCTCGGGCAGCGCGTCCTCCTGGCTGGACTCGTCTGAGTATATCGGCCGGACCGACTCCTGCTGGGCTTTGCCTCCAGCCCGCTGCGCTGTTTCCGGTTGTACAGCTCGCGGCGCTGGGCTCAGCTGTGCAGAGTTGACGTGACTGTGGACCGCAAAGACTGCGGTCCAGGTGCCGCTGGTCGCCCCCGGCTGTCGGAACTTTCACGGTTCCCCGCAGCCATACGAGACGCGACCCGTTTTTCTTCCCCTTGTCCATAGTGCTACAAGACAAAGCACAACAAGGGCAAGAAATACGACCTTAGAATAAAAATTCTTACCTGTAGGTCCGTTTTTTCAATTTTGCCGCGGGGAGCTCTTCCCCCGCCTGTCGCTGGTGCAATGCGTGAGACGATATGTCGCGCATGCGTGCTGGCGGGGTCTTCACGTAGTCACTCGCGTGACTCCGAAGTAATATAACCTTTTACTTCACCCATTCCTTCTCTCTTAAGATGCTGCCTGTCCCGCTGAGCTACTCCAATTTTTTGCGTTTATCTTCGGTTTAAACCAGCATCTGCACTTCCTTCCTACAAACATTTATACCATTCTAATTTGTTTGTATTAATATAATTACTCACCTGGAACTCCAGAAACTCTTACATAACACTATTGTAACAGCATCATCTTAATAAGATGTACACGTTCAAGAAGGGGGCCTGCTCCTACAAGGGAAACAATATAATAATTTTTACTGACCTTAAGTAGTATTAAGTAGCATCACCAGTAGCATCGATACATTGAATATCACCACTGACCAGACTCCTAATTGGACCAAAAAAAGACAAAGTGCTGGAGTAACTCAGTGGGTCAAGCAGCACCTCTGGAGAACATGGATAGGTGACTTTACCGGTCGAGACCCTTCTTCAGACAGGACCACCTATTTATATTCTCCAGAGATGCTGCCTGACCTGCTGAGTTGCTCCAGCACTTTGTTCTTTGTTTGTAGACCAGCATCTGCAGTTCCTTGCATTTACACTTAACTAGACCAATAGCTTAAATACAGGTAGGTTAATTGGCTTTGTTAAAATTGTAAATTGTCCCCAGTGTGTAGGATCATGCTCGTGCACGGGGTGATCACTGTCCTGTGCGGACTCGGTGGGCAAAGGGCCTGTTTCCGTGCTGTATCTCTAAAATCTAAAGTGTAAAGTATTGGTAGATTCTGAAGGCAAAGCCGAGTATTGCTGCTGCATAACGATTGTAAAATTAAATATCGTTCAGCGCAGAAAAATGTAACTGTGATACATCTGTGATTCATTGCACAGATGCACTAATGAATATTGGTCGATGTTGCAGCTTGTAGACAAGGATTCCCCACTGACAGCTGCAGATGATACAGGAAGATGTCAACCTGGTGTAAAAGCACTCTAAGAGAGTGGACCGGTCTGAACATGTAGCAAATCAAGTCTTTCATCATTCTACAATCACAGGTTAGAACTGGAAACAGACCCAGGCAGTCGAAATGGGGCACCGAACCATCACTTCAAATGTTTTCAGGAAACGGATTAAAAAGAACTATATGTGAAATGTACTGGGGTCTTTTGTGTTAACCGCAGCACAGTGGTAGCGATAGAATTGCTGCCTTACAGCGGCAGCGACCCATATACGGTCCTGATTATGGGTGCTATCTTCCCGTGGTTAGTACGTTCTCCCTGTGACTGTGTGCGTTTACTCCGGGTGCTCCGGTTTCCTCCCACACATCAAAGAAGTACAGGTTTGTAGGTTAATTGGCTTCGGTAAATATTGTAAATTGTCCCAGGTGCAGAGGATAGTGCTGGTGAACAGCACGGACAGGTGTCAGAGGTTATGGGGAGAATGGGATTAGGAGGGACAGATAGATCAGCCATGATTGAATGGCGGAGTATTGATGGGCTGAATGGCCTAATTCTACTCTTATACCTTATGACCTTATGACATTATGACCTTTTGACTCGGTGGGCCCTTGGCCTGTTAACGAACTGTATCTCTAGTCTAAAGTTTAACCAAATATCAATAGCGATTCAGATGGGTTTCTGTCAATGTACAGTTTGGGAGCTGTGCAGAGGAATATAATCTCAGACACTCTTACAACTAGGAAAGTGGCTGACTCAAGTGTTCCATGTCAACTTTTGTCTAAAAGAGAACAGGTTTCCCTACTCGCACTCAATATAGATTGAAGTCAGGCATGTAGGTACTTGTATGGCAGCTGGTATGACTGAGGAGTAGAAATGGAATTTTACTGCACATGATGTATAGTGATGGATTATAGAATCATAGAGTAACACAGCACAGAAACAGATCCTTCGGCCCAAATTGCCCGTACCTACCAAGATGTCCCATGGATACTAGTTCCAACTGCCCACGTTTGGCCCACATCCCTTTAATCCTTTCCTATCCATGTACCCATCCAAATGTCTTAAATGTTAAATGTCTGAAGAAGGGTTTCGACCCAAAACGTTACCTATTTCCTTCGCTCCATAGATGCTGCCTGGCCCGCTGAGTATCTCCAGCATTTTTGTCTATCTTAAATGTTAAATGTTGTTATTATACTGTATAGGTTGTTAGTGTCCAGCAATGGACATTGGTATCCGATACATTGTCCAGACCTCCATGTGATAGTACAATTCTGTGTCTTTAAATGTAAGGCGGTGTTCATTTTGGTCAGATTATTGCAGGAAGAGTATACCTGTGATTATTATCATGAAACATGATGATGGATGCATTCCTGATGTTGACTACGTGAATAATCGCAGAACCACAATGAGTTAAGCCAAGGGGTTGCAAGTTGCTCATATTTCAAAGGCGATTGCGGAGGTCGAGCATTGAATAAATAGAACAAAACATAGAACAGAATGTCAAACAGTGCAGCACAGCAACAGGCCCATTGACCCGCAATGTAATGTCATGACTAACTTTCATTTGCCTGCATATAATCCAACTTTATCAATGCCCTGCATATCCATGTGCCTAACCAAAAGTCTCTTAAATGCCAATATCATATCTGCCTCCACCACCATGAGCACAAGTTCCAGGCACTCACCACCCTCTGTGTAAAAAACCTGCCCCACACATTTCCTTTAGTCTTTGCCCCTCTGCCCATAAAGCTATCCTATATCCAGTATATTCCCATCCTGGGAAAATGGGTGTGACTGTCTACCCTATCCACGCCTCTCATTTATATATATACATACTATACATATATAAATAAATATATATAAATATATATTTACATATATATAAAAGAGGGTAAGCATTGTTGTGTATGTATGTAGAATGTATAAATAATTCATGTGGTTGTAGAATGTGATGAAATCATCTTGCATATATATGCTGTGAGCACCATGTGTTGTTACACTAGAATTTGTTTGTCTTGCAACTCTCTCTAGTTAACCCTCCTTAATTTGATCCATATTGAAATTATGGCCTTTTTCAATGCAGTAAAGCCACCCATATTTGTGAGGGATGCCTATTTTCCCCTCCTATATTATCTCTACCTCTACTTGCTACCTCTACTTCAATAGGAAGTAGTTAGCTCAATAAACAGTAAGATTAAACCTTCTTGCTAATGTAGCTGCCAAATTCTCCCATTGTTCTTACCTTTGTTTAAAGCTCCTAGTGCCTTTGAGTATTACGGTGATCAGAGCATATCTGGACTCAGATTATCGCTGCATACTTCAAGGTCCAATGGAAAATATATTATACCTACTCAACAGCACTGTGGGAGTTCCTTAACTACAAGGACTGCAGTATTAAAGAAAGTGTCTCACCACTACCCTTTTAAGGGTAATTGGGGATGGAAAATAAATTCTAGCCCAACAATATTTCCTTCAGTTCAAGATAATTGGAATAATTTCACTTTAAGGTCAAAGTATATGAATGTAATTTCTTCACATTTACACAGATGGAAAACCTTTCTCGAGGCTTCTATCAAAATGATTCAGTGGAACTATAAAATGGTTAATTCTATCTCCTGGAATTCCTGCAAATTTTATTTATTGAGTCTGTCGAGAATTACTGTATAGAAAACGTTGACTCGATTTTGTTTAGTTTAGAGATTCAGCACGGAAACAGGCTCTTCAGCTCAAGGAGTCTGCACCGATCAGCGATCACCTGTACACTACCACTATTGATCATTTTCCAATGTTCTATATACTCAGGATCAGTTCCAATGGATTGGAGGGTAGCTAATGTTATCCCACCTTTTAAGAAAGGCGGGAGAGAGAAAACAGGGATTTATAGACCAGTTAGCCTGACATCGGTGGTGGGGAAGATGCTGGAGAAGATGAAATAGCCACACATTTGGATAGCAGTAACAGGATTGGTCCCATCAGCATGGATTTACGAAGGGGAAATCATGCTTGACTAATCTTCTGGAATTTTTTGAGGATGTTTCTAGGAAAATGGACAAGAGAGAGTCAGTGGATGTAGTGTACCTGGACTTTCAGAAAGCATTTGATAAGGTCCCACATAGGAGATTAGTGGGCAAAATTAGGGCACATGGTATTGGGGGTAGAGTGCTGACATGGATAGAAAATTGGTTGGCAGACAGAAAACAAAGAGATGGGATTAACGGGTCCCTTTCAGAATGGCAGGCAGTGACGAGTGGGGTACCACAAGGCTCGGTGCTGGGACCGCAGCTATTTACAATATACATCAATGATTTGCATGAAGGGATTCAAAGTAACATTAGCAAATTTGCAGATGACACAAAGCTGGGTGGCAGTGTGAACTTTGGTAGCAAAAACAGGAAGGTAGATTACTATCTAAATGGCGTCAAGTTGTGAAAAGGGGAAGTACAACGGGATCTGGGGTTTTTATGTTCATCAGTCTATGAAAGTAAGCATGCAGGTACAGCAGGCAGTGAAGAAAGCGAATGGCATGTTGGCTCTTATAACAAGAGGAGTCGAGTGTAGGAGCAAAGAGGTCCTTCTGCAGTTGTACAGAGCCTTAGTGAGACCACACCTGGAGTATTGTGTGCAGTTTTGGACCCCTAATTTGAGGAAGGACATTCTTGCTATTGAGGGAGTGCAGCATAGGTTTACAAGGTTAATTCCCGGGATGGCGGGACTATCATATGCTGAAAGAATGGAGCAGCTGGGCTTGTACACTCTGGAGTTTAGAAGGTTGAGAAGGGATCTTATTGAAACATATAAGATTGTCAAGGGTTTGGACATGCTAGAGGCAGGAAACATGTTCCCGATGTTGGGGGAGTCCAGAACCAGAGGCCACTGTTTAAGAATAAGGGGAGAGGCTTTTAGAACGGAGACGAGGAAACACTTTTTCTCACAGAGAGTAATGAGTCTGTGGAATTCTCTGCCTCAGAGGACGGTAGAGGCCGATTCTCTGGATACTTTCAAGAGAGAGCTAAATAGGGCTCTTAAAGATAGCGGAGTCAGGGGATATGGGGAGAGGGCAGGAATGGGGTATTGATTGGGGATGATCAGCCATGGATCACATTGAATGGTGGTGCTGGCTCGAAGGGCCGAATGGCCTACTCCTGCACCTATTGTCTATCTATCCTACACACACTTATTTACAATTTTACCAAGCCAATTAGCCTACAAGCCTGTATGTCTTTGGAGTGTGGGAGGCAACCAAGCTCCCGGAGAAAAGCCATGCAGGTCATGGGGAGAACGCACAAACTCCGTACAGGCAGCACTCGTAGTCAGAATCAAACCCGGGTCTCTGGTGCTGTAAGGCAGCAATTCTACCACCGTGCCACCCTTTGTAGCCTCGGTAATTTTGGTTCGAAAAGGGACCTGAGTTTGTTATCATAGTTTGACTTTTCCAGTTGTCTGCCGAAAGCTTGCAATGAAAGAGCTTATTCAATGGTGCAGCCCCTCCAGTGGTTTAATGTCACAAAATCTTATTCTCAAGTGTTCTTTGGTGGGGCCAAATTGTTTTGCTGTTAATCTGCACATTGGAGCAGTAAACATGCTGAACTCATGGTGTGGAGTTTAAAAAAACTAAAATAGTACTGAATGTCTCAATCACTCAGCCTGTTGTTTTCAGAAAGTCCCAACTATTTATTAAATACAGCTTAGATGCATTGCTTGCTATGAGTTTGTATGTTAAATGTTAGCATTGCATAAAATTCCTGTTTACAAACTCTAGTAAATGATATGTAACAGAATGTTCTTTGTGACATATGAGCTATTATAAGCTTACAATATTTTATGTGAGAAGATAAATATTGATCATACCCAAAATCCATTGCACTCTTCAGCTCTCAGTTCTTTTGATGTTTTGGATCGACCCCAAATTATATTAGTATTGTAAATTTGCATTTCTTAAATCTTGTGTTAAATGTACCAGTTTTTAAAGACTAAGAACGATGGGTGGTTAGATTTCCACTGATGTAGAAGGCATTGGGGAAAGATCTTCTTCCTGTTGAGGTAGTAAAGTTATATCTCATTGTAGGAAGTCCCCATCAGCATATCTTTTGAATCTCAGTCAAATGCCATCCCTCACAAATATGGGTGTGTTTATTGCATGATAAGTGACCATAAGGATCAAATTAAGGAGAGTTAATGAGGGAGAGTTGCAAGACAAAGTAGTTCCTTATGAAGACTTGGATAATTTTACTGAGCATAACATATGGTTAGCCTCCACACCATTATTTTTCACGACCCAGGAATCCTATGGAACTCCCACATAGATAAAGTTTATTTTGTAAGGTAAACAGGAAGTTCTGGAATGATCCAACAGATCAGACAGCATCTATGAAAAAGAGCAGCAGTGTTAACATATAAGGTCACAGATTATCATTCTATTTCCAGCAATTTCTTTTTTTATTTTAGATTTAGAAACATACATAGAAACATAGAAAATAGGTGCAGGAGTAGGCCATTCGGCCCTTCAAGCCTGCACCGCCATTTGATATGATCATGGCTGATCATCCAACTCAGTATCCCATCCCTGCCTTCTCTCCATACCCCCGGATCCCTTTAGCCACAAGGGCCACATCTAACTCCCTCTTAAATATAGCCAATGAACTGGCCTCAACTACCTTCTGTGGCAGAGAATTCCACAGTTTCACCACTCTCTGTGTAAAAAATGATTTCCTCATCTCGGTCCTAAAAGTCTTCCCTCTTATCCTTAAACTGTGACCCCTAGTTCTGGACTTCCCCAACATCGGGAATAATCTTCCTGCATCTAGCCTGTCCAACCCCTTAAGAATTTTATAAGTTTCTATAAGATCCCCCCTCAGTCTTCTGAATTCCAACGTGTACAAGCCGAGTCTATCCAGTCTTTCCTCATATGAAAGTCCTGCCATCCCAGGAATCAGTCTGGTGAACCTTCTCTGTACTCCCTGTATGGCAAGAATGTCTTTCCTCAGATTAGGAGACCAAAACTGTATGCAATACTCCAGGTGTGGTCTCACTATGACCCTGTACAACTGCAGTAGAACCTCCCTGCTCTTATACTCAAATCCTTTTGCTATGAATGCTAACATACAATTTGCTTTCTTCACTGCCTGCTGCACCTGCATTCCTACTTTCAATGACTGGTGTACCATGACACCCAGGTCTCGTTGCATCTCCCCCTTTCCTAATCGGCCACCATTCAGATAATAATCTACTTTCCTGTTTTTGCCACCAAAGTGGATAACCTCACATTTATCCACATTATACTGCATCTGCCATGCATTTGCCCACTCACCCAGCCTATCCAAGTCACCTTGCAGCCTCCTAGCATCCTCCTCACAGCTAACACTGCCCCCCAGCTTCATGTCATCCGCAAACTTGGAGATGTTGCATTCAATTCCCTCGTCCAAATCATTAATATATATCTTAAATAACTGGGGTCCCAGAACTGAGCTTTGCGGTACCCCACTAGTCACTGCCTGCCATTCTGAAAAGGACCCGTTTACTCCTACTCTTTGCTTCCTGTCTGCCAGCCAGTTCTCTATCCACATCAATACTGAACCCCCAATACCGTGTGCTTTAAGTTTGTATGCTAATCTCTTATGTGGGACCTTGTCGAAAGCCTTCTGAAAGTCCAGATATAACACATCCACTGGTTCTCCCTTATCCACTCTACTAGTTACAGTGATCCTCGAAAAATTCTATAAGATTCGTCAGACATGATTTACCTTTCATAAATCCATGATGACTTTGTCCAATGAACTCACCACTTTCCACATGTGCTGCTATCCCATCTTTAATAACTGACTCTAGCAGTTTCCCCACCACCGATGTTAGACTAACTGGTCTGTAATTTCCTGTTTTCTCTCTCCCTCCCTTTTTAAAAAGTGGGGTTACATTTGCTACCCTCCAGTCCTCAAGGATGCATTCTCAGCCCCATTCTTTTCTCCTTGTACACCACCGACTGTGCAGCCATGTACAAATCTAATTCAATTTACAAAATTCCCAGATGACACCACCATTGTGGGCCAGATATCAAATCATGATGAGACGTACAGAAAGGAGATTGAGAACCATGTGACCTGGTGTCGAGACAACAACCTTTCTCTCAATGTCAGCAAGACCAAGGAGATAGTGATCGACTTCAGGAAGTGAAGAAGTACACATACTCCGGTTTGTATTGACAGCGTTGAAGTGGAGATGGTTAAAAGCATCAATTTCTGAGGAGTAACTATCACCAACAACTTCTCCTGGACCACCCATATTGAAGCAACGGCCATGAAAGCACACACTACTTCCTTAGAAGGATAGGATGTTCTACATGTCCCGAACAACTCTCACCAACTTTTACATATGCGCCATTGAAAGCATTTTATCGGGATGCTATGATAGCATCCCGATAAATCTTTAAGTCAACACTTGACTTAAAGATTAGTCAAACATGACCTTCTAGGCACAGATCCATGTTGACTGTTCCTAAGCAGGCCCTGTTTATCCAGATGATTATATATATTATCTCTAAGTATCCTTTCCATTAATTTTCCCACCACTGACGTCAAACTAACAGATCTATAATTGCTAGGTTTACTCTTAGAACCCTTTTTAAACAATGGAACAACATGCGCAATAGGCCAATCCTCCGGCACCATTCCCATTTCTAATGACATTTGAACTATTTCTGTCATAGCCCCTGCTTTTTCTACACTAACTTCCCTCAATGTCCTAGGGAATATCCTGCCAGGACCTGGAGACATATCCTCTTATTTTCAAAAGTGTCAGTACTTCCTCTTCTTTGATCCTCATAGTTTCCATAGCTACTCTACTTGTTTCCCTTAACTCACATAATTCAATATCCTTCTCCTTGGTGAATACCGAAAAACAGAAATTGTTCTGTATCTGCTCCATCTCTTTTGGCTCTGCAGGTAGCTGTCCACACTGACTCTCTAATGGACCAATTTTATCCCTCGTTATTCTTTTTCCATTAATATAGCTGTAAAACCCTTTGGATTTACTTTCACCTTACTTGCCAAAGCAACCTCATAACTTCTTTTAGCTTTTCTAATTTATTTCTTAAGATTATTTTTACATTCTTTATACTCCTCAAGCACCTCATTTACTCCATGCTGCCTATAATTATTGTAGATCTCTCTCTTTTTCCAAACCGTGTCCAATTTCCCTTGAAAACCATGGCTCTTTCCAATTATTAATCTTTCCTTTCAACCGAACAGGGACATAAAGTTTTTGTACTCGTAAAATTTCACCTTTAAATGTCCTCCATTTCTCTACTACATCCCCATAAAACAAAATGTCCCAATTCACTCCTTTTAAATCCTTTCGCATCTCCTCGAAGTTAGCTTTTCTCCAATTGAGTCATAGAGTGATACAGTGTGGAAACAGGCCCTTTGGCCCAGTATGTGTCATTTACACTAGTTCCACCTGCCCACGTTTGATCCATATCCCTCCGAACCTGTCCTATGCATGTACCTGTCTAACTGTTTCTTAAATTTTGCGATAGTCCCTGCCTCAACTACCTCCTCTGGCAGCTTGTTCCATACACTGACCACCCATTGTGTGAAAAATATACCCCTCAGTTTCCTATTAAATCTTTTGCCCTTCACCTTAAACATATATCCTCTGCTCCTCGATTCACCTACCCTGGGCAAAAGACTCAATCATATCTATTCTAATCATGATTTTATACACCTCTATTAGATCATCCCTCATCCTCCTGTGCTCCATGAAATAGAGTCCCAGCCTACTCAACTCTCCCTATAGCGCTGGCCCTCCAGTCCTGGCCCTCCAGTCCTGGCAACATCCTATTAAATCTTCACTGTACCCTTTCCAGTTTCATGACATATTTCCTATAACATGGTGCCCAGAACTGAACACAATACTCTGAATGCGGCCTCACCAACTTCTTATGTAACTGCAACATGACCTCCCAACTTATACTCAGCCTGACCTGCTGAGTTACTCCAGCACTCTGAAACGTCACAGAACAGGGCAAGATTAGCAAGTTTGCTGATGATACAGAAGTGAGTGGATTTGCAAATAGTGAAGATGGTTGTGAAAGATTGCAGCAGGGTCTGGATCAATTAGCCAGGTGGGCAGAGGAATGGTTGATGGTTGCATAGTTCCTTGAAGGTCGAGTCGCAGGTATATGAGGTGGTCAAAAAGTATTTTGGCACTTTGGTTTTCATCAGTCAGAGTATTGATTATAGAAGTTGGGAGGTCATGTTGTAGTTGTATAAGACGTTGGTGAGCCCACATTTAGAATATTGTGTTCAGTTCTGGGCACCATGTTATAGGAAAGATGTCAAAGTGAAAAGAGTACAGAGAACCCCATCCTGGATCAGTCCAATCAGGGTTGTGGCATCTGCAAACTTGAGAAGCTTGACAGAGGTTTCTGTGGAGGTGCAGTCATTGATGTAGTGAGAGTAGAGTAGAGGGGAGAGTACAGTGGGGGTGGGATTAATGATCGAGGGCGCGGTGCTCCTATGCTGAGCATTTGCGGGTCCGAGATATGCTTTCCCGCCTCACATGCTGCTTCCTGTCTGTCAGAAAGCTGGTGATGCATTGACAGAGGGGTTCAGGCACAGTCAACTCAGAAAGTTTGGAGCGTAGTAGGTCTGGCACAATGGTGTTGAATGCAGAGCTAAAATCAACAAACAAAATCCTCGCATAGGCCCCCTGGCGGTCTCGGTGCTGGAGGATGAAGTGCAGGCCCAGATTGACTGCATCATCCACAGAACTATTGGCCCAATATGCAAAATGCAGAAGGTCCAGCAGGGGGATTGTGATATTTTTCAGTTTGGTCAGCACAAGCCTTTCAAGCGTCTTCATGACTACAGAGGTCAGTGTGACAAGCCTGTAGTTATTAAGACCAGTAATCCTTGCCTTTTTGGGTACTGGGGATAGAGTGCGGTGATTGGAGGAGGGAGATGTGGCACAGACCTGCGCCTCATCCGCAGGCAGGATCAATCCCAGCCGGGTCTCCGGCACTGTCCCGAGTGCCCCCCCATGGGTGGCCAGAGAGGTCAGGAATCATGGGAGCGGTGCCCCCAGGCCCACAGCCAGCACAGCGAAACAGCACTAAACCCAGCTCAACTCTGCCTGTTCCGCCAGGTGAACCTACAGCCCTCCCTGGACTTGCGGAAAATATGGCCAGCGCGAAGAAGCAGCGTCAGTCCAGACAGGGCTGTAGTTGATCCGGCAAGGCAGGCAGAGTTGAGCTGCATTTAGCGCTGGATTGAGCCTCTGAAGCAATGCGCGTGTGTGTGTGTGTGTGAGTGTGCGCATGCGCGCGTGGCCACCAAAATATTGTGTCCCCGTCCCCTCCAAGTTTTGATAGCGAGTTCCACTCTTGGTTGGGAGGGGGTTTCAGGGTTACGTTTCTGATTTTCAAACCTGCAGTAAAACTCATTCAGGTCGTTCGTCAGCTGACGATTGTCTAAAGAGCGGGGGGCTTTCCTCTTATAGCTGGTGATTTCTTGCATGCCCTTCCAAACTGAAGAAGAGTCACTAGCTGAGAATTTGCTCCTCAACTTCTCAGAGTACCTTTCCTTGGCAGCTCTGATTCCTCTTCTCACCTCTTTATCGATTAGGCTACCTTTTAACTCTTTAACGATTAGGCTTTCAGCTTGACACATATTTGCCCCCAACCCCCGATCTCAAAATGGAAATGTTACATCTGTATATAATGATCACATTAAAATGTATATTTATGTCACAAACTATGGAATTCATATTTTTCAGTGTCGTTATCAAAGAAAAGAAAGCAGTTCCAATTGTTTGATGTTATTTGATATAGTTTAAAATATTCATATGGAGGAGAAAATATAATAGCTCTAAAACCTACCTTAATTTTGCAATCTCACTAAAGATAATCCCACTTTCCCTCTCCCCTCCCCATCTCATTCTCCCCTCTCTTCCCCCTCTCTCCCCCCCCCCTCTTTCTGGTGGGGGGGGCGGGCGAAGATGAAGGAGGCATGGGCCCAGCGGAGGTCAGTGGGGGTGGCGTGTACCCAGCGGGGGTCAGCGTGGTTGGTGTGGGCCCAACGTGGGTCAGCGGGGTTGGCGTGGGCCCAGCGGGATTTGCGTGGGCCCAGTGGGGGTGGCGTGAGTTAGTGGGGGGGGTGGCGTGGGCCTAGCGGGGGTCAGCGGGGTTGGCAGGGGTCAGCGGGGGTGGCGTGGGCGGAAGGTGGCTTGGGCCCTGGCGTCGGGGGGAGGCAAGGGGAGCGGGCCCCACTGCAGCGGCGTCTGGTGTTAGGATTACAGCCGCTGTGTTCAGATTCATCCAGTCCCGCCCGGCGATGGGAGGATGGTCTCCTGGTCACCAGGCTGGCAGACACCGCACTCCCACCCCCCCCCTCCCCCTCCCTCCCTCGGGCCTGGAGAAACGGGGTTAATAAATCAACCCGCAGGCCAGATTAGACCCCCTTACAGACTTCCCCTCCTGCAACTCCCCCTCCTGCAACTATTTACCTGGAGTAGAGGCGAGGCATCGAGCTGAATGGGTGCAGTACAAATGCCAGTCTGATCCCGCCCAGGCCCACTGCGCACGTGCGGAGAGACGTAATTTTCCGTCGCTTCCCCAAGTATTAAAAATGACCTTTGTATCCTATCTGCTAGGATAGTCCCAAACGTGACTGAGTGGCAACCGCTATTAAAAAACCTGCCAACTCTATTTATAGCCACCCTATAAATAGAGCATACACCATACGCTGCTCTCCAGCGTAAGCTAAACCGACCTCAGCCGGCAGCATCTATGTTTAAAATTGCTAGGTGCTACTGTAGCTGAGTTTACCTGGTGGTTGCTGTCCTGGCTTAAACCAACGGCTGCTGCTAATCTTTTGCAGCGATCGCTAACCTGGCCGCGCCAGCAGCCGCAATATCGAATCTCAGCTCCTTATGGAGCCTCCACGGCAGACTCCAAATCCGGTCACCTGCTCCCGTTCGGAGCTCCAACGGCGGCAGCCGCACAGGCTGTGCCCGTTAGCTACTTCAGGCCCGCTGTGCCGCAGCGACCCACTGAAAACAAAATTAACTTACCTGCCAGAGCAGTTTCGATCTGATCCGACTCCCGCGCCATGCGTCGACGTATTGACGCGCATGTGGGCTGGCGGGCTCTTCACGTAGTCACTCACGTGACTTCGATATAAAATTAATGAATCAGGAGGTCCGACTAAAAAGTCTGCAGTTGACAGAAAAATAGAGATGTGGACAGCGAGAAGGGGTGGCAAGTATACGGCGAGGCGTAGAATATTACTGGAAATTTATGTAGAGAGATGTAGGTGGAGCTTAATCCAGACAATGATGATTTTGGGAGGTCAAACGCAAGAGAAAAGCTCACTGTATATGACAGAGCTCTTTGGTGCAATGATGGACAAGGGGATCTTGAGGTACATGCCCATAACTCCCTGAAAGTGACAACACAAGTGGATAGGGTGGCAAAAAAGACATATAGCATGCAACATGCTTGCCTTTATTGGTCCGGGCACTGAGTATAAAAGTGGGGAATCCATGTTGCAGCTGTATTAAACTTTGATTAGGCCACTTACGGAATATTGCGTACAATACTGGTCCCCCCATTACAGGAAGGATGTGGAGTCTTTTGGAGAGGGTGCCGAAGACGTTTACCAGGATGGTGCTTTGAGTAGAGTGTATGGACGATTTGGAGAGTTTGAACAAACTTGGATTGTTTTTTGGAGTGTTGGAGGCTGAGAAGCAACTGGATGGAAATATATAAAATAATGAAAGGTATAGCAAGGGTTGGTTGGGTCTTTTTTCCCAGGGTGGCAATATCAAATGCTAGATGACATAGGTTTACGGTGAGAGGGAGAAATTTAAAGGAATCCTGCAAGACAATTTGTTTTACAGGGGATGTTAGATGCCTGGGATATGACACCAGGGAGGACTGTGAAAGCAGACAAGATAGCAAGTTTTAAGAGGCATTAGATAAATTCAAGAACAGACAGGGTATTCAGGCATACAGGCCATGTGCAGGCAAATGGGATTAGGTTGGACTGGCATTATTGTCAGCATAACCATGTTGGACCGAAGGGCCTGTTCAGATGCTGTACTATTTTGTTTTATGCACTTGTTAATGCATCATGTAATTTTTAATCATTTCTGCTATATTTTATTTTACCATATTAACGACTTATTGTGAATCCGAACATTTCTAAACTTGTTTTAATTCCACTGCACCATTTTATGTTTCATATGTTTCTCTCCTTATCTCGATTTTCTTTCTGCTGAAGTTACTAAATCATGATGAGATACAGCTCTGTGGCCACAGCCACCTAATCAAATCTTTATCTAGGTGGACAATCTTTATTGATTTGGTAGATTGTTATTCCATGACGAACATCATAGATAAGTTTGAACTAAAGCTTGTTTATTAGTTTTGGCTGAGGAGTAACAAGTGTCATTACTCATGTATAAGTGGCAAATAATAACCAACTTAAACAAGAGAAAACTTGGACAAAATCGTGAACTCCAATAGACGTGCCACTATTAATATATAATATATATAATAGACGTGTCAAATATTGCTGCAAATTAGATGCATAACTGAATCTGTCTTAGTTTAGTTTAGTTTATTCCCACATGTACTGAGGTATCGTGAAAAGCTTTTGGGTTAACATATGATGAGCATTTGACAGCACTGGGCCTGTACTCGCTGGAGTTTAGAAAGATGAGGGGGGACCACATTGGAACTTACTGAATAGTGAAAGGCCTGGATTGAGTGGGTGTGGAGGGGATGGTTCCATTAATGGAAGAGTCTAGGACCAGAGGCCATAGCCTCAGAATAAAAGGGTGTACCATTAGAAAGCAGATTAGGTGGAATTTCTTTAGTCAGAGGGTGGTGAATCTGTGGAATCCATTGCCACAGTAGGCTGTGGAGGCCAGGTCAATGGATATTTTTAGGCAGAGATGGATAACTTCTTGTTTAGTACGGGCCTCAGGGATTATGGAGAGAAGGCAAGAGAATGGGATTGACAGGGAAAGATAGATCAGCCATGATTAAATGGCAGGGTAGACTTGATGGGCTAAATGGCCTAATGCTGCTCCAGTAACTTATGAACATATAAACATGATTACAAGTCCACTGTGTACGGATATAGGATAAAGGGAATGTTTAGTGCAAGATAAAGCCGAGTAAAGTCTGATTAAAGGTAGTCTGTGGGTCTCCAATGAGGTAGATGGGAGATCTCAACTTGGTACTAGGATGGTTCAGTTGCCTGAGAGTCGGGAAGAAACTGTTCCTGAATCTGGAGGTATGAGTCATAACACCAGCATGATATGCTGGCTGGTCTGAAATAACTTGCTTATTGCTGGATTCTGCAAAAGGCCCTTTACCATCTCCACCACACCAGATCTCCTAAATGTTTCCTCTGTTAGAAGAGAACCGTCAATGTATTTATCGTCTGTAAGGGAATAAATAATGCCAGTCATACTCCGAGAATAAATATACAACCTTCTGCCAAATTAAGTGCGAACTTCCATTGTGGGCAAACGGATAAAAATGCAGCAATCTGTGGTAAGATTTCCAGTTTTGAGCCCAACTGAGTCCGTTTCTGACCTTACTTTCTCACCTAACAAGGTAAATGTTCTTATGCCGCTCTTTACTTTCTTTCCAATTGTATTTCAATAGAGTTTAGTTCAGTTTAGTTTATTATTGTCCCGTGTACTGAAGTTCAGTGATCTGCTTTGTTTTGCATGCTATCTAATCAAATCATACAATGCTATACATAAATACACTCAAGCCAAACTGGAGTAACTCAACGGGTCAAGCAGCATCTCTGGAGAACATGGATGGGTTATGTTTTGGGTCAAGACCCTTCTATGTTTAGACTCTTTCTTTTGGCAAGGAATCCTGAAGAATGGTCTCGACCTGAAATGTCACCTATCAATATTCTCCAGAGATGCTGGCAAACCTGCTGAGTTTCTCTGGCACTTTATGTCCATTTAATTGTCATTGTTCCTTTAAGTTAAATCCAAGTACTATCATCAGCTGGAAGTAATCTGCATTTTGCTTTGCTTTGCTTTCTCAGGGAGGCCACAATGCCACGCAGCAGCTTTTTCAGAACCAAATCTGTCCACACAGACAGGGTGGTGCCCACTGCGGACACTGGCTCCTCCACCGTAGTCGCCGTACTAGTTTCACTGTTGTCCTGCTGAATTTCACTGTTTGTATCTGTGGAATTCTCTGCTGCAGAAGGCTGTGAAGGCCAATTCACTGGATGTTTTCAAGAGAGAGATTTAGCTCTCAGGGCTAAAGGAATCAAGGGATTTGGGGAAAAAGTAAGAACGGGGTACTGATTTTAGATGATCAGCCATGGCTCGAAGGACATATTTTCCATATTTCTATGTTTCTATGTATTACTCGTTATCACCTTCCTCACTGCCAACAATTGACCATTGTGGGCTCCACCTGTCCTTGATCATCATTGCTGGCTTTGATCTATCTTTTTGCATGTCTTTCATTACTTTTGTTCTATGTACCTTTTAATATCCCTCAGTTCCCTCTTCCCTGACTCTCAGTCTAAAGAAGAGTCTTGACCCGAAACATCACCTATTCCTTTTCTCCAGAGATGCTGCCTGACCAGCTGAGTTACTCCAGCTATTTATGTCTATCTCCACTTCGGTGCCTGCCTGCGTAATCCTGCTAACTCCCAGTTCACTGTTTGGAGATTGGCCTTTTGCTGCATTTCGTGAGGACAGCGTTTTCCTCTTGCTGTCACTTACAAAAGAGCTCACATAGCACTCAAACAGGAAACTGACCTCCTGAACCGACACTGTGGCCAGCAAATAAACTCAGCTCTTCGTTTGCAGTTAGTGACTTTTAACTCACCATCAGCTAATGACATTCATTTACACAAATATTTGCAGCTGTCTCAACTGTCGATAAATATATGCAATGTCTTCCTTTTTACTGGATTATTTTAATGTCAATATGCATAAGTTCTACAGTAAATGGAACTGATCTAAAACTATTAATGATACAGGGTAGCTCCTTTTTGAAAAGAAAGTTCAACTTTGTCTCATTAAATGTTTGATTTCTACTGCATGCTTGACCTCATCTGCACTGAGAAGCTTAGCAGACTAATCCTATGCCATTTTCATTCTGATATATATCAAATGAAATTGCTTACTGCATTAAATGAGCTGGTCTTGTTATGCCCTGTTGGCCACAACTTTCAATTATATTAGGAATTTTTAATTTTGTGCCTGAAATGGATTGATAAAAATTGTAATTGGTATTTCCATCTGGATTACCATTGACCATTGTTAAATTTTCCATATCATTAGTTCTAGTTTGAAGCTAATACTGTATTCTTCAAAAAAATATTTATTTTTTAACTTGCATATTCACCCCTTCCTATTAGTTTTTTAAAAATATTCAGGCTCCTTTTCTTCCCGGGTGAAGGCACAGCCAAGAAATCTCCAGAAACCGTGAGGCATTGCAACTGGCTGGGAGACAATATTGACATCCCCGTATTTCTCCGTGATTGATCGCAAGCACGAGGTTTGCCATGGGGAAAAGCTAGAAAAATTAGAACATAGAACATGGAACATGGAGCAGAGAAGACATGGCAACACAGCACAGGAACAGACTCATCAACCCACAAATGCCATGCCAAACACGAAAGCCAAGTCAGATTAATCTGTGTAGGAAGGAACTGCAGATGCCGGTTTAAATCGAAGATAGACACAAAATGCTGGAGTAACTCAACAGGGCAGGCAACATCTCTGGAGATGTTTCGGGTTGAGACCCTTCTTCAGTCTGGCTCTCCTCTGCCTGCATGTGAACCATATCCCTCCATTCCCTGCAAATCCATGTGCCTATCCAAAAGCCTCTTAAATGGCACTATTGTATCTGCCTCCACCACCCCTAGCAGTGCATTCCAGGGGCCCACCATGCTCAGTGTGAAAAAACAGACTCCGTTTTCCCTCTCACCTTAAAACTATGCCTTCCAGTCTTTAACATTTCCTGGGATAAAGTCTCCTCTACCTAAGCCTCTCATAATTTCATATGCTTCTGTCCTGCCTTCTCACAGCCTCAGATGCTCAAAAGAAAACAACCTCTCCGTATTGCTAGTACTTTCATTCTAATCCTGGCAGCATTCCGGTTATCATCTTCTACACCGTCTCCAAGGCATCCGCGTCTTTCCTGTAATGGGGCAATCAGGCCTGCACACCATACTCCAAATATGGCCTAACCAAAGTTCTATAAAGTTGCCACACAACCTCCTGACTTGAATACTCAAGCCCCAACTGATGAAAGCAAGCATACTTTACGCCTTTTTACCACTCTATCTACATGTTTCCACTTTCAGGGAGTTGTGGAATTGAACCCCAAAATCCCTCTTGAACTCCGTTCCCTCTGTATATTAATACTGTTAAGGGTCTTGCCATTAACTATTTACTTTCCACGTACATTCAAAGGCAGATCAGGAGATAATTATAAAAATAAAAAGTTCTACTATTCCAAGAAGAGCTATTCCCTTCAAAATGTCCTGTTCCATTTTGTAATCCTGCCCTTCATCCCCTCCCATTTGATATGTTGGATTTACTGCATGCTTTCCTGCCTCCTTTGCCAGATCACAGACTTGGTGGTCACCTCATGGTATTCTTCTCAGTAAGCCCCACACTCAGTTTTGATCGTTGGCCATTTTAATTTATTGGCCCACTTAAGGTCTATCCTCTTTGCCCTAGACTTTACATTATATTCCAATGAAGCTCAAGGGATAGTTCCTCACCCTTCGGTTAGCACCTTGCTACCTATCAAATTCAATACGGGCTCAATCATGTTGTTCAAGAGGGAACTGCAGATGCTGGAAGATCGAAGGTACACAAAATTGCTGGAGAAACTCAGCGGGTGCAGCAGCATCTATGGAGCGAAGGAAATAGGCGACGTTTCGGGCCAAAACCCTTCTTCAGACTGATGTCAGACAGACTTCAGACAGACTGACGGGCTCAATCATCTTTGATTGCAAACAACACAGTTCTCTTTCAGTGTAGGAAGGAACTGCAGATGCTGGTTTAAACCAAAGGTAGACACAAAATGCTGGAGTAACTTAGCGGAATGGAAACGTCACCCATTCCTTCGCTCCAGAAATGCTGCCTGTTCCGCTGAGTTACTCCAGCATTTAAAGTCTATCTACAGTTCTCTTCCTTTTGCATATGTTCCTCATAACGCTTCTCCAATTGCTGTCGACAATATATTTTCTTTCATTGTCCTCTCTTTCACATCTGCCTTGCACCATCAGCCTTTCATCAGATCTTTCCTCCCATTTCATCTCTTTCCCATTCTTTACTTTTTGCTCTTTCCTGTTCTTTCTTTCTTTCCTTCATTCAAATCTGATACATCTTTGAAAGTTTCTCCCATTCTGATGGACCTTTACTTCGCTTCTCTCCCCGTGAACTATTTCAGCATTTTCTGATTTTATTCCAGCCTTGTGAAAACTGGTGATTCAAGGATCTGTGGAGGCGGGAATCTTGAGCAAAACACTGAGCACTGGATAAACTCAGTAGATCAGGAAGCATCTGTGGAGGGAATGAATAGGCAACGCTTCAGGTCAGAACCTTTCTTCGGACTCATGAGTTGATTGTAAAAGGGAAACGGTCCTTAGATTATCCCAGGACAGCTATAGCATTCACAATACTCATGCCAGTTCTGTAATCCTGCTCTTCACTCCCTCCCATTTAGTATTTTGGATTTGTTATGTAGGAGTCTGAATAAGAGTCTTCTACATTCCCGGTTCTCCACAGTTGTTGCCTGTCCTGCTGAATTACTCCACCACTTTGTGCTTTGCTTGCATAAACTGGGCCTGCAGAGGTTTGGGGACTAGGAGGATGCCAACATTTCATTAGGCTGGTCATAAGATCATAAGGTCATGAGGCCATAAGTGATGGGAGTAGAATTAGGTCATTTGGCCCATCAAGTCTACTCCGCCATTCAAGGCAGGTACAGGATACTGAGTTGGATGATCAGCCATGATCATATTGAATGGCGGTGCAGGCTCGAAGGGCCGAATGGCCCACTTCTGCACCTATTTTCTATGTTTCATTCATGGTTAATCTATTTCTCCCTCCTAACTCCATTCACCTGCCTTCTCCTCATAACCTCTGACACCAGTTTCCACCCTTAGGAAAATCTGACCACGCTGCCATTTTCCTGCTGTCGGAGAATAAACAGAGGATAGTCCGGGAAGCGGGAGTGATGAGGGACGTAAAGCGGTGGTCCGACCAGTCAGAGGCCATGCTACAAGATGCACTAACAGATGTCGACTGTAATATGTTCAAAGCAAGTTCCAGAGACGTCAGTGAGTTCGCGGAAGCGGTCACGGACTTCATCGCAACAGTAGCCAATAACATCGTCCCCGTAAGCACCTTTCCAAATCAAAAACCTGTTGGACAGGTTAATTTGTGTTGCCTTGAATGCTCGCACCACTGCCTACAACTCTGGCCTGGCATTCAGAAATATGGACGTCTACAAGGTAGAGTCCTACCGACTGCGAAGGGCGGTGAAGGACGCAAAAAGGAGGAACAGGGACAAGATGGAGTCGCATATGGAGCAGCAGGACACCAGATGCTTGTGGCAGGGGCTACGGACTGTAACTAACTACCGGAGCAGCCCCCCCTCAACCGGAAGTGCCAGCACCTCCCTAGCTGATGACCTGAACTTCTCCTACGCTCTTTTCGAGACGGGCAACATCACCCCAGGTTTGCCAGCTAACCACAACACCACTTGCGTGCTGGCTAACGATGCTGAAGGGAGGTACATCGCTGGAGATGTGCACACATTCTTGTTGTCCGAGCACGCGTGACGAGGGCCCTGACACAGGTGAACACGAGTAAAGCTGTAGGCCCAGATGACATCTCGGGGCGAGTACTTAAGTCTTGTGCTACGCAGCTAGCTCCGGTGCCCACTACAATATTCAACGTCTCCCTGGCCAAGTCTGTGGTCCCTGCTTCAAAAGATCCATCATTGTACCTTTACCAAAAAATGCCTCCCCAGCTTGTCTGAATGACTACTGTCCGGTGGCCCTCACCTCGCTAGTCATGAAATGCTTTGAGAGGCTGGTGTAGAAACACATCTGCGCCTTCCTCCCTCGCAACATGGACCCGCTACAATTCGCATACCGTTCGAACAGATCCACGGACGATGCAGTCTCCCAGGTTCTGCACACCGCTCTCTCCCATCTGGACAGCCAGAAGGGGGA
This sequence comes from Leucoraja erinaceus, assembly GCF_028641065.1. NCBI lineage: Eukaryota > Metazoa > Chordata > Chondrichthyes > Rajiformes > Rajidae > Leucoraja > Leucoraja erinaceus. The sequence goes on along the minus strand of NC_073384.1, from coordinate 49,044,253 downwards.
CTATGTGACGATGCTGTTCATAGACTACAGTTCAGCCTTCAACACGATAGTTCCCACCAGACTTGCTGAGAAGCTGCTGGAATTGGGGCTCAACACCCCCCTGTGTACCTGGGTCCTGGACTTTCTCACCGCCAGGCCCCAGGTAGTCAAGAAGGGAGGGAATACATCGAAGTCCCTCACCCTGAGCACAGGATCCCCCCAGGGTTGCGTCCTCAGCCCCCTATTGTACTCCCTGTACACACATGACTGTGTGGCTAGGTTCAGCTCCAACTGTATAATAAAGTTTGCTGATGACACTGTGGTGGTGGGCCTGATCTCCGATAACGATGAGAAGGCCTACCGGGAGGAGGTGGCTGATCTGGCACTCTGGTGTCAGGATAACGGCCTCCTCTTGAATGTCAAAAAAACTAAGGAGCTGATCGTGGACTTTAGGAGGGCACATCATCCGAGAACGGACACTCCATTGAAGATCAATGGGGATACTGTGGATAGGGTGATCTGTTTTAAATACCTGGGAGTCCACATCTCAGAGGATCTGACATGGACATCACACGCTACCGCACTGGTGAGTAAGTCAAGGCAGCAAACCTTTACCACCTCAGGCAATTGAGGAAATTCAGAGTGTCTCTGAGGATCCTCCAGTGCTTCTACTCAGCGGCTGTGGAAAGCATCTTGTCCGGAAACATCACAATTTTGCTTGGGAAGTGCTCTGCCCAGGACAAGAAGGCTCTGCAGAGAGTAGTGTGTTCAGCCGAATGCACATTGGGAACATCACTCGCCCCCCTGCAGGAACTATACATCAGAAGGTGCAACTCCAGAGCCAACAAGATCACGGGGGATCCCTTCCACCCCAGCAACAGGCTGTTCCAGCTGCTACGGTCAGGCAAACGTCTCCATTCTTCCCAGAGGCAATTAGGACTGTAAACTCGTATCTCACCAGGGACTAACTTGCTGTACCAATTTACTGTTGCGAGGTGTCTTTTTAAAATTGCTGTTTTTTCTTTTTTTTCCTCCCACAAATATGTAATATGTGAATATGTGATCCTGTTCCATTCTGTTTTGTAGTTTTATTTTTGCACAATCCGCAAGCATTGCCACTTTTAATTTCACTGCACATCTTATATGCGTATGTAACAAATAAACTTGACTTGACTTGACTTGACAGTAATAATCAAGTCATACTTGAGGGAGAGGCACCAGGTACACAGATAAGGAAAGAACGATTATAGTTGAAAGGCTAGTCCAGTTTGGTGATCCACTTGCTGAGCACATCTACAAACAACACATATTTGACTTTGGAGACACAAGAACTGCAGGTTCAGGTCAAGAATGGGTGGCACGGTGGCACAGCGGTAGATTTGCTGCCTTACAGCACTTGCAGTGCCTGAGACCCAGGTTCAATCCCAACTACGGGTGCTGTCTGTACCGAGTTTGTACGTTCTCCCCGTGAGAGCGTGGGTTTTGTCTGAGATCTTTGGTTTCCTCCAATACTCCAAAGACGTACAGGTATGTAGGTTAATTGGTTTGATATAAATGTAAATTGTCCCTAATGTGTGTGTAGGATAGTGTTAATGTGCGGAGATTGCTGGTCAGTGCGGACTCGGTGGGCCGAGAGGCCTGTTTCTGCGCTGTATTTCTAAACTAAACTAAACTAAACTAAAAGATGCTGCTTTACAGAAAAGATGCGGAAAACATGTTTCCTGCAAAGCCTTAAAACTAATTTTAAAACAATATCTTATTTGTGTACACATTTCTTGGATAATCCATTGTGCACTCTCAGCTACTATTAGCCAAAGTTACTTCACTCCTGCATGAAAGACATTAGGTAGCATCATTTTCTGTTGTCACCCACTCGTATATTTAAAAAATGTAAAACATTATCAATAGACAAAGCTCAATAGCCATACAAAATATTCCGTGTAGGAAGGAACTGCAGATGCTGGTTTATACCAAAGATTGACATCAAATTATGAAGTAACCCAGCAGGTCAGGCAGCATATCTGCAGAAAAGGAATAGGTGGCATTTCTTCAGATCCTTCTTTAGACAAAATATTTTAAAATTAAATAAACTGGTTTTCTAACAATAACAAAAAACACCAAGTGCTGGAGTAACTCAGCGGATCAGGCAGCCTCTCTGGAGAACAAGGATAGGTGATGTTTCAGGTTCTGACCCGGTACATCACCTATCCATGTTCTCCAGAGCTTCCTGACCTGCTGAGTTATTACAGATATTTGACTTTGTGACATGGTTGCAGGGAAAATTGTAACCTTGGTATTCTTTGGCATTTCATTTAAAAAATGAAACCATTATGTTTTTATTTTTATCAGGCTGTGTAATTTACCCACTGACACAAGATATAACAAAGTATATTTAGTGTAATCACTATAGCAATGTGGGGACACCCAGCAAGGCCCCACAAGCACCAATGAAGTAAATGACCAAGTCATCATTTTTACTACCTTTCACATAAGCAGGCTTTGTCCTGCATCTCCTCTCTTCCAGCTTTCTCCACACCCCCTCCTCTCCCACCATAACTGGTATTAAGAAGGGTCCTGACCCGAACTGTCGCCTATTCATATTCTCCAAAGATGCTGTCTGACCTGCTGAGCACTTTATGAACCAGCATCTGCAGTTCCTTGTTTCATAAATTTTCAGTGTTGATTGAGTCACCAATATTGTGTGTTGAAAGAGGTTTGCTTGAAGGTAATTAGGAATTCAGAGGCGGCACAATGGCACAGCGGTAGAGCTGCTGCCTTACAGCGCCAGAGACCAGTTTCCTGATTATGGAGTTTGTACATTGTCCATGTGACCGCATGGGCTTTCTCCACTTTCCTCCCACACTTGAAAGAACGTGCTGGTTTGTAGGTTAATTGACTGGTAAAATTGTACATTTTAGGATAGTGCTAGTGATCGCTAGTCGGCATGGACTCGGTGGGCTGAAGGGCTTTTATCCACGCTGTATCTCTACAACAAGTCTAAAGGAATCTATTATCCTACCTCTTCCAAAAGGCATTATTTGTGGCAGTACAGCGCTAGCACAGTCAAGGACTGAAACACCATGTTAGATTCTCAACTCCACAGCCGAGAGGCTTGACCCTATGGACTCAGAAGTTAGAAGACTATGAATGAGCCAAACAGACATATCCAGATGATTGGAGTGAGTCACAACTTCCTCCAACTAAACATCAGGAACAGTCAAGCCTTTGACTTGAACCTCTGCCATGAATGCTGTTTTCTCACCAGTGTGTTTGTTATATGTGTCTCTTCTCAGAAACGGCCTGACCGTGTGAAACACTGTTCTGTTTGTCCCCAAGCTGAGATTCATTCTTCCCTGTCATTAAAGAAAATATTGCTTTCAAATCCATTCAACATTCCAGCCATTCACGCCTTTTCCAAGTTTTTGTTTTCTTCTTTCTGACCTCCTCTCTTCAATTTTTAGCTTGCCTAAACACGGCGATCCCCACTTTGCTGCACTAGTCCAACTCTTCCTTCACCCCTGAATTCAATAACCTGCACTGTGTTTGTGTACTCAAGCACTACATTTAACATCCTTATCTAGTGGACTGTTCACACCTTATCTTTGCAATATTCTTCTGAATTACAATCCTATTGCAGCACATGGCCCTATAATTCTTGACTATTCCGCTTCCTTATCCCCTGCCTTTCCCCTGTTGTTACTGAGAAAAACATGGGCTGCGTTGGCCTTTGCTAGGATTCCCTCCCTAAACTCTTTGCGCGGCTCCTCTCTGTTCGTCGAACCCATTGGCTCCTGATTGCAACATGTTCGGATAAATGAGGGGACATAGAGAACCAGCCTTGCTGTGATGATAAGTTCATCAGTCAGTGCAATCAAACATGCTGAAATCCTGGTTGTTACTCACGCCCTTATCACGGGGCAAGTTATTTTTTAACCCTCAAATCCGATAATCAATGAAACGCCTTCATGCGTTTGGTAGATTGTTGGAGAGGACACATCACATTTGCTCTTATGGAATGTAAATCAACTAGCCAAAGAAGAGTTTAGACAGGAATTAATTGCTTTTCCGACACAGGGAATCAGAGAACAAACACATTGACAATATGAACAGGAGTGGGTGAGAATGGTCAAGAGGGCTAAGATTATAGAGTCACAGAGTCATATAGCATGGAAACAGGCCCATCAGCCCAACTTGCCCACACCGGCCAACATGCCCCAGTTACACTAATCCCACCTGCTTGCATTTGGCTCTTATCCCTCTAAACCTGTCTAAACAGGTTTGCTGGCACTGGGCCTGTACTCACTTGAGTTTAAAAGGATGAGAGGAGACCTCATTGAAACTTTCTGAATAGTGAAAGACCTAGATAGAGTGGATGGTGAGAGGATGTTTCCACTGAGGGCATTGTGTTTTGTCTTTGCACTAATATTGTTCACAAGTTTTTTAATGTACTGAACTTATTTTTTATTGTTTATTATAGTGCTTAAAGAGTGCTCTGTTTCCATATCTGTTGTGCTGTTGCAGATAAGAATTTCATTGTTCCATTTAGGGACATATGACAATAAAACACTTGACTATTGACTATTGATTGGTTACCTCATGAACGTTGTTGGTAGATGATCAGATGTTAGTGTAAGGAGGTTGAAATCCAATTTCTAGACAATAGTTTTTAACATCCCATCTTTGATTGCGTAATATTTAAAGCCTACCTTGAAGTCAAAGTATAATCTAAATGGCACTTGTAGTTTGCAACTGCCTTGGGCAGCAGAGGGATCAAATCACAGAGTCAAAGTCATACAGTGTGGAAACAGGCCCTTTGGACCAACTTGCCCACACCAACCAACATGCCCCATCTACACTAGTCCCACCTGTCTGCTTTTGGCCCGTATCACCCTAAACCTATCCTATCTAGAAACCTGTTTAAATGTGTTTAAATGGTGCAATAGTACCTGCCTCATCTTCCTCCTCCAACAGCTTGTCCCATACACCCACAATCCTTTGTGTGCAAAGGTTACCCCCGGGTTCCCATTAAATCTTTCCCCCCTCACCTTAAACCTATGTCCTCTGGTTCTCAAATCCCCCACTCATGGTAAAAGACTCTGTACAGTTACCCAATCTTTTCCTCTCATGATTTTGTACATCACTATAAGATCACCCCTCATCCTCCTGGGTTCTAAGGAATAAAGGCCCAGCTTGCTCAACCTATCCCTGTACAGTAGCTCAGTTCCTTGAGTCCTGGCAACATCCGAGAACAATTAAGTTTTCTCGGTGACTGTAGAATCAAGTCAAGAGTATTTCATTATCATATGTCCCAAAACGGAACAATGAAATTCGTTCATGCAGCAGGACAACAGATATGTAAGAATAGTACTCTGTAAACAGCATCATGAACTCTAAGAAGGAGGAGTAGGAAATAATACTGTCAAAGGTAGAAGAGGAAAGAAAGTCAGGGTGGGCTGCAAGATATCAGCAGCATAAACCTCTGTTTTGTTCAGTTCAGTTACGTTCAGTTTATTGGCACGTGTGTACTGTGATTGTTTCACTTCATAGGCAGTTTCCAAAGCTACTTTCAAAGGTATTGAATTATATGAGATTATTTGTAAGTTTGAGTTTGTTTCTTTATATGGGAAAGTTTGGAAGTGGTGGTTTTGTGACTTTCAGAAACAATTCCCTAACTTTAATTTATTCTAGTTTACTGTCACATGTACCGAAGTACAGTGAAAAGCTTTTGCTGCATGCTAACTAGTCAGGCAATACATCATTACAATCGAGCTATTCACAGTGTAAAGGGCCTGCCCCACTTGGCGATTATTTCGGCGACTGCCGGCGTCATATCAGGGTCGCCAAAAGATTTTGAACATTTCAAAATCCAGCGGCGACACTTGAAAAAACACCGCGCATCATCGCGCCGCAAATTTTTCGGTCACCTGATACGTCAGTCAAGGATGCTGGCAGTCGCCAAACAAATCGCCAAGTGGGACAGGCCCTTAAGGGAATTAACATTTAGTGCAAGATAAAGCCAGTATAGTCCTATCAAAGATAGTCTGCAGGTCATCAATGAGGTAGATAGTAGTTCAGGATTCTGCATGTGGACTTTGGAGGAAACTCACTGCATTTTAGGACCTGAAATTTCAATTATCCTCAGCTTGGCCTCTGTAAATGGTATCACGAGAAAGGAAAAAAACAGACACATGGAATTGCAGATGGTGGGATCTTGAGGTAAAAACACAATGGGTCGGAGTAACAGCATTTGTTTGTATTATTGGTGAAGCTTATAGCAAGAAGTTTAAAAAAAGCATCAAACTTTAATTGCTCTGCATTTACCATATTGCCATAGAGAGGTTGGTTGGCCTTGGGTAAGCTTTGCATGCAACACAATGGAACGTCTATCTTTTCAAACGTAGCAAGTTACAAGTAAATGGTTCCATACAAGGTTTTGGTGAACATGGGTACGACCAAACAATTGATCCATAAATTAGACATTTTTCATAAATTCATAAGTCATAGGAGCAGAAGTAATCCATGCAGCCCATCGAGTCTACTCCACCATTCAATCATGGCTGATCTATCTTTCCCTCTCAATTTCTGAAAAGAGAAAAGGAATAAAAGTGAAATGAGTCTGGAGTGAATAGGTTCATTGTGAAGAACTGCCTGATATTTCACCAGCTGACATCCCAGGAGCTGTGAAACTGATAGTTACAGCCTTGATACACAGAAGACACTGCTCCGTGTACAGCCCTACACTGTATATGAGATAACTGGAATCACATATAAATCAATCTCTCACACTGAAAGGACGTTCAGGGTTTTCAACGTGGCGTGGGAGCAGGAGATAGAGAATGCTGCTTCAGTTACATGGGCATTTTTTGTACCAGAAGAAGCAAATTGTCAAAGAAGGAAAAGAGATTATTTTTAAACTAGATATTCTGAAAATTTGAAATGGAACCAGAAAATACAGAAAAACGTCTCATCACGCAGCATCTGTGCAAAAGAGAAACGTAATGTTTCAGGTCTTGGACCCTGCATTAGAACAGTGAAAGAGAGAAAACAAGTTAATTTTCTGTAGCAGAGGAGATGGAGAAGGATGCAGAATGGAAAAACCTGAGATAAGATCAAATGGTATGAGTTAATGTGGTAGTTGGAAGCACATTATGCCTCATTGTCAGTGTTGTGTAATGCTAATTGCAAGGCTGATTGAAATGCTCAGTGGGCCTGTCTACATGGATAGAAAGAGAAATATCAGCTAAAGTAATAGGTAGCTGATGCTGAAATGAACTATTCTGACACCGACAGAAATGAAAATGTGAGTTAACAATTTGATATTGAGAAAAGAAGGCTGATGGAAGACGAGGTGCAGTTTAGTTTGAAGAAGGTCTGAAGAAGGGTCTTTTCTTTAGAGATGCTGTCTGCCTCATTGAGTTACTCCAGCATTTTGTGTCTATCTGCAGTTTAGTTTAGTATGGTTTAGCTTAATATAGTTTAGTTTAGTTTAGATCAGTTTAGTTTAGTTTAATTTTGATTGGTTTAGATTAGTTTAATTTTGTGTGCTGTTTAGTCTAGTGTGCTTTTTAGTTTAGTTTAGTTTAGTTTAGTTTACTTTCGTTTTGTTTTGTTTAGAGATACAGCATACAACATGAAAACATGCCCTTCAGCCCAATGAGACCACACTGACCATCAATCACCAGTTCACACTAATTCTATGTTATCAGAACTTTGGTTGGACCTTGCGTAACAGTGCAGGAAGGCACAGACTGAAACATTTGTGTGGGTGTGGAATGGTTGATTAGAGTGACAGGAAACCAGAAACTCAGGTGACTCTGGAACGCAAATACTCAGCAAAATGATCAACCAAAGTGAAGTTAATTTTTCCAGTGTAGAGAAGGCCACATTGTGAACAAAACATGGAATGGAACTCATGAAAGAGGGCAAACTATGAATGGTAATAAAAGATTTAATCTCAGGTTAACTAGGCAAGTCCATTTGAAGAGACGTTGAATAGTGAGCACTGCACAGTCTACACAGTGGTGGAATTGATGAAACACGTACTCAAATGTGACAGATTTGATTCACAGCCCGAATCGAGGATTCGAGGATTTATCAGTATGCACCAATGTTACTTTGGCATGAATATACCACTAATGAATCAATTGGTCATGGAATCTGATGGTCATGTCCTTGTTCACCAGAAACGTAATCATAAACATGTGACTGATTATTTGTGATGTTTACTTTAGTTTTGTTCAGTTTTGTTTAAATTAGTTTAATTTAGTTCTTTAGTTTTGTTTAATTTTATTTAGTTCAGTTTAGTTTAATTTAGTTTAGTTTAGAGATACCGGATGGAAATAGGCCCTCCCACCATTTCACACTGGTTTTATGTTATCCCACTTTTGCATCCGCTCCCTACACTCTAGGCAATTTACATGGGCCGCTTAACCATCAATCCCGCATCTCTTTGGGATGTGGGAGTAAACTGGAGCACCCAGACGAAATGCACATGGTCACAGGGAGAACGTGCAAACTTGGCACAGACAGGATCGAACCGGGATTTCTGATGCTGTGAGGCAGCAGTTTAATCAGATGCACCACAGTGCCCCTTCTATCAGCTGCACCACAGTAATCTTCTCAACCACATACTAACTTCAACACTGTTCTGTTAAAAGATGAGCATTTTGTTTTGCTGCATAGCCAGATAAAATATAGTTTCAGATGTCAAACATACCGGCCTCAGTCTCAATAATTCTCTACTTTCTTACCAAACCTCTGTCATTTTACTCCTCTCTGAGAATTTGTTTTGAGCATGTTTATCAAGTTGAGTTACCATTTTACGACAGAAGATGGCAGTGTGAGATACTAATTGAACAAGCACTGAACGCAGTGGAGGGTATTATGTTACAGTCCAGCCAGTTGCTGCTGCTAAGATTTGATGGGGGTAGGATTTTTACCGTTCCAGACTTTTAAGGAGAGCTGCATTAATTGAAACTCCTCACAATGAACAAAGCACTTTCTAAAATCCACGAACTTTTGGTTATGGTTCAAATCCAAGGGGCTCATGAGGTTGCTCCCCTCAGGGTCACAGGTTTCATCCTTTGAGTGGAAAGGACTGGCGCAGCCTTCACCCAGAGGGGGGCGGGGGGATGGGTGCACTAAATGCTTACACTGCCAGAACCCTGTGTGTTCTTTCCCAGCGAAAACATTTAGAACCAACTCCCCAAATCCACTCCACTTCTGATAAATTTGTGGCTGCCTTGCCAAGAAATGTTGGGCTTGGACCAGGATTATGCTTGGATCAATTTTTTTTTCACCACAGCCCATTTAATAATTCGTCCAGTTATTCAATCTGGAGCAAAAAAAACCAGCGGAGAGCGACTGAATAAAATCCTTTGTTTTACACGAAAACGTAATTATATTTCTAAAATATATCATGAATTTTGGATGTAACTTGCTCTTAAATTCAGCAGTTGAATTTGGATACTAAACAATTGTTTTAATGATAGAAACAAAGAACTGCAGTTGCTGGTTTATAACAAAGTTAGGCACAAAGTGCTGGAGTAACTTAGTGGTCTGGCAGCATCTCTGGAGAAAAAGGATGGATGACAGTTCAGGTCGGGACCCTACTTCAGCAGTCTGAAGAAGGGTCCCAACCTGAAACATCACCCATCCTTTTCCTCCAGAGATGCTGCCTGAACCGCAGAGTTCCTCCAGCACTTAGTTTATCATTTTTTAATGATAGTTGACTATAAACTTGAATCAACGTGCATTTGACTGTTATGTGAGGATTGTATGTTCTATGTCATAAGAAGCAGGCAAGAAATGTTGCAATCCTGTACTTCAGAAAAGTATCTGTGAATGATTGTAATGAAGCTTCCTCCAAAGATGTTTACTTCCACTTTTATTGATGAATACAAAATCATGAGAGAAATAGATAGGGCAAATGCACAGAGACTTTTTCCCAAAGTGGAGGAATCAAGACAAGAGGACATAGTTGCTTGAAAGGCCACTTTTTAACACACAGCGTTGTGGGTTTAAGGGACAAACTGCCAGAGGAAGTAGTTGAGGCAAGTACTATAACAACATTTAAAAGACATTTGGACATGTATATGGATAGGAAAGGTTCAGAGCGATGTGGCCAAATGTGGGTGAATGGGGCTAGATTAGATGGGGCATCTTAGTCGGCATGGACGGGTTGGGCTCAAGGACTGATAAAGATTTATCGTAGTCGCTGCCTCAAGAAGGCAGCGAACATCATTAGAGTCCCACACCATCCTGGCAACACTACTGCCATCGGGAAGAAGGTGCAGGAGCCTGAGAACTGTAACATCCAGGTTCAGGAACAGCTTCTTCCCAACAACCATCAGGCTATTAAACACTAAAACCTCATAAGCTATGAACTACAATAGACTATTATTATTATTATTGCAATGTTATTGTTTGTTTTTTTGAGTTTTGTTCTATTATTTATTTTGATTACATATTCTACTGTGCTGCAACACGTAAGAATTTCATTGTTCTATCTGGGACATATGACAATAAAACACTATTGACTCTTGACTCTTGACACAAAATGCTGGAGTAATTCAATGTGGCAGGCAACATCTCTGGAGAAAAAAGGATGGGTGACATTTCGGGTCAGGAAAAAGGGTCTCGACCCAAAACATCACCCATCCCTTTTCGTCAGAGAAGCTGCCTGGCCCACTGAGTTACTCCAGCTCTTTGTATCTATATTTGGTAGAAGCCACCATCTGCAGTTCCTTCTTTCTACATTCTGTATGACTCTACTGTAACTCTACAACTCTTCACCATTACCTCTTGCTCATCTGTCAACTCATTCCATGGATACAGTTTGATTCTATGATTTGAGGAACCCAAACAACTTATGTTCACAGGGTAATCTCGTAATAATTCAAGGGCACTGCCCAAGACCACAAAAAATTGCAGAGAGTTGTGGACAGCCAAGTCCATCACGCAAGGCTGGTTCGTTGGCAGATCACAACCAATACGAATTGGAAACATCACCTCCACCTGAAGTTGTGCTCAGTGCCCTTCTCTCCTCCCTCTCTTTATGCCCATCACTGTGCATCCAGATACAGCGCCAACATCATCTTTAAACTCACTGACATACCACTGTTGTTGGTTGAATAATGTGGAACAATGGATCAGTGTACAGGAGGGGGGGGTGATAATCTGGTTAAATAGTACCAGAACAACATTCTTGCTCTTAACATTATCAAGACCAAGGAAAGGACTATTAACCTCAGGAAAGGAAAGCTGAGATTCCCTGGATCTGCCTTCACTGATGGGACAGCAGTGAAGAGTGTTAAAAACTATAAATTCCTGGGCTTGCATTATCTTGGAAGATCAGTCATGGGCCCAGGACATTGATGCAATCACAGAGTAAACTTATCAATGCTTTTACTTTCTCAATGACTCACACCACCCAGACCATGCTCTCATCCCGTTACTACCATCAGGAAGAAGGTACAGGAGCCTGAAAACTGTGACCACCAGGTTCAAGAACAGCCTCTTCCCAATGACCAGCAGGCTCATAAACACTTTACAAAACTACCAACAACCCTATCTCAGCAGCTGTGATCTACATACGTTGGATCTGTTCCACTGTGGTCTGGTTAACTTGTATTACTAATTAACTGGGTGATGTTTTGGGTCGAGACCCTTCTTCAGAGATGCTGCCTGACCCTCTGAGTTACTCCAGCATGTTGTGTCCATCTTTGGTTTAAAGCAGCATCTGCAGTTCCTTCTTACACATTACTAATTAATAGTTTATTTTTATTATTATTATTGTTATTGTTATTATTATTATTATTATTATTATTATTATTATATATTTTTTCATATTAGAAGCAATTGTACAAGGATAAGACGATCAGCATAACAATTATACAATTATTGTACAGTTTCATTTTAAACCTTATAACCTAAATTTAAAAAAAAAAGAAAAATAAAGGAAAACAAGGAAAGAAGAAAAGAAAGAATGAAGAGATAAAGTAGAAAAGAGCAGGAAAAGACCCCAAAGCTACCAAAGCAGTGCAGAAAAAAGAAAAGGAAATTAGAAAAAAAAAGATGGAGACATACCTTCCCCCCCTCACCCATTAAATTTGTGTTTAACCATTCAGTAAAGGGTATCCATGTCTTAAGAAATTGATCTGGTTTTTCCGCCACGACAAGCCTAATGTTTTCCAAATGTAGTGTCTCGGACATATCAGTAATCCACATCTTCACTGTGGGGACTGTTGTCTGTTTCTAAAATTTAAGTATTAATTTTTTTTGCCATTATTAGGCTGTAGTTGAGGAAACGTCTTTGAAATATCGTTAGCTTAGAGCAGGCCTCTGACATACCTAATATGATCAGTTTTATATTTGGGTCCAATTTAATTTTAAGTATTTTGGAAAAGGTATCAAATATTCCCTTCAAGAAGCTTTGTAACTTTGTACAGGAAGTAAAATAATGGGTTGTAGTCGCTTCTTGGAGGAGACATTTATCACAAATAGGAGAGACATTTGGGAAGATTTTGTTCAATTTGGACTTTGAATAATAGAGTCTGTGCAGTATTTTTAATTGTATCAGGGAGTGCCTAACATTAAGAGAGCAGTAATGTATGTATAAAAGGCTTTCCTCCCAACTAGCCTTTGAGATTAGTAAACCCAATTCATCTTACCATGCTCGCCTAAGCATTTCAGAAGATGGGATGTGTGCAGTTAAAAGGGTATTGTAAATGTAGGATATTAACTTACTTGTATCCGCCTTTCTATTCATGCATTCGTCTAATATATCTGGGCCCATAGAATGACAGTCTTGTGTGTGTGTTTTCACATAGTCTCGGATTTGAAGATATCTAAATAAATTACTAGCTTTCAAATGATATTTCTCCTGTAATTCTTCAAACGAGAGGAAAATCCCCTTCTCGTAAAGATCTCCCAGCATTTTGATTCCTGAGTTTTTCCATTGTGCAAATGCCTTATCTAAAGTAGACGGTTTAAACGTGGGATTGTTAGAGATTGGTAAAAGGAGCTTATTTTATTATTGATTATTTTATATTTTTTGCACATCGTTGGTCCTGTAAAACTGCAGCACGTAAAAATGTCATAGTTCTGTTGCTAATGAATATGACTATTAAACTTCCTTGAGTCTTAACTCTTGACTGTAGTGCTAGATTATCTCTGGATGTCCCAAAGCAATTTACAACAATAACAACAATAATCTGAAGAAGGGTTTCGGCCCGAAACGTCACCTATTTCCTTCGCTCCATAGATGCTGCTGCACCCGCTGAGTTTCTCCAGCATTTTTGTGTACCTTACAACAATAACATTCCTTTGTAGTGCTGTTACTCTTTAATTTTAAAGTAACATAGTATTTAATTTATGTCACTGTATTCGAAGAAGGTGCCCCCGCCTAAATATTAACCTTTCTCACTTCTGTTTTTATATAGAGTATATTTTTTGCATTCCCGGCTGTGATTCAATATAGGGCATACATTTATACCTTATGTTATTGGTGAACCTTCCTACAAATGCCCTTGCTCTTTTTTCTTTCGTGACTGTGAGTCATAGTGTGACCTATTTAAAAGAAATAGAAGTCGTCCATTTTTTTCTACTTATTTTGCTAGAACCAGCATTTAATCTTATTGCATATGTTAGTCTGAAAACACAACTCATTCTAAAATTAATCTATTTATATGGATGTCATTTGCCCAAAATGTGGTACCTATAGTACCATAAATTTGGGATTGTTAATTACAGCAGAGTTGAGGGAAAAAAATCTTGCTCTAAAGTTGTCCACAGGCTAATGTTACAGATACTAGAAATTCGTACATCGACCTATTTGTTCTTTGACACTCATCCCATCAACAGGGCAACAAGAGCTGTGCGAAACAGTATGAAATGCCGGAAAAATGCCACTATCTTTACGCATGGTCAAGGATGCAGTGCCAAGGCAGTTCTTCATTGCTAGCTTATTTCTCATTCTAAAGACCAGAGGGCATTGCTTTAAGGTGAAAGGAGCAAAGTTTGAAGGAGATGTGCTGGGCGAGTTTTTACTGGGCGAGTGGGTGCCTGGAATGCACTGACAAGGGTGTTGGAGGAGGTAGAACATTAGTGACATTTAAGAGACTTTTAATTAGATACATGCATATGCAGCAAATATAGGGATATGGATCACACACAGACAAATGATATTATTTTAACCTGGCATTAACAATTTACCAATTTTTTTACCTGGATGACTGGAACACAGTGTCAGGGGCAGTGCTGGTGGCAGATACCATCCATTTAAGAGGCATTTAGATAGACGCGATAATGCAGGAATGAAAGGATATTGTATGAAAAGTACTATGCAAATAAAGTTATTATTAATAAAGTTATTATTATTATTATTATTATTATGATTCATGGGCAGGCAGAGAAGATTAGTTTAGCTTGTCATCAGGAGCGGCACAGACATTGTGGGCCAAAAGGCCTGTTCCTGTCCTGTACTTTTCTATGTTCTATATTCTATGTTCTTTGCGGAAAATTTTCTCTTGCTTCATTCTTAACGGTCCACTTCAAAGAGATTCTCGCTGAGTGCTGGGAAGCCCAACAGTTGCAACAAATTACCTCTCTCCTGAATCATCTCTGTCCTGAAACCCTCGGGATTTTACGATTCCGTTCATTAAGCTTTATGTCCCCCTTGTTTGTCAAGAACTGGTTGATAAGATGGCCATTTGTAGTGTTTTATAGACCGTTGTAAAAGACTCGGTCTGTATGCGTTCAGGATCCCAAATGGAATAGAGTGATTGATGTGAATCTTATCCTACATAATGGTGGGGAAATCTTCTTTTAAAAATGCTTGGTATCTTTAAAAAACATCTCAGTTCCTCATTAAAAAGAATGAGAAAAATGCACTGTCAATGGTAAGATCTGTACGCTACCTGTATCAGGGCACCCATCTCACAATTTTAGTCAGAAATTTCAGCAGAGCATGTTTCAGGATCTGATCAAAGATTTCAAACGTCTTGCTGATTGAGTGCTTGTTTTAATCAATAGGTTGGAATGTCGTTCCATGTCCTGTGAATCATAACATCAAAAGCAAACATTAATAACAATTGGATCTAACATTTCACTGTTTAATATCTTCTCTCTGATTGTTTAGGTGGTGAATTGTAAAATCAACACATTTTCTGGCCTAATTGCTATCCACTGACCAAGATGGCAAAGGCACATACAGTATATCTTTGCCAGGTAAAAACATTATCAGTTTTTTGTGACTTCCTCACACAATACCATAACTGATTGGCATTCATCATTAGTGTTCATGCATGAAGAGATGTGATTAGGTGTCTTGAGGCAACCAGTTTTGCTCCCTTATATGGTGTCTTTGAATGTCCTCATCATCATCAAACCGTGCTTACCATACATCATTTAGTTATTCAGTTATTCAGTATCTGAAGAAGGGTCTCGACCCGAAACGTCATTCTTCTCTCCAGAGATGCTGCCTGTCTGTCCTGCTGAGTTACTCCAGCATTTTGTGTCTATCATATTTATTTATTTTAGTTTAGTTGTGAGATACAGCGCGGAAACAGACCCCTCGGCCCACCAAGTCCACGCTGACCAGTGGTCCCCATACAGCAACACTATCCTGCATGTTAGGGACAAATGACAATTTTTGCCATAGCCTATAAACCTGAACGTCTTTGGACTGTGGGAGGAAACCGGAGCACCCGGAAAAATAACCCACGCGGTCACGGCAGAACATACAAACTCTGTACAGACAGCACCCGTAGTCAGGATCGAACCTGGGTCTCTGGCACTGTAAGTCAGCAACTCTACCACTGCGTCACCTTGGCACCCTTATCTTTGGAGTGATGTTTGTTTCTATATATCTTATAGAAAGGGGCACCTCTTCACTATGTGTAGATTATATCAAAACAAATGGAAAGATTAAATTCTACCTAACAGAGAAATATACTGTTCTTTGACTATTTCTAAGCCAATGGACTTAATTGTGAAACATGAATTAAATAAGTAAAATGTTGTTCACTTCATTTCTCAGGAGCAAATGGACAGGTGATGTTTTGTGTTGGGTCCCTTCTTCAGATTGCTTTAAATCAATGCCTAAATAGAATAGTAAGATTAAACAAGAACTTACCAGTTTGAAGTTTGATCTTTATTTTATGAGGAGTAACGTTGAGGGATTACGTGAAGACCCCGCCAGTACGCATGCGTGTCAATTTTCAAAGCAGCGGTGTAAAATCACAGACAACAGTAAATGAACTGAACATAGTAAGATTAGAGAAATAGGATACCAGTTGAACTTTATGATCGAGGGTGGGCGTGGAGGGCACGTAATCCCTCAACGTTACTCCTCATAAAATAAAGATCAAACTTCAAACTGGTAAGTTCTCGTTTAATCGTACTATTTTACTTTGGAGTCACGTGAGTGACTCCGTGAAGAGTTTAAAGCTCTGTGATTTCATGCCGTGGAACCGAGTCCAGGCGTCATACACTGCATCAGTAGGCCAATGATGAGTGAACATTAAGAATGCATTCAGACATGATATAGATATAGACATGTTGATGCTATTAATGAACAATAGTGGCAATAGTAACCTCCCTCAACCTGGAGGAAGTATGAACCATACCTAACTTAGGGTATTTGCATAACATAGAGTTGGCAAATACCCCATATCTGGCAATAGGTTTATTCTGAATATTTGGACAGATCAATAGTTTGACCATCCTGCAACCGCTAGGATGTGGTCCATCCCTGCTGCTGAGGTATAGCGGTCCTGGTGGAGTGAGACTCAATGTCAAAGTACACTCCTGTATATGCCAGACCCATATAACCAACTGGAGAAGGTTCGTAGTGATTCCTTCTAACGAGGTTTTATGTAACTAACAATATTGCTGTCAGAGCCTATAAGGCTCTTAGGAACCTTGACATACTAGTGTAGATGCGTGATCACACGCAACCCAAGGTCCATGGGATATGCAACATCTAGCTTGGTCTTGTGTCCCTGTCTAATCTGCTTGAAAAAACATGTTATTATAGCCCGCAGATATGATCATCCTATCCATTGTAGCAATGACTGGACCCACAGCACTGTAGTCAGCGCCATGGCATAATCACTAGTACGTGAGTATGACCATGGGCAGGGATGTTGCTGGTGCCCATCGGTGAAGTGACGTAGTACAATGTTAACAACCCATATCTCTGCGTCCCTATGCCTGGGAGGTTTTAAGTTGACGATACCTTCATATTCTACATGTCAGAGGGTGAGACCGGACAGAGTGGTTTATGTTCTCCCCAGCCAAATGATGAGGAGGTACTTCAGGCACAGTAATGGAATATTAACTTAATGTTATAATCCCATAAAACTGAATTTCAATGTGTCAGTCATCCGTGCCGTGTTAAACGTAAGGAAGCATAAACAATGCTTCCCACCTCCTATGCAGATAGCTGCTATTTGGTGCTATCCCTACAATCTGTAGTGAGCACTCCTAATGCTTATGGTTTGACAACCCAAGCCGCAGGAACGATCGCTCACAGTCTGCAAGTCTATGAATTGATTATATCATGCAGAGGATGGTTTCGACATCACAATTGAACCAGCATCTTTTTTATCCGGAAATAACCATGTAAGGTTTATGCTCATTCTTCGCCTCAGCGGGAGCCATAGGTATATAACCCAGGCAGGCACTATGAAAACCCGGAAGCAGGAATCTTGCTGAATTTTGCAAGACCCGTCTATTGAGGCCAAATGGAGGAAGACATAAAAGAACATTCCTCCCTAGTGTAGCGAGAATGCACCCTTCGCCACTAATATGCCTCGTTGATTGGTGATTAAGCCTGGATGCAAGCATCTCAATAGTTAGTGTTCCATTGATCCACAATGTCATTAAATACTTTGTGATCACACATTCATTCTGTGTTGTCATTGATTTTGCATAATAATACACCAGTGCTAAATGCGGTTTGGTAAAACTATCACCGGATACTTTGATTTGATTGTACCTTTGTGATTAACATATACCACCACCAAAGTGTATCACCTTGGACTTGTGCATTCAGTTTATGCATATCCACACACCCTATAATGCACAGAATGCACCTGGTGTCCATTGGCAGTTGATACCATGACTGAACACTTGATAACTCATGCTAATCCCGTCTGCCTCCGTAACTAGAGATGGTATTAGTAAATTACCCATCTTTGGGCAATAGCATCAGTTTAGAAATGACTGAAAATTTACGAATGAGAGGTTTTAGTGGAGCAAAGCTGTCCATCATTGTGACTTTGATAGTTTCAGCTAAAAATAGCAGAGGTCTAATTTTTTGTCTCAGAGCTGATCCCAGACAAATAAATGGATGATTGTATCCCAATAATCAATAGTTTCAGTTGGTATCAACTTAATTTAAATTTAATTGGAAGGGCGTGAACCAATTTCTCAAATATAGCTATGTTGCTGTTAAGGCTAATGTTCAATAATGTTCTAATAATCCAGATTGGCCGTGCCACTTATTTGTTAGCTCTGTGCAGTCGAAGCATTGATAGTAGTGATTTGGTAAATAATCTGGAAACTGGAGTTAGCCCATTTTGCAACGCTACTGAGTGTATCATTGCCTCATCCAGTTAAATTTCAAATATCTTCAACCCTGTGAGCGGAAATGATCACATGGAAGTTATTCAGAAAAGTCTATACTGCACATGCGGGTTGAGGCTGTTGATAATGATCAGTCCACATCCCATTCTTGTGAGCCTGCCTTGAAAGGCAACTCCAATCATACCTGTGTGCAGTATAAACTAATCTTATGTTATCCCAAACCAGTGTAAATATTCAAACCAGTTTAATATTACCAACTTGTATCCGTGACAGGAGACATCATCGATGTGGTTCCATACTTTTATCCGTATGGGAGGACTTATGCAACCCGACCCAGGAGCTGCCTCAAACATGTGTGCATGATTTTCCACCTGCTCCTGGGAGGTAGAAGAGCTCGAGTACGGGGTTGGCACATCTTCCAGGAAGGCCGTTCTGGGCTGTGGCCTAAAAAAAACCTTTGTCCTGGTTGTACGGCCTTCAAGCTTTCACCAGCTTCAGTTCATCGTGGTTTGCTGGTGGGTGCGTAGGGGTGATGCCGCCAAAGATGTGAGGTCTTGCATGATAATGTGGCCTTCCTGAACCCAACGGCCACTCGTCGAGCTCCTGCTGCTGGTAGTGTTGTTCCTGCACCCCCTGCACACTTGTGGTATATTCAGCCAAACCCTGTCTTCAGAGTCAGCCCAGAAGTGACTCCTAATGCTCCCCTCTGTCGAGGGAGATGCATTATGCAGCCCTCAACAAGGTGCTGCCATGGGCATCCTTGGACCCCCTGGTGACTAGACTCCATATACCGGAGCATGTCACACAGGAGCTTCTGATCCATCAACCGCTCCATGCGGGATATGCGATCACAGTTGCTCCCGCCGGCGGTGATTCCTCACAGCCCGACTCATCCGAGTCTTCAGCCTGTCCGACTTCTGCTTGGCTTTCCCACCAGTCTGTGGTGTCGATTCCGACTGTGCAGGTGAGGTCGGAGACTTCTGATCAATAGCGATCCAGGTGCAGTCTACCGCTGCTGACTGCCCGCAATTCCGCGGTCCTCCACAGTCAGTCTGTCCATTCCTGTAACATATTCTCACAAAATAACACAAAACGACCTTCGAGTAAGGAATTTACCTGCATGTCCTTTTTAAACCTTCTGCTGCGGGGCAACGCTCCTCCCGAGCCTGGTCTCGTGGTCATAGTTTATTACAGCTGGGGTTCCCTCTGTGGTCCTTGTAGAACGGCTTCCATTGCGGGCTATTTCTCCCCTGATCTTTTTCTCCGCGGTCCCTTATAGCAGGGCTTCTCCACAATGTTCTCCAGTCGGGGCTTCCCCCCCCCCCCCCCCCCAATATGAAGCCATCGGCTCTACCGCCAGCGGCTCGAAAGCGATTCCACCGCCGCCCGCTACCCGCATCCCGCGGTCTTCCGAGCGCCTATGTCCGTGGGCGGAATCCCCCGTGACTGGGGTTCCCTGAATTTTGTGACTGGGGTCTCCCCTCCGTCCCGACTTCGCCCCGGACTTTTAGCAGGACCTCTAAGTAGAGGTTCCTGCAAGAAGATTTAAACCTGAAAGTTTTTTAAAAACTTACCTCAGGTCTGTTGCTGGCAGGAGAATCAAGTCCACCCTGCCAGTCGTAACGCAATGCGATAAACGATATGACACGCATGCGTACTGGCGGGGTCTTCATGTAGTCACTCACGTGACTCCAAAGTAAAATTGGTGTTGCCTGATCACACTTCAATGGTCAAAGCCATAGACCGATACAGCATGGAAACAGGACCTTCAGCCCATCAAGTCCATGCAGACCATCAAATGGGAGTTGTATGTAAACTTTGATTTATACATCAATTGGTAGTTTAGGAATTTAAACTGTGCACTGTTGGTTGATATTGCAGTATGGAGCCAAGGATCCGGAACCTTCCTCCTGCATCCCAAATCCCCAGCAAGATCATTTTCAGTCAGAAGTCATTGAGCACAAATAAAAAGTTTTTTAAAAAGCCAATCAATTATTTCATTTCTTCCCTCCTAAAGATGGTGCATCCAATTATAGTAAGCTTGCACAAAATTTCACTGATAGCCCATGAAGCCCTGGGAGTGACATTTGTTCAACTGCAATCAAAACAAATTGCTTTCAAATGACGCCACTGGCTGACACCACTCGTGAGGACCATTTCACCATCGGTGGAAAGTACTGAAATGATGACGTCAGGCGGTATGATGGTGCAGCTATATAGTCTCTAGAACCTTACAGTGCACTAGAGACAAGGGTTTGATCCAGACTATGGGTGCTGTCTATACATTCTCCCCGTGACTGCCTGGGTTTTCTCAGGGTGCTCCAGTTTTCTCCCACACTCAAAAGACGTACAGGTTTGTAGGTTAATTTGGCTTCGGTAAAAATTGTAAATTGTCCCTAGTCTTTAGGATAGTGCTAGCTGGTTGTCACGGATTTGGTGGTCTGAAGGGCCCGTTTTCGCACTGTGTCTCTAAACTAAACTAAACTAAGTCAAAACAGTTTTAAAAGTTGGTATGCGAGTGTCCTTTGAGGAAGGAAGGCTGCTCCCTGGCTTACTTAGACAAGGTGATGGAGAGCAGTCTAATCCTGCAAGTAATTCCAACCCCATATCCAGTTTGTTGATCCTTGAGTGCCCTCATAAAGACTCAACAAGCCGTTGATGCTACTCACAGCTTGTGATCAAAGGCCATGCATTATGAATGGGAAATTCAAGCTCTCTGTCAGTTGTAGAAACAAAGAACTGCAGATGCTGGTTTATTCCAAAAATAGACACAAAGTGCTGGAGTAACACAGTGGGTCAGACAGCATCTCTGGAGAAAAAGGATTGGTGACATTTTGGGTTGACCTTCTTCAGGTGTGTTGGGTGACACAGCGGCACAGCTGGTGGAGCTGCTGCTTCACAATGCCAGAGACCCGGGTTCCATCCTGACCTCGGATGCATTCTGTGTGGAGTTTGCACGTTCTCCTGTGAGTGCATGGGTTTCCTGGTTTCCTCCCACATTACAAAGATGTACGGGGTTTGTGGATTAAGTGCCCTCTGTAAATTGCCCTTAACCTGTAAATGTGGGATGTGCAAAGAATCCCAATCACCCAGAGGAAACCCATGCGGCTACAGGCAGAACGAGCTAATTCTACACAGGTAGCGGCCGAGGTCAGGTTCGGTCACGGGTCTCTGGCGCTGTGAGGCCGCACCTCTACCACGGACTGATGATTGACTACCGCTTTGATAATGCTAAAAAGTCATGACCTGCCATCCTACAATAATCCTCCTTCTACATTTCCTCATATCTTAACAATGAGATGGTGCATATAATCCCCGTGAGAGTGGAATCAGTGAATGTTGGTGATACAGCCACCAATGTGTATAGATCCATCCATATCCCTCGCCAACCAATGGTCACATGTGCACTTTCCCCGGAGTCGCACTGGACAACAAAGAAACAGAAAGGTAGTACTCCTTCATTTCCGCAATCCTTACACTGCATTGTTTTGAGGGATAATCGGCTGAAGGAAATGACAAGCCAATAATAGAAAGGGTCTACACAGTTCTTTTGTTTTATTTTTTTTAATTAGTTTTAGAGATACAGCACGGAAACAGGTCCTTCGGCCCACACAGTCTGCTTCGATCAGCGATCCCCATACACAAACACTACCCTACACACCAGGGACAATTTATAATTTTATCGAAGCCAATTAACCTACAAAACTGTACTTCTTTGGAGTGTGGGAGCAAGCCGGAGTACCCGAAGAAAATACATGCAGTCACGGGGAGAATGTACACACTCCATACCCGTAGTCAGGATTGAAGCCAGATCTCTGGCATTGCAAGGCAGCAACTCTGCCACTGTGCCACTGTGTAAAGCTGCTTTCTCACACCTCCAGTGACTCGTCAGTCTTGACCTGCAGTGATGCCTGTGTGGAGTTTGTTCCTTCTGAGGAAGGGTCTCGACCCAAAACGTCACCTATCCATATTCTCCAAGAATGCTTTCCGACCCACTGAGTTACTCCACCGCTTTGTGTCCTGTTGCAACTTCTTACTGTTCCTTGAATTTCAGCTTTTTCCCATTTCTCAACGTGGTGCTGGTCAGAAGGTTAATTGGCGATGGTAAATTGGAGTGAGTGATCGGATCTGAGGATAAAAGATTCAAACGTGGTGAGAAAAGAACAGTAATATTTTAATGTGCAGGAAGGAACTGCAGATGCTGATTTACAACAAAGATGGACACAACATGCTGGAGTAACTCAGCGGGACAGGCAGCATCTCTGAAAAGAAGGAATGGCCTGAGACACTGAGTGTCAGGGGAGAGGGAGTTACAGAAGCTCAGATTGGAGAAGGGTCTCGACCCGACAGGTCACCCATTCCTTCCATCTAGAGATGTTGCCTGCCCCGCTGAGTTACATCAGCATTCTGTGTCTATCTAGGTCATTGGAATGGCTGCTCAATGTTCAGCATGATCTGGGTGGGCCAAAGGTCTGGTTTCTGTGCTGTATGATTTCTGGCATCAGATCCTGGAATTCTCTGCCTCAGAGGGCGGTCGGTGGAGGCAGGTTCTCTGGATGCTTTCAAGAGAGAGCGAGATAGGGCTCTTAAAAGTAGCGGAGTCAGGGGATATGGGGAGAAGGCAGGAACGGGGTACTAATTGGGGATGATCAGCCATGATCATATTGAATGGCGGTGCTGGCTCGAAGGGCCAAATGGCCTGCTCCTGCACCTATTGTCTATACTGAAACTAATGTTGTGCTCACTGGAATAAACGTAGGAAGGAAAGACAGGGTAGCAAGGGTGGGTGAGAGGCTGTAGGAACAGTGACGAGAATATAATCCATTTTATGCACCCACAGCCATGTGTTTATTGAAATGTTCAGCATAAATTTTATTCACTTGCCCAATCATCTGCAATCCTTCAGCAAAGTTAACTTTACCAGCATTAGCACTGCTCAAGGGGGATTTTCATAAGTCTATAAAATTGTTTGATCAGCGTTAATCATTGACAAAAATGCTTTGCCTGACATTTTTAACATGATGGAAAAGTGCCAACTCGAAGGCATTTTCTGGATCAGATATGCTTCTGCCGTGATTAATTTGCACCCACAGTTTCTGAAAATTAACTACCTAATGCAGCTGCTAAGTCAAAAACGTTTGGCAAACTCTTCAATGTAAAAATAGTCAGTCACAAGTTGAACCTAACAAGCAGCATGAGTGAAGTGTTTTTTTTGCAAATCAACATTTTGCTTTGATTAAGGAGAACACAGCTGACCTTGTGTAGGAGTACTCTTAATGAGTGAGATCATTCTGGAGAATGTACCTCGCCAGTATTTTATTTAAAAGAAAGGTACAGACGGTTTTTTGAATGCAGATTGACACGGGAAGTTTTATTAGATCTGTAAATTGTTGCCTTTTTTTATTCCGAAAAAGGAACTCTAGTTAATAAATCAACTATTGCCAATTGGAAAATAGTGCTGAATAAAGACATGGGGGTGTAACAAACCCACAGCACACCACGTGTAAGTTATTATTCCTGTTGTATTGATTTTGTAGTGGCTAATCAGCCTCACTCGTCAGATAAAGTAAACATGTTGCAGATAGACAGCTTCCTAAGTGCAGCACTGTGCCAAATGCTGTGTGCTTTCTGTTGGCTGACCCTAAGCAACCAGGAGTTAACTCACGTACAAAGCATACATCATGAAGGACAGACCAAAGTTCATCCGGCTACAAGTCAGCTCCAGGGTTTTATGATTTAATAAACTGTAATATCATCAAATCTACTCATGTGATCGTGCAGAAGGGATTTTCCTGTTGAAAGGAGGGCCTGCGCGAAACAATATTGATCTCTCCACAAGTAAGGCAGGTTGATCAATTGACGCAGAACAGAAAGTAATATGTTTTAACTGGTGACTTCCACCTCCTTAAATAATTGCTCCTGAACCATGTGTCTTGTTCACTGAAAAATGTGTAGGAAGGAACTGCAGATGCTGGTTTAAACCGAAGATAGACACAAAATGCTGGAGTAACTCAGTGGGATGAAGAGAAGGAATGGGTGACGTTTTGGGTCAAGACCTGAAGAAGGGTCTGATGAAGGGTCCTGACCCAAAATGACACCCATGCCTTCTCTCCAGAGTTCTCTCTGCGTTACTCCAGCATTTTGTGTCTATCTTCACTGAAAAATGTGCAAAACTGGGTCTTGGATATTCGCCTAAGGGAAGGGGAAACTGTTTCAGCAAGAATCAAACTTTGCATCCCTGTTCCGTGAGCCTTTTTCAGGCTGATCTGGCGACTCAGTGGTGTAGCGGGTAGAGCTCATAGAAACATAGAAACATAGAAATTAGGTGCAGTAGGCCATTCGGCCCTTCGAGCCTGCACCGCCATTCAATATGATCATGGCTGATCATCCAACTCAGTATCCCGTACCTGATTAGATTAGATTAGATTAGATTAGATTCGTTTATTGTCATTCAGACCTTTCGGTCTGAACAAAATTTTGTTTCCCTGCAGTCATACATATAATTTAAAAGAATGACAAAACACATAGTCAACACAAATTTAACATCCACCACAGTGAGTTCACCAAACACCTCCTCACTGTGGTGGAAGGCAAAATCTTAAAGTCTCTGTCTCTTCCCTCTTTGTTCTCCCTCTGCGCCGAGGCGACGGCTCAAACTCCGCGGGTGGTCGCTGCCACCGCCACAGCTCAGAGGCCGAGTCGGGTCTCCGCTGCCGCTGCCACCGCCACAGCTCAGAGGCCGAGTCGGGGCCACAGCTCGAGGCCGAGTCGGGTCTCCGCCGCTGCCGCCTCCGCCACAGCTTCGAGGCCGAGTCGGGTCTCCGCTACCACTGCTGCTGCCGCTGCCGCCGCCACAGCTCCAGGGCCGAGTCGGGTCTCCGCTGCCGCTGCTGCTACCGCTGCCGCCGCAACAGCTCCAGGGCCGAGTCCGGTCTCCGCTGCTGCTGCCGCCGCCACAGCTCCATTGCCGCCAGCTCTGCCATTAGGCCTCGGCGCAGACGGAGACGGGGACTGGGATGGGGAATACGACTGAAGAAAAAGTCGCATCCCCCGAAGGAAGAGACCAAAGCATTGTTTCTCCCACCCCACCCACACACATACACAACTTAATAAAACAAAATTAACTAAAACATGACAAGGAACAAAACGAAAGAAAAAAAACAGACGGACTGCAGGTGGGCCGCAGCTGTTAAGCCAGCGCCGCCATCTTGGAATCCTTCTCTCCATACCCTCTGATCCCCTTAGCCACAAGGGCCACATCTAACACCCTCTTAAATATAGCCAATGAACTGGCCTGTGAAATTCATTGCTGCAGACAGCTGTGGTGGCCAAGTCATTAGGTATCTTTGAAGCGGAGATTGATAGGTTCTCGATTAGTAAGGGTGTCAAAGGTTATGGGGAGACGGCAGGAGAATGGGGTTGAGAGGGGATAATGAGGTCAGCCATGATTGAATTGTGGAGCAGGCTCAATGAGTCGAATGGCCTAATTCTGCTCCAATGTTTCCTGATCTTATGGTCTAATATCATCACCACCTTCCTCCCACCCCTTTTATAATGTGTTCAATTAATTGTTGAACGTTAATGGGCCAACATTTCCGTCAATGGCATACTGTCTGGACTTCTCAATGGAACATGAGGGCAGCACAGTGGCACAGCGGTAGAGTTGCTGCCTTACAGTGCCAGAGACAGAATTCAATCCTGGCTACGGGTGCTGTCTGTATGGAGTTTGCATGTTCCCCCTGTGACTGCGTGGGTTTTCACTGGGTGCTCCGATTTCCTCCCACATTCCAGAGACGTGTGGGTTAGTATGTTAATTAGTTTCTGTAAATAGTCCCTAGAGTTTAGGATAGAACTAGTGTATGGGGTGATTATTGGTTCACATGGACTCGGTGGGCCGAAGGGCCTGTTTCCATGCTGTGTCTCTAAACTAAACTTCATCAGGACATGGTGGAGTTGTTGTTGCTGTGTTGCCCTGAGTCATTCCAATCCAAAATATCACAGCCCTGCAATGCATGACAGTATGTTTAAGAAAGAACAGCAGATGCTGGACAAATCGAAGGTAGATAAAAATGCTGGAGAAACTCAGCGGGGGAGGCAGCGTCTATGGAGCGAAGGAATAGGTGACGTTTCGGGTCGAGACCCTTCTTCAGACAGTATAATGCCTTCTTGGGGATAGTCCATAACAAGTCCAGATAACAATCAACTGAAAAAGAGTTGACAGTCAGCTGCTCCCCCAGCCTTAGCAAGCTTCCAAACCTGACAAGGATTTGATGTAACATAGAAACATAGAAACATAGAAATTAGGTGCAGGAGTAGGCCATTCGGCCCTTCGAGCCTGCACCGCCATTCAATATGATCATGGCTGATCATCCAACTCAGTATCCCGTACCTGCCTTCTCTCCATACCCTCTGATCCCCTTAGCCACAAGGGCCACATCTAACTCCCTCTTAAATATAGCCAATGAACTGGCCTCGACTACCCTCTGCGGCAGAGAGTTTCAGAGATTCACCACTCTCTGTGTGAAAAAAGTTCTTCTCATCTCGGTTTTAAAGGATTTCCCCCTTATCCTTAAGCTGTGACCCCTTGTCCTGGACTTCCCCAACATCGGGAGCAATCTCCCTGCATCTAGCCTGTCCAACCCCTTAAGAATGTTGTAAGTTTCTATAAGATGTACTTGTGAGAGTCCCTAAAACATTCAAAAATCATTAAAAATCAATGAATAGAAATCCGGTCATAAAAAGTAATCAATTTTTTTTAATCAAAGTCTTAAAATTTTCCCAAAACAATTTAGTAATTAAGCTATTTTCAGCAAATTCAATTAAGTCATGTAGTTGTATATTATTTTTTTTTAAACCCATGTCTCTAGCAGTCACTCCTCTCTCTTCAAATGAATAGGATTGCTGTTACTGTGTGAATTCTGACTGTAGGGGAATTGCAACAAGTTGGCAAGTCTCCCAGAGCAAAGTTGGCAAATCACTCATGGAGCTCAGTCACTAAGTCTGGGGCTTCCCATGTGTGCAGTGGTTCCTGGTACTTATGGAGGTAAAGTAAGGTAGTTCAGCATGGGGGGGCATGGCGGTGCAACAGTGGAATTACTGCCTTACAGCACCAGAGATCCAGCTTTGACTCTGACCCGGGTGCTGTCTGGATGGAATTTGTACGTTCTCCCTGTGATCGAATTGGTTTTCTCCAGATGCTCCGGTTTCCTCCCGCATTCCAAAGACGTACAGGTTTGTAGGTTCATTGGCCTCAGTATTGGACATACAATTGGGTGATTGGTCCCAAGTGGGCCAAAGGACCTGTTTCCATGCTGTATCCATTTTGTTAAAATACATTCCCTCACCTCACCCTCAATTCAGTTGCCAATGTTTTCAAGATGCCTTCCTGCTTCCATGATCAAGCTGATACTCAGCTACATATGAAAGGAAGCCATTTTATGAAGAGAACACACTGATGGTGCTTCTGGATGAGTTTTGACTGAGTCGCCTTCATTTGTGCCACTGCATTTCCAGAAATGACCAGATGTTAAATATTCACTTAGTAACTGTTATAATATGCAATTTCTCCATATTTTGTTCTCTTTTCTTCACAAGGAAATTTGTGGAGCAATGTGTTCTCATCAAGACTATCCGAGTTTGTTTCCTCCCAATGGATTTCCTGGAGAGCCACTGAAACTCTGCCATGACCCAGTAGTTTCATTGGTGGAACTGCTGCCTTACAGCTCCAGATGCCTGGCCTCCAGTGCTGCCCATGTGGAGTTTGCACATTCTTTCCTGAGACCACGCAGGTTTTCTCTGGGTGCTCTGGTTTCCTCCCACCTGATTCTTGAGTATGCAGATGAATGGTGGAATTGATTGGGTGGAGGGTGGGGGGGGGGGGGAGTCGAATGAAATATGGGGAGAGTAAAGCAGGATTAGTGAACTGCTATCTTCAAGGCTCAAGTGTCACGAGTGTTTAATTGTCATTAGTGCTAATGCGGAACAATGACATTCTTACTTGCAGCAGCATAACAGGTCTGTAAACACAGTATGCATAGATAACATAGTAAAACAAAATAAAAGCCATAAATTAAAAAATAACAAAACAAAACAATATTAGTGCAAAAAATAAAGCCCAAAGTCCCTAGTGCAACCAAGAGAGTTCATACTTTGTAGATATTTGGCTTATGTTGTGTTCAGGAGCCTGATGGTCGCTGGATGGAAGCCATTCCTGGAGGAGTTCACACCGAATCCAATATAAAGCACAAAACCAACAATCTCACTTTGTCCTATAATAATAATAAAGGACCCAAAGTGCCGGGGATACCCAGTGGGGCAGGCAGCATCTCTGGAGAACGTGGACAGGCGACAATTGGGTTGGGACCTATCTAAGACTGTTTGTAGTAGGGGAGAGACAGCTGGTGGAGAGGACCTATCTAAGACGGGACACAGCCTGACAAGTGATAGGAGATGGGGACAGTTGAAGGACAGGAAGGGATAGGGGGCAGGGGGGGGAGGGGGGGGGGGGGGGGGGGGGGGGGGGGGGGGGGGGGGGGGGGGGGGGGGGGGGGGGGGGGGGGAGATTAGCAAATGGTTGGACAAAGGACAGAGATGAAAAGACAACATTTGGGTTGGGACCCATCTTCAGACACAAAGTGGATAGGTGACGTTTCGGGTCGGGACCCTTCTTTGGACTGAATTATTTGTAAACCAGCATCTGAAGTCTGCACTATAATAATTAATTATGGTCTTGAAAGCAGTAATCTTTTTTATAGGTAAAAAGAACACTATTTTTAAGCTTCTGTTGTTTCCTCCTATTTGTCACATCACTGTTGAGGAAATGTAAGGTCAAACCTGGACGCTTTGTGAAAGTTTAGTTTGTGTGTGTGTGGCATCTTTACACTACAGAGTATAAAATCTTGAGAGGAATAGATCGGGTAGATGCACAGAGTCTCTTGCCCAGAGCAGGTGAATCAAGGACAAGAGGATATAGGTGTAAGGTGAAGGGGAAAAGATGCATAAGAATCTGAGGGGTAACCTTTTCGCATAAAGGGTGGTGGTTATATGGAACAAACTGCCGGAGGAGGTAGTTGAGGCTGGGACTATCCCAATGTTTAAGAAACAGTTAGACAGGTACATGAATAGCACAGGTTTGGAGGGATATGGACCAAATGCAGGCAGGTGGGACTAGTGTAGCTGGGACATGTTGACCGCAGTGGGCAAGTTGGGCCAAGGGGCCTGTTTCCACCTTGTATCACTCTATGACTCTATGACACTATGACCATGTTCATGCCTCCACCCTGAGACTCAGAGACATAAATGGACTGCAGAGAGCAGAGCTCAATGTTGCTCATGCATCTCACAATGTCAACAAGTGAAGTCATAGTACGGACGGCCTCTCCTCATTATAAAATTATTTCCAGCAGAGATGGTGCTACCACAGCTTAATCAGGCTTTCAGATGGAGTGACTAAAAGCAAACTGAACTATCCAGTTTCACTGTGACTAAGGCAAGAGTGCCTTAACAAGCAACGTCCTGGGATTTTTATAAAACTGGTAGTACTCAGGCTGTTAAGTGTTCAGTTTAAAGACGCTAATCTGGCCTTCTTTGCATTTGGGCGGTCTGCTTTCCTGGTAAACAAGCTGTCACGAAAAGCCCCAAGGACAGATGATGTATTGTCATAAGAAAACAGCTTTGACACACGAAGCCTGGTTGCTGTCTCAGGGGCAAAATGCCTAATAGCTTTCAGCCTGTTGTTTCAAGGTACAATGAAAGCACCAGTAAGGTGTGCTTTTCTTCAAGTCCCCGTTGTGTTGCCTATTCTATGTTTCCTCGTCAAGACAGTGTGGGGGGTGGCAGGAAGAGGGGAGGGAAACATTTCCAAAGGTCTTATTGACCCGGAATAAAAGGGGTGTTCAGTGTGCTCTGCATACACTAATTGGCTCAAACAATGATATGTAATGGAGTGCTAAAGTATTTGTTGCCTGGTAACTCTTAGTGTACACAGTATTAACTGTAATTTAGATTTAGAGGAAGGCTTGATACGTTTGGTTTCAAATCCCTGCTTCAAATCTATTCTCTAAACTGGGACGGCACAGTGGTGCAGGTATAGATTAGCGCCAGAGACCCGGGTTTGATTCCTGCTGTGGGTGCTGTCTGTGTGGAGTTTGTACATTCTCCCCGTAACCACGTGGGTTTCCTCCAGGTGCTCTGGTTCCCTCCCACATCCCAGAGACGTAGATTAATTGGCTTCCGCAAAGTGCCCCTGGTGTATAGGATGCAAAAGTGGGATAACGTAGAACTAGTGTACGGGGTGATCGATGGTCAGCGTGGTCTCAGTGGGTTTCCATGCTGTATCTCCAAACTAAACAAAACTAACAACTCGCTTGGTGCCAAAAATCCCAGTCACAGATGAACCTCGTGTTAAATAGTGGTTAAAGAGTTTGGTCCTTATTATCACCTTCAGAAGAAAGTATAACTACAAAGGTGTGACTGGTGGGAGGTAGAGAGAGACTACACAGACAACTGACTGCATCACCTTATATAGCTAGATCTGCTGGCCATGTTACAGTGAGCAACGCTGCGATGGTGAATAGGCCACTCACCATTTACTTGCTTTTTTGTCTGCCTGGAATTTGTTGGTCTCCCAGCAGAGCGAGATGTTCATCAGGGAATGTTGCAGACTGCCCCGCTCCAGGAGTACGTGCTGAGGGACGCACTGAAGCTTGGTGCAACCAATGCCAAGGCTCTGTGGGGGACATTGATGGGCAGAGTTTGGCAGAGTTTATTGTCATGTGTCCCAGATAGGACAATGAAATTGTTGCTTTGCTTCAGCACAACAGAATATAGTAGGCATAAATAAATACAGAACAGAACAGATCAGTGTGACCATATACCAATGAATATATATATATATATATATATACACACACATAAATAAACAGATAAAGTGCAATGGGCTATTTAACGATCAGAGTTTTGTTTGAGTTGAGTTTAATAGCCTGGTGACTGAGGGGAAGTAGCCATTCCTGAACCTAGATGTTGCAGATTTCAGGCTCCTGTACCTTCTACCTGAAGTCAGTGGGGAGATGAGTGAGTGGGCAGGATGGTATGGGTCTTTGATGATGCTGGCAGCCTTTTTGAGGCAACGACTGCGATAGATCCCCTCGATGGTGGGGAGGTCAGAGTCGAAGATGGACTGGGCAGTGTTTACAACTTTTTGCAGCCTTTTAAGCTCCTGGGCACCCAAGTTGCCGAACCAAGCCCTGATGCAACCGGTCAGCATGGTCTCTACTGTGCACCAGTAGACGTTCGAGAGAGTCCTCCTTGACATACCGACTCTCCGTGATCTTCTCAGGAAGTAGAGGCGCTGATGTGCTTTCTTTATAATTGCATCTGTGTTCTCGGACCAGGAGAGATCTTCAGAGATATGCACGCCCAGGAATTTGAAGCTCTTGACCCTCTCCACCATCGACCCGTTGATATAAACGGGACTATGGGTCCACATACTACCCCTTCCAATGTCCACAATCAGTTCCTTGGTTTTGCTGATGTCAAGAGCCAGGTCTTGTGCTGGCACCATTTGGTCAAATGGTCGATCTCACTGCTATACTCGCATGACTCATCTCAATCAGTGATACGTCCCACAACAGTGGTGTTGTCAGTGAACTTGATGATGGAGTTCGCACTATGTAGTCATAAGTATAGAGTGAGTACAGCAGGGGGCTGAGCACGCAGCCTTGAGGTGCTCCCATGCTGATTGTTATCGAGCTGACACATTTCCACCAATACGGAGAGACTGTGGTCTGTGAATGAGGAAGTCGATGATCCAATTGCAGAGGGATGCACAGAAACCCAGTTCTGAGAATTTGGGGGGGGTGGGGGATTGCACATGTAGTTATTCATTTATTGAATTGTGTTTATTATTTATTATCTATGTGTCTTGTGTGTCGCTGGCCTGTTATTCTGCTGCAAGTAAGAATTTCATTATTCCTTTCTCGGTACATATGACAATTAAACACTCTTGACCTCTCTTGACTTTTGAACCCGCCAATCTGCTCCTCAATTTCAGGCGAAGCAGATGGAAATTTCGGGAGAAGGATAGGAACCAGTGCCAACGTGAAAAATGTCGAAGATCACAATAGCCCATCCTATGCAGAGAGCTCCCAATATGTCAGATGATCTGTTGGCGAACATTAATACAGTTGTTTCAAATTAACTGCATTTGCAACACTATTAAATGTAATTGAGATCTACTGCAGCTGTCTAAAATAAAATAAACTGATGCAGCTGAGAGCATATGACTGTAATTATTCTCAATTGCGCCGACAATTACAATACATTCATGTCAGCTCATCAGTTTGTGTAAGCTTGGTGCTTAAGAATAAATTATGGCCGAGGCCAGGTCAAAACACACATCACAACATTGCCTAGAAATTGGACCCATTTGTGCATGCCTTTTATGCACAACTAGAACATAAAGGCAGTTTTCCGCAGGTTAGGTCATGCTAGTAATCACTTCCAGCTCATTAAGCAGTCATCAGGAAATGGTGCGATTTTCCTGAGCATGGCTGACATTTGCCCTGCATCAGCGCGCAACTAATTGCGCAGTCACGTGTCATCACTCAATGCGTGCTAATATGTTATTGCGTGTGCAGCGGCCATTTTTGCAATGTCCACAGTGGATCGACAAAGAAAATTGAACTAAAACAACCCTGAAATGGCATTGATTGAAGAAACAAAGTGCTGGAGGAACTCAGCAACTCAGGCAGCATCTGTGGAAAGAATAGACATTTTTATTTCAAAAATAAACTTTATTTGTACTAAAAATATATATAGTTTTGTTTTTTCTTTAGTTTAGAGATACAGTGTGGAAACAGGCCCTTCGGCCCACCGAGTCCTCACCAACCAGCGATCCCTTGACACAAATACTATCATATACACACTAGGGCCAATTTTCAATTTTACCAAGGCAATTAGCCAACAAACCTGTACGGCTTTGGAGTGTTTGAGGAAACCAGAGCTCCCGGAGAAAACAACACACACGTCACAGTGAGAACGTAAAAACTCTGCACAAACAGCACCTGTAGTCTGGAGCGAACCCGGTCTCTGGTACTGTGAGGCAGCAACTCTACTGCTGCGCCACCGTGTCACCCTCTATACAACCCTTATATACAAAGCAAAAACCATGCAAAACTCTTAATACATTCTTCATGTGCCTATACATTCAATGGAGTTATACCCAGTAGTGTTGGCACCTTGTTTCTTCACACATAGCACCATTCCCTTGTTTGAGGAGTGCTACTACAGACTCAGCACTTCAAGGTCCAGCAGCAGAAGGACCCTGGATTGTGGTCCTTCCCCACAGAGCCTTGGCATTGGCTGCACCAAGCTTCACTACTTCTCTCATTCTCCTATAGTTTGGAAAGGCCCAGTGGGCAACATGAGCTGTGCAAACTGATCCCAACTGGGGGACTGATTGGGTCTTGCACATTAACTTGTGCGCAAAATGCCGCTGGGATGCTTTGATACATTTTTGCACAATTTCTGCAAACTCCTTTTGGAAACCCCAATAGTTGGTAGTGCTATTCAAAGCACATATTTAACGCACCAAAAAAGGATGAACTTCAGCTGTATTTCCAATCTCTGATTATTCTTTTAACTCAATTTTAATATTGCAAATGCACAGTAGAAATACTATTAAATTAAGAGTTAAAGCTGGATCATTCAACCTCTGTAGGGAAGGAATATTTAGACTTTATTTAGCCTTTAGAGATACAGTGGGTAAACACGCCCTTCAGCCATCAAAGTCAATGCTGACCAATGATCACCTTGTACACTTGGACCATCCTACACACTAGGGACAATTTACAATTTTTACAGAAACCAATCAACCTACAAACCTGTACATCTTTGTAGTGTGGGAGGAAACCGGAGCACCCGGAGAAAACCCGCGCGGTCACGGGGTGAACGTACAAACTCCGTATGGATAGCAGGCGTAGTCAGGATCGAACCTGTGTCTCTGGCGCTGTAAGGAAGCATGTACTCCCCCGCCAATGTGCCGCCCCATTTGCTAGCCCATTCAGGTATATTCTTGATCAGATATAAAGTATTAAACCAGAGAGATGAATGGGCAGGTGAGATTGCAGTGGGTGTGGCATTTGGGGGAAGGGAGAGTGTGAATGTATGGTGGGCAGCCCCTCCAAAAGAAAAGAAGTAACCAGGCTTGTTGCCAAAGAAACAACTTAGTCTAGATGCCTGAGGTGAAGAACATACCTTAGTTTGTCCAATTGGAATTGTATGCATTGGCTTTCTCAGTGTACAATTGTGGAACGGTGGTTGTTTTGTGGTGTGAAGTATGTTGTTTAACAACCACAGCATGGTAATGGATGAACACTTACTCATCGTATGTCCTTTTTATCTTGTTCCAGATTTGCCACAAACACAGAAGCAGGATGTGGTCTTCACCACGACCAATAAAAACAATTTAGGATGAGATTCAATGCTACAAAAATC
Source organism: Leucoraja erinaceus (assembly GCF_028641065.1). NCBI lineage: Eukaryota > Metazoa > Chordata > Chondrichthyes > Rajiformes > Rajidae > Leucoraja > Leucoraja erinaceus. Next base: position 49,009,189 of record NC_073384.1, on the reverse strand, counting down.
TCATAAGATTCTGTTGCCCTCATCCTTTTATGGAATACTCTTGTTTGGCCTACATAGTGCCAAAACTTGGTCACTCTTGCATATGGACTAAGTGTGCTGTTTCTAAGCAATGGGCACTTAATTGGGGTTTGCACTTATGTATGGCAATAATCATACTAATCTGTATGCACAAAAATAATTTCACTGTGCCTTGGTACACATGATAATTAAAAAGAACCATTGACTATTGGTATTTGACCTACATGAACTATTGGTGCATCCATGCTCATTTCAAATCTGTATTCAAATCCCTCTGTCACCTCTACTCTCCCTATCTCGGCATCCTCAATAATTCCAGGGATGGCTCTGTCTTTCCTTTAGTGTCTTCACTTAGGGTATCCTTCACTATCAGCTATGCCTTTAGCTCCCTGAAACTTCAGTTCTATAGTTCTCCGTCCAAGATGACTCATCTCATATCTCGTTTACGTTAATGCTTATAACTACCCTCCAAATTCCAGGGAAATTGCTGCAATTTCGTTGAGACCGGTCTGAATGACACTAAAAGGCTATCTATCTATCTATCTATCTATCTATCTATCTATCTATCTATCTATCTATCTATCTATCTATCTATCTATCTATCTATCTATCTATCTATCTATCTATCTATCTATCTATCTATCTATCTATCTATCTATCTAAACTCTATCTATCTATCTATCTATCTATCTCATATCTATCTATCTATCTATCTATCAAATAATCATGTCACATAATCGAGCTAAGAGAAAGGCAAAGAGCGCAGAATATGGTTCGCAAGATGGTCAGACCTGAAAGAATATTAAAGAGAATATTATTAGAACAACAAGAAATGGTGATAGGTTTGCAGGGAGCAAAGAGATTAAAAGGGTAAGGCGGTGGTATTGGGTAATAGTAGATACCATCACACCACATCTTCTCCATTCTGCCATCTGGGAAGAGGTACAGGAGCATCAGCTGCAAAACCAGCAGGATGCTCCACAGCTTCTTCCCACAGGCAATAAGACTGATTAGCGGACTGTGTCCCCTCCCCAAATATCGTTCACCAACATATTCAACCTCGTCCATACTTTGACAGCTAGGCACCTGTCAAAGTAAAGCCACTGTCGGTCGGAATGTCTGTTTTTATTCTATTGTAAATTTTAGGCCTACTTTCTGTTTTTAGACATGGTAATTTTAATTTGTTTTTAAAGCTCTATGTATTTATCCTTTTTTTACTAACTACACTGAATGGAAACTGATCGAGTAACGTTTTATCGTTTCCTCTGTGTATACAAGTACTCAGTGAAAATGATATTAAATAAATACTGAATACTGAATACTGCTTGGGATCAGCACACAAAATAGTCGACACGTTCCAGCTCCATCTTTGCGGCCTGTTTTCTAAGAACATTAATTAATGGGAAGCAACTCCAACCTAACTTGTGTGATGGGACTGGGGGATAGATTGTATGGGACAGCAGATTTTACACAGCCCACTATTATTCTGATGTTCAACAGGGCATCTAAACAGTGTTGCATCAAATTCTACCATCTCCCCAGTAATTATGGTCAGTACAAATTTCACCTCCAGTAAATCTGACTAATTCTCCACTCTCTCACTCACTATCACTGAGTGATTTTGTACAGAGCCACCAGTTGTCTTAGATTGAGGACAACAATAATCGAACAATGGTTCTCTGGGTCCATCCAAGTGGCATTTGAGCATTAACAACTGTGTTAAAACAGAGAAAAACATAGATGTCAAGGCACATAAAGTCAGTGACTGAGCTCTTGCAGGTGCTGCACCTCTACCGACATCACTCCAAACATTTGAAGGAGGAAACTTGTTCAGACATGTGTGTTCAACATCTACGACGTTGAGAATTAATATGTACATGGGTCACAAAAAACTTTTTAAAAAAACAAACATTTTTAATAGTCTTCCCATTACTCCAATTACCAGAGGCAAAATAAATATTGTTCCTCTAGGGGCGCTGCACTGGCAGCAGCCTCTACCTACTCTGTTATTTTTATCTTTTTTTAAATTTTCAGTTAGTCCAAAGTCTGTTTTGGGGGAAACTTTCACTTTTCTATGTGGGGGAGGGGGGCAGAGTAAGGGGGAAAACCGTTTCCCAGTCTCTTCCTGGCGGGGACGCGACTATTTCTCCGAGTCGCATCCTCGCCCCCCACCTCGCGGCCTACCAGCTGGATCGGAGCGGCTTTTCCTGCCGGGGACCGGAAACCGGACCAGGGCTGCTACAGCGGCGGCGCAGCGCTGGAGTCACCGCGGAGCGGGCGATGCCTACCTGGGTCGCCGTTTTGGAGCTTCGGAGCGTTGGGCCGTTGCTCCAACATTGTGGAGCTCTGGTGCGGAGAGCTTCCAACGCGGGCGGCGCTGAACAACATCGTGGAGTCCTGGGGCGCCTTGCAGAGGGTCTCCAGCAGCAGTCTCCACCCGGCACGGCCTACGGACTTTGGAAGCCGCCAACTCCGGTAGGAGGGGCTGACTCTGGTGTCCACGCTGCTGAGGATGTCCCGCAGCCCCGACGTCGGACTTGTATCACCCCGGCGAGCGGTCCTGGACATCGGGCCGCCTGTAGCTGCAACTGCGGAGGGCTTGGGGAGGCCCTGACCATGAGGAACAGTGGAGGAAGAGACTGACTTTGGTGCCTTCCCACACAGTGGGAAAGTTTGATTCTGCTGTGTGGGGATGTTTTATGTTAAATTCTATAGTGTGTTGTGTCCTTTATTTTTATTTTTATTGTATGGCTGTATGGGAATTTCATTTCACTGTGCCACACTTCTCCAGTGCCACTCTTGAATCTTGAAATATTCCTTTTACACTTAATGGGCCAAGGAAGAGTGGCACTGGAGAATATGGTGCATGGTTAAACAAAAGTTAAGGTTCTAAAGTGATCCTTAAACAATGATCAATATGTATTCTCTAATATTGCATGGTCAGTAAGGGATTATTATATTAAAGACTGTGGTGGAGGCTTCTGAATTCAAAGAGTCCCGACCAAACGTTAGATTGGAGTGCCCACAAGCCCTCTCTCTGACCGACCGGTGACTGAGCAGCAGGAGTTGAGAAGTTGTCAGAAAGCTTGTCCTGAAGACTTTCACCTGTTGCCATAAATCAGTCAGGCCAACAGGCCATCTGCCCGAAACAGTGACCTAAAATAAGAAGGTACCAAACTTCAAAGCGAAACACAAAGAGATCAAGTCTCAGATAGTTGTGCAGATCGGAATCGTAGCAGGGAGGGGAGGAAGGGAAATGACTTTTACTGCTCACTAAAACATCTGTAGTTTGGCTTTTATTTCATATCACAGCCACAAGACAAACAGCTCAGGCAGCTCCAGACAAGCACATACCTGCTTTAAAGAAAATCCTTTCAGAACCTAGCCTAAAATTTCAATGTCCCAAGTTATTTAATCTCCAATCCCACAGTGAAAGATTCCTGATCCGCATATAGTACTTAAACATATAATCATCACTCAGGCATATTTCCCCCAATTATTGATGTTTTTACTACAGAGCACAATGAATCCATTCAAAACACTATTGAAAAACTAGCACCTGTTTACATTTACAATATATATCTAAGGAGTTTTAGAACAGAATAATGTTTATTGTATGCAATCTAGCTTCAGTTACAGAATAAATCACAAAATGGACTGAATCGGAGATTCAGACTTTTAAGAAAAATGGAGATGTCAGATGAAAGTTAAACGGAAGGCTTTGAGGATGTATATATATATATATATATACATGACTTCCGCTCTAACACCAGTTTAATACCTTATTTTAGTTTCCACAGCTGTCTTGCCAACGTGTGATAAAAACCCTGTGTAAATTCATCTCTACATTTTTTAACCGTTCCTTGAAGTTTCCTTGGTTGCAGTGCTGCAGGTAAAGCCTGGTCCTATGGACTTGTGTGTGCCTGAGCCAAAGGGCCAGAAAAGTGGCCAGAAATTGCTTTGGGTGAGTAACAGTAGCCCCCCTGCCTGCATCTGATGGTGGGTTTAAAGTTACACGCAGTTGGGCGATTGCCGATATAGGCTTAGGTTTGAGTTAATTATTGTCCAGCGTACCAAGGCTCAGTGAAAAGCTTTTGTTGCGTGCTAACCAGTCAATGGAAAGACAATACATGATTACGACCGAGCCATCCACAGTATATAAATACATGATAAAGGGAATAAGTTGAATAATATTTGGTGCAATATAAACTCCAGTAAAGTCAGATCAAAGATAATCCAGAAGTCTCCAATGAGGTTGAGTAGGTCAGGACTACTCTCTAGTTGGTGCCTGATGACAGCTGATAAGAAATTGCCCCCGATTCTGGAGGTGTGATATTTTCTTTCAAACACGGGCACTGGAATAAAGAAATTAAACACCAAAAATATTTTCAGGATTGACATAATGCGAAGGCAGAGAAACTAATAGTTGTTAACATCAGACATCACTGTTGGTGGGAATCTCAGCCTGGTTAAGGTTGCCTTCCATCACCATGTTGACACCAAATTATTACTCTCCGCCATTGCTTGCTGGTGCCACACTCCAAAGGGTAGTGGGAGTAGTGTTTATTTCATATTTCAAAAATAAACATTTATTCATAATTTTAAAATAAATAAATAAATAAAATGGTGGAAAGCTCCTCGTCATTTCTTAGTGTCAGACCATACATCCAGTGATTCTGGTTTTGTCAGGCGCTCTCTGACTTATGCAGGCATTGCACTCTGTGAACCTATATGTAAGTCAGATTTTACGTCCGTCCGGATTCACCATACCCATCCACTGCCCGAAATACCTAACTGAGAGTATTAAATTGTCTCAGTGGCATTGTGCTGTGTCCGGGGCACTTTCTGCAGCACGTGGCCTTCTGGGTAAGCACCACCACCTATGCCGGCTTGATTTCTGTCTCACCGTTGGGGCACTTCCTGCAGTGAGCGGCCTTCTGGGTAAGCACCACTGTCATTGCCAAAGATCGTAGAGGGACAAGATAGACCACTCCTCGAAAAACGCGTAGTATGACGTGTGTGACCGTCGACGCCATATTGTTAAGCATTTATTGGGCTGTAATGGCGTCCTCAGCTAAATCTACATCTCACTGCTCCGCTATCAACTGTTCTAATCGTAAATCTAAACGACCAGAGCTGTCATTCTTTAGGTTCCCCAATAAAAAAGAAAGGTAAGAATATATTATTATAATTTTCAGTCGATATTCTGTCGTGAAAATGTTATTTTCTGTTCTCCCATCAACAGCCATTGGGAAATGGGTTTGTCGGTACATTAGAAAGTTATTAGACTTATGTTTAATAGATCTTTACTTACCATAATAATAAAGACAGTTTTAACACTTCTGTACATTTTAGGTTTTGTTCTTGTAAGGGATTTATTTCCAAAATATGGCCCGCGGACACATTAGGCCCAGTGACCACGGGATTTTTCGAGCTCAGATTCGTGTCCGAGAATGCGGCGGCTGTTACCTATTATATCCCTCGAATTGTCGAGACATCACAAGCAAAGATCACAAGCCCGCCGTGATCACAAGCCCGCCCATTCAAATATTATACAACTCTGCTCTATCATCTTTGGGTGCAATGGTGGGTCGGGGGGTTAGGGCGGCGGCGGCCGCAATCAAAGATACGAGAGGAGCTCTCCTCTATAATCATTGGTCGGAATGGGACGGCTGCGCATTATAATGTGCTATCGTTCCACTCCCTCTCCTCTCCCTCTCCCCCCCTTCTCCCTCTCCCCCTTCTCCCTCTCCCCCTTCTCCCTCTCCCCCTTTCTCCCTCCTTCCCCCTCTCTCCCTCCCCCCTTCTCCCTCTCTCCCCCCTTTCTCCCTCTCCCTCCCCCTCTCCCTCTCCCCCCTCTCCCTCTCCCCCTCTCCCCCTCCCCCATCTCCCTCTCCCATCTCCCTTCTCCCCATCTCCCTCCCTCCCCTCTCTTCTCCCTCTCTTCTGTCTCCCCTCTCTTTCGATCTCTCTCTCCCCCCTCTTTTCTCTCGTTCTCTCTCTCTCTCCTCTCGATCTCCCTCCCCTCCCTCTCCCCCTCCCTTACCTCTTCGTGAGAGTTGGCAGCTCTGCTATGCCTTGGGTCCAAAAGAGGATAGGAAGAAAATAGTTAATTGTCTTTGTAAGAAGATTTTAATAAGCTCTTCTACATTTAAGGTAAATTGACATATTAGAGGCAAAATACATCTTCAACATACAGATCTCCACACAACTGAAAACAATTGCATTTAAGTGATATATCATCCATTGTTCAGGCATGTAGTTATGATCATCTTTCTTCTTATTAGTTAATCCTAAATGATATCTCCTGTAATTTCAGATGTCAACAGTGGGTCCAGAATACTCATCGACAAGATCTCCTGCACCGAACTGCAGAGTATTTGTCAAATAACTGCCGTCTTATGTACATTGTGTGAAATTGTGATTTGTTAACTGCACAAAACTAATGCAAATGGCGATACATGCCTGCATTTGGCCCATACCCCTCTAAACCTGTCCTAACCATCAAATAACCTAACAGAACTGTCATGAGGAAAGATTTAAAAGACTAGGCTTGTATTCACTGGAGTTTAGAAGGATGAGGGGGGATCTTATCATATTGTTTACAGTGTACTATGTTTACAGATTCTGTTGTGCTGCTGAAAGTAAGAATTTAATTGTTCTATCTGGGACAAGCTAGATGCAGGAAAATTGTTCTACATGACAATAAAACCCTCTTGTTAGATGCACGGGGATCTTATAGAAACATCTAAATGAAAAAAAGGACTGAACAAGCTAGATACAGGAAAAATGTTCCCAATGTTGGGCGAGTCCAGAACCAGGGGCCACAGTCTTAGAACAAAGGGGAGGCCATTTAAGACTGAGGTGAGAAAAAACTTTTTCACCCAGAGAGTTGTGAATTTGTGGAATTCCCTGCCACAGAGGGCAGTGGAGGCCAAATCACTGGGTGGATTTAAGAGAGAGTTAGATAGACCTCTAGGGGCTAGTGGAATCAAGGGGTATGGGGAGAAGGCAGGCATGGGTTATCGATTGGGGCTGATCAGCCATGATCACAATGAATGGCGGTGTTGGGTCGAAGTGCCAAATGGCCTCCTCCTGCACCTATTTTCTATATTTCTAAAACACTCATCCAGCAATCCTCGAGCCCACCAGCTCATCCCGTAGTCAATTCATCAGCTTTTCCATAAGAACTTCCATCAGTTCTTGCAAAAGAATGACAATCAGCCAATCTCGATTACCCTCAGCCCATCAAGCAGTCCCTTAATTCGCACAGAAGTCTGAACTATTGAATGCTCACTGCATCTCTTTCCATGTCAGCAAGTTAATATCCAGCTGCATATGAACCATGTGAAAAATGAATAAATAGATGCATGTGGTGCAGTGATTTGTGCAGCACTATAGGCCTGGAGACCAAGAGGAGTTCACCATTGAACGGAGTTTGAACGGGGGGCTTGAGGCCCCCGACCGAGGAAGAACAAAAGGAAGGGACTTGAACTTTATTTCGCCTTCCATCACAGTGAGGAATGTGTAGGAGTCACTTTGGTGAATGTCCGTATTAAAATGTGTTTTTGAGTGCTGTTGCTTTTAATTGTATGACTGACCTGGCCAATGAAATTCCTCGTATATTGCAACACATACTTGGAAAATAAAATCTGATTATGATTCTGAAAAGCCTTTCCCTTCCATACTCTTTCCTCTCTTTGATCTTTTTGCAGCTGACTGCCTTTCTGTACATGTTGCAAGAGATTGTCGCGGCATCCAGCATCCTCGGAGAATGTAGAATTAAAGGCAGTTTTAAAGATGGTTATTTGCCTCAAAATTGGGTTATTGTATCTCCAGAACCTCCCCAGAGGCTCTGGGAGACACAAGGTTCAAGAGGGAACACAAAAAGCCTAATTAGGAAGAATATTAAGAGTAAGATTTTCAATTAAAATACTGTAATTGATGGAAACTTGCCTTTAAATTGGTTCCTGGATGAAACCCTGATGGTTCTCACATTGTCTCTTTAAATTTACTCTCCTTTTCACACTTGCATTAAAACACACAGCCAGCACCATTCACAGTGATACTGCCCGGCAGTCTCATAATTACAGTCTACACAGCTACCTTGACAGCCACACAAAATGATGTAAATAAAAATTGTTTTCCTGTTTAAGAAGTTCAATTGAGAATTATTTGAAATTGTGGGGGTTGATACAAAATACTGTTGACCCACAAATGTGTTGATATGAGACATTCACATTTAAAAAATCCATGTCGCAAAAAAAGCAAGAAGGTGCCCATGTTATTTGACCAACTTGCCAGATTAATTTAAATATACACAATACACAATACAATTTATTTGTCACTTGAACCTCATAGAGGTTGTTGGAGCCCCCGGCGTGCGCTAGAAAAGTGCCGCAGCCATTTAAGCCACGCCGGGCGATGATGTAAGGCCCCGCTCCAGGTCATCCTCGACCCCCGCTACTCGGGCGGAATAATTTGCCGTTGCGGAAGCCCCGAAAAGCGGTCTCCCAGCAGGGACCCGCAGGCTCCGATATTACTGTCTGCCAGGCCTGCGGTTGGAGCCTCCGAATCTTCGGGGCTCGGGTCACAGCAGCGCATGGGTACATATGTAGGTATGTATGCATTAGTTTTGCTCCTAATTCCCTTTTCAAAATCATTAATATATATGGTAAACAGTTGCAGCCCCAACACCAAGCCTTGCGGCAAAAAAATCCAGAAGATTAGTCAAACATGATTTTCCTTTCATAAATCCATGTTGACTTGGACAGATCCTTTTACTGCTATCCAAATGCCCCATTATTGCATCTTTAATAATTGACTCCAGCATCTTTCACACCACCAAAGTCGGGCTAACTGGTCTGTAATTTTCCGTTTTCTCTCACGCTCCTTTCTTGAAAAGTGGGATAGCATTAGCTATCCTCCAATCCACAGGAGCTGATCGTAAATCTATTGATCGTTGGAAAATGATAATATATATAAATATATATGTATGTGTATATATGCATGTATGTGTATATATGCATGTATATGTGTGTATATACGCATGTGTATATATATATATGTTTATATATGTGTATATATGTATGCATATAAATGTATCAATATGTATGTGTTTGTGTATGTGTGTGTATATATGTGTGTGTGTATAATATATATATATGCATATATTTATTATTACTATATAATTATATATATAATTGCCTTTATGGTTTATGTATATCATCTTACAAGACAAATAAATTAATAGTGATGATTTAAATCAAAGTTGCTTCTGATACATGAGAATAAACTATTATCTCTAACTTGCCTCTCACACACAGACACACATTCATATAAATATATTAAATATATATACGTTAAATTTAATTTTTTGCAGTGTGTGTTAAAGCAAAACAATGCAAGGGAAACTACACAAAGGAGGGGTCTGTTCCCGCTACAAGATACTTGAGGATCTTTGCTTTGGATCAAAGATTATAGCGGAGCTCTATAATCTTTGCTTTGAATCACAGCGGGTGGAATACCGGAAGTCGAGTGTCGCTGTAACAAATGGCGGCCGTGACGTTCCGTTGCGTACTACACGTCAGCCCATTGAATTTCGAAGGAGTGGTCTATCTTGTCCCTCTACGATCTTTGGTCATTGCCAGCTTGAGTTCCATCTCGCCGGTAGTGCACGTCCTGCAGTGTGCAGCCTTCTGGGTAAGCACCACTGGCATTGCTTGGCTAGTTTCTGATGTTAACTGGTGAGATCATGTCATGCTGTGGAAATCACAAACTGCCCTGATTCCACTTGGGACTGAGTACAGAATTGTTAATGTAAGTGCAGGTTTCTCCAAGCCAATCTGGACACAGCACCAGACTGATGTTAGTTAATCTTTCACAGTGAGCCACCCAGCCTTTGATTAAAGTGAATGTATATTTATATATAACACTGTATGGATGTGTTCGCACATGCACCAGCTCTCATGGGAAGGCCAGCCCAGTTGGCACTGCATCAGCTATGCATGAGTAACTACTGGAGCTAATCACTTTATAAAGTAGAGTACTCACATCTACCAAGGCATTTTTGAAACACCATTGATATAGTGTTCCTTGTAATAGGTCAGCCCAGACAAGGGGTTACACTCGAGAGACAGTAAGGTGATAGGAAATTAAATGATATTGAGTGGCATAGCTTAAATATGCATTTGTTAAAGGCAGCACCCTGTGCGACAAAGTAGAAGCACATTGATAAGGTCCCCTGATGGCTCAGTTAATAGATCGACTGTGGTCTGAGTAGAACTGATCCTCACAACTTAGGAGGGCTTATGTTGAGAAGAAATCAGAAACATAATTCTCCAGTAGTATCATAGGGCTTGCAGGAATCTATGATTTTCTTTTTGCCAAACCACATATACATTGCTCTTGCAAATCCTGTGCAGTTACTGGATCCACCCAGTATTAAAGCAAAAGGAACTGACTCACAAAAAAACAATCCTGTATGGGAAACATTAAAGTTACCTTCATGTTGTTAATTTGGAGGAAGATGATGCGTGCACGTCTTCTGTGCACCGTTGTCCCCAACTTGTATAGAAATACGCAATCTCCTGGTTATCAAACACTTTAACTCCCCTTCCCATTCCCATACTGACATTTCTGTCCTGAGTCTCCTCTACTGTCAGAGTGAGGCCACATGCAAGTTGCAGCTTAAAACCAATCCAGTGGTATGAATATCGATTTCTCTAACTTCAAGTAACCTTTGCATCCCATCTCTCTCCATCCCTCTCCCACGCTAGTCGTCATAGTACTAGTTTCACTGTCATCCTGTTGAGTTTCACTGTCTGGATAACTCTTTATCACCTACCCCATGCCACCAATGAACCATCTTTCTGATCATCGTTGCTTTTTGCATATCTTGCATTAATTTGTTCTATATCTCAATCTGAAGAAGGCTCTCGACCCGAAAAGTCACAATTCCATTTCTCCAGAGATGCTGCCTGACCCACAATTACTCCAGCGTTTTGTGTCTATTTTTTGTTAGAAGTATAGCTGATTCCTTACCATTTTTCTTCTGACAGACAAATTGCTATTTAAAAATGCCATCACTTCTCCCTAATTACCCAGGAGGTTAGGCAGACTCTAAAGTTACATTTGAAACATCCAGTAATGCGATGGATGACTGCAAACAGACCGAATGAGCCTGGGAACTGAAATAGATCCAGTTCTGGGCACCCACATATCTTGGAACATATAAATAAAAATACAGGCCGCTAGGCCCAGCAAAAAAACAGTGTCAGCAATGTGAAAGGAACTTTTGAATTGCTTTGTGGTGAGTGCTGTTGATTTATTTTTATAATTTCCATTGGGTGTGGCCTCATTGCTCGTACCTTACAAATGAAGGAAAGGTTCACCGGGATGTAACGCTGAGGCTCTATGAGGCTGGTCTGACCGCATTTGGAGAATCATTGGTAGTTTTGGGCCCCATATCTGAGGAAGGATGTGCTGCCATTAGAGAGGGTCCAGAGGAGGTTTACAAGAATTATCCCAGGAATGTTTGGATTAACATATGATGAGTGTTTGATGGCTCTGGGCCTGTAATCACAGGAGTTTAGATGGATGAAGGGGACGCCTCATTGAAACTTACCGAATAGTGAAAGGCCTGGATAGAGTGAATGGGGAGAGGATGTTTTCACTAGTGGGAGAGCCAAGGACCAGAGGCCATAGCCTCAGAATGAAGGGACGTACCTTTAGAAAGGAGACAAGGTGGAATTTATTTTGTCAGATGGTGGTGAGTCTGTGGAATACATTGCCACAGACAGATATTTTTAAGGCGGAGATTGACAGATTCTTGATTAGGAAGGGTGTCAAGGGTTATGGGTGGAAGGCAGGAGAATGAGGTTGAGAGGGAAAGATAGATCAGCCATGATTGAATGATTAGTAGACTTGATGGGCCAAATGGCCTAATTCTGCTCCTAGAACTTATGTACTTATGAACCCATGAATGTTAAGGAATAAGAACTATAGTCGGAGACTATAAAGTATAGGGTATAGTAGACATTAACACAAACAAGAATTAGTCTTCAAACCACTTCCAAATGTAACCTACAAGTAGACACCAGTTTGAAATACGTGGAGACACAAAATGCTGGAGTAACTCAATGAGTCAGGCAGCATCTCAGGAGAAAAGGAATTGGGGAAAGGGAAACTAGAGGTGGCCTACAAAGGTAGTTGAATATTTAGAGCTGGTTAATTAAGATGCACTCTCATTGTAGAGGTGGTGCTCTATGGAACCATGTGTCCACAACCAAATCCAGTGAAATGAACTATGCAATTATAATTATAGGAATTTTATTTAATCTCCTGCAATTATCTCAGCATCTAAATGGAATAAAACAGTGTATTTTGATTGTGGGAGATTGCTCTACCAGATCTCTCTAAAAACAACAGGAACAAGGAATTGTCTGCAGAATTCCCCTCTAATCATATATTTTCCTAGATGGCAATCTGACTTCCATTATTTGTCCCACCAATTACTCTCTTTATGAGGTTAACAGACTTGAAATGTGATTATTTTCACAACCACAGTGACATTTTCCACAGGCTTCAAATCAGCCTGCGTTTAGCCATGGCAGAATGGATCATACAGCTCCTGCAGACTTTAGTACAATTTCAGACTATTAGGACCAAGCATAAACAAGTTATCAGAGTTTAATAAGGCTGCCTGTAAAAAAAGGTGCATTTACAAATTAAATAAACCCTTTCAGATTCAGTACTAAAGTTGCTGAATACTTGCAACCTCGTGTAAATTAACACGTGTTTCTTTGCCAATTTTGTCCTCTCTGCAAGTTCTTCATTTCTCTTGCCAGTCCATGTCCCCTGGGACCAGTTATCCTTTGTGACAATAAAGGTGGCTTGTTGTGGGATAAGACCACAGGCTGACATAATAGTCTCCTTACTCTAACCTGAAAACCACCACAGCTGCAATCCAGTACAACCAGCAAATCAGCACAGCACAAGAATATTTAATAGCAAATGTGCCATTCAAATGCTCAGTAATCAAAGTCTTAAACATCATGTTTCATTGTTTTTATCCCCTTCCTGTCGGCTCCATCTATTGTTGGAGTACAGTTCCCAGCAATTGTGTTGCTCTCATATCTTACCCTTGCCCATGTACAGTATGAAGTTTGCAGAGTGAGTGCTGCTTAACAATGGGGAAGATTCCCACCACGCAATCCCTGATAGATTTTGGTGAAAAGTATAATTGCCTCCCAGCAGAATGAGATGTCCTACAGGGAATGTTGCTGACTTGGTCCATTCCAGACTGCAGGAGTACGTGCTGAGGGGCTCACTAAAGCTTGGTGCAGCCAAAGCAGAGACTCTGTGAGGGAGGACCACAGTCTAGGGTCCTTCTCATTGAGGGGCAGAGTCCAGAGGAGATAACCCTCCACCAGAAGGGAAGGGATATCACCCCAGGGGGCCTCATGAGTGTCAAGGATGCGTGTTTTAAGGGTAGTTGTGGACTCTACCAAATATGGCACTAATGAATATACAGACGCGGAGAATGTCGGAAGAGTTTAGTTTACTTTAGAGATACAGTGCGGAAACAGGCCCTTCGGCCCCAACCAGTCCACACCGACCAGCAATCCCAATGCACTAGCACTGCTACATACATATAAGGGACAATGTACAATTTTTACCAAAGCCAATTAACCTACAAACCAATACGTCTTTGGTGTGTGGGAGGAAACTGGAGCAACTGGAGAAAACTGACGTGGTCACAGGGAGAATGTAGAACCCTGTACAGGCAGCACCCAGAGGCAGGATCAAAGCTCGGTCTCTGGTGCTGTAAGGCAGCATCTCTACTGCCCCATACCACCCTTTTTTTGCACTGTTCTTCTTTTCTATGTGTTTTTTCTCCTTGAATACATTTATTTTCGGGAAATAGAAAAAAAAATCATTTACTCTAAAGCCACTTTCATAATACTGAGGCATGGTTGATAAGAATCTTGGGATTAATTATTTCCACAAAGAGTGCACAGGAATGGGGGCAGGGAAGGACTGTAATCAGTTGAACATTTTACCTTTCTTAATGATTAGTTTTTATGCTGAATTCTTTGTGTATTATATCTCCACTCGCAAGAGATGAATCTAATACTCCCTTCCAAACTAGTTCCTGAACTTGTGTGTTCAAATCAAAGATCTGAAACATTGAATCTTTCCTGAGATGCTGCCTGATCTGCTAAACATTTCCAGCATTTTCCGCTTTTATTCAGCCATTATTTTCATGTGCAGATTCACCAAGTACAACCTAATTCTGCATTGCTGATGTAGTGTAGGATGCACAGGATCACCTTTCATTTCTGAACTTGTTGAAAAATCAATGGCAGATGAGAATGGCCATTTCAGAGGACCTCACATGGTCCACCAACACCGCTGCACTGGTCAAGAAGGCACAGCAACGACTGTTCCTCCTGAGGACATTAAAAAAGTCTGGTTTGCCCCAACAGCTGCTGACAACTTTCTACCGCTCCACCACAGAGAGCATATTAAAGTATGGCATCTCTGTGTGGTATCTCAGCTGCACAGAGGCGGAGAGGAAAGCTCTTCAGCGCGTCGTCCACAGAGCACATAAGATTATTGGGACACAGCTACCAGACTTGGAGGGCATCTACCACACAGGGTACCTCAGGAAGGCCATCAGCATCCATAAAGACTCCTCACACCTTTGTAATGGACTGTTCGAACTACGGCAGACGTTACAAGGCCTTCTACGCCCGCACCTCCAGACTCAGGAACAGCTTCATCCCCAGAGCTATAGCGGCTCTGAACCGGCCCTGCTGAGTGCCCCCCACCCCCACGGACTGTCTCCCTCGGATGGTCACGTCGCACAGACACATTTGCACTTTAGTCTGTTTGAACTGTTTTGACTATTTTACTGTTCTTTTTACAATCCATGTTCTCGGGATATCTAAATCTAAATTTTATTAGTTATTTATGTTATGACATCGGATGGAAGCTGCATACCAAATCTCATTGCGCTTATGTACAATGACAATAAAAGATATTATTATTATTATTAATATTATTATTATTATTATTATTATTATTATTATTATTATTATTATTATTATTATTATTATTATTATTCTGAGTGAAAAGGTGCTAAGCACTTCAACACCCCCTCCCATTCTGTATCCGACCTTTCTGTCCTGGGCCTTCTACATGGTCAGAGTGAGGACACTGGAAATTGGAGGAGCAGCACCTCATATTTGGCTTGGGCAGTTGATACCCCAGTGGTATGATCATTGACTTCTCTAATTTCAGGTAGTCCTTACTGTCTCCTCCCCTTCTCAGCTCTCCCTCTAGCCCTCTGGCTCCTCCCTTTCTTCTTCCCGCCCCCCCCACCCTCACATCAGTCTGAAGAAGGGTTTTGGCCCGAAACGCTGCCTATTTCCTTCGCTCTATTGCCGGGGGGGGGGGGGGGGGGGGGGTGGGGGAGGGGAGGTGTAGGGGAGAGAGGTTTGTATGGGAGGCGTGGATGTAGGGGAGGGGGTTGTAGGGGAGGGGGTGTAGCGGAGGGGGTGTAGGGAGGGGAGGGTGGGGGGGGTGTGTAGAGGAGGGGGGTGTGTAGGGGAGGGGGGGTGTAGGGGAGGGGTTGGTGTGGGGGGGGGTGGTGTGGGGGGGGAGGGGGGGGGTTTGGACTCACTGGTTCCCAGCCCCGGCTCTGACTGCATTCACAGCCCCCACCCGTGAACACAGCCAGCCTCCACCCGCGAACACAGCCCACATTCTGCTCCTGAAGGAGCCAGTGATTGACTCGGCAGGTGCCGGAAGGGGCCTTATCTTCATGGTGACTGACAGGCAAGAAGACCAATCTGCTGATCTCACGATTTTTCAAACTTTCATAACTTTTGTAATATTCCACCGATTGGAACAAAACTTGGTGCATTTGGAGCAGAGGAGAACGGTGAGTAAGGAGGAGGAAAAATTCTAGTGATATAGGGTATTGTTTTTGCGCAAATTTAAAAACAACGCAAACCAGAAAAGTATAAGATGATAGTTTTAGTAATAGTAATAGTATAGTATAGATATAGATAGATAGAAGAAGATAGATAGATAGATAGATAGATAGATAGATAGATAGATAGATAGATAGATAGATAGATAGATAGATAGATAGATAGATAGATAGATAGATAGATAGATAGATAGATAGATGATATAGATACCACTGACGTTGTGAAAGACAAAGTTTTCAGCGAAGCAAAACTTAGTTTAGTTTTAGTTTTAGAGAAACGGCATGGAAACTGGAATAATGATCGCTTTGGCCCATCGTGTCCGTGCCGACCATCGATCACCTGTTCCATCCTACACCCTAGAGCTAATTTACAGAAGCCAATTAACCTACGCCTGCACATCTTTGGAATTTGAGAGGGAACCGGAGCACCCGGAGAAAACACACACAATCACAGGGAGAATGTAGAAACTCCATACAGACAGTACCCGTAGTCAGGATCAAACTGGAGCTGTAAGGCAGCAACTCTGCTGCTGCGCCACCGTACCACCCCTCATGGAGTTAAATCATTTCAGTACTCTGAAACAGAGCCTGTTGGCTATGGAAGCTGCTGCTTGATAACAGCCCTTTCTCTGTACGTCATCGCTGAAGTGTCTCTAGATCAAAGGCGTGTGCCAGTTGATGGAGCTATCTGAGTTGCAACCTCTGGACGTCATCGGCTGTGACAGCTCCCAGATATTCACCAGCTCACTGCTGGAGGAGATGACAGAGTGCACCATCTGCTAGATGAACGATTCAGAACCTGCATCTCACAGCCCTCAGAAGATATCTTACAGCAACTGATATATTTGTCCCTGTTTAAATGCCACTGAGCAAATATAGATGTAGTGCGCAATGCTATAATTCACGTGAAAGAAACTGAATGATCATAATAATTCATTTTCTAATCCTCAAACCCAAGTAGTTTAATTTAGAGATACAGCGGAAACAGGACCTTCGGCCCACCTTGCCAATCAGCAATCACCCCCGTACATAGTGCTATCCTACACTTGAGGTACAATTTATTGTACAGAAGCCAGTGGAGGCCAATTCACTGGATGATTTCAAGAGGGAGATGGATATAGCTCTTAGGGCTAATGGAATCAAGGGATATGGGGAGAAAGCAGGAATTGATTTTGGATGATCAGCCATGATCATATTGAATGGCAGTACTGGCTCGAAGGGCCGAATGGTCTACTCCTGCACCTATTTTCTTTGCTTCTATATTTCAATGTGAGATGCAATGTGGGGGGAAACTGGTGCCCCTTAGAGAAAACCCAGCTGGTCACAGGAAGAATGTGCAAACTGTACAAACAGCCCCCATAGTCAAGATTAACCTTGGGTTTCAGGCACTGTAAGGCAGCAACTACTACTGTGCCACTGTGCCACCCCAGTCTCAAACAATGACCTACACTCTAACAGACGGGGGTTGAGAATCCCCCAAAATATACTTTTACATTTTGGTTGCAAGCCACTCGTGAAATAAACACCTCAGCAATGGCTTTCGAACTTTCGTTTCAGGAACTGAATAACTAAAAAGAGAACTTTACATGAGCCTAACTCTGAGGTGAAGCCAATAGCTCATGCCCTAAGGAAGATAGCCTTCTTGCCATTGTGTCACGTCATGCATTCATTCTTAAGCACAAAAGCCAAGGTTCAGCCTTCAGAGAAGGTCTGGGGGAGCGGGTTTACTCCGGGTGCTAGTGTATAGGATGATCGGTGGTTGATGTAAACACGGTGGGCTGAAGGGCCTGTGGCCACGATGTATCTCTAAAGTCTGAAGTCTAAAGGAGTGGTGTGTGGTCATATGGGTTTGATGGGTCCTTTGGTGGGTTATTGTATGATTTTCTTTCTACAATTGTTTTGCAAATTAGTGGGTTAGGTGTGGAATACTTCATCCAGCGACCACAAGTGGAAAATAGCACAAAGTGCTGGAGCAACTCAATGGGTCAGGCAGCATCCCTGGAGAACATGGATAGATAACGTTTCAGGTCGGGACCCTTCTTAAAGTTCAATAGTTTCCACACACTCAACATGTTTTAGTTTATTGTTTATTGTCACGTGTACCAAGATACAATAAAAAGCTTTTGTTGTGCGCTATCCAGTCAGTGGAAAGACTATACATGATTCCAAACAAGCCATCCACAGTGTACAGATACATGATAAAGGGAATAATGACTAGTCCAAGATAAAGTCCAGTAAAGTCTGTTTAGATATAGTCCAAGGGTCTCTAAGGAGGTAGATAGTAGCTCAGGACCATTCTCCAGTTTGAGTGTTTGAGCAGTCAATAGTCAGACTAACAATCACTAACAATCATGAGGTGTAGACACAAAATGCTGGAGTTACTCAGGGAGTCAGGCAGCAACTCTGGTGAAAAGGAATAGGTGACGTTTTGGGTCGAGCCTTGGGTTGAGCCTTCTTCAGACTCGCTGACCCGCTGAGTTATTCCTGAGTTACATTACTTCGGTATAAACCAGCATCTGCAGTTACACGACATCAGTCAGATGTTAAGACCCCTTAAGGCAGCAGAGGTAACAATTAAGAGGGTACAAAGTTTGAGCTTAATAAGTTACCATTCCCAATGTTTGTACCATTCAAAACCCCTTCAAATTGTGAACCGAGATTTTAAAAATTAGTTATTCTCAGTTATTTTCTCCTTTTATACATGAATATTTTTACCTTGTATTTATTTATGCTATTTTTTTAATGCCTTCACTTGAGAGGTGGACTGCTCCTAAAATAATATGAGGTGTGAGAATTGAATTAAATGGTTCAAGTGACTATTTTGGCTTTGGTTGAATTCAGATGCAGTCTAGAAATGAACTGCAGGAGCCAGCATTGAAAGGCAGCTTGTAAATGTCACAAATGGTAGCTCATTCTCCTGCCAGGTGGACAAGCAACACTGCAAGGCAGTAATTCAGCAGTTTTATTTTTACCCTTAATAACTTCTCATTGACAATGATTAAAACTCTGTAAAGATAAGAGACCTTTTTTTATCAGTGGACTGGAATGCCTTTCTGGCGCCCTTAAATCCAATAAGCATAAGTAATCATCAAATCTAAATATTTGTAATCGGCTAAGGGTAGAGTGTGGTTGGGGAGGTGGCAGGAAGTGGGGGTTGGGGTAAATACAATGGAGTTAACCCTTTCTGGGGCATTTTAATACCAAGAACTAAATCAAGCAGAGAAATACGAACACCAGGGTTCTGTCACTATTGTGCTGCTTTCTTTCCACTTTAGACTTTAGATACAGCATGGAAACAGGCCGTTCGGCCCACCGAGTCCGTGCCTTCCAGCAATCACCCATACATTAGTGATAACCTACTCACTAGGAACAATTTACAATTCACAGTGCAGACAACACTCATAGTCAGGATTGAACCAGGGTCTCTGGTGTTGTAAGGCAGCAATGCAGACAGCACTCATAGTCAGGATTGAACGATCGTTGCCATCTACTCAATGGACCGAGGGCCATTTCTCTCCATGCTGTATCACAAAACTAAAACTAAATGAAACATAGAGCAGTACAGTGTAGAAACAAGGAACTGCAGATGCTGGTTCAAAAAAAGTGCTGGAGTAGCTCAGTGTGTCCGACAGCATATCAGGAGAACATGGATAAGTGAAGCTTAACTTTAATTTTGTTAAGTGTAGTCATAGTTTAAATTTCATTTTCTATCTGCCTCTGTACTTTTTGCTTTAATTACATGGCAAGTTTATATGTAACACAAATTTTTGAGTTAACAATTTCCCCGCAATTGGCAGAAAAGATATGTGACCAAAAATGTTTAAATCATTATAACTGACAAATATAAAAACACACAGCCACTTTGAAGATGCTATGGTAGACACAAAATGCTGGAGTAACCAACGGGACAGGCAGCATTTCTGGAGAGAAGGAATGGGTGACGTTTCGGGTTGAGACCCTTCTTCAGACTGATGTCAGGGGAGTGGGTGGGACAGAGATAGAATGTAGTCAGAGACACTAAGACTGGTGGGAGAACTGGGGTGGGGGAGGGGATGGAGAAAGAGCTATTTGAAGTTAGAGAAGTCAATGATCACAACGCTGGGGTGTAAGCTACCCAAATTAAATATGAGGTGCTGTTCCTCCAATTTGTGCTGGGCCTCCCTCTGACAATGGAGGAGGCCCAGAACAGAAAGATCAGATTGTGAATGAGAGGCGGAGTTAAAGTGCGGATCAACCGGGAGATCAGGTAGGTTAAGATGGATTGTGCGGAGGTGTTCAGCGAAACAATCGCTGAACCTGCGCTTGGTCTCGCCGATGTACAGAAGTTGACATTTGGAACAGCGGATACAGTAGATGAGGTTGGAGGAGGTGCAAGTGATATTAAGATGCTATGTTGGATTTCCCAATAAACAGGGGAATTTTGTTTTAACCAGAAATTCAAACAAATTCTTTTTACCAAGTTAACTTTCAGTCCAACAAAAATCCTAATCAAATTAGCAAAGTGTGAAGGAAAACATAACTTTATACATTGTCTTTCAGTTGCTGCCTCACAGAGCCCGAGACCCAGGTCAAATCCAGACCTTGGGTGCTGTCCGTGTGGAGTTTGCACGTTCTCCATGTGACCGCGTGGGTTTCCTCTTGGTGCCCTTATTTCCTCTCACAAGATGTGAGGATTTGAAGGTTAATTGGCCTCTATAAATTGCCGCTAGCTTGTTGGGAGTGGATGGGAAAGTGGGATAACTTAGAACCAGTGTGAACGGGTAATTGATCTTCGGCATGGTCGGAGGGGTTTTTTTCCACGCTGCATCTCTAAACTAAACTAAAATAAACTAAATTAAATTAAACTAAACTGAAATAAACCAAACCTATTGGCATTCTTTCAATTTCCTTCTCAGTTATTCCCACATTATTCATGGATTCTGCCAGTCTCCCCGCTTTCCAAAGTAGAAGCAGTATTTTTAATTTGGCCTTGTTAAATTACACTGACTAACACTTAGTCCATTCATGCACTTTGTGTAACACATTCTATAATTTTCTTCAGATGAGAAGGGGGCTGATGGTAGGTTGGACAGCAAGCAATGACTGCCTATGCCCAGCTTCCTGAAATCGCAGTTGGTCGGTTTCTTTATTACGGTTCTGGATGCATTCTGTGTGTGGACAAGATCCTACATTCCATCAATAGGAAATCTGCTCTGCTCTTTTTATATGCAATTAATGTTTGTGCAGCTGCTTATATTTGTGGTCCCTGTGGTGAAGGAACAAAAGACCAGTTGAAGCGATATTCTGTCCAATATTGGACAATGCCAACAGTTCATTTACATTAACACATTCCAATGTAAACAGAATACTGTTGTTTCAAATAGTGTGCTGTTCAGTCTAATTCAAATCTATTGCTTGTATGCTTCAATCAAATAAGGCCTTTCCTTTCAACCTCTCACCATGTTCTAACTCGTAAATCCCAAAAAGTTTAAATTGGATATAATGGCTTTCAGCCTCTTGCTGTTAATGTTCTGACTCTGCACTATAAGAGTAGTCACACAAAAATAAGAAGGAACAATCCTCCATAAATACACACACGCACACACACATATATATAATTATATATATATATATATGCATAAATACATACATATGTGCACACACATACATATTTATATATATATACTAGATCAAGTGCAGACTCGTTGGCTCTGCTCCCCCAACGCACCCGTTCCCTACCCTCAGCCCCCACGGGAGGCTTGGTCCTCCAACTCAAGCCATTCCCGAACGTAAGTGAAGCTGATCACTGCTAGCTGAGCCATAGTGACATCATCAGTTGAAGCTGGTCATTTTAAATCCAAAGTCTTTTGATTTTTTAAAACTTTAATCAGTAATATCTTATTATTATTAATGTTTAGTGTTTTCTGAGTCATTCTTAACTGTCAATGTATGTCATGTTGTTACTTGTGGGTGGAGCACCAAGGCAAATTCCTAGTATGAGAATACTTGGCCAATAAACTTATTTACTTACTTACTTAATACGTCGAAAAATAAAGCATAAAATGTTCAGTGAATGCGACCTCTGCCTAGACAGGAAAAATGTGATTCAGAATAAGTAAAAATCTTGTGAAAGTTGACATTTTTAAAGCTTTAATTATGAATAACATGTCAAATATAGGATGAAATCTTCAGTGAGGCTGATCACTTCTAGTCAAGCCATTGTGATGTCATCAGTTGAAGCTGGTTGTTTTAATTTCACTTTAGACTTTTTTAGACTTTTAATCAGTAATGAGTCGAGAATAAGTCGAGAAATAAAGCATAAAATATTCAGTGAAGGCATCTCGGCCTCGAGGGGAAAAATGTCAATTGGATTATGTAAAAATGTAATCGTTACCTCGTAGTGTTTTTGCGAAGATGTAAAGACAACCACATATACACACACATATATACATACACATATACACACGTACAAGATCAGAGTTTTAATAAGTTAATGACATGATTTGATATATGCATGTTTGTATGTTTGTAAGTTTTCTGCATATATGAGCTTGTGTTGTATTTTTCAGGAAACAAAGATGGACGAGTGAGGAGAGGGACTTGGTGTCCAAGGAAGGAGATGTGCTGGAGGGCTGCAACAGCTTGGCACTTGCCTGGTCCAGGCACCGCTCATAAGAACTGGAGGATGAACTTTGAAAATGGCGCAAAACCATGGCACTATTCTATTCTGGACTATTTCTATATACTTGCTTTTCGAAGGTCGAGGCTATGGCAATGCTCTACTTTGTAAGATAGAAAATGTTATGGCTTTGTGGATGCACCTTTGTGCATGAGTGTGCGTATACATTTATGTATGCATGTGTGTGTATGTGTGTGCCTGCCTGTCTGCCTGTGTGTATGTGTGTATGTGTGATGTATCATGCATTAAAATATTCAGATGGTCTAGAAGCTGAAAATAAACTCCAACCCCTACCCCAAGCCCCTCCCCACTGACACACAAACACATTCTACCACTTAATTATGCACTAGGGGAAATTTAATGTGGCCAATTAATCTATCATCCCGTACACCTTTGGGTTGTGAGAGGAAACAGGATCACAGTTTACCATCAGTGGCCAAGCCAGCAGGAGAACATGCAAACTCCTTGCATTTAGGACCAGAAATCATGTGCATGTACAGGTACATTGAAAAGGAACATGGACAGGTACATAGCTATAATAGGTTTACAGGAATATATACTAAGCGTAGGGAAGTGGGACTAGCACAGATGGGGTTGGTATGTGGGTAGGTTGGGCTTAAGGGCCTGTTTCAACGCTGTATGGCTTTATGACTCTATCAGGGATGAATCTGGTCTCAGACACTGTGAGGCAATGGCTCCACCAGTTCCACCACTGCGCCTCCCAAACGTATGTAACGTTAATCTAATGTTTCCATGTGATTGATGGTAAAGTTCTTCCATATCTAATCTTATGTGTTTTTGCATTAGTCTTGCTCCATCATATCAACAATTCCAATGTTAGTTTTAATTTCAAGCTCATGAAATGACAGATTGTGATACATAATTCTCAATGACATTAAACCAACTGCAGACAACCCAGCTATGCGGCTTTCCGTGACTCATCTGCCCAAGGGGAAGCTTACTGACAGCAACCTTCTGTTGGAATTTACGAGTAATGTTTTGGAGAAAGGGAAGGCCATCTTAACGAAAGACTTTTAAATTATTATTTGTAATCGTGATTTGAGCATAGCTGGCAAGGTTAGCGTTTTTTTGCAAATCCCTGAACGAGTGCTTAATCAGAGGACAGTCAAGAGTCAAGCACATTACGTTGGGGTTTAGACTCACATAAAGGCAAAATTGGATAAGGATGGCAGACTCCATCTCGAAAAGATATTAGTGAACCGGAAGAGTTTAAAAATATATATTATCGAGTATTTTCATGGCCACCGATTTTGATCGCATCCTTTTAACAACAAACAGTTAGGAATTGATTACATTTTAATTCCAAAGGTATTGTGATGCCATTTGAATCTGGGCTGAGTCTCAGAACAATTAAATCAGAAAACTTACTTGCTGTAACACAGAACTATAATGAATATTACAAACAAGCAATAATTCGCAAAATTGGAAAGAACTACATCATTAGTGATGGGTTTTCACCAGCGAGGTCCTTAGATAAGAGCTGGTGTCTAGATCATCAACTTCCATTACCTACAATACACTACAATAGGCAAGGTGTATAAAGGACCCGTCCCACTGTACGAGGTAATTCAAGAGTTCTCCTGAGTTCTCCCATGATTCCGGCTCGTGTAATGTACATAGCGGGTATGTAGGGACTCATACGAGTAAAAAGTAACCATTTTTTTCATCACGAGTATTTTTTTACTCGTGGACATTTTTCACAGTGTTGAAAAAACATCACGCGTTTACCGGATTTCACGAGTAGCTACCGTTACTCGTACGAGCCGCTACCTGACATCCACGAGATCTTACGTAACAGCTACGTACATTACATGAGCTTGAATCGGGGGAGAACTCTTGAATTACCTCGTACAGTGGGACAGGCCCTTAAGTAAAGAGCTGGACAGAGTGCGGTGATGATTTATGAGGATGTTGCCAGGACTCGAGGCCTGAGCTATAGTTTAGTTTAGAGATACAGCTTGGAAACAAGCCCTTCAGCCCACAAAATACAGGCTGACTATCAATCACCCACTAGTTATGTGAAATTATTCCACATTTTCTCATCTACACGCTATACAGTTCAATTTACTGAGGCCAATTAACCTACAAATTCACACATATATGTGGTGTGGGAGAAAACTGGAGCACCCAAACGATACTTACATGGTCACAGAGGGAGAACGTTCATGCTCCACACAGACAGCACCCGTGGTCAGGATCAAATCTGTGCTGACCTCATGCTGACCACTGTGCTGCCATTGAGGCAGAACTTGGGTGACTTTATAGAGGTGTATAAAATAAAGTGGTTGAATAGATAGGGCAGATGTACAATATATTGTGCCCAGAGTTGGGGAATCAGAGAGAACCTAGGGTTAAGATGGGAGGGGAAAGATTTAATCGGAACCTAAGGTGCAGCTTTTTCACTCAGAGTTGCAGTGGGTATATAGAAAAGAGCTGTCAGAGGACGTAGTTGAGGCAGGTACTATAACAACTTTTAAAGACACTTGGATAGACTCAAAGTGCAGGAGGAACTCAGCAGGTCAGGCAGCATCTCTGGAGGAAAAGGAGAAATGACACTTGGACAGATACATGGATAGGAAATGTTTAGAGGGGTTCGATCCAAACACAGGTAAATAGCTTAAGATGGGGCATCTTGGTGGTCATGGACAAGTTAGGGCCTGTTTGCATGCTGTATCAATCTCTGACTGATACAGATCTACTGTGGGAATGTAGGATTAGCATAATGGGAATAAAAAAGCCAATGGGCCAAATGGCCTGTTCCTATGCTGTACAACTCTTTGACTCTATGACACTCCTGGCCTATTCCAAAACATGGTGGCGAGTCAACCTCTCAGTGACCACTTAGAGCAAAGAAAGCAGGATGTTGTATGTGCTTGTTCACATCCATTATTTGCTTAGAAAAATGGTGCCATGAGATCTGGATGTGTTGGACAGTGGGCAGGTGCTATAGACCTTCACGGGAAGATGGACACTCCCACCCCTGCGAGTCTCTGGCAGATGGGGCTCGTCAGCCTGGGAAGGCAGTCCATCTAGTAAAGGAAAAACCTCCACTGCCTTGTGGCCATATCCAGTCGTGGAAAAAGCTCTAGGAATAAACCTCAAGAAAATCCGCAGTCGGAGCCGCTAAGGCAGTTCGTCGTTGTCTACAAGCTCGCTCTGGCAGCTGGTGCCAAACTAAAACGGCCCTTCTGTTCCTTTAGATTGATCAGCGACATGGAGAGGGGACACATGCTGCATGGGCAACAGCCTGTCCTCCATATGACATTGCCCAAGCTTGCATCCGACCAGGATGCATCACCCATGGTCAGTCATGACCGAGGGGGGCCTACAGATAGTGTCCATGTCCAGCATCTCAAGTAGCATCATTTAGAAGATCATAGTTGAACAAATGTGAATTGCAGCAAGTCTGCCATTGTTGCACACGGTAATGTGGTTTTGTGAGGTCAGTTTAGTGACTCCTTCGATGGATGCTTTGGAAAGCATAGGCGACAAAATGCAGATTGCTGCCAAAGCAACATTGATGTTTGGAGCAATGTTACTAGTTAGCCTGAAAGAGTGCTCGAGCAGGTTAGTTCACCTTATGAAGATGGGGAAGCACACACATATTATCTTTAAGGAACAATTATATCATAGTCATACAGCACAGAAACAGGCTCCTTTGGCCTAACCAGTCCATGCTGACTAAGATGCCCCATCTACGCTAATCCCATCTGCCTGCATTTGACCCATATCCCTCCAAACCTTTCCTATCTATTCTGGAATAATTGGCATTATTCACTCCATCCACCATCCTTGATCACAGCAGTTCTGGGGTTATATCATCAAAGCATCATTGATCTCATCCATTCACTTTATAGGTCAAATTTCTACTTAAATACACATAAATATGCTTGCACAAGTGATATATTCGTACCCCTCGAGTGAACTAAATCTAAAGATAAAAGTAGGACACATACAAAGCAATGATGTTACAATATTAATAATGATTGGAACCGTTTGAACATCATGCCTATTTAGTGAACAATCAATAGTCACCAACACATCCCCTTCTTGATTAGCTACTGATCTAATTACAAGCAGTCTGGATTTTACAGATATCAGTAGTTTTCGCTACTGTTCTACTGCTCAAACAGTAACTGATGAATCATAATTTAATCAAAACAAATGCTGGTTTATACCAAAGATAGACACAAAATGCTGCAGTAAATCAGCGGGTCAGGCAGCATCTCTGGAGAACATGGATAAGAGATGTTTTGGGTCGGAACCCTTCTTCAAACTGTCTGATCATTGATCTCATCCATTTATTTTATAGGTAACAGTTCTACTCTGCTACACATAAAAGTCTAAGGACAGTCTGAAGAAGTGAAGCCAAATGTAAATTGGAGGAACAGCACCTCATATTTTGCTTGGGCAGCTTACAATTTATCTAACTTCAAGTAATCCTTGCATTCCCCCTCACTCTCCCCGTCTCTTCCTCACCCTAATCATCATACTAGTTTCACTATCGTCCTGCTTAGTTTCATTGTTTCTATCCACTCGTTAACACCTTCTCCACAGCCAACAATGGACCAATGTGATCTCCACCTTTCCTTGATCATCGTTGCTGGCTTTGATTTGTTCTTATCGTACCTTTCTGCGTCTGAAGAAGGGTCTCGACCAAAACGGTCACCTATTCCTTCTCTCCAGTGATGCTGCCTGACTAACTGAGTTTCTCCAGCATTTTGTATCTACTGTATCTCCTTGTATTACAAATTAGTTTCTACTTGGTTATATTTGGATCTCTGGAAATGCGGTTTTAACCCACAGAGTTACTCCATCATAGCTGATAAATCATGTACATTTTAAGCAGCTTAAAATATCTCCTGATACAGGTGACCACCTCTGCATGCCGTCATTCAGTGGATAGCCACTGGAAGTAGGTTTTGGGGGATATAGCTGTTACTTTTAGCCAGTAGGCCTGAGGTAATGGAGTCTCCCTGTGGTCAGCAATGGAGCCGCACAGGTTTTGAATGATGTAAGTATACCCTGGACTGTATCTGCTAAACCTCCCTCTCATCACATTAGTTCTCCAAAATGTTAGAGCTGGAAGCTATTGCTACAGAGCAAAAGATCAGCTGACAAACTCTTTACAAAGGGCTCATTGAAGATGGACCACTGATAGAATTACAAGCCTCCTGAGGGAGGAATTTATTTTCCACTAATCCAGGCACATGAGAAGAATTATGATATCAATCTATAACGGGCATCATATCAGTATCCTGGCATCTACATTTTTAATTTTTTTAATTCTCCACTTTCTGTCTGTGAAAGCTATGTTAGCCGTAAAAAATAGAGAAAAATAGAAATAGAAATAGGAAATTAAGGGCCCTTGACCCTCACCATGCCCGCACATTGGGAGATCAACTAATGTCAATGCTTGTCAACCAAGATATTAAGTAACTGAGTAGAATATAGCACCAAGAACAGTAGGAATGCGTCTCCAATTTGCTAATTAAAGAAGCTAATGGCAATGTCTGAAGGGTTTCGGCCCAAAACATTGCCTATTTCCTTCACTCCATAGATGCTGCTGCACCCGCTGAGTTTCTCCAGCATTTTTGTGTACCTTCGATTTTCCAGCATCTGCAGTTCCTTCTTGAACAAGCTAATGGCACATGTTGCCCTCAACGCTTTTCCTCCCCTAACTCCAATCCTCTTGTAAATCTCTACCTTGTTGCCCCTAGATTCCTCTGCATACCCTCGCCTCCTCTGCTGAATCTTGATCCCAGACTGAGACACCAAGTGGAAACAAACCCTTCAGCCCAATTGGCCCACACTGGCCAACATGCCACATCTACACAAGTTCAACCTGCCTGTGTTTGACCCATAACCTCTAAACCTAACCTATCCATGTACCTGTCCTAATGTCCCTTAAACGTAATGATAGTGCCTCAACTACCTTTTCTGGCAGTTCATTCCACATACCCTTTGTATAAAAAATGTAACCTTCAAATTCCTATTCCCCCCTCACCTTCTCGATTTCCCTACTCTGAGCAAAAAATGATTAGATCGAGGATTTACCCGATCTATTCATCTCATGATCTTGGACAACTCTATAAAATCACCTCTCAACTTCCCGTGCTCCCCTACAAAGGAGGAACAAATGGAAGAAGATTGGCTGAACTTTATCGCCTTCGATCAGTGAGGGATGTTGATTCCACTGTGATGGATGTTTATGTTAAACTCTATCGTGTATTGTGGACTTTTTAAAGTACAGTGATATTTGGTAACTCAAATATCACTGTACCTTAATTGGTGCATGTGACAATAAATGTGAACTTGAACTTGAGATCTGACCAAACAGTTAATTGTGTGGATGGAGCATAGCATGGGGTTGAGGACACAATCTTGCAGGGTTCCAGTGTTGAGAATTGTCATGGTGGGTATTTTGAGGTTGAGGTTACACTCTGATCACCTAGGATCTTATTAAATGGGACACCAGGCTTAAGGAGCCATCTAACAAGCTGCTGTACATTTATGAACTACTAGAATGAAGTTGCTGTTTTATACTGAAAGACACAAATGCTAGAGTATAACTCAGCGGGTCAGGAAGCATCTCTAGACACAAGGAATAGGCGACGTCTCGGGTTGGAACCCTTCTTCAGACAGAGAATGATTGTTGTAAACTTCACAGTCTGGTGTGCCCAAGATTTCCTAACTCATAAATCTTGGAAGTCACATGACACACATAGACACACTGGGCTGAAGAGCCTGTTTCAGTGCTGTGTGACACACATAGACACACTGGGCTGAAGAGCCTGTTTCTGTGTTGCGTGACTCACATAGACACACTGGGCTGAAGAACCTGTTTCAGTGCTGTGTGACTCTACCGCACTGTTCTGTGACTAAGTAAACCCAGGAACCTTTCAACACAAAATTTAAAAAATTTAATAACCTGCAAATGCTAGAAAACTGAAATCAAATCAAAATCAGTGCTGGAAATATTCCACAGGTCAGGCAGTATTCTCCAGAGAGAGGAGCAACGTTTCAGGTCACAGAGTAATACCGCATAGCAACAGGCCCTTCAGCTCAACACGTCTATGCCAACCAAGAAACCTCATCTAAGCTAGTCCCATTTGCCCGTGTTTAGCCATATCCCTCTAAACCTTTCCTACCCATGTATCGGTCCAAGTGTCCTATAAATGCTGTTATAGTACCTGCCTCCACTACCTCCTTTGGCAGCTATTGTTACATATACCCACTGCATTGACACTTCATGTAGCAATGGACTGAAACGTGGCATCTGGTTCCCCCTTCATGGAGTTTTTAAGAAGGAACTGCAGATGCTGGAAAATCAAAGGTACACAAAAATGCTGGAGAAACTCAACGGGTGCAGCAGCATCTATGGAGCGAAGGAAATAGGCAATGTTTTGGGCCAAAACGTTGCCTATTTCCTTCGCTCCATAGATGCTGCTGCACCCGCTGAGTTTCTCCAGCATTGCTCTGTACCCACCCTTCATGGATGCAGCCTGATCTGCCTTTTATTTCTATCTGACATTATCCTACCAGTTTATTGCTGTTTTTTAAAAGTCCTTTCGATTTTCCCTATTGATGTGAATAACTTCTCATTTTTTTCCCATTAAACAGTACATTCCATCTGCCAACACCTTCTCCTCTCAATTAGCCTGCCTACACTCATTTGTAGACTTCCTGTGTTCTCCTTAAAGCTCCTCACTAAGGTATGACCTTAGACAGTATTAAACTTAGTACAAAAAAAATGTAGAGCAGTGTATGTATCGCTTTTTTAATCACTGTCTGGTATGGTTAAAGAGAGAGTCACCAGCAAAAGAATTATAACGCACAAAAAAAAATGAGACTTGTCTCTAGCTCCCATCTCATGCAGGAATTTGACCAAAAATGGTAAAACAAACGAACATCAAATGTGGCCAGCATCTGTTACAAATTATTATGGCAGATAAAGGGGAATGATTTTCGGAGTAAAACTTAATTTCAGAATTTAGATGATGACTATGAATTATTCATTTTAACTCTGAGATAAGATTAGTTTAATGTCATATACTCATGTTGCTCACTTAAATCATTAATTATTCAGATTTTCCTTTCGACCGAATGCCACTTTCCCTGGCTATGATGAGCAATATCACTGCTGGGTTGCCTTCTCACTCCTTCTCCTGCAATGCTTGAATGCATCCTGAAAGAATAGATAGCCTGACCGTGCAACAGGCAACAGATAAAACAAGGGTGGAAGCCAATGTGGATGTGAGGGAATAATAGACACAAAGTGTGCAGTAACTCAGCGGATCAGACAGCAAAAGGAATAGGTGATGTTTCAGATCGGAACTCTTCGTCAGACTGGTATAGTGAGGGAATAATGTTCGATAGAGCATGAAAACTCATTTGTTGTATTATGGCACATTTTCCATTGGTCCTTAAGATATGTGAAATAATGCATCTCCACCTTTGTTGTTTGGAGAGCTTGTTGACGGAATGAAGACCTGAGATCCTGGCAAGACTTCTTAAGCAGAGCAACATCTTTGTCTACCATGTTCTCATAAAAATGAGTATCTAGAGATGAGCACATGAGCTAAATAATCAGGACTGAGGGTTGTTGAACTTGTGGAGGTTCTATCTATCTCTTTGATGACCCTCGGACTATCCTTGATTGGAATTTGCTGGCTTTACCTTGCACTAAATGTTATTTCCTTATCATGTATCTATCCACTGGAAATGGATCGATTTTAATCAGGTTGACACAAAAAGCTGGAGTAACTCAGCGGGACAGGCAGCATCTATGGAGCGAAGGAATGGGTGGCGTTTCAGGTTGAGACCCTTCTTTAGGTATTGTCTCTCAGCTGACAGGTTAGCACACAACAAAAGTTTTTTACTGCACCTCAGTACACATGACAATTGAACTGAGGTAATATGTGTCAGTTAACATCTTATCTTGGCAGCCGTTTCAGTTGAGTGTCCCTAGGTTCATAAGTCATAGGAACAGAAGTAGGTAATTTGGCCGACGGAGTCCAGGCCGACCAGTGATCCCCATACACTAGCACTATCCTACACACACTAGGGACAATTTACAATTCTTTTACTGAAGCCAATTAACCTACAAACCTATGCGTCTTTGGAGTGTTCTAGGAAAGCGGAACTCCCGGAGAAAGCCCATGCGGTCACAGGAAGAACATATAAACTCCATACAGGCAGTACCTGTAGTCAGGATTGAACCCAGGTCTCTGGAGCTCTGAGACAGCGGCTCTCCCAGCTGCGCCAGTGTGCCACCCTGCAAGTTCGCAGATGGTCCCTGCCAGCCACTGCTGACAACACTGCTGAGGACCTTTAGAGGTGACAGTACCATTATCTCAGACAAATATCTAAAAGTATTCTGATCTTTTAATGGAAAATTCTCCCGGAAGTTTTCAAATCTGGATAGTTTTTGCATATTTTGTATTAATAAGAACATAAGGCAGAATCTTCAATGCAACTTATACAAGATTTTGCATTGTAAAAACCCTTGCTGTTTTGGCTCTATAGCTTGAATTTCTGCAACATTTGTGTATATGGTGAACTCTTAATATAAGTGACCTGATGTGAGCAAACCTGAAACGAGAGCATAGGGCTTGTGCAAAGGGATTTCTGAGGTGAGGCCTGGCAAGTCTAATACATAACCTGCTTTGTCTTTAGACGGCAGAGTATGGATTGATGTAGGCCACATCCCAGAATGCTAACATTTGTTTTATTTTTTTTTAAACAAACTGAAGCAATTGATACTTAACCTCCTGTGTCCTGTCAAGGAAACCCTACACTGAGCTGTTCCAATCAATGGCAAACATAATTCAACAACAAACCTCCTGCCATCTCCACCCCCTGCTCCCTCCAGATCATATTCTCCGCACCCCATTGTGGAAGGTGTTCTCCTCAGTGAATAAACACAGCCGGTTCTTCAAGGGGTTAAGCACGAAGCGGCTTTTGTTTCACCTAATCATATTTTCGTCCTCAGAGGCAGTAATTATTCAGCTGACCTGAATATCAGGGCTGTAAAAATAGTGGACCTGATGAGGCACAGATAACCACAAAGAGCCCATTCTCTGGCACAGGCTATCATTTGAGCCAGCCCAGTTGTCTCCTGAAACTGAGCTTTGAATCACACTTTTTCAGCACTGCAGGCAGGAGAGGGGGATTGAGTTACAAAGCTGCACCCCGCTCACACAGAGACTGTGTATACAGCAGCTGCAGAGAAAAAGGTGGGGTAGATTGAATCTGCGCTCTTTGCCTTTGGTCACAAAGAACAGTTATTATGAGAAAAGAAATACTAGCAAAAAAGTGTTCTCAGTTCCTTAAGAAAGAGAAAGGATTAGTCTTTGGGGAAATTTGGGAAAAAAAATGTATTTATTCAACACCATATTCTGTATTAAAATCAACATTAGCCAAAATCTTCAGTGCAATCATTGGCTCATGGAATGTAAACTTTAGCTATTAATTTTGCATTTAAAAAATGTTCACAATTTGGGCCTTAATGTCAATCTTTGGGTTTCACACATAGCACAGATAGATAACACATATCTCAGTATTAAAATGAACATTAGCCAAGATCTTCAGTGCAATCACTCTCTGAGATTGTAAAATTTAGATATTAATTTTGCGCTTTAATAATATTCACTATTTGGGTTTGATTGTCAATCCATGGGTTCTGCCCATAGCACAAATAGAGCAACATGTATCTCTGTAAATGAACGTTAGCCAAGATCTGCAGAGCAATCACTGCCTTGGAATGTAATATTTTCGATATTAACGTTGCACTTTAATGATGTTCACTATTTGGGCTCCATTGTCAATCCCCAGGCTCGGCACATGCCACAGATAGCTAACTTCGAAAAGTCACCCATTCCTTCTCTCCAGAGTTGCTGCCTGTCCCACTGAGTTACTCCAGCTTTCTGTATGTAACTTGGTAACTTGCAATAAAGCAAGCAGCAGGCAATGTGGACAAATAGCAACATATCATGGCTGGGTGCTCCAGCTCAAAAAATTGGTTAAGCTCATTTTTCACTTGCCTGCCTGCTCTCTGTTTTAGGTTTTCGTACAGCATCCAAACAAGCAGCTATATCTGTCTCCATAGGTAATGAGATGCCAGCAGGAATTGCCATATTAATAAAATCAATGAAAAATGTGATAGGAAACTGTAAAATATTTTTGTTGCACTGAACTTTGGTAGATTTCATGGCTTTCCTTAGACACTTCCATGTGCTTGTCTGAGCCTCAATCTAGTCATTATTGTACTCCTTCACTATCAACTCTTCCCCAGCCAACAAAGGGCCATTATGGGCTCCACCCTTTCTTGCAGATCTGTTGCCGACCCTGTTTTGTACTGGCCTTTTCTTACAACTAGTTCCCTCCCCTCTACTTTCATTCTGAAGAGGGTCCCGACCCAAAATGTCACCCACACTTTTTCTCCAGAGAAGCTGCATGACACCTTGAGTTATTACAGCACTTTGTGTCTATCTTCGGTATAAACAGCATCTGCAGTTCCTTTCTACACAGTTACTAAACCAGTGCTGGACTGTGAGTGATGCAGTCTTTAGATGGAGTTGCTAAGGTGAGGACCCATCTGTCTTCTTTCATGGATTTAAATGATCACATGGCCATTTCTGAAGGCTCTGCGAGTTCACTTTGCAGATCTATCCAGCGTTTGTACCTTAACTAAAGGGAAATGTAGAATGTGCCTTTAGAGTACATAATTATCACTGGGTACTTTGTGGAGCATCATTAAACAAACATTAATGTGGAAATGTGAAAATATTTGCAGCATTTTCTGTTTTCATTTTAATTCCCACAATCTAAACTTGGTCTGAAGAAGGGTCATTATCCAAAATGGCTTCTGTCCATTCTCTCTACAGATGCTGCCCAATCCACTGAGTTCCTCCAGCACGTTGTGTTTTGTTCAAGATTCCAATATTTGCAGTCTCTCATGCCTCCTTAGTTGAGAATGTACGTTTTGAAGACCATTTTGGAAAATAAAAGGTTAGAAGGCTGAAGCAGACAGGTTTTTTTTTGCATTAGGTTTATAGGTACACAGTGGAACAGGCCCTTCAGCCCGCCAAGTCCATACCAACCATGATCCCCTGTACACTAGTTCTATCCTAGACACTAGGGACAATTTACGGAAGCCAATTAATCTGCAAACCTGCACAACCTTGGAATGTTGGAGGAAACTGGAGCATCCAGAGAAATCCATCGCGGTCACAGGGAAAACATAAAAACTCAGTACAAACAGCGCCCATAGTCAGGCTCAAACCTGGGTCTCTGGTACTGTACCCCTTAGCTTAACTGTAAGGCAGCAGCAACTGTGCCTCCAGAGTTAAAGTCATTCAATTGTCTAATGATTAAACATTCAATTGAAAAAAAAACGATTAAACAATTTTTTTTTAATGCAGATACTGGAAATCTAAAATGAAAACAGAAAATGTTGAAAATACTCAACAGGTTGGGCCACATCTGGACCACTGCCAGAAAAAGCAGCCTACCAGAGGACTGGGAGAAATTCAGAGTCCAGCAGAGGAGGACAAAGGGATTAATTAGGAAAGGGAAAATAGATTATGAAAGAAAACTGGCAGGGAACATAAAAACTGACTGCAAAAGCTTTTATAGATATGTGAAGAGAAAAAGATTAGTTAAAACAAATGTAGGTCCCTTGCAGTCAGAAACGGGTGAATTGATCATGGGGAACAAGGACATGGCAGGCCAATTGAATAACTACTTAGGTTCTGTCTTCAATAAGGAAGACATAAATAATCTGCCGGAAATAGCAGGGAACCGGGGATCAAATGAGATGGGGGAACTGAGTGAAATCCAGGTTAGCCGGGAAGTGGTGTTAGGTAAATTGAATGGATTAAAGGCCGATAAATCCCTAGGGCCAGATAGGCTGCATCCCAGAGTACTTAAGGAAGTAGCCCCAGAAATAGTGGATGCATTAGTGATAATTTTTCAAAACTCTTTAGATTCTGGAGTAGTTCCTGAGGATTGGAGGGTAGCTAATGTAACACCACTTTTTAAAAAGGGAGGGAGAGAGAAAATGGGGAATTACAGACCAGTTAGTCTAACGTTGGTAGTGGGGAAACTGCTAGAATCAGTTATTAAAGATGGGATAGCAGCACATTTGGAAAGCGGTGAAATCATTGGACAAAGTCAGCATGGATTTATGAAGGGTAAATCATGTCTGATGAATCTTATAGAATTTTTCGAGGATGTAACTAGTAGAGTGGATAAGGGAGAACCAGTGGATGTGTTATATCT
The DNA here is from genome assembly GCF_028641065.1 of Leucoraja erinaceus. Lineage (NCBI taxonomy): Eukaryota > Metazoa > Chordata > Chondrichthyes > Rajiformes > Rajidae > Leucoraja > Leucoraja erinaceus. The sequence goes on along the minus strand of NC_073384.1, from coordinate 48,973,208 downwards.
GGACTTTCAGAAGGCTTTCAACAAGGTCCCACATAAGAGATTAGTATACAAACTTAAAGCACACGGTATTGGGGGTTCAGTATTGATGTGGATAGAGAACTGGCTGGCAGACAGGAAGCAAAGAGTAGGAGTAAACGGGTCCTTTTCACAATGGCAGGCAGTGACTAGTGGGGTACCGCAAGGCTCAGTACTGGGACCCCAGCTATTTACGATATATATTAATGATTTGGACGAGGGAATTGAATGCAACATCTCCAAGTTTGCGGATGACACGAAGCTGGGGGGCAGTGTTAGCTGTGAGGAGGATGCTAGGAGGCTGCAAGGTGACTTGGATAGGCTGGGTGAGTGGCAAATGCATGGCAGATGCGGTATAATGTGGATAAATGTGAGGTTATCCACTTTGGTGGCAAAAACAGGAAAGTAGATTATTATCTGAATGGTGGCCGATTAGGAAAGGGGGAGATGCAACGAGACCTGGGTGTCATGGTACACCAGTCATTAAAAGTAGGCATGCAGGTGCAGCAGGCAGTGAAGAAGGCAAATGGTATGTTAGAATTCATAGCAAAAGGATTTGAGTATAGGAGCAGGGAGGTTCTACTGCAGTTGTACAGGGTCTTGGTGAGACCACACCTGGAGTATTGCGTACAGTTTTGGTCTCCTAATCTGAGGAAAGACATTCTTGCCATACAGGGAGTACAGAGAAGGTTCGCCAGACTGATTCTTGGGATGTCAGGACTTTCATATGAAGAAAGGCTGGATAGACTTGGTTTGTACTCGCTAGAATTTAAAAGATTGAGGGGGGATCTTATAGAAACTTACAAAATTCTTAAGGGGTTTGACAGGCTAGATGCAGGAAGATTGTTCCCGATGTTGGGGAAGTCCAGAACAAGGGGTTACAGTTTAAGGATAAGAGGGAAATCTTTTAGGACCGAGATGAGGAAAACTTTTTTCACACAGAGAGTGGTGAATCTCTGGAATTCTCTCCCGCAGAAGGTAGTTGAGGCCAGTTCATTGGCTATATTTAAGAGGGAGTTAGATGTGCCCCTTGTGGCTAAAGGGATCAGGGGGTATGGAGAGAAGGCAGGTACAGGATACTGAATTGGATGATCAGCCATGATCATATTGAATGGCGGTGCAGGCTCAAAGGGCCGAATGGCCTACTCCTGCACCTATTTGCTATGTTTCTATGTTTCTATCTGTGGGAGGAGAAACAGTTAACATTGCAGTTCAAGGACCCTTCATCAGAACCGAGAAGGAGACAAAAGAACTGCAAGAAGGATGAGGGAGGACATGTTAATGAAAGGGTGACACAGGGGTGACCATGGGGATCAGTTGTAAACAAGGTTATCTGGTCAATGAGTGAATGGGAGCAGTTCGAGTGTCAGGACATAGACAAAAGAACATAGACAAAAGAATGTGGGAGTTTTGAAATGCAGAGCAGGAGGACTGGCCTGACTTGTTCTCGCATTGAACAATGTCTCCTAAAGGGCCAGTCCCACATGGGCGTCATTTGTATGTCATTTACGCGACATCATTTACGCGTCACGATGCACGACGCGAGTGTCGTGATGCGCGCATGGTGCGCATTACGCGCACATCGTGCATGGTGACGTAGGCAGTGACTCGCGGTCGCGCGCAGCTTCCCTGGATTTTGGGATGTACAAAATCTTCGTGCGCCATCTGTGTGACACGCAAATGACGCCCAAGTGGGACAGGCCCTTTAGGCTCCACTAACTTTTCCTCAGATCTATTGACACTAGCAAGAGCCAAATCTGTACATACGCAAATCCCTCGAGTGAGATTTGACTCCATGAGTAAATATCTATGGCAGCTAAAGCCTCACCTCTGTTCAATTCTTGAACAGGAATAAGTGAAATTCGCAAGCTGGAATCATAGGATCCGCATGCCACGAATTAGCAGTGTGAGTCAAATGGTGTTTTGTGTTCCAGGTTGCCTGCTCCCCTGTAGATGTGGCTTCAGGTGACCTCTGGCCTTGAGACACTTGTGAGATGCATCGCAGTGGAAGAATAAATGGAACACGCTGCTACCTTCAGATCATCACCTTGTCATCCCATAATTGGTTGCAGTTATGTAAACATTTCTGTTCCTTTGAAGCCTTGAGTATATTTATGGTAGCCTGTGCAACATGCTGCCCAAACTGTGAATAAACATGAATAGACAGACTGCTATGTAAAGGGTAGGGTTAGTCGGCAGATGATATGTAACAACTGTAAGTATAGAAGGATGTGTGTGAATAAGAATTTATAGACTGTTTGTCAGGTATAGAACATTGAAGATAGTACATCACTGCATGGTAACAGGCTCTACGGCCCACGAGTTCATGCTGAACATGATGGCAAGTTAAACTAATCTCCTCTGCCTGCATGCGATCCATTTCTCTTCATCCCTGCATATTCATGTGCCTTTCCAAAGGCCTCTTAAATGCCATTCTCACATCTGCCTCCAACACCAAATCTGGCAACACGCTCCAAGCACCCACCACTCTCTTTGCCCTGCACATCTCCTTTACAGTTCCTCTCACCTTAAAGTTATGTCCTCCTGTCTTTGACATTTCCATCCTGGGAAAATGGTTTACTTTATTTTAGTTTAGTTTAGTTTAAAGATACAGCGTGGAAACAGGCCCTTTGACCCACCGAGTCCGCACCGACCAGCGGTCAATGTACATTGGCATTATCCTACACACTAGGAACAATTTACAATTTTTAGTGAAATCAAATTGACCTACAAACCTGTACACCTTTGGAGTTTGGAGGAATCCGTAGCCCCGGGAAAAACCCGGGAGAACACAGGGAGAACGTACAAACTCCGTACAGCCAGCACCCGTAGTCAGAATCGGTGCTGTAAGGCAGCAACTCTCCCTCTACGCCACCATACCGCCAGTGCTAGTGGATCATAAACTAGTGGAACACAATAGATCATAATAAAAATCATGTTTTTATCCCATTAAAATAAAAATAATGTATACATTTTGTATACATTTCAGATCAATGTAACTTGGTTTTAGGAGGGGTTCAGATAAACTCTCAGTTTTTGTCCTATGCTACAAATCCTACATGTGTAGGAAGGAACTGCAGATGCTGGTTTACACCAGAGATAGACACAAAATGCTGGAGTAACTCAGCGGGACAGACAGCATCACTGGAGAGAACGAATGGGTGACGTTTCGGGTCAACATCCTTCTTCAGACTGAAAAAATCCTATAATGGACAAATACCATATGGTGAACTTTCACCTTTGTGCTTCTAGTGCATACCTTTGTTAAATATGGGCTGCATTTTTGCACAACCAGGCGTAGTTGCCCTCAGGTATTTGGCCAATAAAATAGCTGGATGGAAAATCGGGGACAGCTGGCAGCTAATTCTCTGGTATTTTCCAATGCAGGGAACTATTGCTCTGAATAAAGCCAACCAAAATATTTGCTCTGTGCAGAGAGGGTGGGTTTCCACTGGGCAAACCCGTGGCAGCCATTGCCACGCTGTTGGTGAAAGCAACCAATAGGATGGTTTTTGAAAAAAAAAATCTGAACCACAAAGCAAGCTCTAAAAGTTTTCAGTGAGTCAAGTTTCAACCTGGGATATTAAATGAATGATGTTGCAAAACGCTAATGGTTCTTGGGCGATTCATTGATGTTGTCTTCCTTCTTCAGTATTTGTGAGTATTTTCTAATGGTGGCTTGGAGTAAGAAAGTAAAGGTGAATACTAGAATAGTTTCTGTAGCACAGTGCTTCAAACCTGATGAATTTCTGTTTAATATTAGGTTCCTGGAGGCTTGAATAATCATGTATCTTGTGTTTTATAACTCATGGCAGACCAATTTCCATCCTGGGATAAATACGGTCCTATCATATCGTATCGTATCATATTGTACGATATGCAATTTTTGTTCTGTGTGACCGGAGGTTAAATCCAAACTTAGCTGATCAGATTCAATTTTAATTGTCATTGTCAGTGTACAGTACAGAGTCACCGAGGTACGTTGTTGAGTAGAGTGACAGCCGCCGGAAAGAAGCTGTTCCTCGACCTGCTGGTTCGGCAACGGAGAGACCTGTAGCGCCTCCCGGATGGTAGGAGGGTAAACAGTCCATGGTTGGGGTGAGAGCAGTCCTTGACGATGCTGAGCGCCCTCCGCAGACAGCGCTTGTTTTGGACAGACTCAATGGAGGGGAGCGAGGAACCGGTGATGCATTGGGCAATTTTCACCATCCTCTGCAATGCCTTCCGGTCGGAGACAGAGCAGTTGCCATACCATACTGTGATGCAGTTGGTAAGGATGCTCTCGATGGTGCAGCGGTTGAAGTTCAGTGATACGATGGTCTTCATCACTTTACCATCGCAACCTCAATGCTCTTCCTGGATGAAAGCCTGAAAACAATGTTTTTTGTCAGTCTGGTTGAAACATAGAAACATAGAAAATAGGTGCAGGAGTAGGCCGTTCGGCCCTTCGAGCCTTAAACATCCCTATGATAAGGAGGTTTTGAGATGATTTTAAAACCAAGTTGTGATGATTTTAAAACAAATTGAGCAGTAGTATTTCTGGTTTTATGTAGTAATATCAAAAAGTGATTGAATTTATAATGCAGTTTTTGATGTTGCATTTCCACTTTTTATTAGATTCTGTTTATGATGGCTTCATATAGACCAACCATTTTGGAAACAATATCTATTTGTCCAGGATCTGTGGAATTCTCTGCATCAGAGGGCGGTAGAGGCCAGTACTCTGGATACTTTCAAGAGAGAGCTAGATAGGGCTCTTAAAGAGAGCGGAGTAAGGGGATATGGGGAGAAGGCAGGAACGGGGTACTGATTGGGGATGATCAGCCATGATCACATTGAATGGCGGTGCTGGCTCGAAGGGCCGAAGTCCCTACTCCTGCACCTATTGTCTATTGATCTGGGTAAAAGTCACACTTAAGCTTTGAGGAGGCTTAAAGGGTCAAAATGTTGGCCTTTCTTGTATTCAATAATAGAATGTGGGAGTCACTGAATTAACTGTCCATCTTTAACATAGCAACCTCTGATGTAAATGTACTCCCATGATATTGACCCTGTGTCCAAATGCATGCTCTTGACCCAAAACATCAACGATTATTTTCCATCCATTTGATGCTGCTCAACTCGTTGACATCCCCCAGCATCAAATTCTTTTTTGCTTCAGATTCCAGCATCCGCAGTCACTTGTAAATCAGCAAAACAATAGAGAAAGAATGGATCGACTGGGCTTATATTCACTGGAATTTAGAAGGATGAGAGGATATCTTATAGAAACATATAAAATTCTTAAGGGATTTGACAGGCTAGATGCAGGAAAAATGTTCCTGATGTTGGGGGAGTCCAGAACCAGGGGTCACAGTTTAAGAATAAGAGGTAGGCCATTTAGGATTGAGATGAGGAAAAACCTTTTCACCCAGAGAATTGTGAATCTGTGAAATTCTTTGCCACAGAAGGCAGTGGAGGCCAATTCACTGGATATTTTCAAGAGAGAGTTAGATATAGCTCTTAGGGCTAACAGAATCAAGGGATATGGGGATAAAGCAGGAACGGGGTACCAATTTTGGATAATCATATTGAGTGGCTTAAAGGGGCAAATGGCCTACTCAATTTTGGATAATCATATTGAATGGCTTAAAGGGGCAAATGGCCTACTCCTTCACTTATGTTCTATATGTTCCTATGTTTCTAAATCCAATCAAGGACATTCCTCCTTAGATTAAGCATAGTGGTTATTTTGCTATGATGTCTTCCTCAAGGTGGAGAGATATGTAATTTGTATAGTAAAAATTAATTCCTTAAACTGAAGACACAAACAAAGAATTATTGGAGGCTTTCAAAAACACATAAATTGTGTGTTCAAAACTTGAGACATTTCTGTATTTAGAGCCACTAATGATGTAATGGCAATATACCTCTAAGTCAAGAGGTAACAAGCAAATAACACCGCTATTCACCCGAGGAAGGATCGCAACCTGAAATGTTGCCTTTTCATGTCAAGGTCCCTACCTGGTCGGAGAGACAGCTTTTCTCCGGGCTGCACCGTCGACCCGTCCTCGCGGCCTACCAGTGGGCCTGGAGCGGCGTTTCCTGAGGGGACCGCCCAGAACCTCAGCTTCGGCGGCGGCACAGCGCTGGAGCGCTATCGCGGAGAGGGTGATGCCTTGCCCGGGTCGCCGCGCTGGAGCTCCGGTGAGCTGAAGACCGCCGAGTAAAACATCGCAGAGCTGCGGGCGGCGGCGCTGAACTTTTCTACGGGAGTCTGGGATCTCGCGCCGAGATCGCCAGTGGTGGAGCTCCATCCGGCGCGGCCTTGTTGGCTTCGGAAGCCGCGGTCTCGAGTAAGAGGTTGCCGTTCCAGGTGTCCCATGCCGCTGAGAGGGTTCTCCCAACGCCGGAGACCATCACCCGGCGAGAACGGCCTGGAACATCGGGCCTCCGTAGCGGTGACTGAGGAGGCTTCAAAAGGCTGGACTATGGGTGGACATTGGGATGGGACTGGACTTAGTGCCTTCCCTCATAATGGAAACCATTGTGGGGGGATGTTTTTTTATGTTAAAGTTCCTTATTATTGTCATGTTTGTATTCTTTTTGTTTATGTGCTGCATTGGCAACAAGCATTTCACTACACCTAGTTGTATGTGACTAATAAAGAAACCTTTGAAACCTTTGAACCTTTGAAACCTTTCCTCCACAGATGCTGTCTGACTTGCTGAATTACTCTTGCACTTTGTGTTGAACCACTATTCTCCTGTTGTTCTTGTCCTGCATGGTTTGGGGGATGCTGTTGATGAAGCTTTAGTTTTAGTTTTAGAGATAAGCATAGAAACAGGCCCCTACAGCCCACTGAGTCCATGTGCCCTTTCACACTCTTTCCCACTTTCCCACCCATTCCCTACGCACAAGGGACAATTTACAGAGGACAATTAAGCTGCAAACTCACACATCCTTGGGACGTGGGAGGAAACTGGAGCACCCGGAAGAAACCCATGTGGTCATAGGTAGAACGTGCAAACTCCACACAGACAGCACCTGAGTCTCTAGCACTGCGAGGGAACAGTTTTGCCAATTGTGCCGCCATGCTGCATGTTGCAGAGAGTGTCTGCAGCACATTTTGTAACTAGTTCTTATCACGACTTCAACACACTGATGGTAGAAGGAATGGATGTTTAGGATGCAGGTCTGAGAACCAGTCCAGTGATCTACTTTGTCCTGATTTATCCACGTGCCTGTCTTATAGCCTTTTAAATGTCAAATCATCCTAAATTTTGGAGACTTTTATGTATTGAATAATGGAAAACACAACCTCCTCCATCCCAAACACGCATATGATCAAACTCAGAGCAAGGATTACAAACCCTTCAAAACTGCATGAATTGCATTATCCTAGAACTTGTATTGTGCATAATGGTGCTCTAATTCTCCATGTCATTCTTTGATATCTTAAATAAACATCATTATTTCACGGCCTCTGCCTGCTTGTCCAAATCGCTTATATAAATCAGTGCAGATTCTGGGCTACAAGTACCTCTGAGCCTATCTTAGGTGACACACAGGCTTACTTCTTCTGCACAGCACCAAATATCTTGCACAGCACTGTCATTGTACTTGGTACTTGCATTTGATGGGAATATCATAGGTCCTTGGTGTAGAGGGACTGAACTGGCTGGGAGAATTGATTGAATTCAAATTACTGTGGAGACATTCTGGTGTAACCCATATTTGTGTAATTGAACTGATAATTGCAATGTGACTTAGAAAAGTAATTTGCTAGGAAGATGAGAAGTGCTAATTGCAATAAATAGTTTGTGTGCGATCAATTGTGATGTAACTGAAATCAACTTAGATGTGAATCGTGGAGTTTGATATAAACTAAACACTAATCCAATGCAGATTGCACCCAATGCAACAAATGTGCTGTTGCAAGCTCTCCTAACGAAACAAAGCCGGCTTGGCAACAAACAACCAAGGGCCTTTTTAAAATAGCTTGGAAATGTCTTTTTCACAGAGATGACAGAAGTCTGGGTCGTAATTTGTACATTTGTTTGATGAGGCTCCAGTTCTGAATATAGTTGCTTTGTGAGATTGTTGACTGATACCAAATTCAGCCAGAGACATGGCTCTAATCAGATGGGAGAGGAACTGATGGCTGAACAATAGTAACTCTTTTGATGCACTGTAATTAAAATTTCAGAAAATGGAACCTGCCATTATTTCTTCCTCACAGTACTGGAGTAACTCAGAGGGTCAGCCAGTGTCTGACTGCAGCACCATGCGTTTTATGGTAAACCAGCATCTGCAGTTCCTTGCGTCTCCATTCTCTCTTCCTCTCCCAATGTTCTTCTGCAGCAGTTCCCACTTAACCCATAGTTCAGTAACTGGCTACTTCTCCCTTAAACTGTAGGGTCAGAATTAGGATGATCCCATCTATCCATCATAGTCAGAGGCCGGGATGTTTACTGGTGATTGCATCACATTCAATCCCATTCACAACTCCTTCGCAAGTGACAGGCACAGGGGAATTAAAAATGGGAAGTATGGAAATGGCAGGTGGATTAAACAATTGCTTTGATGTCGTTTTCAAGAAAGAAGACACAACATATTAGAACACCTAGAATATATTGAGAATAAGAAACTGAAGAAATTAAGTTTTAATCAAAAATATTACTACTGCTAAAGTTGATATAGTTGGCAAGTTTGCAAGCCCTTATAAACCATGCCCCAGTATTTTGAAAGAGGTGGCTTGAAAGTAAATTATTTCTTTTTTAATTTCCAAAAGTAAACTTTATTCAAAATAGAAAATATATACAAACAATAACAGTACAGAAACACTTCAAACATTCACAGCATCTCTACATTCATTAGTGTCATATTCAGTAGTGTTCCTTTAACCAAGAGCAAATGAATACTCTGGTTATCATCATCTGCCAGAGTGCTAGAGATTCTGGAACTGGTCCCGTGGATTGGAGGGTAATGAATGTGGCACCATTGTTTAAGAAGGGAGGGAGAGAGATAACAGGGAACAACTTCCTTTCAACAGGGCATCATCTGTCTGTGGTACTGTATGAAAGAAGGCAAGCTATGACAATAAACAGTCAGTGATAACTGATTGATTGTACTCAGCAAGACTCTTGACTTCTGAAAATCCTGGTAGAATTGCTGCGTAATAGCCTTGGGGAGCTCTCTTTATAGGGCTAGCCAGAGTCAAAGTTTCAATTCCTGAATTCTCAATGCCAAATGCAGTTGTTGCATCCAAAAAAAGAAAGGAACAGCTACAAGTTCAGATTCCTTGCAGGCATAGTGAGATATCAAGCTGTTGGGATGGGGCAGCAGGGTGTGATGCATGACATCGATCACAACCACTTTGTGACCACCGCAATGGGAATTAAGGGTGAGTTTAGTTTAGTTTAGTTTAGAGATACAGCATGGAAGCAGGTCCTTCGGCCCACCTGTCAAGTTGCCAGCAGTCGACCTGAAAACCCAGCAAATGGAACGGCGACTGTCAGAGTGGAACACACACACACACACACATCGCTTCCTTCACCAGCAGTTGGGGGACAGGGCAAGCGGGGGGAGCGCTGTCTGACTGAAATTCACACGGTGCAAAGTCAAGGTGATACCGCGATGAATAGGAAGATTGGTACTGTAATTAAGACAGCTAAAGCACAGTGTATGGTAAGTCCTTTAAAAGAGGGGGGAGGGGGGGGGGGGGGGGGGAGAGGGGGGGGAGAAGGGGGGCGGAGGAGTGGAGACAACTTTTAAGAAGCCAGAGCTACACGGCTGTGAAGCTCAGCGGACATTTAACTTTACCGTTCGGTCATCCTTGGTTCTGAAAACCAATCTTACGGTTTTTTTCCCAAGGAGTCAGTGAAATCTACTGGTCAGCACCGGCTACAACCTCCGAGAACCTAAGAGAACCTTCGAGCTCCTGGCAACCCACTAGGACTTCCTGGCAACCCACCTATGGCTCGAGAATTCACGCTACTCTCTATGGCAGCTTCATTCTAGTCGCCACTAATGTTTCAACATGTTCAACCAGTACCCAGAATGCGGGAACTCCTCACAACCATGAAGGCAACTCCCAAGCAACCACCCGCGACCATGTGTCAACCATGTGGCGACTGTATACTCTCCTGCAGTCGCCTAAAAGTCGCCTAGAGTTAGGACAGGCCCATTATGCACCAAAAATTGAAAGTATTGAGTCAAGGATGTTTCTAAATCTAATGACCCTCGTGAAACAAACTGAAGAAAAAAGATAAGACACTAAAGGCAGGACTATCTCAATGGGTCAGGCAGCGTCTCAGGATAACAGGCAGCATCTGAGTTATTTCAACACTTTGTGTCTATCTTTGGTATAAACCAGCATCTGCAGTTCCTTGTTTCTGCAGAACAGGGATAGGTGATGCTTTGGGTTGAAACGTCCATATCCATGTTCTCCATGGAAGCTGCCTGACCCGCTGAGTTACTCCAGCACTTTGTGTCTTTCCTTGGTAAACCAGCATCCATAGTTCCTTGTTTCTACTGGAAAAAACTGATAAAGCAGACGTTGAAACTATAACTGAAATTACTGAATATAGGTTTACTGGTTTATTTCTATCAGCCAAATTTATCCCATCGCACAAAATCAGCATCTAAAGGGATGTGAAAACGTGTGCAGAAGAGACACGTCGAAAACCACTAGTGGGTGAAGAGGAAAAAGTAAGTTTCCTGTCAATGTTGTTTCCCCAGATTGTGCTCCGTGTCTATCTGGAAAGCACAAAATGCTGTCATTATTCCTACATGGCTACAGTATCTTCATTCCACAGTTCGTACTCACCAAACCCACTTAGCAATAATAGTGCAACATCAAGCGTTAAGGGCCTGTCCCGCTTTCACAACCTAATTCACGACCTCTGCCGAGTTTGCCCTTGACTCGTACTCGCAGCATGGTCGTCATGAGGTCGTAGGAGGTCGTAGGAGGTTGTAGGAGGTCATAGGAAGTTGTAGGTAGATCGTAGGTAGATCGTAGGTAGCTTGTGATGCTAGTCGTAGGTACTCGTGGCATCAAGTAGGTCGGGGCATTTTTCTAGCCTGATGAAAAATGTCCACGAGTAAAAAAGGTCGTGAAATAGGTCGTGAAAGTGGGACAGGCCCTTTAGTATATCTGACTGGAATGTAAACCTCTCACAACAGTAGTTTAATGAAGTTCAAAGGTAGGCAGGTAACAATTGCTTTAATTTACAAAGAACAAAAATTCATGTTCATAAGGAGCAGAATAAGGCCATTCGGCCCATCAATTCTACTCCACCATTCAATCATGGCTGATCTATATTTCCCTCTCAACCCCAATCTCCTGCTTTCTTCCCATAACCCCTGACACCCTCACAAATCATGAATCTATCAATCTCAACCTTAAAAATATCCATTGACCTCCACAGCCTTCTGACTAAAGAAATTCCTCCTTATTTCCTTTCTTAAGGTATGTGATTTTATTCTCAGTTTGAGAATGCAGAAGTGCTTAATAATCATATGAAGCAATTTGGTCTTTTAAGCAATTACTTTAATTTACAAAGTACAAAAGTTTGAGAAAAATGTAGAAGTGCTTAATATTTAACGGAAGCTATCACACTTTGGATTTAGATCAAGAAGACATATTTACATGGACGCTGACTGAGGTAGAAATGCCCATGTAAACATTGTCAAGGAGTAATTTAAGTAAACACAGTATATATGCCTGCTCATCCAGTATGACTAAATTGCTGTTACAGCTTATACCTAATAACTTCCAGAGGGTTGGCACCTTCCCACGAGGCATCTATTTTTGTTTCCAGTGTAAACAGAAATAATTCTTTCAGTACATGCAAACTGAGTTGTTGGCATTCCTTGCTCCCCATGGACAGCAGTCCAGAGCACAAAGACCACTTCAGACTGGCAATCTCACCAAATCCCTGTTTGGAACCGGTATGATAAATGGGCATGACACTTCTGACAGGATAGAGTACACTACGTCCCTACTAATCAATGCACTGCAGTCTACATCCACATTACAGTATACACTCGCAATAACGGACCACTATATAATGGATTTTGATTATAGTGGACCAAGACTCCCATTAAATTTGCTCACCCCTCCCCCCCTGCCCACACTTCCGTCAGTTACCCAATGAGTTGGTGTCACTTGGCATGCATCCAGTCACGGGAGTGGAGAGAACGAGCAGCGTGAAAGGGGCGTGGGTAACGGGCCCGTCCCCAAAGCATTGTGTGTGTGGCCGGGAGCTCTGCAACTCCCCGGCCTGTAGATTCCCACTAATTTAACCCCCCTCCAACATCATGTTCCTTCCCACCCACCAATGTTACACGTTAAACCCCCCTCACTCGGTTACAGTGGACAATTGGCAATAAAATAGAAAGATTAAACGAGAACTTACCGTTAGAAGGTTGATCTTTATTTTATGAGAAGTTGCAGTGAGGGATTATGTGAAGAAGCCCGCCAGTCCGCATGCGCGTCAATCTTCAGAGCAACTGTATGAAGCCACAGACCAGTTATACGGTTTTAAACTATAGTTTGATATAGTTGATATCTGTAATTGGATTATTAAGAGACCACCCCCATGTGGTTCGGCCCCTCGAGTTCCCGGGACCTATAAAAGTCCGCTAACATGAAGTCCAGCATCAATCTTCTGGGAGACCTTCTGGAGTGTCTCTGTTTGAGAGAGGTCTAGTGGGCTTGATTAGGCAGATACGAGGATTGAACTCGCGGTGGGATAGGTACAGTAGTTGAACTGTAATTGCGCTTTGTCAAAATAAAGATTAGTTGTTCAAGTGCTTGATTTAGTGTTTTTTGACTGAAACTAGACTGGGGGGAAGCTTAGAACAAGCAATTTACATATGCAGCTGAAGCAGAATAATGCTCCCAGCTTGATGCTGAGTTCTCAGTAACCTCAGCTGGGTTGGCAGGGGATCGTACCTGGTGTTCTTCCACCTTCTCAATACCTAGTAGCCTGGCATTTTGCTTTGTGTAGAGAATATCAGACTTAGTTTCTTCCTTGAGTAAGTATATCATCAACATTGAGACACCAGAGCTGCAGATGCTGGGATCTTGAGCAAAACCTCATTGAACTTTACTGGACTTTATCTTACACTAAATATTATTCACGATATTCCCTTTATCATGTATCTGAACAGTGCGGATGGCTCGATTGTAATCATGTATTGTCTTTCCGCTGACTGCTCAGCATGCAACAAAAGCTTTTCACCATACCTCGGTACATGTGACAATAAGCTAAGCTCAAACTCAAACTCACAACACAAAGTGTTTGACGGGTCAAGGAATATCTTTGAAGGGAATGGACAGGCGACATCTCAATTCAGGACGGTTCTTCAGGATGATGGAATAAGGAGGGGGGAGTTAGAAATGATGAGTTGGTGGGTTAAAGTGATAAATGGACGTCCCTCAACAGGATACATGCCTGTGAGCACAATACACATAGATGCACATAGACACATGTACGCGTACACATTCTTTCACACAGTGCGTTGTATGGAGCCACTATGAACTAACCTTTGGTTTAGGCTTAACCAACATGTTGAAATGAAGGCGCAAGGAACTGCAGATGCTAGTTTACAAAATAAAGACACAAAGTGTTGGAGTAACTCATCAGGTCAAGCAGTATCGCTGGAGTACAGGGATAAGTGATGTTTCGGGTCGAAGGTCAGAAGGGACTGGACAAGGAGGATCATGATAGAATCAAGCTTTATGGAGATGAATTCTGTAGAGCAAGAAGGTCGGCAAGGGTTGGACAAGGGGGAGAAAGGACCCAACCCGAAATGTTCTCCAGAGATATATCTTTGCTATCACTTTGTTCTATATTGAAATGAAACAATTTGAACTAGTATCATCCAGCCTGCTGAAGAATAATATTTTCTCTCAATTCTTAACCTCTTCTTACTCTGACGAAAAACTTTCACTATATTCCACAGGGAAAGTATTTGACATATACATGCACAGGAGTTGATGTATATTTTGTAGCTACAGGGAATCTGGCTATTGTATTTAATAGCTATTTATTTTAGAAGGAAAAATGTACTCCAGGTTAGCTAAACAGAAAATATAATAATCTCTGCCACAAATATACAGTTAGAGGATGTTTGCAACACTAGACCAGGACCCCTGAGGTTTTCACATGCGGCAATAAACTTAATGCAGCATGTGACAACAATTTACTATCATCCTGATATCTGAGATTACGCCAGGACATATCTTTCCCAAACAAGCACACAGAGGAATTTCACAAATGGTTTCTCCATGCAACACTTCAAAACAAGATATTTAATTTAATCTGTCAATTCATTGCCACGGGTGGCTGTGGAGTCAATGGATATTTTTAAGGTGGAGATTGATAGCTATGGTGTTGTGTGTTATGGGGAAAAGGCAGGAGAATGGGGTTGAGAGGCAGAGATAGATCAGCCATGATTGAATGGCGGAGAAGTCTTGATGGTCAGAGGAAGAACGTACAAACTCTGTGCAGCCGGCACCTGTAGGGTGGATCGAACCGCATTCTCTGGCAGGTCATTGTTCTATGAACAATGATTGTACATGAACTGTATGGTTGTGCAAATTAACTCTTGTTCTTCCAATGTAAACATAATGTGCTTCTTTAAGTCATAAAACTTCTAGCTGCATTCTCAGAGCAGGTGTTGTGTGCTCCAGTATACTGTGACCCATATTTTCATATTCCAAATACAAAGTAAACAGGTGCATTTTTCTTTCATTTCCTCTCATTAAAGTGTATAGATCCATTTGATTGTAGCAAGGAAAAAAATCACTTTGATCATCAGCCACTTCCTAAATTGCATTTTCCTGTCCTATTTTGGGTTCAATATCAGCAATATAAACCCATAAACATTCACCAAGTGTTTATAATCTTCAGTCTTTTGTCTGTCCGGCCCTCACATATTTTCTGCTCTGTCACAAAGTCACTCACTTTTAGAGAAATTTTATTGATAGCATTTGGAGGCCTGAATTTAAACTCACAGTTGAAACTCTCTGCATCACCATCTATATCTCCGTTTCACTTATCCCTAACTAGTCTGAAGAAGGGTCTCGCGCCAAAATGTCACCCATTCCTTCTCTAGAGAGATGCTGCCTGTCCCAAGTTCAAGTCAGATTTATTTGTCACGTGCACATAAAGTGCAGTGAAATGAACCCGCTGAGTTACTCCAGCTTTTGGTGTCTATCTTTAGTTTAAACCAGCATCTGCATTTCCTTCCTACACATTTCGTCTGCTTCACTGCAAAATCTCTTCAAGGTATGTCTACTCATCTCACTACATCATCTTTGGTTGAAACTGTAAAAGTGCTGAAGTAACTCAGCAGGTCAGGCAGCATCTCTGGAGAACCTGGGGCTGACTAGAGAGCACCCTACACTACTTCTATCCTGCAACTTACCAAAGCCAATTAACTTACAAATCTGTACGTCTTTAGAATGTGGGAGAAAACCGGAGAACCCGGAGAAAACCCACCCCGTCACAGGGAGCGTGCAAACTCTGCGCATACAGCATCCTTGGTCAGGACCGTTACCTGGGTCTCTGCCATTGTGAGATAGCAACTCTACCACTGTGCCACTGTGCTTCAGGTTATCCACCCTTCTGTAGATGCAAGGTAGATAACATGATGGGAGGGAGGGGGTCATATTTAAAAACAAAGATGAGAACTTTAAAGTCAAATTGGAACACAGTAACAGTCTCCAGTAGTGATTGATAGTATAATTAGAAAGTCAGGCAGGGGTGTTAATAAAACACAAAGTCAGCAGGTCAGGCAGCATCCATGGAGGCAACGATAGCCAACACTTTGGGTTGGGGCCTTCTTAAGACCTCTTCAGTGTTAATAAGATGGCATATCATGCAAGGCCATTCAACAATTAATAAGTAATAGTGCACTGGAAAAGAGCGTGTTGTAAGTTTAGAGGCTGAGTGCTGGAGTAACTCAGTGGGTCAGGCAGCCTCTCAGGAGAAAAAAGATGCGTGTCATTTCGGGTCGGAACTATTCTTCAAACAGTCAGAAGAAGGGTTCACACCTGAAACATCAAGAGGGGAGAGAGAAAGGGGAGAGAGAAGGGGAGAGAGAAGGGGAGAGAGAGAGGGGGGGAGAGAGAGGGAGGAGAGAGAGAGAGAGAGAGAGAGAGAGAGAGAGGGGGGAGAGAGAAGGGGAGAGAGAGAAGGGGAGAGAGAAGGGGAAGAGAGAAGGGGGAGACAGGAACGTGGGGTTCATTTTCCCACACAAGCCATAGGTGACTGGACAATCTGAACTCAAGCACCAAGTTGAAAGCGGCCGAAGGTGTGCATCGCTCGGGGCAGCCCCCACTCTCCCACGGCCCCCCTCCACGGGCTGCGGGTCGAGTGGAGCCGAGGTTTGGGACAATGTTCATGCCTTCACAGTGATGTGATTGACGCGGGGGTCTGGACCAATCGCTAACAAGTCCCGCCCCCCGGCAACGTCAAGTCCGTTATTGGACTTTTCTGTTGAGCGGCAGTCGGTCCTTTGGCCTGTAGGCGACGCCGCCTTTCGGGTAGGTGGCGTTTCGACAGAGCGGCCATTCGGTAAGTTTGCTTTTAGGCGACACAGGCTTTTGGTTCATTTGCTTTTAGGCGTCCCATCCTTTTTGTTTAGTAGGTGTTTCGTCTTCGGACTCTTTTGGTTCATTGGCGTTTCAGCCTCGTTTCTATTCAGCTCTTTGCTTCGGCTTCTTGTCTGTCTGCGCCACGTCCGCACACGGGCCTGGGCAGTGTTTACAACTTTTTGCAGCCTTTTCTGCTCCTGGGCGCTCGAGTTGCCGAACCAAGCCACGATGCAACCGGTCAGCATGCGCTCTACTGTGCATCTGTAGAAGTTCAAGAGAGTCATCCTTGACAAACCGACTCTCCGTAATCTTCTCAGGAAGTAGAGGCACTGATGTGCTTTCTTTATAATTGCATCCGTGTGATGGGACCAGGAGAGATCTTTGGAAATATGCACACCCAGGAATTTGAAGTTCTTGACCCTTTCCACCATCGACCCGTTGATATAAACGGGATTGTGGGTCCCTATCCTACCCCTTCCAAAGTTCACAATCAGTTCCTTGGTTGTGCTGGTGTTGAGGGCCAGGTTATTGTGCTGGCACCATTTCGTCACTGGGTTGATCTCGCCTCTATACTCTGACTCGTCCCCATCAGTGATACGTCCTCCAACAGTGGTGTAGTTGGCGAACTTGATGATGGAGTTAGCACTATGTTTGGCTGCGCAGTCATGTGTATAGAGTGAGTAAAGCAGAAGGCTGAGCACGCAGCCTTGAGGTGCTCCCGTACTGATTGTAATCGAGGATGACACATTTCCACCAATACGGACAGACTGTGGTCTATAAATGAGAAAGTTGAGGATCCAATTGCAGAGGGATGCACAGAGACCCAAATCTGAGAGCTTGGTAACCAGCTTGGAGGGGATGATTGTATTAAATGCCAAGCTGTAGACAATGAATAACAGCCTGACATATGAGTTTTTGTTGTCAAAGTGGTCCAGAGCGGAGTGGAGAGCCAGTGAGACAAACTGCAGTGGGTTCAGATTCTTGTCGAGGTAGGAGTTGATATGCGCCATGATCAATCTCTCAAAGCACTTCATCACCGCAGACGTTAGTGCCACTGGTCGATAGTCAATGTTTTATCATTGTTGATATTTTTGAAATGAGAAATTAAACTGACAGGTTCCCGATCTTTAGAGAACTCTGAATACTCTTTGAAGAAAACATAGAACTTTCAGTTTCCAAATAAGTGATTCATTCTGAGGTCAACTCTATAATGAAGATAAAGTAGCAAAATGAATGGCTGTAACAGGATTCACTTTCAACCCAAGGGTAAGTAAACAAGTCATTTCTCACCCCCACCCCACACATTTTTCCTTCTCGTCCCTGTGCCCTACTAGAATGTGCACCTTTTTTCCCCTTTCCCCCACCTCACCCCCCTCCCCAGCCTGTTCCTTTCCACCTATATTCCTTCCTCTGGCTTCACCTGCCACGCCTCTTCTATCTGTATCTTTTTATCTCACATTGTCTCTTCATCTCTGCCCTTTGTCCCAAACCATCTTTGTCCAACCTCAACCCCCCCCCCCCCCAAATTTTTACAAACAAAAGAAAGAAAAAAAACCGAAAAAGAGAAAAAAAAATTAAACCCCCCCCCCCCCCCCCCCCTCCCCCCCCCCCCCCCCCCCCCCCCCCCCCTCCATCCACCTACTGCATCCGGTGTTCCCGATGTGGTCTGGCGAGATCAGCAGAATGTACATCGGCAAGACTAAACATAGACTTGGCGACTATTTTGCTGAACACTTGCGTTCGATCTGCCAAGGTCTACTGGATCTCCAGGTTGTCAACAATTTCAGTTCCCCTTACCATTTCCACTCTGGACCTTTCAGTCCTGGGCCTCCCACATTGCCAGAGTTAGACAACACACAAACTGAAGAAACTGCACCTCATATTTAGTGAGTGGCACAGCGGCGCAGTGGTAGAGTTCCTGACTTACAGCGCCAGAGACCCAGGTTCAAACCTGAGTACAGGTGCTGTCTGTAGATAGTTTGTATGTTCTCCCTGTAACCGCATTGGTTTGCACCAGGTGCTCCAAAGATATACAGGTTTGTAGGTTAATTGGGTTTGGTAAAATTGTAAATTTCCGCAAGTCCCAAGGATAGTGTTAGTGTACAGGGTGATGCCTGTGTGTGTTGGAGGAAACCACAGCACCCAGAGAAAACCCATGCAATCACAGGGAGAACGTACAAACAGCACCCGTAGTCAGGATCGAACTAGGGTCTCTGGCACTAAGGCAGCGACTCTACCTCTGCGCCACCATCCCACCGTTTGCAATATTCTTTCCCTTATTTGATCCTGCAATACCTACACTTTGTGGCACAATAAATACATTGTACAAAGCAGAATTTTTCAGGCTACTTAACG
Organism: Leucoraja erinaceus; assembly: GCF_028641065.1. NCBI lineage: Eukaryota > Metazoa > Chordata > Chondrichthyes > Rajiformes > Rajidae > Leucoraja > Leucoraja erinaceus. The sequence continues at coordinate 48,954,247 of NC_073384.1, read as the reverse complement.
CAATTGATTAAAGACAAAGTTATCAGCACAGGTAAAAAACAAACAAACTTTGGGCCTTCCACACCTCCTTACAAATATTCAGTTCCGATCAAGGTCAGGCCTATTTGCAGGCCTGTTAATTTTGATTGATAATTTCTCTTGTACAACTTGTGATTGTTGATCTACATACCCAGTGCTGCAGGCCCTCTGTGTTTAATTTGTTAGATCATTATTCTGTTTGGTAAATTGCATGAGAATAAACTAATGCAACTTAACATGGGCTTTGGTCTTTACAAAATGAATGTGTGCAAACTAATTGTGTCTATTGCAGTGACTCAAATGTCTCAATCATAATCGCAGTAGTTCAAAGTTTACTCTTTCTCATCCATCAAGCACTTATTTTTACTTTTTGTCCTGAGACCAAAAGCATTGTGTAGAAAGGCACACATTTTTGAATGACATGGCACTCACAAAAATGGCTTCTCTAATTTAAATTTAGTTCTTCACTAATGGGCAGATCTGATTATAAGTAATTATCAGTATAAAAACTAAGGTAGAGTCATTTGTTAGAAGTGGGGAGAATGAGAGTGCACGAACATATGATCAGGAATCATCAAGAATAAATGGAGGTGATATATTTCTAGTGGGAAGATTCTAATTCTTGGAAATCCATTGCCTCGTGAGCCTGTTGAAAGTTACATTTCGAATGTGTTCAAGTAGAAAGAAGTATACATTTGCACTGAGGGAATCAGGAGATACTGGAGTTAGGATTAGGGATTACTGAACAAGGTTCAGGATTCTATACAGGACACAAAGTGCTGGAATAATTTAGCGGGTCAGGCTGCATCCTTGGAGAACGCGGATAGGTAATGTTTTGGGTCGAGACGCTTCTTCAGTAAAATTGGGGTGGGGGGAGGGGGGGGGAAGAGGGGAGAAGAAATGTGAAAAAGGCCTGATTTTAGGTCATGTGGGTATTATGTCACTCCGGCTAAGTAAGAAAAGCAAGAACTTACTCTATAGTTCAAGAGTCATGAGCATTTTATTGTTGTATGTACCGAAACAGAACAAACAATGACATTGATAATTGCAGTAGCACAACAGATATGTAAGCACAGTGATTGATAGATAAGAAAATAAAAAAAACATAAAAGTTAAAAAAACAGATATAGTGCAAACAACAAAACAACGCCCGAAGGGCCTAGTGCAACAAGGTGGTTTGTAGTTCGGAGCTTAGTTGGAGTTTGTATTTTAGCTCGGGTGCTTAATGATGCTCTCTACCTCTTAGCCTGGTTCTAGTTTTTAAATTAGCAGGGAGTTGTAAGACAAATGTTAGCAGTGCAAAATTATTCTTATTAATGGTTAACTCTGAAATCCCAGTGCTGAGTCTGTACCTTGCCTTCGACTGCCTCATAATCCAATGTGTAGGAAGGGACTGCAGATGCTGGTTTACACCCAAGATGGCCACAGAATGCTGGAGTAACTCAGCGGGTCAGGCAGCATCTCTGGAGAGTATGTGTAGGAAGAAAATGCAGATGCTGGTTTACACCTAAGATAGTCACACTCAAGGTTCGGGGACCTATAAAAGGCCGCTCCCACGAGGTCCCAACGAGATCATAGAACAGAGTCTAGCAAGCACGGAGGGGTGGGTAGCACTCCTTTGGCTTAGGGGCCCATAAAACAGGCCGACGAGTGGCCCCAAAACTTGGTCATAGTTGTCAGGCAGCAGCTGCTTAACAAGAGCCAAATGTGCTTCGAGGGCGAGGGGTGGCCCATTGTCCCAGATTTGGTATCCAATTGGTGGGGTATTAAAATACAAGTTAACTGGTTTACGTGCTAAGCGGTGAAACATTTGACCTGTCGTTGCTGGAAATGCTAATTGGAAAGGTTCAACCAATAGCAGATACTGGGGTGCCAGATCCTTCGACCCTATCCACTCCATCATTAATAGATCATCCAGTAGCCAGAACAAGGGTTCTATTGGGGCAAGCTCTAATTTGAAGATCTGAATTTGAATTTGAAAATAGACACTCCTCTGTGGTTTGGGGCAAAATACTCACTTTGCGCCTAAATTTAGTTATAAAAATAAATTGATTTGAAAATGGCTTATGGGATACAGTCTTAAAAATTGTGAGAGAATTGATTGTTGACTTGGCATTCTTCTCTTGTCTCACCCATAGGAGGATAACCGAAGATGGGATGGGACTATTCAGTTGCTATCAAGAAAGGGACAGACCCTAGCGGATATCAGGGACTAAGACATACCATGGAAATGTAAGGTAGTAGTATAAAATGATGAGGTGGACTGAAAATGTAGATAATGGGTTCCCCTCGGAAGGTCAATACCAACCATCCAGAAAGTTACTCAGTGGTAAAAGGAAATTAGTTATGAGGAAGAAACCCTATGGACTGAGAGCTGAGCCAACATACAAAGGAAGAAGTACTGGAGGAGAAATCTATTGAATTAGAAGGAGGAATAAGGAAATGAGTGTTGAGATATCAGAGTCGATGTATTTGACCAGTGGATCTAAATTGTTTAACCCTTGATAGTAAAGCAGCTTCTATTATCAAGGTGGAAAAAAATTGTCCCTGGATTCGGCATTCTTGATTGGATTTATGATAAAATTGACAACATATGGAAATTGATTCATTAAATTTGAACAGCTGGGAATTCCACAGGAATTGGAATGGAACTGTGTTATCGACCACAAAGCTGTGGAATGAGAAGGGTGAGACAGACCATGAAATTTAAAATATTAAATTGAAGGCTGAGACTGAATTTGTTTGACTTGAAACATTCTTTATGGTTTGCTTTAAATAAGTCATGCCTGTAGGGAAATCTGGACTGAACCCAGCTGAAATTTACATGGGAAACCATCATCAGATATACATATTATAACATTGTGTGAATACGGAGAGAGCTGATTAGTGTTGATCCTAGAATAGTAAAGAGTATATTATAGAACAGAATAGTAATAGGAATTCGGTGATAGAGCAGAATGTAGTAGAGATAGCGATGGTGAAATGGACAAGGGATAGTATTGCAGAATTACAATGAATGTATGGGAAAGCATTAGTACATGAATGGTATCTTGCTTTGTCCCCAGTTTTTCAGGAATTATAGGTTATAGGTTCGACTATGGAAAGGGATGGAAGAATGGGCAACAACACGGATGGAGGGAATTCGCGCCCACAAAAACTCAGGAGGTGAAGACTCATCAGACGGAAGTCGGGAAGCTACGCCCACGAAAACTCGGGAAGCTTGGCAAGATTCTGGGAAGAAACATCATCATCTTGTTGTTGTTAATAGATGGAGAATGTAATAGACACACGTATGTATATCTGGTTATTTGATTATCTGATTACTTGGTTATCATTAATGACAGTTTATCATATATGATAAAAGGAAGGAATGTTAATTTTGGCAAAATTGGAGAGGCCAGGACATTAAAATTGAGTAAAGGCTTCTGGGCTGCTGGGCCATTTGATCAATTTAAATGTGCCTTCTACAGAAATGGGACAAAATGTAGAATGGTGCCAGCTTGTCTAGAGTCTAGATAAGAGTTGCAGGAAGAGAATGGAACATCTGCAATTCTGACAATTAGGTTTAAATTGCATGAAACGGATTGGATGAATAGAAACCAGACATACACATTGTAAATATTGTTGCAAAGCTTTACTTTGCTAGATGTTGATTGGGTTAAGTGTTGAGCCTTGTCTGGGTTTCCTGAATATCAAGTCACATGTTGCATAATTCATCTCTGTTAAACTGCATCTAGAAATTTGTCAGAGACATTGTATTAGTCACTGTATTATTGGGTTGAGGAAATGTCTATCATGTACTGTGTTAATCACTATCTGTTATTGGACTGTATAGAGACCACCCCCATGTGGTTCGGCCCCTCATGGTTCGGGGACCTATAATAGGCCGTTCCCACGAGGTCCTGTGTCGATCGTCTGGGAGAGCGCTTAGGACTGCGTGACCTTCTGGAGTGTCTCTGCTTGGACGAGGCTAAGAGGGCTTGGCCAGGCAGATACGAGGATCAAACCCATGGTGGTGAGGTATAGTAGTGGGGAACTGTTAATGTGTTTTTCCAAAATAAAGTTTAGAAGCGCAAGTGCATGACTCTGGGTTTTGACTGAAACTAGAGTGGGGGGAAGCTTAGAACGAGCTATTTACACAGTGAGGACTCTAAATCTTCACAAAATGCTGGAGTAACTCAGCAGAACAGGCAGCATTTAATTCTACAATTAGATGTAACTAACCCACAAAATTTAATTTAAAGAAACAGCACGGGAACAGGCCCTTCGGCCCACCGGGTCCACACCGACCAGCGATCCCCGCATATTAATACTATCCTACAACCACTCGGGACAATTTTTACATTTACCAAGCCATTTAACTTACATACCTGTACATTTTTGGAGAGTGGGGGGAAACCAAAGTTCTCAAAGGAGGTCACAGATACAGACAGTTAGAGACAGCGAATGTACAAACTCCTTACAGACAGCACCCTTAGTCAGGATCGAACCCGGGTCTCTGGTGCTGCATTCGCTGTAAGGCAGCAACTCTACCGGTGTGCCACCACGCTGCGCTTGCTGCCTCATAACGCCAGAGAACCGGGTTTGGTTCTGACCTCAGGTTCTGTCTGTGTGGAGTTTGCACATTCTCCCTGTGATTCCATGAGTTTCCTCTAGGTGCTCCGATTTACTCCCGTATCCCAAAGCCACACGGGTTTGTAGCTTAATTGGCCCCTGTAAATTGCCCCTAATGTGCAGGGAGTGGATGGGAAAGTGGGATAACGTGGAACTAGTGTGAATGGGTGATCGATGGCGAGTGTGTATTTGATGGGCCAAAGGGCCTGTTTCCATGTTGTATCTTTAACTAGACACTTGACAGGCAGGTGCAGAACCCCAGGTAGTAGTGCTTGCTTCAACACGTACTACAATTTCCAGCTCAAATTAATTATCCAAAATTGCCCACTGGCACATTCATATTATTTTTCTGGTAGCAAAGAACAAAGCACTCAAGGGTTTTATGTGACCTATCTGAAGTCTTGATAATTGTAGGCCTTGCCACAATAGGCAACACACCCATTTCCTTGTGAGACACGGGGTGTGAGATTTGCAAATAAACAAGCAGTTGCACAGTCACTAAATATACAAACAATTAACAATCAGCCCTATAAATATGAGGAGGCTTGATGCAACTAATGGTGGGAATCTCTGCAATGATGAAAAGCAGTGCCGGTAAACCTGCAGTGCATGTTGTTCCAGTAACGCTGTGGCATTAAAGTGCCAATTAAATCCCACATAAAATCGTGATTGAAATGCAGAGAACTGAGGGCAAATTATTGACCTGAATACGAGATTGGCTGAGCAACAGGAGTCAGAGAAAGGGGACAATGGGGAAATACTCGAACCAGCAAGGGCCCACCATTGGGATCTATGTTGGTGGTCACAATTATTCATGTACTAATAATCCAGATAATGGGAGTTAGAACCACATGCTCAGGGTTGCCATGCTCCTCTTTTACAGCTTTTACCACCATTCTACAATCAGTCTGAAGATCAACCAGACCCAAAACATTGCCTGTCCATTCCTTCCAGAGATGCTGATTGACCCGCTGAGTTACTCCAGCACTTTGTGTTTTACTTAATATTTCAGCATCTGCTGTTCCATATGTCTCCATCATTATAAGCAGTATGGTTGGAGGCATAAAATTCCAATTAAACCAGGTTGTGGGGTTATCCAACTCGGATTTATAAAGTATTTTACTAAAAATTCCATAACACCATAAGACATAGGAGAAGAATTGGGCCATTCAGCCATTTGAGTCTGCTCCACCATTCGATCATGGCTGATCTATTTTTCCCTCTCAACCACATTCTCCAGCCTTCTCTCCGCAACCTTTGACACTTAGGAAACCTGAACGGAAATCTCTGGAGACTTTGCGCCCCACCCAAGGTTTCCGTGCAGTTCCCGGAGGTTGCAGGTGGTTGTCGGCGGTTGCAGGTAGTGGAAGCAGGTAGGGAGACTGGCAAAAACCTCCGGGAGCCTCCGTGAACCGCACGGAAACCTTGGGTGGGGCGCAAAGTCTCCAGAGGTTTCCGTTCAGGTTTCCTAAGTGGGACAGGGGCATTACTAATCAAGAACTAATCAAGAAATGATGAAGAGCTAAAAGCAGTGAGGTTCCAAGAAGACTTGGGCCATGCATATAGATCACTAAAATGTTGTGGATATGTGTAGAGAATAATTTAAAAAGCTAATGAGATAATAGTAGCTAACAATGTTAGTGAAATGATTTCAATTAAGAAGTGGTACATTTGCTTGAAATAAAGTGCAAACTCACCGCAATAATAATGGTTTGGAATTTAGAAGATTGACACATGATTTGAATCAAGAATTTGAGATATGAAGTGGTCCCGAGAGGACAAAGAGAAACTAACTGTGTCCAGAGTTAAAACAAATAACTTGGTTTATGTGCAAAGTGTAGCTTGGAATTAGAACATGGAACAGCACAGCAAAGGAACAGGCCCTTCGGCCCACAATGTCTGTGCCGAACACGATGCCACGACCACATTCACTCCTGCAAATAGCAATTTTTGCCAGATCAAGTGTTAATTGTAAATATGATTTATTTCCATTAAGCAAAATTATGAAGCAATTTGGGGAAAAAGGGTAAAGTGTTAGGTCACATCAGCCATGATCTCAGTGACTGGCAGAAAAGGCTCAGAGTCTGTGTAAGGGCAACTCATTTCAAACAATGGATTATCCTCCAAGCAAGATGCTCACTCACTAAAAGATAACGAGATCCAAAGGTAAACTAGGTCTGTCTCAAAGCATCTTGGATGTGGAATTATCCAGAAATCCCAATCGGTTCTTAAATTGGAGCTGCAGATGCAGGTTTACACAAAAGGACACAAAGTGCTGGTGTAACTCAGCAGGTCAGGCAGCATCTCTGGAGAATATGAATAGATGACGTTTCGGGTCGGGGCTCATCTTCAGAAGCCACTGTTTAATGGACAAGGGTTCCCTAATAAAACATTTTCATGAAGACCTCTCCTTAAATGCTTGAGGGCAATAAATCATTTAAATTATTTGGGAGGGTTTGCAATGTGTACATGTAAAGTGCTCTTTTTTTTTGCTGTTTGCTGTGTGCTTTTTGTGGATCTTAGGCAAGGTAAACATGATGCAAATCAACAAAGTAAATTCCAAGCTGTTTTTGCTCAGTCAACGAACAAGCTTAATGTTTTGCAATCACATTATTAAGCACCAGGAACATTAGGTGTGGAGTGAGCCTTAGGCCCCTGAACTTAACCACATGTGGAGTAAACATCTGTGTAGGGAGGAACTGCAGATGCTGGTTGAAACCAAAGATAGCTGGAGTAACTCAGCAGGACAGGCAGCATCTCTGGAGAGAAGAAATGGATGACACTTCGGGTCAAGACCCATCTTCAGACTTTCAGTCTCGAATCGAAGTGTCATACTCCTCTCCAGAGATGCTGCCTGTCCGGCTGAGTTACTCCAGCTTTTTGTGTCTATCTTTGGAGTAAACATCTGATGGATCTCACAGAGGCAGGTGTTAGCTTTCATTAACAGTGAAAAGACCATGACTCTCCAACTGCTGGAAGCAGTACCACCCTCCTGCTTTGTTTTACCAGAGACCACAACAGGAACTAATGGCCTGGAAGTTTTGCCTATCATTTTAACTGTGCCTGCTTGACATATCATGCATTTCTGTGCACTTTTGCACTATGAATGCACCAAGAATTACGGTATTACAAAGGCAACAGTGCTTCAGCTCTGTCTGGCTGAGATGCATGCCTGGCCAATAATTTTAAAGCTACATACAGTAAAACTGCATAAACCTAATGATGCATGTGTGACTTTTGTGTTGTTGTATGGATGTACCCTACAATGTAAAGAGTATGGGCTTGTTTACAATGGGATGTGTCTACATGCTATTAAAATATGAAAGGACAATAAAATAAAAGTGGATGATTACCGAAATGATCTTGAGAAAATACGTTTTGATTTGTTTATATTGGAAGATACAGTACAGCATGAAAACAGGCCCTGCGGTCCATCGTCTAGGTTGCCCACCAAATACCCATTCACACTACTTCCATGTTATTCCCACTCTCACATTCACTCCCTGCAGACTAGGGGCAATTTACTGAAGCCAATTGACCTACAAACCCGCACGTCTTTGGGAAGTGGGAGGAAACCGAGCACCCAAGTGTCAAAAGTCAAGAGGTATTTAATTCTTGTATGTTCCGAAAACAGAGCAATATAATATATTAGCAATGTTACAACATTTTGAGATTTAAAAAATCAAATCTGCAATTTATCCCATCAGATAAAGCATAAAAATAAGTTTAATTTGACACCTAATTCACTTTCATATCTTCAGTATTTAAAAAGTTATGGCCATTTTCACACTCGGAAATTAGCATCTTGCTCCCTATTGCTTTTCCATTGACTTAAAAGCTGTGATCGAGGACAATCAAAAGCCCATAACTTTCTTAAAAAATTAAGAGAACTGAATGAAATTTTCAGTTATTGTAGATTGAAGCATTTTGAAACAAATATGAAACAATCTTACCTGGATGACCTGAAATTAAAGCATATAATTAGTTAGTTACCTAATTGTAGCTAATTCCAAAATTCAATTACTAGATCTAAACATCTATACATTTCTTAAGAAAAGGTTAACATTTTAAAATAGCCTATGTGTCAATAACATTCATACAAGAATTCACAATATAACATGATTTTTAAATCTCATTGTCATGAATTTATAGGCCAAACGGAAGGAATTTAATGGGGCCAAAATCACATTTTCGCAGAGTAAATTTTGATTAAAGTAGTCCCAAGAAGCAAGTTCATATGTAAAATACACAATTTACCCAGTGTTTTGTACCCTACTTGAGATCCATCACATTGTAGACGTTGACGGCATTAGAAGTAACTTTTTATTTTAATCCCGCGATTAAATAGTCCCACAATTTTTTTTTAAAACATATCGAGAATGGAAGTCCGATCGATTGTTCTTCAGCAGCTGGCAGCCTGAGGAAGTTCGCCTCCGACAGGCAGGAGAAAACGGCATTTTAATCCTGCCCCCCCCCCCACCTCAAAGGCACCAAAGTCGTGCACAAAGACTGAACTGCAGCGCCGCTGAAGGTAAGTTTTGTAACATCGCTAAATATAATTTGTACTTGTAGCATCACAACAGATCTGCAAATACAGTACTCATCGATAACACAATAAACAAAAAAAACTCAATATTTATGCAAAAAGAGCCCGAAGTCCAAGTGAAACCAAAACAGTTCATACTTAGTTGGTATTTATTGTATTCAAGAACCCGATGGTTGATGGGAAGAAGCTTGTCGTGAACCTGGTAGTCATGGTTTTCAGACTGTGAAGGGTCTCGACCCGAAATGTCATCCATTCCTCTCCAGAGATGCTGCCCGAGTTATTCCAGCTTTTCGTGTCTATCTATGGTTTTCAGACTCCTTTACCTTGCAACCCCCAGAGGATAAACGTTCCTACACCCATGGGAAACCCACGCAGACGCAGAACGAACATGCAAACTCCACACAGGACAGCACCCGAGGTCAGGTTCAAACCTAGGTCACTGGCGCTGTAAGGCAGTGGCAGCCTTCTCGCCCATCATTAATTGTGAGAAGTGACTTTGTTTGCAGCGGAGACTGCTATCAGCAAAGCAAAATGTGTGTACTTAGAATTCATGGCACTTAGTTTATGCCTTTGTCCTTGGGCTCATGATTGAAGCAATTTAGAGCAAACAAGTGAGGGAATTTGCCAAGTACACAATACATTAATTACTGATAGCTGTCTTTCCTGCAAATAAAATGAAATGTCTTCAGAACAGAGAAATGGTGCAACACAAATCTAAATTTAAACCCGATTCTGGGCTGGGTGGGGTGGGTGGGTGGTATCTATATTTTCTTTTTTTCTTTTTTTTTTTCTTTTATCTCTGCTTACTTTTCAGCCACACTACTTTGGTAGTCTAGGGGTCTTTTCTATGTGCTTTTTCGAGCTATCTTCTCACCTCACTTTCTCCCTCTCTTGTTCTCTCTTTCTTCTCTTCTTTCATTTTCAGATTATAAGGTTAAAAATGAACTTGTACAATAATTGTATAATTTTAGATGCCAAATGTTTTATCTTTGTACAATTGCTTCTAATAAAAATAATTTAAAAATTTAAGAAACGAGAGAAATGTCTTCATATGCAAACTAGTTTTAGTTTAGTTTAGAGATACAGTGGGGAAACAAGCCTTTTGGCCCATCAAATCCATGCCGATCAGCGATCCCCACACTATCCTACACACATTAGGGACAATTTACAATTTACAATTTACCTAGCCAATTAACCTACAAACCTGTACGTCTTTGGAGTGTGGGAGGAAACCGGAACTCCAGGAGAAAATCCACGCAGGTCACGGGGAGAACAGACAGCAACCGTGGTTAGGATGTGCCACCATGCTGCCCTATTTAACTATTTAAAACTTGGCCACAAAAATGTGAGCATAAAATATTTATTCCCCCTTTGTTTTCCCCTTCATATAGCCTCCTCTGCAATACTTCATGAGTTACCATTGCTACTTTGACACAGGCCAGATTCACATTTTAAAGCTAAACACCAGGGTTCTCATTCCCACAACACCATCATGGAATTTTCAGCCAGGCTCAAGACTTTGTTAGCATAGTCAGTAAAAGATCCCTGGAGTGAGTATCAGTGCAAATCTGTGCAGCCATCTTGCACTCAATCAGACCAGGGAGCCTGTTTGGTGACCCTGAGGTGCTAATTAGTGAATGTGGCCTTGCTTTATAATTGCTTGGAATTATGTATTGCAGTAAACTCACAAGCTTCCTGCAACTCCCCTTCTGAATCATAATCGCCTGGTGAACAGTTGGCATTCAGTTTGATTGTTCAGCAGCTTAAGGCTGTCTGTTTATTGAGGCACCTACTTGTCTGTTAACTGCTTGTTAAAGACATCTCCTCTCCCCAAAATACTTCTCAAAGATAGACACCGAGTGCCGGAGTAACTCAGCCAGTTAGGCAGCATCTCTGGAGAAAAATGAAGTTGTGAAGTTTTGGGTTGGGGTAAGAAAAGTCTCGACCTAAACGTCACCCATCCTTTTTTACGGAGATGCTGCCTGACCCGCTGAGTAATTCCAGCACTTTGTATCTATCTTTAGTATAAACCAGCATCTGCACTTCTTTGTTTCTACTTCTCAAAGAGGCTTTGGTAATTGTTATTGTAATTAACCAGTCATTGATTTATGATTGTTGGCAGACCAATTTCCTTCCTGGGAAAAATAAAGTTCTATCGTATCGTATCATATCGTTATATCTGAACATATTAATATTATATATTGAGTCTGGAGAATGGAGACGAGCTTCAGTGAAGTGAGACTAAGTGAAGATTTGAAGGAGTGTCCTGACTCGAAACGTCACCTACCCATGTTCAGCAGGGATTGTGCCTGACTCGCTGAGTTACGTGTACCAAGTCTGCGGCGTCAAGGGTCGGCGTCACTGACACTCGCAGTAGGGTGCACTCACATGATGTATTTTAGTTACAGTTGTAAGAAAGTTCAGGACAGCATGGGGCACTGTCCCTCACCGTCAGAGCACATGTGCAGTGGTTCTGGTGATCTCGGGCTTGTCCCAGTGGCTCAGTCTCTTTGGCGGTCACGGTGGCGCAGCGTTAGAGTTGCTGCTTTACAGCGCTCGCAGCGCTGGAGACCCTGGTTCGATCCCGACATACGGGTGCTGTCTGTACGGAATTTATACATTCTCCCTGTGACCATGTGGGTTTTCTACAAGATCATCGCTTTCCTCCACGCCCCAAAGACTTGCAGCTTTGTAGGTTAATTGGCTTGGTGTAAGTATAAATTGTCCCTAGCGTGTGTAGGATAGTGTTAATGTGCGGGAATCGCTGGTCGGTGCAAACCCAGTTGGCCGAAGGGCCTGTTTCTGTGCTGTATCTCTTAACTCAATTAAACTAAACTTTGAAGGAGAAGGTGTGACGATCTCAGGCTCTCCCTGCAGTTCATCCTTATCTTTGGAGGAGGCGCTAGCGGTCTCAGGTTTATCCTGGCGGCTCGGCTTTGGGCTTGAAGAGTCAGCCCTAGCACTCTCTATCTTGGCAGCTCAGTCTTTGCCTCTGTGTGTGGGCGACATCCCTCATCATCCATGATATGGTGAAAAGTTTTAGAAATAAAGAATTGCAGGTTGGTTAATACACAAAAAGACACAAAGTGCTGGAATAATTCTGCAGCTCTGGCAGCATCTCAGGCGAATATGGGTGGGTGATACTTCGGGTCGAGACCCTTCTTCAGAAGTTTTGTTTTACTTGCTTTCCAAACAGATTAGAAATACCAAATATAAATACAATAAAGCCAAAGTGTGTTACATAGAGCATGGGGGAGATGCAGAGTATAGAATATAGTTCTCAGCGTTATAGCACATCAGTTCCAGATGTTAGCAAAAGAGGATTAAAAATGGGAGACCTGAAATAGGGAAGATTTGGCGATGAGTGGATTGAGGAGGCAGAGGAGGGGAAAGGATCTAGGTGACAGAGGGTGTGGAAATAAAAAAAACATCTGTGGACGGTAGGCGGAGTTGGGGAGAACGGAGCTGGGTGGTTAAAGAGGAGAGGAGATTGGGAATGGGAGGTGCCAGAATTGGAGAAATAGATGTTCATGCCAATGATTGTGACCAGCAAATGTAAATAATAGTGAACCACTTAATGTGTTCAGATTTTCAGAAGGCCTTTGATAAATTGCCTCAAAATTAAATGGAATGAAAGTGCTTGGTGTTTGGGGTAATATTGAGGATTGATTAGTGGGCAGAAAACAAAGAGGAGGTTTGGGGTGATCTAAGGATGGGCAGGGCATTCCCAGAAGCTCACAACTGGTATCAATGAATTCAATCAGGGGATCAAGTGTAATATATCTAAGTGCGTTGATGATACTAAGCTGGGCAACAGAAGAGGTTGTGAGGAGAATGGAGAGTGCCTTTAGTGAAGTGAGACTTAAGTGAAAGGTTAAGGACATGGCAAGTGGAATATAATGTGGGAAAATTTGAATTCATCCACTTAGTAAAAAAATATAGAAAGGTATAGTGGGTTTGAGAGATTGAAATGTGTTCAGAGGGGCCTGGGTGTTCTTCTACACAATTCCATGTATGTTAACATGCAGCTGCAGCAAACAATTAGGAAGATAAATTCCATAAGCCTGCCTTTATTGCAAAATGAGTTATCTACAATAGATGCCATCGACCTCATTGAAGACCTTTCAACTATCTTTTTTTTTACTTCCGTGCATTAAATGTTGTACCCTTTATCCTTTATCTATACACGGTTTGATTGCAATCGTGTATAATCTTTTCTTTGACTGGAAAGCATGTGGCAAAAAGCTTTTCAGTGTACCTCGGTACACATAACAATAATAATTTAACTAATTTATCTAATAACTATTATAAAAGAGCCTCCTGAGATTGCATCTGGAAAAAATATGTACAAGTCTGATCCCTTTACCTAAGAAAGGATAAATCTGTGTAAGTAGGAGTTTGCCAGACTGATTCTTGAGATGTTCGGTTTCCTGTCTGCTCTGTCCACAGCGGGCAAGTCCCCGGTCTCAGGTGGGCGAGTCGGGCAAACCGGGCAGGTCCTCCACCTTCAGACTGCGGCTCCCCGGGATACAGACCCGAAACATCACTGATCCATATTCTCCAGAGATGCTGCCTAACCCGTTGGGTTACTTTATCATTTTACGTCTATCTTTGTTCCTTTAACTATATTTTAGTTCAACTTTAAGCACCTGCTATGTCATGAGACCTTTCATAACCAATGCAAAATCCATAGGTGCTGCACTGTACCTACGCCTGAGGTGTAAATATAGCTGCTTTCTACAGCACTCCCCTCACACATTACCCCACCCTTATACAATTGCTTCGTTATGCATGTCTATTGTCTGAAAAAGACTTTGCAGAAAGCCATATGTTTACCAGAAAGTGCGCTGAGCAGAACAGGTTTTTCTGATATTAACCTTTGAATCACTCTCTTTTTACAAAATGGTATCATTTGAAAACTGTTGTCTGCTGTCTGTATTCCGTACTCATTCCTTTACCCACATTTATGGAAAGGCTCCAACATTTGCACAATGGAGAGCTCACTGTTAATGAGCAAAGATTGTGGGAAAGTATATGGTGAGTTGCCCTGCTGACCTGCATGTTAACGCTACATTAAGCACATTCTTTCATATCACTGAAGCAGACTCTGACATGACAGTAAACAAAACAGACTTGTGGGCTTAGGTTAAAAACGACACATTTTGATTCAAATGCAGGTGTAACAAGAACAGGAAAGGAAATGCCTAGAATCCAACTGAGATTGGGATAGTTTACAGCACTATTGGTATTTATCACAACTGATTAAATGTCAGGGAATTTACCAAAAGGTTTCTTATTATTTGTGGATCAAAGGTGAACTTTTAATAACACAATAAATGTTTCTTATTTTCTCCAAGCCATTTTTAATTTTTCAGTCCTGTATAAATGGGTTTATGGGATTTTAGGTGTTTAGTGTTTATACTTTAATGGATGATCAGATATTTACTTTCACTATTAAAATTAAAAGAACATTTTGAAGAACTATGTTGTAGAACTGACGCAATTCTTTTATTTAAAAAAAAACTTTATTCAGAATGAAAAATATATACAAAACCAAAGTAATGCAAAAACTCTTCACACATTCTCAGTGTCTGTACATCAATTGGTGTCATACTCAGTAGTGTTTGCCCCTATCTTTAAAGCAGACACCTTTGCCATGTGGCCGCCTGGGGTGATATCCCTTATCTTATTTGAGGGGTGTCCTCGAGGGACTCTACCCTTCAATGTCCAGCAACGGATGGATCCTAGACTGTGGTCCTCTTTTCTCGACAAATAGATATTTACCTTCATTGTTAACAAATTGGCAAAGTTAACAAAAATCTTTGAAGAACTTATGTTGTAGAACTGAATAAAACAAGAACAGTGCAAAATCTCATCCGACATTCTCAGCATTTATATTTTCATTAGTGTCATATTCGGTAGTGTTCACAAACTATCCTTATACAAGCAACCTTACCATTCATGTGGTCCCCTGGGGTGATATCCCTTCCCTTGTTTGAAGGGTGTCTCCACCAGACCCTGCCCTCTAACGAAGCATACTTTTTTCCCCCCCGAAAATAAACATTAATTGGAATAAAAAATATATACAAAACAAGAACTGTACAAAACTCTTTCCAACATTCCCAGCGGCTATACATACATTTAATGTGTTTGGTGGTGTTCACAGATATATCATTACCAGGTACCCTAGCCCCTCATGTGGCCCCCAGAATTGATATCCATTCCCTTGACGGCCAGAACTTCAGCTTCGGCGCCATCACAGCGCTGAAGCACCATCACGGAACTAGCGATGCCTTACCAAGGATCGCCGTGTGGTAAGCTCCGTGCTGAGACCACGACTCCAACATCGCAGAGCTGTGGTCGTGGAGCCGAGGCCATGACTTTCAAACACCTGGGATCTCTCGCCGAGATCGCCAGTGTCGGAGATCCGACCAGCGCGGCCTGTAGACTTCAGGAGCCGCGGTCTCCAGCGAGGAAGCGGCAATTCCAGACGCTGAAGAGTGTTCTCCTGACGCCGGAACTCCATCATCCAGCGAGAGGGCCTGTAACAACGGGCCGCCATTGCAGCGACTGCGGAGGCCTCAAATAGGCCCTGATCTCGGGTAAACACAGAGGAAGAGGACTAAACTTTTTAATGCCTTCCCTCTCAGTGGAAAATGCTGATTCTGCTGTGGGGGGAAGTTCATGTTAAATCCCCAGGGCCTGATGGTCTGCATCCCAGGGTACTTAAGGAAGTGGCTCTAGAAATTGTGGATGCATTGGTGATAATTTTCCAATGTTCTATAGAATCAGGATCAGTTCCTGCAGATTGGAGGGTAGCTAATGTTATCCCACTTTTTAAGAAAGGCGGGAGAGAGAAAACGGGGAAATATAGACCAGTTAGCCTGACATCGGTGGTGGGGAAGATGCTGGAGTCAATTATAAAAGATGAGATAGCCACACATTTGAATAGCAGTAACTGGATCGGTCCAAGTCAGCATGGATTTACGAAGGGGAAATCATGCTTGACTAATCTTATGTAATTTTTTGAAGATGTAACTAGGAAAATGGACAAGGGAGAGCCAGTGGATGTAGTGTACCTGGACTTTCTTTCGTTCTTTTAAAATCTTTTTATTTGTTTTTTTCTCCAAAAAACAAAATATAAACAACAAAAAAAAACAAAGCAAAAAGAATAATGATAAACATAACAATGATACTGATACATAGGAATCAGGAATACATTAATAACAGGTATAACCTAAATATGAGTCCAGTGTCAAAATACACATTGAATGTAGACCTCCCGGTCTCTGTGTAAACACAGTTAAATGTTTAATAGAAAACTTATATGTAGAAAAAAAACACAAATATAAAAAGAAAACAAAAGAAAAAGGGAAAAAGGAAGAAACAAAACCCCCCTAAATTAAAGAAAAAGCAAAAAAAAAAAAAGCAAAACAGAATCTGAGCTGAAAATGTCAACAATTTAAGTCTGTTTGTCGTCAAGTCCGTTCCACCATATAGTTTTTATAACGGTTAGAGAGGGAGCAATTTATGTTGTGTGAAGATGTTGAATAAACTTTCCCCAAGTCTTATCAAATTTAACCAAGGGTTCAACTCCTGATTTTTTCTAAATTTAAACATGATATCGTTTCAGAGTACCAATGGAGTGTGGTCGGATGGTTGGAGTCTTTCCATTTAAAATAGATCTTCTGGCAATTAATGTGATTGCTTTTATCAACCGATGGGCGGAGCGGGACAAATGAATAGAATCTAACATTGCCCTGGACTTTCAGAAAGCATTTAAGGTCCCACATAGGAGATTAAAACACGTTGTGTTTTTGATTTTTTTGTCTTTGGATCGAATTCTGTCTTTAATTTGTGTATTGGTGATGTCTTTATTATTTATTTTACTCCGATTATATGTTTTTTACTCTTGTTAAATTCTGTAAGGTGTCCTTGAGACTTTTGAAAGGCGCCCATACATAAAATTTATTATTATTATTATTAGTGGGCAAAATTAGGGCACATGGTATTGGGGGTAGAGTGCTGACATGGATAGAGAAGTGGTTGGCAGACAGGAAACAAAGAGTAGGGATTAACGGGTCCCTTTCAGAATGGCAGGCAGTGACTAGTGGGGTACCACAAGGCTTGGTACTGGGACCGCATCTATTTACAATATACATCAATGATTTGGATGAAGGGATTCAAAGTAACATTAACAAATTTGCAGATGACACAAAGCTAGGTGGCAGTGTGAACTATGAGCAGGATGCTATGAGAAAGCAGGGTGACTTGAACAGGTTGGGGGAGTGGACAAATGCATGGCAGATGAAGTTTAATGCAGATAAATATGAGGTTATCCACTTTGGTAGCAAAAACAGGAAGGCAGATTACTATCTAAATGGCGTCAAGTTGGGAAAAGGGGAAGTACAATGGGATCTGGGGGTCCTTGTACATCAGTCTATTAAAGTAAGCATGCAGGTACAGCAGGCAGAGAAGAAAGCGAATGGCATGTTGGGCTTTATAACAAGAGAAATCAAATATAAGAGCAAAGATACAAAGGGATCTGTGGGTCCTTGTTCATCAGTTTATGAAAATAAGCATGCAGGTACGGCAGGCAGTGAAGAAAGCAAATGGCATGTTGGCCTTTATAACAAGAGAAATTGAATATAGGAGCAAAGAGGTCCTTCTGCAGGTGTACAGAGCCTTAGTAAGACCACACCTGGAGTATTGTGTGCAGTTTTGGTCCCCTAATTTAAGGAAGGACATTCTTGCTATTGAGGGAGTGCAGCGTAGGTTTACAAGGTTAATTCCCGGGATGGCGGGACTGTTATATGCTGAGAGAATGGAGCAGCTCAGCTTGTACACTCCGG
Organism: Leucoraja erinaceus; assembly: GCF_028641065.1. NCBI lineage: Eukaryota > Metazoa > Chordata > Chondrichthyes > Rajiformes > Rajidae > Leucoraja > Leucoraja erinaceus. The sequence continues at coordinate 48,936,217 of NC_073384.1, read as the reverse complement.
AGTTTAGAAGAATGAGAGGGGATCTCATTGAAGCACATAAGATTGTTAAGGGCTTGGACACACTAGAGACAGGAAACATGTTCCCGATGTTGGGTGAGTCCAGAACCAGGGGGCCACCGTTTAAGAATAAGGAGTAAGCCATTTAGAACAGAGACGAGGAAATACTTTTTCTCACAGAAAGTGGTGAGTTTGTGGAATTCTCTGCCTCAGATGGCGGTAGAGGCAGGTTCTCCGGATGCTTTCAAGAGAGAGCTAGATAGGGCTCTTAAAAATAGCGCAGTCAGGGGATATGGGGAGAAGGCAGGAACGGGGTACTGATTGGGGATGATCATCCATGATCACATTGAATGGCGGTGCTGGCTAGAAGGGCCGAATGGCCTACTCCTGCACCTATTGTCTATTTTCTATTGTCTATTGTCTATTGTCTATATAGTGTGTTGTGTCTTTTCTCTTTTTTATTTTATACGGATGTATGGAAACCTAATTTCTTCTATGTAAAACACTTTGGTTTCAACGCAAGTTAATTTAAATGTGCTATATAAATAAAATTTACTTACTTACTTACTTGTTTGTTTAAGCTAGCAATGTTACAACATTTTGAGATTTAAAAAATCAAGTGTGTAATTTATCCCATCAGTTAAAGCATGAAAGAAGTTTAATTTGTCACCTAATTCACTTTCATATCTTCAGTATTAAAAAAGTTATGGCCATTTTCATACTCGGAAATTAGCATCTTGTTCTCTATTGCTTTTCCATTGACACATTGACACAAAAGCTGTGATCGAGTACAGTCAAATGGCCATAACTTTCTTAAAAATTAAGAGAACTAAAATAAATTTTCAGTTATTATAGATTGAAGCATTCTGAAACAAACCTGAAACAATCTTACTTAGATGACTTGAAATTAAAGCAAATAATTAGTTAGTTACCTAATTGTAGTTAATTACAAAATTCAATTACTAGATCTATACATCTATCAATTTCTTAAGAAAAGATTAACATTTTTAAATAGCTTAAGTGTTCAAATAACATTCACACATGAATTCACAATATAACATAATTTTTAAATCTCATTATCATGGATTTATAGGCCAAATGGAAGGAATTTAATGTTTAATACCTGTAAATTAATGGCCATTTAAATCAACTTGCGAGTGGGTTTTTCTGTAACGCGACCATTTGGAACGTTGCCGTTTGCAGTGATTTAGAGCCCCATATCTGCATGAAAAACACTGCCGGTTGGTATGGGGACTAAATCACCATTTCGCAACTTAAAATGTGAACTAAAGGTTTCTTAAGGACCACTTTTATACATAAAAATAAACCGCTTTGTTTTACCTGTCACCTACCTGAAATCCGTCCCCGTTGTCGGTGTTGACGGCTTTAGAAGCTGATTTTAAAATGACTCCAGCGCTGAATGAGTCGGGCGATTTACAAAAAAAAATACACAGAACGCCCGTCTGAACGATTCTTCAGCAAAAGCTTGCACTCCAACCACATATAATCCAGGACAAGGTACGAAAAAAAACGTGTTTTAACCTCCCCCCCCTCAAAGGCGCCAAAATCGCACACACGGCCAGTGGCAGAATTGCAGCGCTGCTGAAGGTAATTCTTGTAAGATACCTATTTAAGTGCCGTTGCCACCAGGCCATGCCCCCCAATGTCCCATCATTCATATATAATTTTATTAATTTCAAAATAGACTTTATTCAAGTAATACATATATACAATACATGTACCGTGCAAAAAACTTCATCCGACATTCTCGGAGGCTATACATACATACAATATTGTTCGCAATTTTACCCCACTGGACATGTGGCCCACTGCCGTGGAATCCCTTCCCTTATTTTGAGGGGTGTCTCCACCACACCCTGCCCCCATGTCCAGAAGCGGAAGGACCCTAGACAGTCACCCTCCCCCACAGAGCCTTGGAATTGGCTGCACCGAGCTTCAGTGCATCCCTCAGCACGTACTCCTGCAGTCTGCAGTGGGCCAGTCGGCAACATTCCTATCACCCTTTTTTTTAAATTTCAAAATAGACTTGATTCAGATAATGGATATATACAATACATGTACCGTGCAAAAAACTCCATCCGACAATCTCGGAGGATATACATACATCCAATTTACTGAATTCACCCCCCAAATCAAAATTTTACCTCACACCCTTGCCAGTCATGTGGCCCACTGGCGTGAAATCACTTCCCTTATTTTCAGGGGCACTCCACCACATCCTGCCCCCCCCCCCCCCCCCCCCCCCCCATGTCCAGCAGCAGAAGGACCCTAGACTGTCTCCCTCCCCCACAGAGCCTTGGAATTGGCTGCACCAAGTCCCACCACTCATACAGCTCACAACTTCCCTTACTGCCTCAAACTAAATAATGACTCCCAATGGAAATTGGGATGATACCAAGCACCATTGTGCCTTTAGGCCAGGGAGTGGATTAAATCAGCTCCAGATCACTATCCCAATAGCCCTGCCACATAGAATGAGTGTGTGTGGATTTCATCATATTAGTTTCAGAATAAAACCAGGACCTTTGACTGCCAACTCAATGGCTGGCAGTTGTTTAAACCAAAATGATGGATCATCTGGTAAAATGTGGGTGTCAGTGGCAAGGTCAACTTCTAATTGACTTTAAGAAGGTGGTGGTGATCCTCTTTTCTCAAATATCACATTTTTTTCTGATGAAGGTTTACCACAGAATGATAGATAATGAATTCCAGGAATTTTACACAGCAACAATGAAGAAATGACATTATATTTCCGGTTAAGTGTGTGGCTTGGCAATGATACTGCAAGTGGATGGTATTGAAGAGAGAGAAGATGGTTGTTGAAATTACAACAGGATCTTGATCAGCTGGGAAAATGGACAAATTGGCCGAGGAATGAAGTTTAATGCAGATAAGTGTAAGGTTTTTCATTTTGGGAAGTCAAACTAGGGCAGGACCTTCACAGTGAATGGTAAGATCCTGGGCAATGCTGTAGAGCAGAGGTATCCAAGAGTAAAGGCACATTGTTCCTTGAAAGTGGTGTCACATAGATAGGATGGTAAAGAAGAATTTTGGTGCATTGACCTTCATCAGCCAGGATACTGAGTATCGAAAAGGGGATGATATGTTATTGGTGTACAACATGTTGATGTGGCCACATATGGAGTATTGTGTTCAGTTTTGGTTATCCTGCTATAGGAAAGATGTCATTAAGCTGGAAAGAGTGCAGGGAAGTTTACCAGGATGTTGCCAGGATATGAGGTTCTGAGCTATAGGCAAATGTTGGGCAAGCTAGGAATTTATTCCTTGGAGTGCAGGAAGCTGAGGAGTGATCTTATAAAGGTGTATACGATGTTTAAGAAGGAACTGGAAAATCAAATGCTGGAAAATCAAAGGTAGACAAAAATGCTGGAGTGACGCAGCGGGTGAGGCAGCATCTATGGAGCGAAGGAAATGGGCAATGTTTCGGGTCGAGACCCTCAGGGACTCGACCCGAAACGTTACCTATTTCCTTCTCTGTCAGCAAGATGCTGCCCATCATAGTTGCAGCAGGTTGCCGAAAATTTTCCACATATTGAAATTCCACATATTCCACATCCTGCTGCGACTGTGACTGGTACTGGCAAGTTGCCGAAAAAATCTCATAAGGCAGTAAGGCAGCAACTCTACCATTGTGCCTCCCAGTTTACACTAACACAATTTTGTTCTCCCCGTATTCAAAGCAACTGTCTTAGATTGTATTATTCACATATGTACAGGAGATCATTTATAATTCCCAATTAACCAACCAAGCCTAACATCTTTGTAGTGTGGAGGGAAACCAGAGAACACAGATGGAACTATCCAGTTATAGAGAGAACTAGTCTAAGTGGGACCCGTTGGGTCCCTGTCACACGGGAGGCCTGGTCCCCCCCAGGCAACCTGTTCCCCAGCGCAATATTCCACCACTCACCCATAGTGCGCAGAGGCGGCTCATTTTCCCTCATCCCCGGCATTCCCTCCCCGTCCTCTTCATCCTCCCTCTTCTTTCCCCTCTCTCCTCCCCTCCCCAATCCCTCCCTCTCCTTTCCCCTACACTTAGTCACTCCCTCCCTCCCTCCATAACTCCTCTCCCCTCCCTACCCCCTTCCAATCCCTCTATCCCCCTTCTCTCCACTCCTCGCCTCCCCCTATCCTCCCACTATCCCTCCTCACCTTCCCCACTGCACTCCTCTCACTCTATTCCCCACTCCCTACCTCCCCCACTCCTGCTTCCTCCCTCAATTCCCCCTCCTCCCCCACTCTACCACCTCACCTCCCTCTTATTTCCCCTCTCCTCTTGCCCTCCCCCAATCCCACCTTCACCTCTCCTTTCCCCTACCCTTAGTCACTCCCTCCCTCCCTCTACAACTCCTCTCCCATCTCTACCCCTCTCCTCTCCCTCTATCCCCCCTCTTCACCCACTCTCCCCCCTCACCTCCCCCACTTTCCCCTCTCTCTCCCTCCCTACTGCCTTCTCTCCCTCAAACCCCCCACTCTCCCTCCTCACCTCCACAGGATGTAGAGGTTGCCGTTCCCCTCCCTTCTTGTGTGCCCCATAGGAGCATCAGCCATCGGCGCCCTCAGAGCCAGGCTCAGTGGCCAGGCCTTGGGACCCTCGGCAGAGCCCCGGAACACCAGCAGCTACGGCAGAGGTGGGCAGGTGCCAGTTACTGACAGCGGACGCGGCCAATCAATGGTGCGGGAAAGGGCGTTGCCGGCCCGGCGGTGACTGACAGGAGAGGAGACCAACCTGCACATGTGCAGTTTTTAAGATTTTTAAACCTTAATAACTTTTAAAATATACCACCGATCGGAACAATCCTGTTGCACTTGAAGCACAGGAAAATGGTTAGCAAGGTGGCATGTCGCTATTGTGTACCATTTTTGCGCAAATGTAAAAACAAAGCAAACTGGAAGATAACAAATGAGAATTTTAGTTATGTATAGATAGATAGATGTGCAAACTCCACACAGGAAGGGTCGGAGGTTAGGATTGAACCCAGGTCACATACGCCAAACTGCTATGCCCTTGGAAGCAGCCATGGTTCTAAATTGAATTAGATGTTCTGCACTGATGGAGAGATGATAGGGTCAGAAGTTCATCTCACAAACGAATACAGTCCACTCTGATTCAACTTGAGAAGTGGAAGCGATTCTTAAAAATTAGAAAGGCATTTGTGGACGGTTTAGTATGATGATTGCAGCAAAGATGATGCCCTGTAAATTAATGTTTGCATGAAATCATAGCGTAAAAAGCCACTGCAAGTGAGACCCTTGCCAATTGTTCTAATGCCATTGGAGAAATAAATTAATTCTCCATGCTTTTATGAGCAAAGCCGTGCGATTTCTGAAGTTCACAACTGTGGAACTTTGAAGCATATTTCCAAGAGTCAAATACAGGTCTAGAGTCATAGAATCATAGAGTCTGACAGCGTGGAAACAAGCCTTTCAGCGCAACTTGCCCACGCCGACCATCGTGCCCCATCTACACTAGTCCCACTCAGCTGTGCTTGGTCCATAGCCCTCTAAACCTGTCCAATCTATGTACCTGTCTAAATGTTTCTTAAATGTTGCAATATAACCTGCTTCATCTGCCACCCCCAGCAGCTCGTTCCATACACCCACCACCGTGTAAAACAATTATCCCTCAGAATCCTATTAAATCTTTCCCCCCTCACTTTAAACCTTACTCAAGAGTCTCTGCATTTTACTGATCTATTCCTCTCATGATTTTGTACACATGTGATGTTCCAGTATACAGCTTTGATAATAGCTGTTTTAATGGATCCTCCAATGTAGATGTCAGAAGTAATAGGAGCAGAATTTGGCCATTCAGCTCATCAAGTCCACTCCGTCATTCAATCTTTCCCTCCTAACCCCATTCTCCTGCCTTCTCCCCATAACCCATGACTCTTGTACTAATCAAGAATCTATCTATCTCTGCTTTAAAAATATCCATCGATGGCCTCCACAGCCTTTTATGGCAAAGAATTCCACAGATTCACAACCCTCTGACTAAAGTCATTCCTTCTCATCTACTTCCTAAAGGAACATTCTTTAATTCTGATGCAATGACCTCTAGTCCTCAACTCTCCCAATAGTGGAAACATCCTCTCCACATCCACTCTATCCAAGCCTTTCACTATTCGGTACGTTTCATTGAGGTCCGCCCTCATTCTTCTAAACTCCAGCGATTGCAGACCCAGTGAAATCAAAAGCTCATCATAAAATATTATTTTTAGAAAGATACAGCACAGAACCAGGCCCTTCGGCCCACCAAGTCCACACCAACAGGAGAAATCCGCACATTAACACTATCCTACACATGCTAGGGACAATGTACACATTCACTAAGCCAATTAACATATATACCTTTATGTCTTTGGAGTGTGGGAGGAATAGCTCAAGCGGTAACAGGAAGATCGTACAAACTCCGTACAGACAGCACCCGTAGTCGGGGTCGAACCCGAGTCTCTGGCTCTGTAGGTGTTGTAAGGCAACAATTCTACCACTATGCCACTGTGGCCATTAACCCACTTATTCCTGGGATCATTCTTGTAAACCTCCTCTGGACCCTCTCCAAGCCCAGCACAGATATAAGCGGGAAACTGTAGTTATAAATAATAGAACATTCTTTTAAGTCCAGCAACAGTACAACAACTTTCTTCTTTAAGGTTCTCATTATCTGTGAATGGCCACCACTGTTTCTTTGTAGATTATGCCCAGTTCAATATGACATCAATGGTGTCATGCTTGCATTGCACAATGATTGATGTTACCACTGTGGAAGCATGGTGATTAGTGCTGCTGTCTTGTAGCTTCAGGGACCCTGGTTTGAACCTAACCTCGGCTGCTGCTTCAGTGGACTTTGTACATACTCTCTCCGACCACATGGGTTTCTTCCAGGTGTTCCAGTTCCCTCCTATGTCCTAAAGACATTTGGGAGTTTAGTTGCTTTTTGTAAATGATCACGTTTGTGTGAGTGAACAGCAAAAGGAATCATGAATTGATGGTCATGTATGAGAGAGAAAAAGTTACAGAAGTACAGGGAGATAAGGAGAGAATTATTGAGACTGATGCGATTGCTTCCCTAGCAGCTAATATGGACCTGATGGACTGAATGGTCTACATTTGCCTCTCTGTAATAATTAATCTCTTGCTACAACTCAATCCTACATCAGATGGGATAGTATTTATTGTGTGAACATAGATAGAACATTAGAGCATGGAACATAGAAGGGTACAAGGGAAAAGGCCCTTTGGCCCATAATGTCTGTGCTGCACATAATGCGAAGATAAACTCATCTCCGTTGCCTACACATGATCTGTGTTCCTCTGGGAATATGGAATATTGAGGAATACAGATGCTGGTTTATACCAAAGATAAATACAAAGTGCTGGAATAACTCATCGGGCCAGACAGCAACTCAGGAGTAAAAGGATGGCTGACCTTTCAGGTCGGGACCCTTCTTCAGACTGAAAGTAGAGGTGGGGGGGGGGGGGGGGGGGGGGGGGGGGGGGGGGGGGGGGGGGGGGGGGTGGGGTGACATGGGGGAACTAGAGGTAGGAAAAGGCCAGAACAAATCCCTTGATACTTAGTTGTTCTGGGCAGTGTTATGTGGTTTTGAGAATGGCTTCAATAAAGTATGTTTTATTGTAAGCTCAGTCTCATCTGGATGATAACATTGACATCAATACGTGAGAAATTCATGTTCACTGCTGATATGCCACTGAAATTCTAGGTCAATGTCTCCTCCCTCTTACATTATTAAATTATGAGTCAGGACCGCGCTGAAACAAAAGGCAAAGACAAGATGAAAAGTGAAAATGCCGTCAAATACTGCCTTTATTTTGCAATTTGAGGATAGACACAAAATGCCGGAGTAACTCAGCGGGACAAGCAACATCTCTAGAGATAAGGAATAGGTCACTTTGCAATTTGTGATGGTTATGGCGTGTTTGATCCTGCTTATTGATGCTTTAGTTTTTTTTTTCTTCAGTCAACCGCTGCAAATTCTCTTGGAACAGTTTCATGTAAACAGGACCACAAGGCTTCCTTCCACTCCTCGTGCCACTTCATTAATCAGCTGGGACGAGCTAAAAAGAATAACCATAAACATATAGTCAAGAGGTCAGAAACAGGGCATTTCAGAGCCCACTAGACAGATGTTGTACTAGTCAGTCCCTGCATTGCTGGCCTGGTGCCTGGAGAATTTGTCTTCCTGGGTTGAGAGAAATCACCTGCAAAGCTACAAACCTCATTCCTTCCTCAGTTACCTCAAACATCTCAATGTTCAGTTAGATTATATTGTAAATATTTGAATATAATCCTGATGCAATAAATGTTCTGCCAATGTATAATGGAGGCAAATCATCTAGACTTCTGATGTCCACCACATTGTTAATAAAATTATAGCTGATAAGTTAGCTGTCTAACTTTGATCCAAAATCTCTTTTTATTTTGCGTTGGAAATCCCCTTCTCCAGTATTCCTTTCCCATTCCTGAAGTTATCATGCTGAGATGATTCCAGGGGCAACAACACCCATCAGTTCCTCGAATCTTCAGCAGACTATCTGGCCAATTCGATCCTTTATTAATCTAAGTTATTTCAACTGAAGTCGCTGTTGAGCAATCATGAACTGGAACCCAAGTTGCTCTTTCCTTAAACAAGATGTGCAGCAACTAAGCATGAAACAAGATCAAATCACCTCAGTTTTATAAAGATTTGAAGAACTGGTGGTTTATACCTGCCCAAAATTCATCTCACATGTCTTTAAGCTTGAAGGTGAGAGATGCAAAGAGAGCAAGTTTTTTACATAAGTGGTGGCGGGTGCCTGGAATGTACAGCCAGCCTGGGGCAGTGGTGGAGGCAGATATGATGGAGGCGCTAGAGGCTTTTAAACTGGGCGGCACAGTGGCACAGCGGTAGAGCTGCTACCTGGGTTCAATCCACACCACGGGTTCTGTCTGTACAGAGTTGGTACGTTCTCCCTGTGGGTTTTCTCCGGGTGCTCCGGTTTCCTCCCACACTCCAAAGACGTACAGGTTTGTTGGTTAATTGGCTACAGTATAATTGTAAATTGTAGGATAGTGTTGCTGTATGGGGTGATCACTGGTCAGCGCGGACTCAGTGGGACAAAGGTCCTGTTTCCGCACTGTATCTCTAAAGTCTAAAATAAAGTCTGGTGCAGGAAATCAAAGGAAATGGATCATGCACAGGCAGAAAAGATTGGTTTAATTTAGCATCATGTTCGGCAAAGACATAATGTGCTGAAGGCCTGTTCCTGTGATGTCTTTTTTAATGTCCTATGCTTTATGTCTGTAATAGAGAGTAAAACTGAGAGGAGTGGATTATGGGCCAAACAATGGTAATTGGGAGTCTGGGTTACCAGTCTGAAGAAGGGTCTCGACCCAAAACGTCACCCATTCCTTCTCTCCAGAGATGTTGCCTGTCCCGCTGAGTTACTCCAGCTTTTTGTGTCTATCAATGGTAAATGGGAGTTAGCTTAGCTGGGACATTTTGGTTGGCATGAATGAGTTGGACCAAAGAGTGTGTTTCCGTGCTGTGTGCCTCTATGACAGTAGAAGCAGCATTGTATCCAATCTCATCAGCTTCTTACCTTGAAAACTGGATTAAAATGACTCCCCTTGTCTACTCTAAATGAAGCTGCATGGGACATTACTTTCTTTTAAAATGAGAATAGCCAGTTGTTATTTTTATCACATTAACTTACACAATGGTGGATTTAAGTAATTTCATCATATACTTATAAACAAACAATACACAATTTCTCAAATTACCATTCACAGAACTGCACCATTACTAATGATATGATCTTGAAATCCTGAGATGAATAGGCTGTGTTGGTCATAATAACTTATAAGGCAAAAATTATGTGGTTTAGTTTTACACTTTTTTAATCTTCCCAAACCCAACTTTCTCAGTAAGATCAGTCAGTCAAATAAATATGTTGCACATCATTTATGATGTATATTGGTTTAGATATAATATATGATTATAATTAGCATTTCTGTAACTATGAAAATCCTACTCATAATTTCCAAAGTAGTGGTTAAAAATCATTTCATTCTAAATTTTAATCTGCAGCTAGGTTTTGTACAGTAAGGAGAACGAGCTTGAGAGGGAAAGATAGACCAGTCATGATTGATGGCAGAGTGGACAAGGGGCCAAAAGGCCTAATTCTGCTCCTATAACTTCTGAACTTATGAACCATTGTATACCTCATCAGCACCCAGTCTTCCTTCCACATAATTGCATTTGAACCATGCATTCCTTAAGCAATACAATGCATGGAACTTGCAGTAAAATCCCTACTTACATATTGCATCTATTGGATGAATTTCAGACCATTGCTTACAAGCAACTCTGCTTCATTTCCTATTGTAATTGAGGAGGGATCAGACAAGGGTGGTGCCACAGGTAGTACTGACCACAGATGCAGAGATGCACCTTGGAAATAAGAGGCAGTTTTCATCCCTTTATGTTGGAAATAGAGATACATGGGCAGAACTAGAAAGACCTCTGAAAGACAACTTCTCACAACCCTATTTACCCAGAGTTACAAGAAAACTGAAAATAAGCTGGGTGGCTATCTTGCCTGATGAACCAAACATTTTAACCTATTAAGATAGACATAAAATGCTGGAGTAACTCAGCCGGACAGGCAGAATCCCTGAGGAGAAGGAATGGGTGACGTTTCAGGTCAAGACTGAAGAAGGGTCTCGACCCGAAATGTCACACATTCCTTCTCTCCAGCGATGCTACCTGTCCCGCTGAGTAACTCCAGAATTTTGTGTCTATCTTTGATTTAAACTGGCATCTGCAGTTCATTCCTCCACATTTTAACCTCCTATCCATTGTCAAGAAAATTGTAGTCCATGCCCACTTCCAAGTGTCTCAGTCAATGTACTGCAGAGAAAAAAAATATTTCCCATTCTGAAATGCTTCCTATCAGTATGCCCTTGCCTTTTATTAATTGCCCGAACAGTGAATTAACTTTCACAGTTATAGGCAAGCCCAAATGCAAAAACATTGCATTTTGGAATATCATTTGTAATGGCAGTGACCTACTTTGCACATAAAGCACGATAGTTTATTTTCACATCTTTAATGAGGCTTTCCTAATGTCTGTGTCATAACCAGCTGAATCACTTTTGGATCATGCCTTTCTAATTTCCCTCAATGATCTGTAACAGCAAAGAGAATTATATGTCATCTAATAACAGAGTTGGGTCTTTTGCCATCTTCGACCACAGATGCATTTCTGCTGCATGAAAGACTATTTTCTTTTCCTCACAAACAAGTAATTAGATCCGTCTGCCAGAAAAGCCTTCTTGAATTCCACCAGGAAAACAGATGCCCTTTGACAGGATGACTAGCAACCTTGGGCTCTCAGTTGCAGGCCGGTGGTTTGCAAAGCTCATTTACCTTGTCAAGTACATATCCGGGTTTCAGAAAGCGGGTGAAAAGGATCATTGATGGCAACTGAAGCGGAGGAGGGGCCTTGGTAAAATGGACAGCTGTGGGAGGAATTTTTACTCTCCGTTTCTCTGACTTCCTTCAGCCTAGGTTTGTTTTTTTTGTTAACTTTCACTCAAGATTGTAACCTCGAGCAGGTATGTGTCACTGCACATGACTTCTTCAATTCATTTTGTAGGTGCAGTGGAAAGTTTCTCTTCTGGAGTAGTCAGAAGTTGTCAGTTGTAAACCCTTACTTGGATAATTGATGTCAAATATTCTTCATCCTCCTTTCTTGGAGATGTGGATATATACTAATAAATGTCTGGGGTCTTCAGATCTTCTTTAGTGTCCCGGTCAATGTTCTCTTCATGAATAGCCCAGATATTTTCTAGTACAGTTACCACTGATACCAAACAGTTCAGCTATAGCAACTGAACTATTCCTTTAATATGAGCCTGAGGGGTAACGTTTTTACACAAAGCGTGGCCGATGTATGGAATGAGCTGCCGGAAGAGTTCATTGAGGCAGGTACTATCGCAACGTTTAAGAAACATTTAGACAGGTACATGGATAGGATAGGTTTCGTGGGATATGGGCAAAACACAGACAGGTAGGACTAATGCAGATGGGAGCATGTTGGTCATTGTGGGCAAGTTGGGCCGAAGGGCCTGTTTTGTAACTTTGGTAACTTTATTGGCACCAAAATGTGGCGACACATGTGTACTTGCTGGGTGAGGTCTGCAATATGATTTCACTGGGTTGTACACAAAACAAAGCACTTCTCTGTACCCAGGTGAATGTGACAATATAGTATCATTGAATTATTGATTCCACGCTGTATGACTATGGCTCTCACAAGTCATATTCAAACAGAGTGAACTATGTGCATCTATAGTTTTCAGTCCAGGATATACCAGAGATGTGTGCATTGATTTTGAACTGGTGCAGAGAGCTGTTTGAAGACACCAATATACAAATCGATGCAAGATAAATGTAAAGGATGCCAGCAATTAAAAAAGACTGTCACAACAGGAGAGAGGGAAACTCTTTGGAAGGCACCTTAATCCATGAGCATTTCTCAAAGCTAAAAGAAATGTGACCAAGAAATCAAAGGGGAATCTGAAGAGGGTAAACACAGGAATCAAGCATTAGGGCTGCAAATTAATAGCTGTTGAAGTCGAGGGTTTGATGTATGCCACACAGCTGAACTATCCCAGGTTTGGAGCTGTGGGAACCAAAGGTATTGTGATGGTAATATGGCGTACCGGCACCTCTAAAAAGTTCAATGTCATTATTCAGCTTTCCTGCTCTGTGACACATATGTTTATTAACCGTATATGTAGGAAGGAACTGCAGATGCTGGTTTACACTGAAGGCAGACACAAAATGCTGTAGTCCCCTTCCATGTCTTTGGACTGGACCCGAAACATCATCCATTCCTTCTCTCCAGAGATGCTGTCTGTCCTGCTGAGTTACTCCAGTATTTTGTGTCTATCTATGGACAATTAAATGCAGACTCAGCACATATTCCTTAATTAATATATAGAAAACTAAAAGATTTTAAAAAAGCATAATTTTATACCTTTATCTTTTTAACTTAGAGATACAATGCGGAAACAGGCCCTATGGCCCACCGAGTCTGCACCGACCAGCGATACCCGCACATTAACACTATCCTACACATACTAGGGACAATTTACACTTATACCAAGTGTACAAACCCAAGCCAATTATACAAACCTGTATGTCTTAAGAGTGTGGGAGGAAACCGATGATCTCGGAGAAAACCCACGCAGTCAGGGGGAGAACCTACAAACTCCGTACAGACAGCATCTCTGACACTTCAAGCGCCGTAAGGTTGCAACTATACCACTACGCAACCATGCTGTCATGCCATATATATAAATTAATATACTGTATATGAATATCGTCAGTTTATATTAAGGAGCTATTGCAAATTATTTCTTACATTACCGCTGAGTGACTCTCAGGTCTCAGAAAATGTGTAATGAAGAGTCTTAAATGCTTGTTGCCGTATAACATAAATTTTGAAATCTGCAAATGTATTAAGTTCACGTGTACTTGCTCCAGACAAAAAACATTTTTTACATGAGACGAAGAAGCAGAATGTAGCAACACCTTGACAATGTTCCCAGTCTTAAGTGGCATTTTGCTTTTTTTTTAAAGCTGATATTATTTCTGATGTGTGGTGACATTAGGAATGCAGAGGATTGAATTCAAGCCAGAGAAATGTCTTGGCAAGTCTTGGTTGTCTGGAAGTGATTGGACAATCGCATTTACTATGTTTGGTAAGTTGTGAAGTTGAGTGGCATGGAAACTCTAGCCTTCAACCAATGTCAGTGATCTTTTGAGCCTGTGGAACTGAACAACTGATTTCAAGTCTGATGGCAACTCCGAACTGTATATAACCCTGACCTAGTAACTCCAGAGGAAATGTGTAGGAAGGAACTGCAGATGCTGGTTTAAACCAAATATAGACATAAAATGCTGGGGTGACTCAGCAGGACAGGCAACATCTCTGGAGAGAAGGAATGGGTGACGTTTCAATCTGAAACGTCACCCATTCCTTCTCTCCACAGATACTGCCTGTCCTGCTGAGTTACTCCAGCATTTTATGTCTATCTCCTAGTAACTCCAGACCCTGATGTAGCCCAACATGAATCGTTTACAAAGGAGCATAGTGTCAGGACTAAAACATTTACCACGTGTATTTCAGATCTTTGCTTGCAAGTAAACATCAGAACACAGGAAAATAGGAGCAGGAGTCGGCCACTTACCCCCTCAATTCTGTCCCATACATAAGACCATAAAACATAGAAGCGGAATTAGGCCTTTCATCCCATTGAGTCTACTCTGCCATCCAATCATGGCTGATCTATATATCCCTCTCAACCCCATTCCCCAGTCTTCTCCCTGTAACTTTTGACACTCTCACTAATCAAGAATCTATCAATTTCTGCTTTGAAAATACCCAATGACTTGGCCTCCACAGCTGTCTGTGGCAATGAATTCCGCAGATTCACCACACTCTGGCTAAATAAATGTTTTTTTGTCTCTATTCTGAAGGTACAGCCTTTTATTCTGAGGCTGTTCCCTCTGGTTCTAGCCTCTACTGCCCCCAATCTCCCTCAATTCCCTAATGCAACATTGAACATATGGCTGTACCACACAGGTAGAGACCCTTTGGCCAACGCTGTCTGTGTCGAACAAGATGCCACATTAAATTAATTCCTTCATGTTTTTTTTAGTTATTTTAAAGATACAGCATGGAAACTGGCCCTTCGGCCCACCGAGTCCACGCTGACCAGCGATACTCATACACTAGCACTATCCTACACACTAGAGACCATTTACAATTTTCACCTAACCCAATTTACCTACAAACGTGTACATCTTTGGAGTGTTGGAGGAGACCTGAGCACCCGGAGAAAACCCACATGGTCACGTACAAACTCCGTACAGACAGCGCCCGTTGTCAGGATTGAACCCAGTTTCTCTGGCGCTGTAAGACAGCATCTCTACCGCCCGGCCACCATACCGCCCTGCTTGCAATTGCTCGTCATATCCATTCCCTAATTCTTTCAAAAATGTATTTAGTTCCTTCTTTAAATACCCCAGTGATAGAGCCTCTGTGGTTGAACATTCTGATTCACCACCATCTGAACGAAAAACTTCCTATGCCCCTCAGTTGAAACTGATTGTCTCCAAACTTGTACTTCTGTCTTCATTCTTCTCAGCTGAAAATAATATAGATTTAATTTATTTAGCTGTTCAGATAGAACAATTCCTTAATCACAGGAATAATCCCAGGAGTCTGAAGAAAAGTACCAACTTGAAACATCTTCTATCTATGTCTTCCAGAGATTCTGAGTTACTTCAGCACTTTGTTTTCTATGCAACATTCCAGCATCTGCTGTCCCTTGTGTCCACTTCCAGGAATATGTCTAATGAACATCTATTGAACCGCCTATTGTGAAGTCTTATTTGAACATTAAATTTTGAGTTAACAAACTAAAATCCAATTTAAATTACTATTTCAGGATTCTTCACAATATGTTTACAGGGTTACGTTAATAAAAATATAAAATAAATTAGCTACAAAGCCTTCCAGTTAGCTACTTAAATTAAAATAAACTCAGCTACCTGGCAGATCAGTGGCACGGGCACGGCAGATACTACTGCTCCAGCAACCAAGGTTTCGTCTTTATATTTGGGTTTGTTTGTGTCTGGTTTGCATCTTCTATCTAAGATAGACACAAAAAGCTGGAATAACTCAACGGGTCAGGCAGCATCTCTGGGGGAAAGGAATAGCTGATGTTTCGGGTCGAGACCCTTCCCTTGGTCTGAAGAGGGTCTCAATCCAAAACGTCACCTATTCCTTTTCTCCAGAGATGCTATCTGACCAGCAGAGTCACTTCAGCTTTTTGTGTCTATGTTTTGTTTAAACCCACATCTGCAGTTCCTTCCTGTGGCAATAGACAATAGACAATCAGTGCAGGAGTAGGCCATTCGGCCCTTCGAGCCAGCACCGCCATTCAATGTGATCATGGCTCATCATCCACAATCAGTACCATTACTCATCCTCTACCTGTCCATATTGGTTTCTCCATGGGTGCTCTTTATTTCTCCCACATCCAAGAGATGTGCCATTAGGTAGGTTAATAATACCTAAAGTAGGTGCGAGGGGAGATGATTGGCATGTGGAGGAGAATAGGTTACAAGAAAATAAGTGGGGGAATGAGACTGATGGGGCCAGAAGAGGCTCAGTGGGACAAAAGGCCTCCTTTCATGTTGTACAATAATATGAACAATTTGCAATAGTAACTAGCTGAGCGTTACTGTGGTCATGGTCTGACACCCTTCAAAGTAAGAATATTCACCATCCCACTGAATTATTGGCCTAGACTACTAAACTCAAAATTCCACCTTATTTCATGTGGGAGACAAACTATTTGTATTTTTGGTGATGCTTTTCCAATTTTCTGCAGATTTTTTCTGGAGATTTTATTTACTTACCAAGGTTCAAGGCGCGTCGAATAGTTTGAGACTTAGTTTATTTTGAAACAGTGAGGTAACCATGACCACAGATCACAAAAAAATATGAACACACTAATCACATTCTATAAATTACTCAGACATTTTTCAAAATGCAATTTGATCCAATTTCACCAGAAAATTCAAGTTTATATTATTGTAAGTATGTAATCAGTTTAGCTTAGAGATACAGCATGGACACAGACCATTTTGCCAAACGAGCACGCTGACCATTGATTGCTGTTCAGACTAGTGTTTCCACTGCACACCTGGGGCAATTTACAGAGGCCAATTAACTAACAACCCACACATCTTTGGGATATGGGAGGAAACTGGAGCACCCGGAGAAAACACACACGGTCACAGGGGGAATGTACAGATTACATACGGACTGCACCCATAGTCAGAATCGTGCCTGGGTCTCTGGCGCTGTAAGACAGCAACTCTAATGCTGCGCCACTGTGCTGGCCCGCCACATTGATGTTGCATGTTTTTCTAGTAGAGATTCAACAGAGTGGAGAAGTGTCCTGATCCAAAACATCACATCCATGTTCTCCAGAGATGCTGCCTGACCCGTTGAGTTACTACAGCACGTTGTGTCCTTATATATAAACCAGCATCTCAGTTCCTTGTTGCTACATAAGAAACTCCACATTGCCTCTAGCCTAGCTGTATACAATGGCTTTCTGGCAAATATCCTGAGAAAAAGGGAGATTTTTGTTAATGTTTGCTTAACTCCTTGATGTACATATCACTGTCCATAACTGAGCACTCAACAGGTGAATCAATTATTGTATTAATATACTGATCATTCATTTTCACTTAATTTTAATATCTTGATTTTGATTAGTATGGGTGTCGGGGTTATGGGGAGAAGGCGGGAGAATGGGGGAGAATGGGGTTGAGTGCAAGAGATGGATCAGCCATGATTGAATAACGGAGTAGACTTGATAGGCCGAATGGGCTAAATCTGCTCCTATAACTTATGAATTTATGAACTTATGAAATTGCTACTTTGGCCTCTGGCTTCAGACATGCTATTTAAGCTTTGCTCTTCACATTGCTCATCTCAGCTATAACGTTGCACAAGCCTCTCCTTATGGCTTTCTTTTATAAACATTGCCTTTTCATTCAGAACGGACTGAGCTGACACTATTCTGACTTGCATTCCTGTGAACCTTTACGCAACTCTTTACTGGCATACCTTTGATGGGTGAGCCCCCATTACATCAGTAGCAAGCAGCTTTACCCCCCAGTCTGGACATTCATACTAAACTCACTCATGTTACTCAGACTTAGCACCTGAGCTTTTGTTTTTGCTACTGCAGTTTGTTTGTATTAATATTATTAACACACTATGATAATAACAGGAGCACCCATGCAGTCACAGGGAGAACATGCAAAGTCCACACAGACAGCGCCTGGAGGTGGAGATCAAACCAGATTCAGGATCTTTTTTAAATTTTGTGGCTGCATTTTGAAA
This sequence comes from Leucoraja erinaceus, assembly GCF_028641065.1. Lineage (NCBI taxonomy): Eukaryota > Metazoa > Chordata > Chondrichthyes > Rajiformes > Rajidae > Leucoraja > Leucoraja erinaceus. The sequence continues at coordinate 48,918,178 of NC_073384.1, read as the reverse complement.
TGACAATAACAGATTGTGAGTTTTCAGATTCACCATGCCAACATGAGCACAGGATAGACCTGATAGAAGTATATAAAATTACAAGCAGCATAGATATGTTAGACAGTCAGAACCTTTTTCTCAGGAGGAAAAAAGGAAATACTGGAGGGAATAGCTTTAAGGTGTTGGGCAAAGTTTAAAGGAGAAGTATGTTTTCTACACAGAGGGTGTTGAATGCATGGAACTCACTACCAAGGGTGGTGGTGGAGGCAGATCTGATGGTAGCATCAAAGAGACATTTGGATAGCAATGTAGAGATGCAGGGAATGGAGGAACATTGATTATGTGTAGGCAGATAAGAACTGATCTTGGCATCATGGTCGGCACGAACATTGTGGGCCAAAGGGCCATTTCTTGTGTAGGAAGAAACTGCAGATGCTGGTTCAAACTAAAGATAGACTCAAAATGCTGGAGTAACTCAGCGGGACAGGCAACATCTCTGGAGAGGAGGAATGGGTGACGTATCAGGTTGAGACCCTTCTTCAGACCAGTTCTTAAGCTCTACTGTTCTATGTTCTATGTTCTGTGAGTTCACAGTCACTCCATGTTTTTGAAGGTTTTGTTCCAACAGGCCATGTCCAATTTTTACTTCATCCCATTCTCAAAACCAACGGAGTACATATCTACCTGTGGGTTCTGAATCTTTAGTGTAGCAACACCCAGAAAATTAGGTGGGACAAATGGAGAGATCTAGAGGGTTGAGACACAAGGAACTGCAGATGCTGGAGTCTTAAAGTGTCCCGAACCGAAGGATTGCCTGCCCATTCCATCCGCAGATCCCTTGACCCGCTGAGTTCTTCCAGCAGCTTGCGTTTAGATCTAGAAGATGGGACTGGTTATTCAAGATTCTGATAAAACTGTTCACACCTGCATAGTGATGCACATATGGTCAAATACATCACAGAGAGAGAGAGAGTCAACTCACTACATATGCACACCACAACATTAATCTCAACTTTAGCTCATGCTTTGCTTTTTTAAATTTCATTGCTTGTTTAAATCAAGAGATTTTTTTGTTAACAGACTCAGGCTTTTGATGAACTTCTTGCAAGACCCTTCCAAAATGGAGGATAGAGTGGCCAACTGGCCCACTGGAAGGTACACATGATTAGATGTAATTTATTTCAATGGGACTGAGATTTTTCAGACATAATCTGCAGAGCAAAAAAGTCTTATTCCGCTTTCCCCCTTATGTTAGAATTTAGTTCAAGAACAACATAACTTTGAGCCAAGTTTAACGTTGCCAAGAATTTCCACCATCTGCCACAGTCTGCCACAATCTGATATAGATCCAAAAGTTTTCAAACAGTGTTTTGTTTTGCTAGCCTGGGACATTTCCTGTTATATTAAAAGGGTTAATGTAGATACCAGATGGACCACCATGGTCCATGATTATGAAACATTGAAATGCTATTTCACATAGGGTTCTTCTTTTTACATCACAGCAAACTAATATGGGACAGCAGTTCTTCCTCTAAAACAGTATGATTCCGCCTGCAGACAGAGAGAGGCATATAATTCCTTCATCCTCATTCCCCCCACCCCAACTCTCCCCACAGCACCCCCACCACCCCTCTCCCGTCCTGTTTGTCTGCAAGCAACACGTTGCATCTTGTATTCAAAGCACACATAGAAACATAGAAAATAGGTGCAGGAGTAAGCCATTCGGCCCTTTGAGTCAGCACCACCATTCAATATGATCATGGCTGATCATCCAAAATCAGTACCCCGTTCCTGCTTTCTCCCCATATCCCTTGATTCCGTTAGCCCTAAGAGCTATAACTAACTCTCTCTTGAATACATCCAGTGCACACAAGCACTTTCACACAACATAAAGTAATGCAGGCATGTTCCAAGCTGTGCTATGGCAAAATGAAAGTTACAATTCTTCCAGTACAAGGCTTGAGAAATACAACCCCAGCCTGCTTCAGCTCACTTCAATGCCATACATTCAAGTCACAATAAAACTCAGACAGTGAAAGAAATATAATACCTCCTGCCAAAATGTTATTGTCATCAAATAAATTCACTGGGGAGCATTGTTTGTATATCTACATGAAGATTGCCATGTTCCAATATCAGAAACCTGACTTAATAACTTTCACCAGTGTGTCCATTATATACTGTTTAAGAAGGAACTGCAGATGCTGGAAAATCAAAGGTACACAAAAATGCTGGAGAAACTCAGCGGGTGCAGCTGCATCTATGGAGCGAACGAAATAGGCAACGTTTCGGGCCGAAACCCTTCTTCAGACTGATGGAAGGTTTCAGCCCGAAACGTTGCCTATTTTCTTCGCTCCATAGATGCTGCTGCACCCGCTGAGTTTCTCCAGCGTTTTTGTGAACCGTCCATTATATACTTACTGATAGGATATTGTGGGCAGATTTATTTTTCTTGAATTGAATTGTATTTTACAGAATTTTTGTCCAAAGAGACAATCTACATGTTAAAAGCCCAGGAAAATGCATTCAGAAACTCTCAGTTTTGCTTTTTTTTAATGAATGAAGAAGATGGCCAAGTTCTCTGATGTTTTTAGAGACTGAGTGGTCATCTTAATTGAGATTTCAGCTTGTCACTTTGGAGATATTTCCCTGCTGCTAATTATGCCATAACAGGGGGTGTATTTGTTGAGGGTTCGCTCCAAATCAACGGCAAAGTTGTTACTTTTTAAGAATCTATATCAGTTCCAAGAGATGGTAATTGTGCTAATTTAGCTCCATTCAAGACCACAAGAAATTGAGATAGGTGGACATAGCCCAGCCACTCACACAAACCAAGTCCGCATTAGCCAACCTGATCTCCCTGTGGCTCAGCACTTCAACTCCCCCTCCCGGGCCATTCCGAATCCGACCTTTCTGTCCTGTGCCTCCTCCATGGGCAGAGTGAGCATCACCGGAAATTGGAGGAGCAGCACCTCATATTCCGCTTGGGTAGTCTGCACCCCAGCGGTATAAACATTGACTTCTCCAATTTCCGGTAAGTCTTGCTGTCTCCTCCCCTTCTCAGCTGACCCTCAGCCCTCTGGCTCCTCCTCTTCCTTTCTCCTTTCTTCTCTCCCCCCCCCCCCCCCACCATACATCAGTCTGAAAAAAGGTTTTGTCCCGAAACTTTGCCTATTTCATTCGCTCCATAGATGCTGCTGCACCCGCTGATTTTCTCTAGCACTTTTGTCTACCTCTGATCTTCCAGCATCTGCAGTTCCTTCTTAAACACAAACCAACCTGTTGTAGGAAGGAACTGCAGATGCTGGTTTATACCGAAGTTAGACACAAAATGTTGGAGTAACTCAGTGGGACAGGCAGCATCTCTAGATAGAAGGAATGGGTGACTTTTTGAGTCAAGACCCTCTTCAGACTGTTACTCCAATATTTTGTGTCTATCTTAGACACAAACCAACCTTCCTTCCATGGACTCCATCTATAGCACGCAGCCTCAGCAAGGCCACTAGTGTAATCAAAGACCAATTGCACCCTTGTCACTCCCTCTTGTCTCCTCTCCTACCAGGCAGGAGGTACATAAGTGTGAAGAGCATACCTCCAGATTAATGGGCAGTTTCTTCCCAGCTATTTTCAGGCAACTGAACCGTCCTCTCAATAGCTGGAGTACACTCTTGACCTTCCATCTACCTCATTGAAGATCTTTAATCGGACTTTATCTTACACTAAATGTAGTGCTTTTTATCCGCTATCGGCACAGTGTGGACCGGCTTGATTGTAATCACTAATCACATATAATATTTTCTTTGACTGGATAGCACGCAACAAAAGCTTTTCACTGTACCTCGGTACACGTGACAATAATAAATTCAACTAAACTAAACTAGACTGTCAAGATCATTCTCACATGCTCTCATTTCGAAGAAGAATTCAATGTGAGAACAAAACTCAAACTGCTGCTGGAATTCAGAGACTCAAGCAGCATCTGCGGAGACAAAGAAAGTGTTGGTGTGCCAGTCAAGACTCTGAATGAGGACTGTGTCGTTGAAGGGGAGATAGTCATGGTAAAGTGTTGATGGAGAGGGGTGCGGCAGGCCCATTCCTTCTCTCCAGGGATGCTGCCTGGCTCGCTCAGTTACTCCAGCTTTTTGTGCCTATCTTCGCTGGAAAGTGATAGATGGTTTTAGATGATGAGGGGGTTGATGGGCAGATGGGCAGATGGAACTAGGTAGGGGGAAGGAAGGCTGAAGCCAGTGACAGAGGCTGGGAGGTGATCGGCATGAGACCGCAAAGGGCTGCAGATTGCTGAACCAGATTAACAAAGGAAGGTGATGAATGGAGCCAGATAAGGGGAGGGCATGGTGGACAGATGGGAACAGTAGGGAGAAGGGAACAGCAGGGTACCTAGTAGAGGGCGTGTGTGAATGGACATATGGAAACAAGTGTGGGAGGGGAGTTAATCTTGGTAATCTTGGTTAATAGGGAGCTGTGGGGAAGGTGGGGTGTGTGAGAGAACCTGTATAGATAATAAGAAGAGAGAAATGAACGGAAGGGGTGTGGGTTACCTGAAACTGGAGAATTCAATGTTCTGCAATGCTCATGTTGTTGGGCTGTGGACTATCCAGGTGAAATATGAGGTTCCGGAGACTCCAATTGACTCCATCTACACTTCATGCAGCCTCAGCAAGGCCACCAGCATAAGCAAGGACCAGTCACACCCAGTCACTCCCTCTTATCCCCTCTCCCATAAGGTGAGAGGCACAGATGTTTGAAAACACACACTTCCAGATATAGGGATCCTTCCCAGTTGTTATTAGGCAACTGAACTGTCCTCGCACCAGCTACAGAGCGGTTGTGATCTCCCCATCTACCTCATTGGAGACCATCAATCTTTAAAGGGACTTTATCTTTCACTAAACGTTATATCCTTTATCCTTTATCAGTATACTGGATGGCTTGGTTGTAATGATGTGTGGATTTTAATGACTGGATTGCACACTTCAAAAAGCTTTTCATTGTATCTCGGTACGTGACAAAAAGAAAGTTCAACTAAACAATAGACTGCAAATGCTGGAATCTTGAGCAAAAAATAAAGTGCTGGAAGAACTCAGTGGATCAGGCAGCATCTGTGGGGGGAAATAGACAAACTTGGGTCGTTCTTGGGACTCTTCTTCGGACTGAATATATAAACGTATGAAACATGAGGTCCTTTAGACTTTAGACTTTAAAGATACAGCGCAGAAACAACTCTTCAGCCAACTGAGTCCGCACTGACTAGTGATCACCCCATACACTAACATTATCCTACACAATGTGGACAATTTACAATTATTTTTAACAAAGCCAATTAACCTGCAAACCTGTACATCTTTGGAGTGTGGGACAAAACCAGAGCACCAAGAGAAAACCCACACGGGCACAGAGAGAATGTATAAACTCCGTACAGAGAGCATCCGTAGTCCGAACTGAACCCGGATCTCTGGCAGTGTAAGGCAGCAATTCTACCGCTGCACCATCGTGCCACCCTCTTCAGGGTTTGACATGCAGAGGGTCACCACACGCTGCTGCCATCCTGTTATATTTGACTTAACTTTAACTTTGAATGTTCCTTTATTGAGAGCCTTGCCTCGAGTGCCAACACGCCTCAATTCTGGACATCACTCAATAAACCTGTCTGCTTACTCCCTTGGGATATTTCTTAAAGGTTGGCTCGTTGGCCAAGGATTGTACCACATTTCCCGATATCTCCCCAACTGGTCACCTCTGTGCAGAGGTCCTATTTCACTCAATTGCGTTTGGCTTTATCTTGCCAATGGAGGAGGCCGAGGATAGACAGGTCAGTTTGGAAATGGGGAAGGGGAATTAGAATTACCAACAACTAGGAGCTCAGGATGTGCTTGGCAAAGAGTCTGCACTTAGTCTTGTTGATGTAGAGGGGGCCACATTGAGAGCACCGACTGTAATGATTGGAGGTAGTGCATGTGAGTGAGTACAGTAGAGAATGTTGCAATGAGCATTAAAATCTAAAGATATACACAATGAACTGCCTGCATTAACGGTTTCAGCAATTAGTTCTTAAATTACTGTCCGGAAAAGTCCCAGATTTAATCTTTGTTCAATTAACTGTTCTCAGATGAAACAACAGAGGAGGTGCTATAATTGGCTTCTGTTTCTCAGAACAAAGCTCTCGGCACTCACTGTTGTGTGCGTGGAAGTTTGGTGACAAGTGGTGTGGACTTCCTATAATTGTCCCACAGCTGAAAGGCCTGCTAACGCTGAATGTTATGACTCGCATATAGAAAGTTGCTGTGTGAGTGAAGTAACATGTGACGTCTGGCTCCCACAGAACTCCCACAACAAATCCATTCCTGGCAAATTAAAAAGAAGATAAAATGATGAACGGGGAAAGATATAATAGGAACCAGAAGGGTGACTTTCTCATACAAAGAGTGGTGGGTGTAAAATTGAGGCATGGACTATCATCACGATTAAGAAACTTTTAGGCAGATTCATGGATAGGACAGGTTTAGAGGGTTATGGGACAACCACAGGCAGATGGGACTAGTGTAGATGGGACATGTTGGTCAGTGTGGGCAAGTTGGGCTGAGGGGCCTATTTTCATACTGTAAGACTTTATGACTATATGGCTCTGATATAAACAAAATAACTCCATATTTTTTTTTGCCCTGGCTGGACCAGAAATGCATATTTCATCTCAATGCTATTTAACTGAGTAGGATGTGAAGAAGGGTCTCGACCCAAAACATTATGCATTCCTTCTCTCCAGAGATGCTGCCTGTCCCGCTGAGTCACTCCAGCTTTATGTCTATCCTCAGGATTTTTAAAAAAAAAAGCAGCTCAGTTGCTTCCTGTGTAGGCAAGCATTAAGAGGGGACGAGACTGAGTTCTGACATGCTGACTGTTACCATACATGAAGTATTACTAGCTGGTCCTCTTGTGATGGGGTGTAAGATTCGTATAAGTACCCTTTCATCTCGGAAAGCACCCTATGGAATGGAGGAGGAGTGGTGAAGTTAAAGGCCAGTAGGGTTGAGATGAGGAAACAATGAAAATATTTTTATAGAAAGAAAAGCACGAAAGGCCCCGAAGGTACATGACAGAATGCTTCTGAATGATCACGTAACACGTTTGTGTGATACTCTTCTCCATTTTAACAAGCGGTTAAGCAAAGTATTTTCACCATTTTAATACCTCATTAATATTATTTAGGAATTCAACTTGGATAAACAGTTAAGAGCTAAGCTGCAAATAGTGCGGAGTAGATTTACGATGATGTTGCCAGGACTTGAGGACTGAGTATCAGCTAGAGGTTGGGCAGGCTGGGTCTTTATTCCTTGGAGCGCAGGAGGTCGAGGGGTAATCTTATAGAGGTGTACAAAATCATAGGTGGGATGAATGCACAGAATCTTTTACTCGGAATAGAGGAATCAAGAGACATAGGTTTAAGGTGAGAAGGTAAAGATTTAATAGAAACCTGGGGGGAAACTTTTCCACACTGAGGGTCGTGGGTATATGGAATGAGCTGCCAGAGGAGATAGTTGAGGCAGGCACTACAACAACATTTAAAATACATCTGAACAGGTACATGAATGGGAAAGGTTTAGATGGACACGGACTAAACACAGACAGGTGGGACTTGTATAGATGATACATTTTAATTGGCATGGGCAAGTTGTTTTTGTGTTGGGCGTGTTTTTGTGTTGGGCGACTATGACTCTAATTCCCACATTATCTCCTCAACTTATTTTTTCTTGGTATAATAATAATTTTATGGACTGACAGCAGGTAGTCTACAGTGATGGGGGGTATGTGGGTACATGCAGATCTACTGAGATAGAGATCTACATTGGTATGGAGGTCTATAGTGATGTGACAATCTATAGTTACAGTAGGATCTATAGTGTTGGAAGGAACTGCAGATGTTGGTTTCAACTGAAAGTAGACACAAAATGCTTGAGTAACTCAACGGGACAGGCAGTATCTCTCGTGAGAAGGAAACATAGAAACATAGAAAATGGGTGCAGGAGTAGGCCATTCGGCCCTTCGAACCCGCACCGCCATTCAATATGATCATGGCTGATCATCCAACTCAGCATCCTGTACCTGCCTTCTCTCCATAACCCCTGATCCCTTTAGCCACAAGGGCCACATCTAACTCCCTCTTAAATATAGTCAATGAACTGGCCTCAACTACCTTCTGTGGCAGAGAATTCCACAGATTCATCACTCTCTGTGTGAAAAATGTTTTTCTCATCTCAGTCCTAAAAGACTTCCCCCTTATCCTTAAACTGTGACCCCTTGTTCTGGACTTCCCCAACATCGGGAACAATTTTAAGAATTTTGTAAGTTTCTATAAGATCCCCCCTCAATCTTCTAAATTCCAGCGAGTACAAGCCAAGTCTATCCAGTCTTTCTTCATATAAAGCCCTGTCATCCCAGGAATCTCTGGTGAACCTCCACTCCCTCTATGGCAAGAATTGTCCGCGTTTTTTATTATTTTTTGTCTGTGTTTTTTATTTTTTTGTTATTTTATGTTGGGGTGTGTGTGTGGGGGGGTGGGGGTGGGGGGAAACTTTTGAATCTCTCCCTGCACTGGAGACCCGACCTTTTCTCGTCGGGTCTCAGCTGTCGTTGGGGCCGCAACGAGGAGCGGCCTCCAACAGGAAGAAGCCGGGGACTCAGGTGCCGACTCACCTCACCGTCGCGGAGCTGGCCGAGACCGGAGCGGGTGGAGCGGTGGAGGAGCGTTGCCGCTGCTGCTGCTGCTGCTGCTGCTACTGCTGCTGCTGCTGCCGCCGCTGCTGCTGCTGAGTCGGAGGCTGCTGCTGCGGGTCTGCGGACGGCGGCACCGGGAGCCCACGGATCCCTGGAGGGAGACCGCTTTTCGGGGCTCCTGCAACGGCGACTTCTCCCGCCCGAGTTGCGGGGTCGAAGAGCTCCTGGAGCGGGGCTTAGCACCACTGCCCCGCGCGGCTTGGAATGCGGGACTTTGCGAGCGCACGCCGGGGACTCCAACATCAAGACCCAGTGTGCGACCTCGCACCACCCGGCGTGGCTTTAATGGCCGCGGGACAATCGCCATCGCCAGCCGGGGGCTTTGACTTTGACTCTGACATCGGGGGGGAGAGAGTGCAGTGGAGAGATTAGTTTATTTGGCTTTCCATCACAGCTATGTGATGGATGTTTATGTAAAATGTAATTATGTTGTGTCTGGGGTCTATTTGTGTGTAATGTATGGCTGCAGAAACGGCATTTCATTTGGACCTCCAGGGGTCCAAATGACAATTAAATATACTCTCTTGACTCTTGACTCTATGGCTGGAATGGGTGGCGCTTTTGGTCAAGACCCTTCTTTAGACCCTGTAGTGATACAACGGCAGAAGATATATATTGTCATTGTAATTTGCAAGGTACAGGTTGCAAATGTGATTTCACACACCTATAGTGATGTGAAGATCTATAATAACAGGAGAACTACTTTGATGTGGGGAGATCTACTGAGGTGGAGAACTACATTGATGTGGGGATCTAGAGCAACATGGAAATATACAGTGATTTGGGAAACTACAGTGATTGCAGTCACATTGGGGATCTAGATTGACATTGGGAGCTACAGTCATGGGGAATCCACAGTAACATACTGATAAATACATCATAGATCTTCAAGTACATAAATCTGATGATCATGCAACAACTGGGAACCAGATGTAGCATCTCCAAGAGGCCAGTGCTCCAGATGCAGTGGTTTCAACTGGATAGGGAAGAGTGGAACCAAGAGTAGAAATCTCGACTCATCTGGACAGCAGAGAAGGGCTACTGAAAGGGAACCATTTCAAGTGATGCAGGAAGAAATGGCAGGAAGTTTGAGTTCTTTGGTTAGTGGGTTATGGCAGAGAAAGAATTTACAGAGAGAGTTGCATTAATAATATGTTCAAGACTTTCAGGAGGAAAGGGAGTTAACGATGGGGAGATAGTTTACAATATGATACGATAGGATACGATAAAACTTTATTCATCCCCGGAGGGAAATTGGTTTGCCGACAGTCACAAGGCACAACATGGTACACAGAAACTTGAAATTAAAAGTGAAAACTAAAAGAAAAAGATATACAACTTTTGTCTGGCTGCCATGTGCATAGCGCCTTCACCGGAACAAATGAACAAACAAACCCCTGGGCAGAGGATTCTAAATAGAGTGCCCCCCCTTTGTTCTCCCACCATCCCTCATGGCAGTTCCCCCACGCCAGGTCCCCATTGTCTTCCCCCTCCCTCCTCACGCTCATTGACTGTGAGGCCCCGCTGCTGCCGAGGCACCCGCTGTTGAAGTTGATTGTGGCTTTTTCACGAGGGAGACGATGGCAGGATTCAAAAGTGTGTACCAGTGAAGGGTAGGGTGAACCATATCCCAGGGTAGCTGGGAAAGCAAGTCAAGTAATGAGCGGTTTTGTAGGATTAATATTTAGGGAACAAGAGGGTGAATTTGATGGGGCAAGTAAGTGGAGAAATTAGAAAGGGATAGTATTCATGGTTTGGGTGGGAAGGTGACACGAGAAGGAGGAAATCAGCAGATTGAACAAAATATGTTGTTTCTCATTGTTCTGTCCAAACCCACAAAGTGCTGGAGTAACTCAGCAAGTGAAGCAGCATCTCTAGAGAACATCCATAGGTGATGTTTTAGGTCAATTCTCAGAAGAAGAGTCCCAAACTGAAACTTCACTTATCTACGTTCTCCAATGATGCTGCTTGATCTGCTGGGTTACTCCTGCACTCTGTGTCTCTTTGTGTATTAAACAACTTCTGCAGTTCTTTGTTTCTACACTGTTGGTGCATGTGTGTAATTCAGCAGTAATAGCAAGTCTCACATTATTACATTTTTACGGTTTCTTTCATCATTTATTTCCTTTCCAGGGGGTTTGGCTCCGTACTGGGGCACAGTTTCCCAGATGCTGGTCATCCGCTAGTTCCTTCTCCCAATGACTATTGTTCAAGAGTGAATTATGGAAGGCAATTGGCCCCAATAAGATTCAGGCCCCAGTAAGGGTCCAAATGACTCTCAGTCTGAAGAAGGGTCTCATCCCGAAACATCACCTATTCCTTTTCTCCGGGGATGCTGTCTGACCCACTGAGTTACTCCAGCATTTTACTTTAATTTAGTTTAGTTTAGAGATACGGCGTGAAAACAGGCCCTTCAACCCACCGAGTCTGCACCCACGAGTGAGCACTGTCCTGCACACTAGGGACAATTTACAATCTTTACCAAAGCCAATTAGCCTACAAACCTGTGCATGTTTGGAGTGTGGGAGGAAACCAGAGCACCCATGGAAAATTAATGCGGTCATGTGGAGAACGTATAAACTCCATGCAGCGGCACCCGGAGTCAGGATTGAACCCGGGTCTCTGGCGCTGTAAGGCCGCAACTCTCCCACTGCGCCACTGTTCCACCATTTTGTGTTTATCTTCGGTGTAAACCTGCATCTGCATATCCTTCCTGCACAAGATCATATTAACCATTCTATGCACATGCTGTAATTTAGTCATCTGGATCATTTCTCTTTCTGAACCCAAGGTGTCAGTAAAACCATCCATCCAGACCATTTCTAAAGTCTGAATGCCTGTACCCTGTATAAACATTCAAGCACATTGAATATTTTGTTTATTATTCAATGCTACCATCCATGCATTTAAATCAGAAATTATTGGAAACATAAAGAACGTTAAGGGTGGCACAGTGGCGCAGCAGTAGAGTTGCTGACTTACAGCGCCAGAGACCTGAGATCGATCCTGACTATGGGTGTTGTCTGTATGGAGTTTGTACTTTCTCCCAGTGACCTGTGAGGGTTTACTCCCAGAGCTCTGGTTTCCTCCCACACTCCAAAGACGTACAGGTCTGTAGACTAATTGGCTTGGTAAGAATTGTAAAATTGTCCTGAGTGTGTGTAGTGTTGTCTGCAGGGATTGCTGGTTAGCATGGACTTGGTGGGCTGACGGGCCTGTTTTCACGCTGTATCTCTAAGCTAAACTAAACTAAACTAAACAAACATTGATGAATTCAAAGCACAAGATTTATCACGTTAGACACAAAAAGCTGGAGTAACGCAGCAGTTCAGGCAGCATCTCTGGAGAGAAGGAATGGATGATATTTTGGGTCGAGACGCCACTTCACACTAGATTTTTTATGCTTACTTCACTGCTCCAACATGGAAAGGAAAATATTCTAGTGCCCTGAACCTTCTTTCAGTTATTACAATTGTTCAATTTTGCAAATATGCTGGGAGCTTCACTGTATGGAAGGAGATATTTGATATTTACCAGTCCTCATACAGGAAATGGTAATTCCAACCATGTGTTCTCTCTAGGCTGTCTTCTAGGGAACATAGGGCAAAACTTGAAATAACTGGATTATTTAGCCGTCAATTGAATGAACAAGCCAAGTGCATCTTGAGTTGCATATTGAAGATTTTATTTCCAGGAAGGGCTGTGTCATTGCTTTGGGGAGCCTCAGAACATTAAATGCATTTTCTGGATAAAATTGTTGTGTTCTTTCTCCCCTGTTGTTGATCAGACTACGTGAACTGCTTGGTATGGGACATGCAATCCTGGTTGCCAAACACTTTAACTCCCCTTCCATTCCCACACTGACCCCTCTGTCCTCGGCCTCCTCCTTCGTCAGAGTGAGGCCAAACGTAAATTGGAGGATCAGCACCTCATATTTTGCTTGGGCAGCTTACACCCCAGCGGCATGATATTGATTTCTCCAACTTCAAGTGGTCATTGCATCCCCTCTCACTCTCCATCACTCCCCCACCCTGGTCGTCAAACTAGTCATCCTGCTGAGTTAAACTTTCTGTGTAACTCGTTATCACCAAGCCCAACCATCTCCATTGATTATCCTTGATTATTGTTGCTTTTGGAAAACCTTCCATTCATTTGTCCTATCTACAGTGGCTTGCAAAAGTTTTCATACCCCTTGAACTTTTCCACATTTTGTCACGTTACAACCACAAACGTAAATGTATTTTATTGGGAGTTTATGTGATAGACCAACACAAAGTGGTGCATAATTGTGAAGTGGAAGGAAAATGATACATGGTTTTCAAATTTTTTTACAAATAAAAAACTGAAAAGTGTGGCGTGCAAAAGTATTCAGCCCCCCTGAGTCAATACTTTGTAGAACCACCTTTCGCTGCAATTACAGCTGCAAGTGTTTTGGGGTACGTCTCTACCAGCTTTGCACATCTAGAGACTGACATTTTTGCCCATTCTTCTTTGCAAAATAGCTCAAGCTCAGTCACATTGGATGGAAAGCATCTGTGAACAGCAATTTTCAAGTCTTGCCAGAGATTCTCAATTGGATTTAAGTCTGGACTGACTGGGCCATTCTAACACATGAATATGCTTTGATCTAAACCATTCCATTGTAGCTCTGGCTGTATGTTTAGGGTCGTTGTCCAGCTGGAAGGTGAACCTCCACCCCAGTCTCGTCTTTTGCAGACTCTAACAGGTTTTCTTCCAAGATTGCCCTGTATTTGGCTCCATCCAACTTCCCATCAACTCTGACCAGCTTCCCTGTCCCTGCTGAAGAAAAGCATCCTCACAGCATGATGTTGACACCACCATGTTTCACAGTGGGGATGGTGTGTTCAGGGTAATGTGCAGTGTTAGTTTTCCGCCACACTTCTCTGATCAATGCTCTCCTTGCCCGGCCTGTCAGTTTAGGTGGACGGCCATGTCTTGGTAGGTTTGCAGTTGTGCCATACTCTTTCCATTTTCGGACGATGGATTGAACAGTGCTCCGTGAGATGTTCAAAGCTTGGGATATTTTTTTATAACTTAACCCTGCTTTAAACATCTCCACAACTTTATCCCTGACCTGTCTTGTGTGTTCCTTGGGCTTCATGATGCTGTTTGTTCACTAATGTTCTCTAACAAACCTCTGAGGCCTTCACAGAACAGCTCTATTTATACTGAGATTAGATTACACACAAGTGGTCTCTATTTACTAATTAGGTGACTTCTGAAGGCAATTGGTTGCACTGGATTTTATTTAGGGGTATCAGAGTAAAGGGGAGCTGAATACTTTTGCACGCCACACTTTTCAGTTTTTTATTTGTAAAAAAATTTGAAAACCATGTATCATTTTCCTTCCACTTCACAATTATGTGCCACTTTGTATTGATCTATCACATAAAATCCCAATAAAATACCTTTATGTTTGTGGTTGTAACGTGACAAAATATGGAAAAGTTCAAGGGGTATGAATACTTTTGCAAGCCACTGTATATCTCTCGTTCTCCTTTCCACTGACTCTCAGTCTGAAGAATGGATGTGACCCTTTGGACACGCTAGAGGCAGGAAACATGTTCCCGATGTTGGGGGAGTCCAAACCCAGGAACCACAGTTTAAGAACAAGGAGTGAGCCATTACGGAGATGAGGAAACACTTTTTCTCACAGAAAGTGGTGAGTCTGTGGAATTCTCTGCCTCAGAGGGTGCTGGAGGCGGGTTCTCTGGATGCTTTCAAGAGAGAGCTAGATAGGACTTAAAAATAACGGAGTCAGGGGATATGGGGAGAAGGGAGGAACGGGGTACTGATTGGGTATGATCAGCCATGATCACATTGAATGGTGGTGCTGGCTCGAAGGGCCGAATGGCCTACTCCTGCACCTATTGTCTATTGTCATTGTCTATTGACCAGAAATGTCACCTATTCCTTTTCTCCAGAGATGTTGCCTGACTGTTGATTTACTCCAGCTTTTTGTGTCTGTCTTGGGTGTTACAATTGGTTTAAATAGTAACATGATTTTTGAATGTAACATCATTTTGTTACGATATGATACAAAATGACTTTAATTATCCCACGAGGGAAATTGATCGTCCAACAGTCATAAAACACAAGATACATGAAACAGGAAATTAAAGAAAGTGACGAGTGGAAAGGATTGGAGATGTGCAAAGATTGGGGATGGGGATGGGGGGGGGGGGGGGGGGGGGGGGGGGGGGTGAGGGGAGTCAGTCTACCCCACGACAGAAGGGGGAGGAGTTGTACAGTTTGATAGCCACAGGGAAAAGTATCTCCTGTGGCACTGTGGCATTCTGTACTGCATCTTGTACTGACTGGTCCAGGAACGCTGAGGCCCTGTACAACAAGGGACAGAGCCAGCTGTATTTTTTGAGAAAGCTCCGTTCCTTCAACATCTGTAGTAAGATGCTGCATATGTTCTATCAATCGCTCGTACCAGTACCATCTTCTTCACTGGGTGGCATTTCAGGTCGAGACCATTCTCCAGACTGGTTAGGGATAAGGGAAAGGAGAGATATAGATGGTGATGTAGAGAGATAAAGAATAATGAATGAAAGATATGCAAAAAAAACAACAATGATAAAGGAAACAGGCCATTGTAAGCTGTTTGTAGGGTGAAAATGAGAAGCTAGTGCAACTTGAGTTACTCCAGCTTTTTGTGGTTAACGTGGCATCATGTTCTTCGGTACAAACATTGTGGGCCGGAGAGCCTGTTCTTGTGCAGTACTGTACTATTTTCTGTGATCTATATATTCACTCGAAACATATCGGCAGATGTTGATGGTGATAGATCAGCTGAAGATAAATAGCCCACCTTTAAAATCATGAGGATAAAGGGATAGGATCTTCTCTGACCATCTTTGTGCATAAATATCACACTACATGGAATGAGATAGGTTAGAAGAATCATCTGACAGTGCCAAATCTTTATGTACTTCCATTCATTTAAAGAAGGGAACTAGACATGTCCCCCCCCCCCCCCCCCCCCCCCCCCCCCATCTGATTCTGTTTCCTCTCTCTGCACAATCCTTAGTGCCACTGCTTGATTTGAAGAAGCTCTGTCTGATAATGCTAGGAGTTCATGGACACTGGTAGACTGCAATATGCTTCCCAACAGATAATGCTAGGAGTTCATGGACACTGGTAGACTGCAATATGCTTCCCAACAATTACAAAAATTGCTGGTGTTGGATATCCAAAACAAGAACAGAAAAATTATGCAAACGCTCAGCTGATCACGGAGCATCTGTGGAAAGAGGAACAGTTTAGATTAATTGGGGGAACAGCACCTCATATTTCGCTAGGGTAACTTACACCCCAGCAGTATGAACATTGACTTCTCTAACTTCAAATAGCCCTTGCTTTCCCTCTCACTCCACCCCCCCCCCCCCCCCACCAGTCTTACTGTCACAATTTTACCTCTGTTTGCTTTGTTGTTACCTTCTCCCAACTAACAATGATATATTCTACATTTTCCTTGTTATCCGTTCTCTCTGTCCTGTTATCTACAGAAGCCAATTAACTTACAAACCTGAGATAGACACAAAATGCTGGACAGGCAGCGGGACAGACAGCATCTTTAGAGAGAAGGAATGGGTGACGTCTCGGGTCGAGACCCTTCTTCAGACCTGAAATGTCACCCATTCCTTCTCTCCAGAGACGTTGCCAGTCCCGCTGAGTTACCCCGGTATTTTGTGTCTACCTTCAATTTAAACAAGCATCTGCAGTTCTTTCCTACACAACTGACAAACCTGTACATCTTTGGAATGTTGGAGGACACCAGATCACCTGGAGAAATCGCAGGCAGTCACAGGTAGAACGTGCATACTCTGTACAGACAGTGCCCGTAGTCAGCATCCAACCCGGGTCTCTGACACTGTAAGGCACCGAATCTACCACTGTGCCACCATGCCACGCCTGATGTAGGCCAATGGATGACATCAAACTATTCAACCACAGAGATTGTTGCACCTCAGACACAATCCATTTGCAAGGAAGAATTTCATTGTCCTATCTGGGATATATGACAATAAAACTCTCTTGACTCTTGATTTGACTAATCATCCATATAACCGTGGCCGTTGTCAGCAATCAAGAGCAGGGACTCACTGTTCTCTTCCTCCCCTCTATACTAGATTTGGTGAGGCCAACGGAAGCTATTTCTAATCTCTTTCCTTCAGACGTCCATGATATGGTATTCTCTACAGCTGGTGGTTATGACCATCATGCCCCCACCAGGAATTGTTCTGAGACTGGAAACATGAGGTACTCATTTTCTACATTTTATTTTCTCAGCCAGAACCATGATTTCCTACACCCCCTGTCCAGTTATTATTACACACACACACTTAGAGCAAAATGCTTCCTAGAGGACATACTGTGTCCATCCACTAAGTATACCTGATTTTTATTTTGTCCGTATTTCAAGATCACATTTTTTTGATCGGTATTTAATGATTGAAGTGTCCATTTCAAGATGCAGCATTGTCTCCATAAACAGTTAAAATCTAATCAAGACCAGCCTGCCATTGTATGGATTGTTAAGCCCTGCAGTACAGCTGGTCTGAAGGAAGATTGGCTGAATAGTACAAAATTAAAGAGGTGGTATAGTGGCGCAGTGATAGAGTTGCTGCCTTTCAGCGCCAGAGACCCGGCTTTGATCCTAACCATGGATGCTATCTGTACGGAGTTTGTATGTTCTCCCCATGACCTGTGTGGGGTTTCTCTGGTTGCTCCAGTTTCTTCCCACACTCCAAAGTTGTACAGGTTTGTAGATTAATTGGCTTTGGTAAAAAATTGTAAATTGGCCCTAGTGTATGTAGAATAGTGTTAGTGTGTGGGGATTGCTGATCGTTGTGGACTCGGTGGGCCAAAGGGCCTGTTTCCATGCTGCATCTCTAAATTAAACTAAACTAAATCAAATACTGTGCAGAGGGCCTTGCAATTTTGACCTTGCAATTTTCCAGTGGAATGGAAAGGCAACGTGACCCCTGCTAGCTGTTTCAACTGAAATGTGTTCATTCAACTTGGAGCATGAATCAACCGTATGACTCTGTCGCGGTAACGATGAATCATCTCCTTGGGTTGCAGGAACAAAACAAAATAACATTCTTTGGGAAAGTGCCTGACACCTAACTACTAATGAGGATATTGACATATGGATGAGAAAGTAAGAGAAGATAATTGGGAAGCAAAAACTAACATAAAATTCAGGAAAAGGTATTAGTTTTTATTTGAATTGAAAGATGCAGTCTTTGGCTCACCGAGTCCACGCCAACTATTAATTATCCATTCGCATTAGTTCATAAGTTCATAAAGTAAATACAGGAGCAGAATTATGTCATTCAATCCATCAAGTCTACTCCAACATACAATCATGGCTGATCTATCATTCCCTCTCAACCCCATTCTCCTGCCTTCTCTCCATGAACCCTAACACCCTTACTAATCAAATATCTGTCAATCTCCCATACTACGTCTCCTAATCTAGCTCTCTGTTGTCCCACTTTCTCATCCACTCCCTACACACTATGGGGAAACATGCAGAGGCCAGTTAACCAATAAACCCGCAGGTCTTTTTGACGTGGGACGAAACCAAAGAACTCGATAACAGGGTGAAAGTGCAAACTCCACGCAGACAGCATCCAAGGTCAGGATCGATCCTGGGTCTCTGGCGCTGTGAGGCAGCAGCTTTACCATGGCTGTGCCATTGTGCTGACCTTGGTGGCACTGGTGATCATGGCAAGGTTAGTTTTGGTTTATTCAGTTTCGAGATACAGCGCGGAAACAGTCCCTTTGGCCCACCGAGTCCACACCGACCAGCGATCACCCCGTACACTAGCACAATCCTACACAACAAGGACAATTTACAATTTACAGAAGCTAAATTAACCAAATTAACCTGTATGTCTTTGCAGTTTTGGAGGAAACCAAAGCATCGGGGGAAAACCCACACGGTCACGAGGAGAACGTACAAACTCCGTACAGACAGCAACCTTAACCCGGGTCTCTGGTGCTGTAAGGCAGCAACTCTACCGCTGCGCCACTGTGCCGCCCCTAGATGTGTAACTAATTGAATTCAGGACTTCAAGGATAATGCTGTTCTCTCTTCTCATGAGATTATTGTCTCCTTTATGCGGGTCACAGATTTATAGCATTAATAGTAGTTTTCAAAGTGATTAGGTAACACTTTAGCTAATAGTAACACATTTAAAAATCCCCTTGGTTGCAATCTCACTGCTATTGAAGACATATGCTACTTTTGTTTCTATTTTAGCATATCTACACATTCCATGATTGGTATTTCAGTGAACTGTAATTTATTAATGAATAGTCTGTTGACTAGACAGGAGAGTGCAAGGTCACAGGATATACTTGCATTAGTAAAAATGAAACTTGAATCTGAGAATTATCTGGTATTTTTCCCAGAGTTAAAATTCAAGCCCATATCACTTTAGCCAGTTTCATAACTTGTTGGAGCAGAATTAGGCCACTCGGCCCATCAAGTATATCCGCCATTCAATCATGGCTGATCTATCTTTCCCTACAACCCCATTCTCCTGCCTTCTCCCCATAACCCGGATACAAAAGTAAAAGGAGCCAAATTTAACTTACCAGACTTCCTGTATTCTACAGTAGCACTAAGAGCAAAGTAGATGACAGCTGAGAAACCCCGGTTTACATGGATGAAATACTTTTGCTACCGTTACATTCTCAGTGCAGCGGTTGCAATTGGTGTTTGCAAAATGATGTTTTTCTCCAACCATACGGGAGATGCTGAAAGGAAAGAAATTCAAGACTGTGACATGTAAAATGCATGGGTGGAGAGTGCCCACGCCGTCAATGTTTCCTCAAACAGGCATTTCATTGACTGAGCTTGTGAAGCCAGCACATAATCAGGACCGGGGAAGGTGAGAAAACTTCCACTCAGCTTGTTTCTTGGCTGCAACTTTATTTTTCCTGTTATTGGGAAAATAATCCCACATTATGGTAGGAGCACTTTACTGTGTAAAAGTGAATTCCAAAATAATGATCCACCTACTCTGTACAGCAAACTAGATGTGACACCAGGGTGCAATTAAAACTCAAACTAACTGGAAATGGAATGTCGTCAATTCCAGCCAATATTATTTTTGGTCAGCTGGATACATGTGAAAAGCCCCTCTCATTACGTGCAAGAGATTCAAATCAAGCTGGTGAGAATTTCACACAGCTACAGTTTCTATTTGCACAATAAGGAGCACACAGCTTGCCTCCATGGGGACACGATTCATTTATTTAATCCTAGAAAGATTTGATGCAAATTGGCAAGAACCATACCTTAGGCGTCCTCAAGTATGTAAAGGAATATTACTGAAATCTAAGCAGATAACATTTGATGCCGGCAAGCTTCCTGCCATATCCCTAACAAGGCCCAACCTATTTGTTAGAACTCTGGTTCAGAGAATTATTTTGAGCCAGCTGTGAATAGACTCAATTCCAATGAAAAAAATCACATATTTGGACACTATTACTGTGCCAATTGGTTTAGTCAATAAGCAGTGATATTCACCTACTAAACTCCACAAAGGGGCTTGATGTTTGACTCAAATTTGCTATTCCACTCTCTGGCAAGTTATCTGGGTGCTGTTATCTGTTAATAGCACTGCAAATGTGTTGCCGCTGCGAGTCGGAATTTCATGTCCTTAGTTCAGAGGTACAACTTGGAAACATGTCCTTCGGCCCACTGAGACCATGCTGACCAGCGATCACCTGTACACTAGTTCTATCCTACCCACAAGTTGCAGACGCCAATTAACCTACAAACGTGTATGTCTTTGGAATATGGGAGTAAACAGTAGCGCTTGAAGAAGACCCATACGGTCACAGAGAGAACGTACAAACTCTGCACAGACAGCACCCATAGTCACGATTGAACCTGGGGTTCTGTGCGCCTCTATGCCTCCCTTAACCATCATTGTTCCTTTGTGGGACATATGACAATAAAATACTCTTGACTCGTCATTCTTGATTCTTGATTAGAGAAGGAAATTCTCCATCTTTCTGCAATCCAATCTGATTTATATCTATGCTCAATGTTGCAGATGCTTCACAATTCTCTGAATACTTCAGCAAGCCATTTTGTTCGAGGTTAATTTAGAAAGGCTGTCAATTCTGGTCCCACCATCAACACTCACATCTGGTGATTGGATGAAATGTGAAGTTTGGACTTATTTTAATAATCATTGAAATATTGCAATTAGTTGTTTCTTTCATTTCTTGGGATCTGAAGAAGATCTAAAATCGACGAACTACGGCTGCGGATCACCACACACAGACGGATCGCCGACTGCAATGCCATGGTCTTCACTGAACCATGGCTCAACGACAACATCCCAGACAACGCCATCGAGCTGGAGGGGCGCACTGTCTTCAGGGCCGACAGAACAGCGGAGGACTCCAGTAAGACCAAGGGCAGCGGACTGTGCATTTATGTGAACAACACATGGTGTACGGACGTTGTTAGGATTGGTAGTCACTGCTCTGCTGACCTGGAATACCTGATGATAAAGTGCAGGCCCTTCTATCTGCCCAGAGAATTCACATCGACTGTTATCACTGCAGTCTATGTACCCCCGGACGCTAATGCCAGGCTAGCAATGGAAGAGCTGCAAGCTGCTATCACAAACAACTAACTGCACACCCAGAGGGGGCATTTATTGTTGCGGGTGATTTCAGCCACTCCAACCTTAAAACTGTACTCCCCAGGTTCCATCAGCATGTTTCCTGCCCAACCAGAGGAAACAATATTCTGGACTTAGTATATACTAATATTACTGAAGCCTACAAAGCCCTCCCCCTCCCCCACCTTGGACAGTCTGACCACCTCTCTCTGTTCCTGCTCCCCAAATACACACCTCTGATCAGACGTGTGAAACCTACCGTGAGGACAGTGAAGGTTTGGCCTGAGGGGGCTGTCTCTGTTTTACAGGAACAGTTTCAGCAAACAGACTGGAGTCTGTTTGCCACCCAGGCCACCTTTAACTCCCAAGTGGACATCAACTCATACACCTCAACCGTTTTGGACTATATAAAATTCTGCACTGACAACGTCACTACCCACAAAGAGATTAAGACCTTCCCTAACCAGAAGCCGTGGATGAGCAGGGAGGTCAGACTCCTGCTGAAGGCTCGCGATGCCGCTTTCAGATCTGGCAACGCTGAGGGATACAGCTCATCCAGGGCCAATCTGAAAAAGGGAATTAGGAATGCTAAACTCAATCACAAACGGCGGATTGAGGAGCATTTCCAAAACAACTCCGACCCCAGGCGCATGTGGCAAGGAATCAAATCCATTGCAGATTACCAGAAAGTTAACAACCCCCCCCCCCCCAGACAACGCCTCCCTTCCTGACGAGCTAAACCATTTCTATGCTCGCTTTGACCGGGACAACAAAACTCCAACCATCAAAGTTGCTCCACCCCCGAATGAACAACCCCTCAGCCTCTCCACCTCTGCTGTACAAGATGCACTGAGCAAGGTGAATGAGCGCAAAGCTGCCGGCCCCGATGGCATCCCTGGCCGGGTGCTTAGGGCATGTGCTGGACAACTATCCCTGGTCTTCACTGACATTTTTAATCTGTCACTGGCCCAGGGTGTTGTCCCCACTAACCTCAAGACATCAACCATCGTGCCAGTGCCCAAACAGTCAGCTACAGGGAGTCTCAACAACTTCCGCCCAGTGGCACTCACCCCTGTCATTGCAAAGTGCTTTGAGCAGCTGATCTTGGCTCACCTCAAAGCCTGCCTCCCCCCCCACACTGGACCCCCCATCAGTTTGCCTACCAGACCAACAGGTCTACAGAGGACGCCATATCAGCGGCCCTACACTCTGCCCTGACCCACCTGGACAGCAATAACACCTACATCAATAATTTCAGCTCTGCCTTTAACACTGTCATCCCCGCTAGCTTGATCACCAAACTCAGCAGACTTGGCATCTCCGCCTCCCTCTGCAATTGGACACTGGATTTCCTCACCAACAGACCACAGTCTGTTAGGGTCAATAACCTCACCTCCTCCACTATAACACTGAACAGTGGTGTGCCACAGGGCTGTGTGCTCAACCCTCTCCTCCACTCCCTCTTTACCCATGACTACATCCCTAACAATGGCTCCAACGCCATCATTAAATTTGCCGACGACACCACAGTGGTAGGACTGATCAGTGACAACGACGAGTCAGCCTACAGGGATGAGGTCCAGCACCTGACAACCTGGTGTGCCAACAATAACCTTGTCCTCAACTCCAAGAAGATGAAGGAAATTATTGTTGACTTCAGGAAGAACAGAGGGGGCAGACATACCCCCATCCATATAAACGGGACTGAGGTGGAGCGCGTCTCCAACTACAAATTCCTCGGGGTACACATCTCGGAGGATCTGTCCTGGTCCCTCAACACCTCCAAGCTGATCAAAAAGGCGCAGCAGCGCCTTTACTTCCTGAGGAGGCTCAAGAAAGCTCACCTGTCCCCCCAGATCCTGACCAACTTTTACCGCTGTACCATCGAAAGCATCCTGACCACCTGCTTCACGGTATGGTACAGCAGCTGCACTGTAACGGACAGGAAGGCACTACAACGGGTGGTGAAAACCGCTCAGTACATCATCAGTGCCCCGCTCCCTGCCATGGATGCCCTCCACCGAAAACGGTGTCTGAGACGGGCCGGGAAGATCATCAAAGACCCCTCCCACCCCAACCATGGACTGTTTGCCCTCCTCCCATCAGGGAGGTGGTACAGGAGCCTCAGGGCTCGTACTAGTAGGATGAGGAACAGCTTCTACAACAACACTATCACATTGCTGAACTCGGAGTCCCGCCGATAGATTTCTCCAATCTCTCCGTCCACATTGTTTGCTTATTTTTATTTCTATATTGCACTATTACTACAGACTGACGCTAAACTGCATTTCATTGTATCCATACTTGTATCTGTGCAATGACATTAAAGTTGAATTGAATTGAATTGAATTGAACGATCCCGACCCAATGTGTCGCCTATCCATGTTCTCCAGTGACACTGCCCTGACCCGCTGAGTTACTCCAGCACTTTGCGTTATCAATGCAATCTTTCAATTGATTGTGCTGCTTCTTTTCAGTTCCTTGCACATTTCCATCTTGGGAGGTTTACCTCCCCAGCAACAATAACTCCAGTATTTGGTTGGACATCCTGGATGCTGTTTTCCCAAGGCTGTGTCAGCTGTTCAGAAATTCCCTGCAGAATATTGCTCCTTAAGCACTAAGATTTAATGACCATGCAGGTGATGGTAGATCACATGCTTTCCACAGCAAGATAGCTTGGCAACGTAGAAACTAAGGACAATACGCATCAGATTAACGTCGACACAGCAAACTGCGGATGCTGGTTTCCAAAAAGGACAGAACATGCTGGAGTAACTCAGCGGGTCAAGCAGCATCTCTGGAGGACCTGGATAGGCACATTTTGGGTCACATCCTGAAGAAGGGTCCCAACCCAAAGTCCTGCCCTGAAATGTCACCTATCCATATCGGGACCCTTCTTAAGAGTCTGATGAAGGGTCCAACCCAAAACATTGCTTATCCATGTCCTCTGGAGATGCTGTCTCATCCATTGAGTTATTCCAGCAATTGCTCTCTTTTTTTTGCATAAAACTAACCATGTTCCATTCATTTGTCCTCAGATCTGTCTATATCGCTCTTTCCCCTTTCCCCGAATCTCAGTCTGAAGAAGGGTCTCGACCCAAAACATCACCTATTCTTTTTCTCGAGATGCTGCCTCTCCCACTGAATTTTTTTTTTGTGTTTGTCTGATTAACAGGGTGCCAAAATTGAGCAGTACATTGTGTTTGATGAAGTGAAGGTAAAGGAAAGGTGAAGGAAAGAGAGACAATGGCAGAGAAAGAAAAAAGTATTTGCTTTTAGAAAATAAATAGCGTTTAATTGCGTAAAAGGACAGATGTTGTTTGCCATGGATTTTACTGACTGACAAACAAACTCATTCTGAAAATACCCAAGAGAGGTTTCATTTCTTAAAAGCTTAACTGAAATCATGGGATTTACAGCGTGAGCAGACAAGGTAATCTCATCTTCTAGTTAAACAAATTTACAACTAAAAGAAGGGTCTATTCAATTACTGACTCCACAGCTATGGAAACATGTGACTGCATTGACTTTTCAATTGCTTCTTGCCACATAATAATGCTTGCCTGAACTTGGAATTGGGTCATTCTAAAGGTATTATTAGAGTAGGAAAGCTGATAGGCTGCTCACTTTAAAATCGTTTTATTCATCTGGAAGCAAAAAATTTTATTCAGCTTTCTGTGATGGATTAGTAAAAGGATTTCCTGATAGTCACAAAATATTTTGAACCTTTGCCAGAAATACTCAAGACCGACCGCTGTTGAATCATTGTGAACAAAGCAAGCCTTCTTTAACTCCCTGTTTGATGCATTTGGTATAAATATGCCGCCTACACTTGGTTAAATTGTGGTTTCTTTGCTTAAGTTCCATTATGGGTGATTATATTTTGGGACAGTTACTATCAGGTAATGTTGATTCAGCTTTTGTTTTTCTATACTTTGGTTTTCCTCTGCAGGTTTTTTTGAAGATAGTATTTACTCTGGTTGCGGAATGGTTTGTCTCACTCCAGTTCAGAGCCCGATTTGCCAGACTTAGAACAGGGAACTGCCTTGTGGGAGTCAGAGAATCACCATCCATGTCAATCCTGCCTTCAGTGGGAGCTTCAGTGAACTAAGGAACCTTGCAATTCAGAAGAGGCAATCAGCCCATCATATACACACTCATTCCATGAAAGATCCAAAGGAACTGCAGATGCTGGTCTATACCGAAGATAGACACAAAGTGCTGGGGTAACTCAGCGGGTCAGACAACATCGCTGGAGAGAAAGGATGGGTGACATTACGGGTCTGAACCCATCTGAGTCTGAAGACGGGTCTTGACCTGAAACATCACCATCCTTTTTCTCCAGAGATGCTGCCTGATTTTAGAGATTCAGCATGGAAACAGGCTCTTCAAGCTAATCGAGTCCATGCTGACCAGTGATCACCCATTCACTAGTTCCATCCCATACACTAGGGACAATTTGTTTCACAGAAGCCAATTAACCTACAAACCTGCACGTCTTTGGAATATGAGAGGAAGCCAGTGAAACCCCAAACCCATGCGGTCTCAGGGAGAGCGTACAAACTCCGTGCAGACAGCACCCATAGTCAGGATTGAACCTGGGTCTCCGGCGCTGTTAGCAGCAACTCTACTGCTGTGTCACTGTGCTGACTTATTGTGCAAAGTCTCCCTTTCATCCCTGTTGGGATATTTACTGATTATTTAAAATCCTTTGATTACAATTCCTTTTGCAGAGGAGGCCCGTTCTTCTCATTCTGTCTGGTCTCCCATTAGATTTCCCTGTGATCAGGAGAAGAAGCACAGCTTTCTATCCTCTTCATATAAGTTAAGTTCTTCATGTGTGGGGGTAAACCTCCACAGTGACACAGCTGGTAGAACCGCAGCCTCACGGCACCAGAGACTCGGGTTCAATCCTGACCTCGGGCATTGTCGGTGTAGAGTTTGCACGTTCTCCCCGTGACTGCATGGGTTTCCTTCTGGCCCACCGGTTTCCTCCCACATCTCAAAAGCGTACAGGCTTGTAGGTTAATTAGCCTCTGTAAAAATTGCCCATCATGTGTAGGGAGCGGATCCGTGTGGGATAGCATAGACCTAGTGTGAACTGGTGATCGGTGGTTGGCATGGATCGGTGGGCCAAAGGGCCTGTTTCAATGCTGTATTTCTAAACTGTACCATCTCCAAAGCCTTAGCATCATCCCAATGATTTATTGCAACAGAAACATCCACAATCTTCAATGAATTTTCAAAGCACTTACACTCTTGGCCTGCTCATCCACTGGAACTAAAGGATGATGTGGGAAGAGGAAACAATGATGTTGAGGAGTAGCAAAATAAGCATTAACCTCTCTACTTGGATGAGCATCTGGTCTTGATGGTATACCCGGTCGTGTTCTAAAAACCTGTGCGGACCAACTGGCGGGAGTTTTTACGGACATTTTCAACCTCTCACTTCTGAGGTCTGAGGTCCCCACCTGCTTTAAAAGGGCATCAATTATACCAGTGCCCAAGAAGAGTAAGGTGACGTGCCTCAATGACTATCGACCAGTGGCACCGAACGCCTGTGGTGATGAAGTGCTTTGAGAGGTTGACCATGGCGCAAATCAACTCCTACCTCAACAAAAACCTGGACCCTCTGCAGTTTGCGTACCGCCACAACAGGTCAACGGTGGATGCAATCTCGCTGGCCCTCCACTCCGCACTGGACTACTTGGACAAAAAAAACTCATATGTCAGGCTGTTATTCATTGATTACAGCTCGGCATTTAACACAAGCATCCCCTCCAAACTGGTTACCAAACTCGCAGAACTGGGTCTCTGCGCATCCTCCTTCTAAGAAATCTGTGGAGCGGGCTGCATCCCTGCAAAAACCTTCCGATGTTCCAATCAGCAACTGGAGGAACAGCTCCGCAATGCCAACTGGAGGACGAGACAGATGTTCGGCAGCTGTGGCAGGGCCGTGAATGCAATCACATACTCCTACAAGGCTGGATCCTCGACTTCCTCATCCACAGACCACAGTCTGTTCGTATTGGTGGAAATGTGTCAGCCTCGATAACAATCAGCACGGGAGCACCTCAAGGCTGCGTGCTCAGCCCCCTGCTGTACTCACTCTATACCCATGACTGCGTAGCGAACCACAGTGCGAACTCCATCATCAAGTTCGCTGATGCCACCACTATTGTGGGGCGTATCACTGATGGGGATGAGTCAGAATACAGAAGAGAGATCGAGCAGCTGTCCATATGGTGCCAGCGCAATAACCTGGCCCTCAACCCCAGCAAAACCAAGGAACTGATTGTGGACTGGAAGGAATAGGATGGGGACCCAAAGCCACATTTATATCAACGGGTCGATGGTTGAAAGGGTCAAGAACTTCAAATTCCTGGGCGTGCACATCTCTGAAGATCTTTCCTGGTCCGAGAACACTAACGCAATTATCAAAAAAGTTCATCAGCGCCTCTACTTCCTGAGAAGATTACGGAGAGTCGGATTGTCAAGGAAGACTCTCTCTAACTTCTACATGTGCACAGTAGAGAGCATGCTGACCGGTTGCATCGTGGCTTGGTTCGGCAATTTGAGCGCCCTGGAGAAGAAAAGACTACAAAAAGTAGTAAACACTGCCCAGTCCATCATCGGCTCTGACCTTCCTTCTATCGAGGGGATTTATCGCAGTCGCTGCCTCAAAAAGGCTGGCAGTATCATCAAAGACCCACACCATCCTGGCCATACACTCATCTCCCTGCTACCTTTAGGTAGAAGGTACAGGAGCCTGAAGACTGCAACAACCAGGTTCAGGAATAGCTACTTCCCCACAGCCATCAGGCTATTAAACCTGGCTCGGACAAAACTCTGATTATTAATAACCACTTTCTGTTATTTGCACTTTACCAGTTTATTTATTCATGTGTGTATATATTTATATCATGGTATATGGATGCATTTTCTGTTTTGTAGTAAATGCCTACTATTTTCTGTGTGTTTAAGCAAAGCAAGAATTTCATTGTCCTATACAGGGACACATGACAATAAACTCACTTGAACTACCAGTGATGAAGAGGAGGAAAATGTAAAGACGATAAGGCCCAGTAACATTACATATACACATCATTCACTCCATCCCAAACCCTTCTCCATCCCACACACATTCATTCTTGTTCTACCCACCAGACATGCACTTCCACAGAAACATTCACACACACATTCACACAAGCACGAATACCCTCATACCCATGCCTAACACACACACTTCTCACTCACATACGCACTCTCTCTCTCTATCACACACACACACACACACAAAACACACACACATACACATGCGCAAAACACACACACACCAGACAGATGCACAAAACACACCCCAGACAGATGCACAAAACACACACACACAGACACAAGCACAAAAACATGTGCATACACACACATATGTGCCTAAACACATAAACATACACACACAAACAGCCACACACACACACACACACACACACACACACACACACACACACACACACAGCCACACACACAGCCACACACACACACACACACACACACACACACACACACACACACACACACACACACACACACACACACACACACACACACACACACACACACACACACACACACACACACACACACACACACACACACACACACACACACACACACACACACACACACACACACACACACACATGCCTAACCCCAGAATGGTTAGTTTAGTTCAAACTAAACTGCAAAAGTAAAAGTAAGGTCTGATTGTCTTGATCCTGAACGAGATAACTGCAGTGAGCTCATTGGGTGGTGGATGCTTTTGGGGATGATATATAGTGTTTTAATATGTAATGGCAGTTGATTTAACAGGAATGTGCTGAGCTGGGAACTTTCCTTATTTTAATATCACTGTGTTCTTTATTTCATATTTTCTCATGCTGTCTCCACTGTGTAATCACACGTTGTATGAATAGTAAAACACACTACTAATTATTTAAAATAAACTTGATGGTTTGCATTTCAGAGTAATAACTAGCTGAGGGTGAGTCTAAGAATGTGATACCATTATAGGTTACAACACTGCCCCAGTGCAATTATTCAATTGAATTCCTGCCTTGTGAATATTGACAAGTGGTGATTTTTCTTTTGTTTATCCAATTTGCTGTCTTTGTTTCACCTTTCTGGCTAAAACTGGAAAATGCTTGCAGCAATGTTCATTCAGGTGCACAAAAAAGCTGGAGAAACTCAGCGGGTGCAGCAGCATCTATGGAGCGAAGGAAATAGGCGACGTTTCGGGCTGAAACCCTTCTTCAGACGGATGGGGGGTGGGGGGAGGCGGGGAGAAGAAAGGAAAAAGGAGGAGGAGGAGCCCGAGGGCTGAGGGTGAGATAGGAAGGGGAGTAGACAGCAAGGGCTAGCAAAATTGTGCGAATTCAATGTTCATGCCCCAGGATGCAGACTCCCCAAGCGGAATATGAAGTGCTGTTCCTCCAATTCATGGTGTTGCTCACGCTGGCCGTGCTATGTGTGTGTGTACGGACAGTGTCACAATCAAACAAAAGCCGTTTTCACCTATGTAAAGAAACATAGAAACATAGACAATAGGTGCTTCGAGCCAGCACCGCCATTCAATATGATCATGGCTGATCATCCAAAATCAGTTCCTGCTTTCTCTCCATACCCCTTGATTCCATTAGCCCTAAGAAAGAAAGGCTTACAAAATCAGGAGACCTCAGACACGGTGCAGACACTAATTTGCCGTGAAGTCATTGTATTATAGGAAAGTCATCTCCCATTTTGTGAAATAAATATCTGACAATCAATAATATCTTTAGATTGCGACTTTAGGGACACAGCGCGGAAACAGGCCTTTCGGCCCACTGAGTCCGCGCCTCCACCACCACCCCTGGCAGCCACCCACCACACTCTCGTCCTACACCTCTCCTTTACACTTTGCCTCTCTCAGCTTAAAGATGTTCCCTCTAGTCCTTGACATTTTCACCCTGGGAAAGATGTTTTGACTGTCTGCTCTATCTATGCTTCTCATCATTTTATAAATTTGTTCAAGTCTTCCCTCAACCTCCAACATTCCGAAGAAAATAATCCAAGTTTGTCCAACATCTCCTTATAACTAATACCTTCGAATCCTGGACCTGCAGCATTCTGCTCCAACGGTAGAGTTGTTGCCTTACGGCGACAAAGATCTGGGTTTCGATCCTCACGACCGATGCACATTCTCCCTTTGACCGCGTGGGTTATGTCCCAGTGTTCCAGTTTCCTCTCACACTCCAAAGACGTGCAGGTTTGTTGGTTAATTGGCTTTGGTAAAATATGTAAATTGTCTCTCGTGTATGGGATAGTGCTAGTGTACGGGGTGATTGCCGCTAGGCAAAGACTCAGTGGCTGTGACGACCTGTTTCCGTGCTGGATTTCTAAAGTTAAAAAAAAGTTAAAGGTACAGAAGTTTGAAAGTACGTATTGCCAGACTCAGGAACAGTTCGTTCTCCTCTGGTTTAGGTTTCTGAACGGTCCTTCCTCAAGCCAGGATACTGTCCAATTGATCTCTACCCCATTATGGATATCAGAGTTTGTCTATGGAACGGATGCTCTACGTCGTTGTGTCCTTGGGCAAGACACTTCACCCACCTTTGCCTGCGTGTGAATGTGTGTGAATGTGTGTGAGTGATTGGTGGTGGTCGGAGGGGCCGTAGGCGCAGGTTAGCAGCCACGCTTACGTCAGTCTGCCCCAGGGCAGCTGTGGCTACAGAAGTAGCTCACCACCACCGAGTGTGACTGAGGAGTGAATGAATAATGCGATGTAAAGCGCCTTGAGTATCTAGAAAGGCGCTATATAAATCCCATCCATTATTATTATTATTATTACGATGCTGAGAATTATATTCTGAGCTCTGTATCTTCACCTTTGTTCTATCTTTTATACATGGGGACAGGATAAAAGAGAAGTGTTTCCCTTTCCCCTGGCTAGTCTGAAGAAGGGTCTCGACCTGAAATGTCACCCATTCCTTCTCTCCACTGAATTACTCCAGCATTTTGTGTCTATCTTCATATTTTTGTATGGTATGTCTGGTTTGCTTGGACACCAGGCAAAACAAAGCTTTTCACAGTACATGTGCCAATAATAAATCTAAACCTAAACCTGAGAAATGGACCAAAGTCCTCCTTAAATCCCAACTCCAAATACATTCATCTTGATTATCATTGGCCGAATTATTTTTATCTCATTGTAAAGTAGGTCACTGATGAAGTTCTCTGTGTAAATGAAGATCCATAAAATATGTTAGACAAAAGGCTGATAATTTGAGGAATGCAAAGTCTTCCTCTTTAGACTGCATCAAACACTGTTTTATACAGTGTTGTTTGATGTGGTCTAAAGAGCCAAATATAAATTATCATGGAAGAATGACAAAGCTTATGACAACTGAATGGAACGTCTCAAGCCCGGCATGCCACTTATTACTAAACTATGTATGAATGGATGTGTTAATGTATAATGTGCAATTGTTTTGCATAATGATTAATGGGGCCAACCCGTCAGATCTAATAAGCTGCTCCTTGTGTGATATGCTTGCAAAATCATTTTCTGCAGTGTTGCCACGATGTTGCATGGATCCCATGAACTGTAGTATTAACTCATGACACCGCGATGATGGGGGTGATATGTATGTTCAGTTTACATTACCCCAATAACAGCATTTTAACCCTCCCGTCTTTCCCATAATCTGGACAAAGTCTTCCACATAAACTCAAATAAACCGTATGACAAGCTCTCAGAGGATTAAAATTGTATTAATGGTCTCTGAATTTTAGATTTCTGTTTATGTTTAGGTTCAGGTTTATTACTGAGATACAGTGAAAAGCTGGAGGTCTGCTACCCAATCAAATCAGATAATACTGTACATACACATTATGGAAGATGCTTGAGTCTTGAACATTTGTGGAGGGAAATGGGCAGTCAATGTTTTAGATTGAGACTGGTCATCTGGCCTGATAGAGGAGTGGTGATATAGCTGGGTTTCACCAGCAATCTTCACGCCATCCACATCTTTCACATCAGATTCTGGCACCTGCCGTCTCTTGTGCAACCTTATCGGTTGACTTTAAACAAACCAAAATGCATTTAAAAATTATTCCTAAATGCTCCTATCTGATTCTGTTAAATATTAAGTCAATGAATATTGAAAAATGCTCCACAGTTTACATCTAAACTAATTCTATTTCAATATAGCATTCCGATTCAAAACACTCAAGAGGACATCATTCCAGTCTGAAGAAGGGTTTCGACCCGAAACGTCAGCCATTCCTTTTCTCCAGAGATGCTGCCTGTCCCGCTGAGTTACTCCAGCTTTATGTCTATCTTTGGTGTAAACCAGCATCTGCAACGCCTTCCTACACATTCTAGTTAATGAAATGTATTTCTTTCACTGCAGATGTTTTTCTTTCATGGTGAAGCTTGTGAAGAGTTATGAGCATTTTAACCTTTGTACAAGATGTTGATAAGCCCTTGTAACAGGCATGCCTTTGACTGCTGGCATATTTAGGCTGCACAAACATTAGTTTGAAAACATACTGGAGTCAAACTTGGGGTCCACGACACTGACGACTCCAAATTACAAAGTGCAAGAAAATATATTAATTTCATCTCTTTGCCTTTCATGCTTTGCACCTAAATAGCTGGATTTAACCATCTGGAGTAGGTTGTAAGATAAAGCTAATGTTCATTAATAAATACATTGCACGTCTAACACCTTCCTTGTTATCTTGGGCCACACTAAGGTCAATCCAGAACTAAAAATGATTTACCATGTAGCATGTCTGTCTGCACTTACTGACTGTTCCTTTTACTCTTATGTCATCATTCTTGTGGCCAGTGTACATAGCATTTTATCATTTTTGCCTTTTTAGTGAATGATGTGTTGCAGTTATGCAGGAGAAGGTTTTTTTTCAAGTGTCCTGTGAGGACCAAGAAAAATCGTGGCATCTGCTATTTGCAGCAAACTGTCTTTTCTATTTGGGTGCCAGTTTCAGTTTCATTCTTTGCTCCACTGATTAGCAAGGGAAAATCCCCAAGGGTTTTGGCTCCAAGAAAGTCAAGAGACAAGACTACATAATTAGATATAAAATGCTGGAGTAACTCAGCGGGACAGGCAGCATCTCTGTAGAGAAGGAACGGGTGACATTTCGGGTCGAGACCCTTCTTCAGACCCTCTTCCTTCTGAAGAAGGGTCTCGACCCGAAACATCACCCATTCCTCTCCAGAGACGCTGCCTGTCCCGTTGAGTTACTCCAGCATTTTGTGTCAATCTTCAGTTTAAACCAGCATCGGCAGACCCTTCCTGCTTAAGACTGCATAATTGTCATACGTATCGACAATGAATAATTAAATTCCTACTTGCAGCAGCTTAATAGACCAGTAAACGCAATACACAAAGATTATTATATTTTTGATTCAATACATTAATAATCATAACCATTGTGGTCAAGAAGACTTTTGACACATTGGCCTTCATCAGTCAGAGCATTGAGTGTAGAAGTTGGGAGTTCATGTTACAGTTGTACTAGACATTCGTGAGGCTACATTTAGAGTATAGGGTTCAGTTTTAGTCACCCTGTTATAGGAAAGATGCTGTTAAACTGGAAAGGGTGCAGAGAAGTTTCACGGGGATGTTGCCAGGAACAAGAGCCGGAGCTATAGTGGGAGGTAGAGCAGGCTAAAGGTCCTGTCCCACTTAGGCGACATTTTTGGCGGGTGCAGGAGACTCTGCGCTCGCCACATGATCGCCACTTGGTCGCCACATGTTCGCTGGTGGTCTCTGGTGAGTCTCCTTCATGGTCGCGAGGAGTTCCCGCAATCTGGGAACTAGTCACGGCCTCAGTATGGTCGCCGCAAAGTTTTCAACATGTTGAAAATTTTTCTGCAACCAAAAATTGGTCGCCATGGAGAAAATCGATAATCTTGTAGTCGTTGGTGCAGTTGTAGTGGGGTCGCCATGTAGTTATGGGTAGTCGAGGTAGTCGTAGGTAGTTTTAGTTAATCGCCTTTGCTGACCGTGCATTTTCATTGGCTCATTGGGGAAAATAAACGTAAGCACGAGTTTTCAGAACCAAGGATAACCGACTGGTAATGTTAAATGCCCGACAAACTTCACAGCTGTGTATCTCTGGCTTATTAAAAGTTGTATGGCTTCTTAAAAGTGTCTCTACCCCTTCTCCCCCCCTTCTCCCCTTCCCCCCCCTCTTTTAAAAGACTTACCATACACTGTGCTAGCCGTCTTTAACCTTCATGTTCATCGCGGTGTGTGTTTGTATCACCTTGGCTTTGCACCATGTGAATTTTAGACAGTGCTCCCCCGCTTTCACTGGCCCCGCCTTTGCGATGTGTTTGTGCGTGTGTGTTTGAATGTTCCACTCTGACAGTCGCCGTTCCAGTACCCGGTTTGTCAGGCAAGTGTCGCTAACTTGACAGTCGCCGGCAGTCCGCTGAAAACTCGCCAAAGTGGGACAGGCCCTTTAGACTTCAATTCTTTGAGTGCTTGGTGGATGAGGAGTGATCTTATAGAATGTATAAGATCATGAGAGATGGGCCAAAGGGCCTGTTTCCATGCTGTATGTCTCTATGACTTTATGATACCAGTGTAAAAACCAAAATCCTTTGTACAACCATGGACAGACATTAGAAATTCAAAGTTCATGAGGCTGAGTATTGTTCAAAAACCTGTTGATTGTTCCGAAGAAACTATTCCTGAACCTGGTGGACACTGATTACAGGCTCCTGTACTTTCTAAACAAAAGTTCAATGTATATATGTATATATTTTCAATGCTGGAGTAACTCAGCTGGACAGGCAGCATCTCTGGAGAGAAAAATATCCTGAAATGGGAGGGAGAGGAGCCTGAGGTCATGGTTCATATAGGTACCAATGACATAGGTAGAAAAAGAGAAGAGGTCCTGAAAGGAAAATTTAGGGAGTTAGGAGGAGAGTTAAGTAGAATTACCTAAAAAGTAACAAACTCAGGATTACTGCCTGTGCCACGTGACAGTGAGAATAGGAATGGAGTGAGGTGGAGGATAAATGCGTGGCTGAGCGACTGGTGTAGAGGGCAGGGATTCAAGTTTCTGGATCATTGTGACCTCTTTTGGGGAAGGTGTGACCTGTACAAAAAGCACGGGTTGCACTTGAACCTTAAGGGTACCAATATCCTGGTGGGGAAATTTGCAAGGGCTACTGGGGAGACTTTACACTAGAACGTTTGGGGGGAGGGACTCAAATAGAGAAAGCTAGTAGACAGTGTGTGAGGCAGGAGGGAGAGAAGGGAAGCACTCTGACCCAACATGTAGGGGGGAAAGAAGAAAAAGATAATAAACAGATAATAAGAGGTGGTGGGTTTCTTAAATGTGTATAATTTAATGCTAGGAGCATTGTAAGAAAGGTGGATGAGCTTAGAGCTGGATTGACACCTGGAAGTATGATGCTGTGGCGATTAGCGATACATGGTTGCAGGATGGCTGTGATTGGAAACTAAATATTCCAGGATTTTGTTGCTTCAGGTGTGATAGAATTGGAGGGGCAAGAGGTAGAGGTGTTGCATTGCTTGTCAGGGAAGATATTACAGCAGTGCTTTGGCAGGATAGATTAGAGGGCCCGTCTAGGGAGGCTATTTGGGTGGAACTAAGAAATGGGAAAGTTGTAGCATTTATCGGGGTGTATTATAGGGGTGTATTTATCGGGGTGTATTATAGACAAGGGAAATTGGACACTTGGTTTGGAAAAAGAGAGAGATCTACAATAATTATAGGCAGCATGAGGTGCTTGAGGAGTATAAGGAATGTAAAAAGAATCTTAAGAAAGAAATTAGAAAAGCTAAAAGAAGATATGAGGTTGCTTTGGCAAGTAAGGTGAAAGTAAATCCAAAGGGTTTCTACAGCTCTATTAATAGCAAAAGGATAACGAGGGACAAAATTGGTCCATTAGAGAGTCTGAGTGGACAGCTATCTGCAGAGCCAAAAGAGATGGGGGAGATATTGAACAATGTATTTTCTTCGGTATTCACCAAGGAGAAGGATATTGAATTATGTGAGATAAGGGAAACAAGTAGAGTAGCTATGGAAACTATGAGATTCAAAGAAGAGGAAGTACTGACACTTTTGAAAAATATAAAAGTGGATAAGTCTCCAGGTCCTGACAGGATATTCCCTAGGACTTTGAGGGAAGTTAGTGTAGAAATAGCAGAGGCTATGACAGAAATATTTCAAATGTCATTAGAAATGGGAATGGTGCCGGAGGATTGGCGTACTGCGCATGTTGTTCCATTGTTTAAAAAGGGTTCTAAGAGTAAACCTGGCAATTATAGACTGGTTAGTTTGACGTCAGTGGTGGACAAATTAATGGAAAGGATACTTAGAGATAATATATATACGCATCTGGATAAACAGGGTCTGATTAGGAACAGTCAACATGGATTTGTGCCTGGAAGGTCATGTTTGACTAATCTTCTTGAATTTTTTGAAGAGGTTACTAGGGAAATTGATGAGGGTAAAGCAGTCAATGTTGTCTATATGGACTTCAGTAAGCCCTTTAACAAGGTTCCACATGGAAGGTTGGTTAAGAAGGTTCAATTGTTGGGTATTAATGGTGGAGTAGCAAAACGGTGGCTGAATGGGAGATGCCAGAGAGTAATGGTGGATGGTTGTTTGTCAGGTTGGAGGTCGTTGACAAGTGGGGTGCCTCAGGGATCTGTGTTAGGTCCACTGTTGTTTGTCATATACATCAGTGATCTGGATGAAGGTGTGGTAAATTGGATTAGTAAGTATGCAGATGATACTAAGATAGGTGGTGTTATGGATAATGAAGTAGATTTTCAAAGTCTACAGAGAGATTTAGGCCATTTGGAAAAGTGGGCTGAAAGATGGCAGATGGAGTTTATTGCTGATAAGTGTGAGGTGCTACATCTTGGCAGGACAAATCAAAATAGGACGTACATGGTAAATGGTAGCAAATTGAGGAATGCAGTTGAACAGAGAGATCTAGGAATAACTGTGCATAGTTCCCTGAAGGTGGAATCTCATGTAGATAGGGTGGTAAAGAAAGCTTTTGGTGTGCTGGCCTTTATAAATCAGAGCATTGAGTATAGAAGTTGAAATGTAATGTTAAAATTGTACAAGACATTGGTGAGGCCAATTGTGGAGTATGGTGTACAATTTTGGTCGCCAAATTATAGGAAAGATGTCAACAACATAGAGAGAGTACAGAGGAGATTTACTAGAATGTTTCCTGGGTTTCAGCACCTAAGTTACAGAGAAAGGTTGAACAAGTTAGGTCTTTATTCTTTGGAGCGCAGAAGGTTAAGGGGGGACTTGATAGAGATCTTTAAAATGATGAGAGGGATAGACAGAGTTGACGTGGGTAAACTTTTTCCATTGAGAGTAGGGAAGATTCAAACAAGAGGACATGATTTGAGAATTAAGGGATAGAAGTTTGGGGGTAACATGAGGGGGAACTTCATTACTCAGAGAGTGGTAACTGTGTGGAATGAGGTTCCAGTGGAAGTGGTGGAGGCAGGTTAGATTTTATCATTTAAAACTAAATTGGATAGTTATATGGACGGGAAAGAAATTGATGGTTATGGTCTGAGTGCAGGTAGATGGGACTAGGGGAGAATAAGTGTTCGGCATGGACTAGAAGGGCGGAGATGGCTTGTTTCAGTATTGTAATTGTTATATGGTTATATGGTTATATGGTTATAAAGAATGGGTGACGTTTCTGAAGAAGGGTCTCAACCCGATATGTCTCCCATTCTTTCCCTCCAGAGATGCTGCCTGTCCCACTGAGTAACTTCAGCATTTTGATTGTTTCATTTATTATACTGTTTGCAGAGTACTATGTTTACATATTCCGTTGTGCTGCTGCAAGTAAGAATTTCATTTTTTCTGTTTGGGACATATGACAATAAAACATTCTTGAATCTTGACTATTGGAATATAAGGAAGGGAAACAAGAGAGAGTCATTCAGCCCGTGCATGCCTGGTCCGCCCTCAATAAGTTTGTAACTAATTTTTAATATACTCGTGCCAGCCATAATTCCCTTGGCTTTCTAGTATCCAAAAGTCTATTCATCTCTGTTGGTTGTTGTTATACCTGCTAGAGAGAAGAGGGGGTTAATTTTGATCCAAATAAAGTGTTATAACCTTGAACGTAATTGATTGATGTGTGTTGAATCTGAATCTGAGTTAAAAAATGTTATAATTATAGTTGGTTATAAATGTTGAAGTTGTAGATAAAAGTTAATTATTTTTCCCAGTAGGGAGACCATTTGAAAAGTTATGGGATTAACAGAGGATGCAGAAAGATTCATGTGAAGATTTCAAATGGAGATATAGTCCTCAGTGTTGAATCTTTGCAAATTCTCAGTTTTCCATTGTTAAAATAGTAGACTCATGCCAAGTGAGAGAATTTGCATAAAAAATCATCCTAAAGACTCGCTTATCATTATCTTGGTTAAGTGATAGCATTGTTATTAGAAAATCAAAAGGCTGGGGTTAATGCAGGAAATTTAGGTTGTGAAACTTCAATGGTGGGTAGTGCCCAAGATCACAGCAATAACATTCAGGGAATTGGCACAGTGGTAGAGTTGCTGCCTCGCAACGCCAGGGACCTGGGTTTGATACTGGCCACAAGTGCTGTCTATATGGAGTTTGTACGTTCTCCCTGTGACCGTGTGTGCTTTCTCTGGTTGCTCCCGTTTCCTCCCACATTCTAAAGATGTGCAGATTTATAGGTTAATTGACCTGTAGATTGTTCTTAGTGTGTAGGATAGAAATAGAACTAAACACACCTCAACTCAACTCAACTCAACTCAACTCGGCTCAACTCAACTCAACTCAACTCAACTCGGCTCAACTCAACTCGGCTCAACTCAACTCGGCTCCAACTCAACTCAACTCAACTCCACTAAACAAAATCAGAACATAGCTACATCATTTCCCGTCGGGGTTTCTAACTTGGGTTGTGAAACATCATTGGATGGTAGTGCCCAAGATCACAGCAGGTCTCTGAGGCTTCAATGATATACAGGGAATCTGGTCAGATGTTTCACGAACAAAGTAAAATCAATTAAAAGTTCTGGTATTGTAACAGCCACAGTGGTAGCATTACTAGCAGTCTCTGGGATGTTCTGGGACTTCCTCAACTCGTTAAAAGAAATGGCCGGTGATATTATCAGATGTTTATGAGTACAGGGATGGGTGTAGTATATTTTACTAGGAGTAAACATGGGCTTTCAGATTCATGCACGAGACTGAGAATTACCTCTGGACAATTAGAGGTGCCATCTTTTATGAACCACCGGTGATATTTTTTTGTTCAAGTTCACTGATAAGTTTCCAAAGGGATTATTTTAAATTCCAGACAAGGTCCCACAATTGATGCCAGTATCCACGGATTAGGAAGGAGAAAACCAGCCCGTGCTCTCCCTCTCTCTCGCTCAGCATTCGTTGAACTCTGTGGGAAAACTTAGATGTTAAGTGTTAGCCAAAATTATCAGTCATAGTTCACTTTGAAGCTCTCTCAACTCTACGGTAAACAGTTTGGAGCTAATTTAGTAGTCCAGAGCTGCGCATTAAACATCTAAAATGACAGGGGCGGCACAGTGGCACAGATGGTGGACCTGTTGCATAACAAGTCAGAAACCCGGGTTCCATCCTGGCCTTAGGCGCTGTCTATGTGGAGTTTGGATGTTCTATCTGCGACCATGTGGGTTTCTTCCAGGTGGCCCGATCTCCCCCCACGTCGCAAAGAGGTGCGACCACTATAACTTGCCCCTAGTGTGTAGGGAGTGAAGCAAAAGTGGGATAACATGGAACTAGAATGAATTGGTGTTCAACTGCTGGTGTGGTTTCAGGACCTGTTTCTATGCTATATCTCTAAACTAAACAATCCAGTACAGCACTAAGACTGTATTGTACTTTTGGTTGTGCAATCTTTCACCAGAATCTCCTTTGGGAAAGATTTAATACACCATTTTGAAGAAGAGCAAAGCAGATTATCCCTGGTATCAAGATCAACCCTTTTCCTTTGATCAGCATCACTCAAACAGTTTACTGAGTCCTCATTGAAATTTTGTTTGTGGCAGTTTGCTGTGTGCAAACTGGTGCCCGCAGTTCATATATAATGAGAGTAACTGCAGTGGGATAACATAGAACTAGTGTGAATAGGTGATTGATGGTATGTGCAGACTCTGTGTGTCAAAGCTCCTGTTTCCATGCTGTATCTCTGAACCAAATCTTTAATGCATCCTTTCCAGTTTACTAGCTTCCTTTCTATAGCAGATGGGGAATGGAGTCACATACAGTAAGTAAGTCCAGGTAAAAGCAGAAGGTATCCATACGTAAAGGACAATAGAAAATAAGTTGTATTCAAAGGTTCTCTGAGCAGATTTAAGCCATTTGGCCCATCAAGTCTACTCTGCCATTTAATCATGGCTGATCTATCTTTCCCTCTCAACCCTGTTCTACTGCCTTCATCCCACAACCTCTGACAGCCTTATCTGAGAGCGGAGGGGGACTCGCGCCGCCGAGAGAGAGAAGGGCCACCAAGAGGAATGTGGACCAGGGTTGCCGAGGCCATATTGGGACCCGTGCCGCCGAGAGTGAGGAGGACCACTGAGAGTGAGCAGTATCGCCAAGGGCACAGAGGGCCCCATGCCGCCGGAGTAAGGAGAGCCATCGAGAATGAGGAGGTGTTGCCTTTCGCCACATGCGGCAGATAAGACTGTTCGATTAACTTTATGTAACTTAGTCGGTGCCAGAAACATGGTGACTCTTTGCGTACTGCTTTGGTGTGTCATTTTACCGGATTGTATGCAAAAACAAATAACTAGTACATGTAACTAGGAACATGTAGCAATAAAGCATAATTAAATCATTGACATGTTATATTTTATGCATCAAATACAAATAACAGGGAAGAGATGTCATATATTTAATGCTGATAATGTCAAACAATCCAGGTGGAAGTGAGGATTGGGGAACTTCAGACACAAGTGGGTTCTTCCTAAAGCCACGTGCAGTCATATTTTTGTTGACCTTTTACTCTTATTTTTCGTTGCAGTGACCCAGTTCAGGTCCCACCTACCGCACCCTCAGCAGAAATTTCAAGATTCCACTGATCCTTCAGATTGTGTTCATTTCCTGAGGCACACAACACTTGTGAAGACACGTTGGAAGTCATTTGATGCCCCCAAAATAATGAACTGACTGAAAAACGAAATAGTGAACACCAAGAAATCTTTTCCATGCTTTTTATCAACGTCAGTTTTGTCGATTTTAAATCAAGTTACATATAGCAAGAGTATGTAATTAATTTACTCATAAAGATTACTTCAGTAGTAAATTTATTTGCAACTATATTAATAAAGCTACATCAAGCTGCAACAAGGCATATTTTTTTAATGAAAAAAAATAGATACAATTAATTTCAATTGTGCTGCCTGACTATTTGATTCTGTGTAACCGTATAAATAACTTTTTGGGTCACAGTTTCCAACAGTGGCAAATTTAGTACAATAAAAGACATTCTGTTTGAATATTAGTTTAGTTTAGTTTAGTTTAGAGACACAGCACGGAAACAAGCCCTTCAGCCGACCAAGTCGCGCCGACCAGTGGTCCCCACACACTAACGCTATCTTACGCACACCAGGGACAATTTACAATTATACCAAGCCAATTTGCATATAAACCTGTACGCCTTTGGTGTGTAGAAGGAAACCGGAGCTCCCAGAAAAAACCCACGCAGGTCACGAGGAGAACGTACAAACTCCGTGCAGACAAGCATCCGTAGTCAGGATCGAATCCGTGTCTCTGGCGCTGTAACTCTACTGTCATCATGGTATTCTAAATTATGTTCTGTTGCAAACTTTTGTAAATTGTGTTCTGTTTGAATATAGTAAATTGCAATTCCTTTAGCAGCTATTGGTGGGAAGAAAGGTCATGATATGCCCTCAAGTCCCAGATAAGATCAGAATTCTAACAGGATAAGCATCTTTTGCTGCACATAGGATTTTGTCATTGTGTAAATATAAATTTACAGGGATTGCAACCTGCCCAGAAAAAGACCTTGACAGAATGAAGAATGAAGATGCCTACAGCAATAGCTGGTATAAGCATTGCATTGTCAGCCCGCAGCAGTTTCTAAGCATCTCAGATATTCCCTCCCTTTGTCAGATGTTCCACAAGACAACGGTGATTATCTACAGCAGAAAGAAGTTCCGTTTTAACCCTGTCAGAGGATCATAATTAGGGAGGTCAAATGTCTTCAAATTTTGGTAACATATTTCTTTTCTCATGACAGTATCCCGAGGAACTTAGTCTTTTATTATCTTTACACCAAGGCTATAATTAGGCTGACGGAATGGTTCTGTGTGGAAGATAAATGGGTATGCACAAACATCAGTTCAGTTTCTGGTCATTTTCAGGTGGATAGAAACATATATTCTTTTGAAATTAATGTGAATGAATGCCAGGGTGAATACGAGATTTTACTTCGGAGTCACGTGAGTGACTACGTGAAGAACCCCGCCAGGACGCATGCGTGCCATATCGCTTTCACGCTTGCGAAACGACAGGCGGGGTGGAGCGTTCCCACGCAGCGGTAAGTTTGAAACCGCGACCTGCAGGTAAGTGATTTACTCTGCGGTAGTTTTTGTCCCCGCGCTGTTTTTACACAGGGGGGAAATGGACAAAATAGTGTCCACAAGTACTGCGAGTAAAGCTGGCTGGGGAGGACCGCGAAGTTGCGGGAGCCAGCAGCAACTGAAGGCACAAGCCCCGTAAGGGATCAGCTGTGCCGACTTTTGGTCCCGCGCCGGCCAGAACACCACGGCCGGGCGGGAGACTATTCAGATGGGGCCGTCGACTTTTGACAAGTCGAAAACGGCAGGAGGCGGGGTGGAACGACGTTCCCCCGTAGCGACAATTTAAACCAGGACCTGCAGGTAAGAGCTGCGGTCTTTTTGTGTTTTCCCATGCTGATTACAGGTGGAGAAACCAACGGGCTGCAACAAAGCTGGTGGGCCAGCAGCGGCCAGCGGCACTTGAATCACTTATAATGGGATCAGCTGTGCCCGATGTCGCCTCCGCACCGGCCAGATCCACTCTGCGGCCGGGCGGTAAGGCTAGACAAAAAACCATCAAAGTCGTGGACTCAGATGAGTCCGACTTTGAGCAGCCGCGGGCGGCCAGCGACCGTGAGCGCTGGAGCCGGATGGAGCGGTGTGTGGAGCATTTGCTCCAATGTGACAGGCTCCGGGAGATGGTGT
This sequence comes from Leucoraja erinaceus, assembly GCF_028641065.1. NCBI lineage: Eukaryota > Metazoa > Chordata > Chondrichthyes > Rajiformes > Rajidae > Leucoraja > Leucoraja erinaceus. The sequence goes on along the minus strand of NC_073384.1, from coordinate 48,874,395 downwards.
TGGGTCACAGTGAGCTCTATGTAAAACCCACAGCAGCCTCTTGTAGGGCTGCACAGTGCTTCTCCCTCGTCAGAGGGGAGTACTGGGGGTCAGTTCTGGGCTGATCCTGAAGAGGGGTTTGCAGAACAGAAATCAAGTGTGCAGGGGGTGCAGGAACGTGAAAATCTACTGGACATGGTGTCCAACTTCATACAGCCAGACCAGACTGGCCAAAACCTGGAGGACACCTGACACTGGGTAACTGTATATCCCTGAATGTTCCTGTAATAAATAATTGTATATGGAAACTCCTAAACAGCGGGGATAACAGCTTTCACCCGCACAGCGGATGAGAAGGACATGTCGCAGGACCAACAGGATGCACTGGCACTGCTTTGCAACACACGGCCATAGACAGCACCCTTACGCACCCACCAGTAGAACAAGACCGACTGGTGAAAGCTCGAAGGTCCAGTACACCAAACATGAGTCTTTCTTAGGCCATGGCCCAGACCGGCCTTCTTGGAAGATACGCAAACCTCCAACATCAACCAAACCACAAACCCAGACACCGACGCCTCAACATCAACGAAGGATTTACAAAAAGAAGTAAACCTGCCACTGGTAACTATGGAGATAGGTGGGTCTGGTTCCCTACAAATTGCAGGGAGCATGGAGGTTTGGGGGAGATTACTCTCCTTTCTGGATGCATGGAGTATGTTAACTACCGATACTTATATTTAAGCAATATCCAGGGATATACAATAGAATTATACACAAGTATAGCCCTCCAGTTCAACATATACCGAACCGAATGTTCGTACTTTCCGGTAAAGAAAAATCAGAAGCGCAGGCTGAACTGGAGCGGCTTTACGCAAAAGGGGTAATTGAAAAATCCCAACACGAACCGCTAGAATTCGTGTACAATATCTTTACCAAAATCAAAAAAGATGGTGGTTGTCGCATCATCATAGATCTGACCAAATTGAATACATTTGTACAATATATTCATTTTAAAATGGAAACCTTTGTTACTGCTAAACAATTGATTTCCAAAGGTTACTTCATGGCTAGCATCGATTAAAAAATGCTTACTATTCAGTGCCTCTACGAGGTGACCACAGATGTTACTTAAAATTCAACTGGATGGGACAGCCCTGGCAGTATAGAGCGCTGCCAAATGGGTTAACATCAGCCCCCAGGCTGTTCACTAAAATTTTGAAACCAGCCCTAGTGTTTCTATGGAAACGAAAACACTTGGTCATGGCATATCTAGATGACATACTTATTGTGGGCAAAACTTTGGAATTGGCCAAACAAACTGTAACAGCCACAAAACAGTTATTGCAAAACTGGGGTTTATTATCCATCCAGTTAAATCTAAATTAACGCCATCCACTACTATGGACTATTTGGGGTTCACCATTGACTCAGTTCACATGTCGGTGACTTTGCCAAAGGGAAAGGCTATAGACTTAATAGAGGCTTGCAATAACCTCATTGGAATCAGTAAACCGTCCATCAGATTGGTAGCAAACGTAATTGGCAAAATGGTGGCTGCTTTTCCAGCCACACAATTTGGACCTCTACATTACCAAAACTTACAGAGAGCAAAAATACAAGCACTCAAAATCAATGCTGGTCATTTTGACAGACCAATGAAGCTACCAATCAAAGCTATAATGGAACTAAAATGGTGGATAGATAACATTTGGCTTTGTTTAAATCCAATCATTATCAGCAACCCTTCTATGGTGCTACAAACTGATGCCAGTGCACTTGGTTGGGGTGCCACCAATTCCATCTCCAGCTGTGGAGGTAGATGGACTGCTCAGGAGGCATCATTATTATTAACACTGGGCATAAACTACCTGGAAATGTTGGGTGCATTCTATGGCCTAAAGTCATATTGTACTGGGTCATATCACCAGCATGTTAGACTACAGATTGACAATACCACCGTGGTAGCATATATCAACCACATGGGTGGAAACAAATCAACATCATGTGACAATCTGGCTAATACAATTTGGCAGTGGTGTATCCAGAGAGATATTTGGATATCAGCTACTTACCTACCAGATAAACTAAATTTAGTGGCAGACACCAGGTCACGCAAATTTAATGAAAACACCGAATGGATATTGAATAAAAAGTATTTGCTGATATTACAGCATGATATGGAACACCAGATATTGATCTATTCGCATCCAGGCTTAATCACCAGTTATCAAATTATGTTTCATGGGAACCAGACCCTGGGGCAACGGCGAGAGATGCATTTTTGCTGCATTGGGGGGAAATTGTTTATTTATGCATTCCCTCCTTTCTGCCTCATCAGTCGGGTATTAAGGAAAATACAGCAGGACTCTGCACCTGGTATTTTGGTAGTATAGATTGGCCTACTCAACCCTGGTTCCCAGTGATAATGAACATGGTATTAGAACCATGTATCACCATCCCGAATAGACCAGACTTGTTGGTTCATCCCGTAACAAGGGATAGCCACCCATGCTTTAACTATTTGAAATTATTAATTTGTAGAGTTTAAAAATACCACTACTACAGCTGGGACTGACGGACCGAACAGTGAACATGATTTTGGCGGCCCAAAGACAGTCCACCAAAAAACAGTATCTGGTCTATATCAGGAAGTGGGAGATGTATTGTAACAAAAACAGCATCACCTACAGAGATATGAACATCCCGTCTGTTCTGGAATACGTGGCAGGCCTCCATTATGATGAGGGGGTCAGTTATAGTGCCATCAACTGCGCCAGAAGTGCCTTATCGACTTATCTATGGCAAGGAACAGAGCGTCACTCTGTTGGGACTCACCCACTGGTAACAAAACTTATGAGGGGAATTTTTAATACCAATCCCCCAGGAACCAGGTACTCCCAAATATGGGATGTGAGTATTGTCCTGAGGATGCTCAGGAATTGGTCTCCAGCAACAGCTCTGTCCCTACATAGACTGACATTAAAAGCAGTCATGCTAATGGCATTGGTCACGGCACAAAGGGTACAGTCATTACATAAATTAAGACTGGACAACATGACTTCTTCATCTGAAAACATTACGTTTCAATCTATGAATTAGTGAAACAGAACAGACAGGGATCAGCGGGCCTCAATATCGAATTTAGGTCTTACCTAACAGATAATCGTCTCTGTATAGTTAAACATTTGTCATTATATATGGAGAAACGAAAATCATCAGAGGCAATGAGAAGGCACTTTTAGTCAGCCATAAGCAACCACACAAAAAAGTGTCGGTCCAGACCATCTCAAGATGGCTGAAACAGGTTCTAACACAGGCTGGGGTGCATACTAATATTTTAAATCTCATTCCACAAGGCTGCAGCTACATCGGCAGCTATGCAGTTGGATGTACCAATGGACCAAATCCTCAAGGCAGCAGGGTGGTCAGGGGAAAAAACATTCCAACTATTTTATCATAAACCAGTCATTAAACCTGGAACATTTGCAGAAACAATTTAAGTTCTGTAATTTAATTACCCCATAAATAGGGGCTATAATTTGTGTTAATCAATTCATGGATTTCAATGTCAGATTCATGTCTAAAATATGTTGACACAATTCCTCCCACAGTCATTAAGGCAGATGTGATGCATGGACTTGTTTCCACGGCATGAAATCGCAGAGCTTTGAAATCTTCACATAGTCACTCACGTGACTCCGAAGTAAAATAGTAAGATTAAACGAGAACTTACCAGTTCGAAGTTTGATCATTATTTTATGAGGAGTACGTTGAGGGAATACGTGCCCTCCGCTCCCACCCATGATCATATACTCAACTGGTATTTCTTTCTCTAATCTTACTATGTTTAAGTCATTACAGTTATCTGTGATTTCACACCGCTGCTTTGAAGAATGACACGCATGTGTCCTGGCGGGGTTCTTCATGTATCCCCTCAGCGTACTCCTCATAAAATAATGATCAAACTTCGAACTGGTAAGTTCTCATTTAATCTTACTATTTGTAAACTAAATTACCCTTGGAGGCTGTCTTTGTCACATGAGGTGTATTATGGCAACAGTTGTACCCTTGTGTGAATCAGCCATCAGCATGCTTTGAGTACAAGTCAGGAAGTCATGATGCGGCTCTATAAGATTTCGGTTCGGCCACAGTTGGAATATTGCATGCAGTTCTGGTCGCCCCATTACACACAGGATATAGAGACTTTGAAGAGGGTGAAGAAAAGGTTTACCAGAATGCTGTAGGAAGGATGCTGGTTTAAACCGAAGATAGACACAAAAAGCTGGGGTAACTCAGCGGGACAGGCAGCATCTCTGGAGAGAAGGAATGGGTGATGTTTCGGGTCGAGACCCTTCTTCAGACTGCCTCTGAGGGTAATTTATTTTAATGTTTTTGAACAAATCTCGCATTCAACATTTCAATTATTAACTGCCATTCATTCTCACACATTTCAAGTCTGAAGAAAGGGCTCCTCTGGCCTTGAATAAAAATTATTTATGCATGAGGCTTGAGCAACGCACAGGCCAAATCGTTCATGTTGTTTTAATGCAGAGTTTGATTAGTTATTGTGCAATGGTAGGAGTGCTCTGAACTGAGACCCTTCCCCAGAGGGCTGTTGAGGGCTGCTGCTACATTCAAGGGGGAACTTCGGAGCAGGACTGTTTGCAGCTTGCTATTGAACGGCTTGAGGTGTTAGCACGCCACAGAGCATCGCACATTGCTTTGATGGTTTACCAGCACTGGGATCATGTCCAGTGAGTAGCTAGATTGATCCATTGTCCTTCTCTTAATCCATAGGCCCCCAACACTTAATCCCCAAAGTACTTTTTTATATGTGGTCAGAGTTTCTGCATCTTCCTTTCAGATGCTGTTCCACTGGCTCGGTATAATTTGATTAAAATAAATAACAAGTGCTGGCGTAACTCAGCGGGCCGGGATTCTTCTTCAGACCGAAGGGTCCTGAGCTGAAACTTCACCTATTCATGTTCTCCAGAGATGCTGCCTGACCAGTTGAGTTACTCCAGCACTTTGTGTCTTTTTTTGTAAACCAGCATCTGCAGATCTTTATTTCTACTTTTGTCATTGTTTGAGTTTGCTGACACCCCTATGAAAGGCATTGGGAGATCTTTACATTTGGCCTTGTTGAACTGACCTCATTGGTGTTATAAATGAAAGTGCTCCAGCTTTAGTTATAAACTTCACAAATGCCCTGGCAATGGATTCAGGCAAAAATTTGATTCAGAATAATAACCGGTTGACATAGATTTAAGAGGAGGGGAGAAAGATGTAATAGATTCCTGAGGGGTAACATTTTCACACAGAGGGTGGTGTGTGTATTGATAGAGCTGCTGGAGGAGGTAGTTGAGGCAGGGACTATAGCAATGTTTAAGAAACATTTGGAGAATGATCGTGGGGGCATTGAGATCCGGCTGCCCTGCCAGCAGCATGTTAGTCATTTTCTACTTTTTTTGTTTTTCTGGTATGTCCCAATGTGTGTTTTTAATGTTTCTTGGTGTGTCTTGTGTGGGGGGGGGGGGGGGGGGGGGGGGGGGGTATGGGGGGAAAAACCGCTTCGGTCGCCTCCTTCATGTCGCCTCCCTCGCAGCCTAACAACAAGGATTGGTGCGGCCTTTCCCGGAGATGGGCCTGGAGATTCAGCAGCGGGCGCAGCATGGACTTTTTCATAGCGGAGCGGGCGAGCCCTCGCCGGGGGTCGCCAGAAGGAAATGCTCCGATCGCTGGCCCGCGGCAGCCTGAAGCTGCGGTCTACGGAGCTTCCAGCTGGAGCGGTGTCCGGAGCCTGGGATCCCTTGTTGGGGACCCCGGAGGAGAAGAGCTCCGACTGCCAGCCTGTGGCCTACATCAGCCTGAAGCCGCGGTCTGCGGTGCTCCTAGCCATGGGAGCGGTGTCCGGAGCCTGGGATCCCTTGTTGGGGACCCCGGAGGAGAAGAGCTCCGACCGCCGGCCCACGGCCTACATCAGCTTGAAGCCGCGGCCTGCGGTGCTTCTAGCCGCGGCAGGGTGGGGACTTAGATCTTCGACCACCGGCCTGCGGCCTACACCATCTTGAAGCCGCGGTCTCCGGTAGGAAAGCACTGATTCGGGAATTATCTTGTCTGCACATCTGACTGCCCGCAGCGGCGACTGTGGAGGTTTGTGGTCCTGACCACGGGGGAAAATGGAGGACTGACCAAACTTTGTGCCTTCCACCACAGTGAAGAATGCTGTGGTGGATGTTTGTGTTAAATATTTATTGTGTATTGTGTGTTCTTTTTTATTGTACCGCTGCTGGCAAGATCATTTCACTGCACTTTATTGTGTATGTGATGAATAACTCTGACTATTGATCTGACTATTGACTATTGACTCTTGGAGAGGTAGCTGGATAGGACAGGTTTAGAGGGATATGGACCAAACACAGGCAGGGGAGATGGGGCATGTTGGTTGGTGTGGGCATGTTGGGTCACTGGACCTGTTTCCATGCTGTATGACTTTGACTCTACGATCCCTATGAAAGTCATTGGGAAATCTTTGTTACATTAAAGGTGCTATATCAAGGAAAAGATTAGTCCTTGTTCAACTGTCCTCAATTAGTGTTATAAATGTAAGCGTTCCAGCTTTAGTTGGGTGCCTGATAAGTTTAATATCCTTTCAATTTATAAACTTCCCAAATCCTCTGACAATGCATTCAGCGGTCAACTCAGACTAAAATTATATTAACATCACATTAAAATTATAATTAAGAAAAATATAAAAATTCTAATAAAAAACAATCCAAATGTATTCCTCTTTCAGTATAATGAGCGGCACTTTTTAGTAAAGCATATTTACATTTCAGTAAAATGGGCGGCACTGTGGCGCAGCGGTAGAGGTGCTACCTTACAGCGCCAAGCAGCGCCGGATACGCGGATTCAATCCTGACCACGGGTGCTGTCTGTATGGAGTTTGTACATTCTCCCCATGACAGCATGGGTTTTCTCCGAGAACTTCAGTTTCCTTCCACAATGCCCACTGTGATTCCCACAGCCATGATCATATTGAATGGCGGTGCAGGCTCGAAGGGCCGAATGGCCTACTCCTGCACCTAATTTCTATGTTTCTATGTTTCTAATACAAAGACATACAGGTTTGTGAGTTAATTGGCTTGGTATAAGTGTAAATTGTCCCTACTGTGTGTAGGATAGTGTTAATGAGCGGGGATCATTGGTCGGTGTGGCCAAAGTGCCTGTTTCTGCGCTGTATCTCTAAATTTCACTAAACTAAACTAAACTGATCATGGAATTAGCAAGCACAGCGAGGTAATAGAGACCATGGAGCTATGCAGGAATTTGTTTGAAGACTTTAACTTCTGCATTTGTGTCATATGTACCACAGAGGATGGAACTTAATAGCCCTTCAGCATCCCAATCAGGATATGCAATGCGTGGAACGAAAGCTTTCATATTATAATTGTCTAATAACAAGATACTCATACAGCCATCTGAGAACTTATATCATGTGCTTTTATGCACCATTTAATAAAATGTACTTTATGGCACTATATCGTGCAGTGCTCCAAAGTGCAACCGTGAATATAACATCCAATGGAAGACAATTTATCAGAAATACCAACAAGCCCTTAAACAAAGGGTGGCACGGTGACGCAGCGGTAGAGTTGCTGCCTAGTAATGCCAGGGGCCCAGGTTCGATCCTGACCACGGGTGCTGTCTGTACGGAGTTTGTACATTCTCATTGTGACCGCTTGGGTTTTCTCCGGGTGCTCCGGTTTCCACCCACACTCCAAAGACATACAGATTTGTGGGTTAATTGTCTTCAGTACAATTGTAAATTGTCCCTAGGGTGTCAGATAGAGCTAGTGTATGGGGTGTGGACTCAATAGACCGAAAGGCCTGTTTCCACGCTGTATCAATACAATATCCCTGGTTGCATTGTTTTATGCAAATACTGCTTAATCAAAATATAAATCAACGTGAAATGTGACAATCGATTCTACGGTATTTTGTCCCACTATGTACGAGTCTTATAGATTCTGTAAGGGAAACAGAGAATGTAAAATGATACAGGAATTTGTCTGGACTTTAATTTATGTATTTAAACCATGTACATCTCTTCAAAAGGGAAGCATGGCTTGGGAACAACTCCATCCAAGACTGCAAAAAATTGCGTCCACAAATCTCTTTCCACAGATATCACATAAACCAACCTTCCTTCCATTGACTACATCTACACTTTATGTTGCCTCGGCAACGCGACCAGCATAATCAAGGATCAGTCTCACCCTGGTCATTCCCTCTTTTTCCCTCTTTTGAAAATGCATACCTCCAGATTCAGGGACAGTTTCTTCCCAGCTGTCATCAGGCAACTGAACCATCTCACCAGCTAGTGAGTGGTCCTCATCTCATTGGAGACCTTCAAACTATCTTTAATTGGACTTTATTGGTCTTTTTCTTGCACTAAATGTCATACGGGATGAACTGTGTCTGTACTCTGTTGATGGTTTGATCATGTATAGTCTTTTCGCTCTATAGACTGGATAGCACCCAACAAAAAGCTTTTCACTGTACCTCAGTACATGCATCAATCATAAACTAAACTGCCAACTAAATTAAATTGTCACTAGGACACAATGTGATAGAGTAACTCAGCAGGTCAGGCAACATATCTGGAGAAAATGGATAGCTGATGTTTTGGGTTGAGACCCTTCTTCAGACTGATGCTGCCTGACCTGCTGAGTTATTCAAGCACCTTATGTCATTTAGTGTATTAACCAGCATCTGCAGTTCCTTGTTTCAACAAAATTAAAATAGCCCTTCAGCATCACAAGCAAGGTATGCAGTGTGAGAAACAAAAAAGTTTTCAAACCTGTATCCTTGGTTTCATCACCAAGGCTGCAGTAAAGAGGATTATCAAACAAGGTACACAAAAATGCTGGAGAAACTCAGCGGGTGCAGCAGCATCTATGGAGCGAAGGAAATAGGCGACGGGAATAGGTCTCATTGATTCATCAATACCTGAAAGGATGCACTACTTGAAGGCACTTTTATGTTGATAGAGTGCCTTTGATAGCAAGTGCAAAGTTCTCCCACTGTGATCAACTCTGTTATACAAAGTGAGAAAAGTCCATCGACCTAATTGCAGTGTAATCCATGTACTACAGTAAAGGTTAGGTTTGAATCTAAATGCATGGGGCCAGATTCATGTCCCTCTATTCATTAACTTTGAGTTAATGATATACTACATTGTCCCGTACTAAATGTCTTCCTCTTCTTTTCTTAGGCAGTTCCTTAGGATTGAGAATGACTTGCTTCTTCTGAGGTTTTGTGAGTTTGGAGGTAGTTGGTGAGGCCCATGTGAGATCTACAGACTCAATGATTCTTCATTGTCACATGAACCTGGGCACAGTGAAATGCTTTGTTTTACATACAACCCGGTAAAATCATACAGCCCACCTCACCTAGGAAGAACACAAGAGTCGCCATGTTTCTGGTGCCGAGAAAGATACAGAAGTTCACCAAACAGTCCAATCTTCTGTGTAGGAAGGAACTGCAGATGCTGGTTTAAACTGAAGGTAGACAATCAGTGGGACAGGCAGCATCTCTGAAGAGAAGAAATGGGTGACATTTCGGGCATGACCCATCTCGAGTCTGAAGAAGGGTCTCGACCCGAAATGTCACCCATTCCTTCTCTCCAGAGATGCTGCCTGTCCCGCTGAGTTACAAGAGCATTTTGTGTCTACCTTCAGTCTTATCTTCTGCACCCTGCCGTTCATTCTCGGCATCCCATCGCTCGGTCCTCCTTGGTTCACTCATAGTGCAGCAGGAGGTTGAGGGGGTGCTCAGGTGGGTAGTTTGTGAGATGGCGTGTTCCTTCCTTACTTATACAGAAAATAGTACTGCACAAGGACAGGCCCGTCAACCCACAATGTCTGCGCCGAACATGATGCCATCTTATCTGCCTGCAGAAAATCCATATCCCTACATATCCTGCATCTCGATATGCCTATCCAAAAGTCTATTCGTTTTTTTTTAATTTACAAAAATAAACTTTGATCAGAATAATAAATCTACAGAAAACATACAAAAAAAGAACAGTGCAAAATCTCTCCCGACATTCGCAGCGGCACAGTGGCGAAGCAGTAGATTTGCTGCCTTACAGCGCCAGGGGCACGGGTTCGATCGTACGCAGCCTGTACGGAGTTTGTACGATCTTCTTGTGACCACACGGGCATTCTCCGGGTGCTCTGATTTCCTCCCACATTGCAGGTTTGTAGGTTAATTGGCTTCTGTAAATTGTAAATTGTCTATAGTGCGTAGGACCGTGCTAGCGATTGCTGGTTCAGCAAGGACTCGATGGGCTGAAGGGCCTGTTTCCACTCTGTATCTCAGAAGTCTAAAGTCTATACATTCATTAGCATCATATTCGGTAGTGTTCGCAACTACCCTTAAACCAAGCACCTTTGCCACTCCTGTGTCCCCCTGTGGTGATATCCCTTCCCTTGTTTGAGGGGAGACTTCATTAGACTCTGCCCCTCAATGTGCACAGTGGAACGACCCTAGACCGTGGTCCTCCCGCATAGAGCCTTGGCATTGGCTACACCAAGCTTCAGTGCGTCCCTCAGCACGTACTCCTGCAGACTGGCATAGGCCAGTCACTATCATACCTGCCTCCACCACTACCCTCGGCTGCCCATTCCAGGCACCCACCAGTCCTTGTTTAAAATGCTTTACCGTTCACCTCCTTCCCATCCCACCTTAAATCAGAGCCAAGCAAATGTGAAACTGTTAACACAGATTTCATGTGTGTCTAGCATCTCCTATGATTTTTGAAATGCCACATTGATATTTACAGCTTTCCATTAGTATGTTGTGTTTGAAATGTATGCATTATTCATAACGACTACCTGTCTTGTCAGAGAGTGAAATTGTCATCTAAAAGGAGAACTGAGACTTTTCAGTACAATTAGCTTCCATCGACTGCAAATTGGAATCAGACACCCCAATTATGGTTGTAGTTACACTTTGAACAGTTAACATCCAAAGCAGAAATACGTTTCAAACCCTTCATTTTGGATTGGAACTCCAGTGAGAAAATTACAAGGACGGTGTCCGTACCCACTTGATCCCCGAGTAATAATTATCTTCAGAATTAAAGATGGGAATTATTTTATTTTTCCTATTCGAAACAAACCCCCCCTTTGTACTTGACATCAATATTTTTTTTTCTTACACGCCACAAGGAATGTTAACGAGAGAAGCAAATCCCACTCTGCAATCATTGTTCTTGGTACACCGCCACAAGGCACAGACAGTACAAGAGTCTCCGTTAAATTGTTCAACAAGATAGTTTTTTACCAAACTCAGTACTGAGAGCAGATCCTCGGTCACATTTTTACTGTCGATAAAGCTACAAATAAGTCTAGTATTATAATTTTATTAACTGCTGTAACAATTCACATTGTTTAGCATCAGCAAAATTTTGCCCTTTGCTGAAACAGTTAGAAGACTTATGCCGGCATTATAAAATAGGAAATATTTGAACATTTCGAATCGGACAATATCAGCTGGCTGTTATGTGCGTTGAAAGTAAAAAAAGCTCCTTGGAGCTCTTTATGTACACTAAAGGAAATCATTTTGTTTGACACATTCTCTGCACATTCCACAGCGCTGGCAAACATAACTATACCATCACAGCTGCCACAGCTTAGCAACAGAGGAAAAGTTCAGGAACCGATCTTTATTCAGGAGAGCATGCCAAATAGTTTCAGTGTACCTTTAACCGGCTGCATTTACAGTATCCTTTTGTGATCTCACTTGTGGTATAATTCATCTTTGAGCTTTTCTTTACAAAGTATCAGCACATTTGTATCCCCCACCCACCCTGGTCTCTGCTGCTCGGAGTTAAGCTTGTGTCTGAAATATTGATGGATTTTCCTCTGATTTGCTTTCATACAAAGCCCAAAGTAAGAGGGATGTTTCTAAAAAACATCACAAGGTGCTGGAGTAGCTCAAAATGTGTAGGAGGGAACTACAGATGCTGGTTTATACCAAAGATAGCCACAAATTGCTGGAGTAACTCAGCGGGTCTGGCAGCAGCTCTGGGGGGAAAAAAGGAATAGGTGACTTTGAAGAAGGGTTCCTAACCGGAACATTACGTGTTCCTTCTCTCTTGCTTAGTTACTCCAGCATTTTGTGTCTATCTGCTGGAGTAGCTCACCGTGTCAGGCAGCATTTCTGAAGACCAGCGATTTGGAGTGCAGGAGGATAGGAAATGATTTTATAGAGGTGTGTACAACCATGAGGAGAATAGATAGTGTAACTGCACAGTCTTTTTCCCTGCTGGGAGAATCAATAACTAGAGGCCATGCGTTTAAGATGGGAGGAGAAAGATGTAATACACACCTGAGGGGCAACTTCTTCACTGAGGATGGTGGATATGTGGAATGAGCTGCCAGATCAAGTAGTTGAGGCAGATTCAATAACAACATTTAAAAGACAGGGGTGGCATCGTGGCGCAGCGGTAGAGTTGCTGCTTTACAGCACCAGAGACCTGGGTTCGATCCTGACTGCAGGTGCTGTCTGTACATAAACTTAAATGAGACAACGGAACAATTACATTATTACAGGCAGCATCTCTGGCAAAAGAAACAGATTTTGGTCAGTGATTCTACAACTAAACTGGGAACAAAAGAAACGCAAGTTTATACGTTCTCCCTGTGACTGCGTGAGTTTCCAATTTTATCTCACGTACCAAAGACTGCAGGTTTATCAGTTGGTCAATGCAGACTCAGTGGGTCGAAGGGACTGTGTTCACCCTGTATCTCTAAACTGAACTAAACTAAACTAAAATTGGACAGGTATGTGGGTAGGAAAGGATTAGAGGGATATGGTCACCAAATGCTGGAATGGGTCAGGCAAAATCTCTGGAGAAAAGGATTAGGTGACGCTTCAGGTCGAGACCCTTCTTCAGACGGAGAGTCTGTTGAAAGGGAGACTAGAGGTATGAAAAGGTACAAAGAACAAATGAATGACAGATATGACAAAAACAAATAAAAGTCAGCAACAATGATCATGGAAAAGTGGAGCCCACAATGGTCCATTGTTGGCTGTGAAGGTGATAACGAATGGATACAGACAGTGAAACTAAGCAGGACGACAGTGAAACTGGTAGGATGACTAAGGCTGGGTAGGGATGGAGAGAAAAGGAATACAAAGGTTACTTGAATAGAAAAAATAATATTCATACCACTGGGTTATAAACAGCCCAAGTGAAATATGAGGGGTTGTTGCTCCAATTTACATTTGGCCTCGCTCTGACAAAGGAGGAGGCCCAGGACTGGCCCAGCCCAGGCCCAAGTGCTTGGCAACCGGGATATATGGGCCAGATTCGGGCAGATGGGTCTAGATTAGATGAGCCTCCTTGGTCGCTATGGACGAGTTGTTCTGTAGGGCCTGGTCCATTTCTTTGCTCCATTCCTGGAACACAGCATTTGAAATGGTCGCATTTTTAGGTTGAAACCCTGCATCAGTTGAATTATCGACCAGTCCTTTTCATCCACAGATGCTGTTCGAAACAAGGAACTGCAGGTGCTGGTTTACAAAATAAGATGCAAAGTGCTGGATTAACTCAGCAGGACAGATAGCATCTCTGGAGAACATGGATAGGAGACATTTCGACTTGGGATGAAACGTCACCTATCCCCATTCTCCAGAGGTGCTGCCTGACCTGCTGAGTTACTGCAGTACTTTGTGTCTTTCTTTGAATATTATTGTAAAGCAGAAGTAAATGAATTATTTATAAGTGAAAGGTTACTGGGGTTGGCAGCAAAGCAAAGTTGAAGGTTATAGTCAGATCATTTAGAAATGAGGGGATAGGCCTGAGGGATGTTGTGGTCTATTCTTGTTCCTAATTCAGGCAACTATGTTTTTGTCAGTGGCAATTCACAACCGGAGCCAAGCAGCACATAACCGGCCTTCCCTAGCAGGGTATTTCTGCTCTGTCTGAAGTTTGAATCCTTGTGTTAAACAATGCTGCATGATGTTACATCGCAAGTCAGATCTGATCGACTTATAATGAAGAGACTCACAGCATAAAATGCTACTAATCCCAAAAATATGTATGAAATCAAGCTTCATTTCTCGTGTTGAACGAATACTAAAACTAGGAGGAAGCAAAAATGAAAACTCATTCCAAGCTTAGTTTGAATTACTTAGTCAGACCACAGGGAACATCAGGAGAGATTGCAAAAATGCTGACCCACATTACTGGAGTGAATCTGTAAGGAATTAAACCACAGCTATTGAGGCCCTTCTCCTCTGTAATTATGTTAACATATTTAGGGAAATGCTTTGTAACACAGCAAATGAATGTCAGACTCCAATTTAAACTAAGATTCATTTTAACATTTTGGTTGGTGGTCGATTAGGAAAATATAGGTTAATTTAATTTAATTCACAGACCTGATTTAAATCCAGTCACCCGACCCTCTGTTCATGTGATTATGTGAGGGAGAGGGAGAGGGGGAGGGAGAGGGGGAGGGAGAGGGAGAGGGAGGGAGGGGGGGAGAGAGGGAGGGGGAGAGAGAGGGAGAGAGAGGGAGAGATAGAGAGGGAGAGGGAGGGAGGGAGAGGAGAGAGGGAGATTCAAAGCATCAGGAGAGGGAACACGCGGTGTCCATGGGGACTGGAAGTCTTCTGTGGGTGCTGGTCACCGCGTGGGGTTGAGATTATTGTGAACAATGATTGTAACGTTGCATTATAATGACACTTGACATAGTGTAATTTCTTTTTTTGTTAATGACATGATCTGTTGTATCATTTGTTGTGTCGAATAAAGTCTTGGAATTTAAAAAATAAAAATAAAAAGAGAGATTCAAAGCAAAAAGGATGCAAATAAAAAGAATATATCATACTAACATTATGCATGCAAAATATTATATATTTTTTACACATTATAAACCCCCTCACCTGTACACATTATCATTTGCCAGGCTTTGGCCCACACCCATTTTTCTGCCCCCTACTACAATCAGTCTGAAGAAGGGTCCCAACCCAAATTGTTCCCCATCCATTTTCTCCAGAGATGCTGCCTGACCTGCTGAGTTACTCCAGCACCTTGTGCCATTTTTTGTAAATCAGCATCTGCAGTTCCTTCTATCGACATTTATACTTTGTCTTTCACAATCTCAATATGACTTCAAGCGCAATGCAACCACTGCAATGCAATGCTGCTGGATGGACGATATCAGCAGTCAACTTGGGCAAAGGAAGTCATGAAAGAAATAATGGCTAAAGTGATCTGACAATCTGAGATTTCAATGAATAAAAAATACAAATAAAATGGTTCTGGTCATTTCAAAGGACTGCAGGCCTTCCCCACAGTGCCTTTGCATTTGTTGCACCAAGCTTCAGTGCATCCCTCGGTACATACTCCATCAGCCTGGAAAGTGCCAGCCAATTGGCCGCAATCCCTTACTGGCGTCTCACACACTAGAAGACCAACAAATCTCCGCCAGACCAAACTACATCTTTCACCAGTCTGATGGGCTTCCAGCAGCTCCTGATGTTTGTCTTGGTTTGTGTCCCTGGGAACAGCACGTGGGATTTGGGACACCTCTGTTGCGCAGCCGCTCAGGATGAACTTCGACAAAGAACCTTGCATGCTTTGCCAGAACGTTTTTTGAGTAAACGCTCACTCCACAAGGAGTTGGCCGATCATCTCATGCTCACCACAATGGGGTCATGCGAGCAGCGTGCATGGGGAGCTCGACAGCCACTGTGCAGGAAGAATCTGATGAGGATGGGGACGGCTCCTCTCACTACCATCCAGACGACTTCGCAGTCAGTACTTGTTGGTGAGTTCTGGTGACCAGGCTATCTGCCAAATGGTTTTGACTGTCTCCTCAGGGGACGAGCCCACATGATCCATCGTGTTATTCTCCAACGTTGTCTGCAGGACGTTCTGTGCTGACCACTGCTGACTGACTAGTGGCCAAAGGTGTTTTTCTGAAAGAACCTTTTCAGGAAGGATGTTAGTGCGGCAACGCCCAATTTAATGGGACATTATATGGCAACAAGACCAGTTAAGAGTCAAGAGTGTTTTATTGTCATATGTCCAGAAACAGAACAATGAAATTCTTACTTGCAGCAGCACAACAGATTTGTAAACATAGTAATCTGTAAACATCAGAATAAACTGTATAGATTATATACATATAAACAATAATAGAGCAGTGCAAAGACATAAACATGCTCCCAGTCTATATAGTTAGGAGCTTATTATGAGGTTGTAGTGTTTAATAGCATGGTTGCAGGGAAGAAACCGCTCCTGAACTTGGACATTACAATTTTCAGGCTCTTATATATTCTTCCTTGATGGCAGGAGTGAAATGAGAGCATGGCCAGGGTGTTGTGGATGTCTGATGTTGCATGCTGCCTTTGAGGCAGTAACTCTTGTATACATTGTTTATGCAAGCAAAGAATCTCACTGTGCTTAGTCACATGTGACAATAAAGTATTCCTATTCCTAGATCCCTTAGATGGTGGGGAGGTCAGTAGCTGTGATAGACTGGGCTGTGTTCACCACTTGTTTCAACCTTCATCACCAGGCATTTGAGTTGCCGAAGCCAGCCATGACACAACCAGTCAATGTGCTCTCTACTCTCCACCTGTCCAAGTTTAAGAGAGTATTCATTGGCATAAATAGAGGCATTGATGGGCTTTCATTATGATGCATCAATGTCCTGGGCCCAGGACAGATCTTCAGAGATATGTACGCCCAGGAATCTGAAGTTTTTACGATACGATACAATAAGATAGAACTTTATTTATCCCAGGAAGGAAATTGATCTGCCAATGGTCATTAAAAAACATAAAATAAATGAAGCATGAAATTAAAGTGACGAGTGGAAAGGATTGGGGATGTGCCAGGGTTGTTATGGGGGGGGGGGGGGGGGGGGGGGGGGGGGGGGAGCCAGTCTCAGTCTACCCCATGACAGAAAGGGGAGGAGTTGGACAGTTTTATAGCCACAGGAAGAAGAATCTCCTGTGGAGTTCTGTGGTGCATCTTGGTGGAACCAATCTGTTGCTGAAGGTGCTCCTCTGGTTGACCAGTGTGTCATGGAGGGGGTGAGCTGTATTGACTCTGACCACCAGCAATCTCAGTGAACTCCCTCCCCCAAAATCCCTCCCCCACTGACTTGCACTTTGCAATGGTATCCCTGAGCATTGCAAGGCTTCCAGAGATTTTCCTGCAGGGTACAAAACAGGTTTGGTCAGGGCGTATCACCTGTCCCAGAACAGACTTGATCCAATAGGTGATGACTCTGGAGAGGATCCTTTAATCCGCATTCAACAGCAGTACCTGCCTCCAATTCCTGATGCCTGCCTTCTCCCCTCCTGCTCGAAGATGATGCCCTATCTCAGGTATTCCCACATGCTGCCAGCCAAAACCATTGCTTGTTCACTTCCAGCCGTCAAGGTCAAACGTCCCACAGAGCCAATTCAGCGGGTGAGGCCTTCACTTCTGGGAGATTTTACGATTAATGCTTTGTCTTCCCTCGCATCACCCAACACTCCCTCTCTTCCTGAAATCAAAGCAGCACCCTTTTCAAACTACAACAACTTTTAAAGTATTACGACTTGAACTTAGGTTACATTTACGAAGGAACTGCAGATGCTTGAAAATGACTGAAGAAAGGTCTCGACCCGAAACGTCACCTATTCCTTCGCTCCATAGATGCTGCCTCACCCGCTGAGTTTCTCCAGCACTTTTGTCTACCTTTGAACTTAGGTAACACTTCACTTCATGACTGAAGAAGGGTCTCGACCCAAAATGTCACCTATTCCTTTGCTCCATAAATGCTGCCTCACCTGCTGAGTTTCTCCAGCATTTTTGTCTATCTTCATTACAATAAATCATTCCTAAGTGGCTTTACTTGCATCAAGACAGTACATGAGTCAAAAGCTTAAGTCAAGGAGATAGATTTGGAGAACATTCTAGACTTTATTTTAGACTTTAGCGATACAGGCTGGAAACTCCATCCTTCAGCCCACCGAGTCTGTGCCGACAAGCAACATCCCCATACACTAGCACTATCCTACACACTCGGGACAACTTACAATTTTTACTGAAGCCAATTATCCTACATCTTTGAAGTTTGGGAGAAAATCTGAGCATCCAGAGAAAACTCATTCAGTCACAGGGAGAATGTAGAAACTCTGTACAGACAGCACCCTACAGTCAGGATCGAACCCGGATTTCTGGCACTGTAAGGAAGCAACTGTACAGCTTCCCCACAATGCTACCTCACAACACACATGAGTGGGGGTGGGGGGTGTAGAGATTACCAAAGGGAACTCCAGGCATTAGGGCCCAGTTGTAGCTATAACTGCGGATTTAAGTCCAGTGATGTGCAAGAAGCCAGGATCAGAGGGGAGCAGAATCTTGGATGGCATGAAATGATTTCTATATCCACCTCCTCTGTTTATTTGTGCTGCAGGAGCATTGCCGAATAGTTATCTTGGCACTTCGGGATTCCTGGAAGACAGGTTTAGTTAAGGGAAGAAAAATAAAAACTTCATCAATCACGACTGCACATCACCAAGTCTCTGGCAGACTATAGGGAACAAATGTGGTTGCTGGCATCGTAAAATTGCTTGAACTGAAGACTTATTGCTTTCTAATAAACTGAATGGTTCATAAACTGGAAAACCGCTTTGAAATATATATGGTTCGTATATTCCCCACCTTGTGACACCATATACCTTCAAATCAATCTTTGATTTCACTTCACTGCTATCTCTCTTTTCTCATTCCCTTCATTAGCTCTTGGTTATAACAAGATAATAAAAATATACTTTACACAATATCAAGTAAAATAGTATGAAACAATTAAATATTAGATAATATTTGGACTGTTGGCTTTATATCCAATTAATATTATTCTCAACGGAATTCAGTGAAATTGGATCTCAATGAGGAAAAAAAATATGCTCTTCTTTTTTTATTTTTAAATCAAAAATATTTATTCAAATATTGAAATAGTATTTACAATAAAACAAAACACCACCATAATACAAGACGAACAAATATGCTAAGCAACTGCTAAACAACTATATTGCAACCCTTGTCCAGGATACATTCAACCCCCCTCGGTGCCCAGTGGTCACGGAACTCCCTCAATATGCTCTTCTTGTCAGTGTGTGTGGAGGTTCTACATTAGACATTGGACGGCATTGTATTTTCTCTGCTAATGGACTGCTTGACGTCTTGCTCACTGGGAAAGCATGTAAACTTTCTAAATCCATTCTGACACCATGCCAGGTCTACATAGAACGTTATGGGCGGCAATGTGTCTGATTGGCTCTCTCACAATCGCTACAACTCTTTGTGACCTTTCTGACTCTCTGGTGTGTTTTCCAGCCATCTGTATTTCATTCAATTCTCCCATTCACTGGCCCTCTTCAGTCTGTCTACATTCCCCTCGGCCATAAGTCTGAGCCACCACAATCTATCCAACATCTCCTCCCTGTGACCTTCCTGAAATTCCTCCAACTCCTGTGGTTTAGCTGACTTCCACAATCTGACCATCTCCCTGGAATCTGTCTAGCTGGACCACAGGGTCTCTCTCTCTCGCTCTCTCTCTCTCTTCTGCACGGCAGCAGATTCTGACTCCAGTCCTCAGTCATCGGTCTACCCACTTGTTTGCTGATCAGAGTACAAGAAACCATAACAAGAGTCTTTTGGCTTTGAGCTTCGTCCCCGACCTCACCCCCATTCTATTCTGGCAACCTTACAGCCTCCCTGTTATCTAAGCTACATTGGCAGTTTTTTTCACATGTTTCCGTAGGACATAAATGGAGGCCATTTGGCCCATTGAGTCAATGCCAGCTCACATTCCCCACATATATATATATATTCTCTACATCTTTTCTTTTAATCCTTTTCTTAATTTTACTTCACGCAGTCAGATCACATTTTAGACTTGTGTAAGAAGGAACTGCAGGTGCTGGTTTAAACACAAAAAAGCGGGAGTAACTCAGGGGGACAGGCAGCATCTCAGGAGAGAAGGAATGGGTGACGTTTTGGGTCGAGACCCTTCTTCAAGAAGAGTCTGAAGAAGGGTCTTGACCTAAAACATCACCCATTCCTTCTCTGCAGAGATGCTGCCTGTCCCGCTGAGTTACTCCCGCTTTTGGTGTCTATCTTCACCTTTTAGTCTTCCCTCTTCCCTTTTCCAGAAAAAAGGAGCCTCAAAAAAGCATTACATCATCCTTTTTTGTTTGGACCACAAGTAAATGTTTACAAGTTTCACCCACAAAATAGTGAGCTGACAAAATTCTACATAATGGAAACCATACACTGATGTTGTCACTGCAATTCCTGAAGGAATCTGGTATTTCAATCAGCAAGCGTTTCATCGAGCCTCAGCAAACCACTCCTGTAAAGGTTTTGAAAGGTGCATTAACCTCCAAAGGTCACCAATGCACCAGAAAAAGTTTACTGCAGCTTAAAGTCAGACAAAACAGGGGTCAACCTTGGCACGATTAATGGCACATATGCACTTTTCCACACTTTCATGTTTTAAGAATGGATTTTGTTGAAGGAAGAGTAGAAAGGAGAGTATTGAACTGTAGCACGCAGGCTTCTTCACAAGCTCACCCCAAGCCCCCAATCTGGCAATGAATGAGCACTAAATGTGGGCACAAGCAACTGCATGCAGATGCTGGTTTATACAAAAGATGCACACAGAGTGCTGGAGTAACTCAGCGGATCAAGCAGCTTCTCTGGAGAAAAAGGATGGGTGATGTCTCAGGTAGGGACAAGATATTGAAAAAAAGACGCAGGAATGTGTGTAATCTGGGCACATGAATCAATAAAGATTATTTTTGGGATGCGGAGATTGACAGATTCCTGATCGGATAAGGGTGTCAGGGATTATGTGGAGAAGAGAGGAGGGATTTTAGAGGGAAGATAGATCAGCCATGATTGAATGGCAGGGCAGACTCAATGGGCCAAGTGGCCTACTTTTCACTCCAATGACTTATGAATTTATGAAACTGGTGCCTGTATTTTATTGGCATTTTCTGAATTAACAAAAAGTTGTATAAATGTTACATAAATTGATTGTCAATGAAACAAGGCTGGAATGTGTTAGTACAGAGGATTCCTGTCCTTGAAAATTTTACTCACAAGTCATTGTTCAGCAATAGACACAAAAAGCTGGAGTAATCTCTGGAAGAAGGAATGGGTGACGTTTCAGGTCGTGACCCTTCTTCAGACTGACCAGTCTGAACCAGATTTAAAACAGCAACTGCAGTTCTTTCCTACACATTGTTCAGCAATATTCTTTTTACAGTGATCATTCATCTGTGTCAGAGTGAGCTTTTTTATTGGGATTATCATTTGGAGAAAGTGGAAGTGTCTTGTTGATAACAAGGCAGGAATATGGGTAATCTGGGCACAAGTGGGAGACCTCTTTCCATTCACAGAAAAATGCTGGGGATATAGTTTTGAAAATGTCTGTGGTGCTTCTGGCACCTTACAATGGTGCGATGTATTTCAAAACAAACCCCAAGTGTTATGTAGCTACTTAATGAGTGCAATACAATGGTTTCAATGGAAACACCATCACCTCCCCTTCCCCACACTGAATAAAACACTTCCTTTGTCCACTTGTTCACCTCAGGCAGACATACTATTTTGTAAAGGGATTAGTGCATCTCTCTGGTGTGGCTCATTAGCTCCTTGTCAATGAGCAATAGGTGCAGATCCTTCCCCGAAGCTCCCCGCCCAGTCAATTCCTGATGGCTGCTGAGCCACCTGATAGCCCCTTCACATTATAAATGGATGCAGCTGGTGAAGCTTCTCCATTTACATTACAGAGGCAGAAACATATACAATATCCTTCTTGCAGCGCCGATGGACATGCTCTCCAAAATAGGCTTTGCGGAGGGAATCAGGAACTGGATCCAACAGCTCTAATCTGATATATGTAGCGCAGTGCAAATCAATGGGTGGGAATCGGACAGCTTCCCTGTCAAGTTTGGAGCCAGGCAGGGTTGCCCACTTTCCCCTGTCTTGTTTGTCTGTTGCATAGAACCATATGTCGAGTCCATCAAGGAGGACAAGAGCATAAGAGAAATATCAATAGGCAATAGGTGCACGAGTAGGGGCGCTGCCCTGGCGGCAGCCTCTACCTACAGCCTGTATGTAATTTCTATCTTTTTTATTATTTTTAGTTAGTCTTAAGTCTGTTTTAGGGGGAAACTTTTACTTTTCTATGTGGGGGAGGGGGGCAGGGTAAGGGGGAAACCGTCTCCCAGTCTCTTCCTGGCGGGAACGCAACTATTTCTCCGAGTCGCGTCCTCGCCCCCCACCTCGCGGCCTACCAGCTGGATCGGAGCGGCCTTTCCTGCCGGGGACCGGGATCCGGACCAGGGCTGCTACAGCGGCGGCGCAGCGCTGGAGTCACCGTGGAGCGGGCGATGCCTACCTGGGTCGCCGTTTGGACCTCCGGAGCGTTGGGCCGTTGCTCCAACATCGTGAAGCTCTGGTGCGGAGAGCTTCCAACGCGGGCGGCGCTGAACAACATCGTGGAGTCCTGGGGTGCATTGCAGAGGGCCTACAGCAGCAGTCTCCACCCGGTGCGGCCTACGGACCTTGGAAGCCGCCGACTCCGGTAGGAGGGTGCCGACTCTGGTGTCCACGCCGCTGAGGACGTCCCGCAGCCCCGACGTCGGACTGGTATCATCCCGGCGTGCGGTCCTGGACATCGGGCCGCCCGTAGCTGCAACTGCGGAGGGCTTGGGGAGACCCTGACCACGGGGAACAGTGGAGGAAAGAGACTGACTTTGGTGCCTTCCCACACAGTGGGAAACTTTGGTTCTGCTGTGTGGGGATGTTTTGTGTTAAATTCTATAGTGTGTTGAGTCCTGTTTATTTTTATTGTATGGCTGTATGGGAATTCATTTCACTGTGCCATCTGGCACACGTGACAATTAAATTTATCTTGTATCTTGTATCTTGAGTAGACCATCCGGCCCTTCAAGCCAGACCACCATTCAATGAGATCATGGCTGATCATCCACAATCAATACCCCGTTAGGTACACAAAATTGCTGGAGAAACTCAGCGGGTGCAGCAGCATCTGTGGAGCAAAGGAAATAGGCAACGTTTCGGGCCGAAACCCTTCTTCAGACTTCAGTCTGCACTTCAATCTGCACTTCAGTCTGAAGAAGGGTTTCGGCCCGAAACGTTGCCTATTTCCTTCACTCCATAGATGCTGCTGCACCCGCTGAGTTTCTCCAGCAATTTTGTGTACCTTCGTTTTCCAGCATCTGCAGTTCCTTCTTGAACACATCAATACCCCGTTCTTGCCTTCTCCCCATATCCCCTGACTCCGCTATCTTTAAGAGCCCTATCTAGCTTTCTCTTGAAAGTATCCAGAGAACCGGCCTCCATCACCCTCCGAGGCAGAGAATTGTTTAGGAAGGATCTGCACGTGCTGGTTTAAACCGAAGATGGACACATAAAGCTGGAGTAACTCAACGGAACACGCAGCAGCTCTGAAGAGAAAGAATGGGTGACGTTCGGGTTGAAAAGAATGGTCACCCATTCCTTCTCTCCAGAGATGCTGCCTGTCCCGCTGAGTTACTCCAGCTTCTTGTGTCGATCTTCAGAGACGTAACATTGCAAGGCTGTGGGGGGCATTCAGGTCAAAACCTCGCTGTACACAGATGATGTCGCTTTTTTGGTTGGATTCGATCGGTCCGCAGATTGATTATCACCTGCAACCCGATTGAGTCAGCAACAGGTACTTGTGCAGCTGTTTTAATGGCTGAAGGTTATAAAGAACTAGACTAAGTGGGATCCATTCGGTCACATGTTCCGCCTCGCCAACAATTCCAATATTAGTGGCCAGTGCTTGGGGGGGGGGGGGGGGGGGGGCTTTCTGCAGTGTTAATAGGGGGGTTGTGGGCCGTAGGGACTGGTTTCCAGACGGCTAATATGAACATTGTGGGCCAAATGGATTCTTGGGCTGGCAGCTCAGTCACTCAGGCCAGGTGGGCTGGCAGCTCGGTCACTCTGGGCTGGTAGCTCGGTCACTCTGGGCTGGTAGCTCGGTCACTCAGAGCTGGTGGGCTCGCAGATCAGTCACTCAGGGCTGATGAGCTGGCAGTTCGCTCACGGCTATTCCTTGAAATTCCATTTCAAGCAGAGTGCAGGCCACCAAATTAAATTTCATAGCATTTCAAGCAGAGTGCATGCCACCACATTCAGTTTCATAGCATTTCAAGCAGAATGCGGGCCACCACATTCAGTTTCCCAGGATTTCAAGCAGAGTGCAGGCCACCACATTCAATTCCATAGCATTTCAGGCAGAGTGCAGGCCATCACATTCAATTCCATAGCATTTGAAGCAGAGTGCAGGCCACCACATTTAATTTCATAGAATTTCAAGCAGAGTGCAGGCCACCACATTCAATTTCATAGCATTTCAAGCAGAGTGCAGGCCACCACATTCAATTTCATAGCATCTCAAGCAGAGTGCAGGCCACCAAATTGCCAAACAACTCATTGCATTGTCATTAAGGGATAACAAATCATTTATTGCAAGTACATTGCAGACTCACAGTTCAGTTGATTCACAGCTTAAAATCACAGTTGTGGACTCTCCCTCTCAATATTCCAGAGTGATTGATTCACATCCAGGCATCTGGGGTTTTATAGTCCTGCCCGCCCCCCCCCCCGGAAGGGGCGCTACCTTCCTCGTGGTGATTGACGGGTGAGAGGACCATTCAGCTGATCTCAAGATTTTATAAACACTCATAACTTTTTAATTTTTCATCGATCGGAAAAATCCTCGGGGCTACCTCAGTGGAAGAGGACTGAGTAAGATGGCCAAAAATCATAGCGATTTATGGAAGTTATTTTTCTAAAATCAATATACAGCGCAGACAGGAAGTGGTCATTTTGAGACTTTTAGTTATATAGATGGAAATCCAAGGATCAAAAGGCAACTGTTTGCTTCTGAAGCTTTGTTTATCATTTGATAAATGGCCTTTCCAAATTGATCCAACCAAAGCAGATCAAATATGTAAAAGAAAAAAACAAGTGCCAGCTTAAGTCAGTGGGCAACATCTGTGAAGGGAATGGACAGACAACGTTTCGTGTTGGGACTCTTCTTCAGACTGATTAGAGAAGGGGGGAAGAAAGGTGGAAAAAGGAGGTGGGGGTAGGGCAATGCTTTGAAAGTGACAGGCTTTGCCCTCACCCCCTCTCCACCTCTCTTTTACAGCTTTCTCCAATCAGTCTGAAGAAGGGTGGTGACCCGAAACATTGCCTGTTCATTCCTTCCACCGACAGACACAAAATGCTGGAGTAACTCAGCGGGACAGGCAACATATCTGGAAAGTAAGAATGGGTAATGTTTTGGGTCGAAACCCTTCTTCAGACTTCAGTAGGGTCTCGATCGAAACATCACCTATTCCTTCTCTCCAGATATGCTGTCAGTCCCGCTGAGTTCCTCCAGTACTTTGTTTTATGCTCAAGATTCCAGCATATGCAGTCTCTTGTGTAGAACAAAATGTGTTGCTGTCACCTGGAGGTATCTAGGACAATTTGGCAATGGGGTGGCAGTGACACAGCGGTAGAGTTACTGCCTTACAGCGCCAGAGACCCGGGTTCGATCCTAACTACGAGTGCTGCTGTACGGAGGTAGCAAACAATTTTTTTCCCTCCGAGTACTACGGTTTCCTTCCACATTCCAAAGATGTACAGGTTTGTTGGTTAATTGGCTTCTGTAATTTATAAATTGTCCTTAGTGTGTAAGATAGTGCTAGTGAACAGGGTGATCACTGATCGGCACAGACACTGTGGGCCGAATGGCTTGATTCCATGCTGTATCTCTAACACTGAAGGTCTAATACATGCATGCTGTTACAGGAACCAACGTAAGCAATGTATTCCAAAATACCCGAGTCAACTTGGGTGAGCAAAAGATCTAAGTGATTACATTTGAGAAGTAAAAACAGAAAATGTATATTCATATCGGCCAAGGGATAAGATGAGATTTGAGCTTTGTCTCAACTTGTAAGAACAGAAGCATGTTTCTGTGTGGCATCCAAACTGTCTTCTGAAGCAACTTACTGTATGTATTCTCTGACGTAGAAATTCTTCAGCACGGTGAAATGCCCATTAGTAGCAGCATGCAATGGGCTGATACATGTTGCATGATGGGCTTGCAGTGTTGCTTTTATTACACATTACTATGCAATAAAAAAGGGAGGGTGGATTCGATGAAGTAGTGAGTAGGGAAGGATCAGAGCTGGGGTGGTGGGGCAGCTATTTCGGGATTGCAATTGGGTGGCATTTGGTGTAGTGGTGTCCCAAGGAGCACGTGTAGGTACATTTTTAACCTTAAGGACAAGAGGGATACAAAGGAACTGCAGATGCTGGAATCTTATGTAAACCACGAAGTGCTCGAGTAACTCAGCATAAAACGCAAATTGATTATGTAACTTGGCATTAAAATAAAATGCTGGAGTAACTCAGCATCAAGCAGACAGTGCTGGAGTAACTTTAGTCCCACGATTCTGGTATTTGGGCACAAGGCAGGGGGTGGGGAGGGTTTGATCGGGAGTGGCGGATCTGCCCGTCGGTTTACTCCTGGTCCTGGCCAAGATGGCCATTCACGGCTCCAGGCAGTGAGCGGTCGATGGTCACACCAGAGTTGGCTGCCTGCCCCTCTTCCGGGCCTATGTCCGTGCTCGCGTGTGCCTGGAGATGGAATACGCGGTGTCCATCGAGACTCTAGTGGTTGCCCTGGGGGGTCGAGTGCATTGTAGAAACAGATGCCATTATTGTATTATAATGATTGCCTGATGCAATGTGCCTATTGTACACTTTTGTACCTTCTGGTACACTGGAATATGTAATTATTGAATAAAGTCCTTGGAAGGAAAAACATTTTTTTTTAAAGTGCTGGAGTAACTCAGTAAGAAGGGTCCCGAACAGAAATGTTACGTATGCAAATCTTCCAGTAATTCTGCCTGACTTACTGAGTTACTCCAGCACTTTGTGTTTTGACAGCAAGATGAAGTTAGTCTCCACAGCTGGAAACAATGATTGGGAGTTGCTCACAAACCTCCTCTTTAGGTTTTGCTGACACAGGCTTCACATTTTCTGTGCTTCAGCATGAGTGGTCATCGGATAGCATGGAACATGTTCGATTTTCCTCTGTGAGAACATGTGTCACACATATGGAGGACATGGTAGCTAAAGAATGCACAGTTATTCCCCCATTACATTCAATGAAACATTTATAAATATTATGCCACACAAAATAAATGTAGACTTCTCTCACCTATCTGACCTGCGAGGCAGAGAGGACTCTTTCAAAAAAACCTGATGTTCATCGTGAAACCCACCAACTTGTTATGGAGACATAGAACATAGGACAGTACAGCACAGGAACAGGCGCTTCAACCCGCAATGTCAACACCAAACATGAAGCCAAGTTACACTAATCCCCTCTGCCTGCACGTGTCCCATAACTCTCCATTGTCTCCATAATCATGTGACAATAGACAATAGACAATAGACGCAGGTGTAGGCCATTCGGACAATCTATTAAACCCACTATTGGGTGGCATATGGTGTGGTGGTGTCCCAAGGTTGATGAGTAGGTAAATTTTTAACCTGAAGGACAGCAAGATGTAGACAAAGGAACTGCAGATGCAGGAATCTTGAGTAAAACACAAAGTGCTGAAGTAACTCAGCACACAATAAAATGCTGGAGTAATTTAGCATAAAACGCAAAGTGGTGGAGTAACTGAACATAAAATAAAGTGCTGGAGTAATTCAGCGTAACCTTCACCACTACCCCTGGCAGTGTATTCCTGGCACTCACCGCGGACCAATTTTATTTTCTTACATTGTCACATTGTGCTACAGTCAGCATGATCTCCTTGCAGAGTTATAGCAGGGCGGCACAGTGGTATAAAGGCAGCACAGTGGCGCAGCCCCAGAGGCAGAGGAGGATGGACGGATTATACCAGCTGCCAGAGACTCTGAAATGTAACTCTCCATGGCGTTGATCTCAGGAGCAGAGAGCGAGTACAGACAACCACGGGGTGGAGAAGTACTGGATAATAAGTCAATGGCACAATCATAAGGGCGGTGAGGAGGGAAAGAGGTGGCTTGGAACTTGCAAAAAACCTCTTTCAGGTCATGATATTCGGGTTGTACTTTGGCCGGGTCAGGATTGTCACCAGGAACAACAGACACAGAGGTGAGGGGAAGACAAGCGGAGCAAAGACAATTAATGTGGCAATCCTCCCCCCCAAGTGGAGATCTTGCCAGTGGACCAGTCTATGGTGGGGTTGTGAGATGTCAGCCAAGACCAACTCAGAACGACAGGGACATGAGGTGATTTTACACAAAGTTCTAGAGGGTGTGTAGAGAGTGAAGCCATACCAATTATTCTTCCACCAAGAGCACTGGCTTGGGAGGACTCTTCTATAACAGTGGGAATCAGAAATTTCCAAGCAACAGTGATATCAATGAAGCTATTATCTGCCCCCAAGTCAATCAGAGCATTTTTCAATAGTGTGTCACCAAAGCGTACTGTAATCGGAGGGAGTCTGTTAGAAATAGGAGAAATGAACCTTGCTCGTCCATAATTGCTCATCTCTTAAGGATAAAGGGGAAATCCTTTAAAACCGAGATGAGAAGAACTTTTTTCACGCAGAGAGTGGTGAATCTCTGGAACTCTCTGCCACAGGGGGTAGTTGAGGCCAGTTCATTGGCTATATTTAAGAGGGAGTTAGATGTGGCCCTTGTGGCTAAGGGGATCAGGGGGTATGGAGAGAAGGCAGGTACGGGATACTGAGTTGGATGATCAGCCATGATCATATTGAATGGCGGTGCAGGCTCGAAGGGCCAAATGGCCTACTCCTGCACCTAATTTCTATGTTTCTATGTTTCTATAATCCCTCTCTTGCTGGGGAGCATTGGCTTTTACCGGGCAAGTAGCAATAAAGTGTTCGGGACCTCCACAGTAGAGAAAACACCTCTCCCGTATGTGTCTCTGGCACTAGGCCTCGCTCAGCCTGGTGCGGCCAATCTGCACAGGATTCCCCTCCACTGGATCAGGATAAGGATTTGTGGGGCTTCTTCTTCCTGTGGGAAGCAAGACAATCGGCTCACTATGACAAGAGTGTGAGGGATAAGGACACTGTTTGAGACCTGCTGATGGCTTGGCTCGCTGTTTCTCTCTGAGCCAATTATCTATCCCCATGGTTAAACCAATCAGTGCGTCCAGATCTGAGGGAAGGTCCCGAGAGGCCAACTCATCCTTCCGTTTCCCGTTGAGGCCATGGATGAAGATACTGAGTACACCAACCACTCTCTAAAGCAGTGGTTCGAAAATCAATAGCATAATCGGCAACAGAGCGTGTCCCCTTGTGGAGGTGCAGCATCTTCTGGGCTGCCTCTCTTCCAACCAATGGGTGGTCGAAAATCTTTGTCATGTTCAGCCGAAAAATGGGCAAAGTCCTGGCAGAAGTCTAGCTGTCACTCCGAGGCAGCTGTACCCCAGGCCGAAGCACGGCCTGACAGCAGGGAGATGGCATAGGCAGCTTTGGAGTGTTCTGTGCTGAATCAGGACAGTTGTAGCTCAAAAACCAAGGATGGGAATAACCTGCAGGTAGAGGGGTTGCCATGGCACCTCTCTGTGGTGGGACGAACTGGTTCCAGAATGAGCTGGATACAGCTGGCGGGGAACAGAGGCGGAGAGGCATCAGCAGAAATGGGAGGAATTGGCGGCGGTGCGAGATGTGACAGGACCTGGCTGACAGTGTTTGCCAACTGCTGGATGGTTGCTACAAGTTGGTCTATTCGAGCATCATGGGCGCCAAGAATGGAGCCTTGAAGTTCAACAGCCCTGAACAACCGAGCCAGTAAATCCTCAGGTTCAGAACTGGGAGCACCAAGCCTCCGGTCGGGCTGATCAGAATTGCCTGAAGAGTCCATACTGGCCGACTAATGTGTCAGTGGGCCCCAAAATGGAAAGGACTTGAATGCTGGCTCACCGAGAAGTACTGAAGAAAACCCAAAATCCAGGCGCGAATGGAACTGAAAGATATTGAGCAGGAACCGACCGAACGCAGAACTGATTAGTCAGCACCCATTTTGGTGATGATCTCAGGTATTTATACCAAGTGATTGATTAGGGGAGCAGATTAAATGCAGGTGTAACTCCAAATAGCTCAGGGGAGGAGTGTGGGAAGAGTCTCATGTGGCTGGAGGCATTGCAAGTGTGACAACACTATACCATTGGTGCATGTGTAGTCTATCTGGCCTTGTCTGATATGTAGACTCTACGATGGCCGTGTAGAATTGGACCATCATTGCCTGAGGCAGATTGCCGCAGGAAGTACATCCTCTGTTGTGCCTTTTTGAGTGGAATCGATGCTGACTCGACCTCCCTTCGACTATGATGAAGTTATCTACGGCTACCTTCCTACATGTAACTGCCGATCTATTACGACTTAGTGCAAACTACGAGTGAAAAAAAGTATCGTTTTTTTTCCAGGGAACTTTTCTTACTCGCGGGCATGCTGAGGCCTCGAGTATGTGGACCAAATGAAGGAAGTTACGAAGACCACAACCTGGTCAGCCATGCTGTGAGTATGAGTCGAGGGCAACTCGCCAGAATCGCGGATAAGTTATCCAGCACTTTGTGGGGGTCACCTGTTTTTCTAGGATCTCTGCACTGTCTCTACTTAGCACTCAGTAGAATTGATCAGAAACTGCTGCGTCTCAGTACCAGGAATCATCTTTGGACATCAAAAACCTGGTCCTTAGTAAATTAGTCTATTCCTCTCGGAAAACAAACAGAATTGTTCGCAATCTTGCAGTCATGTTTATCCTAAGAGAAGGTACATGCGTTATATCCATGCAATTGACATAGCCGGATCTATTCCACCCCTCTGCTTTCAATGGTAAAGCTCAACTTCAAAATACCGTCACCAATATCTTCACCTCCATATCTCTTTCTCCCTAAAATCTACTTTGCCCTAACATTCCGTTTTGAGGCCGTGTGTCAATGTTTGAATTACCTTGGGACATCTGGCTCTGTGAAAGAGGCTATGTAAATGCAAATTATGTGTAGGAAGGTATTGCAGATGCTGGTTTAAACCGAAGATAGACACAAAAAGCTGGAGTAACTCAGCGGGACAGGCAGCATCCCGGGAGAGAAGGAAAGTGTGACATTTCAAGTCACGACCCAAAACGTCACCCATTCCTTCTCTCCAGAGATGCTGCCTGTCCCGCTGAGTTACACCAGCTTTTTGTGTCTAAATGCAAGTTATTATTATTAATCACTCTGGTCTGAAAATCTTCCCTTGTGCTTTTTGAGAATTTTTGTTTCTCATCTCAGAGTGGACAAAGTATTAAAAAAATAAATCGAGGTCATGCTTTCCTGTCATATTGTACTCAATAGCTTGACTTACTTAAATGCAGATTGAAATACAAATGTATCTTTTCTAACCTTTTACCCAGTATAGCTTGATTTACTTTAAAACTAGATTCAAATACAAATGTAGCTTTTCCAACCTTTCTCCCAGTAAAGTGTGACTTACTTTAAAACTAGATTAAGATACAACTGTAACTTTTCCAACCTTTCCCCTAGTTGGTTTGACTTGCGTTAGATGCAGAATAATGTAAAATCGTAGCATATCTAACCTTTCCCCCTCTATCTGTAAACACGTTATGCAACATATTTCTGACCCTGCTTATGGATTCCAGCTGCACACATTGACTAAATTTAAGCAAACCCTACTTATGCCAAGCCGACAAAGAATTCACACCATCTAAACTTCCAACAACATCTTTTAGACCAAATAAAACAATCCTGTACTGAATTCAAATAAACACCAAGCAGACGTCCAGTATATATCCATCATCACTTAGGCTGCAATGCTTTGGCAGTAAGATCGCATCATAACACAGCAACGGTTAAGTCCTGTGGATTAAGAGAGGAATATTTTAAGCACATTTTGCCCATGCTCGACACAAACTGTGGACATGTAAAATATAGAATAGCATGCAAGAGAAAACAATTTAAAAAATGAAGCAATCTTGCTTTGTTTGGAGTTTCAATGTGCCAATTCTCTTTCAGTTCCCTTAAGGGCCTTCTGCTTTTGGTTCCAAATCCTAGGCCTCTGGCTGAGGTAATGTAACATTTATGTGAAGCAGCTGTTCAGAAGAGGAAGCACATTGCACGTTGAAATATAAACAGAGGTACAGAACTGCACGTCAGCCCGTGGCAAACAGTTGCAGGCCCTGCGATGTAACAGGAAGGAACTGCAGATGCTGGTTTATACCAATGATAGACACAAAGTCCTGGAATAACTCAGCGGATCAGGCAGCATCTCAGGAGAAAAAGGATAGGTGACGGGACCCTTCTTTAGACTAAAGTAGGGGGAAATGAAGGGGGTGGGGTGGGTTGGGGGAGGGGGAGAAGAACTGGAGACAAGAAAATATCAGGACAAATCAGGGCCACCAACAGATAACACCAAAGGTACACAAAATTGCTGGAGAAACTCAGTGGGTGCAGCAGCATCTATGGAGCTCCATAGATGCTGCTGCACCCACTGAGTTTCTCCAGCAATTTTGTGTACCTTCGATCTTCCAGCATCTGCAGTTCCTTCTTGAACAGATAACACCAGGCAGGGTTGATTGTTGGCAAGCAAAGGTGTGATCTCAAGAGGGATCCATGGTTGTGAACTATGGAACTGGTTAAACAACCAGGGTAGAGGAATCCTATCTGTCACCCGTCACGGGAGTGATAGAGGGTTAAGGCTGTCGAATAAAGAGATGCACACCAAACACATCTGTGAAATATATAATGCACTATTGGCGATTTACTGCTCTCAATTTATGCTACCTATTTTTATTTACATTGTTATCATTTTTATCTAAAGACTGTCATCAATCCACAGTATCATTAAGCACGGTGGCCCCAACAACTGAAACACTTCAGATCTTGAAACAGAAGAGGAGATTAGTTTAGTTTATTGTCACGTGTACCGAGGTACAGTGAAAAGCTTTTGTGTGTGCTGACCAGTCAGCAGGAATACTATAAATGATTACAATCAGGCCGTCCACAGTGTACAGATACATGATAAAGGAAATGACATTTAGTGCAAGATAAGGTCTAGTAAAGTCTGATTAAAGATAGTCCGAGGGTCTTCAATGAAGTAGATGGTACCTCAGGACTGCACTCTAATTGTTGGTAGGATGGTTCAGTTGCCTGAATTAGGATCCATCTATAGATGGACTGTGATGTAGACTCTGTTCAATGCTGATTCCTGATGCAAGGCACTTTGGTCAATCTTTCTTTCCACTTACAATGTTTTATATACTGGAAACGAACATTTATTTAGGTGAGCAGCATTTTCTCCTGATCGATGTTTTCTGAGCAGTCTGACCATTCCTAGACAGCAACTCTGATCTAGGGACAGCCCTGATCCAGTATTAACCCTCATTCATCATCAATCCTGATGCAGGAACAGCCCTGATCTAGTATTAACCCAGATCCAGGAACAATCCTAATCCAGAAACAACCGTGAAAAACGATCAAGTGCGCAGGACCAATACTTCTTTGTGTAGGAAGGAACCGCAGATGCTGGTTTAAACTAAAAATAGACACCAAAAAGCTGGAGTAACTCAGCGAGGCAGGCATCATCTCTGGAGAGAAGGAATGGGTGATGTTTCGGGTCGAGACCCTTCTTCAGATTAGTCGGGAAAGGGAAACGAGAGATATAGATGATGATGTAGAAAGATAAAGAACAATGGATGAAAGATACGCAAATAATAAAGAAAACAGGCCATTGTTAACTGCTTGTTGGGTGAAAATGAGAAGCTAGTGCAACTTGGGTGACGGACAGATGGAGAGAGACAGAATGCCGGGGTTACTTGAAGTTAGAGAAAACAATAGTTATACCACTGCCCAAGCTGCCCAAATGAAATATGAGATGTTGTTCCTCCAATGTGCATTTAGCCTCACTCTAACAATAAAGGAGACCTAGGACAGGTCTTGTTTCATTATACAATATGATGAAGAAAGGTGTCGACCTGAAACATCGCCCATTCCTTCTCTCCAGAGATGCTGCCTGTCTCACTGAGTTACTTCAGCATTTTGTGTCTTTCATCGTACAATACTTGTTTCACCAGGGACTTTCTTCAACATGGCAATGGAAGCCCTGCTGCACATAAGCAGAGGCCCAGTTTAAATATAAAAATAAGGCCCCTACATCCATATTTCTTCCTTAGTTTTGAGGTTAGTAAGACCCACACACCAGCGACCAGAATAATTAGAACTCTATGAGTCTAGGCTGACATTGAACGAGAGGTCATTGTTGCAGCACCACACAACCAGTAAGTCTATCCCTCTCCTGTACACCGACCGACTCATCAGCATCATGATTTTGCCAACCATAGTGGTAAACGGCAAATTTATAGGTGGTGTTGTAGTTGAGCAAATAAAGTTGCCAATGACACCAACAGCTCGAAGTAAGGCTCTATGTTTATAAGACAAATCCAACAATGTGAAATTTGAATTATCGTTGGTTGCCCAGCAATGTGTCACAGAGAAACATAGAAAAATAGTTGCAGGTGTAGGCCATTCGGCCCTTCAAGCTCATTCAATATGATCATGGCTGATTATCCAAAATCAGTACCCCGTTCCTGCTTTCTCCCCATATCCCTTGATTCCATTAGCCCTGAGAGCTAAATCAAACTCTCTTGAATACATCCAGTAAATTGGTATCCACTGTCTTCTGTGGCAGAGAATTCCACAGAATTCCTGGGTGAAAACATTTTTCCTCCTCTCAATGGTCTATCCCTTATTCTTAAACTGTGACCCCCTGATTCTGGATTCCCCAACAGCGTTTAACTCAAGTCATGACAAATAACTTTCTTCTTCGCTATTTACAGTATATGGGGATACATTCCATTCTTTTGTAATTCAGAAAGGTCAGTACAAAAAAATACATTGTTATACATTGAGCTGGCATTGTTTTTATTCAGTGCCAGCTGATACAGAGGATACATCTTTTAGGGTTTGCAACACTGCTAAATTGTGTTGAGTCATCAGCAAAATTTGCTGCCAAATAAAATTGATTTGCTTTTGATGTCTTTGGAGTGAAATGCCCATGTAAATAATTCAATTAGATTTGAACCTGCTGACAAAACCAAACTGTCCATACATCTCCTGCTCCTCCCTTAAAGCAGGCAAATTAATCCAAAATTCAGCTTTGATTGCATGTAAGTAATCTAATTTTATTTTAATTTTTTTTAATATTTATTTTATTAGAAGCAATTGTACAAGGAGAAAGTAAACGACATAACAATTATACAATTTTCGTACAGTTTCAGTTTTACCATTTTATAAACTAATAAGTGAATCGGAAAAAAGAAAAAAAAGGAAAGAAAGGAAAGGAAGAAGAAAGATACGAAAAATAAAGAAGAAAAACCCCTGAACTAATGAAGAAGTGAAAAGAAAAACAAAAAACAGAGATATTGTACTACCCTTCCCTGCACCCGCTCACCCGACCCTAGCGTCGGTTTTGTTGGTATCTAATTTTGTTGGTGAAATGTACTTCAGGTAATTGATGAGCTTCCAAAAAAGGGTGGTAAAGAAAAAATATATATTTTCAATAACCATCATTCCCTATATTCTTCAGGTGGTGGCTCGTAGGGTGAAGCTCCATAGATCTGGCACCATTTTCCTGCCTGAGAATAAGGTGTGTGTGTGTGAAAGTGTCAGGGGCATATGTATGTGTGTGTGTGTGTATATATGTATATCTATATATATGTGTGTTTGTATATGTGTGTGTGTGTGTGTGTGTGTGAGTGTATATGTGTGTATGTGAATATGTGTGTGTGTGTGTTTGTGGGTGTGTGTGGATGTGTGTGTGTGTGGATATGTGGGTATGAATATGTTTGTGTGTCTGTGCGTGTGCGCGTGTGTGAATGGATGTGTGAATATGGATGTGTGTGTGTGAATATGTGTATGTGTGTGGGTATGTGGGGGTGTGTGTGTGTGTGTGTGGATATGTATGTGTGTGTGTGTGTGTATGAATGTGTGTGTGTGTGTATGTGTATGTGTGTGTAGGTGTGTGTATGTGTGTGTGTGTGTGTGTGTTGGATATGTATGGGTGCGTGTGTGTAGGTGGATATGTATCGGTGTGTGTGTGTGTGTGTAGGTGGACATGTATGGGTGGGTGTGTGTAGGTAGATGTATATGGGTGTGGGTGCATATATATCTGTGCATGTGTGAGTGGGTGTGTGTCTTCATGCGCATGCATACATCTGTATATGTTTGTGCCAGGCACTTGCTGTGAGTAATTACTCAAGGTAGGCATTCAGTCGGCATTAAAAAAAAATCTTAAACTGCGCATGCGCAGATTGTTCTCTCCGTAAAAAATAAAAATAAGTAACAATTCAATTTTCCCAAGGCTTCTAAATTTCCTTCATTTTTTAATTGCTGAATGGCTGGGGGACGGAGGATGAAGGCAGGTGGAGAGATGGTGGGAAAAATGGGAGCACACTGGGACGTTGAATTAGTCGTCATCTTATTGAATGACAATACTAATTCAAGGGTCCATTTGGAGGGAGAGTTCCTTTCACAGCATGTGGAGAGTCTGTGCCAGTGGTTAAAGATGCGGGGAGGGCAGGAGTGTTGAGAAGGAGGAGGTCACAGATCATGTCAGACTCACTCACCGCCGCCGCAGCGCTCCAGGAACAGACAGCGGAACTGGCCGCCACTTCCGGAGAAGGAAGCAGCTCGGGTGACTGCGAGCGGCCGCCGGGACCCGACAGCGAGGTAGATGGCAAAGTGGTGCAACGGTGGAGTTGCTGCCTAACAGCTCCAGAGATCTGGGTTTGATTCTCGTCTGTATGGAGTTTGTTGGTTCTCCCTGTGATCACGTGGGTTTTTTCTGGGTGCTCCGGTTTCCTCCCATATTCCAAATAAGTGCAGGTTTGTAGGTTATTTGGCTTTGTTTAAAATTGTAAATTGTCCCTAGTGTGTAGGATAGTGTTAGTAAATGGGGTGATTGTTGGTTGGCACAGACTCGGTGGGCCTGTTTCCACACTGCATCTCTAAAGTCTAAAGTCTAGACCAGTGCACGGGTGATTGATGACGGCGTGAGCTCAGTGAGTTGAAGGGCCTGTTCCATGCGGTATCTCTAAACTAAAATAGCTGGGCTTGATCTTATTCAATGTCCTAGGTTGACATTGGCGATTGGTATCAGGTGTAGAACCATGACCAACTGACCTCCTGCCTTATTTTAGTTGTGAGCTTCCTGTTCAGATTGCCATTACCTAACTCAGTACAGAATGAGACTTGAACCCAGCATCATTCCTCCCTGCATGGTTCAGTTACACACTGTGTAAACATGCTGAACCATCAGGGCACTTAAGCGTGGTTTGTTTTGTTATTTACTTCATGTGCAGCATTCCCCGAGCTATCTGTTTCAGTTCTCTGCATCCTGTTCCCTCGCTCCTGAATGACAGTGAAAGGCGAACACTCACTGGTAAATCATTTCACCAGGCCATGTCAATCTCTGCCATTGTTGTTAGACAAAGAATTGCCATTTAACCTCGTTGCCGATTCACACCACAGGAGAAGAAAGGGACAAGGATGACAGATGAGTGGTATAACAATCTGAGGGTAATTTCATGCAGTGTTTCACTTGTTTTTCCCCATCTTTTATCCGAATCAATGGGATATAACGTGTTAAAATCACTTGTAGGAGGGAGACTGACGCTTATCTCTCAACTGGGCTGACAAAAGGACACAAAGTCAACTGGGCTGCTCTGCCTGAGTGAATCACAGACCATTTATAGCACTAATCAGTCCTGCAGAAACAGTACCCATCTCTGGTCTGTAAATGCGTCCATTTTGGTCTCAGAATTTTAAGATGCTAGTGTTAAGGTGAGCTATTGAATCAACAAAAGACACAAAATGTTAGTTAGTTTAGTTTAGTTTAGTTTAGTTTATTGTCACGTGTACCGAGGTACAGTGAAACGCTTTTTGTTGTGTGCTAACCCATCAGCGGAACAACTATACATGATTACAATCAAGTCATCCACAGGGTACAGATACATATTAAAGGGAATAACATTGAATGCAAGATAAAGTCCAGTAAAGTCCAATTAAGGATAGCACGAGGGTCTCCAGAGTAACTGGAGAGTTCGAGTAACTCAGCAAGTCTAGCAGTGTCTGAAGAACATGGATAGGTTATGTTTTGAGCCGGGACCCTTCTTCAGACTGATATAAGTCACTGGTCTTTAAATAGGGGCACCACTATGTGACAAAAGCAATCACAGGGAAAATGCCATGAGCTGAAAACCTGACAATCTCACTGATGTTACTTACATGTTAGGACACAAATTGCTGGAGCAACTCGGCAGATCAGGCAACATCTCTGCTGAACATGGATAGGTAATGTTTCAGGTTGGAAGGGTCTTAACCTGAAATGTCACCTACCCATGTTCTCCAGAGATGCTGGCTGACCTACTGAGTTACTCCAGCACTTTGTCTCCTTTTCTTGGCATTAACCAGCATCTGCAGATCTTTGTTTCTATGATGTTACATGTTGGTATCTGCATGAGGAATCGCTGAAACAATTCATTGGGGCATAATAGAAAGTGTTTTTGTGTGTTATGCATTGCATTGCAGATTGCCAATTGCTGAGGTCTTAGCTAACTGAATGATTGAGGAAGTTGAGAGTGTTCTCTGCCAAGCAGAGTAAACCATCGAGAGGTTTAATTGAGATTATAAATGATTTTATTTCGAAGAGTTATAATTTATTTTGATGTGGAAGGAACTGTTGCATCCATCAGTAGGGGGAGCAGAGAAAGTGAATTGGCCACAGAATCAGAGGGGAGATAATGAGAATTTATTTTTATGCACTGAATTATCCTATGTAGGAATATATTGTTTGAAATTGTAATTACAAAAATAAATCAGATAGGTACTTGAAAGGAAATAAACTTCAGGCTGCGGATAAAGAGCATGGAAGTGGGGCCAGCAGGTAGATTCATAGACTGACTCAGCATGCAAACACACTGTACACCAGTCATTAAAAGTAGGCATGCAGGTGCAGCAGGCAGTGAAGAAAGCGCATGGTATGTTAGCATTCATAGCAAAAAGATTTGAGTATAGGAGCAGGGAGGTTCTACTGCAGTTGTACAGGGTCTTGGTGAGATCACACCTGGAGTATTGCGTACAGTTTTGGTCTCCTAATCTGAGGAAAGACATTCTTGCCATAGAGGGAGTACAGAGAAGGTTCACCAGACTGATTCCTGGGATGTCAGGACTTTCATATGAAGAAAGACTGGATAGACTCGGCTTGTACTCGCTAGAATTTAGAAGATTGAGAGGGGACCTTACAGAAACTTACAAATTTCTTAAGGGGTAGGACAGGAAGATTGTTCCCGATGTTGGGGAAGTCCAGAACAAGGGGTCACAGTTTAAGGATAAGGGAGAAATCTTTTAGGACCGCATTGAGGAAAGCATTTTTCACACAGAGAGTGGTGAATCTCTGGAATTCTCTGCAACAGAAGATAGTTGAGGGCAGTTCATTGGCTATATTTACTTGGGAGTTAGATGTGGCCCTTGTGGCTAAAGTGATCAGGGGGTATGGAGAGAAGGCAGGTACAGGATACTGAGTTGGATGATCAGCCGTGATCATATTGAATGGCGGTGCAGGCTCGAAGGGCCAAATGGCCTACTCCTGCACCTATTTTCTATGTTTCTATGTTTCTATGTTCTGCACCTCATACCTGCTGATAAAGATGTCGCATCTAAACCAGGCGCATTTTCTTGCATTCGGCCCATATCACTCTATATCTTTCCTATCCATGTAACTGCCATGTCTCAAAGTGACAGAACAACAGAATAAGCCCAAATGGTCCCTTGCAATGTGAAGTTCCACCTTATTTTCTTTCATCTCTCTATCTCTTCTTTCCCACAGCAGTAATCACCTCCATCTTGGGATAAGCAGAGGTAGACAGCCAACATAACTATCTAAATGGGATTTTGACGAGATCTTGTTGCTTGTTTGAGGGTTGACAATGAACAATGCTTGTGTGTGTGTCTTTAGATTAAATGGTATGGTTCAACTTCACAATCAAGGCCAACAGTGTCCCTATCTTTATAAGTGCTTTATCAGGTGGAATGATTGAGTAGCTATACTGGAGTTGTGGTAAAGCCAGCTGATCTGTTGCCTCATAGCTCCGGCAACCTGGGATTCCTCTTGACCTCCACTGCTGTGGCGTTTGCATGTCCTCCATGTTCTTGCTAGGGATTGCTCAACATACTTTGGTTGCCACCAGCAACCCAACAATGTGCAGATTCGAGGGTTGATGTATATAGCGCCTAGTGTGTAACCTACAAACCTGTACATCTTTGGAAAAACCCACTTGATCACAGGGAGAACGTACAAACTGCATACAGGCAGCACCTGTAGTCACGATGGAACCTGGGTCTCTGGTGCTGTAAGGCAGCAACTCCTCCACTGCACCACTGTGTCACCCCTATGCCGATCTACTTTGTCCTTGACCCGATTCTATCATTCACCTACACACTAGGTACAATTTACATTGCCCAATGCCACAGGTCGACGGGACTACAGATAGAAATATATGTGCTGCCTGTCCCGCTGAGCTACTCCAGCATTTTGTGACCATCTTCAGTTTAAACTAGCATCTGCAGTTCCTTCCTACATATATAAAACGATGAGTGTCATGGATAGGGTAGAGAGTCAGAACACTTTTCCCAGAGCTGAAAATGTCAAAGACAAGAGGACATCACTTTAAGGTGGGAAGGGAAGAGTTTAAAGGGAATGTGAGCAAGAAGAAACTGCAAATGTTGGTTTATACCGATATAGACACAAAATGCTGGGGTAAGTCAGTGGGTCAGGCAGCATCTCTGGAGAAAATATAGGAGACATTTCAGGTCGGAACCCTTCTTCAGACCTGAAACATCACCTATTCCTTTACTCCAGAGCTGACAGGAGATGCTGATTTACTCCAGCATTTTGTGTCTATTAAAGAAGAAGATCAGGGTACATTATTTACCCAGTGAGTAGGGGGTGCCAGGGGGTGGTGGTGGAGGCGTGTACAATAGTGGCTTTTAGATAGACACACGGATACGCAGGGAATGCAGGGATATGGAGCATGTGCAGGCAGATGAGATTAGTTTATCTTGGTATAATGCTCAGAATAAAATGTGTGGGGTGAAGGTAGTAGTTTCTGTGCCTTACTATTCATTGTTTTGTGTGAACAAAGAATGGGCTGATTTGTTTTTGGAGAATATTGGTTGAAACTAAACATTGTGCCATTATCATCGATAACCCCCACTCCTAACTTGATGATGGAAGAAGTTATTGAGGAAGATACTGAAAATGAAGTGAACTTGAGCTGGCACCCACTGAGGTTTGGACAACAGCACAAATACAGCTGACAGCTAGCTTGCATCCTGCTATACTTGGGGCCAGAAAATTTCCCTTTCAGTAAATTACATCCATCGAGAGCATTAACTGTTTACGGGTATTTCCCCTGCAATTTTTTTGCCTGACTAAACAGGATGAGGTGGAGCCCACATTTCCTTGATAATGACATGAATAAGCCTCTTACAAAACAAACTAAGAGTCTTCGGAGAGTTTTGCACGTTTTCAATCAAGGAGAATTCTTGTTCTTGCCGCACTGCTATGACTTTTGTCGATGAAGTAAATGGAAACCATTTTCATTTCATGTGCGGTTTAACATTGTATTTAATGACCCCTTAAGTATATTGCACTTGTGGATTATTTTAGAAACGGTACCTCTGGAGAAAAGGAATAGGTGATGTTTCGGGTAGAGACTCTTCTTCAGACTGAGAGTCAAGGGAAAGGGAAAGGGGAACAAGAGATATGGGCGATGATATAGAGAGATATAGAACAAATGAATTAAAGATATGCAAAGCAGTAAAAAAGTAATGATGATCAAGTAAAGGTAGTATCCACAATAGTCTATTGTTGGTTTGGGCTACATGTTAACGTGTTATACAGGCAATGAAACCCAACAGGATGACAGTGAAAGTAGTACAACAACTAGAGTGGGGAAGGGACAGAGAGAGAGGGGTTGCAAGGTAAAGAAATCAAATTCATACCGCTGGATTGTAAGCTGCCTAAGCGAAATATGAGGTGCCGTTCCTCTAATTTGCGTTTGGCCTCACGTTTTGGGTTGGAACACTTCTTCAGACAGAAGAAATCCAATAAATGTATTGAATGGTATAACAAATTAATAAATCGTATAATAATAAACAATAAATAATAAATCTAAAAAATTGCCACTGTTATATTGCCGAGACAGTTCCTCCAATAAGATGACATACTCTCTTGATTTTTGATTCATAGCTTCCAATCTGTAGCCATCCACAATTTCTGATAGAGTATGACAGAAATAATCTTATAATTTTTAATCACTAAGCTAAACAAGTTTTGCTCTTCTTGGCATAAAAATAAATTGCTAACAGGATATGTTTTAGGACCATATCAGATAGAAGAATGGCTTTATTTGTGCTCTCATATAACATCATCCTCTACAGGAATGTTCTCAGCATCACCTTTAACTTCCACTGTGTTATTTGCCATTAACAAAATTATAAGTGCCAAATGTGAATAGAAAGATGCATGCACCTGATCATT
Organism: Leucoraja erinaceus; assembly: GCF_028641065.1. Taxonomy (NCBI): domain Eukaryota; kingdom Metazoa; phylum Chordata; class Chondrichthyes; order Rajiformes; family Rajidae; genus Leucoraja; species Leucoraja erinaceus. The sequence continues at coordinate 48,831,648 of NC_073384.1, read as the reverse complement.
TGCAGCAAGGCATTCAATGTTTTATTACTGTGAGTAGAAGTAGCCAGTTTGTTACCTCCATTACATTTATATAATTTCTGTTTGAGGACTATCATGCATTTTGTTACCACTGGTGTTTGCTATGGCCAAAGATTAGTCACTGCATGATTCAAAGTTAAAACAAATGGCTGCATAGGAAGGAACTGCAGATACTGGTTTAAACCAAAGATAGATACAAAGTGCTGGAGTAACTCAGCGGAACAGGCAACAGGGTCTGAAGAAGAGCCTCAACCCAGAACGTCACCTATTCCTTCTCTCCAGAGATGCTGCTTGTCCCGCTGAGTTACTTGTGTCTATCTTCGGTTTAAAACCGTCCAGGCCATATGTTTGAAAGGTACGAACCAGGAAGTCACAATGTTGAAAGGGTCCATGAGCTTGAAATCATGGAGAGAATGTGAATGTGCAGACAAGATATAATGAAATTATTCCATAATGTGAGCATGGGTGGGTCAAGTGGGGGCATAGAGTTGTAAATAATACAGATCCGCCACCGATTTTCCAGCAACTGGTGGTCCGGTGCCTCCTTTAATTCGGACTAAATCACAAGAACGCACTTGAAATCCCCCGAAAATGTGGCGCTTAGGCCGAGTCAAGCGGCAATCTCAACCTCACCGGGATGTCTGTGCCGATTGGCGGGTTGAATTTGCCCCCTGCAGATGGGGCTCTGGAACTCCGGCTCGGCCAGAACCGGCAGATCAGTTCCCATGGTTGACTTCCGAGGCCACATTTGCGGGCCATTTATAGGTGGACCATTCCGGTACCATTGGACTCCTTTTGGAGGCCGTGACCTCTATTGGTCCAGCAAAGTAGATAATCCAGGCATCCAGAAATCTGGAACCAAGGGTGCCAGAAAATCAGTGGTGGACCTGTACTTTAAGTTTTGTGTGGAAAGATTTTGACCAAACCTTAGGCAGGAAGAATAAGTAGGAAAGCAATTGCATGCAACTCTGTTTACTAACTCAGTATAGACAGTAGCATCAACTCAGTAGTGAGCAAGTGCAGCATTTGCTGAAGTTGTAGGAACAAACCACCAAAACCGCCTCTGTTCTCATGGCCTTGACTCACTCAACTTTTTCACAGATTACAGACAGAGTTTGGTGAAAGATGGAAGTGGAACTTCCTGGTTTTGAGTGATTGTTTCTCAAAGATTATTGAAGTGAAACACATAGATCTGTGCACAATTCATTGCCGACAATTACCTTCGAGTTTATCCACTACTAACATTGTGACATGGAATGGAATGGGGTCTGATGAAGGATCTCAACCAGAAACGTCACCTATCCATGTTCTCCAGAGATGCTGCCTGACCTGCTCAGGTATTCCATGCTGGACTAACTCACCAGGTACACGTTCACTGAACATTTCTTGCACTCAAAGATCTCAACTCAACATATGTAAATTGTGCACGAATCTACAGTATGTGTTTCACTTCAATAGACTTTGAGAAACAATTACTCAAAACCACGTTCCAGTTCCCTCTTTCACTATTTTATGTCCTTTGCAAACATACTCCTACCCATTCATATCATCCAGCTTCAAATGGAGTAGCTAGAAAGGAAAATGCTTAATGTTTAAGGATTAATGATTTTTAGAGATGTTGAAAACACAGCATGAAATATTGTTTGGACAATACCCATCTAAAATGTAGAACAGACTCTAAATATTACCATGTAGCCTACACCAGCAGAATAGATGATGGTAAACTGGAGAATGCACAGGAACATTATTTAACCAAATATTGTTTTTTGAGTTAAACAGAAGTAATTGTGTCAAAAATGCCCCTTTGATACAAATCTGAAAAACTGCTGCTTCAAACAAAACACATATGTTTGCAGCGCCCACTGAGCAAGTTGTTTTCATGCGAGTGCAAGGTACGAACCAAGAGATGTTAGGTTCAAATTGGCGATATAATCTGATTGTTGATGTTGATGGAAAAAATGTTTCCTACTGTCTACCCTCTCCATGCCGCATATAATCATATATAATCGTATATACCTGATATTAAGGTTGTGCCTGAGTAGGATCCAGTGCATCCTTCTGCAGATGTGCAACAAAATCCAAAAAAAGTCAACTACCTCCTCCGGCAGCTCATTCCATACACCCACTACCCTCTGTGTAAAAATGTTGCCCCTCAGTTGCCCATTAAATCTCCCACCACCCTCACATTAAATCTATGTCCTCTGGTTCTTGATTTCCCTAATTTGGGCAAGAGACTTTGTCCGTCTACCCAATCTATTCCTCTCATGATTTTGTACACCTCTGTAAGATAGAAACGTAGAAACATAGAAATTAGGTGCAGGAGTGGCTAAGTTCCTGTTGTTTGAGGGTTTGTAACTAAAGTTCGAGCCTGCACCGCCATTCAATATGATCATGGCTGATCATCCAACTCAGTATCCCGTACCTGCCTTCTCTCCATACCCCCTGATCCCCTTAGCCACAAGGGCCACATCTAACTCCCTCTTAAATATAGCCAATGAACTGGCCTCAACTACCCTCTGTGGCAGAGAATTCCAGAGATTCACCACTCTCTGTGTGAAAAAAGTTCTTCTCATCTCGGTTTTAAAGGATTTCCCCTTTATCCTTAAGCTGTGACCCCTTGTCCTGGACTTCCCTAACATCGGGAACAATCTTCCTGCATCTAGCCTGTCCAACCCCTTAAGAATTTTGTACGTTTCTATAAGATCCCCTCTCAATCTTCTAAATTCTAGAGAGTATAAACCAAGTCTATCCAGTCTTTCTTCATAAGACAGTCCTGACATCCCAGGAATCAGTCTGGTGAACCGTCTCTGCACTCCCTCTATGGCAATAATGTCCTTCCTCAGATTTGGAGACCAAAACTGTATGCAATACTCCAGGTGTGGTCTCACCAAGACCCTGTACAACTGCAGTAGAACCTCTCTGCTCCTATACTCAAATCCTTTTGCAATGAAAGCTAACATACCATTTGCTTTCTTTACTGCCTGCTGCACCTGCATGCCTACCTTCAATGACTGGTGTACCATGACACCCAGGTCTCGCTGCATCTCCCCCTTTCCCAATCGGCCACCATTTAGATAATAGTCTGCTTTCCTGTTTTTGCCACCAAAATGGATAACCTCACATTTATCCACATTATATTGCATCTGCCAAACATTTGCCCACTCACCCAGCCTATCCAAGTCACCCTGCAGTCTCCTAGCATCCTCCTCACAGCTAACACTGCCCCCCAGCTTAGTGTCATCCGCAAACTTGGAGATATTGCCTTCAATTCCCTCATCCAGATCATTAATATATATTGTAAATAGCTGGGGTCCCAGTACTGAGCCTTGGGGTACCCCACTAGTCACTGCCTGCCATTGTGAAACCCCCTCATCCTCCTGTGCTCAAAGGAATACAGTCCTAGCCTGCTCAACCTCTCCCTATAGCTCAGGCACCTGAGTCCTGGCTGCAATCTCGCAAATCTCCTTTGCACTCTTTCCACCTTGACAATATATTTCATATAACATGGTGCCTAGAACTGAAGACAATTCCTTGTACATTTCAATTAGAAGCAGTTGTAAAATGTAAAGGGCATAGCTTTAAGGTGAGAGGAGCAAAGTTCCTGTAGGGCATGTTATTTACACAGAGTGATGGGTGCTTCGAACATGCTGCCAAGGGTAGTACTTGAGGAAGATATTATAATGGCATTTAAGAGGCTTTTGGATAGGCACATGGATATGCAGGGAATGAAAGGATATGGATCATGTGCAGGCAAAGGAGATTAGTTTATCTTGGCATTATGTTTAACACAGGCATTTTGGACTGAAGGGCCTGTTCCTGTGCTGTACTTTTCCATGTTCTATAATCCTTGCACGAATTTGAGCCTCTATGTTTTGAAGGGAATCAAAGCCATCTGTGCTACAAGAGATGAGTGTAACTGTTAACTTTCTATTAAAGTTTTAATTGTTTTCCAAGACAAATTATACAGAGCACCATTAATTATTTAAGGCAAGTGCCTTGGCAAAAATCTGTAAATATAAGATTTGGTTCAATATTAATGAAAGCAAAGGAATTCACCGAGGGGAGCATTTGTTTTGTTCGAAAGGCCTGTTTGCTTTCAAAGCAAATCAGCTGTGTAATTCAAGGGAATATAATATAACAGCAGCAAAAGCAGCTCGACCTGAAACGTCACCCATTCTTTCTATCCAGAGATGCTGCCTGTCCCGCTGAGTCACTCCAGCATTTTGTGTCTATCTGCATAATATAACAAGAGTAATTTTGCTTATATTTGCAAAGTCTTAATGCAGTTTAGACAACTGGTTATTTGAGAGGAGCAGTGAAAATGAATTTCTGCAGGAGGAGCGAAGGAGAAACAATATGAAAAGGTTTTGATTTCTGTGCCAATGGTTGCACTAATATCTTAGGACAGTTCACAAGCTATTACTATGGTGATAGCATCTCCACATGATTAGCAGCCTGTATACCAAACTGGGAATGTTCTCAAAAATGCAGGGGAGCTATTGACAATGCAGTAATTTTGTTACAGCCAGTCACTGAATAATTTAAGTCCTCTTAATTAAATCTATGAGCAGAAACAATTCTTCTACAACTTCTCAAATGTAAACTGAAGTTGAAATTGCGGAAATTCATCTTTTACTTAGTTGTCTTTGAAAAGTGGTTATCTGGATGCTACTTTCCAAAGTTTATGTTCATTGTTTTCCATGTTATTGTAATTTCTCTTTGATTGTATTTGAAGGTACAGCAGGCAGAGTGGTGCAGTGGTAGAGTTCCTGCCTTACAGTACCAGAGACCCGGGTTCAATATTCACAACAGCTGCTGTCTGTACAGAGTTTGTATGTTCTTCCTGTGACAGTGTGGGTTTCCCCGGGTGCTCGGATTTCCTCCCACACTCCAGACGTATAGGTTTGTAGGTAAATTGGCTTGGTATAAATGTTAATTGTCCCAACTCCGTGTAGGATAGTGTGCGGGGATCGCTGGTCGGTGCGTAATCGGTTGCCCGAAGGGCCTGTTTCCGCGCTGTATCTCTAAACTAAACTAAACAGAGGTGCCTGGATATACACCACCAGTTTGTTCTGCTATTCTCCTATGTAGCCTGTGGTCCATAGACTGCACACACTTTCTCTGCATGTCCTTCACAACGTCTTCATGCTGCATCTTTCAATCAATCAAATGTTTAGTTTAGTGAAACAGCACGGAAACAAACCTAGGTTCGATCCTGACTGTGGGTGCTGGCTGTATAGATTTTGTATGTTCTCGCTGTTGTTGTATGGCCTATACCCAGGTGCTCCGGTTTCCTCACACACTTCAAAGACGTACAGGTTTGGAGGTTAATTGGCTTTGGTAAAGATTTTAAATTGTCCCTAGCATGTAGGATACTGCTAGTGTACGGGGATCACTGTTTTGCGTGGACTCAGTGTGCCATAGGACCTGTTTTTGCACTGTATCTCTATACTAAACTGAACCTCTATCGAGAAATACATGGGAAAACAATATTCAAAGATGTACTGGAAACAAAAGGGTGCTTACTGTGGAGGTTTTCCGAGCGTCAAATGTGGAAGATGTATGAACAAATGATCGCAGGAGATGGAGGAACACTCGATGATGGTCAGCGATTAGGAGGGGCTGAAGGAAAATCAGCCTCGAGAAAATAATAGCTGGCATTCAACTAGTTAAAATATCAAATATACGCTTGTGGAAAGTGTGCAGCTGCTAGATGAGAAAGGGGGCAGGCAATAAAGACAAAACATAGAAACGTTTGGTCCAGGACTAGGGAGAAAGCCACTAAAAGATCAATCATTTAGAACTAAGATGAGGAAATACTTCTCTCAGGAAGTGTCTCTCTCAATGGGCTGTGAATAATCAGTTCCTTAGTATATCTAAGAGCAAGAAAAAACATTATTTGACACTAAAAGAAAAAGGAAATAAGGAGATGGAGTAGTCAGCCGAAAAAGTATTGATTACTATTCAGATACTCATTGATGGGATGTGAACATAGCTGGCAAAAATCATTCTATATTGCACCTTAATAGGGGAGCAGGTTAAGATTCAACCATATTCATAGGTGAAGCTGGAGTTACAGACAAGTTACAGGCAGCAAATTGCCATCCTGGATGAACACATTCATGAACCAGATGAGATTTTACAACGATCCAGTAGTTTCATGGCAATTTTTACTGAAACTAGTTTGTTTTTCTTTTAAATTCCACACATATTTAATTGAATGTTGTAGCTGGCGCAAGACGTTATGTGGTCTACCTCCACATCTATTTCTTATCTGTTTTTCAAATTAATCCAATGTGATCCATTGAAATTGCTTGCAATCCTTTTCATTATTAACCCTTCTCTATTGATAAGCAAAGTGTAATAAAAATGTATTTCAAAATGTGACAGACTTTTTAAACTGTACTTTTGGGTACCGTAGTGTAGGTTGCATCACAGCCTGGTTCAGCAACTCGAACATCCAGGAACAAAGGAGGAAAGAGGGAGGTAGACACTGCCCAGTCCATCAGATGTATAGACTACTGCACCGTCGAGAGGATTAATAGGAGACACAGCCTCAACAAGGCAGCCAATATCCTTAAAGCCCCATGCCACCCTGGCTCTCATTTCACTCCCACCATTGGTAAGATGATACAGGAGCCTGAAAATGCAAGCACCAGGTTCAAGAATAGCTTCTTCCCAACAGCCATCAGGCTCTTGAACATCACACAACATTAACCACAGCTACTATGAACTTCTATGGACTGTCTTTGTTTGTACTCAGGTAATTGGCCATATTTGCAGGTATAGTATTACAGGTATTAATTAGTTGATTTTTTTAATATATATATTGTATCTGTGTATATTGCATTTATGGGCCTGTTAAGCTGCAAGTAAGCATTTCATTGTTCTGTGTCAGACCATATGAGAATTTAATGCTCTTGACACGATTTAATGAAAGGAATTGATATTCTGCAAATAATCCATTCCAGAGGTTCAGATTAATACATCGCTGGAAACAGACAGCCTGTCTGGCAGTTTTAAGGTTTGAATGAACTTTGAAACTTTGGTTTATTTCACCCAAACTGCTTTGTGTGCTATATAGCAAAGATTAGCAGTTAAAAAATGTATTTCCATAAATACCCTCACATCTTCATTGTACTGTTTGTAACAGATTGTACTATTAGTCATAGCAAAAAATGGGTTCAATTTCCCTCAAGTTTTATTCCTCCTGAAGTTAGCATTGCATAAGTTTGTAAGTTCATCAGTCACTGGAGCAGGATTAGGCCATTCGGCCCATTTGGTCTATTCTGCCATTCAGTCATGGTTGATCTGTTTTTCCCTCTCAACCCCATTCTCCTGCCTTCTCCCAATGATATTAGACGCTCTTACTAATCAAGAATCTGTCAATCTCTACCTTAAAAATACCCAATGATGTTCTCCCCAGCCATCTATGGCAATACATTCCACATATTCACCACCCTCAGACTAAAGACATTCCTCCTCATCTCCTTTCTAAAGGTATGCCCTTTTATTCTGAGGCTGTGCCCTCTGGTCCTAGACTCTCCCGCAGGTGGAAACATCTTCTCCATATCCACTCCACTCAGGCCTTTCAATATTCGGTAAGTTTCAATGAGGAACCCACTCATCATTCTAAATTCCAGCGAATAGAGACCTAGTGTTGTCAAATGACACACGTGGGGACATGGACTCAAATAACTGCTGCTTGGTGAGTTGAGACATTATTGTCACATGTACAGAGGCACAGTGAAAAGCTTTTGTTGTGTGGTAACCAGTCAGCAGTCAATTACATGATTACAATCGAGCCATCCACAGTGTACAGATACATGATAAAGGGAACAACGTGAATAACGTGAATAACCTTTAAGATAAAGCCAGTAAACTCCGATCAAAGGTAATCTGAGGGTCCCCAATGTGATAGATAGTAGTTCGGGACTGCTCTCTAGTTGTTTGTAGGATGGTTTCATTGTTAGTACTCAACTCCATCAGCCTTTCATGATGTACGCCTGGGCAGTGCCTGTTGTAGCTGAACACCTATTTTATTGAAAATCGCCCAGTATGAGGATACCAGGAGGTCATGACCAGGAGCAGAGAGTCTGGCAGAGTTTGTGACTCTGTAACCTAGGATTGCTGAGGACAGCTCTCTGATGCTTTTACTGGTGCCTGACTGACATTGGCTGACTCAGCTGTGTGCGAGTTAGACATCACAGCAGAGCAGGAATCAAGGTTTAGTGCATTTTTCAATCAAGCTTTAGTGCATTTAGCAGCCTCTTCACTATGTTTCACAGCAGGCACGGCTTTTATTAGCAGAACAATATGTGACTCAGCTTAAGGAGAGAAGTTACATTTAAATGGACCTTCTGAAGAATTTATTTTTTTATTATGTTTATTGTCGAGTGACTTTCACATTCCTTTCATGGCATCACAAAGTGTGTTGACACTCAGGGAAGTGCTTTTGAAGTGTAATCACTGCTCGAGTGTGGGGGACATGGCAGCCAATTTGAACACAGCAAGCTCTCACAAAACTGCAATGTATTGTTCAGTGACAGATAACTATTGTCCAAGACACCAAGAATCTCCTCAATCGTGACTGATCTATCTCTCCCTCTCAACCCCATTCTCCTCCCTTTTCCCCATAAGCCCTGAACCCCCCTGAGGCTCGACTTGAATGCAGTCCATGAGATCTTACAGGTATATCTCATAGTTCAGGAGCTCAATCGGATTCAACTGGCAACATTTACTATGGAGTAGCAAGCTCTCAGTACTTCATTGTAGTGTAAAGGGCCTGTCCCACGAGAAGGCAGCAAGCACTACCTAACGTGGTCGCTTGAGTCGTACGGTCTCTCGGGGCTGGTCCCACTTCGATCGCCGGAGTTCTGCGGAGCTGGTCCCGATATCGCGCGGGGCTCCGAAAAACTGACCATGTTCAAAAATGGCCCGCAGCCGCCTCGACGGCATACGCACCGCGCGAACTTCCCGCAGACTTCGCTCGCACTTCATGTAACTCACTTGACCTCCGCGCAGCCCCCGCTTCTGGTTAGGTAGTGCTTGCCGCATGGAGTCGCTTAGCATGAAGACCCCGTCCAGCACGCATGCGCGACATACTGCAAAGCAGCAGTGTGGAATCATAGAAACAACACAATAATTGAAATAAACATAGTAAAGATAAGGAGAACTAAGTTACCAGTTGATCTCTATAATTGAGGCTGGGAGCGGAGGGCACGTAATCCCTCATCGTAACTCCTCATAAAATACAGATCAAACTTCAAACTGGTAAGTTCTCATTTAATCTTACTATTTTACTTCGGAGTCATGTGAGTGACTACGTGAAGATTTTAAAGCTCTGTGATTTCAAACTGTGTAACAGTTCATACTTCACTCGCTGCCATCCAGGGGAGGAAGTATGTTATCGTAATCAAACATGAATCTGTTTATAAAACAATAATGGTATTTATTTGAAAACAACAACAAAGAAAAATAATGCTCCCCCGGGCTTAAATTATATGTTTGCAGAGTCTAAAATTCTTTCTGCAAATAAAACAGATTCTGCTAACGGCTTGTTGTAGAACGTTTGAAAAGTTCTTTCCATGGACCACCCCGCTGTTGCCAGGATGTAGTCTAATGGCACGTCCATTTCTTTAGCCGCCAATGTGGATGCTGCCCTGGTGGAGTGAGATGTGTAAATATCAGTATCCACTCCAGCAGCTCCCAGTACCTGTTTGTGCGGTCTAGAGATGGTTTGACTCGAAAACCATGTGTTTTTTTGTGGCTGACCCATAGTGCTTTTTCTCTCCCTCGGGAATCTTTGGTTGTGTTGATGTATAGCAGCAGGTGAGTCATGACACATAAATGGGGGTCAGGTGGGTATGCCCGGAATTCCATAATAAGACCTGAAGTTCCTGTTCTGCTCTATTTTACCAGCTCCTAAATGGTGAATGTTATTTGGTCTGGTGTTACGACCATTTTGTCCAGTCTGAGTAAGTGAAGGGACTGGACCCTTTGTGCTGAGACTAACGCCATCAGCATGACCGTTTTCAGGGTTAGCTGTTCCAGAGTGAGGGATCTGGCTGGTGACCATCCACTGACATCACAGATCTTGATATACCTAGGTCTAGGGCGGTTTGAATTGAAGATCCCTCTCATTAATTTGGTCACCAGCGGATGAGACCCTATGGCCCATTGTCCTGGTGCCTGTCTTAGGTAGGCTGACAGTGCACTTCTAGCACAATTGATAGCGCTATAGGTCAGACCTTCATCGTGGTGAAGGCTGGCCAGGAACTCCAGTACAATTGTTATGGTGGTTGATGAGTAGGTTGTCCCTGCTCTCGAGCCGTTTGTTTCCCATTTTCTTATGCTCGAGAGGTATTGTTTCTTGGTGGAAAGTCGGTGAGATGCTGTCATCGTGTCCATGGTCCTGTTTGACAATCCCAGGTCCAGCAAGGTCTTTTTAGAATCTGCAACCCAGTAGGTTTATTCAGTCATGGCATGGGTGACATTCGCCTGATACATGGTGAATCAGTAGATCTGGACCACTGGGAATGGTCATTGGTGTTTCAACGACCCTGTCAAGGACCACTGGGAACCATGGCTGTGTAGGCCAGTTGGGTACTACCAAAATGCCTGAAGCAGAGTCCATCTGTATTTTGCGTAGTACCCGACTGATGAGGCAGAAGGAGGGAAAGGCATAGAAATAATAGTTCCCTCAGTCCAGCGCAAATGCATCCATCGCCGCTGCCTCAGGGTCTGGTTCCCAAGCAACATACATCGGTGCCTGGTGATTCAGTCGGGATGCAAAGAGATCGATATCTGATGTGCCATATTGCTATGTAATTTCAACAAATACTTTGGGGTTTAACATCCATTCGGTGTTATCATTAAACTTGCGTGACCTGGTGTCTGCCACTGTATTTAACTTACCTGGTAGGTAAGTTGTTGATAGCCAAATATGTTTGTCGACACACCATTGCCAGATTGTGTTGACCAAATTGTCACATGATATCGATTTTATCCTGCCCATATGGTTAATATAGGCCACCACTGTGGTATTTTCAATCTGAAAACGAACATGCAAATGGTGCATATTTGTACAATATGCTTTTAAACCATAGAACACACCCAACATTTCCAAATAGTTTATGCCCAGTGTCTGTAGTAGTGATGATTCTAGATTAGTCCATCTACCACCTGTACTGGATATGGTATTAGTTGCTCCCCAGCCTTGAGCACTGGCATCTGTTTGTATTGTTAACATTGGGTTATTGATAATGATGGGACTGGATCTATGCCAAATGTTCTCTATCCACCATTGTAACTCTGATATTGCTTCAATGGGCAATTTCATGGTTTGGTCAAAGTGACCTGCATGTTGTTTTAACGCTTGCACCTTTGCTCTTTGTAAGTTTTGATAATGCAAAGGTCCAAACTGGGTAGCTGGAAATGCTGCTACCATTTTCCCAATTACTCTTGCCACTTGTCGGATGGTTGGTCGATTGTTGATCATTAATTTGTTACACGTTTGTGCCAATTCTGCTGATTTCTCTTTTGACAACATTACAGACATGTGGACTGAGTTAATTGTGAATCCCAGATAGTCCATAGTTGTGGATGGCGTCAACTTAGATTTATCTGGATGGATGACAAAACCCAAGGTTTCAAATAAATGTCAAGTAGCTAATACTGCTGAATTAGCTAATTTCATGGTTTTGCCTATTATCAAAATATCATCAAGATATGCCATGACAATATGTTTTTGTTTTCTTAATATTGCCAAGGCTGGTTTTAATATCTTGGTAAAAAGTTTGGGGGCTGATGTTAGCCCATTAGGCAATGATTTGACTGCCATAGTTGCCCCATCCAGGTAAATTTTAGGTATCTACGATGATCCTTATGAATAGGTACTCAATAGTATGCATCTTTTAAATCGATGCTTGCCATAAAGTGTCCTTTGGAAATCAATTGTTTAGCAGTCACAAATGTTTCCATTTTAAAGTGAACATACTTAACGAAAGTATTCAATGTAGTTAAGTCAATGATGATGCAACATCCACCATCTTTTTTGGTTTTGGTAAATATATTTGAAACAAATTCCAAAGGTTCATGTTCAGATTTCTCTATGATACCCTTTGTCTGTAACCTCACCAGTTCTGCTTGTCCCTCCCGTTTTTCTTTTAGTGAGAGGGTAAAACCCCTTTGGGGTGCATGCTGAACTGGTGGCATGTTTTCTTGAATGAATTCAATTTTATATCCTCGAATACTGTTAAGTATATAACTATCAAGTGTGATAGTCTGCCATGCTTCCATAAACAGGTGTAGTCTCCCCCGTTAACACAATCCCCCCACCTTTTATGTACTGGTAGGAACCAGACCCACCTACCTCCATTGTTATTGGTGGTGTATTCATTTCTTCTGTTTCTGGTTCCTTGTCTGTCGGGGTGGTGCTGTGTGGGGGTGGCGCATTTTCCATGGGGCCCGCTCTGGGCCCTGTCCTAAAAAAGACTTCCGGAGATGGTGTGCGGGCCCCGAGCTTTCACCAGTCCCATGAAGTTGACACCGACTGGTGGATGCGATGGGGTACTGCCGTCTAGGTTGCGTGGTTCTGCTCGTTCCGGGTCCTGCCCTCATGAGGCCAAATGCTTTGGATTCCTCATCCAGGTCTTTGACTTGCTTGGGCAAGTCCTTGCCAAATAGCAGGATCTGTGGTTCTGAGGCTGGTGTTCTACACAGTCCTGCAAATGTAGGCTTGACGGCAGGTCTTATTGCTTCCTTATGGAGGTTGTTAATCTCATACTGTTTGTTGCACAGTAGAGCCAGAGTATCTTGTTGGTTAGTTGTCATGTCTACCCCGTCCACGGAACGAGCATAGGAGGTGATAGCCGACGTCAAGAGCTTCAATATTTTCTGCAGTTTTAATTCTTGGGTTCTGATACCCTGCCCAATGTACCCCCAGATTTGACTATTGACGGCAGGTACATTGAGCAAAATGCAATTTTCAGGAGGCGTGTAGAGGTCCAACGTATTATTGACTACCTGTTCTTGGAGTGGTTTAAAGGACAGGTAGTCAATGTTGGCCGCCAGTTTAGGCGGGAACGGCCGTCCCGCTCGCGGTGTTGCCACGTAGCGGTTCACCACTCCCAGCAACTCTTCCTGTTCCTGTACCCCAAGCATATCCCCGGTATCTTCAGCCAGTGACCCCTGTTCTTGACCAGCCCAGTTCTGGTCGCCAACGCTCCCCTCTGTTGAGGGAGATGCGATGGCCAGTGCGTGGTAGTGCACTGGAGCGGGAGTGCCTGTGCTCCCTTGGCGAGCTTGCCCCATCTCCTGGAGCAAGTCTCGTTGGAGCATTTGCTCCATGAGCCTTTCCATTCGACTCAAACGGCCACCTTTGCCACTCTCGGGCGGTGAGTCTTCCGCACCGGACTCATCTGAGTATACCGGCTGGTCCGACTTCCGTTTTGCCTTACCTCCAGCCCGCTGCGGTTGTTCAGGCTCTGCTAGCGGCGCTGGGCTCGGCTCGGAATGCTGTCGGTGACTGTGGACCACAGCGTGTGCGGTCCAGGTGCCGCTGGTCACCCCCCACTGATGGAACCCTCCTGTTCCGTCGGAGTCGAACGGGGTACGACCTTTCTTGCTTGTTTTCCCTTGTTCATGATCCTGTGGGTGAACAAACCAGAACAAGGGTTTCGAAAGAACACGTAAGTTACTTACCTGGAGGTCCCGTTTTTAAACTTGTTGCGGGAGCGCCTGTACTCCCGTTCGTCGCTGTTGCACTGCGTGAGACACTATATGTCGTGCCTTTATGCTGGATGGGGTCTTCACGGGAGTCCACATCTGGGAGTCCACATCTCCGAGGATATGACATGGACATCACACGCCTCAGCATTCGTGAGTAAGGCAAGGCAGCGCGTTTACCACCTCAGGCAATTGAGGAAATTCAGAGTGTCTCCGAGGATCCTCCAGTGCTTCTACGCAGCGGCGGTGGAAAGCATCTTGTCTGGGAACATTACCATCTGGTTTGGGAATTGCTCTACCAAAGACAAGAAGGCTCTGCAGAGAGTAGTGCGTTCGGCCGAACGCACTATGGGAACTTCACTTGCCCCCCTGCAGGAACTATACATCAGGAGGTGCAACTCCAGAGCCAACAATATCATGAGAGACCCCTTCCACCCCTGCAACAGACTGTTCCAGCTGCTATAGTCAAACGCCTCCATTGCCATGTGGTGAGAATGGAGAGGTTGAGAAGGAGTTTCTTCCCAGAGGCCATTCGGACTGTAAATGCCTATCTCACCAGGGACTAACTCTACTGAACGTTTTTTCCTTCCATTATTTATTATGTAAAAGAATATGTGTGTTATGATTGTGTTTATAGTTTGTTTGGTTGTTTGGTTGTTTGTCTTTTAGCACAAAAGTCTGCGAGCATTGCCACTTTCATTTCACTGCACATCTCGTATGTGTATGTGACAAATAAACTTGACTTGACTTGACTTGACGTAGTCACTCACGTGACTCTGAAGTAAAATTTACAATTTTTAACCGCAGGAAATGAACTTACAAACCTGTATGTCTTAATAGTGTGGGAGGAAACCAGAGCACCCGGGGAAAACCCACATGGTCACAGGGCGAACGTACAAACTCTGTACAGACAGCACCCTACAGTCGGGATCAAATCCGGGTCTCTGTTGCTGTATGGCGGCAACTCTAACACTGCCACCGTGCCGCCATCACACACAGTAGACCACACTGATTCAGCACACAAGAGTTGCTGCCTTTTAGTTGCTGCTTTGTGCCTTTGAAGTCCGAATTATTTCAAAAAATGGTAAGGGCTTTAACTTGACTGTGAATGTGCGTTGTTCTGGTGGGAGGGCTCTGGATCGATATTGCTGGGGTCATCCTGTCCAGGCAATGTGTCGATGTCCTCTACAGCTGCTCCATCGTTTCGTGACACCGCAAGCCACGTTTGTTCCGTGCGCTCAGTCACTTGGAGCGGTGTCTAATGGAGCCCCAGGCTGCTTCAGGGCCTCCAGCAGCCCACGCCATCGACTCAACCTCTCCAATGCCTCCAACTAAAACATCCCAATAGTCCACCAAAGCATAATCAATCAAATTGTGACCAAAATGCAAAACAATCTCAAGATCTTTATGTTAGAAAACCTCATTGTGACATAATGTCGTGACTGTTGGAATGAAATTTCGTTCAAATCTTGTCTGTTTGAATGACAATAAAAGGCATTCTATTCTATTCTATTCTATATTATATTCTAATTCCTTTCCATTAGAACCTAGTGGAGAAAATTAACTTTATACTGATATTAGTATGTGCATGCCTTCTCTCTAAATCTGGTAACAGAATAAATAATGTTTGAAGTATGAAAAGGGTCTCGACATGAAACATCACCCATTCCTTCTCTCCAGAGATGCTGCCTGCCCTGCTGAGTTACTCCAGCATTTTGTGTCAATCTTCAATGTAAACCAGCATCTACAGTTCCTTCCTAAAACATACTTAACATAGTTTAAACATTTCACAGAGGCCACAATATTGCTCACAAGCAACTCACGGGATACCTTAGATCAAGCTACCTCAGAGTAGGTATGTTGCAAAGCGTACCTGAAGCGTCGCTGAAAATCTGTCCCAGCCCGTGTGCGCGATTTTGGCGCCGTTTAGAGGGGGGCGGGTTTAAAACGCGATTTTCTCTAGGCTGTTCAAATCGAGGATGTTCAGCCTAGTTAATTATTAACGAAAATTCGCTGGCAGATTCCCTCGCTTGAGCTATTATTAGTTTTACGAGCTTTGGCTAAGTGTTATAGTAGTTTAAAAATTAACCTCTAAACCCCCGACCCCTGGCAACCGGCAGGGTCTCATACAGCAAACAACGGGAGGTAGGCTGTTTATTTTTACATTAAAAAGGGCTTCTTAAGATCCCTTTATACAAAGTTTAATGTTGCGAGTGGCTAATTTTGGGCCCATTATATCCCGCAGTATTTTTCTGGGCATTTGAGGGCACAAATCTAGCGGAATGTGAACGTTCTAAACCAGCGCGTTCACAGGAACCCACTAGAAAGCTGATTTAACATGGACTTTAATTTACAGCAATTGAACACTAAATTCCTTCCATTTGGCCTATAAATTAATGTAAATGAGATTTAAAAATCATGTTTTATTGCGAATTATTTGTGAATATTATTTGGACACTTAGGCTATTTAAAAATGTTAATCATTTATTAAGATATGGATAGATGTTTAGATCTAGTAATTGAAGTTTGAAATTAGCTACAATTGGGTAACTAACTAATTATATGCTTTAATTTCAGGTCATCCAAGTAAGATTATTTTATATTTGTTTCAGAATGATTCAATCTATGATAACTGAAAATTTCATTCAGTTCTCTTAATTTTTAAGAAGGTTATGGGCTTTTGACTGTCCACGATCACAGCTTTTTTGTTATGTCCATAGAAAATCAATAGGGAACAAGATGCTAATTTCCGAGTATGAAAATGGCCATAACTTTTTAAATACTTGCGATATGAAAGTGAATTAGGTGTCAAATTAAACTTCTTTTTATGCTTTAACTAATGGGATAAATTGCAGACTTGATTTTTTAAATCTCAAAATGTTGTAACATTGCTACTCAGAGTATACAGTATGTACCTTCATACCTTTACTGAGCTTTTCTGATTGCTAGGATTGCTAACTACTGATCGATAGGGTTATAGAGAGTAAGGGAATTAAGTGATACTTGGAGATGTGCAGTAAAGTGGGTTTCGATGCACCATCAGCTGCGATCCCATAGAGGAACAAGTATGAGGGGCTGAATAACATATTCCTGAGGCTGGTGTCCTTAAATAAAAATGCTCTCCTTGGTGTGAGAGATTTGCAGGCTGCAGGGGGCCACCCTGCTTCACTGAACTGAAACAGCCTGTGACTGGGATTAGATTCATTGTTCCACAGCCATGCTAAGAACAACAGGGCTTGACCAGGATGTTCATTGACAGCCACTGCACTATCCCAAAAGGCTGTATTTGGCCATTCAAATATATGCCTTACAGAACCATAAACAGATGCGCAAATAGGTACATTATACCCATTCACTACAAGTAAATGGTCCATCCACTGCTACTATTTATCCCCTCACTCGACGTTACTGAAAAGTACTATCTGGTCATTAACGTACTTCTTTAGTAATTAACTCCAAGGAGAGGTTGGACAGATTTGGGATTGTTTTCTATGGAATGCCGGAGGCTGAGATAGACCTGATAGAAACATATAAAATGAAGAGAGGCATAGATAGTGTAGACAGAACATTTTTCCCAGAGTGGAAATGTCAAAGACTCGAGGGCATACGTTTAAAGTGAGGGGTAAAGTTTTAAGGAAATGTGCATAGAAACCTTTTTACACAGAAGGTGATGGGAACCTTGAATGGACTAGCAGAGGTGGTGGTGGAGGCAGAAACGATAGTGGGTTCAAGAGGCTCTTAGATAGATGAAGAAAATGGAGGGATATGGGCACAAAATGCTGGAGTAACTCAGCGGGTCAGGCAGAATCTCTGGAGAAATGGAATAGGAGACATTTCGGGTAAAAACCCTCCTGAATAAGTGTCTTGACCCGAAATGTCAACTATTCCTTTTCTCCAGAGATGCTGCCTGACCCTCTGTTACTCCAGCATTTTGTGTCTATCTTTGGAGTAAACCTGCTTCTGCAGTTCCTTCCAACTACATGGAAGCATAGAAACATAGAAAATAGGTGCAGGAGTAGGCCATTCGGCCCTTTGAGCCAGCACCACTATTAATTACGATCATGGCTGATCATCAAAAATTAGTACTCCGTTCTGGCTTTTCCCCATATCCCTTGATTCCCTTAGCCCTAAGAGCTAAATCTAACTCTCTGTTGAAAATATCCAGCGAATTGGCCACCACTGCCTTCTGTGGCAGAATTCCACAGATTCACAACTCTCTGGGTGAAAAGGTTTTTCCTCATTTCAGTTTTAAATGGCCTACTCCTTATTCTTAAACTGTGACCCCTGGTTCTGGACTCCCGGAACATCGGGAATATCCTGCAACTACCCTGCCCAATCCTCTATAAGATATCCTCTCATCCTTCTAAATTCTAGTGAATACAACCCCAGTTGACCCATTCTTTCATCATACGTCAGACCCACCATCCCGGGAGTTAACCTGGTGAACCTACGTTGCACTCCCTCAATAGCAATAATGTCCTTCCTCAAATTAGGAAAGCAAAATTGTACACAATACTCCAGGTGCGGTCTCACCAGGGCCCTGTACAAGTGCAGTAGGACCTCTTTGCTCCTAAACTCAAATGCTCTCAAAATAAGACCAACTGGCTTTCTTCACTGTCTGCTTGACTTCACATGACCCTCCCGTGTTTTGAGAGGTGGGGGACAATCCCTCCCATGATTTGTAATCTGGATTTTGAAATTCGGAGAATAAAAATCAATTTAAATCTCCGCTTTCCATGAGACAGTGGGGATGTCACTGTTAAGTGCTTGTTAAATGTTTCTATTAACATCGTATTAACACAACGTGTCACCAATTGTGTTTTGACCTTCAAGTATTACTGAAGGTATTCACAGAGAATTTCTTAAAGCTATCTGATGCGGGTACAATTACTATTTGAACTAATTGGATGTATAGGTTGATGGAAATGATTTATATGGGTATCACATTTAAATGGGTCAGGTCATTAAGGGCTCCAGTCGAACGGGTTTCTTGGCTGGCTTGCAGGTAAGTCCCTCATTCACGATCACTCACGTCATTTAGTATTTTATTCCCCATCTCTCTCTCTCTCTCCCCACCAAAGTTGGTTCTTCTGTTTGGCTTTATTTGCATTCATCACGTTGTAGCTTTCGAAAGATTCAAGTGGGTATCAGACGCTTTCTAAGAGCTGAACCGTTTGTAGGGCCTTTCATCACCCGGCGCGGCTTATAATCAAACCGCTGAATCGAAGCGATCGAGGTTCCCGATGTTGAAGTCTCCACCGGCCGATTTTAAGCCATGCCGGGCGATGAAAGGTCCCATGAACAAATCCATTAATTTATCTTTCTCTGCTGTGTTACACTGCTAATTTCTCCTGTGCTTTTTTTAGTTTTGTTTATAGTACAGCGTGGAAACAAGCCCTTTGGCCCACAGAGTCCACGTCGACCAACGTTCACCCATTCACTAGTTCCAATCTGCAAACTAGGGACTATTTACCAAAGCCACAAACCTGTTTAACCTACAAACCTGAATGTCTTTGGAATTTGGGAGGAAACCGGAGCTCCCGGAGAAAACCCACGCAGTCACAGGGAGAACCTACAAAATCTATACAGACAGCACCTGCAGTCAGGATCAAACCTGGTTCTACAGCTGAGCCAGCGCCCCATTCCACCCTCCCTTTGTTCTCTATTCCTTGTGAAGGTCTGAAACTTGCAGCCATGGCCCAGTTCCACGATTGTTGATCCTCACAATTGAAGAATTCGTAGGGGTATTATAGTTTACATCTCACTAAGTGTAAGTGCTTTTAACCACTGCTGCACGCCAGCCCTGAGATACGTGGCTGAGCAGTACAGCACAGTGTTCTGGAACAGAGCCCTGTTCATTCTAAAGATAGACACAAAGTGTCTTGTTTAATTTAGTTTAGAGATACGGCATGGACACAGGCCCTTCAGCCCACCAAGTCCACGCGGACCAGCGATCCCCGCACATTAACGATATCCCACACATTCTAGGGTCAATTTACAATTATAACAAGCCAATTAACCCACAAACCTGTACATCCTTGGAGTGTGGGGAAAAAACCGGAGATTCCAGAGAAACCCCACGCAGGTCACAGGGACAATGTACAAACTCCGACAGACACCACCCTGTAGTCAGGATCAAACCCAGGTCATTGGCACTCTAAGGCAGAAACTCTACCGCAAGTGCTGGAGTAACTCAACGGGTCAGGCAGCAACTCTGGTGGAAAATTATAGGTATTTTTTTCTTTTATCCCTAGCATTTGACCAACCATCTGCCTATCAGAGTCCCCCCTTGCCTATGTTTACCTACTTCTTGCCACACTTTGTGTCTTTTTTTGTAAACCAGCATCTGCAGTTCCTTGTTTCTACAGAACGAGATTGGCATGTCAGCTTTAACATATTCATATTTATGTGTTTCCATTGCTTTTAAGTCAGTAAAGTGTATTACAACACAGTACATGGAACAGTATAGAAATAGACCCTTTGCGTCACAATATAATAAATGAAATATATATATATGTATACATATATCACACATATATACATACATACACATAAAAACAGACAAACAAAGAAATAAGAGCAATAATAGTGCAAAAAGGCAAAAACAATGCCCCAAGTCTGTGTAGTTCAGAGCTTATTTAGAGATTAGTGCTTTAATAGTCTGATGGCTGTTGGGAAGAAGCTGTTCCAGAACCTGGACGTTACAGTTTTCAGGCTCCAATATCCTCTTCCCAATGGCAGGAGTGAAATGAAGATGGTGTGGGTCTCTGATGATGCTGGCTGCCTTCTTGAGGCCTTCGATGGTGGGGAGTTTAGTCGTGATGGACTGGGCAGTGTTCACCACCTTTTACAGTCTTCTTCACTCCTGTGCGTTCCAGTTGCCGAACCAAACTGTGATGCAACCAGTCAATATAGCTCTCTTCTGCACACCTGTAGAATTTCAAGGGAGTCCTCTCTGACATACTGAATATGCCTATCCAAGAGTCTCTTAAATGCCACTTTCGCAATCTCCCTCCACCATCATCTCCGACAGCGCGTTCCAAGCACTCAACACCCTCTGTGTAAAATCTTTGCAAGGCTTTTTTCATGATGATACCCTGACTAAGACCCATCCCTCCCCTTTGTCTTTTCCAGTTCAGTACAGAAGACAGCCATCACTATGAATTCCTCAATTGGAAGATAAAGAAACCTATAAAACAGAATAAACAAAGTACTACTCTGTAAAGTCACAAAACAATTTTCCCCTGCCCAACCCAGAAAATAAATTCCTGTTATGAAAATGTACAACGTTTCACATGGGGCACTCAGTAATAACTCACAATCTTAGGCCAAGATCAAATATTTACAGCCAGCACAGGAAAGAAAAATGTTCGTCTGTCATCAGAATGTGCTATCATGAATCTGACCTTCTCATGAACCATCTGTACCTTTTACTTCTGTTGCCAACTTACAAAGGAAGAAGAAAGTATTTTACAGATCATCACACCAGCAAATGTAGCTCTCAACTTTCACTATTTTGATCTTGATGGGTTTTAGGTTTTTATAAATTACCTCCCTCCAAGTTCCCATTTCTTTCCCAAAATGTGTAGCTTCCATTCAAACCTTCCTGTATTCTTTTGTGTGCTTGCTTTTGTTCAAATTCAACGAACTAATAGATTGACAAGACAATAACATCTTAAAGGAGACAAAGCTTTACAATGTTTCCTCACCTCCCCTCCCCCCTTGCATATTGTGCTCCATCCAAAAAGTTGCTCTTGAATGTAGGCACGACAACGCTGGAGGAGCAGCAACATATCCCTTTGTTTTTGCATCGTGTTTCTCCCCGGACTAGTTCTCAGGCTGAAATAAGATAGGAACATGTTAGAACAAAACCAGAAAGCTATTAATAAAAAAATCTTTCCCATACTCGCATTAAAGTTCACATTGCAACCAGTGTGTGTGTGTGTGCGTGTGTGTGTGTGTGTGTGTGTGTGTGTGTGTGTGCGTGTGTTTGTGTGTGTAAGTTCTGAATAGAGACCATATAAGGAATGCTAAATGACCCTTAATTCAGGGGTCAAGCCTTCATTTCACTGTTAAAACCCTTTGACCCTCATTATAACCACAAAAAAAATCCCTGTTATTTGAGACAATTCAGTGGGGTTTCAGAAAAACATCTACTCTGAATGTTCCTCAATGCTTGCAGGCTAACACTAGAGGAAAAGAGCAATATGTTTTCAATATGTTTTTTTTGGACGTGCAAATCAAGTCCAAGGATAGACATTCTGCTTTTTGAATGGGACGTACCAACATTTCTTAAAAAATATAGCATGTGCTTTAATCATCTGTCTCTTCAATTTTCTTATTTCCCAAAACATGAAGGCATTGGTTATCAGCTTCAAAGAATCAGAATTCAATCCATCATTTCTGCCTAATTTTGAGGTTTATCATCAGGTGGACACTTCTTTGAGTGAGCCCACATACTGAACGTATAAGGGAATTACGAATGAGTCATTAACAGAAAGCTGGCAGCAAGGTGGGAATCAGTTAGTTATTGCATAATAATGTGAGCTAAGGAAATCAATGCAATATTTTGCAGAATTATATTACTTTAAAAATGTTGTGTTTCACTCATTCCGTGTGCATTTTGGGGTCGCACATAATTTTTCTCTGGTTTTGTACTGAACACTAGACAGTGGTTGATTTACCTTCCCCGTGTGGTTTCAGCTTATGATTTGTCCTTTACCATTTGACAAAACAAGAGTAAGAACCAGCATCTACCACTGTGTGGCACAGTTCTTTGGTAAATCAGCTGACTAGTGTCTGATTTTGTTAAAATCGCCTTTTCTTATAAACAACACAAGAGTGTTAATGGCAAGATAGGCACAAGTGCTAAGCTGTCCTTTGGTTAAATCGAGGATCTCTTTTGGAGATTTAGAAGAATTTTAAAATGACTGGCATAGCTGAATAAGTTCAACCACATAATGTTTCAATCTGTGAAAAATGTTCTGTCTATGAAGATCACCCTTTCTTAAAAATAATGCAAGAGTTTTAATGGTAAACTGTCCTTTGGTTAGATCAATTATTTCAATTGGAGATTTAGGGGATTTTAAAATGACCACCATGTATAAATAAGATGTACCACATTATTTTGCAGTCATCTCCCAAACCTTTAGTTTTTACATTCCCCTTCAGTCATTATCTCCAATACCCCAATACTCTCTCATACAATTGTATATATTTTCTTCAACATCATTTGTCAATTGTCATAATTGACTATTCACTACTTACTTGCTGTCAGAGTTTCATAGACTTTTCACTATTTCTTGCTCTCTTGTTCTAAACCAGGAACTACAACGTGAGCCACAACAACAACTGCTTCAACGCGACTGGTGCAGACCAGCAGCATCGGCATTTATTTTAAGGTGAAATGACACAAAGTGCTGAAGTAACTCAGCAGAGTGAATCAATCTGAAGAAGGATCCCCGGCATCACATATCCATGTTCTCCACAGATGCTGCCTGACCTGCTGAGTTACTCCAGCAGGTCATTTACAGAGAAGAACAAAACTGGCAGCTGTTAATGTTATCTACATTAAGTGTTGGTGGCTAAAGACAAATATTTCTCTCTTATAAAAGATCAACACAAAGTTCCTTAGTAACCCAGAAGGTCAGGCAGTATCTCTGGAGAAAAAGGAGGGGTGATGTTTCAGGTCAGAATCCATGAAGAAGGGACCCGACCTGAAATGTCACCCGTCTTTTTTCTCCAGAGGTGCTGCCTGACGACTGAAGTAGTTTGTGTCTATCTTTGGTATAGACCAGTATCTGTCGTTCTTTGTTTCTACATTTCTCCGTTACATGTGTGGGAAGGAGCTGCAGATGTTGGCTTAAAGCAAAGATAGACACAAAAAGATGGAGTAACTCCACGAGTCAGGCAGCTTCTCTGGAGAAAAGGAATTGGTGACATTTCGGGTAGAGACCCTTCTTCAGACTGAGAGTTGGGGAAATGAAAACAAAAAATATAGACCGTGATATAGAGAGATATAGAACAAATGAATGAAAACATGCAAAAAGTAATGATGATGAAGGAAAGGTGGAACCCACAATGGTCCATTGTTGGCTGTGGGCTAGATGATAATGAGTTTTACAGACAGTGCAACTCAACAGGACGACTGTGAAACTAGTACGTTTAGTACACTAGCACTCTTTTACATGATCGCCTGATCGCCTGGCCCATTTTATGCTAAATGGGTAGTGTACTGTTATATTTAGTGGAGTTGTAGCTTCACAAATCCAGCAAACTGGCTCTTAGTCTCTCAGGTGCTGTCTTTGTGGAGTTTGCATTTTCTCCCTATGATGAGCAGGTTTCACTCATCAGCACGGTTTTCTCCCAAATCTTAAAAGAAAGCAAGTGAGCCACAGTAAGTTCTCCCAGTGTGTGGGCGACTGGTAACATTAATTGATTGATTGAAAGATGTGGCATGGAAAACGGCCCAAAGCCCACTGAGTCTACGATGACCATCGATCGATCACCTGTTCGCATTAATTCTATGTTATTCCACTTTCTTATCCACTTCACTGAGTCACGGAGCTCAAATAAATTACAAACCCGTCTTGATGATGTGGGACAAAACCGGGTCACCGGGAGGAACGTGCAAACTACAAGCAGACAGCACCCGAGGTTGGGATCAAACCCAAGTCTCTGGCACTGCGAGGCACTAGCTCTACCACCTGTGCCTCTGAGCTGCCTCTAAAATCTGAAAGGAGTTGATGAGCTGGAAATAGTGCTGGGGTAAATGGGTGTTTGATGCTCAGTGTGCGCTTGGTGGGCTGAAGAGCTTGTTTCCGTGCAGTGTAACTCTATGACACAGGCTAAGTCTTCGTGATTCGTTTTCCTGCTTTGGCAAAGTCTTTTCTGATATTTATTCTTAAAGTTGATTTTTTTTCTCTTTTGAGTTCACAAATGCAAAGAATACCATTGTATGCAACAACAAAACCATCCCTACCCATAACCAGCAGTTTGAAATTCCATAGGTATTTAGCAATGACATAAAGAAATGGAAGTTGGGACCAGGGTTATTTTTTTTAAGCAGTCACAAACAAAAATCTCCATGCAAGTCACTTTTGGAGCTTATCCTTGCTTGGATTATCATGGCAGTCTCTAATGTCTTTGTGAAACACACTTGCAGTGAAAATAGGCAGCTCGGGAATTGTATGTGTGCGGGAGAGAGAGAGAAAGGGAGAGAGAAAGAGAAAAAGAGAGAGAGAGTGAGAGAGAGAAAGGGGGAGAGGGAGTGAAAGAGAGAGGCCAAAGTAAGGGAACATTTCTTCAGAAACCACCAGTTCTTTTGTCAAAGCAGTGAAGTAGCAGTGAAAGTTTTTTAATTAGTGGTACAAGAATGGACTCTGGTTTTTTTCTCGCTCTGTGAAGCAACCTGAACTTGTACAACTGTAGCTAATTTGGCTGCAAGCAAAAGTGTAGGTTCACATCAGTACTGCCAAAAGTAGCCCCTGCCCTCCATCGCCTGAATCCATGTGGGATCTCCTCCCATGGAGCATTCCTGCTAACCAATGCGCATTTTAAACCCACTTAGCATTGGGACAATACTTCATCTTTTGTCCTGGGAGGGGGAGGCGGGTCTCCAGTGGTGGGAATTGATTCTGTCGCACAGCATGCTTTCAGAAAAGCTAAACTTTTACTGCTTGTATAATAATCAATCTGCAAACGCGTCGATCACTTGAGAAGAAAAAGGAGGATGAAAGCAAGAGAATGATGGGACATGCTGGGTTTTTTTCTGGGGAAGGGAGTGGTTTTCCATTTTGCACAATATCAAACAAGTTCGCGCTGTGCTTCACGTTTTAAGATTAAGCTTATGCCTAGTGTCTGAAATTTGTCAAATTCAAAATCAGGTTCAGAAACCCCACCCTATTTCAAAAGGTGATTACAGACAAGCCTCCAGAGAGTATTTCAATGTGGGACTGCACAGTGAAAGAAAGCCCTCCTGCTCTGCTGCCGACTGGCCTGCAATACTGCTGCACGGATGTCATGTTTAGCAATAACTATAGGAAAACATGAAGAAATCTGCCTCTTGGATTTGTCCTGCAGTTCAGTTTGATTATGCTTGATGTTAACGTGAAGGGGACAAAGTTTAAAGGAGATGTGTGAGGCATGTTTTTTTTACACAGAGAATGGAAGCTGCCAGAGGTGGCGGTGAAGGCAGATATGATAGTGGCATTTGAGAGGCTTTAGGATGAGCACATGGATATGCAAGGAGTGGAAGAATATGGATTATGTGCAGGCGGATAAGAGTTGGTCTGGCATTATGTTCGACACAGACATTGTGGTATCCTGCCCCACTCGCATGACAGATTATAAAGTTATACAGCACAGAAATAGGCCCCTCAACCCAAATCATCTATGCCATCCAATATGTACACCTGAGCCAGTCATATTAGCTTGTGTTTTGCCCACATCCCTCAGAATCTTTTCTATCTGCCTAACTACCTGAATCTTGTTTAAACATTGTTATAGTACCCACCTCTACCACTGCCTTTGGCAGCTTGTTCCATAGCCTTACTGTATGAAAAACATGCTCGTCATATCATATCATGAGAGACTCCTTCCACCCCTGCAACGGACTGTTCCAGCTGCTACGGTCAGGCAAACGCCTCCGTTGCCATACGGTGAGAACGGAGAGGTTGAGAAGGAGTTTCTTCCCAGAGGCAATTCGGACTGTAAACGCCTATCTCACCAGGGACTAACTCTACAGAACGTTTTTCCTTCTATTATTTATTATGTAAAAGAATATGTGTGTTATGATTGTGTTTATAATTTGTTTGGTTGTTTTGTTGTTTGTCTTTTGCACAAAAAATCCGCGAGCATTGCCACTTTCATTTCACTGCACATCTCGTATGTGTATGTGACAAATAAACTTGACTTGTGATATTCTTTCCCCTCTTGCCTTATGTGTGCCCTTTTGTTTTAGACTTCCCCACGCTGGGGGAATAGATAATGAGCATTCATCATAAATATGTTCCTCGTGATTTTATGTGCCTCTACAAGGTCACCCCATAATCTCCTTCACATTGGAAAAGAACTCCAGGCGAAGGAGATATACCCATCGCCAACAGCAGGCCTGGTTTGCAGTCCAGAGACGTGGGAGTGAGATGGAGGGGCGGCAAGCAGACCGGCTTCTGGAGAGAGGGAACTGCCTTGACGGTGGAGTGGGCCGCTGGAGGTCCTGCAACAGCCTGGGGCTTGGCTGGACCAGGCGCCGCTCCAAGAGGCCGAGCGTGTGGACCGGACTAAAACAAGTCACTGACTATGACAGCAAATATTGCTCACCTCTCCAGCTGAAGGCAGCCATTAGGTGGCTGGTTTCCAGATTCTGGATCTCCTGTGGAGAGACTGGGACTTTTAGTAGCGTGGGGTTTTGAAGGCACCGCTCAATGCTGCCAGCCTGCTCCAACATTTATCACTTCCAGTTTGAATTAATCAATTTGTCACTCACATCAATGGTTTCAGATTATGTTAGTTCAAATTTCGCAGGAAAACAAGGACTTTTAATGCAGAAAGACTTTCTGTATTTATTGAGTGGATTCAAATGGGAAGTTTGGATAAGCATGCGGATATGCACAGATTGGAGGGATAGGGATTGCATGCAGGCAAATAACTGTTGGCCTCAGCAGTGTTCGGCACAGACATTGTGGGTCGAAGACCCAGCTATGGTGCTGTACTGTTCTATGTTCTGTAAGATTAAATATGTGGGCAAATCAGAATGCACCAATAATGTGGTAGTAGGATAATAAACATATGGTATTTGTTTTTATTAAGTATTAGTTTCTGATTGTCAGAAGTACCAAGATACAGTGAAAACTGTTTTGTATGCTATCCAGGTAAATCATACCAAACATGACTTTGAGGTAATAGGTAAAGAGAAAGGAAACAGAGTGAAGAATATCGTGTTGCAGCCACAGATTAAGTTCAGAAAAGTGCAAGGCCGCAACAAGATAGATTGGAAGATTGGGATATCATTCTCTATGTTATATGCTCTAAGTAATGGTCTACCAACTGACTGCTGACCGCCTTGGCTGAAATGTATTGTGTTTTTGTTCCATGCTGCAGTGTTATAGTTGTCATTGATCAGAAGGTGCCTGTTCCTCTCTGTTTGTAATCCACTCTGCATTACCGCATAATGCTGTGTGCAGCACAACACAGTGATGTGGCATGTCGACTATGGGAACTGCTGTACAGGTGAGAACACCACTGAGTATAACACTGTGAATGTATAGACACAAACAATGAACAAAGAGTATTTGCAAGGTTTTATTTCGTATATATTTTTTAATTTTGATCAAAGTTTATTTTTTCCATTAAAAAAATGTTGCAAACCAGACCTAATGGACCTCTGGCATCCTCGTATTCCCCTGAAAGGTGGGAATAGTCTGATGTTGATGTACTTGGCACCAACATGACGTTATGATACCTGGAAAGCAAGCTGCATGTTGGGAGTTTGCACATTCTCCCTGTGACCACGTGCTCCAGTTTCCTTCCATATCCCAATGACGTGCAGCATTGTATGTTAATTGAGCTTTGTGAATTGCCCCAAGCATGTAGGAAGTGGATAGTAATATGGGATAACGATCTAACGTGGACTCGGTGGGAAAAGTGCCTGTTTCCATGCTGTATTTCTAAAACATGATGGCAGCCCTGCATGCCTTGGATATACAGTAGGCCAACCTTGTGGTAGAAGTGTTGTTTTACTTGTTGGTCTCTTTGTCTGATTAGCTCTACAGATCAGCCGACCATGGCTTGCTTGACCAGGCCATAGATTGCAGACCCCATGCTGCACCCTTAGAAAACCTGCAATGATTGAGATGCATAATGGTTAAAGCCGGTGGTGATGTTGGCAGTCCTTGCCATGGAGCCATAGAGTGATATGGAAACCGACCCTTCGGCCCGTCTTGCCAACACCGGCCAACATGTCCCAGCTACACTAGTCCTACCTGCCCGCGTTTGCCCATATTCCTTTTAGTTTGGTTGTGTTTAGCTTAGAGAAATAGTGTGGAGTCTGCACCGCACCAACCAGCGATTACCCCATACATTAGTACTATCATATACACCGGGAACAATTTACAGAAGCCAATTAACTTACAAACCTGCGTCTTTGGAATGTGGGAGGAAACCGGTGCACAAGGAGAAAACCAACGCAGTCGCAGTAAAAACGTACAAACTCTGCACCATTGTGCTGCTGTGAAACACAATGAAATGCAGATGCAGGTTAACAAAAATAGACACAAAGTGCTAGACTATCCCAGTAGGTCAAGCAGCATCCCTGGAGAACAAGGATAGGTGACATTTCAGCTTGGGGTACTTCTTTGGACTGAAGAAGGGACCCGACTTGAAATGTCACCTAACATGTTCTGCAGAGATGATGCCTGACCCAATTAAATGCCTGTGGACTGAGCGACCTCTCAACGAGTGGCTCCTCACCCACTTTCCTCCAACAGACACATTAACTTCTGTAACCTAATTGTTCAGCCTGATGCTATTGCTCTTCTTCCTCCAAGTGTATAAAATCATGAGAGGAATAGATCGGATAGACGCACAGTCTCTTGCCCAGAGTAGGGGAATCAGGAACCTGAGGGGCAGCAGTAGAGTTGCTGCCTTACAGCACCAGAGACCCGAGTTTGATCCTTCCTATGGGTGATATCTGCATGGAATTTGTACGTTCTCCCTGTGGCCATGTAGGGTTTCTCTGGGTGCTTTGGTTTTCTCCCACACTCCAAAGACGTACAGATTTGTAGGTTAATTGACTTCTGTAAATTATAAATTGTCCTTTTTTGCAGTAGCGTGCTGTACGGGGTGATCGCTGGTCAGCATGGACTCGGTGGGCCAAAGGGGCTGTTTCCACGCTGTGTCTCCAAGTCTAAAGTCTAAATGCATGCTGTCATCGTATCAGAAAACCAGACATTATTTGACCTTCAGATCATGAAATACATATGGATAAGGAAGGTTATTTACCCCCATCTCAGCATCCACAACACAAAGAAGCTGGTCTCCCATTATGGCATCCAGCTGTTTCTGAAATTATTTCAGGCTTGTTCCCCCTGTCACTGCCCCGGGGCTGCAGGTCATGGCATTTTCTGGGAATAATTGTGGTAATGACTAAATTTTCCCCTCTCCCAGTGGAAACACTCTATCTAACACATACGGACCATCTTGGTGCAGTGGACAGTTGTTTTCTTTCACACACAAAGAAAGGAATTAATCGCATACTTTTCTGTGAACAACTGGCAATTGAAACAAAAGTCCAAACATTTTTCTTCAGCAGGAGCGAGCAAAAGTTGTAACTATAGCAACTTGCGCTTGGCGGCTACCCTACTACAGAAAAAGTGTTATACTGGCAGCGCAACACTAATAAATAAGTTTATTGTAAATAGTGATTAAAATGCAATAGAAGCTGTACACCCCTATTTAGATGAGGAGTGCACAGCTAAAAAATCCTACCAACAACTAGAGAGCAGTCCTGACCTACTATTTAACTCATTGGAGACCCTCGTTCAATATTTGGTCGGACTTTATTGGACTTTATCTTGCACTAAATGTATTTACATTATTTCCTTTGTCATGTATACAGTATGTATACTGTGGATGGCTTGATTTTAATCATGTATTGTCTTTCCGCTGACTGGTTAGCACACAACTAAACCTTTTTGCAGTGCACATGATAACAAACTAAACTAAACTAAGCTAAACTAAAACACAACGTTATGGTCTTCAGTCAATTGATTAGTGCTCAGTGTAACAAAAGTGGAATATAATGTCCGCACGTGGGACGTTTTATGAATATGTTTTCCATTTAGAAATTCTACCCACCCCAATTATTTTGATTACATTGCCTTCCACGGAATCCAGGAAACTACTGTCACATAGTTTCATAATGTGCAGCATCGCTTTGCTCTCTGCCTTAAATCACCCGCTAGAACAAGAGCAGTTCAGCAATGTTACAGAGAGAAAGTTCAGTCACATACGCCACAGCTCGTGTCAGAGGTCACAATGCGGTTTGCTGTTCCAGAACACTTTCTAAATGAGAACCAGCTTTGGGGACAGGACTGCAGGAGAATCCAATCAGGTACCTCTCAGCTCGCATCAAAGGCCATTATGTAATTTCCTGTGTCGGAACACTTTCTAAATGAGAACCAGGTTGGGAACACTCCAGCAAAGAGAAAAAAAAAAGCCTAATCAGGTCCAGCTGAGCTTCCTGTAAAAAGCCTACATTTAGATGAAGGGTGTGGAGCTCCATGCACACTCAAACACACAGTCATGGTTTAGTTTAATGTGCAGGAAGGAACTGCATATGCCGGGTTAAACTGGAGATAGACACAAAGAGCTGGAGTAACTCAACGGGACTGGCAGCATCTCTGGAGAGAAAGAATGAGTGATGTTTCAGGTCAAGAAATTGCGTTGAGAAGGTGACGTTTCGGGTCTGAAGACGGGTCTCGACCCGAAACGTCACTCATTCCTTCTCCCCAGAGATGCTGCCTGTCCTGCTGAGTTACTCCAGGTTTTTGTGTCTATCATCTTGAATCTTGATGGTGTCTGTCGTGGTGCAATATTCACCACAATCCATCTAAGGAATGAAACTTGAACAAATCCTGCCTCCTTTCTGAACATTTGGAAGTAGAGTATCACAAAGAGAATTCCCAGCCTACTTTTTCTGTCCATCTAACATGCTTTAGGTTCTTTTGAAAAGAATGGCTTCCGTTGGGCGTGGACACTTTCCAATCCCGGGCTACCATTTAACAGCTGGACTTTCTGGGAACTACGCCCCAACTCCGATCTCGTAGAACATGGAGCAGTACAACACAGGAACAGGAATTTGGCCCACAATATCCATGGCGAACACAATGCAGAGTCTAACTCTCATCTGCCTGCACATAATCCAGATCACTCTATTCCCTGGATTTCCATATGTCTATCCAAAAGTCTCTTAAATGCCACTATTGTATCTGCCTCCACCACCAACCCCTGGCAGAGCATTCCAGGCACTCATCATCCTCTGTGTAAAAGACTTGCTCTGCGCATCTCCTTTAAAATGTTGCCTCTCTTACCCTAAAGCCGTGCCCTCCAATATTTCATATTTCCATTCTGGGAAAAAGGATGAAATCCTTGCAAACAATCAGTAAAAAGGTCAGAAAACCCCAGCACCACCCAAACTGGCAGCAGTGCCAATTCTCAGGGACTTCCACCCATCTTCTTTTGGATTTACCAACTCATTACCAAGACATGCCAACTCAAACTTCCATTCAAATTTGGTAATTTCCATTCTAGTTTGGTAATATTCATGAGGAAACATCAAACAGCGCCAGAGTTCCGGATTCGATCCCGACCTTGGGTGCTGTCTGTGTGGAGTTTGCACGTTCTCCCTGGGAATTTGCGGGTTTCGTCCAGGTGCTCCAGTTGCCTCCCACATCCCAAAGGCATGCAAATTTGTAGGTTAATTGGCCTCTTTGTAAAATTACCCCTAATATTTAGGAGGTGGATGAGAAAGAGGGATAACACGGAATAAGTATGAATGGGTGATCAATGGGTCGACATAGAGTCGACGGGCCTGTTCCATGTTGTATCTCTCTAAATACCCTGAATACTCTGACCTCTTAATTCAATCCTGCTTCACTCCATATTTGCCAAAATGTGCTTCCCAAAACTGTTTGGGTGTGGGAAACCTGTTTGACTTTTATTTAGGGGACAAAAAAAACTGCATATGCTGGAATCTTGAGGTACTCAGCGGGTCAGGCAGCATCTGTGGAGGGAACAGACAACTGACTTCTATTTTGTCAAGGTATATTCATACAAATCTAGCACCCTTACAACCACCATCATGATTCAAGACATTAGCTAAATTGAAGCGGCTGCACTTCCTGAGGGTCCTCAGGAAGCACAACCTAGACTCTAACCTGCTGCTGACCTTCTACCGCTCGTCCATCGAGAGCCTGCTGACATACTGCATTACAGCATGGTATGGCAGCTGCACCATGGCAGACAGGGAGAGGCTTCAGAGGGTAACCAGGACAGCGCAGAGGATCATTGGTTGCCCTCTCCCCTCCCTGATGGACATCTACACCTCCCGCTGCCTTAGCAGGGCAAAGAAGATCACCAAAGACAGCTCCCATCCTGCGTTTGGACTGTTCGACCTGCTGCCCTCTGGAAGGCGCTATAGGTGCATCAAATCCAGGACAAACAGACTCAGGAATAGCTGCTTCCCGAGAATTATATCTACCATGAATTCAAATCCACACATTCACTGACTACACCGCCCAACACGGACTTCCATCTGTATATATGTATATATGTATGTAGCGCCGTAGAATTTGTGCACCTATTCCCCCCCCCATCTCCCTTCTGTTTTGTTTTCTGTTTCTTGTTTTTTGTGTAAAATTGTATGTATGCACTGAGTACGAGCAGCTTTCAGTTTCACTGTACATGTATAGTGACAATAAATGGCATATCTATATCAAAGTATGAAATGTAGCTTCCCACAGTCAGTCTGAAGAATGGTCTTGACCCGAAACGTTGCTCATTCCTTCTCTTCAGAGATGCTGCCTGTCCTGCTGAGTTACTCCAGCACTTTGTGTCCATCTTCCCACAGTCATACAGTGTTTGCAGAGCCATATCCAAGTTAGAGTGGTCTGAAGAAGGGTCTTGACACGAAACGTCACCCATTCCTTCTCTCCAGCATGTTGTGTCTATCTTCAGTGATGGTATTGTCTTAGCTCAAACATAGTATTCACAGTCAACATAACACTGCAGAATCCACTGGACCCTGTGAAATGTTACTTAGCTTTCACTTGCTAACTAATTGGGATTCCAGCTTCTCTTCTTAAATCGTAGTTAAGTACAGCATGTGAACTAAGTTTACTCATCTAACATGCCTTGTGATGCCAAATATCTAGGTTCTCCTTGCTATTGTTACAGAACATTGGGTGACAAGTGCCTGCACCAAAGTGTTTTGGGTTACAGAAGAAATCTGATGGTGAATCAAAACCACCCCATCACATTGCCTAATTTTGAATGATGACTTTCACACTCAAAGGCACTAATGCATCTTTCAGATGTGAACATACATGCTGATTTTTTCGTCCTTTGTAATAGCACCTGCAACATATTTCTGTTTCATCATGTGTGTTCTTCTGTGCCCTTAATCATGTATAGTCTTTCTGCAGACTGGACAGCACATAATAAAAAAGGCTATTCAGTGTACCCCGGTACATGTGGCAATAAACTAAACTGTTTAACTTCTGCACAACAGAAAACACCAGACAAATTTTTAAGCTATAACATCTTAAACCCAATAAATAAACACAGCAATGATGGTCTCAACTCGAAACGTCACCCATTCCTTCTCTCCAGAGATTCTGCCTGTCCCGCTGAGTTAAACCAGCATCTGCAGCTCCTTCCTACAACAATTACTTTGTTGTGTAGGGGGGAACTGCAGATGCTGGTTTAAACCAAACAGACACAAAAAGCTGGAATAACTCAGCGGGTCAGGCAGCATCTCTGGAGAAATGGTATAAACGTGACATTTTGGGTTGAAACCCGTCTTCTTGTACAGACCTTTCAATGGGGTAAAATGCCCCAAAGTGCTTCAGAGTAGCACTAGGAAATATTAAGGCAGATGGTCAGAACGTGGCTAAACAAACTGCAACATAAAGGAGACAGAACTAGGCAGGTTAAACTGTTTAAGGAGCAATTCTAGAGCTGAAGGCAATGCAGCCTGAGGTAGTGTTCGGGGGAGATTAAGAATGTATAATTGGCCAGGATTAGAGAAGGGTAGACATCCAGGAGATTTACAGTGCTGAGAGAACAGACTGGGATGTGGAGGCTGAGACCAAGAAGGAGTTTGAAAAAAAGAAGTGAATTTTGAATTTGAGATTTGGATTGAATGGAGGCAAATCTTGTACCATCAGACTATTCCCATCTATTGTCAGACTACTGAATGGTCCTTCCATAAGCTGGGGTGCAGTGCCAATATTCTAATCTATCGCATTGCGGACGTTACTCTGCCTAAAGATACAATGCTCAGTTGGTACTATTCTTGCATCTGAACGAGAGTTCAAGGTCTCACTTGTGACCGGTATAAAGTACAGAGACACAAAGTGCTGGAGTAACTCAGCGGGATCTCCAGAGGATATGGATAGATGACGTTTCAGATTGTGACCATTCTTCAGACCGATTGCAGTGGGGGCAAGGGGGGGGGGGTAGGGGGGGAGGAAGGGGGGGTAGAAAAGTAGAAGAGAAGTGGAGGCAGGGCAATGCTTGGCAAGTGATAAGGAGATATAGACGAGTGGGGTTTTGAAGCAGAGGCTGATGTTGAGGGAGTGTGGCACCTTCAGAGATGTTGTGCTGTGATATCAAACTGAGGGACCATCTGCAAAGAGGTGGATCTAACTGTGCTTTAACTCTCAACATAAAAGCAGAGCAGTGAAGTTATCCAATGTAACGTGATCAATATTTATCATTCAATCAAATTATATAATCATATAACCATATAACAATTACAGCACGGAAACAGGCCATCTCGGCCCTACAAGTCCTTGCCAAACAACTTTTTTTTCCCTTAGTCCCACCTGCCTGTACTCATACCATAACCCTCCATTCCCTTCTCATCCATATGCCTATCCAATTTATTTTTAAATGATACCAACGAACCTGCCTCCACCACTTCCACTGGAAGCTCATTCCACATCGCTACCACTCTCTGAGTAAAGAAGTTCCCCCTCATGTTACCCCTAAACTTCTGTCCCTTAATTCTGAAGTCAATTTATACAAATTATACAAATTATACGAGAATAAACCATCTGAAAATACCACACAGTTATTTGTGGGTGCTTACTGCAGATAAATTATTATATTCCCACATTAGACACATTTATAAAATATTTAGTGTAGAAACAAGGAACTACACATGTTAGTTTATACCAAAGATAGACACAAGGTGCTGGTGTAACTCAACAGGTCAGGCAGCATATATAGAGAAAAAGGATGGATCAAAGGATGAGAAAAAGGATGGAAAAAGATGACCCATCCAAACATACCTTTAGAAAGGAGACGGGGGGGGAATTTATTCAGTAGACGGTGGTGAATCTGTGGAATTCATTGCCACAGATGGCTGTGTAGGCCAAGTTAGTGGATATTTGTAAGGCGAAGATTGGCAGATTCTTGAATAGTACGGGCATCAGGGGTTATGTGGCAAAGGCAGGAGAATGGGGTTGAATGAGAAAGATTGATCAGCCATGATTGAATAATGTAGACAAGCCAATTAGCCAATTTCCACTCCTAAAACTTATGAACTTATGAACTTATCATTTTTCTCCAGAGAAACCACTGGAGCCACTGAGTTACTCCAGCACATTGTGTCTATCTTTTAGAAAATACTTCATTGGTTGTAAAGGACATGGAGACATCCTGATTTCAACGAAGGTGCTCTAAAAATGACAATATGTTTTGTATTATATGGTACTATATGCACTTTGTGCCGCCACACAGGAAATGCACACTCAGCTTATGGACAGTGATTGTACAGTAATGTCTTGTTTACTTTTCTTCTTTAACCAAAATTAGCCGTGTATCCATGCTTTGCTGAAGTAATTGATTCATGTTGGTAGATAATTCTAGGGACGCAGCCAACTCTAAGTACCTCGTTCAAGTTGCTTGATCATGCTTGATGCAAGCAGGTGAAAGTTGCTTCTTTGGCCTAACTACATTGTCGCAGAAATAAAAATACACTCCAGCTCTCTTCTGCAGACAGAACACATTCCAGCAGGCCAACCAGACATTAATCCTATCCTAAGCTTGGGAACTTTGATATGGAATGTGGCAGCCTTCCTCCTAATATAGTATTGAAAAGGAATTAAGCTTTGGACCTCAACGCTGTGTCCCACTGGGCATTCCAGTTATGTATAGAGTGAGAGGAAGTGTACAAAATGTCCCCTGCTGTAACTTGCCCTTCTGTGTGCTGGGACACATCCTTTCTCACTACCTGTGGCTTCTGAGTGAGGGAGGAGTTGCTGAAATGATTATAGAGGACAAAACCCCTAGTGTTACACTTTATGATACATCAATTCCTTCTGCATATTTTCCACATTCCCAGTGCACTTCCTTTCAGATTTGATGCTGCATTTAAACAGCATATTATGAAGGGAAATAGCAGAGTGATGAATCATCTCCTTCTATTAAGATTACATTTGGAACGATAAGTTTATGCAGAACGGGAAAATGTTCCATTTAAAAATTAACATGTAATTTCATATAAATGGGCAAATCATCCACTTTCACTGGAAATGAAAAAAATATGATGATGAATTAGCTTTCTACATTACATCTTAGCTATTCATTTCCATATGCAGAATTTGAAAAAAAAAAAAAACTTTCCAAATAACAAAGAAATATACCACGCTCAGCAAATCCAAACCTATGCTGGATATTCGATATGTGTTCTCAAAATAATTAGTCAATTTATTTGACAGTCCCTGCTGGTTATGGAAAGAAACTGCATTTTATTCAGAAAGAAAAAAATGGCACAATAGTATTTTTTTTTCAAATACATCACCTTCACGAGGCAGAAAGGCTAATACGTTTGCACCAACAACTAGCGAGCAGTCCTGAGCTGCTATCTACCTCATTGAACACCCTGACTATCTTTAATTGGACTTTACTGGACTTTATCTTGCACTAAACGTTATATCCTTTAACCTGTATCTCTACATTGTGGACGGCTTGATTATAATCATGTATAGTCTTTCCGCTGACTGGTTAGCATGCAACAAAAAGCTTTTCACTATACCTCGGTAGACATGACAATAGACTAAACTAAACTAAATGCTAACAAATGAATTGAGATTTGAGCAGGATTCATGTGCCTAAATGCCTTTTAGAATCCTTCTTCTGAGTTTTAATACCAGTAGGGTAATCGGTTGGCATGCACAACAGAGATGGCAGAATAGAGTGAACAATGCCCTGGGTGTGAGTTGAACCTCACCTGGAGCATACATTCGGGCATCAGAGCCGCTGCCTCACAATGCCAGAGACTCCATTTCGATATTGACCTCAAGTGCTGTCTGTGTGGAGTTTGTACGTTCTCCCTGTGACTGTTTGGGTTTTCTCCAATTGCTCCAGTTTCCACCCACATTTCAATGACGTGCGGATTTGCAGGTCAATTGGCCTCTTGTAAAATTGCCAATAGTGTGTAGGACATGGATGCGAAAGGGGGATAACATAGAACTAGTGTGAACAGATGATCGATGCCCAATGTGGACTCGGTGAGCCGATGGACCTGTATCTTTCAATCAATCAATAAAACGTGTAAATTTACCCAATTGTATTTCCATTCATCATCTCAGGATCAAATAATTTCCATGAAAATATTTTAAAATGTGGAACTTAATAAGTGCTCAGCCTGTTCTTTGATGCCATCTCGTGCCACAGAAGTTGTACAATGGTGGAGGCTCAAGCAGCTTTGGTGGAGGCTCAAGCAACTTTGTTTCCTTTAAGCTGGATGCAAAATGCAGGAGTAACTTAGCAGGATAGACAGTATCTCTGGAGAGAATGAATAGGTGACATTTCGGGTCAAGACCATTCATTTAACATTGGAAGCTGGAGTTTTAGTAATCTTTTTCTTACCAATTTAGCACTTCTTTCCTGACTGTATGGATTATTTGCTGGTTAGTTCCAAGATGACAAAATAACCTGTTATAAGATTAATAATATTAAGATGAACAGTGAATGCAAGTGAAATGGTTTCAGGAGGAATATTGTCAAGCACACTGCCTTCTGGATCCATGTATTCTTCCAGCAAGGATAGCTAGAAAGCAGAAGCAGGGATTGACAGATGCTGTTTTAAACAACAGGACACAAAGTGTTGGAGTAACCCAACAGGCCAGGCGGCATCCCTGGAGAACATGGATAGGTGACATTTTAAGTCGGGATACTTCTTCAGCTTTGAGCGGCACAGTGACGCAGCAGTAGAGTTGCTGACTTAAAGCACAAAAGACCCGGGTTCAATCCTGACCAAGTATGGATGGAGTTTGCACGTACTCCCTGTGACCATGTGGGCTTTCTCCGGATGTTCCAGTTTCCAGGTAGTTGTTCGTCGGCGTGGATTTGGTGGACTGAAGGGCCTGCTTCCACGCTGTATCTCTAAACTAAACTAAACTGGGTTGCAGTGCAGTTTGAAGAAATGTTCCAACTCTGAAAGGTCACCCATCCTTTTTCTCCAGAGATGCTGCCTGACCCGTTGAGTCACTCCAGAGCAATGTATCTATCTTTAGTATAAACCAGCATCTGCAGTTCCTTTCTACAGAAGCTGGAGAGCAGTTGGGATAGGACTGATTTATACTTGGGAACGTTTGCATTTAGTTGCCCCTGAAACCTTTTATGCTGCGTTCTTCAGTTACAACAAAACAACATTCATTTATACAGGACTTTGAGCAACTTCGGTAAAACCCGAAAAGCTCCCTGGCCTGTTAGTTGTGACGGAACATGACAGAGCTGGCAAACGCTGGAAATACAGGCAACACTGGGATCCCACAACTTGCTGATCACATCATTCACTTTCTGCTGGGCTCTGGCACCTGTGCAAGACCTTCTGGGGAAGAAATTCAACTATGATTGTCATTTTAAACTGTATGTGAAAGTAGCTACCACCATCTGCATTCAATTCCACACATTTGGTTTCTCTGACAAGAAATCAATTTCCATACCAAGAATAGCTAACTGTCCTCAGTTTTATATTGGGTTTGATTTAATATAACGACTGTATTTAGCCATGCTTTTGGTTTAAGCATGATAGTTTAAATGTAATATACCCATAAGGAAAATATAGAATATACTTGACTAAGTGGGACCCGTTGGGTCCCAGCATCACAAGGGAGGGCTGGTCTCCCAACACAATATTTCACCTCTCCACCAATTCCAATATTGGTGACCAGTGGGGGGGGGGGGGAGTGGGGGCTTTCTGGAGCGCTAGTATGGTTGTTGTGGGCTGAAGGGACTGGTTTCCAGAGGACATTTCCGGAAGTGGCAGCGCTGTTGACAGCTGCGGCTCACCTGCAGTCAGTCTGTTTTTGCTTTTTTTGCTGTTTTCTTTTGTCGTGTTTTAGTTAAATTTTTGTTTATTAGGTTGTGTATATGTGTGGGGTGGGGGGTGACACATGTTTATTTGTCTCTTCCTTCGAGGGAATGCGACTCTTCTTGTCGTATCCCCCTTCTCTGCCCCATCTGCACTGAGGCCTAATGGCGGAGCTGGCCCCCAACTGCAACCGACCTCGAGGCTCCGGAGGCAGAGTCAGACAGGACTTACCAACACGAACCTGGCCGAATTCGGAGCTGTGGCGGCGTTCCGGCGTTCCGGTGGCGGTGGCGAGGCAACCTTTGCATTTTCAAACCAACTTATTCAATTAGGCGCAACTTTAGCATTCTCAAACCAACTTTTCAATTAGGCAAGGCAACTTTAGCATTCTCAAATCAATTTTTCAATTAGGCAAGGCATTCTCAAACCAACTTTAATTAGGCAAGGCAATTTTACTTTTGCACGGCAACTTTATTTAGGCATGGCAGCTTTAATTAGGCAACACAGCTTTAGAATTTCCAAACCAAAGGCAACGATGTTGCCGGCCCACTGAGTCTCCGACATCGGGTCACTGCCACCGCAACGCCACCACAGCCTCGAAGTCGGCCAGTTGGTAAGTCCTGGCTCTGCGTCCGGAGCCTCGAGGTTGGTCACAGTTGGAGGCCGCCAGCTCCGTGATTAGGCCTCAGCGCAGACGGAGACAGGGGACAAGAAAAGGTTGCACCCCCCCCCCCCCCCCCCCCCCCCCCCCCATCGAAGGAAGAGACTAAAAACAAGTTTCTCCCAACCCCCCACTCATATACAACTAAAATAAACCAAATAAACTAAAACAACAGGACGAAAGAAAACAAAAAAAAAGAAAAAAAACCAGACGGACTGCAAGCTAGCCGGAGCTGCAGGGGCAACTTCTGGAATTCATATATTTTCAAACCACATTAAGGGCACTGACAGGTCAGTAAAATCACTCACAGTTTAGTAGACATGTGTCCAGTGTTATTCTCAGCTCAGACTGAGAGATGTGACCCTCTCGCTCCCCCACCTTGCAGAGACTGACTGAGGCACTCAACACTTCTGCGTTTTATAGTCACTCCGGACGGGGTGTGGCCTTCAGGAGAGAGAATCTCAACATTTTTTAAACACTAATAACTCTTTTATTTTTCATCGATGGAAAAAATCCTCGTCCTGCACAGCAGAGGGGGACTGAGTAAGATGACCAAAAATCACAGCCGTAAGTGGCAGCGTTTTTTCTAAAATTCAATATACAGAACAACAGGAAGTGGTCAAGATCAGACTTTTAGTAATATAGATTAAAGTCTTAAACACAATACATGACTGAATAATGAGTTTTGTTATCACCTATGAATCGCAATGGAATCTCAATCATTGCATCTCGCGCGTATTGAAGGATTGAAATGTGTGGTATTGAGTGACACAAACTGGTATGTGGAGCAGGCAGTATAAAGGTTAATCTAGTGAAAGGCCACAACGTGCTGGAGGAGCTCAACGGGTCAGTCAGAGAATGTGGATGGGTGATGTTTTATGGCAGGATTCTTTACAATGAGTTTATCCAGCACTGTGTGTCCTTTTGTGTAAACCAACATCGGCAGTTTGTTTGTTTCTATGTGTTAATCAAGCGATACCAGTTCTGTCCAAATTGCTCCTCATTTATGCACTAATACAGCTGCAGGCAGCTATGCACAGGAAATCACATCTGAATACGAGGGAGCTGCCTTTTCTACTTAAAGAAACCTTCCTCTAGTTGGAGGTTTGGAAGATAATCACAGGGCAGAATGGTGGAGGCACAGTGAGGTTGAGATTTCTTTCTTATTATTCCCTTGGGTGCTTTTGTAATGTTTCTGCTGTGCCTCCATTAAAACCCGGAGCAAGGTTAACTGTCACTGTAAAGTACCGCTTTGTTGAGGTTAATGGCAAAAATAAGCAAGTGTGAGAGACACCAGGCTTCAGGGAGATCCAGAGTAATGTGAGGGTAAATGGCATGAATAAGCTTGCTCAACAGGAACAGGAGATATTAATGGTCATGAATTTGCAGCTGCAGACTCGCTCCACCACCACCGCTTGCTCATCTTCTCCTTCAAGCTCAGGCCCTTGACTCCTGGCAACATTCGCAGACCTTAATAATTCCAAGAAATATTATATTTGAATCATGATTCTGCTTGGATCAGGAATTCACTAAAGTAAAATGAATAATAACAAGTTTCTAATAATACTTCTAACCACATCCCTTTTAAACTCCCGTTCAGCAGAAATGTTGGTCCAGTTTACTACCTCTTCACCATACGTGTAGTGACTCATTCTGATCAGAGCTTCCATAGGCAAGAGCTGACCGCTTCCTCCACCAGGAACATGTTTTTGTGCAGCACCCTATACTTTAAGAGTTGGTTGACTACTCATCTGTGGCCAGTACAATAAGTGGCCATTCCATGGGCACGTACATACAGCCCTCAATAACACTTGCATTCAATGGAGGTGCTGTGCTCAGCTGAAGGTTCGCACAGGGTGCTGCAGTCTGCAGAGGAAACCGCAGAGCTGGTGGACCTCAAGACCGAAGATAGACACAAAAAGCTGGAGTAACTCAGGCAGCAACTCTGGAGAGAAGGAATGGGTGACATTTCCGGTCGGGAGACCCTCAAGACCTAGTGGACTGCATCTGATGGTAAAACCCGGCAGACCGCGGCTGAATGTAAGACCTGGTGCTCTGTGGCCGGCAGAAGGTAGCCACCAAGCCGGCCCATGCTGGAGGACCCAACAGTCCGTGGCTTGGACTAGCCTTGTAGTGATGCACTCCGATCCACTGCTGCTCATCCCCGAAGACCAGAGACTGGGAGGATGGAGCCGGTCATGACAACGGATGCAATAGCAGAGGAGCAGGGCCGGTAGGAGAGGAAATGGAACCGGGGTCCGGCCTACTATGTCCTCGAGGTCGGCTGTGGGAGGCGCCCCAGATGACAACGGTGGACGAGCAAGGAGAGGATGTCGGTTCGCAGGTCGACAAAAGAAGGCCATGGCTGGAGGAGCTCAGCAGCATGGGGCTTGGCTGAATTAGAAACCGCTCGCAACAACAGGAGCATGGACTGGACTTGGAAAATAGTGCCAGAACATGGCGCCTCTTGCATGCGGGCTCAATAGACTATTTCTGTACAATTGTTAATCGGGATGGTATGGTGATACTGGTTTGTAAGAATAAAATTTCACTGGGCATTTGCACTTTGCACATATAACAATAAAGCACCATTGAACCATTGAAGCTGCTGAGGTCTTATTTATACCTCAACTGAGGTCAGCCATGTGTTACCAGACTGAGTCTTCATGCAGCCATTGTTTCTGGTGCATTTGTAATCATAACCCATTGAACCGTTGAGGGAATATGCTTCCCTCAACAATATAAAAATAAATCAGAAACCACAAGTATTACTGAATAAATAGTTGACGTGAAGTGAGTAGCTTGGAAACATTTGTCAGCAGATTGTCTGGTTCCACGGTTCAGAATATTCATTCATATATGGGAATAAGTTAACATTCAACAAATGGGGTTTTGCATTTCACATTTGAGGGTTGAATCTCTTTGCAATGGGGCCAGAATTCTTCCCTTTGGAAGTGAAGAAGCGCTGAGTTAATACACTGTCATTCTCTTCCTCTTTGGATCAAAAATAAGGCTGTGGCATGTGGTTAAGTGGATTCAACCATTGCCTTCTCTTAAGACAATGCATGCTGTGTTCATTTGTAGTTCAAAGTGAGCTATTCCAAGCCATGGCTTCAATTTTGTGAAACCTCATTTTCCACTACCTCTAATAACCATCATCTTGGATGATATTGGATTGAACAATTAGTCTAATGTTGTAATGTAATGCTCTATATTTTTTTCCTCCCATATTGTTTCTGTTTGCCTTTGCCATCTGGAACAAAAATATTAAAGTAAAACAAAAAACAAGTATAAGAGATCCTAACCGCTTTTTATGTGGCATTGAAATTAATTGGTTTTCAATGTTGCTAATTTTACTTAGATAGATGGCCATATTTCCTCATTGGTCTAAAATGCAAAGTGCTGGAAGAACATAGCATCAGTAGCATCTGCAGAGGGAATGGACAGGCGACGTTTCAGGTTATGATCCTTCTTTAGATTTCAGACCCTTATTCAGAACGATTTAATTGGGATCTGAGTGGCAACTGTTTTCACATAGAGGGTGGGGAGAATATGAAACTAGCTGCCAGAGAAGGTAGTTGAGGCAGGTTCAAGAACACCATTTAAAAGGCATTTGGACAGGTATATGGAGAGATATAGGTTTCAAGGGGTATGGGCCAAACACAGGCAGGTGGGACTAGTGTAGATGGGGCATCCTGGTCGGCATGAATAACTTGGGCTGAAGGGCCTGTTTCTGTGCTGTGTGACTCTTTAGGCATCACAGGAGACTGCGAAGAAGCTGGTCGGACGAAGGAGCCTCAATGGAGGCAGCGATAGGAGCCTCAGCGGTATCTGCGGGAGCCTCAGCGGCATCGTGGGCCTTGACGTAGTTGGCAGTGGGGCCTCGGCGGCAGCGTGGCCATCGGCGGAAACAGGAGCCTCGGCAGCAGCTGCAGCCTCAGCAGCAGTGGGGCATCGCGATCAACCCCCGATCAGCGGTCAATGAGCGTGAGGGGCAGGGAATGACAATGGGGACCCGACATTGGGGATTCACCGTGGGGGATGGTGGGAGAACAAAAGGGGACTTGGTGTGGGGGAGGGAGGGGGGTCACTCTAGTTTAGAATTCTCTGCCCATGGGATAAGTCTGCATTTGTTTGTTTCTTTGTGCGTTCATTCTGGTGAAGGCACTGTGCACACGGCAGCCAGCCAACAGTCGCTTG
The DNA here is from genome assembly GCF_028641065.1 of Leucoraja erinaceus. NCBI lineage: Eukaryota > Metazoa > Chordata > Chondrichthyes > Rajiformes > Rajidae > Leucoraja > Leucoraja erinaceus. The sequence continues at coordinate 48,786,937 of NC_073384.1, read as the reverse complement.
GCTTTTTATTTTTTTTCACTTTTAATTGAATTTTAATTTCAAGTTTTCGTGTACCTTGTGTGTTTTGACTGTTGGCAGACCAATTTCCCTCCGGGAATGAATAAAGTTCTATCATATCGTATCATATCGTATTGTATCATATTGGTTATCGGTGGTGAACTCCCTTGAGGCAGTGGAACCATAGAGGTGATTTTACATTTATCTGTTCAGTGTGGTGCAATGCTTGGACTCCAACATATTTTCCCAGCAACAATGTAAAATATGTCTGAGTTAGAACTGTGCAATGTGGAAGGAAACCTACTGATATTAATATCCTCACAATGTCATTGCTTGAAATATAAAAGAGAACAATAGCTCAGTTTAGTTTATTGTTGCATGTACCAAGGTACAGTGTAAAGCCTTTTTGTTGTGTGCTATCCCGTCGGTGGAGAGACTATACATGATTACAATCAAGCCGTCCACAGTGTACAGATACAGGATCAATGGAATACCGTTAGTGCAAGATAAAGTCCAGTAAAGTCTGATTAAAGATAGTCAGACGGTCTCCAATGAGGTAGATGGTCGGTCAGGATTGTTCTCTAGTTGGTGAATGGATGGTTCAGTTGCCTGATAACAGCTGTGAAGAAACTGCCCCCTGAATCTGGAGGTGTACATTTTCACCTCTTGTACCTCTTGCCTGGTGGAAGAGGGGAGAAGAGGTTGTGTCCAGGGTGAGGCTCATCCTTGATTATGTTGGTGGCTTTAGCGAGGCAGTGTGAGGTGTAAATGGAGTCAATGGAAGGGAGGTTGGTTTGTGTGATGGTCTGGACTGCGTCCACAATTCTCTGTAGTTTCTTGCAGTCTTGGGTGGAGCTGCTCCCAAACCATTCTGTGATAGATGCTGATAAAATGCTTTTCCGGCGCATTTTCACCTACCATCTATACTAACTCACATTCCATTAATTAATGTAAAGCATCTAAAGATTTAATCGGAAGAATCGTCCATACTAATCTGTGGACCCCAACCTTCGATCCTGAGCTGTCTGTATGGAGTCTGCATGTTCTCCCTGTGACCACGTGGGTTTCCACCGGGTGCTCCGGGTTCCTCCCACATCCCAAAGACGTGCAGGTTTGTAGGTTAAATGGCCCTCTGTTAAAAAAAAATTGCCCCTAACGTTTCGGGAGTGGATGACAGATGGGTGAGTGGACTCGAAGGGTCGAAGGGCCTGTTTCCATGCTGTATCTATAAACTAAACTTATCGAAAATTAAAGGACACAAATTGATGGAATATCTCAGCGGGTCAAGCAGCATCCATCGAGAACATGGATAGGTTACGCTTCAGGTCAAGACCCTTAACTAAATGGAACTCAACTGAACTAAACTAATTTAAACTCAAGCTGAATTAAACTAAACTAAATTAAAATCATCAATGATTATGTTGATCTTAAAATAAGATACTTATAATCTAAATTTTCCATGTAAAAGTATTTGGGAATTTGAGGAGGAAATCTTAATAGTTTTACATGCCTTAGATTTAAGCAGATGTAAGAGTACTGTGCCTGTGAAAGAGCTTGTGCGATTATTTAAAATGCTGATCAGGCAAAGTTTCAGTACATATGGTTGAAGTATGCACTGGGCTACATCTGACAACCATCAGCCTATGAAATATGCACCACTTCCTTTAACCCTTTTCTTTCCAAGCTGCACTCAATTATGTTTTCTTGCACCAGCGACACATGGAAGGGCTGTAAAATATTTATGCAACGAATGCTAATAGTGGGCAGGAGAGGGAGCCCATGATATAGACTCATGAAACTACAGATGCTGGTTTAAAATAAAAGATACAAAGTGCTGGAGTAACTCAGCGGAGCAGGCAGCATTCTCTGGACAGCATGGATGGGTGATATTTTGGGTCAGTACATTGCTTCACCTGGGCAAGGCGGCACAGTAGCACAAAGATAGAGTTGCTGCCTACCAGCGCCAGAGCCCTGGGTTAAACCCTGACTACAGGCGCTGTATGTAAGGTACGCTCTCCATGTGACCGTGCGGATTTACTCCGGGTGCTCCAGTTTCCCCCTACACTCCAAAGAAGTACAGGTTTGTAGGTTAATTGGCTTTGGTAAAATTATAAATCGTCCCTAATGTGTTGGATAGTTCTAGTGTTTGGCTTGATCACTGGTCGGCGCAGACTCGGCGGGCCAAAGGGCCTGTTTCCTTGCTGTATCATTGAAGTCTAAGTCTTAAGTCTCAAGTCAAGCTGCCTTGCGAAAGGCTGCAGCGTTTGTGCGCAAATCACAGCTCTCAGTCATATCCCTGAGGAAGATATTTCCTTACAGTGGGGTTTCATTTGCAAAAGAACCTTGCTTATGGAACTTGGCATGACTGGCGAGCTCACAAGAGGATTGCACAGCCTGACTGCATGCAATTCCCTTTGACCTGCTGCTCGATTTATTGCCTGAGGTGCACTCCAGAAATTAAAAAAAAAGCAGTGCTCATTAAAATAAAATAAATACAATGCAATCGTTAAAATGTACATGACTGAATTAATTTTTTTAAAGTCCTTTGTTTGCATTTTTGGATGTCAAAACTTTCATAGTTATCTGCTCCTGCATGAATGTCAGGGGCCAACACTGCTGATTATCAACATAGTATGTCACACCTCAATTCCAGTTTGTGAAAAGGTTTCTAGAGACTTCAAATGAAAAGCAGGAGAGGCACCACGATGAAAGCTGACACATAGATTATTGAGAGCACCAATGGGTGGCACAGTGGCACAGCATTAGAGTTGGTGCCTTACAGTGCTAGAGACCTGGATTCAATCCTGACTATGGGTGCCGTCTGTACGGAGTTTGGAACTTCTGCCTGTGACATCGCAGGTTTGCTCCGAGTGCTCCGGTTCCCACACCCCAAAGACGCACAGGTTTGTCAGTTAATTGGCTATGGTAAAAATTGTAAATTGTCCCGAGTGTGTAGAATAGTGCTGGTTGGTGCGGACTCGATGGGCCGAAAGGCCTGTTTCCACCCTGTATCTCTAAACTAAAATAAAGGAAACAATGGATAGCATTGGTCACAGAATGCCCTCAGATTGAGGCCAAATGTTGCTATTCTGATCGCTGAAGTAGTTTAACAGTTAACAATTTTCAGATAAGATTTAGCCATTCTGGTAAAAGAAACAAGATCTTAAAAAAGATGAAGGCACCCTCCCTTCTACCCCCCTCCCCCCCCCCCCCCCCCCCCCCCCCCCCCCCCCACCCCCCACCACCACCACACTCCCATGTTTCAGTCATTAAGTGGATCACACAATACTATTCCTCTCAGATGGAACTGGAAAGAGTTTCCCTATCTCTCATTTCTCCCAGATTTCAGTCTGGAGAAGAATCCTGAACCAAAATGTCACCTACACATGATCTGCAGAGATGATACCTGACCCGCTGAGTTACTCCAGCACTGTGAGCCCTACTGTGTAAACCAGCATCTGAGGTTCCTTGTTTCCAGCTTTTAGCTTTTGGGATGCAGCCTGGAAAAAGATCCTTCGGCCCACTGAGTCTATGCCGCCCATAAACTAATTCTACCCTACACACTGGGAGCACTAACTTGGTGTAAAAATGGTGGGGGCGGGACAAGTCCTGATAAGTGATAAGAAGTTTGAAGAAGGGTATCGAGCCGAAACGTCACCTAACCCTTTTCTCCAGAGATGCTGCCTGACTCGCTGAATTATTCCCACACTTTGTGTCCATCCAGGCAAGTGATACATTGAACTGGGTTACAACATAGATACAGGCGACAAGGGCTTTGATCAGCAGGTGGGTGGACCAATGCTATCGGGCAGAAGTGACAGGAACCTGAGAATTGTAACGTCCAGGTTCAGGAATAGCTGCTTCCCTACATCAGGCTATTAAACACTACAATCTCATAAGCTATGAACTACAATAGATTATTATTATTATTATTATTATTATTATTATTATTATTAATATTATTATTATTATTATTATTATTATTATTATTATTATTATTATTATTATTATTATTTTGCACTGCTATTGCTTATTCTTTTTTTCTGAGGTTTTGTTATATTATTTATTATGTCTACATATTCTGTGTGCTGCAGCAAGTAAGAATGTCATTGTTCTATCTGGGAGATATGACCATAAAATACTCTTGAAAGGCCAGAGATGAAATTAAGACAAAGGGGTGTGAGATAAGAAGAGAAGAGGAGTGATAGTGTGAAGCCAGAGGATGGGATATAGCTGGAAGGGAACGGGGGGGGTAAAGGTAACAAGATAGTGGAGGGAATGGGTGCACACTCGGGTATGGTATTGGGAAGAGGGGGTGGAGGGGTGGCATTGGTCCACTACTGTGGACTTTTTTGTTCTTTTATTTTTGCAGTGTCTTGTTTTGCTTTGCACAATCTCTTTTAGAAATGTTGTGTCATTTATGTATAATTAGTTTTTGTGTGGAAGATAGATCCAAAATGCTGGAGAATCTCAACGGGTCAGGCAGCATCTCTGGAGAGAAGGAATAGGTGAAGTTTCGGGTTGGGATCCTTCTTGTCCTACACATTTGTTTATGTTTGTTTTCTGAGTGTACATGCTTGCTCTGCAGCTGCAAGCAACATTTTCCTTCAACCTGTACCTTAGCCATACTTGTGGGACCCAAACCATCACCCATTCCTTCTCTCCATAAACGCTGCTTGTCCCGCTGAGTCACTCCAGCGTTTTATGTCTATCTTTGACAATAAACTCAACTTGACTTGTCATGGCTTGCGCATATCCGGCCTTTTCAGTTTTAATTTCCAAAACAGACAATCTCTTCGAAACTCTCACAGGGGAAGAGATTACCAAGAGAACTGAGGAACCAAGTCAAGGATGTTCTTCAAGCTTCATTAAAACTCATATAATTTCCTAGGACAGGGCCTCTCTAAATAGAAAAAGGATCATTTGGGTTGTCAATTATGGCATTTGTATCCATGAATAAGGAATTACCAAGTCAATGGTGGTAAAAGCACACATCTCCCAAGCTACTCACCCATGCACTCCATCAAGTGTAGGAAGGAACTGCAAATGCTGGTACTCCACCAAGTACCTTTTGCCCAGCTGTAGTAGAGTCTATGGGTCCCACCTTGGCCTCGTCGGTCATCTCAGAACCTACACAATTGGAGTGGAAGCAAGTCATTCGCTTTCGTTTGCTCAAAAATAAACTTTCTTCAGAAAAATAAAAAGACTACTAAACAAGAACAGTGCAAAAACTCTTCCGACATTCACAGCGTTCACAAACTATCCTTACACAAATTCCTTCTATACAGAGATGCTGCCTGAACCCATTCTTTCTCTCCAGAGATGCTGCAGCATTTTGTGTCTATGATACCAAGCACCGTTGCCACCTCGTCCAAGGGGCTGCCTACCTAGGGCAGGATATGAAAAAATAAAGTGTAGAAACAGCCATATCATGTTGTACACATTCAGAAACTGCACCTCTGCAAACGTCTATTGATTTGAGGCTAAGTGTGGCTTTAGAGACAAAAACATGCAAGTAGAAAGAGCTTCCCTCCCCATTGTGGTTAATGTTTGTAGACTTCACAGTTGTTGTCTTTCTCAGAATGCAAGCTAATCTCTAGTTTGAAAAGATTTGATGGAGGTTGAGGTAAGATGTTGACAGTCAAGTATTCACATTTACGTATTTTCATTGTATACAGATCTGATAAAGCAATTCTCATTGTGCTGTGAGTGTAAATTTTGTTCGTAATTTTGTGAAACGGTGTGTAACATTTCTGACAGGCCAGGTTTGTTTTGCATTTCACACCTCTAAAATACCCGTTAATGAGCTCCATCTCAAACATCAGAAAGTAAGATAAGTTCCTTTTTTCTCAAAACCCACAGCAAGAAGAGTTTGAGCTGAGTTCTATTGAAGTCACGCCTAAGCAATCTCTTGATCAGTAAATATGAACACTGTGGTGAAGTGTTTAGGCTTTTGTTCTGTGCTTTTTGAAATTCACACTGAGCCTTTTATTTGTGATGCTGATGTGACCTCACAAGGTAGAATCATAACAACTGAAAAACTGCAGATGTAGAAACATGAAACTACAGATGCTGGATAACACAAATGGACATAAAGTGCTGGAGTAACTTAGCGGATCAGGCAAGCTCGTCTGGAGATAGGTGACATTTCGGGTTGGGACCCTTCTTCAGAAGTTGGTAGTTGTTGGTATTTGTCAACATCTCAATCAACTGGACGATGAGAGGCGGCTGGCAATTCAACGTCAACTGTCACCCACAGGCCCGTACGAAGCTTTTCAAAAAGGGGGGTGGCATGATAGGATTACAAAAATGTTATGTGAAATAAGTGCGCGCAGTGCATATCACAAGCGCTAAGCGCGAAGCTCGAAGTCCCTTGTGACTGGGGTCCAGGGCCTGCTTAAGGGCCCTGGAAGCTCTGTGGTATTAGATGCTCTCTGGTGCATTCTGAGCCTTATTTTGTAGCATTATTGCACCAAATTTATGACCAATATTTCAGACATAATTTTGGTTGTCAAGAGTAATGAGTGGGTGGAATGGAATGATTGGGATCATTGTCGTATATTTTTTTTTTAATTAAGAATTGAAGTTATATAAATGTTATAAAGGAGCATGCAAAAACTGCAAATAAAATACTGTAAGTTTTTGCAGTAAATAAAACCTTTTTTTAGAAAATGGTTTGTGTGTTGATTTGATTGCCTGTTGCTGTTTGACTGTGTTAGTGTGTGCAGTGCACCTTTAACGACCTCTACTCCGGATCTCTGCAACTCATTCCTCCACTTTTTCGCTGATAAAATCAGCACCATCTATCAATCTTTATCCCCTGTACCCAACTCCCCAGCATCTACTCCACCACCTACCAAGGCCCCTCCTTTCAACATCTCCACTGACCTCCTTACCCCTCCTCCACACTGCTTCCTCTCCCAGTTTGACCTGGTCACCCCTATTGAAATCTCCAAACTCATCAGCTCTTCCAAACCCACTACCTGCTCCCTCGACCCTCTCCCCAATCCCCTGCTGAAGTCCTGCCTCCCCATTCTCTGCCCCTACCTCACTAATCTCTTCAACTCCTCATTGTCCCAAGGAATTGCTCCCTCTGCTTTCAAAACTGCTGCTGTCACACCAATCTTAAGGAAACCTGGTCTTGATCCCTCCTCTCTCATTAACTACCGCCCAATCCTTCAAAGTCCTCCACCATCCGCCCCCCCCCCCCCCCCCCCCCCCCCCCCCCCCCCCCCCCATATCTCCCCCTACCAACCCTCACGGTCCCTCAGATCCACATCAGCCGGTCTCCTCTCCATCCACAAGTCCAACCTCCGCAGTTTTGGGGACAGACCCTTCTCCAGGGCAGCTCCTAGGCTCCGGAACTCCCTCCCCCAACTGATCTGCAATTCTGTGTCCCTCACCATCTTCCAGTCCCGCCTCAAGAACCATCTCTTCACCTCTGCCTATCCTTAGCCCCACGTCCCCCTCCCTTTTCATCTGTGCATTAATTGCCTCATATTGTGTTTTGAATTGTATTCTGTCTTTACTTTGTGTACTAGTCATGTCTCTACTATTTATTTCATTCCCCTTACATGTTTTTCCTCTACCTGCTAAATTTTTGTAAGGTGTCCTTGAGACTCTTGAAAGGCGCCCATAAGTAAAATTTATTATTATTATTATTATTTAATGGTCCTCTTGACCTAACAACTTCACCACATCAATTTCAACATGGAATAGTGATGTGAATACAACATTTAGTTCAATTTCTATCATGAAATTTGAAGTTAAACTAAATGGTGCATTTATATTACTAAGAATTACTAAGTCTGAAGAAGGGTCTCGACCCGAGACATACCCTATTTCCTTCGCTCCACAGATGCTGCCTCACCCGCTGAGTTTCTCCAGCATTTTTGTTTACCTTTGATTTTTGAGCATTTGCAGTTCATTCTTAAACATTTACATTACTATGATCACTTTCAAACTAACCTATTTTAATGTTATACTATTGTAACAAATTTTACATCCATGGTAACTCATAAACAAGATCACAAATCACATTTTGAATTCTCAAACACGATGTGATTGTGAATGATTGCAGAGCTGCCAAGTTTCACCGAACATTTCCGTATTTTGATGGCTGAAAATCAGTATTTTGCTGGGGAAATCGGTAGTTCTCACATAAATGCAAAATAACGTACTTCACAGAAACTGGTTTTTGAAAATCAATATTTTGCATGCAACCTCAGTATTATCAAATATCAGTATGGAATAGTGAAAATCAGTACTACTGAATTGTGAAACCATTTTTAAATTTGAATTTATAATTCTTGACTTTGATTCAAGTTGTCAAGTCAAGTCAAGTTTATTTGTCACATACACATACGAGATGTGCAGTGAAATGAAAGTGGCAATGCTCGCGGACGTTTGTGCAAAAGACAAACAACCAAACAAACTATAAACACAATCATAACACACATATTCTTTTACATAATAAATAATGGAAGGAAAAACGTTCAGTAGAGTTAGTCCCTGGTGAGATAGGCGTTTACAGTCCGAATGGCCTCAGGGAAGAAACTCCTTCTCAACCTCTCCATTCTCACCGCATGGCAATGGAGGCATTTGCCTGACCATAGCAGCTGGAACAGTCCGTTGCAGGGGTAGAAGGGGTCTCTCATGATATTGTTGGCTCTGGAGTTGCATCTCCTGATGTATAGTTCCTGCAAGGGGGTAAGTGAAGTTCCATTGTGCGTTCAGCCGAACGCACTACTCTCTGCAGAGCCTTCTTGTCCTTGGCAGAGCAATTCCCAAACCAGAAGGTAATGTTCCCGGACAAGATGCTTTCCACCGCCGCTGCGTAGAAGTACTGGAGGATCCTCGGAGACACTCTGAATTTCCTCAATTGCCTGAGGTGGTAAAGGCGCTGCCTTGCCTTACTCATGAATGCTGAGGCGTGTGATGCCCATGTCATATCCTCGGAGATGTGGACTCCAAGATATTTAAAACAGTTCACCCTATCCACAGGATCCCCATTTATCCTCAATGGAGTGTACGTCCTCGGATGATGTGCCCTCCTAAAGTTCATGATCAGCTCCTTCGTTTTTTTGATGTTCAAGAGGAGGCTGTTATCCTGGCACCATAGTGCTAGATCAGCCACCTCCTCCCGGTAGGCCTTCTCGTCGTTGTCTGAGATCAGGCCCACCACCACAGTGTCATCAGCAAACTTAATTATTGAGTTGGAGCTGAACCTAGCCACACAGTCATGCACAGTCATATTTTAACTCAGAGTGAGGATCCTACCTTGGCACCAGAATTAACCTTCTGCCTGCATATACATGCGCACAGACACATGCACACACAAACACACACACACACGCACACAAATACATACACACGCGCACGCAGAGACACACACACATGCACATGCACACACACACAGGCGCACACTCAATCAAACACTCACACACACAAAAAAAACTTGCACACACACATATATACATGTACTCAAACACAAGCTTGAATAATACACACACACGTGCACACACAAAAGATTCATGCTTGCGCACACACACACACAACCAGATATATTCACATACATACATACATACATACATACATACATACATACATACATACATACATACATACATACATACATAAAAATACACTAAGGTGCACACTGGGCAATTTTACTTCGGAGTCACGTGAGTGATTCCGTGAAGAAGCCCGTCCCAGGACGCGTAGCGGCATTACGTTTTCGGCATGCAAAGCGGCAGCCGGGAGTCAGGGCTCCCGAAGAAAACGAGAGAGAATCTAAGTTTAGGTAAGTACTTACCTTTTCCTTTTACAGCCCCTTTGCGTCTGCTTGTTTTTTCCCGCAGGGACGTGCAAGCGGCCCCCTTGGACTCTGGCAGGTTTTTTTTTTTTTTTTTTTTTTTGTGCTTGTTGGTATTTTTTTTTTTTTTTTTTTTTTTTTTTTAGTTTCCCGTTCGAGGGAGGGGAGGAAAGACGCTAGCAGGGAGACAGAGTGCCGGCGGACCATGAATGGGACCTGTGCCGGTGCCGAGAAAATCTCCCCAGGGGCTACAGCTGACAGCTGGAAGACGGCGCTAGCGCTCTGTTGGGGGTTCCCCTTAGTCCTCGCTCGCTCTCCACGCACTGTCCAGGTGAGGCAGGCAGGCAGGCGGGCGAGAGGAGGCTTCCGACATTTACGGAGCCGTTAGGGGAACCCACTGTGCAGAGCTGGCGTGGAGTACGCTGCAGCCCGAGTGCAGGTGAGCAGCAGCCCGAGTACAGGGAGAGCGAGGTCCGCTAATCAGCGGCCCGCTCCCGACTCTGCACCAAGCCCGCCAGCATCAGCTGGGGGCTGAGGGGGGAAATATGCTGCACCTGCCCGCTCAAGAGAGAGTCAGGGCAGCAACAGGCGGTAGGACCGCTTAGCGGGCGGTCCGCAAACCCGACATCGGGACCGAGCCAGCCCGCTAGCCCTGACCACGTCAACGGCAAAAGGGAGCGGGCTGGATGTGTGGAAAACCCGGCAGTGGAACGACATTGGACTGGGAAGTCTCTCCACCCAGGAGGGGGAGAGACAGCTGCCTGAGCTGCAGGAACGACTCTTGGGCATTGGAAAGGTGAGTTTGCAGTTGTGTTTTATTACAGAGTTCAGGAACACAACGCAGAACTCGCAAAGAGGAACTGCCCCGCTCCAACTCTACCAGCGGGGCAGCAACCAGCGGCGGCGTCGCTCGTAGAGCGGTTTTCGCTATCCCTGAGACTGAGCCAAGCCAGTCTCGCCAGAGCCTGTCTCGCCAGAGCCTACACGGCGGACTGGGAAAGGGGCTAGGAAGCCAAACGGCCGGTCGTCTCCGATTCGTCGGAGGGAGGGGAAATGTCCACTCCAAAGCGGGGGAGAGACAGCCGCCTAAGCTGCATCCAGCAGCTATTGGAGGGGATGGTCTACCAAAGAGCAGCAGCGCTCTCGGACAGACAGGACAGGCGCCCCCTCCATGGTGCTGAGTCCGGCACCTCCCTTTGCGACCTCGGACCAGGAATGGGAGGTTAGCATCGGTGACCAGGGGCAGGCTGGTCTGAGTATGGGGCAGGCGGAAGGAGCCGAAAGAGAGCAGGGTGTGCAGGAAGAGCTGCTGGGGGTCGTAAGCCGATTCGTCGCTACCCCACGGGTTGGAGCAACACTGGAGCCAAGGATGGCTGCCAGCATAAACCATCTCTCCAACAAACCACTGCAGGAGAAGGTGCTCGCCCAAGTGCTTGAGGAGCACACAGCCCCGGATAATTGTGAGGCTCTCAAGGTCAAGAGCCTCAATCCTCAAATATGGGGCAACGTGGGGCGACCGATTCGGACACAGGAGGTCAAACTCTAGCGCATTCTTCGCCTCCTCACGGCGGCTATAACAGCCTATGCGCGGGGTGTCGAGACCGTAGATGACATCTCACCAACAGGATGTCCTGGCACTCATGTGCACGACACAATATGAGCTGAATAACCTGAGAAGAGACAACATCAGGCCGGCCCTCAATCCTAAATTTGCAGGATTATGCAAAACTCCATCAGTAGAGACCGACTCATTTTTTTATTTGGGAAGGACTTGAACAAACAGCTCAAAGAGATGGAGGAGGCGTCTAAGACCTTTAGCCTCATGAGGGCACCACCGGCAGCGAACATACCAAAGCTCTTCATTCCACCCAGGCGGCAGCACACCACTGTATCTACCAGTCGGCGTCCCGAATATGCGACTGGTCAAAGCTTGGGGCCGCACTATCCCCAGAAACCTTTTTAGGTCAGGGCCTGCAGCGGACCCCCTGGAAAATGCGCCTCCCCCCAACATCGCCAGCACATCGACAGGGAAGAACACTCAAAAAGAAAAAACACAACCCCGCCAATAACCATGGAGGTAGGTGGGTCTGGTTCCTACCAGCAAATAGAGCGCTTTCTTGGACTATCTTGGCTTTCATATTAATTCAGTCCACGTAACTTTAATGTTGCCAAGAGACAACATAGTTGAATTGGCACAAACAAAGAACAAATTAATGGTCAAACTACCAACTACTCGACAAATAACAGAGTAATTGGGGGAAAATGGTACCATTTTCTGTCTACATGATTCAGATGTTAGTATCAAAATCAACATATAGGTTGTCATTGAGCATCTCATGAAGTTACCCACTGAAATAATATCAGAAAGACAGTGGTGGGGTTACCACTTATACTGGGGCTCGGGTGAAAATTATGAGTTTAAGCACTTGCATGTATGGGTATAAATAATACTATGGAGGTGGCCTATATTAACCATATGGCAGCATAAAGTCGGTATCATATGACAAGTTGGTCAAAACAATTTGGCAATGGTATATCCATAGAGGTATTAGACTATCAACAACTTACCTGCCTGGTAAGCAAAATAAGGTGACAGACACCAGGTCACATAAAAGTAAGGACAACATCAATTAGATGTTTTCATATAAGTTTAACAAAACTATCAAGCTATATGATGCAACAGATATTAATGCATTTTCATTGTCGCTGTACTGTACACTGACAATGATAATTAAAAAGGAATGTGAAACTGATATCGATTATTTGCATTAACGCTATATCACCAGGTGTTTGGGGATGTCCTATGTATGTCGCGGGGGGAAACCAGACCCTGGGCCAGTGGAATCCTCATTAAAACATTTCTCTGGGACAGATAGTTCCAGCAGAAAGATCGTCAGCTATATATATTAACTTTTCTGGCCTATAGGTCATGTTGTCATTCAAGAATGTATTTATAATATTGATAGACAAATGCGTTCACGCAGCATTGGTGAAATTAATTTTATGTATTTTTCCGTTCTGCCTCACCAATCGAGAACAACGCACAGTACAAAAGGATTCTGCTTCAGGTATTTGATAGTACCTGACGGACTTACGCAGACCTTGTTTCACTTCACGCCATGATATGGTTGTTGGAACTTGGATGGTGTTTTCCAGTACCCAGAATTATTAATATCGGAGCCGGGCACAAATCTACTGTGCCATGAGAAATAAGCTCCTGAGCTGCAGATTCTGCGCAAACCTCTGGGACTGGGATTGTTATACTGAATAATCGACACCATGTCAGCATCCTTTTGAACATCCACTGGACTACTACACTTGTCCAGCATCAAGAGAAGTACTGCAAGGATAAAGGGGAAAACCTACTCATCCGAATCAGGTACTACGAACTGGAATTCCTGGAGAACCTTCATCATGATGAAGGATTCGGCTACAGTGCCATCAACACAGCTAGAATTGCCCTGCCTGTTCTTTTTCAAAACAGCTACAGGACAACAGGCCATGGGGTCACTGGCTGGTGGTAATGAAGGGTATTAAAACTCTAAACCCCTAGACAATGTACACCTATATATGGGATGTCACAGTGGTTAACCACACTTCAGGGGATCCCACCAGCCAGAGTCCAAAACCTGAACCTTCTATGCACTAAAACATATGTTAAAGGCACATGGAGCAGCACAGAGGGTCCAGTCACTACTCCTATTTCAACTGGACACCATGCTCACAGCTTCAGACCAGATCTCTATCATTTGTCCAGGGAATGGTCAAACCAGACCAGGAATACTTTATCCAGTCATAAAATCCGGGCTTACCCGCCAGAGAACACGGTAATGTACCAAGACCCTTTTTTACCTTACATAGACACAACCTAATTATGCGAGGGAGATGAAAAGCCTTGTGGGTTGGTTACAAAAAACCTTGTGGTCGGGTAACAAGCCTTTTTTGAAATGGCTCAAGCAGGTTAAAGCTCTTGGGATAAAACTAACATGTCAAAGTTGTCATCCCACAGGAGAAGCTTCCACGTCAACGGCAAAAGAATGGACGTATCTATAAACCACATCCTGGCTCCAGCAGAATAGTGGGGGTAAAACGTTCAGAGAGAAATAATTTATTATAAACTGTTGACAAAACCTGTTTTTCATTTGCAGGAAAGATTCCAATCTGCAAATATTCAGATTAGCCAAAGGGAGCATTAAATTTCTTCAGTGTCTATTGTAAAATACCATTGGGTTTTCTATAACAGAATCATTGGTTGGTTACGATACACACTTCCTCCCTCAAAGACTTCGGCAGTGAGTGTAGTAAAACTGTTACACGGTTTGAAATCACAGAGCTTTGAAATCTTCACGGAATCACTCACGTGACTCCGAAGTAAAATAGTAAGATTAAACGAGAACTTACCAGTTTGAAGTTTGATCTGTATTTTATGAGGAGTTACGATGAGGGATTACGTGCCCTCCGCTCCCACCCTCATTACATGGATCAAACTGATAATGGATGTCTCTTTGTTCTTTACTATGTTACTTCAAATACTTGTGTCTTTCTGTGATTCCACACCGCTGCTTTGAAGTATGCCGCTACGCGTCCTGGGACGGGCTTCTTCACGTAATCCCTCATCGTAACTCCTCATAAAATACAGATCAAACTTCAAACTGGTAAGTTCTCATTTAATCTTACTATTAGAATACATTTCTCCTCTGAAACTTTGAGGCCAGTCTTTAAGTCTGGCCATAGTAAACGGCATTGATTGATCAGCAATTTAAACTGGCACAGTGTACTTAGCCCTTTTAGGCCAGGAAATCCTAGAACCAAGCCCTAATCTGCCCTGGGTGAGTGGACCACCAAAGGACAATGGTGGCTGAGCAACCATTGGCCATGGTTTCCGTGAAAGGAAAGACCTTGCATTCCTTTGAAGATGATTTCCTCCATTAACCATGTGGTGTGATGTTAAGAGTAAGTGCAGGAAGACGTCTTACTGGAGGTGCCTCTTGTGAAAAGTTGATGGAGATCAGCTTCAGGAATCATATGTAATGATAATTTACTAATCATGATGTACCGACAAGAAATATTAACAGTAGCGTTCTGACTCAGATGCTGTAAGAACATACTGTATGTAAGCAGGAACTGGAATATAGCCGAGTGAAACCTCACTGCTATTACATAACATCATGCCTAAATTTCCAAGCCAGCAATCCTTTCTGAAGAAGGGCCTCAGCCTCCATGTCGCCTAACCACAGTAGCGCAGCGGTAGAGTTGCTGCCTTACAGCGCTTGCAGCGTTGGAGACCCGGGTTCGATCCCAACTACTCCATGCTGTCTGTACAGAGTTTGTACGTTCTCCCCGTGACCTGTGTGGGTTTTCTCCGGGATCTTCATTTCTACCATACTTCAAAGACGTAAAGGTAAGTAGGTAAATAGGCTTGATAAATGTAAAAATTGTCCCTACTGTGTGTAGGAAAGTGGTAATATGCGGGGTCGGTGTGCCGAAGGGCCTGTTTCCGTGCTGTATCTCCAAACTAAACTAAACTATCCATGTTCTCCAGAAATACTGCTGCCTGATCTGCTGAGTTACTCCAACACTTTGAATTCTTTCTCAATATTCCCCATAGCCCATCACCCATTTTGAGCCCAAAACTCCATCAAGCTCTGTCATGCAATCCAGTACTTTATTTCTCAAAGCGTAGAAGGCTGAGGGGTGACCTTATAGAGGTGTACCAAATCCTGAGCAGAATAGATAGGATGAATGTCATTTCCCCAAGTTAGCGGAATCAAGAACTATAGGGCAATGGTTTAATGTGAGTGGGGAGGGATTTAATGGAAAACTGAGGGGCAACCTTTTCACATGGAGGATGACTATATGGAACAAGCACCAGAGGAAGTAGTTGAGGTAGGTATAATAACAACATTTAAAATACATTTAGACAGAAACATGAATTAGGAAAGATTTGGAAAGACTTAGGTCAAACATGGGTGAATAGCACTAACTTAGATGGGGCATCTTGGCCATCAGGGACTTGTTGGGACAAAGGGCCTGCTCCCTGCTGTGAGTGCATGACTTTATGAACAAATTTATTGATGTGCCCATTCACTCCCTAACCTCTCAGTGAAAAAGGAAGCAAGGAAGAGAAAGAAGGTCTCACATTTATAAAATGCCTTTCATGTCCTCAAAACTGTTTATTGATGTATTTTTATCCTCTTCTGTTCGTTATTTGAGCTTTGCAATATTTCTAGTGTTGCTAATTGGTTTGAAATCCCCTTTTGAAGGCAACATTTTCATTTCAGCGACAGCACGGTTTGAAAGAAAGAAGGGAAGTTTTCCCCAGAGACCTGAGCCATTATTTATTCCTCAAAACAAATTGTCTGCTTTTTATCACATTACCACTTTGAGGGAGTTGCTGCATTCATATTGGATGCCACGTTTCCGCCTGAACATTCATGAAATCTCTGCAGGGACATGAAAGGTTTGGCATTATTATTATGTTTCTTTTATGTGGGCTCCGTTTTGGATATTGTTATTCCAAATATCCAATTCAAAATATAACTTTTGCATTGTAAATGTGCACCAATATCTTATGACAAACCACTGTCCTGAATATTTGAAGTGATTTCCTGTCTGTGCCACATGCAAGGCCTTTTGATTTACATTTTCACAGACAAAAAGAATGGAATTACTGAATAACTGATTTTAAAAAAATCATGGGACTCCATAAATAAGAATGTATTCAGAATCCGTTTAATATAGTTTAGTTTCGTTTATTTCAGTTTAGTTTAGATGTTTAGTTTAGTTCAGTTTAGTTTAGTTTAGTTCAGTTTAGTTCAGTTCAGTTTCGTTTAGTTTAGTATAGTTTAGTATATTATTGTTTCGGGTACTGAGTGAAAAGATTTTTTGTTGCATGCTATCCAGTCAGCGAAAATACTATATGTGATTGCTATCAAGCCGTCCACAGTGTACAGATACGGGATAAAGAGAATAACGTTTAGTGCAAGATGAAGTCCAATAAATGAGTTCGATAAAGGGTCCCCAATGAGGTAGATGGCAGGCCAGGACCACTCTCTAGTTGGTGATAGGAAGGTTCAGTTGCCTGATAACAGCTGGGAAAAAACTGTCCCTGAATCTGAAAGTGAAGGAAGAAATTGCAGATGCTGGTTTAAACCGAAGATAGAAACAAGAAGCTGGAGTAACTCAGCGGAACAGGCAGCATCTCTGTAGAAGGGTCTCGACCCGAAACGCACCCATTCCTTCTCTCCAGAGATTCTGCCTGTCCCGCTGAGTTACCCCTGCTTTTTGTGTCTATCTCCTGAATCTGAAAGTACGCGTGTTACACTCTGTATCTTATGCTTGATGGGAGAGGGGAGAAGAGGGAGTGAGTGACCAGGGTGAGACTCATCCTTGATTATGCTAGTGGCCTTGCCAAGGCAGCGTGAAGTGTAATTGGAACAAATGGAAGGTTGGTTTGTGCGATGGTCTGATTCTATCCAGCCGCTCTCTGTATTTCTCTTTCTTCCTCCTCATATGTTGCCTGAGTTTTTACAGTAGTCTCTAATTTTATTTCAGATTCCCAGCATTTAATTTTTTTTTTGCTTTTTGAGTTATTTATCAGTACAGAGGTATTGGAGAGAGTCTGAAGAAGCTGTGTCTGTGAAGACTAGAAACAAGGAATTATACATGCTGGTTTACAAAGAGAGTCACAAGGGCTGAAGGAACATAGCAGGTCAAGCAGCATTGCTGGAGAAAAGGGATAGGTGATTTTCGGGTCTGGACCATTCTTCAGTCTCCAGAGATGCTACCTGGAGCATTCTCCAGATACAGGTATTCCGGTGTCTCGCCAAATTGGTTTTAATTCATGCATAAACCTTAGATTGAGCTGGAAAGTTAAAACAACTGTTGTTTTCAACTGAAGTCTGAATTGTGTAAGTGGGCACGAAATGCTGGTGTAACTCCGCAGGTCAGGCAGCATCTCTGGAGAACATGGTTAGGTGATGTTTCGGGTCTCACAACCCGCTTTCACAACATGATGCAGTAAGGACATCAGTATCACACGTTAGAGGATTCACAGGAACCAAAACAAAGCGAGTGAAGGGTTATGGGGAAAAGGCACGAGAATGGGGTTGAGAGGGAAAGATAGATCAGCCATGACTGAATGGCGGATGGGCCATTGACTCGATGGGACAAATGGCCTACTTCTGCTCCTATGACGTATGAACTTATGAACTTTACTTTAGAGATACAGTGTGGAAATAGGCCCGTTGGCCCACCGACCTACGATCACCCCATATGCTTGCACTATTCCGCACACAAGGGACAATTTGTTTACAAAGTCAATTAACCTACAAACCTGTGTGTCTGGAGTATGGGAGGAAACCAGAGCACCCAGAGAAAACCCACGTGGTCACAGGGAGAATGTGCAAACTCCATACAGATGTTACTCGTAGTCAGGATCAAACCTGGGTCTCTGGCACTGTCAGACAGCAACCCTACCCCTGTGCCTCTGTGCCGCCCCTTATGAACCTACGAACATTGTAAATGGTAGGGCGCTGGAGAGTATTGTAGTGCAGAGAGACCTAGGGACACAGGAACACAATTCCCTGAAAATGGCTACACAGGTAGACAGGATGATGAGGAAGGCATCACGCAGCATTGCCTTTATGGGTAAGGGCACTGAGAACAGGGATATTGTGCTACAGCTGTATAATGCATTGGTGAGGCCAACATGTTGGAGTAAGGTATGCAAGGCTGGCTGCCCTGCTGGAGAGGATGCACCAGAAAGATTCAGCAGGATGTTACCAGGACTCAATATGCTGGGACTGTTTCCCTGAAGCATAGGAGGCTGAGGGATGACCTTATAGAACTGCACAAAATCATGAGAGGCAGAGATAAGGTCCAGCACTAGATGGGCATAGATTTAAGGTGAGAAGAGAAAGATTCAAATGAGGCCTGTGGGACGATTTCTTCACACAGAAAGTGGTATGTATATGGCAAGAGCTGCCAGTGGAAGCTGTAGAGATGGATACAGTGGCAATGCCTAAAATATATTTAGACAGATGCATGGATGGGAGAGGTTTAAAGGAATATGGGCCAAACATAGGAAAATGGGGCTCGCCAACCTGGTTGGCATGGACAAGTTGGGCAGAAGGGCCTGTTTCCATGCTGCATGGCTCTATGACTATTACTTTAGGGATATGCTCTATGACTATGACTCCATTTTGCACGTTTCATATTTGCACGTTTCATATTTGCACGTTTTGATTTTGGATTAAATGCCAGCACATTCGTATTCTGCACCAATGTCTATTCCCCAGCCAGCGATAAAATACTATTTTTCAAATTAGATTTGTCACTAATTTGTGCCTTGCACACAGTAGAAAAGGGATTTGGAAACCGATGTTGGAATCAGTAACAAGAGCCGAAATGCTGGAAGCCGTAAGGACTTTGGGCTTTTTTTTTGCTCTCGTATTGGGATTATTCGTTTATTGAAGTTTGTTTATTATATATGCGTATTGCGTTACAGGCCAGTTATGCTGCTCTAAGAAAGAATTCCATTGTTCTGTTGTCGGTACATATGACAATTAAACATTCTTGACTCTTGAACATTGCTTGACTAGAAGCAGCGTCCAAGGAAAGAGATACCAGACGACATTTCAGATCAATGATTGTTCTGCAAAACACATAGGTCTATTATGCCTTTGTTGGGTGACTTGGATATTAGAAAATCTTGAAGATTGACAGATACTGAGCTTCTCTATAGACATCTCGGTCAAAATGCAATGCGCACATAAATTCTGCGAGTCAGCAAGCAAGCGTGCCTTGTGTCTTTGGCATTGCCTCTCATCCAACATCATTAAAAAAGATGATCAGATCATTGCAGTATGTGGGAATTTCCCATACATTAATTAGCTGCCGATGTTCCTGCATCACGACAGTGGCAGAAAAATTACTTCATTGTTTGCAAAGTGCCTTGGGATCTCCGAAGGTTCCGAAAGTCACTGCATGAATGCAAGTTCTTTATTTCTTCATTGATTGACAAAGAAAGCACCCACAAATTGCAGGGCCAGCAGTCCAAATCAGGACCGGCACATTGCCAACACATTCGGTTCATGCCAGCTCTGTCTGAACATCACAATCCACTGGATGAGATACATTTCCCATCGAGAGTTGGAGTAAGTTGACTTCTAAGGTTTCTCTCATCACCACGCTACTGTCTTAACTCCAGCATGTAATACCCAAGCAATAGAAAAAATGTTTTACCCCTTGGCTTTGCTGTAAAGCTAACATGCCCCACATTCATAATTTATCTGGTGCTCCAGAGGAAATAAAGAGATCGGTATCTTCGACTCCCCATGAGAGCCAGATGACAGAAAAATGTGCAATTAATGTTTAACCCCGTGTACTAACTGGAGAACAGTCAACATTGTTTCAATTAATCTGTGATATGCTTAAAGAATGCATAGTATTTTCTGAAAGATAAAATCAATAACCCTGCCTGAATAGTTTAAAACAATAGGGTCCTTCTATTTTTTTAAAAATTGGTTTGCAGCCATTATTATTTTTCCTTGTTTCATCTGAGAGATTGCTTTCCCTATTTAACATGTTTTTCTGGAGCAATTTAAATCTAAAAATACTAAAGGAAATTTGGCAGACTGAACCGAGTTGCTTTACAGTCGGTGCCAATCTACGCAAAAGTCCACTTGCATTCTCTAATGCCTCATTTAATTTCAGTCTCTGGGCTCTGTTAAAATTCTTCCTCAAATCCCATACAAATATCCTCATTGTTCCAGATTCCTTTCCTCTTACTGAGCGGTCCACAAATATCCTCACTTCTTTCCTGCTCTGTAACTAAGTCAACCCACTCACTCATTCATATGTTAAACGTGCATAATGGGCCTGCACATTAATTAACTAATTTCAGACCTTTACGGGCCGATGTGGAGAGTTTTGAATCTCTCCTGTGTCTTTCAGACCAATTGAACTGATGTCTGAATGGTCGGAATAATAGAAGGAAGAAAAAGTAAGCAGCTTCACTGTTCTGCTCAGCTCGAGCTTTCATGCTGCCTGAGGGGGAAGGGCCGCAACCTCATCAGCAATTCTAATGCTCTGTAGTAGCGGATGGGAACCAGCTCTGAGTGCCTGCAGATTAATTTGTGTCAGATGCTGGGGGTGGAGGTGGGGGGGGGGGGGGGGGGGGGGGGGGGGGGGGGGGGGGTGGAAAGAGTTCACATATAAACATACCAAAGTGGAAGGGTGGTCAAGAACTTTCTTTCACTAAAGAATATCTTATAAATGACTATCCTTTGAATGGAAACCCGCTGCATTAAAGTAGCATTTAACAGTTTTTGACATAGGTTTCTATTCTGTTTTCTCCCCTCTATCCCATAAGAAAAATGGAGCAAAAACAGTTTTGCAAATCACGTTGAGTTTAATGGCTCTGGTGATCGCCTGCAATTTCACATTTGCTTTCAACTCTGGCCATTGATCAGCAAGGTGATTTACAATATATCCTTGGTTATTTTATTTTATAATCCCGAAGGTTGCCAATGCTTACTTTCAAATATTACACGACAATTACTCCATTCAACTTCACATCATATTTAGATTGGTTTTGAGGAAAGCAGAAAGCTAATAACTGAACGGTCAGCTACCATTAATGAAAAACACTTGTATCAGATCAGAAACCTGTTGAAATTTTTTTTAAATAGTAAGTAAGTAGAGGTATCTGGATAGATGCCTGTGTAATTCAGGCATAATCCTTGTTCAGGCATTGAATTCCAATGCAAACCTTTCATTCATTTCCATTATATGGAAATACTGATCCAAGCATAAAATTACTTGGCATGCTATATCTGTTTTTCACAGTATTTAGCTCAATGTTGAATCTTTCAATGTCATTATTGGCAGTTACCACTCTGGTAAGAGTAAACCACATGTTCAGTTTCATCACAGCAGAGTTATATTTTCAAGCTGTGCATTATGAATCATCTGGCAGGTTTTATACTAAAGGTCTCTGACATAAATGTTTGCATGTCATTTCCCTCCACAGATGCTGCCTGAACTGCTGAGTTCCTCCAGCACTGTATCTTTCTCAAGATGCCAGCGTCTGCAGTTCCTCGTGTTTCTTGATTTCACATTGTTCACAAATAAAGACAGATATCAAAGGAGTAGAACTATCGAATCTGTGTGTATTTCAGGTTGATCGGTCTTCTCTTTGTCAAAGTGTTGCTGTGGTATGGCAGTCTTGCTTGTCCTCATCTATTTATTATACATGGTGCAGACACAAACCTCATAGAGCATGTATTATGTTCTGACTCATTGTATTAGGTGCATAAGTTTGGATAGTCACATTCAATCAGTTGCAGTTTTAATGTAGGTTAATCCACATGGATGAAATCATGGTTTAATTGGCACAGCATTGTTCCATTAAATTAGATCAAACTCTCCATAAATTTCTCATTTGTGAGAAATGACTCAAATATTACAGTCTTTACTGTCAAACCTTAACATTGAATTTCATGAGGTGCAGAAATAATTACTTTTCTTTCCTCTTCTTTGTTCTATGAGCTATCTTGTCTTGCAGTCTAGTTCACTTTAGACTTTAGAGATACAGTGTGGAAACAGGCACTTCAGCTCACTGTGTCCATGCCGACCAGCGATCACCCCGTACACTGGCACAATCCTACATGCTAAGGACAACTTAAAATGAACAGAAGCCAATTAACCAACAAACCTGCACATCTTTGGAGTGTTGGAGGAAACCGGAGCACTCGGAGAAATCATGGAGAATGTACGAATTCTGTACAGACCACACCCATAGTCAGGATCAAACGAGGGTATTTGGCACTGTAAGGCAGCAACTCTACAGCTGCGCCACTGTGCTGCCCTGTGAGTTAAGAAACATAGGAACAGAAGTAGATCGTTCAGCTCCTCAAATCAGATCTGCCTTTTATTTTGACCACGGTGGACCTTTATGTGCAGATGCTGGTTTAAACTGAAGATAGACTCAAAAAGCTGGAGTAACTCAGCATGAAAGGCAGCATCTCTGGAGAGAAGGAATGGGTGACGTTTCGGGTCTAGACCCTTCTTCAGACTGGTTAGCGATAAGGGAAATGAGAGACATAGTCGATGTGGAGAGATAAAGGACAATGAATGAAAGATATGCAAACAAGTAATGATGATAAAGGAAACAGGCGATTGCAAGCTGTTGTAGGGTGAAAATGAGAAGCTAGTGTGACGTGTTTAGGAGGGATAGAGAGAGAGGGATTGCCGGGGTTAGCTGAAGTGAGAGAAATCAATATTCATACCACTGGGCTGTAAGCTGCCCAAACGAAAATATGAGATGCTGTTCCCCTAATTTGAGTTTAGCCTCATTCTGACAATGGAGGAGACCAAGGACAGGAAGGTCTGTGTAGGAATGGGAAGGAGAATTAAAGTGTCCAGCAACCGGGAGATCAGGTTGGTTCATGCAGTCTGAGCGAAGGTGTTCCGCAAAACGATCGTCCAGTCTGCGTTTGGTCTCGCGGATGTATTAAAATCCACATCTTGAACAATGGAGACAGTAGATGAGGTTGGAAGAGGTGCAAGTGAACCTCTGCCTAACCTGAAAGCACTGTTGGAACCCTGGACAGAGTCAGTTGAGGAGGTATAGCGACAGGTGTTGCATCTTCTGGGGTTGCAGGGAAAGGTACCTGGGGAGGGGATGGTTTGGGTGGGCAGGGATGAGTTAACCAGGGAGTTTCCAGAAGGCGGAAAGGGGTGGAGATGGGAAAATATGGCCAGTGATGGGATCCTGTTGGAGGTGGTGGAAATTTCAGAGGTTATGTGTTGTACACGATGGCTGATGGGGTGGAAGGTAAGGACTAGGGGGACTCTGTCTCTGTTGCGACTAGGGGGAGGGGGAGCAAGGGTGGAGCTGTGGGGTACCGAGGAGACACGAGTGAGGGCCTCATCTATGATGGGAGAGGGAAACCCCCATTCTCTGAAGAATGAGGACATCTCAGATGTTCTAGTATGGAACACCTCATCTTGGGCACAGATGCATCATAGACAGAGGAATTCGGAGTAGGGGATAGAGTCTTTGCAGGAATCATGGTGGGAAGAAGTGTAGTCGAGATAGTTGTGGGAGTCAGTGGGTTTGTAATATATGTCAGTCAATAGTCTATTTCCTGTGATGGAGACTGTGAGATCAAGAAAGGGGAGGGAGGTGTCAGAGATGGTCCAAATAAATGTGAGTGCAGGACGAAAATTGGTGGCAAAGTTGATGAAGTCCATGAATTCGGCATGGGTGCAGGAGGTAGCACGGATGCAGTCATCAATGTAATGGACATAGATGTTCGGGCCAGTGTACGCCTGGAACTGGGATTGTTCAACGTACCCTACAAAGAGGCAGGCATAGCTGGGGCCCATGCGGGTGCCCATACCTACAGCTTGGACTTGGAGGAAGTGGGAGGAGTCAAAGGAGAAGTTGTTGAGGATGAGGACTAGGCAGAGTAGACTGTTAGTCGAGGGAAATTGGATGGTTCGGTAGCCGAGGAAGAAACGGAGTGCTTTAAGGTACATGGAAATAATTTCCGTGGGACAGGAGCAGGCAGAAACAAAGGGTCTGCCAGGGCAGTTGTGTTTTTGGATTTTGGGGAGAAGGTAAAAATGGGTTGTGCAGGGCTGGGAAACGATACGGTTGGAGGTTGTGGAAGGCAGACACTCAGAAGTAAAGAGATCAGTAAAGGTGTTTGAGATTATGACCTGGTGCTCATCTGTGGGATCATGGTCCTAAGATAAGTAGGAGGAGGTGTCGCCTGGCCTCAGCCTGGTAGAGGCTGACCTTTACGTCAACAGTTTATTTATTCATGTGTGTATATATTTATATAAAGGTATATGGACACACTGATCTGTTCTGTAGTCATGCCTACTATGTTCTGGTGTGCTGAAGCAAAGCAAGAATTTCATTGTCCTATCAGGGACACATGACAATAAACTCTCTTGAATCTTGAATCTTGAATCTTGAACTCTATTGACCAGCCTTTGAATCAGCCCTTCAGAACCAAATGCAAAGTGATGTGGTGAACCTTTGTGCACATTGGGAAAGATCAATGTGACTTTGATACGTCATCCACTACTTTGTGTTCCCCACAACTATAAAGCTTTTCAGTACTTGATATCATTTGATGCAAATGCTAGCAATTATAATACATACAATTGCATTAATGCTTGGACCACCATCATATGTTTTCTTGATACAGATGATGGATAAGAACTTGTGGCCACTACTCTCATCCATGGGTACTTTAGGTTGGTAAGAGTTTAATTTGAGCATTAAATTGATACAATAGCAAATAATAAAAAAAAGTGCTGAAACTGCTCAGCACTGGTGAAAAATCATCGACCAAAGATATTACGATAATTTCCTGTGCCATAGACAATGCCTGACCAGCCAAGCATTTCCAACACTTAATAGAAACAAGGAACTGATGATGCTGGTTTACAGAAAGAGACACAAAGCGCAGAGGTAACTCAACGGGTCAGGCAGCATCTCTGGAGAACATGGATAGGTGATGTTCTGGGTCGGGACCCTTCTCCGGACTCCTAGCTCAAGTCAATTTGAAGAAGGGCCCTGACCAGAAACGTCACCTCTCCATATTCTCCAGAGATGCTGCCTGACCCACTGAGTTACGTCAGCACTTTGTGTCCATTTCCAATACTTTCTGTTTTTATTTGTGATTACCAGCATTCACACTATAATATATTTTTTCTAAATTAGCCAGCACAGTGAGGCAGTGGTAGTGTTACTGCCTTATAGTGCTAGAGACCCAGGTTTGATCCTGACTACGGGTGCTGTCTGTGTGGAGTTTGTACTTTTTCCCTGTGAACGCATGGGTTTCCTCCCACACTCCAAAGACATACAGGTTTGTAGGTTGTTTAAGAAGGAACTGCAGATGCTGGAAAATCGAAGGTACACAAAAAAGCTGGAGAAACTCAGCGGGTGCAGCAGCATCTATGGAGCGAAGGAAAAAGGCAACGTTTCGGGCCGAAACCCTTCTTCAGACTGAGTTTCTCCAGCTTTTTTGTGTACCTTCAGGTTTGTAGGTTAATTGGCTTTGGTAAATTTGGTAAATTTAAAATTGTTCTTAGTGGGTAGGATGGTGCCAGTGCATGGGATGATCACTGGTAGGCATGGATTCGGTGTTCCAAAGGGCCTGTTTCCACACTGTATCATTAAAGTCTAAAGTAAAGTCTCATTGGCGATTGCAGAGTTTAGTTTTGAATCCTGTGAAAGAAGACCTTTTGTACCTTCTTTCCAGCAGCCTGGAGACCTACCATGTAGTATTTGCTGCAGCTGTGCCTTCAGTTTGTTCCAATCACATGAATATGCTGTATAACTGAAGAGCTCTTCTTGTACAGTAGCTATAATGTTAAATGTACCCTTCCTAAACCAAGGCACCTGGTAGCAATCTGTGCATATGGTTCCACTCTATAAGGAATCTGAGTTCTAAAACTGATCAGCAACATTTAACAATTTCTTCTGCAAACGGTATTGAACCCCTGGCATTTTAGAGCTTAAATAAAATAACACATTCCTAAAGCCTAAATGCAGATAACATGCTCCACATTGGGTAAATATTTTCAATTACACAATGATGGAAAAATAAAAATAAAAATTTTAAATGTGACTTTTCTGAAAATGCTAACTTCCATTTCTCAAATGATTGAAATGGAAGACATTTTTTTCTAAATTAATCTAATATGTACAGTTTGACATGAGAGCATTAATCCGTAAGAATTTCAGTCCTCCCGAGTTTGAATGTAAGTGGGCTGCATTATGTCCTCTGTTCTTTGCATTTTAATGGTAGGCCTTGTTTGGGGCTGTTTTGAAATTTTTCTCTGAGACCCTTTATTCAGTGGTGGTGGGAAAGTGGTGGGTGAAGACAGTTGTCTGTGTCACAGGCTCCGTTTAACGGATAGGTTAAATACAGGGGATCAAAACCTGTCCTATGGCAATGTGCTCTCGGGAACTCACAATAACAACACTAAACATGCAAAGGAAAAAAAAAAGACTTGTAGACTTCTACTGAATGGCAAGATAAGCAGGAGAAAGACAAAGACAACAAGTTTTGGGGATTAAGTGGTGGTCTCTCTGCCGCTTGCCCCTCTCCCTACCATTCTGCTTACCCGAGGAGCTGTTTTTGGTCTCCCAGATCCGAGACAATGGTTGCTTTGGATAAAGAGGGAAGCCTTAGAACAGCGTGTAGATTTAAGGCTGGATAGAAGGCATTGTGCATTGGCCATGCCCATTACTCATCCGCTGGCATGGGACTCTCTTCCTTTTGTCTGGTAAGATGATAAACTTTCGAGGCCTTTCGTGGAACAGAAGGCCTTTCAGCAACATGCAGAAACTGCGCCATGACGATCATGTGAAAGTATCATAAACACCCTCCCCCAGCCACAGTCAGCTGTCAAGCAAACAGGCACTGAGATTCAGATGAAAGTGAAGTGGAGGATTTCTCTGCCCCACCCCCTTCCATTCCTCCATTGTCTTTCTCTTAGCAGAGTGTTTGGTGGATTTCTGAAGCCTTTAGAACATAAAAGATCATAATCTGATAATATTCTTTACAGAAAATCCACACTAAAATTCCATACAATGTACGATTAATCCTTTAACCCCTTAAAGTGACAGGGCCTCTGAATAGAGGCAATCATTGGGAACTTCAGGAAACAGTCCATAAGAGGCTAAATGAAGATGATGTTTAAAATGTCTTGCTGTGTGGCAACTGTGGGATGTCTAATAAAAGTGTTTTACAGGCTTGACGTTTTTTTGAGCACTTGTTTGTTTATGTAGATCGTTCCAGAGAACGGCTGAGATGTGCGTAAGAAAAAAAAAATCTGTCACGCGTATTTCAATTGCAAACTCTTGTTTTTGACATGTGGAAAAGAAGATTTCTCCAGATTCTTTGAGAAACTAGAGCGGCTTGAGAAGGCTGGAAAAGCCAGCAGAAAAGGTGGAATTCTGCCATTCATTACACATTGGCTGAAAGTACTGACTTGTGCAGGAAGGAACTGCAGATGCTGGTTTAAACCGAAGATAGACACAGAAAGCTGGAGTAACTCAGCGGGACAGGCAGCATCTCTGGAGAGAAGGAATGGGTGACGTTTCGCGTCGAGACCCTTCTTCAGATTCTACTGATTTTGCCTGTCTTTGTTCACCAGTTCAGGAAGAAAGTTTTGCAAATGTTAGATTGCTTGGAGGGGAATGGCATGATTCCAATGCCAGACCAAAGCCTTTCAAATGGGAAACATTTCTCCGAATTAATAACTTGATCACTTATCCTTTCACTGAGGCCGCACACACACTTCAAGATTGTAATTAATCCACGTGTTCTCGTATCGTATGGGGAACTGAGTGTGACTGACCAACATTTGAAGCAAAATTTTACAAACAAAATAAATACTTGCATTAATATTGTGCCTTTAAAATGCCATAAAGTGTTCTAATGTGAATGGAATATCTTTTGCAACCTATTGTGGTAATGTAGGAGTGTGTAGGAAGGAACTGTAGATGCTGGTTTAAACCGAAGATGGACACAAAATGCTGGTGCCTGTTCCTTCCTGGCCTTGTGTGCTGTCTGTGTAGAGTTTGCACATTCTCCTTGTGACTGTGTGGGTTTCCAATGGGTGCTCCGGTTTCCTCCCACATTCTGAGACATGTGATTCTATAGGTTCATTAGCCTCTGTAAATTGCCCCTAGTGTGTCAGAATTGGATGCAAATGTGGGATCACATAGAACTTGTGCGAATGATGATTGATTTTTGGCATGGGGTCAATGGGCCGAAGGACCTGTTCCCAATCTGGATCTTCCTCCCTGCCCTTCCAACTAAATGCAAGGTTCAGCAGGATATTCAATCCTATCAGACCTCATAGCTGGACCTAATGATCAAGGCTAGGAAAATATCTTCATTTGGCTCATCTTACTTACCTCTACACTATCCCACATACTTCGTCAAGAACATCGACAAAAATTATATCACTCCTACAACTTTCCTGGCTAAGTTTAACTAGAGTTGGACTGACTCAAGGCCAAATCCAAAATGTACGTGATCACTGGTTTTATTTACCGATATTTATTTATAAACATTCCTTATAACGTTAAAAACTATTGAACAGAACCAATCCTTTAAATACGTCTTATCACATTAGTTCAGTGTGTGATGTTTTAAGATTGCTGCTTTAACAACACCACAGATAATATAGATTGAGCAAACCCACATTGGATGCACTCGGTGGGTCAGGTAACATCAGGCAAGGGAATAAATGGGAGCATTCTTCAGACTGATCAGCGTAGGGGTTCAAATGAAAATTCCTTTTGAAATGAACAGTGAATTCAACTTACTAATGCATACGTACAGGGGTTACAATAATTCCTGTCCAGCATTTTTTCTCTTTGGATTTTCTGTTTGTTTAGGTGTCAAGAAACTCAGTAAAATGTGGAAATAGTGAGCTATATAATCAGTCATGGTAAATTCCTTTCAATATTACAGAAAGATTATGATGCCAAAAGTTTTAAACAACAAGATGCACCCATGTCAATAGCACATTGTGAATATAACAGCAAGTATTATTAAGCATGTGAACATCTCATTTTGAGCAGGAAGATCAAACCACTCTGGCAAGTAATCAGCTTCCAGACTATGATAGATGATTTTCTCTGGTCACAAACAATTAAACTCGTTCACAGAAACTCTCTCAACCATTTTGGTGGCTGCACAGTGTCTGGGCAAATTACCTGATGGATTTATGGAGTTGGTGACAGTGATACAGGCCTGTGTTAAAACTCACCACAACATAGGAAAAGCGCTGACAAGTACTGGACCAAAATATTCCAGTATTTATTTTTTATTTAGCATCTCTCACAAGCACAGGAGGTTCAAAAGATCATTATAGCCAATGAGACAATTGTTCTACAGTACAGGAAACAAAGACGGCAATTAATGCACAGAAACCAGGAACTGCAGATGCTGGTTTACACAAAAGGATACAGTGCGGGAGTAACTCAAATGGGTCAGGCATAGAAGAAGGGTCCCAACCCGAAACATCACCTATCTATGTTCGCCAGAATGCTACCCGACCCGCTGATTTACTCTAGCACTTTGTGTCCTTTTAAGCTTCCAAAATAATTGTGTAATATATCTCAATGTACCTTAGAAAAGCTGCATTAGATCATAGCATCAAAATATTCTTATATTTTAAAGTGCAGTCAGAAGGGGCAGAGCAGAGAGAGGCTGCGATACAATACACATGTACATATTTGCCTCTGCAGTCTGCATTTATGCTTTAATAGAGGGACTCATGCAGTTTTATGGGGGAAAATATTTAACCCGGCTCGAGCAGAACGATGGTGTGAGATAGAGAGCAGAGTTTTGTGATCCTAGCAGGAGCAGCTGTGAGATTGTTACAGCTGAACCTGGCATCCCTGGGGCGAGGGAGGGGAAAAGAAATTCAGCCACAATTTCTGTTTCATATCACTGCTGGATGTCAAGTGCAGACACGAACAGGCAAAGCTATAATTGCCCTCCAAGTTAAACAGTTTGGCAACACTGAGCAAGTGAAGAACACCCAGTTGGGCAACTTGATGGAAGATTGCTGTGCCACAAACGTGCACCAGCCCGCGGTTTACCAGAAATTAGAGGAAGAGGGTTTTTTAATGTAAAAAAAAAACATAATCTGCTTCCCAATGCAATCTGCTTCACAATACAATCAAAAATAGAGGTGCTCGCATACCTTGCACACAGCAAAGGAAGGGACTTTGGAAAAGCCCCTCTCCTATTCCTGTGCAGCCTCACCCAAGAGTGCACCCATTTGTCCTGCGATCTCCTAATGCCACCCACCCGACATCCTGCTCCTTCCCCCTCCTCTGTACACTCATCTCCCAGTGCCTCATTTCCTTTGTATCTCCCTTCTCTCCCCTCCGCTCCTGTTCACTATCACCTATATCCCTCCCTGACTTCTCACTTCACTCCTTTCCTTATATGACACCCTTTGTCTCTTTTTCACCTCCAGCCTTTGTCACCTATTACAGTCAAATCCTCCTCATCTATATAGGAAGGAACAGCAGGTGCTGCTGATTTACACCGAAGATAGACACAAAATGCTGGAGTAACTCAGCGGGTCAGGTAGCATCTCTGGAGAAAAGGAATAGGTGACGTTTCGGTCTCAGTCTGAAGAAAGGTCTCGACCTAAAACGTCACCTATTCCTTTTCTTCAGAGATGCTGACTGACACGCTGAGTTACTCCAGCATTTTGTGTCTATCCCCTTCACTTGTATCCACCTATTGTTTGCCAAACTATATCCCACCCCACCTCCCTTTACCAGCTTTTATCCCCATACTGCAATTAAACTGAAGGAGGGTCCTGACCTGTTACCTGATCATTCCCTCCACAAATGCTGCCTGACCTGACGTGTTCCTCCAGCATTTTGTTTTGCTCAGGATTTCAGCCTTCTGTAGTTCCTTGTGAGTCCGTTCAAAACTCCCTTCTCGCTATAGATGCCAGTGTTTTGGTTCTGTCCTATGCAAGTAATATATATATGTTTGTAATAGATAAATTGCTTCAGTTTTTTTTCTCTTGTGTTTCTGAAGGATAGATTGTCTCTGTATTCAATACATAAGCATTTCAATTTCTAATCATCATTTACTTAGTATGTGGAACTTATTCATGCATAACACATTGAGGGCTATCGTATTATTGGAAATGTCAGGATAAGAACTCATTCCATCTGTTTTGCTGTCACTTTTAAATGGTGGAAAATTCTCTCACATGTTGACACAACATTCCACCATGTCACCACGTAAGTTAACCCCGCACTCACCAGCCATCAACATGCGGACAGTTTCCAACAACTTTGGACAAAGTACAACCAAAAGCGGGAACTCCTGACTATATTTTTTCCCAAAGGCTCAGGAGCTGGTTGTAATTACTACCACACAGAAGCCAGCAAACTCAGAATGGACTCCGAGTCAAGGCTGACAGGTGACCAGGATTTTTGCCTTAACTATTTCAGTGTTAAGCGTAATCAAGTAAATCAATACTTGGACACTTCAATACGTCAACCCAACAGTATTCAGCGGTTAGCTTACAACCCAACAGTATGTGCCAAGGTGTGTGAGAAGGAACCGCAGATGCTGGTTTACACTGAAGATAGGCACAAAATACTAAAGTAGAAACATAGAAACATAGAAATTAGGTGCAGGAGTAGGCCATTCGGCCCTTCGAGCCTGCACCGCCATTCAATATGATCATGGCTGATCATCCATCTCGGTATCCCATACCTGCCTTCTCTCCATACCCTCTGATCCCCTTAGCCACAAGGGCCACATCTAACTCCCTCTTAAATATAGCCAATGAACTGGCCTCAACTACCCTCTGTGGCAGAGAGTTCCAGAGATTCACCACTCTCTGTGTGAAAAAAGTTCTTCTCATCTCGGTTTTAAAGGATTTCCCCCTTATCCTTACGCTGTGACCCCTTGTCCTGGATTTCCCCAACATCGGGAGCAATCTTCCTGCATCTAGCCTGTCCAACCCCTTAAGAAACTTGTAAGTTTCTATAAGATCCCCTCTCAATCTCCTAAATTCTAGAGAGTATAAACCAAGTCAATCCAGTCTTTCTTCATAAGACAGTCCTGACATCCCAGGAATCAGTCTGGTGAACCTTCTCTGCACTCCCTCTATGGCAATAATGTCCCTCCTCAGATTTGGAGACCAAAACTGTACGCAATACTCCAGGTGTGGTCTCACCAAGACCCTGTACAACTGCAGTAGAACTTCCCTGCTCCTATACTCAAATCCTTTTGCTATGAAAGCTAACATACCATTCGCTTTCTTCACTGCCACCTGCATGCCTACTTTCAATGACTGGTGTACCATGACACCCAGGTCTCGCTGTATCTCCCCTTTTCCTAATCGGCCACCATTTAGATAATAGTCTGCTTTCCTGTTTTTGCCACCAAAATGGATAACCTCATATTTATCCACATTATACTGCATCTGCCAAACATTTGCCCACTCACCCAGCCTATCCAAGTCACCTTGCAGTCTCCTAGCATCCTCCTCACAGCTAACACTGTAACTCAATGGGTCGGGCAGCATCTTTGGAGAAAAGGAATAGGTGATGTTTCAGGTTGAGTCCCTTCTTCAAACTGATAACCTCTCCCTGATTTTCAGTCTGAAGAAGGTACTTGATCCGAAACGTTACCAATTCCTTTTCTCCAGAGATGTTGCCTGCACCGCTGAATTACCCCAACATTTTGTGTCTACCTTCAGAAAGTGACTACGTCGCATATACCCTGATGGTATGAACATTTGAAATTTCCAATTTTAAGTAATAGACCCCCCAAGACCCTCTCCTTCCTGTAACCGCACCCCACCGTTCCCCCACCATTATAGTGTCAAAGTGTCGGGTTCAATCCTGACTAAGGGGGTTGTCTGTACGGAGTTGTAATAGATAAATTAACCTTTTTTTGGTGCTAACCCAAAGTTCCCATTCTCCTGCCCCTGTCATCCTACTCGTTTCTTTAGACTTTAGAAATACACCACAGAAACAGGCCCTTCAGCCCATTGAATCTGCTGCAACCAGCGATCACCCCGTACACACACTTTGGGATAATTTTACAACTTACGGAAACCAATGAACATAAACCTGTACGTCTTTAGAACATGGGGGGAAACCAGAGCACTCGGAGAAAACCCAGGTGGGCACAAAGGGAACGTACAAACACCTTTCAGACAGCAGCCGCAGTCAGGATCGAATCCGGGTCTCTGGCTCTGTAAGGCAGCAACACCACCATTGTGCCAGTGTGCCAGTGTGCCACCCTTTCACCTCTTTTGTGGGGTGGGAGATTACAACCTACATGTGGTGCACCCCATTTTGACTAATGCAATCAACCCGATGTGCACAAACAATTACATCAAATAGAACAAGTTGACCTACAACTTTAGGCTGTGCACACCATACACAAGAAGAAGACCTCTTTTGTACACTCCCTTCCCATTCCCAAGTCCCTCAATACTCTTTTATTTACCCTATTTCCACCCCACCACACTTCCCTTCCAGCTATATCCCTCCCTATGGCTTTACATTTTACTGCTCCTCTTCTCCACTTTTTTAGTTCAATTTAGTTTAGAAATACAGTGTGGAAACAGCACCCTTCAGCACACTGAATCCACGCCGACCAGCGATCCCCCCACACTAACACTAACCTACACACTAGGGGCACTTTACAATGTTACCAAAGCCAATCAACCTACAAACCTGTACATCTGTGAGTGTGGGAGGAAACTGGAGCTCCCGGAGAAAACCCACACAGGTCACGGGAAGAACGTACAATCTCCGTACAGACAGCACCTATAGTCAGGATTGAACCTGGGTTTCTGTCACTGTAATAGAGAACCTCTACCACTGTGCCACCCTACCGCCCGTGTCTGACACCCATTTGCCTTATTTTCTCGATTCCCCTACTCTGGGTAAAAGTCTCTGTGTAGTTACCCAATCTATTCCAAGAGGTTGGAAGATAACTTTTCATGCACGACAATCATTAGAAAATGGAATGCAATACCACAAGAGGCTACTGAAGCTGAGTTGCTTGTAAAATGTGAAGGAAATATATATAAGCAAGAAGAAAACAAAGGATGCAGAGTTAAGGGCCTGTCCCACGAGCATGCGACTGCATGCGGCAAGCGCAACCAAACCGGAAGCGGGGGCCGCGCGGAGGTCGAGTGATCCCGTATGAGTTGACGTGAAGTTCGAGCGAAGTCCACGGGAAGTTCGTGCTAGGCGTACGCCGTCAAGACTCTGCGTACGGCGTCGAGACGGTGCATAAGCCCGTCGAGGCGGTGCCAGCAGGCCGTTGCTGCATGGAATTTTTGAACAGTATCAGTTTTTCGGAGCCCCGCGCAATGTCGGGACCAGCACCGCACAGCTCCATACAGCTCCAGCGTTTGAAGTGGGACCGGCCCCGCGAGGCCGTACGGCTTAAGCGACCACGTTAGGTCGAGCTTGCCGCATGCAGTCGCATGCTCGTGGGACACCTCTTAAGGAGCTGAAAAATAGATCTAAAGAAAATACATCTTTGTGGAAATAACACCAATAAACTGCATGCAATTAGCTCTTTCTTTGCCGATCAAGTCATTCCATATTCCCCGTAGTTCATTTTTGCTTCTACTGCAGTGTTTTTAGTTGAGTGAGAATTGACATGAGAAGTATTGACTTGGCAATACTCACTGGCAGATCCATGATTAAGGCTGGCAGCACGGACCTGTTGCCAGTACTCAGGAATCCAGGCATGAGACATCACCAGCAAGCAAATGAGAACTTTGGCATGAAGAACTAGAATGCACTGGGTTTCTCCTAACATGGTCAAAACCATCTTTTTAAAATTAGCTTTATTCTACCATTAACAAAACAAAACAAAACAAAACTAACCTAAACTAAACTAAACTAAACTGCACTGAACTGAACTGAACTGAACTAAAACTAAAGATTGACACAAAATAGATTTAAGGAATGGGTGACATTTTGGGTGGAGACCCTTCTGCAAAAGAGTCGAGACCCGAAACGTCACCCATTGGTCGGAAGAAGAGCTCGACCCGATACATCACCCATTCCTTCTCTCCAGATTTCTAGCCTGTCCCGCTGAGTTACTCCAGGATTTTGCGTCTATCTTAGTTGCATCTGCAGTTCTTTCCTAAACTAAAACCAATTTCCACTGTTTTATTCAGTACCCTGACAGGACAAATACTGATGTGATATAATATGTATGTCCTTGGCATGTTTGCTGAATATATGGAGTAGTTTACTTTAGTTTAATTTTAGTGATACAGTGTCAAAACAAGCCCTTCGAGTCCACTGCGACCTAAAGTCACCCCATATGCTAGTTCTATCCTACACTCTAGGGACAATTTACTGAAGTCAATTAATCTGCAAACCCGCACATCTTCGGGATGTGGGATGAAACTGGAGCACCCGGAGAAAGCCCACACAGTCACAGGGAGAATATATAAACTTGATACAGACAACACCCATAGTCAGGGTCGAACCCGGGTCTCTGGTGCTATAAGGCAGCAACTCTACTGCTGCGCCACTGTGTTGCCCGCTACGAACCTCACATCTGTATTATTTCCACTGGAATGAAGAACAGCATCAGTTGTTTGACCAACAAAGCACAGACTTTCCATAGAATGCCGTGAGCAAGGTTTTAATCTTTCCCTTGACATTTAGATTTTTCTCTTAAGATCTTACATTGACGGCATTGCTGGAAGCAAATAGCTGTGAAAGTTAGCCATTCATGCCCGGTAAACAGCACTAAACACAGCTCCAATGTGTTTCATGACAATCCGAGCTAACTAATTGTCACAGAAAGTGTTGGAAATGTTCAGCAGATGAGGAACATCTGTGGAAGGAAGGACAGAGTTAATATTTCTTTTTGAAAACCTGATCGTCAGAACTCAGGAAGTGAGAAAACAAGCAGTTTTGAAATGCTGTTGCTGTTACCTGAAACCAGATGGAGAGTGTTGGAATGAGCCAGTGTCAAGGAAAGAGAAAACCTAGGTTATTATTACATGTGGGTCATCTTGCAGCAGAACAGGATACCCTAGCCTCACCCACCAGGGATATTCCCTTTGTCACCTCTACCATTCCCACACCCTCTCCGCAGCTTACAACTAACTTAAATGGAAATACTCACTGGGTTGACCATCATCTGAGGAAGGCAGAAGGTTACTTTGTGTCGAAGGCCCATCATCAATAAGGTTTAGGCTGGAGATTTCCTTGACTCTGTTTCTCTATCCACAGATGCTGCCCAACCTGCCGACCATTTCCAACATTTTAGGTATTTGGCTCCAAGAACTATTTTTAGGCCATAAAATTCTTGTCAACTAGGCCGCCACCATAAATCAAGAAACAATTTTTTGTAAGTTGTAAGGAGCGTGACAGTGGCGCAGTAGTAGAGTTGCTGCTTCACAGTGCCAGAGACTGGGCTCGTTCCAGACTATGGGTGCAGTCTGTATGGAGCCATCAACATATATCATGTTGATGGCACTTGTATCTGCACAGAGGGTCCAGTCACTACACCTTTTGCGACTGGACAACATGATCATAGCTCCAGACCAGGTCTCTTTCGTTATCCAGGGACTGATCAAACAGAGCAGACCAGGAACACCTAACCCAGTCGTGGAATTCCGGGCTTACCCGCCAGAACCACGGTTATGTGCCATGACCCACCTACTGTCCTACATAGACACAACCAAAATAATTCGAGGGAGTGAAAAAGCCTTATGGGTCAGTCACAAAAAACCTTATGGTCGGGTGACGAGCCAAACCATTTTGAGATGGCTCAAGCAGGTGCTAAAAGCTGCTGGTATAAACACTAACATGTACAAATCTCACTCCACCAGGGCAGCATCCACGTCGACGACCAAAAGAATGGACGTGCCTATAGACCACATCCTGGCTACAGCAGGGTGGTCGGGGGAAAGAACGTTCCGAACTTTCTATAATAAGCCGTTGGCAAAACCTGCTTTATTTGCAGAGAAAATTTTACAGTCTGCAAATATTTAATTTAAGCCCAGAGGAGCAATTTAATTTCTTTGCTGTTATTGTTAATAAATACCGTTGTTGTTTTTATTGGTTGATTACGATAACACACTTCCTCCCTCAAGGACTTCGGCAGTGAGTGAAGTAAGAACTGTTACACGGTTTGAAATCACAGAGCTTTAAAATCTTCACGTAGTCACTCACATGACTCCGAAGTAAAATAGTAAGATTAAATGAGAATTTACCAGTTTGAAGTTTGATCTGTATTTTATGAGGAGTTACGATTAGGGATTACGTGCCCTCCGCTCCCACCCTCAATAATATGGGTCAAACTGATAACTGAGGTCTCCTTTTCTTTACTATGTTTATTTCAATAACTGTCTATCTGTGACTCCACACCGCTGCTTTGAAGTATGTCGCACATGCGTGCTGAGCGGGCTCTTCACGTAATCCCTCATCGTAACTCCTCATAAAATACAGATCAAACTTCAAACTGGTAAGTTCTAATTTAATCTTACTATTATTTACTGTGGAGCATCGGAAAGTTTGAGGGACCCTTCATTTGAAGAAGGGTTCTGACCCAAAACGTCACCTCTCCATGTTCTCCAGGGATGCTGCCTGACCTGCTGATTTACTCCCACATTATGTATCTTCCGCATGTCTGAGACGCTACATCTTGAAGATATGAGACTCGTCTTAACAGGAAAATCAGAGCAATTTTTAAAGATATGGTCTCCTTTCATTGATTCATTACAAGTAAAGTATGGTGCAACACAATTCTGGAATTAAACCGATTCACGGACAGGGTGATGGGTGTGGTGAGAAATGAAGCAGGTATATCAACACGTAATGGTCCCTTTTTTTTCTTCTTCTTTATTATTCTTCATTTTTGTCTTCTTATTCTTTTTTAGGCTTTTACTTATTCACTCCTGGACTGTATATTTGGTAGTTTAGGGGTTTACACATTCACTATTTCTTTCACTTTCTCTCTTTCTCGCTCTTTCTCGCTTGTTCTATTACATTTTTGTTAAATTTTAAATGGAGGATGTACAATAAATGTAGTTTTGTCAAATGCTGCAGTTTATATTACTGTACACTGCTTCTAATAAAAATATTAATTAAAAAAAGTAAAAAAAACATTATGTGTCTTCCCTTGGTAAACCAGCATCTGCAGTACTTTATTTTCAAGAGAGAATTAGTTAGCTCTTACGGCTAAGAGGATTGGCGGGTAGCAAACGTAACCCCACTTTTTAAGAAGGGAGGGAGAGAGAAAACGGGGAATTACAGACCAGTTAGCCTAACATCGGTAGTGGGGAAACTGCTAGAGTCAGTTATTAAAGATGGGATAGCAGCACATTTAGAAAGTGGTGAAATCATTGGACAAAGTCAGCATGGATTTACGAAAGGTAAATCATGTCTGACGAATCTTATAGAATTTTTCGAGGATGTAACTAGTAGCGTGGATAGGGGAGAAACAGTGGATGTGGTGTATCTGGACTTCCAGAAGGCTTTCGACAAGGTCCCACATAAGAGATTAGTATACAAACTTAAAGCACATGGCATTGGGGGTTCAGTATTGATGTGGATAGAGAACTGGCTGGCAAACAGGAAGCAAAGAGTAGGAGTAAACGGGTCCTTTTCACAATGGCAGGCAGTGACTAGTGGGGTACCGCAAGGCTCAGTGCTGGGACCCCAGCTATTTACAATATATATTAATGATCTGGATGAGGGAATTATAGGCAATAACTCCAAGTTTGCGGATGACACTAAGCTGGGGGGCAGTGTTAGGTGTGAGGAGGATGCTAGGAGACTGCAGGGTGACTTGGATCGGCTGGGTGAGTGGGCAAATGTTTGGCAGATGCAGTTTAATGTGGATAAATGTGAGGTTATCCATTTTGGTGGCAAAAACGGGAAAGCAGATTATTATTTAAACGGTGGCCGATTGGGAAAGGGGGAGATGCAGCGAGACCTGGGTGTCATGGTACACCAGTCATTGAAGGTAGGCATGCAGGTGCAGCAGGCAGTAAAGAAAGCGAATGGCATGTTGGCTTTCATAGCAAGAGGATTTGAGTATAGGAGCAGGGAGGTTCTACTGCAGTTGTATAGGGTCTTGGTGAAACCACACCTGGAGTATTGCGTGCAGTTTTGGTCTCCAAATCTGAGGAAGGACATTATTGCCATAGAGGGAGTGGAGAGAAGGTTCACCAGACTGATTCCTGGGATGTCAGGACTGTCTTATGAAGAAAGACTGGATAGACTTGGTTTATACTCTCTAGAGTTTAGGAGATTGAGAGGGGATCTTATAGAAACTTACAAAATTCTTAGGGGGTTGGACAGGCTAGATGCAGGAAGATTGTTCCCGATGTTGGGGAAGTCCAGGACAAGGGGTCACAGCTTAAGGATAAGGGGGGAATCCTTTAAAACCGAGATGAGGAGAACTTTTTTCACACAGAGAGTGGTGAATCTCTGGAACTCTCTGCCACAGAGGGTAGTTGAGGCCAGTTCATTGGCTATATTTAAGAGGGAGTTGGATGTGGCCCTTGTGGCCAAGGGGATCAGAGGGTATGGAGAGAAGGCAGGTACGGGATGCTGAGTTGGATGATCAGCCATGATCATATTAAATGGCGGTGCAGGCTCGAGGGGCCGAATGGCCTACTCCTGCACCTAATTTCTATGTTTCTATGTTTCTATGTATATGGGGAAAAATCCGGAATTGGGTATTGATTTTGGATGATCAGCCATGATCATATTGAATGGCGGTGCTGGCTCGAAGGTTCGAATGGCCTACTCCTGCACCTGTTTTCTATGGTTCTATGTTTCTATTTCTACATTAATTAGCGCTTGAATGTTTGAATTGATTGATTGAAAGCTACAGCTGAGAACCAAGCCCTTTGGCACACTGAGTCCACACTTACCATCGATTACCCATTCACACTAGTTTAGTTTAGTTTATTGTCACATGTACCAACGTACAGTGAAAAGCTTTTTTGTTGCGTGCACTCCATGCATTCTATGCTGTTCCGCTATCACACACACACTCCCTACACACTAGGAATAATTTACAGAGGGCAATTAACCTACAAACTAGCACGTCTTTGGGATGTGGGAGGAAATCAGAGCACCCAGAGGATACCCTCGCAGTCATAGGGAGAATGTGCAAACTCCGCACAGGCAGCATTCGAGGTCAGGCTCTGGCACTGTGAGACAGCAGATTTACCCGCTGATGGTCAACATGCACTCAATGGGCCAAAGGGTGTGTTTCTCTGCTCTACAAAGCCTATGACTATACATTATACATGGGGTAATTGTTGTTGATGATCTGTGTGCTGTAATGACCCAGAAAGATTCCTCAGTAACAACCAAGCAACCAAAAAAGCAGCTGATTCAACAAAGAAAATTTCAGACTAACCCCAGGTGAAACCTAATGGGATTCGGTTGGCCATCTGGTTTACAGCCTGCAGGTCGTGCTTTCCCTTGAAGTTAACTGGAATCAACATCAAGCATGACATTGGGAGTCAGACCAGTCCCACTAGTTTTCCCACCAACGGGGTTACATTAAAGTCACCCTGACCCGTTCATTAGCAAGAGGAGCAGTCTCCACAGAGACTCCTGCCTTATTACACCTACTTGACATTCTCAGCATTTATTGCTTGCATATCGCTTCATTAAAATATTAAGTTACCGTAAAGTATGAGGCTGAAAAATCTATTGGCACCTAAGCCACATTAGTATCTGATGGACAGTATGGTTGCCAGAAACAAGTTAATAGGAGTATGGCAGTTTCACCAACTTCCTGAAGGAACCTCAAACTGTGGTTCATATCCCAGACTCCTAGGAAACAATCTCTGCTTCAAAGCTAAGCTTAGCTTAACAGAATCTCTCCATCGGAAAAATTCTACATGAACCAGGCAACATATGGAGAACAGTAGAAGAATTAGCAGTAGAACAGTCTGAAGAAGGGTCTTGACCCTGAAACATCACCCATTCCTACTCTCCAGAGATGCTGCCTGTCCCGCTGAGTTACTCCAGCTTTTTGTGTCTATCTTCGGACTAGAACAGTAGATTGACTAGTACGGGTGTCAGAAGTTATGGGGAGAAGGCAGGATGGGGTAAGGAGGTAGAGATAGATCAGCCATGATTGAATGGCGGAGTAGACTCGATGGGCCGAATGGCCTAATTCTGCTATTACTTATGATCTTATGAACAAATTTAACAGCACCAAGAAAAGGGGGAAGGAAAACAGAACACTGAATAGTGCAGCACAAGAACAGGCCCTTCAGCTTACATTGCCTGTGCCAAATGTGATGCCAAGACTTATCTAGATATCTTATCTAGATCATCACTTATCTAGATAGATATCTACATTTTCATTGATCTCTGTCCACTTTGATATTTTCTTTTCACACCTTACCCATCCATATCTCTGTGTCTCCCTTTCCCCTGACTCTCAGTCCGAAGAAGGATCTCAACACATTCCTTCTATCCAGAGATGCTGCCTGTCCTGCTGAGTGACTCCAGCATTTTGTGTCGATCTTCGGTGTAAACCAGCATCTGCAGTTTGTTCCTACTCATCATGTAGATGCCTGCATATAACCCATATCCCTCCATTCTCTGTATATCCATGTGCCTGTCCAGGTATTTTAAATGCCTCTGACATATCGGCTTCGACCACCAGCCCTGGAAGGGTGCTCCAAGCATTCTGTTAAACTTTTCCCTTTTCACCTTAAAGCTATGCCCTCTAGTATTTTCCTACCCCCAACCTCTACTTTCAGTCTGAAGAGGGGATCTGACCCAAAATGTCGCTTATTCTTTTACTCCAGAGATGCTGCCTGTCCCACTGAGTTACTCCAGCATTTTGTGTCTAACTTTGTTATAAACCAGCATCTCCATTTTGTTCCTACCTACACCCTCTAGTATTTTATTTTTTTTCCATCCTGGGAAAAAGATTCTGGCTGTCTATCGTCTCTATGCCTCTCATAATTTTATATACTTCCATCAGGTCACCCCACAATCTCTGGCATTCTAGAGAAAATAATTCAAGTCTGTCCAATCTCTCACTGTAGCTAATACCCCATAATCCAGGCATCATTCTGGTAAACCTCCTCTACATCCTTTCTCAAGCCTCCCAATGCTTCCTGTAAAGAGGCGACCCGAACTGCACACAATACTCCAAATAAAGATTTAATAGGTGGCAAATTTTAACTCAGAAAGTGGTGGATAAATGGAACGTGCCCAGGGGAGGCAGTTGAGGCAGGTACTATAAGAACATTTTAAAAGACACTTGGACAGGTACATGGATGGAACAGGTTTAGAGGGGTATTGGCCAAATGCAAATAGGACTTGCTCAGATGGGGCATCTTGGTCAAAG
This sequence comes from Leucoraja erinaceus, assembly GCF_028641065.1. Taxonomy (NCBI): domain Eukaryota; kingdom Metazoa; phylum Chordata; class Chondrichthyes; order Rajiformes; family Rajidae; genus Leucoraja; species Leucoraja erinaceus. The sequence continues at coordinate 48,744,196 of NC_073384.1, read as the reverse complement.
AGCCTGTTTCTGTGCCTCATGACTCTCTGACCCTTAAATGCATGAAAAGATACAAACAAATTTATATTGTCAAAAAAGAATCTTGCAGATGCTGGAGGAATTGCTTCAAAGAAACCAGTTGAAATCTTGAAATAAAAACAAAAAGCCTTTACCTCTCCCCGATGGTCAAAGTCAAAGCTTAAAAAAGGAAAAGCATATGATTGCTGGACGTTTAATTTAATTTACAGATACAGTATGGAAATAGGCCCTTCAGCACATCAAGTCCATGCTGACCATTGATCACCTGTTAACACACGTTTTATTTTAATACCACTTTCACATCCACTTCCTACACACTAGGGGAAATTTTTAAAGGCCAATTAGCCTACACGTCTTTGGGATGTGGAATGAAACCGGAGCACTTGGCGGACACCCACGCGGTCACAGGGAGAACGTGCAAACTCCGCGCAGACAGCGACCGAGGTGAGGATCCTGAAACTGGGTCTCTGGCACTGTGACCAGCTGCACCACTGTGCCGCCCCTCATTCAGTCATTCAAATTCTTAAAACAGGAGAAGCTAAAATAATTCTCTCAGCATTATTAAAATTGCAACATGATCACTGCCCTGCCACATGATGGAAATGGCCATATCCCTACTCTCAGCCCATTGTACTCTGAACCTTACTATTTCACCTACGGCTCTCTGCATCTCAAACACTAAATTCTCGTTGTTATATTTATTTTTCTTTGTCGACCTTGCTCCTCCCTCCTGCTGTAATCTGACTCAGGTTTACAATTATACTGTAGGTTTTTTGTTCTACAGTGAAACCACAATGGTGTTGAGACCCAACATGTGAGTGCCTAAGACAGTGGTTCTTAACCTGGGGGTCGTGACCCCCTAAGGGGGTCGTTTGGAGCTTTGCCAGGGGTCATTAAATGGACACAAATAACGTATCAATTTGTTGAGCCCATGTTTAGGAACCTAACAAAAGTACATACCACATACAGATTGTGTTCACGTACGCGCGTACTGATGCCAAAAACTTTAAGAACCACTGGCCTAAGACAAGGCTGCAGCATTCACAGTCATGGTCATGCAGCAGTGCCAAATGGACAATTTCCTTCAACTTTCTTCTGGGAGTTCAGTAGCAGATAACTCTAATTCAACCCATTCAATTCACTCCATCAATTGTGGGCATTAGATGCTTTAGTTTAGTTTAGCTTAGTTTACTTTAGTTTAGTTTAGTTTAGTTTAGTTTAGTTTAAGATAGACACAAAATGGTGTTTAGTTTAGTTTAAGATAGACACAAAATGCTGGAGTGACTCAGCGGGACAGGCAGCATCTCTGGAGAGAAGGAATGGGTAACATTTCGGGTCGGGAGACCCTCAAGACCTAGTGGGCTGCGGCTGATGGTAAAACCCGGCAGACCGCGGCTGAATGTAAGACCTGGTGCTCTGTGGCCGGGATGGCGGGACTGACATATGATGAAAGAATGGATCGACTGGTCTTGTATTCACTGGAATTTAGAAGGATGAGAGGGCACTTATAGAAACATATAAATTTCTTAAGGGATTGGACAGGCTAGATGCAGGAACAATGTTCTCCATGTTGCAGGAGTCCAGAATCAGGGGTCCCAGTTTAAGGCTAAGGGGTAGGCCATTTAGGACTGAGATGAGGAAAAACATTTTCAGCCATAAGAGTTGTAAATCTGTGGAATTATCTGCCACAGAAGGCAGTGGAGGCCAATTCACTGGATGTTTTCAAAAGAGAATTAGCTCTTAGGGCTAAAGGAATCAAGGGATATTGGGAAAAAGCAGGAACGAGGTACTGATTTTGGATGATCAGCCATTATCATGTTGAGTGGCAGTGCTGGCTTGAAGGGCTGAATGGCCTGCTCTTGCCTCAATTTTCTGTTTCTATGTTTCTATGTTTCTTCCAGCCAAGCATTTGTAACTCTTGCATCTATCTACCTGGCAATGTGGAAAATACCCAACTGAATTTCAGTATTGAATCCCAGTGCTGAGATGAGAGTGCCTGAAACTTGCATCAAAATGGAAAATACAATCCAAATGGTCAAAGTCAAACCTTAAACAAATGAAAATGTTTGCTGGATGTCAAGACTGAGATTAAAGATTTGAAGCACGAGATATCACTGCAGGAGTTCTACTGATCAGTGTTTTAGGCCCAACCTTCAGCTGCTCCATCAGTTTCCATCATAGGGTTAGGAGAGTCGAGATTCACTGATGATCACACAATGGTCAATTCACATTTTCATCTCCTCAGCGAATGAAGTGATTTGATTGCCTGTGTGTACTAATTGCTAAGGGCAGCACAGTGGTGCAGCTGGGAGTGTTGCTGCCTTGCAGCGCCAGTGACCTGGGTTTGATCCTGACCTTGGCTGCTGTCTGTGTGGAGTTTCCACATTCTCCCCGTCACTACATGGGTTTCTTCCGGATGGTCCAGTTTCCTCCCTTTTCCAAAAGTTGAGCGGGTTTGTCGGTTAATTGGATGGGCCTAAGACATTGATGGTGGATGTTAAATCTGTGTTCATTGTGTGTTTTGTTATTTTATTCTATGTTAAGAGTGCAAGGCACGAAATTTCGTTCAGACTTAAAAGTCTGAATGACAATAAGGATACTTTGTCTTTTGACTGACTTTGATCCTTTATCATCATTACGTCAGAATCCTGGAGCTCCGTCCCCACCAGCACTGTGGCAATAGCTCCACCGAAGGAATTGCAGTGGCTCCAGAAGGCAGCCAGCTCCCACCTTCTCAAGGACATTTAAGGATGAGCAATACACTCTGGCCTTGTCTATGAGTGCCTGCTCTTGGGAAATAGTCTGTCCCATGTGCAATGGGTCACTGCGAGAGAACACTACATCTACAATGGCAAGAGAAAAGCATTGTGCAGGTCAGCTAAAGCTGCCGAATGGTCATGTGCAATGGGATTGCCACATGCACTCAAACAGGAAGAGAAAGTGCATCAACAGTACAATCTGCTGCCCACTAATAATAACCAACACCAGCAAGCAAAAATTATTTGTGTTTAACGTTAGCCTGCAAAATAGGAGAAAACTATCACAAATATTGAAACGTGTAGAAGGAACTGCAGATGCTGGTTTGTACCGAAGATAGACCCAAAACGTCAGCATAACTCAGCTGCACAGGCATCTTTGGATAGAAGGAATGGGTGACATTTTGCTTCGAGACCCTTCTTCAGATTGAGAGTCTGGGGAGAGGGAGACACAGAGATATGGAAGGGTAATGTGTGAAAACGAGACGTCAAAAGAGATGAGGTTGAAGGAAAATGGCGAATAGATCACTGTTAGCTAGGAGAAGATGACAACAAAGCAAACAGAGATAAAATGCAATCGGGGACAGTCAGTGATCGGAGAACTGGGAAGGGGGAGGGATGGAGAGAGAAGGAAAGCAAGGGTTACCTGAAGTTGGAGAAGTCAACATTGAAACACTGCTTTCAGATTCACACAGAATAAACTCCTGGATACTATGCGATGGAAGAGATATACATGAAATTTGAATGTTCAAACTTTCCAGTACCACTTAGGCAAAAAATAATTCTACTGATTTCATGGCTTAAGTTGGCTATCTTGAATGTGATACTGAAAGTTCACTGAATCTATGTTGGACGTAACAAATTTATTTTCCTAATTATCATGTTTGGGAAACAAGAAAAGGTTTCTGAAAACTACAGCTTTTGTTTGCTGGATGAAATTATTAAAGTCCAGGAAGGTTTGACAGTCTGTCACATGCTCTCTTTCACATTAAACTATTGGAAATATTAAAATTTGCATTTTGTAGGTAATTCTTCAGCTTCTGTTTGGTGTCTCCAGGATGAACGTTGGGATCCTTTAATTATCCGCATTTGGGTTCAAATTCAGACCCTCATTGCTGTTAGGGCTTTAACCACATCTGCCATGTATTCAATGGGCTGAATGGTCTCCTTGTGCTGTAACCTTCTATGATTCTATAATTTTTGTCAAAGCAGATCCACTGCCTATATATTAGGCAAATTGGCCGCAAGTTATAATTTCAAGTATATTATGACGTATGGCCTAAAAGATTCATCATGTAATCAATTGAAATCCTCCAATAAGACTTTACTTTAATTTAGGCTTTAGAGTTATAGCACGGAATCAGCAGGGCCGGATTTAGATGACGAGAGAGGCCCTAGGCTATTCCGCTTGTGAGGCCCCTCCCAATCCCCCACCCCCACGACGCGAGGACGATGGAAGAGTCAACCAGATTTACACCGATGTGCAGCCGAGCGTGGGCAATGAGATAAGGGCTGGCAGCTGCGCTTTTTATTTATTGCCATTGCTGGTGTCGAATTATCGGCTTAAAACACTATTTTTTTTAAATGGAGGGCAAGGAAAATTACTGACTACAGTGCGTTGTGACATGTAAGAAAGGCCTATGATAGTGTCAAAAATATTATACACCAGGCCCGTATGAAGCTTTTCAAAAAGGGGGGTTGCATGGCAGGATTACAAAAAATGTATGTGAAATAAGAGCACGCAGCGCAAATCACAAGCGCGGAGTTCAAAGACAATTGTGGCCATGGAATCTCTGGGGTTTTAGATGCTCTCTGGTGCATTCTGAGCCTTATTTTGTGGCATTTCTGCACCAAATTTATGACCAATATTTCAGAAATAATTTTGGTGAGCCAAGAGTAATGAGTGGTTGGAATGGGATGATTGGGGTCATTGTTGTATACATTTTTTTAAATTAATTGAAGCTGTCCTTGTTTTAATAATCAAGTTGAATTGTAAAATGATATGTAAAATGTTATAAACGAGCATGCAAACACTGCAAATAAAATACTGTAACTTTTTGCAGTAAATAAAACTTTTTATTAGAAAATGATTTGTGTGTTGATTTGATTGCCTGTTACTGTTCGACTGAGTTAGTGTGTGCACATTAAAATTATGATGCAAAATGAAAGTCGCAAACTATGAAATACATATTTTTCAGTATTGTTATCAAGGAAAAGAAAGCAGTTCCAATTGTTTTATATTATTCATATGGAGGAGAAAATATAATTGCACTAAAACCTACCTTAATTTTGCAATCTCATTAAAGATAATCCCCCTTTCCCTCTCTCGCCTCCTCCTTCCTCCCTCCCTCTCCCTCCACCTATCTCTCCCTCCCCATTTCCCTCTCACCCCTCCCCCCTTCCCCCTCTCTCTCCCCCTCTCTCTCTCTCTCTCCCCCTCCCTCTCTCTCTCTCTCTCTCTCTTCTCTCTCTCTCTCTCTCTCTCTCTCCCTCTCTCTCCCTCCCTCCCCCTCTCTCTCTCTCTCCCTCCCACGCAACGAGGCCCCGATTCCACGCCGCAGCCACCGCTGCCCCCGGCCGGAGAAACGGGCACTCCCACAACGCAATATTCCACTACTTACCTGGAGTAGACACCTAGGATCTTTGGTAGACACGAGACATCGAGGTGATTGTGTGGAGTGCAAATGGACGGGCCCACTGCGCATGCGCGGGGGGACAGTGTCATTTTGCGTCGCTACTGCGTCACCGGCTTCCCCCAACTGCGCAGGCGCAGATGGTCACAATTTTTTTCCCCAAAACTTCCAGCGGCTGGAACCAGAATTTCAGGTAATTTCCGTCAAAGTGGAAACGCTGATAGCGCTCCAATTTATTTTTTTCTCTGGAGTTTTTTTAATCTGGGAAAAATACACCTTGGCCGGAGGCCCCCTAGATTTTAAGGCCCGAGGCTTCAGCTTGTGAAGCTTATACGTAAATCCGGCCCTGGGAATCATAAATTCGGTCCACTGAATCTACAGCGATCAGCGACCAATTAACCTACAGCCCTGAGATAGACACAAAATGTTGGAGTACTGTAAATTAGCGGAACATGCAGCATCTCTGGAGAGAAGGAATGTTCCTTCTTTCCAAAGGTGCTGCCTGGAGTCCAGCAACTTATGTCTATTTTTGGTTTAAACCGACATCTGCCGTTCCTTCCCACATGTAATCTACAGACCTGACGTCTTTGGGGTGTGGGAGGAAACTGGATGATCCGTACAAACTGCGTACAGACAGCATCCATAGTCAGGATCGAACCTGGCTCTTTGGAACTGCCAGGCAGCAACTCCACCGTTCCAACACTGTGCCGCCAACCCAAGATTGAAGCTAAATTTGGATCATTCGCAGTCGAGGCAGTGGGCTTTGGAACTTTTACTTTTCAATAATTCAGATTTGGTTACCGAATTTGACCTCTCTCATATCTTCTTTCTGCTTCTCTGTCTTCTTCTCATCCCCAGGGTAGGAGGAGCAGTATTTAAATCAGCTGAAAACCTGTCTTCCATACAATAATTATTTCCTAAAATCAAATAAATAATTGCATTAGCTGCCTGGATTCACACACTTCTATCTTTAGGAATATAAAAATAATGTGCTGAAATTGTCATTCATTTTGGTGAAAATAACTCCACGGGCCTTAATTAGTTAGAAAAAGAAAACTGCTCAATAAACATTGTACTTGAGGACAATTTTATATTTAAAAAAATCCTCAGTAGTACAATACTCAAAGGAATATTCAACTGGCAATTGCTACCACTGTGATAGAACACATCAGCACTAAACAGACCATCCCCAAGTTGATTTCTGAGTTTTCTTTGACTCCAAGTGCAATTACAGCTGACGTCTGGCAGGCCCACTAGAAAATGGCAGAAACTCCAATGTATCAAGTCCATGCAGAGTCAGAAGAACTGAAAAGCTCCTGGCTTCATATTAAACCAGGATTCATAGAGTCATAGAGTCATACAGCATGGAAACAGGCCCTCTAGCCCAACTTGCCCATTCCAACCAAGATGCCCCATCTACACGTCCCACCATCCCGTATTTGGCCCATATCTCTCTAAACCGTTCCTATCCATGCATCAATCCATTCAGCATAGGGATTACATTCCATATATTCTAAAAATGGTATGACAATCCAGCTTCCAGATTGATAAAAGATAGACATAACCCTTCTTCTGACCAGAAACGACACCTACTTCTCTCTAGTGATGCTGCCTTGAGTTATTCCAGCATTTTGTGTCTACCTTCGATTTAAACCAGCATCTGCAGTTCTTTCCTACACACTTAATGTTTCAAATGTTCTTAATGGGTCATGTGTCTCCCAGGGGCACGGCAGCAGGTTAGGTTGTCTATGTCGGCCGACCCGTGAAAATTGAACAAGGTCAGCATTGGAGGATAATGGCAAGAGGTTGTGGTGCATACATTTTGAAAATCTCACTTCCCTCTTCTCACCAATTTACATTTCTGCCCAATATGAATCATCTCCTGCTTGGTTGATGGTGTGATTTTTCCGAGGTCAAATGTTTCATTTTTGTTGTAGAAACAAAGAACTGCAGATGCTGATTTTGTACCAAATATAGATGCAAAGTCATTCAATGGGTTGGGCAGTATCTCTGGAGAAAAAAGATAAATGACCCAGACTGGAGAAGTCTGAAGAAGGGTCCCGACCCAAAACGTCATCTATGCTTTTTCCCCAGAAATGCTGCCCAACCCGTTGAGTTCCTCCAGTATTTGTGTCTATCTTTCCTTTTCTGAGAAACACCAAAATGCCTCAATGAAAATCATTCAACGATCCCATCACTACGAACAAAGGATCAAACGATCAAGCAACAGTTCCAATGCAAACTTTAGTTTGTTACATTCACAGGTAAAGTAGACAATTGAATGCTTCCCTCCCACTATTCCTCTCTCACCACCCACCAAACACTAACACATACATAACACTCAGCAATCTCAGCCTTTCTGAAGTTTACTGATAGGCCTATTGCTTCATTTCCCACTGGGCAAGTTCTACATTCAGGATGACTCACTCTGTATTAGTCATTCCCAAAGTAAAACTGACTGCCAGTTAAGTCAACTTCCAAAAAGGCCCAATGCAAAATTTAGAATAAGTCCCCTATTGTTTCCTATCTGCCCACACCACCTTCCTTACTCTTCCTTCACTCACATACTCTTCCTTCCCATCCCATCATCTTCGATCATCTGCAGCCCCTTGTAACACCTACCTATCACGTCCCAGCCTTTGGTATTCTCTCCACCCCTCTCTTCCCCACCACCCTCCTTAGCCGGATCGACCAAAAGCACCACAGTGAAACTTACCGAACAGTGAAAGACCGGGATAGGGTGGATGCAAAGAGGATGTTTCCACTAGTGGGAGAGTCTAGAACCTGAGGGCACAGCTTCAGAACAAAAAGACGTACCTTTAGAAAGGAAATGAGGAAGAATTGATTTCATCAGAGGGTGGTGAATCTGTGGAATTCATTGTCACAGATGGCTGTGGATGCCAAGTCAATGGATATTTTTTAAAGTGGAGATTGACATATTTTTGATTATTATGGGTGTCAGGGGTTATGGGGAGAATGCAGGAGAATGGGTTTGAGACGGAAAGATAGATCAACCATGATTGAATGGCAGATTAGACTTGATGGGCCGAATGGCCTAATTCGACTCCTATTACATGAACTTATGCTCTTGCCCTACCTCCCATACTTCTTTTTACTGGTTAATACTATCTCCCCATCACTCGTTCAATCCAAAGGAAGGATCTTGATCCAAAATGTCAACTGTCCAGTTCCCTTCATAGGTGTTGCCTAACTCACTGAGTTCCTCCAGCAGTTTGGTTTTTGAAGTAGGAATAAGTCATTACCTCTTTGAAACTAAAGCAAATAGTTTATGGAAGACAAACGTTGTGCTTGTTGAAGTCCTATTAGCTTCAAGATTCACATTCAAGTTGCCCTTGGATGGAAGCCATCCCTTACTTGGTGTATGGGTCTCAATCCATTTCCTAATGAATGCAAGTGCACAGTACAATCAAAAAGGGAATTGGTGCCACAGTTAGGAGAAAAGAGTTGGAAGAATAAGTTTGTGCGGCACAGTGACGCAGTGGTAGAGTTGCTGCCTTACAACACCAGAGACCCGGGTTCAATCCCGACTATGAGTGCTGGCTGTACGGAATTTGCACATTCTCCCTGTGACTGCGTGGGTTTCCTCCGGGTGCTCCGGCTTCCTCCCTCATTCCAAAGGTTTGTAGGATGATTGGCTTCTGTAAATTGTAAATTGTCCCTGGTGTGTAGGATCGTGCTGGTGAACGGGGTAATCGCTGGTCAGCACGGGCTCGGTGGGCCGAAGGGCCCGTTTCCACATTGTATCTCAAAAGTCTAAAGTCTAAAGAATCACAGGCGGAGTGACCAGGGAGTACAAAGAGGGCGGTGAAAATAAATGGTTTGAAATAGGGCTGTTATAAATTATGTTGGTTGTTATGATATCTGTGATTTGTAACATAGGTGCATAAAACTGAGCAGATGGAATGTATCTAGTTAGCCTGACAGCAAGTTGTTATTCTCAGTGTGGGCAATCAATTGGCCAGAGACATCTAGAAATGGGAATGTGAGCCTCGCTGGAAGATATTTTCCATTCCTCCTGTGCCACAGCGGAAGAGCTTTGTCAAAAAAAAAACTAAGGGGGATTTCTTGGTAAAAGCCTCCAATTTGACACCCTAGAGAAGAAAATTACCTTGTCACTTCCACGAAGGAAGTGATCGATTTCCAGTCAGGAATTGCATGAAGGGTGAGATTTTTTTTTTTACACAAACAGGCAGGCAGGAAAGAGAAAGTGGGTGTCTAAATCAGAGCTCGTGGGATGTTAGTAATCTGTACCATGTTTCAATGTGGAAACTTTCATGGAACTGTGCAGTTAATCTATCTCACCTGCACCACATGTCGACTTTTGACTCGCTGCACCTCATAACATGACGATGCTATATTTCATTTTTAACCACTTTTGATAAATATATAGCCTCTCAATATTATTAACAGTCAAGAGTGTTTTATTGTATTTGTATTGTATTATATATATGTATTTGTGTGTGTATGAGTATGTACGCACACATATATACACATAAAAACAATGATAGTGCAAAAAGGCAAAACCAATGCATACGTAGTTCAGAACTTATTTGGTGGTTGTAGTGTTTAATAGCCTGATGTTTGTCGGGAAGAAGCTTTTCCTGAACCTGGATGCTGCAATTTTCAGGCTTGTGTACCTTCTTCCCAATGGCAGTAGTGAAATGAATGTGTTGCCAGGGTGGAGTTGGTCTCTGATGATGTTGGCCGCCTTGTGTAGCCTGAATATCTTATTGGAATTAATCACTATTAACTGTAATGAAAAATGGAATACTCTACAGACTAAGTAGTATTTGTAGAGAGAGAGTGAGAGAGAGAGGATGCTACTACCCCCCCCCCCCCCCCCCCCCCCCCTGCCCAATTTCTCTCCCACCTCCACCGCATCTGCTGCCAGGATGTGACTTTCCATTCTAAGACATCCGAGATGTTCTCTTTCTATAGTAAACGTGGTTGCTTCCCGCTGTAAAGATGGATACCTCACCCACATCTCCTCTGTGTTCTGTAATTATACTCTTGCTTCCCCTTCCCCCCCCCCAAACGGAACAAGAAACGATTTATCTTGGCCCTCATCTTTCACCCCAACCTCCGCATCCAACACATCATCCTCTGACATCTCTGGTACTTTCAACGTGACTCCAGTACCAGTCAAATCTTTCCATCCCCATGACTTTCTGCCTTTCGAAGAGATTGCTCCCTGCAACTCTTTTGTTCACTCATCCTTTTCCACCCAAAAGCCCCCACCCCACTTACTTTCCCCTGAAACCACAGGAGGTAACACCTATTCCTAACCCCCTCCCTCACATCACATCCAACCCCTCCCTCCTCATCTGTATCCACCTATCATTCACCAAGTGTTGTCCTGCCCCATCTCTCTTTCAGCTTTCCTTCCCTCCATCCACCATGCTCAATTTGAAGAAGGGTCCCAACCCAAATCTTTATCTATCCATGTTCTCCAGAGATGATGCCCGACTCGCTGAGTTATTCCAGCACTTTGTATCCTATTTTTGTAAACCAGCATCTGCAGTTCCTTATGCCTACATTTGTAGAGAGAGACACAGGGAAAACAATTCAGACCAATGCTTTTTTCATCAGAAATGGGAAAAGTTAGTGATGAAAACAGTTTTCCAATGAAGACAAATTAATTTAGAGTTGAAGGTAGACACAAAATGCTGGAGTAACTCAGCGGGACAGGCAGCATCTCTGGAGAGAAGGAATGGGTGATGTTTCGGGTCGAGACCCTTCTTAAAATTAGTTTAGATTTGATTTGTTTATTGTTATATACACCAGGGTGCAATGAAATTCCTTGTTCCCACAAAGCTCATAGAATAAACAGTAATGAAAAATACAACAATAAATAAAACAAGTGTAGGAGAGTTGAAGTAGTGCAAAGAATATTTCAGTACAATAATGGGATAAGGTGGAATTAACAGTAAGAATACAAGGCAGCACCTGCAGGAAGTGGGTATGCAAGAGGTGATTGTTTCAGGTGTCTGCAGGGAATAAGCTGTTCCTAGGCATAGTCACTCAGAAGGTGGAAGATAGAAAAGAGAATGACCAGGTTGGAAACAATCTTGGCAATACTTCCAGCCTTCCTGATGGAGAGAACACATCAAGTCCACCAAGGCATCCCTACTCCCATTCCCATACTGTCCTGGACCTTCTCCATTGCCATAGTGAGGAGCGGCACCTCAAATTTCACATGGAGGCTTACGATATGAACATTGAATTCTCAAATTTTAAGTCACTTCATCTCATACACCCTCCCCTCTCCATCCTTGCCCCCTTCCTCCTCCCTTGTCGTTTTACCAGATCCACAGTACTCCACGTTGTTTCTCTTGCAATCACACCTTCTCCACCAGTTAATGCCCTGCCTGAGGTCATTTATGGCTGGCAATTTATGGTAATTTACGGTTTTGGTCTAATCTCACCTCCAGTGCATCACCGCTCCCACCCCTTACTTTCAATCTGAAGAAGGGACCCGAATTGAAATGTCACCCATCCTTTTTCTCCATAGATGCTGCCTGACCCTCTGAGTTAATCTGGAACTATGCGTCTATATCGTTGTTTATTGTCAGATGTGCTAACATGCTGAGGAACAGATACAATGACAATCTTGCTTATAGCAGCATCACAGGCATGTAGACTCAGACTAACACAAAAAAAAATGACACATAAAAATTCCAAAAGAGTGCAAGTACCCAGGTAATAAATATTCTCTCCTATGTAATGATGCCACCTGATCTGCTGTGAATTGCCAGCATCTGCTGCAGTTTGCTTTTGCATTAGTGGTTTAAAGATGTTTGCATTCCTGTCCTACCCTTTCCCAGCATGAATGGAGCAGGAGCAAGATGAAAATCAAGCCTCAGGGACTATAAATGATTTCTAACCAACCTTAATTAATTACAGCCCCTGGTCTTACCATATATAAAACTTCTTCAATGTTTTGCTTGGTTAAATATATATATTTTGCAAACAATTTGGCATTTAGCCAATGAGTAACATTTTGTCTGGACTTATGGAAAGGTTAAATCTAGCGGTAGTTAGTTTGTCATTATACCACTAGGGGGCCACTAGGGGCGCTGCACTGGCAGCAGCCTCTACCTACAGCCTGTCTGTTATTTCTATATTTTTTTAAATTTTTAGTTAGTCTAAAGTCTTGTGTTGGGGAAAACTTTAACTTTTCTATGTGGGGGAGGGGGGCAGGGTAAGGGGGAAACCGTTTTTCAGTCTCTTCCTGGCGGGGACGCGACTATTTCTCCGAGTCGCGTCCTCGCCCCCCACCTCGCGGCCCACCAGCTGGATCGGAGCGGCCTTTCCTGCCGGGAACTGGACCAGGGCTGCTACGGCGGTGGCGCAGCGCTGGAGTCACCGCGGAGTGGGCAATGCCTACCTGGGTCGCCGTTTGGAGCTCCGGAGCATTGAGCCGTTGCTCCAACATCGTGGAGCTCTGGTGCGGAGAGCTTCCAACGTGGGCGGCGCTGAGCAACATCGTGGAGTCATGGGGCGCCTTGCAGAGGGTCTCCAGCAGCAGTCTCCACCCGGCGCGGCCTGCGGACTTTGGAAGCCGCCGACTCCGGTAGGAGGGGGCCGACTCTGGTGTCCATGCCGCTGTGGACGTCCCGCAACCCCGACGTCGGACTTACAACAGGTCGGCGAGCGGTCCTGAACATCGGGCCGCCCGTAGCGGCAACTGCGGAGGGCTTGGGGAGGCCATGACCACGGGGAACAATGGAGGAAGAGACTGACTTTTGTGCCTTCCCACACAGTGGGAAACTTTGATTCTGCTGTGTGGGGATGTTTTATGTCAAACCCTATAGTGTGTTGTGTCCCTTTTTTTTATTGTATGGCTGTATGGAAATTTCATTTCACTGTGCCATCTGACACATGTGACGAATAAATCTATCTTGTATCTTGTATCTTGTATCTTGTACCATATATGACCAGCAGTGGCACACGGTAATTCTCTTGCATGTAGAGACGACAGGTAGGAAGAGACCACATTAAAATATTCCTCTGTATATAAACATTTTAAATATACGCACGCACACACACACACACACACACACACACACACACACACACACACACACACACACACACACACACACACACACACACACACACACACACACACACACACACACACACACATATACATCTATAATATGAAAAGTTAATACATTGTATATATGTATACCAACATGTTAATTCTCCGTGGAAAATAAAGTAACCTGTCTCAATGGCCATTACCCATTAGCTCTATCATCACCCATAATGAAGTGCCTTGAAAGATAGGTAATGCCCCACATTTACACCAGTCCTCTATGAACCATAGACCCCCCCCCCACACACCCAATTTGTGCACAAGAAGAATAGGTCTACAGGAAGAATGATTGCCCTTGCACTACATTCAGCTCTGGGTCACCTTGTATTTATCATTACTCCATTCACTATTTACTTTGTGAGAACATAGTTGAACTAATGTGTGGGAAGGAAATGCAGATGCTGGTTTGAACCAAAGGTAGACACAAAATGCTGGAGTAACAGCATTTCTGGAGAGAAGGAATGGGAGACGTTTCGGGTCGAGACACTTCTTCAGACTTCAAACTCGACCCAAAACGTCTCCAGATATGTTGCCTGGCCCGTTGAGTTACTCCAGCATTTGGTGTGTCTATAATTGAACTAATCTTTGCCTGTACATGATCCACATCCTTCCATTCCCTGAACATGCTTCAAGTGACAAGGAATTTCATTGCACCCTAGTGTATACGCCAATAAACTAATCTGAACCAGTGATGCTCTTATGAAGACAGTGTCCCTTTAAGACAAGTGTGTGGGTCTGGTATTCAGGCAATGAATGTAAACAAATACTGACTTTACTCCTGCAGCTTATGACATCACCCAAATCCTTGATTGAATGAAATAAACCCAATATACCTTGGTCATAAACCTTTTGTGTCGGAAACAAAGACAGAAATAATGGAAGATTGGAGATCAGGCTACAAAAGTGCAAAGAGAGGTTTTTCTTCTTCCTTTTCCAGTAGTTAGGATGCTGAAACACAAACTACGGGAGGAACTCAGCATCCGTGGGATAGAATGATCAGACGGGACCCTTCTTCAGTGAACATTCTCTAGAGTTTGAGAAAATATTGTGCACATTCATTTGCTTTTTTTTACACACTTAAATACTATTAGAGCACATTTTAGTCCATATCCCCCAATTTTCAGTAATGATTTGTGAACTTTTCAAGGGGCACATTTCCATTAATGGAATGGCCCTAATGAGGGGGGCACCTGTATTTATATTGGTTCTTTGTGGCTGCAAGATGTCTGAGCATAACATGCTCATGAAGTGCAGCCACTGCTGTAATGTGGGAAACAGAGTAGCCAGAGTGCACGCAACAAGCTCCCGTGACGGGCAACTTAGCAGTGAATAGATGATAGGTTTTGAGCTACCATCTATCTCATTGAAGACCCTTGGACTGTCTTTAATTGGACTTTGTGTAAAAAGAACTGCAGATGTTGGTTTAAACCAAAGATAGACACAAAAAGCTGGAGTAACTCAGTGGGACAGGCGGCATCTCTGGAGAGAAGGAATGGATGACATTTGGGTGGAGAACCTTTATTCGGACTTTACTGCATTTGCACTAAACATTATTCTCTTTATCCTGTGGACGGCTTGATTGTAATCATGTATCGTCTTTCCACTGACTGAATAGCACGCAACAAAAACCTTTTCACTGTACCTCGGTACACATGACAATAAACTAACTATATCTGCAATGAGATGGTGCTGCATGGGCCATTAACGGCAGGTTTTTTTAGCAAGGCTATGAGTGTCTCAGATCCTCCCATGTACAATGCCCAAAGTGAATCATAGCATTTATGTGTGCATTACATAGTAATCCCATGAAGCAACCTTAGAACATAAAACATAGAATGCAGAACAGTACAGCACAAGAACAGCCCTTTCGGCTCATGAATTCTATGCCGAACATGACACTAAGACCATCTCTTATCTCAGACCTCAGTCTGAAGAAGGGTCTCGACCCGAAACGTCACTCATTCCTTCTATCCAGAGATGTTGCCTGTCCCGCTGAGTTACTCCAGCTTTATGTGTCTATCTCTTATCTACTTACACTGAGAATTCATATCCCTCCATTCATATCCTCCATGTCCATGTGCCTACCCAAAAGCCTCTTAAATACCACTATCATATCTGCCTCAACCACCAATCCTGGCAGTCCATTCCAGGCACTCACCATCCTCATTGCTTGCTTCTGCAATCTCCCACCAGGAGAGAGGGGACTTAGGAGAATAATGGAATATTGGGGAGGCGAGTAAGACAGTGAATGACCGGGGATCTGGGAAGAGTTTGGAGGGGTTACTGATAAGAGCTTCAGCTCATTAGGGTCAGAAAAACGATTGGGCATTCTAGCGAGAAGATCATCTCTGTGATCAATGAAGATGCAGAGGCAAGCAGAAGACCTGTGGTGGGAGGGGAGAACACCTGATATATTGATTCAGCGATACAGGTTAACTGTGTTTAGGTTAGTTTGGATTAGCTTGGAGATAAAGCATGGAAACAGGGCCTTTGACCCACTTAGTCCGTGCTGAGCAACAATACATACACTAGTTCTATCCTACATGCTGGGGTCAATTTTACAGAAGCCAATTAACCTATAAACCTGCACGTCTTTGAAATGTGGGAAGAAACTGGAGCACCCGGAGAAAATCCACATGGTCACGGGGGGAGCGTACAAACTCTGTACAGACAGCACCCGTAGTCAGGACCGAACCCGGGTCTCTGACGCTGTAAGGCAGCAACTCTATCGCTGCGGCACCGTGCCGCCCACTGATTCCATGTGCAGAATCAATCACCAGACAGCAGGAATGAATGACACGGTTATCCCGGCCTCAATGTAACTTGGCACCAGCACTGCTTTGTTTTCTGTGACTCTGGAACATCCGATCAGTTGTCAGCTGAATTATATCAGATTTAAACAAGATTTCTGCGCATAATGGTTCAATTTGTCCTTGAACCATGACAAAGAGCTAATCACAGAAATGGCAAGAGCAACCAATTAGACTGAACTAATCACAGCCCTAAGTAGACCAATTTCCCAGCCTCAGATGTATTGGACGATCTGAAGTTGGAAAGGGATTAAGAACAGACAGCTGTGGGAAACAGGTTCTGTAAGCAGCAAAATGCATATATATCATTTCACAATATAGTCAAGCATATTGTTTGCAAAATGTTTCACGTGAGGAAGTCAGAGAAGCATCTGAAATAATTCTCAAAAAATAAATATTAGCAGAACGTGGTCAAAGAGATTGATTTTAAAGGGGGGGCCAATAAGGAAAATAGAGAGGGTTGAAGGTTTTCAACAAGAAAATTCCAGTTCGAGGGAGTAATCTGCTTTTGACATAGCTTTTAGTTTAGTTTTCTCTAGGTCATTATCGAGATACAATGTGGAAAGAGGCCCTTCATGCCGAGCAGAGATCACCCCGTACATTAGCACTATCCTACACATGAGGGACTAACAAGAACTTGTGATTTGCATTAGCTTCTATCGCTCAGCAAGCATTTCATATCTATAAATTACCTAACACGTGACCACAATGAAGTTAAGGATTTGCAAAGTGATAGAGTTTAGAGAGTTTAGTTTAGTTTGGGAGATACAGCGTGGAAACAGGCCCTTCTGCTCACCAAGTCTGCGCTGACCAACAATCACCCCATACATTATTTCTATCCAACAATCTTGGGATAATTTACCAAAGCCACTTAACCTACAAACCTGTACGTCTTTGGAGTGTGGGAGGAAACCGGAGCACCCCGAGAAAAGCCATGTGGTCACAGGGAGGACGTACAAACTCGATACAGGCAGCACCCGTAATCAGGATCAAACCCGGGTCTCCGGCGCTGTAAGGTAGCAACTCTACCGCTACACCATTGTGCCATCCAGCTGCTGATGGATTTTAAGAAACTGGGGAATGTATAAAAGACCAGCAATGTGGAGGAATACAGTGTTTTTGGATGTTAAAAGAATAGGGAAATGTGAGTTATAGAGTCATAGATTCATACAGTGTGGAAACAGGCCCTTTGTCCCAACTTGCCCACATCGACCAACATGCCCCATCAACACTAGATCCACCTGCCTGTGTAACCAACATGCCCCATCAACACTAGATCTACGTAATTTGCTCATATCTAAGCTTCCCCCCAGTCTAGTTTCAGTAAAAACACTGAATCTAGCACTTGAACAACTAATCTTTATTTTAACTAAAGCGCAATTACAGTTCAACTACTGTACCTATCCCACCACGGGTTCGATCCTCGTATCTGCCTGTTCAAGCCCTCTAGGCCTCGCTCAAACAGAGACACTCCAGAAGTTCACGCAGTCCCAAGCGCTCTCCCAGAAGATCGATGCTGGACCTCGTGTTAGCGGACTTTTATATGTCCCGGGACCTTGAGGGGCCGCACCACAAGGTCCCGGTGGTCTCTTAATACACCAATTACAGATATCGATTAACCCCATACATAACAGACATTTCCCTAATCCAATAATATAGCAGCTCAATAGATTGTCTTCAACCCAGACTTCTCAATGAAGTCAACTTAGAAACATTTACCCTGATCTGCAAGAAACCCAGACAAGGATCAATACCTCATCCAATCAACACTTGGCAAAGTAGAACTCTGCAACATTATTTACAATTATTTACAGGGTGTATGTCTGGTTTTCACCCATCAAATCCATTCTATGCATTTTGCGCCTAATTGACAGGGTTTCCAGAAGTTCTTATTCTTTTCTTGCAAATTGTATCTAGGCTCTAGACACACTGGCACCACTCCACAGCTTGTCCCAGCTCTGCAGTGAACAATTCCAAATTGACCAAATCTCCCAGCAGCCCTGAAGCTTTTACCCCATTTTAAAGTCCTAGCCTCTCCAATCTGGTCAGGATTAACACCTGCATTTGTCCAATATCCTTCTAAACCCTATCGTATCAATGTACCTGTCTACAATTATTGTAAACATTGTGAGAATGTATACCTCAACTACCTTCTCAGGCAGTTCTTTCCATATAACCTCTTTGTGTTATTACTTTGTTATTACAGTTTGTGTAAAATATGAAATCTCTCCATCCTCACCTTAAACCTATTACCTCTGGTTCTAGATTCCCCTACTCTGGCATTTTCCCATCTATTTATTTCATGATCTTATACACCTCAATAATCACCCCTCATCCTCCTGCACTCCAAGGAATATCGTACTAGCCTGCTCAACCTCTCCATATAGCTCAGGCCCTCGAGTCCTGGCAACAACAATGGTGTGATGGAAATGAAAATAAAGATGGTGTTTTTAAATGTGAATCTTATTAGGGACAGGTTCACTGGAGTGGAACAACCGATGGCTGATGTGAAATTGTGTGTTGTTGGTGAGATGGATCTGCATTTCAGAGGCATCTGTGTGGAAGATTCTTAGCTTAGTTTGGTTTAGTTTAGTTTAGAGATACAACGTGTTGCCCCACTGACTCCACACTGACCAGTACCCATACACTCGTTCTATCCTGCACACCAGGAACAATTTACAGAAGCCAATTCAGAAGCCAATACAGAAGTCTTTGGAATATGGGAGGAAACCGGAGCACCTGGAGAAAACCCACGCAGTCACAGGGAGAATGTACAAACTCCATACAGGCAGCACCCATAGTCAGGATTGAACTCGGGTTTCTGGAGCTGTAAGGCAGCAACTCAACTGCTGCGCCACTGTGCCACGCTCTTTTGTTTTATACAACTTTGTCAGATGCAGTAGGTTCCCATAAGCAGTGCTTTATAGTTAGTTTAGTTTTTAGTTTAGAAATCTATGTTTCCAGATAATGTCACCAAGGTTCAGCAATGAGCACAGGGAAGAAGGGACATGAGTAGATCTTTGGATGACTCTAGATGTATACGAGTCCTAAAAAATTGTTCCTAGTAGCCTTGCACCATGTAGTTTAATGTTATGATTTATTTGTCGTTGTGAGGTTTAGTTTAGTTTATGAGATTAGTCTATCTTGGCACAGATATTGTCGACCAAAGGGCATTAGACTTTAAAGATACAGAGCGAAAACAGGCCCTTTGGCCCACCGAGTCCGCACCGACCAGCGATCACCCTGTAAACCAGCACTATCCAACACACTAGGGACAATTTACAATTCACAGAAGCCAATTAGTCTACAAACCTGTAGTTCTTTGGAGAGTGGAACACCTGAAGAAAATCTATGCAGTCACAGGGAGAACATGCAAACTCCATACAGGCAGCACCTGTAGTCAGGATCAAACCCTGCAGTCTGGGACTGTGGCAGCAACTCTATCAATGCTCCACTGTGTTCCCGTTCTTGTGTTGTATTGTAGGACCTTGTCAAATGCCTTACTAAAATTCATAGGGATCATATCTTCTGACTTGGTTTCTCCATTATCTCTGATTAGCAGCTACCTTTCCAAATCCACATAAATCCTATCCCTTAGAATTTTCTTCAATAATTTCCCAACTTTAACTCTTGCTTCCCTTACCAACAAAACTAAAAAACGTTCTTGTGGCTGAGGCACAAGGTACCACTAAAGTTCAATATACTACACAGGGTTTATGATATCTCCCTGGTGTTGATCAGCTGAGCTACAGGGAAAATCTGGGCAAACCTGAAACCAAACATTTCTCCTGACCCAAAGCTCCAGTAAATGTTGGAATGGAATAAAGGAAGGATGCCACAAGAGGAGTGAGCAATTTTTCTTTATCAACTAAAACAAGTCGAACTGTAAGAAGTGAAATCTCGATGAGAGTTTTGCACCTTAGTCATAAATTGAAAATCTATCCCATTGTGTCTCAGTAACATGCTAATTCAAGATGAACTACGTGCCTGTTTCATGGGAAAAACGGATTAATATCCCAGTTAAAATTATGACTGAGTAAAACTTTAACAGCAGTCTGAGTTCATGTTGTTTGTGCCGATGATGAAGCAAGTCTACATTTTTTTCAATAATTTTCCTCTCTGTGTAGAATGCATCATCATTCTGCAGATTTACTGAAAAGATAAATAAGGGGGAAATTGTTAAAAACATTTTAAAATAAAGCAACAAAGTCGAATTTCATCTTCAAAATTCTTGTTTCTATTTCTTTCACATTTCCTGGCATTTTTATTATTGAGACGTGTGATTCATATTGCCCGGGCAATAGAAATCATGTTGATCACTAACTTAAACCAGGAAGGCTATTACTCAGCTTGGAAACAGCGATGGTTGTGCACTTTGTTTTAAAATAGCCTCTTGTTCTTCTAATCCAAATGATGTCCTTCCTTGACTTGCGTAGGAAGGAACTGCAGATGCTGGTTTATACTGAAGATAGACACAAAATGCTGGGGTAGCTCAGCGGGTCAGGCAGCATCTCTGGCAATGAGGTGAGAAAGGGGTGTTAGGTTCAGCAGAGAGAAGAAACTTTGAAACACCCAAGCTCTCAAGCTCTGGCATCTTCTCCCAGAAGGCTGAACAGATATAAAGGTAACAGGCATTCTGGATAATACTTCCAGCCTTCCCGATGCAACACATCATGAAGAAGGAGTGGTTGGAAAGAAATGACGAGCCAGTTTCCAGGGTGGACTGGCCTGTGTTCATCACTCTCTGCAGGCTCAGGCAGTCAAGAGCAGAGCAATGACCATACCAGGCTGAGATTCATCCCATCAGAATGGCTTCTATACTGCATCTGTGGAAGCTCGAAAGAATCTTGGTGGACATGTCAGTTCTTCTCAGAAGCCTGAGAAAGTAAATGCAGTATCAGAATGAAGGATGTCCAAGAAGGAACTGCAGATGCTGGAAGATCGAAGGTACACAAAACTGCTGGAGAAACTCAGCGGGTGCAGCAGCAACTATCTATCTCTATAAAATTCTCCGAAGAAAATAGGCGACGTTTCGGGCCGAAACCCTTCTTCAGACTGATGGGGGGGGGGGGGGGGGGAAGGAAGGAAAAAGTGAGGGGGAGGAGCCCGAGGGCGGGGGGATTGGAGGAGACAGCTCGAGGGTTAAGGAAGGGGAGGAGACAGCAAGGATGTGTAGGTAGGAACTTCAGATGCTGGTTTAAACCGAAGATAGACACAAAATGCAGGAGTAACTCAGTGGGACAGGCAGCATCTCTGGATAGAAAGAATAGGAATTCCTTCTATCCTTCCCACCCATTCCTTCAAACAATATTACTCACCACAATATTCAACCTCTCCCTGTCCAAGTCCGTGGACCCTGCCTGCTTCAAAAGATCCACCATTATACCAGTGCCAAAGAATGCCTCTCCAGCTTGCTTGAATGACTACTGACCGGTGGCCCTCAGCTTGCTAGTCATGAAATGCTTTGAGAGGCTGATCAAGAATCACATCTGCACCATCCTCCCTCGCACCATGGACCCGCTGCAGTTCGCGTACCGTCCGAACAGATCCACGGATGATGTGGTCTCCCAGGTTCTGCACACCATTCTCTCTCACCTTGACAACCAGAAGGGGGGCTATGCGAGGATGCTGTTCATTGATTTCAGTTCAGCATTCAACACCATAGTCCGCACCAGACTTGCAGAGAAGCTGCTGGAACTGGGACTGAACACTCCCCTGTGTGCCTGGGTCCTGGACTTTCTCACCGCCAGGCCCCAGGTGGTCAAGATGGGGAGACATGCCTCCAACCCTCTCACCCTGAACACAGGATCCCCCCCAGGGTTGCGTCCTCAGCCCCCTACTGTACTCCCTGTACACACATGACTGTGTGGCTAGTTTCATCTCCAACTCCATCATCAAGTTTGCTGTTGACACTGTGGTGGTGGGCCTGATCTCCAATAACAATGAGAAGGCCTACCGGGAGGAGGTGGCTGATCTGGCACTCTGGTGTCAGGACAACGGCCTCTTCTTGAATGCCACTAAAACTAAGGAGCTGATTGTGGACTTTAAAAGGACACAACAGCCGAGGACGTACATGCCATTGGAGATAAATGGGACTACTGTGGATAGGGTGAGCAGCTTTAAATACCTGGGAGTCCACATCACAGAGGATCTGACATGGACAACACACACTGCCGCACTGGTGAGAAAGGCAAGGCAGCGCCTTTACCACCTCAGGCAGCTGAGGAAATTCAGAGTCTCTCTGAGGATCCTTCAATCCTTCTACTCTAGTGCTGGAGAAAGTATTCTGTCCAGAAACATCTCGATCTGGTTTGGCAACAGCTCTGCCCAGGACAGGAAGGCTCTGCAGAGAGTAGTGCATTCGGCCAAACGCACTATGGGAACAACACTCACCCCCCTGTAGGACCTATACACCAGGAGGTGCATATCCAGAGCCAACAAGATCTAGACCTAGCACCTCAGCAACGGACTGTTCCAGCTGCTATGGTCAGGCAAGCGCCTCCGTTGTCACGCTGTGAAAACAGAGAGGATGAGACGGAGTTTTTTCCCGCAGGCCATCAGGATTATAAACTCTTATCTCACCAGGGACTCATTTACTAATTTTTCCTCCTCCTTTTTCCTTTCTTGTCCCCGCCCCCCCCCCACCCCCGATCAGTTTGAAGAAGGGTTTCGGCCCGAAACGTTGCCTATTTCCTTCGCTCCATAGATGCTGCTGCACCCGTTGAGTTTCTCCAGCTTTTATGTGTACCTACTAATTCACTGTTGTGTTGTGTCTTTTTTTATTTTATTTTTCTGAAATGTAAATACTGGTTCTATTCTGTTCTGATGTTGTTGTTTTTGCACAATCCACAGGCATTGCCACTTTCATTTCACTGCACATCTTGTATGTGTATGTGACAAATAAACTTGACTTGACTTGACCAGTAAAAGAAACATACAGTAATTTTAAACATTAAACTTACTCAGAGGTTTGCCCCACCCGCTGAGTTTCGCCAGCATTTTTCTCTACCTTCGATTTTTCCAGCATCTGCAGTTCTTTCTTAAATGGTTTGAATGCTCATATGCGCCTCTTTGTCAAGAAAATTGTGAGAGTTTCTCATAGGTAAAATAATCACCAAACAAATGTAAGCCTTATTGGTTATTTCTGCCCAGACTTCTATTCTTTCCTGAACGCAATGTTTCTTGCAGGTCACCAGCCTCTTAGGACGCACCAGTGGTGAAGCAGATCAGGAGCCCAAGGTAGACACAAAATGGTGGCGTAACACAGCGGAACAGGCAGCATCTCCAGATAGAAGGAATTGGTGACAATTCGGGACGAGACCCTTCTTCAGAAGTTTGTTCCTACAACAAATCCAAGCCTGTTGTTCCTGAACACCAACTTTGACAGGCACGTGAGATGCATTGCTGAGTAAACAATGTACAGAGTGATGTACAGAACACAACAGCAAGAGAACCAGAGGGGGAATACAAATAGGAAGCCCACTGATTGATTTTAAATGGCTCTTGAAGTCTATGAATAACATTGTTTGTCATTCTGATAGTGGTGAATCATCCATCAGTCTGAAGTAGGCTCCCGACGCGAGATGTCATCTGTCCATCCTCCTCCTTTTGAGCTGATGAGTTCACCCAGCACTTTATTATTTGCTCAAGATTCGAGCATCTGCAGCCTCTTGTGTCTCCAATCATCCAGCTCTGTTCTCATTGATCCACTAACAGCATTTGATCTGATTGTGTAGGAAGGAACTGCAGATGCTGGTTTAAACTGAAGATAGACACAAATTGCTGGAATAACTCAGCGGGACAGGCACCATCTCTGGAGAGAAGGAATGGGTGACGTTTCGGGTAGAGACCCTTCTTCAGACTCTGAATTCAATGCAATCTGATTGATCACATGTTCCTTCTCTAACTCCTCTTCCAACCAACCCTTTGAGTGCTCTGTAATGCAGTGTGTGATGAATACAAGTGGAACCATGAGATACCATGAGATTCATATTCCCCATCCTGTTAATGTGCACCTATTTATGTTTGTGTTGGGTGAATATGTTTTGTGTGTGTATTTGTTTGTGCGTGTGCATTTCTAATGTTATGTTTGAGACCGTGTTTTGTGCTTAATTTGGCTATTTATATGTGCAAGAGACATGAGCGTGTATCTGTCATTTTTACCAACAACAGAACATTGACATTCTTAGTTACTGCAGCTTAACAAGCCTATAAATGCAGTAACACACAGATAATATATAAGAACCAAAAATACAATAATTTAATAGCCATAATGCTAGGTAACCATAATGGTGCAAAAAATGGTGCACAGTGCAGAAAAGATCATCGTTTTGAACTTAGTGTCGCGTGGCATTCATAAGCCTGATAGTTGCTGGGAGAAAGCTGTTCTTGAACCAGGTGGCCACGTTTTTCTGGCTCCTATACCTTCCTCCCGATGGAAGTAGGAAAATGAGAGTGTGGCCAAGGTGGTCAGAGTCATACAGCATAGAAACAGGCTCTTCGGCCCGACTTGCCCACGCCGAACAACATGCCCCATCTACACTAGTTCCACCTCCATGCGTTTGGCCCATATGCTTCTAAATCTACCCTATCCAGAAACCTGTCTAAATGATATTTTTCATGTGTGGGTCTTTGATGTGGTTTTGGTGTAAATGAAAATAGGTGTTTCATGAACTTTTTTGTAAGTATGATTTATTTGGATAAAACAGGGCTCAAGGAGGAAGAAATGTGTTATCCACATTGTTTCTCTTGAGATCACACCTTCGCGAGCCAACGATGGACCTGCCAAGCAACAGCCTGCCTGAGGTCAATTGTGGCTGTCCCTGACCTGTCCTGGTCTTTTCTCATCTCCAGCTCTTCAACACCCTCCTCCCCCACACCCCCTACTTTCAGCCTGAAGAAACGAGCCGAGCCAAAACGTCACCCAATTTTTTTCCAGAGAAACTGCTTGACCCGCTGAGATACTCCAGCACTTTGTGTTCATCTTTGGTATAAACCAACATCTGCAGTTCTTTCTTTCTACAAAGAGGAAAGAAGTTGAGCATTCACATTTACAGCTAAGTTAATGAAAAGTGGATGATGTCAGCAGAGTGAAGACTTACAAAAACATGGAGGATATTAATATATTATATGAACCACATTGAAAAAAAAATCTGACTAAAATAAGGCAAACATTAAAGGCCATCTCAAAACCCTGAATTTCATCTGTTTCTATAGTTACCAACAGAGAGAAAATAGGCTTTACTTTGAAGTTGCGATATCTTCACTGATCATCTAAATCATCCTTGAAGGTTTACTTTAATTTGCTGTCATCTGCTGACTGATCCTCCAACTCTTTATGGATACATGTTTTCTTTATATACTGTTTTTGGAAAATCAAAGCATTCACAGTGGGTTGAAAATCTGTTTCTCTCTATGGACCAGATGGATCAGGTCCTCATGCAAATAGAAGGTTAAATGTGCAGCACTCAAGTGCATCTAAGTCTTCTTTAACAGCCCTGTAAGAAATATGTTGCGGTCTTACGCACAATAAGGGAAGGATGTCCTGGAAAGTGGTAAATGCAGTTGTGTTTTTATCACTTTTCACCCACTGTAACTGATTTTGGTGCTTGGTACCATCTGGAAACCAGATTCTCTGTTGGCAAAGGGAAAGACGTTGCAAAGGTGAAGCATCCAGGGCTGACTTTGTACATATTTAATACCCAGTTTAATGGAGGGATCAAGGGCAACCACCAGCTTACCCCTAATACAAGTGTGATAACTGTAAGAAGGCCCGGACAGGGGAAAGAGACAACGTCTGGCTTTGGGTAAAGGCGTCAACATCAAGGGAATGTTAGGTGAGAATTTGAATCAAAATGTCCAAAGAAGGGTCCCGACCTGAAATGTCACCTATCCATGTTCTCCAGTGATGCTGGTTGACCCGCTGAATTACCGCAGCACTTTGTGTCTTTTTCACCATGAAACAGAATATGGAAGTGTTTAAAAATAGAGAAGGTGATTTGGGAATGTTGGCTTAAATTGATTAATATTGGAAAGTGGATAAGCTATCCGCAATGTCATCATTCAAGATGGTGGCGGCAGCAGACACAGAGAAACATTAGTGCCGGAGAGCGAGTTGGAATCTTACCTCCTGCATCCTCGGTGGTGCTCTGAGGTTGGCTGCGGGAGTGTCCCAGTGCACTAAGGCTGAGCAGTGGCCTTGTGAGGAGATGGACGGTGTGTTCGCGGGTCGATGTGTCCGGATAGAGGAGCTGGTGGAGTGGGCCGCTGGAGGCCCTGCAGTAGCCTGGGGTTTGCGGGGATCAGGGCCAGGAGATGCAGCCTGCAGTGGCATGGAGCGGCAGAACAGTAGTGGAGGACATCGATTATATTATCTGGCCAGGCTCATCCCCTCCCACGCCCCATCTCCCTCTCCCTCTCTCCCTCTCTCCCTCTCCCTCCCTCTCCCTCTCCCTCTCCCTCTCTCCTCTCAATCTCTCCCTCTCCCTCTCCCCTCCCTCTCTCCCTCTCCCCCTCTCCCTCTCTCCCTCTCTCTCCCCCTCCTCCCCTCCCTCCCTCCCTCCCTCTCCCTCCCCCCCCTTCCCTCTCCCTTCTCTCCCTCCCCCCCTCCCTCCCTTCCTCCCCCTCCCCCCCCCTCCTCTCTCTCCCCCTCTCTCTCTCTCCCCCTCCCTCCTATCTCCCCCCTCCCCTCTCCCTCTCCCACTCTTCTCCCCCTATCCCTCTCCCTCCTACCCCCTCTTCCCTCTCCCTCTCTCCCTCTCCCTCTCTCCCCTCTCCCTCTTCCTCTGCCTCTTTTACCTTCCTATATATTTTGGTTAATTGCACCTTGCAACCTCTTCGCCAGTGTTGGCCTTTCCACTCTAACACCCTGGTGAGCTCTTCTCTTGTGAAACACTGGTCCCAATGGATGTCATAATCTGCCAAGAGCTTAGCTCCAGTTAACCTCCGTCATGTACTGTTCTATGCAGTAAATTCCTTTCAAACAGAGTTAATCCAGTCACCACCAGTGAATGATAACATGTTAAATTTCAAAGGAAAACCTCTTTAACCACATTGTGTCTGCAATTGCTGCAACTTTTTAAATCAAATAGAATGTAAAATGTCCTGGATACACACTGAATCTGCAATCTGAAGAAGGACCCTGACCCGAAACATCACCTGTTCTTGTCCTTCACAGTTGCTGCCTGACTTGCTGAGTTGTTCCAGCAGGTTCTGTCCCATGCAAGATTCCAGCATCTGCAGTTCCTCCTGACTGTATCTGCAATTGTTTCAACTTTTTTTAAAACCAAATTGAAATGAAGGAGAAATATCCAGGAGACACAAGAAACTGCATCTTGATCAAAACACAAATGCTGGAGGAACTCAGCAGGTCAGGTAGCAACTGTGGAGGGAATGGGCGGGGGATGATTTGGGTTGGGACCCTTCTTCAGACTGAGGGCAGTAGTGGGGAGAAAGGTGGAAAAGAGTGGTGGGGACATGAAATATCCTGGCCTCACAGTTTTGTACAGGCACCTGTGACAGCCAGACTGCTTGCCACCAATAATGAAGGCAAGAGTTCTCTTCCACACCGGATAATAACAGCTATCCAAAAAATCCATGTCAGCAAATGCTGGAATGCTGCTTGTGGTCCTTACTACCTTCATAGACTGAGTGATGAAAGGAAAATAATGGGTCATTCAATAACTGTGGTGAGTACTGTGAAAGAAAAACCTATCCGATGTTATGATAATAAGAAATGAAAAATAATCATATCATACTTTGGCTTTCTATCCATGTAGCAGTCCAGCTTCATTCCGTTATGAACTGCAACACAATGCCACACACCCACACAATGGCAGCTTTTATAATCTTCAGCAATATATTTGCCATGAATTTGGGAATCATTGTTTCTCAACGCCGAGTTTTTTTCTCCCTCTCTCTCGCTTAATGATTCCAGTCATCAGTTTGCAAAGTCTGGTGGTAGCTCAAACTACTGCTTAATTCCACTTTCAACAGAGGAAGGTCTGTTTTCATCCATAATTAATGACTCAACAAAGCATGATCCAAAAGTTGCGGGAACAAGTGACTTTTGAATGCAGTTTCATCAAATGAGATGCTGTTGGTGAGTTGTTAATTATGAAGAAAACATACAATCCCTCGTTACTCATGAACAGAGGAATTTCATCTCTTTATCTGATTCCTACTATTCAGCTCCGTTTGCTCTGTTCCTTTCCATTCAGTCACATAGTTCTGCTGATGAACCAGAGCTCCCTATAATTAATATAGCCTCCAGCGCTTTGAGGAGCTTTCATCGCTATTTTGAAGGAGCTCACTATTTCTGGGCTACAGTCCTAGACATACTTGGCACCACCATTATCTCACTGGGGTGCTGACTTTTATATGCGAGCCTAGTCAAAGAGCTATTCAACCCAGCACTGCCTTGCAGCTGAACTTGATCCAAGCCTCAAGTGGATGCGGATGTACATCATTTCTTCAAAACGAGATTTGAGTTACCGAGTTGTTAATGATGGAAAAAAACATGCAACCTCTCATTACTCGTGACCACTAATCCCATCTCATCCCCCAGCTTTGTTATACCAAGGCCTATCCAGGCCAAACACATGGTTATTTTGCGACACAAGGAACAGTAGAAGCTGCAGTCAGTTTGAAGAAGTGTCCCGACCAGAGACATCTCCTATCAATTCCATGTCTGAAGGGTCTCAACATGAAACGTCACCCATTCTTTGCTCCACAGATGCTGCCTGTCCCGCTGAGTTACTCCAGCATTTTGTGTCTGTCTTCGGTTTGAACCATCATCTGCAATTCCTTCCTACAGACACCCTTCACAAAAACTGCCTGACCCACTGAGTTCCACTAACAGTTTGTATATTGCTTAAGATTCCAGCATCTGCGGTCTCAATTTCTTCACTAGTTTTCCAATTCAAAGCAGTGTCATGCGTTTCTGAATGCTGCATGCTCACAAATACTGCATCTTTATTCTAATGTTGTTTATTTACTCATTTGTGGGATCAGGATGTCATTCTCAAGACCAGCAGTGATTATCCGTCCTTAATTGCCCTCCAAACTAAACTAAATGTCTTACTAGATAATTTCAGAATGTACTTATGTTTTGTTTTGTACACATTGAAATGCTCAGCGGAAATGTTCCTTCTGTCCTGAGGCGAATAGCTCAATATCGCACTGAATAGTGTCCATCAATTCATATCCCTTTCAGGCATCTCAATCTGTGGTCCATGTGTGACACACAGGGTTATGCACAGCAACTTCCCATAAAAGCAATACAATAAAGGCTAACGAACCTGATGTAGCAATGCTGACCGATTGATAAATATTGGCCAAGATATCATTACGTTTGCTGCTCTTCCCCTTGCATCCATCCAAAAGTAAGATTGTTCACGTCCACAAGTTATAGGAGTAGAATTAGGTCATTCGGCCCATCGAGTCTACTCCGCCACTCAATCATGCCGATCCCCCTGCCTCCTAATCCCATTTTCCTGCCATTTTCCCATAACCCCTGACACCCGTTCTAATCAAGAATTTGTCTATCTCTGCCTTAAAAAATATCTATTGACTTCAGGGCCTGGCCTCCACAGCTCTCTGTGGCAATGAGTTTCACAGATTAACTACCCTCTGACTAAAGAAGTTCCTCCTCTCGTCCTTTCAAGAGCTCCCCTTAATTCTGAGGCATCGACCTCTGGTCCTCGACTCTCCCACCCGTGGAAATATCCTTCCACATTCACTCTATATGTGCCGCACATGTGACAATAATAAACCAATACCAATCGAAGAAAACAGATGAGACGTATGTTTAGCAACTCGCCAAGAGATCTGCAGAAGCTTGGAGTGACTCAGCTGATAGAATTGCTGCCTCACAGAGCCAGACACTTGGATTAGATCCTGACCTTGGCTGCTGTCTGTGTGGACTTTGCACGTTTTCTCTGGGTTTCCTTCGGTTTCCTCCCACATCCCAAAGACATGCGGGTTTGAAGGTTAATTGGCCTCTGTAAATTGCTCCTGATGTGTAGGGAGTGGGTGAGAAAGTGGGATATCATCGCACTAATGTGAACGGGTAATCCCTGAATCTGGAGGTGTGTGTTCTCACACCTTTACCTTTTGCTTGCAAGGATCTGGAGGCTAGGTTTTCTGAGAGGAAAGGAGGGGAATATGGACCATTGTGTAAACCCTTGTGCTTGCTGGCTGGACAAACTCATTCAAGTGCCTGCACAACTCTCCCACCACTAGTCAGGTCACCCTCAATCTCAGACATTGCCTTGGGATCCTTACAGCCTCTCTCTCCTTGCTGAAGTATGCCCCAGGTTGCACTCTGCAGCTCATTATAGGCCAAAAGTTCTACTAATCTAGTCGATAAACGTCCATTTTGGTTAATAGGACTTCTGCTTTCACATCGAGAAGAGGTGTTTTATTGTAGCGCAAGGTTCCAAAATTCATAGAGGGCACTCATGTCCTTCCTGGCACATACTTGGCATTTCTTGGCAGCTACAAGAGTGGCACTTGCATAGATGACAATGGCGTTTAGATAGGCACATGAATATGCAGGGAATTGAGTGATATGGATCATGCGCAAGCCAAAGGGAGTTGTTTAATTTGGCAAAGTCCAGCATAGACATTGTGAGCCAAAGCACCTGTTCTGTGATGTATTCCACATTCTCTGTCTATATTTCTGTGATTCAATGTAAAGGTACAACAAGGAAACAGGGCATTATACCCACTGAGTCCGTGCTCACCATCTATCACTCATTCACACTAGTTCTGTTTTCCCACTATCACATCCAGCATCTACACACTATAGGAAATTTTGCAGAGGTCAATTAACCTACAAACCGGCAGGTTTTTGGAATGTGGGAGGAATTGCAAAAGCAAGCAGTCACAGGGAGAACGTGCAAACGCCACATAGATAGCACCCGAGGTCACGATCAAACTCAGGTCTCTGGCGCTGTGAGGCAGCAGTTCACTGTGCCACCCTAAATGCGCATTGCAGCAATTGTACGGTATCTTTCTACAGTATTTTCTATGTGCCAGACCCTCCATTTCAATCTTGAAAACTGTTCCACATTGTCTCTTAATGGTAATGATAGACACAAAATGCTGGAGTAACTCAGTGGGACGGGCAGCTTCTCTGAAGAGAAGGAATGGCTGATGTTTTGCTTCGAAACCCTTTTCAGACCTTATTGGCAATGAGCTCCGACCAATGAGGAGTAAACCCCCAGCCGGGTATAAATGTAAATTGCCCCTAGAGTGTGTAGGATAGTGTTGATGTGCGGGGATCACTGGTCGGTGCGGACATTCAAGATGGCGGCGCTGGCTTAACAGCTGCGGCCCACCTGCAGTCCGTCTGTTTTTTTTTTCTTTCTTTTTGTTCCTTTGTCATGTTTTAGTTAATTTTGTTTTATTAAGTTGTGTATGTGTGTGGGTGGGGTGGGAGAAACATGTTTTGGTCTCTTCCTTCGGGGGATGCGACTTTTTTTCTGTCGTATTCCCCGTCCCCGTCTCCGTGGTGTCTGCGCCGAGGCCTAATGGCGGAGCTGGCGGCCTCGGAGCTGTGGCGGCGGCAGCAGCGGCAGCGGAGACCCGAGAGACCCGAACTGGCAGCCGGCAGCGGAGACCCGACTGGCCCCGGAGGTGGCGGCGGCAGCGACCACCCGCGGAGTTTGAACCGGCCCGTTCGCGGAGCACGGTTGAGCCGCGGGATTTACCATCACCCGGTGGGGTCACAACATCTGGAGCCTGGATCGCCTCGGCGCAGAGGGAGAACAAAGAGGGAAGAGACAGAGGCGTTAAGATTTTGCCTTCCACCACAGTGAGGAGGTGTTTGGTGAACTCACTGTGGTGGATGTTAAATTTGTGTTGATTGTGTGTTTTTGTCATTTTTTATTATATGTATGACTGCAGGGAAACTAAATTTCGTTCAGACAGCAAGGTCTGAATGACAATAAACGAATCTAATCTAATCTAATCTCAGTGGGCCGAAGGGCCTGTTTCCTCATTGTATCTCTAAACTAAAACTAAACTAAACTTGCTTTCAGTAGAAAAATAAAACTGATGGGAGATGCGCAACATTGCCTGTGACTAATGAGATAAATGACCCTACTTTTGGGGAACTGACAAAATGACCAAACTACATTAATGTGAGTCAACGTGTGGACCATCTAATCCCCCAAAACCCAATGTAGGTAAATTAAAAGCATGGACAATTTAGCTGCATTTGAACACGTATCACTATTTGGAAACTGGCACTTAAGTAAAAATGAGGTCTGAGGAGGCAAGGCATGGAGGTTGCTTCTCCACCTCATTCCAACCAAGGATAGAAAACACATAAAAGTGCCTGATAATACCCTGATAATACGCAGGATGTGTTCAAAGGTTCAAGAGAATTAATAAAGACTTATTCAGCTCATATCACACCAAAAAAAACCCCACTTTTATCAGGGATGTTTAAAAAAAAAACTTTAATCTGTTTCATTGGCTTCCTCCCACAACCCAACCCCCACTGGGAAGGGATATTCTACTGCGTTTTCAACACAACATACAGAGAATTCAGTGAAAGGCCGGGTCGACCATGAGCACAAACACTTTCTTTCATGGTCTACGATGTGAACTGAAGGGAACAAATGAAACTTGGTGTTGCCATGGCAGCTGCTTTTATCTCTCTCCCTGATTGGCATGCGTAATAAATACGGATGCCGTAAATCTTTCTTCCACAGCGGCTCTTGTGTAATCCTGGAGCTGCTCCAGCAGCCTCACTGGAGCTTCTTCCATTCAGGCCTAAAACCTTCACTAAAGAGAAAAACATTCAGATAACAATCTTGCCTAAAGGTGATTTTAGATCATTGGGGGTGGCACGGTGGCGCGGCGGTAGAGTTGCTTCCTTACAGTAACTGAGACCAGGGTTCAATCCTGACCACGGCTGCTGTCTGTACAGAGTTCATACATTCTCCCCGTGACCGCGTGGGATGCTTAGGCTTCCTCTCACACTCCAAAGTCTTACATGTTTGTTGGTTAATTGGCTTCTCAAAAATGTAAATTGTCCCTGGTGTGTAGGATAGTGCTAGTGTACGGGGTGATCACTGGCCAGCGCGGACTCGGTGGGGTGAAGGGCCTGTTTCCACGCTGTGTCTCTTCCACGCTAAACTCTCGCTCTCACTCATGGGCCAGGTGGTTCATCTCTTAAAAAGGTCGGTCTAGCCTCGTAAAATTGTCTGGGGTCACATGTCCATTTGACTCCCAGTACATCTCACTGAGCCCCCCCCCCCCCCCCCCCCCCCCCCCCCATTGTGTGTGGTGCATTTCCTCTGACCTCCCTCTTGAAGTGCAACCAGTTTTTTGAGCTTACATTATCCTCTTCCATTCCTTGGTCCTGACTGCCACAGGATCATTCCATGTACCATTAATTTACACTGTGAAAATAGTTCAACAGCATATTTACGTGTTGTTAGCGGATTGCTGGTGCAGGCAGGCCATAAACGAGGGAAAGACTGGCTGATCTGGGGACGTTTGCCAAGAACTGGCCCCTGCAGGTTTCTGTTTTGTACAACGTTAATTTACAGTGCATGGTAACGGCAATCCATTGTGAACCTGACAGAGCATCGCGCATTGAAAAACGTGGCACTGATTCACGGACTTTCCAAATGCATGGGCACTCTGATGGTTTGCCCGGGTAATCTGCACTGCTGCTGTAACAATGCATTTGACTTTGTGCCATCAATGTGGAAAACAGTAAACAGTGATCACCCAGACAACAGCAGCACTTCGTTCGATAGGATGTGATTTGATGCTTGCAGGGCAAACACATGAAGAGCTTCTGCGAAAGCCAGCAACGAAGTGGTAGGAAATGGTCATTATCCCCTTCTGAGGCATCCGCAAATTTGTGCACTGACAGATGGTTCAATGGAACTGATCCATTAGAGAGGATGGGCACCAGCAGATGATGCCCACGCATACTAGTGCCCAACGTCTCAACCAGCGTGCTCACAATGAACACTGTAAGAAAAATCAAGATGATCAGCATCTGGGTATATGTATGAGCTCTTCATCTTCATTGAGAACCTCGTGACCTGCTGTCGAGACAACAACCTTTCTCACAAGGTACACAAAAAAGTTGGAGAAACTCAGCGGGTGCAGCAGCATCTATGGAGCGAAGGAAATAGGCAACGTTTTGGCCCGAACCGTTGCCTATTTCCTTCGCTCCATAGATGCTGCTGCACCCGCTGAGTTTCTCCAGCTTTTTTGTGTACCTTCGATTTTCCAGCATCTGCAGTTCCTTCTTGAACCTTTCTCATAATGTCAGCAACACATAGGAGGTAGTAATCGACGTCAGGAAGCAAAGCAGTACACATACCCCGGTTTTCATTGACGGCATGAAAATAGAGAAAGCTTCAAATTCCTAGGAATCAATATCACCAACAACTTCTCCTGGACCACCCATGTTGAAGCTATGGCCAAGAAAGCACACCAATGTCGCTGCTTCCTTCGAAGGCTGAGGAAGCTCGGCATGTCCCATGGTTTGGGAACTGCTCCATCCAAGACTGCAAAAAATTGCAGAGAATTGTGGATGCTGCTCAGACCATCGCACAAACCAACCTCCCTTCCATTGACTTAATTTACACCTCACGCTGACTCGGCAAGGCCAGCAGCATGATTAAAGATGAGTCACACCCTGGTCACTCCCTCTTCTCCCCTCTCCCATCGAGTAAAAGATATAGAAGTGTAGAAACGCACACCTCCAGATTCAGGAATAGTTTCTTCCCAACTGTTGTCAGGCAACTGAACCAGCCTACCAACAATCAGATAGTGGTCCTAAGCTACTATCTACCTCATTGGAGACCCTCGGGCTATCTTTGATAAGACTTGACTGGACTTTATCTTGTACTAAACGTTATTCACATTATTCCCTTTATCATGTATCTGTGCACTGTGGATGGCTCGATTATAATCATGTAATCAGGCAACAAAAACTTTTCAATGTACCTCGGTACACGTGACAATAAACGCATTGGTACTGAGAGCTGTATGGTAAAGCTGGAGAACTAGCAGATAAAATTGATAGGAAAAGGTGAGGACAAGTACAGGAGAGCCATTCATTATTTAATATAGCGATAAGCTCAGGATGGCTACGTTCTTTAGGCACTGATCTCTCCCCCAGACTCCGGTCAGAGCTGTAGCTCTACGTTGGCTAAATCACAGATACTGAGTCTCCGTACACTTACCGGAAGTCTCCAGTAATAACGAACCATGCAGTTTCCTATTAGACTTTGCCAGCAGTTCACCAGCTAAATGGCATTGAGCCCACGGGACAATACCAATGGCATCTTAGGTCCCTGCGGCCGGGACAAAATAGTGCCCTGAAATGGGCCAGTGTATGTACTGGGAAATTGCATGTTTGTATGAGTGCATGCTCGAGGTTTACATGTACGTGTGTGGTTTTGTGTGCCAACTATGTGTCTATACATTTAAAAACTATATACATGCTTATTATTATATATAGGAAATTACAATTGCACAAATGTTCATCTGTGTAGTGTGTGCATGCGTGTGCATGTGCTCATTTATAGTTTTTTTTAAAAAAGGAAATAGAACTTAAAGCGATAATTTCAGAAGCTCCAGAAATACTTGAAGATTCTTAAGCAAGACCATTCTGCCTGGCCCGCCGAATTATGTGAGCGTTTTGTATCTATTTTTTGAATATCATTAATCTGCGCAAAAAAGTTTAGTTTAAGTTTAGCTTCGAGATACGGTGTGGAAACAGGCCCTTGGACCCACCAAATCCATGCCAACCAGCAATCCACATACACTAACACTATCCTACACACACTAGAGACAATTTACACTTATGCCAATCCTGTTAGCCTACAAACCTGTATGTCTTTGGATTGTGGGAGGAAACTGGATCACCCGGAGGAAACCCGTGGGAGAACATACAAACTCCGTACAGACAGCACCCGTGGTCAGGATCGAACCTGGGTCTCTGGCGCTGTAAGGCAGAAACTTTACCGCTGCGCCACTGTGTCGCCCGGTTTTCCAACATTAAACCAGTAACCGCGTTTAAAATTATTCCATTTGCTGCAAACACTTTTGGACATCCGGGGAAGGAATGTGAACGGCACTATATAAATACGTCTTTTTACTTTTTGTTCTTTCATCGCAGATATTTCTCTCATGGAATCATTTCATTACTTGCAGATGAGTTCTGAGCCTTACTGTTCACATTGGAGAAATCATCCTCTGAAAGTTACCATCTTGTTCTGTTGAATCATTTCACAAATTCAGGGTAGATGCAGCTGGTTGTGATTTGGAGCTTTGCCAAATGATTTTCCGAACTGCTATCACTTTTGCGAGATAATTTGGAATGCGGGGTACTGCGCTGCGATTTTTTTTTTGACACACAAATTGCAACTTCTACCAGATCTTTGTTTCCTAATAAAATAAGTGCCTACATCTCTCCCTTGCTAAATTTATTTGTGGAAGGGGTTGTTGAAAAAAAAGTGAATTTTCCAATCTATTGACCTGAACGACAGCCAAGTGTATTCAAGCAGCATTCCACAGTCTGAGGTTACATTTATTTAAGAGTAAATAATCAGACCAGTAATTGCTTTAAAGTAAAGAACGCATTGAAAATAGTCGTGGAGGGTTTGCTTTTTTAAAACCCATTTTTTTTCTCGAAAGGACAACAATGTTCTGAGAGAACTTTTTGAGAGTGTTTCTCAACAGCCTTGGCTGAGGCTGCCTACATCTTGGGAGTTCAAGAGGTCACACGTACCTCTTCCTGTGCTGAGCTAGTGAAAAGGCATTCAAAGCATTTTAAACACTGTCGTGATATTGAATTGGAGCAAGCCTTAATTCCAGGGCTAAAGGGGCCTGTGGGAAGCAGAGTTTCTACACAGGAGGACGATCCTGACTCTCAATTATTAATCAGTGATGAAAAACAGGCCCTGTTGCCGCAATTTAAAGATAGGCCCTTCTGTTCCATGCCGCTTCAGTTGGCTCGGATAAAAAAGGCAGCCCAGTGAATAGTGTTTCTAGCTGTGCCTTTGTGCGTTTATAGCCATTGCCTGTCACAATAGGTGTTATATAACAGCCAGCTATCGAAACACAGCGAGTCAGAAAAGACGCAAACACTTTTTGCACCGAGGGTTTTTCCCTTATGAAGCCATTTAAAAGATATTTCCAAATTCTTGGCTCTGAATCGGCAAAAAATAAACCCGCCCAAATTCTCTCTCTGCTCCACAGATTTGCAATGTACTTGCTCTTGCAGTCACAAGGGCATTTACATTCAGAAGTATTTTTAACTGTTTGTGCAGTTTTTCGACCCAACCATTCCAGCTGTGTAAGGCACGTGGTTGCATTGAATCCAAAAGCCAACATTTGCAGAGATGTGCACAATTCACTCGACAAAAATTATATTCCAAGACATCTATGATATCCAATGATTTCTATGATATCCACTTTCTGCAAAACACCTCTCATAATGCGAAAAGCCAAGAGTTAGCAACAAATATTTTGCCTGTTTATTGCCTTTTGCATACTAATCAGTAAAGTACTTTTCCTTATATATATATATTATGATTTAGCCACAATAAGGGGAGGGGGAAAAGATTTAATAGGAACTTGAATACATCCAGCAAAAAGGGTGATGGGTGCATGGAACGAGCTGCCAGAGGAGGTAGTTGAGACAGGTACTATCGCAATATTTAAGAAACATTTAGATCGGTACATGGATGGGATAGGTTTAGATGGATAAGGGCCAAATGCAGGCAGGTGGGTCTAGAGTTGTTGTTCAGCACATAGAAGTTGGTTTAATGGGGCTGTTTCTATGCTGTATGACTCTATTACTCCAAGCTGTCATAACTCAAGCCATGTTGTGTTCAATAGGGAAGAGTGTGAACGCAGTAAAACTGTACAAAAAAGGAACTGCAGATGCTGGTTTATACCGAAGGTAGACACAAAGTGCTGGAGTAACTCTGAGGGTCAGGCAGCATCTCCAGAGAAAATTGCGAGGTGACATTTTAGGTCGGGAACTTTCTTCAGACTCTTCAGTTACTCCAGCATTTTGTACCTATATTTACACACAGTAAAACTATTTGTTTCTCCCTTTCTGCTCTGGAGTTTGAGAGCTAGAATTCCGCAGAGCATGATATTCCCTTGTGCCTCCAACATCCGAACAAGGCTCTGATTGTTAGTGGGCAACCTCTACATGCAGTAGGAAGGAGATCCAGATACGGGTTTACACCAAAGATAGACACAAAATGCTGCAGTAACTCAGCGGGTCAGGCAGCATCTCTGGAGAGAAGGAATAGATGACATTTTGGGTCGGAACACTTCCTCACACTGAAAGATAGAGAAGGCCAGAACAAAACAAGGCCAGCAACAGATGACCTCAGGAAGGGCAGAGTCCATAATGGTCCATTGTTGGCTGGTGAAGATCTGCTGACGAAAGGAAACAAGGATGTGAACATTGGAACTAGTAGAATGACTGGGGAGGGTCTAGAGAAGGGTCTTGACCCAAAACGTCATCCATTCCTTCTCTCCAGAGATGCTGCCTGTCCCACTGAGTTACTCCAGCTTTTTGTGTCTTTCCATGATAGGGCAGGACTTTAACTAACAGTTCTTTCACCAGGAGCAGCTGTTAAATGCAACAATACGAAGGAATGTTAGTGGACCCTCAATTCTAGCCTTACTACAATTAAGAGGCACTTAGACAGGCAGGGCACAGAAGGATAAACACCAAATGCTGGAGAAAAAGGGTAGGTGACGTTTTGGGACAGTCACCTTCTTCAGATTCTCTTTTGGGCTGAGATTATGGTAGGTAAGGAGTAGAGAAGTCAAGACAGTTGATGTCTCGCCGGCAATTAGAGATAAAAAGGTCCATAGAGTGTAGATGGCCATCTGGGGCAGTCCAGGAGGATCATGAATATCGGAGATGGGAGAAGGTGTCATCACTGGGTGGTGATGACACCTTCCCGTAGAAGAAGGCGTGGATCCACCGTCGATTATCCCATAACATCTCAAGGGAACACACGCTCGTTCAAAGAAACTTACGTACATAACTCTAGTGGATCAGCGTTGTGCCCAACATCTAATTCCACAGGGAGCTGGGGATTAGTGATTCAAGCTGCCACGTGCCAGTCAATTGCAAGGTTCAAGACAAACTTATCGAGCATCAGACATTTCAGTTTCCCAAGCACCTTCTCCAGTCATAGCCACTCCACTAACTTCCACTTGCTGAGTCTCTGGCACATTGCTGGTGTCTTCTACTGAGGAGACTGATGCAAAAAAGTTATTCAATACCTCTGCCATTTTTTTATCCCCCAGTATCACTTCTCCTGCATTATTTTCCAGCAGTTCAATGTCTACTCTTGCCTCTTTCTTACTCTTTACATATCTGAAGAAACTTTTGATATCCCCTTTTGTGTTATTGGCTACCCTATCTTCATAGTTAATCTTTTCTCCCCGTATTGCCTTTTTTGTTACCTTCTGGTGTTTTTTAAAAGCGTCCTAATCCTGTGGCTTCCCACTAATCTTTGCAATGTTATATATCTTCTCTTTTAGTTTTATGCTGTCTTTGACTTTCCATGTCAGCACCGGTCACCTCAGGTACATGGATAGGAAGGGAAATGGGCCAAGCGCAGGCAGGTGGGACTAGTGTAGATGGGACATGTGTCGGTGTGGGCAAGTTGGGCCAAAGGGCCTGTTTCCACACTGTATGACTCTATGTTGAAAACAACAGACGGTAATAAAAAAGGCAATACGGGGAGAAAAGATTAAATATGAAGATCCGGTAGGCGGCGCGACTCTGGCCAGCAGCGGCCTCTGCAGCCTGTCCGCGTTTTTATTATTTTTTGTCTGTGTTTTTATGTAGTTTTTGTTATTTTATGTTGGGGTGTGTGTGTGTGGGGGGGGGGCGGGGGGGGGGTGGGAAAACTTTTGAATCTCTCCCTGCACTGGAGACCCGACCTTTTCTCGTCGGGTCTCAGTTGTCGTTGGGGCCGCAACGAGGAGCGGCCTCCAACAGGAAGAAGCCGGGGACTCTGGTGCTACGACTCACCGTCGCCGTCGCGGAGCTGGCCGAGACCGGAGCGGGTGGAGCGGTGGAGGAGCGCTACCGCTGCCGCTGCTGCTGCTGCTGCTGCTGCTGCTGCTGCTGCTGCTGCTGCTGCTGCCGCTGCTGCTGCTGCTGCTGATGCGGAGGCTGCTACTGCGGGTCTGCGGACGGCGGCACCGGGAGCCCGCGGATCCCTGGAGGGAGACGGCTTTTCGGGGCTCCTGCAACGGCGACTTCTCCCGCCCGAGTTGCGGGGTTGAAGAGCTCCTGGAGCGGGGCCTAACACCACTGCCCCGCGCGGCTTGGAATGGCCGCGGGACTCTGCGAGCGCACACCGGGGTCTTTAACACCAAGACCCGGTGTGCGACCTCGCACCACCCGGCGTGGCTTTAATGGCCGCGGGACAATCGCCATCGCCAGCCGGGGGCTTTGACTTTGACTCTGACATCGGGGGGGGGGGGAGAGTGCAGTGGAGAGATAATTTTTTTTGCCCTACCATCACAGCTATGTGATGGATGTTTATGTAAAATGTAATTATGTTGTGTCTGGGGTCTATTTGTGTGTAATGTATGGCTGCAGAAACGGCATTTCATTTGGACCTCCAGGGGTCCAAATGACAATTAAATAGACTATTGACTATTGATATGCATCCACAGACAGGTACATCAGATGGACCCAACTTCCAGTGCCCTCTATATCCATGCACTGCAGCGTGCAGGCAGAAAAACACGGCGCACACTGACTTGAACCCTGCACCTCCCTGCAGAACTATGCAGCACAGCAGTAGAGTTGCTGCCTTACAGCGCTAGTTAGTCTGGTTCAATCCTGACTACGGATGCTGTCTGTACGGAGTTGGTACGTTCTCCCCATGTGTGACCACATGTGTTTTCCCTTGGTGCTCCAGTTTCCTCCCACATTCCAAAGACGTACAGGTTTGTAGGTTAATTTGGCTTCGGTAAAAATTGTATGTTGTTACTAGTGTGTAGGATAGTGCTAGTGTACGGGGATCGCTGGACGAGCGGAATTGGTGGCCCAAATGGCCTTTTTCCATTCTGTATCTCTAAACTAAACTAAACTAAACTGCTGGGCTGCCATGCCCATGACCTAGTCCAATATCACAGGCTAATTGTGCTTTATTCCTTTATTTACAAAATGAAGCAAAACCCTTTTTCGGGTAGCAATTTTGTTCAGATCTGCGTTTCATAATGTTGAAATCTCGTGTAACATAAACTGAACTCCAGTGAGTAATTTGTCAGATTACTTAAAGTAATCAATTCTTAGAGAATGATTGAAAGCATATTTTGTAAAATGGACACCATCAGTACTGAATTTGTCTTGCAGCTTGACATGTTTGAGTACATTTAAAAGTAAAGTAGCCCCGCTTCATCATTACTTACGTTTATATTTATTTGAAACATTTCTTCAATTTTGGGCATGTATCAACTTTCCATGTTTGATGATGAAGATGTAATCTTTTCAAAAGTTTGAGAATGGTATGGTATGAATACCATGGGGAATGGTATGAATATTAAATTCTCCAATTTTAGGTACAAACCTGCACACAACCACCCTTATTTTTCATGTTGTTCTCTTTAACTCCTTGTGTCCCACTCAGAGTTGCACCAATTTCTCTCTGTCCCCCTACCCTTCCACCTATATCCCTTGTGTAGGAAGGAACTGCAGATGCTGGTTTAAACCGAAGATAGACACAAAAAGCTGGAGTAAGTCAGCAGGACAGGTAGCATCTCTGGAGAGAAGGAATGGGTGACGTTTCGGGTCGAGACCCTTCTTCAGTCAGGGGAAAGGAAAATTAAATATATAGACGGTGATATAGACGGCGAAAGATATGCAAAAAAGTAACGATGATAAAGGAAACAGCCACCTATCATTGGCCCGGCTTTGTCTTGCTCCTCCTCTCCTCCAACTTTCTCCTGTCCCCCAGTGCAATCGGCATGAAGAAAGCTCCCGACCCAAAACATCACCTATCAATGTTCTTTAGAGATGCTACCCGACCTGCTGAGTTACTGCCGCACATTGGGTCTTTTTCTGTGACAACTCTGCAAGTTTATCCAGAGAGTGAGTGCACTCAACAGAAAAGGCTCGGCCTCCAGTTCATATTGTGTCTGGGGTAGTATTGGGCAGTCAGACTGGGTTGGGTTTAGGCCCAGTGCAGACGGTCAAAGACAAAACTTCAGACTCATGTTTCAGTACACGACTAAAGGAATACCGAACTCTCAGAGATCCCGCCTTATTGATCAAATGTAAAACTGAAGCCCTCTCTTCTGTGGAAGATTGGTCTTACCAATTTTGGTCTTTGCATCTCTGGTCTACAGAAAAATTCCATGTATAGTTTAGTTTATCTCAGATATATGGCA
The DNA here is from genome assembly GCF_028641065.1 of Leucoraja erinaceus. Taxonomy (NCBI): domain Eukaryota; kingdom Metazoa; phylum Chordata; class Chondrichthyes; order Rajiformes; family Rajidae; genus Leucoraja; species Leucoraja erinaceus. The sequence goes on along the minus strand of NC_073384.1, from coordinate 48,701,427 downwards.
AGGAAACAGGCCCTTGAGCCCACCAAATCCACATCAACCATCGATAACGTGTTCACAATCGTTCTATGTTATCATCAGCTCTTTATCACTTTATCATTCGCTCCCTACACACTCAGGGCAATTTAACCTGCAATTAGCCTATCAACCTATCAAAGGCCTACTAACATGCAAACCCGCAAATCCTTAGGCTGAGGGAGGAAACCGGAGCACCCGTAGAAAACCCACGTGATCACAGGGAGAACGTGCAAACTCCGTACAGTCAGCGTGCATAGTCAGGATTGGACCTGGCTCTCTGGCACTGTCAGACAGCAACTCTATCCCTGCACCACATGTTCATGATTAGTGCCTATAGCTTATAGAATTGAATAGCCTAAACCAGGCATAAAATTAACCTTGGTGTATCTCTGTTTAGACATGAGGAAGATGGCGGGTCACTGGTTTCACTCCGTGTCACTTACAGCCACAGAACAGTGCCACTCCCCCAATTACATTTATCACCACTCTTTACGGTGCTTTAGATGCAACATTCTGATGCAGAAGAAAAAGAAGCTGAACAAACAAGTACTAAAATATGCCTTTATCATCAGATTTCCATTTAACGCTCATCAGTAAAAACTCTTAGTGCAGCTCAAATGTCTACTTTCGGACAGGAACTTAATGACCGACGACTTAAAGACCAACAACTTCTGTCGTCACGTTTTACCTTAAAAGGAAACAGGTGTTGTAAATTAAGGGATCCAATGCAAAGAAAGAACTTTCTGGAAATAGTTATCATGGCATTCCGCACAGTTACATTTGCTGTCGAGCAGGGGGGTTTTTTTTGGTTAGATTATTCAAGGTGAAGTTTTCCTCGTTTATTTGAGGGGATATTTTGTTCAGCGAGGGAAGGATTTTCAGTGCTGAGTCTCTCTATCGCAGGTCAGATCCACCGCAGATGGGTGCAACATAACATCGAACCACTCTACCAACATTACTAAATTCTGTAACAAAAACACATTGCACACACCAGTTGTTAATAACTTCACACAGCATCACACTATTTTATCGGACATTGGTGTAAGGCGTATATAGATGTCTGCACCACTCTTCCTTAATTTATGCTCAAATCCAATCCATGCAGCACTGTCAGAAATAAACTCCAATCTGGTTTTCTGGTTACAAAGATGTTCAAAAGGTTTTTGTTAGCATAATGAGGGGCTGACCCTCAGGTTAAGGGTCATTTGCATCTCAACTTTGCTGTAATCTAAGACAGCTTTTCAGAAAAAAAAGACTATTTAAATAATATGTTTCATATTAAAGTCTGTGTATTGTTGTTTTGTGGAGCCTGCTGTTTTGCACCAGAAGTGAAGTTAATAATGGATATAGAATTAATTGTAAAGTCTGCAGATTGTCCTTGGGAAATTTCGAGTATCTACCATTATTCAATATTTATTTGTCTGAATTGGCCAGACAAATTGCCTGATTAAGAAATTTCTGTAAGAGTAAAATCTCATAGACTTTAACATATCCCTTCACTGCCTCATCAAAGTGTCCTATTCTTTAGCGACAATTGAAACTGGCAGACTATTCAACCATAAAAAGCAACATAACCAACTCTTACATTGTACTTATTTTTCATGCATATACACAGAGTTTCCAGCCAGGATTGCTAATTCACTGGAATGGACTGGGAACATGGAGGAGTTGTTCAAAAGGAGAAGTTGCCCAAAGGTATAGATGCTGAACTATGATATAGACTGAAATCATTCATAACAGTGCCACGCAAAAACCTGTTCACGCCTGCATATTTATCCTGCTGTATTTGCTTTCATTGTCAGTTTCTGTTCTGCCGAAGGTCTCATTCTTTTGTCTTGTTTCACTCTAACTTGCCAGCAGTATCTAAGTTTACTGCCTGAACATTATCTTTCTCTTACTCCCCACCAACAAAACAATCCCACTCGAGGACAATGCAAAGGAAGAGGCGGCAGAAGCAAGTACAAATAGCCATTGTTGATTAATGTCAGGACGGTGATTTGTGTAACAAATCATTGGCAGGATAATTTGTTATGGTCCGCTTACCAGCCCTTTCTTTAAAGAACAAAACTGTAGTTAATGATCGTTCTGGAGACTGGAAAACAGAAGGCCATAACTATTTTAATGTTGTGTATCTCAGGTGCAAGTATGGGTTCGACAGTCAATTGTGAGCAGTGATTTTTACTGTAGGCATTTCAACCAAGGGAAATCACTGCTTAAAGAAACAAAAGGCAGATTCAATTACTTCAGTTTTGAGATTTCCCTCGGGACTGGAAACTTACACCAGCGCAGATAACTATACGTGTATGTGGAGAAAATAAATACATTTAATCCAGAAAGGAATTAGTTCAACTCTGGGGTTCATTTCAACCCATCAGATTACTTAGGCAATATCTGGAATGGGAACAACAAATAATCCACCTTTTTAGTAAAATAGGCAGTATTTTTATGAAGGAGACGTGATCTCCTGTTTAATGTTTAATGCGGGAAAGCTAAACACTTCTGTATTTTCTTATTTGTAATGTAATGTTAGGGCAGCACCCAAAGTAAACTCTAGTTTGTGCCAAGTGAGCTGATTTTCAACCAAGTTAGCAGTCAGAGAAAGATAGACACAAAATGCTAGAGTGACTCAGCGGGACAGGCTGCATCTCTGGAGAGAAGGAATGGGTGATGTTTCGGATCGAGACTGGGTCTCAACCCGAAACGTCACCCATTCCTTCTCTCCAGAGATGCTGCCTGTTCCGCTGAACTACTCCAGAATCTTGTGTCTATCTTTGATTTAAACCAACATCTGCCTGAAGAAGGATCTCGACCCAAAACGTCACCCATTCCTTTTCTCCAGAGATGCTGCCTGTCCTGCTGAGTTACTCCAGCTTTTTGTGTCTATCTTCGGTTTAAGGAGAGGGGGCAAAAAAGTTAAAGTTCTTCTTCCTAGTTGCTACCAGTAATTCAGTTAAGAGCACATGTTTGTGGGTGCTAATGTCTCAAAATCATCCTAGGGCAGCACAGTGATGCAGCGGTAGAGTCCCGAGCTACGGTTGCTTGTCTGTACCGAGTTTGAACGTTCTCCCCGTGACCTTTGTGGGTTTTCTTTAGGATCGCCAGTTTTTTTCCCACACACCAAAGACGGATAGGGTGTAGGTTAATTGGCTTGGTATAATTGTAAATTGTCCCTAGTGTGCATTGGATAGCATTAGTGTGCGGGGATCGCTGGTCGGCGCAGACTCAGTGGGCCGAAGAGCCTGTTTCTGCGTTGTATCTCTAAACCAAACAAAACTAAACAGTTATTGCCTTACAGCGCCAGGGACCTGGGTCCAATCCTGACTACGGGTGCTGTCTGTACGGAGATTTACGGTCTCTCTGTGACTGCATGGGTTTTCCCCGGGTGCTCTGGTTTCCTCCCACACTCCAAAGATTTACAGATTTGTAGGTTAATTGGCTTTGGCAAAATTATAAAATTGTCTCTAGTAGAATAACTAGTGTCCCTTGTATGTGTAGGACAGTACTAGTGTACGGGGTGCTCACTGGTCGGTGCGGATTCAGTGGGCCAAAGGGCTTGTTTCCGCACTGTATCTCTATGATAAGTTTATTTGGGGATTTTTTTTTTAAATTACATTTTGAATGAATATTCCCTTGAAATTGATTCACAGCCAACTTTGAGCCTACTAACATCACCAGGGCTCTGGAGATTTCACTCTGATTCCAGGAAAGAGTGTGTTAAGGAGATATGTGGGATGGAACTGCAAATGCTGGTTTACACAGAAGACTCTGGAGTAACTCTATGGGTCAGGCAGCATCTCTGGAGAAAAGGAATAGGTGGCATTTCGGGTCAAGACCCTTCTTCATTGTTTTGTGTTTATCTTCGTTCTCACAAGATAGGCAGACACCGGTCTACAGGCATCTTAATATAGGACTGGTGGAGGTTTGTGTGCAGTGTTGAGAAAAGCTTGCCTTTCTGTACAAACAGGTAGGTGAGTCAGGAACTTGCCTTGTTCAGCAGCAACCTACTGACTGCCCTATTTGGACAGGTTGCTGCACAGCTAAAAACATCGCAAAACAATTTAACAATGGAATAGGAAAAAAATCAGATTACAATTTGTTTTGGGCAGGCAAATTAGTAGTACCCACATGAAAAAATGCCACCTGGCCCTTCTTCCCCGAGGCTCGGCTTGGCAGGACAACCGTAGGCCCAAACTGGCCTGTCAGTGACTTCCCTCCACTCACTGATGAAAGTTTGGAACGGTGTTCTTCACTTCTGGTAGAGGCAAGGGGTGATGGTTAGGTATGGAGGGAATTGGTGAGGACCATGGTATTTGTGGTGTGGCTGAGATCAGTTGGGTTCTTGACTTTGGAGGTTAGAGTCATAGCATCGTTGTTTTGGTGGGTCAGTGTGACTTGGGGCTGCCAGACCTTATTTTAGTTTACCTTAGTTTAGTTTAGTGATACAGCACGGAAACAGGCCCTTCGACCCACAGAGTTCATGTCGATCAGCGATCCCCATACACTGACGCAATGCTTGGGACAATTTACACATATTTTTACCAAAGCCAATTAATCTGGCCCAAAAAGGAATAGGTGACGTTTCGGGTCGAGACCATTCTTCGCCCGAAATGTCACCTATCACTTTTCTCCAGAGATGCTGTATGACCCGTTGAGTTTAATGGGTCATACAGGCATCTGCAGTTCCTTCCTACATTTCTTCAGACTCAATGGGTGACGTTTCGGGTCAGAATCCTTATTCAGGTTCCGACCCAAAACGGAGCCCATCCTTTCTCTCCAGAGATACTGCCCGACCTGCTGAGTTGCTCCAGCACGTTGTATCCATCTTCGCTATGAACCAGCATCTGCGGTTCCTTCATCCACACATTGGGACGTTTTGGGTTAGTCCACTTAGCAGAGTGGAGGGGCTCAAGGATTTGGGCCAGTATTTTGTTTAACTGTATGTCATAGACCCATATAGTTAGTGAGACATACAGCATGTTACAACCCCTTCAGCACAACTCACCTATGTTGACCAATATTTCCCATCTCAGGTAATCTTATTTGTTTGTATTTGGCCCATTTCCTTTCTATCTATGCATCGTTCCTATCTTTGTACCTACCCAAGTCTCTTTTTAAATGTTGTTGTTATTATACCTACCTCAAAAACCTCATCTGACAGCTTATTTCATATACCCATCAGCCTCCGAGTGAAATGTTACCCCTCAGGTTCCTTTTAAATCTTTCCCCTTTCATCTGAAATCTATGTCCTCTGGTTCTTGAAGCCCTACTCTGGGTAAAAATCTCTATTTACCCTATCAATTCAAAGACTGCATTTACCCTATCAATTCCCCTCATACACCCTTATAAGATCACTCCTCAGCCCCCTGTGCTCCAACGAATAAAGTACTAGCTTGCCCAACCTCTCCCTATAGCTCAGGCCCTCAAGTCCAGGCAACATCCTCGTATATCCAGGCAACATCCTTGGAAAATGTTAGCTCGGTGTTGGGAGATTAAAACCTATTGTGCTGAGAGGTGCCATTGACGGGTGACCCTTGATAACGTGGCCCAAATTCTGCTCCGAAGGAGGACTGCTTGGCGAATATCAACCCAGGCATTCCTGACATAAAATTCACACCAAAGTTGCAAGAGCAATTGACAACTGTATGTAGAAACAAAGAACTGCAGATGTTGGTTCATGCACAAAGGGCACAAAATACGGCAGTAACTCAGTAGGTCGGGCAGCATCTCTGGAGAAAATGGATACGTGTTGTTTCGGATTAAGAAGAAGTCTGAAATTTGAATCTGAAGAATTGCCCAGAGTACGGGAATTGAGAACCATAACACATAGGTTTAAGGTGAGGGGGGGGAAGATTTAATAGGAACCTGAGGGTAACTTATTTACACAAAGGGTGGTGGGTGTATAGAACGACCTGCTGGAAGAGGTGGTTGAGGCAGGTACTATCACAATGTTTAAGAAGCATTTAGACAGGTACGTGGATAGGATAGGTTTAGAGGAATTATGGGCCAAACATAGGCAGGTGGGACTAGTGTAGATGTGGCATGTTGGTCAGCATTGGCAAGTTGGGCTGAAGGGCCTGTTTCCATGCTGTTTGACTATGACTCTAAGAAGGGTCTCGACCCAAATTGTCCCCTATCCATGTTCTCCAGAGATACTGCCTGACCTGCTGAGTTACTCCAACACTTTGTGTCCTTTTGTGATAATATAATGTGCCTGGTCAAATTTCATGATTCGGCCGATTCAATGTGGGAATGATCACAGCCGCATTTACTCAGAGTTAAACCAGTTTACAAGCCCAGTGCTGATGGAAAACAATGCAATGTGATCAAGTTTCTGGATTATGGGTTGCAGGCACCAGACAACTATCAGACAGTGGAAATTACCCACTGCACAATCCCGTTTCGTAAGCCCAGATGAAAGGCTGCTGTTTACTTACAACAACTGATATTTATCAACACTTTGAAAAGTGCGGAAATGGCCAGAGCATTCCTCAGAGCTAAAACTTCACCACAATGGAGGTATTGGAAGAGCCTGAAAGGCTGATGCAGGGATTGTTTGCATCAGCCTTCGGAAAACCTGAGGGAAATAGCTAAGTGGAGAGCTTTAGAGGATAGAGAAATCAAAGCTAAAGACAGACCTTGGTGGAAGGAAGATAAAGGGCCTGTCCCACTTGGCCGTCACATGCGCGCCTTTTACGCGACCTCCAAACATATGGTCGTCACTTTGTGATGCACGGGTAGCGTGTGGGTAGCGCGGGACAGGCGCATGGAGAGGCGTGGAGGAGTGTGGAGTTGCGCGCGGTATCGCGCGGCGCTCCAGGATTTTGTGCTACACAAAATCCTCGCGCACCACCTGCGTGAAGTATCACGTATGCACGCTGACGCATTGGCGTCACACGCTTACGTCCCGATGTCTCACGTGTATCACTTGGTGATGCATGGTTACATCACCATGCGTAACCATCCGTCGCCGCGCCATGCAGGGTATTCTAATGACGTCACACGCACCAGACAGCATGATGACTCGTGATTTACGCATGACGTTGCGCATAACGGCGCAACGACCTATTTTACATATGACGCGTAAATGAGGCGTAAATGACGGCCAAGTGGGACAGGCCCTTAAGATGCACAAGGCTAAATTAGAGGTTATGTATACGACAAAGAGACAAAGTCTCGGGAAGGGTGAATATCATAAAGTTGAATTCAATGTATTAAAGAGCAGGAGGTCAGTGGTAACAGCTAAATATTCAAATTAATAGCTGTACTAATAGGCCCCAAAATAAATACAATAGATACCAATGACAACAGAAGTTGTGGAATATTAAGATAAATTAGATACAGATATACAATGGGGAATTGGGCCCTTTTAGCCCACCGAGTCCACGCTGACCATTGAGTACCCGTTTGCACTAGTTTGAAGTTATCCCACTTTCGCATCCTACACACTGGGGACCAATTAACCTACAAACCTGTATGTCTTTGGAATGTGGGAAGGAACCAGAGCACCCAGACAAAACATGCGCAGTCACAGTGAGAACGTACAAACTCCGCACAGACAGGATGGACCCTGGGTCTCTGGCGCTGTAAGACAATAACTCTGTTGGCTGATCACTACATCACTGTGCAGAGAGAATGAGATCAAATCAGAAAGTAACAAAAACATATATGTTTGAAATAAGGCAAGATGGAAGTAACAATGGGGCATATGGGTCATATTTGTAAAATCAATATTTCATATTGGTTTTCATGCAAGAGGACCATTCAGCCCACTGAGTCTGTGCCGGTTTTTAGAGTAATCTCGTCGATCCTATTCCACCACAAACCCCAATGGTTGAATGATTGAATCTTTGAATCATCGAAACAGCCACCAAACATGTCAATTACATTGGCAAATTAGATTAAAACAATTTTGATTTCACTAATGTCATGTAACCTTTGCATTCCCTTTCTTTCTGCCGCGATCTCACCCTAGTCGTCCTGCTGGTTCCACTGTTTGCATCCAGGGTGGTGAATCTATGGAATTCATTGTGACAGACAGCTGTGGAGGCCAAGTCTAAGGCAGAGTGTGACAGATTCTTGATTAGTAAAGATGTCAGGGGTTATGGGGAGAAGGCAGGAAAATGGGATTGAGAGGGAAAGATAGATCTGTCATGATTGAATGGCAGACTTGATGGGCCAAAAGGTCTAATTCTGCTCCTAGAACTTATGAACTCATATATTTCCCTTCATTATCACCTCTTCCATAGCCAACAATAGACCTTTGTGTCCATCCTTCCTTGGTCCTCGGTGCCAGCTCCAATTTGTTCAGAACTTTTTCATACCTCTAGTCTTCCTCTCCCCTGACTCTTAGTCTGAAGAACGATCTCGACCCGAAATGCCACCTATTCCTATGCTCCAGAGATGCTGCCTGACCCACTGAGTCATACTCCTGCATTTTGTGTTTATCTTCGGCATGTTCATTGGGATGTGGAAAGAAACAAGAGTGCCCGCAGGGGAACTTGCAAGTGCCACAGAGACAGCATTGCAGGTCTGAAGTGAACCTAAGCTACCTGCAACCGTCACTGTACTACTCACCTGGTATAAACACATGAACATGTACATTTCCTTCAGCTTTCACACCATCTGGATTGACTGATACTGCAATTAATTCAGCAAATGTGAGAATTAGTAAACACAAGGACCATGGCATTAGAACAACTAAGGATGTCCATTAAAATGTTAACTCTGATTCTAAGATCCAAGGTGATTAAATGATGTGCTCTCCTTAGTGAGTAAAATACAATTATGAACCAGATGCTCATCGAGTAATTGTATAAAAGAAAAACATGTTGCTCCAAGAATGCGAAGAGGAATACTAAGAATTTGCTGACACCTATTTTTTAGTCTATTGGTACAGCTATTAATTAAAATGTTTAGCTTATGTCCTGTTGGATTACACGTTGTTTTATTTAAAATAAACTTTATTCAGAAAATAAACTTTATTCAGAATAAATAATATTTACTAAACAAGAACTAAGCAAAAATTTTCATAGTGGCCATACATACATACATACATACATACATACATACATACATACATACATACATACATTCATTAGCGTTGTATTTGTTAGTGTTCACAAAATTATCATTATACCAGGCACTTGCCATTCATGTGCCCCCCTGGGAAGATATCCATTCTCTTGTTTGAGGGACAACTCCACCAGTCCCTACCCCCCAATGTCCAACAGGGGAAGGACCATAGACTGTGGTCCTCCCACACAGAGCCTTGGCGTTGGCTGCATCAGGCTTCAGTGCATTCCTCAGCACGTACTCCTGCAGTCTGGAACAGGCCAGTGGGCAACATTCCCTGATGGACATCCCGCTCTGCTTGGAGATCAACAAGTATCAGGCGGACCAAAGAGTCGACGACCTCCCAGCAGAACTCGATGTCTGCCTTTGAATGTGGTCCTGGGAACAGCCCGTAAATCAGAGAGTCCTCTGTTACGGAGTTGTGAGGTGACACATGATTGCAATGGCCAGCTACAGCGTGGAGGGCTGGGACAGAGATCCTGGCCCCATGATTCACGGTGTTTTTTGTTCATCCCCAATGTTGGCAGCGGCTGTCAGCGGAGGGTGTTAAATGGGAGAGAAACAAAAGGAGTGGGAGATCAGAAAGTGAGTGGGCCCAGAGCACTCACATGCACCCCCCTACAGAGCACCATTGTCAGTGTTTGTTTGCTTGCGATCCCTCATTTGGCAACCCCTTTCTCACAAGATATTGTTCCGCATTATTAATGTGCTGCTGTGTCTGGATTGGGGGTCCACGGAGAAAAGAGTTGGAAAAAGTATTAAAAAAAACCTTTCAGTGTTTTGTTTTCTTAACAAGCAAATGCTATGTATCACAGAACACTTTAAACCTGGCCCTTGAAGAATATTTAAAAACAAGAAACAGGGCGTCCAGATTTATTATTTTAAATTCAATTTAAAATGTGGCTAAATGTTCCAAAGCACTGAGCCAGTATCACATGTGGTTCGAAGGCTGTTGTTCTGCACCTTCATTTAATAGCTGTTTTTTAAAGAATAGTACAAGCACATTGGGAGGACTAATTTAGGTTGGTAGAACAACCATCTGCAGAGTGCTGATGTGAATGAAAAGTTTTCTTCAAGTCAGCCTCTTAATGACAATAGTCGAGGCTACTGACTTGCAACTATTTAAAACTTTCAATTGGTGTTTTTTTCTCGTTCCTGCTTCGCTTTCAGACTCCACCAAGGCTTCTCCTCTGATTTAAATGAAGGGCATTTCAGTTCTCGTGTTTTCTCCTTTCTTTAGTCACAAGAAGGGATTCTAATTCTGGGCTTTAAACTGTGCTCCGCAAAGCATAATGAATCTGGCTTCATATAAGCCCAGACAATGGCCTCATTCAAGGCTCAAACCCTTCCTCCTGAGATATTGTTATAACTAATAACTCCTGCCAGCTGTGCTGAAGGGAACCTCAGCTCTGTGGGAGAATGAACAAGTTCCATCCTCAGAGGATTTGAAGTAACTCTGAGCTGAAATTGGATTATGAAGGGGAAAAGGTCATTCTATGCTCGCAACTTATCAATTTATGTTTCGCCAAATGAGGGAGCATATTTATCCCATTATCCAAGAATTAGCTGGAAGGATGTTCATAAAAGGAGTTTGTACAAACTGCAAATAAATTTCTCAGTGTAAACTGAGGAGGAAGGGAAAGAGTTAGACAGACCTCAATCACATTATCAAAAACAGGTAACGGGCGCAAACAAGTTAAGATTGATCAGGCAAATCACGCATCTTGCAGTATTCCCCCTTAAAAAAAAATCTCCTTTTATAGGCACTGCACGGAATGCTCCTGCAAGCTTGTGGATATCACATTGTGCAGAAAGAAAAACCTGTTGCTTCCTCAACTCAAGTGTTGATCTCGAAACAAAACTTTCCATGGCAACAGGTCAATGTGTTTGTCTCCTTGCTCTGTGAAATGTGAGAAGATACAATCCTGAGACCATATTTCAAAGGTTCTAGCCATCTTTGTGTTCAGCTCTCAGTGTAAATTATAAAGTGGTGCGGACCCACTGGGACTGATGGGATGTGATGGGGTATGATAAGGAATTTGGAATCAGAAAGTATGGTTTGCAAATAGAACAATTGAACAAAGAAACAAAGATGAACTGACTAAGCGTTCTGCTTCTAAATCACCAGCATATAAACTCCTCCCTCCACCCTGAACACCATGCTGAATTAACCATGGGTTTCATTGCCTTGAAGTAAGATTTGGAGTTACTTACCTCAACTAAACTATCACCGACATTGTATTAAATTTGTTGATGTTATTTGCAAGACAGGAAATAGTACAGGTGACTTTTTTTTTAATTGAAAGGAGCTAATAGATTTATCGTATTGTTCATGGATAGTCTGGATTCTAAAATGCAATTGTAATGTTTAGGTCAGAAAAACAAGAATTATATTTAATCATAGTCTGGAGAAGGGTCTCGACCTGAAATGTCACCTATTCCTTTTCTGTAGAGATGCTGCCTGTCCCGCTGGGTTACTCCAGCTTTATTGTGTCTATCTTTGGTTTAAACCAGCATCTGCAGTTCCTTCCTACATCATATTTAATGCGGTGTTTTCCTTTAAGGCTGCTAATGAGATGACTCCTGTGGAGAGGTGGCCTCAACTGGCCAAACGAAATACTAATGACTGCCTGCTCCTGAACTCCCATGATCTCTTCGTGGCTAATTGTACCTGCTTAGAAATTACCACCAGCAGGCGAAAATAGTCCAGAATTAAAGACCAATCTTTCCCCTTTTTTTAATTGTTTTGAGTCTGCTTAAAATTAGAAAGGCAATGAAGGAAATGTTATGGGCATGCACTAATTTAGAACTTTAACTTATTAAGACCAATAATTCATCTGCCACAGTTTTCAATGCTAGAATGACATTTCTAACCTGGCTAAATTTATTTTGTAAAGCCATGTAAAACATCCCCTAATTCGTTAATGCCTGTTCAAAGTGAGCACGGTCAGGTTCCCTGGTTTATTGCCACTGTGGTTCAGAAATAGCAGAATTATGTCCAATTTCTCAGCACAAAATACTCACACTTCCAAGTGGATAGTATGACATGACATGCAGCTAGTGGGGTGTGTTGATGAGGAATGATCATGTGCTACAATAGTGGGAGAGGAGTGGGAGTGAGCAGAGGAACTTAAACAGTGCACACAGGAAGCATGCTCTCGCAGCAGTGAATTTCCAGCAGGGCAGAGAGGTGTCCAAAAAGGCATGAGTGCCTCGTGGATTTCAGAAAAATCAACAGTACAGCCATCCTCCATTACATATGATGAAAGGATGGGCCGACTGGAATTGTATTCACTGGAGTTTCGAAGGATGAGAGGGAGATCTAATGGAATCTTATAAAATTCTTAAAGGATTGGACAGGCTAGATGCAGGACAATAGTTCCCCATGTTGGGGGAGTCCAGAACCAGGGGTCACAGTTGAAAAATAAGGGTTAGGCCATTTAGGACTGAGATGAGGAAAACCATTTTGTGAATCTGTGGAATTCTCTGCCACAGACGGCAGTGGAGGCCATTTCACTGGACATTTTCAAGAGAGAGTTAGATTTAGCTCTTAGAGCTAATGGAATCAAGGGATATGGGGAAAAAGTAGGATTTTGATTTTGGATGATCAGCCTTGATCAGATGGAATGACAGTGCAGGCTCAAAGGGCCAAATGGCCTATTCCTGCACCTATTTTCGATGTTTCTATCCTGTTAGATCTACTGGAGTTGTTGCTTCAAAAAGGTAGCAGCATCATCAAAGACCCACACAACCCTGGCCACCCTCTCATTTCACTATTGCATTCGGGAAGAAGTCATTGGAGCCTGAAAACTGTTGTGTCCATGTTCTGGGGCTGCTCCCCCTTGCAACCATCAGGCTATTAAACACTACAACCTCTAAATCAGCATTTCTCAACCTTTTTATCCTTGCGGAACCCTTGAAATAATTTTCATGTCTCAGGGAACCCTTACATAAAATGTATTATATATCTTTATTAATCTCCTTCTATCTCTTTCATAAATATTATATATTTCCTGTCCAATGATCACCAAAGGCCGTTTGACACTGGCGCCGTGTAGACGTCGCTAAATATGATGTCGCTAAAAATGCTAAATAGACGTCACTAAGTATACTGAACGTGTATTATAAAATTACGAATATGAAATTAAACACAAAAATGACTCAATAATGCATTTACATATGATTAGCCTGTTTATCACTATTTCTCTCGGAACCCCTAGCGACCTCCCGCGGAACCCTAGCATTCCGGGGAACCCTGGTTGAGAAACGCTGCTCTAAATAAACTCTGAACTACATAGAGTTGGGGGCATTGGTTTTTATCTTTGCACTATTATTGTGTGTGTGCATGTGTGTGTGTTTTGTGCATGCGCATGTGTGTGTGTGGACATGTGTGCATATCACACATGGCATATAGTAAGATAGGCAGCCTAGAAGAATTCCGAAGCAAAGTTTCGGACAGTCAGGGTGATTTTTAGTTTTATTTCTAGAGCAGTGTTGGAACCTCTGTACTGGAGGTATTCTGAATGTCAGATGTGAGATATATCTACTGGAAGTGCAGTTTGCATGATTTTGGTCCTGTAATGATGGTGACACAAGAGACCGCAGATGCTGGAATCAAGTTGAGTTTATTGCCATGTGCACAGATACAGTGAGGCACAGTGACACACTGGTAGAGCAGCTGCCTTATAGCACCACAGACCTGAGTTCAATCCTGACCACGGGAGCTGTCTGTATGGAATTTGTACGTTCTCCCTACGACTGTGTGGGTTTCCCCCAGGTGCTCCAGTTTACTCCCACATTCCAAAGACATGCAAGTTTGTAGTTAATTGGCTTCTGTAAATTGCCCTGAGTGTGTTGGATGTAAAATTGGGATAACATAGACAATAGACAATAGACCAGGCCCGTATGAAGCTTTTCAAAAAGGGGGGTGGCATGGCAGGATTACAAACATTTTATGTGAAATAAGTGCACGCAGCACATATCACAAGTGCGAAGCTCAAAGACCCTTACGGCTGGGGTCCAGGCCCGCTTAAAGGCCCTGGGAGCTCTGGGGTTTTAGATGCTCTCTGGTGCATTCTAAGACTTATTTTGGAGCATTTTTGCACCAAATTTATGACCAGGGGTGTCAAGGGATACAAAAGGACACAAAATGCTCGAGTAACTAGCAGGTCAGGCAGCATCTCTGGTGAACAAGAATACTGCAGGTAATATTTTGGGTTGAGACCTTTCTTCAGACTGAGTATTAGATTTTCTTAATGGACCAGAATTTGCAGGCAAAACCACATTAGAGTTACTGACATATAGCTATCTGAAGAAGCGTCCCGACCCAAAACGTCACCCATCCTTTTTCTCCAGAGATGCTGCTGCCTGACTCACTGAGTTACACCAGCACTTTGCATGTATTTCCTGACATATCATTACTTCTGCTTAAACCCACTGGCAGTTTTGAAAAAGGTATCTACTTGAGGTTAGGTTGTCAACTTGAAACATTGACGTTGTTTCCCACTCCACAAATGTTACCTGACCTGTGGTATAATTCCACCGTATTCAATTTCTATTTGGACTTCCTTTATCTGCAGTTATTTGCCTCAGGTCAGACAATGGCGTAGCGGTAGAGTTGCTGCCTTACAGCGCCAGAGACCCGGGACTACAGGTACTGTCTGAACGGAGTTAGTACGTTCTCCCTGTGACTGCATGGGTTTTCTCCGGGTGCTCCGGTTTCCTGCCACATTCCAAAGATGTACAGGTTTGTAGGTTATTTGGCTTCTGTAAATTTTAAATTGTCCCTGGTGTGTAGGATAGTGTTAGTGTACGGAGTGATCATTGGTCGGTGTGGACTCAGTGGGCCGAAGGGCCTGTTTCCACGCTGTATCTGTAAAGTCTAAAGTAAAGTCTAACTGCTTTCTCTGGCATGCTCTGCAGAGAGCATCCCAAAATGGAATCTTCTCTCTGACTCAACATACAAATTGATTGAGCAGCATAATTCCTGATAGATATCTTCAGAGTAAATATGAGCTAATCTCACCACAGAAAGTTAAAGGTTATTCATCTCAACCTAAATGTTTTTCTTTAAATGACACATTCAATTACTGGCAAACAATCATTCCAACATAGAAAAGTAATGGTTATAATAATGAGTATTTCATTGCTTTGGATTTTAATCACTGTTGATTTCAAAAGAATTAAATGAGTTTATGGTTCCCTTTATTCTCTGCCTCACCCTGTTTCTGTTAATCCAGTCTTTCTCTCTCCCTTTATATGGCTTTCTATAACTGGTCAGATTTTGTATTCACTTTTCCCATTTACTTTTCGTTGTTTTGGCTCTACACTTCCTCACATGTCCAGTCTGATTGATTGTGGAGAGAGATGGATCTTTTCCCTGAAAAGACACATATTGCTGCAGTAACTGAGCGGGTCAGGCTGCACCCTTTCAGAACATGAATGTCAGATCCTCACCTGGATCTGAATGTAATAAGCATTCAAGGACAGTGAACATAAATGCTTTGTTTTATTTGTCCGCCATTTCTATACATCCTGGCAACATGTGTCCTCTGACCTTTCTAACTCATAGTAACACATGATCTATTTAAATATGATGTCAGTTACCATGACATCGGATAGGTGATGTTTTGGGTCAGGACCTTTCTTTAGACTGATTGCAGTCAATCTGAGGAAGGGTCCTGACCTGAAACATCACCTAGCCGTGTTCTCCGAGGATGTTATCTGACCTGCTGAGTTACTCCAGCTTTCCTGGGTAAACCAGCATCTGCATTTCCTTGATTATATGTATATTCATCTTTGCCCTGTTTACACAAGTCCTGTAGATGGCACCAGACTATTTTCTTCACCCATTAACAGCAAATTACAGTGCAAAGGTTCTTCTGCTAATGGTGGCAACCAGTTGTTAAAGTGGCCCCAGTCATTTCTTCACCTTTATGTTCTTGTACCATTTCCAAATTACTGTGCTGGGTCTGGTTATTAGAATGGTCAGAGTGTGCTGATATATCCAGAATGGCTATACCTGTTGACCTGTGAGATTAGACATTGACCAGTACTCAGATCAATTTCAGGCGTTACCATGGAGCTGTGACTCAAATAGATTCTTAACTATTTAACTTTTGAACAATGTATAATGAGGCAATACAGCTAATAACTACTGAAATGCATGTACCATCCCTCTCACTGTAACTATGGTCCACAATCCTGTCTTTCATCACCTCTCTGCTGCTGTTGGTTTGATAAAACATGCTATTTTCTTACAATGTAAAAGGATACAAAGTTCTGGCGTAACTCAAGCAGCATCTCTGGAGAACGTGGATAGGTCACATTTCGAGTCGGGTTGGGTCGGGTCAGTCAGAAGAAGGGTCCAGACTCAAAATCTCATCTATCCATGTTCTCCAGAAATGCTGCTTGGCCTAATGAATTACTCCAGCATGTTAAGTATTTTTGTATAAACCAGCACCTGCAGTTCCTTGTTTCTACTTCTTACTATGTTATGTGGCTAAAACCATTTTGTTTGCCAGAGATCTCAGACAAAGCTCTTCCTATAAACCTCCTTCTTTTCTTCTCACCCCTGCACCACTGGGTTTTTATAGGATTGACTTATGAACGGCTTCAGTATCGTAACTACATGCTGCCTTTCAGTAACATTGTCCAAGGGCATGAAATCGACTTCCGTTCACTTATGGACAAAAGCTCTAAGAGGAAAAGATTTGTTAGGAATCTGAGGGGTAACTTTTTCACACAAAGGGTGGTGGGTGTATGGAACAAGCTGCCAGAGGATGTAGTTGAGGCAGGGACTATCCCGACATTTAAGAAACAGTTAGCCAGATACATGGATCAGACAGGTTTGGAGGGATATGGACCAAATGCAGGCAGGTGGGACTAGTGTAGCTGGGACATGTTGGCCAGTGTGGGCAAGTTGGGCCGAAGGGCCTGTTTCCACACTGTATCGCTCTATGACTATGACCTTATCGCCAGCAGCTAGCAAAGCTGCTTGATTAAAAGCCACATTTATGGGAAGACAACAAGCAATGATAAGACAGAGTCGGAAGAAGGGTCTTGACCCGAAACGTCACCCATTCCTTCTCTCCAGAGATGCTGCCTGTCCCGCTGAGTTACTCCAGTTTTTGTGTCTATCTTCAGTTTAAACCAGCAGCTGCAGTTCCTTCTTACATATCAGACAGAGAACGTTGCCTTCCGTCCCTGCCTACAGACAGCCAATTGCACTGGCCAGCCGCGGGAAGGCTCCTTTGCAGCTTTAGCTTCCCTTAGACCTGATCTGAACATCCATCTCCACGTCCACTCCGAGTGTACAAAACGAACTGCAGATGCTGGTTTATACTAAAGATAGACACAAGTGCTGGAGTAACTTAGCGAGTCAGGCAGCATCTCGTGAAAAAATGGATGGGTAGAGGAGGAGAACGTCTTCAAAGTAGGCTTATATAATATATAATATATTAAAACAAACAATGATAGTGCAGAAAGCCCAAACCATTGCCCTATGTCTATGTAGTTAGAGCATATTTGGTGGTTGAAGGTTTTAATATTCTGATGGCAGTAGGAACTGCCTCCCAAACCTCTGTCTTTCCATCTTCCTTGCTTAAAATCTTTCTTTGACCAAAGTTTAAGTTGATCACTGCTTCCCCCAATTGCTTCCTCGGAATGGTGTTTATGTTTTGCTTGAACTACTGTAAAACATTTTGAAGCATTTCATTATGTTGACGGCATTACATAAGTGTACTGTCAGTGTTGTTGATTATGCACTGGGGCAAATTTCACATAAATACATTGAATTGTTCATTGACTTTTAAAAAGTAATGGAATGACAAACTTTCCATTACTTTTTTGGAAGTGAAGCCAGCTTTTGTTTAATCAAGTAAATCTTTATCCCCACTTCAATATTATTCATTATATTGTATTTTTGCACAATATAGGCTTTTTTGCACCACATTGGATTTTTAAAAAGTATTGTTTTTTTTTGGTTTTATTATATTATCTATTGCGTACTGTGTTTACAAAGCTGTTGTGCTGTTGCAAGTAAGAATTTCATTGTTCTGTTTTGGTACATATAACAATGAAATATATTTGACCCTCGACTCATTTCGGCAATCCCCCACAAAAGATGCATTAGGAAGCAAGCAAGATAGACTCAAAATGCTGGAGAAACTCAGCGGGTCAGGCAGCACCTGGAGAAAAGGAATGTGAAGTTTCAGGCCGACTTGAATCATCACCTATTCCTTTTCTCCAGAGATGCTGCCTCTTATTTACTCCAGCACTTTGTACCTGAATTGGGCTTGGCTTCCCTTCCAAATTAATTTGTACCAAGGAATTATTAACAGCACCAGTGTACATTTATGCAACGCCTTCAAATTGTTTAATGGCAAGTTGACTCTCCTTCGGAAGGTAATGCTACTTACCCTGTAGCAGATGGTAATGGTTTTAGAAACGTTGGCATTTCACATATAGTGCACTCAGTACAAGCATCTACCTGCGGGCGTACTCAAGTAGTGAGAGGGTGCTAATTGGCTTCACTGGGATACAAAGGATGATATTGACTTTCCAATGACCATGTGTTCATTACCATGAGACTTTTGAATGCTGGAGGCATCCTGGATTGATGCAGAATGAAAGTATTGTGGGAACTCATTGGATAATTGTGTTTCTACTCCTGGCATCTCACACCATCCACATGTCAATAGAACATGTCTCCTGTAGTAACATTTCCCATCCATGTGTGTGCAGTTGGGTTTGCATTTGAAGCCAGAAAGACATATAGAATCCCTTAATTTGCCTGCCAGGGTATATACTGTACACTTATCGCTGACCCTTCTTCCATTCGTACCAATGGGAAGTTGATCACGGTTTCTTGCCAGTTAATAGATGTGTCTTGTTGATTCCTCATTTATTCAACATCAACATCCAGCCTGACCTCTCTGGTAGATATCCTCTGTGCTCCCCCAGAAGAAATCAGACATCTAATCTCAGAAAGGGCGGCACAGTGGCACAACAATAGAGTTGCTGTCTGACAGCACCAGGGACCCACATACTATCCTGACTGTGGGGTGCTTTTTGTACGAAGTTTGTACGTTCTCCCCGTGACCTCTTGTGTTTTCCCCGTGTGCTCCGGTTTCCTCCCACACTCCTAAGATGTGCAGGATTGTAAGTTAATTCGCTGCAGGAAAATTGTAAGTTTACGCTAGTGTGTAGGATAGTGTTAAGGTACGGGGTGATCACTCATCGGCGCAGACTCAGTGGGCCACAGGGCCTCGTTACACTCTGTATCTCTAAATTCCAAAGTCTAAAGTCTAATGCCATTCCAACATTCACATTTATCGGAAAACTTCCATTAGTTCTAGAAATTGGCTGTGGATTGGCCAGCAAGAGGAAGCAGAACCCTGAAGATGAAAGATAGCACCAAGTGTACATCCACATCTACTGGAAGAATAAGTGAACACATATGAGGATTCTCTCTCAGGCCACTGGTTCTCATTGAAGTCCTAATTCCACTCAGTTGATTCCATTAGTCAGACTAGTTGATTCCATATGCGCAAAACTAGCCTTTCCCGCGCGATTCTCCTTCCTGAGCTCCATCCTGAAAAGTGATTACCAGTTGAGAGAGGAGAAAGATACGAGGATGTCCTCAAAGCTTCCATGCAAATATTGCTACCGCCTCACGTAATCCTGGGAATCCATGGCCCATAACCACCCAAAGTTGTGAAGGTGCGTTCAGAATGGGGTTTAGTATCTCAAGACAATGCATTAGAAGCTCACAGAAGCCCAGCAAAGGTATCAGAAGCTGTGTGCCACCTCACTAACTATCTACATGGCTTGCACCACGAGGGCAGCATGGTGACGCAGTGGTAGAGTCTCGACTTGAAGCGTCACCCATTCCTTCTATCCAGAGATGCTGCCTGTCCCGCTGAGTTACACCAGCGTTTTGTGTCTATCCAAGGACACTTTAAAGCCTAGAGCTTACAGGTGATTGGAATAAAGACAGGTTTTTGGATAGCCACATGGATATCTCCACTCAGACCACACCCATGGTCCCGATCAAACCTAGGTCTCTAGCACTTTGAGGTGGCAGCAGCTGTACTAGTTGCTGTCCAGATAGGTTAGAGGCCATGACTTCCAGTCACAAAAGGATCGGGAAAGCAAAGGAAATCTCCAACATTTTCAGGGAACCACAGTCCAACGTATAATGTGAAATAAATTGTGTGTAAATAAAAGAAGATGTGAACCATTAAGAAAAAATAAGTTAAATTGGTTTATGGCACGGGAATAGTTTGGAATGGTTTGGTATCTAACTTAGCTGATCCTGTTTCCTGCCTTTTTTAACTTCACCATAGCCGGTTCCCATGCTCCTTAGAAAACTCACATGGAGCCTCCATTTGCCATGATGTTATTTCGGTCACAGTCACAGAGGCCGACGTCAGAAGATCCTTCAGAGGGGTGAACCCTCGGAAAGCGCATGGACCTGATGGTATACCCGGGCGTGTTTTAAAAACCTGTGCAGACCTACTGGCTGGAGTTTTTACGGACAATTTCAACCTCTCACTTCTGATGTCTGAGGTTCCCACCTGCTTTAAAAGGGCATCAATAATACTGGTGCCCAAGAAGAGCCTCAATGACTATCGACCAGAGGCACTAAATTCTGTGGTGATGAAGTGCTTTGAGAGGCTGATCATGGCGCAAATCAACTCATACCTCGACAAAAACCTGGACCCACTGCAGTTTGCTTACCACCACAACAGATCAATGGTGAATGCGATCTCACTGGCTCTCCACTCCGCTCTGGACCACTTGGACAACAAAAACTCATATGTCAAGCTGTTATTTATTGACGACAGCTCGGCATTTAATACCATCATCCCCTCCAAACTGGTTACCAAGATCTCAGATCTGGGTCTCTGGGACAGCTGGGAGAGAGATGGGCCTTGATGATAAATACCCCCCACTCACCCAACATGAGAGGAATAGACTGGGTAAATGCAGAGTCTTTTACCCAGAGTATGGGGATGAAGAACCAGACATGGGTATAGGATGAGGGGGTGAAAGGTTTAATGGAAACCTGAGGGGCATTTTTTTTTTTTTACACAAATGGTGGTAGATATATGGAACAAGGTGCCAGAGGACGTAGTTGAGGCAGGTACTATTACAACATTCAGGAAACATTTGGACAGGTACATGGATAGGATAGGTTTAGAAGGATAAGGGCCAAACGCAGGCAGATATAACGTGTTGATGACGATGTTGGTCAGCGTGGATTTGTGGGGCCAAAATGCCTGTTTCCACGCTGTATGACTCGATGACCCTATGACACTACCACCACCAATAATGTGTAAGATATACTTGGGAAAGTGAGTTTTTGAAGTAAAACATATGAGACACAACCCCAAGTACAAAAATAAATGCTCCCTCTCAAACATCTTCACTGTCCCTCTCCGAGGCCCAGACTCAGGGTTATGTGTCTGCTGTAATAACACTCTGTGTATTCCCATTATAAAACACCACGCGGTAATGAAGTTATTTTAAGGCAATAAGGAATAATCACGATGTACTAGCAGTAACATGAGTGTTTGATCGCCAATGCAGAGGCTAAAATCATTAAAGTTTACTTTGTTCCCCACTCTCAACTGCTGACTTTTACGCCCACTCCCTGACTACCAATCCTACTTTGCCTCCATTAATTTCTGGTATTTTCTCCCATGGCCGACTTCCAGTGTTAGTGTTCACTTCAGTCTCGCCAGCTGCCTGGAAAGAAGTGCAAATACCAAATGTTATTTGAGGTCCTTTCGTGAAGTCTGGCTAGTCTTGCCAGATCACAAAACTTCTTTCAACCTCACTCCTTACCCCCGCACCCCCTCCCACTACCCAGCCAGAAATGGCAAGAAATATATCCACTTGCCAGCGAGTTCATCTGAAGAAAGATATGCAATTATTGACAAAGATGGAGATAAACATTCAGCAAATATTGTTTGCACTCTATGAACTTTTTGCATGAATTGTTATACCTTACTTGCTTTAATAGTACTGGGTTTTTTTGTTGTTTCTTTTATTTTTTTAGAAATGCAGCATGGAAACAGGCCCTTCGGCCCACGCTGACGACCCAAGCAAGAGTTCTATCCCACATACCAGGGACAATCTACCGAAGAAAATTAACCTGCAAACCCGCACGTGTTTGGAATGTGGGAGGAAACCCGAGTTTGTGGGAGGAAACTGGACTTTGTGCCTTCCCCCACAGTGGGAATCACTGTGGGGGGATGTTTTATGTTTGGTGTTGAATTTCTTCATGAATACTATGTTGTATTTTTATTAGTGTGCTGCAAGGACATCTGGATTTCCCCTGAATAAGGGGATTAATAAAGTCTAATCTAATCTAATCTAATCTAGAAGGAAACCCATGCAGTCACAGGGAGAACGTGCAAACTCCATACAGACAGCACCTGTAGTCAGGATCAAACCCAGTTTTCTGGTACTGTAAGGCAGCAAATCTACAGCTGCTCCACTGTACCACCCTGCTGCGTTACTGTACCACCCTACAGCGCCACTGTACCACCCTGCTGCGTTACTGTGCCACCCTGCTGTGTTACTGTACCACCCTGCTGTGTTACTGTACCACCCTGCTGCGCCACTGTACCACCCTGCTGCTCCACTGTACCACCCTGCTACACCACTGTACCACCCTGCTGCGTTACTGTACCACCCTGCTGCGTTACTGTACCACCCTGCTGCGCCACTGTGCCACCCTGCTGTGTTACTGTACCACCCTGCTACACCACTGTACCATCCTGCTGCGCCACAGTGCCTGCTGCTTCTTGAGTATTCTTTTATTCTTTTCTTGGGTTTCTTGACTCGTAGAATATTATTTAATTTTAAAGCAAAAATCTGTTGGTTTGTGTGAGAAAGTTCCATTGTAATACAGTTTCAGTGACTTTGCAAAATGGTAGGAATACCCATTCCATAGGAATTGAGAACTCATCTTGATGAAGCGAGAATGTAGAAACAAAGAACTGCAGATGCTGGCTTATACCAAAGATAGACACAAAGTGCTGGAGTAACTCAGCGGGTCACTCATTCCTCGGATCATTCTTGTAAAGTACAGTATTACAAAGCAATTCAACTCAAGTCCTGCTTCATCAAAGATGCTGGAATAATTTACGGGCCAGGCATCATCTCCAGAGAAAATGGATAGGTGACATTCAAGTCGGGATCCTTCTTCAGTCTGGGTAAGTCTGAAGATAGGTCCCAACTCAAAATGCTGTAGAGGTCAAGTCAGTGGATATTTTTAAGGCAGAGATAGATAGATTTTTGATTAGTATGGGTGTCAGAGGTTAAGGGGAGAAGGCAGGAGAATGGGGCAAGGAGGGAGAGATAGATCAGCCATGATTGAATGGCGGAGTAGACCTGATGGGCCGAATGGCCTAATTCTACTCCTATCACTTATGACCTTATGATTGGGGTTAATGACTCAACGGATCCTGGCTCTAACTTCAGCAAACTTTGGGTTTGGTTCTAGTGAAGCAACTTGAACAAGGTCACATTCACTAAATTACTGCTTTGAGTTCCACATTCATGTCGAGTTACGGCATGAATGGGAGGAAATCGGTCAAAATGTCACGGAATCATTTTTTTCTTTCTGAGGGTTTAGATTGGTTTAGCAATTTTATAAACATTAAACATTGACAAAATAAATATTGGCTTCCGCAACTAAAACAAAATATCTCGAATGAGACTTATAGTGTCTTCATTTACACCCTTTCCAGTCCTGTGAGATTCTCTCATCTCCACATTTCATTCTGCCCAGTCATACATTCAGCCCTTCAAAGGTGACTTCACCTCAGGCACAGAGTACAATAACCCCATTTATTCCCATCAATGTGCGTGTATTCAGTTACATTTCAGGATTTGCATCAGTCCAGGTTTCAAGCTAGATTGTAACTCTTCTCTCGCCGCCCAGCAAGTTTTCTTTCCCTGCTGTGCTTTACGGCAGCCAGTTCATGAGCTTGCCGAACACAAATCACATTAACTTCTTAAAGGAACATCATCCTCTGACATAATACCTTTCAAGGCACGTTATCAACTATCCCATTCAATTGGAAAGATTTCCATCATGCTCATCTCCCGCCCTTACCCTCTACCTCATTGGGGAGACTCGGACGATCTTTAATCAGACTTTTCTAGATTGTATCTTGCACTAAACATTATTGCCTTTATCCTGTATCTGTACACTGTGGGCCGCTTGATTGTAAGCATGCATAGTTTTTCCGCTGATTGGATAGCAGGCAACAAAAAAGCATTTTGCGGTACTTCTGTACGTGTGATAAAAAACTAAAGTAGACTAGGTAGTGCTAATGTCTGGTGAGGTCAGAAGGTGAGACACATTCATAATGAATGACAAAAGGAAAAGCATAATAAAACATAAATAATCATTTATTGCAGTATGTGCAGACAAAGTCTACTAGATACATGGATCAACAGACTGCCCTTCAGACTTGGTTTTTAATTGACTAATTTTTCTCTCAGTATCTGACCACAAGCTGTGTTATAGTCACTCTACAACGTTAGGAAAACACCTACTATCAACTCCAAGGGTGCTCAGCACATGCAAACCTTGTCAGAAGTTATTATGAGATGGCTTCTGTTCCTTCCCTATGAGACAGCTGCCTCCATACTGGGCCTCACATAATCTGGGACATCCAGTCACCTTGTCCTTCAGCTTGGCCTGATGTTAGCCTGATGTGGGATCCCCACCATGTCTCCAACATGTTGTGGCAACAAGTCTTTGTTTCTCTCTTATGATTAAAACACATCTTCTTTTGGTCATCCCAAAATGGTTTCTCCACCTTTTCACACTTTCTATTTTTCTCACAGCCTTTATGACTTTTTTTGTGAGGAGACTTTTAGTTCACCCTCACTAATAATTTTACACGCAACATTGTCTGTTACCTCTTGGGCTGGAGCTTGATAAAGGCCAAGATGCTTGCGGAGGTGCTCTCTTCAGCAATTCTACACCACCTTAGCATTATTCTCCTGCTTTCCATCCCCCTTTGGAAATAGATGGTGTCTGATGATTAAATTGATAGTCCTTGGTGAGCTGTGGGCCATATTTTAAGGACCAAGGAGGAGGCATGGTGTCAGGTATGGCAGCTGGAATCAAGCGTTTTTTTCGGTTATTGGTACGGTATAATATAACATGTAATAATTAACTGCTTAATTTCTAGCCATGTTGCCGTGTGCCTTTACTGTCTCAAGTTAGTCCTCAGGCTTCTGTTAAAGCATTTATCGTATGGTTCATTTCTTTCCCCTTGTGGCCAATGAGATAACATGTTAACTCTCATTTACTTTGGTTTAATTGCCAAAAGCCAGCTTAAAACACGTAGACAAGGTGCGCACCAAGAAGGGGCAGCACAGTGGTGCAGCGGTAGAGTTGCTACCCTATAGCACCAGGTTCGATCCTGACTATGGGTGCTGTCTGTATGGAATTTGCACATTCTCACTGTGACCATGTGGGTTATCTCCAGGTGCTCCAGTTTTCTCCCATACCTCAAGGACATACAAGTTTACAAGTCAACTGGTTTTGGTAAGTTGTAAAATTGTTCCTAATATGTATGGTAGTGTTGGTGGATGGGACTGATCGCTGGTTGGCGTTGACTCAGTGGGCTGAAGTGCCTGTTTCCGCTCTGTATCTCTAAAGTAAATTCTAAAGTCCAAATGTAATAAAATTAGGTGGCTTTATTTGTTTCATATGTACTATTTGAAATGGACCATAGAGTTTACTGTCTTTTGCTGCATATCCACTTTTGGAGATATCACGCCCACCATTCATAATTTCAATTCAAGCATGATATATAAATTTCATAATTTGATCAAGCAGTATGTCTGATGACACATCTAACTATCTCTCTTATTATCCATCTAAGAAACTGAGAAACAGTTGGAGGTTTAAACTAACATCAAGGAATCTTTATTAATGAGAGAACATACAGTGCCAAACAGCATCTCTGACTGTGGCTTTCTTTCAAGCAAATGTTTCTGGGATTGTCTGACCCCAAACACCATAGCAACCGTTTAAGGGGTAACAACATTAAAGCTAATTAGTGGCCACAAATTAATATAATATAACATACATACATAATATCCATCATCTCTACTGTGATTCATTTACTGGGTAGTTTTAGTTTTGTTTAGAAATAAAGCAGGGAAACAAGTCAGTATCTCTACAGTAAATTCTGCAGAGTCCACGTTGACTTTCGATCACCCATTCAGACACACAAATAATTTAGTTAAATTTGAGAGGGTGAAGGGAAAATTGGAAGTGTCACTATTACGGTTGAACAAAGGGGACTATGGAGCCATGAGGGAGGAGCTGGCCAAAGTTGACTGGAAATATACCCTAGCAGGGATGACAGTGGAACAACAATGGCAGGTATTTCTGGGAATATTATAGAAGGTGCAGGATCAGTTCATTCCAAGATTCTAAGGGGGGGTAAGGGGTGACCGTGGCTGACAAGGGAAGTCAATAGACAATAGGTGCAGGAGTAGGCCATTCGAGCCAGCACCACCATTCAATGTGATCATGGCTGATCATCCACAATCAGTACCCCGTTCCTGCCTTCTCTCCATATCCCTTGACCACTATCTTTAAGAGCCCTATCTAGCTCTTTCTTGAAAGTATCTAGAGGTTTCTAAGTCAAGTTCAGTATAAAAATAAAAGAGAAGAAGTATACATAGCAAAGATGATAGCGGGAAGCCAGAGGATTGGGAAAATTTAAAGAGGAACAGAAGATAACTAAAAAGGCAATACGGGGAGAAAAGATGAGGTACGAAGGTAAGCTAGCCAAGAATATAAAGGAGGATAGTAAAAGCTTATTTAGGTGTGTGAAGAGGAAATAATTAGGTAAGACCAAAGTTGGACCCTTGAAGACAGAAACAGGTTAATTTATTATGGGGAACAAGGAAATGGCAGACGAGTTGAACAGGTATTTTGGGTCTGTCTTCACTAGGGAAGACACAAATAATCTACCAGATGTACTAGTGGCCAGAGGACCTAGGGTGATGGAGGAATTGAAGGAAATTCATATTAGGCAGGAAATGGTGTAGGGTAGACTGTTTGGACTGAAGGCTGATAAAACCCCAGGGCCTGATAGTTTGCATACCAGGGTACATAAGGAAGTGGCTCTAGAAATCGTGGATGCATTGGTGATCATTTTCCAATGTTCTATAGATTCAGGATCAGTTCCTGTGGATTGGAGGGTATCTAATGTTATCCCACTTTTTAAGAAAGACAGGATAGAGAAAGCAGGGAATTATAGACCAGTTAGCCTGACATCGGTGGTGGGGAAGAGGCAGAAGTCAATTATAAAAGATGAAATAACCGGACATTTGGATAGCAGTAACAGGATCGGTCTGAGTCAGTCAGCATGGATTTACGAAGGGGAAATCATGCTTGACTAATCTTCAGGAATTTTTTGAAGATGTAACTAGGAAAATGGACAAGGGAGAGCCAGTGGATGTAGTGTACCTAGACTTTCAGAAAGCCTTTGATAATGTCCCATATAGGAGATTAGTGGGCAAAATTAGAGCACATGGTATTGGGGGTAGGGTACTGACATGGATAGAAAATTGGTTGGCAGACAGGAAACAGAGTAGGGATTAATGTGTCCCTTTCATACTGGCAGGCAGTGACTAGTGGGGTACCACAAGGCTCCGTGCTGGGACTGCTGCTATTTACAATATACATTCATGATTTAGATGAAGGGATTAAAAGTAACATTAGCAAATTTGCAGATGACGCAAAGCTGGGTGACAGTGTAAACTGAGGAGGATGCTATGAGGATGCAGGGTGACTTGGACAAGTTGGGTGAGTGGGTAGATGCATGGCAGATGCGGTTTAATGTGGATAAATGTTAGGTTATCCACTTTGGTGGCAAAAACAGGAAGGCAGATTATTATCTGAATGGTGTCAAATTGGGAAAAGGGGAAGTTCAACGAGATCTGGGGGAATATACAAACTCCGTACAGATGGCACCCATAGCAGGGGTATCTGGCGCTGTAAGGCAACGACTTTACCATTCTGCCACTGTGCCGCCTAGTTCCCTTCAGTTATCAGGCTTCTGAGCAGTCCTTCCATAAGCTGGTGTGCAGTCAGATTCACCTCTATCCCATTGTGGATATTGCATGCTGTGCTACATTTCTGGGAACTATATTCTGGACTGTATCTTCCCCTTTTATTCCCTATTGTACTTGGGTTTCACATGATTGTATTTATGTACAGCGTTATCTGCTATTGGACAGCATGAAAAACAAACCTTTCGACTTGGTACACATGATGATAATAAATTTAAACATAAACCTAAACCTAAATATATGTTCTCCTACTTTTGCATCAACTCCCTACATCAATAAGCAATTTAAGAGGCCAATTACTTTACAAACCCGCAAGTCTTTGGGATGTGGGAGGAAACCGGAGCACCAGAATGAAACCCTTGCAGTTGCGGGGAGATCATGCAAACTCCACATGGACAGTGCCATTTTGCACCCTTGACACGGTTTGGTATCCTGACTAAAATTGATCACTCGATTGCTCCACGCACACCGGAAAAGTCACGAGAAAGGCTTGATGATTAGCACAGAAGACAAGAGAGAATAACTCCAGTAATTGCTCATGCTGAACACGAAAGCCAATGTGTAGAAGGAACATTGGCAAAAGGTCAAATATGACAGAAGCAGAAAACTAGAGCAAATAGCCAGCAACGGATCATAATGTGCGGAATTTGTCATAAGACATTAAATCCCTCTATTATGCATATTGTTATAAAGTAAGTATTTTGGGTGAAAGAGTTGTCTGTGGACTGTCCCAGATACAATGTATGATGTATGATGTAATTTCTATGTTGACCTTTAAAGTCCACCACAAACTTCTGAAGTAGAATCAAGTGTAAAATTGCAGGAAAATCCACAGCTCATGTATACCATCTGGCTTTCCACAGCCATGGTACATCACCCAAAACTAAGAAAGAAAGTTCATTGTATACTGTAGTGAATCTAATAGTATTATCTACATTTCACAGTTACAACGTTACACATTTCATATTTTGAACTGCTAAGAAAGAGTAAAACTCCTCTTAACTGCTTAAATACCAGAGTCAGTGTGGCAAGTTTTCTAACGGTCAGTTTGACTGCAGTCCCCATCTGAGATTTAGCATCGGTAGTTTTTATTTTAACTTCAGTCCAGTTTACAAAGTTGTGTTGTCACCTTCCCCTCAGCTAACAATAAACCATTCTACATTTCTTTCTCAGCATCTGCTTTGATTTGTCATTTTCACACCTTACCCTTCTATATCTATAGATTTCCTTCCTCCTGACTCCCAGTATGAAGAAGGGTCTCAACCCAAAACGTCACTCATTCCTCCTCTCCAGAGATGCTGCCTGTCCCGTTGATTTATTCCAGCATTTTGTGTCTATCTCTAGTTTAGAGATATAGCATGGAAACAGGTTCTTCAGCCCATCGATTCTGTGCCGATTAGCAATCACCTCATACACTAGTTCTACCCAACACACTACAGACAATTTTACACAAGCCAATTAAATTACAAACTGGCATGTCTTTGCAATGTGGGAGGAAATTGGAGAACCCGGAGAAAACCCACACATTCACAGGGAAAAACATACAAACGTACAAACACTGCGCAGACAGCACCAATAGTCAGGATCAACTCCACGTCTCTTGCGATATAAGGCACCAACTCTACCATTGCGCAACTATGCTGCCCAAATTTGTCAGTTCAAATAAGTACCATATCCAAAAAATTACCTTTTCTATGATGAATGAATGCTGCTTTTAATGCAGTGCTCTTCTCCTGATTTGCTTCATACTGAACTCCAGTTCATCCCATGTTTACTGTGGGCACATTAATGGTGAACCCTCCTGGATCGTCTCCCAGGGACTCACTCTCCAAGTACATCCAATTCCCCTTGAACGTTTCTACCATGATCACAATGTATACATGTGGCTATACAATGTACAGGAGCAGCTGAGTAGCTCCTCTTGGTGTTTCCTACACTGATCTGTGTTGCAACTCAGCCAGCTCTTCCTATTATCTTAATGTCACCTCTTATAGTTTCAGTCGTTCAAAGGGAGCTGCAAGATACAATGTGGAAACAGACCCTACAGCCTACCGAATCCATACCGACCAGTGATCACCCGTACTAGTTCTATTCCACACACTAGCAGCAATTTATCGAAGCCAATTAACCTACAAACCTGCATGTCTTGGGAATGTAGGAGGAAAATAGAGCACCTGGAAAAAGAACCACACGGTCACAGGGAGAACATGCAAACTCCACACAGACAGTGCCCGTTGTCAGGATCAAACCCGGCTCTCTGGCGTTGCGAGGCTCAGTCTGGAGATGAAAAAAAAATTACCTAAGCCACCGCTAATGATAATGAACAAAACAGTATCGCTAATGTCTGCAGCATATTAACTCAATGCAGAGGTTTTGGTTGCGAGTGTATTAAAAGGTGATCTGACTTGGGCCGCTCTACATGTGCTCTCTACACAAGGGAAGTCTTGGCTGGCCGAGTGAAGATACAGCTTAAATAGCACAGACCTCTGACAACGGTGGGGACAGGAATCCTCAGCTTATGGATGCCAAAGCCAGTCTTAATACCTACCATGTCAAAAGAAAGAACTACAGATGCTGGTTTAGAAACATGGAAACATAGAAAATAGGTGCAGGAGTAGGCCATTCGGCCCTATGAGCCAGCACTGCCATTCAATATGATCATGGCTGATCATCCAAAATCAGTACCCCGTTCCTGCTTTCTCCTCATATCCCTTGATTCTTAGCCCTAAGAGCTAAATCTAACTCTCAGTTGAATACATAATTTATACCAAAAATAGATACAAAGTGCTGGAGTAACTGACCTGCTGAGTTACTCTATAGAACTTTGTATGTCTCTTTCAAACCTACCATGTTTACTGTTTCCTATGAAATCAACTTGGTCCAGAACAGGGAGCTAGGAATACAACTTGGAACTTTCTGCCCCGTTTCACTTCACAAAAGGATATTGGCCAAAGTATTTTATCACTGGAAACAAATAAACAAACAAATAAACACCAAAAATCTCTGCTGCAATAATACAGTTCCCGTTGCATTGTTATATAACTTATATAAATATTACATAACTGGAATAGGCCACATGCCATGTCTAGTCTAATCCTCCATTAATCAATATCATGGGTGAATTTCTACCTCAGCACCATTTTACATCAGTGTCACCATATCCTTTGATTCCCCTAATATCGAGGAACCTACCAATCTCAGTTTCAACAACCTTAGTGATTGAGCTTGCACAGCCCTCTGGAAAGAGAATTCCAAAGATTTACCACCACTTGCGTGAAAAAATGTCTCCTCAGTCCTAAAAAGTGTAGAAACAAAGAACCACAGTTACAGGTTTATATCAAAGAAGGACACAAAGTGCTGCAGTAACCTAGTGGGTCATGCAGCATCTCCGGAGAAAAGTGATGGGTGATGTTTTGGGCCGGGATCATTCTTCAGACTGATGTATCCTTTATTCCATTACTGTGATCTTCATTCCTTAACCAAGGAAACCTTTAGTAGTCTGCCATTATCAGACCACTGAATGGCCCTCCCTAAACTAATGTTGAGATCCCGATCACCCAACCTCCCTCATTGCAGACCATGCACTTTTTTTTATCAACACTTTCTCTGCAACTGCAATGCTATTAAATCTGTAATACTATATTCTGCACCCTGATAATTTCTCTTTGCACTACTTGTTGTACTTGTTTATGGATTAATTGTACTCGTGTATAGAATCTTCTTATCGAGTCCACATCGCAATATTAGAAATTGTTCAGCCAGAGCTGAACATACTTCTCTGCATCTGCATACAATGGCGTATTGCAGTTCTTGTGCTTGTGCATAGTGTGGAAAGATTGGTGGAAGCAGGGCCACAACATGAACACTCTTTCCTTGACCCCATGTATAGAATGATCTCACTGGATGGTACGCAAACAAAGATAATCAAAGACTTGTCCCGCCCTGGTCATTCCTTCTTCTCCCCACTCCCGACAGACAGAAGATAGAGAAGATAGAAAGTATATTGCACCGCCAGGTTAAAGAGCAGTTCTTCCTCTCCGTTACCAGGTTTATGAATGGTTCTTCCATAAGCTAGGATACTGTCCAATAACCTCTAAGTTCATGTCTCAGGGAACCCCGGCATAAAAATTATGATATATCTTTATTAATCCCTTTCTTCCTCTTTCATAAAGTTCATAAAGGGCCTGTCCCACTTTCACGACCTAATTCACGACCTTTTTTACTCGTGGACATTTTTCATCAGGCTCGAAAAGCGCCCCAACCTACTTGATGCCACGAGTACCCACGACTTGTACCACGACCTCGTGATGACCATGCTGCGAGTACAAGTCAAGGGCAAACTCGACAGAGGTCGTGAATTAGGTTGTAAAAGTGGGACAGGCCCTTAAGGCAAACATCATATATTTTTCTGATAACTGGTTTAAGCAAAAAAAAACACGTTTTTCTCAAGTTTATTGACAATGCAAAAAAAAAAAAACTGAAATCAAACTGCTTGTTCAAAAAGAGGAGAGGAGAGGAGAGGAGAGGAGACAAATTTTTCATAAACTAACAAAATATACACAAATCAAATTCTCATAAACTAACAAAAATATACATAAACAAACAAGTTTTTAAAATTAATATAACATCCCTAAATGATGGGTAAAAATGACTAAATAATGTGGGTGAATGAGGGGCTGTACCTGCATGCCAGGAAATACAGACAGGACCGATGGAGACCGTGCATGCGTCTGTACTCGAGTGAGTCACTTGATGATACACAAATACGACAGGTACAGCTCCTGTCCGCTGACCACTAAAGGCTGTTTCACACTGGCCCCGTGTAGACGTAGCTAAATATGCTAAATATTATGAATATAAAATTACGAATATGAAATTAAACACAAAAATGACTCAAAAATGCATTTATGTACGATTAAAGGTAGACACAAAATGCTGGAGTAACTCAGCGGTTGAGGCAGCATCTTTGGAGAGAAGGAATGGGCGACGTTTTGGGTCAAGACCCTTCTTCAGACTGAAGTCAGGGAAGTGGGCGGGACAAAAAAATAAAAATAAAATAAAATAATAATATTTCTCTTGGAATCCTTAGCGACCTCGCAGAACCCAAGTGATCTGGGGAACCCCGGTTGAGAAACGCTGCTCTAATCTAACATCATTAGAAATATGTATAAATTAGTTAGTAGTTATGATTGAGTCAGAATATTTTCTTCTCTTTGTCTATTGATCAGCAAATAAATACAGATTTGAGAACAATATGTGAACGATATTGTCAGAGGAAGTCATTAAGAGGACAAGAAGGGATCCAGGTGATCACAAGCACCTTGGTCATTGACAAAGCTTCTGATGGCAATTCAGTATCTTTACTCAAGGTAGACAGGGAGATTTCTCAGTGATGAGAAATAATTTGACAAAATGATGCACGTAATCACAATCTCTCAGTACCGTGCACACAGCAGACAACTTTCACCACCGGATATGCGCATTCATTTCCTGTTTACACAAACTGTTTAAGGAATTGAGGGAAAATAATCAAGCATGGGTTTTTAAATAATTCACACATTTATCAGACTGAGAATGGTTAGCACTGAAGATTGGAATTTTTTGTCATTGGCACTGGATGTAATGTAATTATAGATTAATAGAGGCAACTAATCTGCTCCAGCGACATAAGGTTTGGAAGAATTCCTTGAATGTTAATTTTTCATTTTCAAATATCATTTGTTGGCAGTCACTTTGAATGCCAATTCCAGACAATGCCAGACATCAATTTGTTCTATACATTTTCATACCTCCAGCATCCCTCTCTCCTAATTCTCAGTCTGAAGAAGGATCTTAACCTGAAATGTCACTTCTTCCTTTTCTTCAGAGATGCTGCCTGTCCCGCTGAGTTACTCCAGCATTTTGTGTCAGTGTAAATCAACATCTGCAGTTCCTTTCTACACAGGCTAAACTATCATCTGTTTCCTATTGTGGACCTTTGGTTAGGTAAAGAATACAAGGCAGCACAGTGGCTCAACTGGCAGTGCCAGGGACCCAGATTTGATCGTGAACTCAGGTGCTGTCTGTGCATAGTTTGCATGTTCTCCCTGTGAATCCTGTAGGTTTGCTCCAGGCACTCCCATTTTCTCCCACATCCCTAAGAGGTCATAGTCATAGTCATACAGTGTGGAAACAGACCCTTCGGCCCAACTTTGCACACCGACCAACATGTCCTATCTACACTAGTCCCACCTGCCTGTCTTTGGCTCTATCGCTCGAAACCTGTCCTATCTATGTACCTGTCTAAATATTTCTTAAACATTGTGATAGTACCAACCTCAACTACCTCCTCCGGCAGGTCGTTCCATATACCCACCACCCTTTATGTGAAAAGTTACCCCTCAGATTCTCATTACCCCCTCACCTTAAACCTATGTCCTCTGGTTCTCAATTCCCCTACTCTGGACAAGAGACTTTGTGCATCTACCTGATCTATTCCCCTCTTGATTTTGTACACCTCTATAAGATCACCCCTCACCCTCCTGCATTCCATGGCATAGATTCCTAGCCTGCACAACCTCTCCCTATAGCTCAGGCCCTCAAGTCCTGGCAACATCTTTGTAAATCTTCTCTGCACCTGTTCCAGCTTGACAACATCTCTTTTATAACATGGTATCCAGAACTGAACGCAATACTCTAAATGCAACCTCACCAACGTCTTATATAACTTCAACATGACCTCCTAACCTCTATACTCAGGTGCTGGTTTGTAGCTTCATTGACCTCTGTAAATTGCTCCTAGTGTGTAGGGAGTGGATGAGAAAGTGGGATAACATGAATATATGCCCCCAATATGGGTTGCATTTGATTAGGCAAATGAAGAAACAGTGGGTAAACTTTTATGTCGCCCACCAGATTGGCGATCTGATGAAGGGAATTTCCTGCCTGATATAAAAGGAAGAACTTAAATTCTTCCAACAGCTTTCACAACTACAGGACATCCCAAAGCCCTTCACAGCAAATTAAGTACTTCTGAAGTGTTGTTCCTCTTTTAATGCAGAAAATGTGACAGCCAGTTTATGCACAGTAAGGTCCTGCAAATAGACTTCTGCAAAATGGAAATGCTTAAGGAATAGATTGTTATGAAGATGAAATTCTGCACTGACGATGAAAGAGAAAAACAATCGAATAGCCAAAATACCGTGACAAATTTTTCTTCCTTATTTTATGGATAGCTATAGGTCTACTTTAAAATCTAAAATAAATCCAAATGCACATGTACCCGGTGCATTTATTTTCATCTAATGAAATTATCACTGTGCTGGAAATTTAAGACGAGTATTCCAAAGGTACAATTGAAGAGAAATATTGACGAGCAATAAATTTATTTCTTAGTCGAGACGGTATAGTTGTACTGCCGACGTTACTGCTTTTGGTATTTTTATTAGTTTTAATAAAATAAGAGTAATCTCTACAATCAGATGACTGGTTGTGAAATTGATTTCATTGTTTCAATTTAGAAATAATGTTAACCTCTGATAAAATTGGTGATGTAGCACACAATATTGTCTTCAGATTCTCACTAACTGATATACCTGCTCTCTCTCTCCATCCCTCCCCTTTCCTAGTTCTGACTGACCCCCATGAGTATGTTATCTCTGTATGCTTCGTTGTCACCTTCTTCTAGCTAATAATGATCTATTCCACATTTTCCTTGACCTCATCCCCTTTGATGCCTCGTTTTCACACCTTGCACTTCCTTGTCTCTGTGTCTCCCTCTCCCCAGACTGAAGAAGGGTCTCGACCCAAAACATCACCCATTCCTTCGATCCAGAGATGCTGCCTGTCCCGCTGAGTTACTCCAGCATTTTGTGTCGATCTTCAGTGTAAACCAGAATCTGCAGTTCACGTTACCCAAGTGATGTAAATTGCTGTCTGATTCTTTATTTACTTTTGTTTGTACTCGTGGCTACATTGCAGCTTCTAATATTGGAAAGCTTATTTATTTGGTTTATTGGTTGCAACTCTGCAATACATGTGTATATCAAAGGTGGCGCAGTGGTGGCCTTACAGCACCAGAAACTTGGGTTCAATCTACGGGTGACGTCTGTACGGAGTTTTTACATTCTTCCTGTGACCACGTGGGTTTTCTCTGGGTGCTCCACTTTCCTCCCATGCTCCAAAGACGTGTAGGCTTATAGGGTAATTGGCTTTGGTATGATTGTAAATAGCCCCTAGTGTGCAGGATGGTGCTATTGTATGGGGTGATTGCTGGTCGGTGCGGACTTGGTGGGCTGTAGAGCCTGTTTCCGTACTGTATCTCTAAAAAAAAGAAAATGATTTTAAAGATATATCATTAGTATGTGAGAGTTTCCTCCACTGATTGAGAGTAGGATTCCAACCCTACTCCATTAACTAGTTTAATATATATTTACATTATAAATATGTACAAATTTAACTTTTACAAAGTAGACAAACTAGTAAACAAACTACTCATACTCATCAGAAATACCATTGTGCAGATACCTTCAATATACCTCAGTCAAGATCTACAATTCGACTATTTAAGAGATAAAGGCAGAAAATGTTACAAATGCGAAATGTTTTATAATTGGTTTTAAATATTTTTTTTTTCTTTTGGAAGAATAGAACAGATTGTGTCTTATAAAATAAACAGAAAATAAATGGCAACTTTGACCTGTTTTATTTTTCAATGCTTTTAGAGGGTTAAACTTCAGAGGATCAGTGTCAGCAGTGATTACTGCAAAAGGACTGGGTGGTATACCTTGCAGCAAGAGCTGTCTTGTCTCTTGGTTACTTAAGACTCATTGCTTCAGGCAAATCTAAACTCCAATAAGCTCACCGTTGTTTTAAAACACAATAAATATAATTAGAGAAGCACCGTACCAAAAAGGTTCTGTGGATGACTTCACATTTTGCGGAATATTCTTTGTTTAGTGTTAGCAAATTTGCAATGACAGAATACTCGGAGAGCAGCCAGAGGCACAAGAATGCAGATGCTGGCATCATTTTTTAACTCAGTAAGTAGCTGCTCTGCCATTTAATTCATTGATGTGGCCCCAGTGCGATGCCTTTAGCAACCATTGAACTGATTATTGTTAAGAATGTATTAGCTTTTGAAAATAAAATCTGAAGCAAGCCAAACACAACTCATTGACAATCTGAAGAAGGGTCCCGACCCGAAACATTGCCTATCCACGTTCTTCAGAGATGCTGCCTGGCCAGCTGAATAACTCCAGCACTTTGTGCTTTACAGTGCGAGGAAGGGACCTGAACCGAAAACATCACTTTGTCTACCTCCTCCAGAGATGCTGTCTGACCCACTGAATTACTCCAGCATTGTGTTTTATTCATTGCTAAAACATAGGCAAAGTCATAGAAAATAACCAATCCATTATATGCAGCTTATTCATGTATTTGCAAACATGAACTATCATCTGTTTTGCACCAAAATTCTCTTAGTCATGGATTTCTGAGTTTGTAAAGCCCCAATCCCACAATAAGAGTTTACCCAAGAGCTCTCCCGAGTTAAAAAAAAAAATCAAACTTGTGGTACTTCATCACGAGTATTTTTTTACTCTTGGAAATTTTTCACACCGTTGAACAAACTTCACGAGTTTCCGCGTTTCCAGAGTACCTGTTGTTAGCATTACGAGCCGCTACGAGACATCCATGAGCTCCGACGTACATTCTACGTACTTACCACGAGTTTGATTTAATTCACATGTTTAATCGATAATGTTCTATTATTAATGTTTAATGTTTTATGTGTCATTCTTAATTGTCACTGTATGTCATGTTGTCACTTGCAAGCAGAGCACCAAGGCAAATTTCTTGTATGTCAACATACTTGGCCAATAAACTTATTCAGTCATTCATTCATTTGTTTGTGCACCATTAAACAAGCATTCCATGAAGCTTTGGATGAGATGGAGTGCACTTTGTCCCAGCTACCAGACAAGCACTAAATGTTGTAAGGTAAATAGAAGAAGCTGATTATTTTAGAAGAAGATACAAAGATAATGAGATGGATATAAAGTGATGAGGGTTGAACATTAGGGAGACACGATGAAAGACCATGGCACTTCAAGATTGGTGGTGATCTGGTATTTGTGTGTAGGGTTCTGGAAGCAGCGTTGGAGTCAATCAGCATCTTTAGACGTGAATTAGTTGGGCATTTGAAAGGAAGTAAATTTCAGGAATTTAGGAAAGAGCAAGGAAATGATATTGGAGTCTACTGGAGTATAGACATAGAAACAAGAAACACTTTTAGATGCTGATTTACCAAGGAAAGATACAAAACATTTGGACTAACTGAGCAGATCAGGCAGCATCCCTGGTGAACATGGATTAGTGATGATTCAGGTCAGAAGATTTCTTCAGGCTGAATCAATCAGGTGCACAAATTCATGAGAGGAATAGATTGGGTAAACACACAAAGTCTCTTGCCCAGACTAGGGGAACCGAGAACCAGAGGACATGGGCTACAGGTGAGGGGGGAAAGATTTAATAGGAACCCGAGGGGTAACTTTCTTTACACAAAGGGTCATGGGTGTATTGAATGAGATTCCAGGGGAGGTAATTGAGGCAGGAACTATCGCAACATCGAAGAAACATTGGGACAGGTATATGGATAGGATAGGTTTGGAGAGATATGGGCCAAATGCAGGCAGCTGGGGTTAGTATAGATGGGACTTTGGTCAGTGTGGGCAAGTTGGGCCGAAGGACCTGTTTCTATGGTGTATGACTCAATGACCCAAAACATCACATTTCCATGTTCTTCAGAAAGGCTGCCTGACCCATTGAGTTACCCCAGCATATTGTGTCTTTTCTATTGAAGTCCAGTCTGAACTCAATATCTTCTGTATTGTAACAAATCAATGATCTTACGATAAACTTTTTCATGTTGCCACTTACTTAACCTCCACCGATACCTTATTCTGTGGCCAAGCTCATGTGCCGTTAAACTTCTGTGATTCAGGATGAAACATTGTCCTGCATTAAAAGCAGTATCTAATTGTGGTCATTTTTGTTCCATGGATCCCACAGTAACTTAGACAATTTGTCACAGGTATCTCCAGAGCAATTAAAACCTATCATACAAGATTGGGTTTATGGGTGCAACCTCAGTGGAAGCATCTTTAAGCAACAATGTACTATTCTGAAGCTGAGGAGAGCCAGGTATTGAGAATACAGTCACAGAGGGGGTCACAGCTTAAGGATAAGGGGGAAATCCGTTAAAACTGAGATGAGAAGAACTTTTTTCACACAGAGAGTGGTGAATCTCTGGAACTCTCTGCCACAGAAGGTAGTCGAGGCCAGTTCATTGGCTATATTTAAGAGGGAGTTAGATGTGACCCTTGTGGCTAAAGGGATCAGGGGGTTTGGAGAGAAGGCAGGTACAGGATACTGAGTTGGATGATCAGCTATCATATTGCATGGCGGTGCAGGCTCGAAGGGCCGAATGTCCTACTCCTGCACCTAATTTCTATGTTTCTATGTTTCTAATATAGGTTGTGATGTCATGTTACAATTGTACAAGACTTGGTGAGGCCACATTTGGAGTATTGTTTTCAGTTTTGGTCACCCTGCTGTAGGAAATGTGTTGTTAAACTGGAAAGAGTGCAGAGAAGATTTACAAAGGTGTTGCCAATTCTTGATGGGTTGAGCTATGGGGAGAGGTTGGATAGGCAAGCACTTTATTCCTTGGAGCACAAGGAGGATGAGAGGTGATCTTATGGAGGTGTACAAGATCGTGAGGGAATAGATAGGGTAAATGTACAGAGTCTTCTACCCAGAGTAGGGAAATCAAGAACCAGGTTTAAGGTGAGAGAGGAAAGATTTAATTGGAACTCGAGGAGCAACTTTTTCACACAGGGTATATGCAACGAGTGCCAGAGGTGGTAGCTGAAGCAGGTATAATAACAACATTTAAAGACATTCGGATAGGTACATGGATAGGTAAGGTTTAGAGGGATATGGGTTAAATGTGGGCAGGCGGGACTAGTGTAGATGGAGCATCTGAG
The DNA here is from genome assembly GCF_028641065.1 of Leucoraja erinaceus. Lineage (NCBI taxonomy): Eukaryota > Metazoa > Chordata > Chondrichthyes > Rajiformes > Rajidae > Leucoraja > Leucoraja erinaceus. The sequence continues at coordinate 48,661,186 of NC_073384.1, read as the reverse complement.
TCAGCATGGACAAGTTGGGTTGTAAGGCCTGGTCCCATGCCGTATGATTCTATGAGAGATTGCCAACACAGGCCATTGATACATTTGTCGTCATCTATCGTATGATTGTGTAGAGCATTTTCACGGATGCCAGTTTTAAGAAAAATAGGGTAGCAAATATAGATTTTAGTCAACTTACATCAGGGATATTTTTGTAGTCTATCCACTAAATATTGCATCAGAAGCTATTATAACATCAAACAACTGCTGACATCAGAAGCAGTAGGAACACATTACAATTTAGAAAGTCTCAGTACACAATAGAAAAGAAAATGCCCCCAAAAACCTGCCCATGAGCAACTGAGGGAAGAATGTTCAGTGCTGTATCTCAGAATATAAACATCGCTGTGATGTATTTAATAATGGATACCACATCCTGTTTGCGAGCAGACATGCTGAAGTTGTTTCTCAACAGCGAACATGATCCTAGTGAAATGTGAGCTGTACCCTGTAGGAAAGCATGTCGGGGCATGGTGAAGCAGCAATGTCTAGAATAGCTCTAAATGACTGTTATGCAACCTATCTTATTACATTTGAATGACTTATCCTGGGTCATGCTTCAATCCTTTTTGCACTGGGTTGGTTGCCATAAACATTTCATGGCAGTTTAGATGAGATAGGGGTCCACTTTCTCTCCAGCTTCCAAACAAGCATGGTAGAGTAGGGTCTTAAGTTAGGGGTGTTGAGATGCCTGGAAACATAAATAACTGAAGTTAAAAGCTGTTTGCAGCAGCACAGAAGTGGAAAACAGATGCATCTGATCATAGATATAAAAATAAATCATAGGCGGTTTCCCAGACACTGCTATTTGTTTATGTTTCAAATAACTATCATACTGTATTCCTCTGATATGACCTGCCACAAATTACCCTCAAGAAAAATGTAATCAAACGCAAAATAATCGGGGATCCATCAAGTGGAAATTCAGCTTCCAATCTTTATTCCACCCCCTATTTCTCAAAAGCTTAAATCATTGAATACTCTTTAGGTGCTCAAGACAAATGCAAAATACTTTGTAGTCCATATAATAGCAGAATGCAACAGGCAATTTGTGTACTGAAAGATCCCAGAAAATACATTGTTTCAGGCCGTTTTACTGATGGGAAAACGTCATAGTCATACTGCATGGAAACAAGCCTATCGGTCCAACTTGCCGACATCAACCAACATGTTCAATGATGTTCATTTCAACTTTAATGTTCAAGATTCAAGATTCAATTTAATTGTCATTTGGACCCCTTGAGGTCCAAACGAAATGCCGTTTCTGCAACCATACATTACAAACCAATAGACCCAAGACACAACATAATTTACATAAACATCCATCACATCGCTGGGATGGAAGGCCAAAAAAACTTGATGTCAGAGTCAAAGTCAAAGCCCCCGGCTGGCGATGGCGATTGTCCCGCGGCCATTAAAGCCACGCCGGGTGGTGCGAGGTCGCACACCGGGTCTTGGTGTTAGAGCCCCCGGCGTGTGCTCGCAGAGTCCCGCGGCCATTCCAAGCCGTGCGGGGCGGTGCTGTAAGGCCCCGCTCCAGGAGCTCTTCGACCCCGCAACTCGGGCGGGAGAAGTCGCCGTTGCGAGAGCCCTGAAAAGCGATCAGGGACCCTCCAGGGACCCGCGGGCATCCAGTGCCGCCATCTACCAGACCCGCAGTTGCAGCCTCCGAATCTCCGGAGGTCGGGCCGCAGTAGCAGCAGCGCTCCACCACCGCTCCACCCGCTCCGGACTCGGCCAGCTCCGCGACGGTGAGGTGAGTCGTCGGCACCAGAGTCCCCGGTTTTCTCCTGTTGGAGGCCGCTCCTCGTTGCAGCCCCAACGACAACGGAGACCCTACAAAGAAAAGGTCGGGTCTCCGTGCAGGGAGAGATTTAAAAGTTACCCCCTCCCTCCCACCCCACCCCCCCACACACACACCCCAACAAAAAATAAAAAAGAATAGAGTCCTAGCCTGCTCAACCTTTCCCCATAGCTCAAGTCCTTGAGTCCTGGCAACATCCTGGGAAATCTTCTCTGCACCTTTTCCAGCTCCGGAGCAGCAGCTTAGTCAGATCTTTGTGGAACGTGCCCTGATCCTCTTCTATTTCTGCCATGCGTCCCGGAGGGGAGGCAACATGTCTGTTTACCGTCCCATCTGAAACTCAGCACTTGTTGCAGTAAAGCACTCTTTCATTACTTTACAGGCTTCCTGCTCCAACTGTGACAAGGTATCTTCAAATGTAACATTAAAGAAAATCGAGACATAAAGAACTGCAGGAGCTGATTTTTTAATTTAAAAACACAAAATGCTGGAATAGCTCAACAGGTCAGGTGAACTCCGGGGATTTATTCTCCTCGCCCCGGTGATTGACAGCGGGTGCCGGAGGGAGCTTTACCTTCATGGTGGCTGACAGGTGAGAAGACCAATCTGCTGATCTCATTATTTTTTAAATCTTCATAACATTTTTAATATTCCTCTGATCCAAACAAAACTTGGTGAGCTTGGAGTAGAGGAGAACGATAAGTAAGGGGACGAAAAAATCCTAGCGATGTAGGGTACCGTTTTTGCACAAATTTAAAAACAACACAAACCGGAAGAAGACATGATGAGAGTTTTAGTATAGTGGAGATAGATAAATAGATTCTTGATTAGTACGGGTGTCAGGGGTTCTTGGGAGAAGGCAGGAGAATGGGCTTTGAAGGGAGAGATAGATCAGCCATGATAGAATGGCAGAGTAGAATTGATGGGCCGAATAGCCTAATTCTGCTCCTATAACTTGGGAACTTATGAAGTGGATGCCCAAACAGGTAGGGCACAGGGAGAGAAAATAAAGAGTGGAGGATATATGTTGGTTAACCTATAATTGGAGAATTCAATGTTCATACCATTAGATTGCAAGCTACCCCCAGCAGAATATGAGGTGTTGTTCCTCCAATAGGCAATGGTGGAGTCATAGGACTGAAAGGTCAGTAGGGGAATGGGAAGCGGAGTTCAAATGGCCAACAACTGGTGGATCCTAAACCTAAACTTATTCAGCACCATTGGCGGACCAAGCGCAATGTGTGGCAAAATCAAACTATTAAATAGGGCTTGCTTGTATGAAACACCAGGAAGCATATCTTACATTCTGCAATGTTTGTGACTTGATAACATGGGATCGAGTCTTTGTGTAGACTTTGATCAAGTCTGCATGAGACTTTCTTTCTAATAGTTTGTCGAACAAACTGCACATCGACAGCACCCGAGGTCAGGATCGAACCCAGTTCTCTGGCACTGTGACGCAGCAGTTCTACCTGATGCACCACGGTGCCGCCTGCTGTCCTCTGCTGGGATCAAATGAATCCATAAAATTTCAATTAATTTGATCGTCAGCACATAAAACGTAGAAAACAACAGAATAAAAATCACTGTACTCTGACAGAAATAGAGCACAGAATTCCACCACTAGAAATTGGTTGCAACAAGGAGGACATTTTTCCAAATTTAAAACGAATCCAGACGGTCCCATTCTTCCATTCTTACCCAAGAAACCCACAAAAACGACCCTTTCAGAAATTAATCCAACACCCTTTTGAATGCGACCATTAAATGTGTAAACATTATTCTTCCCATCAGTGCATTTCTTATCTTAACCACTAAACTGGTGGACAAATTATTCCTCAAGCTACTTCTGCTTTTTTTTTTTTAGCTGACCACTTTCATTTTATGTCCTTTCTCATCAGTGTGAACAGTTCCTCACAATCTTTTGTTTCTCTGAATCAACTCAGCTGGTCAACTCGTATGCTGCTCGACCCACTGAGCAATTCCAACATTTCGCCAACTGAGCATTCCTGACCTGACACATTTCCTTTCACAAATGCTGCCTGACCCACAAAGTTACTCGAGCACTTGGTGTTTAACTCAAGATTCCAGCATCCCTGTATCTCTGGCATTTTCTGGGTTTTCATCAGATGACTTTTACATTACTTTTAGGGCAGCACAGTGGTTGAGTTGCTGCTTTACAGTGCCAGAGATAAAGGTTCATAGAGTCATTGAGTCAGAGTCAGAGAGTGATACAGTGTGGAAACAGACCCTTCAGCCCAACTTGCCCACACTGGTCACATGTTCCCATCTACCTGTGCTTGGTTCATATCCCTCCAAACCTGAGCTATCCATGTACCTGTCTAACAGTTTCTTAAATGTTAGGATAGTCCTTGCTTCCACTCCCCCCTCTGGCAGCTTGTTCCATACACCCACCACCCATTGTGTGAAAAGGTTACCCCTCAGATTCCTATTAAATCTTTCCCCCTTCACCTTGAACCCATCTCCTCTGGTCCTCGATTCCCTGACACTGGACAAGAGAGTCTGTGCATCTTCCCGATCTATTCCTCTCATGATTTTATACACCTCAATAAGATCACCCCTCATCCTCCTGCGCTCCAAGGAATAGAGACCCTGCCTACTCAGCCTCTCCCTCTAGCTCACACCTTCTAGTCCTAGCAACATCCTCTTAAATCTTCTCTGAAACCTTTCAAGCTTGACAATATCATTTATTGTTCAATTCTGCCCATGGGTGCTGTCCGTGCAGAGTTTAGAAACATAGAAATTAGGTGCAGGAGTAGGCCATTCGGCCCTTCGAGCCTGCACCGTCATTCAATATGATCATGGCTGATCATCCAACTCAGTATTCCATACCTGCCTTCTCTCCATACCCCCTAATCCCCTTAGCCACAAGGGCCACATCTAACTCCTTCTTAAATATAGCCAATGAACTGGCCTCAACTACCCTCTGTGGCAGAGAGTTCCAGAGATTCACCACTCTGTGTGTGAAAAAGTTCTTCTCATCTCGGTTTTAAAGGATTTCCCCCTTATCCTTAAGCTGTGACCCCTTGTCCTGGACTTCCCTAACATCGGGAACAATCTTCCTGCATCTAGCCTGTCCAACCCTTTAAGTTTATATGTTCTCTCTATGAATCCGTGGTTTTTGTCCAGGTGCTCCGGTTTCCTCCCACACACCAAAGATGTGCAGGTTTGGAGGTTAATAGCTTCGGTAAATTGTCCCTAGTGTGTAGGATAGAACTGGCGTTCGGGGATTGCTGATTGGCGCAGACTTGGTGATCCGTAGGGCCTGATTACATGATGTATCTCTGAAGAAAACTAAACTAAGTTTAATTCGTGTACCAGTTACTCGTTTCCTGTCTTTTGAATAAAAGCCCAATTGGAATGCATTGTCTGTCATTCATTATTTATCAGATAAAATCGAGAATTCAGATGTTATTGGCCCACCTCCCACTTTACAGCCAAGTGGCAGAAGCTTCATCAAAAAGATTTGTAGTGATTCAAAGAAGTCCCTTACTATAACTTTATTTACAGATGCTGCCCGACCTGCTGCGTTCCTCTTGCAATTTGATTTTTACTGGATTCCAGCATCTACAGTCTCCTGTGCCTCCACTTTTTGCTTTCTTTGTGGATTGGTATTAAATGGTCACCTTGCCAGTGGTGCTCACAACTCAAAGAAAATAATAATACAAAAATATACTTCATTTTCAGCAGCTTTGCATCTGCTAAGTTTAAAGCAAATCAGAAGCTTTGGAAAGATAGTCCATGGATTAGTTTTAGAGATAGTGCGGAAACAGGCCCTTCGGCCCACCAAGTCCGTGCTGACCTGCGTTCCCCGCATATTAACACTATCCTACACACACTAGGGACAATTTTTTACACTTATCAAACCAATTTACCTACAAACCTGTACATCTTTGGGGCGTGGGAAGAAACCAAAGATCTCGGAGAAAACCCACGCAGGTCACAGGGAGAATGCACAACCTCCTTACAGACAGCACCCGTAACCATGATCGGACCCGGGTCTCTGTCGCTGAAAACAATGTAAGGAAGCAACTCCAATGCTGTGCCACTGTGCCACCCTAATTACTACTTACTACACAAGCAAGGGTTACAATCCACAGCAAAATAAGCATTTACCACTCACCATCACAAATGCAACTTCAATGGCTAAGGAAATACTGACATCAAAATGCATCCTGAAATTATATCAGGCCATGACGTGTTAAAACATTTTGGCACAAAGTCAATGTTATAATTTCCACAGTGCTGTACATTCATTTACTACCAGTAGTAAAATGGTTGAGATTATTCTGATGTCGTACTCTAATAACAGGAAATGAGCCAGTTCATCTTTTCATTTGAATCCAGCAGACAATGCCTTTAGTAATAAAGGTTAAATTTAAATGGAACCATAACCAAAACCACAAGAAAGCCCAATGTTCAACTCCAAAGTGCAAACTGCATAAAATAATAAAGGAATTCACAAGAAATAAACTTGACAAGAAAAGTGCTATATTTTGCTGAACTGCCTGGATAATTATCACCTCATACATTGATGGACGTGGTAAGAAGATTGCACAAAACATGATTGGATGAAAGGAATGCGTAATGAAAAAATTGCCAGCAAAGGAAATAGCTAATATGTCATGAAAATGTCAAATGTAGATTATAAGGAAGGTAAGTTTATTGTAATGGAAACCCTATGATCAAATGACATCTGGTTCTCCAAACCAATGCTTTTTACATTATCATGGAGCCTGCACTGCACAGAGATGTGTTTTGCAACCTGCACTTGTTTAAAAACATATATAAAACCATATATTTTCGCTAAAAGTCAATCAACATAATTTTGATTCTAAAGGTTCCTTTGATTTTGGAGTCAGGTTGCATGTACGAGGTAGTGCAGCATCAGGGAAACAGGAAGGCACCTGGGGTGGTGATGACATGCTCTCTTGCTAGCTTAGTTTAGTTTACAGCGTGGAAACAAGCCATTCGGCCCTCCGGGTCCCCACTGACCAGCGATCCCTGCACACTAGCACTATCCTACACACTAGGGACAATTTACAATTTTGTTTAACAAAGCCAAATTAACCTACTCACCTGTATGTCTTCGGAGCATGGGAGGAAACCGGAGCACCCAGGGAAAAGCCAAGCAGTCACAGTGAGAACATAAAATATTCCGTACAGACCGCACCCGTAGTCAGGATCGAACCTGTGTCTCTCTGGTGCTTAAGGCAGCAATTCTACCGCTGCGTCACCGTGCCGCACACATGGGGGACATTCTAACTCGGATGTCCATTTACTGCAGACGTAGGCCCAATAGATATTGCATCAACATTGTGGACTAATGTTTATCATGCATTGAATATCTGAGCACTCAACAGGTGAAACGTTTGGGAAATCACCTCCATTGCATTGTTACAAAGATGTATTTTGCAAATTGTTGAGGGAACATTTTCAACTGGATGACACAATGATAAAGCAGCAAATTCTGCAAATGCAATATCTTTGCCTTTTAAATAAATAAGATTCACTCTGCTAAATTGTTTCCTAGATGGTTTAAGTTTAGTTGTATTATTGCCATGGCACAGTGGCACAGTGGTACAGTTGCTGCCTTAACAGCACCAGAGACCCGGGATCAATCCTGTCTACGGATGCTGCCTGTACAGGGTTTGTACATTCTCCCTGTGACCACGTGGGTTTTCTCTGGGTGCTCGTTTCCTCTCACATTCTAAAGACGGCAGGTTTGTAGGGTAATTGGCTTTTCTAAATTGTCCCTAGTATGCAGGATAGAAGCTGTTCCAGAGTTCCACAATCCCTCCTCCCCATTTCCCCTTTCCCTGCTCCCTTCCAACTTTTGTTTAGTTCAGTTTAGTTTGGAGATACAGCATGGAAATAGGCCCTTCAGCCAACCAAGTCTGTGCTGACTAGCAATCCCCATAACGCTAGCACACACTAAACATGAGAGAGAATTTACAATTTTTACCAAAGCCAATTAACCTAAAAACCTACAACTTCTTTGGGATGTGGGAGGAAACCAGAGCACACAGCGAAAATCCTTGCAGTCACAGGGACAACGTAAAAACTGCACACGGACAGCACCTATAGTCAGGATGGAACCCGGTTCTCTGTTGCTGTAAGGCAGCAACGCCACCGCTACGCCTCCATGCCACCTTTCCACTGGCTTCACATTGTGTGTCTCCTCTCTCCTCATCTCTCAGTCTTTTGTCCTCTTTTCACTTTATCTTTTGTCCAACCATCTGCCAATCAAAACCACTCTCACCTATAACCACCTATCAGTTACCACCTATCCCCCCCCTCCCACTTTTCCAGTTTTCTTTTCCCTACTACAATCGGTCTGAAAAAGGGCCACTATCCATGTTCTCCAAAGATGCTGCCTGACCCACTGAGTTAATCCAATACTATCTTTTATTTGTACATCAGCATCTGCAATCCACCTGTCTACATTGTTCTCATTGACAGGTTTAGAGGGATATGGGGCAAACACAGGCAGGTGAAACTAGCATAGATGAGACGGGTTGGGCGGTGTGGACAAGTTGGGCCGAAGAGCCTGTTTCCGTGCTGTGTGACTATGACTACATGACTCTAATCAGATGAAACGCCACTAGTCATGATTCATCAAGCATGTCAATTGTGGTAAAGAAATCAAGGATCAGTTAATCATTCTCTGACTCGCTATCATATGTCTATATTGCAGCACCTGCTGCAATATATTACCACCAGGCAGTAGTGACTCTGCAAATGCTTCTACTATTGTAAACTCATCAATACAGATTTGGAAAAACATGCAGCAATTTGCCCATTTGTGTCTGTGATTGTAAAAAAAAAATCTACCCACCCTGACTGCAATCTGGTGGTGGATCTGCAGCCCAGTTAGTCATGGCATTTCAAGTACACTCCCAGGTATTTACAGTGCCCTCCATAATGTTTGGGCCAAATACCCATAATTTATTTATTTGCCTCTGGACTCCACAATTTGAGATTTGTGATAGAAAATATCACATGTGGTTAAAGAGAGCATTGTCAGATTTTAATAAAGGGCATGTTTATACATTTTGGTTTCACCATGTAGAAATTACAGCAGTGTTTAAACATAGAGCCCCCATTTCAGGGCACTATATTGTTTGGGCCGCAGCAATGTCATGTCAATGAAAGTAGCCATGTTTAGTATTTTGCTGCATATCCTTTGCATGCAAAGACTGCTTGAAGTCTGCGATTCATGGAGATCACCAGTTGCTGGGTGTCTTCTTTAGTAATGCTATGCCAGGCCTGTATTGCAGTCATCTTTAGCTTATGCGTGTTTTGGGGGCTAGTCCCCTTCAGTTTTCTCTTCAGCATATAAGAGGCATGCTCAATTGGGTTCAGATCGGGTGATTAACTTGGCCACTCAAGAATTGACCATATTTTAGCTTTGAAAAACTTCTTTGTTACTTAAGCAGTATTACTTACTTACTGCCTATTTTGCCTCCTGGCATGTAGGGCAGCAACGAAGGTCCTCCACTCCTGATACGCCCAGTAGTGTTGATTCCTTCAGTTGCTGTTTCCGTAACATATTTGTTTTACAAGACAGGGTTGTTAGCCTTGTGCTCAACCTCCAACCTGGAGGACCAATGGATCGCTCTTCATCTCGCCTCTACCCTTCGACCTCTCCAGCATGGGAGACCTTAACAGGAGACGAATCTCCTGCTGGCATAGCTCTAGGGGTCACTGAGACACACAAGCTCCCTGACCATGACAAGGTTGCTATCCAACGGGGAGAAGTATGTTTAGCAGTATGTTTGGGATCATTGCCTTGCTGTAGGATGAATCACCGGTCAATGAGCTTTGAGGCATTTGTTTGAACTTGAGCAGATAGGATGTGTCTATACACTTCAGAATTCATTATGCTACTACCATCAGCAGTTGTATCATCAATGAAGATAAATGAGCCAGTACCTTCAGCAGCCATACATGCCCAGGCCATAACACCCCCACCACCGTGTTTCACAGATGAGGTGGTATGTTTTGAATCTTAGGTAGTTCCTTCTCTCCTCTATACGTTGCTCTTGCCATCATTCTGGTAAGTTAATCTTCATCTCATCTGTCCACAAGACTTTTTTTCCAGGACTGTGGTTGCTCTTTTAAGTACTTCTTGGCAAACTGTAAACTGGCCATCCTATTTTTGCAGCTAACCAGTTGTTTGCATCTTGCAGTGTAGCCTCTGTATTTCTGTTTATGAAGTCTCCCAGCCCCTTTGCGATTAGTAAGCTCACCACTGCTCTCTTTCTTCTTAATGATGTTCCAAACAGTTGATTTTGGTAAGCCTAAGGTTTTGCTGATATCTCTAACAGTTTTATTCTTATTTCTCAGTCGAATAATGGCTTCTTTGACTTTCATTGGCACAACTCTGGTCCTCTTGTTGATAATCAGCAATAAAAGTTTCCAAAGGCGATGGAAAGACTTGGTGCTGAGAGCTCTCTTATACCTGCATTAAGGAGGCAATTAAACACACCTGAGCAATTACAAACACCTGTGAAGCCATGTGTCCCAAACATTATGGTGCCCTGAAATGGGGGGACTATGTATAAACACAGTAGTAATTTCTACATGGTGAAACCAAAATGTATAAAAATGGCCTTTAATAAAATCTAACAATGTGCACTTTAACCATATGTGATTTTTTACATTATAAATCTCAAATTGTGGAGTACAGAGGCAAATAAATAAACAATGGGTTTTTGTCCCAAATATTATGGAATTTACAATTAATTGTAAAATGTGTTGAAAACTATGGCTTTTCCCATCAGCCAATGAATTTCAGAACCCCTACTCTCCACTGAGTGATTCCCTTTTTCTCTTCCCTTGAATATTTCCACCAATTACTTTAAATCTATGTCCCCTGGTTTTTAAATTCTCTGCTATGAGATAAAGTGCTTCATATTTAGTGTAAATTGTCTTCATTCCAGGGCGGCACTGCGGCCCCGCAATAGAGCTACTGCTGCTGCCCAGCATCAGAGATTCGGTTTAGACCTGACCTCGGGTGTTGTCTGTGTGGAGTTTGCACGTTCTCCCTGTGACCACGTGGATTTGCTCCGGGTGCTCCGTTTTCCTCCCACATCCTAAAGACGTACAGGGTTGTAGATTAATTGGCCTTTGTAAAGTGCCCAGAGTCATGTTTGGATGTGAAAGTGGGATAACACGGAACTCACGTGAACGGATGGTCGGCAGAGACTCAATGGGCTGAAGGACCTGTAACCATGCGGTATCTTTCAAACAAACGATTTCAGCAATTATGAGAGCCAGGGGAGAGGAGAACTAATTCTGAAAATGGGTGTCTCTTGGCTTTCCAAATTTAACCCCGTCAGAAAATAGCGACGTGTTCAGAAAGTACGAAGTATTGTGCACAGAAGATCTGAAAATGGGGGCAGCAGAAATGTTGAGAATAAAAATTTCAATTTGTACCATCAACCTTACTGAGTGTGGGAAAAATAAAGCATTTATACATTAAGCTGGACTTAATAAGATGTCAAGTGATGATTATTGGGTTACAGTTCATCTCATGAAAACGGTTTAGATTTAGTTCAAAAACTTTTTTATCTGGAGCCATTGTTGTGCCCAGGTTTTTGTCTCCACATAATTAAAAAATACCATGCAATGTGATATGAATGTATAGAATAATTCTTATTATAGAATCAGCTGTAGATAAACACTACCACATCCAAGCAAATTATAACAATGCACTCAAGCCATATCCATTTCACCCCAATGTTATAGAATTTCTGACAACTATACAGTAGATGTGTAATACTGTTAATTTAAACTGGAGATCCCTGTTGATAGTTTACATTTGTTTTTTTTTAATTCGTAAAACAGTGATTTAATGGCTATATAGAGATTTACAAAAAGTATAATCGAGCTGCAATCTGATGATTTATAAAATGCCTGGGGCTAAATCCCCATTGCTTTCACCTTCTCAAAGCATGAACAGGTACAATTCCACAAAAGCCCTTTTGTTTATATATTATATATTAGACTCAAATATATTTGAGTCTAATATATAATATATAATATATTTGAGTCTAATAGATTTTTGCAGCATTTAGGAGCAGCACAATGTAGTTGCTGCGTTACAGCGTCAGAGACTCAAGAAGCTGTCCCACTTTGGCAGAAGAGTTTGAAAAAATGACATGTTGAAGACCTCCTTCGAATATGTAGAAGAACTCCTTTGACCTCCTTCGACTATTTTGAAGACCAGCTTTGACTAGCTACGACTAGCTACGACTAACTTCGGGAAAATTGGACACCGAATAGTGGAGAATGAAGATGACCTCCTTCAATCTCCTTCGACCTGCCTTCGACTATGATGAAGACTGTCTACTACTACCTTTGACTACCTTTGACTACCCTCGATTACCTACGACTAACATGCCAACCTACTACGACCTACTACGACTAAACCAACGAGTAAAAAAAGTATCAATTTTTTCCGTGGCGACCTTTTTTTCACTTGCGGGCATTTTTTAACATATTGAAAAATACGCCGCGACCTAGCTGAGGCCTTGAGTACGCGGAGACCACTCTCGAGCATGAAGGAGAGTTACGAAGACCTCCTACGACCTCGTGTCGACCATGCTGCGAGTATGAGTCGAGGGCAAACTCGCCAGAACTCGCGAATTAGGTCAACCAAGTGAGACAGGCCCTTCAGGTTCAAACCTGTCTACGGGTGCTGTCCATAGGGAAGTTGTATGTTCTCCCTGTGACCACGTGGGTTTTCTCCAAGTGCTCCTGTTTCCTCCCACATTCCAAAGATGTGCAGGTTTGTAGGTTGATTGGCTTTGGTAAATTTGTAAATTGTCCCCAGTGTGTAGGATCATGTTAGTATATGGGGTGATCACTAGTCGGCTCAGAATCGGTGGGCCAAAGGGCCAATTTCTGCGTTGTGTGTCTAAAGTCTAAAAGTCTAGTTCTGGGCGAGGAGTTGAATAGAGCAATTTAGTCACTGACAACGGGCCTGAAGAAGTTGTCCTTGAACCCAGAGGTCATGATTCTCTGGCTCCTGTACCTTCTTCCCGATGGTAGCAGCTAGATGAGAGCATGTCCAGGGTAATGATGTGAGGAGAATATAGAATCTAATTTCATGATGTTAACAACCTTCCTGAGGCAGCGCTTCATATAGATCCCTTTGATAGAGGAAAGGCAGTACCCATGGTGGACCGGGCAATGTCATCTACTTTCTGCTGTCCCCTTTATTCTTGGGCATTGGAGTTAATGAGCCAGGCCACAATGCAACCCATCGCTGCTTTTGGAAGGGTCCACAGGGTGAACACTGTGGTGTTTCAGGCCTGGATAGTAGCTTTGGTTCCCATAGAATCGTCCTTTGGGACCAGTGCCTATAGAATGATTAGCGTTGATTTAAACCAGTGCCTGGAGAATGACTAGTATTTGTTTTGAATGTTGGCTGTTACTTTAACAGTTGTATCATGTGACAACTACCTCTTTTTTTATTGAATGTTCCAGAGAAAGTCTGTGAGCAGCCCTAGAATAAACTACACAGCCTCTGAGCACCTATTGTCTCTCCTGTAATAGTCAGTGTTGTCACTAGAGGTGAAGAATCCACCCATGCAACCCATCATTATGTCCTCTACCATGATGCAACCCATCATTATGTTCTCTACTCTACACCGATAGAAGTTTGATAGTTTGGCTTAAGCTGAATCTCCTCAAACTTCTGAGGAAGTCAAGACGTGTTGATGCGCATTCTTTGTGATTGCATCAATGTGATCAAGAGACAGCCCAAAATTATGCTGACTTTTAATACACCAATCCTAAATCATCGCAATCCCACACTCTTTCTCCATCTATATAACTAAAACTCTTGTTTGTGTATATGTGTATGTGGGTGTGTGTCATTCGGGCACAATCTGCTTGATTCTCATTTCCTTACAAACGCTAGGCCACAGCCTTCTCATTTTCTCACATTCTACTCACATTTCCTCCCTCGTGGCAATAAATATCTTCCCGTCGCATTCCCACCTATATTTCCGAACTAGTTAATCCTTTAAAGTTTTAAAAACAGCCCGAAAACTCACCCATTTCGGGAAAAAACCCTGAGTGACATCACAATGGACTCGCAAGGCAGGTCGGGACACTCCGGGAGGGAGGGCCTCTCCAGTGTGCTCGCGTGGCGGCAGCTGTCGGCGCCTGACACCTGACACCTGGTGGCGAGGATGGTGTCGCGAGCCCTGGCTGGAGCCGAGCCGGTGCTCCAGCTGGAGTGAGAGCCGAGCCCGGGATTTGGGATGGAGCCGTGACTGGGGCCGATAAAGAAGCCACCGCTGGAACCAAGGACGACCCTGGGTCCAGGGTCAAGGACGGTGAAGTCGGAACCTGGACTGGAGCCCAGGCGGCGGCCAAGCTGACGGCTGGAGGCTGCCACTGGATCTACAAGCCTGGGTCTAAAGCCAGGGCTGGGTCGAGTATGAGAACCAGGCCGAGTTCCAGGCCCTGGCGCTGCTCTATGACCGAGGTAGGTGCTGGGGCAGGGAATGGGAGGAGGATGAGGGAAATGAGGAGGAGGGAGATGGGGTGGAGTCTCTACCCCCCTCCTTCTCTGCCCCTCTCCCTCTCTACAACCCCCCCCCCCCATCTAGATAGAGGGGGAGAGAGAGAGAAGAGGGGAGAGAGAAGGGGGAGACGGGAGCGTGGGGGTCATTTTCCCACACAAGCCATAGGTGGACTTTTCTGTTGAGCAGCAGTCAGTCCGTTGGCTTGTAGGCATCGCCGCCTTTCGGGTAGGTGGCGTTTCGACAGAGCGGCCATTCGGTAAGTTTGTTTTTAGGCGACGCAGCTTTTCGGTTCCTTGAGTTTTAGGCGTCCCGTCCTTTTGGTTAGTTTGCATTTAGGTGTCCCATCCTTTCGGTTAGTAGGCGTTTCGTCTTTGGACTCTTTCGGTTTATTGTCGCTTCGGCCTCATTTCCATTCCATTCTTTGGCTTCGACTTCTTTGCTTCGGCCTCTCGTCCGTCGTTGCCACGTCCGCACACGGTAAGATGGTGCTAGTGTCCGGGCATCGCTGGTCGACACAGACTCGGTGGCCCAAAGGGCCTGTTTCCTCATTCTGTCTCCAAAGTAGGGTCTAAAGTTTAAATAGCACAAATTGATTTGGAATGTTTTGAGGAATTTTATCTTACCCGAGTTTAAAATCTTTAACGTACCAGAGTTGTTTAATTATTCAACTCAAGTGTGTGTTGCACTGAGAGTGGGATTTTCTTTTAACCATCAGTTGCTGTCTACTTGTCATTTAAAGCTTCAAGTTCTGCCTCGGTAAAAGTGAAATGATGCAAAATAACTAACCAGTAAGTAAGTAAGATCTGACTAATTGATCCACTTCTTAATGACAAGGAACATGTTGGCACTAAGCTAAATGGTGCATTCATGGGGAAGGACCGTGGCACTTCAAACAGAAGTCCATTGCTCTCTCCTCAGAGGGAGGGAAAGAGTATTACATGTGACTTTCCCACCACATTCCACATCCTATAAACAAATAAATCACAAGCACTAAATGTAGAACTGAAGCACACAATTCAGACATACAAAGGAGTAATCATGCATGCTGGCAAAGGAGGTCCATGAGTTGGTGGAACAGATCAAGTCCCTACTCCACTGTAACAAAGATGACCAAGTCACTGGAGATGAATTGAGTGAAAAGCTCTAAGTTCTGGTGTGCTGCTGATCAGGGCAACCAGTGAAATGAAAGCACAGAGAATGGAAACACATGGTGCAGTTTAAGAATATAGGAACAAGGAACTGTGAATGTACAGCATATGTTAAAACTGTATGCTGAGTGAATGGAGCAGCTGGGCTTGTATACTCTGGAATTTAGAAGGATGATAGGATATCTTATTGAAACATACAAGATTATTAAAGGTTTGGACACGCTAGAGGCAGGAAACATGTTCTCGATGTTGGTCCAGAACCAGGGCCCACAGTTTAAGAATACGATTTTCACACAGAGAATTGTGAGTCTGTGGAATTCTCTGCCTCAGAGGGCGGTGGAGGCCGGTTCTCTGGACACTTTCAGTAGAGAGCTAGACGGGGCTCTTAAAGATAGTGGTCAGGGGATAAGGGGAGAAGGCTGGAACGGGATACTGATTGTGGATGATCAGCCATGATCACGTTGAATGGCGTTGCTGGCTCGAAGGGCCAAATGGCCTACTCCTGCACCTATTGTCTATTGTTTATTGTCTATTATATCTGGGATGAACCTCAGATTAAAATTAATCCCTGAGTTTTCAAAGAAAATGTTCACCTGTGGATAAGTGAAAATTAACTGAAATGTCAGGAATGACTTCAGGCTCTGTGGAAAAAAATATATTTTTGGGAAAGTACTAAAAGTGCAGAACATTCAATAGTATTGTTTAGTTTAGCAATACAGCACAGAAACAAGCCCTTCAGCCCAGCAAGTCCAAATTTACAAGCGATCCCCGTACACTAATTAGCCTGTCCCACATAGGCGACTTTTTAGGCGACTGCAGGAGACTTTGCAGTCGCCACATGGTCGCCACATGTGGTTGCCGGGGAGTTGCCGGGGAGTTGGCTTCATGGTCGTGAGGAGTTCCCACATTCACAACATGTTGAAAAAATAACGGCGATTAGAATGAAGCCGCCATGGAGAGTAGCGAGAACACTCGAGCCGTAGGTGTGTCGCAAGGAGGTCCTAGTGGGTTGGCAGGAGGTTCTCCTGGCAACCCACAAAGGTTCTCTTTGGTTCTCATATGCTGTAGCTGGTGCTGACTGGTGAATTGGCTCATTGGGGGAAAAAAACGTAAGCAGTAGTTTTCAGAACCAAGGATAACCAACCGGTGATGTTAAATGTCCGCCGAACTTCACAGCCGTGTATCTCTGGCTTCGGAAATGTTGTCTGGCTTCTTAACAGTTGTCTGTACTCCTTCTGCCTCTTTCTCCCCCCTTCTTCCCCCTCCCCTCCCCTCACTCTTTTAAAGGACTTACCATACACTGTGCTAGCCATCTTAATTACAGCGCTAACCTTTCTGTTCATCGCAGTGTGTGTCTGTATCACCTTGGCTTTGCACTGCGTGAATTTCAGAAAGCGCTCCCCTCGCTTGCCCTGTCCCCCGCCTTTGCGATGCGTTTGTGTGTGTGTGTGTTCCACTCTGACACTCGCCTGAAAGATCACCTAAGTGGGACAGGTCCATAATACTATTCTTTTCACGGGAGACAATTTACAATTTTTACCAAAACCAAATTAACTTACAAATCTGTACATCTTTGGAGTGTGGAAGAAAACTGGAGCACCCGGTGAAAACACACACGGTCACGGGGAGAACATGCAAACTCCGTACAGACAGCACCTGTAGTTAGGATCGAACCCGGGACTCTGGCACTGTAAGGCAGCAACTCTACCGCTGCATCACCATTCCACTCTGAGCCTTTCTGATGTATTTGTCCAATTAGCACCTGCTGCACCTTGTTAGAGGTGGAACTCCAACAACCCATACAATGGCTCTGGTAGGAGAAGGGACAAAAGTGCTGGAGTAACTCAGCAGGTAAGCAGCATCTTTGGAGAGCATAGATAGGTGGCGTTTCGGGTCAAAATCCGTCTTCAGACTCGAGACCCTGCTTTACTCTTTATCCTGCCTCTCTGTTTTTGGTGCCACAGAGAGCATGTCGCTGCTTTTGGAAGGGTCCACATGGTGAACACTGTGGTGTTTCAGGCCTGGAAAGTAGCTTTGGTTCCCGTAGGATCGTCCTTTGGGACCAGTGCCTGTAGAATAACTAGTATTCGTTTTGAATTATGGCTGTTACTTTAACAGTTGTATCATGTGACAACTACCTCTTTTTTATTGAACGTTCCAGAGAAAGTCTGTGAGCAGCCCTAGAAAAAACTACACAGCCTCTGAGCACCTATTGTCTCTCCTGTAACAGTCTGTGTTGTCACTAGAGGTGAAGAATCCACCGAGCTCATATACTTTATAGTGTTCATATTAAATCTCCTGTGGTTGTTTGCAAAGCTGCTCGGGAAGCTATGACAACCCTTCCATCCTGGACTCAGTGCAAGAGAGAGAACTTCACAGAGACTTGTAATAAATCCAAGTTCCTCCCATAGTGAGTCAGGCACATACTGATTAGGTTCCACTTACTGGATATCAGTTGGGTCAGCATTGGTAACCATGGCACTAGCTTAGATCCCATGAAATGATATGGCCACTGTCTTCAGAACTTGAACTTGAACAAAGCCCTCAAAGTTATTTTATTCTGAGGAAAGACCAGACTATCACATCCCCCCATCAGCTACTTCTGAGTGATTCAATAGATGGATAGAGCATGTAAAAAGGCTCCTCGGCCCAGAGTCCACGCCGACCATCGATCGATTTCCTGTTCACACTTGTTCTATGTTATCCCACTTTCACATCCAATCCCTGCACATTCGGGGCAATTTTACAGAAGCCAATTAACCGACGAACACACACACATCTTTGGGATTTGGGAGGAAACCAGAACACTCGTGGAAAGCTCACTCAGTCACAAGAAAAACTCCACACAGACAGCAAGCCTAAATATATACATTTCAGATATAAATAAAATTATATTGGGATACAGAAATGGATTGGAAAGACAAGAGAGAAATCTGAAAGTGGAAGAGGAAATATCTAACAGCTGTGGTCCATGTTGAAACCTGTGGCAAACACAAGATTATTACCTAAACTTCTGGCAAATGAGCAAAGGATAAATAAGGCCAGAGGGATGAACAAATGACTCCGAAACTGGTGTGGGAACATAGAAAATCACAGGAACAGGTCCTTCGGCCCACATTGTCCGTGACCATGATAATGCCAAGGAGAAATGAGTTTCGATCCATGGGACCATGGCAACAGTATTGGATGTTTCCCTTGAACCAGGCTGAGACTGGTGTCTGAGGGAATTGAGTATCCAGGATTGTGGATAATGCTGCAAACTGCATTGTTGCAGTGTTGGAGGGGGTGGGCGTTGGGGGAGTAGTGAGAGTTGCTGTTTAGAAGAACATTTTGGAGACAAAGTTCACAGTGTTCTTACAAAGTAGCAAATTGGATGGATTAAATTAATTACATTAAAGATATAGCAAGGAAACAGGGCCTTCGCCCCCTGAATCCACACCAACCATATTAGATCCATGTTATCTCACTCTGCATCCACTCCCAACCCACATGTCTTTAGGATGTGGGAGGAAACTGGAGCAGCAAAGGTCTGGGATTAAACCTGGAGCTGTGAGGCAGCAACTCTACCTGATGTACCACTGCGTTGCCCATGATAATGTTAGCAGAAATAAAGATAGAAAATGCTGAAAATACTCAGTAAATCAGACAGTATCTGTGGAAGGAGACAACAAGTTAAAGTTTCAGGTTGATGACTGGTGATTAATGAATGGAAAGGTAGACAATAAATGCTGGAGAAGCTCAGCGGGTGAGGCAGCATCTATGGAGAGAAGGGATAGGCGACGTTTCGGGTCGAGACCCGTCTTCAGACTGATGTCGGGGGGGGGGGGGGGGGGGGGGGGGGGGGGGGGGGGGGGGGAACAAAGGACGAGGCGGAGACAGTAGGCTTTGTGGGAGAGCTGGGAAGGGGGAGTGGAAGGAGGGAGAAAGCAAGGGCTATCTAAAATTAGAGAAGACAATGTTCATACTGCTGGGGTGTAAACTACCTAAGTGAAATATGAGGTGCTGTTGAATGGAAAGGGATCAGAGAGCAGGTATAAATGGATCTGAAGTAGGGTTCCAACCCGATACAGCACGCATCCATGTTCTCCAGATATGTTGTCTGACCTGCTGAGTTACTCAAGCATTTTGTGGCTTTTTAGTTTAGTTTAGTTTAATTTAGTTTAATTTAGAGATACAGCGCAGACACGGGCCCTTTGGCCCACCGAGTCCAGACCGACCAACGACCCCCACACATTAACACTATCCTACACATATTAGGGACAATTTACACGTACACCAAACCAATTAACCTACATACCTGTACGTCTTTGGAGTGTGGGAGGAAACCGAAGACCTTGGAGAAATCACAGGCGGTGACAGGGAGAATGTACAAAGTCCGTACTGACAGCACCCGTAGTCAGGATCGAACCCGGGTCTCCGCAAGCGCTGTAAGGAAACAACTCTACCGCTGCGCCGCCATGGCCTATGTATAAATGAGTCGCTCACCGTTTGGGTAGCCAATGCAAGTGGGTCTGTACAAGGGATTGGAGCTGTAGCCCGAGTTGTTTGTAATCTGAGATAAAGTGCACTACATGCAAAGCTTCATAGTCTGGCATTTTACAAGTCATGCTACTGCAAACAGCATTTCACAGGGAGCAGTCAGCCTGATGGAGAGGCAGCGTCAAGGCAGAAATTGGGCAGAAGAGGGGCCATTTGAAAGTATGCCGGTTCATCCATCTTGATAAACCGGCATATTTGATTAACTGCTACCTCAAGAGTCAACAGTGTATTATTGTCATATGCCCCAAACAGAACAATAACATTCTTATTTACAGCAGCAGCAAACAAAATATGTAAACATTGTATATTTATGTGTGTGTGTGTGTGTATGTATATGCAAACAGAATATGTGTGTACACACACATATACACATACTGTACATGCATACATACATGATGTGTGTGTGTGTGTGCATGCATATATATACATACATACATACATACATACATACATACATACATACATATACATACATACATACACATAAAATAAACAAACATAATAATGCATAAAAGACAAAACCAATGCCCCCAGATCTATGTATTTCAGAGCTTATTTGGAGATTGTAGTGTTTAACAGCCTGAAGGCTGTAGGGAAGAAGCTGTTTCTGAACCTGGACGTTACAGTTTTCATGCTCCTGCAGCTTCTTCCCAATGCCAGGGGTGATGTGAGAGTGGCCAGGATGGTGTAGGTCTCTGATGATGCTGGCTACCTTTTGGAGGCAGCGACTACAAATCTCTTCAATGGTGGGGAGATTATTACCCATGATGGACTGGGCAGTGTGCACCACTTTTTGCAGTGTCCTGGGCATTCAAGTTGCAGCACCAGGCCGTGATGCAACCAGACAATATGTCAAGCATCGCACATGGTGGAAAAAAGATTTTTCACTGTGCATCAAAACTTGCTGATGATACAACACTGGGTGCTAGTGTGCTCTCTGTTAAGGATGTAGAAAAATTTCATGAGTTTTAGAAATGGGCATGGACATGGTAAATGGAATATAATGCACAAAAATGTGAAGTTGTTGATTTTGGTAGAAAAAAAAAGATTTTTTTTAATGTGTGAATGATTGAAAAATATTGATGTTCCGTCAGGCCTGGGCGTCCTTGTACAAGAATAATTGAAAGTTAGCATGCAGACAGGGCAAGCAATTAAAAAGACAAATGGTATGTTGGCCTTCATTGTGAGAGGATTTCAGTACAAGAGTAAAGACAACCTGGAGACTCAAGGAATTGCAGAAATGGGAACCTTGAGCAAAGTACAAAAAGCTGGAGTAACTCAGCGGGTCAGGCTCCATTAGTGACTTAGATGCTGCCTGACCCGCAGAGCACTTTATGTTTTGCGTAAAGACACCCAGCCCAATGTCTGAAGAAGGGTCTCAACCGGAAACATCACCCATTCCTCCTCTCCAAAGATGCTACCCGTCCTGCTGAGTTACTCTAGCCTTTTGTGTCTATCTTCAGTTTCAACCAGCATCTACAGTTCCTTTTTACACAGTTATACTGCCGCACTGATACTACGTCTCAATTATTGTGTACATGTCTGGTCTCTCTGTCCGAGGAAGGATATATCCACAATGAGGAAGTATAGCATACATTCACCAAATGGAAACTTAAAATGGATGTTGTATCATATGAGGAGAGATTAAATGGAATAGGCATATGTTCTCTAATATTCGCCCATCAGGCAAAAGGTACAGAAGTGTGTCAACACACACTTCCCTATTCAGGTTCAGTTTCTTCCCAGCTGTTATCAGGCAAGGGAACCATTCTATCAACAACTAGAGTGTTGTTGATAGAATAAACTCTCTTGACTTGACTTGACTTGACTTGATTAGAGAGCGGTCCTGAGCTACTATCTACCTCATTGAAGACCTTCGGACTATCTTTAATCGGACTTTACCGGACTTTATCCTGCACTAAACGTTATTCCCTTTACCATGTTCTATATACTGTGGATGGTTCGATTGTAATCATGTATTTTCTTTCCGCTGACTTGTTAGCATGCAACAAACGCTTTTCAAACCAGTCTGAAGAAGGGTTTTGGCCCGAAACGTTGCCTATTTCCTTCGCTCCATAGATGCTGCTACACCCGCTGAGTTTCTCCAGCTTTTTTGTGCACCAAAAGCTTTTCATTGTACCTCAGTTCACTTGACAATAAACTAAACTAAACTAACATGGGAACAAATTTGTCAAATAGCATTGGAAAAGTAAAGAATAAATATTACTGGAGAAATATTACTATTAACATTCACATCATTACATTCTACAGCTTGGAAAGAAAAGTTACTAAGGCGAGAGTTAAGTGATTACTGACATTTCCACTTTGCCTGCTTAATGGTGTGATTTTGAACAAATTAGTGTTGTCTTTATGAGAGCAGAGAAATGTAATTTTGCCACAAATGTGTTGAGCATTTGCCGGATAATATAGCTCATGGTAAATTACAAACTTATACGCTGTGTGACCTTATGTTCTTCCAGGATAAGTGGTCTGATGGAAGAGTTCCTACAAAGCCATTAAGATCTTTGTGTGTGACATTCAGTTGAGTCAACAATTATATCTTGTGGGTTACACAAAAAAGCTGGAGAAACTCAGCGGGTGCAGCAGCATCTATGGAGCGAAGGAAATAGGCAACGTTTCGGGCCGAAACCCTTCTTCAGACTGATCGGGGACGGGGGTGGGCGGGGACAAGAAAGGGAAAAGGAGGAGGAGGAGCCCGAAGGCTGGGGGATGGGAGGAGTTTCGGCCCGAAACGTTGCCTATTTCCTTCGCTCCATAGATGCTGCTGCACCCGCTGAGTTTCTCCAGCTTTTTTGTGTAACCTTCGATTCTCGATTCTCCAGCATCTGCAGTTCCCTCTTAAAAAAAAAAAAAATCATATCTTGTGGTTCTTGCTCTTGGTTTCAGAGGGCATTGCAGAAAGCACAGAATCCAGCAGTACATCTGAGTCTGATTACAAATGAAGAAAGAAAAGAAAACAAAATACCACTGGTTTCTAGGCTACCCAGGCAGAATATGAGGTGTTGGCTCTATAGTTTGGTCTGGGTCACGCACTCAAATGATGAGTAGAGCCAGCCTGAACGATGGTATCCCTATCACAGTCTAGTCCCTTTCGGAAGCTCGATGATTCATTTGCTCATGAATGGTTGTGAAATTGACGGAGAAGAAACAATGGACACTCCTGCACAGAGAAATGTCAGCAAGACCTGAAAGCAAATCTGGTCTGGGCATGACATTGTCAAAGTGATATTCTGTCTCTGCGTGCAAATTTGATGCTGAAGTGTTCGAGACTGGTCTTTCACCTTGAGGTCTGTTGAAATAGACAAAATATTGATACTTCCAAGCATACGTGTTATGATTTCAATTTTATCAGTATATCAAGGCTTTTTGCAAACATAGAAACATAGAAAATTGGTGCAGGAGGAGGCCATTCGGCCCTTCGAGCCAACACTGCCATTCATTGTGATCATGACTGATCGTCCCCTATCAATAACCCATGCCTCCCTTCTCCCCATATCCCTTGACTCCACTAGCCCCTAGAGCTCTATCTAAGTCTCTCTTAAATCCAAACTTTTTGAGTTGAGTTGAGTGCATTGTCATTCCAAAAAAAATTTGAATGAAATTGGGTACCTTGCAGTCATACAGAAAATAGAATAACAGAACACACAATGAACACAGTTTAACATCCACCACAGTGAGTCTACCAGGCACTCTGCCTGAGCTGTGAATCAACTGAACACATGTCTATTAAACTGTGAGTGTGGTTTTACTGACCCTTGAGTGCCCTTAATATGGTTTGAAAATGAAAATGTGGTTGGTTTGAAAAAGCAAAGCAAATGGTGATGGTTGGTTTGAAGAGGCAAAGCAAATGGTGGTGGTTTGTTTGACAAGGCAAAGCAAATGGTGGTGGTTGGTATGAAAAGGCAAAACGAATGGTGGTGGTTGGTTTGAAAAGGCAAAACGAATGGTGGTGGTTGGTTTGAAAGGCAAATGTTTAAAAGTCTAAACTTGACCACTTCCTGTTTGCACTCTATATTGATTTTAGGGAAAAAGCTACAACTTACGGCTGTGATTTCGGGCCATCTTACTCAGAGCCCCCCCTCCGCTCATCAGGTGCAGAGGATTTTGCGCATCGATGAAAAATAAAACAGTTATTAGCGTTTAAAAAATGTTGAGATTAATTTTCCTGTTGATCACGCCATGAAGGCCACGCCCCTTCTGGTGGGAGGAGGGAGGGACTATAAAACCCGGGAGTGTGGGCGTGGCTCAGTCTCTGCTAGATGGGGGAGGGAGATGTCACGAATCTGTCTGAGCTGTGAATCAACTGAACACACTGCATGTCTACTGAACTGTGAGGGTTGTTTTTATGTGGTGTTTTGTGTAGTATTATGGTGGTTTCACCCTGCTTGAAATGGTATGAAACTGCATTTGAATTTGGTGGCCTTGCACCCTGCTTGAAATGGTATGAAACTGCATTTGAATTTGGTGGCCTTGCACCCTGCTTGAAGTGGTATGAAACTGCACTTGAATTCTGTGGCTTGCACCCTGCTTGAAGTGGTATGAAAGTGCACTTGAATTTGGTGGCCTTGCACCCTGCTTGAAGTGGTCGGAAACTGCACTTGAATTTGGTGGTGTTGCACCCTGCTTGAAGTGGTATGAAACTGCACTTGAATTTGGTGGCCTTGCACCCTGCTTGAAATGGATTTTCAAGGAATAGCCGTGAGTCAACTGCCAGCCCACCAGCCTTGAGTGAGCTGCCAGCACACCAGTCTTGAGTGACTGAGCTGCCAGCCCAATAATCCATTTGGCCCACAATGTCCATACTATCCCTCTGGAAACCAGTCCCTTCAGCCCACAACACCCATACTAGTGCTCCAGAAAGCCCCACCACCATTGGCCACCAATATTGGAATTGGTGGAGAGGTGGAATATTGCGTTGGCGGACCAGCCCTCTTGTGTGAACATGGGACCCAACGGGTCCCACAGTATATTAACAACTAAAAATAAACTAATACATACATCTGACAAGACAAAAGAAACAAAAAAAAGGAAAAGACAGACCGACTGCAGGCAAGCCGCAGCTGCTTAGGAGCGTCGCCCTTCGGTCTCTTAGTCAACCCTTGGTCAAAGTTATGTTGAGGAATATTTGGACGCGTGGCATTACATTTATCATGAATTTACATTTAAGCCTTGTCAAATTTAGGACGTATTTTCTCTCAACAACGAGAGGTTACTGAAAGAGATTAAGTTAACATCATGATGAAGTCACTGTGATATGATTGCACAAGAAATGATTTTGGACTTTGAGGACTAGGCACGGACTATCTCCTTACTCGTTCTGAGATGGATATCAGATTTTATGTCAGGTTGACCTCTTAAGGGTTGCAAAAAGCTCAGCTATCAGTGATTCTTCACAGAAATCCAAGGTCATAGGATGAATTTTAAGCCTGCCAGCCATCTGCCCATGTGGAACTCCTCCCCATTCAGGATGTGCATTTAAGACCAATTGCATTCATTGTGACAATTCACTACTCAGATAATGTTTGTTATTACAAGATGCTGAGATCAAAAATAGATTTACACGGTCTCATCTGTAGAAGTGGTAAAAATTTACAAAGTGCCATCGTAGTTTCAGCGCACCAAACCTGTGAATTAACTTGCGGGCTGAAGAGTAAGCTCATTCACTTTTAGTCTTAATGTATGTTCTATTAAATGAAAGCAATACAAGATTAGTGAGGTTAAAACCTTCACACAGTTCTTAAATAAAATAATCAAAACACTTGATCATTACTCTGTGGGCTTAGTGCCTTAAATTAATCCCTTATGACAATCAACATACATATTATTTACATGTTCAAGTATAACTTAAAGGGGCAGGATATTTCACATAGTTCTTATCCAAAATAGGCATTACTATTGAATGGAAGAGGAAAATGGTTTCATTTGGCAGAATCCTAATTGGCATTCATTGCATCCACATAAACAGAAGTCTTACACAAGATGTAGTTTTGCTTTGATTGAATCGCTTCTAAGTATTGAAAACACCTAATACTGCAACCTGATAACCTAATGTCATACAGCTTTGAACATAACCTACTGTTAATCACCAGCACAGATTGCAAAAGATCAAAATGCACAAGGCAGCAAGTCATCTTTAACTCTTGCCTTTCTGAAACCTCTATAACTTCCTCTGGGTTCACAATTCGCACCTCTACTTGTCAAGCTAAATAATACTTGAGTACATCAGGTAGTGGAAAAGAGAAAATAAACAGAGCACAGAATATCATGTAACAGTTGTAGGGAAAGTGCAGATAAAAAAAGTGTAAATCCTCAGCAAATGGGAAGAGCAGGGAGGAAGCTGCTTTTTAAATATCTGGTGGTAAGTGCTTTCAAGCTTTTGTATCTTTTGCCTAATGGGAAAGGGGATCTCCCAGTTGCCAAACACTTTAACTCCCCTTCCCATTTCTATACTGACCTTTCTGTCCTGAGCCTCCGCTGTCAGAATAAACACACAAATTGGAGGAACAGCAACTCATATTTTGCTTGGGCAGCTTAAAACCCAGAGAATGGATGCAAGGGTTACTTGAACTTAGAGAAATCAATATTTATACCATTGGGTTGTAAGCTGCCCAAGCTATCTCTAGTTTACCTCTCCCCTGACTCTCAGTCTGAAGGAAGGACTCGACCCGAAACGTCACCTATTTCCAGAGATGCCACCTGACCTGTTGAGTTACTCCAGCATTTTGTGTCTATGAACAGGGTGTGAGTGGCTCCTGATAATGTTGCTGCTTTCCCGTGGCAGCGTGAAGTATAGATGGAGTCAATGGGGCAGTCGCCAATTTGTGTGATGGAGTCGGCTGCACTCACAATCCTCTGCAATTTCTGGCAGTCTTGTGTGGAGCAGTTGCCATTCGAAGCAGTGGGTGCATCTGAACAGGATACTTTCTATGGTGCACCTGTAGAAATCAGAAATAGTCATTGAAGACGTGCTTAATTTTCTTAACCTTTATCAAATCGGATCCCCAGCTGCACCATCGCTTAAAAGGCATCAAGAAATTCATCACTGTCAAAAGCACAAACCATTTTAAATATATATATTAGTGTCAGTGAATTGTATTCTCCCTTCAACTTATGATGGAACTGAATATGCAGACACTATGATAAATGTCAATAATCAGTAAGGTGCTTTAAGACAGTTGCTTAGTGTGATCTATCCCTATCGCAAAGGAGGTTTATGCACAAGAATCTCCAATATATTTGTTAAGTGATGGCTATATGGTAACTGATGATACAATGCACATTCTTCACTCAACTGGATTTTTGTCAGAATTTCCACAGAATATATTTCTGCTTTATTATTTCCCAGTCATTTATATGTTTCATGTTTTGTCACACCTTGCCCAAATAATTAACTCAGGTTTTGAGGGATATGGACCAAATGTTGGCAGGTGAGACAAGTGTAGCTGGGACATGTTGGCCGGAGTGGGCATGTTGGGCCGAAAGGCCTATTTCCACACTGTATCCAGTGGTGGAAATGGCGGATGGGGGGACGGGGGGGTACAGCGTTCCCCTACTTTTCAGTTTCCAGTTTCCATCCTCTGTGTGAATTTGCAGCTTTATCCTGCGCTACTTAATCCAAGGCCGAGCGAACGAGCGGACAGCCGGACAAAAGCAACGATCAAAAAGCGGAATAGATGACATTTCGGGTCGAGACCCTTCTTCAGACTGAGTCAGGGGAAAGAGGAGCAAGAGATATAGATGGTACTGAGGACAAATGAATGGAAGATATGCATATATCTCCCATTTCCCTTTCCCTTGACTGTCAGTCTGAAGAAGGGTCTCGACCCGAAATGTCACCTATTCCGCTCCGTGATTGTTGCTTTCATCCGTCTATCCATTCGCTCTTGGTGCTTCTACACACACACACACACACACACACACACACACACACACACACACACACACACACACACACACACACACACACACACACACACACACACACACACACACACACACACACACACACACACACACACACACAGCTATCGAAATGGTAAGGGGTAATTTTTAAAAAACAACGGAAGGAAATAGATGTCTAACAAAAGATGGGGGGCCAGCGATCACTCCGTGTCCATGTCGGTGGGGGTGGTGGGGGGTGGTGGTGGGGGGGGTGGGGGGGGGGGGGGATGGCTTGAGTGGATGCAGGTTTTTGGAGCTCCTTCCTAATGGCAATATTTTGTACGAGACTAAGAATGACCCGTTGGGTCTCATGTTCACACAGGAGGGCTGGTCCCCCAATGCAATATTCCACCTCTCCACCAATTCCAATATTGGTGGCCAGTGGGGTGGGGTGGGTGGGGGGGGGTGGCAGGGTGGGGGTGGGGGGGGGGGGGGGGGCTTTCTGGAGTGCTAGTATGGGTGTTGTGGGCCAAAGGGACTGGTTTCCAGAGGGCTATTATGCACATTGTGGGCCAAATGGATTCTTGGGCTGGCAGCTCAGTAACTCAGGCCTGGTGGGCTGGCAGCTTAATCACTCAGGCCTGGTGGGCTGGCAGCTGTCACTCAGGCCTGCTGGGCTGGCAGCTCAGAAACTGCCAGAAATTCTGCTCAAAACAGGTGAGAGAGAAGAGGGAGAGGGTGGAGAATCAATTGTAGATATTCTTCATCTTTTTCTGCAGATCTCAGCAATGAAGGACGAAAGTCCATCCTGGCCTGGATCTCACAGGGAGCCAATGAAGGGAGGAAGAAAAATACTGTGGTGAGATTTAATACTTGCAGGGGGAATACTTACTGATGGGCCAAAGGGACTCCTCCTGGGCTAGTACAGGCCTATTTAACACAAAAATCTGTGTTAAATCTCACTGAATGGCGCTTTTTCTGGACTTTTCCTGGCCTGGCACGGGCCTTTTGGGCCAAAATGCTCCTCCTGGGCTAATACTGGCATTTTGGACAAATGGGACTGGTTTATCGGCTAATAATGGCATTGTGGGCTGAAATTAGTGGTTTCAGCCAGGCCAAACAACTCATTTCATTTCATTTCCATTTCCATTTCAAGCACAGGGCAGGCCAAACAGCTCTTTGCATTGCAGCTTCAAGCACAGGGCAGGCTGAACTGCTCATTGCATTTTCATTTCACTTCCATTGCTATTGCAGTGTCAAGCACAGGGCAGGCCGAACAGCTCATTGCATTTTCATTTCATTTCCATTGCCATTGCAGTTTCAAAGCACAGGGCAGGGCAAACAGCTCATTGCCTTTTCATTTCATTTCCATTGCACTTTCAAAGCACAGGGCAGGCCAAACAACTCATTTTGCTTTCATTAAGGGCTAACAAATCATTATTCAA
Organism: Leucoraja erinaceus; assembly: GCF_028641065.1. Taxonomy (NCBI): domain Eukaryota; kingdom Metazoa; phylum Chordata; class Chondrichthyes; order Rajiformes; family Rajidae; genus Leucoraja; species Leucoraja erinaceus. The sequence goes on along the minus strand of NC_073384.1, from coordinate 48,631,743 downwards.
GTACATTGCAGACTTACAGTTCAGTTGATTCACAGCAGAATGAGAGTCGTGGCCTCTCCCTCGCAATCTTGCAGAGAGACTGAGTCATGTCCAGGCATCCAGGGTTTTATAGTCCTGCCCCCACCCCCGAAAGTTCAATCATTGCGCGGTGATTGACAGGAGAGAGGATCTCAAGGTTTTTTAAACACTCATAACTCTTTTATTTTTCATCGATCTGAAAAATCCTCGGGGACTGCACAGCGGAGTAGGACAGTGGCTAAAATCACAGCCATGTAAGGTAACGTTTTTTTCCAAAATCAATATACAGCGCAGACAGTAAGTGGTCAAGATGAGACTTTTAATTATATAGATGTTGAAAGTTTATAAGGAAGACTAGGCAGGAATATCAAAAAGATGATTTGTGCATGAGAAGCCATGACCAAAGCAGAGAAACTGGAGCGGAGACGGAAGCCGGTTATGGAAATGGTGCTGAAGATTACCCATGACCCTACTATGGCTTTTTCGTTGAGTGGACTATCTTGCTCTGCTACAGGATCTTTGGTTTCCAGTCTCCATGAGATGGAGTGTGTGGAGGAAAGTGGCGCTGTAAGGGCAGTCCACGTCTTTCACCAGCTCAGTGGAACTTTTCCCAATTCCATAATAACTGTCTACGAACTTGGCCCTCATCAGACCTGGCGACTCTCTGCAGTAAACGGAGTTCACCTCCTGGACGCTCAACTCATAGACCACCCGCTCCTTCCTGAAGCGGATATCAAACAGCTGTAAACTGCTGGCGGGACTGTGGCGGAACGCGAACTCCCAGTCAAAGTAGCGAACGTGGTTGTTTACAACGTGGTATCTTGATCCACGTGGCTCAAACTGAAGGGGGAAGTAGGTTTGAAACTTCTGGCGAGGTCTCAGCGAGGTGTAGTTGGGATCCGAATCCGTCCGTTGGATCTCTCGCACTCTCTCACTTCCTCTCTCTCACCCTCTCGCCTCGGCATTCCCGGAATCATTTGCCGTCTTGAGGCGACGGCTCCATCTGTGGTTCCTTCCTGTTGGGGGGAGAGGGGGGGAACCCTGGCCAATGGCAGCTCCTGGTCTGTTCCCTCCATGGGTGTTGCCTGGCCCGCTGAGTTCCTCCAGCACTCTGTAGTTTTTGTTTGGTCTTGAAGGTGAACACGGGGGGAGCTGGGGTGGCTCAGCAGGGTGGGTGGTGGCTCTGGGTAGTGGGTGGCGTTTCAGGTCGAGACCCTTCTGCAGACAATCACAAGTACTCTCACTGGCGAGAGTTCAGTTCAGTCTGAAGAAGGGTCTTCTCACTAGAGTCGCTGCCGGTCCCACTGAGTTACTCCAGCTTTATCTCTAACTTCAATTTCAAGAGTTAAATTAAAAAACACAGAGTGCCGGAGGAACTCAGCGGGTTAGGCGGCATCTGTAGAGGGAATGGATTAGGAGTTGTTTCGGGTCAGGGTACTTCTTCAATAGGAAGGAACTGCAGATCAAAGATACCAGAGCGGATACTAGTACCTTTGCTGCAGATCAGGCATGATATTCTTCCGTTTTAAATCGTAATTATGATTTTATTGTTTTCATATTTGTCAATTTTTTGCGCCCGATTATTTGGCGGCCAATCAACCGCTGTCTCTAAAGGGGTTGCGTTCAATCACCGACCACCTTAAAATTCCCGTCCAATCAACAAATTGGTCTCCTCCCGTCCAATCAGCTGCTGTCTCCAAGGGCATTGTGTCCATTCACATAATGCACTGGTCACTCGGCGGCCAATCAGACACAGTCTATGAGAGGCCTTTTGGTCAATCACCGACCTGCTTCCCTCATCGACCTGCTTCCCTCACACGGGCCAGGTTTTCCCCCACCCCCCCCCCCCCCCACCCCCCACCCCCCCCTCCACCCCCACTCCCCCCCCCTCCACCCCCCCCCCCCCCACCCAACCAAACAGCCCAACTCGTCCAGGCCAAGCGAGTTGCTTAATCACGATCGTCCCACCTGCTTCCATAGGCAACTGGCCCATACTCCTCCAAACCTTTCCTTTCAATGTGCTTGTCAAATGTCTTTTAAGTGTTGCAATTGTATCTGTCTTAGTTGCTTCCTCTGGCACAGCTCATTCCATATAGCTGCCAATTAATCACTGTTTTTCCATGAATTATTATTGTGGCTGGTTAAAAGACAACAGTTAGCCAGAAGCTGATGTAAATACAAAAACAACAGCAGTTTTTGCATTTAAATCGGCTATTTAATGTAGCTAAATATGCCAAAGCAGGAGTATTAGCAAACAAAATTTGACAGTAATCCTCTTAAGGAGATACTTGGGCTGTGATCAAAAGCTTGATTAAAAATGTACATATTAAGGACAATCATTTTAGAAGAGAAGGAAGATGGAGGAGCAAAGTTAGTGGGGCACAGTGGTGTATCCAGTAAAGTTGCTGCCTCACAACTCCAGTAACCAGGGTTCAATCCTGACCCCTGACCTCAACTTCCCTATGACAACGTGGGTTTAGTTTTGTTTAGCTTAAGTTATTGTCATGTGTACCGAGGTACAGTGAAAAGCTTTTATTACATGCTAACCAGTCAGCAGAAAGACAATACATGATTACCATCAACCCATCCATAGGTACAGCCCCAGGTACAGATACATGATAAATGGAATGACGTTTAGTGCAAGACAAAGTCCAGTAAAGTCCAATTAAATATAGTCCACGGGTTTCCAATGAGGAAGATAGTAGCTCAGGATCGCTTTCTGGTTGTAGGTAGGATGGATTAGTTGCCTGATAACAGCTGGGAAAAACTGTCCCTGAATCTGGAGGTGTGCGGTTTCACGTTTCTACTTTGGCTGCTCCTGGTTCCTCCCACATTGTCGAGACTTTAGAGGGATTTGGGCCAAAGGCAGGCAGGTGGGAACAATGTAGATGGGGCATCTTAGTCAGCATGGGAAAGTTGGGCCGCAGGGCCTGTTTCCATGCTGTGTGATTCAATGACTCTGATGTGTGGTTGCTCGGTAACTTGGCCAATGTAATTTGTCCCAAGAGTGTGGCTGAGAGGTAGATTCTTGGTGGGTGGGAGTGCAGTTGATGTGAAAATGTGGAGAATAAAATAGTGTAGGATTAGGGTGGTGGCCACTTCGTGTGCAGACGTGGCGCCGACGGACGAGAGGCCGAAGCAAAGGAGTCGAAGCCAAAGAACCGAATGGAAATGAGGCCGAAACGCCAATAAACTGAAAGATTACGAAGACACAACGCTTACTAACCGAAAGGATGGGATGCCTAAATGCGAACTAACCGAAAAGCTGCGAGCCTAAAAGCAAACTTACCGAATGGCCGCTCTGGCCAAAGGACCGACTGCCGCTCAACCGAAAAGTCCAATAACGGACATGATGTTGCCGGGGGGCGGGACTTGTCAGCAATTGGTCCAGACCCCCACGTCCATCACATTACTGTGAAGGCATGAACATTGGCCCAAACCTCCACTCCAGCCGACCCGCAGCCCACAGAGGGTGGCCGTGGGAGAATGGGGGCTGCACACCTTCTCTCTCCCTTCTCTCTCCCTCCCTTCTCTCTCTCCCCCCTTCTATACCTCTCCCCCTCTCACTCTTCCCCCCTCCCTCTCTTCCCTCTCTCTCCCCCTCTCTCTCTCTCCCCCCCCCCCTCTCTCTCCCCCCCCCCTCTCTCTCTCCCCTTCTCCACCCGCGGGAGCATACCACAGTCACTCAGTATCCCTCGGGACAGCCCCCACTCTCCCACGGCCACTCTCCGCGGGCTGCAGGTCGGGTGGAGCGGAGGTTTGGGACAATGTTCATGTCTTCACAGTGATGTGTGTGACGGATAGTTTTTTAAACTATCATTAATTATTTATGAACTATGGCAATAGATGTGGCCCACCATCCGCTCACAGACATGGGTCCTGGCTCCTATGCAGAACAAGTTTGCTGACCCCTGCTCTAGCGTGTGGGGAGTGGCTGAGAAATTGGGATAACATTGAACTAGTGTGAATGGGCAATCGATGGTCGGCGAGGACTTGATGGGCTGAAGGGCCTGTTTCCAATCTGTATCTCTGAACTAAACTTAACAAGTGTGTTATTATTGAGTCACGGCTGACACATTCAAGAACACAAGGGAAAGAAGCTGGGGTAGCCTAGAAGTATGAACTTGCCTGAAAAATGCTCCATTAGACATTGTCAGACTTAATTGGCCTATCATAGAACTTGTTTGGTTACTTTGAGTAGTCTGTGCAGTTCTAAATGGTCTACTTTGATTGTAGATTGTCGTAGAAGCTACTACAACATCTTTATTTAATACCGGTTTCTCACTCTCCAAATCACATCACCGCTTTAATCTCTTTTAAACTTTATCCTTTCGACTATCCTTTTACAAAACATTTGTAGGAAGCCTTTTAAGAACCTTCCCAAGAATGTTGTTTTTTAAAAAAGCAGTTCGATATTCTTTATATTTGCTCTGGTTTATACATCGTTAAGTCCAGAGTCTGTGCCGATTTACCCAGATCAGGAACTTGGTTTTAATGAAATAAGATATTTGATTTGAGGAGGAAACTCTTTGGTAGTGTTTCTGCTGTTAGGGTGGCTTCCTTGTGGAACTCCAACCATTGAGCGCATTGAATGATGTTCAGAGGGAATTTTTAGGAGAATTGGCAATGATCATCTCCTATCATCCCATCTCTTACCTGCCTTCCCACAGATATTTAAAAAAATGGCCATTACGGCTCAATTGATCAAAGGACTACCCGGGAAGATACAAACCAAGGGCTCCATGATGAGTTTGTGGAGTTTTCGTGAAGATGCAAGATACATGAGCAGGGCGGCTGAGTGGAGCACTGGTGGAGTTTCTGCCTTACAGCACCAGGCACCCCATAGGCTTAAAGTGATGGGGGAAAGATTTAATAGGATTGTGAGCGGTAACTTTTTCACACAAACGGTGGTGGGTGTATGGAACTACTGGAGGAGATAGTTGAGGCAAGTACTAACGCAATGTTTAAGAAACATTTAGACAGGTACATGTATAGGACAGGTTTAGAGGGATATGGGCTAAACGCAGGCAGGTGGGACTTGTATAGATAGGACGTTGGACCAAAGGGCCAGTTTCCATGCTGTATGACTCTGTGGCTCTATGACCCATGTTCATTCCTGACTATGGATGCTGCTGTACGGAAGGTTTGTTTATTGGCACATGTGCCAATTAAGGTACAGTGAAATTCAGATTGCCATACAGTCAAACCAATAAAGAGCAACAAGACACACAAATAAATTTTAACATGAACATCCAGCACAGCGACTCCCCCACATTCCTCAGTTCAATCTTCTTCCTTTCTTTGTTCTCCCGTTGTCGAGGCAATTTTGACTCCCACAACCGGCAGTCGAGCCCTCCGCGTCGGGGTGATCAAGCTCCTGCATCGGGGGGATCTCAGCTCCCCCAGCCGGGCTGGTCGAACCTCCTGCGGCTTGGAGCTTCCCGACATCAGTCTCTACCTGAGACTGCGAGCTGCTCGATGTTGAAATCCACAGGTTGGAGCGTCAATCCCAGGGAAGGGATTGCAGGCTCTGATGGTAAATCCATGGCCCCCCGCGGTGGGGCTCAAAGACAGTCTCGAGCAAGGCCGCCAGCTCCATGATATTAGGCCACAGAGCGACCGGAGATAAGATCCAGAAAAAAAATCGCATCTCCGGCAAGGTAAGAGATTGAAAACAAGTTTCCCCCAACTTTCTTGAAAAAAGTCAACATCATCGCATTGCATCAACACACACAATTAAACTGCTATGTATCTTGGGGCTCAAGGCTTGAAGGGCATCAGTACCTGAGGAATCAGGCTTCAGAATGAACCACAACCCTCATGACATACAATATAACTTGGAGACAAAAAATGCTGTTAATTTGAATCATTAAATGAAGGAGCGAAGAGATGCCCTTATAGTCTGATGCCAGCCTTTTATCTAAATTGTCTCCTCATGAACCACTAATTATACATGTTGCAACATTTATTGTGCATAGCAATTCTGAACATAATCAACTACAGACCATTAGTCAATAGCACTCCATTACTGATATCATCGCGATTAATTCATCAGTGTGCACGTCATTGTTCTTCCAGGATGTGGAAAAGATTTATAACATGTTTATAACATTTATAACATTTAAAAATAAATTGGATAGGCATATGGATGAGAAGAGAATGGAGGGTTATGGTATGAGTGCAGGCAGGTGGGACTAAAGGAAAAAAGTTGTTTGGCACGGACTTGTAGGGCCGAGATGGCCTGTTTCCGTGCTGTAATTGTTATATGGTTATATGGTTAACATTTCTTCATGCCAAGAAATTGTATCCAAAATGTAGGCCACATGTAGCGGTAGAGTTGCTGCCTCATAATGCTTGCAGCGCCAGAGACCCGGGTTCGATCCCGACTATGGGTGCTGTCTGTACGGGGTTTGTACGTTCTGCCCGTGACCGCGTAGGTTTTCGCTGAGATCTTGGGTTTCCTTCCACACTCCAAAGACGTAGAGGTTTGTAGGTTGATTGGCTTGGTGTAAGTGTAAATTGTCCCTAGTGTGTGTTGGATAGTGTTAATGTGCGGGGATCGCTGGTCGGTGCGGACTCGGTGGGCCAAAGGTCCTGTTTCCATGATGTATCACTAAACTAAACTAAAGGAAGGGCAAAAGGTGGAAATCAGTGATATGGAACTGCTTGGAGCTTGACCTGTAGAGGAAGGAACTGCAGATGCTGCTTTTTATGGAGGGAGGGAGGGAGTGACTGAGGGTAGGGGAAAGGAGAGGGAGGGAGAGGTGAGGAAGTGATTGGGGAGGGGAGGAGGAGATGAGAAAGATCCTGGTGAGGTGAGGAGGGAGAGTGGGGAGGATTGAGGGAAAGGAGGGGGTAGGGAGGGAGAGGGGGAAAGTGTGGGAGGTGAGGAGGGAGAGTGGGGGAGGAGGTGGAATAGAGGAACAGAAGGGGGGGGGAGTGGGAGAGGTAGGGAGTGGGAATAGAGGGAAAGGAGGGCAGTGGGGCAGGTGAGGAGGGATAGAGGGGGGATAGGGGGAGGTGAGGAGTGGGGGATAGAGGGATAGGATGGGTGTAGGAAGGGGAGAGGAGTTACGGAGAGAGGGAGGGAGGGAGTGACTTACGGTAGGGGAAAGGAGAGGGAGGGAGAGGTGAGGGAGGGATTGGGAGAGGGGAGGAGGAGTGGGGAAAAAGAAGAGGGAGGGTGGAGAAGGGGTGCGTGGGGGGATGAGGGGGAATGAGCAGCACCTGCGCAGTTGGGGGCTATGCATGAGTGGTGGAATATTGCATTGGGGGAACAGGTTGCTTTAGGGGAATGGGTGAGTGGTGGAATATTGCATTGGGGAGCAGACCCAACTGGTCTGGACTTAGTCTGGTGTCCCTTAAACTTAGTGATTGTATCTGATTCCACCATTTCCTCTGGCAGTGAGATCCAGACATCAGCCGTACTTCACGTAACTTTTTTCCCTTCAAATCCCCTTTAAAAGTCCCACCTCTCACCTTAAACCTGTCTTCTTGTTTCTGATACAATTAAGCAGGAAAATGTGGATAAAAAGCATTTGCACACCCTAAACATTCATAATAAACCATAGGCCAATGCAACAATTATGGACCTAATCTAATGTCTTGTTTCAGTGTCGATCCATTGACAGAGGTTCTCGGAAGCTAATTCAGCAATTTATTCAACCTAAATTCATTTATTTTCAAAGGTAATGCTGATGGTACAAAAAAATAAGTTCTAGGGTTATTATTTTAACATGCATCAGATTATAGACTCCATGGTGAGCGAAAGGCGATACATTTTCTTCAGAGAGAGGGACTTTGTCTTCTTGCGTATGTCGTGCACAGCCTAAATTTGTAGGACAACTTGCTTTATTTGATCATATTTGGTTGTGCACATTCGGCGAAACAGGGCAGACCACGTGAAGGTTGCAATCTCCCACCCCAGAGAGGGACTATGTCAAGACAAGTGAAAGTGGTGTTGGGGAGTAATGGGCCTGCCCCACTTTTTTGGCAGCACCCGTCATAGATCGTTACAGGTCGCCGAAAATTTTCAACATGGGGAAAATCCAGCGGCAACCAGAACAAGCTACGACTCTTTGGGCGACCACTCATGACCATACAGGCTTCGCCCCACGACATGTCGCCAGTATGGTCGCGAGTAGTCTCCTCAGTCGCCCAAAGAGTCGTTGCGTCTTTCTAGTCGCCGCTGAATTTTCAACATGTTTTCGCCGACCTACAATGACCTATGACGGGTGCCGGTAGTCGCCAAAAAAGCCGCGTAGGTGGGACAGGCCCACAAGAGACTGAGATTTGCTTGGGAGGTAAATGGAGTCGTGTATTTGTCCAGAGGTTTGAGAGGAGAGAGAGATGGACCCTGTTGAAACATTTAAAAAAAGCATATTAAAAGGGTTGGTGGAGTGAAGGGGGTGAGGGTGAGGAGGTTTCACTTGGACTCTACAACATATTCTGACAAAAGCTTATCAACCTGAATTGCTACCTGTGAAATCGACTGGCCCATGCACTTCCATCATTCACTGCTTTTATTTTAGATTTTCAGTATCCACTGAATTTTATTTCTCTGTGGGTTCCCTTCGAGAGAGTGTCACAGAACAGCCACTAGGGAGCAGAGACAAATCTCTCTGCAGATAATGCACGTACTATTTAGAGCGCATTATAATACCTCTTTAATTACAGTGGGGAGACAAATATGCCAGGAGGCTGTTAATCCAATGATAGCACCACCAGTTTGTACATAAGGACACTGAGTATTCCGGACATAAGATCTTAAGAAGGGGAGAATGCAGCATATGTTTATCAGAATGATGAAACAAAGAACTGCAGTGGTGGTTTACAAAAAAAGACACAAAGTGCTGGAGTAACTCAGCAGATCAGGCAGCATCCCTAGAGAATATGAGAGGTGACGTTTCGGGTTGGTTCAGACTGATATCTGGTCTCAAAGGGTTGACTTACAAGTGAATTATTAAAATTAACATTACATTCTTTGCAATTTAGAAGTTTAAGGTGTGACATGATTGAAGTTCTTAAGAGAATAAGGGAAATTAAAAGGAGGATGTAAGGGAACTATTTCCTCCAACTATTAGATCTGGGAGCAGCTGACGGGTCTGTAAATGAGGCCACATCTCTGTGGTTTCCTTGCTGCAGCCATTTCTGGAGTAACGTCAGGAAACACCCAATATTCAGTGTGGCAGCAGCTTTGAACTGCTTTTGTCAATTGCTAATCAATAGATTTTAATATTCAGAAGCATTAGGGGATATGACAAATAGACAAACATATGCCTTAACGTCATAGCTATGCCATGATTTCATCGAATAGCGAAAAAGGATAAACAGCCACTTCCTATGTTTGCAATTTATTTAAAAAGCATGCACCATGTGGCAGAGTGCACTAACTGTGTTTGGTTCATAATTGCTGTTTCTAACTCATTAGCAAGCAGTTACTTTTACATGGATTCCCCATAACAGGGTGGTACAGCTGGAACATGCATTCATAAAGTACATGTCCGCCCAGGGTTCATTCCAAATGGGGCCACAAATTCCAACCACGTTAATCCATGGGACTACCACGAGAGTGCCTCATGCAGCTCACTCATCTATGGGTCCCTGGCAAGGCTGGCCAACACTGATACAGAGCAGCTGACTCATGGCTAAACTCTCGGGTAGCAGATGGGTGCAGGTCCACGGTCGGATAGCAAGTCTGAGCTGAGATATTGAGGTGAAAGACGTCACTCATTCTCATTTTGACTCCACGAAAACTAAAGCAAAAAAAACTCCCAACCACTCAATATTCTGTGGGTGAGCTCAACTTGTGATCTACGGTTTGCCAATGTGGTCAGCAAAGATCTGACTGAAGGAAGAAAATGAAACCAATGGGTGACTGGATGAATCCTTGTGATGTTGAATTTGGCACCAGGCTTCATAAAGCATTTGTCAGCCCCCAGTTTAATTTACTTTAGTTTAGTTTACGTTACTTTATTTTACTTTAGTTTAGTTTAGATTTACAGCGTGGAAACAGGTCCATCGGCCCACCAAGTCCACTCTGACCAGCGATCCCTGCACACTAACACTATCCTACACACACTTGGGACAATTTATAATTTTACCAAGCCAATTAACCGACAATCCTGTACATCTTTGGAATGTGGGAGGAAACCGGAGATCCTGGACAAAACCCACGGCAAACAGGAAGAACGTAGAAACTCCATACAGACAGTATCCGTAGTCGGGATCGAACCCGGGTCTCTGGTGCTGGCACTGCAACGCAGCAACTCTACTCATTGCACCACCGTGCCGCCTTCAGACAAGTTACCAGACTTGTGGAACGCACTGCCTGTGTAAGATAAGATTTGGGATGTGTGGGGATATCAAGAGATCATAAGCTGGTCAAATTCACAGTAACTCCCTGCTGAAGTAGGTCAGGGAAGAGTGTCTACACCCAGAGATTGATCCTCACTGACTCGGGCATCTCAACATGCACATCATTGCATCAGAAACTAACTTCTACTTGTCATTTCTAAGGAGGCTGATTCCCTCTCTTGGCCATTCCATAATCCTGGGAGGCCAAAGGATTACATACCTCAAAATGTGTACAGTAAAACCATTTAAATGTATTTCTTTTTTGCTATTATTATAGAGGTATACAAAATCATGAGAGGAATAGATTGGGTAAATGCACAAAATCTTTTTCCCAGAGTAGGGGAATCGAGAACCAGAGGACATAGGTTTAAGGTGAGGAGAGAAAGATTTAATAGGAAAATTTTTGTGGTAACTTTTTTTACACAAAGGGTAGTGAATGTATGGAATGAGTTGCCGGAGGTAATTGAGGCAGGTACTATCGCAAGGTTTAAGAAACATGGTACTTGGATAGGATGGGTTTAGAGGGGCATGGGCCAACCACAGGCAGGTGGGATTAGTGTAGATGGGGCAAGTTGGTCGGCACAGGCAAGTTGGACCCAGGGGTCTGGTTCCACACTGCATGACTTGTTGACTCTACTCTTGAAAACTTGAGCACACAGCATCACTACACTACCACTCCTCCCTCTCAGATATACCGAGCAAATGTAAATTGGCCTGAATCCTGGAATTCCCAGGAGTGGCAGCAAGGGATAGGAGAGAATTCATTTTTCTCCATTTCACTTTTCACTCCATTCATAGCCATGTTATGATTGACGTAATCATGTTCACTGCAATCTAGAAGTTGAAAGGGTGATATGATTGACATTCTTAAGAGAATAAGGGTAACAGAAGGGAGGACGTAGGGAAACTATCTCCTCCAACTGAGTGATCTGGGAGCAGGAGCTTGATCTGTAAATGAGGCCGCACCTCTGCAGTTTCCACACTGCAGACATTTCAGGAGTAAAGTTAGGACACTCAACAACACTTGTTCCAACAATCAATAATCTTCTCATGATTTTAGGCTTTAGGCATACAGTGCGGAAACATGGGCCTTTGGCCCACCGACTCCACGCCGACCAACAATCACCCCGTGCACGAACTTACACAAACTAGGGCCAATTTTGCAATTTGCCAAAGTCAAGTAACCTACAAACCTGTACACCTTTGGAGTGTGGGAGGATATTGGAGCATCCGGAGAAAACCCACAGTCACAGAGAGAACGTTCAAACTCCATACGGACAGCAATGTTCCCGATGTTGGGGAAGTCCAGAACCAGGGGCCACAGTTTAAGAATAAGGGTCAAGCCATTTAGAACAGAGATAAGGAAACACTTTTTCACACAGAGAGTTGTGAGTCTGTGGAATTCTCTGCCTCAGAGGGCGGTGGAGGCCGGTTCTCTAGATACTTTCAAGAGAGAGCTAGACAGAGCTCTTAAAGATAGCGGAGTCGGGGGATATGGAGAGAAGGCAGGAACGGGGTATTGATTGTGGATGATCAGCCATGATCACATTAAATGGCTGATTGAGGTGGAGCTGGCTTGAGGGGCCGAAATGCCTTCTCCTGCACCTATTGTCTATTGTCTTTGTCATCCAAAGTCAGGATCACACACAGGTCTCTGGCGCTCTAAGGCAACAAGTCTACCATTGCGCCACAGTACCATGCTGAATAAGAAGGGAATTGGTAAAACATTTTATTGGTTTAATGACCTTAGTCAATTCCAAAACAGTCCGTGAAAGACAAGAAGCTGATCTCTACCAGTCCCACGGAACCACTGTCAAAGCCCAGAAACATTTAAGGCCTAGAAATTAAATCTCCTATTCATTTTATTTCACCTCAATATAGTGGTGGGAAATTGCAACCTTCACGTGGTTCACCGTGTTTCAATTAATACAATCAACCTGACGTGCACAAACAAAAAGATCAAATAGAACAAGTTGACCTACAACTTTAGGCAGTGCATGCCATATGCAAGAAGAAGACCTCAATATAACAGGCAATAAACATTAGATAGAGTAAACTGCAATAATGACCATTTGTAGATTCATTGAGTCACAGTCAGAGAGTCATGTAGCATGGTAACAGTTCCTTCGACACATTGAGTCCATGCCAACCACCAATCAACATGTAAACATCTTCCACTAATCCCATTTAATTCTCACTGTAATCCCATCAACTCCACCTGGATTCTAAAATTTACCTGGGAAATTTACAGTGGCCAATAAATGAACCAGCCGCACATCTTTGGGATGAGGCAGGAAACTGGAGCAACCGGAGGAAACCCAAAGGGTCACAGGTAGAACATGCAAACTCCACACATACAGCACCTGAAGTCAGAATTGAACCGGGGTCACTGGTGATGTGAGGCAGTAGCTCTCCAACATGTGTTACTAACTGCTCATAGCATGTTGCATGTTGTTCCAAAAATCTGACTGGGCAATACTGGGCATGATTCATACTTGATCTGATGCAATTTCAACATTGAATGTGCATACAAGGACATTGTTCCACCATTAACAATTGTCTCGTTTGCAGCATTACTGGTCACTGGTCACTCCAGGAACAATCAGGGTTTGCTTTGCTCAGGACTATCGGTGGAACCTGCTAAGCTAAAGCTCTTTGTTATCTTTAGTCATTTCCTTCTCACTTTTCAGTTCAGTTTATTTATTGTCCCGTGTGCCGAGGCTATATGTGATCAAGCCACCCACAGTGTACAGATACAATGTACAGATACAGGATAAAGGGAATAACATTTAGTACAAGATAAAGTCCAGTAAAGTCCGATTAAAGATATAGTGAGGTTCTCCAATGAAGTAGATGGTATCTCCGGATCACTCTCTGGTTGTTGACAGGATGGTTCAGTTGCCTGATAACAGCTGGGAAGAATCTGTCTCTGAATATGGAGGTGTGTGTTTTCACACTTCTGTACCTCTTGCCTGATGGGAGGGGGGAGAAGAGGGAGAGATATTGACTCCATTTATCACCCGCCATGTATCTCCCCCAACACTCTGATCAGCCATGGATTTTGATCCCATTCGGCCAATCTGAACAGTTACCCCTGCATATCTCCCACTCCACCCCACCCTCTCCCCCCACCACTCTCCACCACATACTCCATCCCCAACCTCACAAATGTCACAAACATCTGGTTCTCCTGATGCCCTGATGGTTTTCATCCCTGGGACTAATCCTCCAATCCTCATGGTCATTGAAGGAGTCCCATAACTCCACCCTTTCATGTATCCCTTACTTGTTTACTAAACTGAACCATAACTTACTCCAATTTGTCCTGTGGTCTCTGGTGAGTCTCCTTCATGGTCAAGAGGAGTTCCCGCATTCTGGGAACTAGCCGCGGCCTCAGCCGCTTTTCCCCACCCTAACCCAATGTTGCAGTTGTCCCTGGCCCCAGAGAACCTGTTTTTCTTCATAAATTGTACAATACTTCTACATGAGCCTAAAGCACTCCCAACGTTGGCAGCTTCCTGACCAACATATTAGTCAGTGTGCCCCACATTGACCAAGCATCAATCCTTTATCAAAGCACTTCAAGTTCTTAGTATATGTAAGCCATGACATTGGCAAGAGTTTCCATTCTCTTCTTCAAAAAAATACCATAGGAACAGGTCTAATGTGGGAAAAATGGGGCGGCACGGCGGCACAGTGGTAGAGTCGCTGCCTTCCTGTCGTTCGATCCTGACTACGGGTGCTTGACTGTATGGAGTTTGTCAAGTCCTGCGTGGTTTTTCTCCAGGATCTCCGGTTTCCTCCCACACTCCAAAGACGTACAGGTTCGTAGGTTAATCGTACACTGTGCTAGCCGTCATTAACATTCCTGCTCATCGCGGTGTGTGTCCGCAAGAAGGGGGGGGGGGAGAAGGGGGAAGAAGGAGTGGAGACACTTTTAAGAAGCCAGACAACATTAATAAGCAAAGATACACAGCTGTGAAGTTCGGCGGGCATTTAACATTACCGGTCGGTTTTCCTTGGTTCTGAAAACTAGTGCTTACTTTTTTTCCCCCAATGAGCCAATGAAAATGCCCGGGGGGAGAAGGGGGGGGGGGAGAAGGGGGGGGGGAGGAAGGGGGGGGGGAGAAGGGGGGGGGGAGAAGGGGGGGGGAGAAGGGGGGGGAGAGAAGGGGGGGGGAGAAGGGGGGGGGGAGAAGGGGGGGGGGAGAAGGGGGGGGGGAGAGAGGGGGGGGGAGAGAAGGGGGGGGGAGAAGGGGGGGGGGAGAAGGGGGGGGGGGAGAAGGGGGGGGGGAGAAGGGGGGGGGAGAAGGGGGGGGGGAGAGAAGGGGGGGGGAGAAGGGGGGGGGGGAAGGGGGGGGGAGAAGGGGGGGGGAGAAGGGGGGGGGGAGAAGGGGGGGGGAGGAAGGGGGGGGGAGAAGGGGGGGGGAGAAGGGGGGGGGAGAGAAGGGGGGGGGAGAAGGGGGGGGGAGAAGGGGGGGAGAAGGGGGGGGGAGAGGAGAAGGGGGGAGAAGGAGAAGGGGGGGGAGAGAAGGGGGAGAGAGAAGTGGGGGGAGAGAAGTGGGAGAAGGGGGGGAGAGAAGGGGGGGAGGAGAAGGGGGGGAGAGAAGTGGGGGGAGAAGAAGGAGGGGAGAAGGGGGGGTAGAGAAGGGGGGGGAGAGAAGAAGTGGGAGAAGGGGGGGGGAGAAGGGGGGGGAGAGAAGGGGAGGGAGAGAGAAGGGGGAGAGAAGGGGGGGGGGGAGAGAGGGGGGGGAGAGAAGGGGGGGGGGACGAGAGAGAAGGGGGGGAGAGAAGGGGGGGAGAAGAAGTGGGGGGAGAAGGAGGGGGAGAGAAGGGGGGGGTAGAGAAGGGGGGGAGAGAAGGGGGGGGAGAGAAGGGGGGAGAGAAGAAGGGGGGAGAGCAAAGGAGATGAACTAAAACTACCTACGGCTACGTCGACTCCCTACAACGACATGGCAACCCCACTACAACTGCACCTACGACTACAAAAGTATCGATTTTCTCCGTGGCGACATGTTGAAAAATTAGTGGCGACCATACTGAGGCCGCGACTAGTTCCCAGAATGCGGGAACTCCTCTCGACCATGAAGGAGACTCATCAGAGGCCACCAGCGAAAATGTGGCGACCATGTGGCGATCATGAGGCGAGCGCAGAGTCTCCTGCACTCGCCTAAAAAGTCGCTACGGGCCCTTAAGTACTTCCACACCTATAATAACCTACGATGCCACCTGCAATAACTTACGTCCACCCACGACAAGCTACGACCCTATCCAGGACAACTGAAGACATGTGGCCTCCAAAACAGTTGCCACACACATCCTCCCAAAGATAGTAAAAATATGAAATTTAAATATTTTAAAGTAATGCCGTGAGACACTATTCTGAAATATATTATCTTTATTGATATTAAGATTTTCCTTTATTGATATTTAAACAAACAAAAGTTTTAACAACCAAAAAAGGTTTATAAGAACATACAACTGTGCATACAAAAATAAATATATAATCTATATTACTAAAAGTCTGATCTTGACCGCTTTTGGCCCACTGTGCTGCGATTTCCGAGAGAACGCCTCCACCAACGGCCGTAATTTTTGGCCACCTCGCTCAGAGCCCCCCTCCGCCTTCCGGTACCAGAGGATTTTTCCCATCAATAAAAAATCAGAGAGATATTAATGGGTTTTTTAACGGGGGAGTGGGGCTGGAGCCAGTGAGATGGACCGGAGGGGAAGGAGTAGTTGCTGACGGTGCGCTGAGGACTCATAGTGAGTACTTGGTGCCAGACGTTGTCCTCCACCGGGATCAGAGTCTCTGTTTTCTGTCTGGCGTCATCGGCTACTTCTCCGACTCCGTGCCGGGCTGGGCCAGGCTAGGCCGGGCTGGGTTGGACAGGGCCAAAAATGGTGTCTGGTTGGCGACCAGGCCATCCAGAGCCGGCCATCCGGAGCCTCCCTCAGCTCCAGTAGAGTCTCTGTTTTCCGTTTGGTGACATCGGCAACATCTCCGCGCCGGGCTGGGTTGGGCAGGGCTGCTTCCGGTCCCTCCGAAAATTGTCTGGTTGGAGACCTCCACCGGCCACCCACAGCCTCCCTCAGCTCTAGTAAAGACGTGATGGCGCAGGGAGGGTTGACCGTCATGGGGAGTGACAGGAGAAAAGACCGATCCAAGCGGCGCCAACTGGCAGGAGAGGAAATCGATCTGCGCACGTGCAATTTTTAAACCTTGCTAACTTTTACATTAGACCCCCGATCAGAACGAAACTTGGTGCACTCGCAGCAGAGGAGAAGGGTGAGTACGCTGGCAAAAACCGCATTTTTTTCTCATCATGTGAGCTGCGGGAGTGTTTTTCCAAAGTCGCTACTAGCGACAACCTAGGCATCCCAGCGAAAACCTAAGACAGCACCTACGACAGGCCAAGACAAGCTACGAGTCCACAGTCTACGACTGTCGCCGAAAAGTTTTGAACATGTCAAAATCCAGCGGCGACCAGAAAAACGTTACGCGTCTTTGGACCGACAGAGGAGACTGCTTACGATCATACAGTCGACACCCCGGCAACTGTGTGGCGACAGCCTGGTCGCCGGCAGTCGCTGAAAAAAATCGCCTTAGTGGGACAGGCCCTTAGGTGTGCGGGGATCACGCCTCGGCTTGAGCTCGGTGGACTGAAGGGCCTGTTTCCGCGCTACATCTATAAACTAAATTAAACTAAACTTAAAAATTCACAGGAGAGGGTGATGAGAGTGTGGTTCAATGTTTCCTCTGAAAGGTGACACTGACAACAATCACTTTCAGACTGGGTAAAATGTTGGAATCTGGACTGTGGTTTGACTTCTGAATCGGGTTTATTTTAGTTGGGATGGAAGTCTCAGTTCATATATCAGCATGGTGTAAATTGGTTTGCTCTTAAACAGAAGGAACTGAATCTGCACTGTTCATACTTTACACATACTTACAATAACTGTAATCTTTCCAGCATTGCTTAGTGTTGGCTTGAAAGACAGATTTGCAGTCAGAAAAAATGCTTGAATGTGCACAAAACCACAGTTTCAAACCCAAGACAAGACTGAGTTAGGGCTCATGTAAAGGACCATGTCTGAAAAGTAATATTATCCTGTTATTCTACTGCAATCTCAGGTATTTACCATGGTGGTGCTTTGTGCAGCAAGGAACTGCAAATGCTGGTTTACATTGAAGATAGTCAGATACTCAGTGGGTCAGGCAGCATCACTGGGAAAAATAATAGGGGATGTTTCGGGTCGGGGTCTGAAGAAGGGTCTCAACCCGAAACGTCACCTATTTCTTTTCTCTAGTGATGCTGCCTGACCTGTTGAGTTCCTCCAGCATTTTGTGTCTACCTATCACTTGCCAGGCTTTGATCCACATCTCTTATCCTCCCCCCCCCCCCCCCCCCCCCCCCCCCCCCCCCCCCCCCCCCCCCCCATCTGCATCTTTAGTTATTTCCAGTCCAACATCGAACATTTCCAGTCCAGTCATTCTCAAGTTGTCTAATCTTTTTCAGGAAGTGCCAGTTTGCATTAAGATGTTGGCCAGCTATTGCTGGGGTTTTCCAGCCCCACAAACCTTCAAGATATCCGCATACCCCATCAATTCATCCATCTTGTTCATCATTGATCTTTATTCCTCCACTATTGTCAGCCATGCCTTCAGCTGACATGCCATTAGAAGCGGAATTCACTGGCATCTGCATTCAAGAATCTATCAATTTGACCAAGAATCATTATACTGGCTAGGTTCCTGATTTTGTCATGTGGCGCATTAGTTTTGCCCTGTTTAATGTTTGATGAAAACGAAGAGCTCCATGATTGCTGTTTGCTGTGCTGTCCATTGTTTTGGAAGAAGGCTTTCCGCTGCAGATTGCAATGTGTTTTTGTGATTGGTATTCTCATCTTTGGAAACAGCAATACAATTGTGACAGGAACTAGATTCATTCCACACCAACCAACGTATGGCAAACAAAAATGTCAGAATATTACTATCAGAATATACTGTAAGCTGCCACAAGGCACCTTTGCTGGAGGGTGGTGAATCTGTGGAATTCATTGCCACAGACGGGTATTTTTAAAGCAGAGATTGATTAGTAAAGCTTCAAAGGTTATGGGGAAAGAGCAGGAGAATGGGGTCAAGAAGGAAGAAAGATCAGCCATGATCGAATAGTGGACAATGGTAGCCAAATGGTCTAATTCTGCTCCTATGTCTTATTATCTTATGATCCGAGTAATTCTGAACTTACATTGCTCCAGTTCCACAAATCAAATAGTACATTTTCTATCAATAACTTTGGTTGATTTATTTTCTTGTAGCTGTTGGTATTCCAACATGCTACTTACAAATCAGCATGAACATATTTCACAACAGCAAAAAACCCATGATCTTTCAGGATCGCCAATAACAATCAATTGCAACTAAAGCGTGTGTTCTATTCTGTAGGAGAACCATAGCAAAATCCTTGTCTGTGTCCCGTTAAGAGACATCAGAATCCTGTTTTAATTTTTGTCCTAATGTGAAAACTCTACTGCATCTGAGTCTAGATAAACATATATTTGTTCCAAGAATAACTCCGATCGAAGTCTGGAATTCCAGTCAGACAAGCCAATCCTCCTATTGTGTAAATTTCCTGATCCAAGTACAACATGAAGCTCAGAATCCTGTTGCAGGCAGAAAGGCTTGCTCAGTCCACTGCATTTAGTTGATCCAATCAACAACCAACCCCTGCCAGATGGTTACAGCAAATTTTAGAGTTTTGATTGCGTTTTCCGCAGTATTTTACAATGAATTGTCGAATGAGTGATCAGAAAACAAAATGAGATAGCACATTCTGAAGTGACTGTTTTTACTTTCAATTTATGAAACTCTCCACCCATAGTGATTTTGCTCGGTGGCTCATTTGTTCATTAAATGAGCTGTGCAGGCCAGAAGTCAATGACCCAGAGGCCACGCATCCGAGGAGTGTGGAGAGAAAATTGGAAGGGGACAATAATATAATGCAGTTTGACAAATGAGATAGGGAATTGTCAGCATTCATCAACATGGGTTTGTCATTAATTCTTTTAAAGGTCAAACATCTGTAATGATTTATGTTTGGCTTTCCCCTGTCTTTATTGATTAAAAAATAATACTCTTGTTTAAATAAGTGAGTACTGATAAACTGACTGGGAGAACGAGTGAACCTGGAGAAGATGAATGGACATACCCACAATCCAATCAACAATGTGGGGTGGGAGATTGCAACCTTCACGTGGTCCGCCTTGTTTAGACGAATGCAATCAACCCGATGTGCACAATCAAATAAGATCAAATAGAACAAGTTGTCGTACAACTTTAGGCTGTGCACGCCATACGCAAGAAGAAGAACAATGTAAATGTGTCACCTTCGGTGAATTATTAATGTGTTTATTTAGATTCCTCACACAAACAGAACCATGCGGCGTTCGAATAAAAATGTCATTGATCATTCCATGCAACAATTCTGCACAGGAGGAACTAAAAGTAATATGTTTTAATTCAGCTTTGAAAGTAGAATCATAATAACATTGCAAATCACCACCACAGATGGAGGCTATTTCCCCCAATCATACTCATGCCAGTATGATAACTGAAAGGAGGGCTTCCACACTACAACCTACAGACTCTAGGTCTGAAGAAGGGTCTCGACCCAAAACATCACTTATTCCTTTTCTCCAGAGATGCTGTGTGCCCCGCTTTAGAAGTAGGATGGGGACCCACAGCCCCGTTTATATCAAAAACATATTACTGAAACGGTCAAGAGCCTCAAATTCCTGGGCTTGCACATCTCTGAAGATCTTTCCTGGTCTGAGAACACTAATGCAATTATCAAGAAAGAACATCAGCACCTCTACTTCCTGAGAAGATTACGGAGAGTCGGTTTGTCTAGGAGGACTCTCTCTAACTTTTACAGGTGCACAGTAGAGAGCATGCTGACCGGTTGCATCGTGGCTTGGTTCGGCATCCTGAGCGCCCAGGAGAGGAAAAGACTACAAAAAGTCGGAAACACTGCCCAGTCCATCATCGGCTCTAACCTTCCTTCCATCGAGGGGATTTATCGCAGTCGCTGCCTCAAAGACTGGCAGTATCATCAAGGACCCACACCATCCTGGCCACACACTCATCTCCCTGCTTGGTTCGGCACTGGTGTGGTGGGGGGGCGCTGCAATGGCGGCAGCCCTGTCAGCAGCGCGTTAGTTATTTTCAACTTTTTTTTTCTTTTTTTAGTATGTTTTAAAGTATGTTTTTAATGTTTCTTTGTGTGTTTTGTGTGGGGGGTGGTGTGGGGGGGGGGGTGAGGGGGAAACCGTTTTGGTCGCCTCCTCCAAGGAGGCGACTTTTTCCAGGTCGCCTCCCCCGTGGCCTAACAGCGAGGATCGGCGCGGTCTCTCCTGGAGACGCGCCCGGGGCTCGGGGCTCCGGCGGCGAATGCACCGTGGACTGTCAGCGCAGAGCGGGCGAGCCCTCGTTGGGGCTCGCTGGAGGGGAGCGCTCCGTTTCGCTGGCCCAGGGGCAGCCGGCAGCCTAAAGTCGCGGTCTGCACAGCTCCAGCTGGCGCGGCGTCTAAAGCCCGGGATCCCTCGGGGGGACCCGGGGTAAGAAGAAGCTTCCACCGCCGGCCCGCGGCCGTCTTCTACCGCGGGCGCGACTCGGTATGGACTTAACATCACCCCTGGAGGGGAGCTTCAACCACCGACCCTGCGGTCTGTGGTGCTTCTGGCTGCGACGTGGAGGGAACTTTAAATCTTCGGCCGCCGGCCTGCGGCCTACACCAACTTAAAGCCGCGGTCTCCGGTTGGGAAGAGCCGACTCTAGACTTACCTGGACTCGTACCTTGTCCTTTTACCATCTGGATTCCCGCAGCGGCGGCTGTGGAAGGTTGAGGTCCCGACCACGGGGGAAAATGGAGGAGGACTGGCCAAATTGTGTGCCGTCCACCACAGTGATGAATGCTGTGGTGGATGTTTATGTTAAATTTTTATTGTGTTTTGTGTGTGCTCTTTATCATTGTATCACTGCTGACATATTCATTTCACTTGCACTTTTTGTGCAATGTGACAAATAAACCGTATTGTATTGTATTGTATTGTATTCAGTTAGAAGGTACAGGAGCCTGAAGACTGCAACAACCAGGTTCAGGAATAGCTACTTCCCTACAGCAATCAGGCTATTAAACCTGGCTCGGGCAAAACTCTGATTATTAATAACCAATTATCTGTTATTTGCACTTTATCAGTTTATTTATTCATGTGTGTATATATTTATATTATGGTATATGGACACACTGATCTGTTTTGTAGTAAATACCTACTATGTTCTGTGTGCTGAAGCAAAGCAAGAATGTCATTGTCCTATACAGGGACACATTACAATACACTCACTTGAACTTGAGTTACTCCAGCATTTTGTGTCTATCTTCCATGTAAACCGGCATCTGCAGTTCCTTCCTACTCTACTACTACTTTGGCGTTGGCCTATTTTCTTTGTTTGTACCGAGATCAGCTCAACTTTGACCAGAAAATCTATCATTGTTGATGCAATTAGGCAATGTCAATCAGAAAAGGTGTAACTTGGAAGAAAGAGATGGATAAAATGAGATCAGCTGCTATCAAACTGAAGAGAACAGATCCATCCGACTGAAACGCTGGTTCCTATGTTCATATAAACTTGAATGCAAAGTTTGTTTACATCACAGCTTTTCTCAGGTTACCTTGGAATTGTCCAAGTTTCTTAAGTTAATGTACAATTCCTCCAATTTTGTTATTATCTTATTATTATTATTATTATTATTATTGTTATTATTATTATTATTATTATTATTATTACTATGTAAGTATTGGAAGTAGATGTTGAGACAATCCATCCGGTGTAAGTACCTACAGTTCAGCCACACATGTATGAATATATCTGCCAAGCTGGAGAACTGAAGGAGGTGCAGAATATGGGGCAGCCTGTCAATAGAGAGCAAAGAAAAGAAAATACTTACAACAGTTCTGGTTATTTTAGCATTTCAATTGCAGTAAACCAATTCATCGTTAACTAATTAAACCAACTCACTAACATGTACAGTGACGCACGGTGGCATTGCTCCTTACAACGTCAGAGACCCAGGTTCGATCCTGAGTACTGGTGTTGCCTGTATGCAGTTTGTACATTCTCCCCGTGTCCGCGTGGGTTTTCTCCAAAGACGTGCAGGTTTGTAGGTTAATTGCTTCGGTAAAATTGTAAATTGTCCCTAGTGCGTATGATAGTGTTACTGTATGGGGCTTGCTGGTCGGTGTGGAGTGGGTGGGCCGAAGGGCCTGTTTCCACACTGTATCACTAAACAAAATTAAACTAAACTAAATCTTTGCCTTTGCCAGAGTTTCACAGACTCACTCAGGCTGGAGACACAAGGAACAGTGGATGCTGGAATCTTGAACAGAACACAATGTGCTGAAGGAATTCAGCTGGGCAGGCAGCATGTTTGGAGTGCGGAAGGGTCCCAACCCAAAATGTCCACGTTCATTTCCTCCATAGATTCTGCCTCACTTGAATGAGTTCCTCCAGCACATTGTGTTTTAAGACTGCATCCCAGTCTTTGATTAATCATAAATATTGGAAAATATGGCAAGGAATAAAAAACGGATAGCCATAGCGTCATATGGTGTGGGAACAGGCCCTTCAGCCCAACTTGCCCACTCTGACTAACATGTCCCATCGATACTAGTCCCACCTGCCTGCATTTGGCCCATATCCTTCTAAACCTGTCCTATCCATGTACTTATCTAAATGTTTCTTAAACGTTGCAAAAATCCCTGCCTCAAATACCTCCTCCAGCAACTCTTTCTTTTCATCCACCACCCTTTGTGTAAAAATGTTACCTCACAGGTTCATATTGAATCTTTCTCCCCTCACCTTAAACGTATATCCTCAGGTTCTCGATTCCCCTCGCCCTATGACAGGATACATTTTTTCAACCTCACATTGAATTCAGCTTGTGACTTCAATGGGAATTTAGTGTGGGTTTCCTCAGGGTGCTAAGGTTTTCTCCCACATCCCAAAAGACGGGGGGTTTGTGGGTTAGTTGGTCTCTGTAAAATTGCCCCCAAAATGTTGGGGGTGAATGAGAAAACGGGATAATGTAGAACTAGTGTGAATGGGTGCTCAATGGTAGGCATGGACTCGGCGGGACAAAGGGCCTGTTTTCCCATGCTGTATCTCTGAACTAAACTAAACAGTGCCATTTTGGAGGATTAGCCCTTGGCAGATATATTACCCCCCTGACTGCAGTGAATACACTTCAAAGGACCTTTATTGCCTGTAAAGTGCCTTGGATGTTCTCACACCGTGAAACGTCCCCATATAAAATCATCCCCAGTCAACCCACAAAAAGCGCACTCATTACAGCAAAGGTTGTGCATTCCACTCATTTTCAGCGACTTGAAAATGAGCCGAGTTTTTGGTTTCATGTTGGTGATACTGACTAAGGATGAATTTGTGGACAAAATGTTCCTTTCTTGAAAAGTCAGTGCTATTTATTTGAGGTTATGAGCATGTTTAATTGATGCCCAGTGATTTCTTCGTTTATTTGTGATAGGAGAAAGCAAACAATAATTAATGTCAGAAATGTATGAACGTATTTGTGGTACTTTACGAGACGCACGAGGTTTTGGTATCTTTTACTATTTCATGCTGAACAGGAAGTGCCCTAGCGTTGCTGATGCAAGGCAAGCAAGCCGATGTTCTCCCCGTGGTTTCACAGTTTTAGCACAAAGTTTATTTTTACTGTGTAAAATGCAACTGCAAATCCTTGCACACAAAACGGCTAACAAATAAGAGCTTTTTAAACAGCTTTCTTTATCTATTGTAGGGCGAGAGAGCGCGATTCTGTTTTATTTTACTCAATCACTTTAAACAAGATCAAAACACAATCACAATGATTGAGATCATCTTTGTAAGAGATTTCCCCATCTAATGATATACCATGTGTCATTGCCATTGGGACGGATTGACTTATATTCAACAAAGAGATAATGTGTGAGATTCAAAAGTTAAAGACTGCTTATTTTTCGTATGCATCACCAGATGTGAACTGTAACAATAAAATTATTACGTACAGCAACTTTACGTTCAATGCAACGACAACAACAATAAAAATACAATAAACGATCAGTTATTCAAAGTCACTGCGGCACAGTGGTGCAGCGGTAGAGCGGCAGACACCCGGGTTCAATCCTGACTATGGGTATAGAGTTTGTACGTTCTCCCTGTTACCATGTGTGTTTTCTCCGGGTACTCTGGTTTCCTCCCACACTCCAAAGACGTACAGTTTTGTAGGTTAATTGGCTTCAGCAAAATTGTAAATGTCCCTAGTTTGTAAGATAGTGTTAACTGGTCGACGCTGAGTTGGTGGGCCAAAGGGCCTGTTTCTGTGCTGTATCTCTAAAGTCTAAAGTATAGTCTAAAGTAAACTGGACTATGATAGTGCAAAAACCAAAGTGCATAGAACAACCATAGTACAGCAAACTCCGTAGTGGTTCGGTGCTGAGAAAGGGTTGTGATTTGGGTTATGCAAGTTTGTTCATAACTTGATAGTGAATGGGAGGAAGTTGTTCTTGAACCTGGAGGTAAAGGTTCTCAGGCTCCAGTACCTTCTTCCCAATGGACACGAGAAGAGAGCGTGCTGATAATGGTGTGCCTTTGGTAATATCTGCTGCCTTCATTAGGCAGCACTTCCTGTAGATCGCTTTGATGGTGAGGAGGTCAGATCCATGATGGACCGGGCAATATCCACTACTTTCTGCAACCTCTTTCATTTTCAAACGTTCGAATTTCCAAAGCATGCCGTTATGCACCAAACCAGCATGCTCTCCACTGCACACTTTTTGAAGTTCAATATTGGCTTCGAATTTGACAGTTGTTGAGTATAAAGCAACATGCCAAATCTCCTCGCACATTTGATGATGTAGAGGTGGTGTTGAGCTTTCTTTGTGAGTGCATCATTGGAGATGACCTCCACACATAGTTTTTCCAGTGCCAGCTGAACATCTACCTGGGATGGGATGTCGACTGCAGTCATGACAGTGGAGGTGAACTTCCTTGATAGGTAGGATCGATGCCATTCCTTTAATGCAATGGATTATTTCCTTTAATATACCTATGTTTCCTTCTATGTCACATTGCTCTTCAAGTTCCACAAGCTTTCATAGCATTTCTGTCTGCAATCTATGTTGTATGTTGTTCCAGGGCACCTGAATTAATGGCATGAAAAGTCCTGGGGACATTCAGTTAGCACTGGATGAAAGTTTAGTTTAGTTTAGAGATACAGAATGGAAACAAGCCCACTGGCCCACCAAGTCCATGCCGACCATCGATCACATTAATTCTATATATTTTTCTTTCTCATCCACTCCCTACGCACTAGGAACGATTTAGAGATGGCAATTAACCTACAAACCCACATGCCTTTGGGATGTGCCAAGAGGAAACCCACTTGGACAGCACCTGAGATCGGGATCAAACCCAAGCCTCAACCAGCTGTGTCACTATGCTGCCAATATCAGAGAGGTCTGCTCCCACTGATGGTTTGCTTCTTGCAGGGTGATGAAAGATTGCCAATTCCTTGAGGCTTTTACTCTGAGGTGACTCTGACTTGACCCTTATCGGATCCGAATTTTATAAATACTTTGTGTATGTAAATATATGTAGAGTGTGTTACGTTCTACTTGTATTGTCTGTGTGAGTGCTTAAGGATTTTTGGGTGTTAGATAATTGGAGTAAAAGTGTGTTTGAATTGAATATTTGTATTTGTTTAAATCGGGGTTGTAGTATTGTTAGAATCTGATTTGTGCTGGTTCGATCAGGGTTCGTAGTCTTTTGATTGCTCTGTCGGGGGAGGAGTCGTTCCATTGACTGAGTATGCCACTAAGAGGATTTATTAGAGTGTGATTTATCGTCATAATAAGTGGATGCTTGTAGTTTATATTGGTGTGTGTCTTGGTTTACTTGTAATCGGGGGAATAATTTCTTGCTTGATTGTAGTTTTACTTGCGTTGTTCGGGTTTGTTTGTCTGTGTTTTGAATGGGAGAGATTGCCGGAGATTCTTTGTTTGAAGGCTGAGAGTTGGATGAAGTGATTGTAATCTAGCTGATAAGAAAGTTGAGAGAGCAATTGAATAAGAGCGATTGATACAAATAATTGAATAGGAGCGATTGTGTAGAATGATAGAATAACGGTTGGAAGAGATTGAAAGAACAATTGTGTGAGAGGTGTGAATCTTCTAGACCAGGGGTGGGGAACCTGCGGCCTTCTAGGCCATTAAGTGCGGCCTTTTGAATGAATCCAAATTTTGTACAACAAATCCTTTTATTTTTATTAATATGTTTTTGTTCGTCTTTTATTATTTTTATTTTAATCTTAAAATAAACATATTTTAAATACTAAAGAGTAAAAGAAGATTCAATGAAATAATCCTATATCTAATTGAAGTTTCTTGGAATGTGGCCTTATATGATTACATCTAACTTAATGTGGCCTTCCAACATGAAAAGGTTCCCCACCCCTGTGCTAGACGTTAGTCAGTGTGTGGGAGCGATGACAGTGGCCTTGGAGTCTGAAAGGAAGGAGCGAGTATTGAAATATTGAGCGAGCAGTGAGTGCTTTGAATTTTATTTGTATTGTATCAAACGGTGGTTAGGTATAGTAGTGGGGAACTGCTATTGTGTTTTTCCAAAATAAAGTTTAGATGCGCAAGTGCTTGACTCAGTGTCTTATTGACTAAAACTAGACTGGGGGGAAGCTTAGAACGAGCTATTTATAAAAGTCTCATCCAAAGTAACCTTTTACCAACTGAACACAATTCCAACATAGATTTTCCCCGGGTGCTCTGGTTTCCTCCCACATTCCAAAGATAAATAGGTTTGTCGGTGAATTGGCTTCTGTAAATTGTCAATTGTCCCTTGTGTGTAGGATATTGTTAGTGTACGAGGTGATCGCTGGTCTTTGCAGATTCGTCGGGCCAAGGGGCCAGTATCCACACTGTACCTCTAAAGTCTAGAGTCTGAAGTCTAAAGTCATCTCTGAGACCTCTGCATGAACCTGATGACATAGCTCTGTGTAACTTCTGCTTTATAGTTATTAATATTGGACTTTAGTGCAGATAGTTTCATCCTGCGCTGATCACAGCAGATGCCTGATCATGTTTGGGCCACAACAAGCATGTCTAAGATCCTCTTTTTGTGCCCAGTGGTATTTAGGGAAGTAGCCAAAGATAGCTTAATCTCAGCAAATACTAAATCTCAAATTTAGTTTCGTTTTTTAAATTTAAAGTTACACAATGGAAAAAGCCTTTCAGCCCGCTGAGTCCACGCTGGTTTGTGTGATGGTCTGGACTGCGTTCACTATGTGTACCACTTTGCTTCCTGAAGTCATTCACTATCTTATTTGTCTTATTTAGGGTACTTTCTTATTCAGAGAAAGGTTACTGTCTTCACACCAGGTCACAAGGTTCTCAATTTCTATCTCCATTTTTTACAATGGACTTGGCAATAGACTTTAAATTAGAACAGTTTCCCATACTTTCCCAGTACATAGGGGGCGCTGCTCTGGCAGCAGCCCTGTCAGCAGCGCGTTAGTTTTTTTTCAATTTTTTTTATTTTTTAAGTATGTTTTAAAGTATGTTTTTTTGTGTTTCTTTGTGTGTTTTGTGTGGGGGGTGGTGTGGGGGGGGGGTGAGGGGGAAACCGCTTTGGTCGCCTCCTCCATGGAGAGGCGACTTTTTCCAGGTCGCCTCCCCCGTGGCCTAACATCAAGGATCGGCGCGGCCTTTCCACGGAGACGCGCCCGGGACTTCAGCGGCGGGCGTAGTGTGGACTCTCGTGCGTGGAGCGGGTGAGCCCTCGCTGGGGCTCGCTGGAGGGGAGCGCTCGGTTTCGCAAGCCCACGGCAGCCGGCAGCCTGAAGCCGCGGTCTGCAGAGTTCCAGCTGGTGCGGCGTCTACAGCCCAGGATCCCTCGTGGGGGACCCGGGGGGGGAAGAAGAAGCCACCACTGCCGGCCCGCGGCAACTTCTACCATGGGCCCGGCGTGAACTTAACATCACCCCTGGAGGGGAGCTTCGACCGCCGGCCCTGCAGTCTACGGTGCTTCTGGCTGCGGCGGAGACTTTAAATCTCGACCGCCGGCCTGCGGCCTACACCAACTTAAAGCCGCCGTCTCCGGTGAGGAAGAGCCGATCCTGGACTGACTCTGGACTCTGGTCCTGTCCACGGTGGGGAAATGGAGGACGACAAATTTTGTGCCCCACCACAGTGATGAATGCTGTGGTGGATGTTTGTGTTACATTTTTATTGTGGTTGTGTGTTCTTTATTATTGTATCGCGGCAGACAACCCAAATCCCACCGACCCTGGTTGTGTGGCAAATAAATTCTATCAAATAATGTGTACTTTGTTGGTAATGTGCTGCTATTACATGAAAACCTCCCGTTAACCGCTGTTGATCAACAGCATTGATTAGGGTGGCACAGTGACATACTGGTAGAACTGATGCCTTACAATGCCAGTGATCCAGGTTCAATCCTGACCTCAGCTGCTGTCTGTGTGGAGTGTGCACATTCTTCCTGTAACCGCATGATTTTCCCGTAGGTGCTCAGATTTCCTTCTACATCCCAAAGGCGTACAGGGTTCTTGGTTAACTGGCCCTTATACATTGCCCCTGGTGTTGAAGGAGTGGATGAGAAAGGGGGATAACAAGGAACTACTGTCAATGGATGCGTGGCCTCGGTGGACCGAAGGGATACAGTCTATGCTGTATCTTTAAACTAAACTAAATTAAAGCAGTAAAATTGTTGCTGAATCCTGTCACAGAAACATAAAGATTAAGCTACCTTGCCATCTGTTTCTGCCTTTTGGAAACTGGTTTGACTTTTGTAAGTTGTAGAAGTCAAGAGTTTTTAATTGTCATATGTACCGACGACTGACAAATAAAATTCTTACATGATCAACAACATTGCAGAATAATGTGTTTTCATTTCCCTAATGAAGAGTAGTCTTGATGGTACCAGCAGTTATCTGGTTGGTGACAAGTGTTTCAATGAGGTTCGATGACCCTTCTTCAATTAGGAAGAGGTAAGCAGATGAAATGGCACCGTCTGACACAAAACATTGTGACTATCATTACGGAAGCAAAGGCAAGTCCTCCAAGAATTTTTGTCAGGAAATTGTATCCGTGGAGAATGATTAAATATTTAATTGGTCCCTGATATTATTATGCCTACCTGCACAAACATAGAGACAACTTGTAATGCATACAAATGAGTTTAAATACATTGTAAATTAATCTGAGTCCCAAGGCACCATTAACGAAAAGCATTAAGTAATTATCTGCACTTCAGTAACCCATACTTAACTCAAAGAACAATATTGGGAAAGCAATTACAACAAGGAAGAGAAACAAAACTGATTAGGAAATTGGACAAAAAATTATAGTGACTGAAAATAACAGTAGAGAAAGTAATGAATCAACAGCAAAATGTATCTGTTCAGTGCCTGCTTTTCATGCATTCAGGGGTTTACTAATAAAGCTCACATTTTGTCAGCTCTGAGAGAATAGGACATACTTGATCTGCCAGTCTCTCACCCTCTGCCTCTGTCAATGTGTGCATGTGTGCAACTAGGCTAAGTGATTAAATTTATAGATAAACAACAGCTCAACCCCCTCAAGGCTCAGACTGTACACCAGCAGGGTGCTAATTTCCTGTTTGTGTCTGTCACAGGCGAGTTAGCAGCTGATGGCATTTGCACCACCCATAAAACGAGGTTGACAGGGAGATTATGAGCGTTCAATTGGGCCCTCCTCACATTTCCTCTCACTGCTGTGGCAGCGATCGGCATTATTTAACATCTGCGCGGCCCTGCCCAACAATCGCGTTCATGCCGGCACTCCACAGGCCGTAGACGCAGATTTGTGGGTGAAAGCACACCTTCCCTCAGCATTAACAGCCCACTAATTGATCCCACTCAAAAGGTTCATTTGTGCATGGGGTCACATCAAAGGGTTTAATGTTGCAGCTTGGTGGCTTTTAACCAGCACTTCTTGTTCGAGGCCTGTTGGTTAGCTCTGAGCTCACACAGAGTACTGATTCCAGAAAGGATGCAGAGTTTATAAATAACTGGGGTCTGCTTCCTCTCCAATTGTTGCAACACGCTGCAGGACCAGCAGGCGTGTCGCGAAACAAATCCTTTTTATTGGTGACAAACA
Source organism: Leucoraja erinaceus (assembly GCF_028641065.1). NCBI lineage: Eukaryota > Metazoa > Chordata > Chondrichthyes > Rajiformes > Rajidae > Leucoraja > Leucoraja erinaceus. The sequence continues at coordinate 48,601,104 of NC_073384.1, read as the reverse complement.
AAATATTCTCTCTGTTCTTCGGCACAGTGGTGCAGCGGCAGAGCTGCTGTCTTACACCGCCAGAGAACCGGGTCCTGGCTACGATTGCTGTCTGTATGGAGTTTGCACGTTCTCCCTGCTCCGGTTTCCTCACGCATTCCAAAGACATGGGGGTTTGTAGGTTAATTGGCTTCTGTAAATTGTTCATAGTGTGAAGGATAGTGCTAGTGTGTGGGTGATCGCTAGGGCCAAAGGGCCTGTTTCCACTTTGCATCTCTAAACCAAACTAAACAGGCCCTTCGGCCCACAATGTCTGTACTGGACATGATGCAAAGACCAACTCTTATCTGCCTGCTGATAATCCACATCCCTCCATTCTCTGCATAGTCATGTGCTTATCCAAAAGTCTCTTAAATGTCACTGTTGAATCGGCCTCCACTATCACCCATGTCAGCATGTTCCAGATACTCACCACCCATTGCGTAAACAATTTGACCTGCAAATCTAAACATTACCCCGCTCACCTGAAAGTTAAGCCCTCTAGTATTTGACATTCCTATACTGGGAAAAGGTTCTGACTGTTTGCCCTACCTATACCCTTCATAATTGTATACTGTATACTTTCATCTGGAGTCTCCTCAACCTCCAGCGTTCCATAAGGCGTGCGTATTGATCGAATAAGATTGCCGCTAGGTACGGTGGAAGGTGCGGCTAACTGTGCAGCTTCTTGAACTAGAGGCACAGACAACGGGATGTGGCATCTGAAAATGCATTGACCGATCTTAAGGATTCATGTAAGGTCATCAAAATCCTCGTGGGGCTGCATCCCCAGAGTACTCTCTCTCCCACGCAGAGGCTCTGCTCAAAATAAAATCATAAGGCCTGACTGACGTTTGAAAATAAAACTCCCACCACTTTAGGCATACTCAATATACTTTCTCCTTAAGAGGCACAGGCTGGCTCTCAGCAGGTCCGGCTTTGAATGGTGTGAGTCACTGCTGATATGTTTATGAATCAGTTGACAATGCTTAGTGCTGGTGGCAGGCAGTACGGTGCACTGGCTACACATGAAGCCACCTACGCCTGCTTGTTAATCCCACATCAAGATGTTAATTTAGGCGGTGGTGGGCGAGCAATTGAAACTCGCCTCTGCAGTCCCTACATCCTCTACATTCTGCCCCTGCCAACACCCCAGACCCACTGCCTAGATTATTTTTTAAATATGTGTGATCTTGAAGAGCATGTAGGTCAGTGAACACTGTGGAGCAACAGCTCATCTGTTATCAAAGCGGATGTGCACAATCTCAGGGTGCTACCACAACTGGAGATGCAGGTCTGGGCAATCTTATTTCAATAAATGGTTAGTTAGTTAGTTTATCCGGTTGTCACGTGTACTAAGGTGCAGTGAAAAGCTTTTTGTTGCATGCTGTCCAGTCAGCAGAAAGACTACACATGATTACAATTGAGCCGTCCAGAGTGTAGGAACAAAATATGGAGGAAGGAATTACAGATGCTGTTTTACACTGAAGATAGACACACAATGCTGAAGTAACTCAGCAGGACAGGCAGCATCTCTGGAGAGAAGATAAAGGTGAAGTTTCGGATCGAGACCCTTCTTCAGAAAATCTGAAGAAGGGTCTTGACCGGAAACATCAGCCATTCCTTTCTCCAGAGATGCTGCCTGTCCCACTGAGTTACTCCAGCATTGTGTGTCTATTCACAGTGTACAGTTGCATGATAAAGGGATTAAGGTATAGTGCAAGATGAAGTCCAGTAAAGTCCGATTAAAGAGTGTCCGAGGGTCTCCAATGAGGTAGATGTTAGCTCAGGACCTCTCTCAAGTTGTTGATAGGATGGTTCAGTTGCCTGCTGACAGCTATGAAGAAACTGTCCCTGAATCTGTAGGTGTGCATTTTCACACTTCTATCCATGCTCTGGTCTGTGGGACAAAGAGTATTGACCAACAAAGAGAGGACAAAGACTTTCTTGAGAAGTTGGGAACACTCCTATTGCCTGTGGCCAACTAGGGTTGTCCAAAGTGCACCTGCCTATGTAACTAACCGTTCCTGTTTCCAATTCACTGCATATGATGAGAATATAGGGAGAATAAAAAATGAGATTAATGTAACATTAGAGTAAATGGGTCGGCACGGACTCAGTGGACCAAAGGGTCCATTTCCATGCTGCCTCTCTCTGTGTCTTCCAACAAAACAGAAGCCTACAACATAGCTGTATCATTTTAATGGGCTTCCTAATTGCAGGATAGGAATCCCATTCAGATACATTAATAAAATGTCCCACTTCCACATTGGATCTCACGTACCTAAAAACTCATCAATGCATAAATCTGTAAGTAGTTTGTATCTTCTCCCTGTAACCACTTTGTTTTTCTCCGAGGTTCTCCAGTTTCCTCCCACACCCCAAAAACATACAGGTTTTTAGGGTAATTGGCTCCAGGCAATTGTCCCTGGTGTGTAGGATAATGCTAATGTATAGACATCGCTAGTTGGCGTGGACTCGGTGAGCCGAAAGGCTCGTTTCCACACTGTATCTCTAATTTAAACTAAACTGGTCTGGTTCTGGGGCAGAAGGTAAAGGTTTAGCGGAGTAACTGGAGAAAGGCAGGAGAAGTTGCAGTGGGGGGAAAATGGCTTCTATATTTATTATTTGATTAATTAGCATTATAAATTCCACTGAGTCATTTTCTGTAAAATTGTGAGGACTTGTACCTTAAATAAAGTTACAGATCTGAGTCTCCCTGAAGTTTCTGTTTGGGTTTTTCTCCTTGTGTGGAACAGGCGATGACTGAATGAATAATACTTTAGGCCACTGAAATCTGACGTCTTCCTTATTTTCACTTCATGGTTAAGGCACGGCTTGTCCGTGAATTGTAAAAGTTAGGAAAGAGCGATCTTACCAGAGGAAGGGATGTCAGGAGAATGAACGAGTGCACATATATAATCCCATGAGTCACAGACTATGGTATGAGATGAGTGTTCAGGTTGGCTGCATAAACAGCTGCCTGTTCCTTTTCACTCACTCCTATGTAAACCATGAAATAAAATGCATAACCTTGTATAGGTTTGGATGATGATGATGCAGATCTGAATTTCTTTGCTGATTATTACCTTTTTAGTCAAGAAAATAAATATAGATATTATTGCTTACCTCTGAGGTGCCAAAAATAGCTCTTGACACCCACAGGCCTGCTTAGAGTTACTGAATTGGTGACTGCATAATATTTTCCATGCTACATTTCCCATGAATGAACAACTATCTCATATAAAACAACTTTCATATAAAAGAGTCAAATTAACAACAAAAACATCTTACCTCAAAATTAGAGGAAATGTATGCTGTTGAAATTTCTCAATGATTAAATTAAAAGGTTATTTGTTTTCCTCTCTCAAAGCTGAGATTGTAACAAGCTGTCCTATGCCAAATAGAAGATTAAATGATACTAAGCAGGCTGGGACACTGGACTCTAGTCGGGTGGCCATTTTGGAGCCGCCATTGAGAGAGTGTCTGGGTCTGAGGCTGAAGTGCGTTGATTGAGTGGTAAGTGCTGAGGCTTTGGCTTGTGAGGCTTCAGAGAGGAGGCTGAGCAGCAGTATAAGTAAAAACATGGATAGGAAATGTGTGGAGAGATGCGAGTCAAATGTTGGGAAATGGCACCAGCTTAGATGGGCACTTTCTTTGGCAAGGATGAGTTGGGCCAAAGGGCTTGTTTCCATGCTGCATAACTCTATGACTCTAAGTTACTATTATGCCCATTTAGTGTTCCCACGGTTGCAACCAGGTAAGGTTTTAAGGTGTCAGCTGCAATTAGTGGCCATATTGGCTGTGAGCAGTCTTAACCTTGTTTCAAGTCACAGAGAGACATACAGCACAGATACAGGCCCTTTGGTCCAACATATCCATACTGACCAAAATGCCCCCTTCAAAGCTCATCCCATTTGCCTGCCTTTGGCCACATTCCTCTAGAACTTTCTATCCGAATCCCTTCTAAATATTGTGTTCTACCTGCCTCAACTACTTCCTCTGGCAGTTCATTCCATATACCAACTACCCTCCATGTGAAAACGTTTCCCATCAGTTTCCTATTAAATCCATCTCCTCTCAGGAAGATAATGTTCTAGGTCGAAGATCTCTTGAGTGTTTCCAGCATTTTCTATTTTATTTCTGCACAAAAAATGAATTCATGCTTCAAAATTAAAACACAAATGACCCATAGGATTTCAAGGCCATGCGTGGCTAAATTTAAATTGACCTCCAGTGGGGAACAAGATATAATGAAAGAAAAGTGAAAACTTGATAAGGATTGAACGACCTTGTGGTTGAAAGCAAACGGTGGCCTTTCCCCCCACTGCATAGCTTGTCAAGCCTGCAGTGGGACTTCCACATTTGCAATTGCTGGTAGCAGCTTAACCATAGTTTCCACTTGCTATAATTGTACGAGCAGTGTTATTGTGCTCAGAGCAAGATCTCAATGAATGGACTGTTAATGGAGTGAGGTGTTGCATTCAAAAGGGCAGCATAATGATGCAGCTGGTAGAGCTGCTGCCTTACAGCGCTAGAGACCTGGGTTCAATACTAACTACGCGTGCAGTCTGTGCAGAGTTTGTACATTCTCCCTGTGGCCCTGTGAGTTTCCTCTGGCTGCTCCGGTTTTCTCCCACATTCCAAAGATGTGCAGGTTTGTAGATTAATTGGCCTCTGTAAGTAGCCTCTGGATGCGAAAGTGGCACAATGTAGAACTAGTGTTTAGGTGATCGATGGTCCGCACAGACTCGATGGGCGAAAGGGCCTATTACCACACTGTAATAAACTCCAAAGTAAACTAAACTAAACTAAACTGAACTAAACTGAAGTAAACTAAACTAAAGTAAACCAAACTAAACTAAAATAAACAACACATTACAATTTCACGGTTTAGTGCTGCAGTATGGTAGGACTATACCTATCACCTCCCTACATGGTGAGTTCCCAGTCTGGATTTAATGATCCGCACTTTGATCCTCTCATCCTGTCAGTTGACCAGCGTGAAATAACACCTAACGGTGCTCAAACGTAGAAAGGGACAATGCAAACAATTGCTCAATTGGGAGTTGCCTGTATAGTCATTACTGTCCTGCACTGATCAATTGGGCCAAAAGATTTAATGATGTAGCGACTTTGAATGACGGTAACACAAATGTCCTGAGAAAATAAACATAAAGAACATACATCTTTTTTCTCATGACGATTCATTGAATTTTAACCAAAATGCCATATGACCAAAAGGAAATCGTTATGTCTGGAAAGATTCATTTAGTGTCAGTAAATTATAATTTTAGACTTTAGCCAGTGTATTTCCTCACCTACAACACAATAAACTGAGACAACTGGTTTTATAATATTGGTATCCTTGCAAAGTATCTAATCTCATCAATAGAACTCTATATTCTGAGATGTGCAGGAAGGAACTGCAGATGCTTGTTTACACAGAAAATAGGCACAAAATACAGGAATAACTCAGCGGGTCTGAAGAAGGGTCTCAACCAGAAAAGTCACCTATTCCTTTTCTCCAGAGATGATTCATAATCAGCCATTGGCCATTTGGCAAGGGTCAAGTAACATCAATGAGTTAAGGAATGGAGGATAGATACACAATGCTGGAGTAACCCAGCAGGTCAGGAAGCAACTCTGAAGAAAAGTAATAGGTGACGTTTCGGGTCAAGACCCTTCTTCAGACCTGTTCAGTAAGTCCAGCATTTGTATCTATCTTCGGTGTTGACCTGCTGAGTTACTCCAGCATTTTGTGACTATATTCCGAGGCATTTCTGTTCTTTATAACTTCCTCTAACAAATCATCATATCCTCTCCCCCCTATCTGCACTCTTCTGTAGCCATCTATAATCTGAATTTTGCTTCAAGATATTTATAGTCAAACAACAGAAAATAGCAACAGGATACAAAATGCTAGAGTAACTCAGCAGGTCAGGCAGCAGTTCTTGAGAACATGCATAGGTGACCTCGAGACCCTTCTTCAGCTGCCTGATCTACTGAGTTACTCCAGCACTTTGTGTCCCTCTGTGTATTAACCAGCATCTGCAGTTCTTTGTTTCTACATATGAGTAATTACCAATCATCCTAGCTGTCAGATGCTGACATTTCCGTGTCTATGTCATTGTTGGAATTTTCCCTGATGTGGAGCAATCTGCATCTGAAGAATATTTTAAGTTCTATCCTGGCTTTGATTGATTCAGGCAGCACAGTGCCATAGCGTTAGCCCTGCTGCTTTACAGCGCCAGAGACCCGGGTTCAATCCTGACTGTGGGTGCTGTCTGTACGGAGTTTGTACATTCTCCCTGTATCCGTTTGGGTTTTCTTTGGGTGCTCCAGTTTCCTCCCATATTCCAAAAACGTACAGATTTGTAGCTTCATTGACTTCTGTAAAAATGGGAAATTGTCCCAAGTGTACAGGATAGCGCGAATGCACGGGGTGATTGCAAATAAATACATATAAGTAATGGCATCAATTTACATACTTACATTTAATTTTCCATGCATTGCTAATGGCCCATGAGATGTGAGTAGCAGTTGAGATCCTAGAAAATGGGTTGAATCTCATTTTTGCTGTAACACAACATTGCATTATCTGTGCACGTCTTGAGAAACATAAGTTGCAAATAAATACTTTTAGTGTACATGTATTGACTGTTTTTCACATAAATTCTGTGAGAGTGAATTTTATTGCCTCTCTCAAATTTTTGGGACAGTGATTTGTGAATTCTGTAAGGCCGAATTTCCATGACCCGATCGACCAAGATAGATAGATTTTTGATTAGTATGAGTGTCTGAGGTTATGGGAAGAAGGCTGGAGAATAAGGTAAGAAGGGAGAGATAGATCAGCCATGATTGAATGGCGGAGTAGATTTGATGGGCAGAATGGCCTAATTCTACTATTCATTTTGACCTTATGGTGGGGTCTTGGCGAGTGGGGGGGGGCTTCAAGAATGAAGGGGGAACCGGCGGGGTGGTGTGGAGGGGGATTAGGTCTGCTGCCATGTGTGGCAGAGGGCAGTAGATTGGACTATTCAATACTTTGTAACTTTGTCAGGGCCAGACACGTGGTGACACGTGTACTGTCCAGGTTTTATGCAAAACAAGGCATTTCACTGTACCTAGGTACATGTGAAAATAAAGTATAAAGTATCATTCATTCATTCATTCATTCATTCATACATTCATTCATTCATTCATCAGTCATTCATTCGTTCGTTCTAATTTGTGGTGAGGAAATGCTCCTCGTGGGCCAATACCTACTCTAAGATCGAACCTTTTCACTGTGATTCATCGTGTTTTTTTGTGAGCGGGTGATTTGAGATGGGGTGCAGAAAAGATACATAGTTGACCTCAGGATCTGAGATTGCTAATGGGAAAACTATCAGACAGGACGGGTAGGTAACCCATGATTCCTGATGGAAATGCTAGGTGAAGAAGAGATTGAGTTTGCCTCACGAATCCCCTGTGTTGATACTAATCCGGAAACTGTGCTCATGCCAACGGTTCAATGGATCTTTATTGTCACGTGTGCACAGCACAGTGAAATTCTTTTGCACAACCCACAAATGCACACTCGCTATATTTTGGCGCCATTTACAAAGAAAAAGTCCAAGTCCAAAGTCCGATCCGTAAACTGGAAATACTGGAGCTCCCTCGATCCAGGTAAGCCCAGATAAGCCCCAGGCTGCTGCAGGTCCCCAATCCGATATCCCTCCCCTTGCCCAACCACCTCCGTGTCCCAGTGGGCGCCTCCAGCAGCTGACCTGGAGGGCGCTGGAGCCAATACCCCCGGTCCCTCTCCTTCCGGACCACTCCTCACATCCGTCATCACCAGCGGCTCCCTCCGGTCTTCAGGGCTTCCCAGATTCTCCCTGTAGGGAAATGGCCAACTAAATAAGGTAACAGCTGCCAAATGGTGCTGGAGTTTAGTCTAGCAAGTATCAACTCCTGGAGAAGAACATTGACAAAGATTCCAACATGCAATAAAACACCTATGAAGCGGAGGGATCCCAGACCACAGACAGACTCAATTACAAATGGAACAAGTCACTAATAAACTAAATGGCTGCATTCCCATGTTCACTATCTGGATGGTCAGCTACCGGAACAATTTGTCCACCCATCCATCATAGAACCTATCCAAGTACAATGGGATGAAAGTCAGACAGGCTCTAAAACTATAATTCGTGGATGATCCATTATGCCTGGCAGTGAAGACAAAAATCTTGCCTCCAAAATTCGTGTTTATGTCCATTAAATCAATTCTGCAAAATGTACCTTTGACATTTGAGAAATCAACCGCTCTCTGTTGAATTGAAATACTGACAGAAAAACACAATATATTGTCCAATTTTATATTAAAACCTCAATTAGTCATACTAACAGGTTTCCAAGCATTTTAACTTCCCTTCCTATTTCCATATTGACCTTTCTGTCCTGGCTTCCTCCACTGTCAGTGTGGCCACACGCAAATTGGAGGAACAGCACCTCATATTTCTTTTGGTCAGCTTGCATTCCAGCGGTATGAATATTGATTTCTCTCATTTCAAGTAATCCTTGCATTCCCTCTCTCTCCGTCCCTCCCCCACCCTAGCCGCCCTGCTCATTTTACTGTTTGTATCCTCTCATTATCACCTCCTCTACAGCCAACAATGGAATATTGTGGGCTCTTTGGTCATCAGTGGGCTCTTTGGCCCTGATCTGTTCTGCACATTTCCATACCTCCAGATTCCTTCTCCTCTGGCTCTCAGTTTGAGAAGGGTCTCGACTGAATCGTCACCTACTCCTTTTCTCCAGAGATGCTGCCTGACCCGCTGAGTTACTCCAGCTTTTTGTGTCTATCTTCCATTCTGTACCACGTCGATGCTACTTGGCCCGTGCCAAATGTAGATTGGCTGATTCTGAATAGCACCATAGAAAACAAGTATTTTAATTTACTAGGCCATGTTCTGCGATAAACTTTAATGATGCTTTGGAATGGCAATTTAATGACAATGGTTTAACAGCATTCTATTCCAAAGCATTCAATAAGAATTATGCAGAATACAGACTTATTCATCTTTTGAACCCAATTCTGCAGTTCAGATTACATTGGAGATAAAGATACAGCGTGGAAGCAGGCCCTTTGGCCCACCAAGTCTATGCCAGCCATCGATTGCCTGTTGATACTTGCTCTATGGTATCCCACTTTCTCATCCACTCCCTCTACACTAAAGGGCAATTTTGCAGAGACCAATTAAGCTACAAACACTCAAGTCTCTAGGATGTGTGAGGAAAATGAAGCACCTAGACAAATCCCATGAATTCACAGGGAGAACGTGCAAACTCCACACAGATAGCTCCCAGGCTCAGGATCAAACCTGTGTCTGGACCAAATTAATTTCACAGATTTAACTCCAGATAATTATATCATTTCACTTGTGCACATCTCTCGTTTAACTTGAAGCTCACTTATAACTGCATACGCAGCTCATTAAACAACACAAACCACATTAAATTATTCCAGTGTGTCGCCAGCATATTGCACTGTAACAGATCTGTGAGATAGGTAGATTTCACGTATACACCTCGTGTATCCTGTACCAAAAAATAAAACATAAAACACTTTTTTTGTCAACCATCTTTCTGAACAAAATGCTAAGTTCCATCTTACTTGCACATCCTGGATGTGAAAAGAATGTAACAAAAAATAATTAAACAACTTATTAGGAGCTGAAACATTTGAATTAGAAAATATAATATTCAATGTCAGTCCTTTCATTCAGTAAGCAAAGGATCAAACTGTATTAACATAATCAGCTCTGCATTTCCATCTAAATATTAATCTTGCAATTCAAATTGTTTCTACACTGCCAATAGGGTTGCTTTCAATACTTGATTTCATAGATGCTAGCTGTGAAGGTCGTGAAGTTCACCAATTTCTGCATTGCTTGAAGTCTGTAGGTCAGGAAGCACAGACAGAGCATGTAACACCTAAAACAACTATCAGCCCAAGGTAGGTGTTCAAATCAACAATGTAATCTTTCTGCTAAGAGTTCACACCCTACACACTAATCTGCCAAATCTTAACTTCAAATTTCCTGCACCTAAAATGTAACAAAATAATTTCAGGCTGCATTGTCACCTGCCTGCATTTAATATTTTCTATTTTGCTAGGGTAAATGCGTGAAAAAAAAATGTGCCGCATAGGAATATTTTTTTAAGGCTTTGCTCTCAGTTGCAAATGGAGCATTTCCTTTCATGTTTTGTTTTGCATCCTCATGAGAGGGTATCTGATGGAACATCGAGCCGCAAGCCAGCGGTGGCGGGCACCCAGCAGAATTGTACCCAAAGCTGGCAGCACCCGACCTGCGTCATCCAACCTCTCGCCTCAGCGTCGAGAAAAGAAAGTCTGCCTTCTTTCCCACCGATGCACACTGTCAGCTGTTTCTTATTGCAGCAAGCAGCTTTGTTGTGGGTTGGAGGTGTACAGAGCAGGCTGAAAGCACAACTGATATGATCAAGTAAGAGCTGAAATATGCAAAATCTTCCAAAACATCTGAAAAGTGCTCATCTTCGTAATGGCACAAACGCAGACAAGCAACAAGACAACAACTCGAATGATTTGAGAAACAGGCGGCGCTTGAGAGAGAAAAAAAGTTTTTGTTCTAAATTACCTCCCGACATGGCAGTACACAACCTTTTACAGACAGGAGTTTTGTGGCATTAATGTCCATTACCATAAAGGTGGCAATGGCAATGTTGAAATAAGTTTATCGTCGGTACACAAAATTGCTGGAGAAACTCAGAGGGTGTAGCAGCATCTATGCAGCGAAGGAAATAGGCGACGTTTCGGGCCGAAACCCTTCTTCAGAGTTTATCAAGTTTATCGTCTGCTGACTCTCATTTGCTGAATATATATTTAACTGCGCAAATATAGAGCTGAGAAGTTTCCCTAAACTGGAAGGAAAGACAAAAGCAGGAGTGGAATTATGTGTTAATCCAAGGTTAAAATTTAAACTTGTTGGATGACCAAAATATATATATTTTTAATAGTTTTGGAGCGACTGGTTCCTCTTATATTGAATGATCCTTGAAACTTTAAGGTGACACACTGAGTGCCAGTAGGATTATATGATTGTGGAAGTTTCGTAACCACAATTGGATGTTGACAAATATCACACTTTGGGAAAGATATTTAGAGAATTGAAACAGGAATGGGCGGCACAGTGGTGCAGCAGTAGAGTTGCTGCCTTACAGCACCAGAGACCCGGGTTCAATCCTGACCACGGGTGCTGTGTGTATAGAGTTTGTACATAGAGTTTGTACATACTTTAGAAGGAAAATGTTCCCGATGTTGGGGGAGTCCAGAACCAGGAGTCACGGTTCAAGAATAAGGGGTAGGCAATTTAGGACTGAGATGAGGAAAAACCTTTTCACCCAGCAATTCTCTGCCACAGAAGGCAGCGGAGGCCAATTCACTGGATATATTCAAGTTAGATTTAGCTCTTAGGGCTAATGGAATCAAAGGATATGGGGAGAAAGCAGGAACGAGGTACTGATTTTAGATGATCAGCCATGATCATATTGAATGGCGCTGTTGGCTCGAAGGGCCAAATGGCCTACTCCTGCACCTATTTTCTATGTTTCTCCATGACCATATGGGTTTTCCCCGTTACTCCAATTTCCTCCCACACTCCAACGATATACAGTTTTGTAGGTTAATTGGTAAAATTGTAAATTGTGTGCAGGATAGTGATAGTGTAGGGGGTGATCTCTGGTCAGCATGAGCTCGGTGAGCCAAAGGACCTGTTTTTCGCGCTGTATCTCTAAACTAAACTAAACTAAAGGAATGCTGGCTGATATTTTCATTTGTCGAAGCTAGCCAATGACTCACTTGTAACTGTGAGCCCAATAAATTCCAGTCACATCAATCCAGAAACTCACAAGGGAAGGTTGTTTGCATTTATTTTACTTATAACTAGAACGAGTTATAATTACATGGCAACTTTCACATTGCTTTCTGAGCAGCTCTAACCAATTCATAACGGTGGTGTTGTACACACAGCTAGCACCCAATTTAATAATGACCAAATAATCTATTTTAAGACATTGGATTTGAGGTAAGTATTGTGCAGGATTCCGAGGATAAATTCATTGCTTTTCTTGATCTGGTGCCTCTGGAAGTTTTTGTCCACCTTGAAGAGTAGGTGGGCCCTCAATCTAAAGGGCCTGTCCCACTGTACGAGGTAATTCAAGAGCTCTCCCGAGTTTAAAAATAAAATCAAACTCGTGGTAAGCACGTAGAATGTACGTAGCGGGTACGTCAGAGCTCGGGACGTCACTTAGCGGCTCGTAACGCTAACGGCAGGTACTCGGGAAACGCGGTAAGCTCGTGAAGACTCGTGAAGATTTTTCAACATGTTGAAAAATGTCCACGAGAGCCCGGAGTACCTACGAGCGGCTATCACCATAATTCGCCAAGTTCAAATCTGGGGAAACTCGGGAGTTAGATTATATCATTTCACTTGTGCACATCTCTCTTGAGTTAGCTCATACAGTTGGACAGGCTCACAAAACTAAAAGCAGGTTCTTCCATGTGTGTATCAGTCCTTAGGCACTGCGACGAACAGATGGAGAACTTCACCGAAGCTCCTTGAAATATAGTTTCACAAATTTTCATATAGTTTCACTGTATCTCTAAAGACTAAAGAGGAGAGTCTGATTCAGAACCTGCATGCTTGCTAACTTCAACCTGGCATTTCCCCAACTATTTTGTCTCTTTTAACCATAATAAGACATTGGATGCGGTAACATCATCTCCTATACGAGAATAGTTGACCACTGATTAAAACAACAAAACTGGCATCTGCGGCAGCAGGCCACAACAATGGAAAAGGAAACGAGAGCAAGATGAAATAACAGGAAAATTGCTTGATATAAAGAATGGTGAAATGGACGGAAGTTGTAAGAGATGAAAATAACATCACCATGCCATTAGCCCCATTTTTTTTTTGCAATATATATGCAGGTTCCATATTTTATCTACCTTCCAGGAAAAGACATTATGAATTTCCAATGAATTGAATATTGAGAATCCTATTTTTATGGCCTTTTCATGGAAACAATACCCTGCCTACACCAGATAACCTTAACAATCTCTATCAGATCAATCTTCAGATCTCTTTTCTAGAGAAAAAGGTGCCATCTATTCTTTCTTGATATGTGTAACCTTAAGTTCTGATATCTTTCTAATATGTTTCATCTGCTTCCACAGTCCTCATTGACCTTAATAGGTTACAAAGACCAACATTTTTCATAACATTTTAGGTATTTAGTATGTTTAACATAACTTTGCTTTGTTGAATTTATTCCTCTGGAAATGTGCCCCAATGTCTTGGTTAAATTCACATATCATTATTTGGAGTGATTTATGTGTCTGTACCACTCTTTCTCTATCTCAATTTTGTATATGGACTTAATAATCTTTCTTACTAATATGTACCACCCAAGGTACATTGATATGGAAATTAATTTGCAAATTACGCACCCAGTCTGCAAGATAATGAAGACTTCCTGTGTGTTGTTGCAGTGCTTGCTGTCTATCACCCTGCCTAGACCAAAGATAGACACAAAAAGCTGGAGCATGAGGAAAGCTGGAGTGGGGGGGAAAGCTGGAGCATGACAGGCAGCATCTCTAGAGAAAAGGAATAGGTGACGTTTTGGGTCGAGACCCTTCTTCAGACTGAGAGTCAGGGGAACGGGAAACAGGAGATATAGGAGGTAAGTAGACCAAATAAATGAAAGATATGCATATCTTTCATTGCCTATCTTTCATTGCAAAGATTGCATATCTTTCATTATTTTGTTCTATTTACCTCGTATGTCTCTCGTTTTCCATCCCCCGACTCTCAGTCTGAAGAAAGGTCTCGACCCGAAACGTCACCTATTCGTTTTCTTCAGAGATGCTGCCTGACCCGCTGAGGTCAGGCAGCATCTCTGATACTCCAGCATTTTGTGTCTATCTTTGGTATAAACCAGTGTCTGCACTACCTTCCTACACCCTGCCACCACGCTCTACTCCAATCAAGTGAGGACTATCCTAGATGGATAACTTACTGCTTGTTGTAAGACACTTAGATGATCGAATAATGGAATGACCCATGTATATTATAGGAGATGTCTAGAGGCATATGAGCCAAATGAGGGCAGATGGGAAATGAGGGCAGTAGAGCTGCTGCCTTACAGCACCAGATAACCAGGTTCAATCCTGACCAAGGGTGCTGTTTGTATAGAGTTTGTACATTCTCCCTGTGAATGCATGGGTTTTCTCCATTTGCCCCGGTCTCCTCCCACATTCCAAAGATATGCAGGTTTGTAGGTTAATTGGCTTTGGTAAAATTGTAAATTGTCCCAAGTGCGTAGGATCATGTTAGTGTACAGGTTTATCGCTGGTCGGGGCGGACTCGATGGGATTGAGGGCCTGTTTTTGTTCCATATCTCTAAAGCCTAAAGATTAATTTAGATGGATTAGTTTTGTCGGTATGGATGAGTTGGGCCAGAGGTCCTGTTTCTATGTTGTATGGTTCTGGGACTCCATGACCAGATTCACACACGAGGAATGGCCATGAAAATATCACTCCCAGCAGAAACATATTGAAGCCACTCTCACTCTGGAGCACAGAGCTCCAGTGGCGCAATCGGTTAGCGCGCGGTACTTATACAGCAGTACGCAGTGAGCAATGCCGAGGTTGTGAGTTCGAGCCTCACCTGGAGCACACGTTTTACAGGCACCCTCGACGGTCCACATACTCACACCAGATTACCGCCCCCGCCTATAATTTTTAATGCATTTTGTTGTCTCTGTACTGTACACTGACAATGACAATTAAAATTGAATCTGAATCTGAATCTGAATCTGAATCTCATTTCAGTGTTAGAAAGCCCTGGACCAACACCCCAGTCAAGAAGATTGAATGCATAAGCAATATTGGCACTGTGCTAAAGTGTCCAATGCTGTCAGAGGTGCTGACAAAGTGTGTGTTGATCGCCCAGGTGAAGTTAACGTTACTTAGACCATTTTGAACAGGAGTGGTGAAGTTCTTCTGATATCTTGATCTGTGTTTATTGCTCAACCACGTCACCAAAGAGATTGACTGGCCATCTAACACATCACCCGAAACTTCACCTATTCTTTTACTCCAGTGATGCTGCCTGACCTGTGAGTTACTCCAGCATTTTGTGTCTATCTTTGGTGTAAACCAGCATCTGCAGTTCCTTCCTACACTGTTTGTGTCAAATTGGCTGCCATGTTGCAAACTCTGACACATGAGCATTTATGAAGATATCTGTGGATTGTAAGATAGAAGCAAAAGCAAAGTTTCCCCTCGGAGAAATTTAAAATCTCCCCACCCCAACATCACCATCATCCCCCACTTCCCTCCAGGTATGAACAGTGCCAAAAAAATGTTATGTCAGCTTTTAAGCATTTGCCTAAATTGTGGGTGTTGAAAAGCTAATTCCCATAAACAGTGGCATTAAGTTCAGAAGTCATAGGAGCAGAATTCGGCCCAGCGAGTCCACTCCGCCATTCAATCATGGCTGATCTATTTTTTCCCTCTCAACCCCATTCTCCTGCCATCTCCCCGTAATCTTTTACACCTTTATTAATCAAGTACTTGTCAATGTCTGCTTTAAAAATACCCTCTTCACCACTTCTTCCATCCTCTAAATGTCCTTTCACATGAACCTACAGCACGAATACTGGATATCAATTCAGAGTGAAAACCTTGGGTGATTTAAACGCCTCCAGAAGGTGACTTTTAGTACATCAGATGTTTCTCTGAGAGCTGCCCCCTCTCTATAGCTGAGCATTCACTCACACCAATCCTTTGAGCCATCAGGTATGAGCACAAGCGCAAAATAAAATATTCCATTAACTTTAATTACAAAAAGCATATAAATGATGGTGCGGTCTCAAAGTGAGTTGGCTGGCAGGACAGATAACAGCTAATGCTGTAAGCCCCAGCAAATAATTTACAAAATTACCACATTTATTTGGTTTGTAATACAAACATACATGCATGAAAGAGTCTTTTGCTTACCTTATCCAATGCAAATAAACTGTGTAGCCTGGTATCTTCTCCTCTTTCTCAAGGACAGTGAATAACAGTGAAATTATTATCTTCTAATCAGTTTAACTCCCATGTTCCTATCTAGCCAGCTACAATAGTTGCATTTGCATGGGTTGATGCATCTTCAAGAGGTTACCATTAAATATTAAACATCCTAATCACCAAGCATGGTCCTGTTCATATTTGGTTTAATTACATAGAACATAGAACAGTATGGTGAGTAGGAAGGAACTCCTGATGCTGGTTTACACCAAAGATAGACACAAAAAGCTGGTGTAACTCAGCGGGTCAGACAGCATCTCTGGAGAAAAGGAATAGGTGAGGTTTCAGGTCGAGACGTTTCTTCAGACTGAGTGTCAGAGGAGAGGGAACCGAGAGATATGAAAAGGTGCATAGAACAAATTAATGAAAGAAATGCAGAAAGATAGATCAAAGCCAGCAACACTGATTAAGAAATGGTGGAACCCACAATTGTCCATTGTTGGCTGTGGGGAAGGTGAGGAATACAAACAATTAAATTCAGCAGGACGACAGTGAAATGAGTACAACTGCAAGGGTGGGGGAGGGACGGAGAGAGAGGGGATGCAAGGGTTACTTGAAATTAGAGAAATCAACATTCATGCCTCTGGATTGTAAGCTGCCCAAACAAAACATGAGGTGCTGGTCCTCCAATTTACATTTCGCCTCACTCTGACAGTGGAGGAGGCCCAGGACAGAAAGGTCAGTACAGTATGGGAATGAAAAGGGGAGTTAAAGTGTTTAGCAACTGGGTGACGGTGTAGGCCATGGTGGACAGTACAGCACAGGAACAAGCTCTCGGCCTACAATGTCCTTAACGCAAATGATGCCAAGTTAAATGAATCACCTCTGTCTGCACATGAACCATATACCCTCCCACTTCTTCAAAGTTCGAGATAGCACTCTCCTGAAAAATCACTCATCATTGGGATTATGTAACTTCAGAACATGGAGGTGGGTTTGAGGATAGCCTTTAGTCTGTCTGCGTCAAACTCACTGAACTGTCAGAAAATACAGTTTGAGTGAATATTTGTGAATAATAATAATAATAATCTTATTTATATAATACATTTTTAGTCAACTTGCATTGACCCCAAAGTGCTTCACATAATTACATTACATTTACACACAGGCAAAGGTGGGTGAAGTGTCTTGCCCCAAGGACACAACGACAGTATGTACTCCAAGCGGGATTCGAACCGGCTACCTTCCGGTCGCCAGCCGAACACTTAGCCCATTGTGCCATCTATCGTCCCAAGGAAAGGATCTGATGGAGTCAGACTCATACAGTATGGAAACAGGCCCTTTGACCCAACATACCCACATCGGTCAGCATGTCCCATCTACATTAATCCTACCTGCCTGCATTTGGCCCTTATCCCTCTAAACTGCCCTATCCATGTACCTGTGTAAATGTTCCTTAAATATTGCAATAGTACCTGCCTCAACCGCCTCCTCCGGCAGCTCATTCCATACACCTGCCATCCTTAAATCTTTTCCCCCTCACGTTAAACCTATATGTGTAAAATCGTTTTTTATGATTTATTCCTCTCAGGTTTTTTTATACCTCTATAAGATTGCCCCTCATCCTCCTGAGCTCCAAGGAATAGAGTCCCAGCTTGCTCAACCTCTCCATATAGTTCAGACCCTCGAGACTTGGCAACATCCACGTAAATCTCCTCTGCACCCTTTCCAGCTTGACAACATCTTTCCTATAACATGATGCCCAAAACGGAACACAATACTCTAAATGCGGTCTCACCAGCATCATATATCATTTGCAACATGACCTCCCAACGTCTGTACTCAATACTCTGACTAATGAAGGCCAATGTGCCAAAAGCCTTTTCGATCAGTGATAGCCACTTTTAAGGAATATTTCTTTCTTCTTTTTCTTAATCTTTTATTATTGTTTTATTATTAATGCTTAATGTTTTATGTGCCATTCCTAACTGTCATTGTATGTCATGTTGTCACTTGCGGGCAGAGCACCAAGGCAAATTCCTTGTATGTGAATACTTGGCCAATAAACTTATTCATTCAGTCATTCATTTCATTGACTTAATTGAAGGATAACTAGGTGGGTTCCTTAGTTCAAATGTGTTGCAAGCCAAGTGATTTTCAAGAGATTTTTGTAGTCAGTCTGACCACAGATGGCCTGACCACATACCAGAAAATGCACTGGCTTTCAACCTTCATTACATGTATTATGTTAATAACAGATTGCTAACCATTTTAAAGGATGTTTCCCAACCAGCCCGTCTTCACCTTCCAAACCTTATTTCGCTCATAGTTTCATAGTAAAAATTTCATAGTCATGTGTTTCACAAAAAATTTGAAATCTTTTCAGAGAAGTAGTCAATTGTGCATATTGTGTGAACCAGTGTAAAGCCTTTATTCTGTGTGAAATAGGTCACTACATTCATATTGGTGAAATGAAAATTGATACAAAATATTAAAAACCCAGCTGAAATCAGATTAAGCTTTACTAAGAAAATTGATTTTTGCAGCGGAACTTCTGATACGGCAATGTTTGTTCTGGCCATAACTTGGCATAAAAACTTGTAAAACACAAACCTGCACGTCTTTGGGATGTGGGAGGAAAGCAGAGCACCCAGAGGAAACCCAAACTGTCACAAGGAGAGTGTAAGAACTCTGCACAGACAGCACCCGTTGCACCACTATGCTGTCCAAATTGCACATGCATCCAAATGATATTTCACTTACTCATCCAAAAGCATTTGACAGACCTCTTTTGTCCTCGTGGCTGGATTGGAGGCTGAGATGCAAAAGATCTAGTCAAATACAGATCCATTGGTAATTAGCGTTGCTTACATATGCATATACTTCATCTAAACTAATCTAAACTAACCTAAACCACCAAGATAGACACAAAATGCTGGAATAACTCAGTGGGACTGGCAGCATCACTGTTCCGCTGAGTTACTCCAGCATTTTGTGTCTATCTTTGGTATAAACCAGCATCTGAAGTTCCTTCCCAAACGTAACAAGAATGGGATTTAGTTAATTCAACTCCCCTGTTCCTTTTGCTTTTTATCATATCCTTTTGAATCTGCTCTGATCATTATTTGGAGCAATGCAAATTGCAACAACTTGGGATGTAAAATGGAAGTCTGTTCATCTGCTTCCTGCATCTTTGTTAATGTTTCTTAACGTTTTGGCCAATTCATCTCCGTATAGATGGCTCCGGAAAGGTGTGTGGCCACAAACCAGTACATTTCCCTTCGGATTTCCATGTGAGAAAGTGCCCTTCTGCATTCGGCACGTTTTCTTCTGAAACCTGCAGTACAGAGCATGCTCTCTGGTACATAAATGAGTATGTGGAAAAAACATGCAAATTAGGGAATCACCTATTCAAACCTACATTATTGCATCATTTTAAGATCGGGTGTGAGGGATGGCTGTCAATGAAGGCCCAATGCTCTCTAGGCTACTTACAGTAAAGATGGCAGTCAAGAATACCCTCCTCAATGGAGGGACCCTCTTAATTTTGGGCATTGCCTTAAAATGAAGGTTGGCTTGGTTCCAAACCAGTTCCTCAGGATAAAATGTAACTGGTGATACTAATGTGAGAGCTGCACACTCTTCAACAAGACCTGAAGGACGTGCCTAAAGGGCAAATGAATATAAAGTTGTGGAGTCATGTTGCAGTTATATAAGATGTTTGCGAGGCCTTATTTGGAGTATTGTGTTCAATTGTGGTCACCATGTCATAGGAAAGATGTTGTCAAGGTGGAAAAGGCTTAGAGAGAATTTGCGAGGATACAAGATACAAGATATAAGATACATTTATTTGTCTCATGTACCAATTGGTACAGTGAAATATGTGGTCACCGTACAGCCATACAAATAAATAATAAAGAGCACAGGACACAATCATTTTTTTTTAACACAGACATCCCCACACAGCGGGATCAAATACCCACCGTGAGTGAAGACTCCAAAAATTCAGTCGTCCTCCTCTGTTGTCCTCTCGTACAACAGAGAATGTGGGTGGAAGCCCAGAACCCCCCGCTTTCACCGCTCTGGGCATCAGGCCTGCTCACCATGGTAATGGAAGTCCGACGCGGGACTGGAGGACCTCCTCAGCAGCTTGGACAACGAGTCGGGCACCTCCGGTGTCCTCCGGAGTCGGGATATTGCCAGGACTTAAATATCTGAGCGATAGGGATAAGTTGAGCAAGCTTGGACTCTATTTCTTGGAGCGTCGGAGGATGAGGGGTGATCTTACAGAAGTATACGTAGTACAAAAGATTGTAAATTGTCCTTAGCGTGTAGGATAGTATTAGTGAATAGGGATTGCTGGTTGATGTGGATTCAGTGGGCCGAATGGCCTGTTTCTGTGCTGTATCTCCAAACTAAACTAAACAGAGAACATAGATTTAAGATGTGGGGGAAATAATTTAATAGGAACCTGAGGCATAACTTTTTTACACAAAAGGTATATGGAACGAGTTGCCAGAGGAGGCCGTTGAGGTACGTACTATCACAACATTTAAAAAACATTTAGATAGGTACATGGATAGGGCAGATTTAGACGGATATGAGCCAGACACACGCAGGTGGGACTAGTGTAGATGGGACATGTTGGTCATTGTGGGCAAGTTAGGTCACTTGGCCTGTTTTCATGATGTATGCCTCCATGTCTCCCATCCTACACACTAGGGGCAAATTACAGAGGCCAATTAACCTACAAAGCTGCACAGGTTTGGAATGTGGGTGGAAGCCGAAACCACGTGGTCGCGAGGAGAAGGTACAAACTCCATACAGACAGCACCCGTAGTCAGGATTGAACCCCAGGTCTCTGGCACTGTGAGGCAGTTGCTCAACCAGCTGTACCATTGTACCAAAAGTTACAAAGGCTGAGATTTAGTCAACCAAAATCACAGTGGTGGGGTGGAGTGAGGCAGGAGATCTCAGAACCAGAATCAAATGAGGAATTTGGGGGAAACAGGCTAGAGAACAGGAGAAGATCGCAATGATAAAACTATCTAAGATAAATTAATATTTTTTATGTTGGTGTTGCTGAAAATGGAAACAATTTATCTTATAGAAGAAGATGAGGTGGGTGTGTGCAATATCTTTCACTTGCTAATGGGAACATTAATTTCAACATAATGTAGGCGGGTAGGGTTACAGATAAACGGAAGTATTGGGGGATGATAGGAAGCCATCCCCCAGAGCATGGCACAATCATATCTGGTGACAACAAAGATATGAATGATAATAGATGTGGCTGTTCTGAGAAGTAGATGGGTGATGAAAAGGAGGTGGAAGGAGATGGAAGTGGAGAATATGGCGTCAGAAGTTTAATCAAAGCCAGGATATCAATGGTGTAATTGATGTGATTAATGATAGCCTGGGAAAAGGACAGGCAAATTGAGTCAATGACAAAGGTGGTGCAGCAGTAGATTTGCTATCCTACAGCTCCAGAGACTCAGGTTTGATCCTGACTATGGGTGCTGTCTCTGTGGAGTTTGTACGTTCTCCCCGTGACCTGCATAGGTTTTAACATGGGCATCCACCACAGTGACTCCTACACATTCCTCACTGTGATGGAAGGCGAAATAAAGTTCAAGTCTCTTCCTTTTGTTCTTCTTCGGTCGTGGGCCTCGGGTTTGACGGGATGATCTTAACTCCCGTAGCCGGCAGTGTTCGGGCCCGCCGTGTCGAGGTGATCAGCTCCCACATCGGGGGGATGTCAGCTCCCCCGCGCCGGGCGATCGAACCTCGCGTCGGGGCTGGTCGAACCTTCTGCGTCGTTGGAGCTTCCGACTGGTCTCTCCCGAGACTGCGAGCCCTTGATGGTGATTCCACGGTGGTCGCGGTGGGAGCGATCCCACGCAATGTATCAGCTCCGATGTTAAGTCCACGCCCCGCGGTGGGGCTCATGACAGTCCGAGGAGGCTTCCAGCTCCATCGATGGAAGGCCGCAAAGCCCGGAGAATGTGATCCAAAAATTGATAACATCTCTGGGAAGGTAAGAACCTGAAAAAAAGTTTCCCCCAATCTCCTCCCCTCTCCCCTCACATAAAACAAACCGAGGAAAATTAAAACAAAAATTTTTAACTAACTAAAAACTAACAAAAAGAGTAAAAAGACGAACAGACTGCCGGCAGGGCAGCCATCGCCCCGGCGCCCCTGGTGGTCTGGGTATTTTTGGGGTATTGTCTTTGGGTATTTTTTAAATGAAGGTTGACAAGTTCTTGATTAGTATGGGTGTCAAAGGTTACAGGGAGAAAGCTGGAGAATGGGGTTGAGAGGGAAAAATAGATCAGCCATGATTGAATGGTGGCGTAGAATCGATGAGCCAAATGATCAAATTCTGCTCCTATGACTTACGAATGGTATTTACACTGTGCATAAACTTTTGACTCTTTCAAGACTGTATATCACAAAAGTATTATAACTGAATAATAACAGTAGAGGGATTGAGAGGTTTGCTTTACGTAATCATTTGATGAAGATGAAGGTGAGGCTGGGTCTGGGTGTCAACAGTGCATGTTGTAGTTTGGCCTAAAATCTGTGGATGGGCCATTGATTTTAAAAGAAAAGAGGACAAAGAAATGTAATAATGGAATAATGGAATAAGTAGTGGAATAATGGAATCATTTTTTTTAAATGCAGATGCTGGAAATTTGAAGTAAAAACAGAAAATGTTAGAAACAGTGGGCCGGGCAGCCTCAAGGCCCTATTGCTCCAAGCTGAAGACGCTTTATCAGATAAATTAGGCTGGTTGTGGATAACAAAGTACCACAATCACAGAGAATCTCATTAGCAAACTTAATTTCAGTGATCTGAAGGAATAAATGGTTGGAAAGGGTGAAATAATAAGAGAGACCAAGGTTCACAGAATGAACGTGAAGGTCAGCACAGCGGCGCAGCAGTAGAGTTGCTGCCTTACTGTGCTGGAGACCCAGGATCAGTCTTGACCATGGATGCCGTCTGTACGGAGTTTGTACATTCTCCCTGCGAGCGAGTGGGATTTCGCTGTGTGCTCTGATTTCCTACCACACTACAAAGACGTACAGGTTTGTAGGATAAATAATTTTGGTTTCAGTTTAGTTTCTTGTCACGTGTACTGAGGAACAGTGAAAAGCTTTTGTTGCGTGCTAACCAGTCAACAGAAAGACAAAACATGATTACAATCGATCCATTCACAGTGTACAGATACACTGTATAGCTTCTGTAAATTATAAATTGTCCCTAGTGTGTAGGATAGTGCTAGTGTGATCACTGGCCCCGCACGGACTCGGTGGGCCAAAGAACCTGTTTCCGCACTGTACCTCTAAAGTCTAAAGTCTAAAGGATAAGTGGTCAGAGAAGGCACTTCAGTTGTTAAGAGGGATGAGGCTAAGTTTACAGATTTTAGGAGGGAGTTAATGACAAGGGTTTAGTCGGGTGATGGCAATGTATCCAAATAGGGAGGGGACTCTTTACCATATGAGTTGAAATCGGATCCAGGCAAGAAATTTGGATAATATAATGGGAATCAATTTATGGGTAGACAGACAGATTTTGCAGATAGGCTGGGCTCAGTTAAAGAGAGAACCAAAGTTATGGATTGTTAATTGGAAGAAAAAAGAAATGACATGCAAGTGGGTTGAGATTGTCACCTCAGCGAATACTTTCTCTTTCATCTTTTCAGGGTTTTTGAAGTGTTCTTTTTCCTCTTTATTTCACTCCTTGTTTTAAATCCATTCAGCATTCTGTTTATTTTTTTCTGTTTTTTATTATCAATTCAAAGTACTGTCTTCAAATTTAGTATTTATTCTTTTAAAGACATTCAACTTGCCCTCAACTAAAATCATGTGAAGCATAATTCTCCAACATGTACGAAGTATCATTAATAGACACAAAATGCTGGAGTAACAGGCAGCATCTCTGCAGAGGGGTCTTGACTGAAAACGTCACCCATTCCTTCTCTTCAGCGATGCTGCCTGTCCCGTTGAGTTACTCCAGCATTTTGTGTATATCTTAAACCAGCATCTGCAATTCCTACCGACACATGAAGTATTAAATGAGTTTGATTGATTGATTGAAAGATACAGCATGGATACAGGCGTTGCAGCCCTCCCAGCCTCAGTCCACCCTCGGGACACAGAGGCATTCAGGCGAGGAGAGAGACGTTGGGTCGTGGATCTGCAGCAGCCTGGGGTTACCTGGGCTTACCTGGATCGCGGGCGCTCCTGTACTTCCAACATGTGGACCGGACTTTGGATGTTGGATTTTTGACTGTTTCTTTTTCGTTGTAAATGGCGCTGAAAGATGGCAACTGTGCATTTGTGAGTTGTGCAAAAGAATTTCACTGTGCTGTGCATACCTGACAATAGAGAACCATTGAACCAACAATCACACGTTCACACTTATTCTATGTAATCTCACTTTCGTATCCACTCCCTACACACTGGAGACACTTTTACAGAGGCCAATTATCCAACAAAACCCGTACATCTTTGGGATGGGGTGGAAAACCAGAGCCCCAGAGGAAATGCATGTGGTCACAGGGAGAAGGTGTAAACTCCACACAGACAGCACCTGAGGTCAGGATCGAACCCGGGTCTCTGGCGCTGCGAGACAGCAGCTCTACCAGCTGGGCCACTGTGCCACCCTAAAAATTGTGATTGATTGGAAGGACCGGGGTCAATGGAAGAAACCAACTAAACCGAGAAGGAGGATAGTGATTTTAAAATCCCTAATTGTCAGGAATGGGATCCAAACCCATACCTCCTGTAGAGTCAGTGACTTAAATGCAATGATTTGGACTGCATAGTCATCCCTGGCCACAACATATTTGATTTAGTTCTGTACTGATTTGAATATGACCTAAAAGATTCAAGATTCAAGATTCAAGAGAGTTTTATTGTCATGTGTGGACAATGAAATTCTTGCTTTGCTTCAGCACAACAGAACATAGTAGGCATGACTACAGAACAGATCAGTGTATCCAAATACCATTATATAAATATATAAAAACTGTAACATCCAGGTTCAGGAACAACTTCTTCCCAACGACCATCAGGCTATTGAACACAACAAACTCCAACCACAATCCAAACTACGAACTGCTTTGATCACATTAGGGACTTGCTTTGTTTATTGTTTTTGCACTATATTGTATTTTTTTAAATTATTTATTGAACCTTATTTTGTAGTTTATTATTGTATCTACTGAGTACCTTGTTTACATACCTGTTGTGTTGCTGCAAGTAAGAAACTCAGTGGGTCAGGCAACATCTCTGGAGAGAAGTAATAGGTCCCTACCTGATATGTCATCTATTTGTTTTCTCCAGAGATGCTGCCTGACCCACTGAGTTACTCCAGCATTTTGTGTCTATCTTCGATTTGAACCAGCATCTGTACTTCATTCTTACTAACAAAGAATTTGCATTGAAGATAGACACAAAAAGCTGGAGTAACTCAGCGGGCCAAGCAGCATCTCTGGAGAGAAGGAATGGGTGACGTGTTGGGTTGAGACCCTTCTTCAGACTGGTTAGGGATAAGATAAATGAGAGACATAGACGGTGATGTGGAGAGATAAAGAACAATGAATGAAAGATAACTCTCGTTGGAGAGAGGAGGAGAACTCCTTCAAAGTAGATATACCTTGAAGAGATTTTGCAGTGGAGCAGACGAAGTGTAAGAAGAAACTGTAGATGCTGGTTTAAACCGTTTCGGGACATACGACAATAAAACACCCTTGACTCCTGTTTTAGGTCCACGGACTTGACACTTGTCTGGTAATCCCAGATGATATTAAATTTGTTAATTCACAGGTCCCTTTTGGTGCCACAAAAATCAATACCCATATATATCACTGGGGCCATTAGCACCATAATCTCATCAAATGCTGCCATTCAGGTAATGCATGGCTCCCTGCAGTGAAAAAGAATGACAGAAGAATCCCCTTTTGTGAATACTATTGATCTCTGCTCGTGACCTGATAACAACGTTGGGTTTGGATTTTATACCCTCCACAGTTCAGTAGACTTCAAAATGTCTGGGTGATAATACACACCTAGTCTTTCACAACTACATACATGCTGTGCACCAGAAAATCAGAGGGTTAATCCATTGCAGTTTTCCCAAAGAACTTAATCCCAGTACATCTTTCAAGGGCAATCTAGCTAAATACAATAACATAACATGTAGTGGTGTTTTCCTGTATCGTTGATGCAACATAACAACATATGTACAATATTCATTATGAACATCGTAGCTCTCTGCTAATCTTTCCTTGTTCCCATCCCATACCTTAGTGGATTCTCCATAACCGCTACTATTGTTTTTCCTCCGCAGCTTTGTGCTTCCTGGAGCAAACCCATGGTTACCCGCAACACAGAGACAAACTTTACCAAGTATCCATGGATACGCTTTAACCCCTCTGAGGTATTGACGGAAACAAGCCAGGATTAATACAGCTTTTCTGCACTTTGATTGCTCTCGGTGCTTGCCTGCTAATCTCCACAGGAATGGCAATTTCCGCTTACTTCAATATGCCATGATTGTAGCCTTCACACATGCGATGCTGACAGCCATTTTCCACTGTATCCCTGTGGTTTCAGCAGTTAACAATTCCCAGCGTACCAAACAAGACAATTTTCCATAATGTCATTAGCACCAAGATTGGATTTCAGCCACCACTTCCATCCCGCATGGTCGAGCTTGTGTCAATTTGGATGAAGTAGTATTTTCCTTGGTAGCCATATTGGAAATTCCCAAAACGGGAATTGAAGTTAGAGATTTCAGTCCAAACAGTTCAGAAGTAGAATCTGTAATTTAATTTGTCGCAGTTTCTGCGCTGCAAAATGAAAACATTAAAAAAGATGCAGAAAAATGCAAAAAAGTAACTCAGTGGGACATCCAGCATCTATGGAAAACATGGATTGATTGATTGATACTTTATTATCACATGTGACATGTCATAGTGAAATTCTTTGTCTTGCATACCATACACACAGTATAGAGCAGCAACAAAATTACAAGGACATGGAGTCACACAGTTATACAGCACGGAAACAGGACCTTCAGCCCAACTAGTCCATCTCAACCAAGATGCCCATTCTACATCCTATTTGCCCACATTTGGCCCACATCCACTGACCCTTCCATATCCATGTACCAGCCCAAATATCTTTTAATTGCTGTTATAGAACCTGCCTCAACTACCTCCGGTGGCAACTCATTCCATATGCCCACCACCCTCTGATTGAAAAAGCTGCTCATGGGTTCTGTCTTCCCCTCTCAACTTAAACCTACAGTATGTCCTCTGGTTCTTGATTCTGCTAATCTGGATAAAATCATTGGTGCATTCTCCCTATCCCCTCATGATTTTATACACATCTATAAGACCAGCTTCCTGCACTCCAAGGAATAAACCTCTCCCTATAACCCGGCCCTCTAGCATAGAAACATAGAAACATAGAAACATAGAAAATAGGTGCAGGAGTAGGCCATTCGGCCCTTCGAGCCTGCACCACCATTCAATATGATCATGGCTGATTATCCAACTCAGTATCCTGTACCTGCCTTCTCTCTATACCCCCTGATCCCTTTAGCCACAAGGGCCAGATCTAACTCCCTCTTAAATATAGCCAATGAACTGGCCTCAACTACCTTCTGTGGCAGAGAATTCCAGAGATTCACCACTCTCTGTGTGAAAAGTGTTTTTCTCATCTCGGTCCTAAAAGATTTCCCCCTTATCCTTAAACTGTGACCCCTTGTTCTGGACTTCCTCAACATCGGGAACAATCTTCCTGCATTTAGCTTGTCCAACCCCTTAAGAATTTTGTACGTTTCTATAAGATCCCCCCTCAATCTTTTAAATTCTAGCTGAGTCTATCCAGTCTTTCTTCATATGAAAGTCGTGCCATCCCAGGAATCAGTCTGGTGAGCCTTCTCTGTACTCCCTCTATGGCAAGAATGTCTTTCCTCAGATTAGGAGACCAAAACTGTACGCAATACTCCAGGTGGCCTTGGCAAAATCCTAGTAAATCTTCTCTGCACTCTTTCCAGCCTAATGACATCCATACTGTGGCAGGGTGCCCAAAACTGAACACAATACTCCAAATGCAGCCTTGTCAACATGTGGTACTTAACGTCCAAACTTCTATACTTAATACCCTGATTGATGAAGGCCAATGTACCAAAAGCCTTGTGAACATCTCATCCATGATACTACTTTCAGGGAACAATGTATCTGTACTTCTAGATGCCTTTGCACTACAACACTTCCATACCCTACAATTCACTGTCAAGGTCTTGCCCTGATTTGACTTCCAAAAATGCAACACTAACACTTTTCTGTGTAAATGCCACTAACTATTCCTCAGCCCACTAGCCTAGCTGATTAAGATCCTGCTGTAATTTTTGATAACTATCTTCATTATCTACGATACCACCCACATTAGTGTAATCTGCAAACTTACTAATCATAC
Source organism: Leucoraja erinaceus (assembly GCF_028641065.1). Lineage (NCBI taxonomy): Eukaryota > Metazoa > Chordata > Chondrichthyes > Rajiformes > Rajidae > Leucoraja > Leucoraja erinaceus. The sequence goes on along the minus strand of NC_073384.1, from coordinate 48,572,489 downwards.
CTTGCGTTTTCTTAACTCTTAACAAAATTGTTGTTATGAATCGCAAACAGTAATGGCACCGGTAAGGGCCCAGCACTGACTCTTCAGTAAGGGCCCAGCACTGACTCATGAGGCACACCACTACTCACAGGCCTCCAGTCTGAAAAACCTTCCACCATCCATCCCTTCCTTTCTTCCATGAAACAAACTCTGTATTCAGTCAGTTCACTTGCACCTCCCCCAACCTTATCTACTGTATCCGCTGTTCCAGGTGAGGACTCCTATATATCGGCGAGACCAAGTGCAGGCTCGGCGATCATTTCACTGAACACCTGCGCTCAGTCCGCCTAAACCTACCTGATCTCCTGTTGGTAAACACTTTAACTCCCCCTCCCGTTCCCACACTGGGCCTCCTCCATTGTCGAAGTGAGGCACAGCGCCAATTGGAAGAACAGCACCTCATACATTGCTTGGGCAGCTTACAACCCAGCTGTATGAACATTGTCTTCTCTAACTTCAAGTAATCCTTGCTTTTCCTCTCGTTCCATCCCTCTCCCTTCCCAGTTCTGCGACCAGTCTGACTGTCTCTGACTACATCTTACCTCTGTTTGCTTTGTTGTTACCTTCTCCCAGTTAACAATGATCTATTCTACATTTTCCTTGATTTCCATTTCCTTTGTCTTGTTTTTACACCTTACACTTACTTCCTTATCGATGTATCTCCCTCTCACCTGACATCTGTCTGAAGAAGGGTCTCGGCCCGAAACATCACCCATTCCTTCTCTCCAGAGATGCTGCCTGTCCCGCTGAGTTACTCCAGCTTTATGTGTCTATCTTCTGTATTCAGTTGGCTAGCCCTCCATGGATTCCATGAGATCTAGCCTTCCAGAACAGGCTACTTATGAACCTTATCAAAGGCCTTGCTGAAGAAGGCAACGCTTCAGATAGAGACCTTTCCTCTAAAATATTTAGTCATATTTAAAACAATATGTATACTAATGCCATAATAACAATAAAGTTGTTGGGACTGTTGAGTCACCAAGAAAGAGCAAAATGGAAGAATAGTAGCACATATCATGTATCAGTTGGCACTTTGTAAATCAGAGAATTTGAAGTCATTTTAACTGGTCATATCATGTTTTAATTACACATGCAATACAATAACTTCCGACGGGCCAGTAAATTAAAAAAATAGTCAATCTACTTAAATTTAGTAAAGAATTATTGGTTCATATCATGCAGAAAGATGCAGAACCAGCTTGTTTTATATCTCAGACCTTTTCCACAGAATAGGATTAATTCAAAATACAGAAATGGAACCATTCTATGGATATATAAGGAGATAAAAGGGATCCCTTTACAATGCAAAACAATTTCCAGGCGTTACATTGACACGTTTACTTAAAACCTGATTATGACAAATGACTAAAGCTCTTGTGTAGGAAGGAGCTGCAGATGCTGGTTTTTCCCGCAGATAGACACAAAATGCTGGAATGATCCATTGAATTACTCCCGCATTTTATGTCTATCTTAGACCTGATCTCTTGCTAGTTTTAAGTAGATGTGTCCACAAGTTGTTTAGATATAATATCAATTATTTTCTACTTTAAGAACAGGACACCAGCAATGATGTAGTAATCTGATTATATATATGGTGATTGATTTTAAGGTTTACAGAAAGGTTTATGCATGACATTTTTTGCAGAAATGATGGTTAGATAGCAACCTTGTGCTGCCTCGTCCCATTGAAATAGGGCTTGTCTACTGTGTTCATATTTATTTGTGATGTTGGCAGTCGTGTGTGATCTTTGAGCTACAGGAATGTTGCAGAGGGTTGGAGGGAAAATGGGCTCAGTGACTGGACTTGATTTGAGATACTACTGTTGTAGTGTTGGCAGTCAGTAACAACGTCAAAAAAAACAAAATGTCTGGTTTACTTGGTGAAAGATGGAAATATATTTGAAGTAGGTAGCTCATAATGGAACATAATATATTCCTGCTTCAAGAAAAATAATCATAGCATCAAAGAGCAATGTGAATTGTGGAAAATCTGCTGTGTCAAACTTTTTGATAGGCGATCGTTCTTTCAGAACTTTATTTAATGTTAGCTCATATTTAATGTCAGTTGTTGTGTTTTTGCAAAACAATTGCTGGTTAGTTTCCTGTTGTCTCTTTTTACACAACATAATAAGGCATCAGCAGTTTACAGCCTGGTCACATAGATCCCTCATTTTGCAGTTTTAAATGAATGTGTTGAAGAGTGGCGTCAAGCTCATTGTTGCACACTGTTCTTGTGAATGCATCAACACAATAAATGCAAGTGGCTTGTTATTCTTTTTGCACAGATTGTGTGAAGCACTTATGTGGCAGGGAGTGGTTTTCCACTGTGAGGCTGACTACCCAGTGCTCTGATGATTTAATTGTATTATCGACTAATCCTTTTGATGTTCCTGCTTTACAATTACATTTTCGATGGGCCTGCAATATTTCAAAATAGTTTGGACTCAGATGTTACAGAAATAAAATCAAAGTCAAAGTTGCACAGAAATTAGCCCTTTGGCCCGCTATGTCCCTGTCAACTTGTTTGCCCATCTCTACTAATCCCATTTACCTACAATAAGTCTGAATCCTTCTCTTTCATTGCCTCTATAAGTACCTGTCCAACTGTCTGTTACATGTAGTGACTGCATGTGATTCCGTCACCTCCTCTGACAGCGCATCCCAGATATCAACCACTCCAGATATCAACCTGTGTATAAGAAAATCCCCTCAGAACTCACAGCTTCCGTGGATTTTGAAGAAACAGCAGCAAAGAGAAGCAGAAAAAACACTGATTGGCTCTAGCCCATGTGGAAGGAGAGTTAGAAGTGAGTCAGAAAACAGTTTAAGAAGAGCAGCAAAACACAGACAGACTTAACTCAGAGCTTCCATTGATTTTGAAGAAACAGCAGCAAAGAGAAGCAGGAAAAAGCAGTGATTGGCTCTAGCCCGTGTGGGAGGAGAGTTAGAAGTGAGTCAGAGGGGGCAAGCAGTTTAAAACTGAGGAATTTGGTTTATAAATTGGTAAATTAGGCAATTTATCAGTCAATATAAGCAAGACAGCTCTTAGGGAGCGGCAGTGAGGGAGCGGCCTTGTGAATAAAGTGTGATTCTTTGGCTTGCCTTGTGAATAAAGTGTGATTCTTTGGCTTGCCTTGTGAGTAAAGTGTGAGTCTTTGACTCGAGAGTCTTCAGCAAGGAGGCTGAGGAGAGGAGGCTACACATAAAGCTCGAGAGGACGGAACGCAGTGAACATATATCGGGGCAGATGAGACAGTGTGAGGCTTGCAGAATGTGGGAGCCCAGGGACACAGATGGAGCCTCTGGCTGCTACAACTGTGGCAAGTGTGTCCAGCTTCAGCTCCTAAAGGACCGTGTTGGGGCACTGGAGAAGCAGCTGGATGACCTCAGGCCCATCAGGGAAAACGCGAGTTTCCTGGACAGGACCTACAGTGAGGTAGTCACGCCGAGGATACGGGAAGAACCAAGGTGTGTGACAAAGAGAAAGGGTGGAAATCGTGGAGTGCAGAAGACCCAGGTGGCTGTGCCTAATGAAAACAGGTACGCCCTCTTGGGAACTGGCCGGGGAGACAATGTTTCCAGTCCGAGCGGCAGAAACGTCGGTTGTTCCAATACTAGAGATGGGACTCGACCGGCGAGTCCGACATCGGGCAGAGCCCTAGTGGTGGGTGACAGTCCATTGTCCGAGGAGCGGACAGGAGATTCTGTGGCGGCAGACGAGATGCGAGGATGGTCTGTTGCCTCATTGGTGCCAGGGTTCAGGATGTCACGAGCCAAATTCAGAACATCCTCAAAAGAGAAGGTGAACAGTCGGCAATAATTGTGCACGTAGGCACAAACGACATGGGGAAGACGAGGAAGGAGGTTCTCCAAAATGAGTTCAGCGAGGTGGGAAGAAGACTGAAATGCCGGACTTCTAGAGTGGTTATCTCTGGATTGCTTCCAGTACCTCGTGCGAGTGAGGACAGGGACAGGCAGATAGTGGATCTGAATGTGTGGCTGAGGGGCTGGAGCAGGGAGCAAGGATCTATATTTATAGACCACTGGGATCTCTTCTGTAGTAGGGGTGACCTGTACAAAAGGGACAGGTTACACCTTAACTGGAAGAGGACCGACATTCTGGCAGGCAGGTTTGCTAGGGCTACACGTGTGGGTTTAAACTGAATAGTGGGGGGGAGGGATTAACAAATTGGGAGTATAAAGATGGAGTTGAAGGGGAAGTGGCTACAGGAAAAATTACAAAAGATTCTCAAATTAACGGAAGGAAAGCTCGAGAAGGGACTCGAGTAAGGTCAGGGCCAATTATGAGCAGTGAGAGGGGGGAAGTGAATACGTAGGTCAAAGTGCTGTATATGAATGTGCAAAGTATACGGAATAAAGTGGACGAACTTGAGGCTCAGTTAGAAACTGGCAACTATGATTTTGTGGGAATTACTGAGACATGGCTGCAAGAGGGCCAGGGCTGGGAACTGAATATTCAAGGGTATACCTCCTATCGAAAAGACAGACAGGTGGGCAGAGGGGTGGGTTGCTCTGTTAGTGAGGAATGAAATTCAGTCCGTTACAAGGGGTGACATTGAAACAGGAGATGTGGAATCAGTAAGGATAGAACTAAGGAATTGTAAGGGTAAAACTACCCTAATGGGACTAAACTACAGGCCCCCAAACAGTAGCCTGGACATAGGGTGCAATTTGAATCAGGAGTTAAAATTGGCATGTAGCAAAAGTAATGATGTGGTTGTTATGGGAGATTTCAACATGCAGGTAGACTGGTAAAATCAGGTTGGTACTGGACCCCAAGAAAGGGACTTTGTAGAGTGCCTTCATGATGGATTCTTAGAACAGCTTGTATTGGAGCCTACCAGGGAGAAGGCAATTCTGGATTTAGTGTTATGTAATGAACCGGATTTGATAAAGGACCTCGAGGTTAATGAGCCATTAGGAGGTGGTGACCATAATATGGTCAGGTTTAATCTGCAATTGGAGAGGGAGAAGGGTAGATCGGAGGTGTCAGTGTTACAGTTGAATAAAGGGGACTATGGGGCCATGAGGGAGGAGCTGGCCAAAGTTGACTGGAAAGATACACTAGCAGGGATTACAGTGGAACAAAAATGGCAGGTATTTGTAGGAATAATACAGAAGGTGCAGGATCAGTTCATTCCTAGGAGGAAGAAAGATTCCAAGGGGAGAAAGGGGCGACCATGGCTGACAAGGGACGTCAGGGACAGTATAAAAATTAAAGCGAAGAAGTACAATGTAGCAAAGATGAGCGGGAAGCAAGAGGATTGGGTAATGTTTAAAGAAAAACAGAAGATAACCAAAAAGACAATACGGGGAGAAAAGATGAGGTATGAAGGTAAGCTAGCCAAGAATATAAAGCAGGATAGTAAAAGCTTCTTTAGGTATGTGAAGAGGAAAAAATTAGTTAAGACCAAAGTTGGAACCTTGAAGACTGAAAAAGGTGAATTTATTATGGGGAACAAGGAAATGGCAGATGAGTTGAACAGGTACTTTTGATCTGTCTTCACTAAGGAGGACACAAACAATCTTCCTGATATAGTAATGGCCAGAGGATCTGGGGTGACGGAGGAACAGAAGGAAATCCACATTTGGCAGGAAATGATGTTGGATAGACTGATGGGAATGAAGGCTGATAAATCCCCAGGGCCTGATGGTCTGCATCCCAGGGTACTTAAGGAAGTGACTAGAAATTGTGGATGCATTGGTGATCAGGATCAGTTCCTGTGGATTGGAGGGTCGCTAATGTTATCCCACTTTTTAAGAAAGGCGGGAGGGAGAAAACAGGGAATTATAGACCAGTTAGCCTGACATCGATGGTGGGGAAGATTCTGGAGTCAATTATAAAAGATGAAATAGCCGAGCATTTGGATAGCAGTAACAGGATCGGTCCAAGTCAGCATGGATTTACGAAGGGGAAATCATGCTTGACTAATCTTATGGAATTTTTTGAAGATGTAACTAAGAAAATTGACACGGGAGAGCCAGTGGATGTAGTGTACTTGGACTTTCAGAAAGCATTTGATAAGGTCCCACATAGGAGATTAGTGGGCATTGGGGGTAGAGTGCTGACATGGATAGAGAAGTGGTTGGCATACAGGAAACAAAGAGTAGGGATTAAAGGTTCCCTTTCAGAATGGCAGGCAGTGACTTGTGGGGCACCACAAGGCTCGGTGCTGGGGCCGCAGCTATTTACAATATACATCAATGATTTGGATGAAGGGATTCAAAGTAACATTAGCAAATTTGCAGATGACACAAAGCTGGGAGGCAGTGTGAACTGTGAGGAGGATGCTATGAGAAGGCAGGTTGACTTGGAAAGGTTAGGGGAGTGGGGAGATGCATGGCAGATTAAGTTTAATGCGGGTAAATGTGAGGTTATCCACTTTGGTAGCAAAAACAGGGAGGCAGATTACTATCTAAATGGCGTCAAGTTGGAAAAAGTGGAAGTACAATGGGATCTGGGGGTCCTTGTTCATCAGTCTATGAAAGTAAGCATGCAGGTACAGCAGGCAGTGAAGAAAGCGAATGGCATGTTGGCCTTTATAACAAGAGGAATCGAATATAGGAACAAAGAGGTCCTTCTGCAATTGTACAGAGCCCTAGTGAGACCACACCTGGAGTATTGTGTTCAGTTTTTGTCCCCTAATTTGAGGAAGGACATTCTTGCTATTGAAGGAGTGCAGCGTAGGTTTACAAGGTTAATTCCCGGGATGGCGGGACTGTCATATGCTGAGAGAATGGAGCAGCTGGGCTTGTACAGTCTGGAGTTTAGATGGATAAGAGGGGATCTCATTGAAACATATAAGATTGTTAAGGGTTTGGACATGCTGGAGACAGGAAACATGTTCTCGATGTTGAGGGAATCCAGAACCAGGGGCCACAGTTTAAGAATAAAGAGTAAGCCATTTAGACAAGGAAACACTTTTTTTCTCACAGAGAGTGGTGAGTCGGTGGAATTGTCTGCCTCAGAGGGCGGTGGAGGCAGGTTCTCTGGATGCTTTCAAGAGAGAGCTAGATAGGGCTCTTAAAAATAGCGGTCAGGGGATACGGGGAGAAGGCAGGAATGGGGTACTGATTGGGGATGATCAGCCATGATCAAATTGAATGGCGGTGCTGGCTCGAAGGGCCGAATGTCCTGCTCCTGCTCCTATTGTCTATTGTCTATTGTCAGATACAGTTTAACACTCCTTCCCACTCATATGAAACCTCTGCCCTGTTGTTTTTTGATATCTCCACCAGGGGAAAAAGATTCTGACTATCTACACTATTACAATCTTACATACCTGATCAGATCAAAGCTTCCCAGTCCTGACAAATCCAATATGTTTGGTTGTGGACAATAAATGGGAAGGAGATCCATGTACATCCCACATGGTGCTGGAGTCACTCAGCGGGTCAGGCAGCATCTCAGGAGGAAAAGGTTGAATGACGTTTCAGGTCAGGACCCTTCTTCAGACTGAAAGTAAGGAGTGGGGGTGGGGTGGGATGAATGGTGAAGAGCTGGAGATGAGAAAATATCAGGATCAATCAGGACTGGTCACAAATGACCTCAGCCAAGACATTGCCTGGTAAGACCATTGCTGGCTAAGCAAGGTGTGATCTCAAGAGGAACAGCACATTGGCATGGAAACAGGCTCTTCGGCCTACCGGGCCCGTGCCGACCAGTGATTCCCGTACACCAGCAATATTCTACACACTAGGGACAATTTACAAATTTTACCAAAGTCAATTAACTTACAAACTTGGAGAGGTCACGAGGAGAATGCACAAACTCCATAGACAGCACCCATTGTCGGGATCGAACCCAAGTCGCTGGCACATTAAGGTAGCAACTCTATTGCTGCGTCACCATGCCATCATAATCTTGTAAACAAACACGCGATCCATACAACATACTGTGATAAACTTGAAAATGATTCTGCAGAAGTTGCAATATCATGTTGTATCCAGTTTCATTATGTTCAATATTAGTACTGCTAGTTGCACTACATTGCTATTCACCTTCTGGGAATGTTAGAAGAATGTGGCATTAGATAATGATGAAGATGTTCTTGACTTCTCTGAGAAAAAGGTTCACATTTTTAAAATCTGCACACTGACCAATGGTGCCACATCATGCAAAACTGCTTGGGAAGAGGCTCTGTAAGATCATGTGTTGATCCAACACACACCATACATTAATACAAGATATAAAGTGCTGGAGAAACTCAGCAGGTCAGGCGGCATCTGTGGAGACATTGGACAGCCAAGATTTTGGTTTTGGTCTTCAGATTGATGGGGTATGGACATAAAGCTAGAGAACAGAGATGGGGATGGGGTAAAATCTCAGAAGTGAAAGGTGGATACCGGTGGCACAGTGGCACTGCAGTGGAGTTGCTGCCTTACAGTGGCAGAGACCCAGGTTTGATCCTGACTATGGGTGCTGTCTGTTCCTGTTTTATGTAGGCAACAACCTTGTGGATGAAATCTGTGTTAAAAGCAGCCAGGCCTGCAACTTATCTACAGCTGCAGCACAACATGTGACAACAGGCTATGTGATCATTGATAAGTTGATAGGTTATAGGAGCCATTCAGCCCATCAAGTCTGCACTTCCATTCAATTATAGCTGATCGACCTCTCAACCCCATTCTGCTGCCTTCTCTCCATAACCCCTGACACCCTTGCTAATCCAGAATCTGTCAATCACCATCTCAAAAATATCCATTGTCTTGGCCCCCACAGCCATCTGTGGCAATGAATTCCACAGATTTGCCACCCTTTGATTAAAGAAATCCCTCCTCATCTCCATTCTAAAGGTACATCCTATTCTGAAGCTACAGTATAGCCTCTGGTCTTACTCTCCAACTAGTGGAAACATCCTCTCCACATCCACTCTATCCAGGCCTTTCACTATTTGATAAGTTTCAATGAGGACACCCCCCACATCCTTCTAAACTCCAGCGAGTAGATGCCCAGTGCGGTCAACGTTCCAATGAAGCATCGGAAGAAATTATCTTCCAACAATGCTCATTAAGTTTGTTTTTTTAAGTCGTTTTGCTATTTCAGTTTTTAATCAGGCTTTGGTTTTAACATTTTTAATCAGAGGAAGGTGATATCACCAGACTTCAATCCCCAGCTTAATGCACTTGCTGCTCTTCCTTTTTTCAGTGAGATTGCAAGATTTGACTGGATGGACGTCAGAGCGGTAGAGAACATGAACTAAGAATGAGCTTGTGGTTACCGATGGTTGTATCTAGTACTTCATGCCTCAGCAAGGATGAAAGAAGCCTTACTGCCCAGTTCAGAATGACATGTTCTTCTGTCCTTGAACAGACATCAAGTTCATGACACAGCAATCGCTATCTGTAGTTGATTGAAGCCAGATTACGTTGTGACCAAGCTCGCTCTGGGTTACTTGATTTAAGGTTTGAGGCTTCATACAGTATTAGTTAGTCAGGATGTTTTATTGCTGGAGGTCTGGATTCATATCTAGTTCAAGTGCATTGGATGGAGATTGATGGCCAATTTACAATCTGTTGCAATCACACAAAAACATGGACTGCAGCTCCAAAATTAACAATGCACCAAATATAATTCTGGTGCAAACATTGGAGATTCAGTTTGTAATTCATTATAATTTAGGTCTGATGAAGGGTCTCGACCGGAATCGTCACTTATTCATTTTCTCCAGAGATGTTGTCTGTCCCGCTGAGTTACTCCAGTTTTTTATGTCAGTCGTTGGTCTGAACCAGCATCTTCAGTTCCTTTAGGTTCAGTCAGGCTATAAAATAAAGTTATCAGTGAAAATAGATCTGCCGGAACTTCAGTGATATATTTAACAGCATCTATGTTCCATGTGATTGATAAGATCAGCGAGGTTTCAGGTAAGAAGCTTTAAACATAAAACCTTCCTGCCTGTTTAATGTTCTGCACTGCATGACATATTGAGTTCCTGTGATAATTGGTACATGGTAGAAGTGTACAGGCCTGATTAGCCTTATGATTGTTGCCAGTCATTTCTGCATTCCTTTTTTTCAGTTTAGTTTAGACACACAGCGCAGAAACAGGCCTTTCCGCCCACCACAGACCAGCGATCCCCGCACAATAACACTATCCCACACATGCTAGGGACAATTTACAATTTTACCAAGCCGATTAGCCTCCAAAACTGTACATCTTTGGAGTGCGGGAGGAAACCGGGGCCCCTGTAGGAAACCGAAGTAGCTCACGGGGAGAACGTACAAACTCCGTACAGACAGCATCCCCGTGGTCAGGATCGAACCCGGGTCTCTGGCGCTGTAAGGCAGCAACTCTACTGCTGTGCCACCATGCCATCGTGCTGTCGATTGAAGAAGGTTTGGTAGAAGCTGAAGACAAAAGTAACTGCAGATGCTGGTTTACATGAAAAGACACAAAATGCTGGAGTAACTCAGCAGGTTAGACTGTGTCTCTAAAGGACATGGGAGGCGATGTTTTGGGTTGTGATGCTTCTTCAGGCTTGGCTAGAGTGGATGTGGAGAGGATGGCTCCACTAGTGAGAGAGTCTAGGACCAGAGGACACAGATTCAGATTAAAATGACGCACCTTTAGAAAGGAGATTAGGAGGAATTCCTTTAGTTAGTGGGTAGTGAATCTGTGAAATTCATTGTCATGGAAGGGCTGAGAATGCCAATTCATTGGGTATTTTTAATGTGGAGATTGACAGGCTTGTGAACAGTAAGGGTGTCAAAGATTATGGGAAGAAGGCAGGAAAATTGGGTTGATAGGAAAAGATAAACCAGCCATGATTGAATGGCAGAGTAGACTTGATGGGCCAAATGGCCTAATTCTGCCCAGATGACATGAACATATGAACATAAAAGTTTAATGTTATTGCTAACCCTTTCTGCAATAGGAAGTGCATACCTATACAAAACATTTGTGGCAGATAAGATATTTTAACATCAACCTCTCCCTTCTAAAGTTCAAAACAACAAAAGGAAGTCTTCTCAATACACCACAGCACCAGAGGCTGTAAAGGTGATAAACAAACTGCTAGAGGGACTCAGCAGGCCAAACAGCATCTGTGAGGGCAAAGGGATGGTTGACATTTTGGGTCTCAAAGTTGGTGCAGAGACTCAACTTGAAACACGATCACTGCATTGCCTTCACAGATGCTGCCAGACCTGCAGTTCTTTCAGCAGTTTATTTTTGGCTCCATATTTCAACATCTACCATCTCTTTTGTTTCCCATAAGGGTGAATCCTGGTTTAATCACAAGTCTTGGTGTTCACTGGAGCAGTTAATGCTTCCAACCCTACAACAGTCATACAATCACAGAGTGCAGTAAGGAAATACACAGAGTACAGAGCGTGGCTTTATATTTGAGGTGATTAACCAGTAGACACTCCAGCTCACAGTCAAAATAACAACATCCATTCCAAGATCTGGGCCTCATTGTATAATGGAAGAAACAAGGAACTGCAGATGATGGTTTACAAAGAAAAGGCATAAGGTGCTGTAATAACTCAGTAGGTCAGGCAGCATCCCTGGAGAACATGGATAGGTGATGATTCGGGTTGGGAACCTACCTCAGTCTGAAGAAAGGTCATCTTTCAGTCCGAAGAAAAGTCTCGACCCGAAATGTCACTTACCCATGTTCTGCACGGATGCTGCCTGACCCGCTGAGTTACTCCAGCACTTTATGGGGTTTTTTCGCCCCTTTGCGTAACATTGGCAAACTGCCTAAATGACAAAGATGCCCGAATGTGGCTTATCAGATTCAGACCCGTGGCCTATACATGTTCAAAATGATAACTCGGCAAAGAAGCATTGTATGTAGGAAAGAACGCCAGATGCTGGTTTAAATCGAAGGTAGACACAAAATGCTGGAGTAGCTCAGCGGGACAGGAAGCATCTCTGGAGAGAAGGAATGGGTGACGTTTTGGGTCGAGACCCTTCTTCAGACTGATGTCTGTCGTGTCTCATACATCAGTCTGAAGAAGGGTCTCTTTGTACCTCTGCTTTTCATGATAATTTTTTGATGTTTTACAGCGGCAGTAACCCGGGTTTGATCCTGACTACAAGTGCTGTCTGTGCGGAGTTTGTACGTTCTCCCTGTGACCTGGTTGGCCAGGTGCTCCGGTTTTCTCCCACACTGCAAAGACGTACATGTTTGTACGCTAATCGGCTTGTTAAAATTGTAAATTGTCCCTAGCGTGTGTAGGATAGTGCTAGTGTAGACAATAGACAACAGGTGCAGGAGGAGGCCATTCAGCCCTTCGAGCCAGCACCGCCATTCAATGTGACCGTGGCTGATAATTCCCAATCAGTACCTCGTTCCTGCCTTCTCCCATATCCCCTGACTCCGCTATTTTTAAGAGCCCTATCTGACAATTGCTGGTCGGCCTGGATTCGGTGGACCGAAGGGCCTGTTTCCACGCTGTATCTCTAAACTAAAACTAAAAATAACAAGTGCCAAACAGCAGACGTTGTGGCAAAGTGTTATGAAACATATATGATGATATATTGCCAATGGTATTATATTTGTTGTTGCCTGCACCGGTTTTTAGGCAATATCACTCTCTTAAACGGTTGGCTTCTTGGATTCAACATTTGCCGTTACACCTCAGCCAGGAAACTGCGGTCACGAAAGGCTGAAATGCTTTACTTTTGACAAATCATCCGAGTGGAAACTGAAAATAGATCAAAAACCCTGCCTCAAGTCCATGGAATATCAGAGCAAGCTCAGGATTGTGAAACATATGGAAGGCAGATTTAGTAGTCCAGAAACCGTTATTAACTGCAGAGTCTTTGAGGTTAGAGCTGTGGGTATGCTGTCATGCAACACTGCCTAACAGTCCCTTAAATCATCTCCCGCTCACAAGAACATTTCATAACAAAGTGCAAAAAGAATGGTCCATCACCCCATTGTCACAGTCTGCCCTTGTATTTGTTAAAAGACAAGAAAGGAACGGAGTGGAGGCCAGTGACTCGACCTCAGTGTTATGTAATGGAATATTGTTTGTATGGTGCTAGTTTCAATTGCCATTTATTTAACTGATGAGCAGATAGTACTGCTGGTTGGGTTTGCCTATTTTAACACTTTAAGAGTGTGAACATGCAGGATATTACAGACTTATCTATTTAGTGAAGATAGACGCAAAATGCTGGAGTAACTCAGCAGGACAAGCAGCATCTCTGGAGAGAAGGAATGGGTGAAGTTTCGGGTCGAGATCCTTCTTCAGACTTCTGAAACCAGCATCTTCAGTTCCTACCTACACTATCTATTTAGTGATCTCCTCAGCTGCCTTCGATTCTTCGCTATCGTTTTTTAAATCATCGTGTTCAAAACATTGCACCCATGGGTGGCAAAATGGCGCAGCCAGTAGAGTTGCTGCCTCACAGCGCCAGAAACCTGGATTTGATCCTGCCCTGGGGTGCTGTCTGTGTGGAGTTTGCACGTTCTCCCTGTGACCGTAACCCACAACTCTAACCTCAAAGACTCTGCAGGTTATAACGATTTCCTCTGGGTGCTCCGGTTTCCTCCCACGTCCCAAAGACGTGCAGGTTTGTAGGTTAATTGGCCTCGGTAAATTGTACCTAGTATGTCTGGAGTGGATGAGACTGACCCGTTGAGTTACTCCAGCATTTTGCAGCTCTGATTATGTTAGCTGCTTTTCCACGGCAACGTGAACTAAATCTCTGGAACTAACTCAAGTAACACTAACTTCTGGGACAAAGGGAAACAGGAGTGCCACTGCTAAGAAGAAGATGGATAAGAAGTCCCACCCATGTTCATCGGCAGCAGTCATGCACCTTATCAGGCAGGTAACAACCCTGTGGGTGAAGTCTGAGTTAAAATAACCCAGGTCCACAACCGAGATACAGCTGTAGCACAACCTGTGACAACAGGGTGTGTGGTCATTCATATGTCATAGGAGCAGAATTAGGCTTTTCAGCCCATCAAGTCTACTCCAGTATTCAATCTTGGCTGATCCAGCTTTCTCTCTCAATCCCAATCTCCTGCTTCTCCTGCCTAGTGGAAACATCCTCTCCACATTCACTGTATCCAGGCCTAACTGTTCATGTGTCATTACATGATATAAACCAGCTTCCTCTGCTGTCTTGGTTCAAACCATGGGGTGGCATGGTGGCACAGCAGTAGAGTTGCTGCCTGACAGGGCCAGAGACTCGGGTTCGATCCTGACTACGGGGGCTGTCTGTACGGAGTTTGTCCGCTCTCCCCGTGACCGCATGGATTCTTAGTCCGTGTGCTCTGGTTTCCTACTACGCTCCAAGGAACGTACATGTTTGTAAGTTAATTGGCTTTGATAAAAATTGTAAATTGTCCCTAGTGTGTAGGATAGTGCTAGTGCATGGGGATCGCTGGTTGGTGTGGACTCAATGGGCCGATGGGCCTGTTTCCGAGCTGGTATCTCTAAACTAAATTAAACAACGTTTTTGCCAGAATATTAAACAATCCATAGATCTCGACTGTCAGTCAAGGATTACATGTTGCTGATGTGTAGTGGGATTAACATGACCTTTTAAAGTACTGTACATTGTCAATGTTACAACCTGAGTAAGAAATTATCCATTAATGTGCAATGGAGAAATAAAAAGGAGAAATGCTCAAGATAGAAAAGGAATAAAAAGTTTTTTCTTCCGTGTTTGCACTCCCCTCCAAAGTTGACCCCTTCCTATTTTTGTTTCTGCTGACTCTCACTGTTCTACAATTCAATGGATACACTTCTGTCACCACTTGACTTTGCTTTAAATTTATGTCTCCTATAAATTCATATTTTAGCAAGGGGGAAAACCACTGCTAAATGTATCTTAACATGCCCGGCAGGGGTTATTAATTTATTGATTTTAGACTTTAGAGAAACAGTGCGGAAACAAGCCCTTCAGCCCTCCGATTCCACGACGACCAGCGCTCACCCCTTACACCTGCACATTAGGGACAATCTTACAATTTACCAAAGCCAATTAACCACCAAACCTGTACATCTTTATGGTGTGGGAAGAAACCATAGCACTGGGTAAAAACCCACGTGGTCACAGAGAGAACATACAAACATGGTACAGACAGCACCTGTAGTCAGGATCGAAACTGGTTCCCTGGTACTGTAAGGCAGCAACTCTATCACTGCTCCACTGTGCTGCCCTTATTTCTTTTATTAAAAAGTTTTGATTTTTTGTTTATCGTATATTATATACTAGACCAAGTGCAGACCCGTTGGGTCTGTTCCCCCAACGTGCGGTTGTGGGGGGGGGGAGGCGGCATGCAGCGTCACACACTAACCATCCCCCCCCCCCCCCCCCGCACGCACGCACGCTAATTACCCCCCTTGATATTGTATTAATATTATTAATTTGCCCCTTTTACCCCATAACCACCCTATCTACTGACGCATAGCCCCCAACTTGCAGTCACATCTAGAGAGGGGGGGGGGGGGAGGGGGTAGAGAGTGAGGGCAGAGAGAGAAGGGGCAGAGACAGAGAGAGAGACAGAGACACAGAGAGAGGGGCAAGAGGGAAAGGGGGTGGAGAGGAGGAGAAGAGGGAGGGTGGGTGAGGGGGGGAAAGGTGTGGGAGGAGAGAGGGTGAGAGTGAGGGGGAGAGAGAGGTGGTGCTGAGAGGGGGGGTGAGGGGGTGAGGTGGGGAGCAGAGAGGGGGAGGGAGGGTGGAGGGAAGAGGGTAGGGGGTATGGAGGGGAGGGGGTTTTAGGGGAGGGAGGGGGGGAGGAGGGGGGAGAGGAGAGGAGGGAGAGAGGGGGAGGGGAGAGCGAGGGGGGAGAGAGGGGGGGGGGGGGAGGAGAGGGGGGGGAGAGAGGGTGTGCTGAGATTCAGATTCAGATTCAATTTTAATTGTCATTGTCAGTGTACAGTACAGAGACAACGAAATGCATTTAGCATCTCCCTTGAAGAGCGACATAGCAAACAATTTGAATAAAAAATAATAAGTGTCCGGGGGGGGTGGTGATTGGCAGTCACCGAGGTACGTTGTTGAGTAGAGTGACAGCCGCCGGAAAGAAGCTGTTCCTCGACCTGCTGGTTCGGCAACGGAGAGACCTGTAGCGCCTCCCGGATGGTAGGAGGGTAAACAGTCCATGGTTGGGGTGAGAGCAGTCCTTGGCGATGCTGAGCGCCCTCCGCAGACAGCGCTTGCTTTGGACAGACTCAATGGAGGGGAGCGTGGAACCGGTGATGCGTTGGGCAATTTTCACCACCCTCTGCAATGCCTTCCGGTCGGAGACAGAGCAGTTGCCATACCATACTGTGATGCAGTTGGTAAGGATGCTCTCGATGGTGCAGCGGTAGAAGTTCACCAGGATCTGAGGAGACAGATGGACCTTCTTCAGTCTCCTCAGGAAGAAGAGACGCTGATGAGAGGGGGGTGAGGTGAGGGCAGGGGGAGAGGTGGGGAGCAGGGAGGGGGAGGGAGGGTGGAGGGAAGGGGGTAGGGGGTGTGAGGAGGGGAGGGGGGGTTTAGGGGAGGGATGGTTGGGGAGGGGATGGAGGGGAGGGAGGGGGAGAAAAAGAGGGGAGAGAGAGAGAGCGAAGGGGGAGGGGGAGAGGAGAGGGGGGAGTGGAGAGGAGAGGGGAGGAGGAGGGGGGGGGAGAGGAGAGGGGGAGAGGAGAGGGGGGGGGGAGAGAGGGGGGGGAGGGGGAGAGAGGGGGAGAGAGAGAGAGGGGAGAGAGAGAGAGGGGGAGAGAGAGAGAGAGAGAGAGAGAGAGAGGGAGAGGGGAGGGAGAGAGAGAGAAAGAGAGAGCGATAGGGAGAGAGAGAGGTGGGGAGAGAGAGGAGGGGGGAGAGAGAGAGAGTTTTTTTACTTCAACCCAAACCCCCCAAACAACCATTTGCAGGCAGTGCTTTTTTACTTCAAACTAACCATATTTTCATTTTCAAACCACATTAAGGGTACTCACAGCTGTGTAGACATTTGTTCAGTGTCATTCAGAGCTCAGAGTGACCATCTTGCAGAGACTGATTGAGGCACACCACTTCCTGGTTTTATAGTCCCTCCCCCTCCCTCCAGCAGGGGCAGCAGAGAGAATGGTGAATTTTTTTTAAACGTTAATTGCTCTCTGATTTTTCATTGATGGGAAAAATACTCTGGTCCAGGAAGGCAGACATGGGCTCTGATTGAGGTGGCCAAAATTGACAGCCGTAGGTGGCGGCGTTCTCTCGGAAATCGCAGCACAGATGGTCAAAACCGGTCAAGAACAGACTTTTAGTAATATAGATAGATTACCTGTGTGTATTGTGTTTACAGTCCTGTTATACTGCTACAAGTTAGAATTTCATTGTTCCATTGTCAGTGCAAATGACAAACATTATTGACTCCTTTCACTCTCTTGAGATCATTCGCAAAACCAAATTTGTCAAAAACTATTATCCTGCCCAGAGAAGACACTAGGTGCAGAAGTAACTCAGCAGGTTAGGCAGCGTCTCTGGAGAACATGGATAGGTTCAGAGTATATCATGCTCTCCATTCTAAGTATTCTCAGATCTATTTAAATGAATTCAATGTCAAGTTTGGAGTTTAGTTTAGTTTAGTTTAGTTCAGAGATACAGCGCGGAAACAGATCCTTCGGTCCCCGCACATTAACATTATCCTACACACACTCGGATCAATTTTTACATTTACCAAGACAATTAACCTGTTTAAGAAATAACTGGAGATGCTGGTAAAATCGAAGGTAGACACAAATCTGGAGAGAAGGAATTAGCGATGTTTCGGGTCGAGACTCTTCTTCAGACTTATGTCAGGGGAGGGGGCAGGACAAAGAAAGAATGTAGGCAGAGACAGTGGGACTAGTGGGAGAACTGGGAAGTGGGGGGGGGAATGAAGAGAGAGAGCAAGGGCTACCTGAAGTTAGAGAGGTCAATGTTCATACCGCTGTGGTGTAAACTACACAAACAAAATATGCTGTTCCTCCAATTGAGGGTGGAAGGCGTCGCACATAACCAAACAGAATGGCAAAACCTTGCTGCCCAAAGCACTCAACAGTGTGGGAGGAACTAAGTCCAAGTTTGTCCAATTTGCGCTGGGCCTCACTCAGACATTGGAGGAGGCCCAGGACAGAAAGGTCAGATTGGGAATGGGAGGGTGTTCACCGAAAAGATCGCCAAGCCTGCGCTTGGTCTCGCCGATGTGGAGAAGTTGACACCTGGAACAGCGGATGCAGTAAATGAGGTTGGAGGAGGTGCAGTGAATTGTGTAGGATAGTGCTGATGTATGGGGGTCACTGGTCGGTGTGGAATTGGCGGGCTGCACCACCTCTCCCCCCCACCCCCCCACACTTCCACACCCCCGAAACAATCACTGGAATGTTACTTTGTTAAATATCTCTCTGTCTTCTGTTTGAGAGTTTGCAGGTAAGTTCCTCAGATGCAGGCTACAACACTAATCACTCAGGTTGCAACACTGTCGCTTTTCATCTGTGTGTATTGAGGTCCCTTTGAAAAGAATGAAAAAACATGACTCATTTCTAAAGTCACCAAATGAGAATGGAAATTTATGAGGGGAATGATAACAGAGAATGCCCAGCTTGTGCAGGTTAGAGTGCAAGTGTAGACTGATTCAGAATGAACTGCAGGAAGAGGTTCTCCTGCTCTCTCTGACTGGTTCCATGAGACTGCTCCATCACTGTACCATGCTTTATCCTGCCTCTCGCCTTCCCCAGATATCTTCCACAATCCTGGCCTTACGTGCACCTCCTTACAAGTCAACAAAGGTTTTGAAAAATCTAGCAGGAAAGAAACCATTGCAAGCCAGCTTCAAATTGGCAATGAGATACTTGGAATGGGGACATTTAATTAGCCAGGAATTAGATTGAAGTTACAAGCCAAAAATGCTTCATCCTTAAAGGATGTTGCTGTGTACACAAACATCAAGAGGTTGCAATGATAGCGCACCTCTTAAATAATGAATCATTTCAAGACTCATTTCAGAAAGGAGAAATTTACTTAAATTACGCAAATGTATGTGTCATCACATGATGAAAAAAGTATTATTTGAGTTGATGTGCAGAGGGGAATTTTAAGCAGAATTTTGGAATAAACTTGACACAGCTTGCCTGAGCACCTTTGCATCCAGTTAGCTTGCATATTCAGCAAATACTTCTTTATAAATTAGGAACAATGCATACATGTACCTCGTTATTCAAAAAGGCAAATCAAAACGATCAAAGATTGTTTTGAAGGAGTGTTTTAAAAGGATGAGAGAGGCAGAGAGGTTCTTCTGCAGTTGTATAGGGCTCTGGGGTATTGTGTACAGTTTTGGTCTCCTAATTTGAAGAAGGACATCTTTGTGATTGAGGCAGTGCAGCGTAGGTTCACGAGATTGATCCCTGGGATGGCGGGACTGTCGTATGAGGAAAGATTGAAAAGACTAGGCTTGTATTCATTGGAGTTTAGAAGGATGAGGGGGGTATCTTATAGAAACATATAAAATTATAAAAGGACTGCACAAGCTAGATGCAGGAAAAATGTTCCCAATGTTGGGCGAGTCCAGAACCAGGGGCCACAGTCTTAGACTTAAGACTGAGGTGAGAAAATACTTTTTCACCCAGAGAGTTGTGAATTTATGGAATTCCCTGCCACAGAGGGCAGTGGAGGCCAAGTCATTGGATGGATTTAAGGGCGACTTAGATAGAGCTCTAGGGGCTAGTGGAATCAAGGGATATGGGGAGAAGGCAGGCACATGTTAGTGATTGGGGACGATCAGCCGTGATCACAATGAATGGCGGTGCTGGCTCGAAGGGGTGAATGGCCTCCTCCTGCACCTATTTTCTATGTTTCTATGTTTCTATGTAAAGCAACAGCGAGAGAGAGGTAGGGCAGGCTAGGACTTTATTCCTTGAAGGATGATTGGTGATCTTATAGAGGTGTATAAAATCATGAGGGGATTAGAAAGCGTGAATGCACAGAGTCTTTTATGCAGAGTTGGGCAAGCAAGAACCAGAGGACACTGGTTTAAGGTGAGGGGAGAAAGATAGGAACCTGAGGGGCAACCATTTCACACAGAGGATGGTGGGTATATGGAACGAGCTGTCAGAGGAGGTAGTCGAGGCAGTGAAGTAGCCATGGTACTGGTGGCATGGTGGCGCAGCAGTAGAGTTGCTGCTTTACAGCGCCAGCAACCAGACTTCAATCCTGGCCATGGGTGTGGTCAGTATGGAGTTTGTACGTTCTCCCTGTGACCTGCGCAGTGCTGCCAACTCTCATGCATTGAGCTTGAGACTCATGCATTTCACGCAATGTGTCTTCATTTGTCGCTGACAGGGTCATAGCTTGTCATATCTTGTCAAGGGTGGACGTGTTGACTTCGGTTGTCTTAGGTTGTCGCCTGTGTGGTCGTAGGTTGTCGTACGTTGTTGTGGGTTGTTGTATGTATGGTCGTAGGTGGAGGTCCCAATTCGTGAAGAATTCTGTCGCCGGTCGACGTAGCTTGTCATAGCGACATCGATTAGATGGTAGCTTGTTGCAGACATTGTCGTAGGGTGGGTCCTGGTTTCTCACTCTCAATTCTCACCCAATGTTGGCAGCCCTGCCTGCATGGGTTTTCAGTTTTGGTTTCCTCCCACCCTCCAAAGACATGCAGGTTTGTAGTTTATACGGCTTGGTATGATTGTAAATTGTCCCTTGCATGTGTAGGATAGTGCAGAGATCACTGGTCGGTGCAGACTGGGTGGGCCGAATGGCCTGTTTCCGTGCTGTATCTCTAAACTAAACTAAACTGTTGGGTCACTATTTGTCTCAGGAAAGCGAACATTACACCCCACTGCACACTACCCTTATCCCCAAAACCTTCCAACCCCCACCCACTTCCTTGTCTGCTGTTACACCCAGCAGCTGTGCTGTTTGAAGAACACAAGCCTACCTTTGCTGATCAGCGCTAGCGTTGTTTACAATTTCCTCAGTGCAACTATCTGTTTATCAACCATGTTACGGCAATAAATAGGCGAAACCTTCCTCATAGTCACAGAGGTAAACTAATAGAAAGTTGAGGCTTTTGGTTAAGTGATTATTCGACAGAGCTTTCAAGTTGATGAAGTGTTTTGATAAGGTAAATTGTGACTGATTGTTTTACTTTATTGCTGACCCTGTAGCAAGATGACACAGTTTGAAGATAATCATAAAGTTTAAAAAAATATATTTCGACTGGCAACTCTCTGCAACAAATCATGGAGGCAGAGTCGATCAATCCTTTGGAAATGCAATGAAGTAGTCATTTGATAAAAAGGCTAATGCAGTCAGTAGGAAGTGAGCAAACAGTTAGATGTTGATGTGTAGGAAGGAGCTACAGATGCTGGTTTATACTGAAGATAGACACAAAGTGCTGGAGTAACTCAGCAAATCAGGCAGCATCTCTGGAGAAAAAAGATGGGTGACGTTTCAGGTCGGGTCTATAACACATTAGATTGTTGCCATAGCGAAGGAAACCCCAGGCATAGGCTGCTGGCTGAATCGACCGGTTTCTGTGCCACAGCATTTACAATGGCCATTTTTAAATTCACTTGCATAATGTGGATATTGCTAATAATGGCAATTTTTATTTTCTTGTCCCACTTTACGCCAAGGAAAATGTTGTGCGCGACCTTATTGAATCATTGCAGCCCTTCTGGTGGCGGCCCTCCCACAGTGTTGTAGGAAAGGGCGAGTACCCCAGATTTAGACTGATCAACAATAAAAGACGTTCGGCACAATGGTGCAGCAGGTAGAACTGCTGCCTCACGGCACCAAGGATCCAGGTTTGATCCTGAGCTCGGGTGAGGTCTGTATGTGGAGCTTGCACATTCTCCTTGTGACTGCGTGGGTTTCCTTTGGCTATCCCGGTTTCCGCCCACATGCCTAAGACGTGCAGGTTTGTAGGTTAATTGGCCACTGTGAATTGACCCCAGTGTGTAGGAAGTAGATGGGAAAATAGGATAATGTAGAACTAGTGTGAATGGGTGATCGGTGGTCAGCATGGACACGGTGGACCAAAGAGCCTGTCTCCATGATGTACCTCTAAATTAAACTAAACTAAACAGTGATATGTCAGAATGGCCTGTGACTTGATGAGGGAGGGAAATCTGCAGGGTGACTTTCCAAGTTCCTGCTGCCTGAGTTGACCGATTTGGGAGAAAGGCCAGGTGAGTGAGTCGGAACTGATTTGTAGATGGGTCGAAACTCAGCCTGAAACACCACCTTAAGGAGAAGGAACCCTGGTCCAAACCTGATGAAAAGAAAGTTGAGAGAAAATGTGAGAAAAAATGCCTTCACGAAAAAGGCAGACCACATTTGAAAGAGATGAAAGAACAGAGGAAAGGGACATTGTGGCGAAAAACAATAGGTTTATTCAGGACAGAGCTAAATGGCACAATGGAGGGAGCTATACTTTTTTTTTTAAATGCTGTATCAAATGAGCTGTAATAGATTGAATGGGTTTGCTCAGCTGCGACTTTGTATCTTGACATCAAACCCACAAGTGATTTCAGATCTCCTGTTGACTAAAGTACTGTTAAAGGAAAGATCGAGGTAGCAGTGGAATATTCAGTCAGGCAGTCGTCAGCTTCTTTCCTGGCACGAAGTTAATCTCAGGGTTTATAAATATGTGACATCAACTAGGCAGTAAAACCAAAACAAAGTTTTTACACAGATTGTACCTTCCACTGAAAGTGAGCAAGAGCTAGCCAGCATCGCTAATAATTTGCCAAAGGCTAGAAAATCCGCCCTACTCACCACACTTTCAAACTATTAGTCAAAAAACAGGTAGGAAATAGATCATCAGTATTTCTGTTTAAAAGATTATTCAAAGCTAATATTTATTATTTCCCATCATACAGAGTTCTCTTACTCACCAACACGGCAAATTACTGGAACAAAGATGTAAAACTTCTACAATAATCGTCACTATAAGATCATGAGAGTAACAGACGGGGTAAATGCACAGAGAAATTTACCCAGAGTAGGGGAAATCGAGAGGCAGAGGACAAAGGTTTAAGGTGAAGGGGGAAAGATCTAATAGGAACCTGAGGGTCGGCGTTTTTACACAAAGGGTTGTGGGTATGGAACGTTCTGCCGGAGGACTTTATTGGGACATTATCCTGTGAAATGCAGGTGAATGAGGGGTGATCTTATAGAATTATACAAAATCATGATAGGAATGGATTGGGTAAATGCGCAGAGACATTTGCCCAGAATAGGGGAATCGAGAACCAGTGGACATAGGTTTAAGGTGAAGGGGGAAAGATTTAAGTGGAACCTGAGGGCCAGCTTTTTTACACAGAGGGTAGTAGGGGTATGGAACATGCTGCCGGAGGAGGCAGTAGTGGCAGGTACCATTGCAACGTTTTTAAAACATTTGAACAGGTACATGGATAGGATCAGTTTAGAGGGATTATGGGCCAAATGCAGGAAGGAGGGACCAGTGTAGATGGGGCATGTTGGTCAGAGTGAACAAGAAGGGCCTGTTTCCATGCTGTATAACTATGATTCTAAGACTATAAACAATTGAATGTTCCATCTATTTTCTTTCACCTTGTTGATGTTCTATATACCACTTTCCTTTGGTTTCCCATTCACTCTGAAACAATTCAGTGACTGCCTGAGCTGTCACTATGTACAGCGTGAAGTGTTGATGTTACAAGTGAACCCAGCAATTCTAGCAACAAGGCACAAGCTGACACACAAGTCTGGTCCTGCACACATTGTTGTGTATTAACAACTGAGCCTCACTCTCCTAAATCAGTCCTCCAGAGGGATGATTACCATCTCAGAATATCCCAAAACATTTCATGGCAAAATGAGATGTATTTAATGTATTTGAAATCATTTAAAGTATGCGGCACGGTGGCGCAGGTGTAGAGACACGGGTCCGACCCTGACAACTGGTGCTGTCTGTGTACGTTCTCCCTGTGACCACTTGAGTTTTCTCTGGGTGCTCCGGTTTCCCCCCGCACTCCCAAGACATACAAGTTTGTAGATTCATTAGCTTCAGTAAAATTGTAAATTGGCCCCAATGTGTAGGATAGTGCTAGTGTACAAGGCGATCGCTGGTCGACACAGACTCGGTGGGCCGAAGGGCCTGCTTCCACACTGTACCTCTACAGTCTAAAGTGTAATAGTAAACCAGATACAAAGAAGAGACAGGAAAAAAGCAAAGGGAGTGGTCTGTAACAGAGGAAAATTTGGAGAGACAAAGAGAAGTGAAATACCAATGAAAAAGCAAAAGGACGTTTAAGCATTAAAAGGAAAGAAATTGTCCAACTATGATAAGTTTCAATTATTCATCACCTATTGCCGAAACAGTGTGGATTAAGATTCGAACATCTTCTTGAAATTCTGTCAGTTATAAAAGAACGTGGCCAAGTAAAGGGACTGTCCCACTTTCACCACCTAATTCATGACCTTTTTTACTCGTGGACATTTTTTATGCTAGAAAAACGCCCCGACCTACTTGATGCCGGGAGTACCTACGACTAGCATCACGGCCTGCTACGACCTACCTACGACCTCCTACAATCCCAAGACGACCATGCTGCGAGTATGAGTCAAGGGCAAACTCGGCAGAGGTCGTGAATTAGCGTCGTGAAAGTGGGACAGGCCCTTAAAGTCTCTGCATCAACCTTTCAAAAGAAGTCCACGTTCTAAATAGTTCATCCACAGGCTCCCTGCAGGAATCCAGCACTTTGTCCACAGTGTGGTAGACTTAGTAACTTTCCATGTGAAAAAAGCATGTGGAAAAACCATGGAGCTCAGCAGATTGTTAGTGGGAGGATTAAGTGGTCGGTCGGGTGGAAGATCTCGATGACTAATTGCGACGTTGCAGGAGACGATGGTTGACTTCAACCTTTGTTGAAATATGACTTTAACTACTTCATGGTTCACACATGCTTTAGAAGTATTTGTTTGCATAAGTTCTTAATGTCTCTTGTGCGTGACAAGACTAATAATGAAACTGCAAGATGTGACTGATAGCTGTTCACACAATATTCTTCCATAAAATTGCATAATGAGTTTTGTGTTTGTAGTTACTGATATCAGCTTATAGAAAAATTAAATATGGTAATTTTACTTTTACTATAACAAATGCCAGCATAAATGAGCTTCAATTAATATTTCTCCACTATATTTATCGAGGAGAAAGACAGTAGGACGGAGGAACTTGGGGCAGTCAATTGAAGTGTCTTGAGAGCAGTCAGTGTTACCATCAAAGAAGTACCGAAAGTACTATCGTGTATGAAGGTAGACAAATCTCCAGGGCCTGATCAGATATATCCGAGGACATTACGTGAAACTAGAGTGGAAATTGTGGGAGCCCTGGTTGAAATTTATGAGTAGTCCTTAAAATACAAGAGAGGTGCCGGAAGACTGGAGGGTGGCAAATGTTGTGCCTCTTTTCAAGAAGGGCTGCAGGGAAAATGCTGGGATCTATAGGATGGTGAGCTTAACATATGTAGTTGGAAAGTTACTGGAGAGTATTCTGAGGGATAGGTTATCCAGGTATTTGGACGAGCAAGAGCTGATTAAGGAAAGTCAGCACGGCTTTGTACGTGGGAGGTCGTGTCTCACAAATATGATTTTTTTTTTAAGACGTGACCAAAATGGTCGATGAGCTCAGAGCTGTAGATGTTGTGTACATGGATTTCAGTGAGGCATTCGACATGATTCCGAATGGTAGGCTGCTCTGGAACGTTAGATCGCAAGGGATCCAAGGAGAGATAGCTGAATGGATAGCAAATCGGCTCCATAGAAGGAAGCAGAGGGTGATGGTGGAAGGTTGCTCCTCGGACTGGAGGCCTGTGACCAGTGGTGTGCCTCAGGCTTTGTCCGTTACTGTTTGTCATCTACATCAATGATTTGGATGAGAACATACAGGGCAAGATTAGCAAGTTTGCTGATGATACAAAAGTGAGCGGTTTTGCAGATAGTGATGGTTGCAAAAGTTTGCAGCAGGATCTGGATCGATTGGCCAGGTGGAATGAGACATGGTTGATGGAATTTAATACAGAGAAGTGTGAGTTGTTGCATTTTGGGACGTCTAACGAGGACAGGACCTACACAGTAAATGGTAGGCCTCTGGGGAGTGTTGTAGAGCAGAGGGATCTAGGAGTGCAGGTGCATGGTTCCTTGAAGGTCGAGTCACAGGTAGATAAGGTGGTCAAAAAGGCCTTTGACACATTGGCATTCATCAGTCAGAGTATTTAGTATAGAAGTTGGGAGGTCAGGTTGCAGTTGTATAAGACGTTGGTGAGACCAAATTCTGTTCCGGGCACAATGTTATAGAAAAGATATTGTCAAGCTTGAAAGGGTTCAGATAAGATTTACAAGGATGTTGCCAGGACTGGAGGTTGTGAGCTATAGGGAGAGGTTGAGTAGGCTGGGTCTCTATTCCATGGAGCACAGGAGGATGAGGGGGAATCTTATAGAGGTGTACAAAATCATGAGAGGAATACATCAGGTAGATACACAGAGTCTCTTGCCCAGAGTAACAGAATCGAGGACGAGAGCACATAGGTTCAAGGTGAAGGGAAAAGATTTAATAGGAATCTGTGGTAACTTTTTCACACAAAGGGTGGTGGGTGTATGGAACAAGTTGTCAGAGGAGGTAGTTGAGGCTGGACTATCACATCAATTAAGAAACAGTTAGTCAGGTACTTGGATAGGACAGGTTTGGAGGGATATGGACCAAGCGCTGGCAAGTGGGACTAGTGTAGCTGGGACATTGTTGGCCAGTGTGGGCGAGTTGGGCCGAAGGGCCTGTTTCCACACTGTATCATTCTATGACTATTACTTGCAATTACTATTGGCTTATAACCATGTGTGAGCTCATTTTTCCAACATTATGATACTGATTATGTTTTAATGTTACTTCATTGGTAAAATGCCATCTAAATTGCAGGATAATCTTCAAAAAACTTATTTATTTTAAGTTGGAAATGTAATATGATTAAGTTTGAAAATCCATACCTCCAGTTTCAGGAACAGTTTCTTTTCAACTGTTATCAGGTAACTGAACTGTCCTCGCATCAGCTAGTGTGTGGTCCTGACCTCCCATCTACCTCATTTGAGACCTTTGATCTTTAATCGGACTTTATCGAACTTCAATGATACATATTGTGCTAAATGTTGTACCCTTTGTCCTTTACCTGTGTACTGTGAATGGCTTGATAGTATTCATCTTTAGTGTTTCCTTCTCCTCCCATCATGGATGAGGCCCTCACACATGTCTCCTTGTTACTCCACAGCTCCGTTCTTGCTCCCCTTCTGCCCAGTCGCAACAGAGACAGAATCCCCTTTATCCTCACCTTTCATCCCATTACCTGTCAAATACAGCACATGAGGCTGGAGGACATGCAAGTGAACCTCTGCTTCACCTTCAACATTTTCACCACCTCCAGATCTTCCCATCTCCATCCCTTTCCGCTTTCTGCAGAAACCATTCCCTCCACAACTTCCTGGATAACTCGTCCCTTCCAACGCAAGCCACCCCATCCCCAGGTGCCTTCCCCTGCAACTGCAAGAAATGCAACACCTGTCCTAATAACTGCACCTTCAATTCTGTCCAGGGACCCTAACAGTCCTTTCAGGTGAGGCAGAGGTTCACTTGCATCTCCTCCAACCTCATCTACTCTATCTGTGTTTTGCGTATGGTTTTTGCATAGCTTTCGTTCATTTGTCCGAAGTACCATCTATATCTCTCATTTCCCTTTCCCATGCCTCTTAGTCTAGAGAAGGATCTCCACCCAAAACGTCACCTGTTCTTTTTCTCCAGAGATGCTGCCTGACTCGTTGGGTTACTCCAGGCCCCGATGGCATCTCGGGGCGAGTATTCAAGTCCTGTGCTACGCAGCTAGCTCCAGTGCTCACTACAATATTCAACCTCTCCCTGGACAAGCCCGTGGTCCCTGCCTGGTTCAAAAAATCCACCATTGTACCAGTACCAAAAAATGCCTCCCCAGCCTGTCTGAATGATTACTGTCCGGTGGCCCTTACCTCGGTAGCCATGAAATGCTTTGAGAGGCTGGTGAAGAAACACATCTGCGCCTTCCTCCCTTGGAACATGGACCTGTTGCAGTTTGCATACCGTCCGAACAGATCCACGGACGATGCGATCTCCCAAGTTTTGCACACCGCTCTCTCCCATCTGGACAGCCAGAAGGGGGGCTACGTGAGGATGCTGTTCATAGACTTCAGTTCAACCTTCAACACGATAGTCCCCACCAGACTGGCCGGGAAGCTAAGGGAATTGGGGCTCAACACCTTCCTGTGTGCCTAGCTCCTGGACTTTCTCACCGCCAGGCCCCAGGTAGTCAAGATGGGAGGGAATACATCGAAGTCCCTCACCCTGAGCACAGGATCGCCCCAGGGTTGCGTCTTCAGCCCCCTATTGTACTCCCTGTACACACATGACTGTGTGGCTAGATTCAGCTCCAACTCAATAATTAAGTTTGCTGATGACACTGTGGTGGTGGGCCTGATCTCAGACAACGACGAGAATGCCTACCGGGAGGAGGTGGCTGATCTAGCACTCTGGTGCCAGGATAACAGCCTCCTCTTGAACATCAAAAAAACGAAGGAGCTGACCATGGACTTTAGGAGGGCACATCATCCGAGGACGTACACTCCATTGAGGATAAATGGGGATCCTGTGGATAGGGTGAGCTGTTTTAAATATCTGGGAGTCCACATCTCTGAGGATATGACATGGACATCACATGCCTCAGCACTCGAGGCAAGGCAGCGCCTTTACCACCTCAGGCAATTGAGGAAATTCAGAGTGTCTCCGAGGATCCTCCAGTGCTTCTACGCAGCGGCGGTGGAAAGCATCTTGTCCGGAAACATTACCATCTGGTTTGGGAATTGCTCTGCCCAGGACAAGAAGGCTCTGCAGAGAGTTGTGAGTTCGGCCGAACGCACTATGGGAACTTCACTCGCCCCCCTGCAGGAACTATACATCAGGAGGTGCAACTCCAGAGCCAATAAAATCATGGGAGACCCCTTCCACCCATGCAACGGACTGTTCCAGCTGCTACGGTCAGGCAAACGCCTTCATTGCCATGCTGTGAGAACGGAGAGGTTGAGAAGGAGTTTCTTCCCAGAGGCCATTGAGGATAAATGGGGATCCTGTGGATAGTGTCAGTAAACTCCTATCTCACCAGGGAATAACTTTACTGAACGTTTTTCCTTCCAATATTTAATATGTAAAATAATATGTATGTGTTTATGATTGTGTTTATAGTTTGTTTGGTTGTTTGTTTGTCATTTTGCACAAAGTCCGCGAGCATTGCCACTTTCATTTCACTGCACATCTTGTATGTGTATGTGACGAATAAACTTGACTTGACTTGACATTTTGGGTCTGTCTTTAGTCTTTTCTTTGATTGGATAGCGTGAAAATGAAAGCTTTACACTGTGCTTCATTGCACATGACAAAAATTAACTGACCTAAACTACTTATTATTGGTTTTCATTGACACGAGTACTAAAATAAATACAGTAATATATCCAGGTAATCATAACGCAGATGAGGAAATATAATTTGTTGGGGATTTTAAAACCAGAGAATATAGGTTTAAAGTGAGAGGGGAAAAATTTAAAGGGGATTGGAGGGGCAGGCATAAGGGTAGGTTTTCACACAGAGGATGGTGGGTATATGGAACAAGCTACCACTGGAGGTGGTAGAGGCACATACAATACAATTACAATACTTTAAAGAAATTTGGACAACTTCACAGATAGGAAAGGTTTAGAGGAACATGGCCAAATCCAGACAAATAGGATTAGCATACTTAGGCATCTTGGTCCACATGGATGTGGTGGGCACAAAAGCCTTTTTTTTTCATGCAATATAATTCTATGAATCTATGAATATATAAAAAGTTTCCCCTTGTTTTCAATCTGATATTTTAAATTTCTCTTTTGCTTTGGATGTAACACAATAATGTTCTAGAAAATTATGACCAAAGTAATTTTATGCGCTCATGATTATTAATGGGCAATATGTCATCTAATGTGATAGGAGAAAGATTTCCCCATGACTTTAGACTTGACTTGAGACTTTAGAGATACAGAGTGAAAACAGGCCCTTCGGTCCACCGAGTTCATGCCATCCAGCGATCACCCAATATAGTAGCACTATCCTACACCCTAAGGATGATTTACAACTTTATCAAAGCCAATTAACCTACAAACCCGTACGTTTTTGGAGTGTGGGAGTAAACCGAAGCACTCAGAGAAAATCCATGAGGTCCCAGGGAGAACGTACATACTCGGAACAGACAGCAGCCGTAGTCAGGATCAAACCTGGGTCTCTGGCCCTGTAAGGCAGCAACTCTACCACAGCGCCACTGCACCACCCCATAATTTGTGAATAGCCACATGATTTGCAAAACCTTGCCACGTCTGGTAAAAATGAAAGCTTTCTCTCAAGCATCCCAAGAGATTTTTGTGGCCTTTGTGGGAAATGGCCACCACCAGAAGTTGACATTCTGAAAGTTTCAAGAGATGACTGCATTTACTAGTTGACAATTATATTCACCACAAAAAGCTAAGGGATCATACTCAACAGCATAAGGATGAGATCTATGCTCCTTCAATACCATTTCAGCCCAGAAGGGAAATAATTCAGAGACATTATAACTGCAGAAGCTGGCTTACAAAATAAACACACAATGTGTTGGAGTATCTCAGTGGGTCAGCAGCATCTCTGGCGGGTATGGATAGACAGCATTTCAGGTTGGAGCCCTTCGTCAGGCTGATTGTAGTCAGGAAGAGAAAACTGAAAAAGAGCAGGACAAAGACAGGGTGGATGCAGGTGGATACAAGTAAGGGGGGGGGGGGGGTTGAATGGGACAAGATTGTTTGAAAGGAGACAAAAGGGTGTCAGATAAGGAGGGAAGAGGAGAGAAATGTAAAGCTCCATCTATTCAACGAGTTTGACTTGATTGTATTAATGTATAGTATATCTGATCTGTTTGAATGGCATGCAAACAGCTTGTCACTGTACCTCGGTACATGTGACAATAATAAACCTAACCCGAAATATCACCGATCCATGTCCATTAAAGATGCTGACTGTCCTGCCGTGCTACTCCAGCAATTCGTGTTCTCCTGGAACAAGGCAGGGTTGCTCCACCTTCAGGGGCCAGAGCCTTTCTGGTGCTTGGAGACGGACTGTTATTCCAATGATTTCTACTCTAAAGAAAACATTAAGTTGTTAATTCACTCTGGAATTAATTGCCGTTCTTTCTGGAGATATATGGCTTCCCGCTTGGTCCAGTATGGGCAGAATGTGCAGAATTCCTGAACTAAACCAAGAATGCTTTGGATGTGTTGTGCAATACAGATGCTCTCCTGACTCATTACCTCTGCTGCAAGGCTTGGTATAAAACCCAATGGATGTGACTTCTTCCCAGATACCCACCACATCAACCATCTCAACCCTTTGGCCCACGATGTCCATGCCGAACATGATGCCTAGCTGAACTAATTCCTACTGCCTGCTCGTGATCCATATCCTTCCAATTCCATGCATATTCATGTGTCTGTCTAAAAGCCTTTTAAACGCCACCATCGCATCAGCCTCCAACACCACGCCTGGCAGCGCATTTTGAGGCACCCACCACTCTGTGTAAACATTTTGCCCAACAGATCTCCTTGAGCATTTGCCCCACTAACCTTGAGTTTGTGCCCTCTATTCTTTGATATTTCCACCCTGGTAAAAGGTTGCTAAGGCCTGCCCTATCTTTGCCTTTCATCATTTTATATACTGCACAGAATGGTGCGGTACAATGGCACAGCAATAGAGTTGCTGCCTTACAGCGCCAGAGATCTGGGTTCAATCCTAACTACAGGTGCTTATACGTTCTTCCTGTTACTGCATGGGTTTTCTCTGGCTGCTCCAGTATCCTCCCACACTCCAAAGACATACAGGTTTATGTTAAACCTGTAAAATTGTAAATTGTACCTAGTGTATAGGATAGTGCGAGTGTATGGGGTAATCGCTGGTTGGCACGGACTCGGTGGGCCGAAGGGCCTGCTTCAGCTTTGTATCTAAAATGCCTAAGGTCTAAAAAACCTGGTATACCAGTTGGTCATTCCACATAAGATGGGCAATATATCAGCATGACATTTTTTCCTTTGTCATAATCAAGAATAGTTTTGCACAAGTTCCAGCCCCTCAGTAAACAATTCCCTGTGGTAGCCATGCCGAGGCTGCACCAAGCTTCAGTCAGCCCATCAGCACCCTATCTTATGCCAAGGCACGCACCAGTCTGCAGTGTTCAATCTGTCAAATTGCTTGCACTGGAAAGGCAGCAGGTTTTGTGCAAGCCAAATGATGTCTTTCGCCAACCTGCTAATCCTCCGTCCAGCAGCATTTGATGTTTGTCTCCATGTGAGTCGCTGGCAACGGTGGCCTACATCACAAGGACATCCTGTGTTGTGCAGCTGCTTAGGATGAGCTTCAACAAAGACTGCCGCATTTCATGTCAAATCACGAGGCATTGTAATAGCTCAGACTCTTTAACCCAGGATAAGAGGACCTTGGTTTAAAATCAGAGGGAAAAAGATTTAATAGGTAACTGAGGAACAACTTTTTAATTCAGAGGGTGGTGGGTACATGAACGAGCTGCTAGAGGAGGTAGTTGAGGCAGGTACTATAACAATATTTCAAAAACATTTGGATAGGAAAGGTTTATAGGGATATGGGATAAATGTGGGCATGGGGGACTTGCATTGATGGAGCATCTTCGTTGGCATGGGTAAGCTTAGCTTAGGTTAAAGGTACAGTGTGGGAACAGGCTCTTCAGCCCACCGAGTCAGAGGCCGATCAACGATCACCCATACACAACACAATAGCAGTAATTTTACAGGGACCAATTAACCCAGACACCTACACATCCAGAGAAAACCCACGTGGTCACAGGGAGAACGTGCAAACTCCATACAGACAGTATTCGTAATCAGAATCAAACCCGGGTCTCTGGCGCTGTAAGGCAGCAACTCAACCATTGCGCCATAGTGTCGCAGAAGGGTCTGTTGACTGTGCTGTATGACTTTATGACGATGTACTTCAATTTTCTTTGCAAACTGAAGCCTGGCAGCCTGACCTCCACAGCGGCGCCCCCAAGGGCAGCGTGCAATGGTGCTGGGTCTCTTCATGAAGAAAGTATCAAACCGGGATGCCCCTCGCCTCTGGCCAAGCAAGGTCCTGATGCTTGTTGTACAGATGAGTGGGCAGCGTGAGGTTGGCATTCTACCTGCATTGGAAACAGTAGGTGCAGATTAACTGTGCATCACATTCCCATTTTAGCATTAACATTGTAACATTTGGTTCCACGAAGGACCATCTCCTTCCTAAAAGAATATCCTTTACTTCTGAGGCTATGGCCTCTATGAGGCTCTGAGGCTCAGGTTTGGAGGGACATGGGCCCAATACCAGTAAATGGGACTAGCTCTTGGTCAGAATGGAGGAGTTAGGCTGATACCATGGGCCTGTTACCATGGTGTGTGACTTGATAACGTAGGCAGAGTTCTTCACTGTTCTGACAATGATGTGAGCAGCAGGTTGGATCATATTCTACACACTTGTTAATCCGGCTCACACAAAGGACTGGAACAGCGCAGAACGCATTAGTTGCAAAGAGCATCTCAGTACCGTGTCAACACAGAGGCCATTTCAGATAGGTCGTGTTCCTGAAAACCACATGACTGACAGGAGTCACACCCCACTGCCGGTAAACCACAGCTCATCAGACCACATATGTGGCAAAACAAAATAAAATGATTGATCAATCCTGTCACTCTTACGTGTCAAAAACCCTTTTTGTACATTCAAAACTTCTCAGCAGAGTTATTAATGTTGGTAAAACCTGATGTTTCCTGGATAGACTTTGCACACACTGACTCACACTCATACAGTGGACATATAAAGCACACACAGTGCAGGCGTACAGATGGAATAGGCATTATTTTTCCATTTTATGATGACACACTTTAATGTGAGTTTAATGGAAGGACATTTTCTGAAGAGAATTGAATAAAAAGCTAAATTAAAAAATAGAGATCTCTACTGTTTGCAGCTGATTTATATATTTAGATTGGATGGATAGGATAAAGAACCAGATAGGTATTTAAATTGTATAGGGTGGAACTGCAGATTCTGCTTTACTTCTATCTTAGGTATTTAAATTGGTCATTGGACTTGCTCTCCTCCTCACGACGGCATTTGCATTTCATAGTGCAAATGTGACG
The DNA here is from genome assembly GCF_028641065.1 of Leucoraja erinaceus. NCBI lineage: Eukaryota > Metazoa > Chordata > Chondrichthyes > Rajiformes > Rajidae > Leucoraja > Leucoraja erinaceus. Next base: position 48,538,216 of record NC_073384.1, on the reverse strand, counting down.
GTAGAATGGTTTGCAGCAATATAATCGTACAGTGTTGACCCTTGCAGACCGGAAGGTTACTTATCCCAGCTTCACTTCAAACAAAAATGGAGTCAGACAGCAAGAAAACAGGCCCTTCAGCCCAACGTCCGTGCCGAACTAGATGCCCCATCTAAGCTGGTCCCATTTGCCTGTATTTCTCCCATATCTCTCTAAACCTCTCCTGTCCATGTACCTGTCGAAGTATCGGCCTTTTGGCTAAGATCGTGTAGTATCTGTTCATACCAGTTGAGGACAAAATTGGAGGTCACGTCGGTGACCAAGAGTCCGTCAGTTGTTGGCTTAGAGGTGGATCCATGCTGGTTGGGTAACCAACCTAACACCTCATCCAGTCAGAATGGCGGCAGCGTGGAGCGGCAGGACAGGGCGCCCGCAATAACCTGTGAGTGTCGGTGAAGGACCTCAGCGAGGGGACCCTTCTCAAGAAATCTCTTCATCAGGAAGGTCTTGCTGGAGGCCTGCAGGTTTGAGGCCAAGGACATCTACTGTCTCCAGGACATCCCAGGTAACGGCTACTTCGATGTTGCCTTCAAGTACCTGGCAGGAAGGCAGAAGCTGCTGCAAGACATCTGGGAGAAGGGGAATGAAGCTACTCTGTTGCTGCTGAAGGTACAGCCACTCTTTACCCTCCCCTCTCCGAAGGAACAGATGATCACGGTGCACATGTTCAACCCACACGTGCCCATCGTGGATGTCTTCACCTTCCTTGCCTGGTTATGTCGAGGGGCAGGGAACTGTGTGGAAGTGAAGGACCTGTTCGGGATTTGGACCAGCAAGCGGCAAGTGAAGGTGAAGCTGATGGTGGATGGGAGGGGAGCCATCATCCACCCTCTCTCGGTGTTCACTATCGGAGGGAACCAAGGGTACATAACCTACATGGGGCCACCCAGGCTGTGCAGGAAATGCAACAAATCTGGGCATGTGGCGGCCCAATGCAGTGCAGTTGTCTGCAAGAACTGCAAGCTAGAGGGCCACGACAGCCAAGTCAGCAAGAACTGCAACCTGTGTGGGGAGACAGGCCACCTCTACAGGGCCTGCCCTAAAAGAGACTGACCTATGCACAGGGGACAAGAGGGACTGTTGCCAACACCCCCAGGGTGGGCGAGACACCTCCCATCACTGCCATGACCCCAGCAGAAGGAGAGAACAGGGATGAGGACAGCCCAACCACCTCGAACCCCCAACCACTGGACAGAGACCCCCAGGCCCCTGTGCAGGAGGGAGAGTCGATGGAAGAGGGGGAACAGCAGGAGGAATGGCAGGTGGTGAACAGGAAGAAACTCCAGAGGGCTCTGCCCAAAGAGCCAATGCCGGAGGGAACGTACAAGTCTATGAAAAGAGTCCTCTCCCAGACCGACGCCAGCAACCTCTCCTCGTCGAAGGACGACAGAGGCAGAGGAAGAAAACGGGTGAGGAGATTGGAAAGGGAAGGTACACGCCCATTGTCCCCCAGCTTCAGGAAGACCAGGAGCAGTGCAGCGGCCAATGGGCCCCAGCTCCAGGAGACCTAAACTTTGCCCGTCCCTTATTTCTCATTTATCTCCACCTTGTTCCCTCCCCATCCCCCCCTCAGCCCCCCCCCCCCCCCCCTCCATATCCCCTTTCACCCATAACCCTCCCTCTAGCTTTGCTCCACCCCCACCTCTCTTTTAACAGCCCCCACCTGCCTTACAGCGCCACAGACCCAGGTTCGATCCTAACCATGGGTGCTGTCTGTACAGATTGTACGTTCTACCTGTGACCACGTGGGTTTTCTCTGGGAGCTCTGGTTTCCTCCCACAAAACAAAGACGTCAGGTTTGTAGGTTCATTGATTTCTGTAAAATTGTAAATTGCCCCTAGTGTGTAGGATGCTGCAAGAGTACGGGGCGATCGTTGGACAGCGCGGACTGGGTGGGGCAAAGCCTCTGTTTCCGCACTGTATCTCTAAAGTCTAAAGGTCTAAACAATCCATGACCGTTTTCTTATCTTCCAACTCATGACTCAAAAATGCCTGATAGCTATGGTCAAAGAGGGATGAAGGAACAAAGCATGCAGTTTCCTTCCTATGATCTTTATTTCTCAATTCATTTCAGTGTAGGGTGCAGATTACGTATGTTTTGTTGTTTTTACATATTGCTTGTATCAAGGATGTTTTCCAAACACTGTTTAAGTATGTGAGGCCAGGATTATTGGTATATTTCTTTCCATTAAGAAATTACGTCTCTTTAACCTCTTGAAATATTGTCAGTCAAGAATGTGGTGTGTGGTTTTCCAAAAGAAACGTGCTGTTCTCCATCTGATAATATGAGTGAAAGTGATACTATTCTGTAATGCTAAATGCTGGTAAGTACAATCAGAAAAACACCGGCTCTTTCCTTTCCATCCCACAACTTTATTCAAAGAAACATATTCTTGCTATTTGTTTTTTGACGAGATTGTTTTTTTTTAGATATCTAGGTGCTTTTAGATTTGGTTGTTTTTGATTCTATAATTTATATTTTGTACACATCGTCATAACTATGAGCAACATCCATCAGGTTTAAATCTTTGTCATGTCATGTGATAATTGAGGGTGGACGGTAGAGTCATTGAGAGATAAGCACAAAAGCAGGTCTTTCAGCCCATTGAGTTTGCATCTACAATCAAACACCCATTTACACTAATCCCGCACTTGTCCCATTCTCCCCACATTCTCAATGATTCCTCAGTCACCTCCACACTAGGGACCAATTTACAATGGTCAATTAGACCTACCGACCTGCACATATTCCTGCAGTCACAGGGAGAATGTGCAAGTTCCACATGATTGATCAGCACCAGAGATCAGGATTACACCAAGGTTGCAGGAGTTGGGAAGCAGCAGGTCTGCTAGTGGCACTACCGTGCTGAACAGTTAGTTTCAGGAAAAGGGCATTTTGAGAGGTAGGTTACCATGTTAGTGGGCCGGAAATTAACTCATGTAATTGGAAATTAAAGGACCTAAAGAAGGGTCCCAAACCAAAACATCACCTATTCATGTTCTCCTGAGATGCTGCCTGCCTCGCTGAGTTACTCCAGCATTTTGTGCCTTTCTTAAATTAATCATGTTCTCAGTCACAGTCTGCCCAGTTGGCCTCTGAATCTCACTGTTAATGAAACAAATGCATTGAAATAGAATGGTGTTGATGTTGTTGGATGGCACAGTGGCCCAGCCGAAGAGTTGCTGCTTTACAGGTGCCAGCCACCTAGCTTTCATCCTGACTACAGATGCTGCCTGTACCTAGTTTCTACATTTTCCCTGCGACTGCGTGGGTTTTCTCCGGGTGCTCTGGTTTCCTTCCACATTCCAAAAACGTGCAGGTTTATAGGTTAATTGGCTTTTGTAAATTGTCCTTAGTGTGTGGGATAGAACTAGTGTATGTTTGATCACTGGTTGAGTGGAACCAGTGGGCCGAAGGGCATGTTTCCACGCTGTATCTCTAAATTAAGCTAAACTAAACTAATACACTTTATTGATATGCAGCAGAAATGGTCCATATACTTCAAGTGACCTGTATTTTCTAAGTAACAAGCTGAGAGTGGATGTCTTGAGACCAGAACCAGCTGAATGTGTGACGTATTCAGTGTAACACCTTTGGCAGATGAAGAAGATTGAAATTTCAAGCATTTCTTAAAAGTACACAATAACATACCAAGTCCCATCTGGAAACAGTCTTACATTACATTGGTCCATTGCCTGCTCCATCTCACTATCTGGCGCAAATGAACACTTCAATCAGGTAGGCAACATACTGTATACCACCATTAACATTTTTAAATGGTCTCTTCTATTTTAGGGAGACATAGGAATCACATTCCTACGTAAGTGCGAATCAATGACAATGTCTACACTGAAGGCAGCAAATAAATCAGATGGATAGTTTGGTGGACATCCATTTTGAGTCACAACTAGAGCAGGAGAATTCTGCCTGCAAAAGATTTAATCATTATTAGCATGTAACATCACGGGCAGCACAGTGGCGCAGCAGTAGAGTTACTGCCTTACAGCGCCAGAGAGCCGGGTTTGATCCTGACTATGGTGCTGTTTGTACGGAGTTTGTAAGTTCTCCCTGTGACCTGCATGGGTTTTCTCTGGGTGCTCTGGTTTCCTCCCACACTGCAGACATACTGGTATGTAGGCAAATTTGCAATGGTAAAATTGCAGGTTGCCCCTGATGTGTGTAGGATAGTGATAGTGTGCGGGGATCGCTGGTCGACGTGGACTCAATGGGCCTGTTTCCGTGCGGTATCTCTAAACTAAACTAAACTAGGTCCAAAACATCACCTATTTCTTTTCTCCAGAGATGCAGCCTGCCCCGCTGTATTACTCCAGCATTTTGTGTCAATCTTCGGTGTAAACCAATATCTGCTGTTCCTTCCTACACATTAATAACTATTAACCCAATCATGGCAGATGACATGCGTTCAAATTTATTTTCATTACTTGGTTGCATCAAAGCCTTTAACAGTGATTTTGCAATGTGGGGCATTTCCAAATCCCTACACATGTGCCACGAGTGTAAAACAGCTCTTTATAAACAGGCTTGCAAATTCATTACACATAGTGTGGAAGGGGATGTGTTTCCCATTGATTCTTGTCTGCACCTGCATAGAACTTATCCTGGGCCCAGTTTTCTCTCCTCCCTTCTCAAAGGTGCTAATTCATACCGGGCCTCAGTCCCAGGCTCACTCTCATCCTATGATATTCCATTTCAGTGAATGCTTTCCATTCATTAGCCTAATATTAGCAATTGCTGGGTCACAAGGGACAACAGAGTCAAACCGATCCTACCCTCTGTTAGCTTGGTTCCACAAAGGAAACCTTTCTGTAAAATCATTAAAAATTTCCAATCATGACTTAATTTTCCTCTCAGCATCTCCATCTCAATTTCTAACCAGGGTGATTGCATTCCTTTGAATAAAATTCAGTCAACTCTGCAAAGATTTGTAATTCAAATGAGGCGATCTCCACACATGGAGAGTATCTTTGAGTGAATCAGCAAAAAAGAACTATTCCAAACAATAATACTATTAAGTAATTGTATTAATATTATAACACATAAGACTTCAGATTCAACTTTTGCAGAGTATATTGGCAGTAAAATGTAATGCATTATTTAGAAGAAACACAATATAGTAATATGGTGAAAACTGTAATTTTTTTTTCCCTCTGGTTCCCCATCTGTCTTGGATGTGGTTCATCAGAGCATAGATCTGTGTTGTAATTAGATTAAAGATAGACACAGTGCTGGAGTAGCTCAACGGGTCAGGCAGCATCTCTGGAGAAAAAGGATGGGTGACACTTCGGGTCTGATCCCTTCTTCAGGCTTGTAATTAGATCATCTAATTTGCACTGTCCCACAAGGACAAGGAATTTACTTTTGAGATTGTGATAGTTATTTGTTATCAATGATTTGCCCTAAACATACACTCAATTTGCATCCTTAATATTTGATCCTTGTTTTCCAGCAGCCACTGTGCTCATGTTTTCACATACGGATTTGATTCAGATTCAGATTTGGGTATGTTTATTGTCATATACATCACAGAGTTTGTGTCATATAGCACAGACAAGCTCATTCAGCCCCTCATGCATGCTGAACAAGATGCCCTACCTAGGCTAGTCCCATTTGCCCAAGTTTGGCCCATATCCCTCTAACGTTTCCTGTTCATCTACCTGACCATGTGTGTTTCAAAGTGTTATTGAACTACCTCCTCTGACATCCAATTCCATATAACCATTCAGGTTTCTATTAAATATTTTTCACCTTAAACCTATGTCCTCTGGTTCTTGATTTCCCTACACTGGATAAAAGATTCACCCTATCAATTCCCCTTACAATTTGCTTTCTGGTTAAAGGGGCAGTACTTTAGTTAAGGTACAGTGGGTTAAAGGGGCAGTGTTTTAGTAAAGGTGCAGTGTTTTTGTATTATACTGGTATCAGATCCAGGGTAAGGCGGGAGAATGACAGTCAGGGCAGTATACTGTTCTGGATGTCAGATGTGGGAGGTCATGGTGTCGGATGGCCCTCCAGATGTCCACATCTGCACCAGGTGCAGCGAGATGGGGCTCCCAAGGGACCGTATTAGGATCCTGGAGTAGCAGCTCGATGACCTCGCTCTGATCAGGGAGAGTGAGGAGGTCATAGAGGGGAGTTATAGAGAGGTGGTCACTCCAAAACCACGGGAGAGAGACATGTGGGTCACGTTAAGGAAAGGCAAGGGGCAGAGGCAGGAACGAGTGAGTACTCCAATGTCGGTACACCTCGCAAATAAGTACTCCTGTTTGAGTATGGATGGGGGTGACAGCCTACCCGGGGGTAGTGACAGCGGACGGGCCTCCAGCACAGAGACCGGCCCTGTTGCTCCAAAAGCTAGGGGAAAAAAGAGGGCAATAGTAATTGGGGACTCTATTGTTAGGGGGTCGGATAGGCGATTCTGTGGACGCAGTCGGGAGACCAGGATGGTGGTCTGCCTCCCTGGTGCCAAGGTCTCGGACGTGTCTCAACGCATCCAAGATATCCTTAAATCAGAGGGAGAGGAGCCTGAGGTCGTGGTACATATAGGTACCAATGACATAGGAAAAAAAAGGGAAGAGGTCCTGAAGGGAGGATTTAGGGAGTTGGGAGGAGAGTTAAGAAAAAGGACCAAAAAGGTAACAATCTCAGGATTACTGCCTGTGCCACGCGACAGTGAGAGTAGAAATGGAGCGAGGTGGAGGATAAATGCGTGGCTGAAAGACTGGTGCAGAGGGCAGGGATTCAAGTTCCTGGATCATTGGGACTTCTTTTGGGGAAGGTGGGACCTGTACAGAAAGGATGGGTTGCACTTGAACCCGAGGGGGACCAATATCCTAGCGGGGAAATTTGCAAAGGCAGCTGGGGAGACTTTAAACTAGAATGGTTGGGGGCGAGGGACTCAAATAGCAAAAGGTAGTAGACAGAATGGGAGGCAGGAAGCAGAAATGGGAAGCACTCGGACGCAAGAGGAGAAAGGAAAAAAAGGAAATAAACAGAGAATAAGGGACGGGTGTTTTCTTAAATGTGCATATTTTAATGCTAGGAGCATTGTAAGAAAGGTGGATGAGCTTAGAGTCTGGATAGACACCTGGAAGTATGATGTTGTGGCGATCAGTGAAACGTGGTTGCAGGAGGGCTGTGATTGGAAACTAAATATTCCAGGATTTCGTTGCTTCAGGTGTGATAGAATTGGAGGGGCAAGAGGTGGAGGTGTTGCATTGCTAGTCAGGGAAGATATTACAGCAGTGCTTTGGCAGGATAGATTGGAGGGCTCATCTAGGGAGGCTATTTGGGTGGAATTGAGAAGTGGGAAAGGTGTAGCAACACTTATAGGGGTGTATTATAGACCGCCAAATGGGGAACGAGAACTGGAAGAGCAAATATGTAAGGAGATAGCAGAGATTAGTAGTAAACACAAGGTAGTGATTGTGGGAGATTTCAACTTTCCACACATAGACTGGGAAACACATTCTGTAAATGGGCTGGATGGGTTGGAGTTTGTAAAATGTGTGCAGGATAGTTTTTTGCAGCAATACATAGAGGTACCTACTAGAGGAGGGGCAGTGCTGGACCTCCTGTTAGGAAATGAACCTGACCGGTGACCTTGGTGAGGCCCTGGTGTGCGGAGACGGAGTGATGGACTTCGGGTCCAGTGATGCACAATACATTAGTTGATCACAATACCATTAGTTTCAATATAACTATGGAGAGGGTCAGAACTGGACCTAGGGTTGAGATTTTTGATTGGAGAAAGGCTAACTTTGATGCGATGCGAGATGATTTAAAAGGAGTGAACTGGGACATTTTGTTTTATGGGAAAGATGTAGAAGAGAAATGGAGGACATTTAAAAGGGAAATTTTAAGAGTACAGAATCTTTATGTTCCTGTTCGGCTGAAAGGAAACAGTAAAAATTGGAAAGAGCCCTGGTTTTCAAGGGAAATTGGACATCTTGTTCGGAAAAAGAGGGAGATCTACAATAATTATAGGCAGCATGAAGTAAATGAGGTGCTTGAGGAGAATAAGGAATGTAAAAAGAATCTTAAGAAAGAAATTAGAAAAGCTAAAAGAAGATATGAGGTTGCTTTGGCAAGTAAGGTGAAAGTCAATCCAAAGGGTTTCTACAGCTATATTAATAGCAAAAGGATAAGGGGGGATAAAATTGGTCCATTGGAGAGACAGAGTGGACAGCTATCTGCAGAGCCAAAAGAGATGGGGGAGATATTGAACAATTTTTTTTCTTCAGTATTCACCAAGGAGAAGGATATTGAATTATGTGAGGTAAGGGAAACTAGTAGAGTAGCTATGGATACTATGAGGTTCAAAGTAAAAGAAGTACTGACACTTTTGAAAAATATAAAAGTGGATAAGTCTCCAGGTCCTGACAGGATATTCCCTAGGACATTGAGGGAAGTTAGTGTAGAAATAGCCGGGGCTATGACAGAAATATTTCAAATGTCATTAGAAACGGGAATAGTCCCCGAGGATTGGCGTACTGCGCATGTTGTTCCATTGTTTAAAAAGGGTTCTAAGAGTAAACCTAGCAATTATAGACCTGTTAGTTTGACTTCAGTGGTGGGCAAATTAATGGAAAAGATACTTAGAGACAATATATATAAGCATCTAGATAAACAGGGTCTGATTAGGAACAGTCAACATGGATTTGTGCCTGGAAGGTCATGTTTGACTAATCTTCTTGAATTTTTTGAAGAGGTTACTAGGGAAATTGACGAGGGTAAAGCAGTGGATGTTGTCTATATGGACTTTAGTAAGGCCTTTGACAAGGTTCCTCATGGAAGGTTGGTTAAGAAGGTTCAACTGTTGGGTATAAATGCAGGAATAGCAAGATGGATTCAACAGTGGCTGAATGGGAGAAGCCAGAGGGTAATGGTGGATGGCTGTTTATCGGGTTGGAGGCAGGTGACTAGTGGGGTGCCTCAGGGATCTGTGTTGGGTCCTTTGTTGTTTGTCATGTACATCAATGATCTGGATGAAGGTGTGGTAAATTGGATTAGTAAGTATGCAGATGATACCAAGATAGGGGGTGTTGTGGATAATGAAGAGGATTTCCAAAGTCTACAGAGTGATTTAGGCCATTTGGAAAAATGGGCTGAAAGATGGCAGATGGAGTTTAATGCTGATAAATGTGAGGTGCTACACCTTGGCAGGACAAATCAAAATAGGACGTACATGGTAAATGGTAGGGAATTGAAGAATACAGTTGAACAGAGGGATCTGGGTATAACCGTGCATAGTTCCTTGAAGGTGGAATCTCATATAGATAGGGTGGTAAAGAAAGCTTTTGGTATGCTAGCCTTTATAAATCAGAGCATTGAGTATAGAAGCTGGGATGTAATGTTAAAATTGTACAAGGCATTGGTGAGGCCAAATCTGGAGTATGGTGTACAATTTTGGTCGCCAAATTATAGGAAGGATGTCAACAAAATAGAGAGAGTACAGAGGAGATTTACTAGAATGTTGCCTGGGTTTCAGCAACTAAGTTACAGAGAAAGGTTGAACAAGTTAGGGCTTTATTCTTTGGAGCGCAGAAGGTTAAGGGGGGACCTGATATAGGTCTTTAAAATGATGAGAGGGATAGACAGAGTTGATGTGGACAAGCTTTTCCCTTTGAGAATAGGGAAGATTCAAACAAGAGGACATGACTTCAGAATTAAGGGACAGAAGTTTAGGGGTAATATGAGGGGGAACTTCTTTACGCAGAGAGTGGTGGCGGTGTGGAATGAGCTCCCAGTGGAAGTGGTGGAGGCAGGTTCATTGGTATCATTTAAAAATAAATTGGATAGGCATATGGATGAGAAGGGAATGGAGGGTTATGGTACGAGTGCAGGCAGGTGGGACTAAGGGGAAAAAAATTTGTTCGGCATGGACTTGTAGGGCTGAGATGGCCTGTTTCCGTGCTGTAATTGTTATATGGTTATATGGTTAATTTTGTACACCTCTGTAAGGTCACTTCATAGCCTTGTGTACTACATGAAATAAAGCCTAATGGGCCTGTCCCACTTAGGCGATTATTCAATGGACTGTCGGCGACTGTCAGAGTGGAACACACACACACACACACACACACACACACACACACACACACACACACACACACACACACACACACACACACACACACACACACACACACACACACACACACACACACACACACACACACACACACACACACACACACACACACACACACACACACACACACACACACACACACACACACACACACACACACACACACACACACACACACACACACACACACACACATATACACACACACACACACACACACACACACACACACACACACACACACATACATCGCAAAGGCGGGGGCCAGGGCAAGCGGGGGGAGCGCTGTCTGAAATTCACACGGTGCAAAGGTGATACAGACACACACCGCGATGAACAGGAAGGTTAGCACTGTAATTAAGATGGCTAGCACAGTGTATGGTAAGTCCTTTAAAAGAGGGGGAAGAGGGGGGGGGAAGAAAGGGGGAAAAGGAGTGGAGACAACTTTTAAGAAGCCAGCCAACTTTTAATAAACCAGAGATATGCAGCTGTGAAGTTCGGCAGACATTTAACATTACCGGTCGGTTATCCTTGGTTCTGAAAACTCCTGCTTACATTTTTTTTCCCCAATGAGCCAATAAAAATGCCAGGTCTGCAAAGGCGATTAACTAAAACTACCTACAACTACATGGCAACACCACTACAACTGCACCTACAACTACAGGATTATCGATTATCTCCATGGAGACCAATTTTTGGTCGCAGAAAAATTTTCAACATGTTGAAAAATTTGCGGCGACCATACTGAGGCCGCGACTAGTTCCCAGAATGAGGGAACTCCTCGCGACCATGAAGGAGACTCACCAGAGACCACCAGCGAACATGTGGCGACCATGTGGCGAACGCAAAGTCTCCTGCATGCGCCTAAAAAGTCGCCTAAGTGGGACAGGCCCATAAGCCTGCCCAATCTCTCCCTATAGTCCAGTACCTCGGGTCCTGGCAACATCTTTCTAAATCTTCTCTGAACTGTTTCCAGCTTAACAGCATCCTTCCTATAGCTGGGTGATCAGAACTGAACACAATGAAATTGTGTGCAAAGTGTAGTTCCGGGTGCAATGAAATTCCTAGTTTGCATGAATCTCATGGACTACACAGTATTCAGCAATGATAGATATGACAATACGTACAACAACAGATGCAAAACAACAGAATGGTGGAAAGATTAGAGGGCAAACTGAAAATGGAAAAATGTACTGAAATATAATAATGGATTAACTGAATGAGGTAGAGCTAAAAGTTATGAGGAAAGACTATGTAGCGGCACCTCCAGGAAACGGGAGTAAAGGGGGTGATTAGTTCAGGAGTCTGATAAGAGTGGGGAACAATCTGTTTTTTTTTAAATTCTGGAGCTACAAGGAACTGCAGATGCTGGAATCTTGTGTAAAACACAAAGAGCTGGATTATCTCAGCACGTCAGTCAACATCCCTGGAAAACATGGATAGGTGATGGTTCGGGTCTGGACCCTTTTTCATCTGACAATGTATGTCCTGACCCAAGCGTCGCCTGTCCATGTCTTCCTGAGATGCTGCCTGACCCACAGAGTTACTCCTGAACTTTGTGTCTTTCTTAAGTGAGGACCTCGGGCTTTCAAGCTCCTGTATCTTCTCCCAGAATGTAGCAGAGAGAAATGGGACTTTCTGATACCATGCGCTGTGAAGAATGGAAGGATGTGACCAGCCTGTGGTGAACTGGGCTCTGTTCAGCACTCTCTGCACATTCAGGCTGTCAAGAGCTGAGCAGTTGCCGCACTGAGATGCATCCGTCGAAATTCGTTGTACAGTACATCTGTAGAAGTTTAGATTTAATCGTGAAACTCCATAACACATTTCCTGCAAAATCGCAACTGTCTTGGACTTGCTTAATGAGAAAGTGTCTTATCTGTATAGTTAAGCCTGTTTTCTGAAAGAAATGACTGGTATGAAGTTGGTAAAACAGCTGGATCCAAGCAAACTACCAATGAAGCATACCTTCAGATTTGGTTTGAAGCCAAACTAATTGCTGTAATCCGCAGTGTTCTAATGAAACACATCTGTATCAAATGGGTAACCTGAGGAAGGCCACTTACTGGAAATTTAATGATGTCAGAAATATTTTTATTTTCTTTCTTGATATTTTCCTTCTGAGACCAGATTGGGACCGTTTCACACTGTAAACAGTGGACCAAAATGTAAAATACACAGGGCGGCATAGTGGCACAACAACATAGTTACTTTTGTAAATTATCTTTACTGTGTAGGATACAGCTAGTGTACGGGAGATTGTGGTCGGCGTGGACTCGGTGGGCAATAGAACCTGTTTGCAGGCTGCATCTCCGAACTTCAGACTTTAGATATTAGAGATACAGTGCAGAAACAGTCCCATCGACTCACTGAGTCCATGCTGACCAATAATCACCCCGTACACTAGCACTATCCAACACACTAGGCACAATTTACAATTTTAACAAAGTCAATTAACCTACAAACCTATACGTATTTGGAGTGTGGGAGGAAACTGGAGCACCCAGAGAAACCCACGTGGTCACAAGGAGAAAGTATAAACTCCATACAGACAGCACACATAGTCAGGATCGAAACCGGGTCTCTGGCACTGTAAGGCAGCAACTCTACTGCTGTGCCACTAAACTAAACTAAACTACAGTAAACCAATAAATAGTGCTATTCTATTGAACTGCCCAGAACACTGCAGCCTGCCCATGTTTGTCTTCCCCATATAGATATGCCTGGAGCATAACTCAATGCCTAGCAATTAGGAGAATGAACATTGTCAATCAAACATACGAGCATTAGCCCAAGGGACGTTAAAACCAGCTGTTGCATTCCACCCGACTGAAATTAGTTAATCCAATGCAGACTAAGCACTGAAATTGGAACATTCCTAGCATTAAGGCTTCATATCAGGTCCTGAATTTTTATTGAGAAGTAGTGCAGATCTTATATATGGAGACAGGGGTCTGAGTTTGGAAGGAACCTGAACTTGGTCCAAATTCCAGCCGGATATTGAGCAGTAGTGTCTTCCCCACAAAGGCATTCTCGGCTTGCTCCAACTGGCCCAATACTCTCCATTTAGTTTAGAGATACAGCGTGGGCACTGGCCCCTCGGCCCATGAAGTCCGCGCCAACCAGCGATCACCTATATACTAATTCTACTCTACGCATTTGGGTAATTTACAGAAGCCAATTCACCTACAAACCTTCACGCCTTGAAATGTAGGAGGAACTCGGAGTACCCAAAGAAAACCTACATAGGCACAGGGAGAAAGTACAAACTCTGGCAATGTGTGGCAGCAGCTCTACCCGCTGTGCCACTATGTCGCACATTACAATGTCTTCCATAAATGGATATGAACTCAGGCCCAGTGGATGTTAATTGTGTAGGAAGGAACTCCAGATGCTGGTTTACATCGAAGATAGACACAAAAAGCTGGAATAACTCAGCGGGTCAGGCTGTATCTCTGGAGAAAAGGAATAGGTGGCATTTCGGGTTGAGACCCTAGAGTTAGGCTGAGAGTCAGGGGAGAGGAAAGGAGGGATATGAAAAAGAACAAATGAATGATAGATATGCAAAAGGAAAATCAAAGCACAGAGGGGATGAAGCGAGCGAGGGTGTTGCAGAAATCTCTTGGCCCAGTGGCGCAGCAGTAGAGTTGCTGCCTTACAGCGCCAGAGACCCGGGTTTGATCCTGACTACGGGTAGTGTCTGTACGGAGTTTTTATGTTCTCCCCGTGACCAGAGTAGGTTTTCTCCAGGATATCAGATTTCCTCCCACACTCCAAAGATGTACAGGTTTGTAGGTTAATTGGCTTGGTATAATTGTAAATTGTCCCAAGTGCGTGTAGAATAGTGTTAAGGGCCTGTCCCACGAGCAGGCGACTGCATGCGGCAAGCACGACCTAACGTGGTCGCTTGAGCCGTACGGCCTCGCGGAGCCGGTCCCACTTCGATCACCAGAGCCGTATGGAGTTGTGCGGGGCTGGTCCCGACATCATGCGGGGCTCCGAAAAACTGACACTGTCCAAAAATTCCACGCGGTAACGGCCTGCCGGCCCGCAGCTGCATTGAAGCCGTATGCACCGCCTCGACGGGCGTGCACAGCGTCTCGACGCCGTACGCAGTGTTTTGACGCTGTACGCAGTGTCTTGACGACGTACGCCTAGCGCGAACTTCCCGCGGACTTCGCTCAAACTTCACGTCAACTCGTACGGGATCACTCGAACTCCACGCGGCCCCCGCTTCCGGTTTAGTCGCGCTCGCCGCATGCAATCGCATGCTGGTGGGACAGGCCCTTTAGTGTGCAGGGATTGCTGGGCTGCATGGACTCAGTGGGCTGAAGGGCCTATTTCCGCACTGTATCTCTAAACTAAACTAAACTAAACTAAACTTTTGTCGGCGAGAGGAGGAGAGTGTGAGTTTCTACTGTAGTAAGCTTCAGTTAGCTACTGTGAACTATCATCGTGTTCAGTCTTTATAGAATAGACATGTTGGGGGGGTGGGAGCTGTGATGGTTGTTGCTTGTCACTTGTTAGAGGTACCTCCTCACAATCCCACCCAACAGATGCTTCACAAAACAACTCCAGGATCTCCATTTGCGATTGAACAGCCTCAACCGGTGCCCGATGGCAAAAATAGAACACCAGTGTCCTTCTCGTTTCCTAATACAATGATTTAGCAAATAATCTAATTCAGTTTGCAACACAGCTCATTTATTTAGGTCAAAGCCCTTTACATGATTTCATCAGGAGCTATTCACAGCGCAGAAACAAGACCTTGCGACTGATGTTGGTCAATATTGTAGGTCGTTGCTAATCAGTTCCATTGACATCAAATATTTGAAAGAAGTATCATTGCCCAACTGACTGTTGCGTTACAACCAATGATAAGTCACTGACTCAATTTTAGAAGTTAACGTGTATCATGTTCATATGTCTCCATTTCAAGATTTATGTTTATAAGTTGCTTTTGAAAATAGAAACAGGGAAGGCAGACACAAAATGCCGGAGTAACTCAGCAGCACAGGCAGCATCTCTGGAGATAAGGAATGGGTGACGTTTCAGGTCGAGACCCTTCTTCAGACCGATGTCAGGGGGGTAGGCGGGACAGAAATAGAATGTAATCGGAGGCTAAGACTGCTGGGAGAACTGGGAAGGGGGAGGGGATGGAGAGAGAGGGAAACAGAGAATATATTTTCAGCAGCTTTCAGAACATCTAAATGCATGGTGAATACTCAGTTCGGAACCAATGCCCACTGCAAGGTATTTTTCCCTCACTGGTTCATATTAGAACGTTGTGGGTGTTCTCTCCGTGAGTCTCCAACACCTTATCATTGCCACAACCTCTGAGAAACCACCGTTGGAAAAATAAACATGAGCTCCCGCCAAAGGATCAACAGCTAAATGCTAATCTAATTTGATACATGAACTATTCAGGACAGGCAGAAATACAATCACTTTGTGAAGTGAGTTAGTCAAGTCTAGCTATGACAGCAATTAGTAGAGCAAGCATGCTCTCGCTGTGACTGTCTCTAAACTAGGTAACAGCAACAAATATTTTGGCTTGATCAATGGTTTTCATTACAGGTCCTCCCCAGTTACAGGCACCGGAAGTCTGAAGAGGAGTCCCGATCTGAAAAATGTCGCCTATTCATGTTCTCCAGAGACACTGCCAGACCCATTGAGTTACTCCTGCACTGTGTGGTTTTTTTTTTTGGAAGACCAGCAACTGCAGTTCCATGTGTGTACATTTTACAAATGCCCATCTTGTGTGTAAAGACCATTTGGGAGCTTAGCGAGATGGGTGTGCCAACAGTTGTAGGGCTGTTGGCGCCTTTTGCCGCTTGGGAACTTGGTTTGCAACCACATTTCCAACTTGCCAAGTGCCCGGGTTATAAAACGTTGTAGAGTCGGAGAGTCACATAGCACGGAGATAAGTCCTTCCACTCAACTCGTCCATGCCATCCAAAACATAATGGGTGCTTCCAAAAAGCCTGTGTGGTTGAATGAGGCATGCAGATGGAAACACAACCAAGGCACCTGGATAAAATACTATGGTTCCTCTGCATAGAATGATTGTACCTCCTTATTAAGCCCTTGTCCCACTTAGGAGACCTAAACAGCAACCTCTGGTGACCTTGCCCGCCACCCAAAAAAAAAATCAAGGTCGAGGTGACCTGCAACCTCCTACCACCTCCCACGCATATGTTGAAAACCTTCCTCGACTATGAAGAAATCCGGCTTCGACTAGACCTGCAACTAAAAAATTATCGATTTTTAAAACGGCAACCTATTTTTAGTCGAGGCCGGTTTTAATCATGATGAAAAAATAGCAGCAATCCTAGATGAAGCCTCGACCACGTGGAAACCACTTTCGACCATTAGGGAGAGTGACCAACATTTCCGGTGACCTCATGGAAACCTTGAGTGGTGGCCAAGGTCACCAGAGGTTGCTGTTTAGGTCTCCTAAGTGGGATAGATGCTTTACTGTACCTTCTGCTTTTACATGAAGTATAATTTCAGGCCCAGGTTTGAAAGAATTATCATATCTTGTTTTCTTGTTTTGTGCAAAAGCAGATTTTACAAAGAATGTTTTTTTTTAGAAGAAGGGTTGATAGAATGCCAATGTTGCACATTTATCACCGCAACGTGAATTATTACATTGGTAGTAATTTGTTTACATTTTAAAACCGTATTTCTAGCTTATGCAGAAACTATTTTCATTTCATACCAATCAAAAAAATTTACAATGAAATCCCTCAGGATTTCCTGTCGAGCTTTTTTTCGTTTTGTTAGCAGTGGGTGTATTTGGCAGCAAAATACCGGTTTAAAAATAACCTTCCAAATTTCCTTGACATGGGCACAAACAATATAATATGCAAAATATAATACTGTTTGAACATAAAGCTATAAATTAGTTTTATTGCCCTTGGGTAAATTCTAATCACACCGGACCACCAAAGTCCATGAGGAAGTGAATTACAAGATTTCAAATAAATGCACCTATGTCTTTTCCCTTTCTTGTCCCCGCCCACCCCCGTCCCCGATCAGTCTGAAGAAGGGTTTTGGCCCGAAACGTTGCCTATTTCCTTCGCTCCATAGATGCTGCTGCACCCGCTGAGTTTCTCCAGCTTTTTTGTGTAACCACCTATGTCTTAGTTTAGTTTAGAAATACAGCGCCGAAAAGGGCCCTTTGGCCCACCGAGTCCACGCCGACCAGCGATTCCCGCACATTAACATTATCCTACACACACTAGGGACAATTTACATTTATGCCAAGCCAATTAACCTACAAACCTGTACGTCTTTGGAGTGTGAGAGGAAAACCCGCATGGCCGTGAGGGAGAACATACAAATTTCATACAGAATGCACCCGTAGTCAGGATCGAACCCGGGTCTCCGAGACTGCAAGCCCTGTAAGGCAGCAACTCTACTGCTGTTTAACATTTTGAACGTGTCCCACCATTAAAATAGTTCTTTCTGATTTGTGACCAAACCTATAAATGTATCTTTGCCCATATCCCCTTCTGTTATCAATCTTAGGAAAATATGCTTATCTATGGTGATAGTCTTGTTCATCTGTATGTAAAAAAGTATTACACAGTACCTTAGTGCATGTGGTAATAAAGAAACCATTGAACCATTTCATTACAATGGATGTAAGTGCTACTGGACAGTAGTCATTGAGGCAGGTCACCGTGTTGGCACATCTTCACATAGATGCCCTGCTGAACCAAGTGAAAATCTCTTTTCTGCAGTTGCAAAAGGTTGAACATGTGTGAGACCAGTTTCAGGAATTAAAACACATTGTTGGGGAATCACCAACTTTATTTATGCAACCTCTCTATCAGAAACCTCCCTTCAATGGAATGTGTGGATAAAATGGAGTACCTGAGTCATCTGGACCAGAACAGTAGGTGTCACCTCAGTTGGGGTGACCTATTAACAATAATGGAATCAGTAGATTTGTTCTGCATTTGTTTTTCAGATGCTTTGGGTGTTGTGGAACTTGGTGTCAAGTTTCAAGTTTACAAATTTCTACTCACAATTGTTTTACTCTTTCCTCTGCTTCAATAACAAACTTATTTAGACAGAAGCAAATATGTAGATCAAGGCAAAAATCCAAGTGCCAACCTTGGTACCTACCATCAATAAACAACCCTCTCATGCCCGGCACAGTGGCGCAACAATAGATTTGCTGTGTTACAGCGCCAGAGACCCGGGTTCTGTATGTACTGTTCTGTATGACTGCGGGTGCTGTATGTACAGAGTTTGTACGTTCCTCCTGTGACCGGCTGGGTTTTCCCGCTGTGCTCCAGTTTCCCCCCACATTCCAAAGATGAACAGGTTTGCATGTTAATCGGCTCTGGTAAAAATGATAAATTGTCCGTGAGTAGGATAGTGCTAGTGTACGGGGATCAATGGTCAGTGCGGACTCAGTGGGCCGAATGGCCGGTTTCTGCGCTCTATCTCTAAACTAAACTAAACTTTACTTTGAATTAACTTACTCTAGGTCTAACTGATAATTAACATTTTACTCACTAACTCAAGAGAGCGTAATCAAGAAAGACTCACTTGGCTCTGATCATCTCAGCATTTGTAAAATGCTTGTTTCATAATAATTGGTGTGTACAATGCATTTGTTTTTAATATTTATCTATCTAGATCTTGTAGATTCTTTCTCTCTGCAATACCTAACATAGAGATGATGTTAATCTTGATCTTGGAATGTCTGACATTTCAGAAATCATTCCAAAGGATCTGCTGACCTGATTGCGATTGTATACATGACTTTTTTTAATTTGCTAAGAGGTTGCTGGTTATCCTTTGTTAACTTTCCACCAATTTAGAGATTTCAAGATGGATTTTCTAGGTCACCTTTTCAAGAAACGTCCAAGCTTGTGGAACACAGGTTCATGGAGATGTGAAGAATCTTTTGTGAGAAAATAAAGCTTCCAAAATGCAGCTCTCATTTACCTGAAGTAAATGCAATCTTACATCTTTAAAAAGTACAAAGCGCAGGAGGAACTCAACAGGTCAGGCAGCATCCGTGGAGGGACTGGAGAGGTGGCGGTTCGAATTGGGACCATTTTTCAAATGTACACTTTTAACATATATTTGCCACTCATTTTAACTGAGACTTAAATCTCAATGATGAGTATTGACAGCATATTCCTCTTGGGCTGGCATCAAAGCAAACCAGTCAGTCAGATTATTGAGTATAGACGCTGGGGGAACATATGTGTCAGAAAGAACTGGAGATGCTGGTTTATATCGAAGGTAGACGCTGCCTCCGACTACATTCTATTTTTGTCCCTCCCACTCCTCTGACATCAGTTTGAAGAAGGGTCTCAACCCGAAACATCACCCATTTCTTCTCACCAGAGATGCTGCATGGCCCGCTGAGTTACTCCAGCATATTGTGTCTACCTTGTCCAGAAGAAAAGGGTGCAGAGAAGATTTACAAAGACTCAAGGGCCTGAGCTAGAAGGAATAGTTGAGCAGGCTAGGACTCTATTCCTTGCAACGCAGGAGCATGAGGAGTGATCTTATAAAAGTGTACAAAATAGTGAGAGGAATAGATCTGGTAAACGCACAGAGTGTCTTGCCCAGAGTAGGCGAATGAGAACCAGAGGACATAGTTTTAAGGTGAGGGAGTAAGATTTAATAGGAACCTGAGGTATGTGAATAGGGTAGGTTTAGAGGGATATGGGCCAAACACAGGCAGGTGGGACTAGTGTAGATGGGGCATGTTGGTCGGTGTGGCCAAGTTGGGCAGATGGGCCTGTTACCACACTGCATGACTGTCTGCCTGGCCTGTTGAATTACTCCAGCACTTTGTATTATTTTGTGTAAACCAGCACCTGCAGTTCCTTGTTTCTACATGAAATAAAACTTTCTTAAGCTTGTTGAATTAAACTAGTTGCTAACATCCTTAACTCATCAAAAGGTGTTGAATGTATAATTAACAATAAACTGAAATAGGACTTTGGAAGGATAATCTATCTGCCTGCTTTAGTCAGTTCCTTGTGTCCATTTAAAAAAAACAGTGTGTTGACCTGTCCAACATTATTTCTGTGACTAATAATGTTTGGATTCTTGCTGAATGCACATTAATTATTTACATTAGAACAGCCACTGGCAGTAATTGTATGATCATGTGAAGCCTCAACACTTACTTCCCACCAGGGTCTTTAAATAAGCAAACAAGGTTCATCGTTTTCCCTTCCAGTTGGATTTAAACCAGGTCCCAACTCACAAAATGTGTAGGAAGGAACTACAGAGGCTGGTTCACACCGAAGATAGGCACAAAATCCCGGAGTAACTCCATAGGTCAGGCAGTATCTTCGGAGAAAGGAATAAGCAACATTTCTGGGTCGAGACACTTCTGAAGAGTATGACAGTCTGAAGAAAGGTCTTGACCCAAAACATCACTTATTCCAACCTGCAATTGAAAATCAGAAGCAGAACTATCTATTAGTACCTGAAATTAGAGTTAACAAGCAACATCAAGGAAAAACACTTTAGGTTTACATTTATTATTGTCATATGTCAAGAGATACAGAGTAAAGCTTTGTTTGGTAAGCTATCCAAACAGATCAGATAATACTACACAAAAATACAATCAGGTCAAACTCAAGCACAATAGATTAAGCAAACGAGAAGAAATAGAGAGCAGAAGCACTATATTTAGATTACGACTGTCTACACTGAAGAAAGAGTATTCTAAAATCTAGCCAGCTTCCACTAAGTTCATCAGTGATCGGAGCGGAATTACGTAGGTCATTCGGCCCATCAAGTCTACTCCGCCATTTAGCCATGGCTGATCTACCTTTCCCTCTTAACCCCATTCTCCTGCCTGCTCCCCATAACCCCTGACACCCACACAAATCAAGAATCTATCTATCTCTGCCTTAAAAATATGCATTGACTTGGCCTCCACAGCCTTCGGTGGCAATAAATGTCATTCATCATCTTAAAGAAATGTCCTTTAATTCTGAGGCGATGACCTCTGGTCTTAGACTCTCCCACTAGTGGAAACACCCTCCCCACATCCACTCTATCCAGGCCCTTCAGTAGTGGGAGTATCACTAATCGAGGTAGAGAGAGATCCAAAATATGGAACCAATCATTTAAAACTGTGGTGTGTAGATTTTGTTTCTCTCGCAAAGAATAGTGAATCTCAGGAGAAGACACAAAAGTGCTGGAGTAACTCAGTGGGTCAAGGAGCATCTCTGGAGTACATGAATAGATGGCGTTTCGGGTCAGGACATGTTCTCCAGACATGCTACCCGACCCACTGAGTTTCTCCAGCACTTTGTGTCTATCTTTGATATAATCCAGCATCAGTAGTTTATTTTTATTTTATTTTATTTCATTTTTATCCAAGTGATTTGCATATGTCATAAACAGGGATCCCACTGCAGATTCCAGTGAAATATTGTATATCACATGTCACCGATCTCCAGCCAGAATACCTGTAGGTAAAGCAGTTCTGAATTCAAGCTAACAACTCGCCTTGCATCCCATGCACCTTAATCGTCTGGATCAGCCTACCATGAGGGACTATAGCAAATGCTTTATCAAAATCCATGTAAACAACATCCACTGCAATTTCTCATCAATCACCTTCATCACCTCCTTGGTTGTG
This sequence comes from Leucoraja erinaceus, assembly GCF_028641065.1. Taxonomy (NCBI): domain Eukaryota; kingdom Metazoa; phylum Chordata; class Chondrichthyes; order Rajiformes; family Rajidae; genus Leucoraja; species Leucoraja erinaceus. The sequence continues at coordinate 48,516,424 of NC_073384.1, read as the reverse complement.
TTTGTAAGACATGACCTGCCCCATACACACTCATGCTGACGTTCACTAATTAACCCATTCTCTTCTGAATGCAAGTAAACCCTCACCCACAGCCTCCCTAGCACAAATGTGAAGCTCAACACCCTATAATTTCCTGGATTATCAACTTCCCTTCTTCAACATGGGAACAACATACTCCGGGACCTCGTATGCGCCTGGGCAGGATACAAAGATCTTTGTCAAGGCCCTTGTAAACTCCTCTTTTGCCTCAGTCAATAACATGTGATAAATCCCATCATGCGCTGGGATGCTTGATCTCAAACTGCCCTAGCATATTAGTATACACTATACGGATCTCACTATTCTAAACAACCTTCCCCTTAGAGAATGCAGATGAAAACTATTCATTTAGTATCATCCCCTGACTCCAAGCATAAAGTCCCTCCTTTATACTTGAGTGGTCCTACCCTCTCCCTAGCTATCCTCTGTTTTTATATACGTATAAAAGCCTTGGAATTTTCATGAATCCAACTACATTTGCTAATTGCATTTCATGGCCCATTTTGGCCCTTCTAATCACCCGTTTGAGTTCTTTCCTGCTGGGTTTATGTTCCTCAAAGACCCTGTCTGACTTCCTAAACCGTACATATGATTCCTTTTTTTTCTTTTTGACCAAATTTACAATCTTTCTGGTCATCCAAAGTTCCCTTACCTTACCATCCATATCTCCACTCCTTTCTGGAACATGCTGGTCTTGAACTCTGATCATGCTGATCATTAAACGACTCCCACATGTCTGGTGTGGACCGAGCCCACAACAGCTGCTCCCAATTTATTCTCTCCAGCTCCTGCCCTAATAACGTTATGATCTGCCTTACCCCCAATTTAGTACTTTCCCCCAAGGTACAGCCTTATCCTTATTCATAACTATCAGCCACAATGATATTAAATGGCAGGGCGAGCTTGGGGGGTCAAGTGGGCTACTCCTGCCCCTACTTTCTGATGTTCCTGTGAGAAACTTTCTTTTGTACAGAGCTGTTACTGTTCTCTGCTCGGGCTGGAAGACAAGATCTCCCAGATGCACACTTAAGCTTGCAGCTGCATGGAATGCTGATGTCAGCAAGGCTGTCACAGAGTTTATTTAACACCCATTTGTCTCAGTCTGTTTTAGATCAGAAGTATGCATGCAAGGGGGGGGGGGGGGCCTCGGGATCCGTTGACATCATTTGTACAGTGTTGGTGGTAGAGTTTATGTGTGTTTGACATGTTCAGCTCAGTTCATATCCAGAGCGATAACCAACCAAACTTTACTCTTCTCCAGCGGGTCCACGTTAGCTGAATTTTTTTTTTAAGATTCCATACATTTAATGAGTGCGTGCAAGTTAATAAAGTTTTATAAGATAAAAACACCCCTTGAGAGCTGTTCGCAGATTTACTTGGCATGCATACGGCATTATGTTTCTCCGTTACACACACACACAGTAAAATTTAGTCCAGTGTTCTTTGTGAGAGCAGCCAGTTTATTAATGCACTGATGGTCGATAGCACCTAGCTGTTCAATACTCTCTGCACTTAGCACTCCAGTTATACTTATGTAGCGTAGGAATGGTGAAAGTTAATCACCATTCCATGCCTGCTTCCCAGAGCTACGTCTGATCCTGAGTCAGGGTAAAACTCAAAAAACAAAACTCTAATATTATTATTTAACGTTTCAGCCACCTAATTTTGAATCAAGATTGCTCTGAGTCGATTTTACTGCTGCAAGATGCAGCGACAGCAGTTACTTACTTGTTTTTAACTGCAAGCTTTACAACATATTTACCCACTAGAATGGCTGACATTTATTTCCAAGGAGAGTTTTCCACTTAATCACAGCAGAATGAGGGCAAAGGGGATTAAGACATCCAGCTAAACAAGCAGTCAGTGGTTGCAATGTGATTCGTCTCCATTTACCTGCAATTGTGTAACATCCACTGGTACATTTATCTATCGAAAAATCTTTGTCCTTCAGCAGAATTACCATCTCTATATTTTTATGCACAAATTACCGTTGCAGTCTGTCTGACGCAGGAGGATGACTTTTGGTGTTTTTCCTTGATGTTGCTTGTTAACTCTAACTTCTAATTCAAAATATGGATGGTAAAAATAGATGCGTTAAATCTCTACTGTTGGTCATAAGCTTCGTTTTAACCTGTCCTGGGGGAAACTACCCATCAGATGGTAACAGAACAGCTTCAACAGCAATGCTCATGGGGCAATTTATCCTGTGTCTGGATAAGTCGGTAAACAGGATGCATCTGATCAAGGAGCAGGTGAAAATAATTTTGGCTATACACTCAATGTTTCCCTTTGACTTATTGGCTGGTGATATCCTCCATCCTTTTGTTTCATTTAGACTCAGCTATTGGACTTTGGATTTTGGAAGAGGAAGGATGAGGACCCACAATCCTGTTTACATCAATGGCATGATGGCGGAGAGAGTCAAAAACGTCAAAGCCAGAAGGAACACTTTCATACTGTGAGAATGGATGTTAAGGGTGAACAGTAGGTGAAATTGTAGAACAATTTCCTTCAATGTAACATCAACACTGGTTTGTAGGAAGGAATTGCAGATGCTGGTTTACACCAAAGATAGACACAAAATGGTGGAGTAATTCAGCAAGACAGGCAGCATCTCCGGAGATGGGTGATGTTTTGAGTAGAGACCCTTCTTCAACTGAGTCATAGAGTCTTACAGCATGGAAACAGGCCCTTCGACCCAACTTGCCCACACCGATCAACATGTTCCATCTACACTGGCCTGCCTGCGTTTGGCCCATATTCCTCTAAACCTGTCCTATCCACGTTCCTGTCTAAATGTTTCTTAAATATTGTGAGTATACCTGCCTCAACTACCTTCTATGGGCAGCTTGTTCCATACATCCATCATCTTTTGTATAAAAAGTTGCCCCTCAGGTTCCTATTTAATCTTACCCCCCCTCCTCACCTTAAACCTATGTCCTCTGGTTCTCGGCTTCCCTATTCTGGGCAAGAGACTGTGCGTTTACCCGATCTATTCCTCTGATGATTTTGTACACTCCTATAAAATCACCCTCATCCTCTTGCTTTCCAAGGAATAGAGTCCTAGCCTGCTCAACTAATCCCGATAGCTCAGGCCTGTGAGTCCTGGCAACATCCTCGTAAATCTTCACTGCACCCTTTCCAGCTTGACATCTTTCCTATAACATGGTACTCAAAGGAATAAAGTTCTAGCTTGCTCAGTCTCTCCTTATAGCTCAGGCCCTCAAGTCCTGGCAACATCCTCGTGTAAGCATTAGAGTGTTTTGAAGCTCTGAATTAGGGGAGCTCCACAGAATATATTTGAATTAATATCATTAGTTCCTTCATCCGGCAAGTTTACCACGTAAGAATTATGTGGACGTCACCATTATGAATTAGAAAACAAATTAGCCTTTTACAGTAAAATATCCCATACATTCATACTACTTACCCACACATTTACGGTCAATGTTTCTGAATCAAACATGTTTTTAGCATTACTCATCACACCCTCCAATAACCATTGAGTAAGTCTCATGACGTGCTAAGTATGTTTTCTTGAATGAATTCTGGGTTTTCCACTGCAGATAGGCAAAAAGTCTAAAAGTCAAGAAAATACATCTATTTTCACAACGCTGATATTCATCACTCTGAGAAGGCACGCTGTGATGTCAATTCTGACCTTGTGAATCTTGACATACAGAAAAAAACAGAGAACATTTACAAAGCTTTTGATGGTATCTCTCTGCTCAACAAGTTAATATTTGCTGAAATTATAACAGCATAATCATAAAAAGGGATCAGGCAAAAGGATGGCAGAACACTGACTCAGGATCATTAGAAACAACCCCACCAGGAGCAGGAGTAGATCAGTGGGCCTTTCAAGCTTGTCACACCATTCAATAAGATCATGCCTGATCAATTCTTGGCCTTCACACCACTTTCTTGCCGTGAACACTTTAATTTTCTTATAATTTCCATGTCTATCAGTCTCCACCATTGAATATTTTCAATGACTACAAAATAATATACAAAATCATGAGAGAAATGGATTGGGTGGATGCACAGAACCTCTTGCCCAGATTAGGTTTAATCGAGAACCAGCGGACATAAGTTTAAGGTGAGAGTGGAAAAATGTAATAGGAACTTGAGGGGTAACTTTTTCACACAAAGAGCAGTGGGTGGGTGGAACCATCTGCCAGAGGAGATCGTTGAGGCAGGTTATGTCACAATGTTTAAGAAACACTGGACTAAGTGGTCCCTGTCACACAACGGGCTTAGTTCCCCAACACAATATTCCACCTCTCACCCATAGCCCCCAACTGCAAAGGCGCAGCTCATTTCCCCTCATCTCTAGCACTCTCTCCCCCTCCCTCTTCTTTCCCCTCTCTCCTCTTCCCCTGCCCAATCCCTCCCTCACCTCTCGCTCCCTCCTTTCTCCTACCCTCAGTCACCACTCCCTCCCTCCATAATTCCTCTCCCCTCCCGACCCCCCTCCTATCCCTCACCTCCCCCACTCTTCACCTCCCCCTATCGCCCCACTATCCCACCTCACCTCCCCCACTGCCCTCCTCTCCCTCTATTCCCCACTCCCTACCACCCCAACTCCCCCTCCTCTACCCCCCTCCTCTCCCTCTATTCCCCCTCCTCCCCCACTCTCTCTCCTCACCTCCTCCCTCTTCTTTTCCCTCGCCTCCTACCCTCCCCCAATCCCTCCCTCACCTCTTCCCTCCCTTCAGTCACTCCCTCCCTCCCTCTGTAACTCCTCTCCCCTCCCTACTCCCCTCCTCTCCCTCTATCCCCTCTCCTCCCCCTCCTCCCCCACTATCCCTCCCCAGGATCTCGAGGTTGCCGCTCCTCTCCCTTCTTGCGTGCCCCGGAGGAGCATCTGCCTTCGGCGCCCTCAGAAGCACCAGCAGCTACAGCCGCGCTGGCGTGTGGGCGGGAGAGGGGTGTTGGGGGGGTGTGAGGGAGGTGGAGAGCTTGGAGAAAAGATGGGGGAGAAGAGCCATGGGCAAGAGGGAGGTATCACGGGGAGGGGGCAGGAGCCAGCAAGGGGGACCAGAGGAGCTGAGGGGCGTTGCGATGGCGGTACGTTTGGGACTCACAGTGGGCGCTAGACGCTCTCCTCTACCGGGATCAGATTCACCGTTTGGCGACCTTCCGAAAAATTGTGTCCGGTTGGAGACCTCCGCTGGCCACCCACAGCCTCCCTCAGCTCCAGTAAAGACGCGATGGCGCAGGAAGGGGTGGACCGTCCCGGGTAGTAACGGGGGAAGAGACCAATCCGCGATGCGCTGACTGGCAGGAGTGGAGATCGATCTGCGCACACGTGGTTTGTACGATTTTTATACCTTGCTAACTTTTACAATATAGCATCGATTGGAACGAAACCTGTTGCTCTCGCAGCACAGGAGAATGGCGAGTGAGCTGGTGAAAAATCGTAGCGCTATTGCGTACCGTTTTTGCACAAATATAAAAACCGCGCAAACCAAAAGAGCACAAGATCAGAGCTTTAGTTATGTATAGATACATAGAAGATTTAGACAGGTGTATGAATGGGACAGGTTTAGAGGAATATGGGCCAAACGCAGGTACGTGGGACTGGTGTAGATGGGGCATGTTGGCCGGTGTGAAGTTGGGCTGAAGAGTCTGTTTCCACGCTGTAAGACACTATGACTCTACCCTCATACTAAAGAAGGGTCCAGACCCGAAATGTTGCCTATCCATGTTCTACAGTAATGTTGTGTTTTTTTTATAACCCAGCATCTGCATTTTCTTGCGTCTCCTTCCACACATCCCTGGTGATAGAAGTCAAAGAATACAGCATCCTCTTAGAGGGGAAATTACTTCTCATTCGCCAGATGAAGTGGGTGGCCTCTTCATTCAAAATCATGTCCTCTCAATTCTACATAATCTCACTAGAGGAAACATCCACGCACCATCCACCCCACTAATACTCCTCCGTATCTTGAGAAGGTAAGATAAGAACAAAAGTAGTACCAGGAAATTAGAATCAGATAACTGCAGATGCTGCGAATATGAACCAGAAACAGAAAACACAGGAATCACTCAGCATTCACTCAGTCTTAGAATAAAGGGGAGGTCATTTAAGACTGAGGTGAGAAAAAAAACGTTTTCACCCAGAGAGTTGTGAATTTATGGAATTCCCTGCCACAAAGGGCAGTGGAGGCCAAGTCACTGGATGGATTTAAGAGAGAGTTAGATAGAGCTCTAGGGGCTAGTGGAGTCAAGGTATATGGGGAGAAGGCAGGCACGGGTTGTTGATAGGGGATGATCAACCATGATCACAATGAATGGCGGTGCTGGCTCGAAGGGCCTAATGGCCTACTTCTGTACCTATTTTCTATGTTTCTATTTCTCTGTTTCTATTTCTCTTTATATAGCTACTGCCCGACCAGCTAAAACCCCTGTCCCACGGTGCGAGTCGACCCACGAGTGACCCCGTGTTTAAAACAAGTTAAACTCGTGGTAATCACGTACAATTAACGTGCGGGAACGCCGGAACTCGTGGATGCAACTTAACGACTCGTGCCGCTAACGGCAGGTACCCAGGAAACTTGTTAACTCTTGAAAAACTTTAAACATGATTAAAGATTTCCACGAGTCAATTTTACTCTTGAAGTTAAAATTTGAAACATTTAAACTCGTTGTAAGAACGTGGTAGCCCGTGAGTTTACCGTAGTGATTCATGAGTCTACCGTGGGCACTGTTTAACTCAGCAGGCAGGCAGCATTTCTGGAGAGAAGGAATGGGTGACGGGATGACTTTTCCAAATTTCTGCTGTGTCTTTGTGTTACTCCAGCACCGTGTGTTCACTTTTTGTCAACCAGCACCCTCCCTTTCTTGGTCAAGGGTCAATGGTCATTGATGCAAGAGGCACTGTGTTTTGCCGCCATTTTCAAAGTCCTTTACCTATGAGCGGTGCCAAATCCAAGCAAGTTCCAGACTGCTGTGGGACTCCAGCCTTCCTTGCACCACGATCAGTTCAGTTCAGTTCAGTTTTATTTGTCATATGTAGGTTAACACAAGGTCAACGGTACAATGAAATTAGTTTAACAAGACAACGGGTCACCTCAGCAATGATATTACAAGGATAAAATTATGGTAAACAAAAAGATGATAAAAGTGACATTGGTAGGTAAAAGACAATAATAAATAAAATAATCAACATATATGATATCCCTCTCATCGCCCATCCACATTTGTGCCATACGGGTGCTTCCTGCAGTCACCCTTGAGGGCGTGGCGGGGCCGGATCCTAGTTCCCTCTCCCACCAGCATTGCTACTCACCTGTTACGTCATTGTCATAACCAGCTCCATCCACCTGGTCCCTCTGGACTTCGGGGCAGCAGCAAGGGCCGATTAACCCACTTATAACTGGAGCAGTAAACAAATTGTTGAAGGAACATAACGGGCCAAGCAGCATCTGTCAGAGGCAAAAACATCCCATTGCCTCCGCAGCTGCTGCATCACTGCTTGCACAGGTGCTGCATGACTCACTGAGCTCCTCCAGCAGTTTGTGTGTTTTTTTGACCCAGATTCCTGCACCTGCAGTTTCTTGTCTCAAGAGTGAAGAATGAAGAATCAAGGTTGTATATCACGTGCATCGGGACCAGAAGGTTGAAATCGGTATCTCTTGCAGCTTTGCAGGCACAGTAAAGCAACAGCACAACAAATAAACATACAAAACATGATCAGTCATTCTAGGTAAACTAGATCATATAACTGCAAGCCAAAGTATGTAGTGCAATCTTAATAGCACAAAGTCCATAGCAGTTCAGTGCTGAGGTAGGGGTTGTGTGGGTTAATTCAAGAACCTGATTTAGAAAAGGGCCCTTTGGCCCACCGAGTCTGTGCCAACCAGCAATCCCCGTACACAAGCACTATCCTACACACCAGGGAGAATAGTAAGATTAAACGAGAACTTACCAGTTTGAAGTTTGATCTTTATTTTATGAGGAGTTATGATGATGGATTATGTGAAGACCCCGCCAGCATGCTTGCGCGACATTCTTCAAAGCAGCGGTGTGGAATCACAGAACACAGTAATTGAAATAAACATAGTAAAGATAGGAAGAACTAGGATACCAGTTGACCTTTATAATTGAGGGTGGGAGCGGAGGGCACGTAATCCCTCATCGTAACTCCTCATTAAATAAAGATCAAACTTCAACTGGTAAGTTCTCGTTTAATCTTACTATTTTACTGCGGAATCACGTGAGTGACTACGTGAAGATTTTAAAGCTCTGTGATTTCAAGCCGTGTAACAGTACATGCTTCACTCACTGCTGTAGTCATCCAAGGGAGGAAGTATGTTATCGTAATCAAACATGAATCAGTTTTAAAAAACAATAACAATATTTATTTTAAACAAAGAAAATAATGCTCCCCCGGGCTTAAATTATATATTTACAGAATTTTAAATCCTTTCTGCAAACAATGCAGGTTTAGCAATCGGCCTATTGTAGAACGTTTGGAAAGTTCTTTCCGTGGACCACCCCGCTGTTGCCAGGATATGGTCCAATGGCACGTCCATATTCCTAGCCACTGATGTTGCTGCTACCCTGGTGGAGTGAGATGTAAAAATGTCAGTATCCACCACAGCAGCTCCCAATACCTGTCTGAGCCATCTTGAGATGATTTGTAACGACACCCGACCATGTGGCTTTTTGTAGCTGACTCATAGTGCCTTTTCTCTCCCTCTGGATTATTTGGTTGTGCTAAGATATAGCAGCAAATGTGACATGACACATAAACGGGGGTCAGGTGGGTACGCCCGGAATTCCATTGTTAGTCCTGAACTTCCTGGTCTGCTCTGCTTGACCAGCTCCCAGATAGTTAATGTAACTTGGTCAGCTGGTATGACCATGTTGTCCAGTAATATATGGTGTAGGGACTGGACCCTTTGGGTTGAGACTAAAGCCATCAGCATTACCGTTTTCAGGGTGAGCTGTTCCAGAGTCAGGGATTTGGCTGGTGACCATCCCCTTAGAAATGACAGGACGACACTGATGTCCCAGATCTGGGTGTACCTTGGTCTAGGGGGGTTGGTATTAAAGATACCTTTCATTAGTTTGGCCACCAGCGGATGTGATCCTATGGACTGTTATCCTGGTGCCTGCCATAGATAGGCTGACAGAGCACTCCTAGTACAATTAATTGTACTGTAACTCAGACCTTCATCGTAGTGAAGGCTGGACAGGAACTCCATTACGTTCGTTATCGCCACTGTTCTGTATGTCGCCCCAGTCCTCGAGCAGTATGCTTCCCACTTCCTGATGCTGGAGAGGTACTGTTTCTTGGTGGACTGTCGGTAAGATGCCGTCATCATGTCCATGGTCCTGTTTGATAGTCCCAGATCCAATAGTGGTCTTTCTAAATTCTGCAACCAAACAGATTTATTCTGTCATGGCACGAATGGCTCTCGCCTGTGACAGGGTGGACCAACACATCTCGTCTTCTGGGAATAGTCATGGGTGGTTCCGTGACCATGTCAAGGACCACAGGGAACCATGGCTGTGTAGGCCAGTCGGGTACTACCAAAATACCTGAAGCTGAGTCCATTTGTATTTTGCGTAGGACCCGACTGATGAGGCAGAAGGGGGGAAAGGCATAGAAAAAAATGTTCCCCAATTCAGCGAGAACGCGTCCATCGCTGCTGCCTCAGGGTCTGGTTCCCAAGCGACATATGTTGATAACTGGTGATTCAGTCGGGATGCGAAGAGATTGATATCTGGTGTTCCATACCGCTTTGTAATATCAGCAAATACTTTGGGGTTCAACATCCATTGTCGTTGAATTTTCGTGAACTGGTGTCTGCCACTGTATTAGGCTTACCTGGTAGGTAAGTTTCTGATAGCCAAATATGTCTGTCGACACACCATTGCCAAATTGTGTTGACCAGATTTTATTCCGCCCATATGGTTAATATAGGCCACTGTGGTATTGTCAATTTGTAGGCGGACATGCAAATTGGGCATAGCTGAACAGTGAGCTTTTAGCCCATAAAACGCACCCAACATTTCTAAATAATTTATACCCAATGTCTGTAGTAATGATGATTCTTGTATATTCCATCTACCACCAGTACTAGATATAATGTTAGTTGCTCCCCAGCCTTGAGCACTAGCATCCGTTTGTATCGTGATTGTTGGGTTATTGATAATGATGGAGCTGGAACTATGCCAAATATTTATTTTCCACCATTGTAATTCTGATATTGCTTTGGCTGGTTATTTCATGGGTCGATCGAAATGACCTTTATGTTGTTTTAGCGCTTGAACCTTTGCTCTTTGTAAGTTTTGGTAATGCAAAGGTCCAAGCTGAGTAGCTGGAAATGTTGCTACTAATTTCCCAATTACTCTTGCCACCTGTCGAATAGTTGGTTGATTGGTAACCATCAATTTGTTGTAGGCTTGTGCCAATTCTGCTGCTTTCTCTTTTGGCAATGTTACAGACATGTGGACTGAGTTAATTGTGAATCCCAGACAGTCCATAGTTGTGGATGGTGTCAACTTAGATTTATCTGGATAACAAACCCCAGAGTTTCAAACAGTTGTTTAGTAGCTAATACTGCTGATATAGCTAATTTCAGGGTTTTGCCCACTATTAAAATGTCATCAAGATACGCCATGACAATATGTTTTTGTTTTCTTAGTATTGCCAAAGCTGGTTTTAATATCTTGGTAAATAATCTTTGGGCTGATGTTAGCCCATTTGGCAACGCTTTATACTGCCATAGTTGCCCCATCCAGTTAAACTTTAGGTATCTATGATGATCCTTATGAATGGGTACTAAATAGTATGCATCTTTTAAATCGATGCATGCATGTATCCTTTGGAAATCAATTGTTTGACAGTAACAAATGTTTCCATTTTGAAATGTATATACTGGACAAAAGTATTCAGTGTCGTCAAGTCAATGATGATGCAACATCCACCATCTTTCTTGGTTTTTGTAAAGATATTTGATACGAATTCCAAAGGGTCATGTTCTGTTTTTTCTATGACTCCTTTTGTATGTAATCTCACCAGTTCTGCCTGTCCCTCGCATTTTTTTCTTTGTGAGAGGGTAAACTCCCTGTGGGGTGCATGCTGAACTGGTGGCATACTTTTTTGAATGAATTCAATTTTGTATCCCTGAATACTTTGTAGTATATAATTATCAAGAGTGATAGTCCTCCATGCTTCCAAAAACAGGTGTAACCTTCCCTCAGTTAGTACAGGCCCTGCATCTTTTATGTTCTGGAAGGAACCAGACCCACCTACCTCCATGGTTACCGGTAGAGTGTTCATTTCTTGGGTTTCTGGTTCTTCGTTGGTCGAGGTGTTGCTGTGTGGGGGTGGCGCATCTTCCATGGGGTCCGCTCTGGGCCCTGGCCTAAAAAAGACCTCCGGGGATGATATGCGGGCCCCTTCACCAGTACCATGATGATGACGCCTACTGGTGGATGCGTAGGGGTGCTGCCGTCTGGGTTGTGTGGTTTTTCTCGTCCCGGAGCCTGCCCTCATGAGTCCGTGCTTTCGACTCCTCATCCAGATCTTTTACCTGTTTCGACAGGTCCTTTCCAAATAGCAGGATTTGAGGTTGTGAGGTCGTAGATTTGCACAACCCTGCAAATTTGGGATTGAGGGCAGGTTTGATGGCATCTTTCTGCAGACTGTTAATCTCGTACTGCGTGTTGCACAGTAGAGCCAGGGTGTCCTGCTGGTTGTCGGTCATTTCGACCCCATCCACGGAACGAGCATATGAAGTGATGGCCGACGTCAGGAGCTTCAGAATGTTTTGGAGTTTCACCTCTTGGGTACGTATGCCCAACCCAATGTACCCCCAGATTTGACTATTGACGGCCGGTACATTGAGTGAGATGCAATTCTCCGGGGGCAATTCTCTGTCCAACGCCTCATTAACTACCTGTTCTTGTAGTGGTTTGAAGGACAGGTAGTCAATACCGGCCGCAAGTTTAGACTGCAACGGCTGTCCCGCTCGCAGTGTTACTGCATAGCGTTTGACCACTCCCAGCAGCTCTTCCTGTTCCTGCACCCCCAGCATACTGCTGTTATCCGGCCACAGACCCCTCTTCTTGACCAGCCCAGCCCTGGTCACCAACGCTCCCCTCTGCTGAGGGAGATGCGATGGACAGTGCTGGATATTGCACTGTTGCGGGTGTGTATACACTCCCATGGCGGGCTTGCCCCATCTCCCGGAGCAAGTCCCGCTGGAGCATTTGCTCCATTAACTGCTCCATGTGGGACAAACGGTCACCTTTTCTGCTCTCGGGCGGCGTGTCTTCCGGACAGAACTCACCGGACCGACTTCTGCTTTGCCTTGCCTCCAACCCGCTGCGGTAGTTCGAGCTGAGCAGCTAGCGGCATTGGGCTCGGCTCTACAGAAATTACGTCGGTGACTGGGGACCGCACTCAGATGCAGCCGGCCACCCCCCACTGCTGGAACCCTCATGGGCCATCCGAGTCGGATGGGGTGCGACCTTCTTTGTTTATCTGCCCTTGCCCATGTTGTCTACAAAACAGAGCACAACAAGGGTTTCTCAAATACGACCTCAGAATAAATTTTACTTACCTGGAGGTCCCGTTTTAAACTCTATTGCAGGAGAGCTCGTTCCCCCGCCCATCGCTGTTGCACTGCGTGAGACGCTATGTCGCCATGCGTGCTGGCGGGGTCTTCACATAGTCACTCACGTGACTCCGAAGTAAAATTTACAATTTTTATTTAAGCCAATTAACCGACAAACCCAATTTTCTTTTGGGGTGTGGGTGAAAACCGGTGCACCCAAGCAAAAACCATGGTCACAGGGAGAACATACAAACTCCATACAGATAGCACCCATAGTCAGGATTGGACCTGAGTCTCAAGCACTGTAAGCAGCATCTTTACCTGTCCCAACCTGATGGTTGATGGGAAGAAGCTGTTCTTGAACCTGGAAGTCACAGATCAAATCTGGAACTCTGGAGCTGTGAGGCATCAGGACAAATCGCTGAACAACTGTGCTGCTTTGATGGTTCCATCATTTGAGACACATATCCACACATCTTTTGGAAAATACACAAAGTGCTGGAGTAACTCAGGCATTGTATATTTTACTATTTGAGATATCTTGAATGAAAACGTCTGATGGCGTGTAAAGGTCTCCATATGGGACCTGATGGGAATGATTTCATCAAATGAAATATTTACGACTGGAAAGCTTATCTTCCAGTACAATTTAAATGGAATTTCATTAATGAATTCTAGGAAATGTATTTTGGCCCAGCCCAGAGAGATGAGGATGTCTACCTCATGGTACTGGTGAAAGCTCGGGGCCTGCATGCCAATCCCGTAAGCCTTTTTAGGCCAGGGCCCACAGCAGGCCCCATGGAAAATGCGCCACCCCCCCAACAAACATCGTCCCTACAAGAATAAGGAACCAGAAACCGAAGAAAACAACAATGAAGACAGATAAGTATGGTTCCTACCATCACATAAAGGTGAAGGGTTGTACTAACAAGGGTTGGGTGAATCACGCCTGGTTAGGAAGCTATCACACTTGGTAGTTATATACCAAAAAATAAATACAAGAGGAATAGAATTAATATCTTGCCACCAATTCAGCAAGCACCCCAAGGGGTCTACCCTCCCACGATGGTGAATGTCGCACGATCATTGATTAACCACTTGAGTATTTCACCAGGTATACTCACTTATGGGATTGTAACTTCTACCATGGATCCAAGGATACTTTATGGTGGACATCGACCTTGAAGATGCATACTATTCAGTACCTTTTCATATAAGTTTCAGATATACACAATTACCTGGATGGAGTAACCATGATGAGCATTGCCATTTTCATTCACTGCACATCTCGCGTGGGTATGTGACAAATAAACTTGATTTGAGTATTGAATTGGCATATAAGCCAAAGCTATTCCAGAATCAAACCCGCCCTGACACTTAAGAAACATTCCATCATGGCATGTCTATATATTAACAACAGACTATCCTTGGATATAGCTTTATTAGCTGCATTAGCTACTAACTTATTTAGCGGGCTCTGTCATATATCCAGATATTTACGTTGACCATCCACAACATTGTCTATCTGGTATTCATTAAGACTATCAGTTATGGTAACATTTAACCACCAATCAACTACGTGGCAAAGTAATTGGGATAGTAGCAGCATTACCAGCTACTGAACATTGTACCTTTCCTATGAGCTGAGATACTAGTGTTCAAACTATCTCCATACCTGTAATATGGGGGCAAATGGACTAATCTGGAGTGTTATCATTGGAATTTATCGGCATAGGAAGGATTATGGTTGTACACTTCCACCTGTTTTGAGTAACATCTTATGTGTCCTGATGTGTTACTGAGCTTGTAATACAACGAATGCATTTTGTTGTCTCTGTACTGTACACTGACAATGACAATTAAAATTGAATCTGAATCTGAATCTGAATCTGAATACTTAGTGCCAATGTGAATTGACTTAAACATGTTATATATTAACTTACTTACTGAGCATTTGCTCAGTAAACCACCAATTTTGCATGTTCGTTTATAAGTTAACAACGTCACAGTGGTGGCATATACCAAACCACATGGGCGGAGAACATCGATATTAGGTGACAATTTATTAACAATTGGTAACTGTATGTCGTCAAACATGTTTGACCATCAGTAACTTACCTATCAGGTGAGCTAAATACTGTAAACATACATTTAAACCAAAAATATGTGCTGAAATTACTAAGCAATATGGACACCAGATATGAATTTCCTTATATTCAATTAAATCACCACGTACTAACCTACGTCACATGAAACCAATCTCAAGGCAGCGGCGATGGATACATTCCCGCGTATTGAGGGGTGGGGGGGAATCTAATCTCTATGTTCTCCTTTCCTTCTACCTCTTCAATAGGTACTATGGCTTCATCAGTCGGGTACTACGCATATTACAGTGGACTAAGTCCACAGGCATGGTTCTCAGTGATCCTCGACATGGTCATTAAAAGAATTGCAGAATTGGGAAGACCACAGCTGTGCTTGGATCAGCAGCACTATCAACATGATGACAGCATTCCGTCACATATCCTAGGAAACATACCTGAGGACCATCAAGAAATGGGACACTGTTCCAAAACAGGAACTACACATTCAACTACAACAAAAAACTGTACTGGAGCTCCTGGCAGGTCTTCACCACAATGAAGGAAATGTTCTGTCAGCCTACTCAACTTGGGTATCACAACAACAGGGTAAAGGGTACCACTCACTGGTGATCAGATACAGGAGAGGTATATTCAATCCATTCCCAAGAAATAGGTACACCCAAATTGGGATGTCAGTTAAATCCTGACGTACCTTAGGGGATGATCACCAGCCAGGTCACTCACCCTGGAACAGCCTACCCTGAAGATGGACATGCTGGTGGCCTTACCTCAACACAAAGAGCCAGTTCTCCCATCTACTGGGATTGGACAACATGGTTATAATGCCAGATAGTGTCACATTTCCCATTCAAGGGCTGGCCAAACAGAACAGACCAGGAACATCAGGTCCAGTCATGAAATTCCGGGCATACCCACCTGAACCATGTTTTATGTGTCATGACCCACTTAGAGATCTACATCGACACAATAAGGAATACCGAGGGAGAGGAAAAAGCCTTATGGGTCAGCCACAGGAAACCTCATGGTCGGGTGACGAGCTAAACTATCTCTAGTGGCTCAAGCAGGTACTGGGAGTTGCTGGAGTAAATACTAACGTGTATAAATCTTATTCCACCAGGACAGCTTCCACATCAGTAACTAAGAGGATGGACGAGCCTATGGACCACATCCTGGCTACAGCAGGGTGGTCTAGGGAGTATACGTTCCAAACTTTTATAACAAACCACTGACAGAACCTGTATCGTTTGCAGAAAAAGAATCTGCAAAATATATATAATTTAAGCCCGGGGGAGCATTTGGTTTTGTTGTTAATAACACCATTATTGTTTTACAAACGGATTCATGGTTGATTACGATAACATACTTCCTCCCTCGAATGACTTCGGCAGCGAGTGAAGTATGAACTGTTACACGGTTTCAAATCACAGAGCTTTGAAATCTTCACGGAATCACTCACGTGACTCCAAAGTAAAATAGTAAGATTAAACGAGAACTTACCAGTTTGAAGTTTGATCTGTATTTTATGAGGAGTTACGATGAGGGATTACGTGCCCTCCGCTCCCACCCTCAATAATATGGACAAACTGATAAACTTATGTCTCCTTGTCTTTACTATGTTTACTTCAATAACTGTGTCTATCTGTGATTCCACACCGCTGCTTTGAAGTATGCCGCGCATGCGTGCTGAACGGGTTCTTCTCGTAATCCCTCATCGTAACTCCTCATAAAATACAGATCAAACTTCAAACTGGTAAGTTCTCGTTTAATCGTACTATTTTAGTGTAGTGTACTGCAGGAAGTATCTTTTCTGAGCCTCAAACACACTGAGCCCTTGGCGATCATCTCCAAGAGCTATACATGTGACCATGAGTCACCGATGCTTGATATGAGTATTGCTGAAAGAGATGTGGTGTGTCAGTGTGTGGTTTTAGTATCAGCACTGACATGTGTACACAGCAATGAGACAGCAGGAATAGCATTTACAGTAACTAAAAAAAACAATTCTTATTAACACTTTATATACCTGTCATAAGCTGGTAAAACATAAATCTGCAATATCTTCAGGAACCTTTGTCAGAAGTAATTATTTGTATTGTGTATTTTTTCAGCCAAATTGCAGTGCAAGAAGTCAATATCCAAACACCTCATATATTAGTAAGGTTGGTGAATGGATACTTACTGGGTGGAGTAGAGTCCATGACAAGGAGACTAACCTGGACTACACAATATATTGATTGCACAAAGTGCTGGAGTGACTTAGCAGGTCAGTCAGCAGCTCTGGAGGACATGGATAGGTGGAGTTTTAGGTCAGGACCCATGATGAAGAAGGGTCACGACCTGAAACATCACCTCGCCACGTCCCCCAGACATACTGCACTACTAGTTACACAGTCACTTTGTGGTTTTTTTCCATAAACCAGCATCTGCAGTTCGTTGTGTCTCTATATATAGATTGGCTTAGTGAGTCAGGTGACATTTCTTGCGGTATGCCAATAATGTCCGTATAAGTCTGTTTTGAAGATACTCTGCAATTATCCGATGCTCCGACAATGCAAAGATAGGTGGAGTTGTAGATAGTTGTGATGGTCGCCATAGATACAGAGGGACATAGATCAGCTTGGAGGTTGGGTGGAGGTAGGTTGGCAGGTGGAACCTAATATACACCAGTGTGATGTAATACATTTCAGATGGTCTAATCGTGGCAGACATATGCAGTGGGCAGCAGGAACCTGAGAACCATTGATTTACAGAGGGATCATATGGTGCAAGTTGAAAGCTCCCTGAAAATGGTGACACATGTGAATAGGATAGTGTAGGAAGTGTTTGCTTGCTTGTCTTCATCGGCAGAAGGGTAAGAATTGGGGTATCATGGTGCAGCTGCACAAGATTTGGGTTCAGTCACACTTGAGGTATTGTGTTCATTTCTGGGTCACCACACAATGTAGAAAGGATGTGGCCACACTAGAAAGCGTGCAGAGGAGATTCACCAAGATGTTGTGGGAATGGAGGGCATTTGATACAAGGGGAGGTTGGATAGGCTGGAATTAACTCAATGGGGCACTGGGGGCTAACGGATAAGATTATAGAGGTTTACAAAATTATGAGGGCCATAGGTAGAAAAATTGGTCACAATGTTTTTTCCAAGAGTAGAAGCGTCTAAAATTAGAGGAAATCGGTTTCAGGTGAGAGGGGAATGATCTAAATCGGATCTGACAGTGAAGTATTCCTGCCTTGCTGCATTACACCAGCACTTTATGCTTTAACTTTGTAAATCAGCATCTGCAGTTCTATATATAGATTGGCTTAGCGAGTCAAGCGATATTCTTGTGTAATGCCACTAATGTCTGTATGAGACTGTTTTGAAGATAATCTGGCATTATCCAATACTATGACAATGATGGTACAAATGGATCAGAAAGTCCCATGCCTGATCTATTTGTGTTTGATGATCTCAGTAATGGTGATGTTCCATTCCCTGGGGCTAGTAGGAGATAATGATCCGAGACCTATATGATTTCCACCTACATTCCTTCCAATGCCTTCACATTTGACACCTTTTCTATCCTTTTCTCCTTATCTCACATGTATTGTCTTTTCATCACTCGCCTTTGTCCAATCATCTGCCCATCAACCCCTCTCCCCCCCCCCCCCCCCTCAACTGTGTTCACCTATCATTTGCCAAACTTTATCCTGCTACAATCTCTCTTCCAGCTTTCTGCCCAGCCCTGCCCTAACACCCGCACTATAATCAGTCTGAAGAAAGGTCCCGACACTAAATGTTTAAGAAGGAACTGCAGATGCTGGAAAATTGAAGGTAGACAAAAGTCTGAAGAAGAATTTCGACCCAAAACGTTGCCTATTTCCTTCGCTCCATAGATGCTACCTCACCCGCTGAGTTTCTCAGCATTTTTGTCTACTCCCAAAACAAAATGTTGGCTACCCATCTTCTCCAGAGATGCTACCTGACCCGCTGAGTTACTCCAGCGCTTTGTGTCTTTTTCTTTATAAACAAACATCTGTAGTTCCTGTGTCTCCAAGATTCCCGCTGTTTGGTTTCCAGCTGTCTGGGCTGATAAGCATGCTTGGGTGAATGCAGGAGTGAAAAGCAGATAGATCTCAGCTACGATGACCATTAAACCTGATGACAGTCAGTACTTAAATATCTAACACACCAAAGGAGACTCTTGCCATCTGAGCTATCTGTTCTTTCAAAAAACAGCGCCAGATTAAATCAAATTTTCATTTGCTGTTTTGGGAGCTTGCTTCGTGCACCAGGGCTACCGAATTTACTGAGAGCTTGTACATGAATTGGATGTTAAAATGGCAAACCCCAAAATATATTTAGCAGATGCGACAAAGTATTATTTAAACACGAGTGCGTCCTTTTCATTCTCATTAAACCATTTAGGACCACACAATTAGCTACTACTTTTTGCACTATAATAGACCACTATAATCATCAATGATGACAATGTATTTGGGTTATCTAATGTCACTGGCTAAATGATGTAGTTTCATTTAGTCTGTCGCCTGAATTGTATGTACAATAGTAAATGGAGCTGCAAAGCCAAAAGAGCACTTTTTTTCGCAGAGTGTGCAGTATTGACCGAGTGAATTATCCAGAGAGTGTGTACTTTTCTGAGCAATGGGTGATTTCATTTAAAATATTTAAATATTCAATCTGGTAGTTTTCATTTGCAATGAGAAACAATACAAAATGATAAACAAGCAACCTACTGGATAATTAGGTGACATACTAGAACAGTTTAACTGAAGGCTGGAACCTGTGCCAGAGGAACTGTGAACATTCATGATGCCCATTGTCTGAAGTGTGGAATTTGATGAGTAACAAGGTGATTTTCTTCTTCTGAAGAAGGATCTCGACCCGAAACGTCACCTATTCTTCTTCTCCAGAGATGCTGTCTGACCCGCTGAGTTACTCCAGCATTTTGTGTCCTTTAAGGGCCTAAGGGCCTGAATACCCATTCCTGTTCCTAAGTTTTTTTGTAGTTCTTGAACAGAGGTTCAAAATGATCTGCTGTGGATTGAAAAAAAATTCCCTTTTACTGATCACGATGACCTCAGTTGTGAACCCAACCCCAAGGGTGATGAATGGAGTTAAACAGAGATACACACAACCTCCTGAAATTAACTTCTGTAGCAAAAATATGAACATCTGTCATGTGGTGGATTTTAAAAGCAGCAGGATGCAACAAAAAAATAATAATTGGAAGACCTTTTATGTGTTACAATATCACAATTAAGATATTGTGCCTATCTTCGATTTAATTGTATATATTTATTTATTTTATTTTATTTAAGTGTTAGATTATTTTAACCTTGCTGTAATGAACAAGTAGTAAATAAGTAGGATAAAGTGGTTAAATTATAGTCTGCCAGGTAGCTAGGAAACTAGCTACAATTTGTTAACTGAACTGAACTGACTCAGAACCCATGGGACCAGGCAATGTGTTGGATCTGCTGAGGGCCAGTGTATTTATACCATGTGTATAATGGCCAGTGAGAGCAAACCTTGTGTAAGGGAAACCTTGGAGAGCAAGGGACTTTGGTGATGGAAATGTAAGATAGAATCATAGAGTTATAGGAAACAGGCCCTTCGGTCCAACTTGCCCGTGCCAATGCAGCCAGAGACCTTTATCGAGGCGCCGCGGTCTCGATGCCTCCCGGGTCGCCGTGTAGAAACCCGAGTCGAGGCCCAGCCGGGGCTGCGTGGGTAGAAGCCTGGGTCAGGCAAAACGGCCGATGGCTGGAGCCCAGGTCAGTACCACGGAGGCGTGAAGTGGGGCGTCGACAGCGGTGAGGCCTCGGTGGCAGCAGCGGTGAAACCTCGCGACAATGGGGCCTCGGCGGTGGTGAAGCCTCGCGGCGGCGGCGGCGGCGGCAGCGGCGTTGCCTCGTGGGTCGATGAGAGCATGGAGAACCATCATGAGGGCGGAGGGGAAGAACAATGGAGGACCCAGCAAAGAATCTCACTGTGCTTAGTCACATCAGACTGTAAAGCATTCCTACTGTAGTTGCCCCATTTATGCTTGTCCCACCTACCCACGTTTGGCTCACATCCCTCTAAACCTTTCCTATCCATGTACCTGCCCAAATGTCTTTTAAATGTTGTTATAGTACCTGCCTCAACTACTGTATGTCCTCTGGCAGCTCATACATATTCCCACCACCCTCTGTGTGAAAAATATGTCCCTCAGTTTCCTATTTTATTCTTTCCTCTCTCACCTTAAACCGACCTCTCCCTCACTTCCTCGTCGCCACACTCCCATCAGGCAAGAGGTACAGAAGTGTGAAAACGCTTATCTCCAGATTCAGGGTCGGTTTCTTCCCTTCTGCTACAAGGCAAATGAACCATCCTATCACCAACTAGAGAACGGTCCTGACCGACCATCTACCCCATTGGAAACCTTTGGACTGTCTTTAATCTTGACTTAAATGGACTTTATCTTGCACTAAACATTATTCTCTGTATCCTGTAACTGTACACTGTGGACGGCTTAATTGTAATCATTTATAATCTTTCCGCCAACTGGATAGCACGCAGCAAAAAAAGCTTTTCACTGTACCTCAGTACATGTGACAATAAGCTAAACTAAACTCAACTAAATTAAAACCTATGTATTCTGGTTCTTGATTCCTTGGCAATTAATATTCAGATCAATAAGTTGATTAACAGGGCAAGTATGGTAAGGCAGATGGTATGTTGTCACTGCAATATGTGGGAGCTGATCCATGGTAAAATGAAGCCAGTGTCTGCAACTCTAGGAATGTCACCTCATAGTTGATGAACTGGAGTCTCGGGTCTCAGGTTCAGAGAACAATGCATCAGGGAGGGGGAATGTTACCTGGATGACTTATTCTGGAAGGCAATTGCATCTCTTTGATTAGGCGCTGCAGAAGCAGTCAGTAAAGAGAGGCAGGATGATGAC
This sequence comes from Leucoraja erinaceus, assembly GCF_028641065.1. Lineage (NCBI taxonomy): Eukaryota > Metazoa > Chordata > Chondrichthyes > Rajiformes > Rajidae > Leucoraja > Leucoraja erinaceus. The sequence goes on along the minus strand of NC_073384.1, from coordinate 48,494,752 downwards.
TGTTTTCACATTTCTCCAGTTCTGATCAAGGGTCTCGAACCGAAACTTTGCCCATTCCTTCTCTCCAGAGATCTTGCCTGTCCCGCTGAGTTACTCCAACATTTTGTGTCTATCTTCGGTGTAAGTCAGCATCTGCAGTTCCTTCCTACACATCTGATCAAGCATTGTTGACCAAACATACAAAAGCTCTGCATCTCTCTCCATGGATGCGGAATGCTTGCAGCATTTTCTGTTTTAGTCTTGACTTCGGAATTGGCTTTGTCTCAAATGGCAAATTCATCTTCAAATGCGCTCCAAATAAAATGCCTTGCACTGGCTACTTACTGGTAGTTTAGTTTAGTTTCTAGATACAGTGCAGAAACATGCCCACCGAGTCTATACCGCCCAGCAATCCCCACACATTAACACTATTCTACACACAATAGGGACAATTTACATTTATACCAAGCCAATTTACTTACAATCCTGTACGTCTTTGGAGTGTGGGAGGAAGATCTCGGAAAAAACTCACGCGGTTATGGGGAGAACGTGCAAACTCCATACACACAGCATTCGTAGTCAGGATCGAACCCGGGTCTCCGGTGCTGCAAGTGCTGTAAGGCACCAACTCTACCACTGCGCCACTGTGCCGCCCATGTTGCAGTAATATTCTAAAGATTCAAACTAAATTATCAAACAAAAATATATTCACCTGCAGTTTTTTTATTTATTTGAAATGTATTTAATGTTCAAATATTCCATACTGCGAGTGAAAAACGACAAGAGCTCAGAAAGTTTCCAGTTGAATGAGAAATGAGTAAATGTACATAGATAGCCATTACACAGCAGGAGGACTATGTTAACAACATTAACATCCAGAAAATTATGGAGAATGTAACAGTGCAAGGAGCAATAGCATTAGTTACAGAGAAAGATGAGCATGTTTATTACCATCGATTACTCAAGTGAATCAAAGGCCCGGAATGGTTTATCGTGCATAGAAAGCATGGCTGAGGTAAATTATTGGTTACATTAAAAGATTTATGTTAAAATATAATTGATTTTTTAAAAATTAATGGTACAAAAGTACATTTATTAGTTCTTGTACTCGGCAAAATCTTACTAATGTTTATCATTATCCTCTTTGCTTGTCACAAAAGATTCTGAAATGATAACCAAGCAACTCCCTTCTTTAGAGGCCAATAAATAGCTGCACACATTTAGTAAGGAATTTATTAGACTGTAGAACTACTTTTTCTGTCCGTGTGGCATTTGCTCATTTTATTGCTATTGTGTTGGCACTTCAGAAACTGCATTTTTCAGAGCAATTACCTACTGTTTTAAGTCAAACAGAATTTCATGTTTAGTTGTTTTTCTGGTGATAAGCCAGCAAATAATTTAGATGAACAAAGTTGCAGTACACAGTGTTGCTTATTAAAACTTCAAAGTCATTTTGATTGCTGTGGTACATCTGTCTAATTTTATTTACTGGAGGTAAGTGCTATTTTTCTTGTTTAATCTCCTTGGTGTCATAAAGTAAAGTTACTGCTGCATATTCGTCCTTTAAGCAGGCTTTTCGTAAATCCATCCCCTTGGTTCCATTCATCTGCTTATTCCCCAAAGTCATGCAAATTACTGATTACTTATTCAGTTCCTTTACTGTTTCCTTCGCCCTTACAGTCAGTGAGTTCTAGATATTATCGGCTCTCTGAGGGTTTTTTTCTCGTGTAGAGTCACAGAGAGATACAATACAGAAACAGCCCATCAAGGTCACACCGATCATCAATCACCCACGTGCACTAATGACACGTGAATCCAATTTTTTTGCTCCCCACATTTTCACTGACTACCAACCAGCTTGTATTGCTCACCTATACAGTAGAGACTATTCACTGCAGCCAATGTTTCTACCAACCCACATGATGTTGAAATTGGGAAGAAACCAGCATACCCAGAGGAAACCCACACCATCACAGCAAAAAAGTGCAAGCTCCACACAGGTCATGATTGACCACCATTTCCCTGGAGTTGTGAGACCAGCTGTATCACTGGACTACCCATCATCTATCTTCTGCCCATCAGAGAACCAGCCTTCTCTATTTGGGTCTCGACCAAAAGATTTCACCCATACCTTCTGAGAAGCTGCCTGTCCCGCTAAGTTACTCCAGCTTTTTGTCTTTATCTTCTCTATTTAACCTATTAATAATAATAATAATAATAATAATAATAATAATAATAATAATAATAATAATAATAATAATAATAAATTTTATTGTCATTGCACATAAGCACAACGAAATTTGGTATGCAGCTTCCATCCGATGTCATAACATAACATGGTTTGTAAAAGAACAGTAAAATAGTCAAAACAGTTCAAACAGACAGACTAAAGTGCATCTTGATCTTGTTCATCTCAATCAAATCTACTCTCAAACGTTGCTGCTGCAGGGAGAACAAGCCCAGTTTCTCCATCTAACCAGTAGATGGGACATTTTCACACATCCACTCCAAAAGACGGCCCCACGTGCCGTCCCTTTTCATCTGTGCATTAATTGCCTCATACTGTGTTTTGTATTGAATTCTGTATTTACTTTGTGTACTGGTCATGTCTCTACTATTTATTTCATTCCCCTTACATGTTTTTCCTCTACCTGCTAAATTTTTATAAGGTGTCCTTGAGACTCTTGAAAGGCGCCCATAAATAAAATTTATTATTATTATTATTAATAAAAGGAACTCACTCATATTCTCGGCATGGACTTGTAGGGCCGAGATGGCCTGTTTCCGTGCTGTAATTGTTATATTCGAGGCTTTGAAGAAGGGTATCGACCCGAAACGTCACCAATCCATGTTCTCCAGAGATGCTGCCTGACCCTCTGAGTTACTCCAGCACTTTGTGTCCTATAAGGTCCTGAGGGCCCGAATATCTGTTCTTGACCCTAAGTTTTCATGTTGGTCTTGAACAGAGGTTCAAAATGATCTGCTGTGGATTGAAAAAAAATTCCCTTTGACTGATCACGATGACCTCAGTTGTGAACCCAGCTTCAAGGGTGATAAATGGATATAAACAGAGATACACACAACCTCCTGAAATTAACCCATGTAGCAAAAATATGAACATCTGTCATGTAGTACATTTTAAAAGCAGCAGGATGCAACATTCAAGCAGCCTATAAAAAATCATTGAAAGACCTTTTATGAGTAGGAATCACCCTTCAGAAGAGCATTAGTCTATAAACATGGTGAACAGACATCTTAATGGGAGACATCACTCGAATGTGTTTACCTTAACATTTCTCAGCAGCTTTTAAAATATTTTTCTTAAATAAACATCCGGATTAAAAGAAGCCATGTCCAAACTTGCAAACTAACATTCCAACTCCACTTCTCTTTTTTCATAAATGTGTTTCAATCCCTGAAGCCCAATTTACCCCAAATTATTTTGTTCGGGTTCCACATCCAGTTTCACCCTGTTATATTGAATATGGCCTTTATCAGTCACATAGATAATCAATGCTTCCTTGTCCTATATAGACTTTCTGAATTGTTAAGATGTTTGACCATACCAACACCCCCCATTACATATTCACTGAGCTTATTAGCTGAATTGTAGTAACCAGGTTTAGACATTCTACAGGTGAACGTCTACAGGTGTACAGTGCAGACCATATTGACTGATTTCATTGCCGCCTGGATCAGCAACTTGAATGCCCAAGTCTGCCAAAAGCGGTAAACACTGCCCAGTTCACCACGTGTATTAAACTAACTCTGCTTCCACCATTTCACTGGCAGTTCATCCCCATATTTACTTGCCCAAGTACGAGAATGTTGCCCGGACTCGAGGTCTGGAGCTATAGGTTGAGCAGGCAAGGACTTTGTTCCTTGGAGCGCAGGAACCAAGGAATTCCTTGGGGTGATCTTATAGAGGTGTGTAAAATCGAGAGAGGATTAGATAGGGTAAATGCAGTCTTTAATTTGTACCAAACACAATGCCAATGATCTCATCTGCCTGTACACAATATGTGCCCTTTTAAAAGGCTCTTAAACGCCGCTATTGTATCTGCCTCCATCACCACCCCTGGCAACGCATTACATTTCTGAACAGGTTGAAGTTTTAGTGGCTCCCCTCAAGTATTTTGCACAGGCCTCCACCATTTTCTGTGCAAAATACTTGCCCCTCAGACCTCTAATAAACTTTTCCCCTTTCATCTTATAGCTATGCCCTCCATCCTGGGGCAAAGGTTCTGACTGTCTACCCTATCAATGCCCCTCATAATTTTACAATGTCGACCATCCATCCGGCTCCACAGATGTTGCCGGGCCAGCTGAGTTCCTCCAGCAGTTTGTTTTTGCTCCAGATTACGGCACCTACAGTCTCTTGTTTCTCGGTTAATTTTGCTCCTTTGAAATGCCATGGGATGTTTTGCTAGCTTAAAGGTGCTTGATAAATAGAAGTTGGTGTTAAGCAAATGCACATTATTTATGGGACATTAATGTGGTGAGGGTAGTAGTTTTATTTAGAGATACAGCGTGGAAACAGGCCCTTTGTTACACCGAGTTCACACTGACCACCGATCACCCATACGCTAGTTCTATCCTACACACTTCAGACAGTTTACAGGCCAATTAACCTGCAAGCCTGCATGTCTCTAGAATGTGGGAGGAAACCAGAGCTCCCAGAGCTCACCCAGTCACGGGGAGATGGTACAAGTTTCACACAAACAGCCAGTCGTTACGATCGAACCCAGCTCACTGGCGTTGCAAGGCAGCAACTCTACCACTGTGGACTGTTTGAGTTGTCAGTGTTGTTCTGTTTATGTCCCATCCTTGAATTGCCCAACATGCACAGGCCCACCATTAATCACCCAACATGCCTGCCGCATGGTGCGTTTCCTTCCCACCCTCTGGAAAGTGAACAGTCATTTAATTACTCAACTGGATATTTTTTACTTTATGACACGTCTGATATTTTGGTGATTAACAATTTTTATATTGATTTATGAATTATGCTTGCAGACTTCATAAGACCCTAAGTGATGGGAGTAGAATTAGGCCATTCGGCCCATCAAGTCTACTCCGCCATTCAATCTTGGCTGATCTATCTCTCCCTCCTAACCCCATTCTTCTACCTTCTCCACATAACCTCTGACACCTCTGACACTTGTGTTGGAAGCTGTTTTCTGTTTATCCTTCTGAGTCGAGAGCAACCCTTTTATAGATTCAAGATGGCGCCCAGGCCAGGTGACTCTTTGGGCACTGGTCACAAAAGTGAGCCTGCAATAACGCACTACAATCACTCCATTCTATTACATCTCCCCTACAACAGCAATAATTCTACTCTATCAGTGCATCGTGGATGGCTCGTTGTAACCATGTATTGTCTTTCCACTGTTGGTTAGCACGCAACAAAAGCTTTTCACTGTGCCTTGGCACATGTGATAATAAATTAGACTAAACTTGTAAGTTCCTTAAAATAATGAGGTGACAGGAAGCTCCAACGCTGAAGCTATTGCAGGCCTTGACAAGTGTACATTTCTGAACAGGTTGAAGTTTTAGTGGCTCCCCTCAAGGGAAGTAAACAGTTAGATTTTTGTTTTGTGTGAAAAGAATGAGTCTGACTTGACTTTTTTGTTCCAGATACTCTTGTGGTATCCATTTCTGCCTGAAACCTTGCATTCTGCGGTTGCACTAATTCCCTTCACCTCCACTGCATTGTGCTCACCCAGACTGCAACGTGTCATAGGCGCTAAAGTACACCTCACCTCCCCACTTTCCATTCACCCCCCCCCAACCACTCCAAATTCAAATAATCTGAGAAGCTGATAACCTCAAACATCTGCAAAGCATTTTACCAGTAAAATCATGTCCTGGTCTGGTCTAACTGCCACTACAATTGTTCGGTGTGAAAACCTTGAGTGTGTACCAAACAGGCTGAAACGTAAAGAACATTTATTCCTGACAACACCGCAAGTTTAGTGCAGTGTGGTTTCAAGGTTTCCCACAGATAAAGCATCTGGGCAGCATTAGCTGTAGTGCTCCGTAAACGTTGGCTTGGAGATAATCCACAGAGGCATTGACCACAAAGCACATAAACGGTTGTTCCCTCCTGCACTCAGTGTAATCGCAACACCGGCTGCAGGACCAAGACACAAAAAGGAAATATGAAGCCTGGCTTCAAGGCCTGGTGAGAGCATTCCTTCAGTTAGACAACAGGTGTCTGCGGCACAGTTACAACTGTTATTCAACACTCAGCAGTCCTTACCCAACTGCAATCCCCCTCACCTCTAACAGCAGATCTATGCCAACCCGATACAGATGCTGCCTGACCCACTGAGTTACTCCAGCATTTTGCATCTATTTTTGGATAAACCAGCACCTGCAGTTTCTTCCTACGCAATACAGACTTCTGTTACATTTTCGAGGGCTCTTATGACACCCAGGTTAAGACAAAATGGAGACTCTATGTTTAACGTGGTAAGGTAAACTAGGCAAGGAGGCACAGTGGTGCAGCTGTAGAGTTGCTACCTTACAGCACCAGAGACCCAGGGTCAAACCTGACTATGGGTGCTGTCTGCATGGAGCTTGTACATTCTCCCTGTCACCGTGTGGGTTTTCTCCGGGTGATGCCGTTTCCTCCCACATTCAAAAGACGTGCAGGTTTGTAGTTTAACTTAGTTTAGTTTAGTTTAGTTTAGTTTAGTTTAGTTTAGCTCCGTTTAGTTTAGTTTAGTTTAGTTTAGTTTAGTTTAGATATATATAGCGTGCAAACTGGCCCTTTAGCCCACCAAGTCCACGCCGACCTGCTCACACCCCATACACTTACATTATGTGACACATAAGGAACAATTTTATAATATACAGAATCCAAATTACATACAAACCTTTGGTTAATTGCCTTCTGTAAATTGTTCTTAGTGCGTAGGATAGTGCGTTGCAATTTTGTTCAGACTTCGGTCTGAATGACAATAAAGGCTATCTTTATCTTTATCTTTATAGAACTAACATATGGGGATCGATGGTCGGTGGGCCGAAGAGCCTGTTTCCATACTGTATTTCTAAACTAAATTAAAAAACGAAACTAATGGAAAGTAAAACAGAGAGAGATACAGTGCTGTAACAACATGTAAGTATGGCTCCTAACATTGACCTTTGGATTAACTCCTCGTGATTTTGGCATGACTGGAACACAGCACAGTTGAAATGTTAATATGTCTTCTTCGAGGACTGGATGAGAAGATCAGTGGAGGAAAACCCGGGGGGGCCAGAGGGGACACGTCCCCTCCATGTTTTGAGAGGTGGGGGACATCCCCCCCAAGTTTTTGTAATCCGGATTATAAAACCCAGTGAAATCACCGCTTTCCGCTAGACAGTGGGGGTGGGACTGATGATCGAGAGCGCCGATTGGACGAGAGACGTCGGTCAGCAGACAATGGGGGCGGGACATGATTCAGCGCGATGATTGGAGAAGGGAGGAGTGGGGAGGGTGGGACTGAGGATAGAGCGCAGTGATTGGAGGAGGGAGACGAGGCACAGACCTGCGCTTCATCCGCAGCCAGGATCGATCCCGGCCGGGCCTATAGCGCTGTCCCGTCCCCACCCGAGTACCCCCACGGGTGGCCAGAGAGGTCAGCAGCAAAGATCCTCCGCTATAGGATCTTTGGTCGGGAATCAGACGGGCCAGCTCAGAGAAACAGCGCTAAACCCAGCTCAACTCTGCCTGTTCCACCAGGTGAGCCTACAGCCTTCCTGGACTTGCAGGAAATATGGCCAGCGTGGAGAAGCCGCGCTGGTATCCCGTCAGTCCAGACAGGGCTGTAATTAACCCGGTGAGACAGGCAGAGTTGAGCTGCATTTAGCGCTGGATTGAGCCTCCGAAGCCTCGCACGCATGTGTGTGTGAGTGTGCGCATGCACGCGTGGCCGCCAAAAAATTGTGTCCCCCGTCCCCTCCATGTTTTGTGGGTGAGTTCCGCTCTTGGAGAAGATCCTATATAAGTTCTAGACAGACATAGCTCAGTGTATAAGGACCTTTGAGTGGAGTTGGTGGGAGGAGAGGACACGGTGGAAAGGGTTGATAGATAGTGATCCTCATGCTGTCTGTGCCTTTACTGTGACTGGCCAAACCCTAAAGGGCCACTGGAAAAAGGACACACAGGATTTAATTTATTTCTGAAGAAGGGTCTCGACCCGAAACGTCACCCATTCTTTCTCTACAGAGATGCTGACTGTCCCACTGAGTAACTTCATAATTTTGTGTCCGGCTTCAGGGTTTAGTTTTGTTTAGTTTAATTTTGTTTAGTTTAGTATAATTAGTTTATTATCACCACATATACTGAGGTACAGTGAAAAGCATTTTGTTGACTGCTATCCAGTCTGCGAAACAACCATACATGATTATAATCAAGCAGTCCACAATGTACAGATAAAGGGAATAATATTTAGTGCAAGATAAAGTCCAATTAAAGATAGTCAAAGGTTTCCAATGGAGTAGATGGGAGGTCAGAACCGCTCTCTAGTTGGTGATAGGATGATTCAGTTGCCTGATAACAGCTGGGAGGAAACAGTGCATGAATCTGGGTTGATCGGTAGATGCAATGTGCCCTGTAACACAGTCTCATTTAAACTGTTGATTGCTCACCTTTTTTTCTTTACATTTCTGTTCTTTTAATAAAAAGGGACACATTTATTTATTTAATCTTTTAATGAGTGTCATTAGGGCAACTTGTTAGGTTGGGTTATAATACGCCCACTGTTGACCTGAATTCATAGCTCAATCAGACTCTTCATTGCAACTGACAGGAGCACCGAGAGAGTCGGGACGTGGATATTTATGTGTTTTCTTTTGTGAATGAATAGATTAATTAATAGTTTATACAGATGGTCCATTTACCCGAGAAAGAAGGTTTACAGTGATTTCTGCTGTAAAGTTAGCAGCTATTCCAGACTGCCACACTGCTACCCAAGACACAACGTGCAGCTGTGCCAACATTTCAGACTATTCTGTTTTGGTCCTAAAAGTCTACAAAATCTACCTGAAGCAAATATTGATGCTACTCAAAGCCCTCTCACTGACAGCACAGTTGCAGGGAAACTACAGATGCTGCAGCACAAGGAACTGCAGAAGCTGGAATCTTGAGCAAAAAACACAGTGATTGCCTCCAGCAGTTGTTTTGTTACTCCAGATTCCAGTATCTGCAGCCTTCTGTGTTCCCAATGATATTATTCTAATTACAATTCTAAGTATCTTGGCAAGATACCCCTGAAATATATTAGGCAATACTCTTTCGAGGTGCATGCAGAAAAATAAACAAGAGGAAGCCATAAGGTCAGAAGTGATAGGAGCAGAATTAGGCCATTCGGCCCATCAAGTCTACTCCGCCATTTAATTATGGCTAATCGATCTCTCCCTCCCAACCGCATTCTCCTACCTTCGCCTCATAACCCCTGAAGTGAAGCTGTGCTTGTTAACGCCATTGTTCATGACCACATTAAATTCTGGGGATGCTGCATGTCTCAGGTTGAAAACGCCAGTGAGAAGGGTCTTCTCCCTGCTTCTTACCTGCATTAACTGTAGTTCAACAACAAAGCCACAATCGAGTGCTTCACAGCAGAGGAAAACGAGAGCCAGAAAGGTTAAATGCAAATCAGATCACCTTGAGGAGAACTAACATTGGGAGGAAAATAGGACAGTGCTTTGTGGTCGGGTAGAGATAAATGAGATTGGTGATGGAATAAAAGTATATTTACTGGTGATTTGCAATGTCATGTTAATTATGCCCTCTCTTTCAATAAAACTAGTATATCCCTGAATCTTTGTCTTTGCCTGCCAAGCAATCTCCCTTTACATCAGGGTTAGAGTATCTGTCTTGGAAGTCTTATGTCAGATATAGATTCCTAGAGTCATACAGCATGGACAAGCCCTTCAGTCACTTGAGAGATACAGTGTGGAAACTGGCCTTTCAGCCCACCAAATCCACGCTGACCAGCGATCACCCCTTACACCAACCTACACACACAAGGAACAATTTCGACAACTTACCCAAGCCAATTAACCTACAAACATGTACATCTTTGGAGTGTGAGAAGAAACCAGAGCACCCGAAGAAAACCCACACGGTCACAGGGAGAACATACAAATTCTGTACTGACAGCACCTGTAGTCAGGATCAAAACGGGGTCTCTGATGCTGTAAGGCAGCAGCTCTACCATTACACCACTGTGTCGCCGAAAAATGCAAGCCTTGACATTGGTCTCCTACATTGGAGTACTTGTCGGGTAGTTTTAAATAAACAATAAATCTGTGTTCCTCTGTGTAGAGATAATAGAAAATCTTTCCACATTTTGATCTGTGATGGGAACTGATAAATAGAGACATGGTGATTGTCTTGTTAATTGGAGTAAGCAGGAACTAGGAACTGCAGATGCTGGTTTACGGAAAAAAGAGATAAAGAGCTGGAGTAATTCAGTGGGACTCTGCATCTCTGGATCTCTGAGTACATGCCCATTTCCCTTATTTTCTCCCCTCGAGCAGTCCTGAGCTACCATCTACCTCATTGGAGACCCTCAGACTTTACTGGACTTTATCTCATACTAAGCGCTATTCCCTTCATCCAGTATCTGTACATTGAGAATTAAGGGACTAAAGTTTAGCTGTGTGGAATGAGCTTCCAGTGGAAGTGATGTAGGCAGGTTCGATTTTATCATTTAAAAATAAATTGGATAGGTATATGGACGGGAAAGGAATGGAGGGTTATGGTCTAAGTGCAGGTAGATGGGATTAGGTCAGAGAAAGTGTTCGGCACGGACTAGAAGGGCCGAGATGGCCTGTTTCCGTGCTGTAATTGTTACATTGTAGATGGCTTGATTGTAGTGTAATCTTTCTGCTGACTGAATAGCAGGCAACAAAAATGTTTTTGCTGTACCTCGGTACATGTGACAATAAACTAAACTGAACTGAACCACTTCTTAATCAGTTTCCAAGCCACGTTGTGAGTGCATTCTAGGCATTTTCTCTTTTGCTGACATGTGGAACTTTATTATGTGCCTTGGCAAATGGGCAAGATTCGGGTCAAATTTTGGGTAAATTTATCAAGGATCAAATGTTGGTAAACAAGGATCAAATCGAATGAATAAATTCACAGTCTTCCTCAGTCGTGATATGAAATTGCCAGAGCATTTCTGAAAATGCCTTGACGTAGAATAATCAATGCAAAAAAAGTGAGCCTTTCAACAGTAGCCAAGGGAATGTGGGTGAAGGTGGTTTTGAAAGCAGCTGAAAAATTGCAAGAAGTCTCTGGAATGCTTAAAGAGTTTTTCAGGCACCATTAACACCAGTGTAAACATTACCCAGTTTCAAACATGTCAATAGAATTATAAACCTTGAAATTACTTGGAAGATTACTTGAAATTACTTGGGAAGATTAGTCAGCTCACATTTGCCAAGATTTTGTTTGCACTGATTAAAACTTTATATTCCAGTATTTATGTCCCACCAAAATCGACCATGACTGGGATATCCGTAAAATTCTGTCGCTATCAGCTGAACTTGCAACATTTCCCCCTTTCAGTTCGACACTAGTCTAAAAAGAGCGAATTGCATATCATTAATATCTGAAATAAAATGTAACAGCCACTTCTATTTTTATCTTGTAATCTCAATTATTTTGCTGAAATGTTCATGTGACAGCAGAAATTTCCTCAGCAAAAATGTTGATCTTCTTCATTCCTGTTTTGAAAGAAGTGTTTTGCCTTCCTGCTTGGGTTCCTTGAGTACAGTGAAGGAAAGGAAGTTGCAATTATTAAATGAAACTTTCCTCGTGCGTAAGAACATATCCTAAAAGTGTGCAGTTCAAAGGGTCCAAGGACAATAGTAACTCAGAAAAACAAATGAACGCATCCTTATAAATGGAATTAGTTGCTTTGCATACGAGCAACCTTGGGCCATTTATAAACAAAAATATTTTTTTGCTATTTTGAGAGTCGTATGTTCAATACTTGGTCAGAAGCTTGAAGGCAACTCGTTCAAAACATCTTAGTCACTATTATATCAGAAAATAAAATGGCTAATTAAAAATTAGAATCAAAACAAGTTTAATCTAGTTTAGTTTAATTTAGTTTAGTTTAATCTAGTTTAGTTTAGTTTAGTTTAGAGATGCAGCGTGGAAACAGGCCCTTTGGTCCACCGAGTCTACGCCAACCAACAATCACCCATCAAATATTCGCATCCTACACTCTAGGAGCAACTTACAAAAAACAGTTTACCTAGCTTTGGAGTAGGGAGGGTTATCTGAACGTCTTATGCCTGCAAATGATCCGTGCTGCTCATTTTTGTCAACAACTTTGAGTCTACGGGAATTTCATTTGGATCTAAAATGCTGTGAATGTTAAAAATACCACTCGGAGAAAGGAAAAACAGAAAATGCTAGGGAATCTCAGCAAGTCAGTCATGATCTGTGGAAAGAAATAGAGCTGAGAAAAGGGTCCGATGAAGGGTCTTTGACCTAAAACATTCATTTTACTTCGGAGACACGTGAGTGACTACGTGAAGAACCCCACCAGGATGCATGTGTGTCATATTGCTACACGCATTGCGAAATGTCAGATGCGGTGGAAGGACGTTCCTCCGCGGCGGCAGTTTAAAAGCCGCTAATTGCAGGTAAGGGTTTACTCTGCGGTCTTTTTTGTTTCCTTTCCCAACTACAGGCAGGGAAATGGAGAAAGCAAAGAAGACAAGGGCTGCGACAAAGCTGGTGAGGGAGGACCGCGGAGTAGCGGGCAGCCAGCGAGAGCAGCTGACGGCACTTGGATCACCCGTAGTGGGATCAGCTGTGCCCGTGCTGCCGCCACACCGGCCAAATCCACGCGGCCGGGCGGCAAGGCAAAATACAAATCTAACAAGGTCGTGGACTCAGAGGAGTCCGACTTTGAAACACCGCGGGCGGACAGCGACCGAGAGCGCTGGAGCCGGATGGAGCGGTGTATGGAGCATTTGCTCCAACGTGACAGACTCCGGGAGATGGAGTCGGGTCACTGTGGGCCCTATGATAAACCCACAGCAGCACCTTTTCAAGGGCTGCATAGTGTTTCCACCTCACCGGAGGGGAGCACTGCGGGTCAGTTCTGGGCTGACCTGGAAGAGGGGTCCGCAGAAGAACAGATAAGTGTGCATGGGGTGCGAGAAAAAGAGAACTTGCTGGGCATGGTGGCCAATTTTATACAGCTGGAACAGACTGGGAAAAATCTGGAGCCAAAGCTTGCTGCCAGTATTGACTATATGTCTCTAAACCAGTTACAAGAGCAGGCTGTACTGGACACCACAGGAAGACACCTGGCACCGGGCAATTGCATTTCCCTGAACGTCCCAATCATCAACAACTGTATATGGAAACACATCGGAACTGGGGTCAGGAGCATGGATGTGAAATTACAAAAAGTGCTAAAATTACTGACCGCAGGGATAACAGCGTTTGCCCGTACAGTGGATGACAGAAATATGTCCCAGGACCAACAAGATGCACTGGCACGACTCTGTAACACCCAGCACGAAATAAATAATATCATGAAAAGTGCCATACAACCGACACTGAACCCAAAATTTGCGGGACTGTGCAAACCTGGGGCCACGAAAACCACCAATTCTCTTGTTCGGTGGCAATCTATCGAAGCAGGTAAAAGAGCTTGATGAAGAAGCCAAAACCTTGGGGTTAATAAAAGGAACACCAACAAAAACACACTACAGCCAAAGACAGCATCCCTACGCACCCACCAGCAGAACTGGTGAAAGCTCGAAGGCACGATTTTACAAACATGAGTCTTTTTTAGGCCATGGCCCAGGCCGTCCTTCTTGGAAGATGTGTGGAACCCCAATGCCAACACCAACCAACCCGAGAAACCAGGCACCAGCGCAACAACAGCGGAAGAACTACAAGAAAAAGTAAACCTGGTAACTATGGAGGTAGGTGGGTCTGGTTCCCTAAATAATGTGCAGAGCATGGGTGTTGGGGGGAGACTACACTTGTTTTTGAATGCATGGAGCATGCTAACTACCGATACTTACATCTTAAACAGTATCCAGGGGTATACAATAGAATTTATACACAAGTACAGCCCTCCAGTTCAACATAGACTGAACCGAGTGTTCGTACTCTCTGATAAAGAAAAATCAGATGCACAAGCTGAACTGGAGTGGCTTTACAAAAAAGGTGTAATTGAGATAACTCAACACGAACCATTAGAATTCGTGTCCAATATTTTTACCAAAACCAAAAATGATGGTGGTTGTCGCATCATCATAGATCTGACAAAATTAAATACATTTGTACAATATCTTCACTTTAAAATGGAAACCTTTGTTACTGCTAAACAATTAATTTCCAAAGGGTACTACATGGCCAGCATCGATTTAAAAGATGCTTACTATTCAGTGCCTATACGAGGTGACCACAGATGTTACTTAAAATTCAACTGGATGGGACAACCCTGGCAATATAAAGCACTGCCAAATGGGCTATCATCAGCCCCAGGCTGTTCACGAAAATCTTAAAACCAGCCCTAGCGTTCCTACGGAAACGTAATCACATGGTTATGGCATATTTAGATGACATACTCATAGTGGGCATAACTTTAGAATTGGCCATACGAAATTGTAACAGCCACAAAACAGTTATTTGAAAAACTGGGATTTATCATCCATCCAGTTAAATCTAAACTAACACCGTCCACTACTATGGACTGTTTGGGATTCACCATTGACTCAGTTCACATGATGGTGACTCCACCTAAGGGAAAGGCTAGAGATTTAATAGAGGCTTGCAACAACCTCATTGACATCAGAAATCCATCCATCAGATTGGTAGCAAAAGTAATTGGTAAAATGGTGGCTGCTTTCCCAGCCACACAATTTGGACCTCTACATTACCAAAACTTACAGAGAGCAAAAATACAAGCTCTAAAAATCAATGCAGGTCACTTTGACAGACCTATGAGACTACCAATCTAAGCCAAATCGGAACTAAAATGGTGGATAGACAACGATCATTGTCAGTAACCCTTCTATGGCACTACAAACCGATGCCAGTGCACTTGGGTGGGGAGCCACCAATACCATCACCAGCTGTGGAGGTAGATGGACAGCACAGGAGGCATCTTTCTTACTCACACTGGGCATAAACTACTTGGAAATGTTGGGTGCATTCCATGGCCTTAAGTCATATTGTACTGGGTCATATAGATAGATAGATATAATTTATTGCCACACAACCAGGGTCCATGGAAATTTGGGTTGTCAGCAGCAGTACAATAATAAAGAACACACAACCACAATAAAACTGTAACACAAACATCCACCACAGCTTTCATCACTGTGGTGGAAGGCACAAAATTTGGCCAGTCCTCCTCCATTTCCCCCCCGTGGACAGGACCAGAGTCCAAAGTCAGTCCAGGATCGGCTCTTCCTCACCAGAGACCGCGGCTTTAAGATATCACCAGCATGTTAGATTACAACTAGACAATACCACCGTGGTAGCATACATCAACCACATGGGTGGTAACAAATCGATATCATGTGACAATCTCGCTAATTCAATTTGGCAATGGTGCATCCAGAGAGATATTCGGATATCAGCCACTAACCTACCAGGGAGACTAAATTTAGTGGCAGACACCAGGTCACGCAAATTTAATGAAAACACCGAATGGATGTTGGACAAAATGGTATTTGCTGATATTACAGCAAAATATGGTACACCAGATATCGATCTATTCGCATCCAGACTAAACAACCAGATACCTAACTATGTTTCATGGGAACCAGATCCTGGGGCAGCAGCAACAGATGCATTCTCGCTCCATTGGGGGAAATTGTTTATCTATGCATTCCCTCCTTTCTGCCTCATCAGTCGGGTATTAAGGAAAATACAACAAGACTCTGCGTCTGGTATTTTAGTAGTACCCGATTGGCCTACACAACCATGGTTCCCAGTTGTGCAAAACATGGTATTAGAACCATGTATTACCATCCCACACAGACCAGACTTGTTACTACATCCCATGACAGGGGATAGCCATCCATGCCATAAAAGCTTGAACCTGTTAATTTGTAGAGTTTAAAAATACCACTTCTACAACTGGGACTAACGGACCGAACAGCGAACATGATCTCAGCGGCCCCAAGACAATCAACTACAAAACAATATCTGGTCTACATCAGGAAGTGGGAAATGTACTGTCATAAGAACAACATCAACGACAGATTTAATTACCTTTTTCACCCCTCTCTCTTTTTTTTTTTTTTTTTTTTTTTTTTATTTTTATTTTTTTATTTTCCCCCTCTCTTTCCCTCTTCTTTCCCTCTATTTCACCTATCCTTTTAGTTCTATCTAGTTATAAAAAAAAACGAAGAAAAATGTAAAAAATATTGGAGACAATGTAATAATAACTGTCAATGTTATCATTTTAAAAATGTAAGACAGTAATGATGTAATAGACTATGTACTTATCTCCAATAATAAAAAATAAAAATATAAATAAAAAAAAAAAAAAAAAAAAAAAAAAAAAATAAAAATAAAAATACCACTTCTACAACTGGGACTAACGGACCGAACAGCGAACATGATCTCAGCGGCCCCAAGACAATCAACTACAAAACAATATCTGGTCTACATCAGGAAGTGGGAAATGTACTGTCATAAGAACAACATCAACGACAGAAACATGAACATCCCGTCTGTTCTGGAATATCTGGCAGGCCTCCACTATGACGAGGGTCTCAGCTACAGTGCCATTAACAGCGCCAGAAGTGCCCTGTCGACTTACCTATGGCAAGGGACAGAGTGTTACACTGTAGGGACTCACCCTCTGGTAACAAAGCTCATGAGGGGAATATTTAATACAAATCCCCCAAAAACCAGGTACTCCCAAATTTGGGATGTAAGCATTGTCCTGAAAACGCTCAGGGACTGGTCTCCAGCATCAACTCTGTCCCTACACAGACTAACTTTGAAAACAGTCATGTTAATGGCACTGGTCATGGCACAGAGGGTTCATTCACTGCATAAACTCAGACTGGACAACATGACCTCCTCACCGGACGATATTGCGTTCCACATCTACGAACTGGTAAAGCAGAACAGACAGGGATCAGCAGGCCTCAATATACAATTCAGGTCATACCCTTCAGATGACCATCTATGTATAGTTAGACACCTGTCATTATACATAGAGAAAACAAAAATCCTAAGAGGCAATGAGAAGGGACTGCTGATCAACCATAAGCAACCTCACAAAAGAGTGACGGTCCAGACCATCTCGAGATGGCTGAAACAGGTGCTGACACAGGCTGTGGATACTAACATTTTTAAATCTCATTCCACCAGGGTTTCAGCTACATCGGCAGCAGTACAGCTGGATGTGCCCATGGACCAAGTCCTCAAAGCAGCAGGATGGTCAGGGGAAAGAACTTTCCAGTTATTTTACAATAAACCAGTGAGGAAATCTGGAACATTTGCAGAAAAAATGTTAAGTTCTGTAAATTAATTAAACCCATAAAAGGGGTTATAATTTGTGTTAATAAATTTTATGATTTCAATGACGAATCATGTCCAAATTATGTTAACACTATTCCTCCCACAGTCAAGGCAGACGTGATGCATGCACTCATTTCCACGGCATGAAATCACAGAGCTTTAAAATCTTCACGTAGTCACTCACGTGACTCCGAAGTAAAATAGTAAGATTAAACGAGAACTTACCAGTTTGAAGTTTGATCTGTATTTTATGAGGAGTTACGATGAGGGATTACGTGCCCTCCGCTCCCACCCTGATCATATACTTAACTGGTATCTCTTCTCTAATCTTACTATGTTTAGTCATTACAGTTATCTGTGATTTCACACCGCTGCTTTGAAGAATGACATGCATGCGTCCTGGTGGGGTTCTTCACGTAATCCCTCATCGTAACTCCTCATAAAATACAGATCAAACTTCAAACTGGTAAGTTCTCGTTTAATCTTACTATTCTATTTCTCTCTCCACAGATGCGACCTGACCTACTGAGTTTTTCTAGCATTTTCTGTTATTATTTTTAGATTTCCAGCATCTTCATAGAAAATGCACATTTGTTCTCCTTGGATGAGTAGCTTTCCAATGTCTAATATTGGTCTAGTTAATGCAAAGGTGTGAAAAAAGGTAGTACCGCAACATTTAAAAAACATTTAGACAGGTACATGGGTAGGAGGTTTAGAGGTTTATGGGCCAAATGCAGGCATGTGGGACGTGTAGATGGGACATGTTGGTTAGTGTGGGAAAGGCAGGCTGAAAGGTCTGTTGCCAAGCTGTATGACTCTGTGACTAATGCCTTACCATTCCCATAAACCAGCTGGAAGTGGCGGCACTTGCACTTTTTGTTTTGTTCTGTTTCAGTTTATTTTGGTTGTGTATGTGTGTGTGTGTGGTGGTGGGGGGGGGGGGGGGGGGGGGGGGGGGGGGGGGGGGGGGGGGGGGGGGGGGGGGGGGGGGGGGAAAGAGCTTTTGGTCTCTTCCTTCGGGGGGATGCGACCTTTTCTTGTCGTATCCCCCGTCTCCAACTCCGTCTGCGCTGCAGCCTAATGGCGGAGCTGGTGGCCTCCAACTGGGACTGACCTCGAGGCTCTGGAGGCAGAGCCAGGACTTACCAACGCGAGGCTGGCTGACTTCGAGGCTGTGGTGGCGTTGTGGCGTTGCGGCGGCGGCAACCCGACTTCGGAGCCTCGGAGGCACGGTCGCGAACCCAGGGGACGACATCGTCGGGAGCTCGCAGGTCCCAGGTTGGTGACCTGCTTACCAGAGCTCCCGCAACAACAGCTTCGTCCGCTGGACTGGAGGGCGGCAGCTTCGACCGCCCCCGGGATGCGGAGTTTGAACCGGCCCGTTTGCGGAGCTCAGATTCAGCCGCGGGACTTACTTACCATCACCCGGTGGGGTCCCAACATCGGAAGCCTGGATCGCCTCAATGCAGAGGGAGAACAAGGAGGGAAGAGACAAGGACTTTAAGACTTTTGCCTTCCATCACAGTGAGGAGGACCTGGTGGGCTCACTGTGGTGGATGTTAAATCTGTGTTTATTGTGTATTTTGTTATTTTATTCTATGTTATGACTGCAAGGCACGGAATTTCGGTCAGACTGAAAAGTCTGAATGACAATAAAGGATACTTTAATTTACTTTACTTTACTGGATGTGGTATAAACAGTCAGCCAAATCTTTTCTCGTATTTTAACTGGGAGAAACTGAAGAATTCAATGTATCCATTTAAGCATGCATCTCTTAAATTTTCAGTGTGATGAAGGAATATTCCTATTGTAGAAACAAAGAATTGTAGATACTGGTTTACCAAAAAAAGACACCAAATGCTGAGGTATCTCAGCGGGGCAAGCAGTATCTCTGGAGTACCTGGATAGGTGACGTTTTGGGTCATGACCCTTCTTCAGTTTGGAGTATTCCTATTGACCTGGGATTCTTTGCTTAAATGTTAAATATAGATCTCATTGGATTTTTCAACTAATTAGCATCTTGACTCAATCCACATTTCTTATATTAGAAATTAAGATGCCTTATAAAGGAAAATAGGAAATAGTAATTTTACGTTTAATGTAATCTTAGTTTGACTAATATATATGAAAAATTAAATGGTAATGATGACTTTGTGATGAACAACTGGCATATTGTTAAAAAGATATTGTGATTGATATTTCTGACTCATACCTGTCATTGACTGCATCTGGTCATGGAAGATTATCTCAGGCAAAATAAGAACAGTCGAGGCCACCACTATTTCTAGACGGATTAAAACGTTGGGTATTGGAACAGAAATAAAGAAATACAGAGAAAATGAAAAAATGAGGATGATGAGAGATAAATTAAACTGAATTTAAAAGAGCAACATGATATCCAAATAGCCTAGAATTAAATAAAACGTCAATGATTTTGAAGAACATCATCTGGTATCAGAGCTTAAATGTCCACCTGATGAGAAATAACAATTTTTAAGGATCTATTAATTTTGAGCTGAGCAAGTGTTCCTCTACTGAACAAGTACTCCATGTACTTCTATGTTCTACATGCACAAGACTAGCTTGGATAACTTGGACAGGTTGTGTGAGTGGGCAGGAGCATGGCAGATGCAGTATAATGTGGATAAAAGTGAGGTTATCCAATTTGGTGGCAAGAACAGGAAGGCAGATTGTTATCTGACTGGTGTCAGATTAGGAGAAGAGGAGGTGCAACGAGACCTGGATGTGCTGGATAACAGTCATTGAAAGTAAGCATGCAGGTACAGCAGGCAGTGAAGAAAGCGAATGGCATGGTGGCCTTGGTGGCCTTTATTGCGGGGGGATTTGAGTTTAGGAACAAGGAGGTTCTACTGCAGTTGTACAGGGCCCTGGTGAGACTACACCTGGAGTATTGTGTGTAATTTTGATCTAATTTGAGGAAGGACATTATAGATATTGAGAGAGTGCAGTGTTCGTTCACCAGGTTAATTCCTGGGATGGCGGGACTGGCATATGATGAAAGAATGGGTTGACTTGTATTCGCTGAAATTTAGAAGGATGAGAGGGAATCTTACACAAACATATACAATTCTTTGCACAATGTAGGTGCAGGAAAAATGTTCCCGATGTTGGAGGAGTCCAGAACCAAAGGTCACAGTTTAAGAATGGGGTAGTCCATTTAGAACTGAGATGAGGAAAAACATTTTCACCCAGAGAGTAGTGAATCTGTGGAATACTCTGCCACAAAAGGCAGTGGAGGCCAATTCACTGGATGTTTTCAAGAGAGTTGGGTTTAGCTCTTAGGGCTAAGGGAATCAAGAGATATGGGGGGAAAAGCCAGAACGGACTCCCAATTTTGGATGATCAGTTATGATCATATTGAATGGCGGTGCTGGCACAAAGGGCCGAATGGCCTACTCCTGCACCTATTTTCTATGCCTATGTTTCTATGTTAACATCGAACATATAAACAATGAGATATTCTAAGATTTTTGCGATTTTTGCGATTTTTGTTTTTCATATATTTTGTTATTCTGAATAAAATTTTGAAATAAAGAGTACCAATGAAGGCAATGAAGTAAACGAGCTCCATGGTGCTCTCCACTTCTTTGAGATGGTTTGCTGACAAACATGAGTGGCTATATATACAGTACGTGGCCCAGGATGTAACAGGTCTCATGAATAGTTTGCACAAGAAACCAAAAAAATCAGAAAATAATCAAAACCAATGAGAATACTACCAAGCAGGCACAAGGAACTGCAGATGCTGATTCCAAAATTACGACACAGATTCCTGGAGTAACTCAGCAGGTCAGGCAGACATCTTCATATCTGGAGAACATCAATAGATGATGTTTCAGGTCAGTGCAGGTGGGGCAAGACAAAAGATAGACACAAAAAGCTGGAGTAATTCAGCAGGACCAGCAGCATCTCTGGAGAGAAGGAATTGTTGACGTTTCGGGTCGAGACCCTTCTTCAGACTAGTTAGGGATAACGGAAACGAGAGATATAAAGATGATGTGGGGAGATAAAGAACAATGAATGAAAGATGTGCAAAAAAGTAATGATGATAAAGGAAACAGGCCTTGTTAGCTGTTGTTGGTGAAAACGAGCTGGTGCGACTTGGTTGGGGGAGAGATAGAGAAAGAGGGAATGCCGGGGTTACTTTAAGTTAGAGAAATCAATATTCACACTACTGGGCAAAGTTTAGCAAGTGATAGATGGATCACATGCCAGACATTGGTGGAATATTACCGTACTAGTTAATGGTTTCCTTCAATAGAAGCTGAACTAGTTTCCTCATTCATAACCCAAGTGCAACAACTATTCTTACCTTGCCAGGAAGAGCGTAATGACAGAAATTTTATTTTCATAGTCATTAGCACAGTTTATATTGTAAATAACTGAGTGATTTGGCAGTACAGGTTACAACACATTGCACACCTGAAAAACCTTTAATGTATCACTGATGTAATCCATTTGGCCAGAGGAAAGATTACAATGACAATATTATGGTGTCAGAGAAATCATGGTTTGTCATTAAAATATTATTTTGCCTCTTTAGACAATGGAACCAATTAAACAGTGGAGCATTAATGGGTCAGGCAACATCTCTGAAAGACATGGATAGGTGACGTTTCGGATCAGGACCCTTTCCAAAACATCACCTATCCATGTTTTCCAAAGATGCTGCCTGACCCACTGAGTTACTCCAGTATCTTGTGCCATTATTTGAAAACCAGCGTCTGCAGTTCTTTACGTCTACAACTAGTGAAGCATTAAAGCTGAATAAATATTTGTTCAAGATAGACATAAAGTGCTGGAGTAACTCAACGGGTCAAGCAGAATCTGGAGAAAAGGGATCTTTTTTCTCCAGAGATGCAGCCCAACCTACAGAGTTACTCCAGCATCTTGTGTTTATCTTTGCTATAAACCAGCATCTGCAGTTAATGCATCTTTCTGTGTCTCTATGTGTCTATCTTTGCTATAAACCAGCATCAGCAGTTAAACATTTTTCTGTGTCTCTATGTTCAGCATGCCTAGTGTTATATTCGGTAGTATTAGCACTCCCCTTTATCCTTGCATTTAATGCCATTGTCCCTCATGTGGACTCCTGGGGTGATATCTCTTCCCTTGTTTGAGGAGAGCCCCCCCCCCACCAGACTCAGCCCCTCAATGCCCAGCAGAAGGATCCCAATCCTGTGGTATAATTAGGGGAAGGGAGGTGTTGAGGATTCGAGCTGCACTAAACTCAGGATGGCCATGGGCATACCTGTGGGAAAGTTCCCAGTCATCAAATTATCGCATATTTGTGTCCTGTTCTGCAAATAAGATATATGTATATTTGCGCAAGATTAAGATATAGGCTTAAAGTGTCCAAACAGCCAGCGACTGTTACAACACAGAGAAACAATGTTTCTGTTGGCAAAGGATTATGCATAATCTATGATTATTGCATTCATGGGACCGCCTGCTTAATGCCTTTGAATATAATCAGCTAGAGGTTAAAAAGTTAATAAAATAATAGCCAATACTGCATGTATTTAACAGCTTACCCAGTCAGACATGCACTGTTCACAGAGGACGGGAGGTATCCCAAGCCAAGTGATTGATGTAGTCCCCCTCTGCTCACACCAGACTTTCACACTACTAGAACTCACACTCAAATTAAGCCCAACTATATACCAGACAAAACCTTACTCAAACTCATTCTTCACAGTTAGAAATAGCGGCAATCGAAAACCCTAATTTAAAGCGCAGTCTATAAAACCTATTGATAAGCACTAATCCAGCGACATAAATAATTCAGGCTTTAAGTGAAACCTTGACCCTAATTCTCAGGTTATGTTCAATGAAAGAACGCATTCCATTGGGTTAAGTGCACAAAGGCTTTGAAGCAACATATTAACTCAAGCAAAGGATTCTGAGTGTTATTGGACTCAGCGGAACATGATATTTTGAGATTGCAAATCCCTCTTTGAATTGACAAACACGGCCTGTTTCACGCATTTCTAATGCAAAGTCAAATAGATGCCATCTTGAAAGTGGGGCTTGTGAGACTTGTCTTTGTACTCCATGATGTAGATTGAACCCCGGGCTGCTATTTTGGTGCTCCATTCTCCAGCTGAAACCATTCTTCACCTCCCAAAGCAGCCTGAAGGGGCAACACATTGCTTTAATCTAGGAAACATCAAACTCAAGAAACAAATAACTGCAGATGCAGGTTATACCAAAGATAAACACAAAGTGCTGGAGTAAGTCAACGGGTCTGGCAGCATCTCTGGAGAAAAGGGATGGGTGACGTTTTGGGACAGGACCCTTCTTCAGACTGTGGCCTGAAACTTCACCCATCTTTTTCTCCAGAGATACCACCAGACCTGCTGAGTTACTCCTGCACTTTGTGTCAATCTAAGCATCAAACTCTGACAGATTAGTTGCTTTTGGGCTGATGCTATAATCTACGCTTTTTTCTGTCTCACTATCTTCCTTCTCTCATCACAACTAAAACATTCCACCCTAAGCATTCTTCCGGCGAATCTCATCTGCACCCTCTCCAGTATAATCACATGAATAAAACTGAAGCCCTTCCTAAGGAAAGGAATCATGGAATATATCAAATGTGTATTCACAGAGGATGGGAGGTATATCAAGCCCATGAGTCCTGACTGTAAACGTCACCTATCCATGTTCTCCAGAGATGCTACCTGGCCCGTTGAGTTACTTCAGCATTGTGTCCTTTTGTCAAAGATCATCCATGGCCTTTCATGCAGCGATGACATACTCCTGCTTCCTTCTAATGAACTAATGTGTATTAACTAGCATCTGCAGTTTTTTGTTTCTACTGATGAAATTGGATTGAAGGTAAAGATGTCCCAGCTTATAATTAAGTCTAACAAGATTGTAAAATGGAGATAGACACAAAAAACTGTAGTAACTCAGCGGGTCAAGCAGCATCTCAAGGAATCGGTGACATTTTGGGTCGAAACCCTTCTTCAGACTAAGGAGACATAAAGGGGATCGTACTTGTGGACTTGGGCTCAGAAACATTGGCCGCTTTGGCAGAGCTGCAGGAGCCACATATGACAAAGGGTGTTTCATTCAGTAAGGTTATAGATGGTAAATACAAGAGCTCGAAATTCAGAACTAGAAACCAAAAGTCAGTGAGATTTGTGGTGTATATATGTGGTGTATCTGGACTTCCAGAAGGCTTTTGACAAGGTCCCACATAAGAGATTAGTATACAAACTTAAAGCACAAGGCATTGGGGGTTCAGTATTGATGTGGATAGAGAACTGGCTGGCAAACAGGAAGCAAAGAGTAGGAGTAAACGGGTCCTTTTCACAATGGCAGGCAGTGACTAGTGGGGTACCGCAAGGCTCAGTGCTGGGACCCCAGCTATTTACAATATATATTAATGATCTGGATGAGGGAATTGAAGGCAATATCTCCAAGTTTGCGGATGACACTAAGCTGGGGGGCAGTGTTAGCTGTGAGGAGGATGCTAGGAGACTGCAAGGTGACTTGGATAGGCTGGGTGAGTGGGCAAATGTTTGGCAGATGCAGTATAATGTGGATAAATGTGAGGTTATCCATTTTGGTGGCAAAAACGGGAAAGCAGACTATTATCTAAATGGTGGCCGATTGGGAAAGGGGGAGATGCAGCGAGACCTGGGTGTCATGGTACACCAGTCATTGAAGGTAGGCATGCAGGTGCAGCAGGCAGTAAAGAAAGCGAATGGTATGTTAGCTTCATAGCAAAAGGATTTGAGTATAGGAGCAGGGAGGTTCTACTGCAGTTGTACAGGGTCTTGGTGAGACCACACCTGGAGTACTGCGTACAGTTTTGATCTCCAAATCTGAGGAAGGCCATTATTGCCATAGAGGGAGTACAGAGAAGGTTCACCAGACTGATTCCTGGGATGTCAGGACTGTCTTATGAAGAAAGACTGGATAGACTTGGTTTATACTCTCTAGAATTTAGGAGATTGAGAGGGAATCTTATAGAAACTTACAAAATTCTTAAGGGGTTGGACAGGCTAGATGCAGGAAGATTGTTCCCGATGTTGGGGAAGTCCAGGACAAGGGGTCACAGCTTACGGATAAGGGGGAAATCCTTTAAAACCAAGATGAGAAGAACTTTTTTCACACGGAGAGTGGTGAATCTCTGGAACTCTCTGCCACAGAGGGTAGTTGAGGCCAGTTCATTGGCTATATTTAAGAGGGAGTTAGATGTGGCCCTTGTGGCTAAGGGGATCAGGGGGTATGGAGAGAAGGCAGGTACGGGATACTGAGTTGGATGATCAGCCATGATCATATGGAATGGCGGTGCAGGCTCGAAGGGCCGAATGGCCTACTCCTGCACCTAATTTCTATGTTTCTATGTTTCTATGAGATCATTAGTAATTAAATTGCGGCGTTGAACAAAGTCTGCCTCCAGACTGCAATTATGGTGCCTTCCTGAAATACTAGGTGTGGAATGAGATCAAGTCGGATTATTGAATACATTGGTGCATGCATTCATGCGTGCTTACAAAATGGAGACAGCAATCAACATTACAGGAATCAAGGGTTATATGGTTTGTGCAAAGAATTGCTTTCAAGTATAAAAAATCATGAGAGGTATAGATAGGGTAGACAGTCAGAATGGAAAAATCAAATACCAGATGGCAAAACGTCAAGGAGAGACATTTGAAGGAGGTGTGCGGGACACATATTTTACACAAAGGGTAGATAGAGCCTGGAGCTCACTGCCAATACTGATGGCAGAGGCTGATACGATAGTGGCATTTAAGATACTTTTTTGGATAAGCAGAGTTGCTACTTTACAGCGCCAGAGACCAGAGTTTGATCCTGGCTGCGGGTGCTGGCTGTACACAGTTTGTACATTCTCCCTGTGACCGCGTGGGTTTTCTCTGGGTGCTCCGGTTTCCTCCCACACTCTAAAGGAGTACAGGTTTGTAGCTTGATTGGCTTTAGTAAAATTGTGAATTGTTCCTAGTGTGTAGGATAGTGCTAGTGTACGGAGTGTTCGCTGGTCAGCGTAGATTCAGTGTGCTGAAGGGCCTGTTTCCATGCTGTATCTCTAAAGTAAAGCCTAAAGTCTAAAAGATATACACAGAATGGAGGGATGTGGATTATGAGCAGGCAGATAAGGACTGTTCTTTGCACATGTTCACATAGACATAGTGGGCCAAAGGGCCTGTTCTTGTGATGTACTGTTCTATGTTAAAGGTGGGAAGATCATACATAATTGGAAGGCAAAAAAGGGATGCAGAGCCAAGTAGGTCTGCCCCTGCCTCTGTTTCCTATGTTCTAATGGAGAAGGCTTTCAGAAGCACTGAAGAACTTTAACCAATAGATAAGTGGTAAAGAAGGTGTATGGTATGGTCGCCTTCAATGGATGAGACATTGAGGATGAGGGTCAGGAAGTCATGATGCTGTTCTATAAAACATTGGTTGGGCTGCATTTGGAGTTCTGGTCACCCTATTGCAGGAAGGATGCGAAGGTTTTGGAGAGAGTGCAGAAGAGATTTACTAGAATGCTGCCTGTATTAGGGAGTATAAGCTTCAGGGAGAGGTTGTACACAAACTTGGGTTGTTCTATCTGGAATGCCGAAAGTTGAGGGGAAATTTCATTTACCTGATAGGTAAATGAAATTGTGAGAGTCATAAATAGGGTGGGCAATCAGAATCTTTTCCCCAGGGTGTAAATGTGAAAGGCAGAGGGCATAACTTTAAGGTGGCGAGGGGTAAAGTTTAAAGAAGATGTGCGGAGCAAGTTTATTTACACAGATGTGTGCTGGGATGCACTGTCAGGGCTGGTGGTGGGGGAAGATATGATAGTGGCATTTAAGAGACTTTTAGATAGCACATGGATAAGCGGGAAACGGAGAGATATGGATTACATGTAGGCAGATGTGGTTAGTTTATCTTGGCATTATGTATGATACAGAGATTGTAGACCAAGGCGCCAGTTCCTGTGCTGTATTTTTCTAAGTTCTATGTCCTACAATCGGTGCATAATGTCAGTATTAGTTGTCTATGTGGACAAACTGTATTTGAGTCACATGCTTGGCATCAAGGACATGCCTGGCAAGGAAAGCCGCTACCAATCTAATGAAATTTGAGCATTATAGGTATGCCAGTTTAGATCAATGTACTGTATATCACATGGCCTCTGACCACACCTAGCATTGTAAACCAGAATAATGTCAACAGGGTAGTTTTGTAATATGAGGGTAACTGAAAGCCATAAAGGAGACACTTGTACAATGTTGAACCTGATAAGCAATCAAAGAGAAATGTTTGAACAGCATACTTGCCACCAATGGGATATAACTTTAAATGGAGAGCATTATTGATATGAACAACAGAAGAGCTTTTGATTGATTGTGGACAGCACATTAAGACATTCCACAAAGTGCCTTTGGCAAAAACAAGTTGAAACTGAAGATATAATCCCCTGGCCCTGTAATCGCTGGGTTATCTTGTTTCACATAATGGTCAAGGAAGGAAAGCAACTAGTCGTTATAGGCAAATATACAAACATACCAACTCTATTCAGGCAAAGATTGACTCAAGAAATTAAAGATGGGTTGCAAGAATATATTTAGCGGAAGAATTTTCCAATCGAGCCAAAATTTCCAGAGCAATATACCGATATTAGGAACAAATTGTACACTGGTAATAAAGGAAAAAGCGCGCGCACACACATTAAACCAAAAGCCTAGCTAATTTACTCCGAGCTCCGACCTAAACTACATACAGCTAGTTACAGAAGATGAGGTGAATGAACTTGGATGACATGATACGTTGCTGAAAATCGTAGAGAGTGACTGGATGGCATCCATTTTATGGTGCTCATAGAGACACATTGGTGTGATTTTGCAGGAATTCTATGAGAAAGATATCTTATGGTGCTTCCACGCATAAAGTCGGAGCTATCACATAATGGGCATAGCCAATTCCACCATTACTTGGTAGTTCACCATTCATGTTGATCACTCCCAATGAACCTCGGAATCAGGATCACAATTCTCACAATGGCAGCTTCAAGCCTCAAGAATTCAGTGGTGGAGGATTCTCTTGTCAAATGATCAAGATAATTAAATCTACGGTGGATACAATATCAAAGCAGCTGTACGTAGAGCTCGTAAAAAGAGAAGCATTCCAGACTGCATGATGAAAAGCAGACTGCATGATGAAAATGAGGATGAGAAAAAGGAACATGGAAGATATTATGGAGGTGAAACAAGAAACTGCAGATGTTAGAATCTTGAGCAAAAAAACAAACAGCTGGAGGAACAGCGAGTCAGACAGCACCTGGGGAGGGAAATGTAAAGGCATCATTTTAGTTCAGGATCTTCTTCAGCCTGATAGTATAGAGGAGAGACAAAGGTTTTTCATAGCTGCTGGTGAGGAATTCAGAAAGATTCATGGACAACACATGATCTCAGTGCAAGATACCCAAGAGAATAGTGAAAAAGATTCTAGTTTGAATATAGTCCTGAAGTGAGTCCAACAACTGATAATGAAGAGCAGAAGAAGAACATTGAGTGATGAAGAAAGACAAGAGGTGATATCACCATTTCAGAGTCAAGTCAAGAGTGTTTTATTGTCATACGTCCCGAAACGAAATAACAAAATTCAGTTGGAGGTTAAAGTTCTATTCACTATTAAATCTCCAAGACCAACGCAAGCAACTCTAGGTTTGGGTTTAGGTTTACTGTTGTCACATGCACCACTAAGGCACAGTGAAAAGCTTTGTCTGTATCTCATTCAATCAGATCAGCATATATTATACATGAATACAATCAAGTCACACTGAAGTTCTTCCAACCTCCCAAGATGGCGCCCAAGCCTGGCGGCTCTCTGCGTGATCACCCGATACAATTGCTTCACTCTTTTAACACTCTTCTCCAACAGCAGCATGTCTTACTTTAACTGTGCTCTTCTTAATCTCCTCGCCATTTATCATGTAACCCTACACTGCAGACGGCTGATTGCAATCATTCCGCTAACTGGTTAGCAAACAATGAAAAGCTTTTCACTGTACCTCTGTACACGTGACAATAAACTACACAAAAATAAAATAAAATAAAGTTCAATTGGTAGAGCAGAAGGGAATGTACAGAGTGCAGAATATAATTGTCTGCATTGTAGCACACTAGCTCCATAGACAAAGTTCAATATCTGCAATGAGGTAGAGGTGAATTGGACAGTACCCTAGCTTTTGGCAGGATTGTTCAGAAGCCTGACAACAGAGGGGAAGGTACTTATTGTAAACTCTGCTATATATTGGAATCCAAAGGGATCCCACTCCCTGTCTATACATAACTAGGGGCCAGTCTCAGAGTAAGGGATCAATCAAACTGAGAGGCATAGATAAGGTGACTGTTACTGACCTTTTTCCCAGGTGAGAGGAGTCAAGAACTGAAGGCCATAGGTTTCAGTCAAGAGGGGAAAGATTTAATGGAGACCCAAGAGGCAATGTTTTCACATA
This sequence comes from Leucoraja erinaceus, assembly GCF_028641065.1. Lineage (NCBI taxonomy): Eukaryota > Metazoa > Chordata > Chondrichthyes > Rajiformes > Rajidae > Leucoraja > Leucoraja erinaceus. The sequence goes on along the minus strand of NC_073384.1, from coordinate 48,464,749 downwards.
AAGGATTGTGGCTACATAAAACAAGTTGCCAGATGAAGCTATAAAAGCAGAATACAAAACCTATGTTTAAACGACACAATGGGCAGCACAGTGGTGTAGTGGGAGAGTTGCTGCATTACGGCACCAGATACACGGGTACGATCCTGACTATGGGCGCTGTTTGTATGGATTTTGTACGTGATCCCTGTGCCCAAGTTGGTTTTCTCCAGGTGCTCCGGATTCCTCCCACATTCCAAAGACATGCAGGTTTGTAGGCTAATCAAGTCAAGTCAAGTCAAGTTTATTCGTCACATACACATACGAGAGGTGCAGTGAAATGAAAAGTGGCAATGCTCGTGGATTGTGCAAAAAAACACACAGGTACGATCCTGACTATGGGCGCTGTTTGTATGGATTTTGTACATGATCCCTGTGCCCAAGTGGGTGCCCAAGTTCCTCCCACATTCCAAAGACATGCAGGTTTGTAGGCTAATCAAGTCAAGTCAAGTCAAGTCAAGTTTATTTGTCACATACACATATGAGAGGTGCAGTGAAATGAAAAGTGGCAATGCTCGTGGACTGTGCAAAAAAATTAAACAAACAAACTACAAACAGAATGGAACAGAATCACATATTCACATAATACATATTTGTGGGAGGGAAGAAAAGAAAAAAACAGCAATTTTAAAAAGACACCACACAACATTAAAATGGTACAGTAAACTTAGTCCCTGGAGCAAGTGCAAGTGTAATTGGCTTTGGTAAAATTGTAAATTGTGTGCTGGTGTGCTAGTGTACGGGATGATCACTGGTCAGCTTGGACTCGGTGGGCTGAAGGTTTCCGCACTGTATCTCTGAAGGTTTAGACTTAGACATACATGGGTGAGAAAGGTTTAGTGGGATATGGGCCAAACAGCTAAATGGGACCAGTCCAGACTAATCCTTGTCAGCATGAGTAAGTTGGACCAAATGTTCCTGTACTTTACGAATCCATGACTATTCACATTATTTCGATAATTCCCCAAAAGTGTGCAAATTATTGTTACACAGGTGGGACTAGTGTGGATGAGGCATGTTAGTCAGTCTGGGCAAGTTGGGGCGAAGGGCCTGTTTCCACACTGTATGACTATGACTATGATGATATTATAGCATCCCACATAAGTTCACGACCTTGCATCATCAGGGTAGGATACCAGGCAAATACAATGAATTTTCCCATGAATTGGGAACAAACCGAGAGGGGGTGAGTCATCATGCACACCTCCAAGTGGTTGTTTGCACAACTTACCATCAGAGTCTAGATAGGTGTTTGCAATCGGGTTGATGTGCATGCAATAGAGTTGTAAATATCCCCAACAAAAACTGCTCTTCAATAGTAATCAGTCAATAGCAACCAGCATCATCAGATACCTACACCACCCTGGCCACACATTCATTTCACCCCTGCCATCGGGAAGAAGGTACGGGAGCCTGAAAAATGTAACGTCCAGTATTAAACACTACAACCTCCAAATAAGCTCTGAACTACATGGACTATTAGTTATCATTGCACTATTATTGTTTGATTTTTATGTGTACGCATGTGTGCGTGTGTGTGTGTACAGTATATATACATATATGTGTGTATAAGAAAACAATGTTCTGTGTGTGAATGTACACACATATTCACATATACCTCTACATATTATATACAAACTGTTTATATTATAGATATCACTTGCCATCATGCCCGCCTGCCCACTACAGCCTCCCCCCCTCCCCGTACTCAGGGTCTGAAGCACGTTCGGGGACCAGACCCAACGGGTCTGCACTTGGTCTAGTATATATATATATATATATGTATATATGTATGTATATGTGATGTATATGTGAGTATGTATATATACACATACCAAACTTTCCTTGTTTATTATATTGTTTACAGTGTACTAAGTTTACACATTCTGTTGTTCTGCTGCAAGTAAGAATGTCATTGTTCCATCTGGGACAATCAAACACTTGAATCAAATGACAAACAAAATTGCATTGTATTGTATTGAATTTTGACTCTTTTACCCATTTAGGTTTGTCTGATAAGATTGTTCTGCATGTAACGAGGTGTGGTTTAATTTCCGATCATCAGTAAAACAAATTGCAGTACTTCAGCTAGGTCTTTGAGATGATTCGTGTTTTTCTGCTGCAGTTCTGTATTACATTACAAACAGAAATGGAGAGTATTTTGGTTCAGTGAGTTTTATTCCAGCTCATAGAGCAACCCATGTAGAAACAAAGAACTGAAGGTCCTCTCCTGACTTTCTCTGTAACCCTGTTATCCCCACATTCCGATCAAAACCCTCCCCTGCCCAAGTTCAACTATCCATGCAAACATTAGAGCAATTTACGGTGAGCAATTAACCTACACCTTTGGGATGTGGGAGGATCTGAAGCACTTGGGTGAAGCCCACAGCGAGAAAATGTAAAGTTTGCACTGCCCGCATTAGAGGTCAGGCTTGAATGTGGGCTGATGGAGTTGGGAGGCAACAAATCTAATAGCCACATCACTGCACCACCTCCTTTGTTGGTTGTGCTCCTGGTAAAAATGAAAACAAAGCCTGATCAGGCTAATTAATAAGAGAGAGAAAATGTTCAAATATTCAGCACCCAGGATGAAACTGGAGCCAGAAAGACCTGATCATTTGTGAACAGAGTTTAGATGGCTATTTAGAAAGGGCCAAGCCTTAACCAAGGATGGCACAGTGGTGCGGCTGGTAGGATTGCTGCCTCGCTGGGTTAATGATGGGTAGTGATGTTTTTAATCAGGCGGATGAAGGTAGTGGAAGTAGGTTGGAAAGTTAGATATAGGCTAGACTAAAATGCATCATAACCTGGTTGGAATAAAGTCAGATACTATTTGATTTGTTCTTTGGGATCTGGATTCTTGAAGGACCTCATATTATGGTCCAACCTATCAGCTCACCCCTAGATTAATCTCAAGTATATAACAATGTAAGTTTGGTAATGAACACCATGTAAATACTCGGACAGATGCTTGGTCAAACTGATTTTTATGGAGGTTCTTAAAGGTGGAATGTGATATTGAAATACGGGTAGGTTTAAAGTGACAATTCTTGGAACTCAGTAGCAAATCCTTTGATTTGTGTGCTATATCCGAATATATTATGTTATTGTCTAACAGGTTCCAGAAAGGCAATACCAATGCTTCAGACTTTTAGACTTAGAGAGTCTTGTAGAGATACAGGGTGGTAACAGCATACCCACTGAGTCCGCGCCGACCAGCGATCACCCGTACACTAGCACTATCCTACACACGAGGGACAATTTACAATTTACGGAAGCCAATTAACCTACAAACCTGTACGCCTCTGAAGCACCCGGAGAAAACCCAGGTGGTCACAGGGACAATGTACACACTCCGTACAGACGGCACCCATAGTCAGGATTGAACCCAGGTCTCTGAAAGGCAGGAACTCTGCCACTGCGCCACTGTGCCGCCCTATCCTCTTGTACAGAAGTTGTTAGTTGCTATAGTGATTTCAATCAAACCGAAATAGTTTAATGACATCGCAGTTGGTATAATGTTCTGGGGTAACTCAGTAGGTCAGGTAGCATCTCTGGAATACCCAGGTACCCAGAATACCAATGACTTTTCATGTTCGGATCCTTCGTCCGACTTCTTCTGCCAGAGTCTGAAGAAGGGTCTCAACCCGAAATAGCACCTACTCATGTTTGCCAGAGATGCTGCTTGATCTGCTAAGTTACTCCAGCACTTTGTGCCCTTTTGTGTAAACCAGCATCTGCAGTTCCTTGTTTCCGCAAAGATAAAGTGAATACTGGTTCTTGAAATTATATTACCATGGTTTAACATTTTTAAATACATCTAAGTGTTTAATGTTTTTTGCAATTAATTTTATAATTTTCACTACAAAAATATTACTTACACCTTTATAAATGTTTTATAATTGTCTCTAAATAACCCTTTATGGTCCTCCCTGCAATATCCTTCTCACACCTTCTCATCTGTGAGTGACACTTTATGATGAAGTGGTTAGACACAAATTGCTGGAGTAACTCAGTGGGACAGGCAGCATCTCTGTCTGAGTGGAGAAGGAATGGGTGACATTTCGGGTCAAGACCCTTCTTCAGACTTCAGAGTCCTCCTCCTATCTCCAACAAAAGTTCATTGAAGAAACTTTATTATTAGACGTTGCTTGAAAGGAAATTTGGACAAGAAACATTCCTCAACAATAACATTAACTGAAGCTTATAACAACTTACAACTCTCCAAGCGGTTACACAAATTGAAAATGAGACAAATCCTCAGGTCAGTCACATAAAGAAATATTAACACTGTCAACTAAAAGCTTTGTCAAAGGGATTGTTAAAGGAGGACTTCACTGGGGAAAGAGAGACAGTGAGGCTATGAGAAGCAGAGAGAGCATTCTAGAGTTCAGCAGCTAGGCATCTGAAGGCTTGGCAGCTAAAATGGCACAATTATAGACACTATTATAGTAACAAAGTGTTGGAGCAACTCAGCGGGTCAGGCAGCATCTCTGGAGAAAAGGAACGTTTCGGGTAACGTTTTGGGTTCCGACTTGAAACGTCACCCGTTCGTTTTCTCCAGAAATACTGCCTGACCCGTTGAGATGCTCCAGCACTTTGTGTCTACCTGCGGTATGAACCAGCATCTGCAGTTCCTCCCCACACACACACACACACACCTACGCAATTATAGTCAGGATTTAGAGCTGCTATTACTGTGTGTTACTCTTGTCCTGTCCCTCTGTAGTGCGATTATGAATAGCACAGGTAGACCCCGAGGGTGACCCCTCCCATTTGCAGCTGCGTGCAAGTGCGCGGTGCGGTGAGGCTTATGCCAACATTTATAAAGCTATATTTCAAAGTTTATGGTTACAGGCCAGATGGAGCTGGCTGACTGGAACTTCCCCAATGACAGTCTAAAACTGTTTTGTGTCAGCACAAGACTGAGTATCTATTTGACCTTTCATTTAATGGCCAGTGGATCAAAAGGCCATCGTGGTGGTTGGGGATGGGTTGGGGTGTTGGGGGGGGTCCCTCTGAATCATTCATCTCCAACTCCAGGCAGAAAGAAAAGCAGCACATGTCAGAGACTAAATAGAAACAATCTTTTTTTTAGAAATATCATCAATTACCATTCCTGAAAATTCTAAAGTTCCGTGCAGTTACCCCTTGCAACGGAATCGGTCTGAATTCTGCTGTTTAATTCCAGTCTCTGAATCATACAGCAGAGACAGATGCATGGTTTTGATTGGTGCAAACATCCAAGCCAGCATCAGCATTTAAACCACCATGTCAAGGCTGACAAGGACATAATTGTACAGAAAATGCTGGAGTAAGTCAGCGGGACAGGCAGCATCTCTGGATAGAAGGAATGGGTGACGTTTCAGGTTGAGACCTTTCTTCAGACTCGAAACGACACCCATTCCTTCTATCCATAGATGCTGCCTGTCCCGTTGAGTTACTCCAACATTTTGTGTCTATCTTCGGTGTAAACCAGCATCTGCAGTTCCTTCCTACACATGAAGTATCATCCAAGATTGAATGGCAGAGTAGACTTGATGGTCTGAATGGCCTAATTCTACTCCTAACACTTATGACCTTATGACCTTATGATATGTGCAAGAACTGACACGATAGCACTGGGCATCCAGTAATAAGGCTCATCATACTGAATTGTAAACATAGGCATGGACAATCTGTGCTTTAAATCAGTCTTAAGGAATTTCTATGTAATATATTACTAAATATGCGACAGTGCCTGTCAAGGCAGCTTTGGGACGTTCAATATCGCTTTGATCTCATCTCATTCGGATTGCTCAATATACGTATATTTGAATGTTTGTGAAGAGATTTTAACAGGACTTGTTTAAGCACAGTTAAATGTAACCACTGCAAAAATGGCCATTAAGCAAAAGGAGTTCAAAAGAGTTTAACTTTGCTTTTACAAGTGATTAAAGGTTAAGCAAATAAGAGCTCATCAGACCATAGTGATACATTATCAACAATCAAACCAGTGTCCGATAGATAAATTGCAGAATGAAAACAACCAGGCAAAGAGATGAAGGCCCTTATCAGATTCATGAAAGAGATGCAAACAGCTGGCCTGTCTCAGCCTGTCCCTATAACACTTGGCGACAGAAGTTTTATCTTTCTCCCCCTCTATCGCCAGCACTAAGTGCTCACTCAACCCTTCTGATAAGCCAATTAATATTCCCTCCTTAAATTAACTGCTCGCATTGCCGAAAGTTCAAATCCAGACGATTGTAACGATATTTAACAGCCCGTCAGCCACACGGAGGTGAAGCTTGCTTGCAATGATGTGGCTAATCATCTGCATCTGGTCCGAGCATCACATCTCACTCAGGAATATTTTACCTGAAACAAGTTTTGACGAATGTATGAAATGTGAAGAGAGCCTTTCTTTATATTGCAACCGAGCCACATTTGAATATATAAATGTAGAAATATCACAATGGTAACATTTTAGTCAGATGGTACAGCGGTAGAGTTGCTGCCTTACAGCACAAGAGGCTTGGGATTGATCCAGACTACGGGTGCTGTCTGAACGCAGTTTGTACCTTCTCCCTGTGGCCACGTGCGTTTTCTCTGAGTGCTTCGGTTTCCTCCCACACTCCAAACACGTACAGGTGCTCATATCTAAGTTTTCCCCCAGTCTAGTTTCAGTAAAAACACTGAATCAAGCACATGAAACAACTAATCTTTATTTTAACAAAAGTGCATTACGGTTCAACAACTGTACCTATCCCACCGTAGGTTCGATCCTCGTATCTGCCTGTTCAAGCCCTCTAGGCCTCACTCAAACAGAGACACTCCAGAAGTTCATGCAGTCCCGAACGCTGTCCCAGAAGATCAATGCTGGACCTTGTGGTAGCGGACTTTTATATGTCCCGGGACCTCGAGGGGCCGAACCACATGGGGGTGGTCTTTTAATAATCCAATTACAGATATCGAATAACCCCATACATAACAGACATTTCCCTAACCCAATAATACAGCAGCTCAAAACATTGTATTCAAACCGGACGTCGCAAGGAAGCCTACTAAGAAACATTTACCCTGATCTGCCAGAAACCCAGACAAGGCTAAATACCTCATCCAATCAACACTCGGCAAAGTTAAACTCTGCAACATTATTTACAATTATTTACAAGGTGTATGTCTGGTTTGCAGCCATCCAATCCATTCTATGCATTTTGCACCTAATTGACAGGGTCTGCAGATGTTCTTATTCTTTTCTTGCAAACTGTATCTAGGCTCTAGACACACTGGCAACACTCTGCAGCTTGTCCCAGCTCTGAAGAGAAAGTTCCAAATTGACCAAATCTCCCAGTAACACTGAAGTTTTTACCCAATTTTAAAGTCCTAGACTCTCCAATTTGACCAGGATTAACACAGGTTTGCAGGTTAATTGGCTTCAGTAAATTGTAAATTGTCTCTAGTGTGTCAGAAGTGCTAGTGTATGTTGTGATCATTGGTCAGAGGACTCAGTGGAACGAAGGGCCTATTTCCACGCTGTATCTCTAAACTCTAAGTCTAAAAGTCTAAAGCATTTGTATTGTCTTTCTGGGACCAGCTAATCAACAGTACTCAGATTTAGCACCCAAATCAAAGGCTGTGCTTCTGAGTTCCAAGAATTGTCATTCTAAAACTACCTGTATTGCAATATCACATTCCTCCTTTAAGAACCTCTATAAAAATCACTTTGACAAAGCACCTGTCCTAATATTTACATTGAAGATAGATACAAAAACTGGATAACTCAGCGGGACAGGCAGCATCTCTGGAGAGAAGGAATGGGTGATGTTTTGGGTCGAGACCCTTCTTCCGACCCGACGCAAATCATCACCCATTCCTTCACTTCAGAGATGCTGCCCGTCCCGCTGAGTTACTCCAGCGTTTTGTACAGTTGGTTTAAACCAGCTTCTGCAGTTCCTTACTACTAATATTTACATGCTGCTCTTTGCCAAACCTGAATTGTTATGTCGTTGAGATTAATCTAGGGGTGTGCTAATAGGTGAGAGCACAATATGAAGTCTTTCAAGACTCCAGATTCCAAAGGACAAAACAAATTGCAGCTGGCTTTATTCCAACCAGGTTCTGATACATTCTAATCTGGCCCATATCTAACTATCCAACCTATTTTCATTATATTTGTCAATCTGATTAAAAACATCACAAGCCTTCAAGCTTGAGTGTATATGGAATCTGCATCCTACTAACCATGATACTCATAAATCATAAGACTATAATAATTCTAAAATGTTGTTTGAGCAGGGAATTGGGAGTGGCGGATTACTTGTCTTAGATCTGACAGTGATGTAATGAAGCAAATGGCCTCTTTCAATGTCATCATAATTCTATGATTCATGAGAAATTATGAGCAGGTCTTGACTAGTCAGATTGCAAACAAGTCACACAAAGTTGAAACAAATTCTGAAACGTTGTCAACACCAGTAGAGCAATGAGATAGTCACAAAATGCTGGAGTAACTCAGCAGGGCAGGCAACATTTCTGGAGAGTAGGAATGGGTGAAGTTTTGGGTCCAGATCCTTCTTTAGATGCGCTGGTCCAATCCACGCTGACCTATGTCCAAGACACCTCACACGCCCTTTGTCTCTTCATTTTTTAAAAGCCCTGCATTCCACAGTAGAGCAATGAGATTGGCCTTAACAAGTGAATCAAGTTTTACATCGGTTCACTGTGTACTTTCTGCTGCTGAATTATATGGTTGACAGTTCCAATGTCCATTCCCCCATCTCTCCAACCTAATCAAATCAAATCACATGCTGATGCTTAAAGTCTGGACAAATAAAGAATAACTAGAGTTGGGGAGATGACCACTGCAATTGTATCACGGAAATTCCTTTAGAGGTAGGTCTGATTTTCACCATCACAATGGCACATTAAAGGGCCTGTCCCACTTGGGCATCATTTGCGAGTCACGCAGATGGCGCGCGAAGATTTTGTACATCCCAAAATCCTGAGGCGGCGCGCGTGACCGCTCGTCACTGCCAATGTCACCACGCACCACGCGCGCATAATGCGCACCGTGCGTGCGTCGTGACGCATAAATGACGAGCAAATGACGCCCAAGTGGGACAGGCCCTTAAGAGTGCCAAATTCATGCAAAACACCTCTATTTTTACAGTCCTAAATTGTGGCACTTTTTGATGGTCATTTTTGAACTTGCAAAGATTCAATGGGAAAGGCCGAGCAAGTGAAGGAACTCTAGAGGCAAACATAATTACAACACTTGAAAGTTATTTGGACAAGTTCATGGATAGGAATGGTTTAGAGCAGTGGTTCCCAACCTTTTTTAGCTCATGGCCCCCTTGGGATCTTTTAATTTTTCTGTGGCCCCCCCCCCTGACATTATTAGCGGAAAAAAGTACTTCAATATTATAATACCTTCCATAAAAATATCAGTGTCTATTAATTGCACATATATTCTCTTTTATTCTATTCCACAAACATCAAAAATATTCCAACTACATAGATTTAAATTTATTAGAACTGAAATTTAGGAGGCAACAGGGTGGTAGCTCGGTGGCCCCCTCATTGAACCTGTGGCCCCCTAAATCTCAAACATTTTTCTGTGGCCCCCCTGAAATTTGCCATGGCCCCAGGTTGGGAATCCTTAGAGAGATAGACCCAATGTAGGCAAATGGGTTAGTGTTAGCTCAGGAAGGCACCTTAGTTGGCATGATGTGATGAGCTGAAGGGCCTATTTCCATACTAGAGAGCTCTATCAATATTTCAAATATGTTTCTGTGGTGTTGTTGTAACCATCTGAAGTAGGCTATTTTCCATGTGCAAAAAATGGAACCTAACTATCAAGAAATAAGTCATATTATTGTTGGTTATGAGAATCAGATGTTTAATCCCGATATTTAGGGGTGTCTGAGGATTTGAACCTCTGGACAATGTCAATCCCTCCAAAGGATGTAAGATACTCACCATCGAACCACAATAGTGATGGCAACAGAACCTATGTGGTCTTCTCGTTAACAAAGTCAGTAAACAAATAATTTGCAGTTAATTACAACTATAAAAATATATGAGAAAAATGCAGCCAATAATGGAAGTATTTCACACAGAGGATGGTGGGGGCCTGGAATGCATTGCCAAGGGTGGTGGTGGAGGCAGATACAATAGTGGCATTTAAAATACTTTTTATGTAGGGACATGGAAGTGCAAGGAATAGAGGGACATGAATCATGCACAAACAAGTGGGTTCAGTTTAACTTTGCATCAGGTTCGACACAAACATTGTGGGCCAAAGGGCCCATTCCTGTGCTGTACTGTTCTATGTAGAGGGACGAACTGCAGATGCTGGGTTAAACCAAAGACAGACACAAAAAGCTGGAGTAACTCAATGGGTCAGGCAGCATCTCTGGAGAAAAGCAATAGGTGACAGTTTGTGCTGTTCCATGTTCGATGCATTCACATCTGATCTTCAACTGTCTACATTTTCCATGCTATTTATTATTTTCACACTGGCGTTGCCTTAGTCCTTATTGGTGTTAGATCCTGCTTATTATAAATATTAATAATTAATGTGCACATCTCATTGCCAATAAAAGATTTGTCTCTTTGATGTGGTTTTGTTAGTTTACGTTGTTCACACGTCAGTGCCCTGTTTTTACACTGTCAGCTTAATTGTTCACGTCTCTTGACATTTGTCCCCTTGGTTAAAAATTGTTAGGATATCCTGGAAGGATATAAGCTATCCCTTGGGGACAGTGTTTGTATCAGTACTTCTGAAAACAATGGAAAGGATACTCTTCACGCAAAGCTCACATAAAGCAGTGATCATGTGGTTTATCCACCCTGCATGTCCTGTCCATTTTTAACCGGGGGCATTATGTATAAACAAAAGACAATGGTTTTATTTACGGGGAGAAGACAGGAGAATGGTGTTGAGAGGGAAGGATAGATCAGCCATGATTGAATGACGGAGTAGACTTGATAAGCCAATTGGCAACATTGCTGTAAATATGCTGTAAATTGCAGGGAGCCAAGGAACGGTGTTCATCAAAAAAAACCTTGGGGTTCAAGGCAAGAGTTCCCTAAAAGCAGCAATGCAGGGTGGTGATGAAGGCATATACAATACGATACAAAATGATACAATATTACTTTATTGTCAGAGCGAGTCTGAAATTTGTTTTGCATCACAGAAGCTCCATTTACAACATCACAAAAAAGACAAGAGGGGCGAAAGAAAACACGCATCAAGATATCAAGACGGGATCCCAAAATACCCGCATTCGACAAGACATTACAATAACAGAAGACCACAATTATGGCCCGTCAGCGTACGTGTGAGAGGTCAGGCCATAGAACTCAAAGTTGCCATTTTATAAAACACTAGTTGAACAGCACATGGAGAGTATTGCATGCAGTTCTGATCGACACACTAAAGGATGTCCATTATGGATAAAGACCTCCCCACCATCGAAAGGATCCACACGAGTCGCTGCCTCAAAAAGGCAGCCAGCATTATCAGAAACACACACCACCCTGGCCACGCTCTCATTTCACTCTTGCCATTGGGAAGAAAGTATAGCAGCTTGAAAACTGTAACATCCAGGATCAGGAGCAGCTTCTTCCCTACAACATCAGACTCTTAAACACTACAACCTCCAAACATGCTCCAAACTAAAAAATACATTATTTTTGCATTGCTATTGTCTATTTATTTGTCTGGGTTTTTTTTATATATATATATATACTGAACTTTTTGTTGCTGTTTATTATGGGTTTTACAGAGTACTATGTTCACATATCTGTTGTGCTGCTATAAATACATTTTTCATTGTTCCATTCGGGATATATGACAATAAAACACTCTTGACATCGACTCTTGACTAGGAAGGGTGTGGTTGCACTGGAAAGATGGAGAGAAGATTCATCAGGATGACTGGATTTGGAGTATATTAGTTAAAGGGAGCAATTAGAAAGGCTTAACCCCATACTCCTGCCTTCTCCCCAAAAAACCCTGACACCCATATTAATCAAGAATCTATCAATATCCACCTTAAAAATATCCACTGACTTGGCCAGCACAGCCTTCTGTGGCAATGAATTCCACAGATTCACCACCTACTAACTAAAGAAATTCCTCCTCTGATGAAGGGTCTTGACCCAGAAATGTCACCCATTCCTGTCCCAATGAATTACTCCAGCATTTTGTGTCTATCTTCGGTTTAAACCAGCGTCCGCAGTTCCTTCATACACAAATTCCTCCTCATCTCCTTTCTAATGATATGTCATTTTATTCTGAGGGTAAGGCCTCTGGTCCTAGAAACTCCCACTACTGGAAACAACGTTTCCACATCCACTCTATCCATGCATGAAGTGGATAGACTCTTAATTCACACTCACTCACTTCAAGTCCCAGTTTAGTTTAGTTTATTGTCACGTGCACCAAGGTACAGGGAAAATATTTTTTCGTGTGTGCCATCCAGTCAACAGAAAGATTATACTTGATTACAATCAAGCAGGAATGAGTAGGTTAACCTATGATGAGCGTGTGTCAGCACTGGGCCTGTACTCGCTGGAGTTTAGAAGAATGAGGGGGAACCTCATTAAAACATACAGAATAGGAAAGGCTTGGATAGAGTAGGTGTGGAGAGGATGTTTCCACTAGTGGGAGAGTCCAGGATTAGAGGTCATAGCCTCAGAATTCAAGGATATTCTTTTAGGATGGAGATGAGGAGAAATGTATTTAGTCAGGGGGTGGTGAAGCTGTGGAATTCTTTGTCACAGAAGGTCAAGTCAGAAGATATTTTTAACGCAGAGATAGATAGATTCTTGATTAGTACAGGTGTCAAAGGTTATGGGGAGAAGGCAGGAAAATGGGGTTAGGAGGGAGAGATAGATCAGCCATGATTGAATGGCAGAGTTCCTAATTCTACTCCTATTCCTTATGACCATACACTGTCCACAGTGTACAAATACAGGATAAAGGGAATAATGTTTAGTTGAAGGTCCAGTAAAGTCCGATTACGGATAGTCCAAGGGTCTCGATCAAAAGTGCTTCCTATGCCCCTGTCCTACTAATGCCCCTGTCCCACTTAGGAAACCTGAACGGAAACCTCTGGAGGCTTTGTGCCCCACCCAAGGTTTCTGTGCAGTTCCCGGAGGTTCCCGGAGGTTTTTGTCAGTCTCCCTACCTGCTTTCACTACCTGCAACCTCCGGCAACCACCTGCAACCTCCAGGAACCGCACGGAAACCTTGCGGGGCACTAAGTCTCCAGAGGTTTCCGTTCAGGTTTCCTAACTGGGACAGGGGCATAATGGTGACTGATAGGGTAGTGTTTAACCAGTGTGGGTGCAAATTAGATGACATTCTGACTGAAGAGAAAAATGTGTATCCAATGGATTCAAACCAGGAAGACAGAAGGAAGGTAATGGAAAAGGCAATAAAAGAATAATATTAGGTTAAAATAGTTAGCATTCATGGCAGATAGTTTTCATTGAAATGGAGCTGTGCAATGTAATTTAGGTTTGAAAGCCAGAAACAATATTTATAGCTGGCAACCTCAGAGTGCTTCATCTTCACCTGCAGTCCAATGTCATTACAACTACTGTAGCACGTAGCTGCTGGTTTTAGTTAACCTTTTTTTAGTTGGCAGAATCTTGATTTCCATCAAAGATTTAAAAACTTAACCATCTACTGATCAGACCTCCTGGACAATAAATTGATGCAGAGACAGTAAGATAACTGTTATCAAAAAAATCAGCACATATGGTGTAAACATGCCCAAAAACCTTTCCACATGGAAAATATCTATCATTATTAAAGTTTTCTTTTACTTTGGGGGATTCCTAATAGTCTTCAAAACTAAATGCTGATTAAGCAACTTTTGTCGTGGCTGTCAAGAAATCTTGGACACAAGTCAGCTAGTTAATCCTTGAACATTCAGTCTTACTTAAGATAATAGGCAAAGGATGAGGCAAAAATGACCCAGATGTTAGAGGTCGTGCCTCCCTGGGGGTTTTGCCCATTCATTTATAATCTGCAATGAGTGGGGCTGTCTAAAGAGCTCCTTTCCCCCAGACATCTATTATCTTGCAGAAAGGAGTTAATGCAGATTGCCAGCAGTCATCCCACAGTCCTTGGGTTGATGGTTACTGACTGCAGCTGGCAAATGTTTTGGTGTAGTTTTACTTTTAAGGACGAGAGGATGCAAAAGGTAGAAAAAGTGAATAGGACGGTGGCCCTCTGAGACTGCACTTCCAAATAAACAAGAGCTGGCAGTTTTCATCATTTCTATGGTTCATTTCCCTTCAAGGCAACAAAGAAAGGAAAACAAATGCAGGATGCTTACTCCCTTTAACCAATGTTAGGACACACCATCTTTCAAGTCTTCTATTATTTTGGAACCTTGTACTAATACAGCAGTGTTTACTGTTACAGTCCTTGTCCGGTGCAGCTCATTATTTACTTAAAGAGGAAGTCAACTGTAGGAGGAGGTACTTTCAATTTAAGGTCTCTATCCATTTGTTTGTTATTCATTGTTTTCTTGTAAGCATTCGTCTTCCCCTGAATCAAGGACCTTGGACAGAATCGCATCCCTCAAGAGACCAGGATTGGAAAGTTCAATCAAAGAGACAAGAAGTGAGATAAGTGCCCTCGTGTAGCAAGCTCCGTCATCACCCCCCTGAATTCACGAGTCTTCTTAAAAACAATCAAAGACTTGTGGCTTTTTTTGTAACACGCTGTCTGTTTTTAATAATAAACAGGGAAGAAAAAAACAGCAGCAGAGCCCTTGCTGGATGTGTGCAGAAAGGTTGGGTTTTCACATCACAGTGCATCTCTCTGTGTGACGCCAAGTTGTGGAGTTTGGATTAGGATCTCTGTGTTGGTAACCCGCCTGATCTCAGGTGGTGCAATAATAAGGGTGGCCACTTTGGACCTACAAAATGGGGAAAAGAACAGTCAGAAGCTAGGCACAAAAAGCTGGTGTAACTTAGCGGGTCAGGCAGCATCTCTGGAGAAAAGGAATAGGTGACGTTTTGGGTCAAGACCCTTCTTCAGACTGAGAGTCGGGAGAGAGGGAAACGAGAGATATAAAAAGAAACATAGAACAAATATAGAACAGTCTGAAGAAGGGTCTCTGCCCGAAACATAATCTTCAGCCCTTTAGCCACCGAGTCCACGCCAACTATCGATCACCCATTCACACTAGTTCTATGTTATCCCACTTTCGCATCCACTCTCTAGGCATACACTCGGGGGAATTTACAGAGACCAATTAATCTACAAACCCGCACGTCTTTGGGATGTGGGAGGAAACCAGAGCACCTGGAGAAAACCCACATGGTCACAAAGAGGGTTTCTGAGGTTAGGATACTAATTCTTCTTGATTAGTAAGAGTGTCAAAGGGATAAGGCAGGAAAATGCATTGAGAAGGATGGATGGAACAGCCATCATCGAAGGGCAGAGAGGATGAGAGGATGGGGCCAATTCTGCTCCCACATCCTAGGAGCTGGGGTAGTATTTGGTTGAAACTTAGATTCAGAGTCATATAGAATATAGAATAGAAACATGCCTTTTGGCCCAACTCGGACATTCTGACTGGGATGTCTTAATGTGGTTGGGCTGGTTTGGAAACTGAAAGGTCTGTGGTCAGCATTAGGGGAGGAAGTAGTGTGATCTATTGTTGCACCAAAATATCTCTTTTTTAATTACATGTTAAGACGAAAACATGCAGCTTGTATTGAGATTTAGACCACAGGACATTACTAAGAACTACTAAGAACACAATGTTCTTAAAACTGGTGTTTCGGACAAGTAACCCAGTTGAATGGATAATCTGGTTCAAAACTTCACCTATTCACTATTATGACTTTCTTAATGCATCATATAAACTCGTTCTCAAGTGATAAACAGTTGCATATTCACTTTGTGGTCTTTGTGCAAAAAAAATGACGACTTGGAAAATTAACCTTCAACCCCTGCTACCATTGGGCAGAATGTACAGGAGCCTGAAATCTGTTACATCCAGGTTCAGGAACAGCTTCTTCCCCACAGCCATCAGGCTATTTTACTTCGGAGTCACGTGAGTGACTACGTGAAGAACCCACCCAGTGCGCAGGCGCGGCATTACGTCAGCAGCGCAACAGCGGCAGCAGCTGGAGCCAGGCTCTCCAGCGGCAGGATAAAGACAAGACCTCAGGTAAGTGAGTCTTTTGTGTTACAGAGAGTCGCTAACGGACGAAAAAGCTATGGCTACCCGAAAGCGACCAACAAGGAGGACTGCCTGCCCAACTCCACCCGAGGAGGGGTCAATATCTGGGCGGCAGCCACCAGCGGCGGAGGAGCTGTTTGGACGCTCCCGCACACCCGACGCCGAGCCGCCCCTCCCTGTGCCGCCGATTGCGACGCCCCGCACAGGGAGAAAAGCAACCCGGAAAACAGACCGGCCGGTGGCCTCCGACTCGTCGGAGGAACGGGAACACTCTCCACCGGCGAAACGGGGAGACGGCCGCTTAAGCTGCATGAGGCAGCTGCTCGAGCAGATGCTCGACGAGGAGATGCAGGCAAGGCATCTCCAAGGAGGACGGGCTATGGCCTCCTCCAAACCATCGCCACACCCTTCTGTTTCCTCCTTGTTTGAGGTCAGTAAGGGAGGCCAGGACTGGGCTGGCCTATCACAAGGGCAGGCGGACGACAGCGCAAGCATGCCAGGCGAGCTGGAGGAAGAAGAGCTACTGGGTGTAGTCAGCAGGTATGCGGCGCCCCCGAGGACCGGAATGATGCTACCGCCAAGAATGGCGGCCAGTATCAACAGGCTCTCCAATAAGCCATTGCAGGAGAAAGTCATTCAAGAGGCCCTCGACACTTACACAGCGCCGGAAAAACTGCGAGGCGCTGCGGGTAAAGACCGTAAACGGCCAAATATGGAGCCAGCTGGGGCAGCATATCAGGACACAAGAGCTGAAGATGCAGCGTATCCTGAAGCTCCACACCGCAGCCATTACCGCCTTTGCTCGGTCCACAGGGAACGCAGAGCTCTCTACACCTCAGCAGGATGTGCTGGCCCTAATGTGTAACACACAGTATGAGCTCAACAACCTAAGGCGTGAAAACATCAGGCCTGCCCTCAACCCCAAATACGCGGGCCTCTGCAAAGCTCCGGCGCCAGAAAAGGAGGCGCTACTATTCGGGGCCGACTTGGCAAAAAGGCTCAAGGAACTGGAAGAGGCGGCCAAACCTGTAGGCCTCATGAGGGCAGCGCCAGGACCGAGCAGGGTGAAGACACCCAGTTGGCAGCACGCCTCGGCATCCACCAGCAGGTACCGAGCTGGTGAAAACCTGGTGACCGCCTCCCACTACCCCCAGAGCTCTTTTTTAGAGCGGGGCCCAGGGCGGAGCCGTGGGAAGATACGCCGCCCCACCACAGCACCAACAAGGACACCCTCGGGCCAAACCCATCGCAAACGCTCCCAGAAATAAACATGGAGGTAGGTGGGTCTGGTTCCTGTCGACATACGCAGACAAAGGGTGTTGTATTAACAGGAGGGCGTTTAAGGTTCTTCAAACATGTTTGGTGCTCCTTTACTAGCAACAAGTTTATACTCAACAGTATCAGTGGATACAAAATTGAATTTAAACCAGGCATAGAACCGCCAGTTCAGCACATACCCCAAAGGGTATTCCTTCCCACAGAATCAGAAAAGGTAGAAGGACAAGCTGAACTAGATAGGCTCGTGTCCAAGGGCATCATAGAGAGGGCCAGACACGAGCCATTGGAATTTGTATCGAATATATTTATCAAAACTAAAAAAGATGGTGGATGTCGTATTATCATTGATTTGACATCACTAAATCAGTCTGTTGAGTATCAACATTTCAAAATGGAGACATTTGTTACTGCCAGACAACTGATCTCCAAGGGATACTTCATGGCAAGCATAGATATTAAGGATGCTTACTATTTAGTACCCATTCATAAGGATCATTTCAGATATCTGAAATTTATCTGGATGGGGCAACTATGGCAGTATAGAGCATTACCCAATGGTTTAATGACTGTCACTCTGCCAAGAGACAAAAAGGCTACATTAACAGAAGCCTGTAACAACTTAATCGCAAAAACGCAACCAAGGATCCGGCATGTAGCCAGAGTCATTGGTAGTATAGTAGCAGCATTCCCAGCTGCACAATATGGGCCCTTGCATTATCAAAATTTACAAAGAGCAAGGACACATGCACTACGTCTAAGTAGGGGGCATTATGACCGACCCATGGATTTACCCGCTGAAGCCAAATCAGAACTTCAGTGGTGGGTGGATAACATTTGGCACAGTTACAGTCCTATCGCCGTCACCAATCCTAACATAGCCATTACAACGGATGCCAGTGCTTTAGGCTGGGGAGCTACTAACTCTATATCCAGCACAGGTGGCAGATGGACTAATTCAGAGGCATCGCTACTACAATCACTTGGCATAAATTATTTGGAGATGCTGGCCGCCTTTTATGGGCTAAAAGCATATGCATCTGATATGCGGCATGTGCATGTCAGGTTAATGATTGATAACACGACGGCGGTGTCTTACATCCAGCACATGGGTGGCATAAAATCAGTATCATGCGACAAATTGACTACTATAATCTGGCAATGGTGTGGTGAGAGACATATTTGGCTATCAGCTGCCTATTTACCAGGCAAGCTAAACACAGTGGCGGACACCAGGTCACGAAAATTCAATGACAACATCGAATGGATGTTAGACCCAAAAATATTTGCTAGAATTGTTAAGCAATACGGTACGCCAGATATAGATTTGTTTGCGTCCAGATTAAATCACCAGCTACCCATGTATGTGGCTTGGGAACCAGACCCAGAGGCAGCAGCGGTAGATGCCTTCACGCTGGATTGGGGAAATTTCTTTTTCTATGCTTTCCCTCCCTTCTGCCTCATCAGCCGGGTACTCCAGAAAATACAAGCAGACTCAGCTTCAGGTATTCTGGTCGTACCCGACTGGCCTACCCAACCATGGTTCCCAGTCTTCCACGACATGGTGGTAGAGTCACCTATGGTTTTTCACAGCCACCCACAACTATTGACTCACCCGGTATCCGGCAAAAGCCATCCATGCCATCAAAAATTGAAACTCCTGGTTTCTAGGTTCTGAACAGGCCTTACCAGGGATTGGGGTTATCAGAACGAACAATCACCACCATGTCGGCGTCCCTGCGAGTCTCTACCAAGAAGCAGTACTTGACCTACATCAGGAAATGGGAACAGTACTGCTTGGATGCAGGGACATCATACAAGACAGCCTCGATCACGGACGTGCTGGAATTCCTGGGCCACTTGCACCATGACCAAAAGATGAGCTACAGTGCCATCAATGCAGCACGGAGCGCCCTGTCCGCTTACCTTATGCCTACAGGACATCACAGCATTGGATCCCACCCTCTGGTTATAAAACTCCTCAAAGGGATTTATAATGCTAAACCCCCTACACCCAGATACACCCATGTATGGGATGTAAGTGTAGTTTTGTCACACCTTAGAGGTTGGCCTCCGGTGGGATCCTTGAGTCTGGAGCAGTCCACTATCAAGACCCTCATGCTCATGGCGCTCGTCTCTGCACAAAGGGTTCAGTCGCTGCATCAACTAAGACTGGACAACATGGTAACCACCCCAGATTCCATTACATTTACCATGCCGGGGTTGGTTAAACAAAGCAGGCCAGGTATACCCAACTCTCCGTTAATCTTCCGGGCCTACCCTCCAGAACCTAGGCTGTGTGTAGTGACCCATCTATACGACTACGTAGACACAACCCAAACACTTAGAGGGAGTGAAAAAGCCTTATGGGTCAGCCACAAAAAGCCTTTTGGATGGGTTACCAGCCAGACAATATCTAGGTGGTTGAAACAGGTCCTAAAAGCCGCGGGGATTAACACGGATGTTTTTAAATCCCATTCAACCAGGGCAGCGTCCACGTCAGCGGCGGAACGGATGCAGGTTCCCATAGACCACATCCTTAGTACAGCGGGATGGTCAAGGGAATCAACGTTCCAAAAATTCTACCACAAACCGCTGATGGAGAAGGACGTGTTTGCGGAGAAAATTTTAGAATCTGCAAACTTATAATTTAAAGCCCAGGGGAGCTAATTTTTGTTATTGTTAAATAAACAATTTTGTTTCAAAAAACTAACAAATTCGTTGGTCTTTAGATACCACTTCCTCCCTCGATGAACTTTCGGCAGTGAGTGATATAGCTGTTACACGGTTTGAAATCACAGACCTTTGAAGTCTTCACGTAGTCACTCACGTGACTCCGAAGTAAAATAGTGAGATTAAACGAGTACTTACCAGTACGAAGTTTGATCTGTATTTTATGAGGAGTTACGATGAGGGATTACGTGCCCTCCGCTCCCACCCTCGTTGTATAGATCAAACTCGAGCTGATGTCTCATTAATCTTTACTATCTTTACTTCAATATTGTGTCTACCTGTGATTCCACACCGCTGCTTGGAAGTATGCCGCGCCTGCGCACTGGGTGGGTTCTTCACGTAATCCCTCATCGTAACTCCTCATAAAATACAGATCAAACTTCGTACTGGTAAGTACTCGTTTAATCTCACTATTAAACTCCCCAACAAACAGACTCTGAACTCTAACAGCCTATTGCACTTTATCTGCTTATTTATGTGTATAATGAACTGAACTGTTCCATATTTATGCTTACAATACTCTGTTGTGCTACAGCAAGCAAGAATTTCATTGTCTAATCTGGGACACAGGACAATAAACTCTCTTGACTTGACTTGAAAATATATTTCTAGGTTCTGAGTGAACAAATGCACTCCCATAGTATGCTGAGCTCTGAGTCTGAGACCTGCAACTTCCAGGTCAGGAGCTTTAAGTCTTTATGTGGGGCTTCCCAATCTAATGGACTAGCTCTTCATTAGTTTCTGACTGCTGTACACAACATGGTACTTGCATCAGTCAACAATTGTCTTACTTTCTTGGTCTTGTGAAGGATATGCATAGTGGTGCTATCTTGCACCATATTGTGCATGGAGGTGCTATCTGGTACTGTCTGCCAATCAGTAATTCAGCTGGTCAAATTGTCCATTTTACAAGGGTGAAATTAAATCAATGTTTGGCTCTCCTTATGAGAGCATTCAATAAGGTTCCCGATGGCTGTTTTGTAATTTCTCTCTCCTAGACCATTAGGGTCTTTAGTGTCTGCTGCTTACTAAAGCAAATAACTTGAATGAGAGCCACCAACAAAGCTTCATTAAGGAGAGTCAACTCTTAACTAACTGCAGGTTTAAACCAAAGTTAGACACAGAGTGTTGGAGTATCTCAGAAGGTCAGGCAGCATCCCTGAAGAAAAAGGATGGGTGACATTTTGGGTTGGGACCCTTCTTCAGACGCACCCCCTACATTCAGTCTGAAGAAGGGTCTGGACATGAAACTCCCCCATCGTTTTTCTCCATGATGCTGCCTGACCCACTGACGTATGCCAGCATTTTGTGTCTATCTTAAGTAACTTGGCTGGTACAACAATATATTGAAAGTTGTAGCACATGGTGCACTGTGTTCTTAAAGGTACACAAGCTCTCATTAATACAATATGTATATGAAACTGAGCCATCTTGAATGGCTTGGGAATGAGGCACAAAATGTGAATCCATACAATACTGCAAACTCTCTAAATTCTCTTGCAATAAATTGGCTTCCATTGTCACAAACTAATTTCTCAGATATCCTTTGTTCTGAAAATTGGATTCAAATTGTCTTGGTGATTGCTATGGCTCTCAAGTCTGTCAACTTGAGGATAAAAGGGAGCTTGGGATGATTAGCTTACAAATATGAGATAGGATTCTTGGTTCTGAGTTAACAAATTCACCTCCCATTTGTATGCCCGGGTCTTGGTCTGAGACCAGCTACTTCCAGCTCAGAAGATAGACATAAAAAGCTGGAGTAACTCAGCAGGACAGGCAGCATCTTTGGAGAGGTATGGGTGGCATTTCGGGTCGAGACCCTTCTTCAAACTAGTCTGAAGGCCTCCTACTGTAAGCAGTAGTTTTTAGAACCAAGGATAAGTTAAATGTCCGCCGAGCTTCACAGCCGTGTTTCTCTGGCTTCTTAAAAGTTGTCTCTGCTCCTTCTCCCCCCCTTCTCCACCTTCCCCCCCCTCCCCCTCTTCTAAATGACTTACCGTACACTGTGCTTTAGCCGTCTTAATTACACGCCAACCTTCCTGTTCATCGCGGTGTGTGTCTCTATCATCATGTGATTTTTTTTTTAGACAGGGTAAGTGGAAGGAGCGCTGTCTGAAACATTCACATGGGCTGATGAAGAAAGCGATGTGTTTTTGTGTGTGTGTGTGTGTGTTCCGCTCTGACAGTCGCCGTTCCAGTTGCTGGTATTTCAGGCGAATGCCGGCAATTTGACAGTCGCCGGCATTCTGCTGATAAATCGCCTAAGTGGGACAGACCCATTAATGTTTCAGGTCGAAGGATGAAGGTGCAGGAGTCTGAAAACTGTGATCTCCAGGTTCAGGGACAGCTTCTTCCCAACAACCATCAGTCTCTTGAACATTACAGACACCAACTAAATCAGGAAATACAAACTGTCTTCATATCACTGGGGACTTCAGGCTTTTGTTTTACACTAATATTGTTTTCTTTTAAATTTATTGAACTTTGTTTGTTTATCATGTAATATAGAAGTATTGTGAGTATTGTGTTTACAAAACTGTTATGCTGAAGCATGTAAGAATTTCATTCTGTAGGTAGGAACTGCAGATGCTGGTTTATACCAAAGTAGCGCTCAGCGGACCAGGCAGCATCTCAGGAGAGAAAGGTACATATGACAATTAAATTTGATATCTAAATTTGATACATATGACAATTAAACGCTCTTGACTCGTGACAAAGGTCCTTCTTTGGAACTAAGAGAAAGAGTGAGAGCAAGTTCGGCTTAGCAGCAGGGAAATGGGAAGAGGCACCAAAGGCGTTTCACTAATAAAGTGAAATGATGTAGTCATTAAATGGACAGTTAAACTCCTTCACCTGTGTGGTGTTGTTTTGTTCTTGTTATTTGGATTGCACATCCTTAACCTAAGCGGCGTTTCAGTAGGCCTTGTCCCATTTGGTATGTACTTCAGTACTTCTGGCACACTCAGAACGTTGCCACCATTCTCTCTCTATTTTTAAATATATCAATATGGTGCAACATCTCTCAGCTAGCACTTCTCTATATCCACATATTTTAGGCTCTTGGACTCTAGAGATACAGTGTGGATATAGGACCTTCGTTCCACCGAGTCTGCGCGACCAGCTATCACCCCGTACACTAGCACTATCCTGCGCACTAGGGATTATTTACAATTTACAGAAGTCAATTAACCTACAAACCCGTACGTCTTTGGAGTGTGGGAGGAAACCGGAGCACCCGGAGAAATCCCACGCAGTTCACAGGGAGAACATGCAAACTCCATACAGACAGCACTCATAGTCAGGATGGAACCCGGGTCTCTGTTGCTGCAAGGCAGCAACTCTACCGTGGCGCCACTGTGCCGCAAAATATCTTGTGGGGTCATTCTTTCATGCATCTTTCGGATTCGGAATCATGCCAACTGTGCACTGTTGTCCCTGATTGACCGGGGATGTTTTACTGCTCTCTGGGTTTGTTTTATCTTTTGTTTTATCTAAATGGCCTCTTCTGAACCATTTGCTGACAAAGTTGCCTGTAAGTCGTCATCATTGTCAGCCTCTTCTTTGATCTTATGTAGCTCTGGAGGTGTCACATTTACTAGGTAGTGTATCTTCACACCATGATCTCCCTTCTCTTGTCTCTCTTGCTTTGGTGACAGATGAGAGAGTGCATATTCTCAGCACTATTTCCTTTCCAGGTATGTATTTCAGAGTAAAGTCATAACCCTGAAACTCAACGCTAATCTTTGCAGACTTATTGGTGCTTTGCACTGTATTTCATTTTGCAAATCTGCTCTCGAGACTGAAGAAGGCTTTGAACTACAAATTTCATTTCTGTTACGATAGGTATGGAACTGTTCACATTCATCTATGATTATAAATATCTCTTTCTATGTCGGTACCTCTTGTTCTGCTGACATGAGTGGTTTTAGAGGCATATATATGTAAGGTTTTGTTTTGTTGCGTATGACAAACCTGTCTTGGTTCACACCAGTTTCTCAAATTTATTAAAACCAATTTCTTCAAAAGTGACTACTGCTCATCAGCATCTTTCAAAAGTTTTTCGGGTTTGCTGCTTATTCCGAAATGTAAGGAATGAAAGAATTCATGCATCAGATTAGCCCGAAAAATTTTAGAACATAGAATATAGACTTTATATTTTACTTTAGCCCTTCAGCCCAACGAGATCACGCCCGACCAAAGACCCCGTAAACCAGCACAATCCTACACATGTGGGGCAATGTACAATTTTTACCAAATCCAATTACCTACAAAGTCTGAAGAAGGGTTTCGGCCCGAAACGTTGCCTATTTCCTTCGCTCCATAGATGCTGCTGCACCCGCTGAGTTTCTCCAGCATTTTCGTGTACCTACCATTATCGATTTTCCAGCATCTGCAGTTCCTTCTTAAATACCTACAAAGCTGTATGTCTTTGCAATGTGGAAGGAAACCAGAGCAACCAGAAGAAATCTACGCGGTCACAGGGAGAACATACAAACACCGTACAGATAGCACCCGTTGTCAGGATCGAACCCAGGTATCTGGTGCTATAAAGTAGCAATTCTGTGCTGCCCCAAAACAATACAACACATGAACAGGCCTTTCGGCCTACAATATCTGTGTCAAACATGATGCCAACTTAAACTAATCTCCTTTGCCTAGACGTAATCCATATGCCTCCATTCCCTGCATATCCATGTGTCTATTCAAAAGGCATTTAAATCCCAGTATTACATCTGTTTCAACCATCATGGCAGTAGGTTCCAGGCACAATCCACTCTCAGCGTACAAAAATCACCTCGTACATCTCCATTAAACTTTTGCCCTTCTCACCTTAAAGCTATGCCCTCTAGTCATTAACATTTCATGTTATAATGGCACTATGGCAGAAATAGACCATTTCGCCCATCGAGTCTTTGTCGCCATTGAGTCTGATCTATCTTTCCCTCTCAACCTGTCTCCTGCCTTCTTCCCATAACCTTTGACACCCTTACTAATCAAGAACCTGCTGATCTCTGTTTTAAAAATACTTAATGGCTTGGCCTCCACAGGAATCTGTGATGATGAATTCCACAGATTAACCACACCTCTGACTAAAATATCTTAAAGGCCCATTGTCCAGGTGATGCAGAGGTCGGTTTGGCCTGGCGATGCTTCCACTTCCAGGGCAGCACAGTGACACAGCGGTAGAGCTGCTGCCTTACAGTGCCTGGGTTCGATGCCGTCTGTATGGAGTTTGTACGTTCTCCCTATGACCAGGTGGGTTTTCCGCAGGTGCTCCGGTTTCCTCACCACTACAAAGATGTACATGTTTGTAGGTTAATTAGCCTCAGTAAAAATTGTAAATTGTCCCTAGTGTGGAGGATAGTGTTTGTGTACGGAGATGATCACTGGTCAGCACGGACTTGGTGGGCTGAAGGGCCTGTTTCCACACTGTATCTCCAAACTGAACTAAAGTAATCTGACACTCAGTGTAACTGCTGCAGGACATGCCCAAGTTGCTCGTTCATCCATTCTATGTGGGGTCAGCTGCAGTGCTTGATCCGTGTGTTGCTCCAGCCTCCAGCAGCCTGCTCCACAGACACGTCTACCTGCGGCCAGTGATGGGCTGGGCTACCCACTGCAACACCCAACACCCACTGCCCCAGCTGCTGTGCTTAGAGACCTCCTGGTTCTCCATCTCTGTGTGACACAGTGGAATTCACCCAATGATTCTGTTTATGACTGGGTAGTACTCTCTTCTGTTCCATCCTTTGGCATTCCTTTGCAACCTTTCCCTTCAACTCACCAGCAAATGATGCAGTCCATGCTTGCATGCAGCATGACATGGATACCTTTCAGCCATAAGCTGATACGAGGCAACTCACATCCACAGCATAAGATACTCTTGCCAGGCCTCCCACATCAACAAAGAGTCTCACCCTGGTCACTCCCTCTTCTCCCCTCTCCCATCAGGCAAGAGGTACAGAAGCTTGAAGACGCACACCTCCAGATTCAAAGATGCTGCCTGTCCCTCTGAGTTACTCCAGCATTTTATGTCTATCTTTGGTGTAAACTTGCATCTGCAGTTTCTTCCTAAACTAAGAATAACTTGGGGTTCAGCATCGACCAGAAGTTTAACTGGACTAGCCATATAAACAATATGTGTACAAGAGAAGATCTGAAGAAGGACCCCCAACCCGAAATGTTGCTTATCCATTTCCTCCACAGATGCTGCCTTACTCATTGAGTTACTTGGCACTTGGAGTATGGCACCGTGGGGCGGCACAGTGGTGCAGGCGCAGTGGTAGAGTTGCTGCCTTACAGCACCGGAGAATCCTGAACACAAGGACTTCTATAGAGTTTCTATGTACTCCCTGTGACCGCATGGGTTTTCTCCAGGTGCTCCGGTTTCCTCCAATTTAACAAAGGTTTGTAAATGTAGGTTAATTAGCTTCTGTAAATTGTCACTTGTGTGTAAGATAGAATTAGTGTATGGTTGATTGATGGTCAGCTTGGGCTGGTCGGCCAAAAGGACTGCTTCCATGCTGTTTCTTTAAACTAAACTAAACTAAACTAAACTAAACACTTTGTGTTTTGCTCATGATCGAACACTGGTTATCCTATAGTGACTGGCTCATTGTTTGACACCCCATGGCTTTCCCTATCATCTATAAGGCACAAATCAGGAGAGTGGTATAATTATCTCGACTCACTTCAATAAGTCCATCTTCACTAGTTCCACCTGCTGGAGATCTGTCCATCATTTTGCTCTTGAGGGAGGATTTCTGGGTGAACAAATAATCTGTGGTGCTTTAATTTCCGTGGGTCTGGATCCTCAAGATCATTGCAACAGGTGGAGCTGAGAAGCTGAGAAGCATATTGTGAGGTGCATGCCAACGTTTGCCCTCAATCCCCTTCCCAATGATGGCAAGCGCACCAAACTCATTCTTCACCAGTGTCCACCAGAATTGCCACTTTTAGGGAACCACACACCTGTACTCCCTGATCTCTCTGTTCTGCAACATTCTCCAGGCCTCTACCATTTACTTTGTAGGTTGTGTCCTGGTTTGACCTCCCAAAGTGCAACAGACATTTGGACAGATTTATACAGTAGATAGGAAGTGTTAAGAGGGCTATGGGGTCAAATGCAGGATAATGGGCCCAACCCTGTATGCATGATCAACATGGACAGGTGGGCCAATGGACTTGTTTGCATATCTGAATAGCTCTGTGACTATGACATTTCTGAATTTTCATACATTTCCCAGAGTAATGCTTTCTGTGTTTTACAATCAGGAATAGCCCACGTTCCCTGTCCCCATTTCCTCTTCCCCCATCCCCTGTTTATCCAGATCCCGCACTACCCTACACACTATTTTTACTGAAGCCAATTATCCTCTAATGCGGTGACCAGAACTGCACTTAGTACTTTAGGGGTGGCATGGTGGCACAGTGGTAGAGTTGCTGCCTTCGAACGCCAGAGGACCGGGATCAATCCTGACTACGGGTGCTGTCTGTACACAATTTGTACATTCTCCCTGTGACCACGTGGGTTTTCTCCAGGTGCTCCGGTTTTCTCCCACACTCCAAAGATGCACAGGTTTGTAGGTTAATTGTCTTTGGTAAAAGTGTAAATTGTCCCTAGTGTGTAGCATAGTGTTAATGTATGGGTGATCGCGGGTCGGCACGGAATCGGTGGGACGAAGGGCCTGTTTCTGCGCTACATCTGCACTAAATTAAAGTCTAAAGGTTTTTCTAAAGGAAAAGACATTTTGTGAAAACTCAAAGTGAAAGACTTGTGAGCAACTGACATGAATTGAAACCCCATCACAAAGTGTACAGCCTGCATCTGATCTGATATGAATGTGTCTGACATACAAGGGGCGTCTTGTTCACTTGGACAGAGCGTTAATATGAGGCTGCGAGCCGTTGGCGACAAGGTTTACAGGTGTTCCCAAAGATAAACAGCTGGTGTGTGCTGCAATTTGAACAGCTCAAAGAAAAACTCTGCCTCCAGGTTGTTTGCTGGAGTTGGGTGTGAAGTGGAGTAAGATGGAGACTGGGGGAGGGGGGGGAAGGAGGTTGAGGGGGGGATGAGGGGGGGGGGGGGGTAATGGTGGGGGAGGGATTGTGATGAGTGGGGAAAAAAATGTGCAACAACAAACTTATAAGGAGACAGTCTGCTTGAGAATTAACACTGTTCAGCAGGTCTAGTTCCATCCATCTGCCTCACATAAAGCATGCACGATTACTGGGCACATCCACTGTTGCGGGGAAAAAAAGTGAAATGTAAAAAAACACAATGAACATTTCAAAAACTGACACGGTGGTTAAGGCTTTTCCATTTCCTGCCAACATCTGCCAGTTTTGACATGTGCTTTCTGAACACCTGGAAAATCCGTGGCCAATTGCATCAAGCACTGTCCCAGGTTACCTTTCTAAAGTGTTCAAATCGAAAAAAAGTAAGAAGAAAGATGAAAATAATCACATATAAACGTGTTCATTTAATACCTGCAGAATCCTACCAGGTTAAGGACAGCCCAAGCACTGTAACATCAATTCACTTCTTTGGAAATACATTCATTATTTAACACGTGCGGCATCCTTCAAAGTTTAGGGTAGTCCAAGCAGAGTATCCACATTGTACATATTGTTTTAACCAGGATTTTACTACTTTACACTCTGATTAGATGCTAGACTGTATTTTGTTATACCTATACTCGTATTTGTGCAATGACAATAAAGTTGAATCTAATTTAATCTAATCTAATCATCAATGAATTTCTTTGGAAATGCGTTCATAGTAATTATTTCCAGAAACAAGAACTAGCGAGGTACAAGTGACAATAAAGTATCATCATCATCATCATCAACCACAGATAGTGCAGGAGTAACTCAGCATCTCTGGAGAACATGGATAGATAATGTTTTGGGATGTCATGCGGTTCAATGGTCATCCTAGCTGAGATCTATCTGCTTTTCACCCCCGCATTCACCCAGACATGGTTATCAGCCCGGGCAGCTGGAATCCAGACTTCAGGAACTGCAGATGCTGGTTTACAAAACAAAAGATACAAAGTGCAGGAATAACTCAACAGGTCAGGCAGGATCTCTGGTGAACATGGATAGGAAATGCTTCAAATCTGAAGAAAGGTCTCCATGCAAATTCTCTAGGGATGCTGCCTGGCCTGCTGGGTTACTCCAGCACTTTGTGTCCATTTGTAGTATTTATTTGCATTTTACTGATCAAACTCTCAGGCCTTTTAGATCAAGCAACACCATAACAAACATTTTCCTGGGTTCAAAGTAGCCATTCGCAGCTATATCCAGTTTAATTTCCCACAGTGGAGCAGCGGCAGAGTTGCTGCCTTACAGTGCTAAAGACTTAGGTTTGATCCTGGCTACGGGTACTGTCTATACAGAGTTTGTCCCTGTAACCACGTGAGTTTTCTCTGGGTGCGTAGGTTCCCTCCCACACTACAAAGACGTACAGGTTTGTAGGTTGTTTAAGAAGGAACTGCAGATGTTGGAAAATCGAAGGTAGACAAAAATGCTGGAGAAACTCAGCGGGTGAGGCAGCATCTATGGAGCGAAGGAAATAGGCAACGTTTCAGGTCGAACCTTTCTTCAGACGGGTCTCAAAGAAGGGTCTTGACCCAAAAAGTTGCCTATTTCCTTCAGCTCCATAGATGCTGCCTCACCCGCTAAGTTTCTCCAGCATTTTTGTCTACCACAGGTTTAATAATAATAATAATAATAATAATAATAATTTTATTTATAGAGCACTGTACATCACTAATCATTGACAAAAAAGTTAATACACACCAAAAATAACAATCAAAAGAAATAGTAGGAAAAGACATGTAAAATAAAGAAACATCAAAAACACCACAAACAGAAGCAAAGCCTCAGGCATAGTGTTTTAGAATAGTGTTAGTGCAACGGCAGGGTTGATCGCTGGCCAGACTACGGATTGACCAGCTGACCTGAGGGACGGGCAGGAGCGTATGATGGGGTAAGGCTGTTTCCACACTGTATGTCTGAAGTCTAAAATATAAAGATGTTGCTTGACCTGCTGAGTATTTCTGTTGCCTTCTGGTTTTACTTCATATTTCAAGCAACCGGAATGATTTGCTTTTTGATCAATGAATACATCCCTACTGCACCGCTCATATCTACCAGCTTTCCCAGACATATTGAACTCAGCCTATGCTTTCGTCTGCTGACCACAGAACTGGTGCAAGCCCTGTTGCTGATTTTCCACGACTTTTCTTGGTGTTAGTGATAATGTATTTTACTTACATACTGTTTATCCGTTAACACGTTTAGAATTATCATTGAATATTATATTTAAAAGTCGCTTGTTAGAA